>NC_080099.1:25453075-28061408 GCF_950005125.1 Chionomys nivalis | reverse complement strand
CCTGCACAGCCGCTCCTGGGGACAGGATTTGCCCAAAGGGAGAACGTGGGGACGGAGAGCTGTAACTGCGTTTGATGCTCATATTTTTGTCCCCGGCGGATAGCGAGCTCCTCGCGTACCCGAGACCCCGTCTTCAGTGTGTCGTCGCCCCCCCGTCCCCCCGAGTTTGGTCAGCTTCCACGTGCAGCATGGAGGCATCAGGCTTTGTTTCTGCTGTCCGGGGATGCAGACGGCATCTCGCTGTGTCGCCCACGACTGGACTGGCACGTGAACTGTCGTCCTGCCTCATAGGCTCCAGAAGTGCTGGGAGATCCCACTGCCCTGCCACTCTAGGACGCTTCCTAATCTTCTGAGACTCCCAGTACTCCCGCAGAGGGCTACCCGCCACTAGCTGCAAAATATTTAACTTCTCCGTTTTGGTGTTCTGGTGGGACTGGTGTGATGGACACTGTAAGGCCTGACCAGTGTTGGCAGCGGATGTTACTGGTGGATTAGTGTCACTGGCTTAAGACATCGCACTCGGTTTAAATACCTAAGAGGAACTCAATAAATGCTTGGTTTTGTGTTTAGTTTAAAAAGCAAAGACTGAGGGCAAAGTTAGTTAGAAGAAATACAGTCAGGGCTCTATTGCATGCCAGAGTGACTGATTAACAATAGCGAATATTTCAGAATAGCCAGGGGGTGGGGGTGTAGCTCAGTTGGTGGAGTGCTTGCCTAGCATGCCGGAGGCCCTGAGTTCAAGCCCCCTCTACTTAAAAGCCAAGTGTATCCCCCCCCATAAAAGGATTTTATTCGTCATAAAGTCTTTTTTTCACCGTAAAGAAATGACAAACGTTTAAAGTGATAAGTAAGCTAACAACCCTGATTTGAACATTACAAAATACATACACAAATTGAAGCATTATATTATACCACATAATTTTTTTTTTTTTTTTTTTTTTTGGTTTTTCGAGACAGGGTTTCTCTGTGGTTTTGGAGCCTGTCCTGGAACTAGCTCTGTAGACCAGGCTGGTCTCGAACTCACAGAGATCCACCTGCCTCTGCCTCCCAAGTGCTGGGATTAAAGGCGTGCGCCACCACCGCCCGGCACCACATAAATTTTTGTGGTTATTATGGGGTGGTCAGATTTTTTAAGTATTATCTTTACATGTAGATGTCTTAGGAAATTAATACTAGGATCTTGTTTTTCAGTTCCTTTAAAATTTGTTTACGTTAAAAAGTTGGTAAACATAATGCTGTGAAATCTGAATTTTGAGGGGTTTTGTTATTGTTGGTTTTGAGTCAGGGTGTCTTTTTGTAGCCCCAAGTGTCCTCAAAACCAGGATCTTTCTGCCTCAGCCTCCTGATCACTGATTAAAAGGTGTGCACTACTACACCTGATGAACTGCAGTTGAAAATAATATGTCTGGGATTTTTTTCCCCATAAGAGCTTACCTTCAAATGTTTGTGTGTGTGTGTGTGTGTGAGAGAGACAGAGAGAGAGAGACAGACAGACACCTGGCTGGCCTTGAACTTACAGAGATTTGCCTGCCTCTGCTCCAAAGAATGCTAGACTTGAAGTTGTGGGTCGCCAAGCTCTACTATACCATCTAATCTTAAAGGAGTAGCTGCAGAACCATATAAGGGAAGTTTGTATATCCAATGAGAAAATATATTTTTGGGGAGAAAGATAACTGTCTTAACTGACAGTAACAATTATTATGTATGTCATTCTCACAAATGTGGTCTTTAAAGGTGAAAAGTAAAGGCTTTGGTACATTTTTTAGGTCTTTCAGAACCGAGTTAATTTAATAGAGATTAGATTTGTTTCAGCTGTCTTTGGAGTGTGACTGTTGGATGCTCCAGTTGAATCTCTACTACACTTTTTCTCCTTATTGAGGTCTTGCTGTGCAACTCAGACAGGCCTGAACCCACTGTCTAACCTAAGTTGTCCTTAAACTTGTGATCCTTCTGCTTAGCCTCTGCAATGCTGGGGTGGCAGGCGCGCGCAGTACCTACATTGTTGTGGAAGCTAGCCCATGGTAGGTGGGATGAATGTTTTGTGGAACTGACTGTAATTTCTTTCACCTGCAGAAAGTACTAGGTGGGGGCAGTGTTGCCTGTGCACCAGTCACACACTACCGGACTGTTAAAAATGTGGACTCGAGTGAGGAGAGCGTGGATTCAGATGAAGAGTGCTCTCCTTGGAAACGTAAGCGACAGAAGTGTCATAATCCTCCTCCCAAACCAGAGCTTTTTCCGCTTGGCCAGAGCAGTCAGAAAGCAGTCAATGGCGGAAAGAAGGTGAACAACATTTGGGGTGCCGTGCTTCAGGAACAAAACCAAGATGCAGTGGCCATTGAACTTGGCATCTTGGGAATGGAAGGCACCCTTGACAAAAGCAGGCAGTCTGAGACCTATAATTATTTGCTTGCTAAGAAACTTAGACGGGAATCTCAAGAGTATACAAAGGAATTAGACAAAGATCTAGATGAATATATGCATGGTGACAAAAAAGCAGGGTCAAAGGAAGAAGAGAATGGGCAAGGCCACCTCAAACGGAAACGGCCTGTCAAAGACAGACTGGGTAACAGACTGGAAATGAACTACAAAGGCCGCTATGAGATCACAGAAGATGACTCTCAGGAGAAAGTGGCTGATGAGATTGCTTTCAGGTAAGCACTTGACTACATATCTGCTATTCACAGGAAGAAAATAGATGTTAAATACATTCTTTGTGAGGTTGTTTTTATTTGCTTGATTTTAGGGTCTCTATAGTCCCTGCTTTCTGGAACTTGCTACGTAGACCTGGCTGGCCTCACACTCACAGAGATCCACTTGCCTCTCAGAGCTGGAGTTAAAGGTGTCTGTCACACCTGGCTGAGGGTTTGGTTTGGTTTTTCTTAACGGAATCAACCCAGGGCATATTTGACTATGAATGTATTTGTGTCTTTTTTTTAAATGTACATTGGTTTGAAGGTGTCAGATCCCCTGGAACTGAAATTACAGACATTTGTGAGCTACTGTGTGGTTACTGGGAATTGAATTCGGGTCCTCTGGAAGAGCAGTCAGTGCTCTTAACCGCCAAGCCATCTCTCCAGCCTCTACATTTGTGTCTTTTTAAAGATAACTTTGAACTGGAACTTGGTACAGTGCTTGACTAGCATGCATGAGACCCCGAGTTCAATCCTTAGTACCCCATAAACTAGGCATAGTGTTACATGCCTGTAATCCCAGCACTAAGGAGATGGGAGATCAAAAGTTTAAGATAATGAGTTCTCAGCTACATGATGCCAGCCTGGGCTAGATGAGATACTGTCTCAAAAGGGGGAAAAATCAGAGGGGGGTGGGGGGGCTGGCAAGATGGCTCAGCTGCTCCCCAAGCCTGGTGTCAGTTTAATCCCTGATCTCATACGGTTGGAGTAGAGAACGGCCTCCTGCAAGTCTCCTGGCTGCCACATTCGTCCACACAGATAAATGGATGTAATTTTTACCGTTATTTCTAAGATGAAAAGTAAAATAACTGATATGTTAATATGATAATCACTCTTTTCAGGTGTTGATTTTTTTTTTATGGAGACAAATCTGGTTTTACAACCGTTGCTTTTATTATTATATTTTTACAACCATTGCATTTAAAACCTTTCTCTCACCACCCAGTACAATTCTCCGTGCCCATGTCCGTATGTCCATTTACTGTTAATATCCTTTCTCCTACAGGTATACTTTCTGTCCTTGTAAATTTGCCATACAGATGCAGCCATAGCAGTATTCATTTTTGTAGGTTATTTTTTTTTTTTTTCAAAGCAGGATTTCTCTGCCTCTGTAGTTCTGTAGACCAGGCTGGCCTTGAACTCAAAGATCCACCTGCCTCTGTCTCCCGAGTGCTGGGATGAAAGGCGTGCACCACTCACTATGCTTAGCTATTTATTAATTTATAAATGAGGAGTGTTGCTTTTTGTGTATTTTTGGGCTTTGTTTTGGGAAAGGTCTCCCATAGTCCAAGCCAGCCTCAAACTCACTATGTAACAAGGTGGGTCTTGAGAACTGATTCTTCGTCTCTACCTCCCAAAGGCCGGGATTGTAGGCGTTCGCAACCATACCCTGACCCTGTGTTTTTGTTTTTTCGAAACAGGGTTTCTCTGTGGTTTTGGAGCCTGTCCTGGAACTAGCTCTGTAGACCAGGCTGGTCTCGAACTCACAGAGATCCGCCTGCCTCTGCCTCCCGAGTGCTGGGATTAAAGGCGTGCGCCACCATCGCCCGGCCGCTGACCCTGTGTTTTTATTGCTTGTATATAGATTTGTGTATGTCTAGACTAAATGGGTAGTCTGCATTTATTGATTATGAATAATGCTGTTAATGAACCCCTTGCTTGTAAATCCTTGACCATGTATGTTCATTTCTTTTGGGTAAATAGAATTGCTTTGCAGGTACTAAATTGTCAATTCATGCATTTTTCACAGGTTCAGATTCTAATTAACTTACTAGCTCCAAGTCACTAGTCACATATTTGAAAATAAGTATTGCTGTCAGGAAACAAATGTTTCAGGCAATATCTGTGCTGGTTAGTTTTGTTTTGGGTTTTGTTTTCCTTTTTAATTGTCAAGGTGGTTGCGGCCTGGAGAGGTGGCTCATTAGTTAGTAGCACTGGCTGTTCTTCCCGAGAATCTAGGTTCAATTCCCAGCATCCACATGGCAGCTCACAGCCATCTGTAACTCCAGTCCCAGGCAATTAAAGACTCTCTTTTGACCTTTGTGGGCATTGCATGCACATGGTGCATGCACATGTATACATACAGGCAAAACACTCAGACACAAAAAATAAAAGTCAAAATCAGGCAGGGTTTCAAGTCCTGTAACACCCGATTCTGTGTTACACCCTCGGTACAGTTCGCGCGCCACTGTACCATATACGAGTCGGGCAAGGGCCTGGAGATTAAAAGAACACACAGAGACCTGGGTCATTCATAAGGAGATCAGCCGAATGCCGTTTATTCAACCTTGGGGAAATCCTTATATACCTAGCTGCTGCACAAGGATTTCTGCCCAGGCAGGTGGGAAATTACCATACCAACGATGGAGTCAATGCTCTACAGCTAATCACCAGGTGGGGCAGGGGGAGCACAGGAACAAACAGAATGCTTTAGTTAGCTAACCAGAAACTGTCCTCAAGATGAACCCCAGGAACAAGGGTAGACCTGGGCCCTACAAAGTCCAGTTGCAGGGGACCTAGCATCCTCTTCTGGCCTCCTGGGCATCAAACATGAGACATACACGCAGGTAATAAATACACTTACACCTACAAAAAATTTTAAATAGAAGTTTGAAATTTGTATTCTGAAGAAATGTAAAATTTATAAACCAAAGTCTCCTTCAGCAATGAGGAAACTGAGGCCCGGGAGTTACCTGGCTTGCACAAGGTTGTTGACTTTGTGAGGGTCAGACCTGAAGCTGAACCTTGGTCACCTGCTCCTCCTACTCTGATGCCTTTTCCACAGTATTGCATAGCTTCCTGTGAGGAGAAACCAAGGTACTGGGTCTGACTGAAAACTGAAAAGCCTTCTGCACTGTTTCTTGTCTAGGGGACCATGGGCTCTGTTTGACCCGCTTAGCAGAGTTCCTCCAGCTCCCTGTATTTGTTTCATTTACTGCTTTTTTGAAATGGGGTCTGTTGTATGTTTTACTCGTCTGGCTTTTTTAGGGGGCCTGCTACCCAGCTCCCAAAAAAATCACACATGGAGGCTTATTCTTAATTATGAATGCCCAGCCTTAACTTGGCTTGTTTCTTGCCAGCTTTTCTTAGTTTAAATTATCCCACCTACCTTTCCTCCCTGGACTTTTATATTTCTCTAATTCTTTCCTTGTTATTCAGTGGCTGGCCCCTGGTGTCTCCTCCCCTTGTTCTCTTGCTTGCCTTTTTCTCGCCTCCTTTTTTTACTCTCTGCCTGCCAGCCCCGCCTATCCTTGCTTCTGCCTCACTATTGGCTGTTCAGCTCTTTATTAGCCCATCAGGTGTTTTAGAGAGGCAGCGAATCACAGCTTCACAGTTAATCAAATGCGGTATAAACAAAAGTCACACACCTGAAAATAATATTCCCCTACAAGGGTCTGTCTTTTTTATTTATTTTTAATTTTTTTTCTCCCCAGGCAAAGTTTCTCTGTGTAGCTTTGGAGTCTGTCCTGGAACTCTCTCTCTGTAGACTGAGCTGGCCTCGAACTCACAGAAATCCCCTGTCTCTGCCTCCTGGGTGCTGGGATTAAAGGCATGTGCCATCGTGCCTAGCTCTCCCTATATTACTCGTCTCTGAAGAGTAGGATGAAAATAATGTCTAACATTTGAAAGAACTGGCGTGTGCAGATAAGACAGGCCATTAGGATTAAGGTATAAGAAACCATCGGAAGGTTAATTTTGAAGCATAATAACTGAAAGCATACTATGTGTTTGTTAGTTGTCTTGGCAGAAGTGCACGAGTTTATCACCTTTACATTTAGAGCTGAATTCATGCACCTCACTCAGCGCGCTTTTGAGAACTGCCATAATCCAAAAGGCAAGAAGAGCCTTAGTTAAGAACAGATATGGGGCCCGAGGTTAGAAACTCCAGTGACTGAAGAGCAGCTTGTTCCAGTCAGGAGCTCACGGTTCATGGACGGAGATTAGAAAAGCAGGTGTTAGCAGGAAGATTTGAATTCCAGTTGAGAACTGCACTGGGGGCTGAAGTAGATTTCAACAAGTAGTAATTGCTTTGTGTCCTCAACAGGTTACAGGAACCGAAGAAAGACCTGATAGCCCGAGTGGTGAGGATACTTGGGACCAGAAAAGCCATTGAACTCTTGATGGAAACTGCTGAAGTTGAACAGAATGGTGGTCTTTTCATAATGGTAATGCTAATACTGTTTCTGGGCTTGGTTTGGGGAGTTTTTGTTTGTTGTTTGGTTTTGGTTTTTTGAGACAGAGTTTCTCTGACTGTCTGGCTGGGAACTTTGTCTGCAGACTAGGGTTGGCCTCAAACTCAAACAGATTTGCCTGTCTCTGCCTCCTGGGTACTGGGATTAGAGGCGTGTTCCACCACTGCCTGGCACCTGTTTCTGGGTTTATATTATTATCTGGATTTTATTTATTTAAGCAAAATGAACTTGCCTCTCTGTTCCTCCCACACACTTTGATGACCCGGTTTCACTGTGTAGCTCCAGCTATCCTCAGACTCTGTACTACCTCAGCCTCATCAGTGCTGATTCTGTAGGCTGTGTCATTATACCCTCTTACAGGAATAATTTTAAGACAACTGTCTAGAAGGAACCAAAAGCTCAAGTTGGAAGGCTTTATTTTTTGAGCACAACTTACTGTGGTTTAGCTAAATTATTCAATTTCTTGTGCTCAGTCTCCTCGGGTAAAAAATGAGGAAGAATCCTTTGCTGTAAGGATTAGATGAGATGGTACACAGCTTAGTGCCTGGCATTATGGTTGTAAGGCCAGCCTAGTTTACAGAGTAAGACCCTGTCTTGAAAATACTTAAGTTATAATAATAATAAGCCAAATAGAACTGAGTATGATAGGATTTGTCTGTAACCTCAGCATTCAGGAAGCCAAGGCTTAAGATTGCTTAGGGTTCCAGGACAGCCTAGACAAGACCCTGCCTCAAAAATAAGCCAAATCACAAGTAGATACACAGTAAAACTGCATGATTAAGAGTTCAAGGGTAGACTGAGAGATGGCTCAGAGGTTAAGAGCACTGGCTACTTGCTCTTCCAGAGGTCCCAAGTTTAATTCCCAGTGACACATGGTGGCTCACAACCATCTATAATGACATCTGGTGCCTTCTTCTGGCCTGAAGGCAAGCAGATCACTGTATACATAATAAATAAATGAACCTTAAAAAAGATTCAGGTAAGAAGGAAAACTATCTGGAAAAAAATCCTTATGTTGGAGAGCAATAACAGGAAAGGCAGTTGAGAAAAACTGCTCACTGTTTCTACGCTGGCAAGACTAAGGACAGTATCTCTGTGAACATGGTTTTACAGATTTCATTAATTCAGCTTTCACTATGAAATAAGGACGACAGTGTGGATGTCTTTCTTCTGCTCTTGGTCTGTAGTGTGTTACCCAGTAGGCACAGCACAGCGAGTGACATGCTGTGACTGACAAGTTAAGAGCTTGTAGTGTTCTGGAGAGGCCTAGTTTAGTTCCCAGCACCCCTGTTGGATGGCTCACAGCCTCCTTTAACTCCAGCCCCACAGGGATCCAAGGCTCTAGCCTCTCTGGGCACCAGCACTCACACTATCACACATAATGTTTAAAATTAACAAATTTGAAAAGAATTGAGAACATTGCTGAAAAAATAGCCTATAATCTTAAATTATAGAAATTTGCGACAAAAGATAAAATTAGTTATATAAGCTATTTAGATTTTCATTTACAGGAACATGAAGATCAAGGTTTATTAGTAATATTGTAATTTTTTTAAAAAGAAAACTCTGTTCCATTGAGTTAATGCTGGTCCACTGAATGTTGAGATGTGAGTTCAAGTACACTTTTGATATATTCTTTTTGAGTAATGAGTGCCTGCTTTGTATTGAGAGCTGTTGAGTCTGAAGACAAGAAAAACTCAGTTTATTGCAGTAATTATAAAGCCAGGCATGGTGGCACATGCCTATAATCCCAGCACTTGAAGGCAGAGACAGGAGGATTGCTGAGCTGAGCTACCTAGTAAGTTTCTAACTCACTAGCCTACATAATGAGAACCTGTCTCATAAAAAGTGGGGGAGGAGCCGGGCAGTGGTGGCGCACGCCTTTAATCCCAGCACTGGGGGGGGGGGGGGCAGAGACAGGCGGATCTCTGTGAGTTCGAGGCCAGCCTGGTCTACATGAGCTAGTTCCAGGGCAGGCACCAAAACTATAGAGAAACCTTGTCTCAAAAAAAAAAATGGCCTTTGAAATGGCTTAGTAGGTAAAGACGTTTTCTCCCAAGCTTGATGTTCTGAGTTCATCCCTGGTCCCGCTCATGGTAGAGTCATGGTGTGGAACAGTTAGCAAATTGTCCACTGAACTTCTCATGTATGCACACCTTTCTTCAAAAAAAAAAAAGCAATAAATATAATTTCAAGTGTATTAGCACTGAGGGGAAAGAAATAGATCTAATGGAGGTGTAAGGGAAGGGGACAGAGAAGAGTAAATATGGTCAGGGTAGAGATCAGCACTGGCTTAAAAGGCAGAATAGTAAGTACTAATAATGATTTATAATGCTTTTTTTGGTTTTTTGAGACAGGGTTTCTCTGTGGTTTTGGAGCCTGTCCTGGAACTAGCTCTTGTAGACCAGGCTGGTCTCGAACTCACAGAGATCCGCCTGCCTCTGCCTCCCGAGTGCTGGGATTAAAGGCGTGTGCCACCACCGCTCGGCGATTTATAATGCTTTTGACTATTAGTTCAGTATTAATGAATCTGTGTGTGCACACATACACACACACAGATAGTAAGTACTAATAATGATTTATAATGCTTTTGACCATTAGTCCAATATTAATGAATCTGTGTGTGTGTGCGTGCATTTTGTTTGATTGGGTTTTTGATTTGTTTTCACTTTGGTGGGTGATTAAACCCAGTCTTGTACAAAACATGCCCTCTTCCACTGAGCTACACCCTTTACCCCAACAGATTGTTTAAAGAAAGTGTCCTTAAGCAGTATTCAAGTTTGAACAAATTAATGTTATACTACATGTAGAGCTATGTTTTAATGTTTGCTAGTTCAGTGTTTGTGGCAACTTTATAGAATATGTCATCATGAGTAGTGGGAAGTAACAGTAGATACATATATCTTAGTGTGTATATTTAAATCTAAAAATCTTAAAAAGAGCCAGAATCAGATCTGGGTTTCAAATCTGGTCCTGGCTGTTTCCATAAGCATACATCTATTCAGATATATCCTGGTCATTCATGAAGTCTGTGGCCTGGGAACTGGGCTTGTAGCTCGGTGACTGAGTACTTTCCTAGCATGGCAAAGGCCCTGATTTCTGTCTCAGCACTGTTAAATAAGTAATCAGTCTTTGCATATGAAATTGTTGCAACATAAATTGGAAATATTCTCGAAAAATTGGCTATGGAAATGTCTGTGTAGTTTACTCTTTTTAATCCCTTTCCGTAGAATGGTAGTCGAAGAAGAACACCCGGTGGGGTTTTTCTGAATCTCCTGAAGAACACTCCTAGCATCAGTGAAGAACAAATTAAGGTAATGACAATGACTGTGTCCTTGACTTTATGACTTGTGAAAATACACACTTGTAATCCCAACTTGCAGAAGCAGAGACAGGAGTGTAGGAGGAGGGCCCGCACACATCCCAGGAAAGATCCCATTTTTAAAGATAGAAGGAAGTCAGGCAGGGTGGTGCTTGCCTTTAATCCCAGCACACAGGTACAGGTGGGGGCAGGTGGATCTCTCTGAGTTTGAGGCTAGACAGCTATATAAGATCCTGTCTCAGCCGGGCGGTGGTGGCGCACGCCTTTAATCCCAGCACTCGGGAGGCAGAGGCAGGCGGATCTCTGTGAGTTCGAGACCAGCCTGGTCTATAAGAGCTAGTTCCAGGACAGGCTCCAAAACCACAGAGAAACCCTGTCTCGAAAAACCAAAAAAAAAAAAAAAAAGTTCTTTTTGGACTTCTACTCAGTCTTTCTTCCTTCTTTCCCTCCCTCCTTTCTTCCTTCTTCCTTTTTGTTTTTGTTTGTTTGTTTTTGTTTAGTTGTCCTGGAACTCACTTTGTAGACCAGGCTGGCCTCAAACTCACAGACATCCACCTGCCTCTGCCTCCTGTGTTCTGGGTTTAAAGGTGTTTGCCATCACCGCCTGGCTAGTCTAGCATTTTGAGGATTGATTTTAAGAACATGCAGTCAGGGGCTGGAGAGATGGCTCAGAGGTTAAGAGCATTGCCTGCTCTTCCAAAGGTCCTGAGTTCAATTCCCAGCAACCACATGGTGGCTCACAGCCATCTATAATGAGATCTGGTGCCTTCTTCTGGCCTGCAGGCATACACACAGACAAAATGTTGTATGCATAATAAATAAATAAATAAATAAATAAATAAATAAATAAATATTTTTTTTTTAAAAAAAAAGAACATGCAGTCAGGCCAATGAGAGGATTCAGTGGGTAAAAGTGCTGACCGCTAAGGTTCCACATGGTGGGCCTGCAGAACTGACCCCTGCTAGTTGTCTTCTGACCACATGTGCACAAGCATGCACACACACAAATGAGTGTAATAAAATTTTCTACAGGTGCAGTAAAAGTGAGTTTGAGGACTAGGGTGTAGCTCAGTAGTGTAGCATGTGTTTAGTATGCCCCAAAACCCAAGTTCAATAAAGAAAAGAGAAAGACTCTTAAATGTCAAATGTAAGGCTGGCTAGTTGTCTCCAATGGTAAAAGTGTTTGCCATGCCAGACATATAATCTGTCATGATGCTGCAACTAGTCTTTTGATTGCCACATTGGTGACAGTCAGTCTATAGAGTTTGGAAGCCGGAACCAGATTTGCTGAGTAGAGCTTTTTGTTTTGGCTTTTTTGTTGTTTTTGGTTTGGTTTACTCTGTGTGTGTGTGTGTAAATGAGAAGGTAATAGTTTGGTTTTTGCTTTTGAGACCGGTCTCACTGTGTAACCCTGGCTTGCCTCCGCTTCCTGAATGCTGAGGTGTGTACCACCATGCCCCACCTGCAGTTTCTTTTTAATGAGACTTGCAGTGTTTGGTGGGAAAGGAACTTCATAATCATTTACTGCTTTGCAAGATATTATTAGAGTTTTTTTTTTTAAGCTCAAGATGCTTAATAAATTAAGATGTGTTTTTATATAAAATAAAAATGCATCTTAACCTCTTGAAACCAGGATGTGATTTCAAGGATTACAGAATTACATACCTGTAATTCCAGCACTTGGGAGGCAGGGGCAGGAGGATGCTCACAATTTGAGGCCAGCCTGGTCTACAGAGTGAGTTCCAGGCTAGACAGGGCAGTGTAGTGAGACTATTTCATAACAAGCATATATTTACTGGTACTAGTTTTGTGCCTCAGAAAACATTTTTGACTGTGAGAATTTGGGATGCCATAGCTATACACTACAAGTAGTGAGTGAAGACTGCATGTCCAGCCTGGAGTTTCAGCAGTGCCAGTGTTAGAAAGCACCGTGCTCCTCAGTGTTTTGTGTTTGTGTGTACCCTGCATGTATGTATGCATCCCGTGTGTGTACAGTGCTCTCAGCCCAGAGGGGAGTGTGTTGGGTCTCCTTGAAACTGGAGTTACAGGTAGTTGTAAGTCAACATATTGGTACTGGGAACTGAAAGGTCCTCTGGACAAGCAGTAAGTACTCTTAACTGCCATCTTTCCAGCTTCTACAATAGTATTCTTTTTTTTTTAAGAGTTTTTTTTTTTAATTTTTATTTATTATGTAGACAGTGTTCTGCCTGCATGTATGCCTGCAGGACAGAAGAGGGCACCAGATTTCATCACAGATGGTTGTGAGCCACCATGTGATTGCCGGGAACTGAACTCAGGACCTAGAGTAGTCAGTGCTCTTAACCTCTGAGCCATCTCTTCATCCCTACAATAGTATTCTTTTTTTTTTTTTTTTTTTTTTTTTTTTTTTTTTTTTTGGTTTTTCAAGACAAGGTTTCTCTTTGGTTTTGGAGCCTGTCCTGGAACTAGCTCTTGTAGACCAGGCTGGTCTCAAACTCACAGAGATCCGCCTGCCTCTGCCTCCCGAGTGCTGGGATTAAAGGCATGCCCCACCACCGCCGGGCAGCAGTAGTATTCTTAAGAGATGAAATTGTTACATTTTGCAAATGGCATGTTCTTAAATAGGTCAGTTTTAATTTTGTAGCACAGGTAGTCATATGTAGTTAAGATGTTTCAAAGTAAGTATGTCTTTAATCTTTTATTCTGGTTTTTGTGTTATCAGTTACAATTTATTTAAATTCTAAACAAAATTTCACCATGGTAGTTTCTCTTTTAGCAGATATGGGACAGTGTGTTACAGTAGAGGTTGTGAGAAATAGATGACGCTAAAAGGCCTGCCTCATAATATAACAAATAATATGGGGTGGGTTTTGTTTTGTTATTTTTAGCCAAAGTTGTTTTTTATTTCAGGATATTTTCTACATTGAAAACCAAAAGGAATATGAAAATAAAAAAGCTGCTAGGAAAAGAAGAACACAACTATTGGGGAAAAAAATGAAACAAGCTATTAAAAGTCTGAATTTTCAAGAGGATGATGACACATCACGAGAAACTTTTGCAAGTGACACTAACGAGGCCCTGGCCTCCCTTGATGAAGCCCAGGAAGGACCTGGTGAAACCAAACTAGATGTGGAGGAAGCCATCGAGGTGGACCATCCTCAGGATTTGGACATATTTTAGGCACATTTTGGACATTTTGAAGATAAACCTTTGTACAAACATAGTTTCCATTTCTGCTGAGGTTGCTGTGCTATGCACCGAATCTAGAGAATGGAGAGCTGTTGCTGTTTCTTGTTTGAAGTAAATGTGTGTGGGGGCAGTCGAACGGCATTGACAGCGGTGTTTAAAGGTGGCCATGTCTGTCGGGTGTGCAGCACAGGTCTAATCTCTCATTCTGCCGCCTGTACTGACTGGTAAGGCCCGGGTCCCTGAGGTCACTCTGTCCAGCTCACTCTTTCATGCCGTTAAGAAGCTTTTGTTTTCTGATTTATCTTGGTGGCGAGCTATGCTTTGGTTTTAACACATTCCATTAAAATATGCTAAAATATGCTAAAATATGCATAAATTGTTCAGCTCTTGCATCCAATTGTTCCTGTAGGGTGGGCAGAATCTTGGTATGGACTAACCTCTTGTCTTTCTGCTTCAGCCTAAGTAGTGCTGAGATTGTGGATTTATGCCACCATGTTCTGTTGTTTGACAATTTTTAAAAAGCTATTATTAGGGCCGGGCGGTGGTGGCGCACGCCTTTAATCCCAGCACTCGGGAGGCAGAGGCAGGCGGATCTCTATGAGTTCGAGACCAGCCTGGTCTACAGAGCTAGTTCCAGGACAGGCTCCAAAACCACAGAGAAACCCTGTCTCCAAAAAAAAAAAAGCTATTATTAGGTGGGTAAGAGATATAGGTGTGGGGGCCATGCATGTTGTGGTCAAAGTGCAATTTTGTAGAGTTAGGTGTCTCTTTTCCTTTAAGTGGGCTCTAGGTTGTAAGGCCTGCACTTCAAACATTTTTATGTGCTGAGCCATCTCACTGACCCCTCTCAGGCACTCTTAAAGACAGAAACAAGTCTATGTGGAAGCTGCTTGCCATCTGTTTGTTGAAAGCAAGTAAATAGCAGAAGCTTTTTTCTTTTCCTTTTTTTTTTTTCCTTTTTTTTTTTTGAGCTAGGATTGTAATAGTCTAGTTTTGGGCTGTTCTTAGAACTCATTGTGTAGACCAGGCTGGCCTCAAATTCGCTAAGTAGCAAATGAAGACCTTGAATATCTGATCATCCTGCCTCTTCCTCCCAAGTGCTGTGGTTACAGGTGTGCACCACCACTTGGTTTCTCCAGTGTGAGAGGCTGAACTTAAGGTTCAGCCATGCCGAGTTAGTGCCACCAACTGATCTGCATCCTGAGGCTCTAGTCAGCAGACTTTCTGTTTGTCAAATTCGCAATGTCTCCAGCTGTCCTCATGTTTTAATTGATGAGAGTGTTTCTCACAAAGAGACTTAAATAGCTCTGAGCTGCATACTCCTAGCTACTAAGGGTTGCTGTGGCGTTAGCAGGACAATTGTTACATCAACGGCAGCAGTTTCATCAGAATTAGGCTGTGTGAGGTTCTAGGTAAGAATTCTGTCATTGCTGCCAGTGATGGCTTTGGAAAAAGATGCCTGTCCTGCTTTGCCAAAACTGGACAAGAGCAGCGCAGCAGGGAATGCAGCGAAGCCTGCCAATAAGTGAGGACCTGGGGTTCCGGGCTGCTGGTTTGCTGTTTGTAGTAGAGATGGTGTAGGGCCTCACACAAGCTAGGCAAGTGATCTACCATTGAGCTTCATCAGCCTCATTACACCCCCAGGACGGGTCTTGTGTAGTCCAAGCTGGCCTTGACCTCTTGGTGTAGCTGAGTGAGAATGGCCTTGGACTCAGTCTGCTTCCACCTCCAAAGTGCTCGAGGTACTGGTGAGCACCACCTAGCAGCGCAGAGATGGGAGCCAGTCCTTATGAGTGCTAGGCAAGCTCTCTACCACCTACGTTTCATCTCTTATCCCTGGCAGCCCCTCAATACTGTTATTCTTCTGTTTTTGGTTTTTTTGGTTTTCTTTTATTAAAACACCCATTACTTGGATGTGTGTGGTGTGTGTATGTCCTTAGAGGCTATGAGAGGGTATCAGATTTGGGGGGAACCAGAACCACAGGCAGATCTGAGCAGCCCATTGTGGGAGCTGGGAACTGAACCCTTGTCCTCAGGATAGAGCATTCAAGTGCTCTTTTTTTTTTTTTTTAATTTATTTATTATGTATACAATGTTCTGTCTGTGTGTATGCCTGCAAGCCAGAAGAAGGCACCAGACCTCATTACAGACGGTTGTGAGCCACCATGTGGTTGCTGGGAATTGAACTCAGGACCTTCGAAAGAGCAGGCAATGCTCTTAACCGCTGAGCCATCTCTCCAGCCCCCATTCAAGTGCTCTTGAGAGAGAGAGAGAGAGAGAGAGAGAGAGAGAGAGAGAGAGAGAGAGAGAGAGAGAGAGAGGAGAGGAGAGAGAGAAGAGAGAAGAGAGAGCGTGAGCTAACTGGGAATGGCAAGGGCTTTTGAAACCTCAATACCTACCCCTCTGACACACCTCTTCCAACAAGGCCACACCTCCAAATCCTTCCCAAAGGGTTCTATTACTGGGAACCAAGTATTCAAACATCCAAACCTATGGGGACCATTCTCATTCAAACTACCACACACTTTTGAGCATTTAGACAGAAAGCTAAATATTCATAGAGAAAAGTTTGTGCAGGGATAGTGAGTCTGACTTAAATATAGAGCTTGGATAAACCCAGAATCCAAGTTAATCTTTCCCTCCCTCCTTTACTTTCTTTTCTATTGCTTCATATTTACTTTGTACGATTCATAGATATGAAGCAGATTACGGTGTACTATATTCACTCTTTTTTTTTAAAATAATTTATTTAGCTTTTCTTTTTCTATGTGCATTGGTGTAAAGGCGTCAGATCCCCTGAAACTGGAGTTACAGACAGTTTTGAGCTGCCATGTGGGTGCTGGGAATTGAACCCCGGTCCTCTGGAAGAGCAGCCAGTGCTCCTAACCTCTGAGCCACCTTTCCAGCCCCTATATTCACTCTTAAAACTAGACTGTAGGGCTTGGTGGTGGTGGCACAAGCCCTTAATCCCAGCACTTGGGAGTCAAGGCAGGAGGATCTCAGTGAGTTCGAGGCCAGCCTGGTCTACAGAGCAAGTTCCAGGACAGCCAGGACTGTTACACAGAGAAACCCTAAACAAAATCTAGACTAGGGCTAGAGGAATGACTCAGTGGTTTGGGGCACCCACATTGAGCAGCTCCCAGCTCCCCCTGGTTCCAGTCCCAGGGGGCTCTAATGCCCACTTCTGGCCTGGGAAAGGCATCTTCGCACACATAAACACACACCAAATAAAAATGAAAACCTGGGTTGTATGCACGTTTGTGGTTGGAGCACACGTACCCGTCCTAACTTGATCTTGGTGATACTTGGGTTGGCTTGTTTTGTGGAAGGGCCTCACTCTACCCTAGCGAATCCAGTACTCAATATGTAGAGTAGGATGGTCTCCATAGCAATCCTCTAGCTTCCCTACTGTTGGGATTAGAGGCCTGAGCTACCACGCCCAACTGGCTGGCTTGCTGTGTGATGACCCCCAGTAGCACAGCTCTCTGTCCTGCAGCTACCAGGTATGACGAACCCAAGCTGCATCCATTTCTTAGAGCAGTGGTTCTCAACCTTCCCAATGCTGGGACCCTTTAATACAGTTCCTTGTGTTGTGGTGAACCCCCAACTATAAAATTACTTCTGTTGCCACTTCCTGTCTTTTTGCTACTGTTATGTAATCGTAATGTAAAAGCCTGTGTTTTCTGGTGGTCTTAGGTGACCCCTATGACCCCATTTGACACCCCCCAAAGGGATCATGACCAGCAGGTTGAGAACCACTGTCTTAGAACCACGTGGACACAAGTTAACTCAACCCCCTTTCTCCTTTCCTATCTTCAGGTGTGAGGAGATTCACTTACCACGCTTCTCACTAAAGCAAGGCATGATCCCAACACGTTATGTTATGCCTTGGAAAGAAAGCATGAAATTCAGGAATGTGAATCTGAAGGTATTTTCTCACCAATATTTAGGTTAAAGCCTGCCTATGGCTGTGAGAGATAGATGCTTTCCACCAAGCCTGACAGTCGGAGGGTGACCTGGGACCCACAGGATGGAAGGAGAAATCTGATTCCTCCAACTTGTCCTCTGACCTGCGTGCACACACATGCTCATGTGTGCACACACGCGTGCCCACTAAACAAACTAAATGTGATAATAAAAATAGAATCAATTTAGTATAATTTCTAAGGTATATATAGCAATGCAAAAAACTCATTTTATGTATTTTCACATGTACTTGTAAACAAAAATAACCCAAATGCAAACTTAAAGTGGGCGCGTGACAGCATTTGAGGTCGCGTCCACTCCTGGGCAGTGTTGGAGGCCGAGCTGGCTTAGGGAGCGTGAATAGTAAAGCTACAGCACAGGAGCTCTGCTTGAGACCGTGCTGGGTATTCAAGCAGAGTGCCAGGGAAGCGGCTGGCCTAGGTTTGCAGGTAAGGCTTGCCCCTCGGTGCTGCTAGCCAATCTGAAAATGTTTTCCAAATTCAAACTGGCCATTATAGGGCTCTTCTTTTCCTTCCCTCCCCTTTCCTCCTCCCCTCTCTTCCTCCCTCTCTCCCTCCTCTCTTCCTCTTCTTCCTTCCACTTCTCACCACCCCCTCTCAAATTGAGCCTCAACTCTGGAGCCCAGATTCTCCTAGAACTCACTATATAGCCCAAGCTGGCTTTGAACTCATGGTTATCCTTCTGCCTTAGTTTCTCCAGAGTGTGTTTTGACAAGGCAGAAAAGTCTTAGAAATTATAAATAATTACATGGAATAAAATAAATTATAAAACATGGCTCAACTATTTCCTTATAAAATGCTCATATATAATGCTATAAAATAAAAGAGTTTTGTTGGGCTTTTTTTTTTTTTTTTTTTGTTCTTGGGTTTTGTTTGTTTGTTTTTGAGAGAGGGTTTCTCCCTAGCTGTCCTGCCTGCCTCTGCCTCCTGAGTACTGGAATTAAAGGTGTGCACCACCAATGCCCAGCCTGAAATAATGTGTTTTTATCTAATACTTAAAAAACAAAACAAAACCTAAAGAAATTAAAACACAGGTATGAAATGCCAGTCTACACACGTTTATTACTAAGACTTTCTTCAATTTTGTTGTGTGTGTGTATATATGTATGAGAGAGAGAGAGAAAGAGACAAAGTCTTATTATATATACCTAGTTATCTTGGAACTTGCATATAGACAAGGCTGGGCCCAAACTCAGATCCATCTGATCTCCCTCCCAAATGCTGGAATTAAAGGTGTGTACCACCATGACTGGCTTTTCTTCAGTCTTAATATTGGGATTTTTTTATGTAATTTGATGGCTTAATGAATAGCATTGCAGGGACTGGAGAGAGTGTGGTTAAAAGCACTAGCTGCTCTTCCAGAGGGCCTGGGTTTAATTCCTAGCACCCACATGGCAGCTCACAACTGTAACTCCGATTCTAGGGAATCTGACACTCTCACAGAGACATACATGCAGGCAAAACAGCAATGCACATAAAATTAAATAAATTAGAAAAAATTAATAGCATTACATAGTGAGACACTGCTTTTAACTATCCTTTTCACCTATTAGAAATACAAAATAAAACTTTATGAACTGAAATTGGAAATACTGAATGTATTAAAGAAAACTTGCTTGCTTTTATAAAAGGTATGTTTCATTTTGTCTTTCTGTTGCTGTGAAGAGACACCATGACCACAGCAACTCTTATAAAGGAAAACATTTAATTGGGTGGCTTACATTTTTAGAGGTTTAGTCCATTATCATATTGGCGGGATGTGGAAGCATAGAGGCAGACATGGTGCTGGAGAAGGGGCTGAGAGTCCTACATCTTGATCTCCAGGCAACAGGAAGTGAACTGTGTACCACATTGAGTATAGCTTGAACAAGGGAGACCTCAGAGCCCACCCCTACAGTGACACACTTCCTCCAACAAGGTCACACCTACTCTAACAAGGCTACACCTCCTAATGGTGTCACCCCCTATGAGCTTATGAGGGCCAATTACATTAAAACTACCACACATTTATGTATAAGTGTGTGTGTGGGGGGCTCTGGTTGGTTCACCATGTGGGTCCCAGGGACTGAACTCAGGTCATTAGACTTGACAGCAGGAGCCTTTACCACCTGAGCCATCTCATTAGCCCCTCCTCCTTGTGTTGTTTCTGTTGTTATTGTTTTGTTTGGGTGTAAGGGTTGACCCATCATGCTTCCCTGTGGTGCTGGGCGCACTGTACCACTGAGCTGCCATCTTCGGCTGGATCTTTTTAGTGATTTTAAGGATGCTTCACTTTTACGACATAGGTTAATGCACTCCCAACAACTTTTACAATTTTACCGGTGACTCTGTGTGTGTGTCTGTGTGTGTGTCTCTGGGTGGGTGTGGGTATGCAGAATTCTACCTTAAACAATTACCATGAATGAAGTATAAAGAATAAAATGAACAGCACTCGGGAGGCAGAGGCAGGCGGATCTCTGTGAGTTCGAGACCAGCCTGGTCTACAAGAGCTAGTTCCAGGACAGGCTCCAAAGTCACAGAGAAACCCTGTCTCGAAAAACCAAAAAAAAAAAAAAAAAAAAAAAAGAATAAAATGAAATAGCATGCTCACACTGAGCAACGGTTACTGTGTGGTAGCTTGCTCTTCCCTTTCTATTTTGCCTTAGATGCTGACATACTTGTATAAACGTAATTTATTGTTTTTTTTTTGTTTTTGTTTTTGTTTTTTGAGACAGGGTTTCTCTGTGGCTTTGGAGCCTGTCTTGGAACTAGCTCTGTAGACCAGGCTCGTCTCGAACTCACAGAGATCCGCCTGCCTCTGCCTCCCAAGTGCTGGGATTAAAGGCATGCACCACCATCGCCCAGCGCATAAACGTAATTTAAAAATTAAAAAGAAAGGGCTGGAGGGATGGCTCAGAGGTTAAGAGCACTGACTGTTCTTCCAGAGATCCTGAGTTCAACTCCCAGCAACCACATGGTGGCTCACAACCATCTGTAATGAGATCTGGTCCCTCTTCTGGCCTGTAGGCATGCATGTAGACAGAAAATTGTATAATAAATAAATAAGTCTTTAAAAAATTTAAACAGAAAAAAAAAGCCAGGAAAAAGCCAGACATGGTGGCACACGCATTTAATCCCAGCATTTGGGAGGCAGAGGCAGGAGAATCTCTGTGAGTTCAAGGTCAGGCTGGTCTAGATATCAAGTTGCAGGCCAGCCAACTACCTAGTTAGCCTATAAGAGCACTGGCTGATCCTCCAGAGGACCTGTGTTCAATTTTCAGCACCCACATTAGCAATACACTCTAATATGGTCACTGAGTGGGGGAGGAGAAAGGAAAAAAGTCTTTAAACCTAACATGAAAACAACTGGTGCTATTCAGCAGAGTGTTTTCTCTCTTAGCAAGCAGAAGCGTGTGGGATCTATGCTGGCCCCTTGGAAGATTCTCTGTTCTGGGGTTACAGTGAGCGACTTTGCCATGGGGAAGATCGGAAAGTCGTCCTGAAGAAAGGCCCTCCAGAGATAAAGATAGCCGACATGCCTTTGCATTCGCCTCTCTCCAAATACCAGAGCACCGTGATCTCCCATGGCTTCAGGAGGCGACTGATTTGATGTGCTGACCTGGGGGTAGCTGTATGCTTGCCCAGCACACAAAAGGTTCAGGGTTCGAACCCCATTACTACTAAAAGTAATAAAATGATAAAGTAGTTCAATCTCTTGCCCTCGCTCGGTTCTGGTGCTTAAGTTCATTGCATTTTGCTGAAAAGTTTAATTTAACGATTGTAAATCAAAAGCATAATATAGATATCTTTGAAGGTTTAGAGAGGGCTAATATAAGTTCTGAGGCTGTCTGAGGTGGAGTGGGGGAGGAAGGAAATTGCTTCGTGGTGGATTTCCCAGGTGGATAAAGAGCAACGGATGAGCCCAGCCCTACCGTCTTGTGCATGCAGCCCTAGCCACTGCCGGTCCATAGGTGCCGCTAAGCTGCCTCGTCTGGCAAATACTGTTTGGCAGCAGACATCCTCTGGCTTTTACAATCTTTCTGCCCCATCTTCTGCTTTGGTCTGAGTGTTAGGGAAAGGAGAAATCATGTGGATGTCCTATCTATGAGCTCCATAGTCTTATTCTCTGCATATTGGCCAATTATGGGTCTCTATATTAAAAAGAAGCGTCTCTGATGAGAATTGCAGTATGCACTAATCTATGGCTGTCAAGGTAAGAACTTGGGGGCAGTGGTTGGTTACTCCGTAGCCTTCTTTTCACTGTTGCAACAGGAGGCATATCTACTTACGGCTTCTTAACCGGGCTAGACTATTGCTTGCTTTTCTTCTTTGGTGGCAGGCATAGATCCTCCTAGGACTCAGGATGCTAGCCAGCTGTGATGGAGCTTTCAGTCCCAGCTCAGTTTCTCCAAGTCCCATGATTCACGTGATATCTCCAGCACTAAGGTTTTGCTATCACGTTCATCAAGGGGAACCGAGAACAAAGGCAACAGCTTGTAGTATTAGGGGAAGATGGCCATGGGACCTTGCTGAACAACAGCTTGCAAAGAGGTCACCCGTACTTGGAACTGGGCTTGTTATTCAATATCCTGTGGTGTCTAACAGAGACATTGTCCCCATTATAGAGTACCCCCATTAAACCTCCTTTTCTATATGTACTTATCTATATATTAGGGAGCTTCTACAGTAGGTTTCGGTCTTAGGGTTTCTGTTGCTCAGAAGAAACACTATGATCAAAAGCAAGTTGGAGAGGAAAGGTTTTATTTGGCTTACACTTCCACATCACAGTTCATCACCAAAGGAAGCCAGAAACTCAAACAGGGCAGGAAGCCAGAGACAGGAGCCAATGCAGAGGCCATGGAGGAGTGATGCTTACAAACTTTTTCTTCCTGACTTGCTCATCCTGCTCTCTTACAGGACCCAGGACCATCCGCCCAGGATGGAACCATCTTCAATGGACTGGTCCCTCTCCCATCAATCACACTTAAGAAAATGCCTTATAGCAAGATCTTATGGAGGTGTTTTCTCAGCTGAGGTTCTCTCCTTTCAGATGACTCTAGCTTGTGTCAAGCTGATATAAGACTAGCCCGCACAGGTTCCAGGTAGCATTTAAAAAGATTTTTATGTTATCACTCCCCAAATTCCTCCTCCTATTCCCCCCCACCCCATTTAACCCTTCCTCTTCCATTATTCTCTTTCCGCCTTCACATCACCTGAGTTTTATCCCCTTCCCTAGAAATACACTTCATATTTCCTTTATTTATTTATTATGTATACAATATTCTGTCTGTGTATATACCTGCAGGTCAGAAGAGGGCACAAGACCTCATTACAGATGGTTGTGAGCCACTATGTGGTTGCTGGGAACTGAACTCAGGACCTTTGGAAGAGCAGGCAATGCTCTTAACCTCTGAGCCGTCTCTCCAGCCCTTTCCTTACTCTTTTTCCCCCTCCTCTTTGACATAGTCTTTCTATGTAGCCCAGGTCGGACTGAAACTCATTATCAATATTCTTACTTTTGAAACATACTTACAGTGGAATCTAAGAATCCACCTGCCAAAGCTCACATCTGACTGTTTCTGTTATCTTTCTTCTTCCTAATGTATAAATTGTTCTTTTCTAGTGACATCTAATCTCCCCTCAACCCAGTCCCACTCCTACCCCCTCATCCAGCTGTAGTATTGAATGTCCTAGTGGATTTTCAGAAAATTGGCCTTGAATTTACCCACAAGTCTTCTTCCTATGGTAGAGTTTGGGCATCCTTCTTCTTGGGCTCCTGTGACCCCCCCCTCCACAGCATCCCCAGGAGTTCCTTGTCTTTGAACTTCTCTCCACACCATTGCAAAAGAGGCCGGTTACTATGGGAAGAAATTAAGAGTGGCTTTTCTTGAGTGACTTCTCTCAGGAACGACCCCCAAACCTGCCCTTGGAGCGGATGCGAGGACAGTGGCCCACTTCTTTCCCTGTGACACTCTTGTGTAGTTGATTTTCATTTTTACTCTTTGCTCTTTGGGGCCCCCTACCCAGATCCCAAATAAATACACAGAGACTTATTCTTACTTATGAATCCCTGGCCTTAGCTTGGCTTATGTCTAGCCAGTTTTTCTTAAAATTATCCAGTCTACCTTTGGCTTCTGGACTTTCACCTTTTTATCCCTTTCCTTCTAACCCTGTGGCTGACTGTGTTGCTGGGTGTCTGGCCCCTGGCGTCCTTGCCTCTTCCTCCTCTTCTCTCGCTCCTTTCTCTCTTCTCATTCTTCTATTTATTCTCTCTGCCTTCCAGCCCCTCCTATCCATCTCTTGCCTAGCTATTGGCCATTCAGCTCTTTATTAGACCAATCAAGTGTTTTAGGCAGGAAAAGTAACACAGCTTCACAGAGTAAAACAAATACATAAAAGACTGTAACACATCTTAAAAATACATTCCACAACAGTCTTGTTACAAATGACGGAAGAATGACAGACAGCAAAATGAAGTTGACACAAATAACCCTTCAGAACAAGCTTTATTAGAAGAAAGCCTTGTGGCTGTGGGACTCTGGAGACATGATCCAGCCTTATAATGAGAGAGGAATTAGAAGAGATACACAAGAGACATCCATGCTCCTATTATGAAGCCACCTCCTAGAGGGCCAAACTGGTGGGTCTACCCCATATTTCTTGCAGTCTCCAAACTGCAAGCTTCATAAAAGAGTTCTTTCTCTTTCTTCCTCGGCACTGGAGATCAAATCCAGAGTCTCGTTCATGCTGGGCTTGTGCTCGACCACTGAGCTATGCCCCCGGCCTAAGCTTTTATTTTCTTTTCCCAAGACATGGTCTCACTGTGTAGCCTAGGCTGGCCTCTAACTCACAGAGATCGGCCTGCTTCTGCCCCTCCTGTGCTAGGCTACATGCCACATCTGGTTCAAACTTTTGTTTTTGTAAATCTATCTCTCTGAGCATAGTGTAGAGTAACTAGAACAGTCTAATAACTTATTTGCCCTCTGTGAAGTCTGACCCTGAGACAGCCACTCTATGACACCAAGTTTTCTGTCTGTTACAGTTTGAATCTGACATGTCCTTGTGGAGGTTTGAAAGACATGCTCCCCGCCGGGCGATGGTGGCGCACGCCTTTAATCCCAGCACTCGGGAGGCAGAGGCAGGCGGATCTCTGTGAGTTCGAGGCCAGCCTGGTCTACAGAGCTAGTTCCAGGACAGGCTCCAAAGCCACAGAGAAACCCTGTCTCGAAAAAACAAAACAAAAAAAAAAAACAAAAAAAAAAGAAAGACATGCTCCCCAAAGGGGGCAGCACTATTAGGAGGTATGGCCTTGTTGGAGGAAGTGTGGCACTGTGGGGGCGGGCTTTGAGGTCTCTTTTTCTCAAGCTTCCCTCAGTGTGACAGTCAGTCGACTTCCTGTTGCCTCTGAGTCAAGATGTAGCGCCCTCAGCTGCAGCACCATGTCTGCCTGCATGAGCCATGCTCCGCATCATGACTGTAATAGACCGAACCTCCG
Source organism: Chionomys nivalis (assembly GCF_950005125.1). NCBI lineage: Eukaryota > Metazoa > Chordata > Mammalia > Rodentia > Cricetidae > Chionomys > Chionomys nivalis. The sequence continues at coordinate 28,036,572 of NC_080099.1, read as the reverse complement.
AAACGGTAAGTGAGCCATCCTCAATTATATGTTTTCTTTATGAGTTGCCATGGCCATGGTGTCTCTTTACAGTAACAGTAAACCCAGACTAAGACAGTCCTCCACAGGCAAATGTTTAAACACTTAGTCTCAGTTGACAGAGCTATTTTGGGAAGTTCTGGAAACTTTGCTGGGGGGCGGGGTGTACCTAACTAGAGGAAGTAGGTCATGAGGATGTGCCTTTGAAAGTTTTATCTGGGCCACAGTCCTTACTTCTCTTTCTGGGTCCTCCACACCTCTTGCTACTATGATGTTCTGCTCGCATTCATAGGGCTAAGAGACAAGGGCCAAACTCTCGGAAACCATGAGCCCAAATGCATTTTCGTTCATTATACTGCTCTCTCCGGTGTGTTAGTCACAACTGTACAAAAGCAATTAATTCTGTCCCATTTGCTTTCTCTTCCAATTCTGTGAATACCAAGTTATTTTCCAGTGAGCGTCCCTTTCAGGAGCACCCTGTGCCTGATTTCATATTCGACTCCTTTCAATGCTTTCCTCCTCCATGATGGTTTGAGGTTACGATTTCCCTCCCAATAGAGCCCTAATACCTTCTGCTGTGGTGGTGGTAGTGTGTGTGTGTGTGTGTGTGTGTGTGAGAGAGAGAGAGAGAGAGAGAGAGAGAGGAGAGAGAGAGAGAGAGAGAGAGAGAGAGAGAGAGAGAGAGAGAGAGAGAGAGAGAGAGAATAACAACAGAAAGAGTACTGGAAGCCAGAACACCAAAATGGTCCCGATGTTGGTACTTCTGGGTGTGATGGTGATGCTATTGGTGATGTTAGTGATGATGTCATTTGAAACAACTCTGTAGCCCACACTAGCCTAGAACTCAGGAGTGCTGGGAGCACAGGCAAGCACAGACATCTATTTTATCAACAGAAGCTCTTCCTTGGTGGAAAATGCTCTTCCTTCTGTCCTGCTGTCATTATGGGAGTCTTAAAGTTCTAGTCTTTAAGACTCCCTTTCAGGGTTCAATTAAAGACACCAGGGTGAGCTAAAGGGGGCTAAAAGTCTGAGGGCAAAGATCTGAGGGGTAAGAAATGTGCTTACAACACTTTCCATCTATCCATAATTCTTTTTTTTTTTTTTTTTTTTGGTTTTTCGAGACAGGGTTTCTCTGTGGTTTTGGAGCCTGCCCTGGAACTAGCTCTTGTAGACCAGGCTGGTCTCGAACTCACAGAGATCTGCCTGCCTCTGCCTCCTGAGTGCTGGGATTAAAGGTGTGTGCCATCACTGCCCGGCCAGAATTCTTTTGCCCCATAAAAAAATCAGATAATAATTTTTATACACACAGATTCATGGGAGTGGCTAACACACATCCTATTAAATTCTTAATGGAGAAAGTTAGTTAAGAAAGGAATTAAATTGTCAGGGAATCCTAGGGGGAATGGTTATTGTGCTGTATTATATTTGTAGGTGGTGTAAAGAGCTAAAAGGTTTATTTCTAGTAAAATTATGAATAGGGCACGGATTGTTTAAATCAGCACACGCGTCTTTTCTCATAGCATGCATAGAATCATGAACCAAGCAACCTACGTAAACAGTCAGGGAGAAGCTGGTGGCTCTTGATCAGATAGCACACACAACAGATGCTGCAGTTTTAACCAGCCTAGGTCTGAAGTTTTGCTCTAGGCGGTCGAAACAAAGAAGGGACCCAGGCCTCTAAACTGTCAAGCTGAACAGCAACTTGGGAGAGTAGTAAGTCCATGTCCTTGGATATCTGTGAATATCTTAAATTGGAGGCTCTTTGCCTGGACCCTAAATACTGACCTGCTGATAAAAATAATTGCAAGAAGGTAGATCTCTGCATTTACCTAGGAGACAGGAACAAGGAAGTGGGAAACTGTTCTGAACTAGGGAATGAATTCCCAAATATGTAACAGAAAGGAAGTCAACTACAGCGGAAAATCTACAGCAAAGGACAGCCACTTTATTCACAAGGCAATAACGCCAAAAAGCCTTGCTTTTTGGTTTAGCCTTTACCAGATCCCTTGGTTCTGATAAGTCTCTCGCGAGAAGATGGCTGAGCGATTACTGTATAATGTTGCGGCTTGTAGCACTGCCACAGTTCCAAAACCAACACAAACGCCATCTCCCCTGGGGTCACTGTTGAATGCTCCACATTCAACTTTCCCTGAGAGGTCCACCTTTGTGCTTAGTTCCTCAGATGGACCAGAAGGGGGCGCTGCTGCATCACTTAAAATGCAATTTAATATCTGAAGAGACTGTGGATGGGGTGTGGATCTGGGAGAGAGAGGACGTGGGGATAGCTGGGAGGAGTGGGGGAGGGGAACTGGTCAGGTTGTATTGTAGAAGAGAAGAATCTATTTTCAAAAAAAATGAAAAAAAACTTGCATAATGAAGAAAAGAGGGGCTATGTCTTCCACTTGAGAAGCTAATGGCAGTTGTTGACAACTGAGGGAGAAAGAATCATGTTTCTTGCGGGGAAGAAGCCAATGGTAGGTTGCCCAAGTCCCAGAGGACAATCCTACATGCCATGTGTATATGGGCAGCACTAATTGAACTTAGTGAATTATTGACAAAAAACAAAAACAAAAACAAAAAAAAAACCCATGAAGCTGAAGGGATGGGGACGATGTTGGGAGGGTGAGGGTGATAGAGGGATGACGTGGGTGGTGGCTAGAACCACCATACTTCACACACATGTATGAAGTTATCAAGGATCTAAAAATAAATGCAGATTAAAAAAAAACCCTGTGATATCAGAACTGGAGAGGAGGAGGCAGGAGGCTCATGAGTTCAAGACCATCCTTAGTTAAAGAGTATGTCTGAAGCCACCTCGAATGGGCACACTTGTGCTTAATGCCATTGGCTGCACACAGAAGTGTTCGTTGGTAAAGTTCGTGGTATCTCTATGGCTTAGGAGTTTTTTCCTTATTGCTGGGAAGAGACACCATGACTACTCTTCTAAAGAAAAACATTTGATTGAGGGGGCTGGCTTACAGTTTCAGAGGTTTAGTCCATTATCATCATGGCGGGGAGCATGGCGGCACAGGCAGAGGGACTGAGCTGGAGCTGCGTGTCCTACATCTCGTCTCAAGCAAGAGGAAGTTGACTGACTGTCATGTTGAGGGAAACTTGGGAAAAAGAGACCTCAAAGCCTGCCCCCACAGTGCCACACCTCCTCCAACAAGACCACACCTCCTAATAGTGCCACTCCCTTGGGAGACACTTTCTTCCCCAAAGCTCACCTAGGATTCTTGGGGATACTATATACCACCACTGGCTCACACTGCCAGACCCCAGTGGGCTCACACAGATATCTGAAGGCCCAGTTTGCTTTGCTGTAACACTTTACTAAGCTGGGTTTTAGAAATCTTAGTTTTCCTGCTTTCTTCATTGAATTTGCCATCAAATGCCAAGTTGTGACTCTTCAGTTAATTGTTAGACTACCAATCCTCCTTAGCTTCCTGTCGCCACAGCTGTGAGTCTCCCTTTTCTTCCACACAGCGGCAATATCTTTCCATCGCGTCATTCAAGGACTTATCATCAAGAATGATTGGCCAGGGCTGGAGACATTACTCAGAGGTTAAGAGCACTGATTACTCTTCCAGAGGTCCTGAGTTCAATTCCCAGCAACCACACGATGGTTCACAACCAGCTACAATGGGGTCCGATGCCCTCTTCTGGTGTGAAGGCACACATGCAGATAGAACACTCATATACATAACACAAAGAAATAAATCAGCCGGGCGGTGGTGGCGCATGCCTTTAATCCCAGCACTCGGGAGGCAGAGGCAGGCGGATCTCTATGAGTTCGAGACCAGCCTGGTCTACAAGAGCTAGTTCCAGGACAGGCTCCAAAACCACAGAGAAACCCTGTCTCGAAAAACCAAAAAAAAAAAAAAAAAAAAAGAAAGAAAGAAATCTTAAAAAGAGAAAAGAATGATTATGCAATGGTTTGTGTTCATACTCTGTTATCTATGTGCGCAAACACGTGTGTGTGTGTCTGTGTGGTATAGTGAGATAGAACTCAAGTCCCGGGTCTTGTGTATGTTAGGTAAGCATACTCTTCCTTCAGCCACTATCCTTGGTTATATGCTGAGTGAGTTACTGATAAGCAATGTTTCAACTTACAAAACAGTTACTAAAGAATTTTCTGTCATTGTTTGTGATTCAACTGTGCCCTTATCACAGAAGGAAGAAGTTGGTATTATGACATCAAGGCAACATCTCCCCTTTGCTTTATTTTTTCAAATATTTTATGTGTATGGTATTTTGCCTGCATGCACACCTGCACACCACATGTGTGCCGTGTCTGCAGAGGCCGGAAGAGTACTTCAGATCCCCTAGAACTGGAGTTACAGATGGTTGTGAACCACCACGTCTGTTAGGGAATATTATTGCAAGCTGTGTGACTTTTGTTGATACTGCATTTGTTTAACTCTGTGAAGCTGTGCTACTTTGCCTGTCTAAAACATCTGATGGTCTAATGAGCTGAACGGCCAATAGCAAGGCAGGAACAAGGATAGGCGGGTGGGCCTGGCAAGCAGAGAGAATAAATAGGAGAAACAAGGCGGGAGGAGGATGTCAGAGGTCACCCAGCCAGTCACAGAGTAAGAGTGAAAGTAAGGTACACAGAAGAAAAAGTAAAAACTCAGAGGCAAAAGGTAGTCGGGATAATTAAAGTTAAGAAAAGCTAGCAAGAAACAAGCCAAGCTGCGGCCAGGTATTCATAATTAAGAATGCCTCTGTGTGTGATTTATATGGGAACTGGGCCCCTCAAAAAGCCAAAAGAGTAAAACAACCAACAAACACATCTGGGTACTGGGTATTGAACTTTCAGGATTGGTAACAAGTACCTTTACCCACTGAGCCTTCTCAGCCCCCTCTCCTCAGTTTTTTTAGATTAATGAGTGAATTTTATGTGTATAGGTATTTTGCCTGCGTGTATGTCTGTGCACACAGAATGGTGTTAGATTCATGTGTGTCTGTGTGGTGTGTGGTTGTGTGTGTGTGCGCGCATGTATGTGTGTGCCTGCGTATGCCTCTGTGTGTGCGTGTGTGTGTGTGTGTCTTTAAACTTTCCTCTGAACAGAAGCATAGATACCTCGAGGGAAGCAGGGGCTACGCGAACACTGGTACAGACCAGATGCTGGTGAAAGGCTGCATGGGACAGGCCTGTGATGCTTAATCCAGATCAGAGACAGAGCGACATTGCCAGATCTAGGAAGGGAACAATCTATATTCCAGATTGACCCTGGGCCGGTAGAGGCTCCTGATCCAAGGATCTACACTTCTTTTACTCTTTCCTTCCCCTTTTCTTTGAGATACAAAAGCAAGCATGGTAAATAAAATTAAGATGGTTAAAAAACAAAACAAAACAAAACAAAAAAAACCCAACTTTGGCCTAAAGTAACATTGAAAAAGCATTTTTATCAGTAGAGGAAACTGCCCACTCTCCAGTTATCTAGCTTCCTTTCTAAGAGCTGATATATAATTATTTATGAATGTAGTGTAGTGTCTATATATACCATTTACTCAATGCCAAATTGACTTGTCGGTGCTCGTGTAAGCCAAAGCTGTTAAATTGTCCAGCTTTCTTTTGGCTCAGAGTAAAGCTAAAGTACCCCAGCAGGCTGAGTAAGTTTGGCCGTGTGCCCAGTATGCCGGTCAAAGGGACAGAATAGCAAAGAGAGGACAGCAATATGACCACCTTGGTGAAATAAATGAGGCTGATGGCTCAAGATCCAACTTTGTTGGAATTATCATAGCTTTTAAGTTTAAATGTAAAAATTCTTTAAAAAAGAAAATAGATGTATATAATCATACAGTTCTGGTTCAGAGGTTATCGTCTGGATTCTTGCTCAGTTCTGGTTCTGCAACATGGCCCCATTGTTTGAGGTATAAATTAGCTTCGAGAGATGATCACTTCTGCTCGGAGTTCAATTTTTCCTTTAAGACACTTGCCCATGCCGGGTGGTGGTGGCGCACGCCTTTAATCCCAGCACTCGGGAGGCAGAGGCAGGCGGATCTCTGGGAGTTCAAGACCAGCCTGGTCTACAAGAGCTAGTTCCAGGACAGGCTCCAAAACCACAGAGAAACCCTGTCTCGAAAAACCAAAAAAAAAAAAAAAAAAAAAAAAAAGACACTTGCCCTTCTCCAAATGTTAAATAAGACTGATCTCAGTACTTTCCGATTGTGTGTGTGTGTACACATGTGTGTGCATCTTAAGTATTTAAACATATTTCTGACCACTATTGTTTCTTAAAACGAAGCAGGATTTTTTTTTTTTTTTTTTTTGGTTTTTCGAGACAGGGTTTCTCTGTAGCTTTGGAGCCTGTCCTGGAACTAACTCTTGTAGACCAGGCTGGTCTTGAACTCCCAGAGATCCGCCTGCCTCTGCCTCCCGAGTGCTGGGATTAATGAAGCAGGATTTTTGACGTTCTGTGTCTTACCAACTCTAGGGGAGACACAACTCTAAGCAGTCTTTCTAAAATCGTCATTTTTAAAGACCTGCGTCAAGGCTTACAAACACATCTTAAAGTTTTCATTTTTTTTACATATCACGTAAAGTTTTACACATCTTATTAATTATAACCATAATCATATACATTGGACAACTATTCATCTCTGTGCTTTTAGTTTTAAATAAAGATAAAACAGCTTAGGTAAAACACTTGTTAAAGGATTAACGAATTTTCCACCCAGGTCAACAGGTAGCTCAAAAAGAATTAAAATACCTCAACTTTATTCAGCTTTCAATGCCTCATAAACTTTAATGAGAAGTAAATGCCTTTTAAAAAATAAAAGCAGCCGGGCGGTGGTGGCGCACGCCTTTAATCCCAGCACTTGGGAGGCAGAGGCAGGCGGATCTCTGTGAGTTCGAGACCAGCCTGGTCTACAGAGCTAGTTCCAGGACAGGCTCCAAAGCTACAGAGAAACCCTGTCTCAAAAAAAAAAAAAAACCAAAAAAAAAAAAACCAAAAAAAAAAATAAAAGCAATTTCAAAGTAGTCATTATAATGACTTTAATTCTTTAGCAAATGAACTCATTTAAATTGGCTAAGAAAACACAAGACTATTAATGTCTTTTACCATATTTATAAGTTTAAGTACTTATGATACCTTAAATATGTTTCTTGTGTTTTAGATTCAAATAAATAGTCAATCTAACTTTTAAAAACTATGGAAATTTTGGTTGCTTAAAATGTGTATTCCTGGCCAGGCAGTGGTGACTCACACCTTTAATCTCAGCATTTGAGAGGCAGAGGCAGGTGGATCTCTGAGTTCGAGGCCAGCTTGGTCTGCAGAGCTAGTTCTAGGACAGCTAAAGCCACATAGAAAAATCCCTATTTCAACACTCCCCCCCCCAACAAGTGTATTCCTTCCATCTATTCAGTGTTCACAATATTATTTTAATTTTGGGTATATTGCTCTGAATATATATCACGTTATGTCAGGTACAGAAGATTAATTTTAAAAGATCAGATCTAGATTAGAATGTCTGGCAGATTTTAGTATGATCGATCTGTTTTCTTCTTAAATGGCTTTGGCAGCTATTCCTTTCCTGAAAACTGCTTTCCTGCCTGCTAGTCAGCCTCATTTACATCCGGGACACCAGTCACATTTATAAACAGTGCGTGACCCCCCACGTGCACAAAATGTGTCACTCAGCCGCTAGGGAGAATGTAAACTGCCCCCCTCCCCCCACCCCCGGAAAGAAGCTTCAATTGAGGCTATGCCGCCTGTTAACTCATGGGAGGGGCAGTGGTTGGAGAGAGCTGGAATGTGGCAGGACGGGAGCCCAATTATCTTGGTCCGTCTTCGGCGTGTTTTGTCCCTCTCATTTTGTGTCCCTATATGCTTTGTCTGCATGTATGTATATGCACCATGTGTGTCCCTGGTGCCCAAGACCAGAAGATGATTGCGGGCTGCCATATGAGTTCTGGGAATTAAACCCCGTGTCCTCTGGAAGAGCAGCCAGTGCTCTCAGCCCCCGTACCAGCTCTTCCAGCCCCATCTTTAGCCCCCACGCCAGCTCTTCCAGCCCCATCTTTAGCCTCCACGCCAGCTCTTCCAGCCCCATCTTCAGCCCTCTTGGTAGCCATTTACTGCCCTCCTCTGTCCTTGGCCGAACAGCTTTGCAGCCAGCAGGTAAGTCATTAGGAACGTACGAACGGAACAATAGATCTCCTCTGGAATATATTGATTTAGACCCCTGGCTTCCACCAGCCCAAACGCTGAGAGCATCCTCCGACAGCATCAGCGGCTACAGCAGAGGTTTCCTGCACTGAGCCGTAACCCACTTCTCTGATGTCCCCACTAACTTATTTGAAAAGTGCCTTAAGTTATTACTTCCTTTGTTTCATTACAATAAAAGCTTAACGGACCTGTTTCCAGGTTGGAACTTGTAATTTGGTGTGACCTAAACTTGTTCCTGGCCGTGGTCACGAGTTGACTCCAGAAAAAAACAGCTTTGTCTTACCCTCCATGGCGTGAGAATTGTGTTTTTGCATTGACCGCTGTCTGAAGAAAGAATTGCCCTTCTCGAGTCATTTAGTGGTAGTGGGTGGATTCACAGCGTTACACAAGCACGACCAGGGACATCATGTTAGTCATGTTAAAATGCTTTCGTCACACCGTGTTGGCACGCCTAAATCCCAGCACTTGAGAGGCAGAGGCAGGAGGATCTCTGAGTTCAAGGCCAGCCAGGTCTACACAGTGAGTTCCAGGACAGCTAGGACTACATAGAGAGACCCTGTCTCCAAAAACAACAACAATAACAATGAAAACTGCTTTCGTCACTACCCCAAATCCCTGTGCTTGTCAGTGACGCGCGGACAGACACATCTCCGCACCGCCACCCACACCTGCCTGAGGTCACACCAGGGTTTGTGGCTTCAGTGCTGAAAAGGCTTTCGAGTCTGGCTTAGTGAAGCATAACTGGCAGTTTGCAAGGATGCTTTTTTTTTTTTTTTTAAAAAAAAAAAAAAGAAGCCGGGCAGTGGTGGCGCACGCCTTTAATCCCAGCACTCGGGAGGCAGAGGCAGGCGGATCTCTGGGAGTTCAAGACCAGCCTGGTCTACAGAGCTAGTTCCAGGACAGGCTCCAAAGCTACAGAGAAACCCTGTCTCGAAAAAAAACAAAAAAAAACAACAAAAAAAAAAGATTACTATTTATTATGTATATAGGTTTCTTCCTTCATGTATCCTGCAGTACAGAAGAGGACACCAGATCTTATTACAGATGGTTGTGAGCCACCATGTGTGTTGCTGGGAATTGAACTCAGGACCTCTGGAAGAGCAGCCAGTGCTCTATTCCTCTGAACCATCTCTCCAGCCACCTGCAAGGATACTTTTAATACAGGCTGAAGGGCAAAGAAGAAAGGTGCCCAGAGGAAAGCCTGGCACATGTGAGTAGAAGTCTGTGCTTCCTAAGAACAGTGGACCTTAGAACTGTCTGCAAGCGGATGGGCTCTCAAGAGAGAGGAAACCCTTCACTGTCTAAACATTATCCTTACATACATACTGTTGTACAAGCTACAGCTCAGAGTGCTGTTAAGAAAACCTCTCCCTCTTATTTCCCCTCCCCCTCCTCGCCTCTTCCCCTCCATTCCACCCCCCCCCAATTCCCACATGCCTCTGAATACTGTGTAAACGGGACACAAAAAGCACTAGCCAGAAAAGAAAATTTGAAGTTCCTGACTTCTTTTTTTTTTTTTTTTTTTTTTTTTTTTTGCTTTTTCAAGACAGGGTTTCTCTGTGGTTTTGGAGCCTGTCCTGGAACTAGCTCTTGTAGACCAGGCTGGTCTCGAACTCACAGAGATCCTCCTGCCTGTGCCTCCCGAGTGCTGGGATTAAAGGCGTGTGCCACCACCGCCCGGCAGTTCCTGACTTCTTTAAAAATTTATTTCCATCCTCAGACCCCACTCACAAAGTGAAGGAAATCTGTGGACTAGGCGTCATCACGTGAAATAAGTAAATCCAAAGATTCCATCTGGAAGAAACAGTCTGAAGAGAAGCAATTTGACGTTTAAGATAGACAAAAGACTGAACAGGCACTTAGCAAGGAAGCATCCTGCCTGCTTCCTGGTGGGATGGGAAGAGGCCTGACTACACTTTCATTGTGCTCTTCTCTCTGGTCCTCTGTGTGTCACACACACATGCTAAGACATACATGAAAACACACCAAGCAAGTTCAAAACCAAATTAGATCTAACTCACCCACAACTTTTTTTTTTTTTTTTAAGATTTTTAAAGACAGAGTTTCTTTGTGCAGTCCTGAGTTTCTTTGCATAGCCCTGGCTGTCCTGGAACTCGCTCTGTAGACTAGGCTGACCTCAAACTCACAGAGATCTGCCTGCCTCTGCCTCCCAAGTGTTGGTACTAAAGGTGTGTGCCACCACTGCTCCAGCAAGTTCTGAGTTTCTTGAGACGATGTTTTCTTATGTAGCCTGGCTTAACCTAGAACTCATATCTTCTGACTTTAGCTTCTTCAGTACAGGGATTACAGACATGTGCCACCACACATGGCTATTGTGTTGTGACCATGGCTCCAGTGATCTTAAAAAATCTGTTCTGTGTTTACTAAGAACTCTCGAGTGTTGTGCTTTGATTGTGATGCCTTCCCTCTGACCACGACTGATTTATTTTCCATTGATATAACTTGGTCATTTCACAAATGTCATATGAATAGATTACACAGTGTGAAACCCTGGAAATTACTTTTCTCAAGCTCTTGAGAGAGATCCAAATTGTTTCCTGTATTGGTAACTCCTGGCTCTTTATTACTGAAGAGTAATATTCAGTATTTATATCATATGACCATGCCATTATTTGTCTGAAGGAATTTGGTTCTATGTTTAAAGTTCCCAAAGATGACTTCCACATTCTATAATTTACTATGGAGACTCACACATCCCAGCATATGCTCATACTTTTGGCTATGACTTAAGGGAAAAGGCACATGGGACAATGTCCCATGGCAGAAGGTACAAGTTTCCAAGGGTCCTCACTCAATGGAGTTACACAGGTCACTCCCCCAGGCCTAAGGATGTGGCTCAGATATAGAGCACTCAGCTACCCAGGCATAAGGCTTTCGACTGGATGCCAACACACACTCACAAACAGGCATGGGGGCAGACATCCCCTGGAACTAATTGTAACAATGCTATCACAGTTTTAAAGTAACAACTCCATTCTTTCTTGGTCAGGATGATAAACTTGTAGAAGTTAAAAGAATTCTTTGCAAGTACAGAAAGGTTCGTGGACATTTCACTCAGAAAGCAAATGCTTTCTCCAGCCTTAGCGCCTGCACTTTCTCTCATACTTCACATGACCAGCCCTTGACTGTGGTGACCTTTCAGAGAAAAGAGCACTCAGAGCAGGTTCAGGAAGAAAGACAAACAATATGCAAGCTTTGGGGAGTTGGGAACTGGAGTGGGCCTTTTACATTCAGATAAAATTCAGACAGAGGCAAGGGGAAAGTCAGAGCGAGTTTGTCTCTCAGAAGGTTTTCTTTGGAGAATAAAAGCAGATGCTAAACTGGGTTGGTGGCTGCACTCTCTAATCCTAGCACTCTTAGAAGTAGAGGCAGGAAGATCAGGAGTTTGTGATGTTCCCCAGCCACTTGGAGAGTACAGGGCGAAGCACTGTCTGGATCTGACTCCCAATCCCCCAAAATAAAGAAATAAAGACGATGCTGCTGAGTCTGGTACATGTTTGTAATGTCAACACTCAGCAGGCAGAGGCAAGAGGATTCTGATTTATTTAATTTTTAACTATTTTATGTGCATTGGTGTGAAGGTGTCAGATCCCCTGCAACTGGATCTTCAGACATGTGGGTGCCATGTGGGTGCTGAGAATTGAACCCAGGTCCTCTGGAAGAGCAGTCAGTACTCTTAACCACTGAGCCATCTCTCCAGCCCGCAAGAGGATTCTGAGCTCATGGCCTGCACTCTTTCAAAAACCAAAGAAAGCTGTGTGTGGTTGCATGCCTGTAACCCCAGGATTTAGGATTCTGAAGCAGGAGGGCTAGAAGTTCGATGTGATTCTTGGCTATCTCCTGAGTCTGAAGGTCAGCCCGGACTACATGCGACTCTGTCTCAAAGAACCAGAACTAGAACTGGCAGGGTGGCCAGAGGTGTTTGCTGTACAAGTCAGATGACTGGAGCTCAAAGCCTGGGAACCCACATAAAGGTGGAAGGTTAAAGCTAACTCTACAAAGTTGCCCTCCTGTCAGCTGATGGTGGCACACGCCTTTAATCCCAGCACTTGGGAGGCAGAGGCAGGCGGATCTCTGTGAGTTTGAGGCCAGCCTGGACTACAGAGTGAGTTCCAGGACAGCCTGGACTGTTTCACAGAGAAACCCTATCTCAAAAAAAAAAAAAAAAAAAGTTGCCCTCTGACCTCAACACACATGTTGTTGGCACATATGCTTGTCACACACACATAAACACATACACACATAATAAATAATATAAGATAAATTTAATGAAAACAAACAACAATACCAGATAGGAAAAAAAGAAATATCTTTTTGTTTGTTTGTTTTTCAAGACAGGGTTTCTCTGTGTGTAGCCCTGGCTATCCTGGAACTTGCTCTGTAGACTAGGCTAGCTTTAAACTCACAGAGATTGGCTTTTTTTTGACAAGGTTTCCCTACATATCCCTGAACTCAAGACCCTCTTGTTTCCTCCCAAGTGCCAGGATGTAGGTGTGCATCACCACGCTTGGCCCCTCAGAAAGAACTTGAAATTCCCAAACAAGCAGCTGTAACAGATTACTGTAGAACAGACAAGGATGTTGACGAGTACAGCCTGCTGTGACAAAAATTAATCCGGAAATGGTTCAAAGGATGAATTGCAAAGTGAGATACATGAGTGCTTGCGTGGACAAAAGTGCAGGTGACGGTCTCTGATGAGGACCAGAGCCAGGGGACAGAGAAGGGTTTGATGGTGTAAACAAAGCACACACGACTGGGGCTTGCACACGCGGAAATTGGCGAGGCTCACATTAGAAGTGCTGAGTTGCTCGTGACATTTACCTTCCTGAATGAGGTCAGGAAGGCGCTCTCAGAGAATCACTTCATTCTTCAAGTGGGAATGAAATGCTTCTACTACAAGGGCAGCAGGTGACACGGAGGGCAAGGTCAATGTTCGCGTCAGACATGACAAGTCCAGGGCTCTTCTGTGTCGGAGCGTTTTAGCATGACTAATACATTTTCTCCTCCGGGAACAACTCCTTCGAACACAGTCTAATGAAGAGAGGCTAGATAAGACACTCAAGGTCAGCGCTGGACTTGTTTTGTAATCTCATAAAAATTCCCCAGAGCAGCGATCGCTAAGATCTGATACATCTGGAATGAGCTATGAGCGATGTCTGGATGAGTAATTTTAATGGAAGCAGAAACAACAAATCCAACCAGGTCACGAACTCAAATTTCTCTGTGTCTTAGTGCCCATCAAATTAATTATGACTCTCGTTTCTACAATTATTAAAGAGAAGTGATTCCCTGTATGAATTTTTCATTCACATAGGAACTAAATCCCTATATCAATGTGCTCCAAGAGAAAGCGGCTCCTCTTACCTCATACTCTGTCGCGTTTGCAAGCCCACCCATGCTGTCCTTCCTTTTGGATGTCACGCCTGCTGACATCGTCCCCATCTCGGTGCTACCCCAAACCTTGCACCTTATCATTCAGTCTTCATGCTGAATTTTGTCTTCTTTGGGAAGCAGGGTGGATGCTGCTGGCTGCCCTGTCCATATCCCCTTCGCCGGACTCTACATATCCTTCGGTTGAGGAGCTGCTGGCTGCCGGAGCTTAGGCCTCTGTCATCATCTGCAGGGCTGTCGCTGATTGACAGGTGCCTCCTCCCTGAAAGTGCTTCTAGAGACAGTGTCTAAAAGGCCATGCCTGACTCCCAGAAGAGTTGGTGACAAAGACTAATTGATGGAGGACACAGCCTCTTGGGGGGAGGGGAGCACCCGAGTGCAGTTCATGGCCTGGGTTTGCCTTGGGCTTCGTTGGAGTCTGGATTTCTTCACCTTTTGCCGCAAGTTTCTCCTTCGGAATCACAGAAGTGAAAATTCCTAGCCCAAGTTCTTTTTTGTTTAAGGTTTTTGCTTTGTTTTGTTTAGTTTTTTGTTTTGTTGTTGTTGCATTTGTTCGTTTGTTTTTCAAGACAGGGTTTCTCTGTGTAACCCTCCCTCCCCCCAGCTATCCTGGAACTCTCTTTGTGGACCAGGCTGGCTTTGAACTCACAGAGGTTCACCTGCCTCTGCCTCCCAAGGGCTGAGGTAAAGACTTGCACCACCACACCTCGCTCTTGTTTAAGATTTTAAAAAGTTACTTTATTTTATGTGTACCGGTGTTCTGCATGAATGGATCAATGTATATCTGTGCGCCGCATGCATGTCTGGTACTGTGGAGGCCAGAAGAGAGCATCCCCTGGAACAGAGTTACAGAGGGTTGTGAGATGTCGTAAGATTACCGGGTATCTTTGGATTACTAAGCCATCTCCTCAGCTTCTTCACCCTAGGTTCTGCTCACAGGAACACTTGGTGATAGAAGCATTGCATCATTCATCCACTAGATGGCAGTGAGAACCCCGTCATCTGTGGTAGGTAAACTATTGCTAGTCTGTAATTGCTAAAATGCTTGCTTGCCGGAGATGGCCGTCAAATGTGGCAATCTATAATCACCTCGAGACAGACCTCTGAGCACGTCTATGAGGGAGCATCTAGATTAGGTAGGCTGAGGCAAGAAGACCCACTTTAACTGTGGGTGGCACTATTCCATGGGTCAGGAGCCCTGAGCTGTAATAAAAAGGAGAAAGAAAGTATCTTTAATCCCAGCACTCAGGAGGCAGAGGCAGGTGGATCTCTGTGAGTTCGAGGCCAGCCTGGTCTACAGAGCAAGTTCCAGAACATCCAGTGCTGTTACACAGAGAAACCCTGTCTCAGAAAACAAAAAACAAAAGGCAGAAAGTGAACTGAAAGCTAGCGTTCAAGCCTCTCTGCTGTGCAGCAGCAGATGTGATATGAGCAGCTGCCCCCTGCTGTCTTATTACTGTTCAGTCATGGCGGACTGGATCCCCCTCAACTGCAAGCCAGTGTGAACCCTTCCTTCATGAAACTGTTTTCGCCACACATTTTGTCACAGCAACAAGGCAAGTAACTAATTCCCGTGTGGTTCGCTGGCATGAAATATGATTGGCAGAAGCTGCGTCGAATTGTGAAGGTGCATGGACCCTGGCATTGGAGACCCCGGGGGGGGGGGATAATATAGACTCTGGGTCCACAGGGCTGCCTTCAAGGGAGTTTTCAACTTCTTGTGAACTTCTGGTCATTTCCAAACGTCAGCTTGAAGCTAAAAACAACTAAATGGCAAGAACCGAAAGCAGTATTGAATCCTGGATAGAACGGTAAATATTAATAAAGTTACCAAAGCCTAAGGGATCTAGAGATAGGGATTCCCACATCCATCCATTTAATTAAGTAGCCTGGTTTCTCCGCAAAGGAACTGTGGCGAAACAGCACCAGAAGCCATCGGCCTGCACTCCTAAGTGGAGCTCAGCGCCTAATGCAGCATCTTTACCACAACACAGAAACACCGACGAGCCTGATAATTCTGTTATAACTCTGTCCTTTTCGATTCCCGTTAGACAATAATAAATAACAAATAGCTGTGTTCACAAGGAACAGATGCTTGTGCGTGTTGAGTCTAAAACCCTGGGACAAATGGCTGAGGTGCCTAGTTAGCACATCAAATCTGGACCTGGCCGCCAGGTTCTCCCAGCATCCCTCAGTCCCTACCTCTTACAGGGTAGGACTGGCATACCTATCTGCCCCCTACCCTAAACTCTCCATCCTAGGGGCTGGACTGCCCTGCTAGAGAGGCTCTTCCCTGTATAATCCAGTTTGGCTACCTGCCCTTTTTTGTACCTTTGCCCCCTTGGGTGCTACAGCTGGGTCCCCTCTCTCCCTACATGGCTCAGGATCACGTCCACCCTGGACTCTCCCAGATGTCTCTGCCTCTAACTACGCTCTCCCTTTTATCTAGAATAAACTTTCTCCTCCACCATACCTAGGAGCGGTGGTGAGCTTTCCTTTTCCTTCTTTTGTTTTTTTTTTTTCTTTCAGTTTGTTTATGACTTTGGTTTGGAACCATGTTAACTCCCCAACTCCCAGGCACAGTGTGACCGGATGCAGTGGTTCGGTCTTGTCTTGATGGCTGCAAAGCTGAATCACATAACCAATAGGTAAAAGAGTAGAAAAAATTGGTCTACGGTCACGTTATATTTATTTCATATAGTTGTAATATTTATTGTATTTAAGTCACGTTGGGGTTCTTTGCGAAGCAATGCACTCCCTGAAATAAGGAAGAATGGGCGTTTATCTGAACAATCTATACATATTGGTGTAGGAAAACATGTTAGGGATGAGCACATTACTGAGCATGCTCAATTTAAGATACACATTTGGAGCATGCTCGGTTTGAGATCATAGTTTAAAAAGTAAAGGCGGGGAGACATGGCTCAGCAGTTAAGAGCTCTTGTTGCTGTTGTAGAGGACCTGGGTTCAGTTCCCAGCATCCACATGGTGGCTCACAACCACCTGTAATTCCAGGGGATCTTCTCTTCTGGCCTCCAAGAACACTAGACACAACTGTGGTACACAGACATGCAGGCAAAACACTCACACCCACAACATTAAAAAAAAAATTAAAGGAAAGATGGGGGGTGCATTCACAGACATGCTCGCTTCAAGGTCTGAAAGGACCAGCTCAAAGTGGAAGGACGGACAGTGGATGTGAACACCTTGGCACATTCAGCTCCGTATGATAATGGGCAAAGTCTGGTCTGGGCGGCCTAAGAGAAAGAGATGGGTGATTCAGTGACCTTGGCTGGTTCTTTCTACGTTTCCCCAGATGCCTGGGGCCGAACCAACCATGAGTGCGGGTGTTAGTGGATAAGCTGCAATCCCAGCACTGAGGTGGCTGAGGGAAGAGGAGCGTAAATTGGAGGGCAGTCTTGGCTTCATAGCAAGATGCTGTTTCAAAACAAACAAACAAAAATGCACAACGGGATTATATTGACATTCCATCGACGTTTATATTAGTCAATTCTGTTGATATCAAGATGAACCTGGTAAGAAAGAAATGCCCGGTTCTCTGGAACGCTGCCAAGACACATGCAGTACAAATGGAAGATAACCCCATAAAAAAACGTGAAGGAGCCTGCTACACTGGTGAAGTTTCCAAGGATCCAGTGTTCTTGGACACGGCAGGGCAACTCCTCTCTGGAGATATTTGTACTCTGTGTCCTCTACCACTAAGGGAGCCGCATAAGGCTGGAGAGAGGTGTGTAGCTCCAGGGTGAGTTCCTGTTTTTCAACGCTGCAAGAAAAAAAGATAGAGAGAAGGAAGACCGTGGTGTTGGGGCTAGAACTTCAGGTTCGGACTCCTTGTTATTCACTGTGGGTGGAAAGGAAACTGCACCAATAAAAGGGTAGACACGGACCATGGACCTGGCCAGCCATGTGCACGCAGAGATCATCACTGGAGGAATCTTAAACGGCTGGAAGAACTAGTAGGTGGGTGGGTGAATCTGTGATACTGAGCAAGAAGAGCTTCTGGGTCTGCAAGATGGCATGGCAGGGAAAAGTGCTTGCTGCCAACACTAACAATCAGGATTCCATCCTCAGCTGGGCCTGGTGACTCATGCCTTTAATCTCAGCACTCGGGCGGCAAAGGCAAGCTGGTCTCTGTGAGTTTGAGGCCAGCCTGGTCTACGTTTGGAGTTCCAGAGAGCTACATAGTGAGACCCTGCCTCGAGAGAGAGAGAGAGAGAGAGAGAGAGAGAAGGAGGAGGAGGAGGAGGAGGAGGAGGAGGAGGAGGAGGAGGAGGAGGAGGAGGAGGAGGAGGAGAGAAGAATTCCATCCTCCTGGAACCCACATACTGGAACGAGAAGATAGTCTTGGACAAGTTGTTCTCTGACCTCCACACCCATGCTGTGACAAGCCCCTCTCCCAATAAACAAATAAATGTAATTTTTAAAAAGAGCATTGCTATGCCGGGCGATGGTGGCGCACGCCTTTAATCCCAGCACTCGGGAGGCAGAGGCAGGCAGATCTCTGTGAGTTCGAGACCAGCCTGGTCTACAAGAGCTAGTTCCAGGACAGGCTCCAAAGCCACAAAGAAACCCTGTCTCGAAAAACAAAAACAAAAACAAACAAAACAAAAACAAAAACAAAAAAAAGAGCATTGCTAATGCACACCAAAATTAACACATGAAATAATTTTAAAAATTAAAATTCTAG
This sequence comes from Chionomys nivalis, assembly GCF_950005125.1. Classification (NCBI taxonomy): domain Eukaryota; kingdom Metazoa; phylum Chordata; class Mammalia; order Rodentia; family Cricetidae; genus Chionomys; species Chionomys nivalis. Next base: position 28,018,254 of record NC_080099.1, on the reverse strand, counting down.
AAATATCACCTAGAAGCTTTCAACTAGCTTTCAGCTTCAGCCACTCTCCGCTTCTTACACAGTTGCCTTATGAATGGGTCAGCCGCTGGAGCTATGAATGAATTCAGCAGCACGGACCCTCAGCAAAGCGACGTGGCTCCTGCCGCTACTGCGCTGGTAACCGTCAGTGAGGAGGAGTCGGCCCTGAGCCCTCTGTAGAGGACTGTCCTTTGAGAAAATCAACCAGCCACTTGTGTAAGCTAAGGGACTACATCAGAGCCTTTCACGGGGCAACAAGCGGCCATTCATCCCGAGGATGACTGTATTTATCCTCGGCTCGGGACCAGCTGTAACAAACCATTCAGGGTGTTTACGTTTATTACACTAACCCTCCTCTCGTGAGCACTCAGAAATTGTACCAGTCAGAATCCTGGCAGATGGAGTGACATTACCACGAGAAATGATTGGAGCTGAGTGGCGCAAACGTTTCACTGGCCCAGATGTTACTTTGGCCCTGCTAAATCATCTTCCCAGGCTGGCTTGTGCTGGATGTGATTGATGTTCCTCCCATGGGGCTAGCACTGGCCTGAGGGGAGCTGTCTGTACCAGATACATCTGGAAAATTACCACACTCCCCACCTCATAGATTCCCTGGGATTGGTAACTGGTGCAGGGGTGTCGGTCCAGCCCTCCCGCCAACCCCCCTCCCCCCTCCCTCCCGTGCATCGGGATAGGCTCTTCAAACTTTTGTGTTTGCCATTCCCAAGTGTACAAAGTCAGCGGTCAGTCACAGGCCGTATCTCCCAGACTGTCCCGATGAAGATGAGGTTGTGTGGAGAATGATACCCAGTGTACTGTGTGAAATGAATTGTCTTTTCCCAAGGTCAAGAGGACCGAGAAGTCTTCTGTGCTGATTCTTTTCCCATCCTTTTCCCATCTGCAAAGGTCTGGAAACCGAGAAAAGGAAGACTCTGGGTTCCTGGATCTCTGTGTCGAAGGCTATCATAAGCCAGGAGCATCTGCGCTGGGAGTCGAGTAACAGATAAAGGTGGGTTGTGTTTAACCACCAGCTCAAGAGTTGTCATGGGGCAGGTCCTGCTCTAACCTGTGAACTCCAAAGGGATCGCTGATGTTCTAGGCAGTCGGCACGACGCCTCCAGATCCCATCTGATACGGAACATCTGCCATATTTCCTCTGAGAAGTCACTGATTGGCTCGTCCTACCGCTTGAGAGCTGCACTGCTAGTCTCTAGAGGTCAAAGGTCACTAGGCCAGAGGAACTGGATTTCAGTCTTAGTTTCTCTACCGGCCTGCTATAGGGGCTGGTTTAAGTAATTTTTTTATTATAATTTTAATGTTCGGGTGCAGGTGTTTTGTCTGAATGTGCGTATGTGTACCATGCACAGGCTTGGTACCTTCAGAGGCCAGAATAGAACATTGAATCCCAGGGACCTGAAGTTACAGATGGTTGTGACTTAGCATGTGGGTGCTGGGACATGAACACAGTCGTTGTCTGGAAGAGCAGCCTGTGCTCTTAGCCACTGAACCATCTCTCCAGCCCCTGGTTTTCAATAATTTTATCTTTAGGCTGGAGAGATGGCTCAGCATTTATGATCACTGGCTGCCCTTCCAGAGATCCTGAGTTCAACTCCCCACACTCACATGGCAGCTCACAGCTGTCATATGTAGTCTCACAGGGCCCCCTCCTGGTGGGGTCGACATACGAGCAGACAAAATACCCATATACTTAAAATAAATAAATGTATCTTTAAAAATGTTCTTGCTTAGCCTCACTCTTATCAGTTGCAAAATTACATTTAAAAGGGGACACTTTGTCCTCAAAGGACCTTTCTAGCATATGTGTGTGTGTATGTACGAATGTATGTACGTATATGTATATACACACATTTAAATTTTATTTTGTGTGTGTGTGTAGGTTCAAGAACAGCTCCTGGGAGTCCATTTTCCTTTACCTTGTTGAGGCAGTCTCTTGTTTCTGTACCTTACTATGTACTCCAGGCTAGCTGACCCATGAGCTTCATGCCAATTTTCTTTTTAAAAATATTTATTTATTTATTATGTATACAATGTTCTGTCTGTGTGTTTGCCTGCAGGCCAGAAGAGGGCACCAGACCTCATTACAGATGGTTGTGAGCCACCATGTGGTTGTTGGGAATTGAACTCAGGACCTTTGGAAGAGCAGGCAATGCTCTTAACCGCTGAGCCATCTCTCCAGCCCCCAATTTTCTTATTTTTGTCTCTCACTCACCGCAGAAGTGCTGTGATTAAAGACATACACTACTGCCTCTGGCTTTGTATGTGGGTTCAGGATCAAACTCAGGTCAGTAGGCTTACAAGGCTAGTGCTGTCATTCACCAAGCCACACCCCCATCTCTTGTCTGTATTTCATGACTCTCTGGGTTGAATTAAAATAGAGTTGTTTTAATATGTTGCAGCAGTTTCCAACAGCTAAGAGGATGAAGAACACAAAGCTTCAGCATGCTAAATAATGCACAGACTTACCCTACCATGCATCAACCTTTTGATCACGAAGTATCTTTTATTATTGGACTTTAAAATTATTAAGAGATGAGCCAAGAGACTATGATCATGGCTTTTGGTGCCAGAGGAAAGCAAAGTTGACTGAGAGTTTCAATATTCTGTTCAATTAAGGTAGTAATTGGGGATGGTTTATGCTTCAGAGAAGTCTTAAAGAGAGCCAAGAAAGCCCAGTGGGACAGCTGTTTGGCAATGCCAATGTCAGCCAAGGCACCAGGCCAGGACCATGTCACCGACCTACAGTCCAGGCTGAGAATGGATCCATCAATTAAGCTACAAACTGAATGAAGATCTGCTTCCTTTATAAACAAGCGGGGCATGGTTGTGTTCCAGAAACACCATATTTGCATGTATCAGTAATCATCGGCCAAAAAAATGAGCAAGCTAAAGAAACTACTTTAGACAGCACACAATCAGTAAAATAAAAATTTCCATATGCCGTCGCAGATGGTGTAGGAGATTCTTTTGTTTGTGTGTTGCTTTTATTGGTTAATGAATAAAGAATCTGCTTGGCCTGTGATAGGGAAGAGTAGAGCTAGGTGGGGAAAACTAAACTGAATGCTGGGAGAAAGAAGGTGGAGTCAGTGAGATGCCATGTAGCCGCTACCAGGAACAGAGGGGCAGGAACCTTGCCAGTAAGCCACAACCGTGTGGCAATACATAGATTAATAGAGATGGGTTAAATTAAGATGTAAGAGCTAGCCAATAAGAAGCTACAGCTAATAGGCCAAGCAGTTATTTAAATAATATAGTTTCTGTGTGATTATTTTGGGTCTGAACTTCCAGGAACAAACAAGCAGCCTCCTACAACAATAATCAATCTCTCTGCTGCTCAGAATCACAGGTTGGTTTTTGCGTTCACAGCAAAGGTCTCTGTTACCTGTGGTTTGTATAAGAAACTTAGGCCAAATGTACACAAGAAAGGATTTTTCTGACCTTTCCCTGACTGCTCCTGCATTACCCACTGTATAATGTGTGTTTTCTCTGGGTGAACTTTCCCACACTCAAGGGTGCTGAGCCATCTCCAAAAGTCTCAAATTATGGAGGTCATGTGACGCATGAGCAATGGCAACTCATAAAGCTCTTAAAGGTACAGGAGAGTCAGACCATCCTTTAGTCTTTGCACGTGCACCGTGCACATGCTCAGGTGTGAGTCTGTCCATCAAACCCAGGGCCTCATGCATGCTGCAAGACTCTTTATCACGGAGCTGCATCTGAAGCCTTCAGCCTCTTGGCTGCACATTGTATTCGCCTCTGCTTGGCGCAGACCTGGTTCCCCACTGCAGGGGGTTTCTTCCTTACACTATTATCACCAGTGTAAAGGGAAGAACATAGAGCTGAGGCATCTCTGGCTCTCTCTGCTGAGAAACCATCTCAGAATATCTCCAGACCTTCAAGGGTGGAAGGCCTTGTTCCATAAGGAACAGACAACATCCATGTCACACTGTTACATGAAATTTATGTGCCTAGGCTCACACTTCAAAAACCAGCATTATCCATCTTTTCTTTTCTTATGTATACAGTGTTCTGCTTGCATGCATCCCTGCAGGCCAGAAGAGGGAACCAGATCTCCTTACAGATGACTGTGGCTCACATGCTGGGAATTGAACTCAGGACCTCTGGAAGAGAAACCAGTGCTCTCTCTCTCTCTCTTTCTTTCTTTTCTGCAACCAGTTCCTTGCTAGTTTGAGTCTATTCAGCACACACCAGGTTTTCTTTCTTTGTTTTTTTTTTTTTTTTTTTTTTTTTTTTTGGTTTTTCGAGACAGGGTTTCTCTGTAGCTTTGGTTCCTGTCCTGGAACTCCCTTTGTAGACCAGGCTGGCCTCGAACTCACAGAGATCTGCCTGCCTCTGCCTCCCGAGTGCTGGGGTTAAAGGCATGCGCCACCACCGCCCGGCCACACCAGGTTTTCCATGTCATTCCTTTCTGAAGCTGTCACCTCTAAGTAATGCTATACATTTGGCTTTATTGCAGATGGCTCCCATGTATCTTGGCATAATAATAGACAGACCAGGTATTTCAGATCTACTTGCCAGTATATTCATTTCTACTCGCTTCTTCTGTTTCTTTATTACACATATATTTAAGCATGACATGACCCTTAACCCTCCCTGAATTAAGCCAAATTTGCATTTCCCAGCATTAATTTTCTCAAATTAATTCCAAAAACCTACTCTAATATAGCTACCTGGAAGAGTTCAAGCCTTTCCAAACACCTGACTTGTAATCGCTTTAATTATCAACTTGACTCAGACTAGAGTCTCCTGGTAAGAGAGTTTCAGTGAGGAATTGTCTAGATGAGTTGGTCTGTGGGCATGCCTGTGAGGTAGGTAGATCCACCCTGAACGTGGGTGGCACCATGCTTCCGGCTGGGCTTTGGCTTGTGTAAGAACAGAGAAAGTGTGCTGAGCATCAGCTTCTATGAATTTACACTCTCTTGACTCTGAACCTTGGGTATCATGTGACTCACTGAGGCAGGAGATTCACCAGTGAGATGGGGAGGTCGGATGTAGGGTACTAAGCAGAGCTGGCGGTGCAAAGAAAGTCTGTGACGGGCACTGTTTAAGGGCTAAGGCTGTGGAATCAAAGGCACTAGGAAGTGGACATAACATTCTTTGAGGGCACAGGTTAGACAGTGAACAGGTAAGCATTAGTCACACAGGACATATGCTATTGAACAATGTGAGTAGGCTGGGCATGATAGCACAGGCCGATAATTCCAGGGCTTGGCAGGTAGAGGCCAGAGTTCAAGGTGATCCCAGTGATTTGAAGGCCAGCCTGGGCTACGTGAGACTTTAACTCAAAACACAAAACAATCAAACACCAGCAAAAGTACAATGGGGGGGGGGCTGGAGGGATGGCTCAGAGGTTAAGAGCATGGCCTGCTCTTCCAAAGGTCCTGAGTTCAATTCCCAGCAACCACATGGTGGCTCACAACCATCTGTAATGAGGTCTGGTGCCCTCTTTGACCTGCAGGCGTACACACAGACAGAATATTGTATACATAATAAATAAATAAATATTTTCTTTTAAAAAAGTACAATGGGAAGCACAACAGGAGTGGCTGGAAGATGAGCTAGTATGCAGAGTGATGAAAGGGGGACATGACATTTGGACAAATCCCAGAGATGGAGTTGATCAAGTATCAAATAACAAGGGGGCCAGAGTGAGGCAGGCAGCGTATGGTGGAAAACGCAGCTGTAGGGACACAGTGAACCAGGTGTCACTGTGAGGACTTGAACTTTTGCTATAAACCAGAATACACGGCAAAAGAGCAGGGTGACTGGAATTGTTTACCAAGGAGACTCTGCGACTGCCTGAGCATGAACACTGCAAGTCTGAGTAGAAGCTGGGCAACTGTGCGGGAGACTGTCATACTCAATGATGGTGGCTTAGGACAGGACGGTAAGGAAGACGCTGGGTCACTAACTCCTCTGGATTTGAGCATTCCCTCTAGAGGGAGCAGGGAGGTTGGTGAAATCTACAGGAACGTGGTAAGACTCATGAGACTTCTTCCAGAGGTTAGGTAAGTTGTAAACTATGGCTGGAAAGAGAGTATTCTTCAGCAGTGTGGCTGCCTGCAGGCAGTGGAGGATTCCAGTGGTGTGGTTGCCTGCAGGCAGAGGAGAATTCCAGTGATGTGGCTGCCTGCAGGCAGTGGAGAATTCCAGTTTTGTGAGCCTGCAGGCAGTGGAGGATTCCAGTGTTGTGAGCCTGTAGGCAGTGGAGAATTCCAGTGGTGTGGCTGCCTGCAGGCAGTGGAGGATTCCAGTGTTGTGAGCCTGTAAGCAGTGGAGAATTCCAGTGGTGTGGCTGCCTGCAGGTAGTGGAGGATTCCAGTGGTGTGAGCCTGTAGGCAGTGGAGAATTCCAGTGGTGTGGCTGCCTGCAGGCAGTGGAGGATTCCAGTGTTGTGAGCCTGTAAGCAGTGGAGAATTCCAGTGGTGTGGCTGCCTGCAGGCAGTGGAGGATTCCAATGTTGTGAGTCTGTAAAAAGTGGAGAATTGCAGTGGTGTGGCTGCCTGCGGGCAGTGGAGGATTCCAGTGGTGTGGCTGCCTGCGGGCAGTGGAGGATTCCAGTGGTGTGGCTGCCTGCGGGCAGTGGAGGATTCCAGTGGTGTGGCTGCCTGCGGGCAGTGGAGGATTCCAGTGGTGTGGCTGCCTGCGGGCAGTGGAGGATTCCAGTGGTGTGGCTGCCTGCGGGCAGTGGAGAATTCCAGTGGTGCAGTTTTCACAAGCCACAGTCTATTTTCCGGTGGGACTATTAATGATGTAGTTACAGGAGTCACTCACTCTCCTGTAAGTAAACCCAGTAAACTCATTTGATTCTCCAAGCTGGACTTGAATGGAGTTGTTTCTTGGGTCTCCTATTGCGGTCCCATCTGGGGTGACTAGACATTGTTTATTCACACTTCCATGGGGAAAGCCGTGCAACAGGAGACTATGAGAAAGTTCAGTTACACACACATTTTAAGAGCACAGCTGTGAGGCAGGCCTAGTTTAGCAGTACAACACACACTTAGTGTGCACAAGGTCCTGGGTTCAATCCCAAGCATCAAAGAACAAAACAAAAATGGATTAGCACTAATTGTAGATGTGAGAGAATAAGAAGGACCAAGGATGAAGCCGATTCTTTAGCAGACGGAAGAGATGCGGCAAACTAGACAAGGAAGAGGTTTTAGAAGATGGGATGGATGGAAGACAGGTCTTGGTTAGGCTGCTGATGATAAGACAGCTCTGATCTTACACAAAGTTTTAATTGGCCCGGTCCTTTCTAAGACATCTCGAATTTTATCACAACCCCTTTTTCTTCTGCACCATTGTAGCTCAAATCCCAGAAACCACAAAAGATTGAGAAGCTGCACTTTTTAAATATTAGTATAACGAGCTTGCTGTGGGTTCTCATCCTTGTAGTTCCAGCTGCATGGGAGGCTGGATTGGGAGAATCATGAGTTCAAGGCCTGTATGAGCTGCACAATGAGTCCTCAACTAAGAAAGGAAAATCAGACACAACCCCTGGGTGTTGAGGCACCTGCTTTGTAACCCCAGCTGCTCAAGAGATGGAACAAGGATCCTAAGTTTAAGATCAGTCTGAGCAACATTGGGCCAGTCTCTCAGTAAAATATACATAATATATAAGACATAAATCATAGCAAAACCCTCCACAAACAAAAGCTAAATACAGACACAAACTGTGAGAAGCACTATAGTTCAAAAGATTCTAACAAAATAGTTACTATAGACAAAAATAATAGCAATCAACTCAATAGTAACAAAAGGCAATGGATTTGAAGAGACAGTTCATACATGTATATACATATACGAAATAATTATGATGCTTCTTAAACATAAAACTCTCAATGTTGCCCAAATGCAAGATAAAACCATGATGAGGCAGCTTCTTCCTCATCAGATTGATAAAAATCAAAACCATTAGTCGCTCGGGGCCTTGGAAGAGGTAATCTCATTTTCCAGTTTCTATGGAGAGCAATTTGGCAGCATCTGTCATCATCATTATTATTGTTTTGGGCTCTAGAAATTGAACCCAGGGCCTAGCCTGCATTCTAAGTACATTCCATCCCCAGCCGGTCTATTATTATAATACTACACACACTCTTTGATCAAGCAATTCAACTTCTAGGTATGTACTCTGGAGATGTAATCACATATGTCGGAAAAGGCAAATACATGCAGAACGCTGTTTATCGCATCGTAGTATATATTACCAAAGATGGAAACAGCTTATATATATATATATATATATATATATATATATATATATATATATATAATAACAGAGTGATGGGTAGATAAAGCATCATATAACCACTGTAAACATCCATTAAAAATAATAAGACAGCTTTGCAAGCTATATTATTAAGAGATAAATGTATGACTCAAAGGGGAAAGAAAAGCAAAATGCAGAATGATTTGTAAGCTATCATTTGTGTAAAAACTAAGAAAGATGGTCCATGTACATCTGTTTATACCTGTGTGGTGAGGGTGCATCACAGGCTGGTGACTGTGACTGACAAGGAAGAAAGCAGGGGCGGAGACACTAGAGAAATGTGGGAGGAGCCTTGGTTTTAATTGTTTTCTTTTTAACCAAAAATTTCAGAGGAAAATTGTAGAAAGGCAGCTCCGAGACAAAAAAAAAATGAGAGCAGAAGGTTTATTGACAAGTGACCTCAGGAGACATGCCTACAGAAGGGAGAGGAACCTTGGCATGGAGGGAAGCTGACCTATGATGGCATTGCAACCGAGGCCTCAGCCTGTTCTACAGTCCTGTGGTGCGTTCTCAAGTTAGGGTAGTCTTTCGGCATTGCCCCTGACTGAATGAAACAAGGAAACAACTTGGCATCCCAATTCCTGCGGGTACCAGCCATCAGCCTGGGGCTACCTCTGGGCAGGCTGTAGCTCCCAGCAGATGACAAGTCTCACTACCCCGCCCCCATATCATCAGGATATGATGTTCCTGAGCCCTCAACAAGATCTGGGCAGGCACTTTTAAATTTGTTGAAAAATAACAAAATAGATTTACTTTGGTAGAGTGGGCAAGGAGCTGGGATTCTCCTCTGGAATCGTAGAAGGCAGACCCTGAGAGCTCCCCACACTTTAGAAACTGTCCTTGGGGGAATAATGCTCTTCTAGGGTCATCTGCTCTGGCTGCTCTGAACTCTTGGTCCTCCTGTCTCATCTCAAAGATCCTTCAATTTCCTCAGTACCCCTCCGCCCCACCCTGACAGGGGGGAAAGAAAATAAATAAATGCAGTCACTGTCCTTAAACGAGTAACTCAGCGTTGTATTTTAAAAGCTCCGCTTTATCTAATTTTAGCTGTATATCCTTAGCTACATTTAATTTGAGTTCATTGCATTTTAAAATTAGGTTGAGGGATGATGGTGTAGCTCAGCTGGTAGAGTGATGGCATGGGATGCAGGAGGACCTGTGTGTCATCCCTAGGGGGCAGGGTGATGGATGTCTGTCATCCTAGCATGATAGAGGCAGAGGCAGAAAGAGCAGAGGTTTAAGGTCACCCTCAGTTCCAAACCAGGGCTACAGAAGACCCAAGAAAGAAAGGGAAGGGGAAGGAAAGAGGGAAGGAAGGAAGGAAGGAAGGAAGGAAGGAAGGAAGGAAGGAAGGAAGGAAGGAAGGAAGGAAGGAAGGAAGGAGAGAGGGAAGGAAGGAAGGAAGGGTAACTGGAGGCTTCTTTCCTACCTGCCAGTTCCCAATAACCACTCTAAGGCTAATATTAATTACAAACTGTTTGGCCTATTAGCTCAGGGTTATTATTAACCAGCTCTTACAACTTAAATTAGCCCACTTTTATTAGTCTATATTTTACCACAAGGCATGTACATATATATTTAAATATTAATCTTTTGAAATTTCTATATTTTATTTTATATGTATTATGATTGTTTTGCCTCCAGGTATGTCTGGGCACCATGTGCATAAGGCCAGAAAAAAGGGGGCATTATATCCCCTTATTTTATACAATTTTAAAGTCTGTATCTATCTGCAACTCATATTAAAATATTTACCAGTGAAATAAGAAGTTGGGAATTTGTTTCAAACCCCAGCTAAGCTAGGCCCAGCGGTGTGCACACATGGTCCCAGACACTCCGAATGCAGAGGCACGAGAACAGCCCGATTTGCCCATCTGTAAGAACTGCTCAGCCATCTCACTGAACCCTAAACCATATGATTTTGTTTAAAAAGCAAGGGGCTGGAGAGACAGTAGCTTGGCAGTCAAGATTGCCTACTGCTCTATCAGAGGGCCTGAGTTCAGAGCCCAGCATCCAAATCATGCTGCTCACGTACGCTTGTAACTTTAGCAACAACAAGGGATGCCCCCTCCTCTCTCCCTCTCTCCGTCTCTGTCTCTCTCCCTCTCCTTCCCTACCTCTCCTTTCCCCTCCCTCTCCGCCCCCCACATTTACAAGAAATCCTGAAAAAAAAAAAAAACTGAAGAAACAAAACCAGTGTCTTTCTCCATATTTAGATAATTGGTGGGAACACCAGGCCTCAACTTTCTTATGTTTTATTGGCTACATTATTATTACATCAGATGATACTTCTACCTTGTAATTTTGCCCATACATAGCATTTCATAGATGACAGACTAGACCATTAACTGCAGCTATGAAAAAGAAAGCCCAGTGCAACTTGGTATGTTTCCGAGTGAGGACATGACACATTCTTTTTGCTTTTGGTAGCAGAGTCTTGTTTATTGTCATATAAACTTAGCCCCAATGAATAATCCTATAATTAACTGAGCATCGGCTCGGTTGGGGATGGAGAAATGGGCTCTCATTATTTGTTTCTTCTACGATCAAAACAAACCCATGCCTGACACTCATTTCTAAATTACTTCTAGCAATAATCAGGTTCACATACGGGCCCTCCACACCTCCTGAGTTCAGAGAGATTGCACTAGTAGATCTTGATTTGTATTTTAATAAATAAAGCTTGCCTGAAGATCAGAGAGTAAAACAGCCCCGCTGGTCAGTCTTACAGACCAGGCAGTGGTAGCACACACTTTTAATCCTAGTGACCACATTAGTTTGCAATAGAAACTGGGCAGTGTACGCCTTCAATCCCAGCCCTAGAGAGGATTATATGACGGGAGGAGACAGCTCTCACACACAGTCTCATTCTGAGATTCCTGGAGGCAGGATCGCCATTTCAGACTGAGGTAGAGGTCAGAGCCAGTGACTGACTGTTTTGCTTTTCTGACCTTCAGGTTGAACCTCAATATCCGTCTCTGAGTTTTTATTAATTGTGCTTCAGTTCAAACCCTGGAACCCACATGGTAAAGAAGAGTACTAACTTCCAAAAGTTATCCTCTAATCTCCACATGGGCACCATAAACGCATAGGCATACACACACACATACACACATACACACACACACACAATAAATGAAGAATAGATATAATTATTTTTTGAAAGTACTCCCATGTATTGGCATTCACAGTTTCCTGAATTTAATCACTGGCACCAAAATAAATAGAAGTAGGATGAAGAAGGGGAAGAGAAAGAAGAAGAGGAGGAGGAGGAAAGAAAAGGGAGGGGCTTGAGCAATCTCAGTAGTTAGCAACAACTGTTACTCCTGCACAGGACCTGGGTTCCATCACCCACATCAAACATCCCAGAACCTCTTCTAACTCCCCTTCCATGAGCTCCAATGCCCTCTTCTGGCCTTCACAGGGTCCTGTATACACGTCACACATCCAAAAATGGTGGTCACACATACATACACATAAAACTAAAACTAAAAATTTCAAGATAGGGTTTCTCTGTGTAGCTCTGGCTATCCTGGAACTCACTCTACAGATCAGGCTGGCCTCAAACTGCCTCTACCTCCAGAGTGCTGGGATGAAAGGCGTGTGCCACCACTGCCTGGCTAACATAAAAAACAGAAAATAAGTAAAGAAAAAAGGAAAGCAGGGTTGGGGGATAAGCCTAGGAAGTTACTGTTAGAATTTTTTAAAATTATTTTTTGATATTACTAATTCATCTAGGTTTTTAATGTCAAGATCAAATTCATTGCCTTGGACAAATAAGCAAGATTTAACCAAATTGTTAATGAGTGTAGATTGCACATTTGTTAGGCCTGATACATATCCTATAACTTTGCACGGTGTTGTAGGAAAGGAAGTACCCGAAACCACGTTCCAGTAATCATTTTCTGTTTTTTTCTTAACACATCAGAGACCCTCCGGATCCTTTCCTTTGGTCAACCAGCTGTTCTTTGAGCAAATGGACCCCCTGTAGTTGGATGTCGTAGCATGAAAAACGCTCTGATCTCCCTTACAAAACGCTCCAAAACCCTTCAGCTAAGGTGGCAGTTAATATAGTTTCCTCAGGTTGACTGTTCTTAGAGGAGAAACCCCAAGAGAGCCAAGCATGTGGTGTGTGTGTGTGTGTGTGTGTGTGTGTGTGTGTGTGTGTGTAACAGGGACGTGGAGCACAGGAGCCTTTGTCTCTCCAGTGAGTGAAGGGAGGCCTTTCCAGGCTCCCTCAGGATGCAGTTGCCGGAGGCCTTTGGGATAAATGTTAAGGGAATGCGCGGCAAACTTGCGAATGTAAAGGCATTTGGACACTGCATTAAGTTTTAGGATCCGAGATTACAGCAGTTCAGTTGGTGACTGCACAGCGAGGGGCAAAGGGCACGTGTCTTAGCCTAACGTGTGTGTTCAGAAACATGTAGGCTCATAGTATATCTCTCATAGTGATGATGAAGGAGCATTTAATGGATGGAGGTGGGGCTGCCAGACCCCCTGCAGAGTGGATAGGTACCCCCAACGAAGAACTGGTCTCAGTCAGGCGGGGGCGCAGGCCTTTAATCCCAGCACTCGGGAGGCAAAGGCAGGCGGATCTCTGTGAGTTTGAGGCCAGCCTGATCTACAAGAACTAGTTCCAGGACAGGGCCGAAAGCTACAGAGTAACCCTGTCTCAAAAAACAAAAAAACAAAAAAAAATTCCAGGCCTTTGCTGTAATAAACTCACTTCAAATGCAAGTCAGTAATCCCTTGGTAAATTTTGCTTATTTATTATATTTTATTTATTTGTTGTGTGTTTGTGTCACACAGACGCAACCAATGTGTGTGTGCATGTGTTGCACGCATGCTGCTGAGGTATGTGGACATCAGAGGACAACTTACACAAGTTGGTTCTTCCACCCATTCACCACGTGCACCCCAAGGATCGATCCTCAGCCTGAGAGTCTAAGCCGCAGTTTTCCTCTTATGCATTTTAAAATACATGGTGGATATTTATAATCACTTTTGGCCGGTTGACAATATTAACAGGTTTTATTGCTTGTTCTGCCTATGTGCAGTTTAACTGCTTTTTAGATTGTGGTTGAGAAGATGACACTGTGCTTTGGCACTGAAAATAGAAGCTATTACCCACATAGAAAGCTTTGGAAGCAAAGCAGAAAGATATAAAATAGATGTTTGCAAAGCAAAGGTTATTGCTCTAAGGATTACAGTTCTACACAGTCTTGTGAAGAACAACCGAAGACTTCATAGCACCTAGAATATCAAGACTCTGAGCCAGATGAGTTAGCACACACCTGTAAGCCCAGCACTCAGGAGACTGAGGCAGGACATCCATGAGTTCAAACCAGAGTGGATTATAGCAAAGGCTTGCCTTACAAGTGAACAGAACATAGTGCCAGGCATGGTGGCACACTCTTTTAATCCCAACACTCAGGCAGATCTCTGAGTTCCAGGACAGGCTGGCATACAGAGCAAGTTCCAGGACATTCGGAGGTACACAGAGAAACCCTATCTTGAGTAAATACATAAATATAAGCAAGACACACACACACACATATATATAATATATAATATAAATTACATATTAACTATAATATGAAGTATATAATATAATTAATATAAATTAAGATTGTCTTCAAAGAATAGCTACAAGAAGACGAAAAGAGCAATAGCTATAGAGAAAGAAGTGACATTTAGCTCCTGAGAGAGATATGTGTAAAAAAAAAAAATGTACTACAGACTAAATAAAACAACTGGATTTAGGAGAAATTGGCAAGTCCCTCAGAATAATTAATGCATTTTATAACAAGCAGAGGAGAATGAACCATTGTTATTCATTTTTCAGGGATATAACTAAGGCATTACGCCAATTTCATTGAGTCTATTTTCCTAGTGCCATGTTTAAAATGGTCTAGTTCAGCTGTTGGAATCTTACATCAAGGAGACATGAAACATCACTTAGTTTCTCCTACATTATCTACACTCCCCTATACCCCTCCCACGCCACAACCCTTAACTGTTTTACTTTTCATTTTTGTTTAGTTAATCTGACTTGGACCCAGACATACAAATGAATTTTGAATGGGTTTCTATTTCTTTATCTGCTGTCATTTCTGATCTTGGACCATTTTGCTATGTATAATATGCATATAAGTATCTATAGGCTTTATACCATTATTGCAAATCATACCACTTAATATTATTAGTACCTGTCCTGGTTGGGTTTCTTGATTTGTTTTGTTTTTCGAGACAGGGTTTTTCTGTGTAACAGCCCCGGAACTAGCTCTGTAGACCAGGCTGGCCTCTAACTCACAGTGATCCACCTGCCTCTGCCTCCCAAGTACTGGGACTAAAGGCATGCACCACGACCGCCCAGCTCCTGGTTGGGTTTCTAAAGTTGTAATAAAGATCATGACCAAAGACAACCTGGGAAAGAAAAGGTTTGTTTTACACGTCCCAATCACATTCTATCGCTGAGGAAAGCCAGGGCAGGGGCTCAAGAGCGAACCTGGAGGCAGGAACTGAAGCAGAGACTTGCTTTCTGTGGCTTGCTCAGCCTGTCTCCTTACACAACCATGGACCCTCTGCCTGTGGATGGCACTGTCTACAATGAGGAGCCGAGCCTCTCTACATCAATCATTAATCAAACAAACAAACAAACAAACAAAAAACGCCCCACAGGCCACTCTGAGGGAGGCATTTCTCAACAGGGGTTTCTCTTCTCAGATAGCCCTAGCTTGTGACAAGCTGACAAAGACGGAAAAGGGCCGTCCTTGTCCTTGGTCTTGTTTCATGCTTTTTCCCCCATGAATCATTTTTGCCTGAAAGTAAGATGTCTCCTGTCCGTCTTTTATTTTCAGCCTTTGTGACCCAAAGTATTTTCCTTTCATACACATTACGGTTTGAACTGTGGCTTTGTGATCCGTTCTGGGGGTCACTTTGTTTCCTGATGGGACTTCAAGCACTCTTACATTTTCCTCATATGACAGTCACATCTGGTCTTGGTTCTATTAATTCCTTTTTATTTCCTGTCTTTATAATTTTTTTCAGTGTAATTTGTTTTCTTTGTTCTTTTGGTAACTCTAATATTTGTGGAAGTTGACATTTTTATAAATTTTATGATTAAGGATAGTTTTCTGGAATTTGAGGTATAGCTCAGAGGCAGGCACGCACTTAGCACATGCAAGGTCCTGCATTCAATTCCAGGGGTTTCTTTCTGTCCTGGCTTTGTTTTGTTTTTCAAACTCTCCTGTATCCCACGCTGCCCTTGAACTCATTTTGCAGGTGATCCTCGTGCCTTCACCTCTGAGTGCTGGGATTATAGATGTATGCCACCACACCTGTTCTATGTAGTGTTAGGTGTCAAACGCAAAGCTTTATGTATACCAAGCATGAATTCTACATACCAAGCTACACCCTAGCAGCCCCCTCAATGGTTTCTCTATAAAATTTATATTTTTTCAAACTGTGTATCTGGTAAAGTGTTAATCTTAACAGCAAGAATAAGACTAATAGAAAAAGACAAGATCTCCTGAGTAAATTGGGAGCATGGGGACCTTGGAGGAGGGTTGAAAAGGGGAGGAGAGAGGCAGGGAGGGGAGCAGAGCAAAATGTAGAGCTCAATAAAAAATTACATATAAAAAGAATAAGACTAATAGGTTTCTCTGCCAATGAGGTAGGCCAGATCAAGCTGAGCTGAAAAAGTAAAAAAACAGGTTTATTTGGGGAAAGCAACTCCCAGGTGAGCCCTCCAGCCCCAGAGATCCGGGTATAGAAGTCACATGCCCAAGCTAAAGCAGGGAACTGTAGGCAAGGGGGTAATGCTGTGTCCTCCACAAGCTGGGTTTGTGCCCGAGTATGTTCAAAATTGAGCACTTTAGACGGAGTCTTGGGCCACTGGCAACATCAGGGAAGGAGCTGCTGTAGTCGCTAAGACTGCAGACCTGGGCTTTTTGCCACTTTTCTTTGTTGGAGATTCTCTGAGAGGTCAGGGTTCGAAGAGAGAGGAATGAGGCTCTCTGGATCAAGAAGGAGTGAGCTGGAGGTTCCAGCCTAACAAAGACCACTACCACAATTTAAACCAATTCGAAGCAAACTTGATTTTTTTTATTGGGGTACAGTCAAGAGCTGGCCAGCAACCACCTCCTAAAATGGGTTAAAGAGAGTAGCCCTGGGGGCTGGAGAGATGGCTCAGCGGTTAAGAGCATTGCCTGCTCTTCCAAAGGTCCTGAGTTCAATTCCCAGCAACCACATGGTGGCTCACAACCATCTGTAATGAGGTCTGGTGCCCTCTTCTGGCCTTCAGGCATACATACAGAAAGAATATTGTATACATAATAAATAAATAAATAAATATAAAAAAAAACAAAAACAAAAAACGGGAGGCAGAGGCAGGCGGATCTCTGTGAGTTCGAGACCAGCCTGGTCTACAAGAGCTAGTTCCAGGACAGGCTCCAAAACCACAGAGAAACCCTGACTCGAAAAACCAAAAAAAAAAAAAAAAAAAAAAAAGTAGCCCTGAATTTGTTTATTGTGCCCCCTGTAGGGAGTAAAATCATGAGTAGTTTTACAGAAGAGAGACAATGGAACAGTAAGGAAATACAGAAAAAATTCTCAAAAAATATCATGTGGTCACTATGTGATTAGGGAAGGTGCAGGGAAGGCCAGGGTGTTCTCAAAAATAAGTCAAGGTTGCCAGGCAGTGGTGGCACACCTTTAATCCCAGCACTCGGGAGGCAGAGGCAGGCGGATCTCTGTGAGTTCGAGGCCAGCCTGGTCTACAAGAGCTAGTTCCAGGACAGGAACCAAAAGCTATGGAGAAACCCTGTCTCGAAAATTAAAAATCAATCAATCAATCAATCAATCAATCAATAAGTCAAGGTCATGAGTTGGGGAAGGTCAGGTTCCAGAAAACAGAGAGCAACTCAGTAAATAAAAACTTATTTTTACCAATACAGCAGAATGGCTCCTGCCTTCAAAATGGCGTCAGGCAAGTTTCTCAAAGGAAACTGTATTTGTAATATATAAATGGCAATTCACTAAGAAAAAACAAAAGCAACCAGGTGTAGTGACACAGATCTTTAATCACAGCACTTGGGGGTAGAGGCTAGTTTGGTCTACAGAGGAGGTTCTAAGACAGCCAGGGCGACACAGAGAAACTCTGTCTTAGGGAAAGAAGGGGGGGTGGGGAGGAGAAAAAAAAATGAACACACCAATGTAAAAACAGCCAAGCATTTTGAATAAATAGTTCTCCAAAGAAGATGCATAAATAAACATAGAAAGATGATTAACATCATCAGTATTTGGCAATCAAATCAAATCAACAAAAGATTTATTTATTATGTATATATAGTGTTCTGGCAGGTCAGAAGAAGGCACCAGATCCCATTACAGATGGTTGTGAACCACCATATGGTTGCTGGGAGTCGAACTCAGGACCTATGGAAGAGCAGCCAGTGCTCTTAGTCTCTGAGCCATCTCTCCAGCCCCATGATACCATTTTTTTATTCCCTATGTTATATGCTGACTATTATGTATCTATAATTAATATGCTGAAACTCTGATTCCCATGTCACCACATCTGGAGACAGAAACTTCATGAAAGCGAGGAAATAAAAGTGATTTTATAAAAGTCGTTGGCTGATGAGGTGGCTTAGAGGGTAAAGGGACATCTTGCAAAAGCCTGGAAACCTAGCTTTGATCTCCAGAATGAACATAAAGGTGCAAAAAGAAACTTTATTGTCATGTGGTAGATTAAAGACACGCACGTACCTTTAATCCCAGCACTCAGGGGGCAGAGGCCGGGGGGGATTTCTGTGAATTTGAGGCCAGTTTGGTCTACAGAGTGAGTACCAGGACAAGTTCCAAAGCTACAGATATGCTGCCAAGAGGCAAGATGGTTAGGGATAGAACTCAAACAGCCCAGTGAGGATGCTTGGAATAAAAGGAAACACTAAGGCATGTTAAGGCTCTTCTACTGCTATTATTCCACGTAGAAACCACATGTTTCCATTAGGTACAGTACCTTTGTTTTTCCAAGTTTTCCTTAGTTTTCCATATAAAATCTAGAGGCTCGACTCCTAAAGATATTTGTAGTTTTGTCTTTTTCTTTTTTAATTAACTATAAGCTATCTGTTCCATTCTCTCTAAGGACATTTAGTCAAAGAAAGTGTCAAAGGACAAATGTGTGATCTTCATGCCTTTTGCCCACACCACGCTCCCTGAATATCTTCCTTGTACCTCGAAAGCCTCACCCAGTGAGCTACATCTGAGTCATTCTTGGCTTTAGGCCAAGCATTCCATTTTGTGCACACTTGGAATTACAAAGCCGCTGGTGTAGGTAAAGCCGAAAATTCACGTAAGCATTTATAGTAAATACCCTATGACCACCCCCAGACCAAATTAGGAAATCACTAGAGGGTCCGGAGAGATGGCTCAGCAGTTAAGAGCACTGGCTGCTCTCGCAGAGGACCTGAGTTTGGTTCCCAGCACGTATGTGACAGTTCATAGCAGTGGTAACTCCAGTTGCAGGGATCTGAGGTACTCTCCGGCTTCCTCGGGCATTGTATGCACACTGAGCATGTCACTTCATGCAAGCACACACGTGTGCATAAAATAAACAAACAATCAAAACCATCTTTAAAAAGAGAATCTGCCAGAGCATAGGAAGAAAAGAGGAAACATCATACTCAGGTACTAAGGAAGAGGCTCGGCGTTGGACTGGACCGTGGAAGCCAGTGTCAGCAATAACTAGAGGCCGTTGAGTGTGGGAGGTAGATTGTGGTCTGCTGGGTCACTTTGCTAGCTGTCCTGGAGGTCTGGTGATGGTCAGTCTTGTTCAATCAGGCACCCAGGATGGTCCATAATATACCAGACACTTCTTCTATGAGGAATGCAAGGCGTTTTCTCAACAAAGCCTGGGTATGGGATTCCCCTCTTTATGCTGTAAATATATTTTATTACCATTGGTTAATAAAGAAGCTGCTTTGGCCTATGGCAGGGCAGAATATAGCAAGGGGGGAAATCCAAGCAGAGATAGTAGTTGCCAAAGGAGAAAAATGCCAGACCTTACTGGTAAGCCGTAGCCTCATGGTGATACACAGATTAATAGAAATGGGTCAATTTTTTTTGTTTGTTTTTTTGTTTTTGTTTTTTTGTTTTTTGTTTTTCGAGACAGGGTTTCTCCGTAGCTTTTGGTTCCTGTCCTGGAACTAGCTCTTGTAGACCAGGCTGGTCTCGAACTCACAGAGATCCGCTTGCCTCTGCCTCCCAAGTGCTGGGATTAAAGGCGTGCGCCACCACCGCCCGGCTAAAATGGGTCAATTTAAGACAGAAGAACTAGCTAGAAATATGCCTGAGCCACTGGCCAAATGATTAATATAGTTTCTGAGTGATTATTCGGGTCTGGGCAGCCTGGAACCAAAGTACAAACTCCATTTACAAAGCCTTGTCCACCACAACCATTCTCAGTCCAGATGCTCAGCTCTCCTTTCCCTAGGCTGATAGCTCTCACCTGAGAAGGACCGTATCTGATAGAAGCAGGTTTGACCCTCCACTGACTGGCACAGGAGATAGCACCTTCCTTACACTTCTACCTGATCTTAGGCCCAAGCAGTAGGTAGAAGAGTTGGACAGATGGAGGAGAATACCTCAGAGCTCACATTTCACACAACACTGCTTTCTCTGCCAACTCTGCCTGTAGAAGAAAATCCCCCCCACGAATGGGCCTCCCCGTAAGCAGAGGAAGGGCTAGTCTTAAGTGGAGTCATGTCCGTGCACACACTGAGGAGTGTAGGGGAATTATACCAGTGGGTTTGGGCTATTCTTCAGTATAAAAAAAACAAAAACAAAAACAAAAAAAAAAACAAAAAAAAACAAAAAAAAAACAACTCATTTCATTGCTTTACTTCCAGAGTGAGATATCAGCCCGCCTTGGTGGTGCAGCCCTGTAGTTCCCATAGGAAAAGTCAAGAATTTCATGTCCTGAGACTGGCGGGCTGCACTGCTCACACAACCCCCACCCCCAGCAGTGTGTGCTGGGTAAAGTTACAACAGCAGAAGTCCAGATGTGATTTAAAATACTGTCACTTACATCCTCGTCGCCAAAAAAAAAAAAAAAAGAAAAAGAAAAAAAATACTGTCACTTACATCAAGAAGTATGAAGTCATTTATTTGGGTCTATTGAGTTAGCCACAGCTGAGTTTTTATGAGGCTTTTTAAGCAACCCAAATATGAAACTTTTTTTTATTATTATTTTAGAAAAGAGTCTTTGACTGATTCAATATAGGTTTGCCGGTTCAATCCTCAAACCAAAAGGGCGGTGGGGGGGGGGAGCTCCCATGAACCTGGGAGTTCGTAATCCTAAGAATCTGACAGATTCCTTGTTCTGTGCCAAGTATCTAAGAACTGCATTTCTAAGCTCTGTAAACTCGGCCCTGATACTTTCCTTGTGTAATGCCGACTTCAGAGGTTCCAAGCGCCCCACAAAGTCGAACCAAAACAAAAGGGAAACAGCCAGGTACTTTGCAAAGTCCTATGCCAATTTCCTAACAATCACTTATTTTAATTCTTTTCTCTCTCAAACGTTTGGAGGCTAGAAGGTAAATGACACACATACATGCATGCACACACACATCACACCACACACACACGCCACACACATACACACACACACACACACACAACTAGCCTGGACTCCTAATCCTTCTGTGCCCACCTCCCAAATGGTAGGATGACGGGCATGCACCTCCACTGCTGGCTCCCAGGAGTGGACCTAGGCTTTGTGGTGACAAATACGGTTATTTCAGGTACAAGTCTTTCCAAACAAGGCTTTACAAAGTTCCACAAACTATTCTACAGGGCCTGGGATATGACTCAGTAAAGGATTCAATGTGATTAACGCATGTGAGGCCCTGGGTTCGAGTCTCAGCGCACTCTCACGAAGCTCTACTCTACTGCTGTTGTTTTTGGGTTTTCCCCAAGAATCTGCAATATTAATTTTTCAGAACTGGAATAGTAAAGATATTGCGAAATTGAATGCTGAAATTCCAAACGTGCTCATAATCTTTTGGGCTGCTCTTTTATCAAAACAGCGATAGGAATTTGCCAAATCTGGCATCTTCACTGATGTTTATAGGATACCCAGTCATGCCCGGAGTAGTGGTGATACCTTTAGTTCCAGTACTCAGTAGGCAGGCAGATCTCTGAAGCCAGCCTAGTCTACAAAGCGAGTTCCAGAACAGCCAGAGCTACATAGTGAGACCCTGTCTAGAAAAACCAAGAAAAGGAAAAAAAAAAAAAATAGATGGTCACTCGTTTAGGAACAGCCACAACAGGTTGCTGAATGCATGGAACGCACAGGATTCCCTGGAATCTGGAAGACTGGACCAGTTGTTCCTAGGAGTTTCTCAAGCAGCCCAATAGTTGCCTGGAGGGAAACAAAAGCAATACCTCACATAAAACTGACAGGGGAAGGCAGCCAGCAGTTGTACCAGCCATACCCACTTTGAAGTTTCTCCATCTCCCACACAAAAAGCCCTCCAGGACAACAGTATGATCCCGGCCTGTTTAAATAAAAAGCATAGGGACCTGCCACTCTTTCTTCCCAGGAGCATGGCAGACCATTCTTACTAGGAAAAACAGAACCCCTTTGAGTGTTCCTGGAGAGAAAGCTGGAGACTTTAGACCCCTAAGGCTCCAGCAGGTTTTGACAGGGAAAACAGAAGGTCCCAGGTTGCCTGAGGGTTTTTTGTGGTTGATGGTTAAACTCAGACTGCATCGTTTTAGACAAAAGGACAAATTTCAGCTTAATTTGTCTGTTTGCTTTTGTTTGTTTTCTCAGTCTGTAACCCAGGCTGAATTTATTACATAGTCCACAGGGACGCCGAAATAGCAGTAACCTCCCTGCATCAGCCTCCCTAGTGCCTGAGCTTACAAGCCTGAGCCACTATGCCCAGCTTTTAGATTCAATGTTCAAAATAACATGTTCTTGATGTGTTCTGAACATAGGTTGAAGAGGATCCAGAATCCTGGTTTCCATCCTGATCCGGCTCAAAACTGTGGAAGGTACTCAGCAACAAGATCTGAACATCAGGTGTGTGCTTCATTAGATGAAATTTAAAGTTGCTCCCATGTCCAATGTGAGAACTCTAGAATTTCACAGCAATCGTGCAGAGGAGCTGGAGAGATGGCTCAGTGGTTGC
Organism: Chionomys nivalis; assembly: GCF_950005125.1. Lineage (NCBI taxonomy): Eukaryota > Metazoa > Chordata > Mammalia > Rodentia > Cricetidae > Chionomys > Chionomys nivalis. The sequence continues at coordinate 27,995,727 of NC_080099.1, read as the reverse complement.
TGCATTTGCGGAGGACCTGAGGTTGGTTGGCAGAAACCACATCAAGAGGCTCAGTATGGCTTGTAACTTCAGCTCCCAGAGATCTGATGTCCCTTTCTGATTTTCTTGGGCGCCCACAAGTGTTTGCATTACACAAGGATATAGACTCGTAATAAATAAATAAATAAACGAAAGCAATAGTGTAAATTCTCTTCAAAGTGTAACAGTGCTGGGTGGGGTTGTAACTTGGTGGTGGAACACGGGCCTAATATGCATGAGATTCAGGGTTTAATTCCCAGCTTTGAAAAAACAAAAGCCTGATGTTGAAGCCAGGCATGGGGGATGTTGTTGAAGCCAGGCATGGGGGATGTTGTTGGAGCTACTTAGAAGCCAAGGTGGGTCATTTCATGTGTGCCTGCAAATTGCAGAGCCACCTAGACAGCAAAAATGCCTCAGAAAGACCTAACTAAGGTGTTCCGAATTATAATCTCGGCACAGAACTGCCTCCCGCTCGCAGATCCTCAGTCAGATTGTCAGTATGTTCAGAACCTGGTCTCTGAGTCCTCCTTTCCTAATACATTACGAATCCCCCAACATACTCACTTCAACGATTGACTGGTCCTGCTTGCTGAGTCTCACCCCTGGTACCAAATACAGATGCCTGTCCCATATGCCTGGCATTCCCCCCCCCCCCCGCCTTAGAGACATTCCCATCTGAAGATGGCTGTTTTAACACAGAAGGTGCCACCATGCTGCAGACAAAGGAGGCCTGATATCACAGCTGAGACAAAGTCTGTCGTGAGTGCTTGCTCTTGCTTGTCATGTCTGAAGCAAAATGGCCAAAACCTCGTTTCTGCTGCATAGAGACCTTGATCTTGTCAATCATACGGCATGGACTGTTAAAAGGAAAGCTTTATTAGAGAGATGATAGGTAGATATAGATGATAGATAGATAGATAGATAGATAGATAGATAGATAGATAGATAGATAGATAGATTAGATAGATGACAAATTGTGTGTGTGTGTGTTTGTGTGTGCATGTGTGTGTCAGAGAGTGTCAGGGTGTGCAGGTGTGGAACTCACTCTATAGTCCAGGTTGGCCTTGAACTCATAGATATCCCCCTGCCTCTGCCTCCCAAGTGCTGGGCTTAAAGGCTTGCAACACTATGTTCCAGCCCACTCAGCCTACTTTCTTATAGAAGCCCAGAGATGGCACCACCCGCAGTGAGCTGGGCCCTCGCACAGGCCAGTCTGGTGGGGGTATTTTCTCAATCAAGGTTCCTTCTTTTCAATGACTATAGCTTGTATCAACTAATAAAATACCGGGACAGCAGATAAAGGTGTTTGTTACCTGAATTCTATCCCCTGGATCCTTAGGGTGGAAGAAGAGAACCAGCTTCTTCCCACAGGTTAGCTTCCGACTGCCACACACATGCTGCGGCATGCATATGTCTCCACGCACAAATTGTGCAAACGCAAAATAAATAAATGTAATATAATACTTCATTTTTAAGGGAAGAAAGAGCTCTAAGTGTCTGGAATTTCGGGACTTTCTGAAGGCAGCTGTGTTTGTGTCCTACTAAGCAGACATATCTGAAGGCCCCAGATCCCATTGCCTTCTTGGTTACTTTTATTTAGTGCTGTGAAAATCCTTGGTTTTCAAAGCCCCAATCTGTCCTAGCAGTTGTGAGAACCGAACTCCTGGAAGGTGGTGAGATTCAAGTTCTCCTCGTCTGCAGCTCCACTCTATGGACATGAGGTCCCGAGGGCAGCCCTGTGTCCCCCTCTGTCCTTCACGGACTCAAGCTGGCACTCTCAGCAAACTAGAATTTAATCACGGGCAGAAAAAGAAATCAGAGACATGGCTGGCCTTCCAGTTCGCTAAGCCTTCTCCACCACAAGGAGCATAAGCTCTTGGCTCCTACCATGAATGGTACCCATGAGATGGGTCCAACCCCTCAGCTTGAGACACGCCCTCATCACAGCACACACACACCCTGCACATATCAAGAACCTCCCTCCATTTGGGGCTTCAAAGCCCAACCATAAAAACTCATTAATCAGAAGTACATGCATTATCTTTTCCCAATGTATCAGTTTAGACAAGCCGGAAAATGCTTTCTCTCTCTTATTTCTTTGGCTGTCTGTCTTTGTGTGTGTCCCTCCCTTCCTTCTTCCACTCCTCTCTCAAAACAGGGTTCACACTGCAGTACATGCTGGCCTGGAACTGTGTAGCCTAGGCTAGCCTCCAACTTGCGGCCAGTCCTCTTGTCTTAGCTTCCCGGGTGCTGGAACCGTAGGCTGGAGCCACGGACCCAGCTCCTATCTGTGAGAGACAAAATAAGGAATGATGAAAATAAGAGAGAAAAAGTAAAGGGGAGGAGGAAGAAGAGAAAAAGGGGAGGGAAAAGAAAAAGAAAGCAGATTCTTTCTTTTAAAAACAGGGGGCTGGACTGATAAGTGGACTCAGCTGGTAAAAGGTGCTTGCCACTAAGTCCAAAGAACAGAGTTCAATTCCTAGGACCCATGTGGTAGAAGAAGAGACTTGGGCTCTGAAAGCTGTCTTCTCATCCTCACATGTGTACAGTAACATGTATACGCACACACACACAGACACAGACACTAAGTAGAAGCGCAATAATAATACAGTTTAAAGATTAACTTAAGACAAAGAGAAGAGAACGGGGAGAAAGAAAAGAAGCCATTTCTTCCTTCATAACGAGGCTGTTTGTCATCAGCAGAGGCCAGGTGCAATTTGTCTTCGCTGCACACACACATCTTTGTTCTCGGCCTTGATTATTTTCTTAGTCTGGATCCCACTGAGCTAAGAGCTTAGACATCTGTTAAGCCTCTCCGGACATATCGCTAGGTTCTCCTTTGGCTTGCTTGGCCTGTGGAAAGCTCCCCCCGCCTCTACCCCCGATTTACCAGGACATTTTAATTCACCTTGCCTATAGTGTGCTTATAAGGTTTGGATGAATCAAAGTTGCCCCTTTCCAAATACTCCCTAAAAGTCAAAATGACAGCAAAATCCCCAGAGATGGCCATGGAACATCTGTATCTTTTGCTGTCATTAACAGGATTTTTTTCTTGTTTTCACCGATACATAAACAGTCCGGAGCTGGGAGATGACTCAATAGTAGACGCACTTGCTGTCCAAGCATGGGGACCTGAGTTTTGATCCTCAGTACCCAAAGCAAAAACAAAAATGCAAGGGTGGTGGTCCACACCTTTGATCCCAGCCCTCCAGAGGCTGAGACAGGCTGTTGTCTGTGAGTTCAAAGTCAGCCTGGTCTACATCATGAAAGCTAGTCATGACCACACACGTCTATAACCCTGGTGCTAGAGGTGGACAGGGAAGAGGGCGGGCAGGGACTGGAGGATTACTGGGACCTGCTCGACCTTAACTGACAAACGAAAACCTCTGTCTCGAGAGAATAAGGGGAGAGAGATAGAGAAGACCGAATAGCCTCTCCTGCCTCTATACATAGACACATCCCCACACGTGCACACCATTGCATCCATACACACACAGACCACACACACCTGTGTGCTTGTATGTGCATGCGTGTGCACACTCACACACACAAATACACCTCTGTGAAAAAGAAAAGAGAGAGAACAGGAGCTGAACCCCTTGCTGTGCTTCTTGGCGGAGGCACACCTCACCCTCAGGCGCCCTGAAACTGTTGGCCAAAGTACACCCTTCCTCCCTAATTACTCCTGTCAGGTGTCTTGTTACAGCAGTGACAAAGGTGACCAGCACAGCTGTGCAGCTGTAGTTTAATGCTGAGCTGGATTCCATTTGCTAACGTTTAGGATTTTTCTCGGCTAACTCATCCTCGTTGGTAAAGTACATAATCTTCAAAATCTAATATAATCACATAATTTCATTCCTTTATAGCCATGGGGATGATTTTCTCCTTTGACTAATTTTGAAGCAGCTTAAACGCTTTCGAATGTAAGCATGTTGCACACCATAGACTGGGAACTTGGCTAGGTATGTTATGCATAACTCCCTTAGTTTCTGCCATGGACATTTGGAGTCAGCACAGTGATTCCTGGTTTACACAAGAAAGAAACTGCTCCTATGGTTAAAAAAAACTTGTCAAAAAGATCAAAGTTAATCAGTGTGAGAGCTCCACATGTTCCCAAAAGATGCGAACACATTTGCCTGTAGGTAGCTCGGATGCTACTCATTTGAAAAAGAGGATCTCAAGCAGTAGATCACCAAGACGCTGGACCAGCAGCATCTGTGACCTTGAGTCAGAACTTTAGGCTGGAGCCTAGAGAGATGGTTCAGCAGTTAAGAGCACTGGCTGTTCTTAGAGGTCATGAGTTCAATTCCCAGCAACCACATGATGGTTCACAACCATCTATAATGAGATCTGGTGCCCTCTTCTGGCCTGCAGGCATATGTGCAGACAGAACACTGTATACGTAACAAATAAATAAATCTTTTAAAAATTTAAAAAAGAAAAGAACTAGCCAGGCGGTGGTGGCGCACACCTTTAATCCCAGCACTTGGGAGGTAGAGGCAGGCGGATCTCTGTGAGTTTGAGACCAGCCTGGTCTACAAGACCTAGTTCCAGGACAGGCTCCAAAACCACAGAGAAACCCTGTCTCGAAAAACAAAAACAAAAACAAAAAAAAAAAAAAAAGAACTCTGAGCTGCATCCCAGCTGTATCCCAGCTATTTCTGCATAGATGACAAAAGGAGATGCTAGAAGTGCAGCCTTGTTACTCGATAATTCAGCGGACCCTGGCTCAAACAAAAGGGAAGGGCAGATTTAAAATTTGGAATGGAATCTTCTGTTGTGTCTTTTGCTTTTCTAGGCTGATCTCTTTTTCCTTTGAGGAATCTGTCCTCCACAGCAACACAGTTTTGCAATTCTAGGGAGGACAAATAAACAAGACTCCTGTTCACAAGTGGGCTCCTGATGTTTCAGGCTTTTCTAACATCCTTCCAGCTTTCCTAATCATTCCAGGCCAGGGTATGTACGTAAACTGGACAGTTAGAGTCCCTGGGGAGAAACTGCTTTCCCTTCTGTACTTGGGAACAGACAAACCTAAAGCATGCCCCTCCCCCTCCCACATGTGTTACAGCTCTGAGGGAAAGGTATCCTGACTGTCAGGAGCCAAGGGATACCACAAAGTCACACTGTACAACAAACCTCACACAAGAGATTTATCAGGAGATACTCAAGAGGCTGTCTGCCTCTGCTTGAGCAAGTAGAACTGCTTCTTGGGGATGGGGTTTTACAGGGTGGAGATTTGCAGGGTTTGTGGGATTTCAAGGCAAGCTCAGGGATTGGTTGGATTTCGAGCTCAGGTATTGGTGGGTTTGCCAAGGACTGGTGGGCTTTGGTGAGTTTTCAAACCTGGAAGTAGACTCGGACCTTCTACCCTACACCCCAGCTCTGTGGGGGAAGCCCACCTGTGGAGAAGAGACCAGCTGCAGAACACTGGGACCCTGGCAGCGACAGCCACCACCACCTCAATTATCTGCTTTGTGCTGCCCAACAGCCCAGCACTCCAAGGCTGAGGCACTCCAGGTACATAGTGAAACCATATTCTAAAACTAACAAACAACAGGTGGCGCACGCCTTTAATCCCAGAAGCAGAGGCAGGCGGATCTCTGTGAGTTCAAGGCCAGCCTGGTCTAGACAGTAAGCTCCAGGACAGACTCAAAAAGTTACAGAGAAACCCTGTCTCGAAAAACCCAAAAAAACAAGACAAAAAAAAAAAAATTCACAAATTCACCATAAACCTAAACTGAGAGAAAAATCTTACAAACCCATCTGAGACATTAACTCTCATCTTGAAACCAGCCCCACCTTGAACACACTAATGACACAAACTGTCTCACGCTGTTTTGAGTTGGGTTTCTGTCCCTTGGGAAGGAAAATATGTCGGCTACTGCAGAAGTCGGGACTACACAGAGGGTGTTAATCTACTTAACAAGCATAATATTTTAATTCTCAAATCTATTAGTATTGTGGCAACATGGAAATGCTTCATGTCAATTAGATTTTTATCCTACTCCGGAGCTTAGACGTGTGTCATTAAAGAAACTTGACTTTTCTCTCTTGTTGGTCCAGACACTTGGCTTCCTTCAGTTTTTAACCCAAGCTGTCACTTCCATCTGTCATCAGGAAGCTACGACACTTTTGCTCCCCTACAGCTGGGAATGGCCACAGAATAGGGACTCTAAACCAGGACTCCTTGGGGAATTAGTTGACTCAGAAAACAGAACAAGGCCAGTGTGAGCATCTGTGTTCTTTTTGGCTCAACCATAGGGAAGACCCTGCCACAGGAGGCACTCAATAAATCTTTATTAGCGAGTGAAATGAAAACCCAGTAGAATTATGGCTTAAAAAAAAAGCAAATAAAAAACCGTTGAGGATTTTGTTTCAGCAACCATGCATGAATTTAGGAAATTTATTCTCTTTGGCAAATGTTTAGTGCCAGCGGAGTACCAGTCTCGGAGGCTAGATCATGGCATCCGTAAAGCTCGGGCAAGCACTGTGGGCACACCTGTCGCTCACAGCTTGTGCCTGGAGCTTGTCAGGTGGTAGATGGACTTGGAACGTTCAGCCACTGCTTATCTCTGACCCAGCTTTCCCTTCTCAGCTGTCTGGGTGGATTATTGAATTATCTTGGCTCCTGGCCAAGGCTGGCTTAGGCGTGTGTTTCTGAAATGTTTGTGGTGGGGGAGAATCCTGTCTGCATGTGCTAAGAGCTTCAGTCTGTGGTACGGTTTCCTGTGAGATAGAAATCCCAGTATGAAGTCAGCTCCCAGGCCTCTTGCATCCGATTGGTGGAGCAGCAGATTCCCTCCTGACAGCATTTTTGTTTTCTGTGTTTCTAACATTTTTGAAGACTGATTTTCCTAATGAAGAAAACAAGTAGGTTTCCTTAGAGTCTTCATTTTGTCCCTTAAGGCAATTCATGTAACGTGCAAATTTAAGTTTTTACGGCTGAACCTAAGAAGTATAAACTGGGGGCAACTGTGATGGCACAGGGCTTTAATCCCAGCCAGGACAGAGGTAGGTGAATCTCTGGGAGTTTGAGGCCAGCCTGGATTACAAAATAAGTTCTAGGACAGCCAGGACTACACAGATTGGGAAGAAAAAGGCTAAATTTTAATATTTATTTATTATGTATACAATATTCTGTCTGCAGGCCAGAAGAGGGCACCAGACCTCATTATAGATGGTTGTGAGCCACCATGTAGTTGCTGGGATTTGAACTCAGGACCTTTGGAAGAATAGGCAATGCTCTTAACCGCTGAGCCATCTCTCCAGCCCCTGAAAAAGGCTAAATTTTAATACACAAACTTGTTGCAGAAGACATGACAGCGCTATCTGCGTGCAGTCCAGCTGCTGGCTCAGCCTTTCTGGGCATTCCTGACATTCCTAGAATAGAAAGGAAGATTTCTTGAGTTTTTTTTTTCTTCTTCATGGTGGTGGAGTTCAAAACCAAGGTCATGGTTCCTTTTCTGTTGCTGTGATAAACACCGTTACCCAAAGTAACCTGGGGAGCAGAGTGAAAAAAGGAACTGTCGTGCCCAGTCCATGGGATCCCCAAAAGACCACCAGAGAGACCAACTCGCTGAAATGCAAAAAGCAAGGTTTATTACTGTGCATGTAATTGCAAGCCGGCCTGGACCTCATCAGCGCAGCAGCAAGAGGAGACACCCCACCCTTCTAGAGAGCACTATTTAAGGAACTAAAGAGGAAAGGAGAGAATGTGGCTGTTCCTAGGTATGGTGGAGAGTTCATTGCAGACCTGTGGGAGAACACAGTCAGAGGCAGGGACATCTGGGAGAGTCCAGAGTGGACAGGACCAGACTGAGCTGGGCCATGTGGAGTGGGGAGGGGAAGGGACAGGGGAAAGAGGGGAACCAGGTATGGCAGCCAGCAGGCCAAAGGTTCAAAAAAGGGGCAGATGGTATAGGAAAAGTCTCTGGAGGAAGGGCAGCTCAGCCGCTGGACTGGAGAGTTCAAGATAGAGGGCCAGCTATGACAGCCATACCCTGCAAAAGGTAGGGCCTGAGGGATGCTGGGAGAACCTGGACACCCCCCCCCCCCAACTCCAGCCTCTTGCTCAAGCCAGGGTTTCTCTGTGTAACAGTCCTGGCTGTCCTGTAGGTCAGAATGGCTTCAGACTCAGAGATTCACCTGCCTCTGCCTCCCGAGTGCTGGGATTAAAGTCATACACTACCACAGCTGGCCAGAGTGCTGTCTTATACCACCTAGGAACATCTGCCTAGGGGTGGCACCACCTAGAATGGACTGCGCCCTCCCACATCAACCTTTAATCTAGAAAATGCCCTGAAGACTCCCCCCACCCAAACCAATCTGTTGGAGACATTGTTTCAACTGAGGTTCCCTCCTTCCAGACGGCCCTAGCGTGTGTCAAACTGACAAAAGCAAAACAGAAAAACCCTCAGGCCAACAAAAAGTAGCAGTACAGTAAGCAAGCTCCCTTTCTCAACCTCACCTCAGATCTTCACGTTTTTAACCAGTCATCTATTTGTGAGGCATTTTGATAAATGGTATTTCTACTAAATAGCTTGTTCTTGTTTTTGTTCTCCTCTGTCCTCTATGCTTTGTCTAAAAGCTTTGATTTAGTTTACTATGATTACGATCACTACAACAACTACTACTGTTATTGTCGTGTGTAGACACATGCATGTTGTCATGTGTGCTAACACATGTGGCCATGTGCTAACATGAACGTCAGAGAGTAACTTTCAGGAGTCCTGTCTGTTCTTCCATGGTGGGTTCTGGGTCGGGTTGTCCGGTTTATGTGGCAAGCACTTTCAGCTGCTGAGCCGTCTTGTTGCCTCCCAAACCTTGAGTTATCACGGGGAACTATTATTATGTGGATGGGGATTTGGTCAAGTAACTGAAAGGAGCATTTAGCTGGGTGAGACCTACCCAGTGCAAGCACCATCCTTGCAGTGGTCCAGATGACAGTGCAATCTCCATCCTTGCAATGGTCCAGATGACAGGCCTGTGATGTTCACACAACTGGTTCCACCTCTTCATAAAAAGCTGGATGTAGGCGAGTTGGCTCAGAGGGATCTTTGACACCGTGAGTTCAGGGCTAGTCTGGACAAGGATGATTATATAAGCAGATAACACAAGTGGATATATGTGCGAGATTTTTCTGTGAATGCCATCCCAGCATAAGCACACAGACACAGTCCTCTGATGGTGCATGTGTGTGTATATGTCTGTGTGTGTATACTTCTGAAGAAAAGATAATCCTTTTAACAGATTGGGTTTTGTGGAGTTTGGGAGATCATTTCAATTCCCTTTATGTGGTTGCGAAATAATCAGTCATATTGTTTGTTATGGAAATGTTACAAGCTCCCATTTGCCAAGGTAAAGTGTCAAAGCAATCAGAAGTGAGGCACACCTGGGAGGTTCTGGCAAGCGGGGATGTGGTTCCTTTGTTCTCCTTCCTTCTCTCTTTACGCCTGCCAGATGAAGGCGAGTACCTTTTGAATGGTTTAAGAGGCGCTCCCACCAGGGTGAAATGTAAACCAAGACAACAAAAAAGACAGTTCTTCCCACAGAAGATGTGTATGGCTTTACAAAAGGGGAATTTGCTCGTTTTAAATATTTAAGAATATTACATTATGAGACAGGTGTGGAGGCACACACTTTTAATCCGAGGACTCAGGAGGCAGAGGCAGGTGGATCTCTGTGAGTTTCAGACCAATCTGGTCTATAGAGCAAGTTCCAGGACAGGCTTCAAAGCTACCAAGAAATCCTGTCTTTAAACCCCTCCCCCCCGAAAGAATATGACATTGTAAGAACATGTCTTAGTTTGGGTTTCTGTTGCTGTGAAGAGACACCATGACCATAGCAACTCTTACAAAGGAAAACGTTTAACTGGGGCTGGCTTGCAGTCTGGATGTTTAGTTCATTATCATCATGACAGGAAGTATGGTGGCATGCAGGCAGACATGGTGCTGGAAAAGGAGTCAAGAGTTCTACATCCAGGTCTGCAGAACGCAGGAAGTGAAAGTCACTGGGCCTGGCTTGAGCTTCTGAAGCCTCAAAGTGCACCCACAAGAAACTTCCTCCAGCAAGTCCACACCTCCTAAGAGTGTCACTCCCTATGAGCCTATGGGGATGTTTTCATTCTAACCATAACAAAGGGTGATCTTTTAAAAAAAGTTAAAAGTATTTGATGGATCATATAAAAGCATAGGAGTATGTAAAGTCCTGAGTCTGATATCTGGATCCTACTGTAGAAGGAGACAAATGATTCCTGGAAGCTGTCCCCTGACCTCTACATACTCGGCTCCTGGGTCAAATTAAATAACGAAAATTTCTTATACAAACAAAATTATTAAGGCATGATTGCTTGCTGCTCTTCCAGAGAACCTGAGCTTTGTTCCAGGACCCATGTCAGCAAGCTCACAAACGCTTCCAATTCCTGTAACAGCCCCTTCTTCGGCTCCCGTGAGCACTAGTGCATGCACAGCATCCACTTGTCCAGATATACACACATAAGTGAAGCATTTTTTTAAAAAAGAGGTAGCTGTAGTGGTACACAACTTTAATCCCAGCATTTGGGAGGCAGAGACAGGTAGATCTCTGAGTTCAAGGCCAGCCTGGTCCACAGAGCAAGTTCTAGGACAGTCAAGGCTGTTACACAAAGAAACCCTGTCTTGAAAACACAAAACAACAAAGTAACAACAAGAGACTGTGTTGTGTCGCATGCCTTCAATCCCAACACTTGGGAGGCAGAGGCAGGCAGAGTTCCTGGTGAGTTCCAGGAGAGCCCCAAAGTGGCTTACAATAGTGAATTCCAGGACATCCAGGGCTACATAGAAAGACTCTTGTTTCAAAAACAAATATTTTGAAAAGAACACAAATATTATATTATTTATCCTTATTTTAGTTTCTTGAGACAAGGCCTTATGCATCCCAGCTGGACCTTAAATTATCTGAGCCTGCCTCCTGCCTGAACCTCCAGAGGGCCGGGACTACAGGCTAGGACATTTAGCTTTTTGCTTTTCTGAGACAGGGCCAGCCCAGGGTGGCCTCTCACCTGTGAGTCTCTTCCCTAAGTCTCCTAAGCACTGTGATTACAGGTCTGTGCCACAGGCAGGTTACACTGAAGGACGAGGATTTAGACTCCCGGACAGGCAGACAATGAGAGGAGCCGTGGCTCAGTAAAGAAGGTGGCTAACGTCCAAGAGGGATGCCCCCCCTGCCCCCACCCTGAGACAAAAGGTAGACGCCATAAAACAAGGGCCTCCCGGGCTTTTTTCTTCTACCAGGAAGCTCCCTGCTGATGGACCGGCTCAGCAGGTTCCAATCGGGCCAGGACACCTTTAAGTATCAGTTGTGCGGCAAGTCACCAGCCCGCCAATCTTCAAAATGACCAACCCATAATTAGGGAAGGAAAGACCCTGAAGCAACTTAAAAAAAAAACAAACAAACAAATAAAAAACAACCCAGTCTTCAAGAAGTGCCCGGGTTCTGTGTGTCTGCTGTTTGAGTGTGTGACTCCTCAACCCCCATAAGAAAAAAAAAACTGCTCATTTCTGGGTGCCGTGTTGAAGATTTCTCTGCCTGCCACCTGTTGAGCCAGAGATTTTCCTGCCTTTATAACTCTTTAACTGGTGAGAACGCGAACCTAAATCAAGGCCCCTAGGAGGTTACAACCCACTGCTTTGACTAGCAAACAGGTGGAACTGGAGAGTTTTACTTTCTATAAACACCAACTTCTAAAACTCAGTGGTTTGGTCAGCTCTCCCAGATACCGTAACTTAAACTGATCTTGTTCCCAGCTATGCACTTTCTTCTTCCCACCTGTGAGTCCACTGTGAAATATTCTTCAGTCAGTAGGCTATAAAACTTAGCGTTACGTGATGATCGTGCCTCTAAAACCGACTCAGGCACCTTTTTCTCTCCATCGTAGGGAACATTCTTTCCTCTCCACCCCTAGTGCTGGGGACAGAATCCAGATCCTCTTGAACACTGAGCAAAAGCTCTACCCCTGAGCCTCTGAGCCCCACACCCCCGACATTCCTTACTCTTATCTGCCGGGCAGCTGGACTCCCCTGGCTCTGCGCTATCTCCCAACACGACCTGAGGCTACTTAACTGGTAGTTTGGGGCACACCTCTCTGGCGGCAGCCTTTGCCGGCTTGTGTCTACCAGCAGTTAGCCTCCGGAGAATCTCCGGTTCCTCAGCGCGTCCCTCACCACCACAGGGGTTATCCAGAGGCCTCCAGTTCTCCACTACTCAATCTGAAGGGTGGAGCCACTGTTGCTTCAGCTATTCTTAATTAGACCCTTTGGGGTCTCAGGAGAAATGACTCAGATTTTATACCCCATCCCACTCCCGGGATCTGTGTGTGTGTGTGTGTCTGTGTGTCTGTGTGGTGTATATTTGAAATGACTTGTATGGAATTCATTGTATAGTCCCAGCAAACTGGCCTCAAACTCCTGGCAATTCTAATCAGCCTCCCAAGTGGTGGAATTATGGAGAAGAGCCACCATGCCCTGCCCAGACTGTATTTTTTCTTTTAAGAGGGAATATATTGGCCACATGTGATGGCTAATCTTGGTTTTGTCCACTTGCCTACATCTAGAGTCAACTATAACGCAAGCATTTGGGCACACCTATGAAAGAGTTTTTGATTGGATCATTTACGTTGAAAAGACCCACAATAAATCTAGGTAACGCCTTCTGGTGGCAGCCCAAATAGAAGGACATAGAAGAAGAAAGCTTTTGCTTTTTTTTTTTTTTGCCTGCTGTTTTAGTTAGGGTTTCTATTGCTGTGAAGAGACACCATGACCAAGGCAGCTCTTACAAAGGAAAACACTTAATTGGGGCTGGCTTACAGTTTGCTTCAGAGGCTTCAGAGTCTATGGGAGCCATACCTACTTAGACCATTACACCTGCTCGCCCCCATTTTTGCTGGTAAGTTCTAGCTTGTAGTTGAAGCATTCCTTCTCTGGTACTAGAATCTATGTCTTCAGAATTTCAGTGCAGACTGAAGACCAGTAATCCTCTAGGAATCCTCAGGGACGCCATCGCCAGGTTGGGATGGATGAGACAACCAGTCTATTGGACTGAACAACTACACAAGTCTTGGCTCTCCTGTTAGGAGACAGCCATTGGTGAATGACTCAGACAGCTTGTCAACCACCCTAATGAAGCACTCACATACATGATGGATAGGATACACTTGTTCTAACTGTGTTGCTATTCTTTTAGATAACCTTAACATACTACACTTACACGACAAGACAGTCTTCTTGAAAGTGACTTTTATTTTCTGCGAAAAGAGATGTTAATCTAAAAAGTTTTTAAGGTGCTAGTTGGACATGGAGACAAACATCTGTAACCGCAGCAATTGGGAGGGAGAGGCAGGAAGGTCAGGAGTTCAAGGCCAACCTTTGCTACAAAGGGAATTTAAGACCTGCTGGGCCTACATGAAACATTGTCTCACACACAAAAAGATTTAATTAAAAGCTTTAAATATACTTGGAGGAAACTGTTTGTTTTGTTTTTCAGGACAGAGTTTCTCTGTATAGCTTTGGTTGTCTTGGAACTTACTCTGTAGACCACGCTGGCCTCAAACTCAGAGATCCGCCTGCCTCTGCCTCCCAAGTGCTGGGATTAAAGGTGTGCACCACCATAACCCGGCTTAGATGAAACTTTTAACTGTTTGTAGCTTTTATATTTTAAACATCACCCAAAACTTATAGGCTATTGCTGTTGCCCTTCGTTGTCTCCTATAGGCTGAAGGTAACACCCTGTTGCTCTAGACAGCATGGACTTCGGACCCAGGACTTGAGGAATCAGAGCTGGAGCTGACCTGAAAGGCCTCCTCCCTGAGGAATAGCTGTCTTAAAAGATGGTACACAAGCTGCTGAAGGAAGGAACCAACCAATAGTCTACCCTGCTGAGATACTGGTGTAAAACTGGCATGAGTGAACCCTGGCAGGTGGTCCCATGATAGGTGAGGGACAAACATGGCCAGGCAGACAGAACATGAGTGCAGGGTTTATTGAGAGAAGGATAAAGGGGAGAGGAGAGGGGGCAGGGAGAGAGAAACACAACAGAGAGAGAGAGAGAGAGAGAGAGAGAGAGAGAGAGAGAGAGAGAGAGAGAGAGAGAGAGAGAGAGAGAGAAACCCTCCTGCCTCTTCTGAAGAGCAGCGGATGAGAGTGGGAGTAGGCGGGACTTGTGTCTTTTTTTTTTTTTTTTTTTTTTTTTTTTTGGTTTTTCGAGACAGGGTTTCTCTGTGGCTTTGGAGCCTGTCCTGGAACTAGCTCTTGTAGACCAGGCTGGTCTCGAACTCACAGAGATCCGCCTGCCTCTGCCTCCCGAGTGCTGGGATTAAAGGCGTGCGCCACCATCGCCCGGCGGACTTGTGTCTTAAAGGGAACTTTGTACCTGCTTAGAGACTAGGACCCTGGACTACGACGGGGCAGGCCAGCATAATGCCTGAATCCTAACACCTGGGATCCACAGTAATGATCTGCATGGTAAGATATCTGTACGGATGCAAGGTGGCATGCATACCTTAGTAGTAACCACCAGCCATTTGATGGTTACTACTTAAGACCTGCTGCCCAAGAAAAATATTGTGCCTAGTGCTAGAATCCTAGCCAACTACTCTCAGCTAGAGAAGTCCTGGATCTTAGAGGGGAAGTTACTTGACTAAACTGTCGTAATCCCTAACTGCACTCTACATACTTATCCTTAATCCCCAACTGCACTCTACATACTTATCCTTGTACACATAGATAAATGTAGGTCTTACTCCTCATCAAAGAAACTGAAATTACAACTGGTCTGAAGGCAGAGAAGAAGTGATTGTGGGTTGCCCTGCTGAATATAAACATCTACAACGCAACTCCTGTACCTAAGGCTCGGAGAACACTATGGAGGAGGGGAGCAGCAAGCTTGTAAGAGCTAGAGGAGCAGGAAAACTGGTGTGAGATTGTGTTTCCTGGAAACGACAGCGAAGCTTCACCAACGATACGTCAACAATATCGCTGCCTAAACAAGACCTGAACAAGTACAACACCCATAGACACACCACCATGGAAGGGGAGAATCTCATGGGGCCTCACTCATGACAAAGAACTACGGTCAAGCTGGGTGGTGGTGGCGCACTCCTTTAATCCCAGCACTTGGGAGGCAGAGGCAGGCAGATCTCTGAGTTCGAGGCCAGCCTGGTCTACAAGAGCTAGTTCCAGAACAGGAACCAAAAGCTACAGAGAAACCCTGTCTCGAAAAATTTAAAAAAAAGAAAAAAGAAAAAAAGAAGAACTACGGTCAATTAAGGAGAGCACGAGAAAAAGTCTTCCCAGAAAACCTGTACATAAAGCTCACACTAAATGAACAGAGCAGGACGTATTTCTATATTCATGCATATATGTGTAACAGTGACAATTAAAGACAAAGAGGCCATTGATTTGAGAGGTAACAAGTCGGGGAATGTGAAAGACTGGAGGGAGGGAGGAAATGGTGTGATTATATTTTAACTTAAGAAATTTGAAAAAAAAATAAATACATAAATAATAAATTAAAAGCTGAGTACAGTGAAGCATTTCCCAGGAACAGATAGACGCCAATGTACATATGATGGAGAGGGCAAAGTCTGCTTGGGCATGCTCAGGGTCTCTGTTTGCGGACGATAAGAGTAGTAGTTATTCAGTAGATCTTTAGTTTACAGAGTCCAACCTGAGCTACAGATGGGTTCAAGGCCAGAGCTGGAGCAGGAAGACGCCAGGGAAGGCACCTAAGGTGGCGGACATGACGGACATAACGCAGGAGAGGGTCAGTAGAAGTGAGCAGATAGATATTTATTATTTGGTTTTCAGGTATGGTTTCTGAATCAATCCCAAATCCCTGCCTTCCAAGCCCCACATCCAAGTCAGATTATAAAAACCCGAACTGATAGAAAACACCAACCTTCCCTGTCTGTAAAAAAAGCAACCACAGAATCAGGTGTTAAACAGGAGACAGACCAAATCCACAATCATCCAATTAAAATAAGCTTTATTAATACTGGCCAGGATTATGAATTCCCAAAGAATGGTGGTAAATTGTGGTAGTCAGGTGCTCAAAAAGGCAGAACCCACAAAGCTATGGTACTTCCTGCCTTTGCCCAATCAGGGCAAGCATACATCCTGATGGACTTCCTACCTACATACCTCCCGCCTCTATGTGATCAAGCACTTCCTGTACAGTTGGGACAACCAACTTCATCTGCAAAAGTGAAAACCAACACAGGGCTTGCTATCTTAAGTGAACAACACCCACCAGCAGTCGAGAGGAAGTTATCTGTCCTTGGGCAAGTGGAGCTTATAAATTAACTTTAGCCCTTACTTGGCGTCATAAAAAAATCCTAAGCACAAATCAGGAAGTTGTCCTTGTAGCTCAGGCTGGCTTCACGCTCACTCTGAGAATACAGCTGAGAATAGCCTTGAATTTCTGATCTTCCTGCCTCTCCATGGAGCACTAGGATTACAGATACGCATTCCACACCAGATTGTACCACTAGAGATCAATCAAGAACTTCGTGCATGCTAAGCACTCCAGCAACTGAACTACATTTTGTTTTTCTGAAGTACTGTTTTGCTCTGAAGTTTATGTTAGTAGCCAGGTGCTCCCCCAGCCTTCCTTCAGCAACTCAGCCCCAGCAGTGACGTCATCACCAACCGCCAAATGGGACGTGGGTACCCTTTAAAGGTCCCTGCCATCACAGCCCACTTGCTTGTTCTGTCTTTCTGTCTCTCTCTCTCTCACTCTCTGTCTCACTTGTCCCTGCTCTGAGGTGCTCTTTGATCCTCTCTATCCCAAGTCCCCAGTAAATCTCTTGTGTTGATCTGTTGTGTGGTGTGATCTTTGTGGCATCCCTTGGCATTCCTCAGCTAAGCCATAATAGCTCAGGCTGCCTGGAACTCATGACAGTTCTCCAGCCCCAACTTCCCTAACGATAGGAATACAGGCATAAGGGATTATACATGGCCAATCTTATTTTTGTATTCAGGTATTTTTCTGTTATCTGAATAATGTCTTTTACAGCAAAAGAAAAACCTAGGTAATATATTATACAGTGTGTTCAGTGTGGTATCTCTTTATCTGCCTTTAATTAGAGGTAATTAAAAAAGTATCTTCACCATATTAAGATTTTTGAAGAGTCCAGGTTGTTTATGATATAACTCCTCAGTTGAAGTGTGCCTGAGGTTTCCTGGCAACAAAAAGCAAACGGCAGACATTTCCACAGAAATCCTACACATTCTGTCAGAAAGACTGTAATGGGATAACACCTTGTTCTCTGAGCAGACTCTCAGAGGACGCATCTTCCATTAGCCAGTCAGCTTTCTCTTCATGTCTCCAGGGCCAAACCTGAGTTCCTTGGTTGTTATTCGCTTCCTTGCTGTGACAAAACCCAAGGAAGCAAGGGGTTGTCTGGCTCCAGGTTCTCAGTTACGGTCTATTGTGGTGAGCAAGGCTTGGCGGCAGTCATGAGGCGACTCTTCAGGGGACAATGGCAAGAAAAGCCTGGTAAGAGAAAAAATGCCTTTTGTTAAAGTTTCCTTTATGGTAAGCTGGTGCGTGAGTACCTAGGCAGTGGAAGAGGTGGTTGGCGTCATTCTGCACAGAAGATGAGATGCATGTTCACGGTAAGTTGGAGTTTTTAATGACTTTTGCATGTGGATCTGTTTACATTTGCAAGAGAACTTGGTGACCAGATATGAAGACTTTCTGCACCTTGATCAGTCTTTCCGCCATGCGGCAATCCAAATCAGAACAAATCAAACCAAAGTAGAAAAAGCCCAGGTTTAATGGGTAAAATACTCCTGGATAATCCCCCCCGTGCCCCAGAGAGGGAAGAGAGATTGGAAAAACCACCAGTCTGTTTTCTGGGGACCAGTTTAAATACCCTGTGGGAGTTGTTCTTGAACATCTTTGGGGGTGGAGTCATGTTTGGTGGGCTTTCTGGGATGAGGCAGAATTTGAGGAGAGAGGGGAGGGGAAATGAGGATGAGGTGGAGCTTCCACCAGAACAAGATATTACTGTCAAGCCAGGTGGTGGTGGTGGCACACGTCCTTAATCCCAGCACTCAGGAGGTAGAAGCAGGCAGATCTTTGTGAGTTCAAGGACAGCCTGATCTACAGAGTGAGTTCCAGGACAGCCAGAGATACATAGAGAAACCCAGTCTCAAATAACCAAAAAGAAAAAAAAAGATATTACTGTCCCACTATTTTATTAAATATATGAGAGCCTGGGGTGTCCCAGAGGCCCAGAGTTATGTGTTCCAGCTGTAAGAACTGGATAGATAAAAAGGTTAAAGAATCCCAAGGTGGGCCAGTGAGATGGCTCGGGCTGGGGGACTGGCGGCACCAAGTCTGATGACTGAACCCTAAGGGTGGAAGAAAGAAGCAACTTCTGAAAGTTGTCCCCTGACCTCCACACACATGGCCGTGGTGCGTGTTGCTTCCTTTCCTCAAACAAGAGGATGAATGAATAAACAAAAACACGCAAAAAAGAATTAAAATTATAATAATCTCAAGATGTAGCAGAGTGGAGACCGAAACCCAGACTCTGTGTTCACAGTGCTGGGTTCTCTAGTCTTTGTCCAGTTCCTCACAAACACAAAGCAATGTGGACATAATTTATGATTGTGGTATGATTTCCAGAGATTGCAACTCGCTTGCCAAGTTTTCGTCTGTCTGTGTAAAATTATCATAATATAAAATAAATTATTAGTCATTTTAAAACGAACATTTTGGCTAGTGGTGGTGGGACACACCTTAAATCCAGCAGCCAGGAGGCAGAGAGAGGTGAATCTCTATCAGTTCAAGGTCAGCTTGGTCTATATAGTGAGTTACAGATCAGCTTGGTCCACAGAGTGTACTATAGGCCAGATTGGTCTATATAGTGAGCCCTAGGCCAGTCTGGTCTACATAGTGAGGCCCTGTCTTAAAATCTAAAATCAAATTAAAAGGGTGCAAGGTCTGTGTGTGGGAAATGGCTCAGTGGTTGAGGGCATTGGTGTGCTCGCAGAAGACTGAAGTTCTGTTTCGGCGTGGGGCAGTTTACAACGACCTACAGCTCCAGTTCCAGGGGATCTGACAAGCTCTCTGTTCTCTTTGGGCATCTGTATACATGTGCACGCACATACACATACACTCATGCACACACATGCGAGGACATGTGCACACACAACACACACACATACAAATAATATAAACGAGTCTTCAAAAACAAAACAAAAAGCATACGTTTCAAGCAGTGGTCCGAAACTATAATCCCAGCACTTGGGAGACGGATGAGAAGTACCAGAAATTCACTGCTGTCCTTCTCTGCATAAACTGCCTTGAAACACCAGTGAATAAAATGAAGCCAAAGCATAATTAAAGCATACGTTTCAGTGGGTTTCCCTATTAGAGCCGCGAAACTCTTGCTGACATGTGAAATTCCATTGGTCCCTTTCCTCTTAAGGCCCAGATAAAGAGTTGGCTTTCAGAGTACGATATGTGATATGTAGAAGTTTCTTCGACTTAGGAATGTGTGCAGGATTGTTGGGGTGGGGGCGGGGTGGGGCACTGAGTTAACCCCTTTGTGAGCACTCCCGATGACATCCCGGAAGCCAACTCTTCCAGGCACATTATTTCACGACCGGACTTCTGTTGTTTTATTCTTCCTGTTGACTGCCAGCCGGGTCTTCTGGGATCTACAGATTTATAGACTGGCAGAGATGAGGATGCCGGTTTGCCGCTCAAGGTTGAGCTCAGTTATCAGCACCAGAGCAAAAGAAGAGAGAAGAACAGGGAGAGAGGAGGGTGTCGGGACAAAGGCCTCCTCTTTAATTGACGCTTGCTGTGGTTTAAGTGCTACGCTCTCACCCCACCTCACCCTTCAATCCTCTCAGGTCTTCTGGGAGGTTAATTGATATGGTATGATACCTGTGTCATCTCAAGAGAGTACTCATTGGGCTCGGAGGCCCATGCTTTTAATCCCAGGTCCCAAAGAAACCCTGACATCTTGCTCAGTACCTGTGGCTCCTCCCAGTTCTTCCCCGCTCCACCTCCTACCCCAAACCTCATGCTTTCCTTACTCCCCAGCTTCCGATCTCTGTATAAGTCAGCCATTTTAGCTATGTGCCCTCTTGGACCTCTTGGCCACCTCTCTCTTCCTCTTTTGCGTCAGTCCCCCCCATATTATATAAAGTATATGTATACTTTTGTGTATGTATTATATATGTAAGTATATATAATACAATATTATATATAAGTATTATATACTTACATTTATTGCAAAATGAATAAAGTTGTTTTGTGCTCATAGTCTTTCATTTAGAAAAAGATATTGGACTGGAGATCTGATTCTGTCTCTTGCCACATAGTTTCAGGACAGGCTCCAAAGCTTCAGAAAAACCCTGTCTCAATCAAAAAAAAAAAAAAGAAAAGAAAAAAAAAAAAGAAAAGAAAAGAAAGAAAGAAAGAAAGAAAGAGGGGAAACCCTGGTAGCCTACATGACAGTTTTGGTTTGACTCATCAGCCAACTGAAAAGAACAAAGTGACTCTTTATGAAACCTTGTTGGTGACAGTCCTCAAGATCAGAGGGTCCCATCCTCAGACCAAAGGGTCCCATCCTCACAATCAGTAACGGGGTTCAATTAAAGACTCCAGGATGAGCTAAAGGGGGCTAGAAATCTGAGGATAAAGACCTGAGAGGTAAGAAATCTACTCACAACAGGACCTGTCTGTTCATATTTCTTTTTTTTTTTTTAAATATTTATTTATTTATTATGTATACAATATTCTGTCTGTGTGTATGTCTGCAGGCCAGAAGAGGGCACCAGACCTCAATCCAGATGGTTGTAAGCCACCATGTGGTTGCCGGGAATTGAACTCAGGACCTTTGGAAGAGCAGGCAATGCTCTTAACTGCTGAGCCATCTCTCCAGCCCCCTGTTCATATTTCTTTATTCTTCTCTCTTTCATCCATTATTTCTCATTGTTCCTTCTTGTTCTCCCTTGTTCTCCTTTGTTCTACCTGTTACAAATGTTCCCTGTCATATATATCCTTAAAACCAGCAATTCCTCAGCCCTAGCAGGTTCAAGGGCTGGAATTCTTAAATCAGATAAGGGTCTCTCTCTTTCTCTCTCTCTCTCTCTCTCTGTCTCTCTCTCTTTCACACACACACACACACACACACACACACACACACACACACACACACACTACACACAGATCCATGGGAGTGGACAGTACACGTCTGGTGAACTTCTTAATGGAGAAAGTTAGTTTTTTTTTTTTTTTTTTTTAGTTTTTCGAGACAGGGTTTCTCTGTAGCTTTGGAGCCTATCCTGGTACTAGCTCTTGTAGACCAGGCTGGCCTCGAACTCACAGAGAACCGCCTACCTCTGCCTCCCGAGTGCTGGGATTAAAGGCGTGCGCCACTACCGCCCAGCTAGAAAGTAGTTAAGAAAGGAATTAAACTATCATCAGGAGATTCTAGAGGAGAAGGTTAGTGCACTACGCTACAGTTTTAGGTGGTAGATAAAAGATTAAAAGGTTTATTTACAGTAAAATTATGAATAGGGAATAAATTGTTTAAGTCAGCATGCTGCTTCTCTTCTCCCAGTATGCACAGAGGCTACCAATTAACCAGGTAACCTATGTAAACAGGGAGAAGCTGGTGCCTCTTGATCAGATAGCACATACACCAGACACTGCAGTTTCTATGGGCCGAAGTCTGGAATTTGACTTATTGCTTTAAGGGAAGAAGAGACCCAGGCATCTAAATTATCAGTTCTAGTGTATGCTGTTATCAGCTGTTCTGGTCTTGGGGGTAAAACCAGAACAGCAGCTTGGGCAAGTAGTAATTCTTTGTTCTTGGAGATCTGTGAGTATCTTAGATGGGATGCTCTATGCCTGGACCCTAAGCACTGACCAAATGCCTGCTGGTAAGATAATTGCAGATCTCTGAGAGGAATGAAAGTCTGGCAGTGGGAAACTGTTTTCACGAAACAGTTCTGAACTGGGGAATTAATTCCCAAATATGTAGCAGAAGGAAAGTCAGCTACAGCAGAAAATCTACAGCAAAGGACAGCTACTTTATTCACAAGGCAATAACGCCGAAAAGTCTTGCCTTTTGGTTTAGCCTTTACCAGATCCCTTGGTTCTGATAAGTCGCTTGTGAAAAGATGACTCAGCAATTACTGTATAATTTTGTGGCTTATAGTAAGTCAGAGGGTCACATCCTCAGGTCAGAGGGTCCCATCCTCAGGTCAGAGGGTCCCGACCTCAGGTCAGAGGGTCCCATCCTCGGGTTAGAGGGTCCCATCCTCGGGTTAGAGGGTCCCATCCTCGGGTTAGAGGGTCCCATCCTCTGCTCACAGGGTTCCATTCTCACTGATTTTTCCCTAAAACACCGCTTGCCAGTATTTACCTCTTGTTGGGCCCCGCATATCTGATTGGAAGCCTAAAGCCGTGTTGTTTTTGCTTGGATTTTACTTGCTTCACTTGTCTGGTTTTCACAATTTAACCAAAGGATTTTTGTTTCTGCTTTTTTGCTTTGTTTTATTTTGTTTTGTTTTCTAAGACAAAGTTTCTCTTTGTAGCCCTGGCTGTCATGGAACTCTGTAGACCAGGCTGGCCTTGAACTCACAGAGATCCACCTGCCTCTGCCTCTCAAGTTCTGGGATTAAAGGCCCACACCACTACTGCCCGGTTTTGACACTCTTAACAGCAGGCTTGATACTAGGTGTGAGAGATGTAAAGATGGATTACACAAAGTTCTGGTTCTCAAGGACTCAACAGATAGTACAGTTGGGATTGCCCATTTCAACTGATACTAAGACACTTACTGAGAGTAACTAAAAGACCACAAAGTAATGTCTAAAATTCTCATTTAGAACAAGTAGAGTGTGGCCTTATATCTTACACAAGGTGTTGGGGAGGTGGTTGGCAGAGCGCTTGGCTAACATGCACAAAACCCTGGGTGTGATCCTCAGCACCGAATAAATCAGATGAAGAGTTCAAATCTCAGTCCTCAGAGATGATTCAAAGTGAACTAGGCTGTTAGCACATGCTTTAATCCCAGCACTCAGGAGGCAGAGTCAAGCATCTCCATGGGTTCAAGGGTAGCCCGGTCTATGGAGTGAGTTCCAGGACAGCCAGGATTACACAGAGAAATCCTGTCTCAGAAGACAAAAACAGGGCTGGAGAGATGGCTTAGTGGTTAAGAGCATTGCTTGCTCTTCCAAATGGTCCTGAGTTCAATTCCCAGCAACCACATGGTGGCTCACAACCATCTGTAAGGGGGGTCTGGCGCCCTCTTCTGGCCTTCAGGCATACAGACAGAATATTGTATACATAATAAATGGATAAATATTTTTTTTAAAAAAAAAGAAGACAAAAACACCACAAAACAAACAAGCAAAAAGCAATGAATTAGTGGGAGTGTGGAATTCATTCAATGACAGGATACTGTAGTTAGCTATCCACTGGAACTCCCATCCAGATCTCAGTGTACCCGACCTGCCCTCGGTTTTAGGTCATTTCTTTGGGGACCAAGGACATAACATGGATGATGCTCAGCAGTGTCCTGAGTGCAGACTTTCAGGTATCAAGGACGAGCTTTGCTGCTCTCTCGTAGTGGGCTGGGGGAGGGTAGCAACAGCCCCTTGGGGACTTAAATGATGCTGCTGCTGGCTCCACACTGAGCAGGAAGCATCTAGCACCTCCTGCTCGAGCCTATGAGACAGTAACATAGACTGTGGCAAGACGGGGCCCTGCCTGGTTTTGCTCCATTTCCTCCTATTGAAGCTTTGTTTTTTTTTTTTAAACTTTACTGGTGTATAGTGACTTAGGACTCTCACTTCCTGTGTCTGTAGACAAGAACGTTCATGTCTGATGACTAAACTCAAGAAGAACCGTCTGGCTAGGAGAAGAAGATGGGGCTGGAGAGTTGGCTCAGTAATTAAGAGTGGAGGACCCAGGTTTGAGTTCGAGAACCCCCATGGTGGTTTACAACTCCAATAGCAGGGGATCTGACCTTCCTCTACTGACCTCCGAGATCCCCAGGCACACATGTGAGACACATACATACAGGCAGGCAAACACTCATGTACATAATAAAATAAATCTGAAAAAAAAAGTTGAAAGATCTGTGTGACTCTGAAATTCTGAAAAAGTATATGGACTTTCCTCAACTTTAATCACTAACAGGCCTAATGTTTTTCTGCGAATACCTTAGCTTCTTGTTTTCCTTTATTTCTGGTTTGTTGGTTGGTTTGTTTTGAGACAGAGTCTAACTTTGGAGACCAGGATGGTCTGGAACTTATTGCATAGCCCAGGCTGGTCCTTTTTTTCTTCTTTCTCTAAGTGTATATCTGGGTGCAGGGAGGCACGCATGTGCCGTTGTCCGTGTATGGAGGTCAGAGGAACTTTCAGGAATCACTGGACAGACTGAAAATTTTCTTCTAGGGACCCAGAAGGGATCAACACACCTGCTGTGTTAGCAGTTTCCTGAAGCATTAGCAGGAAGATGGCTTCCAGCCCAGCTCAGCCTAGCCCAGCCCTGCCCAGCCCAGCCCAGCCCAGCCCAGCCCATCCATCTTGGTTTCTAAAGTTCATTGAAGCTTGATAGTCAGGCCAGGAGTGCAGAGGTGAGCTTCCTGCCTACTTGGCAACATTTCTTTATTCCCAGAGAACATAGAAAGCAATTTCTCCTTCTTCAAGGCCTTTAAAGTTTGTGAGACTCCTAGAACTCTTTACTACAGACTGAAAAAAAAAAAAAAAGATCAATATATATATTAATTGTACAAAATAATGGGTTTCTTTGCACAAAGTGCACAGCTGAGTGGCGCTCTGCGGTGTGTATTTTCTTTGTCCATTCATCGGTTGGTGGGTACCAAGCTGCTGCCTTTTGGCTATGGTGAACAGTGCCATGATAAAGAAAGCGGGACGGTATCGCTAATGCTCACAAACTCAGATTCCTTCAGCTTGTACCCAGGAGTGGCAGAGCTGGGGCATGTGATGGTTCTGTATTTCGTCTATTGAGGAGTCAGCACACTGGCCTCACAGTGGCTACCCTAACTCGCATTCCCACCCGCCATGACAGAGTCCCTCTCTTCCTCTCTCCAGTTGATGCTGTTGCTTGGTGATGGCCTTTCTGACCAGGGTGGGATCTCAACGTAGCTTACTTTCCTCTGATGGCTAAAGAACATTTTTCTGTTTTTCTTTTTGCCTTATTCTGATTTCTTTCCGGTGTTTAATTTCTTGAGTTGCTTGTGGATTCTGGATATTAATCCCTGTCTGACTAATAGTTGAAAAGGTTTTCTCCTATCTTATAAATTGCCTCTCCATTCTAATTCTTCCCCTTGCTGCACAGCAGCCTTTTAATTTACTGATTTTACTTCTTGGCCCTGTAAGACAGGGATACATACGGTCTCACCATGCAGCCCAGGCTGACCTGGACTAGCTAGGTTACCCAGGCCGGCCTTGAACTCCTAGGAATCTTCACGTCTCAGCCTCCCAGGTGCTGTAAATACATGCATGTTAGCAAGACCAGCACACTTTTCAATTTAAAAATTATTTTATATACATGAGTGTTTTGCTTACATGCATGTAGCTACACCGCAGCATACTTGGTGACAGAAGAGGAAGTCAGATTCCCTGCGACTTGAGTTACAGATTGTTGTGAACTGTCATGAGGGTGCAGGGACTCGAACTCATGTCCTCTGGAAGAGCAGGCAGTGCTCTTAACCCAAATCTTTCCAATGCCCTCTCCTTTGTTTTTCTTTTCTTCCTTTCTTTTTTCTCTCTCTTTCGTGTGTGTGTGTGTGTGTGTGTGTGTGTGCATGTCTGTTTGAAACAGGGTTTCTCTGGGTAGCCAAGGCTGTCCTGGAATTCACTCTGTAAGGCTGGCCTCTACCTCTCTAAAGCTGGGACTAAAGGTGTGCACCGCCACACCAGGCTTGGTGTGGTGGCTTGAAGAAAAATGGCCCTCAATGGCCCATTAGGGAGTGACATTAGGAGGTATGGCCTTGTTGGAAGAAGTGTGTCAGTGAGGTGTGTGTGGGGGGGTGGGCTTTGAGGTTTGAGAAGCTCAAGCTAGGTTCTGTGTCCTCTCTCTTCCTGCTGTCTGCCAATTCAGACGCAGAATTTTCTGCTACCTCTCTAAAACCTTGTCTGCCTGTGCTGCCACGATGATGGACTAAACCCCTGAAACCGCAGGTCAGCCCCAATTAAATGTTTTCATTTATAAGAGTTGCCAAGGTCACCAGGCAGTGGTGGTGCACACCTTTAATTTCAATGCAGGCAGAGGCAGTTGGAGCTCTGTAAATTCAAGGTCAGCCTGGTCTATAGAGAGAGTTCCAGGACAGCCAGTGCTACACAGAGAAACTCTGTCTTGAAAAAAACAGAAACAGGGGCTGGAGAGATGGCTCAGAGGTTAAGAGCATTGTCTGCTCTTCCAAAGGTCCTGAGTTCAATTCCCAGCAACCACATGGTGGCTCACAACCATCTGTAATGGGGTCTGGTGCCCTCTTCTGGCCTGCAGGCAGACACACAGACAGAATATTGTATATATAATATATATATATATATATATATATATATATATATATATATATATATAAACAGAAACAAAAACAAAAGCCCACCTCATCCCGGGGGAAAAAAAGAGAGAGAGAGAGAGAGAGTTGCTGTGGTCATGGTGTCTCTTCACAGGGATAGAACACTAAGATACCACGTTTTTATTTTTGAAACAGAGTCTCACTATGTATCCCCGATTGACCTAGAACTCACTATATAGACCAGGTTGGCCTCTAACTCACAGAGATTCTCCAGTCTCAACCTTCTAAGTGATGAAATTGCAGATATTAAGCCACCATGCCCAAGCCCACTTATCATTTCTCGCTATTATTTCCTAAGGTAGCAGAATCCTAATTAGAGAGTAAGCACTGATGTCGGTATCTTGAAGGCTTTCCTTATGGTTGCCTTTTGTTAAGATTTTTTTGTGTGTGCTGTGTGTATGTGTGCTGGTGCATGTGTCAGGACACGTATGTGGAGGTCAGAGGACAACATGTTAGTCAGTTCTCTCCTTTTACTACATGCATGTTGGGAATCTGACTTAGGTGGCCAGGCCAGGCCAGGCAGCAAGCGCCTTTGCCTGCTGAGACATCTCAGTGGTCCCTCTCTAGCAGTTTTAAAGATTCGGGTGCTGTAGTCAGGTCTTTGATCTGTCTTGAGTTGACTTTTGCACAGGGGTCAGGCTTCATCCTTCCACATCAGGGTATCTGGTTTTTCCAGTGCAAAAATGTATTAAAGAGTTAAAAGAAAGACATGATCTCATGAACTATTCTCTCCTTATCATTTGATCAATTGTGATTTTTCAAAGTAGCTTTAAAAATCAACTCTTGGCCAGGTGTGGTGGTGCATGCCTTTAATCCCAACACTCAAGAGACAGAGGCAGACAGCCTGGTCTACAAAGTGAGTTCCAGGACAGCCAGGGCTACACAGAACATAGAAAAACCAAAAACCCAAAACCCAAAAAACAAACAAATCACCAAAACAAAACAAAAATCCTTGCACAACTTTATTATTGAGAATTGTATTTATTTTAGTTTCTCTGTTAGTTTCGGTCCAAAGACCATGACAGCACATTGGTCACTCAATAAACACCTCCAAGGGAAAACAAACAATAAAACAGAAAAAGGAAAGAAAAGGAGTGAGGAAGAGGGGAGGGAAAGGGAAAGAAGGGAGGAAGGGAGGGATAGAGGAAGGAAGGATGAAAGGAAACACCCTGGTCAGGCTGGTTAGACTACGCCTGTCCTGTAACACCAGGAGATAAAGGCAGGAGAATCAGAAATCAGAGTTCAAGGTCCATCCTTAGCTACAGGGCGATTTCAGAACTAACCTTGGTGACGTGAGACCTTGTCTTACAAAAAAAATTTTTAAAAAATTAACAAAGCAAAATTGCTTTCCGGATTTTTCCAAATAAAGCTAATGAGTTTTCATTTCCCCTGTCAGAAGGAATCCCAGAAACCTGGGCGCAATGCTCCCAGTAGAGCCTGGGGAAGGCCCATTCCACCGGCACCACACTCCCAGGTTATCCAAGAAAGCAAAGGTCGCTTCTTTTATGGGAGTTATTTCAGCTGATTGTTCTGGCGAGGTCTTCCAGGATGGCATACAGGGAATGCATGGTTTGCTGTCAAGCGTTGGCTTCCAGTTTCGTTCTCACGCGGCAGGTCACGGTTCTGGAACAGGCGAGGCTGGCCCTGTACCTGGCACACGGGCTGAGCACAGTACTGCAAGGGTAATGATTACCCGGTGTTCTGCCTCGGAGGGACGCCTTCCTCCCTGTGGGGAATGGACGTTATACAAAGTGCCGTCCAAGAAATTTAACTGTAGTTCTCCCCCAATTCACAGAACCCCGGCACTTCGTTATTTGTTTTTAATTTATGATTTTTATTTTTGAGACGGGGTCTCCCTTTGTAATCCAGGCTGGTCTTGAATTTAACACCGATCCTCATGTTTTACCCTTCTAAACGTGGGATTACAGGCGTAAACCACCACACCTGACTTTTATTTTTTCACTTTGTGTTTTTGTGGTGCTGGGGGGGGGGGGGTGGAATTATGCCCCTAGCTTTGCACTTGGCATTCAAAAGCACATAATAATTGAGATACACAGCCAGTTTTTTTTTTAATTTACTTATTATTTCTCTCTGTCTCTCTATATCTGTTGGTCTGTCAGTCTGCCACTCACCCCCAACCCCATCCAGTGTGTGTGTGTGTGTGTGTGTTAGGGTTATGGCATGTGTGCCAGGGTCAGAGGACAGCTTGCCACACTCAGTTCTCTCCTTCCACTCTGTGTGGACTGAACTCAGGTCAGGCTTGGTGAAAAGAATCTTTACCAGCTGAGTCATCTCCCCAGTCTCCCAGCACTTGTTTTTAAAGAAGAGAGTAGAGGTGGGCAGGGCTTCTGATTCTGGCTCTTCTGTTTGCATTGCGAAACAGCAAGATGCCTTGAAATGAAAAGGGAAACCTTATCCACAGCTTTTCATGCCGGTCTAGGTAATCAAGACAACGGACAGGCCTTGTGGATGTCCGTGTGCCTGGGACACTGCTACTCTGTCACACAGGGGAGGTGGTTGGGGGCTCACCAGAGTAGGGCGTGTGGAATCCTAGGGTTGGTTACAGTCCAGGGCTCATTATTTCGGATAGGTAAGCTAGACATGGGAGATGTCCACCATGAATGAAGTCCTGTGCAACTAGACTAGATGCCTATACAATGATGGAGTGGATCTCAAGGCCACGCTGAGGGAATGTGGCAAGAGACAGAGTCAGATCTCCAGTCCAATATCTTTTTCTAAATGAAAAAGCATGAGCACAAAACAACTTTATTCACTTTGCAATAAATGCAAATATATATGTATATACACTTATATATAATATTGTATTGTATATACTTACATATAAAATACATACACAAAACGTATACATATATTTTATATATTATACATTTCTATATTATATAAAGTATATGTATATTTTTTGTGTGTGTATGCACGTCAAAATAGATCCAGGTGTGGTGGCATATGCCTGTACTTCTAGCACCTGGGATGTGGAGCCAGAGGAGGACCAAGAATTTGAGGCTAGGGGTTAGAGAAACAGCTCAGCAGTAGAAAGCACTGTTTGCTCTCCCAGAGTCCAGGTTCCCTTCCCAGCACTCGCATGGCACTCAACCTTCTGTAGCTCCAGTCCCAAGGGATCTGATGCCTCTTTCTGGCCTCTGAGGGCACCAGGCATACATATGGTGCAGATGTGCTTGGAGGCAAACATTCATACACAAAAATAAATGTAAAAGAAAGAGAGAGAAGAAATTTGAGGCTAACCTGGGTTGTATATTGGGAAGTCCCCCCAAAACAAAACAACTAGCAACAACAAAGATGATTGCCCTGAGGGTAAAATGCTTGCCTCACAAGCTTGAAGAGAGGACTTGAGTTCAGGTGCGCAGAATCCATGAAAAAGGCACATACCTTTAATCCTAGCAGCTCGGGAGGCAGAGGCAGAAGGATCTTTATGAGTTCGAGGACAGCCTGGTCTACAAGAACTAGTTCCAGGGCAGGCAACAAGACGACACAGAGAAACCTTAATATTCTCACCTGACTGGAATTGCAGTATAAATATAAATATTTAGACAGCACGTTGGGTTCATGCTAGTTTAACTACACTACAGTAGTGAAGTCACCCTTCCCCCTACCCCAGGGCCTCAAAGCTTCTCAACCATCAGTTTTGGACCGGGTTTAAAGTAATGTACACAGGTTCCCTCCTATAGTGCAGGCCTCAAATCCAATCAGAACACAGGTGGTTGCTCCCATAACAATTGTGCCACTATTGCCACATCTTGTCTGGCAGGTTGGTTAAGATGATTGACGCTTTTTCTCTCCTAGTGGCCTGAACAACAGCTTCTGGGGTTAGGAAAGCTAGCCAGTAAGAAGGAAGCTCCCATTCTGATTCTAACTAGATTTATGGTTACAGCTCTGTGTGACCACGCTAGACAAGCACTCTACCAACTGAACTGTATCCCCAGCTACCACATTAGCATTTCTGAGCTCCTCCATCACTGCCCTTCCTGGTTGAAAACATCTAGGTGCTGTGTCCGCAAACATCATTTTGAAATCAGTTGACTTGTATCGAAGGAGGCACCCTAGCTTGGGCAAAAGAAAGGGGAAGGAAGCATTTTGACTGAACCCCGAAAAGCTTGCAGGGTCCGGATGTGTGCTGATAAGTAGAAAGGACATTCCTGGAATAGAGAACAGCTAGAATAATTACATGGAAATGGGCTCGTCCAGGGCCAACCCAGGTGCTCATCCAGAAGTGAGGAATCGGTGCAGGATGTATCTGTAGAATTTGGTAGATGCGGTCTGTGGGGCAGCTCTGACCTTTAGTCAAAGCTGAATCTGCTGAGAGCTTCCAAGCACGTTATCTTATGAGTGAGTCTACAGCCATCTGCTGCTTTTTTTTTTTTTTTTTTTTTTGGTTTTACGAGACAGGGTTTCTCTGTGGTTTTGGAGCCTGTCCTGGAACTAGCTCTTGTAGACCAGGCTGGTCTCGAACTCACAGAGATCCGCCTGCCTCTGCCTCCCAAGTGCTGGGATTAAAGGTGTGCGCCACCACCGCCGGGCCTTTAAAAAATGTGTAGCCCAGGCTGGCCTCGAACTCGTGATCCTCCTGCCTCTGCCTCCTTCAGCAAATCCTACCAGTGTGCGCCACCACAACCGGCAGCCATCCACTTTTTATGTGAACATCATAGATTTTTCTGAAGTCATCTTTTGCTAAGTACAATGTTCATTTTCATTCGCTAGTTCTTAACTCCTCTCTGGCCAGGTTGCCACATTCTAGGTAAGGATTTTGTGTCGCTTAGCATTTTGTCTGAGACAAACCGTTTGGGGAGGAAGGTTTGGCTTGGCTCATGGCTTTGCAGTTTTTGGTCCTTGGTCACTTACTTGGCTCTGTTGTTCCTGGGCTGGTGTCTGGTGAGACCGAAGGCTAATGTGACAGAGAGCACAGTGTGGCAGATAGGAGGAGGGTTGGGGAGGGGAGAGAGTAAGGGACTAGAGACATGCTCTTCCAAGGACTTATATCCTAGTGACCTACTTCCTCTAACTAGGCCCCACCTCCCAATATACCATTTCACTATTGTGTTAGTTGAGCTCTATTGCTATGAAGAGACAGACAACACGATCATGGGAACTCATAAAAGAAAGCATTTAACTGGGGCTGGCTTATGGTTTCAGAGGTCTGGTCCATATCATCATGGTGGGAAGTGTGGCACCCACCATGTAAGCAGACACAGAGCTGGAGAAACGGCTGAGGGTTTTACATCCAGATCCACAGGCAGGAGGAAGAGAGTAGACTCTGGGCTTGGAATGGGCTCTTTGAAACCTCAAAGCCCATCCCCAGTGACATACTTCCTCCAACAAGACCTTACCTCCTGATCCTTTGAAAAAATGGCACTCCCTGGTGACCAAGTATTTAAATCTGTGAGCCTATGAGTCTATCTCTTTCAAACCACCACAGCTACAAACTCCTCAATGAAATTAGTGCTCTCATGATCCAATTATCTTTCAATAATGCTACTGGATAGATACCAATATTAAATGCTCAGTTGGAAGCTCCGCTTTGGTCTCATTGCCCCCAATTCCAAACCTGGCCCTTCTCAGAAATCCTACCAAGTGGAGACTCCTCCCCCAGAACTGTTCAAGACCTCACCTACAGGGTATTTAAACTGCCTCCTAGAGAGCAGTCACGTGGTTTTATTCCAGTCTCCTCTCCCAGTCTCTTCTCTGGGGGCTGGGAAACTCATTCAGAAATGTTTTGCCCAATAAACTTGGTCTCTTATTCTTCTTTTTCCGTTATCTGAGACACGGTTCTCTGCATGACAGCTCTGGCTGTCCTGGAACTCACTCTGTAGACCAGGCTGACCTCAAACTTGCAGAGATCCACCTGCCCCTTCCTCTGGAGTGCAGGAGTTAAAGGCAGGCACCACCACTGCCCGACAGTCTTTTATTCTTAATTCGGCTTGATTTGGCTTACTGCGTTGGAGAAGAGACTTAATATCAGAGTATGGAAACCTTTCATTAATCACCTGAAGACTTTATGTCCAAATGATAACAGACATTTGTCTTCCCCAGTTTGTTTTCGGTTTGGCTTTGTTGAGACAAGGTCTTGTACAGCTGTGGCTGCCCTTGAACTTGCTTTGTAGTTGGTGATGATCTTGAACCGATTCTACTGCCTCTTTTTACTGAGGTATGTAGCATTGCACCATGGCTTGGTTTTATGGAGTTCAGGGTATTGAACCCAGGGCTTCGTGCATGTTCAGCAAGCTCTCCATCAACTGAACTACATCCTTGGACCCACTTTTCCTTCTTATTAAGTCTCTGATGTATTATTTTAAACCTTGAGGCATGAGTGATTCTATTATCCCCAATTATCCACAGCTAATGTTTTGGGAAAGGAGAGTGACTAATTGATCGTCTATTAGACAAAAGGAACAATTTCTCAGCTCCTTAAAAGAGGAACTGCTTGCCGGGTGGTGGTGGCGCACGCCTTTAATCCCAGCACTCGGGAGGCAGAGGCAGGCGGATCTCTGTGAGTTCGAGACCAGCCTGGTCTACAAGAGCTAGTTCCAGGACAGGCTCCAAAACCACAGAGAAACCCTGTCTCGAAAAACCAAAAGAAAAAAAAAGAGGAACTGCTTAGCACCAAATACCAAATATTTAGAAGATAATTTGGGGGAAGGCAGAGGCAAGGGATCTCTGTGAGTTCGAATCTGGCCTGGTCTACACAGAAAGTTCCAGGACAGCCAGGGCTACATAGACAGACTCTGTCTCAGAAACCAGAACAATTAAATAAATGAAATGTGTGTTGTTTTGGATTTTGTTTGTTTGTTGTTTTGTTTTTTGAGACAGGGTTTCTCTGTGTAGCTTTGGAGCCTGTCCTAGAATTCACTCTGCAGACCAGGCTGGCCTTGAACTCACAGATAGGCCTCCTCGAATTCATAGTGTAGACCAGGCTGGCCTTGAACTCACAGGGACAGGCCTGCCTCTGCCTCCAGAGTGCTAGGTTTAAAGGCCTGTGCACCACCACCACCACCTAGCTATGTGTTAAATATTCATAAAACAAAATTTGCAAACTTCATATTCTTCTTAAATTTGTCTATGGCCATACCACCCTGAACATGCCCGATCTCGTCTGATATTCTTCTTAAATTTTACATTGATTTGTTTGTGAGTGTGTGTGTATGTGTGTGTGAATATGTGTGATACAGAACACACATGGAGGCAGGACAGTTTATGGGAGCCAGGTCTTCCCTTCTACCATGTGAGTCCCGGAAACCCAACACAGGTGTTGGGCTTGACAACAAGTGCCTTTACCCAATGAGCCATCTCATTAGCCCTTTATCATTCTTAACCACAACTCAGTGACGTTAAATATGCTCATAGTATGGTGTAATCATCATCATTATCTCCTTCCAGAGTTTTTCCATCACCTCAACGAAAATGTAGAAAATGCTGCTCTACTATCTGTGATGACTGCTCCTTGTTGTCAATTCGACTACACTGGGAGTTAACTGAAGGCCCAAGGCACTCCTGGAAGGGATTTTCTTAATCAGATTATTTGGAGCAGGAAGACCCATCCTATATCTGGGCCACACCTTCTGCAAAGGACACGGAAGAAGGAAGCTTTGTGTCTGTGCTTGCCCTCGCTCTTGCTGGCCAGTGGATGTGCTGTTGTTCTGCCTAGTGCTGAACCCAGCTTCTTCAGGATTCCAGCCTGGACTGAAGACCAGCAGCTCTTCAGAAATCCCCAGGTCTTCAGCTCCAGATTAGGACTGCAGAAGATTCAGCCTTGTGGACCGAGCAACTGCAAGACTGTCTTCTGTTGTGAGACAGTCACTGTTGGGCTACCTTACCTGAACCACATCCTGTAAGCTGGTCTGATAAATCCCCCTTTCCTGTCAGGCTGTGGTGGTGCATGACTTTAGTTCCAGCACTCAGAAGGCAAAGGCAAGTAGATTTCTGGGAGTTTAAGGTCAGCTGATTTACTTAGTGAGTTCCAGGACGGGCAGGGCTGTGTAACAGACCTTGTCTCCATAAAACAAACAAAACTCACTGTTTAAATGTATATATTCATTATATTGGTTCTGTTCCTTTAGAGACACCTAACTCATACACTATCTGATCAAACTTGGACTGGAAGTGTTTGGGCTATAAAGGGGGTGGGAGGAGAGACAAAGAGTCAGTCTCTGCCCCTGGCTTTCCACCAGGGTGCTCATCGAACCCCAGCTGCCTGTTGGAGTCTGAGCAGGGAGCTACAGATTCCGAAGCATCTGCCTTTACCTCTCGGGATCCATCTGTTTTGCTCTTCTCCAAGCCCCAAGGCTAGAGTTTCTTTTCAGGAGACCTGAGCAAAAGGAAACGGCAGACCAGAGCTCTTCAGATACTAGTCCTGCATTTTGCCTAAGTTTTGGGACCCGGACCTTGATAAAGACAAGCTTTCTCTTCACTGCTTTCAAATATCAGTAAAAGCCTCTTTCCCTCGATAGAAGCAAAATACACACATGTTTACATTAATCACTTTGCCCTTAACTCATGTCTTTGTGGGTAGAATATAGTTTTTAAGAGATCTTATACCCCCTTTCCTCAATTCTGCAACAGGTTCCCAGATATTGGCACAACTGACTCCATGATGAAAGAACCATTCAGACCATAAAACTCAGCACATAGACAGCACCACCTGCCAGAATGAAAACAAAGATCCAACCTAACCCATCAAAGTCCGTAATTATTGGGGAAGTGTAAATGGGCTAAGCTTGCCTTTTGGCCTCTGTAGTTCTGCTTCTGGAACTGCGCTTGTTAACCCAGGACGTGATTTTTGTGCTTAAAAGCTTCCCTTGAGAAAAGCTCAGGACTACACTGGGGTCCTGATCACCCAGTGTAGCTGCAGGTCAGCTAATAAAGACTTTCTATTGGCTTGAATCCATGTCCACGCCGTCTTCTCTGGTGGAGGTCCCACAACAATTCCTAGAATTTTTAAATTTTTTCCCTTTCTCCTTCCTTCCTTCTTTCCCTCACTTCCAAAGAAATTGTGTGTGGGGGTGGGGTGGGGAAGTGCTGCGGGTGTGGAGATCTGAGGACTGACAACCTCAGGTACCGGTCCTCACCTTCCACCTTATTTGAGACCAGGTCTCCTTGTCTCTCACCGTTGTGCCAGGCTAGAAGGCTCTGGAGCTTCTGGGGATTCTCCTCTGGCTGCCCTATCCCTCTGTAGGAACACCGGGACTTTCATTATTGCACCAAGCCTCTTCATGGTTCTGGCGATTCAAACTCAGCTCCTCACAACCGCCTGGACAAGGATTTACCCTCTGAGCCATCTTCCCATCCCTTCTTTTCTGTTTGCTTTTTGAGACTGGGCCTCTTGTGCACTGGCCTTGAAAGTGCTGAGTAGCTGAGTATGATCCCGAACCTCTGATTCTCAAGCTTAAGATCAAACCTAGGGCTTCAGGCATGCTGGGCAAACACTCTACCAACTGACCCACAGCCCCTGCCTATAATCCTTTCTGAGTCACTATTGGATGCTGCTTCTCCTAGAGCTCTTTGTTATAGACCCTAGAAAGTGACCTTGGCATAAGCAGAAGAGGGAAGTACTGAAAATGTGTTGTGTAGTTCTCAGACTCCTGGGAAGGCTA
The DNA here is from genome assembly GCF_950005125.1 of Chionomys nivalis. Taxonomy (NCBI): domain Eukaryota; kingdom Metazoa; phylum Chordata; class Mammalia; order Rodentia; family Cricetidae; genus Chionomys; species Chionomys nivalis. Next base: position 27,959,471 of record NC_080099.1, on the reverse strand, counting down.
GAGGTTCAAGGTCGAAGAAGGCTGTGTGCAGGAGTCCTAGACTCTGGTTAGATTGTTCTTGCTGCCCAACAAGCATGGTCTGTTCAGCTGCCATCCCACAAAGACTGCCACCCAGAACTGGATGTGGCTACCGAAATGACTCACCACTCTTATTTCTTTGAGTCACTGGGTTATGGATCAGAATGTGGACCTGGTTCATCTAAGTGATGATTTCCTAAAGTTGCCAAAGAAATGGGTAATTGGAGGTTTAGCATCAAGGGTGGGAGGTGGTTTTGATCAAAGATTAGAACTGCCTTCTATTATTCTTTCCCTTAAGAATTAATCCTACTGAAAATGGGTGGTGGCACACGCCTTTATCCCAGCACTTGGGAGGCAGAGGCAGGCAGATCTCAGTGAGTTCGAAGTACCCTGGTCTACAAAGTGAGTTCCAGGACAGCCAGGACTCTGTTTACACAGAGAATCCCTGTCTTGAAAGACAAACAAAAAGAGACAAAAATTAACCCTACTGAGTCTGTCAGTCACCTAGAGACCACCCTGCAGAAAAGCTGACTCACAAGAAGACATTCGAAGAAGTCAGGAGGAGCAATTATGTTCTTAATGAGATGCTATGCTTAGCCGCCATCCCTGGAGCTGCCATCCCTGGAGCCGCTCCCCAGTTCAGAGCTTCCAACAGCAACACTGTTAGGCCCAGGCTTGTCTGCTTTTCTGAGTTCAAACGCAGAAAAGAATAACCTTTCCTTTCTACCTTTCCATATCTTCTTTGGCTACTGGTCAAAGGCCCGAGCATCTCTGGGACTTCTCATTTTTCTTCTGGAGACCATCCCCTTCCTCCCTCTCTCTCTCCCTCCCTCCCTCCCTCCCTCCCTCCCTCCCTCCCTTCCTCCCTCCCTCCCTTCCTGTGTGTGTAGGGGGCTGTTTTGAGACAAGGTTTCTCTGTGTGGCCCACACTGTCCTGGACTCGCTCTGCAGACCAGGCTGGTCTTGAACTTAGAGATCCGCCTGCCTCTGCCTCCTGAGTGCTGGGATTAAAGGTGTGCCTCACCACCGCCCGGCCTCTAAACTGCTGTCTTAGAGCCAGCTCTAACGTCACCTCGTCTGTCCTGCTCTTCTCAGCCTCCTCCTTCAGAGGCTGCCCAGCGTTACATCTTGTCTAACAAAATGGTCCTTGTACTTACAAAAGTAAAAAGAAGAAGAGTGGGTGGGAGGCGGCCCCTGTGGCTTGCTAAATTTCGGCGGTGAGGAATTCCCCAGACATTGGAAGCAGTAGAGTGGGTGAGCAGCTGAAAAAGATAGAGTCTCCCACAGGTAGGAACATTTGGGGATCTGTATGGATCTGGGTCCTGGGTTCATTTCATCTAATTTAGAAAAATATCCTACACAGAGTTTCTTGGCCTGTTATTATAATAAAAAGAACACACAGGCATTTCCCTGGATAATTGACTTCATTCCGTGTCAAAAACCTGAGGCTCTTTCTTTCTCCAGGTCTACGCTGCTGGGTCTGCAATGTAATCGCGGAGTGAGGCTTTTCATCCCAGGCTAACTATAGCCCCTTAATAACATCCTAACCGGATTCCGATCTGAGTCAGTGAGAGGGCTCTGAGTTTTTAAGACTGTTGCCTGCTGGACAGACAAAGGGTAGTTTTAAAGGTGCAGCCGCCAGCTTGCCCTGGCTCCTGGGGAGGCTAGACATGCTGACTGGCACCCTTATATATTATATGTGACATATATGCAAAGTCTATGATGGCAGTACAAGATAGGGAAAAAAAGGCATGCCTAGCCACAATAGCCCAGGCAGAGGAAGGTCGATCTCTGTGAGTTTGAGGCCAGTCTGGTCTACATAGTGAGTTCTAAGACAAGCAGAGCTAAATAGTGAGAGTCTGTATCAAGAAAAATAAACAAAACCCAAACAAATAAAAAACCCAACACAACTCAGAACAAGAACAAAAAGAGAAAAAAACATGAGTATGTATGTACCTGTGTGTGTGCGTGTGTGTGCACGTGTGCGTGTGTAAAACAGGAAAAACAGTGGTACAAACATCACCTTATCCAGATCAGTCAATCCTCAGACAGATACGATCATATTTCTTCTGTTATTAGCTACTTGGTACTTACTTATGGAAGGTTCAAAACCTCCAGAATCTTAGTCTGCCTTACTGGTGGTCTATTTCTGCTGAGTCTGCCTAAGAACTGGCACCTTTTGCGCCGTTACTGCGTCAGAAGTATACCCCTCACCGTTTCCTGTGACTTCATAGCAAGAGGCATGATATTCACTGCACAGTTTTTTTTTTTTTTTTTTGGTTTTTCGAGACAGGGTTTCTCTGTGGTTTTGGAGCCTGTCCTGGAACTAGCTCTTGTAGACCAGGCTGGCCTCGAACTCACAGAGATCCGCCTGCCTCTGCCTCCCAAGTGCTGGGATTAAAGGCGTGAGCCACCACCGCCCGGCCACTGCACAGTTTTGAATCCCATTTCTGTCCCTAACTGTCTAAGTCACACTGCTGGGAGAGAATCTCTGCAGGAACTGGGCTCTTGGCGATCATCAAACAACTGTCAATAACAAAGCACACTAGATCCCACACTTACCAGCTTTCCTAGACAGAGAAGAAAGGATGCTTTAGGTGAGATGACAGGGGCTAGTGAGGGGCAGGGTATGGTTGTGGGGACACAGAAGATAATCTGTGTAATTTCTTTTGAAATTTTACAACTCATGTCCAAAAGTTCTGAACCCTGGTTTTGTCTTTCTAGGAGGTTGAACATCTATGGTTTGCTCCAGCCAAAGGAAGCTGGAAGGAACTGATGTGGGCAGACAGGATCACCCAGCCAGATGGTGGAGGCATGATGGTAAAGAGTGTGGAGGTGGGGTAAGGGTGCCAATTAGCATGTCTAGCCTCCTCAGGAGCCAAGGCGAGCAGATGGCTGCACCTTTCATGGTACCTTCCTCTGTCCAGCAGGCAGCAGGGGTTGGTCTTGTGCAGAAAGTGCACATAGACTGTTCTTTTCAGAATGTGGAAGTGGTGGACATGCAGCAGAACGATTTAAATATCATGTCGAAGAGAAGTAGATCTTATCTCCTTCAGCCTCTTGCAATAGCTTGGTGCCTGTTCAGAGGCTGACACCACAGGAAAGTGATTGGTCGTCACTCAGCAGCCAGAGCAGCTTGTGCTTGGAGAGAGGCCAGAAAGTCCACCATGGCCTTTCCCCGAACACTCCAGTGGGATGATGGGGACTGCCTCTATCATTTCTTCTCTCTCTGGAGCTGGCTGCAATTGTATTCACTGGAAGTTTGTTAAATCAGCCTTAATCCCAGCACTCAGGAGGCAGAGGCAGCTGGATCTCTGGTCTACAAGGTGACTTCCAGGATAGTCAGGGCTATGCAGAGAAACAGTCTTGAAAACAAAAACAAAACAAAAACAGATGGCAAAAAAGAAAGTGTGTAAAATTGAATCAAGCTGTGACAATTCAGTTACTGCATGCACGATTCAGCATTTTCTGAATATGAATGCTACACCAGGATAAATGGTCACATGATAAAATACAATGGCCAACCCTGGAAAGGCTTTCTTTTTCATTTCAAACCGAATAATCACTTTCAAAAGTGTGAAGTAGCCCATCCCAGCACTGGGAGGAAGAGACTGGAGGATCTTGAGGTCAAGACTATCTTTGGGGGGCTGGAGAGATGGCTCAGAGGTTAAGAGCACTGCCTGCTCTTCCAAAGGTCCTGAGTTCAATTCCCAGCAACCACATGGTGGATCACAACCATCTGAAATGAGATCTGATGCCCTCTTCTGGCTGCAGACACACAGACAGAATATTGTATACATAATAAATAAATAAATATTAAAAAAAAGACTATCTTTGGGTACATAGCAAGTTCAGGCTAGCCTGGGCTACATAAATCCTCCCTCAGTACCTACCCCAGCCACGCATATGTGCGTGTATCTGCATGTATGTATGCTTTAGGTAAGTGGTTGACTTTCCCCTTTTTCATCAGTAACTGAGACCAGCTTTGCGGGCAACATTTTTAATATGAAATGTATAAATATGAAACCGAAATCGGGCAATGCCATTAGAGAGTCTCCATGTTTTTACTGTTTTCAGTGCCTTCTTAATAACACTAGATATACAGTATGTAGTCACTTAAAAACCATTACAGATCAGATTATTACTTTCAGACAGAATAGGGAACAGGAAGTCAGGCACACATCTTGTGTAATTCTTACAGAGAATCGCTTTAAAACATTTCAAAAGTAAGAATCCTGTCTGTTAGCAGTTTGCTCGGAGGGAGGTCAGTTGACTTCCACGTGGGTGTGCTGTTGCATGTACCACTGCACACCTCTCTCTCAAGCACATACAGACACACACACACTCACACACACCAGAGTCTTTTGCTCAAAGGAAATACACCCAGATATCTCTGCTACTTTAATACCTTGAGAGAAAGGGGAGGAAGGGCCTGGCGAAGGCCAGGACACTGAGACCACCCTTTGTCTGACACTGTCTACTGGCACATGGGTAGGGGACACAGAGGTGACGGTATAGCATCATGGCAGTGTCCCTAAAAGTCATGCTGAATCCTAAATGAGAAGGCACATGGTGTGGGAGAATGGCACGCTAGTTATTTCTGTAGCAGATGCTTTTATCCACTTGACTTGTATTATTTTATATTTCGTTTTTCCAAAATTTATTCATTTTATTTTATGTGTGTTTTGCTGTATCATGTATTTGCACCTTGTGCATTTCTGGTGCCCATGGAGGTCAGAAGAAGGCATCAGATCCCTAGTATCTGGCATTATGGATGGCTTGTGAAATTACACCATGTGGGTGCTGGGATTTGAACCTGGGTCTTCTGCAAGAGAAACAATTCTCTTAACTGCTGAGCCATCTCTCCAGGCCCCTACTTTTATTTTTTAGTTTAAAAATATACATTTATTTATTTGTGTGTGAATGCATGCATACCACAGCACTCATGTGGAAGCCAGAGGCCAGTAACTTGTCGCAGTCTGTTTTCTCCGTCTACCACGTGGGTCCGAGGGACTGAACTCGTGACATCAGTCTCGGCTGCAATCACCTTCAGCTGATGAAGGGTCTTGCTGGCCCTCACTTTATTTTTAGCAGTAAAATGTTGCCCAGCTAATTCATTTACAACACAGCTCCTGAACCTAAGACTCAGGGATCATTGTGGAAGAAGGGCAGAAAGGAATGTAAGAGCCAGGGGAATAGGACATTTGCTGGGAGATTGTGTCTTCTAGAAAAGTCAGATGTTACACCATGAAATTTTACCAGCATGGATGCCTAAAGAAGACTTGAATCAGCCTGATGCCAATACACATGGTAACATGAAAGGGCCTTAACCCTAGACAAAGAACTATGGGCAACTGGGGAATACTGAATGGGAGAAATGGTCCTCCCTGAGGAAGAGACCTCCCAGTTGGTTATCCAACAGTAAGTCGTCAGTCCTGAGATCATATATGTATAGGTGACATTATATGAACTGAGCAGGTTGTATTCACGTATTTAGTCATATGTGTGTGTGTGTAGATATATGTGTATATGTTTAATAATGAAATAAAAAGAGGCCATGAATTTGAGAGCAAGGGAGGAATAGTGTGTGGGAGAGGCTGGAAGAAGGAAAAGGGGTAAATGATGATGTAATTATAATTTCAAAGAACAAAAACATTTAAAAACAAGAAATAGAAATGTTGGACTACTGTAATTTGGTGACTTCCCTTTTTCCTATGACAACTGAGATTTCATTTCTCCATCCTTCATTTTACGACCAACCAACTGAAATCCCTTACAGGAAGTATAGTAAATGATGGAAACAAAGTGTTAGATTAGAGAAGTGCAACCTATTTCTTCTAAGTGACTACACACTTCTGGACCTCTGTGCAGGGGCTAACACGGGGAGGGTGCTTTTCCCCAGCAAATGTGGAGGTGATGGAATGTTTCTGCAGTCCCAGCTGTCATGGTACCTCGTCTGATCATTTTATTTCTGATCCAATCCTTGATAGTTCTGTATGCAACTCAGGATCCTAGTGAGCTGAGGCTCAGCACTTAGTCTCACACCTCTGTGTTCTCCCAGCTGTGTCTCATCCGTGTTCTCTGTAGCTGTGTCTCATCTGTGTTAAAGACAATTGTGAGCTGCCATGTGGTCACTGGGAATTGAACCCAGGTCTTCTGGAAGAGCAAACAGACAGTTCTCTTAACCGCTGAGCCGTCTCTCCAGCCCTCTCTCTTTTAAGATTTCTTTTCTTTTTTTGTTATTTGAGACAGGGTTTTTCTGTGTAGCTTTTGGAGCCTGTCCTGGAACTTACTCTGTAGACCAGGTTGGCCTCAAACTCAGAGTCTGCCTGCCTCTGCCTCCCGAGTGTTGGGATTGAAGGTGTGTACCGCCACCACCACCGGCTTCTCTCTCTCCTTCCTTCCTTTCTTTTAAAATTTATTTATGCATATGGATTTTATGTGAGTACTCTACATGTTTCTCTGCTTGCCAGAAGAGAACATCGGATCCCATTATAGATGGTTGTGAGCCATCATGTGGTTGCTGGGAACTGAACTCAGAACCTCTGGAAGAGCAGTCAGTGCCCTCAACCAATGTGCCATCTCTCCAGCTCCCAAGATATTTATTTATTTATTTATTTATTTATTATTTATTTATTTATTTATTTATTTGAGAAAGGGTTTCTCTGTGGCTTTGGAGCCTGTCCTGGAACTAGCTCTTGTAGATCAGGTTGGCCTTGAACTCATAGAGATCTGCCTGCCTCTGCCTCCTGAGTGCTGGGATTAAAACCGTGCAGCACCACCGCCCAGCTGATTTATTTCTTTTTATATGAGTATTTTGCCTGCGTGTATGTAAGCATACCACTCCAGTGTTTGTAAAGTATTCATGAAGGCCAGAAGACGGTGTCAGACCTAGAACTGCAATTACAGAAAGCCAGATCATTGCTGGGGATAGAACCTGGGTCCTCTGCAAGAGCATAAAGTGCTCTCAACTGTTGAATCATCTCTCCAGTCCTTATAAATCTCTTTTCAAATATACATACAGAGCAGTGCCGTGCACACAGTAGGTACGCAAGAACATTTCCCGCTTAATTTCCTATTTTGTTTTAGATAAGACATCACTATTATGTTTGTGCCATATTAACCAACTTACTTGTTTTAATAATAATTTCCTCAATTTTCCATTCTTATTGACTGGCGAAGGCCAGCCCAGTGACTGAAATGTACATCCCTCACCACTTCCTGAAGTACTCCCCATGTGGTATGGTTTAAAACAAAAAGCACAACATATGGAGATTAGGGGTGCCACATGAGAGTTCCCCCAATTTCCCCTGGAGGCTGTGGGTTGTCATTTTCATGCCCCTACAAGGTACTGAATCCATTTGCCAGTCCCTGGAGGGCGACATTCTTAGAAGCCAGCTCATAGAGGTCTTTTGTGCTTCCCCCTCCCACACAGAGCCCTGCCTAGCCCTACAATGTGTTCCTCCATTACTTTCTGCAGGACTCTTTAGTACCTGGCACTTGGAGGCCTAGATGATTTATATGAGAGCTTCGAAGTGGGGATCACCTACCCCAGTGTTTCCTGGCTGATATGTAGATTACACAGAATGTTATACCACCGCGTGCATATGTTCAACAGATGTCCAAACCTTTCCTGTCTCAACCCCTCACTTCAAGCTGCAGGTTTTCTTAGCTCCTTCACACCCTTTGGAAAGGTAAAGGAAGGTGCATTAGTCTAGTTTCCCTAAATGTCTCCCAGATAGACAGGAGGTATATTTACATAGGGCAGATGTATTTTCAGCAATCTGCTCAAGACCGGCAAGCATAGGTAGAAAGCTGGAGAGCAGGGAGAGCTGATGGTCAGCTGGAAGTTGGCTCATAATCCCTTTCCTTCCTCAGAGGAGAGTCCTGCCTCGTTTAGCCTCCCAGTTTCTGAACGAGACCCATGCACTCAAAGACTACTGAATGAAATTAAATGTCACCCAGACACCTTCCAAAAGCATCTAGAACGAAGTTTGACTATTAAGGTATCTGGCCCGGCCCAACTAACCATCACAGGTTACTGTGCTGTTACTCTTATGCTTTATTGCTTGCTGCCTTGGGGTTTTGTGCTGGGGATGAGCAACAGGAAAGTGTTCTGCTAGCTAGCCGCAGGCTCAGCTAACGAGCTCATGCTGCCTCTGCTGTCTTTTGGATGCTGCTGACCACCAGAGTTCCAGCAAGGCTGCTGTTGGAGTCTGATCTGCTGCTCTGACATGGAGGGAACGGGGGACTCTTCCGGTAGCCTCAAGTCACCTTTACTGACTGTTTGTATCTCAAACTCTACCTCTGCCTCAGCCAGCAAGTATGACTAGGAGCTGGGGTCTCACAGGATGCCTGGCTTCCAATTGTCCTTTACCCAGTTGGAGTTTTTATTAGGTGTGGAAGGATTCTGGTGGAGGGGACTGGTTCAGCCAGACTCTTTCTGGAAATCATAGCCCCGTCTGCAGTCTCAGAAAGGAGAACAAAGTAAAGATGAGACAGAAGAGTGGGGCTCATTGGTCGGGCTGAAACTTCATCCTTTTATTTTACCATGCATTTCCCGCTTGGCTTCCCTGAACTCAGTTGCAGGACTGGAAAGGAGGCTGTCTATCTTTTCAGACTGGTCTCAAACGCGGAGCCTTCAGGAACTGTGAAGAGGTCAAATGGGAAGGTGTATTAGGAAGTCTTTATAGCTCCTTGACAATTATGCTGATGTGTTTGTGTGTGTTGGTGTGTGTGTGTGTATGGATGTGGTCAGGGGACTGGGGATTGAACTCAGGTCGTCAGTTGTGCCAACAAATGCTTTTCCTGCTGACTAATCTCACTGGTCCATCCTTACGATATTGGACATGTATATATTTGATGATTTTCATCCTCATTACCTTTATAGCCACCTCCCACTCCTTCTGAACTGTTTCTTTTTTCTAACAAGTCTCCCTCATCTTTTTATTTTTGAGACCAGGACTTTCCGGGTAGCCCTGGCTGTACTGGAACTCATCGTGTGGGCCAGGCAGGCCTCACACAACCTGCTTCTGCCCCCAGAGCTGGCATCGAAGGCTGTGACACAATACCCAACATCACTGTTATTTTCACATCTTCCTTCGTTTTGGTGACCCACTGAGTTTAATAAGGGTTGCGGGCATGAGTATGTGTGTGTGTTGGGGGTGTGTGTTGGGTGTTCCTTAGTGGAGCATAGGCAACTTATCAGTGCCCATTGAAGAAAAGTGACTCCTTCCTCTTCAGTAACCATTAGCTGGCCACAGTGCTTCAGGGAGAAGAGTCCCATTTCCGTAGTAGAAGAATTAAGCTAATAAACTTAGCAGCTGCTGGGTAAGCCATACATACACCTCAAGGTAAAAGGAGTGACCTACCTAAGGTTGATCCTGAAGAAGGAAAACTCCTAAGGCTTTGAGCTGGGCCAGTTCCAATCAGATTAGAAGCAGCCAAATTATCTGCAAACCTCACACTCCCGACACCAATAACCAATAAAACACTGCTATTTTTAAATCACGCCCAAGGCTGAGATGCACAGTGGAGGGGCAACCCTTTTAAGATTAAACAAACATTTAAAGAACAGATACATAAACATTGATTTAAAAATGCTTTAAAATGTTTACAATGATTCCACTGTTAGAGCATTATGATTACAGTTTGTCATGTGACTCATGGCTAAGTAAGAGTACAAATCACTAAAAGAAAAAAACCCTAAGCAAGTCAGTAGTAAAATAAAACTATAAGTTGTGCAGTGTGACACTGCTTTAATATCAGTACTTGGGAGGCAGAGGGAGGCAGATCTCTTGAGTGTGGTGCCAGCTTGGTCTATAGAGTGAGATCCAGGACATCCAGGGTTACCTGGGAAAAGCCTGTCTTGCAAATAACCAAAGCAAAGCAACCCAACCAAATGAAAATGAAGCTAGAGTCAAAAGACATTAACTCCATTTATCCTATTGCCAAATGTAGAGATTTAACAAGTGGATGTGGAAAGCAACTTGGAGTATTACATACACTAGCAGAGGCTGTGCCATGAGTACAATCCTAGTCAAAGATGATCAGTGTACTGCACTTTATATCTTCTGGACCTTTTTTTTAACATACAAAAAATCATAATCAAGCCGGGCGGTGGTGGCGCACGCCTTTAATCCCAGCGCTCGGGAGGCAGAGGCGGGCGGATCTCCGTGAGTTCGAGGCCAGCCTGGTCTACAAGAGCTAGTTCCAGGACAGGCCCCAAAAGCTACGGAGAAACCCTGTTTCGAAAAATCCAAAAACAAACAAACAAAAAAAACAAAAAACAAACAAAACAAAAAAAAAAACAAAAATCATAATCAGAATTGGAAGAGATCCTGCATCTCAACCTCTTGAAACACAATTTATTCTTACACTTTTACAAATGGAAAAAGTATTTTGCAAAGCAAATATGAAGCAACTGAGATCTATAGAAGATCATGTGTTCAATTATTTCTACGTTCATCCACTCAGTAAGCACATACTGAAGAGTAGCCTTTAGCAATTCCTTCTTCTCCTTCTTCAGTTTTATGCCTCTGTCTGAGCCATCCTATTTGCACAGATTGTACGCTCAGCTATCTGCCAGATGCCACTCTCCGCTCCTGGGACAAAAGTGGGTGTGCTAGTACCCCCCTCTCCCCACTTCCTCTACCTTGCCATCCCATCCCAGTCTGGTCCCCTTCTTCCCAGATCTCTTGGGTATCCCACATTTTCCATCCCAGATCCAAATGATACACAGGAAGTTGGGCAGAAGCCATGTAAGCTCTCTAGAAGTAGTAAGTGGTAGTGACCATTCCAGTTGACTATAGAAGAGGAAAACAAAAGCATGGCATGCTGGAACTTGGTGGGGTATATATAAAACAACCATTAATTAGATATGTGCCCTGACAATTTTTATAGGATAAACAACACACTATATTTGAAATCATGATATATATATATATACATACATACATATATATTTCCAACATAGAAGTATTCTCATCACAAAGCAATTTTTTAGTTCTAAAACTCTGGAGGTGATGGGATTTCAGAAATCATTTGAATGAGGAGGACAGGAAAGAACCAGGGTAGGACACACACCCAGTAGTTAGGTGTGGAAAAAATAAAGCAAGTGTACATTTAGCAAAAATATGTGGCCAAAAATGGGCGACTATCTAAATCTAAATTTTTTTCATTGCTTTGATTGCAGAAATTGAATAACATTTACCAAGAGTTACAATGTTTCAACACATTTCATATAATTTACTTAATCTTTACACATCTTCTCTGGAAATCGTGGAATAATAGCCTCCTAATGACACACCTCTCTGGGGTGGCCAGGACAGATCAGCTGGTAAAGGTATTTGTTGCCATGCCTTGTTCCCTTCCATCCCGGGAATCCACGGTGGAAAGACACGATGTGTCTGGTCTCCTTTGACCCCTTTGAACTCACACACAAAATACAACGTATCAACTGCAAACCTGCAGTCTGAGTTTGAGAGATTCTATCCATAGAAGCACAGGTTGTGGAAAGCAGTGCAAGGTTGCTATCACTCTCCACAGGAGGTCTGAAAAAACTTCGAAAATGACCTCAAGGTGGTAGCTCTTACCAGTAAACCCAGCACTCGGGAGGCCAGATTGCCACAAATCCTAGATTAGCCACCGGGACATTGTCCCAAAATCAAAACCAATCTAGCTGCCAATTCTGTTATGGAGTAACTTTTTAAAACAAAACAAAAGTTATTTCAATTTTCACAAGCCCAGACTTTTTATTAATCTTAATTTAATGAACCACGACAACAGCTTATCCTATTAGTCGTGTTAAGACGATCATTCGTGGGCTGTTTCTGATTTGACAAAACCCTACACCAAGAAACGGATCCGGGGCCGCAAACCATTACTAGCAAATTCTGATTTCAGAAGCAATATCGCTTTATCCCGTGATAAACAAGCTGTCGGCTTCAGCACAGCTAGGGGCTGCCGCGAACCGTTTCCCATCCTAGAGAGGCTGGCACTGGGGACCGTCAAGCCGAGCTGGGGCCCGCAGGCACCCATTTAGGTCAGGCCTCCGGGCGGAGGTCGCGGCGCCCGCGGCCGGACTCGTTTACATTTGAATTTCCCTGAACGGTCAGCAGCAGGAGGCGGCGCGGACCCGCCCCGGAAACCTCGGGCTCTTTCCCGCCATTTGCAGGCCCGGCCCTTCCAGGGGTCCCCAGGGGGAGAGCACGAGCTCCGGCGGGCTCTGGGCTCCCGGCTGAGGAACGAGCAGTTCGGGGCGCCCCTCCCCGCCACGCCCAAGCCCGAGAGCGAGGCCGACGGTTGCCCCGGGGTCAGATTTTGAATTTCCAGGCCGGGCCCCCTCCGCGAGTCGCAGGGGCGCGCCGCCCGCTCGCCATTGGCCGGCGGCGGTCACGTGGGTGGCTCCGCCATGTTGCGGAGCGCGGCCCGTGCCACCTCCGCCCCCCGCGCCTCGCCTCCTGCCCGCCTCTCGCCGCCCTCCTCCCAGGCCCGCCCGCCGCTCGGAGCAGCTCGAGAGGAAACAAAGTGCAGCGGGCGGGAGACTCGCGTCCGCGGCGTGCACCCTCTCGGCCTCCGGGCTGCCCCGGCCTCTTCCCGCGCGCGTCGGCGAGTGTGCGTGTGCGCTTACAAAGAGCGTCTCGCCGGCGATCGCCCTCTCCGCGGCCCTCCCGCTTCGCTCTTTGTGCGGTAGCCGCCGCCGCCGCCGCCGCCGCCATCCCAGTTGCCCTCGGTACCCGCCGCCGGCCTGCCGTTTGTACCTTCGATCCCGCCGCCCCGCCATGGCGACCGCGACCCCCGTGCAGCAGCGGGCGGGCAGCCGCGTCAGCGCCCCCTCCACGCCGCTCAGCCCCACGCGCATGTCGCGGCTGCAGGAGAAAGAGGAGCTGCGCGAGCTCAACGACCGCCTGGCGGTGTACATCGACAAGGTGCGCAGCCTGGAGACGGAGAACAGCGCGCTGCAGCTGCAGGTGACCGAGCGCGAGGAAGTGCGCGGCCGGGAGCTCACCGGGCTCAAGGCTCTCTACGAGACGGAGCTGGCCGACGCGCGCCGCGCCCTCGACGACACGGCCCGAGAGCGCGCCAAGCTCCAGATCGAGCTGGGCAAGTTCAAGGCCGAGCACGATCAGCTGCTGCTCAAGTGAGTACGGGTTCGATCGTCAACGCCGCGAGGCTCCCGGGACGCCATCGGGCTCCGGGGAAGGGACAGCACAGGCCGGGTGCCTCGACCTTCCGAAGGGGACAGGGCCCTCGTGTCTTGAAAGCAGAGGAGGGGATCTAATGATTTAGAGTCGAACGGGGGTGTCATGGAGGGGTACTCGAGTTGTAGAGACGGTGGGGTCGTGGCGATAATTTCTAGGTGGTTGGGTTCAATGCGGGGCCTGGGACTTGGTCCCGGGACCCCATATCCCCCCCATCTGCAGGCCCCGGGTGCGGGGAGCTGATGCCACTGCGCGCGCTCGAGTGCACGTCCCGGTTTCCGGCGGGTGGGAGACAAAGCATCTGGTGGGTTTGCTGGACTAGGGCGGCTGGGCCGGGTGGACTCGCCAATCGCCAGAAGAATGAATGAGTTCTAGGCGGGCGGAGGAAGGGGAGGGACGGGCCCCGAGCATCCGCGGCTCCCGGGGGTGGGTCTTGCTTTGGCGCGCTCAGTCTCGGCCCTGTGACATTTTGCCAGCTATCTGCGCCCTGCCTTCACGACGCTGGAAGGGCGGGGACTGAGCTGCACGCCTTTGGCCTAGGGCTAGCTGGGCTTCCAAGCCGTAGCGTTTGCTTTCTGGTAGGATGTCCTCTGGTGGCTCCCGGGTCCTGGGTACTCTGCGCCCCAGATTCCTTTAACTGGGCTTTCCGTAGGCCACGACCGTCAAGCCTCTGACTCGCGAATCGCCCATCCCGCCAGCGATAGCGCTGTCTTCCCTGCTTCAGCCCTCCTGTAGAATAATGCTTTTCCTAGAGACGCTACTGCGGACCCACACCCCGCATACCTGCGGCCTGTGATGCAGTCACTGTGCCACGGAAAATGTGTTTGAGTGAGGAAGAGCTTGTAATCCCGATGGGGACTGCAGACATCTTTGTTGTCCTGTCCTTGATTTTCTGATGGGTAAAATGTGTGACTCAGTTGAAGGCAACAAGTGCTGGCGTCACGTTACAGATTTGCTGCATTTCAGTCTGGAATTTACGATCTTTTTGCCACCGCCAGCAGATTTGTTTGGGAGGTATCTGATTCAGACTTTGACCATTTGCCCCGGGATATCTTTCTGACGTTTTCCCTGACTCGTTACTTTTCTTTGGGAGCTTGCACCTTATCAGATATTTAAGAATGACTTGTAAAAGTGTGTGTGGTAACAATAAAACAGTGTATAGGCTGGTTTAAAATGAACATTTACTTTTTTCCGATACAAGACGGTTCTCTGTTCTCCAGGCTGGCCTGCAGCTCTTGGGCTTGCCCATCTATTGCAGCATGTCTTTCCTGCCTCTCTCATTATTTTAAGTGTATGGGTGTTTTGCCCTCGTGTGTCTGCACCACGTGTGTTCCTGGTAGAGGCCAGAAGAGAGTGTTGGATCCTCTGGAACTAGAGTAACTGACTTAAATAAGCCACCACGTGGGTGCCGGGAATGGAACTTGAGTCCATCCGAAGGGCATCTACCCTTCCTAGAAGTTAGGTGCTTCTAACCGCTGAGCCATCTCTCCAGCCCTGATTGTTTTTTTGAGACTGAATCTCACTGTGTAGCACTGGATGGCCTGGAGTTCTCTGTAGACCAGGCTGGTCATCAAATCTTAGTGTTCCACCTGCCTCTGCCTTCTAGCTAGAATTAAAGGCATGCAGTACTATGCCCAGAGCTCTTTTGTACCCTCACCCCTTTTCCACTTCTATTTTGAGAACGGTTTTCAGTTGCTGAAGCTGGTCTTCTACTCTTGAACTTAAGCAGTTCCACCGTGCCCTTCTTCAGTGTTGGCGCTAAGGCCCAGTGTCTGTCCTGGCAGCCACAACCTTTTTATTTCTGTGTCTTGGATTTACCAACACTTGAGGTCATCTTTTGAAATAAGCATTCATTCACTGATACTGTTTTCTCTTTATCTTCCTCTTTTTTTTTTTTTAAAGACAGGACCTCAACTATGTAGTCCTGGCTAGCTTTCCCTTGCCTTAGTGCTGGGATTAAAGGTGCTCCTCACCTTCTTCTGATATTTTCTTACTGCATTTCTTCAAAGTTTAGATGTCAGTGCTTGTAAAACTTGGCGACTGTGGGGCTGGAGAGATGGTTAGAGCACTGACTACTCTTCCAGAGGACCTGGGTTCCCAGCCCCCACATGGCAGCTCACAGCTGTCTGTAAGTCCAGTTCCTGGGGAATTCCACACCCTCACATAGACATACACGCAGGCAAAACACCAGTGCACATCGCAAAGAAAACAAAACTTGGCAATTATTAGTGCATCACTAGAAAGAAAAACAAAATCAGGGCTAGCCCGTGTCTTGGACCCATTCTCAATTTCAGAGATATTAAAGTGTTACATAGATCAAACATCTGGTATGTACCAGTTACTGTTTTGTGTATTGAGGTCACAGATTAAAAAAAAACCTAATTTTCTAATTTTAGCGTGCAGTGGGAGAGACCACACAGCAAATAAACAGAAATTGTCTTGTGTGGTCTGAGGCATTTTGATGCTGGGACTCTTGATAATCTTTCCAGAGGATACCATTGGAGGTTTGCTACACAGTGGCAATACTGCCACCTGGTGGACTGTTGTTGTAAATGTTAGGGACCAGTCACATGTTGGCTTTAGCAGGATTAAAAAATGAAAACAGCATAGGATTGTTTCTGTATCTTAGAATATGGTGTAATTTAGGTGATAAACAATGAAAGGAGAATAAAGTTGAGCAGCAAAGAAATGGGAAAGTCAAGACATGCCTTTCTAAAAGATGACAATTGGAAATGATCTTTCGAGGTGTCTTGGGTATATGTTCTTTTAGATTTGTGTCACAGTACATAGACTTCAAAGGTCAGGACCAGGTGCATTTCTAACATCACAGTTCTCCACTCCAACACTCCAGTGGTAGTGTCCTTTTATTTGGACTTCGTCGTGTTCTGTGTAGCTCAATAATGGCATTAATTTTATTTTGTTTTGTTTTTGAGATAGGATCTCTCTCACTATATAGCCTTGGCTGGCTGGGAACTCACTGTAGAACAGTCTGACTGACTGAACTTACAGAGATCTACATACCTCTGCTTCACAAATGCTGGGATCAAAAGGTTTGCATGCATCCTGATTATTATTTTTAATTTGTGGGTGGGGATTGTGGGTGTGCATCCTAGGGCTAGTGTAAGGGGGTCACAGGACAATTCTGTGGGCCCTGGTATCCCGTCTACCTTTCCATGGACTTTGAGGATCCACTCTGGGCAGCCAGGCTTCCTAACAAACTCCTGCATCTGTCTGAGCCATCCCACCAGCCCACAGTTTTCCTTTTGAGATCAGGCCTCACTGTGTCACCTTGGCTGACCTGGAACTCTATGTAGAAGGGACTGGCCTTAGCCTTCCAAACGCTGAGATTAAAGGCTTGTGCCACCATGCCCATGCTCTTCACCTCTAAGCCATCTCTCCAGCCCATATGGACACTTTTATTTTGAGCCAGTGTTTATGGAGTAATTACCATTTAGGCAAACATATATTAAGGAAGCAGTTGTAGTGTGGTCTTAAAAAAAAATCACTTTTTGGTTCATTAATGTATAGCAATGCCTTACTCAAGAATTGATGGGTCCAGGTGTTGTGGGCACCTGACATGGCTGCCCTTGGAAAGCTGAGACCGGAAGGATGCAAGTGTGACGTCAGCCTGAGTTATTGACAGAGACTTGTCTCAAAAAGTCTCCCAAATCAAAAACCCGAACACCCCCTTGCCAAACCAAATCAAATTCCAGAAGCATTCATGAAAATTCTTGGTGCTCCTGGAATCTGGTAACTGCTTTCCTACCCATGGCCTCAGGCAAGCTAGTCTAGGCTCCCTGACAGCCATTACTTCAGTATACCTGGGACAGGCCTTTAACACATGGGCTTTGATGGCTAAACCTTTCAAACAGATGTGAAAGTCCAGGGAACAGCCCTAAGTCCAATCCTTTCTTTCCTTTGTTTGATAGAAAGATAGAAAGATAGCTGTTGGAATTGTTGGTATAATTTAGGGTATAATGCAGTCTTTTGGAGTACTCGGTTTCAAGGAAGTAAACATAGGATGGAAGACGAAGCACAATTAACTATGTTGTCCTTTTCCTCTTTGAAGTCACTGGTTTGGTGTGCTCTTTCATTTGCCTAGATATTACCTCTGATGCAATACCCGAGTTAAAGGTCTACTGTGCACACGTGATAAGAATGAGCCCAGTTATTAGCTGGTGACAGGTGTCTTATTTCTAGGCTCCAAAGATGGCCACCAACCAGTGAACCCCTCTCTTTTCGTATTCTGTATGATAAAGAGACTGTGCTTTGGCGATTATCTTTGGGGACTTAAAAATGTTTTCAGGGTTGACTAGAGGGCTCAAAAAGTAAAAGGGCTTGCTGCCAAAGTCTGACCTTAGTTCCATCCACGGCAGAAGGAGAGGACCAACCCCTGAGCTGGCTTCTGGCCTCCACTGATAGTGGTACACGAGCATCTGTGAGCATACACACATACAGTAATAAAATTAAAAACTATACGAGAGAAATGAAAAAACAGATGAACACTAAGCAGAAAATTTAAACCACCCATCTGTCTCCTAGAATTAAGAGTCTGAGAATCCAGTGGTTCATACTTGTGATCCTTGTACTTAGGCTGAGAGGCAGGAGGATCACTTGAGTTCAAGGATGGGTTGTGTTGCAGAGTGAGAGCTTGTACCAGGATAACAAGCCACGGCCAGTGACATGGCTCTGCAGGTAAAGGCACTTAGTCTTCCTGAGTTTGCTCCCCAGAAAACAGACTCAAGTTGTTCTCTGATTTACCCCTGACCCCCACCTCAATAAAGCATGTTAAGAGATGGAGAAAAGTTCTGAATAATTGTGTGTGACAGAAAAGAAGTTTATAGGCAAGTAATTTTTTTATTTAAGTTTTTTTAAATTAATTTTATTGAACTCCACATTTTTCTCTGTTCCCCTCCCTTCCTCTCCCCTTCTTTTCAACCCTCTCCCATGGTCCCCATGCTCCCAATTTACTCCGGAGATCTTGTCTTTTTCTACTTCCCATGTAGATTAGATTCATGTATGTCTCTCTTAGGGTCCTCATTGTTGTCTAGGTTCTCTGGGATTGTGATTTGTAGGCTGGTTTTCTTTGCTTTATGTTTAAAACCCACTTATGAGTGAGTCCATATGATAATTGTCTTTTTGGGTCTGGGTTACCTCACTCAAAATGATGTTTTCTAGTTCCATCCACTTGCCTGAAAATTTCAAGATGTCATTATTTTTTTCTGCTGTGTAGTACTTCATCGTGTAAATGTACCACATTTTCCTTATCCATTCTTCGATTGAGGGGCATTTAAGTTTCCAGGTTCTGACTAAGACAAACAATACTGCTATAAACATAGTTGAGCACATGTTCTTGTGGCATGATTAAGCATCCTTTGGATATATACCCCAGGTATTCCTGGGTCTTAAGGAAGGTTGTTTCCTAATTTTCTGAGAAATCGCCACACTGAAATCCAAAGTGGCTGCACCAGTTTGCACTCCCACCAGCAATGCAGAAGTGTTCCCCCTCCCCGCAACCTCTCCAGCATAAGTTGTCATCAGTGTTTTTGATCTTGGCCATTCTTACACATGTAAGATGGAATTTCAGAGTTGTTTTGATTTGCATTTCTCTGATGACTAAAGATGTTGAACATTTCCTTAAGTGTCTTTCAGCCATTTTAGATTCCTGTGTTGAGAGTTCTCTGTTTAGGTCTGTACTCCATTTTTTTTATTGGATTATTTATTCTTTTGATGACCAATTTCTTGAGTTCTTTGTATATTTTGAGTTCTTGTTTTTTGTTGTTGTTGTTTTTTTTGTTGTTTTTTTTTTTTTTTTGTTTGTTTTTTTGTTTTTTGAGACAGGGTTTCTCTGTGGCTTTGGAGCCTGTCCCTGGAACTAGCTCTGTAGATCAGGCTGGTCTCGAACTCACAGAGATCCACCTGCCTCTGCCTCCCGAGTGCTGGGATTAAAGGCGTGCGCCACCACCGCCCGGCCTATTTTGAGTTCTTTGTATATCTGTCTGATGTGGGGTTGGTGAAGATCTTTTCCCATTCTGTAGGCTGACATTTTGTCTTGTTGACTGTGTCCTTTGCATTACAGAAGCTTTTCAGTTTCAGGAGGTACCATTTATTAATTGTTTCTCTCAGTGTCTGTGCTGCTGGGGTTCTATTTAGGAAGTGGTTCCCTGTGCCATTGCGTTCAAGTGTACTTCCCACTTTCTCTTCGATGAGGTTCAGTGTGGCTGACCTTATGTTGAGGTCTTTGATCCATTTGGAGGCTAGTAATGTTCTATTATACTTTTCCGGTGCACTTTTTACATGGTGGTCAGTGTGTTCAGTGCCATGAGTAAGCATATTTTAAAGGTGTGACAGGATAACTTGTATCGGCCCTGTCGTTTGCTATGACCAAAGAGAGAAACTTTGCACTGACTGAAGCCAGCCAATATCTCGGGCCAGAGTGCCATGTCCATCCAGGAGCCTTCTGGCAAGCAGTGTCAGGTTACTGGTGGTTACATGTTGCCTAATTTGCTGGTTAAGTATTAGCCACTGGGTAAAGGCATGGCCGTTTTACTAACATTTGGTCCTAGGAGCAGTGGCTAAGTTTCTGGAAGTTGATTCTAATTCTTAGCATTTTATGTTTATGGTGCTAACAGCAAAACTTTCTGTCTACCCTGGAATCAAAGTTGAATAAATGTCATTTGTGCTAGGCTTTGGCTAACCCACTTGCTCGGTCTTTTAAAAATGTCCTGTTCTGATGCTTTCACTTCATTTAGATCTGTTGCTATAGATCGAGTCAGGGAACTTTGGCTGCTGATGGAGCAGTAGAGGACAGACCGGAGGGCTAGTGTCTCACTTCCCTTTTGTTCTGGCGGTCAGACTGGACTGGAAGCTTTTCCACAGATCCCGTGGTGTAAACTCTGTGATCACCCCGCTGATGTAGGAAATGAGGCTCTGAGGTTGTTTTGTCTGAGGTTCTAGAGATGAATGGTTGGAGGTGCAGTGATGACTGCTCCGCCTGTCGAACAGCTCTGGGCTCTGCACACTCGTTTCATCGCACTGGTGTGGTCTGTAGGGCTCCGCTGGTTTCCTGACAGGAAGCAGTCTCCCAGAGCACTGACATCTGACATTTGGACGCGAAATCTTACAGGACAGCTGGCTTCCAGGGCCCACAGGTTGCTGCTTTTGGCAGTGGTACCTACCGGCTGTGTGGTTTTCATGGTGCTGGTAGTTTGGGATTTGTCAGGAGGGTACAGTGATTTAAATGCTGTTTGAAATACTGAGGGTGTCCTTTGCTTATAAGTAGGTGAAGATGGCGCTGGAGAGGTGGCTCAGTGGTAAGTGACTTATTGCTCCTCAAGAGACTCAGCTCTACCCCTACCCACTTCAGGTGCCTTACAAGCACCTGTGACTCCCGCTCCTGGGAATCTGACACCTGCTTCCCTAGGCACCCTCACTTCTGTGCTCAAACTCAGACACATACATCTTTTAAAGAACTTAAAACTTAAAATGCTTTTATGTGTATGGGTATTTTGCCTGCACATATGTCTTTGCGCTAGATGCCTTTTTGTTGCCTGTGGAGGCCAGAAGAGGGCGTTGTATCTCCAGGACCTAGGGGTATAGATTGCTGTGAACTGCTCTGTGGGTGTTGGTGGGAACCCTGGCCTGAGCTCTGATCAGCCAGTGCTCTTAACCACTAAGCCATTGCTCCATTCCCAAATAAAATAAATATTTTTTCTTAAGAAATGGGTGAAAGTAAATTAGTAAGCTTTCTTTTCTCCTTTGTACAAAGCTGCTGTCCTATTTTACTTGATGCCTTAATAATTTAAGAGAAATTAATGCCTCTCTAAATCTTTAATCCCTGTAACAGAAATGTGGCTCCATTTTGTACTGAGCACCCACTGGAACAGATCCGTGTGCTAAGTCTCTGCAGCAGGGGGTGGGAACAGAGCAGGACACTGTCGTCTAGAGTGGGAATCGAAAGCCAGCATTGCAGTACTGTGATACCGTAAAGTGCACTGGTGTAGGCAATAAGCGCTACGACATCTGGTGCTCTAGAGAAACACGGCTACTGCCTAAGGCTAAGTAGGAGTCAGGGGAGGCGGTGATGTCTAAGTATTGAGTTCCTTTTTCAATAGAAAAAAATAGGGTGCAATTGCCCTGAGTACCAGAAATTCATATAACTAAGGTCTATGGGGAGGATTGCATCTTAGTTCTGAGGGACCTCTTACAAGAGTGACATGGATCTGGCTGTGTTAGCACAATAAAAAGACAAGGACTATGGGACACTAGGAAGTAAGGAAAGTAGCCCTTGGACCTGAGGTTGTCAGGCACGAGAGAAGGTGGATCTAAGAGATTCGGGTGGGCATAGGGTTTAGGAAGGAGTCTAGGGTGACCACTGTGCATAGCGTCGTGTCAGCCAGGGATGACAGAGGTTGCTAGTGAAGGAACTGTTCTGAAGGGTCCTGCCTGGGTAGTGACAAGTTAGTGGTGCTTGTTTGGCTTTGAGGTGGAGATGTCAGCTGGCATTTAAGAGTTCTGAGATACTGGAGGTGAGGTAGAGGGTGGGGGAGACTCAGTAGAGATGCTCTGTAATATCAGAGAAAAAGAGTTGTCATTGAACTAGATGGGGTGGGGAGTGGTTAAGACCTAAAACGTGTCTATTGCCTTTGGTGCCTGAGAGATGGCTTTTGTTGTGGGGAAGCCTGGTGTCGGAGGAATGTAGAGGAACAAAGGCAGTGAGAGGGCACAGACCATGGTTTAACCCACAAGAACGTTGGCAGCGAAGGGAAGAGGACTTTAAGTTTGCTGCTGTGTTAGTGCTTGAACCAGAGCCTTGTACACGGCGGGGCAGCCGGGCAAGTGCTGTGTGGGAGATGTCTGTGTGTGCGTTCCTTATATGATGTGTGTGTAGGTTCCCACCCTGCCCCCTCCCCCAGGGTCTCTCTATGTAGCCCTGGCTGTCCTGGAACTCCCTCTGTAGATCAGACTGGGCTTGAACTCACAGAGATCCGCCTGTCTCTGCCCTCAAGTGCTGGAATTAAAGGCGTGTGCCACCACCGCACCCCAGCGCATATGTGGGTAGTCTTGTCTGTGCATGCACTGGCAGAGACCAAAGGGAAAGTTCTAAGGCTTGAGGCATCCTGCTCTGTTTCTTCTTACTCCTTTTGAGACACTCTGACCCAACCTGGAGCTGGGCCTGGTGGCTAACAAGTCCCAGTGACCCCTCACCCTGTGTGCCCCACCTCCACGGGTACTGATACAGGTGTGTGCAGCTGTCTGTTTGCTGGAATCTGAACTCTGCACACCAAGCACTCCTTCCTACCTACTGAGCCATTTTTCCAACCCTCAGGAGAGATTCTTTCATAATTATTACATTTTTTTTATTGGTGTTTTGCCTATATGTATGTCTGTGTGGAGGGCGCTAAATCCTGGAGTTACAGGTCTTCTGGAAGAACAGTCAGTGTTCCTAACCGCTGAGCTATCTCTCCAGCCCCTCTTTTATTTTTTATTTAGTGTGTGAATATTTTGTTTGCATATGTGTCTGGGCGCTACATAAGTGCCTGGTGCCTTTAGAGACCAGAAGAGGGTGTTGTGTTCCTTGGGTGTAGATGATTGTGAGCTGCCTTGTGTATGGGTGCTGGCATAGAACCCGGGTCCTCTCGAGGAGGACAGCTAGCACACATGAAATGGTCTTGAGCAAATTGGGACTTGTTGCTCTACCTAAGTAAGGTTCTTCCCTTGGTGGACTGGCTCCCTGCTGTGTGTCTCCCCCACAGTGCGTGTTTCATCTGATTGATGCATATCTGACTTGATGTCTACTGATGTGAAAGCCATTACCAGGTTCCCGCTCTCCGGGCTCACCGCTGATTTAGTCAGGGAACTCTTACCCTGACTTCTGATTCAGACTTGTGATGCGTACCTTGAAAACAAGCCACAATGACCATCCGAGGTGTGCCCATGTATGTGTGTGCTTGTCCATGTATGTGAGAGTAATTTAAGATTGCCTTCCTTTTCACTTCTGGTCTTTACATCCACGTGTGAATTGCATTATTGACTGGGTGCTATGTAGTGGTGTTGATCTCTCCCATTCTGCTTTGCCAGCATATCTTCCGTAGTCTAGAATTTGGTAGGACCACTTAGATCATCACCTTTAAAGTATTCCTCGTGCTCTCTTGGAAATGCTTCTGTGCCGTTGGCTCATGTGACTAGTAGAGAAATGATTTTATATAATTAATACATAGTTAGCTCTCTACACCGAGATTCAACTGGAAGTAAAACTTGCATCCATATAAATATGTAAGGACTCTTGCCCGTAATTCATCAAATATAGTAGAGCAGTGGTTCTCAGCCTTCCTAATGCTACGGCCCTTTAATACAGTTCCTCCTGTTGTGGTGACCCCAGCCATAAAGTTATTTTCTTTCTGCTTCATATGAAGCTGTAATCTTGCTGCTGTTATGAATTGTAATGTAAATATCTGTGTTTTCTGATGGTCTTAGGAGACCCCAAAGGGGTCACAACCCACAGATTGAAAACCGCTATAGTAGATCTTTTTCATGGCGTTCATATTGTCTTAAGTGTTATAGGTAATCTAGAATGATTTAAAGTTTGGAGGAGAATATTTGTAGATTTTATATATATATATCACAAATTATATCACATACTACTTTAGAAGAGGAAGTTACTGGCTATGGCTATTTGTGTAAGGACCAATCTCTTAACTGATACGATGAGAGAAATGTTCCGTAGTTCAGTTCCAGTCTCATTTATTGTTTTCCTATTTTGATTTGTTTGAATTGCTTTGCTTCTTACTGGATTTTGCGCATTTGTCAATAATGGTTTATTCTACCATTAGTGACCCTAGCAGCTCTTAGCGTGCGTAACACCTTGTATACTCTTTGCCCGTGTCAGAGAGACCCTTGCTGATGGGAATTGTTCTTACGGGATTATTGGGTATTTTGTGTAGTATACTTACTTTAATTGCAGGGAAGTTCATTAGGTTTCCTCACGGGAAATACTGTGGCTCATGTCCTTTCCCCCTTCACACAGTTTTGAAAATGATCAGTAACATTGGAATAAACTCATGTTATCATGAAACTGGAGCCTATTAGGAAATAGGACTATTTGGTTTTAGGAAAGCAGATTTGTTTATTTTGGTAACTTGGTCTTTGTCTCTAGTTGGCCTTGCCCTTGAGCACTCTTGCTTCAGCCTCCTGAGTGTAGGATTGTTGGCCTGACTGGCAATGAAGATGGCATAAATTTCTTCTCTCTCTCTCTCTCTCTCTCTCTCTGAGCTCTGACATTATTTGTTGTGTGAGTGAATGGGCCAGTGTTTGGAGTGCAGCTGCCCTCCACGGCTGTTCCGAAGAGCCCTATGGGAATTAGAACAGGAACAGCCTAGAGTGCTGGGCCACAGTGACTTGGTTTCCAGCCATTTAAACATTCTCTTTTTATGTGCTGCTGCCCCTGATGATGTGCACCTTTAATCCCAGCACTGGGGATGGGGGAGTGAACACAGACAGGTGATTTCTGAATTCAAGGCCAGCCTGGTCTACAAAGGGAATTCCAGGACAGCCAAGACTACACAGAGAAACCCTGCAAAACACAACAAAAAAGTCTTTTTTTGGTGATAATTAGAAATAATAACTTTTTTTTTTTTTTTTTGATTTTTCGAGACAGGGTTTCTCTGTGGTTTTGGAGCCTGTCCTGGAACTAGCTCTTGTAGACCAGGCTGGTCTCGAACTCACAGAGATCCGCCTGCCTCTGCCTCCCGAGTGCTGGGATTAAAGGCGTGCGCCACCACCGCCCGGCTGAAATAATAACTTTTTATAGAATAACTGAGATTACAGCTACAAGCGAAAAGTTATGTGTCCCCTTTACCCTCCAGAATTGCAGAGTGAGAATAGTCCTGTAATTTTCTCACTTAGCCAGCATCTTTGGTCCTGTCCGCGTCTGTGAAAGTGTTAGGAAGGTTCCTTGTACATTTAGTCTTTAGAAATGACCTTTTTCTCAGACAGTAGCTATTCTGCCAACCCAGACACCAGTGGTTTATGTCTCATTGCTCACTCTTTTGTTGTTGGCTTTGAGACGAGGTTTCCAAATGGAATTGTAGCAGGTCCCGAGCTTGCTTTGTACTGTAGGATGACCTTTTTCTCCCGGGGAAGGTTAAAAATCTGCTGGCACTGGGATTTCCTTCCTCCACACACTGGAGGTAAATGATAGCTGGTCTTGATCTTGCCGCCCACCTCCCCTGCCTCAGGCTCTTGATATTAATGTTAGGGCGTGTTTGCTTGCCTGTGGAAGCCAGAGGCTGTCCTCCTGTGTCCTAACTCAGGAGCTCTTGCTGGGTCTCACTGTTATCTGAGGCTTGCCGAGTAGTAGGCCAGGCTAGCTGACTGGTGAGCTCCAAGGATCTGTCCCCAGTACTGGCATTAGAAGTAACTCATTAGCCCCTTAACGTAACGTTTACACATATCCTTTTGTATGTGAAAAATCGAATAACAAGGACAGATGTACTTGAGAAAATAAAAATTGTAACACTCGTGTAAAAGGATCCCAACTTAGGCATTTTTCTCTGTCTTGACCTAAAGGTGCATAGATTCTTCACCCACAGCTACACTGAATGGTTTAGAAATTGTTCATTCTTTGTAGTGTATGACTGGTCAAACTAGAAATTTCACTTGAGTGAGCATTTATTTCTGTCAGGTGTAATACTAGAAGGGCAATCATTTCCTGACAACTAAAGCTATTCTGTAATGAGCTTCTAATTAGGTTCATTTAAGTGGGGGCAGAAAGGAATTCACTGTGTTATAGTTGAGGCTGGCTTTGAACTCTGCATGTCCCACCCTTAGTGTTCTGTAGATGAGTGCCACTCACTACACCTTGCTTGTTAGGATTTAAGTATTTGTTCCTAGAATTTGGCCTGATGATTTTTTTTTTTTTTGCTTCATACAAAACCTCGATTCTCCTTTTAATTAGTATAATTTTTTTCAAATGTTTATGGTGCACGGCTAAGTATACCTGTGATCACAGCATTTAGAGATGGAGGCAGGAGGATCAGGAGTTCAGTGCCAGACCTTTTCCTATATATAGTGTTAAAGGCTAGCCTGACTATACTCATACTATGAAATGTCAAAAATGCCTTTGATCCCAGCACTTGGGAGGCAGAGGCAGCCAGATCTCTGAGTTTGAGGCCAGCCTGGTTTACAGAGCTAGTTCCAGAACAGCCAAGGCTACACAAAGAAACTCTGTCTCAAAAAAACCAAAAAATAAAGGAGAAAAGAAAGAAACTAATATATTAATATGTACGCGGAAAATACTGATATGGTTTAGGAAGAAAATACCGATATGATGGACTTACTAGTTTATTTTTAAGTGGCCATTGTTATCAATATAGGCCTTGAGTAATTTTCTGAACATCTATTGAGGTGTGTGTGTGTATATGTGTGTGTGCGCGTGCATGACTCTGTAGCCTGGCTGGCCTGGAATTCATTTGCTGTATAGATTAGGCTGGTTCTGTCTCGCGAATGCTGGGATTGAAGATGTGTGCCCAGCTCCATTGAGCATTGTTTCCAGTGGTGCTGAAACTGTTTTAGTTGGAAAGACTGGTGGAGATAGAGTAGAGTGTTCCTGGAAATGTAGGACACAGACAGGTGGTGATGGTCAGACACAGTTCCAGAGCCCAATGTATCATGCTGAAGCCTGGGTTTACATGATGATCCGAAAACAAGTCAAGGCTAAATAAAAACAACTCATTAAAACACCCTAAATACCCGCACATTCAGAGGTGGCTGTGCTGAGGAGCCACGCGTGAGCACAGAACCAGGAAGCACATTGTTGTGTTGGTGCAGTTAGGGGCAGTTTCAGTTTAGTTCCTGGAGAGTGGGGCGTGTCCCCGGCCGCTAGCTCTGTTGGGAAAGTACAGCTCCCGCTGGCTGCTGTTGGGCTCTCACATTTTAATGTGAGTGGACAATTGCCAGCTGATTGTTTTTTTTGTTTTTTTTTTTGGTTTTTCGAGACAGGGTTTCTCTGTGGCTTTGGAGCCTGTCCTGGGACTAGCTCTGTAGACCAGGCTGGTCTCGAACTCACAGAGATCCGCCTGCCTCTGCCTCCCGAGTGCTGGGATTAAAGCTGATTGTTTCTTTTTTTTTTTTTTTTTTTTTTTTTCTTTTATTTATTTTTTTATTCTTTTTTAATTAAAATTTCCACCTGCTCCCCGTTGATTGTTTCTTTAATGATGAGGTTAGACCTAGTTAATTGCTTACTGTTCCTGGTGAACTTAAAGTTTACTTGAAAGGAAAATTAACTCTGGATGGAAATTCTTCATCAAGATAGAGTACTAACTACAGTGCATAAAACTGCTTAGCTCTTGGATGCGGCTGGCTTTGGTTCCTGTGTGAAGTGTCTGAGGGAATGTTTTATGACTTATTTTCAGTGGTGTGCATATTTATAGCATTAGATTCACGTGTTGAATTTAATTGAAAACTGATCTCTCTGGAGGTAGACATGGTTGACTCGGGCTGGTCGTAGCCCTGAACAGATCTGCAGTCAGGAGGATGTATTGCAGCGCCGTCATTGCCTCTGTCAAGTAACTTTGGATTCCTGTCTGAGTGACCCTCACAGTTGTCAGGTGTCACACAACAGGTGATACCGTTGTTTTAGGATGCCAGCCTGCAGCTTCCGTGCTGCCCTGTATGCTGATGCAGTTGGACTCTGTGCCATGTTTAGTGAATGAAAACTAAGAAATCTGTTGGAGAGGATGTCAGATTTTTTTTTTTATTTTTTTTTTTTTTTGGTTTTTCGAGACAGGGTTTCTCTGTGGTTTTGGAGCCTGTCCTGGAACTAGCTCTGTAGACCAGGCTGGTCTCGAACTCACAGAGATCCGCCTGCCTCTGCCTCCCGAGTGCTGGGATTAAAGGAGTGCGCCACCACCGCCCGGTGGATGTCAGATTGTTAACTCACTGAATGGCCTCCACGTGCCCTTTGCATTGGCCACTCAGCTGACATAAAACTTCTTGACTGATGGCCCTCATCTGGAGATGGGTGTAATCTTGAGAATGTTTTTATGAATCATCGGCATTGGCAGGGTCAGAGGGAGGACATTTAGGAAAGTGAATATCAGAGATGTAGAAATGTTGCTTTTTTTTTTTTCCTTAAAAGACATTTTATGTTGGGTGAAAGACCTGGGAAGGTGTTATTTTGGTACTATAATTGCACTCTCGGCTTTGTGTATGACAGGCACGTACTCTATTACTGAAATCTCCATGGCCTCAGATTCATTTAACATTTAACAAGACTATCGTTATCTTCGGATTTTCTGTATAGGACATTCAGGAATGTCTCTACAGAGGCCTTGCCCTTCTTTGAGTCTTCAGTCTCTTGAGGGAGTTAAGTTTCCCACAGTACTGGGTCTGTCTCTTGTTACAGTGGGCTCCCCTCCCTTCATGGGGGGGGGCTGGAGGCACCTGCATTTCCCTGTTGATGTTGGGGGCTGCAGGAGGAGAGGAGAACGATGCATGAACACTGAGCATGTGTTTGGGGGTGAAAGGTGCTTGGGGTGCTATGGGATATTTTGATTACACCCTGAGACTTGCCAATAGAGTTACACCTTGAATTGGGAGGGGGTGGAGCCAGTGACTAGCTGACTGAATTGGCCATAGAGAAGCTAGCAATTTGGATAGAGAAGACACTCAGGAAAGAAAGGACGGGACTTGAGTTTGGCACTTCCTTTTTGGTTCTGAGACAGGGAAGAGAGTCTCTTGTAGTGTCTCTGGCCATAAAGCAAGGTCAGCTAGTTGAAACTCAACCACTCTGGGCTAGCAGGTTTTCACCCCAGCCTTTGACTCCTGCATCTTATTGATAAATAGAATGATAGAGACTTAATTTAAGCCTACATATTGCAGCTGTGGGAAAGCCGGGGCTGCAGGATCCCCACCAGGCTATGACCTGAGTGGCTAGCAGGGTGCTGACTGCAGGGTGCTGACTGCAAAGCCGTGGGGGCCATAGATGATAATCAAAATATCAGTAGATTTGTGTGTACCTGTAAGCCAACAGAACAACATCCCTTGGGATATAAGAGCAGCTGCAGGGAATGTCTACCGCCAGCTTCCATAGCAGGCACACCCACAAGTCCATCTCATTCTTTCCCTAAAGCACCAGACAGCTACGTTCATAAGCAAAGTCCGCTCTGCCTAACTTGCCTACCTGCTGTTTTAGGTGGCCTACACTGAACCCTCAGTAGTGTTTGCTCAGTTAAATGAATAGGTGTCCAAGTTTAGGAACTCGACTGAGCCTTCTGTTTCTAACTTATGGGCCTGTGTGTGAGTGGCTGATGCCGGAGCCCTCCTTGAGGTCCGGTACAATACCTGTTTTCTTACTGCAGGGAAGGCCGTGGTGGCTTGTAGGGCAGATCTTGATTGAATTGGTCTCAGAGTAAGTGTGGTTCCTGTAACCAGAGGGTCATCACTTCACACTGATATTTTTGAGTTTTATGTGTACGAGTGTTTTGTCTGCATGTGTGTCAGGTCACCACATGGATGCCTGGTGCCCCCAGAGGTCAGAAGAGGGGCCAGATTCCCAGAAACTGGAGTTACATAGGTAGAGAGTCACTCTGGGTACATGGAGGTGCTAAGAATAGAATCTGGGTTCTTTGCAAGAAGAACAAGTGCTCTTGACTCCTGAAAAAAATCTAGCAATTTCTAAAAATGTGGGTTTTTTTTTTTTTAAAGGGGGGATATAACTTGGTTGGTAGAATGCTTGCCTAATATATATGAAAGCTTGGGTTCTGTTCCCAGCGTGCAGTAAACTGGTTGTGACTGTGTCTGTAATCTTAGCACTTTGAGGTGCAGGCAGGAGGATCTAATTTCAGGGTTGTCCTTGACTGTGTAGTGAGTTCTGGACTGATAACAGGCTACATGAAACTTGTCTCCAAAGAGTGATTTTCCCTTAGATTTTAGCTAGCATGATATATATTCAGCACTGGCCATTTTATGGTAGGATAAAATTGTGCCTTTTTCACAGGCTTCTACATGGGATTCCTGTGGGGACCCAGGGTGTGAATCAGCTCGTTTGGCTGTAATTCACCAAGGTTGAATCCTTTTTAGAAAAGAGGTGTATGACTGTCTCTGTGTGCTCTTGAATGCAGAAGAGGGTGTAGCCCCTTGCAGCTAGGGTTCAGAGTCTGGAGCTCCTGATAGAGCAGCAAGTGAGCTTAACCGTCTCTCCAGCCCAAACAGAAGATTGTTATTTGTTTTGTTTTAATTCAAATTTCAAACGGTTGCTTTGCCCCTTCTAGACTAGTTTCAGCTAAAGTCTGCCATCTCGTGGCCTTAAAGCATACAGGACTTGGCCAAAAAAAAAAAAAAAGTTGTGTTGGCTATATTTGTCATACCCCAATAATTCTTCTCCTTGAATTATGCTTTCTTACCATTGAGTCAATTTATTTTTTGTTTTATTTTAATATTAGCAGTACTCCAG
Source organism: Chionomys nivalis (assembly GCF_950005125.1). Classification (NCBI taxonomy): domain Eukaryota; kingdom Metazoa; phylum Chordata; class Mammalia; order Rodentia; family Cricetidae; genus Chionomys; species Chionomys nivalis. The sequence goes on along the minus strand of NC_080099.1, from coordinate 27,928,799 downwards.
TTTTAATTAAGAGCAAATATTCAGAATCTTGATATAATGAAGGCTTTCCTGTGTAATTAATGGTAAATACTTATTTAATTGCAAACATTATGTCTTTTAAAATGTAATTGTTCACATAATTATTCCCTGGGCTTGGTGGCACATACCTTTTACTCTCCTAGCACTCAAGAGGCAGAGAAAGGCCGATTTCTATGATTTTGACACCAACCTGATCTACATAGAGAGTTCCAGGTTAGTCAGGACTATACAGTGTGACTCCCCCCACCCCTATGGAATATCTATATAAAAAACATTGCTTTCTAACATAGAACTCCATGTAATTAGGGAAATTTCAGATCACCTTATTAGAAGTAGAAGGTGCTTGCAAGCCTTTTGGCATCAACAGGCAGTTGTTACTATCAGATTCTATGTGAATGAGTGTTTGCTGTCATGATGTCTGTGCTGCATTTGTGCCCAGAGCCGGTGGAAGCTGGGAGAGGGTGTCTGAGTCTTGGAACTGGACTTAACAGATAATCATGTGGGTGCTGGGACCTGAACGTGTGTCTTCAGTAAGACCAGCAAATACTCTTTTTTTGTTTTATTTTGCTTTTGTTTTTAGAGACAGGGTTTCTCTGTGTAACAGCCCTGGCTGACCTGGAACTTACTCTGTAGACCAGGGTCGCCTCAAATTCACAGAGATCCTCCTGCCTCTGCCTTCCGAGTGCTGGGATTAAAGGTGTGTATGTGTGTGTGTGTGTGTGTTTTGACAAGTGTTCTTAACTCCAAGCCATCTCTTTAGTCCCCAGAGACTGGGTCTTATGGGTTTCTTCATCCCACAGTCATTGGTTAACATGTGTTGTGGGAAAAATGTTGTTTACCCAGAAGTCTTTGCTCTGATGCTCCTGGGTAAGCTTCTGTGGCTTCAATAAATTCAGGTGGCCAGTTTTAAATTGCCTTGATTTCTTCCTTAGGCAGGCAAGGAGAAGGTTCCAAGGCAGGGCTTTGATGTTGTCTGTGCTTTTCTGCTATTACAGTTATGCTAAGAAGGAATCTGATCTTAATGGAGCCCAGATCAAGCTTCGAGAGTATGAGGCAGCCCTGAACTCTAAGGACGCAGCACTGGCTACTGCCCTTGGTGACAAGAAGAGTTTAGAAGGCGATCTGGAGGATCTGAAGGATCAGGTTGCCCAGGTAAGATTCTGCCTCTGACCAGTGTTTGCATGAGGAGTGGTTGGCATTCTTAAGCATGGTCTGCAGATTTATTTATTTAAATTTAAATTATTTTTTTAAATGAACCCTCGTTGTGTTCTTTGGCTTCCCCATGGTAGCTTCTCATCACTTCTGGTCTGGGTTCTGCAGATCTTTCTGTTCTCTTGGGTACACCCATCCTCTTCACGTTCAAAGCTTGTTTCATTATTGTACTAGAACATTGATGCGAGAAGGATTGCCCTCTGCCTCTCTGCTGAGGACTCGTCTGATAGGTGATCTGAGGTGACGTCCTGCGGTAGAACCAGCAAATGACTGGATTTAAGATGAGATGACCATGCTAGTAAATACTTACAAGCACTAATGCTTGCTGTTTCTTATCTTAAGTCAGTACCAGATTGCCATAGAATCTTTATCACTATTTTTCCTTATCACAGCTGGAAGCATCCTTGTCCGCCGCCAAAAAGCAGTTAGCAGATGAAACTTTACTGAAAGTGGATTTGGAGAATCGTTGTCAGAGCCTCACCGAGGACTTGGAGTTTCGTAAAAATATGTACGAAGAGGTAACTACATATAGTTTTCTTTTTGAAGGAAACGAGACTGGGCGTGGTCGCTCATCTGTATCCTAGCATAGGAGAGTTAGTTTGAGAGTAGCCTGAACAAACAAGGGCAGGTGAGATGTCATTTGCTGCCCTCCCCAACAACCTGAGTTTGATCTCAAGAACCCACATTGTGGAAGGAGAAGCTGCTCCTGCAGACTGTCCCCTGGCCTCTGGGCGGTACAGTCACTTCTGTGGGACACAGCCCCCCGCTAAGTAAAGATAACAACAAAGTATTGTTTCTTTCCTATAAGGAAAAGATAGCTGATAAAGAGATGGTAGGTTTGGGGGATAGGAGACACTTTGCGGGTGCCAATGCTAAAAACACTAAAAACTGAAGCCGCTGGGTGCACAGCACTAGGTCACCTCTGATGGGCTTTGTAACAGCTGGACCGTCAGAGATGCTTAAACAATTGTTTCTGCTATGGCTGCCCAGCAGATTTCTCCAATTAGCAGTTTAGAATCACAGTCTTTGATCATCTCACTGTTTAAAGATATGGAACCTGGAAGCTGGGCTCATGAATCTGTTGTCAAGCTTTAGCTGGGCTAGAAGAACCGCCTCTGAGCTCACTGTTGGCTGGAGGTTGGAGGCATTAGTCCCTTGCCACTTGTCCTTCCTTTTCACACGGTTTCTTAGGATGTGCTTTGTTCAGAGAGAGCCACGAGAGAGTGAGCAGAACAAGGGAGAAGCCACATTCTCCTTTATTGACCTAATTGATGAAGTAATAGACCATTACTTCTGGTGCATTGTGGAGAAAGGGACTACATTAAGTCTGAACACCAAGGATGAAATTATTTAGTGGCTTTATTGAAATCTGGCTACTCGCAATATTTATAGGTGTTTATATAAAACATGAGTAGCATTGACCATCCTTGCAGTGATTGAAGGGTCAGCAATACAGGTGTGACCAGAAAGAGGAAGCTGTGATGTGTGTTTCCAGAGGGTTGAAGAAGATAGGCATGAATTAAGGAGGAAGGTAAGCCATTAAGGAGTCAGTGTCTTTTAGAGTAGTGTGGTTGTGGAAACATTTGCTAACAGTGACTCTAAAGTTACTGTAGGAATTAGAAACAAGTTTGTTTAAATTAGAGAAAATAACAAGAATTGGTTCAATTTTGTAAGAACAGTATTTAAGATTGGTATTGTTGGGACTGGAGACCTGACTCCATGGTTAAGAGTACCAGCTGCTCTTCCAGAGGACCCAGGTTCAAGTCCCAGCATCCGTATGGTGGTTCACAGTCATTCTTAACTCCAATTTCAGGGGCTTCATCTCCCTTTCTGACCTTCTTGAGCACAAGACTTGAAAGCAGTATAGATATATATATGAAAGCAAAATAGTCATATACATAAAATTAAAAAAAGCAAAGATATTGCTGTTGCCAAGTGAACTAGAAAAGCAGTCAGATCATGGGGACAAATTGAGTCAGTTTCTTATTTAAAATTGAATATTGGCTGGGGAAATGGCTCAGTAGATAAAACACTAGCCATGCAATTTTGAGGACCCCAGCAAACATGTGACAAAGCCAAACAGGCAGGCTATAGAGATGGCTCAGTGGTACTGGCTGCTCTTCCAAAGGACCAGGGTTTAATCCCAGCACCCACGTGGCAGCTTACAACTGTAACTCCATCCTAGGAATCCGGCAGTCTGCTGGTCTCCATTAGTGCTAGGCATTTATGGAGACAAAACACCCATATATATATAAATTAAAAAAAAAGGAATGAGCTACCGTGCCTCATAATAATTAAAAAAGCCAGAAAATCCCAGCACTTTAGAGACAGATACAGGAGATCCTAGACTAAGCTAGCTGCTGGACTACTGAGATTGTGAGCTGTTCTCAGGGGACCTTGTGCTCACACGTGCATTTGAAGAACAAACAAAACACTGGCCCTACTTCTCCACGTAAGGAGTGGAAAGAATCAGAATGAATACTGCATATAAAAGTTCCTTGTAATGTGTAGCCAGCCTGTTCTCTAAATTGTTAATAAGCATTGAATTATCTAAGTGGATTTATATTTTTGTTTTGCTTTGTTGTGACTATGCCTGCTCTGCCATTTGTCTTGTTATTGGTGAAGAAACTAGAATTGTTTCTTGTACATAAGATAATAATTGAGAAATGGCAACAGCAACATAATTCAGTATCTTTTATAGCAGGAAATATGTTTGAGTATTTGGTGTCTATCTTTCTTTAGAATGATCTTGAAATACTACTTAATCCTCCTAGTCTTTTCCAACATTGAGGACTCTGCCCAATAAAAATATTTAATCTTTTTATTACAAACAGTTAAGGAGGAAGGAGAAAAAGACCCAAGGAGGTTGACAAGGATATGCTGGTAGCTAGGGCTCAGTTTTTCTCTAGCCTTGTTTCCTCAAAGAGCCCTTAGCTCCAGGAGGTCGGGAACAGAGCTGTGATTTCAAGCCTGGGTTTCTGATTTTTTTCCACCAAGTATATTTTCTTTTTTAATGGTTAAGAGAACCACAAAGAAATATGAAGGAAAATACATTTAGGAGTAGGCATTAGGTAGGTGATACAATATGTACCTAACCTGTGAGCTCTTGGGGTCAATCCTTAGCGCTATACAAATTTATACAGTCAACTCTAATGGGTTATAGTGCCCCCTTGTGACTTCTTTAATTATTCCCACTCGGGACACATGCTCATAATGAGAAGCTAAAACAGGCAATTTTTATTAGTGGGCTTCTGTACCCAGCCACATTCCCTATTCCAGGTTATTTGGGCAATTTCTGTTTTGTTTTGTTTTGTTTTAAGACAGGGTTTCTCTGTAGCTTTGATACCTGTCCTGGAGCTTTTGTAGACCAGGCTGGCCTCGAACTAGCAGAAATCCACATGCCTCTGCCTCCCAAGTGCTGGGATTAAAGGTGTCCGCCACCACCGCCCGACTTTGAAGTTTCTTAACACAGTGAAGGGTCACAAGTGCTCTATGAACTACGTTAGTGGATTGGGTTAGTCAAGGAATAGTGCTGTGAATAAGACCTACTACACTGTTACTAGTGGTGGAACAGCAGATTCTAAGGAGTCACGCACCCGAGGTTGTGCTGTCAGATTTGACCTTCCGTGTCTTTTAGAGGTATCCGAAGGATTGCCAGTAAAGCATCTTAGAAACACAAACCCTGTTTAGTGTTTGTGTCTAGGTCCCTATAGTTATGTAGCGCTTTAGTGAACCATCAGACCATTTCTTGCCATCAGTGAAGTGAAATAGCTGTTCCCCTGAAAGGAGCTGGGAGGTTCCTAGGACGTCGTCAGGCCATTAGTTATGCCCAGAGATGTTCTACCTGAAACAGAGGCAGCAGGGATCGCGGGCCTGTTCTGAGGTCAGTATATGAAGCATCAGATAGGTAGCCCTGGGGTTTCTCAGACTGGTGCTAGTGTGACCTTGTAAGCGACTTGTTTTTATGTTATCTCTCCCTGCAGGAGATCAACGAGACAAGACGGAAGCATGAAACACGTTTGGTGGAGGTGGACTCTGGGCGCCAGATTGAATATGAGTACAAGCTGGCTCAGGCTCTGCATGAGATGAGAGAGCAGCACGATGCTCAAGTGAGGCTGTACAAGGAGGAGCTGGAGCAGACCTACCACGCCAAGGTGAGCACTGCGGCTTCGTTTGCATCTCAGTCGTCCTGAAGAAGGCGACTTATTTCTTTTGTTCTAGGTTTTTCTTTTAAGTTTTATTTATTTATCTATTTTATGTGTATAGGTGTTTTGTCTGTACATCTGCATACCAGAAGAGGGCATTGGATCCCATGGAATTACAATTATAGATGGTTGTGAGCTACCGTGTGTGCTGGAAATTGAACCTGGGTCCTCGATGAGCAGCCAGAACTCTTAACTGCTGAGCTCTCTTCATCTACAGTAATCCTTTTTAGAAACCAAAATGAGGGTCTGGAGAGATGGCTCAGTGGTTAGGCACTTGGGCTGTTTGCTCTTTCAGGGTGTAAATTCAATTCCCAGCACCCACATGGCAGCTCATAACTGTCTATAACTGTAGTTCCACGGGATACAGTACTCTCCCTTTGCATTCAGTGTGGCGTACAAGTATACATGCAAATAAAATACCCATACACATAAAATAATGAAAGAAAAATTTTAAAGAAACTTTAAATAATTAGAAAAAAAGAAGGAGCTGGAGAGATGACTCAGAGGTTAAGAGCACCAACTGCTCTTCCAAAGGTCCTGAGTTCAATTCCTAGCAACCACATGAAGGCTCACACGCATCTGTAATGAGGTCTGGTGCCCTTTCTGGCAGGTATGCTTGTAGGCAGAATACTGTATAGCACTGTGTACATAATAATTCTTAAAAAAAAAAAATAGAAGAAATGGCCGGGCGGTGGTGGCGCACGCCTTTAATCCCAGCACTCGGTAGGCAGAGGCAGGTGGATCTCTGTGAGTTCGAGGCCAGCCTGGTCTACAAGAGCTAGTTCCAGGACTGGAACCAAAAAACTACGGAGAAACCCTGTCTCGGAAAAAAAAAGAAGAAGAAATGATTATCTTATTGAGGAATAAACATGAATATATTTTTAGTGTGCCTTCATATAGACTAAGTGCTACTAGGATGTAGATGGAAATGGGTTATTCCAGTATTACTAGAAGTAAAAGGTTATGTTTGTGTTGGCGACCACTCATGTCACATCAGAGCAATTAAGCCTGAAGCATTTTTTTTTTTAATATTTATTTATTATGTATACAATATTCTTTCTGCGTGTATGCCTGAAGGCCAGAAGAGGGCACCAGACCTCATTACAGATGGTTGTGAGCCACCATGTGGTTGCTGGGAATTGAACTCAGGACCTTTGGAAGAGCAGGCAATGCTCTTAACCACTGAGCCATCTCTCCAGCCCCAAGCCTGAAGCATCTTAAATACCGTGCAGTCCCAAGCACTTCTGGAGCCTTTCTGCACTGCCGCGGCTTCTGATGTCCACACTGCCAGTGTATGTAGATGTGTTGCTCCCTTTGGGTGCCTGTTCTCTTTTATAGAAAGGACAATGGGAACTCTTGACAGTGTTCATTTTAGAAGTGTGCAGACAGCCCACGTTCATGAACATATCACATGATACGTCTTTTTTGTTTGCAAATGATTCTTCTCTTATGTTAAATGTTATCTGACTAAATGAAAAATATTAGTTCAAGGCAGAGTTAGACAATCAACGCAGTCATTTAGAATAATTTCCATTGTTCGTCCTCACACTGATCATGTTAGTGCTGGCCATCTAATGAAGCGAGTTGAAGCCACCCCGCACTTGCTGAGTGCTGGCATTGAGCTAGACAGTTGAAGAGTGGAAGAGTCCCACAGACTGGATTAGAGAAGGAACATTGAAACACTTTGCCATCTCTAGTTCTCATTCCTTTCTATAACACATGTGCACATGCGCACACACGCACACGGCACATGCGGCATTTGGAGATGGAGGTGTTGTTTTTATGAGATCCACTTTTGCTTCTGAAAGGAAGAGTCTATTTGTTACAAAGTCTATTCTGTGTTAGATTTGGTGGGTTTGGAATATAGATGGTTTGCTTTACAAACATCACTACAGCCAAGTTTTTATTGTCGTTTGTTAGTGCTACCCTAGACAGTAAATGTTCAGTGGATGGAAGACTGAACTAGATTCATTGAAGTTGTTTAAATCCATAGCTTTAGAAGTGAGTGAGAAAAGACAGTTGTTTAGTGATGGCATCAGTGGACCAGTCACGATTTTCCTGTTTCGTCAGCCAGTTACTGTCAGGGCTTAGGTTGGAAGTGCCTTGGTGAGTCCTGCTTCCTCATTTGTTGATTAAGACTGAAGGCTTCCTGCTTTTACAGCTGGAGAACGCCAGGCTGTCCTCAGAGATGAACACTTCCACGGTCAACAGTGCCAGGGAGGAGCTGATGGAGAGCCGCATGAGGATCGAGAGCCTCTCCTCACAGCTCTCTAACCTGCAGAAAGAGGTGAGTAGGCATCTGCCTGGGGCAGAGTGGGAAGTTCGCTGGAAGGCTGGCCACCTGTCATCACATAAATATCCCGTAGCTTGGTGCACACCAGCAATCCCGGCACCTGAGAGACAGGGGTACGAGGACTGCAAATTCAAGGCCAGCCTGGGCTAGATAGTGAATGCATGGCCAGCCTGGGCTTTGTAATGAGATCTGTCTCAAAATTCCCCCTTCTTCCCAAAACACCTGAACAGCACCTTATTCCTAATTAATTAGGAGGTTATGTGGCGACCTCTGGGTCCCTCTCTGCACACATACACCACTGGTGTGCTGAGACCGTGCTCAGTCTCACCTCTGCGGCCCTGCTCCCACTCTCTGGACACACACACCAATGGTGTGCCATGATAGTGCTCTGTCTCACCTCTGCGGCCCTGCTCCCACTCTCTCCTTTTCTTCACACTTTGAAAACAAAATGAAAGAAAACAAAATTGTGGGCGAAATGCCTTTTTCCCCCCTTGTAGTTGAAATTCCTTAATGGTTATGAATCTCTGCATCCATTAGTAAGCCACTGGCCTCAACTTACCCATAAACCTCAGTGACAGGTGACTGCATTTCTGTTTGTTGATGGAAGCTGTTGTGGTGGCATGGCTCCAGGTGAAGTGAATGTAGACCTGGATGTGGCTCTGAGTCAGTTTCATACAGAGCAATGCTGGGTAAATCAAGCTGACACGTGGAATCCCGTGGATTCAATATTGCCGCTCTCTTAATTATGTGGGAAGTAATTCCAGCTTTTATTTTCTTTCCTGAGCGGAGAAACTTGTTTAAACTTTATGCTATTTATTGAGCAAACTTTCCTGTTTCTGTTTCTTTTTTTCTTTTCTTTTCTTTTTTCCTTTTTTAACCGAAATCTTCTTAGAGGTATAAAAGCATTTATTGTGAGCTTTGGAAAGTGAAACAGAAAGCAGTCACCTGAAATAGGACAATAAACAGCCAACACGGATTTTACGTGGCTGCCTGTGCTCTTTATTACCCGTGTCATAAAGCTTTCCATTATCTCAGAATTAGTCTGGAGTTTGAACTTTTCATCTAGCAATGATCAAGCCACAGACCATGGCGAGTTTAATGACTTGCCCAGAGGCGTCAGGATACCAAAGGGTTTTCTCTTCCTTCCCAGGATTCTTTCATACCCAACTCTTGTTGAAAATGTTCTTTGAGGAATTTGTTCTCTGTTGCAACCCAGTCCTCTTGAGCTGCCCAACAAAAGGTTATAAACTGCACACGTGTGTGCACACATGCGTGCACACACACACATCTCGGGTCTTCATGGTTGCTTGTCGAGCATGTCACTCACTGAGCTAGTTGCATAGGCCCTGGTTCAGGATTGGGAAGGCTAATACCAGGGAGGACTGAATGGTGAGACTATTTCCATTTCCTTAGATCAGGCTCTATCGTGTCTTCTTGTAGTCGAGAGCCTGTTTTATGAAAGTACTAACTCTCGTTGGGAGGAATCAACAGAAAGATCGTCTCTCTTAGTTCTGTCATGTTGGAGAGTAGGATTTTCAATGTGACTTTGGGGCAACATTAACTAGTAGCTTCTGGAAATGGGCCATTGTGCTCCTTCAATGAGTTGATCGATACCAGCCACTCACCACTCCTCATCAGATGGTGCTTACATTTGGCTTTACTTCTCTTGGGGCTGATCTTTGTTTTACAGCCTAGGAGGCAGAGACTGACTGTGGTTAAATAGTGGTAGGTCTGGGGACTTGAATCCGGTCTAGGTCCTGACCCAGTTTCAGTCTTTTCCTTGTTTCTCTGCTGTTTTTACTCCTTCCCTATAAGTGCCTTCAGGTTAGTGGATTTTAAGCTGGCGTCCTTGGGGTTTCTAGGAGCCTACTGCCCTAGTAAACAAGCTCCAGCTAGGTTCTAGTTTATCAGGGCAGAGGGAATCTTTCCCACTAGGCAGTACTGATAGCTTTTATGTGGAGGAATAAATGAAGACATTCACACATACATGTACGTGTAGTGTAGTCCTCAAACTTGCTGGGTGCCTGGGCAGGCTTCAGACTTGCTCAATCTTCCTGCCTTATACTCCAAGTACTGGGATTGCAGGTATGTGCCACTGTATCCAGCTTGATAAGAGGTTTTGGTGATTGTTTTCCATCTTAGGAAAGAGAACAACAACAAAATACCTGCTTAGTGCTCTTCTGTTGTGTGTCTGAGTGTGTTGAGTCATGGTAGTTTCATCACGCTGCTGTTGGGACATAAGTTTCCTCCTGCGAATGTGACCCATCGCTTATGACGTTCTTAAATTTCAGATTGAAGCAACCTTTCAAGAAATACTTTTAGAAGATAGTTTAAGTGTATAGATGATAGCAATATTGTTTTGGCACTAGGAATTTTGTACTTGTGTTTGATCTGAGTCTGCCTGCCTTACAAGAGTCTACAGTGGCACACCAGAGACAAGTGGCTCTGGTTTTCTAACACCCAGCTCTGGGAACTGTTACTGCATCTGCATCATAAATGAATCAGTACCACTGTGTTGTTATGAATTTTAAGTAAGACTGGGAGCTAGCACAATGACTCAGTAGTGGTTAAGTGACTTAGTGTTCCCTTTGAAGATCCAGGTTTGGTTCCCAGAACCCAAAGTACAATTCAGAGCCATCTGAGTCCAGGCTCAGGGAACTGTCACTCCTTTCTGACCTCTGTTGTCACCGGGCACTCATCTCATGGTCTACATACATGGTTGCAGGCAAAACACTCAGATCCATAAAAATAAATGAAGTCTTAAATATAAATCTGAGATCATCGATGTCAGGCATGAAGTTGTAAAGTTGAGGCAGGATCTGGAGGTAAGCTTGTTCCGTCCCTTTGTTGTATAGTGTGGGTGCTGGCTTAGGCTAGCCGCAGCTGTCCAGGAATGAATGGCAGATCTAGGGGCATTTGGGTCTGACCTTTTTTTACGTGTCTACAAAGGTGTAACCAGATAGTCAATGTAAAACTTAAATATTTCCATTTAAAATAATGAAACAACTCATAGTGGTTTAAGAAGGTTTTATACCTAGGTTGATTTTTTCACTCTTAATTCTGTATTGTCAAAAGCACTATGCGGTAGAGACATTTGGTTTCGATGCATTGTCTTGGTGCTGACTTGTTGATTTTTCTTCCCATTTATTTATTGTATGTGCAAGTATGTGTGCTTGTGTACCATGGCACACATGTGGAGGGGAGAGGATGATGTGTGGGAGCTGAGTCTTATCTCCTCCTTCCATGTGGATTCTGGGGATTGAAACTCAGGGCAAGCACCTTCTGCCCTCTGAGGCACTGCACAGGCCCGGCCCTTCATTCGGGGTTTGTTTTGTGGCTCATTGTGTCCTCTGCATCCCACATGTGAAATAAAGTGAAGAGATTCAGGACTGGGCATTTTGAATTTAGCTTGTTTAGAAAGGAACTAGAGACCAAGTGGATACAGCATGGTTCCGCAGTGCAGTTCAGTGGAGGATCTGAGGCCACCGTGTGGTCTCCCTCCCTTTTGCTGTACCCTCAGTAGCTGGCTTGTGTGGAGGTCAGAGGCTGCTTTCTGGAGTTGGTTCCAGGCATGGAACTCTGGTTGTCAGGCTTGGTGGCAAGTGCCTTTACTGGCTGTATTGGCCAAATTTTAGATTCAGAGTAATGTAGAAACAGGACAGTCCTGTTTTACCTGGTTTGCTTGCTTTAGCATCTTGTGTTACCTACCACAGGACATTGGTCAAATGCAGAAACTGGCAGCGGTGTATTGCTGTTGACTAGATTGTAGACTACATGGGTTCTGCCAATTTTTCCCTTGTTGCCTTCTTTCTGTTCCAGGGAACCACATACTTCCTACTTTGCTTGTCTAACAGTCTTGTAGGATATGCCTGGTTTGGTTTTTTTTTTTTTTTTTTTTTTTTTTCATGGCTTTGAGTTTCAAGGAGAATGGGACTGGTGTTCCTCTAGCTACTCTTGAGTCTGGGTTTGCCTGGTGTTTGTCACATGATTGGCCAGGCTGTGGGTTTCAGGTGTCCATCACTGGGGATGTGTTACTGGTGGGGGTTACCAGCTGTCTTTCACTGTTTATAGTCAGTGGTCTTTATTTCCTGCTGTCTGGCCCACCAAGACAAGAATTAGTAAGTTCCATGTCCTAGTTATAAAACTGCTCTATCAAAGCCACCAAGCCACCTCTCTAGCTCGACCACTCTTGGAGGTTTTGTTTTCTGTGTTGCTGGGGATTGAACCCAGGACCTTGTGCATTTTATGCAGGGCCACCACTGAGCCACAACCCTAGGATCATCTATTTCCTGGTTTTAAAATATGCTTTCTGTTTACCATAAATTTTCTGTGTCCCAGCCGTAAAATCAAATATTTCTCCAAGAAGTCCTGGCTCTCTTTACCGGATAATGGTTTGTGAGATCTGGACACTAGCGTGCTCTGCGTCCTCTCATAGGACAGAGTTAGCACCAGCCCCCGACACCCACACCTGTATATCTGAGCATTTTCATGGAGCAGGTTATACACTCACCAACACACATTTGGACCCCCATAGAGCAGGATATTCCCCCCTGGGCCTTGTAGACCAGGCTATTTACTGCACCCCCACACATCTGGGCCTTCTCATAGAATGGACATGAAGTGCAGGTGTGCGTGCATGCTCAAACACAGTATGCCTTTTGGTGTTGGTAACTGCTTCCTGGCCATCTTATAAAATAGATTGTGCACGCACATGTCTTCTTGTAGAACAGGTTATATACCCCTTGTGCACACATGCACATGCTAATTTAGCATAGCCATAATCTGTAATTGTTTTTCTGTCTAGTCATATGTATTTATATTAAGTTTTTGTTTTAATTTTTTGAGACCAGATTTCTCTGAAGCTTTGGAGCTTGTCCTGGAACTTGCTCTGTAGACCAGGCTGGCCTTGAACTCACAAAGATCCACCTGTCTCTGCCTTCAAGTGTTAGGATTAAAGGCGTGCACCACCACTACACAGTGTATTTATATTAATATTAAGTTAAGCAGAAATTCATGCACTTGTCTCATGGTACTGCAGGGTTATTTTTTTGGCTTCTCACCTGTTTGTAACCTCTGTCTGGGAAATTTTGTTTTTATCATCTAGTTACTTGTTGAGCCCCAATATGTGCTTAAAATTTTGAGCCAATACTTATTCAAGGAATAAATTATAATAGTGCAGTATTTAGTACGGTGTGTTTTTAGATTTAACTTTGTTCACAGTAAGTCCCTGTCTCTGCCACTGGGTGTGGATACTTGGGATTCTTTTTTTTTTTTTTTTTTTTTTTTAAACTCTGTATGCCAGATACAGCTTCTGTATTTCTGGTAATGTTTTTATACATATCATCATGTAGCACGTGTGCTTTATAACTAACTGAACAGGGCATGGTGGGGCTACCCTAAAGAGACGGGCACATTCAATACAGTAGCCAGAACCCTTTTCTTTGGTTTTTAGAATGTGCCCTAACAGTGTGTCAAAGCTTGCCCTCACATACCCAGCACTGTTCCCTTTGGCGTGAGGACCCTGCAGGAAAGTCAGACTTGAGGGTTCCTTGGCTATAGGGGAAATGTTCATTTGGCCAATACTGACAACTTACCCATACATTTCCAAACTTTAATTTGAGAAATAGTTCTTTTTAGGCTTTTGTTACCCAAAGCTTTTATTTTATTTTTTTTTATTTTTATTTTATTTTATTTTTATTTATTTATTTTTTTTTTTTTGGTTTTTCGAGACAGGGTTTCTCTGTGGTTTTTTGGAGCCTATCCTGGAACTAGTTCTGTAGACCAGGCAAAGAGTCACCCAAAGCTTTTATAAGAGCTGTGTTTTATATTTTAAGGAGTTGGGGTTTAATTTCTCACAGTCAGGATCTTTTGAGCTCTGAGTTAGAGCTCCTGCAAGGCTGTGTTTGCTCAGTTCAGGAGATGGTTTAAAATAGCTGCCTTGTACTCGTGTTGAAATGGTCCTGGAAAGTGAATGTGCTCCTTTGACTCTGAAGTCTAGAGCGTGTTTGGAAAGGATTCAAGAACTGGAGGACATGCTTGCTAAAGAGAAAGACAACTCTCGCCGCATGCTGTCTGACAAAGAGAGAGAGATGGCAGAGATAAGGGACCAGATGCAACAGCAGCTGAATGATTATGAACAGCTGCTTGACGTGAAGCTGGCCCTGGACATGGAGATCAGCGCCTACCGGAAACTCTTAGAAGGCGAGGAGGAGCGGTAAGGTTCTCTGGCATCCCCAGGCCCGCAAGCTAGGTTCTGCGCCCGCTCTCTCTCTCTCTCTCTCTCTCTCTCTCTCTCTCTCTCTCTCTCTCTCTCTCTCTCTCTCTCTCTCTCTCTCTCTCCCTCTCCCTCTCTCTCCTCTCTTCTCTCTTCTCTCTCTCTCTCTCTCTCTCTGTCTCCCTCCCTCTCTCCCTCTCATATCCAGTATTTTAGAACTGCCTTAATTCAAAGCCTTGTCTTCTGTCTCATTAAGACATTTATCATTTGTCTTAATGAACAAAACAGCCCAACTAGGATTTAGTATCCATGCAAGGAACTCAAGCATTCCAAAGTGTCTCTAAGAAACCTAGAGCATCTCAGCAAGGTGAACTCCTTTAATCCCAGTGCTCAGGAGATCTCTGTGAGTTCAAGACCAGCCAGGGCTACATAGAGAAACCCTATCTTGAAAAACAAAACAAAAATAAAACCTAGTACATTCTTCAACATGAATAACACAACCATTCTAAGTGGTTTACATGCCTTTCAGTACATATTTCCAAATGTATTACATGGGATGAAATTGCATTATTAAATGCTCTCACTTGTAAGGAAAAGAAAACATTGCTTTTAAAAAGGAAGAAAGTGACTTTGAAATTTTCCGTTATCAGTTTTAAATAGAAATAGACATTTTCTTTAATGATTTATTTATTATGAATAGTGTTCTGCCTGCATGTGTGCTTGCACACCAGAAGAAGCCATTAGATCTCATTACAGGTGGTTGTGAGCCACCATGTGTTTGCTGGGAATTGAACTCAGGACCTCTAGAAGAGGAGCCAGTGCTCTTAACCTCTGAACCGTCTCTCCATACCCTAGAAATAGATCTTCATTTATTGTTATTACTTTAAATATCAGGTGGGCTCTTTCATTGGAGATCTCAACTGCTTTAGTAATGTGATAAGAATATCCCAGCATGACTGGATATTGCTTTAGGTAAGACATTTATTGGTATTGTCTAACATGGTGAGGGATTCCTTGCTTTAGAAATGCCCACGGAGACCAAAGCCTAAGTGAAGCAGAACTTTTCTTCCCTGTGCAGGTTAAAGCTCTCTCCAAGTCCTTCTTCCCGGGTGACCGTGTCCAGAGCGTCGTCCAGTCGCAGCGTTCGCACCACTCGAGGAAAGCGGAAGAGGGTCGACGTGGAAGAGTCAGAGGCGAGCAGTAGTGTTAGCATTTCCCACTCAGCTTCAGCCACCGGGAATGTGTGCATTGAAGAGATAGATGTTGATGGCAAGTTTATCCGCTTGAAGAACACTTCTGAACAGGTAAAGGATGGACCTATCTCCCTGGGCCTGGTTTGCAAACTGCTGTGGATAGCAGTGGCTGTCCACCATGTGTGCTTCCGTCTTAAAGACTTTCGTGGCCTAAAGATTTTCTTTGTTCTTTTTTTATTTGGTGTTGGTTTTCTGAGACAGGGTTTCTCTGTGTAGCCTTGGCTATCCTGGAACTCACTCTGTAGACCAAGCTGGCCTCAATCTCACAGAGATCTATCTGCCTCTGTTTCCCAAGTGAAGGGGTTAAATGCATATGCCAGATTTTCTTTGTTCTTTTTATGTTTATTTATTATGGTGTAGGGTTGGTGTCCATGTGCTGGGTATGGAGGTCAGAGGAGTCGCCTCTCCTTCCACCATGTGGGGTTCTGGAATTGAACTCAGATTACCAGCCCTGATGGCAACTACTGTTACCCATTAAATCACCTTCCCAGCCTAAGATTTTCTTTGTGAATCTTAATTTATAAAGCTGCTTGACCTCTTGCCTAGACTTGGCCCTTTCATGATGGCCTTCCCAAAGATGGAGCAGAAGTTTTCTGCAGCCAGATTGGTTTAGTCACAGTTATTAATAAAAGCTTTGTAGAAGGATGTGGGTGCAGGCAGGTATATTGAAGGGGCTTTTTCCTCGCAAAGTTAATGAACAAATGCTCTTTATCTGATTCATATAAACATAGTAATAACATGATTCTCTGTCTTGAAATAGTTTATGTGAACAGGAAGTATCCACCAGAGGGATTTCTGAGGTTTGGAACCGGGACTCTAGGCTCTCTGGTTCTCATGGTGAAACTGTGAAGATGTGGGTGGTGCTGGGGGAAGCAGAGTTCAGCACAGGGAAGGCAGTGTCACTTGAAGCAATTATTCAGGGTTTGCTAAAAATTGTGAGCTCACTCCCTTTCTTACCAGACTGTTTAGTAAGTCGGAGACTGGGCTCTGGGCCTGGTTGGTCACGACTTGGAAACAGAGTAGCGACCATTGCTCTAGCTTGGTCTTTCAGATCCCAGAAGCGTGGCTAGCCTAGAGGGGAGCCTGATTGCTTTGCTGTCTTTCTGGCTCTTAGCTTTAAACCCTTAGTAACAGTTTTAAAAAAGATTGTTACTTTTGGGCAAAGCTGGCCCAGATGCAGAAGACAAAAGAAAAAATTCCCTCCTTTGTCAGCCGAGAGATTGTATGATTTAAAACTGGAAGACATTAGGTGTTTTGTTTGTGATTTCATGGCTCAATTTTGTTCTAAGTCATGAGGGCCTATCTGGTTATGCAGTGAACCCTAGGCTTTGCTGTGTTTTCATCTCTCCCCGTTTTGTCCCCTTTAAAACTCAGAACCTTCCTGGTGGGCTGCAGCGTTCATGGAGTTACTCTTTACTGGGGGACAAAGTTCAGTGCCTATCATGGGAAGGCCCTAGCTTCGGAGCCTGTGTGGGTTCATGGATCTGATTATTTCATAGTTTTCTGTATTTGTAAAGTAACCTTGTCATATTGTTTTGTGACTAGGATCAACCAATGGGAGGCTGGGAGATGATCAGAAAAATTGGAGACACATCGGTCACTTACAAATATACCTCAAGATATGTGTTGAAGGCCGGCCAGACTGTTACAGTGAGTGAACTCAGTCATTCCTTAGCTTCACTGTCTTAATCACAGATAAAACAGTTATAGTGGAAAGTGAGACAACAGCTTGGCTGAAAGATCAGCATTTTAGAAAAGGACTGTAAATGTCTATATTAATAAGTTATTATGTGTGCTGTTAAAGATTAAAAATTCAGCCTTAAGAGTGGTGCAAAGAATTGATTTTTTTTTTTTTTTGTCTGAGTCGTGGGCATGAAATAGGTCCCTCCTTTTTTTCTTTTTCTTTTTCTTTTTTTTTTTTTTTTTTTTTTGGTTTTTCGAGACAGGGTTTCTCTGTGGTTTTGGAGCCTGTCCTGGAACTAGCTCTTGTAGACCAGGCTGGTCTCGAACTCACAGAGATCTGCCTGCCTCTGCCTCCCGAGTGCTGGGATTAAAGGCCTGTGCCACCACTGCCCGGCCCAACTGGCTAGGTCCCTCTTGACTGATGCTTGTACTTAATGCAATCCAGGATACTGTAGGCATGAAGAATTGTAGGGAGCTAATACCAGCATCAGCCTGAAGCAGCGGCTGCCTAAATTTCCTTGGACCAACTTTAACCTGTTGATACCTTGGTTGAAGTTGTGGGATTGGATTTCAGCAGCCAGATATTGTTGGCTGCACATGCCTGCAACTCTTTCACTTGGGAGGTGAGGCCAAACATTGCAAGTTCAAAGCCATCCTGGTCTGCATTTTAGCAAGACTTTGTCTCAAATAATGTGCTTAAGGTAGAGAGATGGACGAGTTGAGAGCTCTTTAAGGTGGAGAGACGGACCAGTTGGCAGCTCCAGCCAGGTGAAATCCCAGCATTCAGGGGAAGGTAGACATGAAAACTCACCACTAGCTGAGGGGCCATTGGCCTTTGATAGTTGTGGGGAAAAGAGACTCAGTTTCCTTTAATGTCTTTGTGACTCCTCAGGCTGACCACATTCCAGTTCCAAGACTGGCTGGGCAACACCAGCTGGGCTTGATGGGGAAAGGTAACAAAAGTCATGTAGCTGGGAAGGGCTGGGAGGAGAAGGCAGGAAGGGGAGGAGCCGGGGGCAGGGCAGGAATATGCTAAATTACTTGGTGTGAAAAATCTCAGGAATTAGAAGAAAATAAAAGCCAGGCCTTTAACCCAGGGCTAGGGAGGCAGAGACAGCTATAGATCTCTGAGTTTGACCAGCCTGGCTTATAGAGTTCCAAGATAGCCAGGGATACACAGAGAAACCTAGTCTTAAATCCAGAAACACCCATTTGCTACTTTTCCCGAGGACCAGTTTCAGTCCCAGCACCCATATTAGGTGACTTAAAAACCACCTGTGGATTCTGCTCTAGGGGACCTGACACCTGCCCTCTTCTGGACTTCTGAAGGCACCTACACAGATGTACAAATGCAAACAAACAGACCACTGCCCCTCAAAAATGTCCTCCCAGGCAGGGATAGTGTAGCAAGGGACCACTTGTTTTGTTCCCAGCTGCCTGGCAGCTCAGACCCAAAATAACCGCACAGATACTGTATTAATTAAATCACTGCGTGGCCCATTAGCTCTAGCTTCTTATTGACTAACTCTTACATCTTAATTTAACCTATCCCCATTAATCTGTGTATTGCCACGTGGCAGTAGCTTACTGGCAAAGTTTCGGTGTCTGTCTCCTGCGGGGCTACATGGCTTCTCTCTGACTTTACCTTTCTCCCAGCATTCAGTTTAGCTTTCCTGGCCTACCTAAGTTCTGCCCTGTCAACAGGCCAAGGCAGTTTCTTTATTAAACAGCGGTATTCACAGCATACAGAGGGGAATCCCATATCAGGATAGTACCCGGTTATTCATAGTGCTAGACTTTGGCATAACATCATTTAAGTTTCTAGATTTTGAGAGGTGGGCTAAATGGCATTCTAATTCTTAGTTCTAGCTTAGCTTTCTACTGATATGTTCTAAAGCACATTTAAAATAGTAATATGTTGAGTTTAAGAGAAGTGTAAATCAATAGCAAGCAAAAGATTCCTTTGGTTTTACTTAGCAAGCAAATTATGAAACAGGAAAATGTGTTAAGTTTATTGTTTTCAAAGAAGGCATTTCGTCCTTGAAGAATGTAGATGTGACTGCTCTTTGCTCTTATGGATTCTTAGAAAAAATAGCAAGTGCTGCTGAGTGTGGTGACCACACTTAAAGAGTCCTGGCTCTTGGGAAATGGAGGCCAGGAGTCTAAGGCCATTCACAGCTACACAGTGAGTTTGAGGCCAGCCTGGGCTGTATGAGGTCCTGTCTCAAGGAAACCAAAGGTACCTATTTTTAGCACATTTATACCACACGCGCACACCCTTCATTTATTTATTTAATTTATTTATTTTTCCTTCTTGAGACAAGGTCTCTGTAACCTTGGCTGTCCTGAAACTTGCCCTATAGATCAGACTGGCATTTGAGCTCAGTTTGCCTCTGCCTCCCAAATGCTGGGATTAAAATCTGACACCACCACACCTGGCTTCCCTCTCCCTGCCGAGGTCTGCCTCTATCTACAGCCCAGGCTGACTTTGAAATGATCACAACTCTGTCTTAGCCTCCCACATATTTATAATTTTTCTCGATACAAACCTTACTATTTAAGATGAAAGGCTCAGAATGCAGGTTAGAACTCTTTAAAGTATAGAGAGCTTTGACATCTCTCTGAAAATAGCAGGGGTTAATTTTGTAATAATGGGTGAAAAGGAGAACAAATATCCTAACTGCTCTATTCTTCTCTTTAGTAATTATAGCGAGAGAAGATTGCTTGGTTCTATTGTATGTCGTAGGGAAACTGCATAATGTGTTTAAAAGAATTTGCTATTTTAATTCAGAAGGTTTAGATTTGAATATTCTCTGTCTCATAATGTGGAGCCATTATGCCAATCATCTGCTTTCCCCGTTGGATGTACTACCCCAGAGACCAACACTGTAGGTGTGATGTGGAAGGACTGTTAGCCTATGAGATAGATAACGCAGTGCATTTTTTCTTTAGTAGCTCTCATTGTGATCAGCTTTTTGGGACATAGTAGTGAGGGAGATTTCCCAGACATTGTACAAGGCAAATGCAGGATCAGTCCAAATACCAAGAGCTGAGATGAAAACCCTATGTATGCTTTTACAAATTTATTGTTAGTTTTTGTTTTTTGAGACAGGGTTTCTCTGTAGCTTTGCAGCCTGTCCTGGAACTTGCTCTGTAAACCAGACTGGCCACAAAACTTACAAGAGATCCACCTGCCTCTGTCTTCTGAGTGCTGGGATTAAAGGTGTATGCCACCACCGCCCAGCCTTGTTAGGTTTTAAAAACTTAGAGAGATATAAAGTTAATTCTGGAACTGTTGTTCAGAGTATTGTATCAAAGCAGGTCATAGTGGGGCCCGCCTTTAATCTCAGTACTGAGGAGACAGAAGCAGGCGGATCTATGAGTTAGAGGTCAGCCTTGTCCACAGTGAGTTCTAGGACAGTCAGGGCTACACAGAGAGAAACCTTTGTCTCAAAAAACAATCCCTCCCCAAGACAAAGCAAAACAAAACCCATATCAATAAAAAATTTCTTAGTTAAGTGTGTTAACCCTTTCCTCAGTTTGTGAGATGTGGGTGCACAGCATATCTTTTATTTGATTAGCCACATTTCAGGCACTGACACCTCATACTGACATTTATTCGTCACACTAAACCAACTGTGTGACTCTGTAGATCAGTGAAAAGTACTGCCAGAAGTACCTAAAGCTGGTTCAGGTCCTGTTGCATTTTCCAGTTATATCTGGTAAATGCGTCTTTCAATTTGTAATGCTCATGGAAGATCTTGATACCTCCAGGGGCCTTTCTGCCCAGAACTAGAGGAGTAATTTGGTATCTGTAGGGTGCATAGGTCCAGTCACCTCCTTGTGGGGGTTTAGGTACTCCTGCTCCAGGACTGAAACCCCACAAAGCCTGGTTTTCCTAAGACAGCGACTGAAAGGAAGTTTGTATGGAGACTCAGAGACTCCCGCATGAGCTTGAATCTGTCATTTGCATTTTTGGTGATCAAGTCTTTCATAACCAACAACCAGTTCAGTTTTTCATAATTTGTAATTTTTGAAGATTAGGGCTGGCTAAATCTGACTGCGAGGATAGTGAGACCACAGAGGTATAATGATTTGTCTAGGATTTATCTATTTGTCTAGGTTTTCTTTTCCTTTTTAAAAAGACTGTTTTTGTACTGCGTAAGGTTTGTCCATGCACATAACCCCCAGGGGCCGACTTCAGATTCCTTGGAACTGGGGTTAGATGTGCTCAAGGGAGCAGCCATGTGGGTGCTGGGAACTGACTCTGGGTTCTCTACAAGAGCAGTGCACACTTCACTGCCGAGCTCTCTCTCTCTCTAGCCCTCCCTCGATACTTGGGGTTTCTGGTTTTTCTTTTTTTTTTTTCTTTTTCGAGACAGGGTTTCTCTGTGGTTTTGGAGCCTGTCCTGGAACTATCTCTTGTAGACCAGGCTGGTCTCGAACTCACAGAGATCCGCCTGCCTCTGCCTCCCAAGTGCTGGGATTAAAGGCGTGCGCCACCACCGCCCGGCGATACTTGGGGTTTCTGATGGCCATTTTTTTCCATTCTGCCTGTTTCCTTCTGCCAAGAAGTACTTTTAAAAATACGGCAGAAGCCGGGCGATGGTGGCGCACGCCTTTAATCCCAGCACTCGGGAGGCAGAGGCAGGCGGATCTCTGTGAGTTCGAGACCAGCCTGGTCTACAGAGCTAGTTCCAGGACAGGCTCCAAAGCCACAGAGAAACCCTGTCTCGAAAAACCAAAAAAAAAAACAAAAAAAAAAACGGCAGAATTTCCATGCTGATGAAGGGAATGCATTTATTTTCTTTGGTTTATTTCAATAGCAATTATGTTTTACCTGGAACATTTCCTGTGTTCTCTGTGGACATAATTTGAGATGCGCTGGGGCACTGTGACACTGCTTCCAACTGGGGATGAGCCACTCTCCTGCATATAGACTGTTAGCTATAGAACATCATCTGTTGTTGAAATTGGAGGGTGGTATGCACATGTATGCGTGTGTGTCTACCTGTGTCCGTATCTCTTGGAAGGTGGCCCTTGACCCATAGAGCAGAGGTTCTCAACCACTGGAAAACACATTTCTGATGGTCTTAGCAATTGAGACACCTTTAGTAGCAAAATTACAGTTAGGAGTAGCAACAAAAATAATTTTATAGTTTGGGGATCAGCACAATGTGAGGAACTGTATTAAAGGGTCACAACATTAGGAAGGGTGAGAACCACGGCTCTAGAGCAATTGTTAATCGTACCATTGAATGAGCAGCGATCCCACCTATCATAGGTACCATTGTTGCCCATGTTTGTGGGTCAGCTGTTTTGTGGGGTGGCTAGGCCAGAGTGTGGCAGCTTTATTTCAGGGGCTTGTGTGTCCATGTGTTTATCATATGAGGAAGCGGAGGCCTGCAGAAGCTCTGAACTGTGCTGACCATAGGCAGCTGGGCAGACAGTTCACAGACCATTAGAGGAAGAGTTAAAGTCTCATTGCGTTGCTGAACTTGACGTGTGTGAGCCCTGGGCTCTGGGTGTACTTAAGTCCTTTCTCTCTTCCAGATTTGGGCTGCAAATGCTGGAGTCACAGCCAGTCCTCCAACTGACCTCATCTGGAAGAACCAGAACTCCTGGGGCACTGGTGAAGATGTGAAGGTTATACTGAAAAATTCTCAGGGAGAGGTATGGCCATTCTTCCAGTGCTGCTGTGGCCCCCATTTCACCAGTCCAACGTCTTAGCAGAATCCCACTGAAATTGAAGTGACTGAAGCTTCAGTTAGACCAGGGCTGCCAAGAGATTGATACTGAGTAAATGGAAACTGTCGCGCATTGGAAATAGTGTTTTAGAGGTATTGATTTATTAGCACAGACGAGGGCCCAGTTGTCCTTGTCAGGGTCTGTCTCCACTGCGTGCTGACTTTGGGGCTTTGAGTAATTTCACCTCTGAATGTTCACATTTTATCAAAACAGCATCTGATACAGAATGTTACCTGGTAAATGCTTACGCTGTTAACCTTGTGAATGCTTACACTGTTAGCCTACTAAATGTGCGTGTTGTCAGCCTCACTATGCTAGCTCTCAGTGCTCAGGAAACTAAGTGTAAGATCGTGGCACGCATCTTTTGGGTACCTTTTTGGTATTTTCTCCATGTGAGCCCTAGGATTCTTGTCAGAGAACTGTAGCTGCATTTGATGTCTGCTGTAGGACTCGGGTTCTGCATTATAATACTGTTGTTTTGGTTAGGACAGGCTGATGTTTATGGGCGGATTGTGTTTGTAAAGACTGGCTTCACAGAACTGAAGCTTCTGGCTGGGCCTCTAGCTTCCTCCATCCTGCTACACTGATTCAAGTCCACACAGAACCTGTCTTAGAGGCTTGTTTTATTTACAAACCATGCCTTGGATATGCTTTACATTGACAGATGCGCTTCACATGAAGCCGTTCCCAGGATACTGTCTTCGTGACACTGTCTTTTGGGGTTTCTTAGTCCTGTTTTGTTTTGGTTTTCAAGACAGGGTTTCTCTGTATAGTTTTGGAGCCTGTCCTGGAACTCACTATGTAGACCAGGCTGGCCTTGACCTCAAAGAGATCCTCCTGCCTCTGCCTCCCGAGTGTCGGGATTAAAGATGTGTACCACCACTGCCCGGCTGGGTTGTTTGACCGGGTGTGTCTGTTAAAAGCTTCTGCTGAAGTAGTTCCACTGTGTTTTCTTGAGTGACCTTTGGTCTTGGGGTGCTCAGAACACTCTCTAGGATATATTCATTTACTTGCTGCTAGATCGTCAGGTTAGCCTTGTGCTTGACCGGCAGCGTCTGCCCAGCTCATCTTTCTCTCCAGCATTTGAGCTTTTAGGAGAGTGGAGAGAGGTACTTTCTGTGCACCTTCATGAATGGTCAGAGCTCTCCTTCCTAGTACATCTGGACCTCAGTGCAATGCTGCTAGTAATTAGTGCTAATCTGTCCTGCTCCCAGCTGCTGATGGAATGAAAGGTGCTGTCTTTGTCTAGGCACTGCTCAGGTGGTCCTGCTGCCACCGTGTCCCTGAGGTACAGCAGTTGGCCTCCAGCTTCTTTTATTCAGCGTTTATTTAGCACCTTTTCTTTGCTCAGAGCTAAGATCTTTAAGCAGAGTTCATGTTGAGTTTTATAGAGAATTTAGTATGCCAAGTGACTTGCACAGAATTTTTAGTAACAGAATAGGACAAAAAGCATTAGAAACTGCTCAGCAGGTATTTCAAATTGGATCCCAGTAGCTCCCCTGCGGGAAAAATTGAAGGTCTACTAACTGCTGCTAATTACACAAAATTCACTAGCTAAAGCTGCTGATGAAATGGCTTTTTAAAAAAAAATCCTTGATACAGCCATGCTGTTCCTTAAGCAAAGGAAAGGGCCTCTTTCCCATGGCTTCTAACTTGAAGTTTGCTATCTTGCTTCTAGGAGGTTGCTCAGAGAAGTACAGTCTTTAAGACAACCATACCCGAAGAGGAAGAGGAGGAGGAGGAGCCCCTTGGAGTGGTTATTGAGGAGGAGCGTTTCCACCAGCAGGTACACTTTGTTATAATTCTAATGACATGGTGTGGGTGCCCTTGCTGTTTGTGGCCCGAGCAGTGGCAGGTCACCACTGGGTGTGCACTCAGCAAAGCAGTGCTCAGGGCAGCCAACTTGGTGCCCTGGGAAATAGTAGTCCCTTTCAGTTCTGTTTTCTCTT
The DNA here is from genome assembly GCF_950005125.1 of Chionomys nivalis. Lineage (NCBI taxonomy): Eukaryota > Metazoa > Chordata > Mammalia > Rodentia > Cricetidae > Chionomys > Chionomys nivalis. The sequence goes on along the minus strand of NC_080099.1, from coordinate 27,904,224 downwards.
CAACTTTTACTTTTGTCATTTGTTTTCTGGTGTAGAAAGATAACGTGTTGTGCTGGACATGTGTGTTACTTGCAGATGCATAGATTAGCTCGTGTGTCTTGAAGTTTATTTATTGGATTCTGAAAAATTTGTGCTACTGAATGAGCGCAGCATTCCCATATAAGCTCAACAGAAAACAGAACCTAGAGTCATGCTGAGCCTCAGAGTGCAGCAAATCCATTGCTGTTGTATTAAGTTACCATTCATTAAGTAATTGTAAGAGTTTAGCTAATGCATGGGCTTTGTATAAGTCTTCAAATAAACCCCAAATTCAGCTTTAACTAATTAAATTTGGAAAAAATATATATTAATATAACTAATGAGCCTTCAACTTAGATTCTCAAGCTGTCGAGCATGGTCATTAATTGGTCTCTTGTTGTCTGCTTGTCTCCATAATTGTAATCTAAGTTGGCCTTGTTTATTAATCGGTGTTCTGTTGTGAAGAGACACCATGACCAAGGCAACTCTTTTTTTTTTCTTTTTTTTTTATTAATATTTATTTATTTATTTATTATGTATACAATAGTCTGTCTGTATGTATGTCTGCAGGCCAGAAGAGGGCACCAGACCTCATTACAGATGGTTGTGAGCCATCATGTGGTTGCTGGGAATTGAACTCATGACCTTTGGTAGAGCAGGCAATGCTCTTAACCACTGAGCCATCTCTCCAGCCCCCAAGGCAACTCTTAAGAAAATATTTAACTGGGAGCTGGCTTACAGTTTCAGAGTTTAAGTTCCTCATCACGGTGGGGAGCGTGGCAGCATGCACAGTGCTGGAGCAGTAACTGGGAGCAAACATCCTGATCTGTAAGGAGGAAGTCATCTGGCATGGGCTCTTGAAACACTTCCTCCAACTACACACGTCCCTTTCAAATAGTCACTCCCTGATGACTATGATGATGTGAGCCTAGGGGAGCATTCTCATTCAGACTACACTGCCCTCAGCAGACCTCATGTGTGTGACCTCGTGTGTGACCTCTCGTGGTGGGATTTTCTTCAGTCTGGATGCCTTGTCATTTTGCTGGCATAGTTAAGGAAAGTATGTTATGCTTGACTTTAATGGAAAACAAGCACCAAGATCCATTTCCTACCATCAGTGGAAACCTCACAGAGTAGAAGGAAGATAGCGTTTGAGGACAGTGATCTGTATGGGTCCTGCCAGGTCACACTGGAGAGGGCATTCTAGGCCTGGAGTGCCACTGTGAACAGTTGTGGGAATACTAGTGTTTTGAAGGATAGGACATTGTTTGGGTGAAATGAAAGCACAAAAGATACTGTCTGAACTACTGTCTCAGGGTACACCGCACTGTTTCTCAGTCTCCATGAGTCTGTGGTTTGACTGGGCAGCTGGCAAAGATAGTTAAAACAGCAAATGCTAGGCCTCCCAAAAGCTGGGCCCAGAGCCCTTTTTATCTCATTTTCTAGAAGTAAGCCAATGCCACCCAGCACTCGGGAGAAGGGAGTAGTCTTTTCCTTGGTGAAGGAGGGACCCACCAAGAGTTGTGGATGTCTTGTGGTTTTGTGGGTCAGACCCGGAGTGCTCCTGCATGCTAGGGAAGCACTCTGCCATTGGTTGTCACAGCGGAGCGAAGTCATCAGTTTGTCAGTTGTGTCATTGGGTTTGTGGGAAGGATAAAGTTGAAAGCCTGCTGTTGAGCTCTTGGTTCACATTGCCCAGGCCTGTAGTTTTCACACAGTCTGCAGCAAAGAGAAATGAAATATCAGAATATCACTAGACAGACCAAGTTAGGGGTTGACTCTGGAGCCACTGAGGAGGTAGGTAAATGCAGACTCCGAGAAGAGAGAAGAAAAGAAACAGTCTGAGGTGTTTTAAGTTTTGCGCTTGTGATCATTATAGATGATAGTAACCTCAGAGTTCAAAACAGCCAAAAGAGGGAAACCGAGCACAGTGGTGGGGATCCAGTACCCCGGAACTGATAACCTTCCGTTTTAGTTCAGTTTAGTTTTTAGTTTAGTTAGGAGCGAGTCACACAGTGAGCGAGTTTTGCAAGTGACCACGAGTAATGCCCCAGCGCTATAAAGGTTTAAAACCTTTTTATCTTATGTGTATGAAGGTTTTACCTGCACATCTGTGCACCTTACCATGCGGTACCTGGGGAGGCCAGAAGAGGGCATAGGCTCCCCGGAACTGAAGTGACAGGCATCAGACCCAGGTCCTCCTGGGAGGGCAACAAGTGCTCTTAATGAGCCGTCCATCTCTCCAGCCCCTGTTGCGGCTCTTTAAAAAACACTTTTTAAATTTTTTTCTTATTTATTTAAGACCAAATCTTGCTATGATTGTAACCTCAGCTAACCTGAGTTTCTATTTCACCATGGTGTTTTCAGCTCAGTTACATAGGAGAATTACTTTAAAATTACAAAGTTAAGTAAGAAATTCTTGTTTTCAGGCTTTGATCAGCTGTTGGTTCTTTGCTTTGTTTTTTGTTTTAAAACCCTGGTGCAGCTAGTGTAGAAGCTCAATTGTGGGATTTGTTGAAGTGAGTCGTTATGATAATGCTAAAAAGAGTGACCTGTGACCAGGCCTGTTTTAAGTAGGTATGCAGGTCTTTAGTCCTTATTTTGTTTTTAGAACATTGTGACATTGTTAATTCTGATTGTTCCTTCTGTTTCCCCTCTCAGGGATCCCCAAGAGCATCCAATAGAAGCTGTGCCATTATGTGAACTTGTCGTGTCACCTGTCTTGGTCAAGATAGGAGCATGGTGACCCTGTCTACAGTGCAGCGCCTCCTCAGAAGCACACAATATTTTTGTATTTCCTTTATGTGAATTTTTAAGCTGCGAATCTGATGGCCTTAATTTCCTTTTTGACACTGAAAGTTTTGTAAAAGAAATCTTATCCATACACGTTGATGCAAGATGTGAATTATTGACACTGAACTAAATGTACTGTTTGGAAAGGGGCCCTTAAGTTTTTGGCATTTTTTTGTATGTGTGTATGTATTTTTTTTTTTAAGTTCTTTTAAGAAGGGGAGGGGAGGGTAAGTAAGTATACCACTGTGTCCGGGCATAATTTGAAGACTGCTCTGTCTAGTTGGGCGGTCTGCTCTTGATCAATCTCTGCTATATATAAAACGGTGCTGTTTGGGATGGGGGAAGCAACTTTTTCAATATATTGAACTTTTGTATGGATTTTTTTTGTAATAAGTGATCAAGGTTACAAATTTTTTTAAATAGAAAAGAGAAGAGGCATTTTGTAAGAAGGCAATATTAATCCAGTCATCATGTACGTGCTCTGGATGGAGGTATTCCACAGAGCTGTTGTCTGTTCAGCTACTTCTCTTAAATTCCTGATTCTTGGGGGGGGGGGCAGGTGGGGTTGGGGGAGGGAGGGTTCTCCTCAATGCGCTAGTTGTGTTTTTTAAGATAGTGTAACATGCTTAAATTTCTTATGCGACATTAACAAATAAACAGCTGTTTTACTATTACTCTGTTGTCCTTTTAACTCTAGGTCAGAGGTTCTCAGTCTGTGGATCTCAACCCCTTTGGGAGGTTTCGAATGACCATTTCACAGGGGTTTTATATCAGATATCCTGCATATCAGATAATTACATTATGATTCATCATAACAGCGAAATTATAGTTGTTATTATAAAGTAGCGATGAACATGTTATAGTTGGTCACCACAACATGAGGAACTGTATTTTTTTTTTTTAAAATTTATTTATTTATACAGTATCCTGCCTGTAGGCCAGAAGAGGGCACTAGATCTCATTATGGGTGATTCTGAGCTACCACGTGGTTGCTGGGAATTGAACTCAGGACCTCTGGAAGATCAGTCAGTGCTCTTAACCGCTGAGCCATCTCTCTAGCCCGAGGAACTGTATTAAAGGGTCACTGTAGGACTAGGACGGTTGAGAACCACTGCTTTAGACAGATCTTGACAGGGTAGACATGTATTAGTTTTGATTGGCTTGTGCGAATTGGACTTTTATGTTATTTAAATAATATTTTTCATTTTACATATGACCTCAGTTTCCCCTCCCTCCTCTCCTCCCAGGACCCTCCCTTCCACCCACAACTGAACTTTTCTGGGGTGCATTCAATATTGAGGAAAGAGAAATAGATTCCGAGTCAGAGACTCCGGTGCTCTGTTGTCTTGCTCTTCAGCTTCTCAGCAGTGGATGAAGACACAGAGTAGGTGTGCACAGTGGAGAAGAATAAGATAGACAGGGAAGGAAATGGATTTAGGATCCCCTCTGGAAGAGGAACTGAGCAGCAGCGAGTGCTGTGGCAGGTGGCCTGGCTGTGTGCTCCTCGCTGGGGCATCATCACTTGTGGATTTGAGGAGTTTCTGTCCTTTGGTTGGTTCATCTTGTAAGAGCAGAATGTCAGAAGCCTCCCTAGAACACATGGATGATATTTCAGAAGCTAACCCAAGGGGTTTGCTCTCCTGAAAATACCCTGCAGAAAGCTGTGTAGAGACTGCCAGCTTTGGCTTGGAAACGACTCAGAAAGCCCCAAATTACTGTGCTCACAGATTTACTGCGTGCACCGCCGCCGCAGACACGAGATAAATGCTGGGTCAGAAATTCTGTCTGCTAAAGCAGATAAAATGATAACTTCTCAACACAGATTTATCTTCTGAATGGCGAGACGGAAGACAGCGAACATGGGTGTGAAATATTTTGTTGCAAGATGGGGATCTTGTCATCAACGTGTACTCTGGGTTCTTTACCACCAGATTAATTATGCTATTAAAACCAACACTTTAGCCGGGCGGTGGTGGCGCACGCCTTTAATCCCAGCACTCGGGAGGCAAAGGCAGGCGGATCTCTGGGAGTTTGAGGCCAGCCTGGTCTACAAGAGCTAGTTCCGGGACGGGCACCAAAGCTACAGAGAAACCCTGTGTCGAAAAACCAAAAAAAAAAAAAAAAACAAAAAAACAAAAAAAACAACACTTTAGGTAGACATTAAGGGAATAAATGGCAGTTGTGACACAGTAGAATGTTATTTGATCTGGTGACATTTATAGTAAAGATCCCAGGGTTCGATTCGCCAAAGTAGTTTGGAGCTTTGGGCTGTTTTTAGGGGTTGGCTACTCTGAGTCTGTCCTGTGGACTTTGGGGTGCTGGGGATACTGCACCCACATCTCCCTTGGAGGCCAGACACAGGAACATGCTTTGAAATTACCCTTTTTTGTTTGTTTGTTTGTTTGTTTGTTTGTTTTGGAGACTGGGTTTCTCTGTGTAACAGCCTTAGCTGTCCTGGAACTTGCTCTTGTTGACCAGACTGGCCAGACCACCTGTCTCTGCTTCCCGAGTGCTGGGATTAAAGGTGTCTTTCATCATTGCCCACCTGAAATTATTCTTCTTTTATAACAAGTGGGAGTTCGTTTTCTCCCTTGGTTTGTCTATTTTGACCTTCGTGTTTAGCTTATTTTCGTTCCTCTGACTTGGGTCTTGGGTCTCAAGTTCTGGAAACCACGTCGCCGATGTTCTCTGGTTTGTGTCCTTGTCCCCGTTGTAGACCAGGCTGGCCTTGAACTCACAGAGATCCACTGGCCTCTGCCTCCCGAGTGCCAGGATTAAAGGTGTGCGCCACCACCGCCCCCCAAACCTCATTTCTTATGTTATAGATTTCTTGGTGCCATGTTCTAGTAAGTCCTTTGTGCTTGTCTCACTAATTCTCCTCTTAGCCCTGTCTACGTTGGCATTTGTCCAAGCCATTGGGCTTTGATTTCATTGGCTTTCTGAAGTTGCCTTTGATTCTCTTAAAGGGAGGAAGGTGGGGAGAGACAGGGAAGGAGGAGGAGGGGTTGGGAGATGCGGGGTGCAGAATGAGTGTGTGTAAGCCAGAAGACGACCTTGGGCATCATTTCTCTGGAGCTGCCAGCCTTATTTTGACATAGGATCTCTCTTGAGGCCTGAAAGCCCCAGAGTTCTGAGGGTTGCTTATTTTTATTTTTTTGTTATAGGTGCATTTGTTGACTTCCTAATAACAGGTGGTTTGCCTCTTGGAGTTTTCGGATTGTGACCATTCCTCAGCAAGAGTGGCTGTTTTGTGAGAAGTGCTAGGATGTTGACTGTCGTCCTGTACCATCCCACTGAAGAAGACATGGCCGATTCTATTTTACCAGTCTTAGAGTGGAGGGGGGCCTTCCCTGTGCCGTTTAGTTTATTGTTGTGTACATATGTGTATAGATACATGAGGGCTTGCCCGTGCCATCTTAATTTGTTGTCATACATACGTGTAATAGATATATGTGTGCATTTTTAGGGTGTGATTATCCCAAGTCATGTGCCTATTGACTTACGCCTCATCCTCAACTTAAGCACCATCATTATGTTAACAAATATTGCAACGTTCCTTTTCGTGGCCAACATGCATTTGAAAATGAGAAAGGTTCTCACCCTGCACGAGGTAGCTTGCGCCTCATGAGACTGTGAAGGAGAGTCTGGTCCAGTGTTGCAATCCCTGAAGCAAGGGTTTGATATTTTTATGTATGGCAAAAGCCAGAATTCTGACCCTGGGGCTGTTGTGCTTCCTGAAGCGATGGTGCCGATGCGGGTGTGATTTAGAATTCCATTTCTTCTGTTTGGCCACCTTTCGAAAGGGATAATCATCCAAGTTGATGGGAACAGGAAACTTCTTAGGTAAGATAGAGGCGAAATGTAGAGAAGTTGCATTTCCCATAGCTGGAGGATTGGCGTCTTGCTTTACTAAGTGTGGGAAGGCTATCTAATTCACGGGTTGTTCTGGGCTAGACGCTGCTAGACTGGGCTGGTGTGGAGGTGTCAGGGTGCAGGCAGAGAACAGTACACAGAGAGGCCAGTTTGCCCTGGAGACCTGCACCAGCTCCTACCTCCCGTGCCCACTTCCACGGTACTGCTTTCTCTTTCACTTTGAACAGCTCAGTAAATCTGTCGTTGGCTGACTTTCTCCAGAGACAAAGGGCACCTCTCAATTTCGGGAGACAGCCTGCACGGTAGCTTAATGACTTTATAACAATAAAGCACAGATTCACCCAGATTTATATGCAAGTCCCTCTCTCCGCGTGTGAGTTGGGAGTCTCGGCTTCCCTGGCAGCCACCACCCTCTTCTGGTCCTGGCCTGCCCGTTAGACCCACTTTGCTTCTGCGGGGCCCCCTGAGAGCTTGGGGCTGGCTCTTGAAGAACCTCCTCGTTTGTATGCTGTTTTAAGCAAAATTGGTGTTGGTTTCTTTGCGTTAAATGAACCCTCACAGGCTGGAGGAGATGGCTCAGTGGATAAAGTGCTTTCTAAGCCAAGCCTGGCTGCCTGAGATGGGCTGAGTTTTCCTGGGGTGGAAAGGAGAACTGACTCCCCAAAGTTGTCCAGTGACCTCCACACACCTGCCTTGGTGTGTGAGTGCACAAACAAACAAATACAAAAATGACCACAATAAGCCAGCACTTTGCAGCTACATTTCATGGCCTACTTGCTCAGCTTCCTGCCCCCCACCCCATCCCCCGCGAGTCTGCCTTCGAGGAGACCACACCTCAGTGTGACAGGGCAGAGGTCCCTGTGCCCAGGTTTTGTTTCCCTCACTTTTGTGACTCACATTCTCAAACTGTCGGGATTGCTCAGTTTTTTTTTTTTTTTTTTTTGAGTTGGTTTTGTGTTTTGAGCTCAGGTCTCACTCTGTAACCCAGACTGCTGCAGGCTCGTTTTTCCTGCCTCCCTTTCCTGAGGTGTGGGGGTCACGTCAGGCACCCCATCCCCCAGGTTAGCTGGTCTGGGGTGCCCTGAGGAATTATCCATGCTTATTCAGCCAAACCTCCTTGTGGTCCTGGGACCTGAGTCTGGCCACAGGTGTTAACCACAGAGTATCACGTGTGCGCAGGAAGGACAGCTAACTCCTGTTGGCTTTCTGGCGTCCTCACCGAGTATGATCTCCATTACCCAGCTCCCAAGCGGAGTGCCAGCTCTGGTTTTCCCTCCACCCGAGCCAGGGAGCTTTCTGGCTCACACTGCCTGTAACAGCACCAGGTTTTTTTGGACGTCAACCCTGCCATTCATACGTTCTGGTCCAGTGCCCGAGGCCATGACCCTGCCTTCCCCATTTGGCTGCCAGTTTCCCATTCTCTTGTTCTGGAAGCTGGGGCCGAAAAATTCCTGTGAACCATTTTCCCAGATGAGAAGTCAGAGCGTTTCCCCTTAAGAGTTTGTCAAGAGATTTAAACTCGGGGGTGGGGTGGGGTGACAGACATACATGGCACCGACAGTCCAGAATGCTCATTCTTCGTTATAAAAGAAACAGTGGTCTGGGCTGCACCCCAGAAGCTTCCTTCCCTGCAGTCGACAGAAGTGCCAGTGCCAGTCCTGGAAGGGGTTTTCTGTGTAGAAAAAGGCTGAGGGCACGCACGAGGGTGACCTTATCCCAGATTCTTGAGAGAAGGCCGAACTGGCTCCCTTGGGTTTGTGCCTCAGAGCTGAGGGGACGGACACTTGGAGAACAGGCTTCTAATACACGGTTTTCCACATGGGGTGGGGACAGAAAAGCCACCCAAGAGCGGGGAGGGGGAGGGCCACATTCATTGAATATTAATAGTCATTGACTCAAATACTACCTTCCTCACACCTTGTTAGCTGGTGGGATTCTCTGCAGATAGGATACTGAACGGGCTCAGACGTCAGGACTACCAGAGGGAGAGCCATTTCCTTCTGACTGGCCAGATCTGTCCTTGACAGCCCCACCTCTCCTGCCATCCTAGGCAGTGGGCAGCGGACAGTTCACCCAATTACAGTTAGCTTACCGCTCACTGGCGGTTTCAGGACAGAGTCTTTCTCGGGGAGGAAATTAAGTCTCCTGCGGGGGGAGTCGCTGTTCATAAGCCATGCGGAGGCTGTGGGGGCACAAGAAAGCAGTCGGAAGTAACTGTCCTGAGTGAAGCAATGTGTTGGCAGTGTTTGTGAATTACTGAGTGACCCAGCGCCAGGGGTCAGTACCTCCCTTGTCTTCTCCTTGTGGGGTGGGGGTGGCTGTGATAGGGATTATGGGAACTGGTGATTCAGCTGTGATTAGAATGGAGGTAACAGTGACCATTGTTTAGGACATGCCAAGTGTAGTCATGGCTATGTTCCAAATTCGTACTTTCCCAGACAGGCCTCCATTGACAGGGTTCAAACGGAATAACATTGATGACCTTTAACCTAGTTCTCTGAGTGGAAAGCCCCTTATAAGAGTGGCAGTCAATGGCACCAGTGCTGTTAGTCAGAGGCATGGCCCTGGAAAACCGGACATTCTTTTACCTCCATGTTGTTAGGTGTGAGTTTAAAAACCCAATCCAGTGTTGGTGGAAGAATTCAGTTAGGTTGTGGTTGTAGGTGCATAGGAATTCGAAACTGAGCTGAGGATGATTTGACCAAGAGAATCGGGGTGAGGGTAAGGAGACTTGGGATGGGATGGATGGTGGGGTTCCTGCGGGTTTTAAGTGCACAGTGTTGGTCAGAGTCAACATTTCCCCTTGAGTTTGTCAGTGGCTCGGCATGGAAAGCCGCTGAGAGCACCGGAAGCGACACGGATTTCATTTGAGTGAATGATTCAGCAGGCCTTGTCAGTCATTTATTAACTGCCCTGCTCAGCTGAGACCCTGATAGTGCGGCAGCCCTTCCCTGAGCCCGACATATGTGAAAACCCCAACTCCTGGGTGGGAGCTACCACCCGTGCTGTGGGCGGGTCTCACAGCACATGGCCTCCAGGAGGGAAGCTGGTTTCAAGAGGACAGTTTTTTTTTTGTTTTTTGTTTTTTTTTTTTTTTTTTTTTTGGTTTTTCGACACAGGGTTTCTCTGTAGCTTTGGTGCCTCTCCCGTAACTAGCTTCTTGTAGACCAGGCTGGCCTCGACCTCCCAGAGATCCGCCTGCCTCTGCCTCCCGAGTGCTGGGAAGAGGACAGTTTTTAACTCTGAGGTTAGGACCATCATGGCCCCACAGCCCAGCCTCTAGTCTGTTTCTCTGGACTCCTCAGGTGGTTCCTGTGGGGCACAGGGGAATAGAAAAGTAACTGGTACTCAACCTGTTGGTCCCAATCCCCAGAGCAGCCCTTCCACAGGGGTCACCTGTCTGAAAACAGATATTTATGTTATGATTCGTAACAGCAGCTAAATCACAGCTAGGAAGTAGCAACAAAGTAATTTTATGGTCTAGAACACACCATACACGTTTGGCCATCATTTCTGGATTTCCCACTGAGACACTAAGCACTAAGGGTCTTTTGGTTCCCGCCAGATAGATGGCCAACCTCTGAGCGCTTCAGGAGGGCATGCGCCTGCGCACTGTTGAGCCGGAGCCGTCTTCCTCGCTGGCCGCTCGCGCTTCCACCCTGAACAAAGCTGGGTACCGCTCTGCTTGATTCACAGACGGGAGACGATGGCAGCGCTCCCGTCCTTGATGAAAGCCGTAGTTTTATGTCGGACTGTCGTTTAAACAAATACTGGAAGCCTTTAGCTAGGACAGAGGATTGATGTGCCAACAGACAGCCTCAGGCATGATGGAGCCGCAGCTGCCCCGCGAAGGGCTCGGCTCGGCTCCACTCCGCAGGCTGCTGAGAAGTGACAAGGTATCTTTGGCAGCTGTTTAAAAAAGAAAAGTTGTTTTGGGAGGTTGGGAAACGCTGCATTATGAAATAAAGGAAGAGGAGTCTTTTGTCATTCTTGGCACCAGTTCGCAAGATACAGGAATGGGACCCGCCCATTTTCCCACAGCCCCTAGGAAGGGCCGACTTGGCTGAGGGATGGGACGGTGATAATGGGAACAAGTGAACGCCAGGACTGCCCTGGGGAAGGAGGGAAGCTGAGCCTTGCGGAGATGACTGTTAGGAGACAAGATGGGACAGACAGGGGACAATGCAGGTGCTGCCTGCTCGCCGCCTTTCATCACAGCAGTGGATCGCAGTGGATGGTCCCTGTCAGGGAGGGGGCATGGGGCTACTTCATCTCTGGCTTCCTGCTGGGCGACCTGCTCTTAGTCCTGCGGCAGGCCCATTTTTCCTGGCTAACATGCTCATGTGGCCCAGCAGGGCAGTCTTTGGGAGTGAGACAGGAATGACAGAGGGAATAAGGGGGCTTTTCAAGGGTTCCCTTTGAGACTGGCCGTCCTGGAATTCCTTCATTGTTCTGTGTCTTTCACAGGTTTTTCTGCTTGTACTTGTGCACACATACGTGCATAAGAGGACATGTATACATACAAGAGAGTATATGCCTACATACGCGTGTGGCTGAGTTATTTTCCCAGTCAGAGGAACCTTAGTTTCCCTGAGTTTCGCTCTCTGATAGTTTTGTTTTGTTTTTGAGACAGTGACTCTCTCTACATAGCTCTGGCTGTCCTGGAACTAACTTTGTAGACCAGGCTGGCCTCAAATTCCTGATCGCAAGATACAGGCATGGATGGTCTGCCTCTGCCTCCTGAGTGCCCAGATTAAAGGCACATGCCACCATGCCCGGCTTCACAGGGCCACTTCACTTGGGCCACTGAGGGCTCTTGTGTTGACAAAGCTTTCTCGTCTTCATTTGAGTGGTGGAGGTCTCTGCAGTGTCCAGTTGCCCACACTGGGATGGGAACCAGAGACACTGTTGGCTGCTGCCGGACAGGGTGAGGTGGATGATCCACAACTGGGAACAGACTTGAACACATTCCTCACACCTCCCCTGCCTCCATACTGCAACACTCAGCATTGAGAGCGTGCTGGAGGAGGGGATTTCTCTTTGCGTAGTCTCAGCCCACCACCTCCACCCCCTGCCGGCACATGCCGTGCCAGTGAAGGCAGTGCCGGGGTTTCTGGTGCCTTGCATGGTCTATTTCTGGCGAGGAAGGATGCTCCCCTTCACTGCCCTGTCAGCAGTGACCTCTAATTTGAAGACGACACAGGTTTGATTTTTTTTATCTTTAGCCAGATGCTCTGAGGCTTGTTGGTCTTCTGCTCACGATCAAATAAATAAATAATAGATAAATAAACATGTTTGGAAGCAAACTCAGGCCTCTTCCCTGACACCCGTGCATCTGGGCAGTGACTGACTGCGCAGTCGGTCCATGCTACTTGACTGACACCAGGTTTTGCTTTGATGTACACAGTGCCTCTGTAAACCAGAGGGCCGGCTTTGAACCTGTTCCCCCCAGAAGCTGCCAACTGCCCTGGAGCCCCTCCCCACTGTGTATGCTTTAAAACCTCACACATGCCCCAAAGTCTCTCCCCCTTATACACGCCCGAGAGCCCCTCCCCTTCATATACACCAGAGAGCCCCTCCCCCTCATACGCCCTAGGGCCCTGCCCTCTTGCGCTCCGCTGAGGGCCCCAGAATGTTGCTGTCTTTGTGGACCTTAGGCAGCCAGCAGAGAACTCTGACCACTAGTTTTATCCTTAAGCTGTTGCCTGCAGGACCGAGTCCAGGGCCCTCACACAGATGTACTGGATGATTTAGCCTCACGCTGCATTCTGTGGTCTCTCCATCTCTGTCTGATCAGGCCTGTCTGGGCATGGCTAACCTCCTGGTATCGTGTCACCCAGGCTGGGCCACCCAGCTTCCTCAAGAGCTGAGCTGGAAGCATCCATAGTGAGCCTTGCAGTTGCTAGGCAGGGGCAGTGAGAAGGAAAGTCGGAGATGGGAAAAGCCTGGTGACATTTCGTATATTAGCAAAGCTAATTGCAAAATGCCATGAAGCTTGTCTGCGCCGCCCGTTTTAAAGGGTATGGGGGAAAGTTACATTGTAAAAATATTGCAACCAAGCCCTGCCTTGGTGGCACTGGCGACTTGGGGTTTCCTGCAGAGTCACCCTCACAGACGCCTCCAATTAGGAGCTGAAAATCACTGCACACAACTAATCCTAACAGCAGCAACCGCTGAATTCCATCAGAGCAACTGCATGGTAGGTGTGCAGCTGGGATGGCCACAGCTGCCTCCTTCCTAACAGCAGCAGCCACGGAATCCATCGAGTGACTACATGGTAGGGGGAGCAGCTGGGATGGCCACAGCTGGGATTGCTACAGCTGCCTCCTTCCTAACAGCAGCAGCCGCTGAATCTTATCAGAGCGACTACATGGTAGGGGGCACAGCTGCCTTGAGCTGTGCGTCGTTTTTTGTATTGGAAGACACTGTTGGGCTGTCCTACCAAGTACTCTTAATTACCCTTTGTACTGAATAGAATCACGCCCCAAAGCTGCGGAGCCAGTGGATGCTGCCCAGAATGTTAAGGACTTAACATTCCAAACACTGATATGTAGCAGCTGGGCCCCCTGCTGTGAAATCCAGCCCAGATGTCCACTCTGAAGCTGGAGAGTGGTTGATGCTCGTTCTGGGGTTACCGGTCTCTTTCCTATGCCATGCCCCCCAAAGCAGTTCAATGGCTCTACGATGGTCATTGTGCTGGGCAGCAGGTATGCCACCTCCGCCAGCTGCTCACCCCAGTCACTGCTGGAAGGCCACGTGTAACAATGGATCTGGGGAAACAACAACCAGGGAGTGTGGAAGGGTGGAGCTAGAGGCGGTCACAGTGCCACCAGCAGTTAGGGAAGGCTGGACTGCAGTACCTGCTCACCCAGTAGATGCATACAGTGTGTGCAGGCACATGGGTGAGCCACATGGAATTCCTTTTCGAAAGCTCTTCGCTTGAAAAGGGCAAGCTGGGGCTGGAGAGATGGCTCAGAGATTAAGAACATTGCTTGCTCTTCCAAAGGTCCTGAGTTCAATTCCCAGCAACCACATGGTGGCTCACAACCATCTGTAATGGGGTCTGGTGTCCTCTTCTGGCCTGCAGGCACACACACAGACAGAATATTGTATACATAATAAATAAATAAATAAATATTAAAAAAGAAAGAAAGAAAAGGGCAAGCTGATGACAGTCTATGGAGGTGGGCCCTACAGGACAGCAGCAGGTCCCAGCGTGAGGTATGGCAAGTGAGGACTGGCTAGGTCTGTATGCAATGCCAGAGAATCTCTGATGGGTACCCGGCCCTCTTTCACCCCCGAGGGAAGCAACTCAACCACCAGTCCACATTGCTAGCCTGGTAGTTGTGGTCCCCGGAGAATTTAAGAACGGGAAAAACCAGCCGTGGAGATAGAGGGATGAAGGCTGACCAAATGGAAGCTGATGGAGTTCACTAGCTCAGAGTCTTGGATTATATTTTTAAAGTATCCATCAGTATGTTGTCCACAGGGGACTTAGAAGGTTAGGGGTATGCTTAGTACTGAGTAAAAGATTCTAAACATCGAAATGGACAGGTGGGATATTAGCATATTTTGGTAAGAGGAACACTGTATTAAGATGTGATGATAAACATCAATATAATACTTAAATACATAAAGTAAGACAAAGGAAAACTAGGCAACAGTAATTAGAAATTTATTCCCTTTTCAGAAATAGATCGAGCTAGAAGAAGCAAGATTCAACCTGCACAATACGCTGTCGTTTCTACACATGGGTAACAGCTGTTTAGTGTGTGCACGCATGCATTCACGCATGCATGTGTAGTGTAGATGGAGGTGTGTTTGCAATGGTCAACCATGTGTTAACCCACAGAAATTCCATGGTTTTAAAGAATGCAGATCACAGTTGATCATAATAAGCTAACTGAGACATAGAAAACCCCACCTCTCAAACCCCTGCTTATTGATAGATGTGAGAAACTCGCTATTAAAAGGCTCTTAGGCCAAGGAAGGAAATGAAAAATTCAAAAGTACTTAGAACTAAAACTGAGAAATTTCAAAAATTAGAGTAGCAAGATCATACTTAGAAAAAAAAAAGAGTAAACTTAAATACAAAAGATTGAACTTGGAAGAAAACTTGTGAGTCTATGCCGTTTGTCCTAAGGCAAAAGAGAACTGAAATGGACTGAGTTGAAGGAGAAGGGAGTAGTGGTTCATATAATAAGAGTGGGAGAGGGCAGTGGACAGTGAGTAGGGAGAGAAAATTAGGAAAGGTCTAAGTTTAGTGGTGGTGCACACCTTTAATTCCAGCCCTCGAGTGGCAGAGGCAGGTGGATCTCTGAGTTCAAAGCCAGCCCAGTCTATAGAGTTTGAGGACAACCAGGGATACACAGAGAAACCTTGTCTCAGAAAAACAAACCAAACAGCAGCAAAAATCCCACTGAATTTCTGCAAAAAGACTGCTGAAATCCATATTGCTAAATGAACACAAAAAGAATGAAATAGAGGGACCACTAAACTGTGGGGTGTTTGTACACTGTGTGAAGGTGTATTGCTGTGATTGGTGTAATAAAAGGCTGAACTGCCAATAGCTAGGCAAGAGGTACAGGCAGGAATTCTGGGAAGAGAAAGGAAAAGGAAGAATACGGGTATGCAGGAGAAGCCAGGAGATATAGAGAGGAAACGGGAGGTAAAGATGGAAGAGGTAACCACGTGACAGAATGTACATTAATGTAAATGAGTTAATTTCAGTTATAAGAGCTAGTAAGGAACAAGCCTAAGCTATAGGCTGAGCTTTCATAATTAATAAGTCTCTGTGTCATTTGGGAGCTGGCTGGAGGGACAGAAAAAGACTCGCTACACCAAACAATGCCAGAAAAGATGCAAAAGGAGAGGATTATCAGCCATTGGGTACATCACAGACTGGGCGACATTCAAAGTGGTCACGGGGTGGAGGGCGGGGCTAGTGGTGGAGATGGAGATGCCTTCCATGCAGGGGGAGTGATTTAATAAGCAAAGAGCAGGGATGATGAATGCCAGTCTCCTCTCAAGACAGGGAGCTATAAATAGGGAGATGGAGTCTACGGCCATACCACCCTGAATGCACCCGATCTCGTCTGATCTCGGAAGCTAAGCAGGGTCGGGCCTGGTTAGTACTTGGATGGGAGACCGCCTGGGAATACCGGGTGCTGTAGGCTTTAAAAAAAAAAAAAAAATAGGGAGATGGAAAAACACCAGACAGACAAGGTTCTGTTATCGGGCACTGCATGGGAATGGTGGTGTTGGTGTGAACTTTTGGGTTTTAACAGAACCAGACATAGAAAAAAAAATCCTGTTAAAATACATTCAGCAGCGGAAGAATGGCGTTACATTAGTGAATCTCACTAGAGTGGGTTAAAATAGAAAATTATACATATTTCTCAATGTTACTATATTTAATTACCTTAATAGCTTTAAAAATATTAGGAATAGAAAAAATTCAGCGAGATTACATGAGGGCAATTGGAGGAACTGGGTGCATTGTGCCTGAGAGAGCAGCAGGCACTTTGCTGCCACAGAAAGGTCGGGATGGGCTGAGCCGCTGCATTGGGATGGGAAGGCACAGGTTAGGCGGCTGGAAGTGCCCAGGATTATCCAGCTGTGAGAGCAAACACAGGCCCCAGGAGAGACACTCACTGCCAGATTAGTGTTCTCATTGGCGCCCAGGGACTAGGAGGTGGCTAAGGAGTCAGGATTGGAATTGTATGCAAATTCCATGACAGAGCACAAAAAGTCGGAGCCAATGGGGTGTGGAGCAGCTGGAAATGGCAAAGACGCTGACTTTCATGAAATCGAGTATAAATTCACTCGAACCCAGATTCTTTAATTCCAGCAAGACTGCTGTGATTTAAAATTTCTACACTAAAGTAACTAATTTGATAATAAATAAGCCGATCTGGGAGTGGGGGTGGAGTCGAAAGGTAGTGGGAAGCTGCTGTTCTTCCTTGAGGATAGGAGACTCTGGGAAGTCACAGGAGAAAGGTGCGAGCAGACAGGTGACAGCAGGAAATGGTCCCCTAAAGCAGACGGAATTCCTGGAACTCAGCGGAAGACCTGGTTGACAGGCCAGGGACTGAGCAAGGGAGAGAGACTGTTTAGTGGGAAATTAACCTCTCATAAGGAGACACCTGACCCCTTAGACCACAAACAGGTGGACTCCAAGCCTTTTGTGTTTTGGTTTTTCAAAGATAGGATTTCTCTACATAGCCCTCGCTGGCCTGGAGCTCACTCTGTAGACCTGGCTGACCTTGAACTCAGAGGTCTGACTGAGACTGCCTTTCCTTCCAGAGTGCTGGGATTTAAAGGTGTGCACCACTGCCACCAGCACCCAGGTAGATTCCAGGACTGTTAAGAGACTGAAGGGTGGAATACAAAACCATAAAGCTGGAGAAGGTGGTTCAGGAAAATAGTTTCGCATTTGGAATGAGACAACACTTTAAAAATAAGACCTCTTGCAGATAAAGAAAACACAACCAGAAAATTAAGGATCTATGAAAATTAAGGATCAAAGATCCCACGTGCCAACTTGAAAAGGGAGAAGGAGCTGGAGATGGCTCAGAGGTTAAGAGCATGGACTGCTCTTCCAGATGTCCTGAGTTCAAGTCCTAGCAACCACATGTCCTGAGTTCAAGTCCTAGCTCACAACCGTCTATAATGAGATCTGATGCCCTCTTCTGGCATGCCGGCATGCATGCAGACAAACAATGGATACATAATAAATTAGCCTTTAAAAAAAAAGGAGAGGAAATAAGACAGCCTATTACACTGACTGGGGACAGTAGAGGTGAGAGAATGCAGCAAGAAATAGAGAAATGTAAAATTGACCCTGAACGAGAAAACAGGTTTATAAGATTGGTAAAAATGAACACATAAATACTAGTGTTGTGACCGGAGAGATGGCTTCGTCGTTGAGAGCACTGGCAGCTCTTCCAGAAAACCCTGGTTCGATTCCCAGTACCTGCAACAAGTGGTTGTAACTCCCGTTTCAAAGGATCTGATGGCCGGGCGGTGGTGGCGCACGCCTTTAATCCCAGCACTTGGGAGGCAGAGGCAGGCGGATCTCTGTGAGTTCGAGGCCAGCCTGGTCTACAAGAGCTAGTGCCAGGACAGGCTCCAAAGCTACAGAGAAACCCTGTCTTGAAAAACTAAAAAAAAAAAAAAAAAAAAAAAAAAAAGGATCTGATGCCCTCCTCTGGCCCCAGCAAGCTTTGCACTCTTGTCTACAGACTACACGCAGGCAAACCAATGAGTCCACAGATAAATCTTACAAATATAATGCTAGCATAGATAACTGAGAAAGCAGCCGCTGCTGTGTGGTGAACACAGAAACATTGACCCAGCATGCCATCCCATGACCCAGCATGCCCACCAGTGGATGCTAATCCAGAGAAGTCCCTCTTGTGGAGATGCTCTCTGCCACCTGCATGCCACAAGGCCACTGGTTACACCAAGAGATCACAAAGTAAAATGGAATTGAAGCCAGTTACTACAAGCTAGACGTGTTTGTAGGAACACACGCAGTAAATGGGGGAAATAGTTATGCTTTTAATGTAAATTAAACTGCGTAATCCCAACACTTTACACATTCAGTTTCTCTATCAAACTGTGGTGCTTCTTGGGGAGAAGATGAGAATTGGGATGCAGGGGGAAAAGAGATTAAAGTGGGGTGCTGGCTGAGCATCCTGGCTAAGGACCTGGACCACCGAGTTGGCTACCTGGCTTTGGACCCCATTTGTGCCTCCTCCCAGCTCTGCTAAGCAAATTCAGGTCATTTGATTTTAGAGTTGGTTCTTGTCTACTCTTTTTTTGTTTGTTTGTTTTGTTTTCGTTTTGTTTTTCCAGACAGGGTTTCTCTGTGTAGCTTTGACGCCTGTCCTGGAACTTGCTCTGTAGACCAGGCTGGCCTTGAACTCAGAAATCCTCCTGCTTCTGCCTCTCAAGTGCTGGAATTAAAAGCGTGTGCCACCACTGCCTGGCCTTGGTTCTTGTCTGCTCTTGCTTCATTGGGAAATGGCTTCAATCACCAAGACTGACCATAACAGCAAACAGAAAGACAGAATGTCCCCAAGCAAACCTCTAGACACTGCGGCTGTTGCAGGAGCCTACGTTTCTGCGGAACTGCCCATCTTTTGTGTGTTAGCAGTTGCCCAGGTATCACTACCCAGTGTCGGTTTCTCATGACTCCATCACTGAAGCATCAGGCTTCATATGGCCTGACCCTCCGTTGAGAGGTCCTCTGTTCTCAGCCAAGAGCAATATCAAGCCAGTTCTATCATGGTTCCAACCCTCACTTCCTTAACCAATCCGAAACTCTCTCCCCACGCGTGGGCCCAAGCCTCCCACACATCAAGCTTTAGGACCACTCTCTGTTTTTCTCATGTGGTATTAGGGAACATAAACTGTGTGGTTGGTCTTCAGGTGACTTCTAGAATGCTGGATTGAAGTGGAAAGGAAGCATTTGCTCGTTTAATTTCTTAGCTGTCTTTTTCTCCTTGGGTTCTTTGGTCTCTGCCTTTCTAAGTTTGGGAAGTTGGGGAAGCTATGTGGGCTATTAAGAAAAGTTGATGGGATTCAGATCTACGACAAGGAAGTCGTATAAGCCCTGGAGGGCCGTGTGCAGAAGGACATGGAGTGCCTGGGAAAAGATGGGGTCCTCCGCTGATCTCAAGTGTAGAACAAGGGTTTCCCACCTCTTCCTTTGGCTCCTCCATGCTCCAGAAGACTGAAAATGAAGTGGCTGTGGCTATAGCTCAGATGGAAGTGACACTCCATGGCAGTGTCTGGGGACTGGGACAACTGAAGACAAAATGAATTCTAAATCATTCCTTTTCCTTTTGACTGTTGGATCTCACAGTTCATCTGGGCACAGGCTGTAGAATTCATGTGCATGCCCCATGTCCTCTGTTCCTTCCCCAGATGAGGATACTCGGAAGCACATGCATGCATCATGTGTGCATCACAGGGCAGACAAGAGCGTGTTGGGCTTGTTGTTGTCTTCCTGGCTTCCCTGCCACACACGTTTGTTTCTCCGTGATATTCTCAAGACAAATGGTTGGGAAGGGAACATTACCAGTCAGCTGGCTGGGATCCTTTGCTCTGCTCAGATAGAAATCAGGGGTAGGCAAATCTTCCTGTTCATCTTTGACAGCTTCTGCTTGTCTCCATATTTGGCAGGAGAGTGTGGTGGCCGCAGGCTGTGGAGTAGCAGCAGGTGGTACCTTCTAGCGTAACAGTACTCTGGTAGACCTTGGGAATCTGATTCTTAGTCCCACACTCTTACTGTTCCTATACGGAGCCCAGGAAATAGGTGTTCATCATCCCTTGCCTGTAGCTGGCAGGGAAGCTTCCAGGAAGGCCTAGGTATCAGGATCCCTCTTAGTCTGAGATTCTTGACCCTAAAGACATGATGGCTTCTTGGAACTCAAGGTGAGTGGAGCCTCGCCTGCAGTTTCTTCTGACTCATTACCACCTTGTATCCACCGCTCTCTCTGCTCTCTGACCTCTCTTCCTATCCCTGTCTTCCCTTCCTGTTCACCAGCTGTTCAGCAGCTGCTGCTTCAGCTGTCAATCAGCCAGAGGCTTTGCTGCTTTCACAGATCAGCGCATGGACTGCTAGGCTGATGCTTCCCCTGACACCCTGCTGCCTCTTTCTTTGTTAGCAGCTCGCCCCGCACCAAGGTAGACAAGAAAAGATCGCTTGAGAGAAGCTTTTTATTAGACTTACGTTTCTGGCTCAGGGGAGGCAGCACAGGGCTGACTTAAATGAGCCCTAGCAGGGAGGCTTTGGCCCCGTCACAGCCTCTATCTATCTATCTATCTATCTATCTATCTATCTATCTATCTATCTATCTATCTATCTATCTATCTATCTATCTAACCAAGCATACATAGCTTTGACTCTGGCATCAATCACAGCCACAAAGATTCAGGTTTGGACCAATTAGAGTCTTACCTTTTAGCACCAATCACAGCACTTCCTCTGATAGGTAGCCAGGGGGAATGTCCTCCTCTGGCCCAGTTGAAAATGGTGGAGGTTTTGCTCCAGTTAGCCAGTAGACCCTTTCCCCTCAGGCGGACGGACCCCTGTCTGTAGATTCCCTACCTTGCATAACCTCGGGTTACATGACCAAGAGGGAATGAGATGACCTCCAGAGGTTTAAGAATCCAAGATGGGTGCTGTTGCTGACGGAGACTAGGGTCCTCAGTAGAACAGGTGTTCTCAACCTGTGGGTTGTGACGGGGGTGGGGGTGGGAGGCTGCCAAAGGACCCCTTCACAGGGGTTGCCTAAGGCCATCATAAAACACAGACATTTACATCACAATTCATAACTGTAGCAAAGCTGCAGTTATGAAGTAGCAATGAAAAAGATTTTATGGCTGGGGGTCACCACAATGCCAGGAACTGTATTGAAGGGTCGCAGCATTAGGAAGGCTGAGAACCGCTGCTCTTGAAGGACCAGGCACTAATGTTATTCTTGGCTACCAGAGGTGCCCTTCTCACCGCCCTACATTCAACCTTGGGGCTTTCCTTCCTGAGGGTGGGTTCAAACTGGTAGGAACGAGGCCTGGCAGAGGCCTAGTACCAACGTGCTGCCCTCCTCAAAGTCCCAGGGAAGCTCTCGGAAGCACCCTACTTTTAATACTGTTTTTAATCTCATGACCCAAGGCAGCAGGAATTCTCTGCACCCTAACTCAGCAGATCCTTAGATGCCACCCACTCCTTAATTCAAGTCGGTGGCAGCCAAGAGAGGGAACGGACCTTTCACGAAGGTTGTGCCATTTGCTTGAGTGGTGTCACTGGTTCCCCTGACAGCTCAGGGCCCAAGGCTGGCTGGACGTCATTTATCAAGTATATTGCAGTGCAGCAATTCGCAAGCTACCAAGCTGGACTCTGCTGAGGAAATTTAAATGCGTGGCAGCTGCGTGCAGCCAGCGGTGTCCAGCATTTTAAAAAGGTCAATTAAGAAATGGTTGATGGTGGTGCGGCTAATGACAGCCGAGGGGGTGAGCAGGGCCGTGTAAACAGTCGGGCTGAGACCTGGATTACTGGAATTGAAGTGTGGAAGGGAAATGTGGCGGGGAGGGAACCTATTGTCATAAGCCATAAAGCACATCTGAGTTTCCCAGTGAAGATCGTACAGCTTTTTCCCTCCCTGGGCAGCGCAGAGAACAGCCTGGGCGAGGAGGGTCTGGCCCACAAAGGGGACAGCTGCAGCAGCTTCGTCAATCTGCAGACCCAATCGTTCCCTGGTCCCCTCCGAGCCTCTGCCTGCGCCGCTGCCTGCACTCACGCAGTCCTGCTCCGGAGCAGAAGGCGGTGCTGGAGCGGTTATTTAGAATGTGGGTCATGTTCCAGAGAGCCCGATTTTTTGTCTGGGTCAACCTTGTCGCCCTGAGCGTGTATGGGTGGGTGGCCAGGTGGGAGCCGCCCCAACCTGTGTTTGCCTCAAAGACATCCGCTCCTGACTTAAGTGGACACACAATGCGGGCTAGGGGTCAGCCGGCTATGCTGTGTCGGATAAAAGGGAGACATGAAGCCCTCAGACAAAGTCTATTTTGGCCTGCGACAGAATTGGCTCCGTGGCTGAGGAAAGAAACTATGTGGCACTTTTTTTGTTGTTTTTTTAATCTGACAACAGGGTGTTCGACTAAGCGTCAGGCTGCTGGGACAGGCTTTATCTCACATCTACCTCTCAGGCAAGAAATTCAGGAGAGCCACGGGGATGCTAATTGATATGCAAAACAGGTCTAGGGTTCCTAGAAGCCACCCTGGATCCCCAGTTCCCTGCAAAAGCAGAAATGAAGACTTGAACTAACTGAGGTGAGGCGGGGACAGGAACAGCCGGTTTTTTTGCTTTGACTTTTTCATTTTGTAAACCTAGTTGGGGAGCTATACAGGTTTTAAGAATTGAAAAGAAAGAGCATTGCACCAGTGAGGCTTGGCTTTCACACACCAGATATTTATTATTAGAAAATAGCCTCTATCAGCTGTCAGTACCAAACAAGTTGAAAGGCGCGAGCTTCTTGCCTTCATTTTCCTCCTTAGTAATATTTAAATAAACAGCTCACGGTGTGGCGAGTTGCCACGCCTGCTTTTCCCTTTAAAAACTGAATAACTAAATGAGGTTTAGTACAAAACACCCTTCAGATGTGACTTGTTCTGCAGTAATTACGCTGTCGCCTTGAGTAAGGGACATGAAAGAGATGAGAAAGACCACTCTGGCTATCAAGTTAGCCGCCAAAGAATCCACAGTAGAAACCGGGAAAAGAATAAACTAGCCCAAATAAAACCCATCCAAACCAAGAAACCAGTTTGTACATTGGCTTTTAAATTTTTTGATTATCGTCTAAATTATATATTTATATATCTATATATATATATATTTGAAATAGTAATAAAAAAGGAAGAATTGAATTGCATCCGCAGCAGGACAACCTTCCTCGTATGGTAAAGAGGTGTTCCGAGAATCCCATACAGTATCTGCTAAATAGACGTGTTTGGCAGCTTAGCAAGTATCATATGAGTGCAGCATTCATGATTTTGAAGTCAAACGGCATTTGCTTCCTTCTGGCCGAGTTCGTTACTCAGGCGATGTGGTCACATGGCTCCAGATGTTCTTAGACCCACACGGCTAAGGGAAGGGCTTCGGGGTGGTGGCTCAGCGCAGGGCCCCCAGTGCAGAAACTTCCAAACAGTGGGTCTACCCACTGACCACGCGGACATCAAACAATGGTCTCCTTTGAGTTCCTCTTAGCTGAGTGGAGCCCCAACAAGGACTGCTGATGAGAGGGCACATTGACAGACTTTGGAATGAGGAGAATCACCCTCTGATTGGTCCGACGCCACTCATTGTACAGTCGACAGTGGTACCGAAATGACACCTGGGGCAGGGGAGGAAAAGTATGAAAGGGTCAGAGGCGGCAGAAGTTGACAGTCAATTCATGTCAATAAACACGCCATTTAAAGCTACAGTACTAGGGTGGACAAGGATTCTGGGTAAGGGTCTCCAGCGAGCAACTGAGCCCGCCATGTCCTCTGTCGGGGCTGGCATGACTGCTTCCTTTTCTCCTCCACATTCTGGGAGAGATCAGGAGGTGAACAGGAAAACATAGTTCCTTCTGAGTTGGGATCTGTTTCCTGTCTAGTGGTGCCCTGGTTCCCAAGCCTCAGTCCTGAAGAAGCCTGACCAGAGACAGCCCCAAGCCCTGTCCAGCTGTGGACCCCAGGCAATGCAGCTGTCTCTTCTCCATGTCGCACAGTTAGAGGGGAGGGGTGCTGGGACTCCTTGTACTCCTCAGCAGCTTAGACTGCATGGTGTAAAAGACCCCATTTGTACTTAGGAATAAAGGACGTCTTTCGTCCTGTGCTAGACGGGCTGCAAAACTGTCGCCTGGCCTAACCATGGTGCGGAGTCTTGTGGTCTCTCCCCATGGGCTCCCAGTGTCTGGGGAGCAGAGATGGTGTTGGCTTGCCGCTTCTCACAGTGTTAGACGCTTTGGAAGTTGCTGGAATGAGTTGAGCGAAGAACTGAGAAGATCCCATGTTTTGTGACCAAAACACTGCTTCAGGTTTCAGGACCTAAGTGTACCTTAAAATGCTTGCTTTTTATCTAGATGCTTTAGAATGGGACGATTGTTTTAGAAAAGGCTGGCAGAAACTGATGGCTTGCTCAGAAAATTCAGATTTCACGACCCCCCCCCCCATTTTTAAAGAAGAGACAGGGCTTCACTATCTAGCCCTGGTTGACCAGGAATTGGTTATGGAGACCAGGCTGACCTTAAATTCATAGGGATCTGCCTGCCTCTACTCCCAAATGCTGGCAAAATGTGTGTGCCACCAAGCCCAGTTGGAGACATACTTCTAAAATTGGGGGTGAGGACTGGGAGATGGCTCCAACAGACAAGGAAGTTACCACAAAGCCTGAGGACTTGAACTCTTGGGACCTCTGTGGTGGCAGGAGCGAATAGACTTCCCCCTCCCCCAGAAGACAAATAAATGAATGTAA
Organism: Chionomys nivalis; assembly: GCF_950005125.1. Lineage (NCBI taxonomy): Eukaryota > Metazoa > Chordata > Mammalia > Rodentia > Cricetidae > Chionomys > Chionomys nivalis. The sequence goes on along the minus strand of NC_080099.1, from coordinate 27,879,517 downwards.
AACAAAATAAAACAAAACACCAAACTGGGGAGGTTTCAGTTTGAGTGCATCCAGATCCCTCGGTTTGTGCCCTGAGCTCAGAGTGACAATTCACTGTTGAATAGTCTTGGGTTGGGGGAGTTCTGAGACCCTAGGAAGGGTCCACAGAGTGGCCTGATCTGATGGTTTGAGTACAGTTTCTCTAAAAATAAAAGAAAGTAGAAACTCTGACCAAAAAAGCTCCACATCAGGACCCTGAAATCGAAGGCCACCATTGAACATCTTGAGGTGAGGAGCAGATGCCCACGCTGAGCACCAGGGAGGTTTAGTTGTGAAAATATAAGCTTCCAGCTCTCACAGATGTACTGCTTCCAAAACGTCCTGACCATGCTGCAGTGCATCCATCTTTTTTGTTTGTTTGTTTGTTTGCTTGCTGAGTCAGGGATTCTCTGTTGTTCTGGAACTCATTCTGTAGACCAGGATGGCCTCGAACTCACAAAGATTCATTCCCCCGCCCCCCATTCTCTTGTATCTATTCTACAGTGTTGCTGTTGGTGCTTCCCTGGAACTTGGAAGGCAGGTGGGAAGCCTGCTGCTCAGGGCCAAGTGCAGGAAAGACGAGGAACACAAGCAAGTACTAAAGAAGGGTTAGCAACCCGAGAAGTCCCGAACCCCAAACTGCTGACAGCGGAATCTCCAGTCAGCAAGCACCAGTCAGTCACTGGAGTCTGCCACAGGAGACGTGGCTGTGGGAACACGCAGGCAGTGGACAGGCACAGGCCCAGAAGTCTTGCATGGACATCAGTGTTCTTGACCTCGGATTCTTTTTTTAACGGATTAGAAATATGAAGAAAGGGACGATGATAATTTTGAGAGGTACTGGAAACCTGAAGAGAGATGGAGCTGTTTCCTCTAAGCCAGCGCGGTATGGTAGTGGACCGCTGCAAAGGCAGCTGCTGGGAGCTTGTTAGAGCAGGAGAATCCCGGCCCCCGCCCAGGCCTGTGGAATCGGAATCAGCGTTAGGCCTAACAAGATTCCCGGGCGATCTGAAGGGATACTGGAGTCCGAGAGGTGCTGATCCTAGGGACATCAGGGCAGGAGTAAGGACTTAGCAGGTTCTGTGATCACACACAAAGCTCACTGGTGTAGACAAGCAGATGAGACTATATTAATCTATTTAATTACTGCTAACTACCAAAGTCTGCAGGCAAATTCAATCAATGGGAACATCTTGAAGACAACGTCTCAGGGAAAATAAAGGAAGTCAAGCACAAGGCAGAGGAGACCATAAGTCTGCAGTGGCCCCGGGGCTAACATTTGCTCCTTCTCCAGATGATCAAGACACCCCCTCCTTACAGTGCTTTGTTATAGTGGGGGAGAAGGAAAGTTTAATTTACAGAAATAAAGAGAAGTGGCAAGAACTGAAAAGATTCTGGGGAGAGAAAGTGAAGAGCCTCATTCAGACTTTATCTCCTGGGTTTTCCGGATAGGGAGAAGAAAGGGAATAGGACTTTTTTTTTTTTTTTTTTTTTTTTTTTTTTTTTTTTTTTAATTACTATTGCCTGTGGGTTGATTTCCAAAGTTTATTCTCTTATTCCCCCCAGGACACTAACCTCCTGGCTGGGGTCTGTTTACAGTGAGCTCTGACCACAGGAAGGTTGAAGGAAGGCAGCTGAAGGAAGGAGATGTTAGCACCATACCTCCCTCTGAGGGAGGCAGCTGAAGTGCTGAAGGCCTGTGGTGGCATCCCAGCAGGCTTTGGGAAACCTAACCAAATCTCTTGGGAAGCATACGGATGGGACCAGGTTATGAGGTGCCGCCCCCCCCCCCCCCCCCCCGTGGTCTCAGCTCGCTTGTCTGACTGTAGAACAGAAGAGATCTCTGATAAGGAATAGATTGACTGTAGAAAAAAATCCTGCTTAGGCCAACTATGCTGGCAAAAGCTTGATAAAATGTGGGTGCTTTGGCTCCTGCCTGCAATCCCTGAACTCCAGAGGCTGAGGGATGAGGATAGCCATAAGTCAAGACCAGCCCAGGTCCTACAACAAAAACCTTCAACTACTAAACACAACACAGTCAACCCCCACCCCCCCACCCCCACAAAAAAAAAGTTCAAAGACTTTGTGGTTGTGAGCCAGTCCCACAGTGAGCATGGGCAGGCAGGATATAGAACTAGAGGCATCTTCCACATCCAGAATTTAAATGATCAAGCCATGGGATGAAGGTCTAGCCAGGGATTTGGTCCTGCACCCACTGGGTTGGGCCTTGCAGCATCAGTAATGTGACTTAGGAGAGATGCCCGGCACCACGGCACTGGACTCTTCAGCCTGTCTAAGGCCGACACCCAGTTCACCAGTGTTCATGCTACGGTGGACCCAGTTCTCAGATGTCTGTCTGCTCTCAGACTTAAATTCATGTACCTTCCCTTTAAGCATGGAGAGTGGAGAGTCTGGAGGGCCTGGCCTCCTGCCTTCAAGGTGGTGGGTTTCTAGAACACAGCAGGTTGCCTGGGGCAGGCCTCTGAGGTCACATCATGACAGGGTCCTTGTGGCCGTGAGTTATCAGAGGCTCTTGGAGGTTTATAGTGTGAGTGTTCTTCCTTGGCACAGCACCTGGCTGAGAGGCTCTTCCAGGAAGGGCTCCTCTGAGGAGCCAGGCCTGGACTGATGCCCTGTTTGTTTATCTGAGACATTTTCACAGCCATAGTCTCCTTAAGCCTGACAGCTTGTTTACAATGGGCTGCTGCCGGAGGGCGCTTTCCGAGTGCTGTCAGTGCCTGAATTACGGCTTTGCCAGCGCCGCTCAGGACGGCATTTATCTGGGAAGGAATTATTCTATATTCAGTAACCTATTGCTGAGCTGACTCCACAGCGCGTGCGTGCGTGCGTGCGTGTGTGTGTGTGTGTGTGCGTGTGTCTCATGCCAGTCAAGGCAGAGGAGAGTCATTCCTTCCCTCTTGCTACTCTGGATTTTCTGGAGGGCAGGGAGAAGGTAGAAGTTGGAGGAGCAGAGAAGACACAGGAAGATGACCCTGGCCCTGCCCTGTGGGGGATACTTAGACTTCTGTCACCAGATCTTAGGGTACTAATCTTTATGAGAAAGAACCACAACCCAAGAGTTAGCAATTCTTTCCTAAGTTTCTCTCTGGGAAAGAAGGATGAATATGGAAGGGTAAGTTATTTAGCTGTGGATGTTGAAACTTGCTGGGGTCTAAACATGGCCTCCGGATGCTAAAGGCAGGGGCCACACAGTGCATTCTAAAATGCTATACACCATTCTAGAAAGCCTAGCTTAAGATACCTTCTCCACCCCGTTCTCTCTAACTACCCACCATCTCTCTCTGCTCTTCCCCATAGCTGCTCCTTTGTCTGGCAGGTGCAGTTTACAGAGCACCTTTGCAGAATCTCCATTGGCTCTGGAGGCCCAGCATGGGGGTTTCACCTTTCTTCAGCCTTTCATCATACATATGGTTCTATGAAAAATCACAGACCCAGGAAAGCCTAAACATGGTATAAAAAATAACAAGCAAACAAAAACCTTCCCACGCTTAACTACTGTTTCCAAAGCAGCTTGCTATGTACTTCCTTTGATCCAGCCGCCTGGTACCAGGGGAAGTGGGTCAGAGAAGTGACTTTACAAGGTGTGCAACTGACAGAGTGGGGTGCAGTCAGATTGCTCAACCCGTGGTGTGTGTGCGCGCGTGTGTATGTGCTCGCCCTGGATGTGCATGAGGCCAGAGCAAGGCGTGGATGTCTTAATCTATCCCAAGCATTACTGCCTTGACCTTAGGGTCTCTTGAACCAGGAGCTCATCTGTTCAGCTAGGCTGATCGGCCAACAAGCTTCTGTGCTCTGCTTTGCCTTCCTCCCCCACAACACTGAGGTTACAGGCATGCAGAACCATGCCTACATTCTATATGGGTGTTGGGGATTTGAATTCAGGTCCATTGGATTTATGAACTTTTACCCACTAAGCCATCTCCCCAGCCCGGCTTAATTTCTTATTTCTAACCGTTCTCTCCTCACGAGGAAAGCTTGGGATCAGTTTCCTTGTTTGATTTATAGCAAAGCAGGATACATAAACAAAACAAAACAAAACAAAACAACAACAACAACAACAAAAAAAACGAAACAAAAAACATGGACCATTACAGGAGGAAAAAGTAGTTTGGGGAGGGGCTTCATTATGTGGGAGTTAAATTTCTGAACCAATCAGAAGTCTCCCTGAGCTCTTGGCAGTAGAATGCACCCAGTTTACCACTGCTTAAGTCATGTCCCTCTTCGAATGTATCCCGTGACAGCCTGAACATCCCCCCCCCCATCAACGTGGGAGGGGAGGACTGGAGCTGGAAGAGCTCAAGATTAGTAATAGGGAAATGAACAGAGGGTCTGATTGACAGCGGAAGGAAGAGGGAGGGAGGTGGGGGGAGCCAGGAACACTGTGTGGAGCAGTGCTGTGCTCTGGGGTAAGGGAAGGGCGCACTTTTGACAGGAAATACTACTGAATAACAACGGGATGTGCTCAGATTACAGCTGAGCCCACACAGGAGACTCAGACCAGGAAGTGGGAGGCTGGCTGGCTGGCTGGCTGGCCTCTGGACACAGTCTTGCATTCTCGAGGGCGGCGGCCTCCCCTTCAGCCCTTCAGTTCTCACCAGACAGCACAAAGAGGGGGCAAAGGGGGTACTTTGTGGGTACTTCCACCTGGTGCCCCAGCAACCAACAGATTGCATGAAGTTAAATGAATGGAAAAGGGGATGCTTACAAATCCTTCCTCATACACAGCAGGGGCACTTATGAAGAAAACAGCTTTTCTTCAGTGGCAGCAAAGTCTGCTCAACTGCTTTTATGGATAGCAGAGGCAATATCCCAACACACGGGATAATCATCAGAGGGCAGCGCCACGTCCAGCAGAGACTCTAGACTGGGTCAGGATGCAGGGAGGAAATAGCCAGCAGGCAGGATTCATGACCTGGGCAGGAGGCTGCAGAGCAGCGATCATTCCTAACCTACCACGGGCCCAGCAAAAGCCAGGAGCAACTGGAGAAAGCAAGCACCACGCCTAATACCAGTGGGAATCCTAGTCCACTAGACTAGAGAGGACTGGTGAGGGCCGGGAGCCTGGGTTTTCCTCCTTTCCTGTGCTCTTCCTCCCAGTGTGCTTGTACATACTTCTCATTCCTACTCTCAGCCCCCCAGTGCCACCAAACCACACAGGTGCGCCACGCCAGCCTTTGAAGGTCCATTCTCCATCGGGCAGGTGAGAGGCGCTGCAGCCCTGAGGGGGGCTTGTGCCTGTGGTGACGGCGCTGCCACCCAAACCCCAGCGGCGGGCGGGCCATACTCACTAGTGTCCAGAAGAGGTAAATAGTGAAGAGCGCCACAGTGAGTGCAATCAGTCCAACGGCCTCCAGCCGGCTACTAAAGTGCAGGTGGTCCACGGCGCCCCGCAGGCACAGCCAGCCCGAGATGGTGGCCAGGGGCGTTATGAACAAGAAGCACACCATGTCTCCAAACAGAGTCCGCTTCTCGTGCTGGGGGCCAGGGTTTCTGAGCCACTGCCAGGAAAAAGACAGGGAAGAAAAGTAAGGGGGGATTGCATGGCAGAGAGGGCTGGGCACACAGGGCTCTCAAGTTGCCTTTGCTTCAGGGTCTGGGCGACTGTGCTCTGGACCCACCTAAGGTGATAAGGAAGCATTGAGGGCTTATTCTCACGCCTGTCCTTGAATAATAACGGCTGCAACAGTTTGCAAAGCCCTTGCTGAGGATGACAGACAGCTTCTAGTGAAAAGAGTTCAGTGGCTACTGTTAGGAACTGCAATGATCCTGTGAAGGTAGAGGGAACGTCACTCTGCCGTCCCCCAGAATTTCAAATGTGACGTCTTGGTGATATTAGGTACTGTGGAACTCTGGGAGGTGGCGCCTCAAAGGGAGGCAGCTACAGAGGTTATCAGGATTGTTGCCTCGAAGGAGATCATGGGAGTGGGTTTCACTCTGTCGCCTGCTTAGGATGAGACCACTTGCTCGCGCAAGCTCTCACCCTGATGGGCTGCCTCAACATGGTTGGCAACCTAGGCCTTGCACCTTCAGAACCATGAGCTTGAATCAAACTTTTCTCTTTGGTACTGTTTCAGAGATTTCCTTGCAGTGATGGAGAGCTGACTAATACAGAGGGTAAGAGTTGAGGCCTGAACTCACTCAGCCTTGGCTTCCCTGTCTTAACTGAGAATGTGTGCAGAGGAGGGTTAGCTCAGCGGGCCTGGGGTGCTGAAATCCTTCCTGTAAATCCCTAAGAAAAGTCTATTTGCAGGACTGGCTTTGGATTGACTCTTAGGAAGTCTGTGTTCTTATAATAGCCTGGCTGATTTGCATGCTTGAGGCCTCAGGGCACAGGATCAGAGAGTTTCTATCAATAGTGTGGTACATATTCCATGCCTATTTTTATTCTGAGGGTCTGCAATCCAGTGGCGGAGGTCAGATTCACAGGTATTCTACACCCGTGTGGCTGACCCAGTCATTCTAAGGCTCAGGTGAGTTCCCCTGATGGACAACGTTTTACAGATATTAGTACAAATTACTGTGAAAATTAAAGCATATTTAGAGGGGGTATGGTGGCTTCTCTCCATAATCCTAATACTCGGGAAGAAGAGGCAGAAGGATCATGAGTTCAAGGCTATCTTCAGTTACATAATGAGATTGTGTCTATTTTTTTTAAAAGTACATCCATCACCCATGTGACATCACTGGGAAAGGACATCTGGAAGCTGTGACTGTATCCTAGGTCCTTTGTCCTATTCCTTTAAATCTGTATCCCTGCTGAGTGGTGGTGATACACACCTTTAATCCCATCACTCGGGAGGCAGAGGCAGGCGGATCTGTGAGTTTGAGGCCAGTCTGGTCTACAAGAGCTAGTTCCAGGACAGGCTCCAAAACTACAGAGAAACCCTGTCTCGAAAAACAAAAACAAAAACAAAAACAAAAAAAAAAAAAAAAGAAAAACAAAAACAAACCAAATCTGTATCCCTGTGATGTAATGGACCATAATCTTGAATGTGACAGCTTTTCTGAGTCCTGCAAGTCCCTGAATCACTGCATCTGAGGACAGTCTTGGGGACCTTCAGCACTCCATGAACTCAGTCATGTCCCTCGTCTGGCTTTTCGGACCCCAAGTGTCTTCACTTAGGGTCACCTCTCTCCTTGCTGGTGCTGCTGGAGCGTGTGGGAAGACCAGGGATGAGGATGTCTTGTGAAGGACTGAGAAGGAAATACGAGCTGCTGTTGTCATACTTGTCAACTGCTGCAGACGGGAAGTGCTCCCCCAGCACAGTGGACTGAGGATCACAACGTGATTCTGCATTTACATATTGGAGTCAGCGTTTACCAGAAATGAAGCTCAGTGGTTTCTCTAAGATTAGCATGAATGCACACCCTAAGAAAATGACATCTCTAGCGCACTTGTCCCACCTAGTGAAGAGGCCAATGAGGCCTGAGAAGTGAGGTACCGTAGGACAGGTGATGGGGTAGGGTGGACTTGTCTTCCATGTGTCCCCCACCAACAAACAAGTTCCTGTATTGTCTGTCTGTTGGCCCATGCTCAGCACTGCCATTTGAGGGTACCAGACAAGAGCCCTGCAGGGTGTTGAGGAGAGACCCCCAATTGGCCAGGACGCAGACTATCAGCTGTGATGCGTTGACAAGGGAGAGTGGGATTGACTGGAGAAGGAAGGGAGAGCCATACCTGAGGACAGAAAGAAAACGCAGTTGCTGCACAGAGGGAAGGCAGAAGCCTCAGGAATAAACAGAAGGGGCAGGAGGACAAGGCACAGAATGATGCATGGGAGGGGTCCTGCCTTGTGTTTACCTGGATCCCAGCATGGCAGCTTCCTGTGATCACTCCCTGGGAAACTGGGTGAGATGCTGGAAGCAGTCAACCCTAGCTCAAAAGCGGCCATGGATTCATGTTAGGACACAGAAAACAGGGAGTCCGCTTGTTTGTGAATGTGAATCCCACATTATGAATATTAACACAGATACCCAAATGATCAAGTGCAAATATATTAACCCTGCCGTGTGTTGTCATGCCACCTCACACGTTCCAGAAGCTTCAAAGAGCTCTCATTAATTAACATTTTCCTGCCTAAATACCGGCACTACCCCTAAGAAGTAGAGACTAGAAATAGGTCATCATTATCCCAATTTCACAGACTCAGTAGGTTAAATGATTGCACCATGAGACACAGAGGCCACAGTGAGGAGACGACCCGTTGGGCTCTCTCCATTCTCCGTGTCACCCACATATGCTATTAGTAAAATGTTTGGAAATCTAAATCGCAAACATTACTCAGGCACCTAAAACAATGGTGCCCAAGGTTTAGCAGGGCAGTCCCTTTCGAGCTGGATTTTCCCAGACAGGAAGTCGGTACACTCCGCTCTGCACCCACGTTTACAGGAACACGGCCCCCGGTAAACACGCTACTCATGTGCTGAGACTGGCTCGCTTCCTTGGCTGCACCTTCCCTTTCTTTTACCGGGGAACTCTGGACATGTTTTATTTATTTAGAGAGAGGGTCTATGTATTTCTGGTTGGCCCAGAATTTGCTATGTAGACCAGGTTGGCCTCCAATTCACAGAGATCCACTAACCTCTGTATCTCATGAGCCACTACACCTGGCTGTCCTTTTCTCTCTCTCTCTCTCTCTCTCTCTCTCTCTCTCTCTCTCTCTCTCTCTCTCTCTCTCTCTCTTTCTTTCTTTCTTCTTTTAAATTTGTTTTTTCGAGACAGTGTCTCTGTAGCTTTGGAGCCTGTCCTGGAACTGGTTCTTGTAGACCAGGCTGGCCTTGAACTCATAGAGATCCACTGGCCTCTGCCTTCTGAGAGCTGGGATTAAAGGCATCCGCTATCACCACCCGGCTACCTTGCCATATTTTATTAACATTAATTTATTACTTTACTTATCTATATGGCTTCTGACAATGTCCTGTGCAATGGATGGTCTGGATATAGAAGGAAATAATTGTGAGTCAGTATGTTAGATTTTCATTTATGTATTTATCTAACCTATCTTTGTGTGTGGGAGTACATGTGTGTGCATGCCGTGATGCCTGTGTAGAGCTCCAGAGGACAGACGTGGGTGTTGGTCTCTTAGTTTACACTGGTGGCCACACCAGGCTAGCTAGTACAAGAGCTACTGGAATTTTCCTGTCTCTTGACTGGCGTCTTCCTGGAGTATGACGGGGTGGGGTGGGGGTGGGGTGGTGGGAAGGGCATTACAGATATACTGTATCTGGTTTTATAAGGTCCTAGGGATCCAAACTCGTGGTCCTTACTGGTACACACAGCAAGTGCTTTAACCACAGGACCATCTCCCTAGCCCCGTGTTTATCTGGTGAAGCAAGCACACAGCGCTGAGGGTGCAGCTCAGGGGCAGAGCGAAGGCGAGTATGCAAAGGCCGTTGGTTTGATCCTCACAACCACCTTTCTTCCACAAAAGTGGAAACAAGCCTGTGACAGACACAGTCCTCTGTGTCCTATATTTTAACTGTTCTCTGATCTTCTGTTCCCAAGTCTAACCCACTTTGTCCGTCTCCGATTGTACTTGATCAATACTCTTTAGGGGAGGACTTGCTTACTTTGTTGATTCTGTTTTGATGAAGTGTTCTTAGGACTGTTTTGCAAAGTATGTGCTTTCTTTGAACCCCATGGGTCACTGCCTCTCTGAGCAAGAAGAGAGGCAGGAATCTGCTGCTGAGAAAGACCAATATATACCAACACAGAGGTATTCATTTAAGTAGTTTAAATTAAGTTTGTAATAGAATATTCGATTAGTTTAAATTTCTAACAATATGAAATTATTTAAATATAGGATTTATTTAAAATTATAATGTTAACCAGGCGGTGGTGGCACACTCCTTTAATCCCAGCACTGGGGAGGCAGAGGCAGGCCGATCTCTGTGAGTTCGAGGCCAGCCTGGTCTACAAGAGTACTTCCAGGGGCTGGAGAGATGGCTCAGCTGTTAAGAGCATTGCCTGCTCTTCCAAAGGTCCTGAGTTCAATTCCCAGCAACTACATGGTGGCTCACAACCATCTGTAATGAGGTCTGGTGCCCTCTTCTGGCCTGCAGACAGAATATTGTATGCATAATAAATAAATAAATATTTAAAAGAAAAGAGTACTTCCAGGACAGGTTCCAAAGCTACAGAGAAATACTGTCTCAAAAAAAAAAATGTAATGTCAAGTGATAACGTACATCTTTTGTTTATAAACGTGGTACATTGCTGAGTAGAAAACCTTCTTCTGGACAGCACATATACTCTGGTCCTCTGAATGTAGATATAACTACACGGACATAGAAACTGACATTTACTTCAACACGGCATATTGCATGGGCAAGACTAGAGGGATGCTCGACAAAACAGTAGCTATACCCGGCGTGGAATGCTGATATTATGAGTAGCTCTAAAGTTTTATGAAGTACATTTTGTTTTCCTGAAATGAACATGGACCATATAGCTGTACCTATACATATCCACAAACACATATGTGGAGAGATTGGGGAAGAGAAAGGAAGGAAAGCAGAGGAGAGGGAAAGAGAGAGGGGGAGAGATTAGAGAGTGACAGTGGGGTAGACAGATGTCTACCTAGTGCACAGCTCCAAAGCACTAACACACTGTATGGAGTCACGGCTGGGGTAGGCTCAGGGCTAGGGACTGGTGTTTATTGTGCATCACCTCACGGAGTCCTGACAACACAGCTGTGAGATACAGCCTGCAGTACTCCCCTGTATCTGTATCTATGAAGCAGGGGCATCATAACCTAGCTTAGGACAGCTAGTGAGTGCTAGAGGTGGGATTCAAACTAGCTTCCACTTTTTGCCCCTTGATTTCCAAATTAACATTTTTATTTTACACCAAATGGTAACTCTGTGTGAGTACATGTGTATGCTAGGTTTTTTCAACATAGTAAGACATGCTAATTTTATGGTGTGCAAGGGGGTGGTGGGGGGATGTAAATCAAGTTGATGAATGGTTGGCTGCCCAGAATGTTATCACGGAAATTTTACACAATTTCCTGGGCTTTGATCTGTGTTAATTGGACCCAGAACGGGTCCAATTCCTGGGCATTAATCTTGTAATATTATCATGCACTAATTCATAACGGGCAAAGGGTTGATCTCAATTACTGTGCCTTTGCTTTTTTTTTTTTTTTTTGAGACAGGGTTTCTCTGTAGCCTGTCCTGGACTGCCATCTGTAGACCAGGCTAGCCTTGAACTCACAGAGATCTGCCTGTCTCTGCCTCCTGAGTGCTGGGATTAAAGGTGTGCACCACCACTGTATACACCTGAGCAAATTCTGCAGCAGTGCCTCATCGCCTAAACCTGTAGCAAATGGCAGGGAAGGTATAAGCAGCTTTGTTTTTCCTGCTGGGCCGCATCTACATTAGCAGTACCTAGGATAGTGCTGGCAGCATACAGGGTACTTAATCCTGAACCAATGATAGCAGCTTGTTTCCTAAGCCCTTACTATATAACACCAGCATTATCGTCTATGTGACATGTAATAATCCATACAGCAGTGTCTGGAGCGGGCCCTGGGCTTCTGTCTCGGGGAGTATAGCACTAATGAGTGTGCTCGTAACAGTTCTACAGCATCCTCATCCTTAGCAGGCATAGGCGAGAGAGAAGGCTCAAACTGAACAGTTCTTATCAGTACAAAGGGTATCCACTCATGGGCCTGCCCCAGTGTGAGGCAGCGCCATGCCACCATGGATAGCTTCTGCAGCTGGAAGGCCAGTGCTGAGCCGCTTAATTTTCCACCTCAGCTCACACTTGGTGTTTAGCTGCATTTTAAAGACTGAGGTCAGTGCAGGGGTTGGGTGGGGGATACTAATCCATTTGGCATCTCTCACCTGGCAGGCCTACCCCAGTGGCTGCCAGGGGCATTCTTCCTGCCCTGTTTTCTCAGGTACCATATAAAAATGGGGCATCCAGGTATGACTCATGTCTATAATCTAGCATTTGGGAGGCGGGCGGCAGTCAGCTGGGGCTCCTGAGGGAGCTCTTGTCTCAAAAAGTCCAAACAAACAAACAAACAAACAAACAAACAAACAAACGAACAAACCAACCAACCCATGAAGCAGACAAAAACTTGGCTGTTGGAATACCCAGCAGCGGGCAGAGCTGCCTACTTTTCTATGGAAATCCCATTTTAATCACTAACTGGTTCCTGAATCACGATGCTGATCTATTCTTGGAAATAAGTTCAACCCACAAACAAACCGAGGAGAAAGCCAACGGTAATTAGCAGAGTAGGGCCGCAGACATCTAGAGTGGGCACCGTCTTCTCCTACCTGTGACAGTCTCCCTCACTGGCTGCGATGAACCTGCAAGGTGGGCAGCTATGGGTTCAGCCGAATTACAGCATCACTACGCTACGTCTTGAACTGGAGGGTGGGCGTGAGGAGATAGTACCCTCAGCCCTGAGCACTGCAAGTGAGTCAGCTCAAGTCCCCAAGCTCGGAAGGTCACCTGGTAGGTGTGGGCACTCGAACCGGAGTTTCGATAGTTCCCTCTTAGTGGCTGATAGTTCCCATCATTTGTGATATCCCCACACATCTCCTTAATTGAAGCCACCATGGAAAGGGAAGAACTGGGAGAAGGACATTATCACAAGGCCCTGGAGCTGGAATTGAAGCAGAGAAGGCAAAGTTGCAGAGTGTACTCACTTGGGGATATTGTCTGAATGTGTCTTGTTAACTTGGCCCTTGGCAAAATTATTAACCCAGGACTTACAGTTCTTGGATAGTTTTTTTTAAAACTTTATTTATATTTCATGTACATTGGTGTTTGCCTGTGCATATGTCTGTGTGAGTATGTGAGATCCCCTGGAACTGGAGTCACAGTTGTGAACTGCCATGTAGGTGCATGGGAATAAACTCCCATGTGGGAGAACAGCCTGTGTTCTTATTGGGATTGTTCTTACTTCAGGAGTGCATACATTCTAGGCTGAACTGTATCAATTTGTCCCTCAAGCCGCAGCACGGGGTAGAGGCAGTGGGATGAAAAGGAAGTATCAGGTCCACTGTATGTTTAAAAACTGGAGATAAAATCTGAAAACCATGCTTCTTCATTTGTCTGCAATAAAGAAGAGAGCGTGACCAGAAAAACGCTCCTCCCAGTATTTGAATCTCTGGACCCCAGAGGTTGTTCGTGTGTCTCCTGGTCAGCTGGAATGGCACAGCAGCAGAAAGCCTGACTCTAGGGAAGTGGAGGAGATGCTCCCGGCAGCTGCCAATGCAGCCAGGCTGGAAGCGGCACACCCCACATCAGAGGATTGCTCAAGACTTGGCCTCCTTCCAAAGCTCTCGCCGCACACTTCCAACAGCCCACTCAGCATCGCCGCTGGGATGACTAACAGACCACCCGAATGTCATCTGTCTGACAGAGCCAGCCCGAGCCTTTATTTCCAAATCTTCTCTTTATCAGTAAATGACAACACTGTTACCCTCCTCACTTAGGAGCCGTTTCCTTTCTGCCTCTTACCGGACTCTAGTAGCTCTTCCGGAAGTCTTGCCAGCCCCACCTTAAATGGACAGCTATGGCCTGTGCATTTCAATCCGCCCCCACTGCTACCACATCAGTCTGGGTCGCTACATGCCCTGCCTGGAGACAGTAGCTCCTAGCTCCCTCCCTGGCCAGTCCAAAACAACAGTCATTGTCATCTAGAATGCAGAACAGAGCATGCACTGTTGATTTACAACTCGAACTCCCAGAGATCCGCCTGCCTCTGCCTCCCAAGTGCTGGGATTAAAGGCGTGCGCCACCACTGCCCGGCTGAATGGTTGACTCTTTATCATTTACATCTTAGTTCAAAGACTAAGCTAAGACGTAATTCATTTACTCATTGAAAATGCTTCTTACAGGACTGGGGAGATGGTTCAGGAGCCCAAGCGCCTGCTATGCAAGTGCGTGGACCTGAGTTCGGATCCCCAGTGTCCATGCAAAAGGTGAGCATGATGGGTGTTCTTGTCACCTTAAAGGTTGGTGGGTAGGGAAGAGGCATGAGGCAGAGATAGGAGAATTCCAGGGTCTTACTTTAAGCTTGTCTAGCAAATCAGTGAGCTCCAGGTTCAGTGAAGAGACTCTGAACAAGCAAGGCAGACAGCAATAGATGAAGGCACCAGGTGCCCCCCCATGTTGTTCACATGCACAGACACGTATACACATGAACACCACATATACACATTTGTGAACATTTAACGTATTTTCTACAGGGTGAAGAATGACTGTCTGAAGGGCAATCATTCCTTCGTTACTTATCCATTTGTTGCTACTCATTGCAATAAAACCTTGAAGACATTCACATTGTTACACACACACACACACACACACACACACACAATTTCAGGGCTGGCCGCTTTGTGTTGGATAACCAACAGGGGGCTCATCTCTGGAAGAGGCTAGTTCTCTTAATATATTTCCAGTATTTATTCTAGCAATACCTCAGTGTTTCTTCCTTTTTTAAAAAATTGAAAATAGATTTTTCCATCCAATATTTTCTGATTAACGTTTTACATCCTCCAGTTCCTCCCAGATCTTCGCCACCTCCCTCACCCCAATCTATACCCCTTCTTTTTTTCAGCAGAAAACAAACAGGCATCTAAAATAAAAATAAATAAGTCAAAATAAAAACAAACTAGACTAGAAAGAAAAAAAACAGGAAAAAAGAGCCACAAGAATAGATGTAGAGACACGTCATGGAAATCCCATAAAAAAATAGAACCAGAAACCATAAAATATAAGCCAAAGATCTAGAAGTCATATGAAACAAAAAACTCCAAAAATACCATTGAGTTTGTGTTTTTTTTTTTTTTTTGCTTTGTTTTGTTTTTAAAAATACTAATTTTGGGGCTAGGCCTTGGCAGCACATGCTTTTAATCCCAGCATTCAAGAGGCAGAGGCAGGTGGATCTCTGAATTTGCAGCCTGGTCTATAGAGTGAGTTCCAGGACAGCCAGGGCGACACAGAGAAGCAATGTTGTGAACAAACAAACAAAAACAATGAAACAAAACAAAATAGCTCATTTTTAGTTTATGAGTGTGAGTTTTTGTTTGCATATGTGTATACATATCATGTGTGTTCCTGGTGCCCAAAGAGCCAGAGGGTGGATCCCCTGGAACTGGAATTATGAATGGTTGTGAGCCACCATGTGGGTGCTGGGAACTGAACCCTGGGTCCTCTGCAAGAGTGGCAGGTGTTCTGAGCCACTGAGCCATATCTCTGGCCCCAGGGACCTTGATCTTATTTATGCATACATGGCTTGAGCTGGAAGCAGTGCTGAGACATGTTAGACACTTAACGACATGAAGCAGCAAATAAGCTGTGGGCATCCCTGACCGGGGATGATCCGTTAGCACTAATTAGACTGATTAAATTGGGTTCATGCAAACACCAAGTCATCAAGTTCATTGCTTTTAGTCTTCTAGACTAAAGACAACCATCTACAGAAAATCTCACTTGATTTCTGAGACAAATAGCTACTCTGTTGTTGTTGTAAGATGAAAAACATTTAGTTTCTATTCAAGCTTTTGTCTAAGATGAAAATGACCACAAGTCATGAAATGGCATGAGAAACCCAGCAAAATTATTCAAGGTCCTTTGTATTCATTTGATGACATTTCTTTCTCTCTCTCTCTGAAACCACCTTGAAATAATGGAGAAGTCCACAATACCAAATATCCATTTAAAAATTAAGCAACTCTAGTTTAACCAGAAATGTGCGTTGAGGGTTTCTCCCGTGGCCAGAGGTCTCCTGAATGTAATAATGCTGGCTAGTGTCATTATCCTATTCTGGACAGACTGTTAGGGCTCAGGAGGTCAAGTTGCCTCCTCAAGGTCAGATGGGTGAGGAGCCAGCACTTGAAGCCTCCAACCTCCACGGTCTTAGCACATCTTTCCCCTTGTTTTTGCTCTACCTGAAATCTTAATGCACACCTTTTATTCTTTCCCACGTGGATAGTATCGAGGAGGCACTAGACAGGGACAAAATGCAAGCTGGGCAGAGGGGGTGGGACACAGTCCATTTGTTCCAGGTAGGTTTCCCCGACACTATGACCTTTATCAAGTTCTTTCACCTCTTAGGGAGTAAAGGTGGGAGTCTTCCTGAGTAGGCATAGAAGGTGCAGCTCTTTCATGCAGAGATGAAGGGCCCTCCCTCCTTGTTGCAGGGACGACACAGAACTTGCAGGTTTCCACCTGATGTGAAAACAGCAGGCTCCACTGAAGAGCACGCGCATCGTCCTTCAGGCTCCCCTCTACGAGCTCCGGGCTTGTATGTGGTAGCTTACTCTATACCGCTCCACATGTGGAAGAAGCAGCTCAAATCTCACAGGGCAGACGATGGAATAACACACTCACCACCCACCACCCCAGCGAACCCACACGTTGCTCAGACTGGGCCACACCAGCACGCTGCGGCACCAGTGTAAACGGCCCTAGTCCTACCTTCCATTTCCTCCTCTCCTCCCAGCTCATATCCAGTCTATCAGCAACGCCTATCTCCTGGATGAGTTCACGGTTCTCTAGCGCTATTACTTCCTCCCCGACCCAGGACGGACTCTTTGCTAATGCAGGCTGTCTTCAAACTCAGGATTGGTTGGCCTTAGCCTCCTGAGTGCTGAGATTGACGGCAGGGGCCACTACACCAATGTTTTTAATGCCATTTGTTACATTTTCCAAGTTCCCTTTTTGTTACAGGGTATGATTGCACTATGTGAAGATGTGTTTGTCCTTCCTATGGCACCCTCTGATCAGTTTAATAAAGATTTCAGTGGCCAATAGCTAGGCAGGAGAGGATAGGTAGAACTTCCAGGGAGAGAGAGGAACTTGGGGGAAGAACCTGAGAAGCTGAATTCATCAGCCAGATGCAGAGGAAGTTGGAGGTACTGTTCCGAGGCACGTGGCGGAATGTGATTAATATAAACGGGTTAAGTGCTAAGAGCTAGCTGAGAACAAACCTAAGCTAGGGTCAAGCTTTCATATTTAATAAGAGGCCTCTGTGTCATTATTCAGAAGCTGGCAGTCCAAAGAAAGACCCGTTACACCTTTTTCTTTTCTTTTCTGAGCCGTGCAGCAATCTTCTTTCATGCTCTTGCATTCCTGGTATCCTAGAAGCCTGTTTCCATAAGGAGGGAGACTGTGCCACTTTCCAGGCTTAAAACCCCACATTCTCTAAAGATTCTTGCATGATTTTGGTACTTATATACACAGACCCAAGGGGTCGATGGTAGGTTCACAGGTTCCATGGTTTCGGATGGGGGAAAATCTCATCTTTAACTTTACAAATTCTAACTACAGTTGAGTTAAGCAGAAAATCTCAGTGCCATTAGCAGCACTTGTCACCCCAAAGCCATAGATATTTCATACCACATCACAACTGTCACAGGTAGTCTGAAATATTGCTATTTCAAAGATAATTACTTGGTCTGCCATAAGATGTATTAATGAAGAAGAATTTGCCTTTCATTGCATCACTGCCTTTTAAATATTTTGATAAGCACATTTTAACTTATTTCCTTCCCATTCTGATGTAATTATTCTTATACAGTTAAAAAATACAAGACTCTGACAGACAGCCAAAGGGCCCATGAGGAAGCATAAGCATCTCCAGTCTAGCTCTGTGTATTTCTCCCTTTCTGCCCTGGAACCTTTGGAGTGACCTACTGGGCATCCTCTATCCCCGCTTCTTTCTCATGGCCAGGCTTTCAGCTCCTTTTTCACAGGACTCCCCAGATCTCCACACACACCTCCACTCTACCCATTCTGGACCACGAGCACTTTTCAATTCCTTTATGACGTTCCTGACTTTCAGAATTGATCTTGCTTGTGTGCCCTTCTCTTCCTGAGCCTTCTGTCCTGGCACATAGACCCTCTTATGACACTGGGCACACCGGGCCTGTTCTCAGCTCAATTCCTAGTCCTGAGAATCCCTAACTTACTCTTGATAAATAACAGCTGAAGAAGTAAACAAACCTTGCAAACCAGAGAATTTCTCTGGGTAGAATTCAGATGAACAGAACACACACACTAGCATAAGACTCGTTCCATAAAACATAGTAAAGTAGACTTTTCTAGCTACATGTGCAGAATAAAAAAAAAAAACCCACAGATATTTAGGAGGATCTGGCTGAGCTTGCTGACATTGGACACGCCCCAGCACAAAGAGGGCTGGAAGGCTCTCTAGGCTCCTCTTGCGGCAACGAGCAGTGCTGTGCCTCCTAATGCTGCCTGATAACTCTGTGCTCCAATTTCAAGGGAGTCCCTACTGAAGAGGGCTTTGGGCTGTGTTCTACATCTCCATCTGCATCAGGTGCGCCACTCATCCTCTCAGGAGTTCAGACAAGCTCTTCGTTAGGCACCTCACACAGACTGAAGAGTCTCTTTCTTGCTGCCTGGTCACCCGTTCTTACTTCATCCTCAGACTTTCTGAGTATCTTCCATGGGGGTGGTTGTGCAGATTATGATAGCAGGTGAAGATGGGGCACTCTGTCAGAAAGTGGGGGCAGTGCTGTTTGTTTTGGTGGCATTTGTTTTATTTGGTGTTTATTTTGGTGTTCAGTGCCTATAGACTGCTTTGTTAAACAGAGGTACCTTCAGGGAAGACATTCTTTTTTTTTTTTTTTTTTTTTTTTTAAGACTATTGTTGTGTGTGTGTGCACGTGCATACCATATATAAATGAGTGCGGGCAGAGGCCAGACTGGGTATGAGATGTCCTGGACCTAGAGTTACAGGTTGCTGTGAGCCATCTTACACAGGTACTGGGACCTGAACTCAGGACCTCTATTAGGAGAAGCAAGTGCTTTTAACCACTGAGCCATCTTTCAGCCCCTAGAGAAGATTTTCTTAAGGGGTAAGGGTGAGAGCTCACGTGTGGGGGTGAGGGACTGATGTGTGTAGAGAGCATGGAGGATTCTGACCGAATGAGTAGCTGCTGTCTGGGGAAGTGTCTGCTTCGTCTGGGAGGCAGACACATCTCGAGCTTCAGTACTCCTGAGACATATACCCAGAGGTGTCCCTACGGCAAAGCCAAGACAACTGTAGAGGAAACCAAATTAGTAACTAGCTGAGGCCCTGTGTGCACACAACTGAGTAGTGGACTCTCCACCAAAGACAGCAAGTCACTCACTGTGGTGATACACATGACATACAGTGGGGCCTCCTTGTGCTGCTGGGAAGGGTAGAACATAAGCGCTTGCCAGATTCTCAGACCCGCCAGAAAAAAGGGAGAGGATAAGAAGCCGGGTCTGAGAGTATTTCCCCACATTTTCTTAAGACACTCCCTGGTCCAGTATGATCCTATGGGGTTTGCTGAGTTGGAGATGGGCAGTAGGGTTTGGTTGCCTCAGAATTGGATTTCTCCTTAGGCCCTGAGCACCACACATCCCCTAAAAATTTAAAAGCTCAAAGAAAGGCATAAAATGTGAGTTTTTTTAAAAAAATGAACTCTGTAGGACATAGGACCAAAGAATAAAAAAAGCAAGTAAATTAGATAAATGAACTTAGGATAGCGCTCACTGACCAAGGATGGCAAGGACTCAGGTAATATATTAAAAAAAAAAAACAATGTACAAATGAATTCCACAAAATGAGAAGGAATATGAGCAAGGTCTCATCATCTTACCATGGTAGCGAGCAAGCCAAACTTCAAGAGGGCAGACTACTGCCGCCCCAGTCCTAGTTTTCCACCTGCTAACATGGAGGTGCTTGTGCCCAGGAGCAGGAGAGCATTAAGTGCTTAGCAGAGTGGCACAGGCCACAGCTGCGGGAGATAACCAGGGGACAATGTGAATAGAAAGAGCCAGCAATGAGGAACACAGCTGCGGCCAAGAAATTCACGGCTGGATCTCACGACCACTGTGGCAAGGGAACGAGGCCAACGGCAAAGGGCCAAGTGACTCGTCCTGGAGGCTGCGGGAGGATTGCATGTGTGATGCTTCTCTCAGGGGAGGGGACAATGGAAATGTTCTACAGTTGGTCGTGGCGATGGTTACACAGTTCTGGGAAACCACTGCATGCCACTGAGTTGGTATGCTTATAAGTTCTAGTTAAATGTGTAAAGCTCCATGAAAATGCCTTGTTTAAAGACACCCGAAGTACCCTTCTGCAAAGAAACACTCCATCTTGCACAACGAGCCTTGCAGGTGTGTCCTGTTACCTTGACACCCTTCTGCTGACAGGGTGTGTGTTCAGATGAACACGGGTGTCTTATACAGCAGCTGGGACTGTACTGTGACAAATGAGTGACCTCTGGGGTTTAGGAACATAAAGGAACCATTTCACTCCTATTTCTTTTCTCACGCTGCCTTGGTGCAGACAGCAAGCCTTTGGAGGGGGTGGTTAATTAGGAAGGGCCACATGATTTTCTAGGGTGGTGAGGATTTTCCCTTCATCTCCCAATTTCTGATTTTTACTGAGTCTTCTCAGATTGAAGCCTGGAGTGTCCCTACATTCCATCTCACACCTCTCCTGATGCGGTTACTGCCAGCGTCTCCTGTGAACTATCGCAGCGAAACTCTGGGCCTCATCACTTGTTCCATCTTCCAGTTGCTACGGCCACCAAAGCTAAAGCCGTGACACACGGTGAGTGGACAACACTGATTCTCTCAGTCTGACCTCAGTTGTCACAGGGTCTTACGCATCCTCCCAAGTGGAGCAGCCCAAAAGCAACTTATCTTTCAGAATTCAAACAGTAAGGAAACAAAAAAGAGTTTAAAGACGCTTCTCTGCCATTTTTGCTATTCGAGCAAACACAGCTTTCTTCTCACGTGCCATCAGAGCATATAGGTCCCTCTAACTCGGTAATGATGGGCTGCAAAGCATGCATTATCCTGACAAGCTCGCAGGGTTCCCGTATTTTCGCGAGAGGAAGCCAGGCAGTAGGGAAGGCAAGCATAGAAATGTGCGCATGATGGATGGATAACAGAGGAGAAGGGCAAAGCCCGAGGACCCAGAGACCTGGCACGGTCTCTTCTTCTCTTTCCCCAAATCAGCTGCATCTGTCGAGACAGGGAGCAGGGAACTGAGGCAATTACACAGTAATTCCAGGGGAAATTCAGTGTTGTTTTTTCACAGGTTGTGAAGCGAAGTTTGGACAAAATGAATTATTTTGATGAGCATTTTTGACGCACTTAACCTCACTCTGTTCGGCCAGCACTCAACACTGTGGACTTTCCTGGCTTTCTAATTGCATCTCTCCTTTGGAAGCTGTCTCAGAAGGAACCGGTGATGTAATGAATCCGTGAAAAGGAGACTCAGATGGGGAGCAAGAGTGACTAGGTGAGAGGAGAGAGCAAAGGACGCGGGAAGCCCTCTGGAGATGAAGAGCAGTTTTTCTACCTTTGCACAGAGCAGCACAGCTAATGTGTATTTCTCCAATAGACCAGAGTGCAAGAGATAGGTGAAAAATACCACTGTTATTCCAGTACTCACTCTTGTGCATTTTGAGATTTAAAAAATTATCATTGTTTGTTAGTGTGTGTACAAGCACATGTATGATAGATGACTGTTGGCATGTATGCTGTAACACATGTGTGGAGAATCAGTTCTCTCCTTCCAGCTTTTCTTGGGTCTATAGGTTATTGGGCTTTTGTGGCAAATACCTTTACCTACTAAGCCATGCTGATGGCCCAGGGGTTATTATTTTTTAATTAATTGCATTTTAGAGCAGTTTTTGGTTCATAGAAAAATGGAATAGGAAGTACAGAATCCCCACATATCAATGTCCTCACTCCCAGTATCCACTGAAACATTTTTGTGTGTTTGAACACTTGTGTCTAGCTAGTAGCACTGTTGGGGGAAATTGTGGAACCTTTGGAAAGTGGGGGCCAGCTGGAGGAAATGAATTACCTGTAGGGGACACAGGCCCTGTAGGTCTTGATCAGACCCCAGTTTGGGCCTGTGCTTTCTACGCCTTTGCTAACTCTGATGTGAGCAAGCAGCCTCATGCTCCCACTGCCGTGGACAGGAACTCACCCTGCTAGTAGGCCTTCTCTGTCATGATGAACTGTACACCCCAAACCAAGAATAGATCCCTTTGCCTTAAGTTGTTCCTGTCATAGAACACCTGCCACCATCAACGTCCCTAACAGGACAGCACAGGTGTTAGCCAACCAACACCGACATGTCACAATGCTACTCAAAGCCAGAGCTGACCCTAGAGTTTTACTCTTGTTGTTATACATTCTTCTGCTTTTTTTTTGAGGGGGGGGGGCACTGGTTTTGAGAGAGGATTTCTCTTTCCAGGAGCCTTCCTGGAACTCACTTTGTAGACCAGGATGGCCTCGAACTCATGGAGATCTGCTTGTCTTTGCCTCCCAAGTACGGGGATTAAAGGCGTGTGCCACCACTGCCTGGCTGGTGTCATACATTCTATGGGCTGGGCATAGACTGTTTTGCATGCTATTGCCATGATATTGCCATACTGAATTAGTTCCACTTCCCTAAAAGCTTCTGTGCTCTATTTATAGATCCTTCCCTCTTGACAAGCAGCTCTGGAGTTAATAGACAGTATCACAGGAAACCAGGGCTTTAGTAACAATGATTTTCACTTTCTTTCCCTCCCTGCTCTCCCCCCCGCCTCTATCCCCCATATTAAGGGATGAACCTAGGGGCTCACTCATGCTGGGCAATCTCATTCTTCTCTTTCTGAAGTATATCTAGTTCTGTGGAAGGGAAGCCTGGGGACTGGTAAGGAAGCCTTGGGTTCTGTGTGTGCCAAGCATATGCTGATGAGCAAAGGAAGAAAGAAGGTGAACAGCCAGTTTGTTGACATTAGAGAGGGAGCCTTTGGGAGGGGGTCAGGTCATGAGGATGGGAACTCTCATAAGTGGCATTAGTGCCCTCACAGAAGAGACCACTGAGAGTGAGATCATCTGTCACTTGAAGATATAGCAAGAAGCCAATTAGAAGGGAGTCCCCACCAGAACCCAATCATCCTGGCTGATCAGATTCCATAACTGTAGGAAGTGAATGCCTATTGTTTATAAGTCACCTTATTTATGGTGTTTTGTTACAAGCAGTCTCAGTTGGAGTAAAATGTTAGGTATGTAGAGACCATGTGTGCTTTAGTGAGAAGGGACCTGGCCTGTTCTTCTGCCTTACCAGCCCCCAGGCTACAAGTATTTAAGATCTTGGGAGAGTTTCTTACTACCTGAGTTGCAGCTTGCTCATCTACAAAGTTGGACAAAGCCTTTGTTATTGTAGGAATACAGGAAACATTGAAATAGGATATCTTACAATATTTTCCCTTTGCCTGGTCATCAGGAAGGGAAAAACTGGGGTGTGAACACCTTTATGGTAAAATACAGGTAGATTCAAAGTTAACTAGTGGATCGAGGTGCATTCTGGAAAGTGAGGCTCTTAGCACAGCAGGGCACAGCAGGGCACACCAGGGCATAGCAGGGACCGAAGACTGAGCTCCCATCACAGATGGAACACTCTTCCACTTTGGCAAAGAGAAGTTACCATATCCACTCTAGCAATGCCAACTGCCAATGATAGTTGTTCGTTAGGCAGCACCTACCCTACTCTCAACATTTCCTAGTGAAATACTGTAAAGCTATGCATTTCTTCAGAATGAAATGCCAGTTGACTAAAGCTGCCAATGCACACGGGGCTGGCAGAAGCCCTCAGCCGGGAGCGCTGTGCACACTCTGTGACTCTGTCTCAGCAATCTGCACAGGCCCCCTACGATTTATGTCTCCCCTAGGCTCTACCAGGTGTCTTTTACCTTGCACAGGTAATTCCTGAGAGTTAACTGTGCCTTCTTATTTCAGAGGATTCAGGAAGAAGATGACTACCAGTTGCAATCATTCAGTGACATTTTGCTGTTCTTCTCTCAGACTCCCCTTTACAAAGCTCTCCTGCCAGCAGCTCAGGGATACCTTTGCCTCCACCTTCCTGACTCTCGTGTGATAACATTTAATCGTCTGCCTTTCCAAAGACTCAACACCTTAACATCCAACATTTGCTGTAGGGACAGGTGCTTATATTGAAGTCAGCCATGGCAGCCCAGTCACATTGTGTTGGCTTCCTCTTACTCTCCTTCCGGATGTGTTTAAAGAAAACCTGGCTGGATTTTCTTGCACATGTGGGAAGGCATAGGGATGAGTTTGTGAAGAGCACAGACATTTCTCTGCCACTGAGTGGCTGTTCTGGGAAGGCACGCTGATAATATCCGGGCCTCAGATGCACACCTGTTTGCTATGCCATACTTTGCCTCCTCTCTGCTTTTTGAAACACAGAGAAGGGAAAATAACGCCACAGGGAAGAATTCTTGGTGCTCCTTGTCTTTGCATCTTATCCCACTGAAGTTCTCAGATGGGATGAAGAAGGGGGAGGAACCAGGTCTTAATGAGCATGTGGATTCCAAGGCGTATCTCAACCCAAGTTCAATGCAAGTGCCAGGACAATTTAAAATAGAAGAATCCTCTCATGTAACTCATTTTATCCAGGGAATTGGATTTCCCCCCAAATTAATCCTTTACTAGCAACGAAAGGGCTGAGAGCACAGGCGCCGAGCTCTTAACTAACTTCCATCTGGCATGGCCATGTGAACACTTCGGTTGGCTTGCTTTTTTAATGAAGTGATTTTTAATGAAGTAAGCTGTGAATTTAATAGATACCTTAAAACAGCTTCTTTGTAACTAAGCGTTAAGTAATGAAACAACTGCCAAATTAGCCACCCAAACCAAGAGGAAATCATAAGGCCAATCAACTGTAGGACCTGGGGTTGCTGCGGCCTCTGGCTGTCAGATCTGCCATCTGAATGGCTGGCAGAGTCAGGACGGTGCCACAAGGCCACACGGAGGCAGGCAGCCTGGTGGTAGGCCTGCTAAATGACCTTGCCAAAGGTCAAGGGGACGTGTGGCTAGCAACAGTCATCACAAGGGCAAGGGATCATAGCTACTGCTACTCTCATTAGTGTTCATGCAAGGACACTCTTCAGAGGTCCATTCACCTCGTGGTTATAGATTGGCCTCTCCAGCCTGACTGGGGACAAGAGGGAGAAAATCACTATAGCAGATAGCGGTAATAAGACATGTATAAACAAAAGCCTGAAAGGTAGAAGAAACCACCCCATTTCAGTAAATAGGAGGCAGGCAATGCAAGCCGGTGGAAGAGCTGAGTGGTATAAGCAACAGGCAAGCCGGGGAACTGGAAAGTGCGGGTCCCACCTCAAGATATTCAGACTCTTTAGTGAAAACCGAAGTTATCAACGTAATAAGAGTATCACATGGTCTGACTGTAGGCTACAAGCCTCACTTCCTGCTGCACCCACAGACTGCGAGGGGCAACCAAGTTTGCTGGGGCTCCAAAAGCAACAAAATTCACCTGGGAATTTCCTCAAATCCGTTTATACCCACTATGGCGTCATCCCCCAATTACCCATTACCACAGGGCTTGCTGATGGATACATGAAAGCAAAACTTTCCCCTTTTCAATTGGATGAATATTAAAAATGAAAACAAAACACACTAAGAGTACAACATTGTTTCTACCTGTAGGCCTGACATACATGAATAAATGTATATATTCACATATAATGTAAAAAATTAACACAGTATCCTACACATACACAAGTATTTAATATTTTTGCAAGATTTACTCATTTTTATTTTATGTGTATAAGTATTTTGCCTTCATGTATGTCTGTGTACTGTGTGTGTAGTGCCCACAGAGGCCAGAAGAAGGTGTTCTATAACCAGAAACTCGAGGTATAGACAGATGTGATCTGCCATATGAGTGCTGAGAATTGAGCCTGGTGTCTTGGAAGAGGACCACTGTTGACTGCTGAGCCATCCCTCCAGCCCCAGAAGTAACTGAATATATTAAACAGCAAGTGGCAATGCATAAAGTAGTTTCTCCATTGAGGCTTTCTCTCTCTGTGTGTAGTTCTCTCTCTGTGTGTATGTGTGTAGTTCTGTGCTATGTGTGTAGTTCTCTCTCTGTGTGCAGTTCTGTCTCTGTGTAGTTTTCTCTGTTGTGTGTGTTGTTCTCTGTGTGTGTGTAGTTCTGTGCTATGTGTGTAGTTCTCTCTCTGTGTGTAGTTCTCTCTCTGTGTGTAGTTCTCTCTCTGTGTAGTTTTCTCTGTTGTGTGTGTTGTTCTCTGTGTGTGTAGTTCCGTGCTATGTGTGTAGTTCTCTATCTTTCTCTGTGTAGTTCTCTCTCTTTCTCTGTGTAGTTCTCTCTCTCTCTGTGTAGTTTCTCCCTGCTGGGTAGCTGAAGATTAGACTGAATCCAGAGAACACTTTAAAACCATATTCCTACAGTATCCTAAAAGAAATAAAGTCACAAATAAGAAAATTGATGAAAAATATCCTTAACTCTATTTCCCTAGTTTTATATTCATTCTGTAGGTAGCTGATATGTTTGAAAACAGTCTTTAGTTTCAATTTAGCTAAATCTTTGACTCACAGGGAACAGCTTTTTAAACTGTTTGTATAATTTTTACCAGTTTTCAGGTCTGTGTAAAGGAAACAGAAACATGGAAACCTAACCACGCCCTCTGTGAACAATCACATCTCTCTGATTGAAGAAGACCCGTCTTTTTTACCACACCCCCACCATTCCTTGCTGTTTCCTTTCCATCGCCACATTGCTGAGCTGATCTCTAACTTCTGGGCGAACTTTTGATCTGAGTTTTCTGGGCAAAGGTGGCTGTTATATACACATGTCCTAAGAATCTGTGGCAGATATTAGATCTTTAGGAACTGATGTTGCCAGCAATCTGTTTGCACATACACGTTGATATGGGCTTCCCTGGCAAAGTGGTCAATCAGAATCACTGTCATAGCAGTGTGCTGGAGTCCAGGCTGTGTGTGTGTGTGTGTGTGTGTGTGTGTGAGAGAGAGAGAGAGAGAGAGAGAGAGAGAGGGAGAGAGAGAGAGAGAGAGAGAGAGAGAGAGAGAGAGAGAGAGAGAGATCAGCTTACTGTATCTTACTCTTTGTTAAAAAAAAAAAAGAGTTTCAGAATTGACCTCATCAAGAGAACCAAGGAAAACTAGAGGAGCAGGAAGGGCACTATCAACCTCCCAGGTGAGCCATCCAGTGGGTCCTCTTACAGTTAGTGCGTATTTATTCACTACATTCTAGCGGGCCATTATTGTGGGGAGTAATTCATCTTATAAACTGCCTCTGGGCACATTTTCATTGTCAACAAACTCACAACAGCTTGCTGAGGGCCGTGCTGGCTGTGAAGGTATGGGGTGCACGTGTCAGAACTGCCCCCTTTTCTATGTCTCCTATAGATTGACCATTTTCCTTTCTTTCAAACCATGCATGACTGGACACAGACTCATGAGACTGCTTTTGCTGGACCACAGCAAAAATTCATCCACATCTGACTAAAGGAGATGACTGCTTTGTCACTCTCATGGGCCGAAACTAACTTGTTTTACTGGTTTGCTTTGCAGCAGGAAAATACACAGGACATAACATTCGCAATGTGGACAGGTAGGCAAGTTAGGCAAGAGGCGAGATTAAGCATGCTCATGGAAAGCGCGGTTTGTTCGTTGGGTTGGGAACCCAGAGCCTCCTGCATGCTAAGCAAGTGCTCTCCCATTGAACATTATTTAATCCAAGAACGTATTTTTTTTTTTTTAAATAATAAAGACATTTAGCTTTATAGAGACCAAAAGATGCCATGGAAAGCCCCTCATCTACCCTCTTCCACAGTGAAGCAGAGGAACTGAGCAGACACACAGATGGCCACACAGATGGTCAGTGGCTAAGAGGGAGGGGGTGCCCAGGCTGGAGGTTCTAATAAAAACCAGCTATGGGTTTGGCCATTATGAGCAGAAACTCGCCCTCTGAGGGGAAAACATTTCAC
Organism: Chionomys nivalis; assembly: GCF_950005125.1. NCBI lineage: Eukaryota > Metazoa > Chordata > Mammalia > Rodentia > Cricetidae > Chionomys > Chionomys nivalis. The sequence continues at coordinate 27,851,653 of NC_080099.1, read as the reverse complement.
ATCACAGCCTGTGTATATACAACAGTCCTGGGCTCTGGACCTCCAATGAATGAGTAAGAGCTGGTGCAAAGTTCAGAAGAGGAGGTGAAAGAGGATGCCGCAGGGACAGGGAGGAAAGGGCAGTAAAGGGCTCTGATGAATGCAGGGCTGAAGGGGCTTCCCAAAAGTGCAAATCTGAGATGCTGAAGTTATTGCAGCTGGTGTTAGCATCTCGTTGCTGACAAATAAAATTTACAAATGACTTCTAAAACTGCTTCCTCCAGCAACAAGAGCTGCATTGTCACATTGATTTTAAAATTAAATGCTATAGAATTTTCTCGCTTTAATGAGAAGGCAGATCCGAGTGGTAAACAAAGTAATGATTAAAACAATTAAGAGAATAAAAATGAGAACTAATGCGACAATACTCCTAATCCTTAACCCAAATAGGCAGCTTTGGCTGGCATACCAACAAGATGCATGCTCGTCTCTAGATGAGTTATTGAGACGCATTGGCCTCCACGAATATGCTGCCCTTTGGTAAGACTGGGAAAAGTCAATCAGCAATGTCACTTGTTTAAAAGTCTGCCTGCACCTGGTTCTCATTTGTTCTCCAGCTGAGAAACCAAAGACCACCTTTTATTGCTTGTGGTTAAACAACAAGTTCACTTCTCCATGGGATGATCAAACGGCCAGCCTCCCCCGTCTGCGAGGGTTTGCCTTTCACTTTCAACTTGTTCAATCATCGTTAACTCTGAAAACTCACAGTCCATCTGGGCGATGAAAATTTCACCACTGCTGCCGGCCTGGGTGAAGGTTTTGTAGGCGAGGCCCTAAATCTTGTAGAGCACCTCACACATTCTCAAGGTCATCTGCCTTGTGGCCTTGTTTAATGGCAGTTGGCGACCATCCCGACGGTCAGCCTGGGACCTGACACTGGCAACTTTGAAGAGTCTTTGCACGTGATACGCTCTCTGAGATGGCAGAGGGTCATGGTGCGTTATTAAGAAACTACATTGTGAGCATGTGAGCACACACCAGCAGCCCTCTCTTGGATTTTGGCCAGTCTGAAGATCTCCATAACGAAGACCATTGGGAAGGATCCATTTAAAAGCCTGATTTCCTCACCAAGGGGAAGCCAGCTCCCCTGGAGAGACTGCAATGGCAAATTGGGGAGATTCCAAATGTTTCTGGAAAGGAGAAATAGATTTCTTTTCCCTTTTGCTATTCGACTTGGGAAATCTTTGTGTTCTCTATTTATTATTTCATTGCCTCTGTCTCTCAGAGGGACTCTGGCATGTTAGGGTCCTGAGAACCTGGTACAGGGCCAGATCCTGACAGGCAATCTCTGAATATGAATTTCTGAAAGTGGCTGTCAAGTGGCAAAATGGCTACAAAAGAGGTCGCTTGGTGCAGCCTTCACAGAAGCAGAGTCTGCTGGGGCAAGCCAATAACTGTTGCACCACTTGGGAGTTAGGTCACACACCAGGCTAGCTCCAGTTTAAGTCCTGATTAAAGTTTCAAGGTCAAAACCGCGAGGACGTACACAGAGCTTTCAGTGTCTCGACGTCAGCCTCTGCTGTACAGTCTCCAGGAAGAGCCCCTCGATTTCAGGCTTGAGTTATGGTTGTGGTTTCCCTGGGATGCCTTGACACAGACATACAATTCTCAGTATATCTGTACTACAAGCACTCTACCTCATAATGCATTAAAATATTTACTGTTGCCAATGACTGGGTCTTTAATTGACTAGCAGGATTTAGAGGTAGGAGAGAGGGCAGAAACACCTGAATAATCCCTCTCCTCTAATGATTCTAAGACCAGCCCAGTCCCTAGGTCTCAAGGAAAATCCTGTGCGTCTGAAAACAGAAAGGAAAACATCCTGCTACTTCAGTGAATCAACAGCATCACCTCTTACGAAAGGAAGTCCCAGCTTAAGGCAGTTCACTGAAAAGCATCGGAAAGACCTTTGCTCACTCAAATATTTTCATGTTTTCTGATTCTAAGTGTTCTATACTCAGTGATTGTTTAATCCTTACAGTGGTTCCAAGGGGTGAGATGAGTTACCCGGGTGACAGAACTCAGGAAGTCTGGGTCTAATCCACTGTGCTACCCAGTTATCCTTTCTCAAGGAGACTTCTCGGGTATACAACCCTAATACCCCTTTATGTGTTGCTTCAAGTTGGGGAGATGGTGTGCGGAAACGGGTTTGACACGTATATTCATATCAAAGGCGTTAACAAATGGAGATCCTGTCCTCAGCTTCCCCTTCCTCCTTACACTGAATTCTTTCTTGTTTCCACGAAACCTTGTGGAAGTTACACAAGGTTTAACTACTGCTGGCTCCTGAGTGAGATGGTAAGCTGTCCCTCTTGGCCTTTCTCTCTGTCTCTCTCTGTCTCTCTCTCTGTCTCTCTCTCTCTGTCTCTCTCTCTCTGTCTCTCTCTCTCTGTCTCTGTCTCTCTCTCTCTCTCAGAGCTATTGCTGTGCTCCGGTGAAGCTCTACAGGATTTGTGACTGGACATAAAAGCAGACATCATTTGCTCATTACAGCTAAGTTTTCAGGACGTGCTCCACTTACTGACCTCCACCAACGGCCTGGGCTTGCGCTCGACTGCAAACCTGAAGTGGCAGAGCTCACAGTAGCTGGTATTGGAGGATGACAGCCAGTGCTCCAGGCAGCTCCGATGGATTGTCCCCAAGGTCCCCGTACATTCACATGGAGAGAGCAAATCCTCTTGGCTGCTGCCCTCATGGCAGATCCTGCACATTGGCCGGTCATTGAAGGGGCTGCAAGAGAAGGAGGGGTACCTGCTGGTCACTGAGTGACAACCCACCGCCCTGTGGAGGGCCCTTGATCTGCATCATTGGGCCCTCCCCAGGGGCAGCTGCTCAGAATACAAGCTGCGCTAAGCTCCCCTCCTTAAAGGTATATGTGTGCCTGAATATATTTCCTCTGAACACTGCGGACTCATATTTTTTCATGTGTGAAGCCAGTGAGCCTTAATGACTTGACCTGTTAATTTGTTGAATAGACAAATGATGATATGTTCATTTCTATCATTCTTTTCCTTTATCTGTTGGAATACTTTTAGGTATAAACATTACCTTCAACATGGTTACCTAGTAATGTGGTTTGGACAGGAATGTTAGGATTTATAATTGTTTTATGGGACATGTTTTGGAAAATTTGGTCCTCTTGCATCTTCAGAGTGATGAAAAACTTGGTATCTCTGTGAGCTGATAGGTTTAAATATGCCTATATGTTTTAAAAATTTATGGTTTCTTTGCATGTGCATGCGTGTGTATATTTACATGTGTGTGTGCACATGTATATATAGGCACACATTCCCATGTGTGTATGCTAGGGGCCAGAAGTTGATGCTGGGTGTCATCATGGATGTTGCTCTCCATCTATAAATTAAGGCTCTCTCTCTTGAACTCAGATCTAGCAAATAGATAAACTAGTCTGTGTAGTCAGGCAGCTTGCTCTGGAGAGTTCCCTGTCTCCACCTCAAAAGTGTAGGGATTAAAAGTGAGCAGTCACATCTGTTCAGCCTTGATGTGGATGCTGGGGATCCCAACTCTGGCCTGCATGTTTGTGTGGCAAGTGCATTATCCCCCGAGCATCTTCCAGTCCACTTCTTTCTTTCCTATATTTTCCAGCACCAGATTTTTGTCTTGAACATAGAAAAAGCTCAGGCAAACCGCCAATCAAAAAATAAAATTATGGGCTAGGGAGACGGTTCCATGGTTAAATTCACATGTTCTTGCAGAAGACATGAGTTCAATTCCCAGAATCTACATGGTGGCTTGCAACCATCTGCAGCTCCAGTTCTAGGGGATTCAGCATCCTCTTTTGACCTCTGTAGGCACCAGTCACACAAGTGGTATTTATACACATACATACAGGCAGGCAAAAGACTCACACATATAAAATACAATAAATCTACAAAAATCATTCATTACTATTTAGAACAAATTCTTTCAAAAAGCTTTTTAGAGCTAGGTGGTGGTGGTGCACGCCTGTAATCCCAGCACTTGGGAGGCAGAGGCAGGCGGGTCTCTGTGAGGTCTAGAAAGCAAGTTCTAGGATAGCCAGAGCTGTTACACAGATAAACCTGTCTTGAAATACCCCTCCCCCCCAAAAAAAAGCTTTTTAGGTTTAATTTTATATGTGTGAGTGTTTTGCTGGCAGGTAGTATGTACACCACACACATGCCTGGTGCTCACAGAAGCAAGAAAGGGGCATTGGATCCATGGAACTGGAGTTATGGATGATTCTGAGCCACCATGCGGTTGCCAGGAACGGAATCTGGTCCTCTGCAAGAGCAGTGAGTGTTTTTAACAGCTGAGTCATCTCTCCAGCCCCAAGAACAAATTCTTTTGAAATGACATCAATTGTAGTTTTTAGACAAAGAGCGTCATTTGAGTCAGATGAAGGTATACACAAGGTTACCTTCATTTCTCTTTTCAATGCTGCAGGAGAGTGAGAGCAGGAAGTAAACTGGCACCTGACTCTGAAGCAGCATACTGAGCTGGGCACAGACGGGAGGTGTGGATGGCCCTCTGAGCTTGTGGAGACACTCCCTAGGATGCTGGAGACCTAAAGGGCCCTCTGAGCTCAGGAGACACTCCCTAAGATGCTGGAGACCCAAAGGGCCCTCTGAGCTCAGGAGACACTCCCTAAGATGCTGGAGACCCAAAGGGCCCTCTGAGCTCGTGGAGACATCCCTAAGATGCTGGAGACCCAAAGGGCCCTCTGAGCTCGTGGAGACACTCCCTAGGACGCTGGAGACCCAAAGGGCCTTCTGAGCTCAGGAGACACTCCCTAGGATACTGGAGACTCAACAGGGCCCTCTGAGCTCGTGGAGACATCCCTAGGACGCTGGAGACACTACACTGCAAGGGAGTGGTGGATATGTCCTACTCTGGTGGCCTCTAGAGTTCTGCATTCAAGGGAAAAGCCAGTCCCTCCTATTTCTTGAAGAGGGCATGGCACTGTCAAGGGTTCCCAGCTCTGCAATCTGGCTGCCTAGGCTCAAACACAAGCTCGGAGCTTACTTGTCAGACAGCTGTGAACAAGTAACTTCTTCTTGCCATAATTTAGTCTCCTGATCTCTAAAATGGGCTCAAAAGTGAGAAAAGTTGGTCTGGAGCTGAGGCTTAGATCTGAAGGACCTAGAACGACCCAGGCTGTGGAAAATCAAGTGACGCAGACCTCACCATGCAAGCCTAATGGAAATATCAAATTAAGATGACTTCAGTTTTCAATGAGAGGGGCCATCTGCCTCCATGACTGGCATTTTAAAAGAATGTTGTCATGGTGTGTGACAACCCAGGTTCCTTTCACACTTTTGCTTTCTTTCTCCCAAGTCCGCCAGAGAGGATGTTAACCTAGGTCCATGCCCCATTACTTTTTAATGCTATCTCTGAACCAAATGGAAACAGCCATGGAAACACTACTGATCGCCAAAGGCCTTTCTGGAAATGATCCTGAGAATGAACAAGAGTTAGAAGCGGGCAGGATCACCCTTTCACTCGTCCAGGAAACCAGTCCAGGCTCTGGGGAGAGGACGGTGAGAAGCTGACAGCTGGCTTTTGTCTCTTGGCCTCCTTTGTTTGTTTTGAATCTTATCAGGGAAAAACTGTAGTGTTTTGGTGTATACTGATGTGTGGCCCAGAAGTAGTTGAAAGAGAGACACCCCCCCACACACACACACATATAGACAGACAGACAGAGTTCTCAGTTACACTGACAGACACAGTTTTCAAGTTACATCAACCAGCCTGCTCTTCTTGATCAAGCAAAGTGAGTGGTGCCTGCTAGGATGGCTGGTGCACATACTGCCATCCATCCTTGGTTCATAGGGGGCCAGTGACATTTACCACCTCTTTATGTTCTGAGCACTAGCCAATTGCTGGAAACTCTCCAAGAAGCGGGAAACATACACTACATATTTTTCTTTCTGTCTTCTGTGACAGCCACACATATTTTAAAGATTGACTTTGTTATTTTTAATAGTGTATGTGTGCGTGCGTGCGTGCATGTGTGTGTGTATGCACATGAGTACACTTGCCTAGAAAGGCCAAAGGTATTAGCGCCCCCCACCCCAACTGGAATTATAGGAGCCTGTGAGCTGCCTGGTATGGGTGCTAGGGAACTGGAGAAGCCATGTACATGGTACACTAGGAGTCTGTAGCCCCCAATCTGCCATGGGCAACAGCAGCATAAGAGGAAACCTTAGGGACAAGGAACTGGCCTGAATAAGGGGTCTCCAGGCTGTTTAGAGACAGGGAAACCAGCTGTGACAGCAGTTTACAGGCTGGACTGTGCCTGGAGAGGGAGAGGCGGGGATGGGGCTGTAGAGTGAAAGGGATAACAGGACAGACCCCTACGTGGAGAAAGGATACGCCCCCAGAGAACAGCCTGGACGGCATATCCACTGGGTAGTGCTAAGTGGAATACACACTGGGAACATTCCTTCAAAAGTTTTTTCCACAAAGCCAGGCATGGTGGCACATGCCTCTAATCCGAGTATGCAAGAGGTGGAGGCAGGACCAGGCCTTCAGGGCCATCCTTAGCTACACAGTGAGTATGAGGCTAGCCTGGGCTACTGGAGACCTTATTTCAATTTCACAAATCCAATCACTTTGGCTCTGCCACCTGAAATCAGGTGACTTCTACCTTCTGTCCTAACAAAGGGCTAGCTTTGTTAGATGCTGGGGACAAGAGGACAAAACCAGCCACAGCAGTGTCAAAATAACAAATGTACAGCAAGCAGCCCCATATCTCGTGGCAGCTTTTCCCTGCCTAGCTCTCTACAGTGGCTTTAGGAGGAATGTGGCCACATGAATTTTAGCTTTATGATCCTGCTGCTGTGGAAACAGCCACAGAACATAGATAGCCTTTTTATTTTTTCTTTTTCCCAGTACCTTTCTTCCCGGACACAAAGACCTGAACACCAATTATCCTCCCTTTAACATTCTCCACTTGACAAGCAGCTCTTTGGATCAATTGCAGACCCGTGTATTTTAACGGTGGCACTACCTCTGGGTGGCAAGAGTCCGCACTACGGTTGACAGCAACTGCCCGTCCTTGGCTGAGACTTGCATGACATACTGTGGCTGCCCATTCACCAGGCTGCCACAATCCTCCACAGTCTTCACCACAGGCGCAGCTGAGCTGGTGCAGTCTGGCAAGACTTCGGGCAGGTGACTGCAGCGGCTGGTTGTCATGGCAACAGACAGCAATTACTCTGCTAATGGCTTCCACATTCATAGAGGATTTCCATCTAAGAGAGATCAGAAAACAGTTTACTTGGCTGGATGGTTAATGGAAAATGGAGAATTATGGGCCACCAACATCAGCATGTCATTATTTAATATAAATACTAGGGTAGCTTAGATGCGGCATTATTATCTTGTTACTATTTAACACAAGCATACTTGCATACATTTGCACACACACTCACTCATACGTACACAGGCCACGAGAGTGATGAACACCTGCTTATAAAAAAGACAACAAGCATGTGCACACACACAAACACATACACACATACACACACATTTCAGAGCCCTGCTTTCCATGGGGGGACAGAATGATGGCTCCGAAGCTCAGACCTGAAGAGAAGATAAGCGATTCTCCCACTCTGCACCAGCGATGCAATAAGTCTTTGTTGACACTCACTAAAAGTTACTAGAATCATTATTAAAACTGCTCGCAACTAGTTTTTCTTGTAAGCAATTTATTCTTTATGCAGTTTTATTCAGAGATGCTAAGATTAAAAACAGGGAGGAAAAAAAAAGGAAGGGAAAGCAAAGAATCTGGCAAAATTGCACACTCTGGGGCATCATTCAATCTGCCACATATACGTCCTGTAATGTAACCATCTACCTCAAAAACCACAGACTAACTTCCTGTGAAAAACTAACCCACCTGAGCCAGGTTCAAACAGTTGCTCAGGCAATGATTAGTTTGATGAACTGCTTTGTTTTTCAAATGGGTATTATAATAAATACATTAGCATTGACTTTCGTTTGTGTGCTACGGAACAAAGATGCGTGTGTGAGTCATGAGGAAACTTGCAGGATTCATTACACCCAGAGGTGATGTGACACAGCGCCACCACCCACTGTGCCCTTTCTGTCACCTCATGCTCCACATGGTTCGAGCTCAGTACGTGGGATTGGTTGACAGATGGAACTCTTGTCACGCAAGCAGTCAGGGTCATCAAAGCTCAAACCCAGGCAATGTAAACCTTGTCTTTCCCCCTCTAACTCAGAAAAAGATACTTGGGATCCCTCCAGGGGTGGTTTCTAGACATTTGTCTCTACTTTTTATGTTTTACTTGATCTCTACAGGTCTGGAAGACAGGATCTTCCTGTGCATCAGGGCAAGAACATGGTGTTTTCAGGTGGACTTGAGTGGACAGTTTCCCTCCTGACAGGCTCAGGTCTCATTGTTTGAAACAAATGGCCCTGATCTATCCTTGCTACTGAGGTGCATGACTGACTGCCTTTTTTCTTGTTACCAGAAGCCTCCCTGGGTGCATACTTGCGTGCATGTGTGTGTGTGTGTGTGCGCGCGCGCGCGCGCGAGCATGCGCGTGCGTTCTGTCCAGCAGCCCTCTGGAATCCATAATGGAAAAATGGCTGTGGATACCAATTCTTGGTCAGGGGGTGATGCAGGAACATTGACAGTGGCTGTCCATTCAAGTCATTTTACAGTACCAAATATCAAAAATCCAAAGAAACAGATGGATAGTATAGAGCATAGTTTTATTTTCCAAAAATAGGCTTTGTTGGGGTCTGAGGAGATAGCTCTCTGGATAAAGTGCTTGCTGTAGAAGAATGAAGACCAGAGGCCCGCAGAACCCACATGCAAGCCTGGCAGCTATGGTGGCTGCCTGTGATCCAGCACTCAGAAGACGGAATCAGGGGATCACTGGAGAAAGCTGGCTAGTTAGGTTGACAGGAATCAGTGAGCTCCAGGCTCAGAGGGAGACCCTGTCTCAATAAACAAAGTGGTGAGAGGCTGAGGCATCAACTTTGGACCTGTGTGACAAACATATGTGTATATTTCGTACATGCACACATACATGTTAACATGCATACACATGTAAAACTAGATTTTGTTGCTTTACTTTCTATTATATATATTGTATGTTCTAGAAAGCATGGAGAAACTCGTTCACGATCCCACTACTCAGAAACACAGAATTCTTATGGGGCAGATACCTTTTTGTTTTTTGGGCAGAATTTGCCGTGTGGAGATTGCTTGTAGCTGAACCAGAGAGACTCCCCCCCCCCCTTTAAATGGAGTTACTGTAGCGTTCAGGCCAATAAACAAAGGGATGCTAAAAGATGGTCCTCCTCTCAAACTGTGTATAACCCCTCCTCTAGCCTACCCTGACAAAACCTCATTGAAGTGATTCTAAATTCTCATAGTGCCTCACAGCCACAAAGTGCAGCTTCCTGGCACAGCTCGCTTGCTTCACAAAGCAGCCATAGATGAAGAGCCAGGGGTGTGTTGGCAGGAAAAGCAGACACAGTGACCTTCTGCTGCACAGAATCATTATGTCTGGGTGCACTCCGAGAGTCTATTTTTGGCTTTTGCATAACTCCAGTCCAGAGAGTGGAGCTCTCTCTCTCTCTCTCTCTCTCTCTCTCTCTCTCTCTCTCTCTCCTTGATGAACTGGAAGGGGGGGAGGCAGAGAGTGGTGCACAGGGGCCAGTGGGAGCCAGGGCTATCCCTAGTTAGGTTACCCACTTCAGGCATGGTCAGTCACTAGTAACAGAGTAAGCTCTCCTCAAAGGAAGTAGTGAGTGCCCTTACCTCTACAACAAAATGCCTTTAAAATATTCTAGACACAGTTTCTCTTGGACATATTTTCATCTATGATTTAGCTTCTGAATGATATATTCCATTTCACTTCTCACCTCACAAGCAAAGGGTTCTGGGCACTGTGTTCAATAAGGTACCTCTACCTTGCCTCTCTTTCAAGCAAGCCTTGACTTCTTCTCATGTACAATGAATATAGAACCATGCACCCTGGATCCTCTAAACTGTCACTGAACTTAGGAGTCAGCTGAAGAACTATTCCAATCTAGCACTCCTGGAAGAAAAAAAATCAGCATGCCTGCTCTATACCACTGAATACCTTTGAGAGCCAAGGGCTGTCACGCTGGCAGAGAATCCCACTAGATGTCAAAAGACTATTCTTTGGATTAAAACTGGGGTGGGAGGGATCACACAGAGCATGAATGTACCTGATCAAGTGGAGATGGCTGAGTTGGTTCCAGCCCCAGATGAATAGATCCAATCACCTACTCATGCAGAGGAGGAGGGAAGAGGGCACGTGGCGCCCTGATCTTAGGGAGGAGGACGTTCAGGGGTTGAGATGAGGTATGGGTGGGCATAAGTGGGCCCGCAGGCTGTAGGTATTGATTGGCATGCATATGTTACACCTGGGGCAGTGACAAATGGCCCAGCGCATTCCCGTCTTGATTGGAGCCTCTTGGGAAAACAGCAGGCTGTTGCTTTGGATGCTCAAAGGAGCCGAGCTGTGGGTGTGCAGCTAGCACTGGTCTCCCACTGACCTTGCAAACCTCAACCACCATTTGACTGCTTTCTCAGCAGTGCCCATGCAACTTCTCTATAGAAAGGGAAGTGGCTTCCAAGCCCACCTAAGAATGCTTTTCTTTTACATTTCTGCAGTGCCTGGAAAGATGGGTATGTGTAAGCTTGAAATCTCAAGCTCCACCGGTAGGAGGGGTCCTTTGTTGGTTGGGTTTGACATCTTATTCAATTTCATTCTCAGGTTGAGAATAAAGGATGATTTGGTACTGGACAAACTCAGCTGCACACAGTGGGAAGAGTGGGCGTAGGTGGATAAGGGGGAGACAGTGAAAAATGGATCAGGAGGCTAAATAAATGAAAGCCTGATTACCGAATTGTTAAAATAGAAAGGCTTGTCTGTTAAAACTATGACCCTTGCAAAGGACGGAGTACAGGTTTTACAAAAGCAGGAGCCCCAACCAGGCTGCAGCTAATCATCGCCGGGTTTCTGGAACAGTGTGCCACTGGTAAGTGATTTCCATGGGAACGTGGCTGGCATCGTGAAGACGCAGACTCAGGACATGGGGGAAGGGAAGGGAAGAGCTCAGAAAGTACATCCAGGCTCACCTCTCCAATCTGGTGCCCCAGACTCCAAAGAGCTCCATGAAGATCACAAAGTAAAACACCCCCCCCCCCCAATAAGAAAAATCTCACCTCTGTTCTTAGAGGCACAAAATTCACTGGGTGTCCAATATGATATGAAGTCACCTACAATGTGTCAGGCAGTATTCAGAGCTTTCTGGGACTCATGTGGCCTGGGTAGCAGGTTGAACATACCCGAGGTGCCCCACACATTAGGATAAATGGTGAGGACGAGCATCCTTTTGGACTTCCCTGAGCTCTTTTGAATATCTGAACTTTGAGTATTCATATTCCCTGAGCCACCTTAGCTGGTGGTTTGTGAGGCCTGAAAGTAATTAGTCAGTTTTCCATTGCTATAACACTGTACTTGAGGTTGGGTAGCTTGTGAGGAAGCTTATTAAGCTCATAGTCTAGAAGCTAAAACTCCAACAGCAAGGCACTAATGAAGATAAGGGCCTCCCTGACTGCATGGCATCATGACAGACAGCATCATGGTGGAGCTTTTCTAAGAGGAGAGGTTGCATGTGGAGACAGCAAACTTTAGATCTTCCACAGGGCAAACGCTTCTTAAACACAAAACAGAGATCCTTGCACTCAGAGTGGGGACGCGGCTCAGAGGGTAAAAGTGCTTGCTAAGCAGTCTTGATGAACTGATCTCAGAACCACATAAAAACCTCGGTGCAGTAGTGCATCTATAGTCCCATCACTTCTCTGGCAGAATGGGAGACAGGAAGGAGACTTGGCCAGAAGCTCTGAAGCCAGCTAGCCTTGGTGTAGCACAGCAAAAACATAACAAGAAAGGTCTCAAACAAGATGGAAGGAGAAACAAACTTCTGCGACATTATCCTCTGACCCCCACAGTACACACACACACACACACACACACACACACACACACACGGCCATGACATGTTTATAGAGGTCAGAAGACAACTTGCAGGAGTTGGTTCTCTCTTTCATCTATGAGAATCCTGGGGATTGAACTTGAATCATCAGGCTTGGTGGCAGGCACCTTAATCCTCTAAGGCAGTGATTCTCAACCTTCCTAACACTGTGGCCCTTTAATACAGTTCTTCATGTCGAGGTGACTCCCAAGCATAAAATTATTTTTGTTGCTACTTCATAACTATAATTTTGCTACTGTTATGAACTGTAAATATCTGATATGCAGGATATCTGGTATGTGATCCACATGAAAGGGTTATTTGACCCCCCCCAAAGAGGATACTACCCACAGGTTGAGAACCGCTGCTCTAAGCCATCTCTCTAGCCCTAGGTTCCACTTCTTTAAAGTTCAGCCACCCCACAATCATTGCAAGACCAAGGACCAAGCTCCTGCTACATAACCTTTGGAGGTACAAACTATATCCAGATAATAGCACAAGATAAGACCATGCTGTTAGAGTTGGGATCTGGAGAGATGGCTTAGTGGTTAAGAGCATTGTCTGCTTTTCTGAGGACCCAGATTCATTTCCCAGCATTCACATGGCACCTTAGAACTATTGATTACTCCAGTTCCAGGGGATTTGATGCCCTTTTCTGATGTCCTTAGGCAAGAGGTACACATGTGGTCCCTAGACATATGTGCAGGCTAAACACCAATACACAAAATAAAAATCTTAAAAGAGACAGAGTAAGAAGTTAAATGAAATCAATAGGGTTGGCACATATTATCTACATATTTTATGTTTTGAACTATGCTAACCCATAATTCCTATTCTTTTGCTAGCCTGGGCTGTACCTGAATTCTGCCTTTTAAAATCCCCTTCCCTCATGGTGTTCGACTTATTTTGTGCTATACTTGAATGCTGACATGGTGCCGCTTTATGTGTTGGACAGGAGACCTTGTCCATGTTCACTGACTTCCTGTAGTGATGAAAATGTAATGATAGCTGATCAACACTTCTGTGATATTGGAAATGCCTGGGTCTACTTGTTATAGCAGCCACTCACTTCTACCTCAACTAACCTAGCATGTAAGAATGAACTAGAAAACAAAACATAAGCCACTCCCGAGTTCCTTTCCAGGCCTGATTGTAGCAGAACTGGATTTTTAGTACCAGTTCAACTGTCGTCTCTGGGACACAGGTTGAGAAGCTTGAGAAATCAGTTCAACCAATGTCTCTGAGGTTCTAACTTACCCACAAGGTCTAAAGGCGGAATAGCAAGCCTAAGAGTGTGAGAGCTGACTATATGAAGCTGTATGAGAGCTGCCTCGGTTGGATGGGGCCAGGGTACGGCCTCAAAGTCAACCTTAATGCCTAAGTGCAGAAGTCTGAAGAAGTCATAACAAACTACGGCAACGGTCCCTGAAAGTGCTGAGGCAGTTACTAGTCAATGGGCAGGCATCAAGTCAAGCAAGATGAACGCACCCCAAAAATCTTTGATCCTGTAATCACAATGGACAATAATGTATCGGATACTTCAAATTTGTTAGGGGACCAGATCCCATGTGAAATTAAGTACAAAGTAAGAGAAGTAGGTGTCACAGGTGTCACAGGTACAAGTTGTCCTGGAAGGATCTCGGATCACCTTCACAACCAGAGCTGGTCAACAGGGCAATCTAAAAAGAAAATCCACCTATTCATTCTTTCAGCTGAGTAAATCTTTAAATAGTTTTTGAGAATATATTAGCTAGTCCTAGGAAGTTTCTGGTACTGTAGGGAGCAGCTATCTCAAATTGTGCTTGGCATTTCCCAAAGAGAAGTGCAGGGAACCAAACAATCTGGAGGGCCAGGCCTCTTCCAGGCTGCAGAAACCAGCACCTTTTCATTGCCATCTGTGTCCTTGATCGTTCAGGGAACCCTGTTACCCTGACTTTCAGGGGAAGGAAAGACACCGCAGAGCTATGGAACAGCTGGACATCTTGTTTACAGAGTTCCACGTCCCCAGCACTGGTCCAGAACTCAGAAGTCTGATTTCAACTTTCCTTCATGCATCTGCTTTAGACAGGAGCTGTAAAACATCCCTAGCTTTCTTGAAGGGGTGATGCCCAAGGAGCATGGCCTCCCCTAATGAGACCAGTGAGTGGGCAATGCGGAGCAGCTGGTGATTGAAATGAGAAAGCAGCAATACTGGTCTGTCTGCGAACTTCCCTTCTGAGAGAGCTTGGCAGACTAAGCAGACCCCGAGAACAGAAATGCTCTTTGATGGAACATTTCCTTGACTTTCCAGGCATGTTAAAAGCGGACAGTACACTGCATGGCTGATGAACTTAGAGTATCGTGAATGTTCAGAGCAAATAAGGGGAGGCAGAGAATCACACAGTGACCTTCCTTTCCAAAGAAAATGGAGCAAATGACTAATCTCAAAACCATTAAGGCGTAAAAGCTGCATATTTCTTCTGAGAACAGCATACAAAGGCTCTCCAAGGAGGTTGCTGGGACGCGATTACCAGCAACACTGAAGTTTTCAAAAACACGCCAAGGAGGCCATTCACCATGCATGTGGAGCCACAAAGTAGCTGCTTCATTACTTAAATGGCCACGGCAGGGCTGTGCTTACAGACTCATGCTTCCAAATTATACATTTCTTTCTGGATGCTTCACCGACCTCATTATGTAGAACATAGAGTATGTCATTCCAAATAAAGTGACCATCCAAGTTTTAATAAACCTGTCCATCAGGCACTTGATGAGTCTATAGGGGGAAATACTGGCTGACTCAGTAAGTGAAAAATACAAAACAAAACAAAATAAACAAAACAAAGCATCCACCTTTTCTGTTTGGTTATTTTCTGTTGTGTGCTTGTCACACATACAGAGTACAGTAAGCAAGTAAATTGCCTGTTTCTAAGCATGATAAAGGTTTTGATTGGGGGTGGGGGGTAATGGTCTTCTTTTTGAGGCATGTGTAAATATCAGTGATGAGCTACAGGAAGGAAAAGGCCAGAGCCCAGCATAAGGGAAGCCAGCACGGTAGGAGTTCTGACAACACATTCCTAGTGCGCCATGTTAAAGTTAGATTCAGAGTTATTTATCAGTTCTCGTCCATGTAATTAATTCTGATTTGTAGCCACAAGAAGTATCAGCAGCATCAGACAAGCCTTATTTTTCTCATTAAAAATGACTATATTTTCTCCTCACTCAGGTAAAAACCTCCTCATTCTGCTGAAGGCAAATAAAGTACCAATTATCATATTTATACATATTTTTTCCCCTGAAGAAGTTCTCATGAAATTAATTCAGATTTTGGAGGCTATCCATTTTTTCCATTTAATTTTAATTAGATAGATGAAAATGACAATTAAAAAAAATCCCATAACAACTCTGTGTGTTCAAAGATCCAACAACAGCTGAATTACATTTGTAAATAACAACTGGCTCCTACACACAGGGTCCTCGCCAAGCTGAGGAGGAGGTGGGGCTCTACAGATGCGTTCTGAGGGCAGGTCAGGAAGTTTAAAACCACCACATTAGAAAACAGTATGAGGGGCAGGTGAAACACACAGAGATGCCTATGTGATGTCTCTTGGGAAGGAAATAGACGAGTATAGTACAATCTTCAAGCGACTCTCAGAGTGCCTCATGCCAACCAAACACACTCCCTGTCCACGTGTGTGAGGAAAGGGAGGCACAGGACAGTATGCTAGGAAGAAAAGAAACTCCCTAGATACAAGGAAGCTAAACACATTCTAAATGAGAAGTTCCTAATTTGTTGTTAGATTCATGCCTCTGCTCTGTCAGCATGCAAGTGAGTGCTTGGCACCGAGGAAGCCAGTCTGGGACTGGTCCTCAAACTGTGCTCTCCTTCTTCGTTATCCTCAAGCAACCCAGCATCAGCTGTGCAGATGTGCGGGCTCTTCAGTTGAGTCTCTACAGGCTTATTTTAAGTGAGGGTTCTCTGTGGGCTTCCCTTTCCCCTGGTGCAGTGAGGCCATGGAGAAGTCCCTGCCTTGCCTCTTCACATGTCCAAAGTTCTGTCTTGTACCAGAGGTGGGTGGCTGAGGATCCATGAGGATCAAGCAAGATATCTGGTGGTCCTGCCTCTTATACACATAAGGATAACTACAAGGCAAGTGCAGAATGAAGAAGACCTGTTTGGAGTTTGCTTTTGGGCCCTGCCCTTAGCATTAGAGAGATGGACTTCCTTACTATATGCTTCACATTAACAAGAGACTTCAAAACACCAAGTTTCTTATCTGACTAGGTCTCCAGCTGTCTGTCTGTCTGTCTCTCTGTGTGTGTGTGTGCCACTGGCATTTGCTTTGGCAGCTTTTATAAACATAAGCTAAAACCACAGAGTACCCCAGGGAATTGCTTTTCTTGGTCATAGACACTGTTCTGTGCATCTCCTCTTCTTATTCCAAAATTCACCAGTGCTCTTTTGAGGGGCAGGCGGGGTTTTGCTATGTATCGCAGGCTGGCCTCAAACTCACCATCCTCCTGCCTTACTCTATCCGGTGTTGGGATTGTGGCCATGTGCCTCGCATCAGTCGAACTCATAGACTCTTTTCTATCATTTCCTTAAAATGGCTCCATTTTTTAAAAATAAGAGAAAAGCAAGCACGAAGTAAAGTAACATATAGCCGAAGGATGCAGTCACGGAGGTCACTTTATCACACAGTCATTTCGGTTTGCATCCTGGGTTCTTGTGAACCATGAAATTGGCCAATACAATCTCTTCCTTGATTCTGGAACTCATTTCATGCCCACCTCAATGCAAAGCGTTTGCAAATCTTTTCACAGAACCTCACTCAGCATTCTTCTTCCTACATGGGCTTGTCAGCTTCTCTCCCCTGTATGCATACCTTTGCTGGTGCCTGCCTAGCTCTCCCTTCATGTCATCCCTTGGCCTCGGAGCTTGCAGCAGCTCCCTGTACCTCTCACATTCTACACCACCGTATTGCTGGTTCCACCTGGTCTTTTTCTGGGTCTGTATCCTCCCTGATCTTCCACAAAAGACACCCGTTGAAGCCTGGCAGAAGTGCTCTAGTGCACGTTCAGTGTACACAGAGGGCTGCCACCCACCAGAAGATCCCCTAAAGTCCCTCAGCTCCAAAGAAAAGGTCCTGAGTCAAACATCTGTTCTGGCCCATTCTCTATAGACTCAGCACTATCAAAATTAATGATTAAGTCTTAACTCAATTCAGCCTGTTTTACAGAAAGAGAAATAACTTTATATTGATACAGAATTATATAACCATCCCAAACAAAACAACTAAAAATGTACAGAGGTCCACATTTTAAAATTTGTATCCAGTTTTCCTTCAAAACAGACAGAAAATCACATTATTAATGGCAACAGTGTGAGCATATTTTTCTACGTTCATAGCACTATTCATTTTCCCTTTTCTAAGTGCTTAATAAATACTGCAGGTCTTTACTGCCTTCTAGGGTGAGAATAACAGCCATGCCCCCACAGAGCTCGTTCATTTGCTTTATGGGCTAAAAAAAAAATCTCTGGTGTGTCACAAATTAACACAATGTTCCTGAGGACAGTGTTTTATTCTTGAGTCTCCAATTTCACTAATAAATGTGAAAAACACATGAAGTCAGATAAATCTCCAGGGACCAGCCACTGCAGATGCTAAGGAATAGAAAGTTATTCCAGCTAAGATCAGCACTAATACCCAAGACAGATTCCCAAATTCTGTTCCAACTGCCTGGTGTAAAACAATGAAGTGCTTTGTAGTGATGACACCAAAAATGAGGAGTTTATTTAAATGTATTTTTTAAATAAAAATAGTTAAAAACAGTAAGAACATAACATCTCCTAATCATTAGATAATAACCTTTATCAAAATCATAGATCCCAATTTGTCTTTAGGCAATGTGACCCCTACTGTTGTCCCTCAGAAATACTTCAGGTTTTTAAGATTTTTGTCATAAAAACATCAAATAAATGGAGCATTATAGCAAACCCATAGATACACATTGTTTCAATGTGAAAAGTAATCAGAACTTTGCAGTTCTCACTTTGCCTTTCCTCCCTCCTCCTCTCCCTCCTCCTTTTCCCACTTCTTCCCCTCCTGCCCTTCTTCCCTGTTAAGACGTCACAGCAAATCTTCAGGCGTCCTGTCATTTCACCTCTACATCTTTCAGTGTGTTGCTAAAAATATAAACATTTCCTATTTCAGCCCAAAGTAATTACACCTAACAAACTTCATAATAAATTTGGTATTATGTAATATTTATATCATATTCAAATTTCTCCAATTGTCTTAAAAAATCCCTTTATGACAGGCTTTTAAAAACTATTCAAACAAGTTGTACAAATAACATTGTGTGTGTGTGTGTAGTGATATTTCATTTGTATTTTAATAAAGCTTACCTTAAGATCAGAGAGCAAAACAGCCCCACTGGTCAGTCTTACAGACCAGGTAGTGGTGACATACACCTTTAATCCTAGTAGCCACACTAGTTTGCCATAGAAATAGGGTGGTAGCAGTGCATGCCTTTAATCCCAGTCCTCAAGAGGAATATAAGACGGGAGAAGACAGCTCTCAGACACAGTCTCATTCTGAGATTCCTGGAGGCAGGATCACCATTTTGGACTGAGGTAGAGGTAAGAGCCAGTGGCTGGCTGTTTTGCTTTTCTGACCTTCAGGTTGAACCCTAGTTTCTGTCTCTGGGTTTTTATTGATCGTGCTACAGGGTGTGTGTGGTGTGTGTGGGGGGTGTTTGCACGTGAGCATGTATGTGTGTATTTGCCAAGGCAAGCATGTGGAGGACAGAGGATAATCTGCAAAAGACAGCTCCTTCCTCTCATCATGTGGGTCCTGACAATTGAACTCAGACTATTAAGCTTGGCAGCAGAGGCCTTCCCCTGAGTCATCTCACTGGCCTCCTCTTCCCTTTGCTGAAAATTTATGTATGTCCCCTCTAAAGCCCTGTCTCAAATTACACTTTATTTCTGCTTTGCCTTGTGGTATCTCTGACTTTGTTGCAAAAGAATTCCAACTACTAAGAGGAAAAGGGGCATATAACTGGAGGAAAAAAGGATTTGGTATCCTAGACTATTTTCTTTGTGGTTGTTGTTGTCTTCTCTCAGGCCCCATACTCTTTGTACACAGAGGCCTTCTGAATTGACTTATTCCAGAGGAGTAATGAGACCAATTCTAAAATGACTTTTCTTTTGCTTGTTGATCTGCATATCATTGGTGCCTCTTGCTCTCAAAGGTCTGTAATCTCAGATTATTTATTATACATACCAAGAGATACTCCACGCCCGTAGATAGCATTGGCAGAGGGATTAGTGGAGGCCACTTTGCTTGAGTGTTTAGACTTTGTGATCCTGCCCACTGAAGCTTGTAGGTGGCCATACCCTGACCAGGGCCATGCTGGTTAACACATTAACAGGCTGGGCAAGTTTCCACACATGTATGAGAAACATTTCCCTCTTCTTCTAATAAGGGCGGAAATGATTAGACACTTCATAGATACCCCCCCCCCCCCCACAGAGGCAGCCGTAAGTCTTTTTAAACTACAGTTGACAAGTGTCTCTAAGGCAGGAATACAGGGTCTTTCTTTTCTATTCTCTTAAAGTAGGCATTTTTTTCTTTTTCTTTTTTATTTTTGTGCCTATTATCTCCTTGTTTTAGTGACAGGCATTTGTCAGTTAGACATTAAGACAGAGCGATAATGGGAAGATAATATGCTGGCTCTGTCCACACAGTTCAAGAAGCACTTATGAAAAACGTGTATTTTGGGAAACCTAGACACTCAAGTGCCCATCTGCATTTCCAGTTAGTTTGAACTGAATGTAGACGCGCAAAGCAGTGACAGCAGGAATAAGAGGGCTGGGATCAGAGGCACTTCCTACACGGCCCTGGAGACGCTATTGTGAGCACTGCTGCTCTACAGAGAGGGGCCGTCAGCAAATATATTCCAAGTAGGCAGGGCAGGATGGAGGTGTGTTTTCCAACTTCAGTAGAACTTACTAAGGGCAGTTGAACCAAGAAGAGGCAAGATGTGTCTTCTAAGTGAGGGCTTTGCCTACCTTATGAAAAGACTGATGTATTCAGAAGTAAAAGAGAAGTGTGAACTTCAAACACTGACAAAAGCAGTCTGCTGCCGCCGCCAAACAGTCTGGTGAATGGCTCTGACTGGAGAGTGCTGCTGTATGAACTTGAATATTTGCATCTACCAGTCCTGACTTCTTTACTAATGTAAACCGAGCACATCATACATAGGGATCTTCGGTAAGACTATGCTTATGTTACTATTAACCATAAACTCTAAAGCATCCCAGATTTAATCATAGATTTCAGGGACTAACTGAAGTATAGTCCCTATTGCAGAATTCCAATATGGGCACATGGAGGGAAGCAGGTGTCAGTGGTCAGGTGGTTGGCACCATCAACTTGACTAACATAGAAACCGGAAAACACCAGCTGCATCAGTTTTTGGACAGGATAGAGTCTTACTGTGTAGACCAGGACAGCTTTGAACTCATGATCCTTCTTCCTCAGCTTCTAGAGTGCTGGAATTATGTATGCCACTACACCCAGGTACAATTTCCCTTTCTGAAACAGCAGATGATACGATGATTTGACATTGAGTCTTCAGGTTAGACACTTTGGGTTTGGGTCCCTTTGCTCTTCCATTTATCGGTTATTTCTCTGCATGCCGGGGATGAAATGGCGGCCATCGCATCTGTTTGAAGATGAAGTGCAATCTTGTGCATGAAGTTCCCTAGCACAGAGGTCGGCACAACAGCAAACACTGCTGGCTGTGATTACTGTACGAGGGTCACCTAACATCAGATATCTCCAAGGCATTCACTGGTCTACGGTGTTTTTGTTTGAGACAATTCACATATTCTTTCTACTGACATTTATTAATTTGGAATGCAAAACAGTACTTTGAGAGGCAAAGTGGATAAACAGAAAAAAATGTGGTTGGGAATGAAGCAAATGGAGCTTTTGCTACCAGGTAGTAGGGCTCAATTATTTAACTCCTTCTTACATCAGAGAAAAAGGAGAATGTTCTTGCCATGAGTATTTAAAGGGCCTCACCTGAGTGAGTCCAGGATGAGTGGTTGCTCTCTTTACAATTAGAATGACTGAGAAACCCTGTCACTAGATGGTATAATCTTGGGCTGGGAGAACTAACCAGAGCAGTCAAGGGAGACATTTGGGTAAGACCGAATGCACACATTGAGACACATGAGATACTTAAGAACGTTGGGTGTTTCTGGAAGGTGAGATGTGCAGAGGTTATTCCCCTGTAACACAAGTGGTACAGGAACCTTTCTCCCTTTACTTATGTCTCAGGGAATAAACATGAGGCTCTGGTAGGAGCCAGATGGGCCACTACAGTGCCTGACGCTTTCTCTTTGTGCATACCATTGTGACTTCAGAATGAGGTCACTACTCTGAAGTACTCGGTGTAGATACAAAGGAATGTGTGTTCATATTCTTTCTGGAAAGGATGTAGCTGCAGTTTTCTGAAAGCAAAGGAAAAAGCCAAACTGAATTCATCCCTGTAGTCTGATCCATTGACCCATAGCATTTCCAGAAGCCAGGCACACCCCTCCCCGTTTGTGTAGCGTGTGCAGGCCTACTAATGTGTTTACCAGGTATACAGGGAGGAATGTATGGCTTCAAGAAACAAAATGGGGGTCTTGGCAATGCCTGGATCCCGGCCATAAGAATACGTATTCTCTAAAGAGACTGGATGACACTTTATTATGATTCTGTATTAAGTTCTATTTTCAAGGCCACAGAAGATACGTGACCAAAGGTAACCCATGGTAGTGCTTAAGTATGCAAGCAGTCCTTGCTTGGTTGATTCTTCCAGCTCTGTTCATAAACTGGACTTATTCTTTAAATTTACAAATGATGATCACTGTGGCAAATCCAATAACAGAATTTTCTGCTGTAAACATGGCATTCTCCTCAGCATCATTTTCCAGCCCTTAAGCGGTTCTGATGTACATGGAACTAAAAGCCTGGAGAATTAAAAATTACACAAATAATGAAAATGAGTTCCTAGGTGAATTGCCCATTACTGTGGAGGCTTTGGAATATTTTCATTAAATAGAGTAAAAAGGCCATCTAAAGACGTTTGTATCTCTGTGGATGATTGTGAAGTCATCTTCTTTATTTCTTTCTAGCTCTCATAAGCCTCTTTTATTAGTTGTGAGGAAAAAAAAGCGCCAATCTGCTTCAGTAAACCGCATTATTTTTTAAACTACAGAAGTATTCGTGGTTTCCTTACATGAGCAATCTTTTTTAATGGCAATGCGGTGCTTGGGAAGAGGGCGCCAAAAGGCAGATTTCACAGGACTTCTTTCCATCTGACAGGCCTTCCTTTCTTCTACCTTCTTTTCTTGCTATATTAGGACCCATTGCTTCTTTACAAGTTCCTGACATACAATGGGCACCTAAAGGTATTTGCTGACTCAAAAATGAAAGATAAATCCACTATCTTAATAACAGGTTTTGTTGTCATATAGTCATATGGGTGACACAGTCTTCCTACTTAGGAATATGATTTTCTGGACAAATTAAAAAGCATTCTTGTATCCCTTCCGCTATTTGAGGGTTGTTTTTTATATTTCTCTCTTGAACTTTGAATGGCTTTTGTACTCATTTGCATATTGTAAATCAGTTATTCTTATTTGTTCAATGAAGAAAGTGAGTAGGCAGGCCATGAATTTAAACTCAACATAGTAATGGGTGATATATCTAAAATAAACTTTTTACCCCCACTTACACAGTCTCCTTAAGTTGTCATGAAGATAAATTGTTGAAAGAAAACTGAGAGTGCAGAGTTTGTGGCTCATGTCTGTAATAGCAGCACTCCGGAGCCTGAGGCAGGAAGATTGTGATTTGAGATCAACTTGAGCTACACAGTGAAATCCTGTCTCAAAACCCAAGCAATCAACCATCCAAGCACTCACTCACCAACCAAAGAATAAAGGACATGTAGATAAAGGACCAGAGCACTTCAGATGGAAGGGCATCTCCATTTCCCCACCATTCAGTGTACTGTTACAGTACAGAAAGGGGGATTGCCATGTGCTAAATAAGATCATATCACCCTACACAAGACCTGGGTCCTTGGTTTGCTCTGTGAGATACAGTGGGAACATAAGTGAGCAGTGCTCTGTTTCCTAGATTGGAACTCAAGGCTACACTCCCCTACCCCCTGGGGACAGAATGGCTGAGGAGAATTGGAATGCTACCACAATTTCCATACTTGAAAATACTATTTGCAGTTGGGCTTTTATGAGCTGGTTTCAGTATGCAACCATCATATAACCTAGTCTCTTTTTGTTGTTTCATGCAGTGCCTGTATTTTGTTTCTGAATGATGGGCTGTGGACATGGTAAAATCACAAGATACAGCATCTGTTGTAAAGAAAGCAAAAGTTACTATTTCAAATAGTCACCTGTAACTGCAGGCTGGAAAAGACAGGCAGACAAAGGTGGCACGAGGCTGTGATGTATAATTTTATGTGTTATCTTGACAGGGCCACAGCTACTCAAATATTTGATTCAACATTATCCTGGGTATTTTTTTGAGGATGGGTTCTTTTTGGATGAGTTTAAGGTTTAAGCTGATAGATGGATCACCATCCTTAATGTGGAAATTTAGAGTTGGGAAAAGAGCAAAACCACTGGAGCTCCCCCAGGAAGACGAAACTCTTCCTCCCTGCCTGCCTTCTGTATGAGCAGAAGCCATTACCTGCCTTTGAGCACAAACTCAAACACTGGCTCTTCTTGCATCTCCAGCCTGCTAGATTTCAGACTAAAATGACATCATTGGCTTCTTGGGGGTAGCAAAGGTTCTCCCCTCACGGTTTGGAGGTGTGTATCAATAGTCTTGAGACTTTTAGGACAGAATGTTTTAGTCTTTTCTTTAAGACATTTATTTTAAAAACATTTTCAGAAATGCAGACAGAGTTGCACATAATCAGCAGCACCTTTTTATACCCTGCAGTATCCCTTGCTTGTAGCATCATGTGACACATCTGTCCAACAGCAGGGTAAAGATGGGACAGAGTGCCTCCATCTCATGGATTAGAAGTAGGACCTCTGACATTACTTTATAACAAATGTTTGATGGTACTAGGAAATAAAACAAAAGACTGTGTAAGAAAAATCAGGATATGAAGTATTTATACTTAGACTTTCAAGTCTAATTTATCAAAATGAGAAAGATGGTTCTCCCCCAGCTGTAAGTTCTTCCCCAGCTCACTTTTGTTGTTTACCTTTTTACCTTCTTAAAATAAAATGCATTTTTATATTTTAAAATATGGGTGAACAAATGACTCCCTTTTTACAGGTCTTACAGGGGAAGCACATCAAACTACTTCCTGGAAAAACAACTACTGAAATCAAACCAGAGCAAGTCCAACTCAAGCTTGAAAATTATATACCTCCATCAGGGATTTCCTTATTCCAGAAGTACTAAAGGACATTATAAATCTCCGGGGGAAGAAATCCAGTAAGCTCTCTCCATGGTTGCTTGCTCCAGGAAATGCCCGAGTTAGTGAGTGGAGAGATGCTGCGTTGGGCCCCACAGGCCCCTGGCTCTTTGCAGCTGACTGGCTTTGGGACCACCAGCACATCTTTTCTGTCCCTTAGCTGCGGGTCTTTCATCAAGGACATGCGAACATTAAATCAGCCTCTGAGCTACAGCACGTATTGTCAGAATAAAATGAAGTGGTGAACCTACAAACTGTCTCAAGTACAAGGCACTGTGGCCATGTCAGCAAATGGTTATCAGAGTTCAGCTCCATGTTCACATTTGTGTCCTCCTGCGGTCTCCTGCTCCTTGGTGGCAGCCACAGATTCTGGTAGGTAGAAGGACAAAAAAGGATACTCTCTTTTTTTTCCTAGCACAAATACAATGTGCCTAAATTAGCATTTAGTTGACTTTTTTCTTTTCAACCAGAAATATGCCAAATTAAATTAAAAATCCATATACTTAACTGAAGTCATATTCATGTGAGAGGAGACAGATCTATAAACAGCAGCTCGCTGCAATGATCTGCCAGGCTTTTATAAGGCCACATTTATCATTCCTCTGTGGAATTTATATATCCAAATTGCCTGGCCAGCAGATGTATATTTAAATACATGGCCTCATGTGAATTGGCGGGCCTCTGTTTCATAATGAGGAAACTAAAAGCAAAGGGATTTTATGATTTTCTCAGCACCCTAAAGTTAGCAGGAGAACCTGATTAATTCAATTTCTGACCTCAATTTCTATGAACAGCTACCATTATGATTATCCTCAGGTATGGATTAAATAACAGGGGCCTTAGTGTTTTTGTCTGGGGGTGGGTAAGGGTGGAATGAAAAGAAAATAATGAGGAGAGAGGACCCCCCCCCTCAAGTGAGCACTGTAGGTGATAGCTGTAGTGATGGCAAGCATATTCCATAGACATTCTCCCAGGTTTCCTAATCACACGGAGTAGTGTGGCTGGCTTAAGGAAAGCACATGTTCTTTAGATACATGTGCTGAATTTTGAAACAGGAAGAATCTTGGTGTTTAACTCTTGGGCAAGGTGATGAGAAAGGTTGTGGGATGTCCTGAATAAATCCTATATGGTGTCCTGCGGTGTCTATCATCAACATGATGAGCGCCCCTGCTTCCCCCAGCATTTCGGAGGACTGTAGAACACAATCCTGTTCTGCTGGTCTGGTTCTCCAGAAATCTATTTATTTAAACTAGCAGTTCACAAGCAGAGAGAAAAAACAAAAACACCCCACAAACACAAGGAACCTTCAAAGCTGACCTCAGACCCCCTCCTTAGTGTCCTCAAAGTTTCACGCTGCAGATGCAGCCTCTTACATCTGTGAGTCATCACACGTTTTTTTTTAAGACATCAAAACTCATTCATGTTCCATCTTCCTCAATGATTTACTTCCCCCTCCCCCAGCACTTTAGAACTGTAGGCAAGAAAGTTCTGGGAGCTGTCCTACTGAATTAAAGAAATTAGAATCTGGTTTGAGGGAAATAACTTCATATGTGCATTATGATGAAGGAAATGTAATATTTCCCCAGCTTCTCAGGGACCCAAACAAATAATTTCCTTTTCTTCTTCTGCATAGCAAAGGAAGGCAAGTGATCTCCTTTTGATAGCTCGCACTTTGGAAACAGAGGAGGAAGCTGAAGGCTACTTCCCCCTGGGTAAAAGTATACCAGAAACATGACATACAACTGTCCTTCTTGAGAGAGAGCATGAGCAAGGAACTCAGGACCGCGAGGGGTGCACCCACACACTGAGACAATGGGGATGTTCTATCGGGAACTCACCAAGGCCAGCTGGCCTGGGTCTGAAAAAGCATGGTATAAAACCGGACTCGCTGAACATAGCGAACAATGAGGACTACTGAGAACTCAAGAACAATGGCAATGGGTTTTTGATCCTACTGCACGTACTGGCTTTGTGGGAGCCTAGGCAGTTTGGATGCTCACCTTACTAGACCTGGATGAAGGTGGGTGGTCCTTGGACTTCCCACAGGGCAGGGAACCCTAATTGCTCTTAGGGCTAACGAGGGAGGGGGACTTGACCGGGGGAGGGGGAGGGAAATGGGAGGCGGTGGCGGGGAGGAGGCAGAAATCTATAATAAATCAATAAATTAATTTAAAAAATAAAAAAAAAACAAAACAAGACAAAAAAAAAAAAAACCCAACTGTCCTTCTTCACCTTACAGAGGCTGCCAGAGGTTTCTTTCTCCCGACTTTGTGTAATAATTGCACACTTACAAGCTCCTATTACTACAGATGCAGCAACAAAAGTAACCTAATGCTATGGGTGATTTCTTCAGGTAATGACCAGCTTAAGCACTATGATTATTATTTATGACTCGGCTATGCCATCTTCTCGACATGTCTTCTGTACGGTTGCCAGCAGCGTGTCACCTACATAACCCCCACCTTTATGCCCTTTCATTGGAAAAGAAGGCTTCCTCACATGGCATAAGTGGCCACGGCTGACAAAAGGCCTGGGGGTGGTCTGGATGAGAGCACACTACTTTAGCACTACCCCCCGTATTCACGTTCTTCTCATCCCTGACCCCTACTATAATTGGGCGCAGAGTTAGCTCCCTCCACTTGGGTTACTTGTGGAGCATGGTGCGGAATGAATGAAGCAGAGCACAGTGGTATCTTAGAAGGCATTTTCACTAGCCCTTTTTGAAAGAGTTGCGACTCTAACATCAGAGATTCTTCTGGACTACGAGTATGTGAGCCTCAAATCTGAGATGAGACTAGAAAGAAATCCAAGTGTTATGCTTCGTGTCATTCATCCACGGCACTCTCCATAAATCATCACAAATACTGAATTAGCGGACAGTGAACCACTGTTCCTAGGGGTTAGGTTCCTGGCTAGACCACGCTCACTTGCAAACCAACATATAACACTGTTTTGTGAGGAATTAAGTGTTAGTTAGCATCCATTGGTGACTCATTAATGTTGAACCCATGGTCAAACACTGTGGGTCACAGCTGAATGGAGCTCATCTGTCACACTTATTTTCTCCACAAGGCATTAGTCTTCTTGGGCTCTGGGACACTCAAGAGCACTTTAGCATATTCCTTGGAGGCCACTTTAAAGAGTGAGATCACCAACCCAAAGCACAAAGCTGAAAAATGGGGAAAAATCGGACCACAAAAGGACACTTAAAAAAGTCTGTTAAAGCTAAGACAAGAAGGCACACCATTTACCTTGCTTGACCTCAGCTGGACCATGTACATAAGGGTGACTCAAACTTTTTGACACCCCATGTATGTCTGTGAAAGACTGTGAAATTGCCTCGAGTATTGACTTGGGAGTTAAAAATACATTTTAGTGAGTAAGAATTTGCATATAGGAAAGTCTTGAATAACAAAGATTGAATGTGTAAATTCTCTTATTCAATAGCATATCCTGTATTCTTTGTCTATTTTTTCCTAAAATTTTCTGATTCTCTTTTTCTCTGACATCCTCAATTAACCTTTCATGCTAAGCAGAAATCTTTTTATTCCATGTGCTTATCACAATAGCAATGCAACTGTGTCTTACCCATTTATTTACGTGGGACTTAGGAGCTTGGATTTTCAAAAGTGGAAGAATAATGTGAATGGTGGAAAATCCAGAGTTACTAGTTCACAAAACTCTACTTTCCTGTTTCAGAAATGAGGCAAAGCATTGTGTTTGAGCTGTTCCAATAAATACAGAGTTTATTTCATAAGCTCTTAGTATTTGGTAACATTTTTTGCTTCATAATTTTACAGAATGACAAGACATTACTAAGTATTATAGGAGAGGGGCTAAAGGAAGCACCTGGGGGAACAAGGCCTCTGTCTCCTTAAGCATGATGTGTGCCAAACTCACGCCAGGAGCTTTCTGATACCAGGTAGGATTAGAAGTTCAAGCCCATGCTTTAAAACGTTGCCTTCCCTAAACCACTGAGGAAGGTTTTGACACCATGCTCCCAACAAAGAAGTAGAATAAATAAAAGCAAACTAACAAAAACAAGTGAGAAAATTCACACTTGTTTAGAAACAGCTTTCAGAATTGTGCTTAGGTTTTCAAAGCCGAAATGCACGTTGTGTGTGCTAATGGCCCTGAAGAGCAGAGCATGAATACGGCTGGCAGACTGGCACTTCCTCTAGTGCGGCACTGAAGGAAGAAGCTGGCAGTGTGATTGTTCACATTTGGCCTGGATCCCAGGAAACTGGATTCATTCATTCAGTCATCTACTCACTGGTTCATAGGTGAGAGTACCACAGGACTGACTGGGGTCCCTTTGCTTTGCCAGAGTGGTCATCAGATCCTGACCCTATTGCCACCCACTTCTAATGAAGGATGGATATTAGCATCCTGTGGAAGAAGATTTGAGAGGATGACAGGTGCGTTCTGCAAGGGCATGCCCACAGTGAGGCTATCATAGCTTCTAGCAAGGCAGTGTGTCTCACGGACCCCATAAAGTCAAACTCCAAAACTGCACCATGCGCCATTATTCCCGGCTATACAACGATGGCGCTTCTGTGCTTCTGAGACGCACAGTGCAGTCTTCCTAGTGCTTCACACCTAAAATTATCTTCATAACCCCATTACAGTTCTCTTCAAGGCTGAGCGGAAACCCTCGAGTATTTTCAGCTATTTAATCACATTGTGGTTTAAAAAAACGCTATCAACACTGTTCCCACCACTTCCCACATGGTTTAAGAAGCAATAAAAACCTTGAAAGCCTCGGTGTAATCACTCAGTGTAATCACTGAGGCTTTTACTAATGACATCTTAACTCTTGAGGGGACCTGTCTTAGTTATTCCAGCCAGGACTCCGCAAACCTTTAGAAAACACTTTCCGTCTTGCATACTGTGTGATCTTTCTCACGGTTACTTTACTAAGCCACGGTAGCACAGAAAGAGCCACAGACATTAAACAACCGAGGACAGCTGCATTTCAACAGAATTTAATTTGGGATACTGAGATTTAAATTTCATATAAATTTCACATGTCACAAAGTATCAGTCTTTGCTTTAGTTTTGTAAAAAAAATTAGGAATATGAAAACTATTACCATAGTCTGAGAAAGCAAATATAGTTGTTGCCCAGTAGGGATTTATCAACCAAAGCAAAGAACAACGATACAGCCATAAAATACAAAGAAATAACTATTTACACAACGTGGTAAGATAATGGCTTAGGGTGAGCTATTTCTATTATATGGTCAAAGTCTCTAAGGTTTTACTGGTAGCAGTATTTTGTGGGGGGTATCTCAGGCCATTTAAAGCCATGAGAATAATCCACATGGCTATCGACTCCCATTCTGACTAGGCAACTGTCTTGAAATTGCATCAGAAGCCCTTATTATTTGCCCAGACTCAATGCTGCACAGCTTTCAATTCCTACTGTACTAACAGCACCATATTATTGGCAAGCTTTCCTTTTTCTGGGATTTACATAAAGAAATGATACTAAAATGTAGCAATGCCTTGCAGGAAACACTGGAAGAAGAGGAAGTATTGGTGGGCATAAAAACAGCAGTGCTCCCTCTATGCTATGTGTAGTTCCAGACACCTGACTTCTGTTATCCCAGTTAACCCTGTAACCATCCCAAGACAGGAATTTTAAAAATTGCTATTACTGTATTAGCAGGAATCTACAGCACAGAAGGGTTAAGCCCACTCTCCATGGTCACTTAACTTAGTCTGGAACTGAACCCAGACATGAACCGTGCTCTTGGGGACTCATAATGCCACCTCCCAATAAGGAAAGAGGGTTCTAAGAACCAGTAGAGCTCTGTCACTTGCTTGGCATTACTTTGCCAAACTCATTTAAAATACCCATTCACCACGCCTATCTCCCCCTGTCTCATTCTGTAAGGATTAGTAAGGATTAGTGTTCCATTTTCTAAGAGCCAGCGTCAACCTATAAGCCCCACCTGCCAAAGGATCAGGTAACTTCTTGGAATGCTGGGAGTTGTAGTTCTTGGGAAATAACAAAACCACATGGGAAATACGGTGGTTGTATGGTTTTGCCCATAAAAAGCCCCTACAACACGTTTCTTATCACCACTTGCTGTGATTCCAGGGAGTGGTCCTGACCAGACTCCATCCTGGTTAGTATTTATTTAAATCTTGCTTCAAATTTGGCTCAAAACTGTGGAACTGTTTTTTTCTCTCGAAAATCTCAGATCAACAATCTCCACTTGGAACAGGAATGGTCTTATGAAAGCCACACTGAGTAGTAAGAGTGCGGGGTTGGAACTCAGGAAATCTTGACTCCTGCTTAGATGTGAGCAGATGACCCTGCTAAGATCACTTGAACTCTGGGGGGATCCGATTT
This sequence comes from Chionomys nivalis, assembly GCF_950005125.1. Classification (NCBI taxonomy): domain Eukaryota; kingdom Metazoa; phylum Chordata; class Mammalia; order Rodentia; family Cricetidae; genus Chionomys; species Chionomys nivalis. Next base: position 27,820,732 of record NC_080099.1, on the reverse strand, counting down.
CTTCGCGGACAAAACAACAGCTGTTCTTATGGACATGGTCAGATGGCCCCACATGTGTGGAAGTATTCTATCACCTCTGAGAAGCCAACAGCTTTGGTAGTTATTTTTATTGCACACTCAGCTTTCAGTCTTGCCTCTTCCACGCCTCTGTACTCACTGTAAACAAGTAATATGTTTGACTATCACAGTATTTTGCACAAGATTTTTCTTGGCCGGCCCTTCCTTCCCTATTTCTCCTCTTGATTCACTGACTCCCCCTTATTCTGACTCCTACCCCTCATTAGAGACGATGAGACAGACACGGCAAGCTGGAGCCAGCTTATCCTTTCGCCTCCAGATCTTCCCAACTCCAGTTCAGGGAAACCATGCCTTGAAATTGGTGATAGTGGGAGTATTTATACCGCGGAAATGGCAATTATACAAATCACCTCCCTTTATTCTCCCAACTGAAAAAGCACTTGCTGCATACTTAGCAGCACACATCTAGTTTTAGAAGCAAAATAAGAGAATTATTACAAGTGCTAGGAATGAGAGCACAGAGTGACTTGAACGTAGGTAGCGACTGACCAGAGCTATGAGGGCTGAGCAGAGGCAGTCAGAGGAGTCCTCAAGGAATGGGTCTTAGGCTGAGACAAAAACAATAGGAGGTAGCCAGACAAAGGAACCAGGAAAGAAAGTTCCAGATGGAAGTAAAGAAGAGGGTTAGAGTAACCGAACACAGTTCCTTAAGACGTTGGTGCAAACTGTTATGGAGAAGAGAAGAATGAGGCTAACGGGGTGAAGGATACAGCTTACCCCGAGGACTGTGGCTGGCTATGAGCAGCTCTATGAAGGTTATAAAGATGGACTCAGAGTCAGGGAGGTGGCATTTAAATTCTGGGTCTCCTGAGTGATTTCAGAAGAATGTTTGCCTCAGGTGACAGCTGAGCCTCACCTATAAGTCACAAAGGTGCAGGGTTAGCGCTCAGCACAAAGCCTGGCTTATAGGAGTTGCTCTGGAGGTATCCAAGTCCAGGCCTCTGGACAGTAAACACAGGTACGCATTCTGTAGGGTTCTTTCTGTAACTCTCTCCTCCATAGAACATCCCAAGTCAGTGTTTCTCAAGCTCTGGGTGCTGTTGATTCATTTATTAAGCAGTATAGCCAGTTTATTGAATCTTGACTAGCACTTCAAAACATAAAATAGAACCACATACAAGCACACACACAGGCATATAGACACACAACACACAGACACACACAAATCAAACACCAATGTTGCATGTGTGGTTCGGTGGTAGAGTACTTGTGTAGCATGCATGGGTTCTGGGGTTCAATCCCTAGTGACACAAAAATCAGTCAAGTTGGAGGAGGCAGTAACGACTCTCAACTGCCTTGTTTTTAAAGTCACCCTCCGCTGTGAGTCAGTCTCAGAGACTAGAACTATCGAAGGCAAGATACTGCCCTGTGACTTGGCAGATGAAGGGACCGAGTATATAAAATTGCTTTTAGTTTGGTGTATCCTAGAAAGATAATTCTATATGTGAACTGACTTAAGAATAATTTATTTTCAACATATGTCAAAACATATCCAGTTTGCCCTTTGGAGTCGCAAACGCTGTTTGGCATTTCTTTTTCCTTTTCAATTTTAAAAATGGAAAACAGTGGTGGGGGCCTAAGCAGTGCTTGGTAGAAAACAAAGCACCCCATGATGATTTAGTTTCCTGAGCCTCCACAAGGCTCACACCCCAGGCATATGCAATTGGCACCAGATTAGCTGCCGACATTTATTGACAAAGGAATTAATCTTCACCAATGATGTTTCTTAAAGCCCATTCTTTACAGGAAGCAGGCACCGACATCAGGGCTCCTTTATTTCTTTTCCTCTTTCTCTCCTTTTCCTCCAGATTAAAGTGGCTGAAAAATAGTCCCTAAAACCCTTGATTTGACTGAGGAAGGTGCAGGAGAAAAAGAACATGGTGGCAGGGTGGGTGGCTGATGAGCAGAGCATGGATGCTTTGGGGCGGTAAAAGTATTCTGTGAGTACCATATGGTGGATATACACTATTACACACCTGCAAAAGCCCATGTAATATGCTACACCAGATGAACCCTGATACGAACTCTGGACTTGGGGTGATTATGATATGTCATAATGGGCCCATGGATGGATAGGACACTCCAATGGGCGATGTTGCTAATAGGTGAAGCTGTGGGTTTGGTCATGGGGAGACTTTTCAAGTATGTCTGTGAACCAAAAATTGATTTAGAAATAATGTTTCTAGGGGCTAGTGAGATGGCTCAATGGAAGGCACTTGCTGCCAAGCATGAGTTCACTTCCCAGAACCCACACGGTGATGGAGGGGAGAACCAACTTCCCTAAGTTGTAGCCTGACTTTCACACTTGTGCTCTGGCATGTGCCTGTTCCTGCCCCCACACGAAATGCAGAAAATAAAATGAAATAATTTTAAACTTAAAACCACTAACAAAAATAAACAATATATATATTCACAGATGATCAGCTCCTCAACTTCAAACCTTCTTTTCCCTGGAGCACAATATCATATGCCCACTTCAGGCAGTCACGGAAACCACTTGTCTCATGAGATGCCTCTCACACGGGCTGGGAGTGTGTCTGGGGTGGACAGTGTGAAAGTAGATCTCAGCATGCCAACCGTACACCTGGTTAGAAACATTCCACTGGTGACCTGCTCATGCCCAGTTCCTGAATTAAGTACCTTCTGCTAATATGTTTCTCACTCAGAAAAGAAGCCACACATACTTCCCAAACTAATAATACAGCACTGAGCTGGAAAACTCCCACTTCTATTGCCCAGACATCACTTGGAGCCCCTACAACCTTGAGTTCATGGACAACTGCCATGCTCCTTAGGATGCCTTCAGTGGGGCCACTCATTTTTGTACTTAGTCTGTTAAGTTTCTGCTGAAGATTCGTCACGTGTACCAGGCTAGGGCACATGCAGAAAAACACAAAGGAATAAGAACAGAAACTTTACCTCTGATAACTTCCATACACCATGGGAAAAGAGTGAATATCACTCATGTCAATGACATACTCAAAAATGCTGAGGACTGAGGACAAATGCTGCCTGCTCAGAAAAGTCAGTCTTACCAGGACATCTTCCTCAGATTGTCCCTGCCAATGGAGGTATTAACTTCATTATAAGAAAACTTGCAAATAAATAAAAATATCACATATCTAAATTAACCAGACCCAAAGTTTTTACAGCTCACTGGTTAATTTAGGTACGTCATTGTCATCTTACATCTAAATTGGTGGGGGAAAGGGAACCTGTGGGCATGTAGTGAGGAGGACTCTTTTCATCTTGAAATAAAATCTGTCATGTCAATCAACAAAGCTTCTGATACAAGCATAAACATTCTTTCCAATGGAAGTTTAACTCTATTAAAAGGAAGTCTCAGTGGAAGAAATACCTTAAAATACATTACTTAGGAGATAAACACAATGATAAATGCCTTCAAATCTAAATGCCAACGCCTACATGAACATATGTTAAAGGAAACAAGACACAGCTAATAAATAATGTGAAATCTCAAATTCATCCTAGAGGATTTAATTATCTTGTGAAACTGACTTGCCATTAACAATCACAACACACAAATCATTTAAACCAAGAAAAACACAAGGATATTGTAATAGTGTTTTCACAAGTCACATTTAGAGTGGCTCTGATGGAACAGGAAGCATAGAATGTCTTTTAGAACGGAGTGGCAGATGGCATTCCATATTGCAAGAACTCTGTGAAGGTAGAGGTACATCAGGGAAAATCCAAACTCATTTATCTTTGCATTCCTGGACCAGAAATCTAGAACCCAAGTAGTAAAAACAACAACAACAACAACAACAAGGAAAGACCCTACTTCGCTCCCTTCCAGCAGCCCTTTATCTAAGACCCGGTAGCCAACAAGGAGGAGAACTGTGTACGAGACCTATTAGGGGCTGATGAGACACATGCAGCACATTGGCTTTCTCTCACTTCCCTTGATGTTGCTAAGGGAATCATAAGGTTCCCAGCATCATCCAAGGGCAGCCATCCTTAGGGAATTGGGATTAGGGAGGTAAAGAGGCTTAGAGAGAACAGTTAGGTTTGGGTTAGGTGGTCTGGAAGGAAGGAAACGGACTCTGCAAAACTTTCTGTAACCTAAGTGGGAAACAGCCACATCCAAGAAATAAGAGGTAGCATTAGTAATGAAGATGTGTGGATTCTGTGTTCCTCCTGTCATACAGGAGTCTTTAAGCGGTCAGACAAAATCTATATATTTAAAAACATATATGTGTATGTATATATGCATATAATGGAACACCACAGGAAGCATCCTGCCCTCATTGTCTGCCCACCTTTCCAGCTCACTTCTTCTACTCCCCCAACACCAATAAACTTTGTTTCCCCAGGATCTATGATGCATTGATCTTTCCTCCTTTTCATTATGGCCATCCATTAGGATCTCCCTCCATATCCAGTGTAAACAGTGGCCCACCACCAATCAGCCTCTTCCATGCACATAGCTACTTTGTCTAGTCTCCCAGCACAACAATGATCAAGCTCTTTGCTGAACCCATGCCTGCTTTTTTTGCTGAGGAACATGCTGGAGAAAGCTGCCTATCTGGAATCATCATACTTTAGACACAATCAAGAGAACTATCAGGAAGCATTCCTCACTCCACTCACTTAAACTTTCTCTGGCAATTTCACACTGACTTTTGTTCCACCAGTCTCAAATACCTTCTCACTCTTAGCTGACTTTGCCTCGTATTTCAAGGAGAAACCAGGAGAGATCTAGGACTTTTGTAGCTTCCTGTGATCCCATTTCTCATGCATGGTGCTGCCGGTATGGTGGACTTTGTCTCTCAGCTGTCCTCACTTCTGTACTAAATCCCATCCCTCTGTATGCCTTTCTACTAACAAGACCAGTAGCAACCTGATCTCTATACAATACCATCAAACTCTCCTTATTTCTGGACCATTATCTTCAATTTCTTTCTTCAAAAATTTAAAGTTCTTGTCATACAAGTCTTCTGCTTGTTTGGTTAGAGTTACTCCAAGATATTTTATGCTATTTGTGGCTATGGTGAAGAGTGTTGATTCTGATTTCTTCCCCACCCCTTTTATCATCTGTGTACAAGACGACTACTGATTTTTTTTGAGTTAATTTTGTATACTGCTACATTACTGAAAGTGTTTCTGAGTAGTAGAAGTTCCTTGGTAGAATTTTTGGGGTCGCTTATGTAAACCATCATACCATCAGCAAATAGTGAGAGCTTGACCTCTTTTCCGATTTGTATCCCCTTGATCTCCTTTTGTTGTCTTATTGCTTTAGCTAGGACCTCAAGAACTATATTGAATAGATATGGAGAGAGTGGACAACCTTGTCTTGTTCCTGATTTCAGTGGGATCTCTGTGAGCAAGTAAAATTTTAGCCAATAGCATATTATCCTTTACAGTAACCATGGAGTTCAAAATGGTAGACTATGTATATAGTAGTATTATAGAATTTGTACTCATGGAAGGTTTTGAATGACACTTCAACTATAGTAACTTCTGAGGGAATGATGAACTTGACTGGACAGCTTCATCTTTGTTCTTATACCCCTATGTGTCTCCCCCATTAGTGTGAGCCTACTTGTTTCTCTGTCGACCATGAGTTCATAGGACTCATCGCCCCCTTGTTGATGTAGGGTGATGTTTGAATGACTGACCTAAGGTTGTATAAAAATGTGTAAATAGCTCAAATGGGAGCATTAAAGTAAGGCAGTACCTTACAGACAGAGCTATCAGGTGCAACCTGAGATACAGACAGCAGGCAGATCTCTGAGTTCAAGGCCAGCTTGGTCTATAGAGTGAGTTCCAACACAGCCAGGGCTACACAGAGAACCCTGTCTCAAACAACAAAAACAAAAAACAACACCACCAACAAAAAAGTGAATTCCACCAATTGTTCAAAATTGGGACACATTCTCATTTGCTTCATGGTCAACTGCACATTTACCAAGAGGTTTTTATTTTTCCTGGTGATGCTTATTGCTTTTATTTTATTTTTGTTGTTGAGAAAAGCAGTGTATATTTAACCTTAATGCTAAGATCATGCAGATGTTTAATCAAATCATTATAGAAAAATCCAAGTTCTTATAGACACATTTCCTGACTTCATTCTATGTCCAGACAGTTTTCTAAACCTGCTGCTCACCAGAAGGTTGTCTTTTTATCATACTCTTTTGAGATTAGGAAAAGATTTCCTTTTCTAAAACGTGTTCCAGGTCTACAGACCCAGGATCCCGCACTTGCACAGCAATGCACACTCACCCTGCCTCTCTCTCCAGCCCCATGATTAATATTTTTTGAATGCTTTTTCTTCTCTCTCAATTTTCTTTTGCTAGAGAACTATTTTCAGTTTTTGGAAGAAATCATTATTCCAAAGATGTCCAAATTCTTTATTCTTCCTTTATACTGATGAATGTACCAATAGAATATAAATTATAGGTTGGAAATCATCTCCTTGAAGAACTTGAAGTTTACTACCATGTCTCTGTAAAATACACCAGTACTATGCAGTTTGATTCTCTTTTTTTATTAACCTTCTCCTCAAACTGTTAGTGTCTTCTGTGTCCCCTGTGTTTAAAATTTCCTGTGTAACTTGAAGGCTCTTGCCCTTCCTCAGCTCAGGGACATATCCTAGCATCTCTTTCTGTTTATCTCTGCTCGGTGCCTTTGTTCCCACTTTCTGAGGCCCTTACTAGCCAGGTGCTGGACTCCTGGGATTGGGTATCAAAGCCCATTAAATATCCTATCTTTTTGATCTAATGCCTAGGAAAATTAATTGACTTTCTTTTACACCCAGGAAATAAATGCTGCATTTCATTCATATTTTAATTTCTATTGCTTTTATTGCTTACTTCTTTTTTAAAATAAAGTTATATTTATTTACCTCTTCTTGTGTGGAAATATAACTAGGTTTTATTTAAAAAGCCTAGTAAACAGAAAAAAAACAGGAGTCCACATATTTATAAATTAGAATTCCCAGGTTTTATATTTCTGTCATTTGTGCTTCAAGAGAGTTTTCTAGTCTTTAAGATAAAATATCTGAGACACACTCTGAGGTTTCCCTGCTCCTTAGCATCCATTGTCAGCCTATAACTGACTCTTCCTTGCCATTTCCCCCTTCCTTTCCAGGAGTCACTAGCATCATAAAGTGTTCCTTTTTTGGTCCAGATTTTAAAATATTGGTGTGTGTATAGTAGCTACGAAAAATATACAATATTGCTTTGTGTATTACAGCCATACAATAATGTACATATTCCAAAACACCTTAGCCTTTCTGACTCAGTGCTCTTTCTGAAATCTGAGTTGATACATAACAACATACATTTTAATTATTTTTAACCGCTGTGTGCTTTGACAAAAATGTATGTCCACCAGCAGTGCTCCACAAAGTGTTCTAGTGGCTGGACATCCCAAAGAAACAAAACCACAGTCATTTCTAATTATTTTCTGATCCCTTCATTAAGAGGCATTGGGTTTTGGCATGGCAAGACTGTTTAGATGACTGGCTGTCCTTTTACAAGTGCTCTTAGAGACTATATTACTAGAAGTAAACATGGAGGAAGGTATTCATATTTCCAGTTTTACCAGGCATTTCCACCTTACTTTCCACATAGCAGCAAGTTGGGCAAATTCTCTTGTGCATCCCAGAGGGCAGCATCACTTCTTTATTTGTGTCTTTTTGATGGGTGAAGAGGGTACCTTTCTGTCTTAGTGTTTCTCTTAGAACTCAGATGTGAGCAAAGGCTAGCAGCTCTTCTTCTGAATATCGTTTAAATCTCCTCCCTGTGTATTTCTTGATGATCTCATTTGCTTCCCACTTTTGTAGCCAATTGTTTCTCTTTTCAGACTGATTCATAAGGATTCTCCAACTATATAGCATGGAAACCAACATATGTTCTATTTTATATGCTAAAACATATATTTTTCTGTCCAAGGTTTGTCTCTTAACTTTATTTATGGAGGCTTTTGCATAAAATAGTTTTATCTCTTAATGCAATTTTTTCTTTATGAACTATCTTTTTTGTACTGAGAAATAATCTCTCCCCTGAAGTCGTAAAGATATTCCTCCATATTCCCTTCTAATCATTTTAAAGTTTTATTTTTCACATCTAGATTCATAACATATCTAAAATATATCTACCCATTTGTATAGGATGAAACACCACTACACTGTTCTAATTCATAATGAAAGCTAAATCATTATTGAATAATTCTGTCTCAACATTTTTAATGCTTTGTCTACCATAAGCTAAGTTCCTGTACACACTTGGGGGATTTTTTTCTGGGGTTTTTACGCTCACAAAGAATACATCTCAGATACTTTTTAAAACAGCCTTCTTCTTTCTCCTAACTGATCATTCCCCCTAATCTCAGCACCTCTCCACTTTGCTGACTATATTTTAAGTCGAGTCTCGATTTACAGGTGGGGAAATGTGGGTGGAGAGATCTTCCACTGCCATGGGGCTTCAGCAGCGCTATGGCCAATCTTCCCTGACACTCTCTCCGCTAACACTCTCCTTCCTGAAAGCTTTCTCTGTCTGTCATTTTTGACTTCCACTAGAAGTTGAGTAAAGTTGTGCATTTCTCCAAATCTTTGCTAAATCTATTTTTAAGTTTTTATCATTTACTTTTTTTAATGTGTGAGTGTTCTGCTTGCATGTATGTATGTGCGTCAAATGCATGTTTGGTGCCTGTGGAAATCAGAAGAAGGTATTGGATCCCCTGGGAGTGGAGTTACAGATGGTTGTGAAGCACCATGTGGGTGCTGGGAAATGAACACAGGTACTCTGAAAGAGCAACAAGTGCTCTTAACCGTTGAGCCATCTCTCCAGCTGCAAGTCTGGGCTTTATCTATGACAGCCTGGCAGGTAAACTGGCAGGTAAAGAATGGAGTCTCATTTTAAACTAGTAACTAGAGATAACACATATACGTAACATATACCAGGTCTTTAAAGGTTTATTGTGTATTTCTTGGCCATAGTATCTAGTCTTTGTCAGTCTACTCAAGTCTTTTGTTTTTGCAGAAGCAAGCACATTGTTTTCTATTTTATTAATGCTGCTTAAGAATTCTATGCAGATTTTAGTTATTTGTCATAATGCATTTTTAGCTTTCAGAAACTCTTGTCATTTGTTTTCTAACTTTTCCCCAATGCCAGGGATCAAACTCAGGGCCCTGGGCATGCTGGGCACAATCTCTTCCACCAAGGTATATGCCAAGTATAGCCTTGGTTTCTAGACTTGCTGAACATCTAGCTGATGTAAGGCTTAGAGTCAGGCATATTGTCATTTTCTCTATATCTCTTCCATTATTCACTTATCTTCAGAAAAAGTCATCCTAAATTGTCCAGAACTTCTGTGATTTAATGAATTCTTCAATCCCTTTGTAGATTATTTGGTATACTTTATGATGTTAAAAGCTAACTTAATTTTCTACCAATGGTTCATCAATTGTGTCGATTTAATTTAATTAATAACTTCCCTTATGTCACCTTTATCTATTGTAGATTCTTTGACACACTTGAGTCAGTTTCTAGATTCTGATTCATTTATCAAGATATTCTTGTAAAACAAGACTTCTATAGTCATTATAACCTTAGAACTCATTCAAAGATATTTTTACACTTATTTCTGTAGTATGTGTGCATGTCAGAAGACAACTGGCAGGAGCTGGGGTTCTGTCCTTCCACTCCTTGTATTCTGGGGTTCCAATTCAGGGGTAAACACCTTTCCCTGCTTAGCTGTCTTGCTGGCTCTGATTCGTTTTAATCCCTGGAAGAGAAAGCTGCCTAATCGCGCCATCTATAGTTTACTGACAATTGCTTTTGATTGTTTTTCTTCAACGTTATTGAATCACCAATTTAAAATCAATGCTGTATTTCAAGTGGACAAACCTGATAAGGTAAAAGGATAAAACCTTGACAATATTCTGTCATTTTATTTAGGCACAACTTATTTGTAGATTTTAAAGGAATTTGTTCATAATTATTTGTTTTCTAAGTTTAGATTACCATGCAATACTTTAAACTCTTGTAAACAGGGTCCTTCCATTGTATTTCTTAATTGCCCACAAGCAATAAAGTTATTGATCTTAGTTTGATAGTCCAGTTGATTTATTGTCTTGAATTGTAAGTTGTTTTAAGAATTCAATTTTTAATTTTAAAAGCCTCACTGCTTTTAAATTTTGAATTGTTTTCATTACTCAATCAATCCTTTTTTCCTTTTTGGTTTTTTGAGACAGGGTTTCTTTGTGTAGCTTTGGAGCCTGTCCTGGAACTAGCTCTGTAGACCAGATTGGCCTTGAACTCACAGAGATCTGCCTGCCTAAGTCTTCAGAGAGCTGGGATTAAAGGCGTGTGCCACCACTGCCTGGCCATTACCCAATTCTTCATAATCTAATCTTAAATTCCTAGTTATTACTGATCTAAGTTTATTTTAATTTTTTTCTTATTTAAAATGGTCATCCTTGAATCCAAAAAAGAGCATCAGAACTAGGCAGTGTATAGTAGAAAGATCAACGGAACTGATAATAATCTACTTCAATATGACATGTCTTAGAATGATCATTTGGATAGAACTGATTGGCTTTTGTCATATGTAGCAAAAATTGACAATTATCATTTGTTTGATATTTTTTAGTGCAATATAAATTTAACTTAAGACAAATAATCTTTAAAAAAAAAAAGACAAGAAACTGACCCTCACAATATGGAGCCATTTCCAAGTGGCATAGGACCAAGTGAAGGAGGTCACAGTGGCAAAGGGCAGAACAATCAATGACAAAATAAAGTGAGGTTACATTCTAGTTTGAAGCATAAATAAAGATCTGTTAGACACTGATTTGAGCAAATGATTGATTGATCAAATTAATAAGAGTCCAGGGGAGAGAAAAATCTCTGTAGAGAAGGAACTGCAATTATTTCTGTAGAGATAGAGCACATATCTCTATTTCTGAAATGTGGGCTGAACACAGTAACTTCCTTCCAGTAAGTAGTGGAAGAAGAGGAAAAAGATTAAATTTACCAGGAAGGAAGCTGATAAACACTACCTCACCAGGTGATCAATGTCAACATCAACAAGTCATTTGATATCATGTACCTTTGATATGACAGGATAAAAGTACTTCCATGGTCTTCCTTCTCAAGTCTATATACCACTATAACATCAGGTATATTTCATTGTTTGTGTGCTATATGCAATTTAAATATATTTAAAATATCTTGCACAAGCTCGTGTATTAAAGGCTTGTTCCTTAGCCAGTGGAAACTTCAGTAGTTGGATTGGAGCGGGAGGAAGCAGGTCACTGTGTGGGGGACTCCAGAAGGCAGGGCTTCACAGAGCAGATGCTCTGCCAGATCTGTAATGTCAGCTCACTTTTCTCTGATTCTGGTCATTATGAAGTGTGAAACTTTGTCTGGCACAACCCTCTGTTGTAAAGTTCTACCTCACTGTGGCCAAGACTCAACAGAATCAGCTGTTGTATACCAAAATGTCTAGAACCTTAAGCCAAAATAAATAATTCTTTTTAAGATGTTTTTCTCAGGTAATTGTCCTGGTGATGTCAGTCTGACTAACACAACAATTTACAAAGTTCCTTAAATTAGTATTTACTTTAAGACTCAATCTCAGTTCACTAGCTGCAACAAATATATAATATGGATGCAAGATGTTAACAATGAGGGAAATCATAGAACCTTCAACCACCAACTGTTGGAAGCAGATACAGAGAGATCTATAGCGAAACTCTGGACTGAGCTACCTGAGACCACTCCAAGAGAGGGAGGAGTGATAATATGAGCAAAGGAGTCAAGACCATGATGATGATACCCACAGACACAGCTGACCTGAGCTAATGAGAGCTCACTGACTCTGGTCTGATAGCGGGCAAACCTGCATAGGACCAAACTAGGCCCACTGAATGTGGGGGAGGGTTGTGAGGCTTCAACACTGTGGGGCACTGGATTGTGACCAGGATTTATCTCTAGTGTTTGTATTGGCATCAAGAGCACATTCTTTTTGAGGAATACCTTGCTCAGCCTAGATATCGCGGGGAAGGCCTTGGTCTTGCCTTGAAGTGAAGTCTCAGACTTTGTTGACTCCCCATGGGAAGCCTTACTCTTTCTGAGAAGTGGATGGGGAGGTGGGGTGGGAGGAAAATGGGGGCAACAGAGGAGAGGGAGTGTGAATGGGAAATATATGTAAAATGAGAAAAGACTGTATTAAAAAATTCTTAATAGAAAAATTCATTAAAAAGGTTATACTTTAAATGATCACAGCTAATAGTTTCTGCGTATCCTTTCACTTATTTATTTATTAAATTGATGTATGTAAGTGTTTTGCCTGAAGGTATGTCTATGCATCATGTGTGCCTGGTGACCATGGAGGCCAGAAGAGGGTGTCAGATGCCTTGGAACTGGAGTTAGAGGTGCCTGTAAGTTGCCATGTGGGTGCTAGGAATTGAACCCAGGCCCTCTGCTAGAGCCATTTCTACAGCTCTTCTGTGTATTTTTAAAGCCGTGATTACTAAGTCTCTATGGAAAACTACTCAGTAATAACAGGCAGCCCAGTATGCTTGCCATCTTCATAATCTACACTACCAATGCACCTGTCTCCTAGGTTATTGCTTAATTAGCATTGCACAGAGGGCACCTGGTCATTCTCATCAGGGTTCCTCCGAGGGAAGAGTGAGAGTAAATGGACACAATTGCTGCTGGATGGTGGGTTTGAGTTAGGGTTCTGCTGTGCTATGAAGTCCAGTTGTCTAATATTCCTTGCTTGTTGTCTTTCAAAGTATGAATTGAAACGGTGGCTTGGTCCAGTCCAGCTTCAGCTCATGTTGGGGATTTCTACAGTTTCCAGGTATCCAGAGACTTGTAATATTTTAAGCAGCACATTTCCATAAACTGAAAGTTGATTTAAGTGGAACAACTCACCTGGAATCGCTCGTCAAATGTTTAGTCTGCACCATTTACTCCACTGACATGTGATTTATTAATTTTGTTCTAGAGATTTGAGTTCAAGCTGTACAAGTCATGAATAAAGATTAGTTTAATAATCACACTGCCTCTTGGGACAGTACTTCAAGAAAAGAAAATTCAAAATTGTCTCAATGTAAAAATAATATGACAGTTGTATCAATATTTGCAAGTTGAAATGATATTCAATATCCCACGGAGGCAGTGGATACATCTTATTCCTGCTTATTTTATGCAAACTTTAAAACTTCCCCTTTTAATTTTATATTAATGCTTATTAATATATTCTCCATGAAAATGTTTAAAAAGTAAATCTAAGCTCTTCCTAATCTGCCTCCAGCCATTGAAAACACTAGACCTCTTGTAACTGTTTTGATGACTTAAATTCTTCTGAAAAATAATATATTTCCAGGGCCCCAAGTCATTTACAGCAATATTATTTTGCTATTTTTCACAATTAAAAAAAGATAATTATGTGGCAATGAGGCAATACCATAGCTTTAATATTCAAAATTAAATCCCTTTGTGTTCACTGGCTTATTTTGCCTGTCTCCTTAACTCGTAGGAAACTCTAATTTTTAAATACTCATATGTGTAATTTAGAAAAATGACCAAACAATAAATACTTTGATTAGAAGCTAAGTACTCACAAGCATGGGTTAAAGATGGACGCGGAACCTTAATGTTTCTATTATTTATAATATTATTATGTAGCTATTGGTATGGGTGGTATAGATAATACCATGTGTTGGAGGCGATTCCAGCTATGATGTCATATATTCAATGACATCTCTTGTAACATTTATTTCAAATGCCCGCGTCTCCTATGTGCTAGATAAAGAAAAGAGAGAACTGAAAAAGTCACCATCCTCCCTTCACACTAAATTCTTTCTTGTTCACTACTGATACTTTATCAGAAAGGTTCTAGCCATTCTCCTTATAAAAAATGAGCAACACTGATCTACATCTAGGGCTTTCATAAAGGATATCAAAGTAAAATTTTAGAGAGCTGGTGGGCAGATTTCAGTGTATCAAACTCAGAGATGCCAAAACAGAGACCCAGGCATCTGTCTTTCAGAAGTGACCAAACATAAAGCTGAGCAAGAAGAGTTCAAGGTAAGGTCAGAAAAAGTACCAACAGTCATACTTCCTAGTATAAAAGTATTTATGATATAACTGGATATCAACATGTAGAAGAATGAAAATAGACCCATATCTATCACCATGCACAAAATCAAGTCCAAAACATTGAGTCTATAATTTGTGATCCTAAAGAAGCTAAATAAGAAGGTGAATCCAAAGAAAAACATATAGTTATCCTCCTGGATATGGGAAGTAGACAAGATTGCCAGGCAAAAAATTGGGATCTTGGGGGTGGGGTGGGATAGGGGTAAGGGGAGATGGGGAGAGAAAAGTGAGAAGGAGAGGATGGGGGGAATTTGGGGAATTGGGATGGTTGGGATAAAGGAAGGATGGATATGGGAGCAGGGAAGCATATATCTTAATTAAGGGAGCCATCTTAGGGTTGGCAAGAGACTTGAACCTAGAGGGGCTTCCAGGTGCCCAGAGGGATGTCCCCAGTTAGTTCCTTGGGCAGCTGAGGATAGGGAACCTGAAATGGCCCTATCCTATAGCCATACTGATGAATATCTTGCATATCACCATAGAACCTTCATCTGGCGATGGATGGAGATAGAGACAGAGACCCACACTGGAGCACTGGAGTGAGCTCCCAAGGTCCCAATGAGGAGCAGCAGGAGGGAGAACATGAGCAAGGAAGTCAGGACCGTGAGGGGAGCACCCACCCACTGAGACAGAAGGACTGATCTATTGGGAGCTCACCAAGGCCAGCTGGACTGGAACTGAAAAAGCATGGGATAAAACCAGACTCTCTGAACACGGCGGACAATGAGGGCTGATGAGAAGCCAAGGACAATGGCACTGGGTTTTGATCCTACTTCATGTTCTGGCTTTGTGGGAGCCTAGCCAGTTTGGATGTTCACCTTCCTAGACCTAGATGGAGCGGGGAGGACCTTGGACTTTCCACAGTGCAGGGAACCCTGACTGCTCTTCGGACTGGAGAGGAAGGGGGAAAGGAGTCGGGGGAGGGGGAGAGGAGTAGAAGGAGGGGGAGGGAAATGGGAGGCTGGGAGGAGGCAGAAATTTTTTTCAATAAAAAATAAAAAAATAATCAAGTCCAGATAGATCAAAGACCTCAATATAAAGCCAGCCACACTGAACCTTATAGAAGAGAAAGTGGAAAGTACACTTGAATGCATTGACACAGGAGACCACTTCCTAAATAGAATCCCAGCAGCACAGACACTGAGAGAAACAATTAATAAATGGGACCTTCTGAACCTGAAAAGCTTCTGTAAAGCAAAAGACACGGTCAACAAGACAAAATGACAACCTACAGAATGGGAAAACATTCTAACCCCACATCAGACAGAGGTCTGATATCCAAAATATACAAAGAACTCAAAAAATTGGTCATTAAAAGAACAAATAATCCAATAAAAAAATGGAGTACAGACCTAAACAGAGAAATCTCAACAGAGGAATCTAAAATGGCTGAAAGACACTTAAGGAAATGTTCAACATCCTTAGTCATCAGAGAAATGCAAATCAAAACAACTCTGAGATTCCATCTTACACCTGTAAGAATGGCCAAGATCAAACACACTGATGACAACTTATGCTGGACAGGTTATGGGGGAAAGGGAACTTCTGCATTGCTGGTGGGAATGCAAGCCGGTACAGCCCCTTTGCATGTCAGTATAGTAATTTCTCAGAAAATTAGAAAACAACCTTCCTCAAGCCCCAGCAATACCACTTTTGGGTATATATCAATCGTGCCACAAGGACATGTGCTCAACTGTGTTCATAAGCAACATTGTTTGTCATAGCCAGAACCTGGAAACAACCTAAATGCCCCTTGACCCCTTGAATGGATAGGGAAAATGTGGTACATTTACACAATGAAGTATTACACAGCAGAAAAAAATAACGACATCTTGAATTTTGCAGGCAAATGGATGGAGCTAGAAAACATCATTTGAGTGAGGTAACCCAGACCCAGAAAGACAATTATCACATGTACTCACTCATAAGTGGTTTTTAAACATAAAGCAAAGAAAACCACCCCACAAGTCACAATCCCAGAGAACCTAGACAACAATGAGGACCCTAAGAGAGACATACATAGATCTAATCTACATGGGAAGTAGAAAAAGACAAGATCTCCTGAGTAAATTGGAAGCATGGGGACCTTGGGAGAGGGTTGAAGGGGAGGGAAGAGGCAGGGAGGGAAGCAGAGAAAAATGTAGAACTCAATATAAATCAATTAAAAATATTTATGATAAATGATATAATTTGTTCTTTTTGGCCTTATGTTGTTCTCTATTCAGTTATGTGACTATAGTACTGAATTTGTTTATTAGCTCACATTTGGGAATGAACAAAACTTGATTAAAATTCAAATTATATTTCTATCATGATGTTGTCTTTACTAGCTTTCTCAATATCTAATAAGAAATTGTGCCTCATCAAACGTATATGGTTTGGCTTGATGTGAGTAAGAGTGGGAAGCTAAATTTATAGTCATAATAAAGTTGTCTAGGCTAGATATTTTCATTCCAGAGTGCAATAGCATTGGGTAACCTGTCCCCAGGCAATCATTGAGTCATTTACACACTCTCTGGGAGGGGTTTGCTTACATCCTATAATCACATCGCTAATAGTCACTGCTAAATAGAAAAACAAAGGAGAATATTACTGGCTTATTTTGCAACCCTAGTGAAACCACAACACAACTTCACGGACATGCTCATGATCAAATGCTGAAGTAGGGCGCCCAATCACATTTCAATCAACAGGTACCTGCAAAACATGAATGTATGATGCGTTTCCCTGACCTACAAAGGGTGGAAAGCAATACCATGTGAAGAAACAAGTACGGAACTATGGCATTAGCATGTGGTTTTGCAATGTGGGAATAAGAGAAGGAAGTTTTGGACATGCTGCCAGTACTCAGGGAATGTGTGTTCACAGGAGGCACATGTCTGCTGATCGATTCTGGACATCAATTAGCTGACTGTGTCCCCAGGGGCAAATCATCTCACTCCCGTGGTCCTTAATTTTGTTTGGGAAATGAGAGTTGTAGATGTTTCATGGCACCTCCTTCCAGTCTAAGATTATGTAATAATAACCATGTGTGTTTATGCAAACACACACATAAACTATATGCTTTTACTAAGATCAACAACCATAAAACTAACAGTACCCATGATGCTATAACTTGGTACTGAGTTCACTTTATTATTTTCTAATAATAAGGGAATTTTTCGGCTTTCTGTCAATGTAATTATAAGAAAGTTGCTGCTATGTTAGTTTCTTTAATAGCTTTAAGTAATAATGCCCCAGTATTATTTATGGCATGTTATGAGCAATAACTAGGTAATGTATAGCTTAGTGCATGGTACCTAGCAAATATTCAGTAGTATTTCTCTACCCTTTCTTATCCTGTAACTAGTGAACAAAGCATGAATGGTCCTGTGAGTATCTACTTCCGAGAAAACCTGTTTTGAATTATTGCAATTTTGGTAAATTATAGTGGCAGAAGAAACACTTGAATTTTGGCAATATATTTTTTTGAGCAAAGATAAAGAACCCTAAAATAATGTAAGATGATGTAAGTTTTCTTTAAAACATAAACTAAAATTATATCTCATATTTATTTATGGGATAATTTTTTTTTAATTTACTCTAAAATTTTAAGATGTAAGCCCAGAATTTCCTCCATCCCTTTGTTATACTCTGGTTGTTTTTTAAGAGAAAAATAAGATTCCATAGCTTCACTAGTCTGGGGTCTATATGACAGATACATCCTGTTCCTCACTCATACATTTTATAGGTCTCTCAATGGGGTATAAAATGTTGAGACTATTTGGGAAGAGAGTTTGGCAGCTTCTTAAGAAGCTTAGCATCATGCCGGGCGGTGGTGGCGCACGCCTTTAATCCCAGCACTCGGGAGGCAGAGGCAGGCGGATCTCTGTGAGTTCGAGACTAGCCTGGTCTACAAGAGCTAGTTCCAGGACAGGCTCCAAAACCACAGAGAAACCCTGTCTCGAAAAACCAAAAAAAAAAAAAAAAAAAAAAAAAAAAAAAAAAAAAAGAAGCTTAGCATCTATTTAACATAAGCATGTGAGAAGTCAGAAGAAGCTTCTGAGAAAGAGAATGCTTCAGTGTGAGAGTAGCTGAAACAGCTGAGCCAGACAGCACCATCATGGGTCAGCCAGGATCCAAGGTCCAAGTAGGAAATGAGAAGTCTCTCACCCCCATCTCAAGTGTAGAGCAAGGAAGGGATAGCTTGGGAGAAGGTGGTGCTCATGAGAAGAAGCTAACAGAGTGGGAGCATCCGAATGTCCAGGAGAGGGGAAATGGTCCAGGTCAGTGCAAAGGGAGACAGAATTTATATTCTAGAACACATCCCCATGTTTCTTATGATGACCTTGCTTTGATCATATTGTAGCACATCTGTTTTAGTTTCCATTGGCTGAGCAATAAATATGATTAACAACACTGCCAAAAGTTTTACATCAATGAGATCATTGTCGTCGTAATAATCATATGAGATATGGGTAATTATCACCCCTACTCTTCAGATTGTAGATGAGGAAAACAAGGCTCTGCACGCTACACGTTGGTCAATGGAAAGAAGCCGAGATTCTCACACTGGTCTGAGCACCTCTTCCAGCTCCAGTACCTTATCACTGGTCTGTACCACCCCTCTTTCGTGAGCGAAGGGCTGCCAGAAGTAGTGGCATACAACTTTCACACCAGCACCCAGGAGACAAGGCAGGCGAATCTCTGGGAATTCAAGGCCAGACTGGTTTATGTAGTGAGTTACAGACTAACCAGGGCTATATAGTGAGACTCTGTTAAAACAAAACAAAACAAACAAAGCAAAACACCCTGAAGAGCTGACTTTCACAGAAAGGCAACATCAACATGAAAAAAAATGTAAGCTACAAAAATAGCTAAGATGGAATGGCCAAGGACTCACATCCCTCCATTGCCTACAGGCCAGAGACTGACACAAATAAACACAGTGTTAGAAACCATTTTAAACATTATTGTTCAGGAAAAATTGTGTTTAAAACTTTTCCTGAGATATTAACAGCATGCCATTAATATTAATGCTGGACTGAGGCTTAGGAATGTTTATAACTCTATGGGGGGGGTGGTTTCATAACTACAAGGTGAAGTTCCTAAAGCAGTAGGCAAAACAGCAAATGAGTAAGTGAAAAACTAGAGGAGAAGCCGGGGAAGCCAAGGTCACGGGCTGTAACTGACACGTTCTTGCACGGCTAGTGGAGTCTAAAATGTTGAAACTACTGGCAGTTTCTTAAGAAGCTAAACATCTATTTAACATGAGCGTTGTGTGTTTATCAAGGAGAAATCAAAACATAGATCCCCAAAAGACGCATACAATCTTATTTACACAATCAGAAACAACAGGTGAAGGGATAAATCATTTGTGGTATATTCATACAGTGACTGATTTTCAAGAGTAAAATGGAATGCCCACTAATAACATGCAAGGACATGGGTACAACTCAGAAATACGCAGAAACAGAGACTCCAGACACAATAAAATACACAGCTTAAGTCTTCTCCTGTACTATTTACGTGTCAAAACTAATAGATGGCTCTGTTTAGTCTGATCATTTCACATACGTGCACTCATGCTATCATACATGTAGTCATGGTGACGAAATCATACCAGCAGCTTCCTGGGGAAGAATAGTGTTGGGACAGGAGCCTGACTATAAAGGGCACAGGAACCCTAGAAAGGTAGGAATATTCTATACACTAGTTGTATATACTATACAAGTGTACATTTATCAAAAGCCTTCCACCAATGTGCTTAAACTATTTCATTACATTTAATTTTATCCCAGCACTGTGGGTTTGAAGACACATTGCGCCTTAAAAGAAAGTGCATTAACAGCCAACAATGGAACCCCTTTATTCTCTGTCTGCTTTTTAAAAATGTTTAGTGCGTCCAGTTCTTATTTCAGAGAGGCAGTTTATTTCCTGTGGTTTGTTCTCAGTTGCAAGGTAGATTTTTGTTTACAAAAGTCAAGCAAAGAAGCTGGAGAGATGGCTCAGCAGCTAAAAGCACTTGTTCTTGAGAAGGGCCTGGGCTCGATTCTCAGTAACACATGATGGCTCACAACTGTCCATTACTTCAGTTCCAGGGAACCCAATGCCCTCTTCTGAACTCCGGCACCAGGCACAGGCATGTGATGTGAGTAAAACACCCTTACACATATAATAAAATAATCTTTAAAACATTTTAAAAGTCAAGCAGAAAATTAAGAAGACTTAAAGTTACTAAGGACTTAGAAGTCAAATTACCTGGCTAATCAGATTTCCTAGGTGTTTGAGGTTTGCTGTTTTTTTTTTTTTTAATATTTATTTATTTATTTATTTATTTTATTTCTTAAAGATTTTTGCCTCTTCCCCACCACCACCTCCCATTTCCCTCCCCCTCCCCCATCAAGTCAAGGTTTGCTATTTTGTAAAACAATTGCTTGTCTCCATTTGCCTTAAGTAACATCTCCGAATATAATTCAACCCTTTCTAAATGTTTCCAGGTCATCATTATGGATAGAAAAATCATGCCATTCTGTGAAAGGTGATGGTTTCCTGGCTTGTTACAGGGCACAGAGCTGTCTGCTTTTAAATTAAGTCGCCCCAAAATAATGATCTTTTAAAGTTCTTTTATTTGCATCTTACTTCTTTCCGCTGTCTCTCTCATTGAGCTGCCAGGGCTTTCTGCTTTTCCTATTTATCTACTTGTTCCCTTAGCAGCGTGGCTTTCTTCTTTTCAAAGCTGCTAGGGGAATGATGTTTACAGAGGTGCATACACAACACTAGTCCCTAGGGATTAGTTTTCAAACTAGCAATTGATTGATTTCAAAAGAATAAACTGGAATCTGGATGTGGTGGTGCTTGCCAGTAACTTCTGCACTCGAGCTGGAGGTCAGTCGGGCTGCAGAGTGAGTTCCAGGTCTGACTGAGCTAAATGTCAAGGCCTTGTTTTCAGCCACACCGCTACCAGCACCAACACCGCTGCCATTGGAAACAAGTTGTTAGTAAACGAGATGATAGATGTCCAGGTTCTATCCTTGGAAAGTTTAATATCCAACTCAGTAAGCCTCACTCATGATGTTTAAATTAGAGAGGCATACTTACATAAAACAAAAGTAGAGAAAACAATATAACGAACCACCAGTGTATCATATAGCTTCAATTACTAACCTTTTGCCAATCTTTTGCCATCAGGGGTAGAGTGAGAAAAACCATGACTTTACAGAACTCAGATATAATTTACAAACCACAAATTTCACCTCCTTAAAGTGTACAGTTCAATGTTTTTAACCTTTCATAGTATTGTGAAATCATCACCAACAAATTCCAAGATATTATCATCCCTCCAGAGAAAACCATGCGTTCACTAGCAGTTACTTATTCCCTATTTTCCAGCCCCTGGCAACCACTAATTAACTTTGCTTCTATTGGTCTGCCTAGTCTGAGCATTACATGTGCCTGCAGCCATGAAATAGGTAGCTTTTTGTGTGTGGCTTCTTTCCCTTAGCTTAATGGCTTTCTACTTCTTCCATGTTTGGGGGATTGTGAGGCAAGTTTTCATTAGCATACACTATCATGGAACTCAGTATGAACGCCTCATCCGCCTGCTACCACCTCCCAAACACTTTGCCACTGTATGCCAGGCTTTGTTATATGTGCTTTATAATTCCAGCATTTGGGAGGCAGACATAGGAGGATTGCTGTAAGTTCAAGGTCAGTATGGTTCATATAGTAAGTTCCAGGCCAGCTAGGATTACATAGGAAGTTCCTGGTTTTTTGTTGTTGTTATTATTTTTTTTGTTTGTTTTTAAAGCTTTGCCAGATCTTGTGTGTGTGTGTGTGTGTGTGTGTGTGTGTGTATATATATATATATATATATATATATATATATATATATATATATTTGAGACATAGTTTCTGTGTAGCCTTGGCTGCCTCTAACTCCCAAGAGCTAGGAGGTATGTGCCACACTGCCTGGTAGTTTTTTAAAATTGTAAATTATAAATGCTGTGTCTCTGTGTGTGTGTGTGTACTCTGGATATTAGACTATTTTCAAATATACAAATGTTTTCTTTCTCCCCACAGGCTCTGTTCTTACTTTTATCTTGATAGTGTCCATTGAAGTACAAAGGTTTCAAATTTTGTTCTTTTTTTTCCCATGGCTTGTACTTCAGGGGATATATCTAAGAAATCATTGCCCAACCCGAGATAACAAAGCTTTGCATCCGAATTCTTCAAGGGTTTTATATTTTTTAGCTTTTACACTTACATCTTGTGCATCTAAAAGTTTAGAAAAGATTCTCATGCACTTCTCAGGCAAAGGGTCTTTAGAAAATGAGTGAGTGTGTTTTGACAAGAGTTAAAAAAAACGAGCATGAACTTTGACGCAGTTTCAATATACATGTTGAATGATAGGAGGCTTTTTTGCTCTCCTTTTGGTTTCTGTTTTTGTTTTCTCTTGCAGATGGCTGAAGTATTCACAGAGGCCTGCAGCTAATTCCGTAACCATATAATAAATATATGAATGCTTTGCTCAGTTCTTCATACCAATAAGGTATCAAACACGGTTAGGAGATGCTCGTTACAGTTCCAAGTCTAAAAATACTTTTAGCACACTGTTATCCTAACGCAGGTTGAGAAATGAGGAGAAAAGAAAGCAAAAGTCAACGGTTAAGACCTAGTTTTCTGCCACGGGATGATGGCACAGAGGGCTACACTTTGTCATTGGCGAAAAGAAAGACAGACATCTAAGCACAACCCCTGATCATCAACTGTTGGTTGACACTTTGCGCCAGGGATGCAGAGGTCAGGATCTCAGATTGCAGTGAGGATCACAGTCATCTTGAGTTTGTAGACCAGCATCCTTCAGAGATTCCACTACGGAGGGCTGGAACAGGACCAAGAATTGGCATTATCAGTGGGCATCCAGAGGCTTCTGCTGCCGATGGTCACACGTAGAGCAGCACCACTTTAAATACAGTGACCCTCCTGTCCTTATGCTCCCCGAATCTTGACCAAGTGGGCATGGGGCTGGCGATCTTGCTAAGGGGGCCAAAAGGCTGGTAAGTATATTTTCCAGATTTGCTTCAAATTCCAAATAACTGACGGTCTCATTTCAGTGTAGAGATGAAGTTTTTTTTTCTTCCCCAAAGTCATTTGGACATGTATGAAAGTATCTTGATTTCAAGAATATTAGTATGAATTATGCAAATGATATTTTACTTTTTCTGTGTTTTTATTTACTCTTGCTCAAGCTATGTGAACATCAGCTGTGGTTAAGAATGCTGCTCAGGAGAGGGTGGAGCTGAAGGGATGGGAAATGAGTGGGATCAGGATGCATGATGTGAGAGCCACAAAGAATCAATAAAAAGTTTTTTTTTTTTTTAAAGCTATTCAAGAACATCTTCTGTTTTTGAGATAATGTATTTGACCTGTGGCCAAATGAGATTCTGGAGAGATGTGTTTGTGACTTTGACAGACTGAGTCAAAGTGATAGTCTGATGATTTGCAAAGGGATTTTTATCAGTCCCACTGTGGCTGCCAGTTGAACTGAGTACAAGAGTGACTTTCCAAAAATGTCCAGAACAATCTACATTTATTCTGCCACCTTTACTTTCTAGTAACTTAGAAGTTGGATGAGAACTTTATTTTCTGGTCTCTGTCATTTCTAAGATTATAGCTTAAACCTGAAAATCAAATATTAAGCCATGCTCCTGCCTCTTACAAACTGACCATAACAGAGATCAGCAAGCAGAGGGGCCTTCATGACGGAGGTGGGTCTTGTATCTTATCTGTTGCTTTCATTGGTTAACTAATAAAGAAAACTGCTTGGCCTGATAGGACAGAAAATTAGGTAGGCAGAGTAGACAGAACAGAATGCTGGGAGAAAGAAACTGAGTCAGGCAGTCGCTATGATTCTCCCACTTCAGACAGATGCAGGTTAAGATCTTTCCTGGTAAGCCAGCTTGTGGTGCTACACAGAATATTAGAAATGGGTTAGATCAATATGTAAGAGCTAGCCCAATAAGAGACTAGAACTAATGGGCCAGGAAGTGTTTAAAAGAATACAGTTTCCGTGTAATTATTTTGGATAAAGCTAGCCAATGCGGGAGCCGGGGCGGCCGGAACGCAGCCGTTCTTCATACTACGTAGCCCGCAGCTCCCTTCAACATCACTACACCTTCATAGCCTACTGATGTCACACAATGCAGGCTGAGCTTTCAGATTATTTAAGTAAAGAAAGATATGTGGAAAATTAGCTTCATTGGTAAATTGAGGAATTTCAAGAACAGAGAGAAAGTCTAAGAAAAAGAATAATGGTTGAAGGCATTATGATTCCTGATTTTAATAATGAAACAGTGTGGCACTGGCACAAAAACGGATGTGCAGATCAGTGGACTGGTATAGAGGATGCAGGATTAAACCCAAACTGCTGTAGCCACCTGATTTTTGACAAAGAATCCAAAAACATACACTGGAAAAGTATAGCCTTTCCAACAAATTATGATGGGAAAAACTGGATATTTTCATGTAGAAGAATGAAACTAGATCCAAATCTCATGATTGGTATAAAAACCAACTCAAAATGGATCAAAGGCCTTAATGTAAGACCAGCAACTCGGAAGCTGTCAGGGGAAAACACTCAGAGACTCAGGTGTTGGCGAGGACCCCCAGCAACTCAGGGAATAATCCCAAGAACTGACAGGGGACTTCAGGAAGTTACAAGGTTGCATTCCAGTGGGAACAAACACATAAGGAGTCTAATGAAAGGAGGTCTTTGAGATGTATTTGACAGAGGATTAATACCTAGGAAACAAAAAGAACTGAAAAAAATCTAAACACCAAAGAACCAACCAACATGGAATGAACAGACAGTTCTCAAAATGCAAGGTACAGAAGGCCAATAAACACAGCAAAGAAAGTCCAATATTCTCAGCCATCACAAAATGCAAGTTAAAACTATACTGAGCTTCCATGGCGCCCCCTGCCCCCAGGCAGAATGTCTTTCATAAAGAAAACAAGTAACGACGAATGATGGGCAGAATGTGGGAAATGGGAAGTTTTATAACCTGCTACTGGAACGTAAATTAGCTCAGCCACTACGAAAATCTATTTGGAGGTTCCTAAAAAACTGGACACAGAGCTACCATGTGACCTAGCTATACCGCTTCTGTGTGCACATCATAGACATACCTGCACATGCGTGTTTATTGCAGCAGCATCACAACAGACAAGTTGTGTCCATCTCGGATACGCAAAGAAAATCTGATACATAAGCAAATGGGGTTTTGTTTAGCAATAAAGAACAATGAGATTATGTCATTTGTTGGAAAATGGATACAACCAGAGAATACCGGCCAGACTGGAGGAAGATAGATATTTTCTCATATTTGTGGATACTAGGTTTTCATATAGAAACATAAAACCATAGGGTTATGAAAGTGTTTGTTTGTATGGAAGAAAACAAGGGTACAGAGGAGTGAAAATGGGGAACACAAGAATCACCCGCCCCTAAAAAAAAAAACCCTCATGATATTCTTGAAAGAAATTGTCTTTATGTAACTATGCACAATGAACACACATCAATAAAAAAAGGAGTAGAGAGAATACAACAACAGGCTGGCCACAAGAAGACACATTTACACTCTTAGAGTTAGCTTTAGCTCTACTTTAAGGTAACTAATTACATTTGGAGAGAAGTTGATCGTTTGTTTAAGAAGAAAGCACAGTTCCATTCCAACCCTTCCTATCCCTCCCTCAGCATGTCTGACTGGACTCTTGACTATGCTCTTTATTTGCGGACTCTATTCCTCTGCCGACTGTATCACCCATGGGAGGGCTTCCATTTATCACATGGAAGCCCTTATAATGATCCAAGGAGGAAGGAAGGTTTTCTTTCAAATAGGCTGTAACCCAACCCAAAGGCAAGCCAGTTATCTCAGGGGCCATATGGCCACCGGAGGAAATACGTGTAGCATTCTAATCCCAGAGAGTGATATTAGTCACCGGGCTTCTCAGAAACTGACATTGTCGTTCCTCCCCCAGTTTTCTAAATGACAAAGGCAGTAACCCCTTTGCATGGAAATCACCCTCACTGGCTAGCAACTTCATTAAATTACCATATGATTCCTATTTTATGGATAGAAAATAGTTGATCTCAGTGAACTGGCAACTTAGAAACTTAGGAGGCAAATTAGAGCAATTACTAATAAATTACACATGTGGTAACTAACAATTTGTCTATCACTGTGAACTCTGAGGGAGAACTGCCAGACTCCCTGGCTCTGCAATTCTGAACAGGTCTTTTAGTTTCCTAGACCAGAAGCTTTCATTATCCACACTGGTTACACCATTACTGTTGCGGCTTTCGTGGAGCCCAACATTTCTCCTTCGAGTTAGAATATAACAGGTAGGTCTGCACTCCGTTTGGAACTGAGAGTTTTAATACTTTAAAAAAAATTTTTTTTGTTAATACAATCACCCCCTTCATAAAAACCCCAGTAAGAAGCAAGTACCACGTCAGCTTCCCTTAGGTAAGTTTACAGGAGAAATAGCAAGAGATAGAAGCACAATGTTTCTGCATTCATAATTGCTACCGCACTTCTGACTGAGTTACTATGATGAAATTAAAGCAAGTTGTGGGCTAAGGTGTGTCGTTGCTGGGCAGGAGGTGGGATGAGGTCAGTTGAAGATAGGATCTTTCTCTTCCGGTCCGGCTCGTCTCACCTAGGCCTTGGGTGTGCCGTGCAAAATGAAAGGTGTGGATGCCATTCATTAATTGAGGGCCAGATTCCTCTGGCTGATATCCTCCCACGTGGCAGTGCTTCTCCTCTCTCCATACCCCAGCCCTGAGCTTCATGGCTGCTATGAGAGCTTGGTGGATGGAAACAAGGCTTTCTCGCTGCGTGTGTGAATTTATTGCCCTCCTGTTCGAATGGGAACTAAGAGTATCTGCTCATACTCCTTTAAACAACCCCTCAGTGCGATCATGTAAGCAACCCTAGTTAAACTTCGTAGCCACAAGAAAAGAAGATGGGGAAATAGACGGGGCTAACTGGAAAGAGGAAAAGGGTCGGTGGGAATGGGATGGGACAAGACAGGGGAATCGGGGTGAATATGATTGAAATAATTTATATTCATGGTTGAAAATGTCACAATTCAACTTATTGTCTAGACTCTAGATGTTAAGATAGGGTGATAAAAAACTATAAAACCTAACAATAACAACAAAAAACTTGTTTTTAAAAAATAAAACAACAAACACGATCTTAACCTATTGCCCAGGCTAGCTCAAACTCAGCAATCCTCTTGTCTTAGTCTCCCAAAAGCTGAGATTCAAGTGTGAGCCATAACACCAGGTTCACAGTTGAGAGTTTGGTATCAATCCCAAATATCCTCAAGTAACAGAAAACATTATTTTTCTTTGTAATTGATGTGTGGCATTCCTCCATAACCAACCAAAATTATGTACCTCTTTCTCTACATGACATGACGAATTATCAGTTTTAAAGCATTTTCTCTCTATCTATCTGCATTGAATACAGATGATCCATCCCTTTGTTCAGCCCTCCCATGTCTGCCTTTGGATTGAAATTTCATTATTTCTTCCCTAGCTCTTTGGTTATTTTTGTCATACACTTGGTTACAGGACCTACTTTCAAGCTGGCACGTTTCCCTGGGGGACCATGTGGCAGGTATCTCCCCTGAGAAGCACTAAAGTTCGAGAGAATACAAAAGTAATCAACACTGTTTTCTACTAGTGTGACAAGGAGAGCTCACAACAAAAGCAGTCTTCCCATGACACCCAAATGCCTTCTGAATAACTTGAGGTGCTTCAAGACTTGACTGGCATGGTTCCTTTGGGTTGCCGTGGGACATGTGTCTAGCCCCTGTCCACACATGTGCTAGCTTGGTCACACTAACCCAGCAAACATATTCCAAATCAGCGTGGGCTTGTGGGGATCGAAGCAACTGTCTGTGTAATCAATCCCTTCTTTGGGACTTTGAACAACCACTGGGGGCTATATCCTCAAAACCCTGAGGCTACCTGCTCTTGATCATGTCAGATCGGCTTCTTGCCTAGAGAGGTGGCAACGAACAATTACAGAAGTATAGAAGTGGGCAGAGAGTCCAGGGTTGTATTTCTCATTCTCACATCCCTTTTGCCTAACAAGAAGCATAATGAGTATTCCTTGTCCTCCACACTAGAGAAAGAAAGAGTTTGTATGGAGCATTGCTCTGAGGGATTACAAGGCAGTGAATTATCTGTGCGAGAACACAGATAATATATCTCATATAGTTTATCATCAAACAAACTACCTATGTGATGGCACAAAAGAACATCATTTTAAAGCATTAATTCTAATTTGGGGACAGAGGATGATTTAGAACAATGGATGCTTGGTATCTGTGATACTAAGCAAAAGCTATTTGTCACAGCAAGGAGCCCAGAAAGAGAAGCAGATGGAGGGAAACCATCCCTTCCTTACGAGGGATCTGATTGATAGGAATGATGCCACAGGAACCTGGTTGCTACTTTCTCCTGTAAAAGCTCCATCACTTGATTATAAGGGGAAAATCCTGAAGAACACAGCACAAGAGAAAGAAGTCTCCCCAGTCTGCACAACTTCAGAGTTCTGTGCTTGCCAAAGAGCTCCTGCTCTCCTCCTCCATGTTTTGGCATCATTCTCTGGGTAATCAGAGGCAGATGGGAAAAACAAACCACCTTTGCCTGATATTCTTGCCCTTGCATTTTTGTGTGAGACTCTCTGTTACCAGGGAAATGATTAAGAACCTCAGCTGCAGGTTTTGAAATTAAAATCAGGATGCTGATCAAAGGTAGGACCTTGAAGCACTGTTCTTCTGATAAACTCATCTTCAAACCCAACTCAGGAATCTTGGCCAAGATTTCAGACCACCACATTACAGTTATGAAGACAGGGATTATGTAAACAATAAGAAAATGGGGTTCTTTTATAAGCTAAGTTTTTTTTTATAAATTCACTCATGTTTGAGTATTTCTTTATTCCATTAAATTAATTTTGCCTATGACTTAAAAGTCTTAATGAAAAGCTGTATAAGACACACGCAACAGCTGAAGTCATCTGCCTACCATTCATTCTTAAACCTATTTTAAGGTAGAATGTGATTCTGGTGTTGAGATTTTATGATTACATTTTCATGTTTTCCATATATAAATACAAATTATTTTTAACTCGCATAATATTTTGGTAAAACAGCCTATGCTGCTCTATATGCTGTGCCCCAGGAAGCTCCTCGTTGCCACCTGGAGGAATGCTAAAGGGAAGATGAGGAAGCTTTTCCTCCAGGCCAAGCACCAGCAGAATCCTGTGGCAGCTGACCTGTGTAGGGGGGCTGCAGGCTTTTATGTAGTAGGCACACCAGAGGTGCAAACACCCGGCACTGTTTTGGCCTGACTTGTGAAGATTCGAAACGTAAACCTTCACCTGGATGTAA
Source organism: Chionomys nivalis (assembly GCF_950005125.1). Lineage (NCBI taxonomy): Eukaryota > Metazoa > Chordata > Mammalia > Rodentia > Cricetidae > Chionomys > Chionomys nivalis. The sequence continues at coordinate 27,791,060 of NC_080099.1, read as the reverse complement.
CCAAAGGAACCAAGCACATTTAAAGCTCTTTAAACACTTCCATCCACTTCCCTCCTGGGGAAACATGCCTCCCCGACTCACATCATACCCCTCCCCGCAGGCCTGACTTGGTGCCGCTTTTGATTCCTCTTACTCCCTCTGCAGCCTGCAGTCTCTTTGTCCTTCTCTTGTGGTTTCCCCAGGGTGACACTCTCAAACAGCTCCTTGGATCAGATTCCCCTGTCATTTTTCTCTGCTACTCCCTCCAGAGAACAACCAAGGAAGCTATTTCTCTTGCACTTGTGGGACTGAAGCATACACTCTTCACTCTTTTTCTCCTTGCTCAGAACACATTCCTGGTGTCATGTGTTCTGCGGTTCACACCTGTGTGTCTACACATTCTGAGTACATTGACAGCTGTGGACTCCTGTGACCCAGTCACCTTAGCCCTGCATTTGCTAGCCTTGAGCCTGGCTGTTTTCAACCCGGGTTCTACTCAACAGAGCTCTCTCCAGCTCTACTGCCTCTGCTTAGGACCACCTGGTTTCTTAGTCACCTGGTCCTCCGCCAGGACATGTAGGTCCTTCGCAAAGCTAGGTCCCTTTTTACTTTTTTTACTTCCTTTCTATCTGACTAGGCCTACGACATCTTAATCATGACCCTGTCCGTCCCACCAGGGCAGCTAATGAACTCAGTCTCTCCAGTGGTTCACCTCACTCTGCTTCCTCCTCTCTCCATGTTCTGAGGTTCCTTGCTCTTTAAGCAGACACTCCTTAGCATCTCCAGCTCCATGGGAGGCTTCCCTGGGACACCAGGAGAGCATATTCCTCTGGCACTCTGCCCTCTCCCCTGGCATGCCATCCACATACCAGCTAGGAAGTTCTGCCCTGACCTGGTTTCCAGCTACTGACCCTAGATTTGTTGTTCCTCCCAACTCTGAGGGTAGCTCCCAGAGGCATTTAGGAGCAGGAAGGCCCAAGGGCACAAGTGGCAATGCCTGCCCTACCCACCCTGCTATCTAGTCACATTTGAGAGGCAGGGGTAGGCTTATCAGACTTGGCCAGACTGCTCTCCACCTAAAAGAAGCAGGCTGTACGTGACTGGATGCAGAGCTCGGTTACTCAGGCAAGTTGTTTCGGGTTTAAGGCAAAGAGCAGATACAGGGGTGTGGTGCGGACCACACTGGGGTGGATTTGTTTTCAGTAGTGTATTCTGTAGTTAATCAGTTTCTTCCACTTGCATGGTCTTTAGAAAACTTAGTACTTCAGGAAATAAGAAAATGAATGCACATGAATTAAAAAGAAGTCTTAATCATCAGTCCATTTTGTGCACTTATTTTTGTTTTCTGTCTTTTTCTTGCCAGCCACCTAGTACCTTCCTAATCAAGTCAGGGTGTGAATAAACAATCATATAAAAGTAACTTATGGAAAATGGAATTGGGGTCTCTTTTACACAGTAGGTTGGGATACAAGATTCTACAGAACAGTATTGCTAAAGGTTGCAGTACACATTCATGACACAGATATATCAATTCCAGAAATTTAACCTATACTTGTGCTCATATAAGTGTGCAATATCTGTTTGGTCACAGTATTGTCTGTGATAAAAAAAGAAAAGAAAACAAGATAAATATATAATAATGGCTATACATGTAGTGCTGCATGTATCTAAAGGAGCATTATGCAGCTATTCAAAACTGGAGAAGAACAAATAATCAATTTAAAAAAATGGAGTACAGACCTAAACAGAGAACTCTCAATAGAGGAATCCAAAATGGCTGAAAGACACTTAAGGAAATGCTCAACATCCTTAGTCAGCAGAGAAATGTAAATCAAAACAACTCTGAGATTCCATCTTACACCTGTAAGAAAGGCCAAGATCAAAAACACTGAAGACAACTTATGCTGGAGAGGTTGTGGGGAATAGGGAACACTCCTCCATTGTTGGTGGGAGTGTAAGGGTACAGCCCCTTTGGATGTCAGTGTGGTGATTTTCCAGAAAATTAGGAAACAACCTTCCTCGAGACCCAGTAATACCACTTTTGGGTATATATCCAAAGGATGCTCAATCGTGCCACAAGGACATGTGTTCATAGCAGCTTTGCTTGTCATAGCCAGAACCTAGAAACAACCTAAATGCCTCTCAACAGAATAATGGATAAGGAAAATATGGTACATTTACACAATGTAGTACTACACAGCAGAAAAAAATAACGACATCTTGAATTTTGCAGGCAAATGGATTGAGCTAGAAAACATCATTTTGAGTGAGGTAACCCAGACCCAGAAAGACAATTATCACATGTACTCACTCATAAGTGGATTTAAACATAAAACAAAGAAAACCAGCCCACAAATCATAATCCCAGAGAACCTAGACAACAATGAGGACCCTAAGAGAGACATACATAGATCTAACCTAAATGGGTAGTAGAAAAAGACAAGATTTCCTGAGTAAATTGGGAGCATGGGGAACTTGGGAGAGGGTTGAAGGGTAGGGGAGAGGCAGGGAGGGGAGCAGAGAAAAATGTAGAACTCAATAAAAATTAATTAAAAAAAGAAAGAATCTTGTTGCAAACTATTGTTACCTCTGTCGTAATTGTTATGTATGTGCAAATGTATTTCTGGAGGTTGGGGTCATACACGAAACATACTTTAGTTTAATGTGATGTTCGTAGGCTGTGACTTTACTGGTCTATTTATGCTTCGGTAACAGTGCAGTCCCTTGAGAAGTTTTCTATATGTTACTGATTCTGTTTGTTAGTCTAGAACTTTCTTCTTTAGTAAGAATAAATCTTTTAAAAAATCTTTATTATTAGTGTGTAGGAGTAAGAGAGAGAGGGAGAGGGGGTTCATGTACACACGTGAAGGTCAGAAGACAACTTGGGAAGTCAGTTCTCTCTCCACCTTCCCACAGCTTCTGAGGATGCATTTAGGTCATTAGACTTGCACAGCGGGTCCCTCTTCCTGCTGAGCCATCTCACCAGCCCAGGACTTCACCTCTTCAGGACATGGACCACATGTTGTTGCATTTTCTATTTCTGAGACCTAGCACAAAGCCTGGTGGATAGTTGACATTTAATAAATAATAAGAGCCCACAATGAGCATTCAGAGTATACCAGACTCTGGGGTCGTAGTTAATATGATCTTATTTTGTAGATGAGGAAAATACAAGTATAGACTCACACTTGGAAAACTCTAAAACCATTCAATGCCCACTACTTTCTATATATTCTGTTGACTGAATGCATGCAGAATGAGATGGTGTGTCATGGTGTTTACCTGTCATCATTCAGGTGGAGAACGGGGCTGGAGATGTGCGTATAGGAATCTGAAGGCTGGAGAACAGGGAGAGACTGGGGCACACACGGGTGCGTGGTTGGGGGAACAACAAGGCAAAGTAGTCCTGTGCAAACCCAATGGGTTTGAAAGTACTAGGATCTACCATGTGTGACTATATATATCCATCATTCAGGTGAACAAATGGGCTGAAGATGTAGCTCAGTGAAAGATCAACAGTCTAGCCTGCATCATACCCTGATCTCATTCTACCACCAAATAAAACAAAATAAAACACTCTGTAAGAAACTTGCTATCACTTAGGAGAAAGGGCTACATCAGAAGTTAAGATACGTGTCTTCCATCTATGTGTTCCTTATATGTTTCAAATAGTCTTCATTCCTTATTAAAAGTCACAGAGTCCAGTAGATACTGGAATTGGCACACAAGTCTTGGTGGGAACCAGGCCAGTCAGGAAGCAAAGCTTGCATTCACACTATAGGAAGCACTACCTACTGGCCGCATGGGCCCAGAGACTGGTCTTCTGAATTCTAAGAGAAGCCAGAAACACAGATGGTATGTGGAATGCCTGAGTTTTAGATGATCACAGCTTACATAAATGTATTTGAAAACTCATTACAGTCAAATAAAATAAACCATCAATGGCTGAGTGGGCCTAGGGGATTCCAGCTTGCAAACTGGGTTTCATCTGGGGAGGAGCCAGAACCACCTTTTGCCTACTCTGACAGATTAAGGGACTGCAGGAGGGAGGCGAAACGAATGCATTCAGTTTTACTGCTTGTCAGCATCCTTGGCGAGGAAAGGGCTGGACGATGGGCTAAATTTTATTTTAGACTATCTGTGGGTTTGGAATATGCTGTTGATGGCCCAGATCCCAAGTCGAGAGTGGCTGGTAATAGTTGTGGATTATTTTCTCCCTCCCAGCCAGTCAGGCTTTCTGCTGCACAATGAACTGACATGACTTCCGCATTCTTCCAGCCGACTGTGAGCGTGCAGAACTCTGCTGAGCATGCAGAAACGTTCACAACTCCAATGCAAGCCTTCTTTACACGGCACATGCTTCCAAGGGGCAACAACCACCCTCCAGCAACATACAATGCCTTCCTCCAGGGTGTCTTAGTTAGATTTTTGTTGACTTGACATAAGCCACGGTCAAATGGGGAGAACTTCAATTAAGAAAATGCCTCCAGGTGGGTAGTGGTGGTGCATGCCTTTAATCCCAGTACTTGGGAGACAGAGGCAGGTGGATCTCTTGAGTTTAAGACTGCCAGCCTCATCTACAGAATGAGTTGTTGGACAGCCAGGGCTATACAGAGGAATCCTGTCTTAAAAAGAAAAAAACAAAACCAAAACAACAACAACAAAAACCCAAAAGAAAAAAGAAAAAAAATGCCTCCATTAGATGTGGATTGGACTACAGGTAAATCTGTGGGTCAATTTCTTGATTGATGATTAATGTGGGAGGGTCTAGCCCACTATGGGTGGGGCCAATCTGGCAGGTAGTCCTGGGTTGTATAAGGCAAGCTTAGTGAGTCATAGAAAGCAAGCCAGTAAGCACAGTCCCTTCACGGTCTCTGCTTCAGTTCCTGCCCTGCCTGTGTGCCTGTTGTGACTTCCCTTTTTTGTGGACTGTAAGTCATAGGAAGAAATGATTTCCTTTCTTCCCCAAAGTTGCTTTTGATTCTGGAGTTTGTCACAGCAAGAGTACCCTCTTTAGGACACAGGGCATCTCTGGACAGTTGGTGTGCTGTGAGGGGAAGAAGTTTTTCTGAAAAATGAAGTTTCCTGACAATGATCCAACTTCCCTACTTACTCAAGCAAAGCTGCAAAAAACACCAAACAAACCTGTCTCTTTGGGGACCTGCTTTTCTGGCACAGGCATCTTGGGCCTGCTGCCTACTGCATGGACAGCACAATCTCTGGTTTTGATAGCGGAAGCCATATAAACTCAACAAGAGGAGACTTGGGAGACCTTTAAAGATTAGTTCCTGATGTAGTTATAAGAGCCATATTTGGACATAGTTTCTCAGAGCCTCACTTTCTGTAAGTGCAACAGTGAAACAGTGTGGAATATTAATGGACTCGGCGAGGCTTGGGGAATTAACAGTTTCTCTCCAAACTAGAGGTGTCACAAGCAGTGCTAGTGGAAGACAGCATTTGTTTCCCTCCCTCATTCAGTGCTGGTGGAGGACTTTCTAACCCTCTTCTCTCTAAGCAACAAAGAAAGAGCACCCATTCAAGCCAACACTACCAAGAGTCTGCAGTGTGGGCCACATCAAACCTTCTGATTAGAGTGACATGTGTCTGATCACTGGTTGCCAGGTGAATACCTTTCCATTTTGCAAGGACCACGTGCTTGTTCCTTGACTGCCATGACATTCAAAAGCTGTGAACTGTCTGAGGCTGTTTCTAGAAAGCAGATGACTTCTGTTAATCCCTTCCTCATCACATTCGCTTGGTAGATAGCTCTACTCCAAAGGACTGCCAAGTGGTCACAAAACTGGTCTGACTGTCCATTCAGGGTGACAAAAGCTGCAAGCCTGGTTCACTTCATCTACTAGTGTAAACCCGTCTTCAGTCACCAATGAACCATATCCCAGCTCTTCTAGTTCACCTTTTCAACTCCTGGAAATAGAAGAACTTACGACTTGAGCAGTGGGAAGTGAAAGGGTCAATGGACCAAACAGTGTAACCTTTTTTTAAACTACTACAAACAAATGAGGATCACTTAACTCTTCCTTAAGCTGTTCACCACCTCCTGACTCAAAGTCAAGGCGATTTGCATCTCTGTGTGTTTCCTCTGTATGCGGAGCTTAGCTACCCACATATACACGCAAGAGCTAAAGCTTGAGGGTGAGTTGCACAGTTTACCTGAGTTTATTTTCAGTTAAGTAAATAGCTACAGTTTGAAGAAGATATATGCGTGTGTTTTTACTTTAAAAATTGAGAGGTAAGTTATGAACTCCATAACTCACTCACTTAAAGTGGATTATAGTATATTCATAGAGTTGTGCAGCTATCACAGTAATCAGTTTGGAACACACCACTCTAAGGAGAAACTCAATAATCCTCAGTCGCCCTCTTTACTCTCTTATTTCTCAGCCCCTGGCATCCCCATGAATCTACTTCCTGTCTTTACAGACTTGCTTATTCAGGACATTTTATATAATTGCCATCAACAATATGTGGCCCTTTGGGAATACTTTCTGTTTTCAGTACACATTAAGTTCTCAAGACTCGACCACGCCCACAAATTCAGATTAAGTGCTCCAGACACACAAGGGCACTGGCTGTTCCCCAAGGACCTGCAAGCACTGCTCTTGCTATTCACGTTTGTGCCGTCATTGGGTAGTGTGCACCACACCTTGATGCACCTAGGCCACCGAGAAAGCCCTGTGTGTCTCCATATTTCACACACCAGCCGCCATCTCCAGGTTCCATCCCACTGCACCTCAGACTCACATATACAAAGTAACCTCACCCTCTTCCCTCTCGACACACAATATTCCCCACCATCTACTCGTCTTGGTTAACAACAGGACCGTCTGCCTGAAGAAACTTTAAAGCCAAGAAGTTCTGACATCATTCAAGCCCAATTTATTCAATATTGTCCTAGAATAACTCTCCATTGCTTCTTCGTCATCTCTTTTCTGCCTGCCTACCACAAATCACAGGCTCAGGAACGCCCCTGGTCCATTTCCCACCCTGCTCCAGCCTCCTCTGTCACGACTGAGGCTTATACTTGGTGAATGCAGCAGATGGCTCTATTTGGAAGGCAAAGATGGGGAGGGCAGCTCACGGTTTTCTTCAGTTTCCACCAGCGCCTGAGATGACTGATGTGCCAGGTATCCCTCCAGTGCTGAAGAGAAAGCCGACCTGCTTCAGGCTCCTCAGGTAGCCTGGGCCCCACCTGCACTGGTTCTGACAATTCTTTTTAGAATATCCCACTTACGTGATTCTAAGGGGCAGCCTTCAGGTTGCCCAGTCTGCCATGGCAGGGTGGTACACAGGGTAAGTGAGGGTCCATCAGAGGCCAGGTGGGGTCCTGGAGGCACCTTAGTTCTTCACTTTCTCTGGTGGTTTGAATGAGAATGCTCCACATAATCTCATATATTTGAATGTTTGGTTCCCAGTTGGTGAACTGTTCAGGAGGTGTGACCTTGTTAGGTTTTGCTTTGAGGTTTCAAAAGCCCATGCCATACCCACTGTCTGTCTGTCTCTGACTGCCTGCTGCCTGTGCATCGGGGCATAAAGCTCTCAGCTATTGCTCCAGGACCATGCCTATTACTTTTCCACCATGATGATAATGGACTAACCCTCTTAAACAGTAGGCAAGTACCCAATTAAATGTTTTCTTCTATACACTGCCTTGGTTATGGTGTCTCTCTTTAACAACAGAATATTAACTAATATTGAGATACCCTCTATTTCCTGGCACATAAAGACACTTTGGAATGGAGGGTTCAGTTGGAGTGCAGATACCTTGTCCTGAATTTTCTGTTATATATACTGCTAATATGAACAAGACGACAATCATGAACTAAGTTGCCTGTCTCCCATAAGGACCCACATGAAGGTGATTCTTTGATGCATGAGAAGAGACTCATGTGTCTGAGCATACGGGGGCCCAACCACTAATCTGTCACAGGAACAACCACCAGTTTCTTTGACGGGAAGGAGAACAGGGCATGGGAGTAGTGAGGTGCCGTCTGTCTCCTCCCCCTTCACTATGTCTGTTTTTACCTTCCCCCTGCAGAAGCTCTGGTTTAGGAATCAGGGGAGAACTCCATGTATATCACCACTGTGGCTCCCCCTACGACTCCAATGTGGAGCTCACTTTGGCTTCACAAGAATGTTGTTTGCTTTTCAGTTAACGAAGACACGGATGATCTGTTCTGAAAAGTCAGTTTCAGGAGGGGTAGCGGAGGTGGAAGAGGTGAGGAGAAACGGAATGGACGAGAGACCTGCCTGTGGCATCCTTGTCTTTTCCTGGAACAGGAACTAGCTAGCTATCTGCCTGTGACCTGGCTTTGCTGCAGTCTGAGGCCACAGGCTGGTCACTTCCTTGGTGTAGGATCATATGTCAGACAGCTAGGGAGCCTCTTAGAACTCTGGTTTACGAGGCGAGGATCTAAAAATGGCAGGGCTCAAAGTCCCTCCTTTAAGTACCAGAAAAGGCGATTGAAGTGTCAGCAGGTTCAGAATGCAGACCTGTGGGGAACTAACCTGGGCCTGGAATGGCAGTTTATATGGGGTTTCAAATCCATCCTCACTGCTAATTTATGATGCTGGGCTTGTCCATGGAGGCTCATAAGCAAAGAGACAAGATCCCCAACTTACTTTCCAATTGGATTGCTTTCTGCTCAGTACTCTCCCTGGGAGGTGAGGCAGAGGAAGTACAGGACTCAAAGGGTTCTCTTAGAAAGACCCAAAAGCAAACTCTCAAACCAAAAGAGTCTCTAATCCTTTATCGTTTCTTCATCTGTAGTTCTCTTGATTGTTTCATATTTTATTTCTTTATTTTATTTCACATAATACTTGACATTATAGACGGTATTGTCTATTATTTTCTTAATTCTAACATTGAGAAATTAGCTAGAATATGTAAAACCAACTATAGAAGAACTAAGTAGGAGACAAATTTAGTTTGGGTTGTCGGGAGGAAAAGCCTTAGTTTTTACTTAACCTGCAGCTCACTCCAGGTAGGAAGAGAAGGGTTAGCCTAGAAGGCTGATAAAGGATCTTGAGATTTAAGATCAGTAGGAGAATGGGCGGCAGGTGGCAAGGACCATGGATGGACATGTCCATGGATGGATGTCCCAGGACAAGGCTGTGCTACCACTCTTCTGAGGCTCACTGTTCTTGAAGAAAGCAATGCACTGATCTACCAGTAGCTCTGGGCTGGAGGAGGCAGGGAAGAGGTGGGCAAAGAAGGATTAGGAAAGTTTCTGGTGAAAGTCTATATTTAGAAAAGAACCTCGGGATGGTGGCGTGCTGTGGGAACAGACGTTTTCTACAGGGATGTGAGAAGGAGTAAGGGCAACCAATCAGGTCAGGTCTAGTTGAGGCAGAGTACCCTGAAGAAAGAGGGTAGGAGGCCCAGCACAGTGGTCAGGCGAGAAGTCACAAGGCAACATGCTGCAGCTCCAAGGCCTACGGGGTCAGTGCCTAAGATGCGCCTAGGATCAAGTAGAAACTGAAGGAGCTGGCTAGGAACCAGCCATGTTTCAACATTCTTGGGTCGTGGGTTCCTTTTAGAAGATGAGGACTACGGAGCCACTCCAAGAAAATGTACTAATGTCCGCATAATTCTTCCTTTCACTTCTGGGGATCGTAGGTTCCCAAAGTCAACGCACAGACCCAAGGTTGTAAATCTCAGGCCCAGAGGGTGCTGCTATGCCCTGGAAGAAGAGGAATGATGCCAGGAGATACCTGATGGATTGTTTAATTCTCCCAAAATGAGATAATATGAGACCTGGCCTGAATAATAAATCATTTGCCCCAAAGATAAATTTGACACTTAAGCTGACAGTGTGGAGACTGACTCTAGGGGAAAGTTGGGGGCTTGTGAGACAGTAGGGAAGTCTCCGAAACAGCCCTGAATAAAAAGGAGAATAAAGAAAAATTAGGGAACCAGAGGTAAGGCGTGAGGTTAGCAAAATGACCCTCTATTTAGTGCCAATATTCACAGAGAAAGTCAATCCAGAACCATGATGCACAGAATAGATGATGGGACTTTGCTTTTGGAGCCTACATCTCATTCTAGACTAAGATACATGAAGAAAAAGTAACACAAACACACACACAGCACCTATATTTGTACTAAAAGGATGCCCACCCGCTTTCTGAACTGAGTTATGATCTAGATATTTTCTTTTATACAAGATATATAATTTTGATCTAGATATTTACTAAAACCATAATGTGATTCTGAAAAGATGTATCTTGGGAAGTATAGGTAGAAAGGAATACAGCTCCATGTACTAGTACTGAATTATACAATGGGTTTAATTTGATATTTTATACTAATACTAGAACTACATCTTTTATATAGAAGAATTTTCAGGGGATGGTGGGGAGGCTTTGGTTCTGAAAATATACAGTGTTTTTTTTATATTATTATTAAGCATTCTTTTGCTGGGAAAGAAACTGACCTTGGAAGGGTTTTTCATGCCTGACTCATTTTGGTCCCTGGGTACACAGCAGTAGGGTAGATTGATTGTCCAAAGAAATTTAGCTTCTTACAAAAGAAAGTTTAAATCATTAGCAGAACCATGCCCTGCATGAGCCCACAGCAAGCATATCCAGCAGTACTAGCATTTATAGAAATATGCTCATTGTCAAATGTTCCCCAAGGATATATAGAGCATACTGTAACCTATGCAAAATAAAAAAAGCACAATATCAGGGGTCTGAAGGCCCAGTCCATAGCAAGCTTGAAACTAAGGCATATGACCTTAGGCAAATTATTATACATTTCAGACAGAATCCAAGTGTCCAAGATGAGATTAAATACATCTGCCACCACTCTATCTCAGAAGCAGCATCAACTGTGAGTAGATAATGGAATATCAGAAATTAAAACACATGAAACCATCCAAGTAGCATCTAAAATCACGCAATTATTATATAAAGCTAGTAGTTCTAGAAAATGTTAAATTTTTTGAGTGACTACTTTGGATAAAGCATTTCTCGAAATGTTGTGAATTCCAGGGAAGAATAAGCCCGTAAGAGATATTGGTCTATTTTAAAAATTGAACTCATATTATGAAGACTTTAAAAATATTTCAAATTGGATGGGATCATAAACAAATAAACAGGCTAATAAATAGAGCCATCTAGACACATGGCAAATAGAATGAATATGTGAAAAATTTGAAATAGCACAATACAAAGGGACAGCTAAGGATGCAAACTGGCAAATCTGAAAACCTGTAAAATTTGAGCTGAATCATGGGATACCTTTCTTTGTTTCTTTTTCCAGTGTTGAAAGGACTTGCGGCTTGTTCTGGAAGAGATATTTGTGGGGCTGAGGATACAGCTCAACAGTAGTTACACGCCTACCACGCACAGGGCCATAGGATAGGGTTAAAGGAATTATGTACATGAACTTTGGTTTCTAGTAGAAAATGGTGGGAATGAGTACACAGCTTAGATCCTAACCCTATTACAATGGTATTAGGACTGAAGAGATGGCTTAGTTTGTAAAGTGCTCACTGGGCAAGCCTAAGAGCCTGGGTTCAGATCCCCAGGACCCACATAAAAAGCTAAGTGCTAAACTATCAGTGCTAATCCCAGCTCTGGGGCTTCATAGAAAGGAGAAGCCCTGGGGCTTACTAAGCATCTATCTAGTCTAAGCAACCTGTGAGTTATAGTTTTAGTGACAGACCTTGTCCCAAATAATAACTGGAGAGGTGATTTGGGAAGACATTGAACACTGGCCTCCATATGCATGTGTACCCACACATGTGTTGTCTGTACACAAACAACATATATATGTATATAAACACTGTCTTAGTTAGGATTACTATTGCTGTGATGAAACACCACCACTGAGGCAGCTTGGGCTGGATAGGGCTTATTTGGCTTACGCTTCCATATCACTGTTCATCAGAGAAGGAAGTCAGGATAGGAACTCAAGCAGAGCAGAAACCGGAGGCAGGAGCTGATGTCAGAGGCCATGGAGGGGTGCTGCTTATTGGCTTGCTCTTTATGACTTGCTTAGCCTGCTTTCTTCTAGAACTCAGGACCACCAGTCCAAGGAAAGCACCACTTACAATGGGTTGGGCCTCCCCCATCAATCACTAATTAAGAAAATGCTCTATAGGCTTGCCTATACCTCAACCTCATGGAGGTATTTTCTTAATTAAGGTTCCCTCCTCTCATATGACTTTAGCTTGTGTCAAGTGTGTGTGTGTGTGTGTATGTGTATGCGTGTGTGCTAAATGGGAGAAAACACAACATTTAAATAAGATGAAGTGGAAAAAATGTCAGGAAAAGAACAAGTTCAAACTTTGGGAGGTCAGAAAGACTTCCTAACAGAGACTAGTAAAGGAAGAGCACACGACAAATCAAATGGGCTGGGCTATGGCACTCAGTTGTTCTACTAAACACTACTCCAGCCGGGGTTGTGATGTGATTGACACTTGGAAGCAGATTATCCCTTATAATCTAGACGGGCCACATTCAATCAGCTGATGGTTTTATTAGTAAACCCGAGGTTTCCCAAAGAAAGAATTCTGCTACAAGATTATAGCACAGAGAAAAGGAAATTATTAATCAATGGGCAGAACTTTTAGTTAAATAAGATAAATATTCCCTAGAGATTTGCAGTACAAAGTTGTACACATAGTCAGCAGTGACACACAGTACATTTAACAACTTGTCAAGAGGGTGGCTAATGTGTAGTTACCACCACAACAATAATAGTGATAATGAAGAGGAAATTTAGCATCTACAGCCTTGCCGAGTTTTCTGCTTGCTGTGCCCTGTAGATCTGAATCTCAAGACTGCAAGATTAATTCTTACTTGAGTCTGTTTACCCTATGAATTTTGGGCTTCCCAGCCCACACAACTAGTGAGCCATAAACAAACAAAGTCAGGCAGTGGTGGCACACACCTTTAATCCCAGTACTCAGGAGACAGAGGCAGGTGGATCTCTGCGAATTCGAGACCAACCTGGTCCACAGAGTGAGTTTCAGGACAGGCTCCCAACTCAAAAAACAAAAATAAACAACAACAAAAAACCCCCACAAAAACCAAAACAAACAAAGCAATAAATCAACACCTCTCACCCCTTCTCTCTTTCCCCATCTCTGTTTTTGCTCTATCATTCAGCCTTTTATTTTGACTTTCTCTGGAGCAAACTGAGATGGGCAAACTAAGGTAAAAGCCTAGAATATACAGGATAAAAATGGGATGCTGAGAAGGGAGGAGTGAGCTGCCTAGTCACCCGCCCCAAGCATTCCAAGCACATGGGCAGTAGAGACTGGGGGTTTGCGTTGGGGTGGGAAGAGAAAAGGGAGCTGATGTCTGCCCAAGGTCTACGCGGCCTGTGGACGTTCCTCACTCTTTTTCTGCCCTATCACCTGTCTTAGGTCCATGCAGTTTTGGAAATCAGGATTGATTTGAGGGGAAAAAAAGTCAGAAAATTATATTTATAAAGAAACTTAAAAAAAAAATGCCTGGGAGTTATTCTGTAGGTAAGACAATAATATTAAGGAAAGTCGAGTGAGGGATGAATAAAAAATTAAATTTTTTTTGTAACTTTGTCTTTAAGTCTAAAATTAGACCAAAACACAAAACTTTATAAAAACTGGAAAGAATCAGGTGGGCCAGGGGATGTGTAAACTTAGTTACCCCGATATTTGGACCATCTAAAACCCAGCCCACTCTCAGTTGATCCCACAGAGAAATTGCTAAGATCAAAGTTCCCCACAGACTTCCTATTCACGGGCAGCAATAACAGGAAATGAGATCTACATATAGAACAGCAGGGGAAACCCACAACATCTATAAAGAAAAATAAACCAGACCCTTGTTCTTAAACATGAATGGGGGCCAAAGCTCACTGCTTCTATTAGAAAACAAAAGAGAAGCGTTAAAGAGAAAAAACAAGTAAGTCATGAAACAGGGTGCCCCAAACAGGAGAAACTGAAGAAAACGCACGCTCTGTTTTACATCTGCACACTAATGTACAGACTAATGCTTTATCTAACAGACTGGAGAGTCAGGGTAGACCACATAAGTGGACAGAACAAGATTCTATGGCTTGAAACTCTTTATTAAGACATAAAGGTGACTAGTAGACTATTTTAAACAATAATTACCAGCTTAGGAAGGGTGAAACAAAACATAAGGAAACAAATGGCAAGATGACACATGCATTATTATTATTATTATTATTATTAACTACATCAGATCACCTTTACATGTCTATTAGCAGAGACAAATGTCCTAGGAAAGGAGACTTTAGCTTATGTGTTAGGGGGTCAGAAGACAACCCTTGGGAGTTGGTACTCTCCTTCTGTCCAGGGACTGAGTGAGGTCATCAGGCTTGGCAGCAAGCAATCTTACCTACAAGCTTCTCACGGACCCTCAATGGAAGATTTTTTTTTTTTTTAAAGCTTAACCTTGTTTTAATTAAGTAATGTAGCTGCTTGAAACAGAAAACTTTAAGGCAATCCAATAGAGCAGTAAGGATGACTCCATGAATACCCTCTATGATTAATTCATACAAACCCAGACTGTATGAATTTCATTCCCACTGGTTTAGTACCCAAGCACACTGTGCAATATCGAGAAGGGCAGGCTGTTCCCTTTGGACTCTAAAGTTTAGAGTAACAGCGATAGCACTAAGGAAAAAAAAATCTTACTGGCTTGATTCTGAATATGAGGAACTACTAGAAAATCTCAGAAAATAGTAATGAACGGGCCAGGCATGCAGCAAAGAGTGTGAAACCCAGGGAACATGTGAGTTTGCAAACCTTCCCTTTTAGAGTGACATACACATCCCTCTGGGTATGTAACTCCTATCCTAGTTCAAGCTCACCAGAGTGTTACTGAGGTTTTATTTTTATCAAATGCTTGTATAATTTCAATGGGAAAAGTTTTACAAATAAATTATAGTATTATAATTGAAGAGATGGACGACACCAAGAATGAGAGACAGATGATATGAGCTAGGATGCCTCACAAATTAACCACATGAGCTCTTAATTCTCGCAATGCCTGTTTGTGGAAATGAATAGATGCAGTGTTCCTGTGCTGAAGACATGCATTCAAATATAGTTAGGAACACAGACTGAGTTTACATCAGTTAGTAAGGAATTCTCTTGTGTCTCAAGTCCAAAAGCCTGAATGAGCTGGTCAGGCTTTAGTTAACTGCACCCACTACCCATCATCCAGACTTCTCAGGTGCCCAGATAGACACAACAGGAAGTAAAAAAAAAATCCCAAGTCTTATACCAAAATATGGACTCTGACTCAGAAGTATGATTTTTAGCTTTCTCTTTAAATAAGACAATTTGAGAGAGAAAGAAAATGAATGAGTGAGTGTGTGTGTGTGTGAGAGAGAGAGATAAAAAAATCAAGCTTGAAATACAGAAACAATTATTTTGGTAAGATAGCAACTAAAATCTAAAGTACAAGCTATATGCCTGAATGTTAAAGGCATCGAGGAACAAACCACAACATTGTAGGGGGAGCACACCAAACACAAGATACTTAAATTATAATTTAAAGTTCTCCTGGTTAGGTTTTTGTAAACTTGATACAAGCTAGGGTCATTTACAAGGACTCTTAATTAAGAAAATATCTTCATCAGATTGTCTTTAGGCAAGTCTGTTGGGAATTTTCTTGTGGGAGAGAGCCTAACTCACTGCCAGTGCCACCTCTGGTCCTGAGTGGTATAAGAAAGCAGGTTGAGCAAGCCATGGGGAGCAAGTCAGTAAGCAGAGTTCCTCCCTGAAATCTGCTTCAGTTTTTGCCTGTCCTGTGTGGCTTTCCTCAGTGATGGGCCAGGATGATGAGTTGTAAGATGATGAAATAAACCGTTTCCTCACCAAGGTGATTTTGGTTACACTCTATATCACGACAGCAGAAGGAAAACTAAGAATTAGAATAAGCTATTGAAAAAAAAAAACTATGTTCAGTTTTAGCTAGAGGTTAAGTGTATCTTTTCCTATTTTTCCCAAATAAAGTCATAGTTTACTACTTAATCTCAACTCAGAGCTCTTCTCTGAGAGCAAAGTGACTGCTATATACACATTGAAAACTCTCTGATTAGCCAGGCGGTGGTGGCGCACGCCTTTAATCCCAGCACTTGGGAGGCAGAGGCACGCGGATCTCTTTGAGTTCGAGACCAGCCTGGTCTATAAGAGCTAGTTCCAGGACAGGCTCCAAAACCACAGAGAAACCCTGTCTCGAAAAACCAAAAAGAAAAAAAAAAAAGAAAAAAAAAACTCTCTGATTAAGTGTAGTCATTTCCTTGGCTCATTCAACATTCAATGCACATTACTCCAAGGGCTATAATCTGGAACAAGCGTACACAGACTGAAAAATTACAAGTTTCAAACATTGTTCTTAAAATCGCAGGACATCCAGGTCATTTTTACTTCTCACGAGGATGTCACACTGTCATTTGATCATCAGATTACCTTAGTATGATAGGAATTACCTGTTGCCAGTTTGAAGGGACCGGAGATAAAACTTTAAAAGAACTAACTATATTTCTGAATGGCTGAATAAGGTCATGGCACTAGTCTGTTTACATTCTGCTTTAGTTTCAGCACCAAACAGTCTGGTAGGCTCAAGGGCTTTATCAGCTAAATGATGGTGCAGCATCCTAAAAAGTAGAAAATTACTTCATCATAAGCCATTCACAGCCCAAAGTCTGAAGAATAACCAAAATCAAATCTTTATTATTATAACTGCATACATGTGATCCAAATTCATCAATAATTTGGTTACCTTCTTCCTTCTGATGACAAGGATCTCATTAGTGGATGAGTGCCAGTGCACTGGAAATCTAAGTGCAAAAACGGACCAATAGCTGTGTAAGCTGGGGCACAAAATTCATCTCATTGCCTCTCTGGCTGAGAAAGAGGTGAGATCTGTGGAGTGTTAGTGAATATTCCTACGATCCAACAAACTAAAAATTGTAACACATTTCAAAGAAAGGAACATTTCATTGGTGCTACCAGTATGAACATTTTAATTATAAGCCTTACGGCTCATCAGTGTAATTAAGACTCATTTCTTTTTGTATTATGGCTACCCCTCGATGTCTTCTACAGTCATATCAATCTGTGTTTACTAAAATGAAGTGGTACCTCAGCTTCTTTAATCAATGCCTTTCTCTCCCTGTACCCATTATCACTGCATTCTTCTCTTGGCAAATGAATTCCTTTATGAATGTTCCCCATACCTCACAACTGTGCCCAAAGACATTTCCATTCTCTTGTTTCCTTTCTGAATTGATCTCTAGGTTCTGCCAACTTGGTCTTTTTCAGGCCATGTAGAAAATACAAAGTTGGGCAATTCACTTGATCTACAAACACTAATAGTCTGAGAAAACTACTTATTGGAAAATGAAAGGGCACAATATTGTGCAGGCTTAGGTGATACTAGGTGAACAGTTGCAAAACTTCTGGGCATTTGGTACAATCAAAACCTGTGATTGTTTTTCCCAACTTCCCTTAGTGCTTATATTCTGACAACTCAGCTCTGAAACATCCCCCTGTAGCGAGAACATGAGCTGAAAACAAAAACAGGCCTCTTCATCTTGATAGCACAGGACATCACACTTCTCGGTCTGTACCACCCTGTCCAAAATGACATTTATAAGAATATTAAATTCGCCCACAGCAAAAAAGCCTACCAAGGGTTCCTGAGAATGGTCACTGCCATGGCACCTTCGGAGAAGTGGGCAGGAAGGGTGCATGTAGCACTGTGGCTGGCAGGTAGGGGTTTGAAGGGGCAAATTCCTGAAGCAAAAATCACAGAAAACAAGAAGTTTCCATTTGTTGCCTCCACTCCTTTCAATTTGGCTAAAGCAGAGGAGTGAGAAAGCTACAAAAACCCCACAGAGTCTTGTGACCTGGGCTGTACATTTTCCTTAGTCAGGATCCCTCACTAATTCTGGTCTAAGTGCTGCGTCTTAGTTACCTACTCTTGGGGTTACTGCCCAAATTTCCCGGTCAGGGTGCTGATTTGGTTACCGTAGTACTCTGACAGTTACAAAGGGACATGGAGGGTCCACAAGTTTTTATCTTTTTTCTTCTTGTCTTTGACAACCATCTGACTAGACTGATCAGGTTACCATGACCTCACGACAAACCACAGGAAGATAAGAGCTTCCACTCAAACAATTTTTGAGCTGATTTCTCTGCTCAGTACAGCAGATGCTGACTCCAGCAACAGCCAGACGGCACACAGACACATCCTTCTTAAATTAAGGCCAAATTCCCTAGACCAGATAGAGAAGCTAAATTCCAAGATCAGGTATAGCAGACACGCCCATAATCACACATTTCAACCATGTGCTGGTTAGTACTTTTCTAGTATTGTCAATTTGCCACACATTGGGGAATTGCCTCCATTAGACTGATCTGCAGGCAATAACATGGACACACTTCAAATAAAAAGGCTTTGAGAAGGAAGCCTGCCTCAAACCAGGATATATACGATTCCAATTATATATGATTACCTGGAAAAGGGAAAACAAGAGTTAGAAAATGTGTCACATAGCTGTGGATGTAGCTCAGTGATAGAATGTTTGCTTGGCATGTGTCAGACCTTGGATTTGATCTCTAGTAGAGCAAACCACCACCACCACCACACATACCACTATGACCATGACCACCATCACTGCCGTCACACCACCACCGCCACCACCACCGTCACCACAACTGCCACTACCACACTACCACCACCACCCCATCATCAAGTAGAAGGAGGCTGTTCGTTCATTTCCCAGCCACCCAGACCAGAAATGATCACACAGAAATTATATTAATTGCAATACTGTTTAGCCAATAGCTTAAGTGTATTCCTAGCTACCTCTTACATCTTAAATTAAGCCATTTCTGTTATCTTGTAGTTTACCACGAGGCTTGTGGTTTACTAGTAAGGTTCTCCAGTGTGTCTCTTTAAGTAGCTACATGGCATCTCCCTAACTCCGCCTTCTTTTCTCCTCTATCACTGCTTAGAATTCTCGCCTTGCTCTATTCTGCACAGGAATAGGCCCAAAGCAGCTTCTTAATTAACCAATGGTAATAAAACATATTCACAGCATACAGAGGGGAATCCCACATCAACTATCCACCACCACCACCACCAAACAAAAGAACTAGGTCAGAGTGAATAGAGATTGGTTGTAGAGGAGGAACAGACTCCAAAGGGCATGAGAAAATTTGGGGTTGTGGTGATAGTTATACAACTATATGTATTTATCAAAGAGCATAGCATCATACACTTAAAAAGTTGAATTTTATGAAGGTAAGCTATGTCTCAATCAACCAAAGTGAAATCTCTGTGTGAAGGATTCAGCGTGAGAGACAGAGACTTCTAAACAACAGGTTAGCATCCCACTGTCGCCAAGATCTGCAGCCCTCATCTTGAGAACTGGAGATTGAGAGCTGGGGGTGGTAGCATCTCAGAGACAGACACCTCGTCCCTCTCAGATACCATCACCACCTAATGTGTGCTAATATATAAACCTCTTAGTCAATGGTTCTGAGGGTATTTAGCCTTCTTCATGAGCCCTGGCATTCTGATGCCAAGGTACTGTTTATCTTGCAGGTTGCCGTACATGTTCCTTTGTATAGAATCTGCCTGGATGCCAATGCTTTCACAATCATGGGAGTCAAGAGGTTATTTCAGACTGAGAATTTGAGCTTACTCCATGTGTTTTTTATGAAGAAGCAAATTAATCTTTATTATTTTGTCTGGACATAACATAGGGAAAAACCTAATTGTTGACATTCTCATAGAATATTTCCACAGAATTAATATTTGAGCAGAAAAATATGCCAACATCATCATATACTGTCTCCATTTTGAATGGTTATGATTTGAATTTAAGTCTTATTTTTTTCTCAACCTTCCCCCAACAAATAAATCAGTCAAGCATAAATGGAGAACACTTATACAGAAATAAATACTAAGGGAATACAACATGAGCAACTCTAAGGCTCAGCCTTCAGCAGCTGCCAGGGCTACTCAGATCCTGACAATGGAAGTGTGGTGTGATGTGTCAGAAGCAGGGGCCTACATAAACTGCCAAGACAGCAAGGGGAAGCCACTGGAGCAGCCTCAGAAAGTAGAGTCTACTCTGGGTCCTTCTAGGATGGACAAGGTGGGAGACTCCAAACATTTCAGGTGGAGGGACTAGCTTTGCATACCTTGAGTTCATGTTTAGTTAAGCAATCTGTCACGTGCTGGCTTTGTGGAACCTGGAAGTTAGGGGTATTTAATTTTTTTCTCCCAAATTCAAAGTCTTCAGGCCTCAGGTCTCTCCATTTTTTCACAAGTCCCAGAGAGTCTATAATTAATGGGGACGAGAAGAACTAGAGATGGGATCATAAATAATTCCGGATTTTGCAGCAACGTCAAAATGGTGGCATTTGATTCAGCAATTAAGAAACCTGATTTGGCAATTAAGAAATCATTAAGGGGCTGGAGAGAATGGCTCAGTGGTTAAGAGCATTGCCTGCTCTTCCAAAGGTCCTGAGTTCAGTTCCCGGCAACCACATGGTGGCTCACAACCATCTGTAATGAGGTCTGGTGCCCTCTTCTGACCTGCAGACATACACACAAATATTGTATACAAAATAAATAAATAAATAAATATTAAAAAAAAAAAAGAAATCATTAAGCAGCTGTAATAGGGAAACTTAGCAGACAATGGGTGAGGGGTCCAGATGGGTCATTCTTGTGACAGTTCCACCTTTTGAGTCCCCCACATCTTTCATTAGGTATTCCGGCAGGGATTCAGATGGGTGTGTACTGCTTGTGGTCAAGCATAGGGATACACAGAGCTGAGTGTGAGAAAAGCAGGAAAGGGGGAAGAGGACACGCTGATGGCACACTCTGAGAGACACTGGGGCACTTGCTCTCACTAGAGACTATGCATCTAGGATCTAGGGACATCAACAAAATAGCACTGATATGGAATTCATGAGGATCTTCACTATAGCATTACCATCGCCAATGAAAATGGATATTACCTACATGTTCAAGAGAGAGCTGCTAAAATCAATAATTGACTATTTATATATGGTGAATTCAACAAGATCAGAAAGAGAAAAAATAGTGTGTAGAGAAAGTGTCCAGTATAAATTAGTTAAAAACCAGAGTTTAGAAGAAAAAGAGTAATAGGCTCCTACTGCATATGCATACACACTCAGAGTAGAACACATAAAAATGCTAATATTGATTATTGGTTATAGCTGGGAAGGAAAGACTGAGAGACAGGAGAGGAAACTTTACTACTCAATTTACATCCTTCTGTAACTGTTTATTACTAAAATCAATCCCAGAGTATTTTATCTTCATCTGTTAATAAAACGAGGGTAATTGAAACAACACGAGCAACTGTCTTAGAACTAGCCTCCCAACAAAGGGCACCTAAAAAACTGTACTGCCTTCTCAACAGTTCCCCACTTCATTGACCATCTCTGGAGACAACCTGTTGCAGAATCAGAATATTATCTCCTCTGAGCATGACTTGACTAGTTGTTTTCTTGACTTTTAGAATGAATATCGTCTTCATCATCTACTATGAGCTGCAAGTTCCTATCCAAACCAATAGTACAGCCATCTCTCTGCATATGCATGTGTTCATAGAGCCACACGCGCTTCCAGGACCTGTTTTGCAAGTATCTGAAGATGAAGTTAATAGGATACACTGTGGTCTTCTGCTGGTTTTTCCCGCAACAGTACATGAAGGCAGAATCTCACATAGCCCATACTGACTTGTGTCTGTTTGACTTTGCTTTTAAATCATACTTCATAATAAAGAATGCTAATAAACACCATCTGAAAACTAGGTGTAAGAGGGCTATTATTAGGTAATAGAAGTCTTAACTTTCACTTAAGGCTGTAGAGATGCCTCAATGAGGAGGAGTGTTTGCTGCCCCCAAAATGAGGTTCTATGTTCTGATCTCCAGTATCCACATACAAGCTGTGTACGGCTACCCAGGACTGTAATCTCAGTGCTGGGGCAGGGGCTGCAGAGACCGTAAGATCAAGGTCACTGAGGACTGATGGCTAGCTAGCCTAGCTAGCAATGTTTCCAGGTTCAATGAGAGACCCTATCTCAAGGAACAAGGTGAAAAGGGAATAAGGACATCTGGCATCCTCCTCTGGCCTCTGCATGCATGTCTATGGGCGCACACACACACACACACACGAATAAGAAGCTTCAATAACTATGTGGTTATGGTATGTTACTGTCCAATGCTTGAGCAATTAGCAATTAGCATTAGAGTATAGAAGTTTAGATACAGAAAGGCAACAGACATGGTATGAATGCACAAGAGAGCTAGTCAGTCAGAGAGAACTTCCCTGGTAGAGTAGAGGCTAGGTTTGGATTGTCAAAGCAGAAGAAACACAGCAGACAGCAGAACGAGAAGACAGAAGAGGCACACGGTTAGCTTTTCACGTGACACAGAAGGGAAGTGCTAAAAACTCACTCCAGAAGGGCTGGAATGCTGCCCAAGGAGACTGAATGTCATTTGCTACTCCAGGACCACACTAAGATTTCTTGGCATAGGCATGATGGAACCACTGAACCAGAAAGGAGTTCTGGTGCTGGAGAACTGGATGACTCAACGTTAAACAGTGTGATGAGCCAAAATGAGGTGAGAAACAGTGGGAGACTTTAGGTTGTGTGAGCAACTGGCCAGAGTCAGGGAACAGGCATAACTAAGGTAGAGGAAAGAGATTTGTTAACAGAGGCAGATGAAGCAGTGCAGAAGATCAGAGAGATACCAGTTTGTTATTTACTTGTTTGTTTAGACAGGGCTTTCTATGTAGCTCAGGCTAGCTTGAAATTCTCAATCCTTTTGCCTCAGCCTCCTGAAAGCTGTGATTATAGACAGGTATGTGCCACTGTGATTGTGGCTTGTGATTGTCCTCATCCCCTTGAGTTTGGGAAATAAGGAATTTTCAGTGATTTGACCAAGAGTCAGTGAATCTGCTTGATATGATCCTTGTGAAAGATTCTGGATTCTTCCACCTCATCTGAGGATATGATCCCAAACACACAGATATAAGCCCCTTCTCAAATCTCTTTCAGATACAATTAGTACTGGAAGCAAGGAGGGAAAAGTCCCCAAATCTGAAAAATCTCGATCCCTTCCAGCCATAAGTATACACACTGCTGGAACACAGACTTTGAAGATGGAAATGAAGTGGCTCAAGACTCGTGATGAACTGGCCTTAGTGGGAAGCACTAATGAAGACACTGCCTCCCTGCCCCTCTGCAGGCCTGAGTGTGCACTTTAAAGCAATTTCTGATATTTTTTTTGTTAGAGTTAGAAAGCTTCACCACTTTTTGAAGAGGATTTTGACTAAAGTTCCACCTTCTGTGCCTCCTTGAGAAATGACCTCATTTTTGCAAGTCAGAAGATGGAGTATGCTTACATATCAAGGGGACGTTCTTCCCTAGTCAACAGGCATGCTGAGGTCCCCCAAAGCAGGAGAGTCTCTAGGGCTATCTGTCCTGTAACTTTAGAGTCTCTTCCTTCCTTTAAGATTTTCTGTTATTTTATTTTATATGTATGAGTGCTTTCCCTGAATGTATGCATGCATGTATGTAATGGAGGTGCACAATGTGGGTGTCTGGTGTCCTGGAAACCAGAAGAAGGGTTGGATCCTCTGGAACATGGGAAACCTTAGCTCTTGGTGGGTCTTTCCCTTTAATTTTGTGTAAGCTGCAGAGTCAATAGAAAACCCCAAGTATGAGGGAAATGGGGGTTTGTGAAACACAAGCCAACAGCTTCCGTGTATCTGTGGACTAGCCAGTGAACTTCTAACCTAGAATCAACCAAGCCCATTTGATGATCAGGAAGTAGAAAGTGCTGACTTACAGTGCTCAGAATTCTGCTCCAGGAGCTAAGGATAAATGTTGGTCCCTTTGCAAACCAGTTTGGCTTATTCCAGCTTGGAGAATGTACCCCAGCCTGGAATGACCGTGAACTGGAGAACTACACTAGGCGGGCATTTGGCCTCTCCCCAACATGCTTGTTTCTTGACTTGGCTCCACATAAACTCCATGGAAGCATGCTGCATACCATGGCTCAGATCCCACACAGAAGCCATCAGGTGGAAATGAACCAATGTACTTTCTCACACTGGGCAGGGCAGACAGGGCATGAGGAGGGAGAAAGTCCAGAGCAGGCTGAAGAAGGGACCTGTATGAATGCTTTAAAGCCCAACCCAGCAAAGGACAACTTAGATATTCCTCTTTCTCCCACAATCTTGCCTCTCTTTCTCTCTTGAGAAATTCTGTTAGGTCAGCCATATGCCTTTGGTATATCAAACTGACTAAGCTGATAGTATAGGCTTGATTGGCTTGACTCGGGGAGTCAATAAGACTCTACTATCATTGCCACCAAGAAGCACAGCCAGTTGTTTTGAAAAATGTTCACCACGATAATAATAATCTGCGTATTATTATCCATCATTTAAATGTCAGAACTCTCACTCATTCCTCTGTACTACTCCCACCCTCCCTGTCAATCCTTAGAGACCGTAAAAACTCGGGAGAGAGGAAAGCCCTCAGATAACGATGGAGCTACCGGAAGGCACTCTAAGTGATAGGATAGAATGACAGGCCAGCAGGACGGCTCAGGGGGTAAAAGCAATTGCTGCCACCAAGTCTGATGACTCGAGTTTGATTCCCAGACTCCACGGTAGGACAGAAATGACTCCTGGAAGTTGCCCTCTGACCTCCACATGTGTGCTGCAGCCCATGCATGGATGCACACACATGCACACACGGACAACAACAATAACAATAAGCAAGTAAAAACCTTTGCTAGGGAACTGGAGGAATCTCAGCACAAGGCATAAGGTATCAGTACTAAAGCATACGTGTCAAAGCCCCAGAGGCTCCTGGCAAGTTTCTCCTTCGAAGCCCTCAAGGAGACACGACCTACTGTACTTTCACATAATTGCTTTTCAGGTCTGCCTCCCACAATCCTTCAGTGAATACCTAAGTCAGCAAAACAACAGGAATTTTCATATTGATCCTGAAATACCGGCAAGTCTTTAAGCTATGGGACTCAGCTGGGGCAAAACCAAAATACTGCCAACTGCCTAGGAAGTTCTTCTTTAATAAGATGATGCAGAAAACGTGTCCATTTTCTTCTCCTTTCCAGATGGCAGATTTCTCTTTCCTTACACAATGCCCATTTGTGTGGCAATTATGCCCCAACCAGCGGCTTTCAGTGAATCCATTACAGCTATCTAGCCCAGCACAACTTCCTGAGTACCCTGCCCCTTGGAGACATGGAGTATGTTTACATGGCAAAGTCCCGCATCCTGTGCTTCTGAGTTTCAAACTTCATCCTTGTTTCCCAAGCTTGCTCTCTCCCTGACATTCTGATTTGATCCACACTTATCTATTCCAAGCCACCAATTTACCCCCACAACAGTACCAGCATCCTGTCTAGTCATTACAGTAATGTCTCTCAAGCTGACCTGATCTTTGGCACTCTGGTACCTGGCCACTTCAAGGTGGCCTCAAAGAAAGAAAGTAATTTCAAAACATGTTATTTGTTTCCATGTGATAGACTTTTCTAGAAGTCAAATATTTGGTCTAACTTATTCATTTAAAAAACATACAGAGCATCTATTATTATAAGACTCTCAGTGCTGAAGCTACAACAAACAAGGCATTGTCCCTTTTGGCTTTTTTCCTAGAGCACTCGTCTACTACAGATGTACCACAGAGGGCAGCTATCTGACCCATCAAAGGCCAATCATGGTAACAAAGCAAAATAATAATAAAACCTTAAAGTCAGGCTTAAAGCTCAGTTTCCAAAGGGCTGTTATGTGTCTTTTAATATTTATGATCTTATGTTAAATTTTCACTAGTGAGTTGAAAGAGACCTTTAGCATCATTTAAGCAGCCTTGATTGTGCTATTCCTGTTCCCCTGTAGCACAACTTCCTCATCAATCTTCCTTTCTCTGTAACTTCAACAAGAATCTCTTGGAAACATGGTTCCTAGGCTTCCCCACCCCCAAATGCCTGCTCTCATATACAGCTTCTCACTGATAGGAGAATCAACTTTGGGGCTTAAAGTGGCATGACATTCAGCTCTAGGCTGCAGAGTCCATTGGTCTGGGTGAACTAAATGACTTAATCACTGAGTTAAATGTCAAGAGAGCCAAAGGACCTCAAATCTCTCAATAATTCTAAACCCTCTGATTAACAGAACAGCCCTAGATCTCATATTGGACTGATCAGGAAGGATGCAGGAGAAGCAGATGCTGTTGTTGAGGCAATTCACATCACAGGATCACTAAGAGCAAAAGACCTTTGGAGTGCCTTCACTAACAGAGCAGAACACAGGGATTTATAAGCATCCTTGAGTAAATGTGGTGCTGACCCATGTCTCTCAATTTGTCCTCTCTTGAAAAGCCCTATGGTGTATGTAATTCAATTTCAATTAAAAACATATAAGAACAAAGTCAGTATTGTTATAAAAATACTAATACATGTTCATTGTTAAAACCACTAAAATCAAGAAAATACCGAATATATATATATATATATATATATATATATATATATATATATATCCCTACTGCCAGCCATCTAGAGTCCTTTTGACATTGTTTGACAAGGAAAGTAGAAATTTGGCAATTCAGTTTTATTCTTGCCACCTTATCATAATGGGTCAGAAAGATGATGCTTCTTCCTGTTCAGAAATCCTAGCTAAAGTCTTTGGACATAAACTACGTATAAACTGAACTTTACTGCACTACAACTTGCCAAGGTTTGAATGGCACTCACAAACCCTGCCTCTCCCACTGTGCCACCGTATGCCTAACTGCTCAGGCCTAAACCTTGAAGTCGTCTTTGCGTCTTTTCTATTCTTCACCCCACGTATCAAACCTACCCCCAAGTCTTCTTTGTTCTGCTACACTGAAATCATTTCTCACTGCCCCTGCTGCTAATGCCATACTCCAATCAGGGTCAAGTCTGAACTACAACAGTGATGATGATGGCTGCTTTGCCTCCACTTTTATCACTGTATAATCTCTTCTTCTTTATAGCAACCAGTGACCGGAGTGCCCAGAAAAATACAAACAAATCATGGTGAATTTGACCCCAGCAATACGGCACTAAACATGGAGGATGAAGGGTCGTTTGGATGTGTGAGATCTAGAGGTCTCACAGTACCACAGCACTTTGAAAAGGCAAGAATGAATCCTTTCATATGGTACTCAAGGAAGACAGCTGTAATCATTTGGATGTATGCCACTTCGAACACTACAGACACTGCACATAGCGACACATTCCAGAGGATATAGAGTAGGAAACGGGAAGACAGAAAAGGAACTGAATAGACTTTTTGAAGAATGACATGACACATAAGGATTTAAAGAATGAAGCTGTGAAACCAACCCAGCCACCAGGAAGATGTTAACTCTGTGGCAAGTGATGAAACTGGTTAAGAATTCCAGCCATGCCCTGTGGCTGTTAGGGGAAAAGATCTTGCATTATCTCAGTCCCAATGCCATTTGTCTGCTGATTATCAGAATGCTGAGCGATGGAGATGAGAGTTATACTGAAATGCTTGTTTTCAAGTTCCTTCCTCACCACTTAAACCTGGCTTAGTGACTATGGAAAACACACCTGCCTGCCTCTTTCCTTGGTGGCTCTCTTGCTGAAAGAAGCATGATGCTCATTACATTCGTATGGGCAAAGAAACCTGTATACATAAAGTATCTAAACAAAAGAGATGGGCGTAGAACAAGGAAAGCCATTTCGCTAGCTCCAAACTGGAGCCAGTTGTTACGATGGTCAGCCAGGGTTTGTTTTCTGTAATGAATGTAAAGATGATTAGAAAGTTCAGCACTCTACTCACTGCTGCACGGGTACTAAGAGGGAACTGTCAAGAAACCATTTTCCAGAACCTGCACTTTTCCTCAGGTGAAACAGCATCATTCAGGTGTCCAGAGGTGACTGGGCCCATTAGTCTCCCTGTGGCATGCTTCATGAAGTACACAGAATTCATGACTGCTCGGACCATTTTTTCAGGCTGGGTGAGCTTCTTTCTAAAACCCAGTTTGTAAATCAGACATTGTCAGGAGTTTAAGACGGAATTAATTTCCACGGGGCCCATGTTTAGTTGTTGCTACAACGGGACGAGCTGGAAGAAACTCCGCCTGGAGGGGGCAATCGATAATCAGAGTAGAGAGGAGAACAGAACAATGACAGCACTAGACGGAGCAACTGGGGAGCAGAGATCCCATCTTATTTATCTCCTTAGTCTTGGAACCTAGCAGGTGCCTTGCACTGACAAAAATGCTTGGTGAATTGAATGGACAACTGGACCAAAAGGGGGAAAAAAGGCCCAGAGGGGGAAGTGAGTGAGCGGGGTGGAAATCTAGAAGAATGGTTAGGGGTCCTGGAGAGAGAGAGAGAGAGAGAGAGAGAGAGAGAGAGAGAGAGAGAGAGAGAGAGAGAGAGAGAACACTAGTAGTCAAGGTGTGGAGAGAAAAATTATAACTATTTGTAAAAAATGGGTGAAGAATTAAAGTCAAAGGAAGACCTATCAAAAACATTACATTTACACAAAGGTTTTCACAAATGTAACATGCACACATTTATACACACATGTGCAAACGTAGTAACTACTACCAGAGTTAGCATTTGTTACAAAGATGAAAGAGCAGAGAATTCTTGGAGGTACCCATGTTGGTTTTAGCCCCTGTTCATGGACAGGGGTCGTTGGGGGAAGCTGACTTATAGCCATTGAGGGCAAATGACAACTGGAGATGGCACATACTGTGGAGGGGAAACATGTCCACCAATAAGGTCTTCAAGTAGGCTCTTAGTGCCATAGAAATGTCACCTATTCTAAAAGAGATCCCTTCTAATTCTTCTTCCTAATTTAACCTCAGATCTACCTGAGGACCCACCTTGTTTTTACCATCTATATATAGCAGCGAGTATCTGCTCTCTATAAATAGGCTGCCAAGCTGCGCTGTGCTTTTGCAAACATTAAAGCAGAAGCAGTCCTAACACAGATCAATAATGTTTGCCCATTTCTTCATGCTTCTCTGCTTATTTTTAGCCCCTACGCAGAGCCCAATATTTATAGAAAGAAAACTTCATATCACCTTCTGGAATACTACCAACTGATGACCAGGACAGCAAAAAAAAAATTAATTTACTTTAATCTTGTCATGTCTTTAAAAAATAGTAATAAATTCAGATTCGTAGGCACTTGTTCTACCACCTCACCACATGGATTTGGGCCTTTGGGGAAGAAGATCATGAAGCTTATAAAATCCTATCCTTAGTTTAGTACCCCCTGTGTTCTTTTCTCTGCCAATTTATCTAAGGTTCGATTCTTTATCCCACAGGCTCATAATCCAAAGAGAGAGCTCTGCGTTGTTCGGAAATGGGAAGAGCTATAACCCTCAGCTTTACCTTCCTTTACTAAAACATCACTTAGTGCACAGACAAATCACAGCCGCAGAACCCCGGTGAGAGGGACCGTAAGGCTCAGCAATATAAAAGGCTATTAGAAACAGCATTGGACGCCCAAGCGGGTAATTGGGATCTGACTTTCTCTAGGGGAACTTTATCATTTCTGTGTTTCCTATGGAATTTCCAGCATAAAATTCACATACAGTTGGTGTCAGCTGATACTGGTCAGGATAAAAATAAGTTTCTTTTAAACACAAATTGTATTAATGAATACTTGAGTTCCCAGAAGACCTGGGAACTTCAGGGGTGGAGTCCCAATACATAAGTGGATCTTGGAGAAACAGACCAATGCCTGCAAAAGCACACATACTTGAAAGATTAGTTTATGTCACTCTGTGACCCTATGCAAGTCACATAAGTCCTTAGGGCATCCATGTCCTCATTATGTCACTTTCTGACCCTTTATAAGTCACATAAGTCCTCAGGACATCCCTGTCCTCATCTGGGGTATGAAGGGGGATCCATGACAACAGTCATCAGTGGGAATGTGAACAGCCTGAAATTCTGGACATTTGATTTCTCATAATCTGCACGTTCTTTTCATGAGAAGAGCATGTGCATCTTTTATTGCCCTAAAGCAATCTATGATTCTTCCCTGTCCCTGAAAGTTTAAGAACCTTTAGCAGCTTGGAAAATGATTGAATCATGAATTTCAACGCCGAGAACCTTTGGACTATGTGTGGTGTGTCTACATACAGACATACACGCTGTGCTACACATCAGAATCACAAAGTTTGAGGTGAATGCGGAATAAACAATGGTCCACTGGTGTTCGGTTTAACTTGAGGCCCATGCCATGAGAGGAGCCTATGTCCTACATTGCCTGGATAACCAGGAATCGGAGACTGCACAGCCCAAGCATATAGGACCAATGCCTTTTCCAGTCATCATCAGAGAGGCTTCTTCCAGCAGCAGACAGAAGTGGGTACAGAGATCCACAGTCAGAAATTATGCAGAGAGAGAGCCTAAACTGAAGGTCTCCACTGGGTCCCTCACCTCAGAAGGGGGTAGGAAAGACGATGAGTCTAAGGGGATGGAGGACACCAGGAGATCATGGTCCACTGAATCAACTAAGCAGGGCTCACATGGGCTATAGAGACTGAAATGGCATGCACAGGGCCTGCGAGGTCTGCACAAGGTCCTTTTTAAGTATGGCTGCTAGCTTGGTGTTCTTGAAACTTCTAAATGGCTGTCATCTCTTAGAAATCTTCTCTTTTCTGAAGAGGAAATAGAGGGAGAGTGTGAAGCAGGATTAATAAAAACTCAGAGAGAAACTGGGGTTCAACCTGAAGATCTGAAACGCAAAGCAGCCAGTCACTGGCTCTTACCTCGACCTCAGTCTGAAAATGAAGATCCTGCCTCCAGGAATTTCAGAATGAGATTGTGACTGAAGCTGTCTCCTCCTGTTTTATAATCCTCTCCAGGGCTGGGATTAAAAGCATGCACCACCCAGTTTCTATGGCAACTATGTGGCTTCTGGGATTAAAGGTGTGTCTGTAAGGCTGACCAGTGGGGCTGTTTTACTCTCTGGTCTTCAGGTAAGCTTTATTTATTAAAATACAAATGAAATGCCACTAAGGAGTGGATCTGGAAGAGGAGAGGAAAGGAGAGGAGAGAAGAGGAGAGGAGAGGAGAGGAGAGGAGAGGAGAGGAGAGGAGAGGAGAGGGGAGGTGGTGGTTGGGGGGAGGCCAGGAGGAGTGGAAGGAGGGGAAACTGTGGTTGGAATGTATTATATAAAAGAAACTATTTTCAATATAAAAGAAAAAATTTATTTTAGTATAGCTGAACATAAAACTTTTTAATCATCCTAAAGGATCATTTTACCAAGAGGAATATGACTGAATGTGTTTCAGTACCTTTGAAATCCACACTTAAGTATTCATGACATTAATTTGGAAGTGTAGTTCTAAATTCAATTTTTTTATTCTAATGTGTAGGCTTTAATGTTTACCATAGTTCTAGGCAATAAAACCACAATAAGATAAACATTTCCAGACATTCTTTTCATATATCTGTCTAGAATAGTGTTTATTTTCTTGGCTAGTCTTAGAACACACACTTATCTTGAAAGGACAGATTTGCTGCCGTGCCCCTCCCCCATCTCTCTGCTAAGTAGCAGGGTAGCAAAGTGGTGTTATGATCACAAGAATGTAGGGCACTTTCTTCACTTCTCAAGAAAACAATAAATACAACTTGTCTGTAAGTCTGACCACTCTTACAGCTGTTTCAAGAAGGCAATCAGCAGATCTCCATGAGGTACAAGAGATTTTCATGAACTGTCAACATTGTATGGCTTCCCATACACAGTGAAGGAAGTCTTGTTCTTAGAAAACCAGCCATATCAGTAACGTCCTATGACATTCTGTGTACTCACTCTCAACCCTGGGCCGCTCTGGCCCGCTCATCATGTAGCCATCTTTTGTCCCTTCACCCTGGGGTCTTCCTCAAAGCGGCAGCTGCTTAAGAGTTGTTTTTCAT
Source organism: Chionomys nivalis (assembly GCF_950005125.1). Taxonomy (NCBI): domain Eukaryota; kingdom Metazoa; phylum Chordata; class Mammalia; order Rodentia; family Cricetidae; genus Chionomys; species Chionomys nivalis. The sequence continues at coordinate 27,759,065 of NC_080099.1, read as the reverse complement.
CAGACATTTTCATTGACTCTGAGGGAACCTGTTTATCAACAGGAAACTTTCAGCATATTTCAGCCATGGGACAGAAAACAGCCAGGGAGGCAGGTTAGACCGCACACCTTCCACATGTCTTTGCCCATGTTCTCCTGCGGAGTGTGTTTCTTTGGATTTCAGTGGCATTTTCTTCTGATAAAGAAACACTCATCTTAGATGACATTTTTCTTTCAACATCTTACTTTATCTTATGTTAGGACAGGGACAAGGAGGCAACAAGTGTGTCCAAAAGATAAACAGTCTCTCTACTTTTGCAAATAACAGAAGGACCACAGTAGAGGATTCAAAAACATATCATTTAGTTTGATGAAATTTTATTAAAATTCACTGTGATGGACTAAAGATTCAGCTCATGAGAAAACGTGTGCTAACATTTTCAAGGCCCAGAATCAACTCATAGCACTAACATCAAATGACAACAAGAAGCTCCCTCAAATTGTTAATATTATCATCAGTAAGTTCATCAAGGCAAAGTACACATTTAATTCTCATAAGTTCATTCTTAATGATAGTGGGTATAGATCTATATTTCAATTAGTTTTGTCAGTTTTGAGGTGTAAGAATCAACTTATAAAATATGATTGGATTGTTATTTTAGCTAATAATTTGGATAAAAGCAGTTATTCTTAGAATAAAGTATCATTTCCATTTTTTGTGTTGCTTATTGGTGCTTGCATAAAACATAACTTTTCAGTTATATTTTGTATTGGTTTGCCCTTCCTTCCTTCCTTCCTTCCTTCCTTCCTTCCTTCCTTCCTTCCTTCCTTCCTTCCTTCCTTCCTTCCTTCGAGACAAGGTTCTATTAGTTAGTCTTGGCTGGTCTGGAACTGGCTATATAGATCAGGCTGGCCTAGGACTCGGAGAGATCTACCTGTTTCTACCTCCTGAGTGCTGAGATTAAAGGTGTGTATCACCTCACCTGGCTTTGATTTTTATTTTTTTATAATATTTTTGATACAATAAAACGACTTGACCTGTTTTACTGTTATTGCTGTTTTCTACAACTGGAGATAGTTAATATTCTACAAGTTAACTTAGGTATACTGTATATATTAAGCACAATGCCAGCAGATGAGGGAATAACTTCGAACTCGACATGTCCAGGGAAAGTCCTCCCTTAACATTCTTCCCCTCACTTAACATATTATGGGAAAGGGCAAATGTCAATTCATCTACATAATACTTTAATTGTCATCATTTTGGTGGACTAAAAATGAATCAGGGGACTATCAGATAGCTCAGTGAATAAAGGTGCCCGTCACCATTTTTAAAAAAGGTTTTGTATATAAGCTTGGTGACTTGGATTTGAGTCCCCAGAACCCACATGGTAGAAAAGAGAGAATGGACTCCTACAAGCTGTCCTCTGACATCTATACACACATTACAGCATTGACACACAATACACATGTGTGTGCACACACACACATGCACACTCACTGTATTAAATGAATGAATAGAAATTAAAATTCCAGCATTTTTTTCTTATGCCTTCATTGGTAAATCTTTCAAACTCTGCTCTGAAAACTTAAATCTAGCTTACCCCTGTTGTCATATCCAACCTGCAGATTAAAAGCAATGGGCCTGTGCTGAAGGGGTTTCTGACTGCTTGAAGAGCCCCCTGGGTCATCTCTAAGGTCACGTTTCCTTCCTTGTGGATTCAGAGGTTTCCCTTCAGAAGGCCTGAGAGAATAACCAAGGAGCGTTCCTTGTTGAGTTTCTGCTGTGGTTACTTAGAAGAGTGAATCCACTCTGGGGGTTGGATGGATCTGCACATGTTAGCGGTAATGCTGAGGAACGCAGGAAGTCTTTCTCAAAGCAGAGTTATTCAGCACACACAAATTGCATTAGGAAGCCTTAACAGCTGCAAGTGGAGGGAGGTGATGGGATCATGCAATTTTCATACTCATTTTTCTGGACAGCTCTACTTTGAGTGGGAAGAAGAAACAAATCACATTTTATTGAGTGGAGAGTAAAAGATTTCTAAATTTAGAGTCTTTATCACCTAGATTCTTTGCTTTGAACATGGTTTTCCACATGTGCCAGCCTGGGGGTAGAACTTCAGTGTGTACTACCACAGGAAGCAGTGTCAAAATCATGTGCTAGATAGAAGCCAGACAACCTGGTCCTAGGATCAAAGCTGGTATCAAGAGAGGACAGTCATAAGCATGTAAGAGACTGTTTCTAGGCAGGAGTTTCTGGTTAACTGCAAATAACAGGTTTAAAAGTCCTTACACAATAGCTCAATAATTTTAAATTGAAGAGCAATAGGAGCAACAGATGACTTCAGAATATGCCTGGCCACATTTTCCCCCATCAAAGCCATCCCTCTTGTTTTTAGAGAACCCCCAAGAGATCCCAAGGCCTCTCATTTCTTCCAGAGGCTGTGCAACAGGTACTGTATATAACAGTATTTCTTTGGAAAAGGTTTTTGTTAGCAGAAAGAAATGTAATCAAATCTAAGTTGTGTTTTCTGTTAGAGATCCCACTGATATTGCCTATCCAAAAGACTACAATAAATCATATGAAAGAGCTGCATCTTATTTAGAACTGTAATAACTGTTCCCTTGGTTGTCTAGTGATAGGGTGGATCTATGACTTTCATGTTTGTGCTACCTCTTGTCCAGTGCTGGTTTACAAGCACTGGTGTTGTATTTCATACGTGAAGTGACAGAAGTAGCTATGTGAATCCTCCCTGGGTTCTGGTTACATGTCTGCATATTGAGTTTCCCTCTTCATTTTCCTATGAAACTAAACCTACCACACCCCACCAACTCCAGTCACCCAGCTCAGGTGACAAATGGTCTTGCTTCTTCTTGTATTAAAGAATGAAACTTAACCGGCTATTCTTTGGTGATCAGACACATTTAATTGAGTTCTTTAGTGTAACATGGGTTAAATAAAGAGTCCAAATGCTAACTTAAGCCACCAGCTAGTGTGTAGTGAGCACTGCCCTTACAATTATAAGTTACCAACCTGATACTGGTTTGACACCTTCCTAACTGCAGAAAGGAAGCCAGTCAGAAGGCTTACAAGATGAACAGTATCACACTATTAACACCAGAGCATGTCCATAGAAATGAACTAAATTTTTGTTCCTTTTCCAAAAAGGAAACATTAAGGCCCTGAAAGGAGTCTGGTGGCTTCTATATCACCTCCAGCCAGAGGCAGAGGCAGAACTAGAGGTCAGGATTTTGACTAGGGTCAAAGCAGAATAGAAGACCTGACCATCTGGTTATTTATGTTGACTTTAGAAAGAAATATTATAGTAGAAACCCAAAACAGATAACTAATTTTTTAACATGGTAAGTGGTTGTGCAAAACACATAAGGATTTAAATATTTATTGTTCATACATTTTTGAAACTAGAAAGAGCAGCCAAAATCTACCCTTCCATTTAAAAGCAAAACTTTCTTTCAGACATTCTTAGATCTTTTCTAGGATGCTTCCACAAATCCGTCAGCTCATGTTCTCTGAACCAGGTCTAGACAAGGAGCTGAGCCTACAGCTCACGACCAGCTCACACTGTGATGACTGAGAACAGACACGTAGAGGGAGAAAGGGCTAGCCGTCACATCAGCTGTCATGCTTCCCGGGATCTCTCCAATAAAATTCCTACCGTCTTTTCATTGCTGACAGGAAACAGCTCCCATGACTTTCATCCTCGAGGGCTGTATTGCTAACCCGTTCCCCAGTATACTCTTCTTGGATCAGGCACGAAGATCTAGGTTCTGTGTTTGAGCTGGAGAAGGAATACAAACTAAAATACTGTGGACATTTTTCTCGCTTATGGATATTATTCAACTGTAAGAGGAAAAGTCTGATGTATAGAATAACATGCATGACTACTGAGATCATTATACCAAATGACGTCACTCAGACAGACAAAAAGGCAAATTCTTCACGGTCCCTCTTAAAATGGGATGAAGCCGTCAAAAACACAGAGACAAACACCGTAGGGAACGGTGCTTGTCAGGGTGTTGTGGAGGAAAGAATAGGCGGTTACTGTTAAATGGGTATAGATTTCTAGTTGAATGAGGTCTGGGGATAGATGGCATTAACAGTTGCACATCGTGAAGGTATTTAATACCACTGAACTGCATGCTTTAAAAGCGGAGATGGTAAACACTATGCTTACATTCTACCCCATTAAAATAATAAATTTCAAAAATACCTATTCCACTGAGATTTCCTTCTACATCTCTGCCCTCTTCAAAATTATAACCTACATGAAATAATCCCCGTACAAAATAGAGTGCTTTAATCTGCATTAAGAACCTTTGAAAACACAAGCCTAGGGAGACCTCTGAGATTCAAGCAATAAAGCTCTCCACTCAAAGTACAGTGAGTCTGTAAGCCAGGGTACACTTGTGAAGGACTCCATGCTGGAAGTGGATGAATAAGGCTCTAATGACAGATCCAAATTCAGTCATCACGGCATGTCTCTATGTCCTCGTCCAAATAACCACAGGCTCTTTGGGCATGTATTCAACTGCTCAGTGTAGCACGAAGGAGTGGCAATGCTCAGAATCTAAGGCTCCATTTTGGTTTGAGTCCTCAAAGTGTAGTATTATCTCTCATCAAAACAAAGGCTGGAGAGTACTGCTCCCTCTCCCTTCAGTCTTTTGCCTAACATCTAGAATATCCAAGTGTCTTTGTAAAACTCAGTATCTTCAGTGGTGGAAATTCCCTCTTATAAAATACTAAATGTTCCTCGTATTGCTCCCAATGAATTGATAGTTAGATCTCCTAAAGGCACCCTCTGTCATGTGCCTACATTACCACATTTTCAAATATGAAGACAAGGGAAACTTTTAAGAGAACTCGTGAGAACTGTTTTCAATCTATTATCCTTGTTAACAATTTCAAATATCAAGTGAACCCATCCATGTAAGTGTATACAGCTGATTATGGCTTTCTGTGTACACTTACAGAATGTAATGGCTATCATTTTAATTGACATTCTCAAGTCTGTCACTGTGCAAACCTAAGCAGCTCAATTATTTTGCCCAATAGGAGAATTACACTATCCAGAAACAAATGAGAAAAAGACATTAAAAGGCTATCCTTTGAAAGCTAATGCTTTCAAATTGGGCTAAAGTTAGTTATATCCTGTTGAGCCTTCTAATTCTTTGGACAACCAATGCAAGCATGGTGAGACATACTGCTTGGGTCTCTAATCTTAACTGTGACATTTCCTGTCTCATGTTTTACCATCAATAGTGACCTACTTGTTAGACCATGTGGTTTTCCAACCAGAGCTTTTGATGCTAACACATGGGAAACACAATTATTTTTATATTTAGCACAAAGTGTAGCCATGGAACATTTAAGATGATTTTGAGCTTAAACTATCTGTACTAATCCTATTTTGCAGTAATTTTTCCCTTTGTCATTTAGAAATACAGTAGTTATGGTCTGCTAAAAGCAAAGCATTCATCCTTTGTTTTCTAAGCAACCCATGAAGATGTTAAGGTATGTTAATATTTAATAAATAGAAAACTAGCCAAGAGTCAAAGAATCATGTCCTAGTTACTCAAGAGGAGAACTGGTAGCAAATGACTTGTTGAAGATGAAAATAAATAATGCTAGCAGTATCATTTAGAGCTGAAATCCTTAGAAAAGTGGAGCTAGTTCACTAAAATTATTAAGAAGAGTAGACAAAAATCTCATATTAGAAACACAAAAAAGAACCCTAAGTTTCATAAGGGAAAACTGGGCAAAACCTAAAATCTCATTGAGAAACAGTGCATTAGAAGGTACAAATCCCTGGGAAGAAAGTCTGTCCATACAATGAAAGAAACTTAAAGGTAAGCCAATGTTTTACTAGGCAAAGTAATACTGCTGTCCATAGCTTTCAAAATTAAGAGGAAAGTCATCATTGCAAATTTCCATTTGTATGTAACATTGCAAACACTGCTGAGAATGTAGTTTTGATATAAAAAGCCCAATGGAATGAACCAAGTGTCCCACAATCTAACCATGAATACTTGCTTGGTGTCACTTGTGAATAAGTAAATTCCCAACATGCAACCAAATCTCCAAATGGATGTCAGGAGTTTGCAGTATTTAAGTGATTTTTCAAAGCTATGGCTACCACACCAGCTCAAAGCAGCTGCTTTTATGAGCCATAAAGGACCTTTCAAATTATGGTGCTCACACATGGAAAAGCACATGCTCCACTTTGCCTCGGCCAAAGAAACCTCACTACCACCCTGCAAAGTACTTGGGAAATACTCCAGCAATGCGTGTACCCATTGTGAATTCTTTCTCATCGCTACTCCGCTTGCTATGCATTTTCTATAACCCCATGCTGCTTCTCACCTACACAGCCCTGACAGGGAAAAAAAGGAGAAAAAGAAAAAGAAAGAATTCAATTGGTACATAAAAGGGCCAGTCTATTATACATGGAAACCACCCGGCCAAAAGCAGGCCCCCAAGAGCCATAGACTATATGCCCATAAAACTTAAATAATAATAATATTTAAATAATAATGACACATTAGCCCAGCCATTTAATTCCTGGTCTCATTTTCACTAGGATCCCGGTGAATGCCAACAAATTTATATCTCCAATCTTACTCAGATTAAAAAGTGCAAATGAAACAAGAAGAAAGGGCTCTCCACCAAGACACATGAGGAATGAAGAAAGCATGATGTCAACATTAAAACGTCCTTCTTTCATTTCTTCTGACTTGTTTCTAAGGCTTAATATAAAAAGAATCTGCAAGAACTTGACTACAAATTGGTCTCAAATACAAACACATTTTACTCACTATAAAGTTTAAATCTGTTTTTGGAAATCAGATCCTGGAAGTTTAGCCTGAAATATATTTCATAGTAAGTGACTAGCAGGTTTTCCTGACAAGGGAACATCTGGTGACAAGAGAAAAAAAAAGAAAATGAAGCCGAATGACTCATACTAGGGGCTGAGGGCTAAGATATCTTAGCTTGTGGGGTCCCCTGCGGGGAGGGCCTAGAGGAAAATGAACAGGGACGAAGGGAATGCAAAGTTTTTGTCCAACTTAAATATGGTTTACTTAATTGCATGCCAATATCACACTGCAAGCCTCAGAAAAATAATACCTTGCATGTAATTAGCATGACACAACCCACAGAACAACAATAAAATTAAAAACTGCAGATACTTACAAAAGCACTCACTTTGATGAAGAAGGCAAAGCCAGAGCAAAAAGGACATTGGAAGAAAACACTGCTTCATGTATGCCAATTGCTCATGAATTAACATGTGCGGTAAAGCTATCTTTCAATTTGCACCTCCATAATTACTTTGGAACAATTAAGAACACAGTTCTGAGAAAGGAGTCATTTAAGTACATATATGAGTTGAAAAATTAAGTGCATGCAAAGAAATCAATTTTAAGTGAATTTACCATTATATAATTCTCCCACTTTAAAATTCAGTCTTATAATTAATTTCCCTCTTAAACAGTTGAAACCAAATTAAAAGTGTTGGTGTCAATAAACTATTCTAAATAAGAAATCCAGAATTTATTATTCAAATGCCCCTCTTGCACTAGGCTTTCTTAAAACTCACATGTATATAACTATAGTAAGTGTATTTTTTGCGAAAGAACTTTGATATATGTTTCTTTTTCCCTTGAACAGAATAATACAGATTTAATTAGTTTTAAAATTTTACAAGAAAAAATTCTGAGCTTGATATATTCAGACTCAAATGACAACTGGCATTTACCTTACAGTGGGAGATAAAGGCTGATTCTGGGTTACTAGAAATCAAGATTTGTAAGCACTCATTCATTAATTGACTTATTCATTTGTTTGCTTGTTCATTTTAAAATATGGGTGGAAGGCAACAGATCAAAAACTAGATAACTGAGTAAATTATATAAGACTATTACAAGTACTATAAAGCAAACAAAAGTGGGGAGGAAACAGTCAGGGCTGGGGAGGACGCCTAAACAGATAGATGGGTTAGTCCTTGGATATAGTTAGAAAGAAGAGCTATTTCAAAGCCTGGTTAGAAAGGATGTAGCCATAGGAACGGAGGCTGTGTGATCCAAGCAGAAAAAAATCACAAATGCGAAGGGTCACAGGTGGGGAAGAGACTGGCTTATTACACCAACAATAAGAAAGCCATATGGTTAGAAAATTGGTCAAGAGCCATGGAATAAATAATGAGGCCATGGAGATGGGCAGGGTCCATTCATTTAAAGCTCTGCTGACCGTGATAGTCTTAGGATTACCTTCCGAGAAAATAAGCAGTCATGTTGAGTAGGGAGGGACATGAGCAGGTGAACTCATGTCTGAATTCTAGCTTAGCCACTTATTACTTGTGTGATCTCAGCAAATTACTAAGTCCTCTTGGATGCTAAATTCTTACTTTACAAAAGCATGCATAAGAAATCATGTCCAGTTATAAACATCCATAATTACCATTCTTGTTAGCAGAATGATATATCAAGTTAATACAATTGTTTACATTCATATAAACCTATACTACAAAATATACCAGAGAGAATTATTGAGAAATAAGCAAATTATTTAATTTTTTTTTTTTACTAATCAAAGAGCATCTACCTCTTGAGTACAAGAAGACATAAATTAGTACATTCAAACTCATTAGGGATTATTGTGGTTGTAATCAGAATAATTATTGATCTTAGCTCACTTCTCTGTCCCTAATTAGTTTGCATTGTATCTTTCTTGCTTCTATCCATCAGTGGTACCTACCAATCGCATTGCAGCCATGACAAGGAAATGTTCGAAGTCATAACATGCAGTAGACATTTACATATGCCTCACTGCCTACCCTGTACCCCACCTCTCCCAATACCTGTATACCTTCCTACTCTTCCTTGTTAACAGAATGCCAATTGTGTTTACCCTTCCCCCTCAGGCACTGATGCATGGTTAGTGACTCAGAGGTGGGTGGGCATGTGAGCCACTTCTTCAAGGGAATGTTCTCATTATCTTCAGAAGAAACTGAAATAATGGCAGTGGTTCCATTTTTCTGTGCTCTAGATGTTGTCATGTTTGCAAGTGACATCTGAACTGCTACAGCCAAGTCAGAAATACAAAGAGAAGTAGTCTTAGGATGAAACGGTCCATGGCTAGAGCAGGGAAGATGAGAGGGACCCTACCTTGAGAATGCCATTGCACCCCTTAATCAGCCGCTCTTGCTATATGCTCTATTTCCACTTAAAATTTTCATTTCTTTACTATGTATATCAGTTTGAATTGGATGCAGATGATCTTCTAGGGAAAAAGACCCTACCCATTTCTCTTTCTCTGGGAAGGTCCAGGGTTAGAAGCTAGGACTCCAACTCTAGTTCAACAAAGTTTAAGGATCTTAGAACACAGGGTAATACAGCATTTTCCTCGGCATCGCTGAGACACCATACGGGCAAACACACGGGTGACCAGTACCAAATGCTCTCTCGGTTGCTTTCACTACCTGTTTCAAAAGTTTTACTTTTGTTTCCCACCTGTCTGGGACATTTGTTCTCCTGAGACATAAATGGAGTATAGTTTTCATGGATCTTTTGTTCCACAAGGTTGCCAACTAAGTAAGCCTTTATCCAGTTATAAGATTCTCAACAGAGATCACACAAGGATATTGCAGATCTCAGTCACAGGCCAGATATTAAGGAGCAAAAAACTGCTTCATATTCTACTTAGGTCAGAGGACTAACTTGGGAGGAAAAAAAACCACTCCAGAGAAGATTAGGATTTCAAGTTAGAAGGCAGATTTGCCTGAAAAAAATATCTGACAGTTTGCTGTTTTCTTTTTCTCCCTTTGTGTAAAATTTCATTAAATGTTTTTACAGGACAAAGACAACATCCAACCTCCAAGCAGCTGCCAAGACCCTGTTATGTTGGAGCCACTAGCTAGGGCATGGGAGGTGGCTCTAGCCTCCTACCCTTCTGTTCTGAGATGGAGGTGGTGGGCAGGATCTCATCTTTTGGTTCCACAATGCTTGCATGATCAGGTGGAGGCTTCTTAGGGCTGATTTTACCACTTGGGTCCCAGGGCAGCATGGTCTTTACTTTGATGCCCAGAACACCCTGTCTGGGGAGAACGTGGAGCATGACAGTGTCAACATAGTAATTAACAGGGTATCCACTGTGGACCATCAGCCCATCCACAAACTTCATGGACACCACAACTTTGCAGCCCTGGGCCCCACTCTCTTTGCCCAGCAAGCCCTCCTGGAGTTTGTAATGCAGAGACTACCTGAGCAATGGCACACAGACCTCTTGTGGCCACCTTTTCTGCATAAAGTTCTACACTACTCTCAGGGAAGCTGAACCTCTTCTGGAATACTGCTGTCAAATCTCTTATCCAACGACCCTTCTCACCAAGATCCATCCTCTTTTTGAGATTACAGTGAAAAGGCCCAAACTACGAGGAAGAAGGCCCACACCAGACACCAACGATGATATCATTTGATCTTGGAATTCCCGAGCTCTAGACCTGTGAGCAATATGTTTTAGTTGCTTATAAGTCACCCAAACTCAGGTACTTTGCTATGGCAGGCTGAAGAAACTAAGATACCATCAAAGAACAGTGTTTACTTTTCCCACCTATGTGGAGTTTCTTCTTCTTTTTAAGTGAAATAAATAGTGCGGGTAGGGAATACACTCATTTCTTTCAAAATAATAATATGCCAGAGGAGTTGGAACAGGATTACTGTGTGGGAGAGCTGATGGCAAGGACTGGGAATACGTTAAGAGGCAGCATAATGTCTAATGATTCCCAATATGCCAAAGCCACTATGGCTTGAAACCAAATTAGCCATTTTAGTCTAATATGTATTTTCCTACAAGAAAATCATAGAATTATAAATTTAAAACATAATGGCAAGCATAAATGTAAGGAATACAGATTTTTTTTATAATTTTATATAGTATTTAAGAAACACTACTTGGAAAATGGGCTAAGCATCATAATGGGTAAAAATTGGCTAAGAGACCATAATTAAGACCGGAATACTAAATGATGCCTCAGCTCGTGAAAGGAGCACTATCAGAATCCCACTTAATGTCTTCATTACTAATGTGTAGCAAAGGTGGAAACTCATTCAATGTGTGAATGGTCTCTAAATGTGTAGATGTGGCCGGGGCAGGAACGCCGTAGGAAAATAGATGGATGGGTTAGAAACAATACAACCTAAATTAAGCAGATCAGGGAGAGCAAATGAAAACATCAAAAAAGAGAAAAATGAAGTAAGACAAATGAGGAAAATTGAAAGTTACTGTCAATATTTTTTTAAGGGGAAAAAAAATCCAACAGATAAAGGGGAATGTCACCAGCAAAAGTTGGAATGGTGAAGACTAAGGTTTTAGGAAGCTAATTACTCTATAAGCATGCTGTATACGGTTCTCAGAATATCCAATACCCCACCAGAAAAATGCATGGAATGCTCACACAAAGTCCTTTGAGAATGATCATAATTACAGTTACTCACAGGGAAGAGATTACTGGTAACACTGGCTGTGAAAGAGCTTTTATCAAGAAAGAGTTTTACCTGAAAACAGCAGAAAATAATACATAGGAAAGAAAATACTAGAGGGTGGATTGAGACTGAATTATGGAGAAAGGTTGAAGTTAGGGGCATCTAAAAGCTTAAGGGACAGCAGCCTTCTGGCCAAGAACATCTTGTTTGTGAGCCGTGTGCACCAAATGGAAGAAGAGTAAGTTTCTTTAAAAAATACATAATACTTTGAATATATTCTTCAAGAATTTCATATTGTATACAATGTATTTGATTCTATCTACCCTACTCCTCCCAGACCTCCAACACCAATACATCCCCACCACCTACCACTGTATACCCTGACCACCCCTCCTACAGCCACACCATCACCTATATCCTTCACAGCTTTGAGGAGAGGAAGAGATTTCCTATCTAAGATATAGGAAAAGAACCTGAGAAACTACAAAGCAAAATACCACCAGGAGGATGCTTATCTGTTGCAGGGAAGAAGGTGAACTTAAATGTACCACTTGGCCTCTGCACTTTATCTGGAGATCCCCTTAACTCTTCCAGGCACCTAGATCCAAAGGTGAAAATGTAGCCCCTCCTATATGCTGAGAGATATATTCCTGGTTTAGAAGATCCCAAATGTTGGGGGTTGTGGACCCAGATCCTAAATTTCCTGTAAACAACCTGTTATGCTTGCAGCTGCTCTGAGCAAAACAACACCTGAGCATGAGACCCTCAGGAGTTCCTAATGGCAGGGGAGTGATTTCTGGTAGGTTTGGCTAGGGCATGGCTATCAGTTAAGGATCTGGTACACAATAAAGGGGGCAATCTTGTTTCAAGGATGAACTGTGTCTCTGTCTCTGTGTTTGTGTGTTCAAATCTCCTGGCCCTTTGCCTGGCTCGTGGATGGTCCTGTAGTGCAGACTCTGCACTACAGGCGTAGTACTGTAGTGCGTAGTAGTACAGACGGTACACCCAAACCAGTATCTGAGCTCACGTTGCTCATCTTGGTGGCCCTTAGATATCTAAATTCCTTTGGATTTAGACTGTTCAACTTTCTCATGTCTTCTTGGCAGATACAAGAAGAAAGAACATAAATTAAGTGAGACTCAATCTCTCAGATAAGACAAGATAATTCTGGTCCATGATCCCTTGAATCCTCTAAGGCCCCATGAGATCAACATGAAAGAGCTGTATTAATGGCTTTATTTCAGAAAGTTAAGTTTAATTCAACTGAACTATAAGCTACTTGAATGCATGATCTATACATGACTGTAGTAACACAACTCCTGGCACTAGCTTACCTAAGCCACTAAACCATACTGACCATGTTGAGGGTACTTCCTCAAAGAAAGGGAATTTACAAATGGAAAATACTTTGAAACTTAGTCTCTAAGTTAAAAATATACTTCAATTATTATTTTTGAAAGCTTCCCTATCACAGTGACTGGATGACAGCCGCCTCTATGCTCAGCAGGGTCTTGCTCTTCAGAGGACCCTTACATCTCCCCACCAATACGACCTGGCCATTTACACTGGACAGAGAGGGGAACCAAGCCATCAGTGACTTCAGAAGATATGAGTGAGGCAATGCCACATGTCAAAGAGGAGCTGCCTTTCAGGAGTGTGAGAACAAGAAGGGCATGGGAGATGGCCTAGAGAGGGAGAGAACTGGGGCGTTCTTGAGGGAGTCACATCAGCAGGCAGTAAGAGGAGGAGGTAAGGCAGGAATGAAGTAAAGGGGCTTTGATGGTAGAGCAGGAATGGATAAATATTCTATGACGTACTGACACTGGTTCTACAGTTCAGTAACGGCGACACTTATGCTTTAGATGGATGATTTTATGTAGATCCCTTGGAGCCCCAAGAACCTCCATCTGTAGCTCTCTGTAGCATCTAGCACAGCTCGCCACTATTTCTAACAATGCTTTCTTGAGACATTATAGGATGAAAAACAGGTTGCTGACTTTAAATACGTCCAGGCTTCCAGACTGCAGAGGAGAATGCAGGAGGTTAAGATGAGAGCGTGAGTCCAAATGGGGCATGGAGAGAAAACTTTCTCCAAAGTGTCAATGATTGAAATGAATTTTGAACTAGCTAAGCAGACAAGAGCTAATAGTCAACTACAATTCTTTTGAAAAAATAATGTCTGCCCATGACAGGTACTCAATTCGGATTTGTTAATTATGTTTAGCTTATTTTGATTTCTAGACTGGGAGCTACTTCTTACCATATTTGCTTTGTCAACTGAAAAGATAAATCTATCCATATTAGGATACAAGGGCATAATCTTTAGAAAAATATTGTATTGGGCTGGAGAGTTTGGCTCAGTGGTTAAGAGCACTGGCTGCTCTTCCAGAGGTCCTGAGTTCAATTCCCAGCAACCACATGGTGGCTCACGACCATCTGTAATGAGATCTGGTACCCTCTTCTGGCCTGCAGACATATGTGCAGACAACATCTTATACATAATAAATAAATCTTTAAAAAAATATTGTATCTTGGGGACTGGAGATACGATCAATGGTTAAGAGTACTTGTTGCTCTTGTAGAGGACTCAGATTAACTCCCAGCAACCAAATGGTGACTCACAACTGTCTGTATTTCCAGTTCCAGGGGATCTGATGTCTTCTTCTGGCCTCAGTGGGCACAAGGCAAGCATGTGGTGCACACACACACACACACACACACACACACATATGCAGGCAGAACAGTTATAAACATCAACTAAAATAAAAAAAAAATTGAATCTCAGAACCAGACATGGTTGTAATCCTCATATTTGGGAGGCAGAAGCGGGTAGATCTCTGAGTTTGAGTCCAGGCTAGTCTATACAGAGCATTCCAGTTCAGTCAGGGCTCCACAGTGAGACCTTGTCTCAAAAGAAAAGTCTTAGGGTATACACTCATAATTTTTCCAATTATGTGGCATCTTCTCGCTCTATTTATTTCCATAGCAAAAGTTTTAAGAACCTTCAAAAAGAGTGTATTCTGCTCACTTGAAATATGTGTGTGTTTTAGCATAAAATATACTTGGCATATCCTAACATAATTGGATAGCTACGCCTTGCAAAAACTTGATTTCTTTTTAATCAAATTTTTAGAACCATACTGGGTTTCTTGCCAGGGCTGCGATAGTGTGCAATCAATACATCATTAGATCAATGGTGGTCTGATGATAGATTACTTGAAAGACATTTCCAGCCAAGAAGAATAAGATCAGATGTCTCATTGTGCAAAGATTAATAAAATATTGTTTAAAGCATAGATACCAAGTTAATATAACAGGGAAGGAAACATTGCAAAACAGAACGAGAACAGCCAGGGGTTTATGATGTAGTGGTATTGATCATGGATTTTCCTGAGCACTTGAGACCAGCCACACTATTATATATGCCTCGGATTAGACCTTGAGATGAGAAGGGAAAAAAGTTATAAAAAGAAGAAACCAGGGGAAGGCCTGCTGCTACAATAAATTATTAAAAGCAAGCAGGGTGAGTGGGTTGTGAAGACAACAAGGAACAGAATCGATGCCCGCAAGAAACCCCAAACCATCCCCACTTCTATAAATTTCTCACCACTCTGTCTGGCATTGCACTAGAGATTTCTTTCCCACACAGTCCCCGCCCCACCCCCACCCTGGTCCTTCACTCTCGGCCTAGTTCCTTTTTCAGAGCTAAGCATTTGTTTTCCTTGTGTAACCCAGGCTCTGCTGTGTGCAGTCATGTTTTCTGCGGTGTATTAGCGGTGTCTGTGAGGACACAGACGAGTGCGTCTGTCACTCCATTCGTCTGGACCTTAAATATAACACAGACGCTGTAAGCCGGGGGATACTGAGTAGGAAACACATATCAGTATCACTTCAGCATCATCCTCCACCCTTTTCCTTTCTCCTCATTGCTGAAGCCACAAAGCCAACGCCACACTAAGACTTTTCTAGCTCAGTAACTATTTTCTACAAGAAAATACCACTAGACTGGCAAACAGAGGGACTCAAAGGAGGATTTGGGGAGAACAGTGAAGATGGTTAAAATCTCTGTTAGGAGATGTTAGGAGAATAGATTGACTTGAAAAGTGAACATTTTCTTTCTTTTAAATGATTTCACTATGGGAATAAGGGTAAAGAAAAAAGGGTCAAACACTTGAAAAGAATTTATCAAATGAAAGTTAGATGCCAAAAGGCAGACATGGTTAAAAAAAAAGAATTGTTACATTGAAGCTTGTAATGACCTATGGCCCAGTCCCCCAAAAAAGGCAGTGTTCTACTGTGGCTGCCTGCTTTCTCTTTCCTTCCTTCCTTCCTTCCTTCCTTCCTTCCTTCCTTCCTTCCTTCCTTCCTTCCTTCCTTCCTTCCTCCCTCCCTCCCTCCCTCCCTCCCTCCCTCCCTCCCTCCCTCCCTCTCTTCCTTCCTTTCTCTCTGTCTGCCTGTCTGTCCAAATGGGCATAAGTCAATGCCATTGTGTGTCTGGGGCTGTGGTATACCTCAGGTTTTATAGCCACTCTAAATCCATCAACCCATGTGGAACCTGGGAAAACAGAATGTAAGTAATAATTTTGTTAGTGTAAAAACAGTAGTATTAGTGTAACATGACAACAGACAAAAACAGTGCAAGGCTAAAATGCAAGTCCAAAGAATTCCTCATGTAGGCTTTGTCCCCAGTTGTGCTCTGTGACCTTTATCAGACATTAGTCTCTCCACGTCAAGGCTGACTAGTTAAGCTCAGGGTCACCCAAACAATTATCATATGTGCTGGCTGACTTTATAAGTTTTCCTTATAAAGTCAAATCCAATAAAAGGAAAAATGTAAAGACAATGGTTAAACAAATAAAAAAGCATTATGACAAACTAGACAAAGGCAGCTCACAGTATTAGGCCAACATCTCACTTAAGGGTATTGTCTTCAAACACGAAAGACAGAATCCAAGTATTGTCCTTTTGTGGCTGCTGTTTGCTCATCTGTCACTAAGTGGGAAAAAAATCATTGTCCTCTAAAGATTGAGTGACCTATCAAATGCCAACTGTTCCCCTATACAAAAATCGCTCTGTAAAGGTCTCTGTGATAATCCAATAGTCTGGAACTATATAATTTCAGTGTCTCAATCTATCTATATCCTTTTCTCATCTAGGAAGTAAATATTCTCAACATTTATGACCTCCAAGAAGTCTTTTTTTTTTTAAACTTGAACAGTAGAGTAGAGAGGGCAACTTCTGATAGAGATCCATTATCTTCAAATCTTACCTAAGAGTCTAATGTGGAGAATTTTATCAGTATGAAATAGAAGAACAGAACACAGAACACACATACTGGGATCAGAAGGTAAATTAACAAAAACTAATCAGTAATAATTTATAATAAAACTAACACTGATTTCAGTAAGAATGCAGGTAGCAATCAAATTTCAACCCATCTCTGTGGTGATGAGAAATTTCACCCAATTCACGGGACAGCGGTAACTTTCAGAACATGAGTATCGTGGCGAGTGGAGCTCACGGCTGGTCATCCAACTCATTACAGTCTGCCAAGGAAACACTTGATTTGGTTAAGTCTGTACCATCCCTGACTATATGCATGCTTCCATCCTATCACCAAGAGGTAATGATAGGCCTCCCCTTTCATCCTTCAGGGGAAATGATTGACAACGTGTATTAGGACTGCCAAAATCATCCCAGAGCATCCCAGAATCAAACGGTCAGCAATATGTATTAGGACTGGCCAAATCATCCCAGAGCATCCCAGAATCAAACGGTCAGCAATATGTATTAGGACTGGCCAAATCATCCCAAAACGTCCCAGAATCAAATAGTCAACAATGTGTATTAGGACTGGCTAAATCATCCCAGGGCCTCCCAGAATCACAAGTACAGAAGCAGAGAGTGGATGAGAACCAAGGCCAAGGAGAGGAATTAAATTATTTTGCTTCTCCAGGAAGACTTCCTTAACACTGGGGCCAGTTTGGAATAGGAATGATTGAAGATGACAGGCTCAGGACAAAAGAGTCCCATAGTTGAGGAGAGAGTTAATAAACTAACATTTTCATAAGGCCAGTAAATGCCAAATTTATGAATAATCAATTATTATCTTATATCATAAACACAATTCCACTATTTCTTGAAATATGTTCTAGAGGTCCCTTATACCAGAACTTGCCTTGAGTGCTTGGAAATGCAGATTCCTAAGCTACCCTGGGCCCCAGAACTGAATTCCTGGACAAGAACTGAATTTCCAAGAAGCCACTCAGTTCATTTGGATGATTCATGTGAAGCTAGGAGGTTCTGTATAGCCCTTCACAAATTTAGACATATATATTAAGGATTTACATATTTTCTCCCAAATGTTTATGTACCATAAAAATGAAAATACTTCTTGTGTTGAGTTCTTAAAACCACTTCAATTTATAATGAACACCACTATTAAAATGTAATTAAGAACATAAAATTATTGTGAAAAAGATCAACGATGCTTCTTGAAAGTATTGACCTTATTGTCATTAAAAGTAACTATACTATTAAAGGAATTTATAGCTTTTTAAAGTATCAGTCATTTGCCTGCAGGAACTTATTAAGCTGTTGTAATAACACTCCTCCCATACCTTTTTAGTCATCAGAAATTTTATGATAAAGCCTTTTTATTATTTTTAAACTACAAATTGTGAACCATTGTTACTAGTGATTAGGCCAAATTTAAACTTATTTCCAGCGTATAAATTCCTGAAGGCACGCTTCATTGGAATTGCTAAGGCAATCTGGACTTCCACATTGGCAATAAAGTTCTATTTACTTCTATCTATTAAAGTGTGTGTGAGCATGTTTGCGTGTGTGTACGTGTGTGTGTTCAAAACAATTTATTTTCAGTGCATTCTCTGAAGCAAAAGAAAATAGTTTGTGATATACGTGTCCCTGCAAGACTGTAAACCAGCCTTACTGGCGACATGACAACCACATTTCTTCTCAGGGAATTATTTTTTTCCCTCTTGTAATTCCCCCTCCTCAAATTATGGCTACAACTATCTCAGAAAAGCCAGTCGCCCCTTTCTAGAGACAGCATTCCCTTCATCTCCCTCAATAAAACTGCAAGTCCAGGCCAAATAATGGACAAAAATAGAAGTCAGGAGGAAGGCTTTGTTTGTAGCGAGCTGTTTTGCTAAGGGTTGCCCCCTACCCACGATCCACCCCGGTACTCTGGCTGAAGGGTACATGCTATGTTTTAACAGATGGGCTGGCTGGCGGCTGCTGGGCTGTAAAACAGGAACGTGGAATCTGCACTGAGTAGCATTGAACTGAGTGCTTGTAAAGTTCACGGACACGTACTGACCCAGACAGACCAGACAGATGCTGACATGCTTACACACACACGCACACACACACACACACACACTCACAGACACAGACACACACGATCACATACCTCCTAGCTAAGAGGGTTCATCGCTGTAATCCAGGGGAAGTTCAAAGCTGAGTTAATACTTCATTTATTTCTACCTCATTCCCCTATCAATCCTGCACATATATAGACGCTCTGATATATGTATATGTATACTCACATCTACTACATAAAACATTTTATATATTTTAAAATACCGAACTACTCCCAACTCCTGATCCATCTCTCTCTAGTACTCTTAATAAGCTCTCACGCACATCAAATAAGAATAACAAGACAATACTGCCCTGAATTCTATTTAGTCCATACAGAATATAAGCGCTATCTGTGCAACTGCCCTCAGAAAAACAAGCAGCTTTTACCACAAGAGAGGTAAGGAAGAAAAAAAAAATGCAACGCACGCTTAATCACAAACGAAGTGTCAGGTTCAACCTTGAATCCTCTGTTGTCAGTTCCTGCCACAACTTCAACGCTTCAACACCCAGGTGCTTAAACAAACACCTCCAAACCAGGCTGGCAGACTCTCAGCCTGGCCTTAGCCTCTGGTCCTAACCAAGTTCCTCAGACACACCTTGTTGTGGATGTGGAGGTCTGCGCACCCCAGGAAGAGGGGCGCCCAGTCAAGGGTTGACAGGCAGCAATTACTTCTCAAACTTAAACGTTCAGTACGGCTGTCAATTTCTTCGGATCTGCAGAGTACGGAAGGGGCCTGCTGAGGTCCCCAGAGGGTCCTTCCAATTCTCACATGGAACGCGACCGGCGCTCGCAGCGCACGCCCGCTCGGGCGCCGGTTAATGTTTAGAAACCAGTCGCAGCCATCTAGGAACTGCTGTGCGCTCACCCAGGCGTCCCCGAGCGCCGTGTCGCCGCCGCAGAGGGGCAGGGGCGCGCCCGGGACCTAAGGGTGACTGCCATCAACGCCAAGTCGGTGCCGACGCACAATCGCGTCCCGGGCCGAGTTGGGATGCTTTGAAAAACAGAAGTTCGGAAGCCGGGACGCTGGCAGCGAGTAAGTGTCCCCTGCCTTGCCCAGCCCTCGCACGGTCGCCACGCTCCCACCCACTAGCACCGACGCCGTCCCCTGCTCGCTGGCAAAGCGGCGCCGAGGAGCGGCTTGCACGACGCGGCCACTCACCCTCCTGGCCCAGTGCAGACGCCAAATCCACGCCCCTGCTGCAGATCCTCAATCCCAAGTTTCCCCGAACCGCCTGCTGCTTGCGCCCCGCAAGACCTGGGCTCATTGGAGCTGGTGGGGCACCTGACGGGGATCGCCGCAAGCCCGGCGGCCGCCCGGCTCGCAATCTCCCGGAGCGCGCTGACAATTCACGGACCCGCTCAGCGAATGAGGCGGAACGCCGCGCTGTGCTGACTAGGCGCCTGGGGGGCGGGACCGTGGGGGCGTGGTCTTCCTCGGGCCAGCCCCCGTAAGGCGGGGCGTCCACTAGCATCTGACTGGCGTTGTCCATAGCCAATCGTCGGGGAAGCAGGACTCTTGGAGGCCGTGGGTGGTGCCTACCGCGTGGTCCCGCCCCTCGGTCACTGTCCTATCGCTTTCGGCCGAGCGTTGGCCGGGAGACGCTCGGGCGACCCGACCCGTAAGTTGACGGTTGTGAAGTGCGGTGGTGGTGGTGGCCGCTGCTACTCCAGCGTGGCCCCGGGAACGAGGCAGCGGCCAGAGAAGGCCCTTGCTGCTGACAGACGGCTGGAGCTCCCAGAGCCGTCGCGAGTGGGCATGCCGCGGAGAACAATCCTCGTACCTGGCACCAGTAGGAGGTGCGGGACTTGGACCCCAAAGACGCCGCAGCCGTCTGAGGACTCTGAGTACCCATAGAGGGTGAGTCCCCCCAGATTCAACTCTACTGGAGATGGCTCTAAGCTCCGAGAGGAAAACATTGCGGCCAACCTCCGGGAAAGTGCAAAGCAAGACTCTCCCTTTTCCTCCACACCGCTAGGGACCCTTTGCAAAAGCCTGATTTTTCTCACGCCCCAAGGCGCCCCACGCACTTCCCATCCTCCCCAGTAGGTTCTGCTGCTGTCTGCTTGGCCCTCCACGAATATCGAGAGGCCAGAATCATCCATCTTCTTGGACAGAAGACCGCAGAGCAAGCTATATATGTCGGATTCTGCGTTCCCCTCTCTCCACTTCGGAAATCCTTGATTCGGATGAAGAAATGAAGCAGCTTATAGTGGAAAGTGCGTTGGGAGCCTTTAGGTCGTTGTCAACTTACTTCTGCTGCTGCAATCGTGCCAGAATGGTCTTTTCGACCAGGTTTGAAGGCTGTACATACATACACAGGACTGGGGATCGAAGGGAATGTACAGTCAGAAGCAGATACTTGAGTATTGCCGTCTAATTAAGGCTTAAAATATGAGCATGTCCTAGACTGTCCTCTGGTGTGGGGCCTAGACCTGTACCCATCACCCAACTCGTGTCAACAGAAATGCACAACAGAACAGAAAGAAGCCAACGTTGCTGCTGTTCTGTCGTTCACAGGCCCCCACCACACCCCACCTCTTACTTGTGCTTGCAACCCAAGCGCTTCAGATCACTGTCTCGGTTCTGAGAAATCCTAAAGGGTCTCTGTAGTCACTCAGTACAGGTGGCTGTTCATATGTGAGAGCGCTGCAGGTGTCATTTCAATGGCCACCTGGCTGCCACAAGTCCCTGCATTGCACAAGCTCATTGTAATATGATGTTTTACTCTTTTTTGGCTTTTTGAGGGGCCTGCCACCCAACTCCCAGATAAATCACACAGAAAGGCTTATTCTTAGTTATGAAGGCCTGGCCTTAGCTTGGCTTGTTTCTAGCCTGCTTTTCTTAACTTATTCCATCTACCTTTTGCCTCTGGACATTTTTCTTTTCTTACTTCGGTATATCTTACTTTCACGCTTACTCTGTGGCTGGCTGAGTGGCTGACCCCCTAATGTCCTCTCTCTTCCTTTTTTCGCTCCTCCCTTGGAGTTCTCTTATTTATACACTCTACCTGCTAGCCCCGCCTACCCTTTCTCCTAACTCGCTATTGGCCCGGCAGCTCTTTGCTAAAGCATCAGGTATTTAGATAGGCAAAGAATCACAGCTCCACAGAGTTAAACAAATGCAACATAAACAAAAGCAACAGAGCTTTACATCAGTAAACAAATGTCCCACAGCATAAACAAAAGGAACACACCTTAAAATAATATATCACTGAATAAAATAATATTCAATAATACAACAGCTCATGTCTCTTGAGAAGGTTCTGATGACGTCATCAGGGAGGAGGACAGTAAAGGGCCAACTTCCATCTGGCAAGGAGTGGAAAGGCACCTGCAGCAGGCAAGGCTGCAGTTCTTAGGTGAGCTCTGGCATGGGTTGTTTTGAACTCTGTGGGAAGAGGTCCAGAGGCAGGTTGTCAGAGAGGGGAAAAAAATAGGACCTGGGTAGTCCTTAACACGCTGTTAGAAATTAGTGATGCCACTTCTGAACCAAAAGCCTGGGGTTTAATGCCAGCAGCCACTGAGAAGCTGCAGAGTGACTAAGGAGAACAGTCTTTGCCTACAACGTAGAGGTAGAGAAGATTAATAGACGATAGGAATCTCTGCTCATGTTGGGATGGAGTGGGACTGGGATGGGGACAGGTCTGGGGATATCAGACAAGAGAAAAGAAGGCCCAGAAGACTACTCTCCGGCTGTAGTCACGTGTCAGTCAAGTTTTGTCACTGTGACAAACCCTGAGAAAGTGTGCTGTATAAGAAGGCTTACAGTTACGATGGCACAAGTTCATGGTCTCTGGACCTCTTTGGGCCTGTGACAGCATGGTGCCTCATGGTAGAAGCACTAGATAGAACAATGCAACATACTTCAGTGGTGATCAAGAATGGGGGGTGGGCAGAGAAGGGAGATGGATTGACGTGCCCTAATGTCCTGACTTCCAGGGTGCCCTGCCTTGGTAAGGTTCTACCACTTTTCTATTGTGCTGCAGGCTGGACTCACCCACCCCCACCCTACCGGGTCTTTGATCCAAACTAGAGTTAGCAGGAGCACTCCGTTCTCCTTTTGAAACCATGCTCTTCTGCCTGCTTTCAAGACCCTCTAGAAGACTCTCCACTGAAGCTGCCGAGAAGCAGCGTCTTCGACTGGGGTAACAGACTAGGAAGCTCCCAGGGAAGAAATGCCTGTCTTTGGACTCTGTCCATTCACACTTGTGAATGTAACTGGAGAAGCTGGCTAGAAGTACCCATCACGATCACCCCAATGAGGGCTTTTCACAGGTGCTAATTGTTAGTTTAAAAGTCATCTTTGGGCTGTTAGGATGGCTAAGACAGTAAGATACTTGCTACTAAGCCTGAATATCTGAGTTCTATCCCTGGGCCCCACTTAGGGGAAGAGAACTTATGCCCCCTCAAATTGACCTCTGACCTCTACATGTGCACCATATATGCGTACACATATACAAACGAATGTAATATTAAAGAAGCTAAAAGTCATGTTGGCCAATGGAATACTACACAGCAAAAAAAATAATGATATCTTGAATTTTGCAGGAAAAGGGATGGAGCTAGAAAACATCATTTTGAGTGAGGTAACCCAGACACAGAAAGACAATTATCACATGTCCTCACTTATAGGTGGTTTTTAAGCATAAAGCAAAGAAAGCCAGCCTACAAACCACAATCCCAGAGAACTCAGACAACAATGAGGACCCTAAGAGAGACTTAAATAGATCTAGTCTACATGGAAAGTAGAAAAAGACAAGATCTCCTGAGTAAATTGGGAGCATGGGGACCTTGGGGGAGGGTTGAAAGAGGGAGGGAAAAGGCAGGGAGGGGAGCGGAGAAAAATGTAGAGCTCAATAAAAATAAAAAACAAAAACAAAAAACAATAAATAAATATTTTAAAAAGAAAAAAGAATGAGTGGATCTTTGTTAAGGTTTCTGTCGCTGTGATCTATAATCAAAATGACCAAAGCAGCTTGGGAGGAAAAGTTTATTTCATCTTACAGTTTATATTTCACCGTCCACAGAAGTCAGGGCAGGAACTCAAGGCAGGAACATGGAGGTAGGAACTGATGCAGGAGCCACAGATGTTTACTGGTTTGCTTTGCTCATGGCTTGCTCAGCTTGTTTTCTTAAACCATCCCAAGTTTTCTTAAGCCAGTCCAGTGGAGGCACCACCCAGGATGGGCTGAGCCCTCTTACATCAGTCTCTCAGAAAATCCCTCCCAGGCTTGCCTACAGCTGATTCTATCTAGGTGTACCAAAACTAGCCAGCACAGATGACATGGAAAAAAACTTACTGTATTATTTTCACTTTTACCTTTGTATAAAAAAAATTGAGACTAAAATGTATACATTTCCCCGTTCCCTTTCCTCCCTCCAGATGCTTCCATTTGCTCCACTCTGCTTTTCTCCAAATCCATGGCCTCTATTTCTCTGATTGTTATCACATACATATATGCATATACATATATATTCCTAAATGTAATCTGTTGATGCCAGATAATGCTACTTGTATGCGTTTTTTTTCAGAGCTGACCATTTGACACTGAACAACCAATTGGCTTTACACCATCTTTTATTGTTTCCTACAAGAGCCAATCACAAGATGGAACATTCCTTTAGCTGCTGCCTCCCAAAACCCTATTGCGATTGGCCTACCCTGATATTCTAGGAAGGGAAACAAGATCTCTTCCTATTTCAGGAACTCAGGCTAACACTGCCTGTAGGAAACCAAAAGAAAACCCAAAAGTCTGGCTGCAAAAGTCATTTGTTTACCTCCAGCCCATTTCATAAAATTTCTTTAGAAAATTTAAAGGGGTGAGGAAGTTTGTGGAATGCCTTAAAGGTGAGAAAATGGTATAGCTGGGTTGGATGGCAGATCTGCTTTTAGACTTTTGAGAATTCTGCACCCTGATTTTATGATGTCCTAGTTTGTAATCCCAGTATAAGTGAATGAGGCTTCACGTTTTCCACATCCTGGCCGGCATTTGTTGTTACCTGCTTCATTGGTTCTAGCCATTCTGACTGGGGTGAGATAAAATCTCACATAGTTTTAATTTGCTTTTTTTCTAATTGCTAAGGATGTTGAACACTCTAAAAGGTAACTTCTCAGCCATTTTTCTTCTTTTGAGAACTCTGGATATGCAGCCCATTTTTAAATTAGGTTATTTGTTTTCTTATTTATTTATTTATTTATTTATTTATTTTTAAATTTCTTGCCAGGTGGTGGTGGCGCATGCCTTTAATCTCAGCACTCGGAAGGCAGAGGCAGGCAGATCTCTGTGAGTTTGAGGCCAGCCTGGTTGACAAGAGCTAGTTCCAGGACAGGCTCCAAAGCTACAAAGAAACCCTGTCTCAAAAAACAAACAAACCCCCAAAAAGTTTTTCTTCATGTGTTCTGAATAGCAATACTCTATCAGACAATTAGCTTCAAAGGCTCCCTCCCACTTTGCAGTCTTCCTCTTCACTTGTTTCTTCTGTTATATAGAACTGTTTTAGTTCTATGAAGTCTCCTTCATCCTAAGGGAACGGAGTCCTATTCTGAGACTCCTTCCCTACACCTCTACCTTAGAGGTTGCTATTTATGTTTTCTTCCAGAAGTTTTCACATGTCATGTTTCCCATTGAGATCTTTGGCCCATTCGAGGCTGATTTTCATTCAGGGTAACAGGTGTAAGTCTAATTTCATTCTTCTCTCTGTGGACATGCAGCTTCCCCAGCACCACTTGCTGAAGATACTGTCTTCTCTCCAGTGTGCACGTTTGACACCTTTATCAAATTCAAACATCATATGGCAATAGTTATGTGCAGTTGTATTTGGGTCTTTTGTTTTGTTCCATCGGTCTAGAGGTCTGTTGTGTGCCAGGTACCATACTGCCCTTACTACCATGACTGTGTAATATAACTGTAGCCACTCCAGCGTTGTTCTTTTCGCTCAAGAAGGCTTTGGTTATCTGCAGTAGCCAAATATGAATTTTAGGAAATTTTCTATTTCTGTGAGGAGCATTTTGGCTGGGATTGCATTGAGTCTATGGATTGCTTTTGATAAGATGGTTGTTCTCACAATATTAATTCTACCCGTCTATGAACATAGGGTGTCTTTCCATCCTTAGGATCTACAACCTCTTCAGAAATTTAAAGGACTTGACATTCTACTCCAGAGATACTTGCTCTGCCATATTCATTGCTGCCCAATTCATAATAGGTAAGGAATGGGAAGAACCCAGATGTCCTTCAGCTGTTGAATGGACAGTGCACACATGATGCACACACGCGATGCACACGCGCGATGCACACACGTGATGCACACATGTGATGCACACACTGGGACTCTGTCCAGATGCGAGCAAAACACAATTATGGAATTTACAGTTAAATGAACGAAAGCAGAAAATATGCTGAATGAGGCAACTTGGACTCCGAAAGACAAATGTCATGTGTTCTCTCTTATTTGTCCATCCCAGATCCCAGCCTGGTCTACAAAGTGAGGTCCAGGACAGCCAGGCCTGCAACACAGAGAAATCTTCTCTCGACAAAAACAAAAACAAAAATAAAGACTAAAACAATAACAAAACAGATCCAAATCTCCGAATCTAAGTCTATAACTTGGAGTAATTCCAGAAACTAGGAAAATAAGCAGAGCAGGGAGGCAGGAGGAGGTGTTCTAGGGAGGGGCAGTAGGACTCAGGTGCTAAGAATGGGGAAGTGGAAAAATGGAGATTTAACTAAGAAGGGGAGGGAGGGCAGCATAGCAGGAGAGGGATGGAGGACAGATAAATAACACTAACGATATTTGAAAATGCCATAGGGAAACATTATCTTATGTTTACTTTAAAATACATGTATAATATATATTAAGTTATAAAGGTAAAAATGCTCACCCTAAGAAATCCATACAGTAGCCTTATAAGGCCCACTCATTAGGAGGAAATTTATGCCTGGTACTGTAAACCTATCCAACTCCCTGTGCTTAGTGGGTGTTATTGACCCTAAAAGGAACCCACTGTGCCATTTTCCCGAAGCAGTAGAATTTCTAACTGCATTCTGAATATACATCCTTATACCCACAGGTAAGTAGACCTCGGAGAGCTTTTTTGCAGTCGATGGAGACTACTATAGACATCCACAATTGGTCAAAATGTAGAGAAAAACTGGACATTGGATGCTCAACCCCAACTGACATCACAAATTCCACATCCGAAGCCTGGGAAACATTGCAGAAGAGGGGGCAGAAAAGTTGGAAAACTGAGAGGACTAAATTGTCTGCCGTGAGATTGTGTCTTTTACATGACAGGGCTGTACCCATAAAATCTCAACAATATGGCTATCTAAACAAGGCCTGAACAATGACAATGCCAGTTGGCATGCCAACGTGGTGGAGAGAGGAATCTCGTAAGGCCCTACCCTTATGTGAAGAGTTACAGGCAATTAGTGGCCACTTTGAGAAGCAGGATCAGTCTTCTTCAGAAATGAGCCCCTAATAGGTGATCCAATCCAAAGCAGTCAGCCTTAAACATATACACACATATGAGCAACACTAAATGGACTCAACAGGAGATATACATACTTACATACATAATACATAGCTTTAACAACAATTAAGAAGTCATGAATTTGAGAGGGACTGGAGAGGGCATAGGAGGGCAGAGGGGTGGAAATGATACAAATACTCAAGTATAAAATTCTAAAAACACATTTTAAAAATAATGAGAAGACTCAGAACCATGGATGCAGGATTTTCCCCTTGAGGATGATAGGAAAATTTGTTTTTAGGCAGTGTGGTCCCTCTCTGACAAGCTATATTTTAGAACCTTTCAATGGGCTGGGACTGGTAAGAGCCATGAGTTCCAATCTGAACAACTGCCATGGTGAGTTTTTCTGGCAGTCACTTAACCTCTGTTTACCTTTCTTCCTTGGCTGTGAAACAGCTGGCAGAATTGTCCTGCTGCTTTTAGCTGCTCAGGGGGATCCCATGGCAGTGGTTACTATGCACTGTAAATACTTTGCATTTATAGCTCACTGACTGCCGAAAAGGGGAAGAATGTGAGGCTGAAATGGGGAAATAGTGTGCTCAAGACAATTGCTTACACATGCAATTTCTATCTATTTAGATCTCATTGGACTCTTGTCCTGGAAATGGAAATGAGGGGAAAGGGTCCTTTAAATCAAAGAATGCTTCTTTGATTGCCAAGTATTTCAAAAGATGTTAAAGAGAATACATAATGGCTGACTAGTTTTTGTCAGCACAAGAGTCATCTGAGAAGAGAGATCCTCAGCTGAGAAAATGCCTCCATTAGACTGGCCTGGAGGCAAGCCCGTGGAACAATCAATATCTTGATTGATGATTGGCATGGAAAGACTGAGACCACTGTGGGCAGTGCCGTACCTGGACAGGTAGTTCTGGAGTGTATAAAAACAAAAACTGAGTAAGCCACGGGAAGCAAATCACTAAGCAGTGGTCCTCTACGGTCTTGGCTTCAGTTCCTGCCTTGATTTCCTTCCTTCAGTGGATTGTGACTTGAGATGTGTAAGCCTGACAAGCTCTTTCCTCCCCAGGTTGCGTCAGGTTATAGTCCTTATCACTGCAAGAAAAGCAAACTAAGACCCATAGCGACAGACAAAAGGGCTCCTTGGGTAAAAGTCCTCATCAACATGGCCTGATAATGAGTTTGATTCCCAGAAAAGTGGAGGTAGAGAATCCACTCAACAAAATCGGCACAGGTAAAATGGCCACCCATCACACTCCTCCCCGACACACACGCTTTAAAAAGGAGAGAATGCACAATTAAAATGGAAAGAGTTGAAGCCCAGTTAGAGTTGAAAAATCTGCTTAATTAAAGAATATATTTCCCCTTCCAGCACCACCATTTCTTTTTAACACAGATTTACTTTGAGAATTGTTGACAGTTTTTACTGGACCACCCAAAAGATTTTGTAAGGAAATGCAGAAATTTATAAATCCCTGCGAGAAGCTATACACTCTGACATCACCTTTGCTTGGGAATCGTTCTGAAACCTTGAACAAGTCATTAACTTCATCAATAGTTTTCCCTTGTGTGACAATGCAGTGATATTTCACACAGATGGGAGGGATAACTAACAATAAAGGAGCCTGAAATATTAATTTCTGCATAGACTACAGAATATCAGAGAGGTGTTTTTGGACAAGCGGAATGGTTTGTATATATCAACAAGAAGAAATTTTCATAAAGATTTCGATGACACAGCATCTTCAGCCAGTGTGTCATCACCCACAAAACAATGCAGTCTTCTGTTTGGATGTCAAAGCAACTTCTCCATTGGAGAGTTAGGTTGGTGCAGGTCCAACCAAAATGAAAAATGTGCTAACAGAAGTGGGTAGAGAAGAGCAGTTTTGCCGGGCGGTGGTGGCGCATGCCTTTAATCCCAGCACTCGGGAGGCAGAGGCAGGTGGATCTCTGTGAGTTCGAGACCAGCCTGGTCTACAAGAGCTAGTTCCAGCACAGGCTCCAAAACCACAGAGAAACCCTGTCTCGAAAAACCAAAAAAAAAAAAAAAAAAAAACAAAAGAGAAGAGCAGTTTTTGTTCCACAAAAGATTGGGATTTCAACATACATTCTCAGAAGAAAAACTATGTTGAATTTATACCACGGAGGACAAGTCTGATGGAAGACTCTAATGATTTTGAAAAATGCTGGCCTAGTATAAAACTGCAGAAGGTGGTCAGGAGTCTACCAGGGGAAATTCAAAACAAACAAACCTAGTTTCAGTGAAGTCAGGTACAGTGTTGCATGCCTCTGATCCCAGCTCTCAGGAGACAGGCAGGTGGATCTCTGTGAGTTTTGAGGCTGGCCTGGTCTACATAGTGAGTTCCAGGACAGCCAGAGCTACTAATAAGAATGAGACCTTATCTTGTAAAAACGACTTGGGGGGTGAGGAAAGAACAAAAAGCAAACAAAACACTTTATAGTGAAATGAGCAATCTCGAGGGATTAGGCAGTTGTTGTAAAAGGGAGGATTATATGCTCAGGGTGGATGTGGGGGAGGGGCATGGATTTCACTGCGGGTCCCTCCAGAGCAACAGAACCAATGGGGTCTATATAGGCATACACAGGAAGAGGCTCACAATGAGAAACTGACTCACTCATGGAGGCCAAGAAGTCCTCTGATCTGTTTTTTTGTAAACTGGAGACCCTAGAAAATCAATGATTTAACTCCCTGTCCAGACACTTGAAAGGCAGGAGAGTTGGCGGCCTTGACTGTTGAAATGACCAGTGTTCCGTCTCAAGCAGGCAGATAGGAGGTGGGATTTTCCTCCTTGTGTTTGTCAGTCCTGCACAGATTGGAGGATGCTCACAGTAGGGAGAGTGGTCTATTGAATGCACCTGTTCAAGCGCTACTCTCCTCCAGAAGCCGCTTTATTTCAGTGTACAGTTGTAGTCCACCTGGCAGGGAAGTCAGGGCAGGAACTCAAGGCAGGAACCCAGAGGCAGGAACTGAAGCAGAGACGGGAGAGGAACACTGCTTCCTGGCTCGTTCCCATGGCTTGCTTAGTCTGTTTCTTTTATAACTCAGGACCACTTGCCCAGGGGTAGCACTATCCACAGTGGGCTGGGTCTCCTATATCAATCATTAATCAAGAAAATTCCCTACAGCCTTGCCTATAGGAAATTGGATGGAAGTGTTTTCTCAACTGAGATTCCTATTCCCAGATAACTGTAGCTTGTGTCAAACCAAGACCTCACCGCAGAAAGATCCAAAAATAATATTTAATCTAATTATTCTGTGGGTTGGTGAAACTGACACATAGAATTAACTGCCACAAAAGAATTTCTTGCTCTCTGAAGAAATCCCGTTCTTTGGAAATTCTATTGCTGAGGCTGGGAGTATGGAGGTTATTAGATCCCCCAGCCCCCATTAGCTTGTTATGAAGCTTGAGTGAGAGTTAGCACAGGACTAGGCTTACAGAAGGCCCTCTACTAATATTTTTATAGAATACTTACTAAATATCAATTCTACCTTGACCCTTTAACATGCAAGGACTACTCCTTTGATCCCCGTGACAGCCTGTCGTCTCCCCTTCTTCAGAACTTCTAGGCTGAAGAACTATTATAGGAAAAAGAGAAGGCTGTGTACTTACAGGTCCAAAGCTCTTTGAATAAACTAGTGATACTATAGGAAAATTTATTATTTGTTTTTTTGGCCACCTCTTGAACGTATTAAGGAAGAAAATAGCATCTTTAACTAGCACTGATCTGTTTCAATGCGGAAAGACCTGATCCTTACCTTTCAGGATTCTTAGGACATCACATTGCAATGAGGGCTTGGTGACACAAGGGAGAGGAAGGCCATAGAAAACAAACAGCATTTTAAAGCCCAAGCCATTTCCAGGTCTCATTGTAAAGCTCCTAGGCGATTTAGGCTTCTAAAAAAAAATCAACATTCATCACCCAGATTTTAGACTTAATGGGAGCTAGTTCCCTGGAGGCAACCCTATTGGAATAAAAACTGGCCAATCAAGGACTGAAAAAAAAAGAGGATTATCCCTTAGAAATGAATTGTATCATTAGTTATTATGAATACCCCAAATTATGACAGATTCACGTGTAAACCTGCCAAGGAAAAGTAGCTGTGATCTATAATACACAAAATTGTTTATTACCCAGGAGAATCTGGGTACTAATGTGAACGGTATTGCATCTGTGAAATCCTGAAACCCACAGAGGATTTGAAGATATAAAGCCAAACTAAACATAATACAGAAGGAAGAGATTTTGATTATGTAACATTTATATATAGCATCTCATTTTACAATTTTAAATTGCTTTTCAGTCATTGGTTTATTCTTCCCACACACCTGGGGAGTATGCCTGTGCTGTTATCCTCTGTTCATAGCAGAGGCATCGAGACTGAAAGAGGCAAGGGGTTTTGTTCAAAAGCACAATAGGGGCAGGGTGAGAAATTGTTCATTCAATCAGATACTATTCAGTACTACTCTTGGCAACACACTGAAGTTTGCGTAGAGGCGGCGCACAAACGTGGCTACCTTATGTGTGGCCTCTGCCTCGCAGGAACTTGCATTCTGCTGGACCAGGAAGTGATCTGTCGATCAGGAGTGCCCTGTTGAGAAAGAATTGCAGTTTAGAGGAGGAGGAAGTGAGAGTTTGCTAAGATTCCTGGAGACGGTGGCATTCAAAGTCACTGAAGGGTGTGTCGGTTTTGACAAACGAGGGCTGTGGGAATGGCACAGAAACGTGAAAATGGGCAAATATTTTAATACAATCCAGGAGAATGACCAGCTGTTGCAAAGTAGTTGTGGGGAAGGGACCAGAGGGTAGATAGGAACAGGTTTTCCAGGTCATTTAGATGCCCAGATAAAATATATGGACTTCAAGCCTGTGGGTAGGCCTAAGGGGCTGGACTCAACTCATCTCTGACTTCTCTAATTTTCTCATTATTCTAACAGTGACTATATTGAATGCTAATACATTCTTAGTCTGCAAGTATTTTTCTTCACATTAGTTTTCCATCACATCAGTTTTAAAAGATATGTTTTTTGCTCCTTTTTATGAATGTGTGTGTTAATGTGTATTTGTGTGTATGTGCACATGTTTGCAGGTGCCCACAGAGGCCAGAGAGGCCCCGGATCCTCTGGAGCAGGGATTACAGGAAGCTGTGAGGGTCCCCCATGAGATTATCTACCCAGTAACGGACAGACATGGGGCTCAAAAACAGGACCCCTGACTTCCCACTTGGGAGGAACAGGTGCAGATGCTGGAGTGTGTGTGTACTCAGGATACCCAAAGAATAGCATGCCCCCTTCCCTAGCCGAGTATCTTTCCAGAAATAAGATAAGGCCTTAACATTCAGGGTGTTTATGTCTACATCCAGCTCCAGGGCAAAAAGAAAGAGCATCTTCCTGTGTTATTTTTCTACTCTATAATTACAGCAAATATCGGCATTTTGATGACGTTCTTCTTGTGGCTGCTGCATACATTTTGATCTAGGTTTAGTCTTCAACTAAATAGACTCTTTCTCAAAAATTGTCATTTCTCTCACTAGTTCCTGCTCGTAGCTCTGCAGTCTAATCCATTTAACCTCTGCCTGACTGTTTAAAGTTTTGCCTCTCAAAAACATCTCTCTCTCTCTCTCTCTCTCTCTCTCTCTCTCTCTCTCTCTCTCTCTCTCTCTCTCTCTCTCTCCTCTCTCCTCTCCCTCCCACCTCCTTCTTCTTTTGTCCCTACTCCCTCCATCCCCCCCTCCCCCTCCCTCCAGATCTCCAGATACAGGCTGTTCTTTGGCATTTTTGATGTCTAATCATCTAGATTAAACAAGAGGAGCATTATCATTAACCCCAAAAGATTTTTGAATGAAAATATTGCTTATTTAAATTTTTCTACAGGGAGAAGAAACCCTGAGGAGGCTACTTAGATAACATAAAACTTAAAACACAGAAACTTTTTATATTTGTCAAATAAGATGCTTCTTTTCACTGATCTGGTTTAGAGTTAAAAAATTCTTACCAATAATCAGCAAAAAAAAAAAAGTCTTTAGACAAATAGGTACTGTATATGATGGGCCAGACATTTAGGAAAATATCAAAATGGGTCCTACTTCTTGCCTTTTAATCCTCCAGTGATGTAGAAACACTGAAACATCTCAAAAAACTCAGATAGCCTCCACAGCAAGAGCTGTGGTATTACCCACACATGTTAGGATTCAAAAAAATATTTATTACATAGAATTTAATTGTTACAAATCTTAACCAAAGAAATCAACTGTCCTCAGGAATTCAACCTACCCCTCAAAAACCCAAAGAGATATGCATGAGGTCAAACTCAAGCACCAGGAAGGCCTGGCTCCTTTAGGCTTGTGGATCACATTAGCTAGTGTAGAGAGTCACAGGAACCACTCCCCTGCGGATTAAACAACATGCAAAGTGAACCTGGCCCTTTAAACATTGACCTTTTCAAAGCAAAATGTAGGAAAAAAAATTAAAATACAGGTTAAAAACCAGGCTCATTTTCTGCTCCTTCTTCCGAGAAGCTGAGGTTGCTGAACTGAGCTTTTGCTGTGGGTCAACATGCTTATAAAACCTAGGCGGATTCCCAGGCGACAGAGTTCTGGCTCCTCCTTCTCACCCAGGCCCACTGTGACATGGAGGTGAAGGTCTCATTTGACCATTTCTCTTTCCATGAGAAATGAGGCTAAAAGATGCAGAAGGTATCAGTGAAGAAGAATACAGCTTCCAGCTTAACATCAGCAAGGGGTGAGAAGTGTTAGCTAAGGGACCTGTGTGAACATGCATAATTTTTGGCATAAATATTTTTCTAAGAATTGTTTTTTTTTCAATGAGTGCATTTATAGGTATAATCTCTAGTTGCCTCTTAAGTAGGCAAGAGACAGCAAAGTGATTTCAGGACTTCTTTCTGTATGTGTTTACTGCGTTGTCTTCCTGTAACCACAGTTTGGGTCTTCTCATTAGTTTTTGGTAGTGAGACGGAATTGCTATATGTTCACGTTGGGAAAGGATCTTTCAAATGATGATAAAGGTTTCCGGAAGGCCTACTTAGGTGCTTCTTTTGGTATTTGTGTCGCTTTAAAAGGCTGTGACTGGGACTTCATACCTGTCTAATAAGCACGCATGGAACACTCTTGTGTTTGGTGACTGCTTTATAGGCCTCCATTAGTGTCTCTAGAATCCCTCAAGGGTGGGTCAGTACTTCCACCTACAGTTTACATATGAGGAAATTTAAGACACAAAAGGATTATGGGATTTGTACAAGGTCACCCACCATGTGACTCTGGCTAATAAACGATGACTGCGAACTCTTTCCACATAAAAAGGGCTTACAGATGGGAGGCAGCCTTAGTAGTAGCATCGTCTCAGGATGAGCGAAGAGCTCTCCAGGACTATGATGCTTGCATCATTCTACATAATGAAGTATTCAAGCTGCAGGCTAGCTTTGAGACAGTCATTCTCAAACCGGAACTGTGAATACCTGGCCCTTTCTCAGCCTCTAGACTCATAGGCTGGTGGGGGGCGGGCGTGTAGAAGCTAGATTATCTGTACCTGGAAAAGCTCCTGGTTGGGGGTTTCGGAGAGAGGTCTGATACTCAGTCAGAATCAAGAACCAGCACTCTAGAATTCAATCATAAGCTAAATCTAACCACAGAACACCGTGGTTCAGTTCAGGGAAGGAAGTCCGGTGTCTCCAGCCTCCATCCAACCAGATCAAGATTATGATCAGCAAAGGAACCACATGCATGAAATAACTATGACAACCACATGTTGTTCCAGGAAGTGATGCAGAGATTAAGGTTTATTTGAGAACCATCAGTCTTTGGAATTTATAATTTACTGGGTAATTATACCGTTGCAGTCTTTAGTTATTGTTTGGTTCACTTTAATGTAAGTACCTTGTGTTTCTTCAGAAATCCACAGGAGGAGAACCAACAATACCTGCTCAGGCACCCTCCTGTCAAACAGGTACTGAATGCTTGCATAGTTATAGGTAAGACCAAATTTAAAAAAAAAAAAAACACTCTAGAATACTAAGCCACCCACTAAATGTTAATAAAAAGTAAAGGTATGTGTTAGGTAGGCATTCTTCGTAACAGTTTAAAGTAGAAACAATTCAAATGTCTGTATTCTAGTAATACATAAATAAATATAATGAACCATCATTCAACAATAAAAAAGGGCTGCAGATATAAACCCATGGTCGAGTTACACATGCCTAGTTTGTGTAAGGTTTGATCCCAAGCACAAACCATCACCACCAAAAGCCATAATAAGGTGTGATAGAGTAAGTTTATATGCTACAACACAGACGGACCTGGGAGACATTATGCTAAGTAAAAAACAGTCATAAGGAGTGTAAAAATCAGACACAAAGAGTACATACTATCAATGCCCTTTATAGAAAATGTCCAGAAGAAGCAAATACATGGCGGCCTCAGGCTGGCAAAGGAAAGGAAGAATGTGGACTGGTATCTAATGGACATGGGATTTGAAAGGCAATGAAAAAAATCTTCAAAATTAATTCTAATAGTTGCACAAATGTTTTGATTATACTAAATCAGATGCTTTAAATGAGTAAATCAGATAGCTTTAGAATATCTCAATAAGGGAGGTAGGAGAGAGAGAGAGAGAGAGAGAGAGAGAGAGAGAGAGAGAGAGAACTCCCAAAGGAAGGAGTGGTTAATAAGGATTAGAAGAAGAGTAGCGGAGAACACTGTGAAGGAAGCAGCATCCTGAGCTGGGTCAGGAGGTGACTCTGTAAGGTATATTGGGTAGTGAGTCACGTTCAGGGCTGACACAAAAATAGTGGGTGATGCTTTTACGCAAAGACAAATTACCTCGAATAAACGGAGTTTTGGACACATGAAGTGGATGGTAGGTGGGCTCTGGACGACATCCCAAACCCCAGAATTTGATTTTCTTCTTACTTTTTTCCCCCTCTTTTGGCAAGGGAGTCATAAGCTTATCAGCAGCACCCTTGGCTTTGAAAGGATTACGGCAGACAGATATCGATGGGACGAGAGAGCAGTGAGAAAGGGAAACATTTAGGAAGAAAGGTTCTTGAATTGTGTGAGTGAGAGATGGGTCGAAGGAAGGAGACAGATGTGACAAGATGGTTAAGGAGTAGAATTATAAAACTCGCCGACATTGGGGAGCAGGCGAGAAGAAAAGCACAGGTGTATACCTCGCCATCTCCGACTTTATAGAGGACTGGATCTGGTTTGATTTGTTATTTAGGATCATAGTATAAAAAAAAATATTGTTTAGATGGCACCCGGCAACCAAACTGTGGCTGTTTAATGCCTTGCCAACAGAGGTTTGATTATAGAAACTTTGACATTTTTAAACAAAGGAACATGCCTTATGCATCCAGGGTGGACCGGCGAGGAAAATAGCATCCTGCCATTCTGTGAGCACTTTGAAAACAGACCTCTCCCCTTGCTGGTGAACAGGTCATTTACGGCCTGTCCCAAATGACTAAGTATTTACCACTTACTCAGATAGCGTCCCTAGAAACACTGCCTTTGGTGTGAGCAACTTGGATTTACTGCCCGGGCAACACCTCCCATCCACCACCCACACTGCTACTTGGCTCTGTCCTCATCAACAGGTGTTCTTAAGTATCATTTTGTTTTGTTTCTAATAAGGGTACAGACTCTGAAATGTAATGCATATTTAAACTTTCCCTTATAAGTGTTCAATAGGGAAGATGGGAAATCGTGACGTCTTAAGGATGGGGAGACAAGGGCTGGTGTTACTCTTAGTCACCTCAGGCCTTCTTTGTGTTTCCCATTAGGAGGAGAGGCAGCCAGATCCTGAGCTTTAGAAGTAGTTTCTTCCACTGACTGCTGCTATGCTGCCTGGGGACCTGTCAAGGCGTCCCTGGTGGGCTGTGGGAAGTGTCGCAAGGGCCCTGCCTGCTGTTTGCAGAATTTGAGAAGTGTCCCGGAGAGATGCCTTACCGGAGTTTACCAAGCAGGTTGCACCATTTAGGATACCACTCAGTGAGATGTGCTTACCTGAGCCTGTCAATGAACAATGATTGCAAGTCATTTTCAATGACACTTGCCTCTGCTGGCTAATGACAGCATTCGCAGGTGAGAAGACTATATATATATATATATATAAACAGTCACCTTTGAGGGCTGGTATCACAGGTTCTGTGGAGGCCGGAATATGTGAGCTTATTTCCACGTTGACCAAAGGTCAGAGATTAGGAACTTACCTCTATTCCTTCAAGGTTATTGTGTTTCTACTTCAAACAAAGGTCTCACCCAGATTTGGAGCAGAGAGTTATACTCTCTCCTGCTGTGGTTAATAGCCAGACCTTGTATTTCAGGAATAGGGAAGTAGATGTGTTTCTATCTCAAACAATAGTCTAAGGATCCAACTGTGGTTCTAGTTCCTTTAAGGAACCCAGGGAGTGGTTTGCCTGCAGAATGTTTTGGTCTAGGGTGTGAGCATGACTTGTTTTGTTCTAGCAACAGAATATTTAACTGTGGATGTAGCCTGCGACCTTCAACTGACCTGCTGATTTCCTTGTATCGTGTTAATGCAGTTTTTTTGTCTTCTACCTTTTGGGATCAGGGGTGCTTTAAGCAAATGAAAATTAAACACGGTCAATTTCAGTATTCACTAGAACTCCCTCCCAATACTATTCTATGTTTTTCTGTCTTATTATTTTCATGCCTTTGTATTCTTTATTAATATTTCTAAATCCCCATGCCCATACCCTGACAGGCTCACGCCTCAGGTAAGCAGTGGGATTCTTCTGACCAAAGATTGCTATAGAAACAAAGGGGAGAAAGACCAAAAGGGTCAGATAAAGGTTTAAATAACGTGGCACTGGTATCGATATCTGGTATGAGTTAGTTAAAATGGCTGCCACTGGCTATGTGGGCAACCATGAGTAAGCAATTAACTTGACCGTCTTGCAATTCATTATGTAACTAGTTTTGGCAAGAGGCCACTTTTGTATGATTATTGCATAAATGTCCTTGGTACCCAGGGCACATTCTTTTTCCAACTGTTTACACTGGCCAGTGGTTTGACTCATCTTCCTTAATTTCTCAGCTCTTTCAGCCCCTCAGACTCTGTCTTCTCTTAGTCTTAGGCAGAGTCATCATTAGGGAACCTCAAGCCTTGTTTTCCACTGACTCTGAAGAGTTCTGGGATTTGCTCATACGATGTTAAAGGTTTGCTTTCTAGCTCATAGTATACTGGAAACTGATGGAACTTTTTACAGGGTAGGAAGGGCCTAGTGGGAGGGAGTTAAGTTGGTGAGGGTGTGCTCTTGGGGAGGGCATTATGAACTTGGACTCCTGTGTGTTTGCTTCCTGGCCACTATGAGGTGAGAACTTTGCCATTCCTACCCTACTATTGTATAGTAGCACCTTGCCGTGGGCCCAAATACAACAGAGCCCACTAACAATGCATTAAAAACTCCAAAATTATGAGCCCAAATTAACCTTTCTTCTTTTAAGTGCATTATTTCAGATGTGCTGACCACCACACTCATCTTTAGATTTGCCTCTTTTTCCCTAGCTACTTACTTACTTGAGACAGGATTTTACCATGTAACCCTGACTGGTCTGGAACACAGTGGTCTACCTGCCTCAGCCTCCTGAGTGCTAGGATTAAAGGTGTGCATCACCACACAGGACAAGAGCACATTGTTTGATGCAAATTCATTTCCAGTATAAAGTGTGGAGGAAGTCCCTAGAAATCTGAAGAAGCCAAGACCCTGTGACATGGCTTGAGTGTGAAATGTGCCCCAAGGTGTGTGTATCTGAACACTCAGTCCCCAGACGTTGGTGCTATTTTGGGAGGTTGTGGAAACTTTAGGGCAGATGGGGCCGTGCTAGGTCTTATGTGGTAGAGCCTACCCTCACTAGTCCTCTTCTTCCTGAGCTACTGAAATAGTGTCTATGTGGGTGGAGCCCCTCCACCATGTCTTCCTCACCATTAATTCACTCTTTCCTCATTGACTTGCTTTCTCCAGGTATTCAGACATGGATGGAGAGAGTAACCGATACCTCTGCAATCATCCTGTCTTCTGTTTCTGTGTCTCTCATGTGGAGGATCTCTCTTTCCTGTGGGGCACCTGACTTGGCCACCAAAAAGCATCCCCTTTGTCACTCTGGGGTTTTAGAGGACACTTCCCAAACAGAATCAAAGAAAGTCTGTTCCAACCTATGCTGATCACGTCTTAACTGAGGTCTACAACTATATTCCTAGTCCTGATGAAAATCACAGTGGGCTTCTCACTGGGCAAGGCATGTTCTCTTATCTGCCAGTGCCATGCCAGTGATAGGAAAAGATCATCTTACGGGTTTAGTTAAAAAAAAAATTTAGTTTCAAGGTTTGAAGATTTAACTTTTTGAGAGAGCAAAAAGGTCAGAGCATTTAAAAGATATCAGTGAAAAATGATCGTGCTCTGTGAACCAGTCTTGATTTCGAAATAATAATGAAGATTTAGAAGGCTTGCAGATCCTTGGTTTAAAGATGATGATTTGATAATAGCATGCCAGTGGGACGACCAGACCCTTAACTGCTCCCTCCTGGTAAGGCGATGTTTCTATTTAAATGAACATCTTGTGTCGAGTGTTTAAAACTCCCTTCTTTTCTCCTCCCCATTATTTAGTTTTTTTCCAGTGTTCAGCATAACTAAAGAGTCTTAAGCAGGGAATTGTACATAATTATAGGTTCTGCACCAGTGGCAAAATGATGCCTCTTCTCAAGTGTTGGAAATGATCAGCTTTACTCTTCTTCCCTCAACTGGACAATTTAGTTAAAATGGCAATAGTGTCTTCTGCTACCACTGAAGGCATCATCTGGCCTTACTGTGTACATTGCAAAATACATCAAGAACTATACAATATACGTTCCATGTATAACAGACACTAGCACTGTGCATGAATAGGGTAAAGGGGAGGATATCTGAACTTTCATCTATTAATAAGGCGAGGAGATTCAAGACTGTCGAATTCAATGTCCCTGACTCCGCTGGACTGGAGGTGGCCTGCATCTTGTAGGGCTGTGGGTGGAGCTCCGCAGCCCCACTGCTCTCTCTGCCTTTCCTCTCTCTCTCCTCCTTTCTGCCTTTCCTCTAGTCCTGGCTGTAAGAAACCAGCATCGCTAAAACCCCTCACTTGAAAATGCTTCACAGAGCAGGATTCTTGCCAAATTCAGGGATCTTACTAGTCTGCAAGGCAAGAGATGTCATGCAGAACAAAAGACTGGTACTACAAACCAGTCGTCACAATGGGAATAAATCCTTCAATCTGTAGTTTCAGAATGTCTTAATTTCTCCAGCCTTCAGAGTGAGGCTAGCTTTATTTTTGCTAAGTTTCAAACCCAGGACGAATGTGTGAGGTGCCTATTTAACATATGAAAATGGACCTGGCCTTTTGGTTCTCCCAGCATCCCTTAGTCTCTACCTGTTACAGGTATGGCTGGCATATCCTGTCCCTACTCTAAACTCTCCAACCCAGGGGCTGATCTGCCCTTCTCCCAGAGGCTCTTCCCTATAATTCAGACATTTTGGTTACCCTTCCCTTTTGGAACTTTGACCTCCTGGCTGCTGCACCTGGTTCTCCTTTTATCTCCCCTCCCTTTTCCCCTTTCCCTTTCCTCACATAGACAGCTAAGTCTGGTCATGTCCACCCTGTACTCTCCTAGATGTCCCTGTCCCTGCCTCTACCTATATCCTCCCTTGTTTATCTACAACAAGCTCTCTCCTCCACCATACCTAGGAACAGTCATGACCTTTCCTTTCGATTTCTTTTTTTAAATTCAATTTTGAGAATACATTTA
The DNA here is from genome assembly GCF_950005125.1 of Chionomys nivalis. Taxonomy (NCBI): domain Eukaryota; kingdom Metazoa; phylum Chordata; class Mammalia; order Rodentia; family Cricetidae; genus Chionomys; species Chionomys nivalis. The sequence goes on along the minus strand of NC_080099.1, from coordinate 27,717,878 downwards.
CAAAGTAATATTGGATGAGTTATAGTTAAGTCCTGAATCTCAGCTCCTCTGGCAGTTCTTTCTTAACCCCATCTCTGCCCTGCATCTCTGTCAGTATCTCTTTTCTTCTCTCGGCATTAAATTCATAACGAAGAACACAAAGCAACGCTTTACTGATCAAGCCAAGGAAGCTATTCTATGTAAGGGAGTTTTCCAAGTGATGGTTAGCTTAGAGCGATTATGTATTTAAACACTTTGACTCACTGTTTTCATTTATTTCTGTGTGTCCACATGTGTCATGCCTATGGAGCCAAAAGACAACTTGTGGGAATTGGTTCTCTCCTACTGTGTGGACCCCAGATACTGAATTAAGGGCTTTAGGCTTGGAAGCAAGTACTTTTATTCCTAAGCCATCTCACTGGCCCCTTTATTCATTTTTTTGAGGAAGTTTTAAAAATAAAATTGGTTTATATTTATATTTTTATATTGTTATAAAATTTGTCTCAGTGGCCAGAGTACGGGTTGATCTTGTGGTGAGGAATTGGACCGATCTTCTGTAGAAGCCCACACTGCTATCAGGGTTCTTCTGGAGGAAGTTATAGTATGTTGGTGGACGTGAGTAGCTTATTTTGGCGGACTCAACTTGCCTTTAGCTCGTATCATCTCCATATCCTGCTGTGACAGAATCACTCAAGAGTCTCTAGTGATATCAGCCTACTTTGCTCCTAAGGACAGAAGGCTTTCTATCATGAACACATCAAATGGAACATTTCTATACTCTCTTGACTCTCCTATGGGACCCTGGCCAGACTTGTTCCTATTCCATTGACTGGCGCCATGTTTCGGTGTTACTATTCTCTATCTTTCGTATGACTCTAATATTTCTCCTTTTTCCTGAAGGTTTACATTTCAGGTTTTCCAATTCAGAAACTTAGCTTTGGTAGTCATTTTCTTTGAACCAGAGGGGTGGTAAAATGTAAAGTGTCAGTGCCTAAACTGGACTGGCCACAGGCTAGTCTCTGCTGGCCCTGCCTCCAAGGTCAACATGGATTTCTGCCTCCATAGAGAAGATCTGTGGCAGGTCCCTAGTATCCTGATCTCCATGGTGAACAAGGGTGATGCATCTTTGGACCGAGAAGGGTTATCATAGTTTACTTTTCAGAGTTAGGGCTAACCTGGGGACCCCAGAACTACCTTTCCTAAGAAAGGCTGAAGATGAAGACTGCCGAGGCCTGGTACTGCCTGGGACTGCAGAGATAATTAATCTTTCAGATCTTTTTCTGAATACCTTTTCTTAGAGTCTCAAGTGGGGTTTTTGTAAAAATTTCTAAGAGATGGAGACCTTCTGAACCTTTGACCCATCCTACTATAATTCCTTAGTCTACCTCTTCCTTCCCACAAAACTGTTCTTACAACGCCAACAACTGCATCTACTTCCTATTGCCATGGTAACAATTGAGCACAATTTTGGTGGTTTAACAGAACACAGATGTATTCTCTTATACTGCTTGTTAGTTATTTTTCTGCTACTGTGATTTAATACTAGACCAAAAGCCACTTAGAGAAGAGTTTATTTTGGGTTATGGTCCCAAAGGCGGTGTCCATAATGTTGAGGAAGACAGAACAGCAGGCAGCTGGAGTAGGGGCTGAGAGATCACATGGCAAACACAGACAGGAAGTAGAGGATGTGGAAGTAGGAAGTGGATCAGGACTTTTGACCCCACTTGCCCTCAGTCATATACCGCCTCCAGCAAGGCTGCCCTCCTCAAGGTTCCACAACAGCACTGCCACATACATGAACCTGTGGGCAACATTTTTCATTTAAACCGTTTCTGACCGCTAGAAAAAAAAATAACTTTCAGTGGACTTGAGGTGTCAGTAGAGTTGCTCAAGCTGAAGGCTCTGTGGTTGTGGTCCTCAGCCTTCCTAACGATGTGACCCTTTAATACAGTTCCTCATGTTGTGGCCGTGGCCCTCAGCCTTCCTAACACTGTGACCTTTTAATACAGTTCCTCATGTTGTGGTCGTGGTTCTCAGCCTTCCTAATGCTGTGACCCTTTAATACAGTTCCTCATGTGTGGTAACCCCAACCATAATTAGTTTTCTTGCTACTTTGTAACTCTAATTTTGCTTCTGTTATGTACAGTGATATAAATATCTGCATTTTCTGATAGTCTTAGGGGACCTGTGAAAAGGTCACCAGACCCCCAAAGGCGTCATGGCCCAAAGGTTGGGAACCACTGCCCTATGACCTTTTGCTTTTTCTACCCTCTGGAAGCGACCAAGGTTCCTAAGCTCATGACCCCTTTCTTGTATCAGGCTAATCTCAGGCTTCTGTTTCCACATTTCCTCTTTCCTTTTCTGCAGTCAAGACTCCTGTCTCCCTCTTAATAGACATGCGATTAAATGTGGATAATAGAATTTCTCCATGTTGAGATGCATCACAGTTTCAAAGTTCCTTTTCACTATAAGAAACATTTCCAAGTCTGGGGACGAGGACCCAAGGATCTTGGGGAATGTTCAGTTTATGGCACCACTGATTCCCTTGTTTTAAACCTGGAGGTTCTTCAGCCGCTGTCCTAATTCTCCTGACAGTTAAAGCTCTCAGTGTACAGGAAAGTTCCTCTTCTAAGAAGACGGCTATTTCCATTGATGTGGGCTTTCCCTTGGATGCAAGCCCCTGGGAGAAGGATCTCTGGCTATCGGTTTGGTGTGTTATCTCCAGTGCTTGGAGTAGCATGGGTACCATCAAATCACAGCTACCATATTAACAGGAAATGGACAAGCTCCTACTGCTCCCAGTTCTGTCAGCTCTCATCCCTTCAGTGGCAACTTCCTCTGTTTTGTGTGTGAAGATAGGTATACTCCAGGTCTTGGTACGTGCTCGCTTTCCTCTTAATATGCCAAGTGGATAAAATTCCAACCATATCCTGTGGCTCTTAAATATCTGTACCTCAAGCCTAAGACCTGTGTGTCACACTTTGGATTTTAATCTTTACCAGGTTGAAGCACAGCATGGCAAATTCACCATGTTCCATTTTCCTTACCTATCAAACACAACAGAAATCTAACTTTCTTTTCTTCTTCTACCTTCTGTCTCAAGAATCAGTACCAGGATTTTCACAATGGTAAAGCAAGAACACTGGTCATTAACTGAGACCTCTCAGTTGTGCTTCCCAAACCTTCACCACCATCACCTTCCCAGTAATTCAATCAATCATGCATTTCTTAAATTCTTGATAATTTTTTTTGCCTAACATTCTGGTTCGAGTCTTCTTCATTTCTATAAAGAGGGATATGAATGAACTCACCATCCTCTTGACTTTTGGTGAGTATAGTGAAATGACACATTTAAATGTTTGGATGTGTAGCAGTAACTGATCACTATGCCTGCCCTGCTTCCATTCTCTGATGCATGGACGAGGACGATGGTCATGATCTGCATGCTATATGACCTTGATCACCACAGCCAACTGGGCCAGGGACCGGTCTTTGTCCAAAAGGTGGCTTATAGTTTCAGTACTCTCAGAGTTTCAATTACTTTACAATTTAGGTGGCCGACTGTAAAATATCGGTAAAATTTCTACTGAGATTCCGAAATGGAGAAGCCGAGGAGAGCTGGCCTTCAGCCACTCAGAGCATTGTACTGTGGAATAGAGATCTCAGAAGGAAATATGGGCATGGGCAGGCTGCAGCTTTGCAGTGGTCCAGCACGTGAGCAGGGGAACGAAAGAAAAGGACGCCAGGACACTGTGAGAGGGCAGGGTCTGCTTCCCATGGCTTGTCCTGGCAAGTTGTATTGTGTGTTGTATCGCTTGTCATGGCATGCCATATTGTGATTCTGCTGTGGATGCCCATGAAGCTGTTACATTATTAAACCAAAAACCTTGTCTGAGTGAATCCTGTTTGCTCAAATGAACTGTCCAAACAGTATGTACTCCAGGAAGTCCTTATGACCCCCAATAAGGCATCTGTAAAGAAGAGACTGAATGACTCCTTGAGAGCAGCAACAGAAGACCCAAACTCAAAGTTCCTTCTAATCCTTAAAGTATTAGCTTAAAGGAAGGGGGTGGGGGAAGGAAAGCTGCATCACTTTGGGGGGGGGTGTAGATGTTGAGCTTATGGTATAAATCTTTACATTAAGAACAAATCAGTCTCCGTGAAGGTAATTTCAGACAAGTACCTGCTGCTACAAATATCACAGGAAAATGGCTGCAAGTGACATTCTGAGACTTGTCAACAGTGGCATAATCAAATTGCTTTTTAGACACCACATTTCCAGGTATTTGCCTTTCTCTTTGCCAGCTACCGGGACCAGAAGGACTGTTTAAGATTTCCAGGAATCTTCATCACATAACTACTGCTCTCTAAAGAGAAGTAAATTAGTTGATATCTGCAAGTAAGAAACATTAGGCTATGTAACCAATACTCACATCATAGGATAGCTATAGTGAGCTTATAATGCTATAATATATAAACAATACATGTAGTAAATATATCTATATTTATATTTATAAATTAATTTTATACTGAAGGGACCCTATACTAAGTGCCTTCTTTCCTGCTTGGCCCACATTTGGTCAGGGAAGACTGACAAGCAGGCAGACACGCAAATAAACACACACACTCACACACATTTACTTCTTTGGACAAACTTGTAGCTTTCTTCATAACAACAGCAAACATGCTTGGCAAACTGTCTCTCCAATGACAGCCAAAGACATACTTGGACCACTGTATGTCTCACTTCGGGACATACACCAGCTTTCTAATCTCTCTCTCTCTCTCTCTCTCTCTCTCTCTCTCTCTCTCTCTCTCTCTCTCTCTCTCATGCCTTTGATTTTGGTAGGAACTAAGTGAGAGCTCACCCTTATTACTTTTTTTTTTAAACCCTCTCAGTATCCTCTCCTTGATCTCCTGCAATCTTGGATGTGACATAACAGTTTCTGGAATTGGCATTATTGTTTTAATGATTTTATCAATACCTTCGAATATCTTAGAAATAAGCACATTGTAGTTTTTTTTTTTTTTTTTTTTGGAACAAAGGGTATTGTTATATAGCTCTGGCTGTCCTGGAACTCACTATATAGTAGCTGGTCTTGAATTCACAGAGATTTGTCCACCTCTGCCTCCTGAGTGCTGGAAGTAAAGGTGTGCACCACCACACAGTGCCACATTATAGAATATTTGTTTGCTTGAAAAAAAATTTGACTGTGAAAACTGTGATGAAGTGCTATTTTATCTTTAGCTGCTGCACTTCCTACACAGCATCACCACTGGGTGATACTCAGCAGGGCAATGCTTCAGAGGAGCCAAGCTGCACGCTCTATGGTCAACCCTACTGTCTGAGCATCTGGAGTGGAGCACTTGGATGCTCTGACCAGAGACTCACTGAGCTAAAGTTGAGACGCTATCTAGAGCAGTAGTTCTCCTTCAGGGCTAGGTTCTCTGTAAGCTCGTTGACTACTGGCAGAACTTACTTCCTCGAAGGTGTAAGACTAACATCTCCACTGTCCTGTTGGCTACTGTCCTCCGGTTTCTTGCTATGTGGCCCCAAACAGGCAGCTCACAAGACAGATACTTTCTTGCTTCCAGGAGAGCTAGAAATGACGTCTTTGACTCCTCTGAAGCTTTCAACGGCTTACCTAATCAGAGCAGGAACACCCAGGAGAATTTCCCCTTTGCCATATTTTATTTTGTTTTTGGTTTTTCAAGACAGGGTTTCTCTGTGTAGCCTTAGTGCCTGTCTTGGAATTTGCTTCGTAGACCAGGTTGGCCTTGAACTCACAGAGATCTACCTGCCTCTGCCTCTCCGAGTGCTGGGATTAAAGACGTGAGTCACTACTGCCTGGCCCCTTTGCCATATAATATCATACAGCTACATCAGTGACATTTCTGTTCACTCATGGGGGGGGGGATTATACAGGGGTGAGGACACCGGTGTCATTCTAGAAGTCTGTTTACTAAGGGGCTTAATAAATATATACCAACATGTGTAAATTATGAACACTGCTTGTCAGTTATAAGTACTTTTTGATTATAATTTTTGTTAATTTCCTTATTCTACTGTATGTGTATGAATGTTTTGCCTGCATACATGTACATGTACCATATGTGTTCCTGTTGGATCCCCTGGAACTGGAGTCATGGATCGTTGAGAGCCAACATGTGGGTGCTGGGAAATGAACTAGGTCCTGGAAGAGCAACAAGCGCTCTTAACACTGAGCCATCTCTCCGGCCACTGTAAGTTTTTTTTTTTTCTTTGGACAGCTTATTTTGTGTTGAACCCACACTGGTTGTATTTGAAACAATACAATTGAACAACTACTGTAAGTCCAGAGAACAATAGAAATGCCAGGGTTCTCGGCAAGACCTGGCTAAACTTTAGATTCTTCCATAGGTATAATATAAGGACAATGTCTAAGGGTGACTAAGGTTAGTGGGCTGTAATATCCTATAACTCAAAGACTAAATCACACTGCTCACTTATGGTCTGGTGGCTCATGATATGTAACAGTGTATAGAAGAACTTCATGGTGATCTGACTTAAGAGGAAAATAGTGAATCCATTCTAATGTTTGACAAATCTGACAAAACACAAATAAGGGTACAAAACTACATTTTAATACTTTATATAACATGGTACTTTATATTTAGATTTATATACATATATGTTCAGTTATAATGAAAAATGAATTTTCCCAAGATACTAAAATTTGACAAAGTTACTATCGTACAATTATTTGAATTGACTTAATTGATGAGAACTTAAGGCAGTCTTCAACATTACAAGTCAATTCCACGATGACATGAACAGCGGAGTCTGTTATATACATTCTGGAGGGTTAAATCTCCTTTGTTTTTCTGAAGAGAAGCCTCTTTGGCTAGGATAATTATTCTCTTCTACTCAACAAAAGTGAACACTAATTTTAAACAGGTATTATTAAATTCCACTGAAATAGCTGCGTGCAGATGTATTCATCAAAACACCCCTTTATTGACTGTGCACAGTTATTAACAATTCACATTTCAGTTTATTTGGTGGAAGAGCATTTATGCCACTAAAAGTAATAGGACTGCTTAGCAGCAGGACTGCAGCCCAATTTCCCATCAGGGCACTGTCCAGGGCACGACACATGCTTCCACATTCACACAAAAGGGAACAATAACCACCAAACAGATCCCTCCCTACCTACACCTTCCCCTTCCATACAGTGCACTAGGTTACAAAATGCCCATACGTAGACTGTTCTCATGTAGGTGCTTGCATCAAACAAAGGACTAATGGCAACATATTTATGTGATACCATCATAAGGGCACTGTGAAGGTGACAAGGAAATCCAAGACCCCAGTCCCTGCCTTGGGCAGATGCCTTCTGACAGAGAGGGAGGAACTCACGAGACATCAGTTTGTCTCCAGCGCCCGCTGCTCAAGTTTCAGAAGTTGCTTCTCAAGCTTGGAGGTGTTTACTCGATGCATCATCAGAAACTGGCCATTCAGGTGGAAGACGGGGATGTCAAATTTATACCTTTCATACCAAGTAGCATTTTCTGGAAGTGTGATGTCCACCTCCTGCAAAATAAACTAAAACATGGAGAGGGTAAAGCACTGTGTTTTACAGGCCATGGAGCAATGCACTGACTGCAATGATGCACCAACTGCAGACTTTGTAATGAGAAAGTTATAGGCCTACAGTAAGCCAGTGGCCCCAATTCCCAAAGCCTGGCTGTTTTCATCACACTATACTCCACCTGCTGATTTCCCTACTTCTCTGTTACACCTGCTCCACTCAGCACCAGGGCTCTGCTCTGTTCCTAATGTCCGAGCTGGCAAGTGGCCTCGAAATAAGGATGTAGGTGTTCTGGTGTAAGAATGGCCAAGCTAAAATGGTTTGCTAAAGGCAAACACAGCCATAGAAGTTGCAAAGTAAGGGAAAAGGAATGGGACCAGAGTGTAAAGTAAGCATGAATGCTCTTGGTAGTTAACTCTGAATCACAGTAAGAATCAGAAAGGAACAAAATCCAGTAATATTCAGAGAAAAGCACTTCGGGGTAATGGGTTTCATGGAAATCAGTCCCTAAACTCTCCGAGGGCTAAAAACAAAATTTAAGTGAAAAATCATTTAATCTCTTTTCCTGAAGAAAGGATCTAAGCAGATACTTTATACAGTAAGTTCTATTTACCCCATATATATGAAAGTTACCCTGTCTTTATATGGCTTGAGGACTTCTTTGGCTTCATCACAGAGTGGGCATGGATTCTACAGGAAGAACAAACACTGTTAAGCCCACAAGCAGGCATTTGGTGCAACACCTCCCACCTAAGAAAAAACCAAACACACAGCACAGGCATATCACATTTACTTCCAAGGATAGTTTCCTACTAAGTTAATCACACGGCTTTATTTCCAAAGCAAAACATTACCACAGAATCTCATTAAATAGCTACTATTTCATGGTAGATGCTCTCTGCACTTTTTGGGTGTTGTTTTTATTTTCCTCATATGTGTGTATATACCTACTGGGGTGTGTTTGTGTGTGTGTGTGTGCATATCACATGTTCCTTATTTCTCACTGACCTATCTACCTAGCTAAGGGCTCTGTCCTTCCTAAGTAAAGAGCCAACTTGGTGGCTCCATACAATGGACCTGAATGGTTTAAGCCTTTCCTGACTAGGAAGTACTGAACTTCATCATGCTGGTTTTTCTACTCAGTCCCGAGGAATAATTCTATCAGGGAGGAGTGGAACAGGGACTGTTCTATCCTTGAAAGAAAAACAAACTCTCTTCAATTCAAACGCACGACTAGTAGCACTTCACAGTGCTTTCTCAGTTTCAGTAGTAGAGGCACCCACAACGGGCTAATGTTCTACCTGAAGCACAGGCAAGCGCTAGGACCTGCTGTGGCTTGTATTCTTCAACCGCCTTATGGGGAAGATGGGGGAGAACACAGACTGGCAGATATTAATGGTCTCTTAGCCACTGTGTCTAAGAGTCCAGTTATAGGTTCTCTCATGCGAGCTCAATTAGTTGTGCCCGTATAAGAGCTGTTCAAATAGACTCAGAACTACTGTTGCTTGTGTAAAAGCTGCTCACACAGATTCAGTATTAGTTCTGCTTGTGCAAAAGCTGCTTTTTAAAATATTGGGAAGAGATAAGCAATTACGTAAAAGACAGGCCTTTTCTTCAGCTTAACTCAAAACATGTTTTGCAAATAAGGACTTGAATATTTCTAGATCTTTTCGGCTGGATCCACCTCATCAAATTGGTATTAGCACTAACAACAAACAGATTGCGGGCAGCTTGTTGCTGTAAGACAATCATGCTAAAATTTTCTGAGAAAGTGTTACAAGATCAATGTAAGAGTTGAAAGTAAAAGCCAAACAAGAACATACTAAGTTGCAGATGTACCTAATGTCCTTCTTTATAGTTTGCTCTTACAGCAAAGTTTGAGACGAGCCCAGTCAAGGTGTTTTGCTTTTTTTTTTTTTTTTTTTTTTTTTTTTTTTTTTTTTGGTTTTTCGAGACAGGGTTTCTCTATGGCTTTGGAGCCTGTCCTGGAACTAGCTCTGTAGACCAGGCTGGTCTCGAACTCACAGAGATCCGCCTGCCTCTGCCTCCCAAGTGCTGGGATTAAAGGCGTGCGCCACCACCGCCCGGCCGGTGTTTTGCTTTTGAAATCAGGTTTGTGGAAGTTTGTATAAGCTGCTAATGCAAGTGTGTGAGTGTGTATCTATGTGGTTCTTTCTAAAGGCTCACCATGCTTTGGAAAGGATAAGGAGCCCAGACAAGAACAGGTCCGTGGCCAGGACGGCCTTTCTGAGGCTTCTCCATAGCACTTGTTCACCCTACTCCTGAACTGTTGGACTGCTATCTAACACCCACCCATCCTTTCTTGTAGCAAGAACGCTACAGTTTTGTTCCAAGGAACTACTCGGCATGTGGCCGAGTCCATCTCTAAGTAAGAAAAGGGGGAACACAGGACCAGGTGCAAACATTTAGGATATCCTTTCTCTTTTGCCTATGACTGGTTCAGGGATGGGCCAATCATCCATGAATAGTTATAGATCTTCTATTGAGATTTCTATAGATGTCTGAGATGTGAGAGCCGGGCTCAGGGTTGCTGCAGTCATAAAAGAAGAGAGCCAATACGAAGGTGAATTTAATCCAGAAGATTAAAAAACTGAGGAAACTGGTAACCTTGTTTCCTGACTCAAGCGCTCCCTGGAACCAGGAACCAAAACAATCCAACCCCCTCCTTTTTAAACTCAATCTGCAAAGTATACTCTACTAGTCATAGATAAAGGGCAAATTCCTGACTTTTATATTTCTTTTATGGGACTGTGTGTTACTTATATCTTATTATGTACTTTGCAGGGTTCAGTATACATATTAAGATGAAGAGAAGAAGCCGGGTAGTGGTGGCGCACGCCTTTAATCCCAGCACTCGGGAGGCAGAGACAGGCAGATCTCTGGGAGTTCGAGGCCAGCCTGGTCTACAAGAGCTAGTTCCAGGACAGGCTCCAAAAAACTATGAAGAAACCCTGTCTCGAAAATCAAAAAAAAAAAAAAAAAAAAAAAGATGAAGAGAAGATTGGGCTTTTGTCTGATTATTTTCTGCAAATGTTCTTGGCTATCTCAACTGCTGTTGGAACCAACAAACAGTGCATGACAATCATAGGCCAAGTAAGTACAACTGATTTTATGGGAATATTGTCTCAGATAATGGAATATTTTTGGCTCTATAATTTCCAACAGTACAATACATATTGATGACATAAAAGCATGAAATTAGATGAAATATTCTCAATTAGAAGTTTAACTCTGTATTTTTTTTTTTTTGGTGGGGGTGAGGTTCAGATAAGGTCTTATTATGTAAGCCCTGGCTTTTGATGCTTGCTATGTAGCCTAGGCTGGGACCGAACCTGCTCTAATCCTCCTGGCTCACTCTGACTCCTAAGTGCTGGGAGACATAGGTGTGCACCATCACAATTAGCAGACTTGGTTATTAGACAACTGTCAGAATGTCTTTAAATTGTCAAATGGCTAAAATCTGAAAATCTACCAAAAGACGTTTTTAAAAAATTTTAATTACTGTGTTTAAAAAAGTAACTTCTGTTGTCTTCACATTTCTTTCAGATTATAAATTCCACGGAGTGAGGTTAACTAGGAAAAAGACATTACTAATGCTTGTACTACAAAATTACAGGGTGAAAAACTCTTAAAAATTTTAAATTAAGGCTGCGAAGAGATGGCTCAGTGGTTAAAGCGCTTGCATTACAAGCTTGGGGTCTGGGTTCAGATCCCTAGAACTCATGTAAATGCTGGGTGGGCCCGGAGGCTTTGCCTAGAAGTCCAGTGCTTATAAGGTGGAGACAGGAGATCTCTAGGGCAGGTGAGTTACTAGCTATATCCCTTAAGTCTGAGAGACTGCCTCAAAGAATAAGACTGAGGGAAGATTCCTGCTAAAACCTTAAGTCTCCATATGCATCTGCACAGGTGTGTGCACATATATAGAAAAGACATATATCTACACATCTCTCTTACACACACACACACACAGACACACACACACAGACACACACACCTGTGGCTTAATAGCAGCGCTAGGTAGGGATAAGAAAACAAGTATAATCAGCCTTCATTATTCATAGATTCTTTATTCGTGAATTTTCCTACGTGATAAAATTTGTAACTCCCCAAACAATACTAGAAGCACCTTTATAGTGAGTCACGAACATGCTTCTGCACAAAGCTGTATCAAGTCTGAGTTGCCAGAAGTGTTCATTTCTACAGTAAGATCTCCTAAGGTAATGCTTCGCCTTCTTGTTTTAGCTCCCTACTGTAAACATAAATCAGTAGCCTTACGGGTAGTCCCATGGGGTAACTGTATGGGTAATGCCATTTTTTTGTGGCTGGGTTTTTTGTTGGTGATTTAAAACAAAACAAAACAAAACAAAATGTAGTAAGAGCTGTGGGCCTCTTCCCACAGCCCGGCTCATGACTGCCTAGCTAGCTTATGCCCCAAAATAATGACACACAAACTGTATTCTTTTAAACACTGCTTGGCCCATTTCTGTTCATGTATGTAGCACCCCAAGGTGCGCTTACCGGGAAGATTCTAGCCTACGTCCATCCTGGGTCAGAGCTTCATCGTGTCTGCTCTGGAGAGGAGAGCATGGCGTCTGTCTCTCCGAGGAGCTGCCCTGCATCTGAGCTCACTTCCTCTTCCTCCCAGCATTCTATTCTGTTTACTCCACCCACCTAAGGGGTAGCCTATCAAATGGGCCAAGGCAGTTTGTTTATTGACAAATGACCTTCCTCCATCAACAAAACGGCTCCTAAGCATGGTGCTAAAAGAAAGCTGTCATGGAGAAAACACAGATGTTAGACAAGTTGTATTACTGGTGGCCGTGAGCAACATGTTAATGACTAAACACTATGTACTGAATAAGACATCTTTAAACACAAACATACATAAACTAAGGTTATACATTAGTTAGTTCACAAAAGTACCGTGGCCAGGTGCTTATGGGAACCCAGTCCAGGACTTTTCCTAGATTTTGTATTTGTTAATTCAATGTTTATAGTGTTTTGTTTGTTTCTCTTTTACGTTGTAACTACCACAAATAATAAGAACTGACTTATTTCTAAATAGCATAGTTTTAAACATCATAATTATAATCTATAGTTCTTTTTTAAATGAGGGGTAAAATGACCATTGTATATACTAATGTACCCTCAATAACTGAGAAAGAGTGAAATGTCTGGGGACAAAATACGGGGTCTGAAGAAAAATTTTTCCTATCGCTTTTCTTTACAGATCTGACCACTTTTCATGGATATATAACTTTTTTCACCCAACGATAACACTTTATTTTTTAAGTGTAATATCAGTTTTCACTCAGTACCTTTGTGAATAAGGTCAGCACAGGCAGAGTGGTGTTAGAGGCAGAGAGATTTCGCAAGAGTCCAAATGAGGATTTGGCAATCTGCAGGCTGTTTCCTTGAAACCAGAGCATCTTAATTCTGCCAAAAGAAAAATAAGCCAACAAACTTAACGCACCATCGACTCTGCTCTTTGGAATACAAGCAGTAACCTGCATGCTTATGATTGGATCTGGAAGTTTCAGAATTGTATCTTTGGCTCCAGGAGTGTCAGTGAGGTCCAGATGTTTGGCAAGTGTCCACAATGAATACACTGTACTCCAGGCAAAACAGAACTTAGAATTAAAAAAAAAGAAAAAGAAAAAAAAAACCCAAATCCTATTTATGGATTAGTTTTGTGCCTAATCACTTGGTTTCTGTAAGCAAACTGCATGAGTTTGTTAATTTGCATAGAAAATTAAATTTCAACTGCAGATGTTGCCAGCATCCTGATGACTCTCTAAAAGTAGAGGTGTCCTGAGGTGGTTTTTAGTCACAACAGTTTAATCCTACTGGCAAGCATCCAACACCACCCAGCCCTGCCATGGTAAAAGAAATAGTTCCCAGCTGACAGCGCAAGGCATCTCCAAGGAGAGCTCTGCTCCTGCACTGGAAGAGATGGAGAAGCCCAACACTGCAGGTAGAGAAAGCGTAAGAGGGATGCAGTCTGAGCTAACTTGTCAGGAAAGAAGCCTGTCCAAGGCCTTAAGAAGTGTTTTCAAAGGAGAGTGCCACGACTTTCAAAAGCTTCACACGCAGACGCACTGGTGTTTCTATTGGAGAAATTCCAGAAGGAACAGTTTAATAGCAGCATGTCAAACACTGGGCTTCGAAGTCCCCTCCTTCTGCTCCTCTGCTTGACTAAGACACTCTGTTATTCCTAGTTGTTCCACGGAGCCTCCAGCCTTGTCTTTAACTCTATAAAGGTTACAATTTCACTTCTAAAGCACACGTGTATCGTTACCTTTACCATTTACAGCTCTTCCCAGGATGAACTTATTCCTGGGATCATTATTTCTCAATTTCACCTTCCCTTTCTAACTCTACCTGCCACTTTCTCCTCCTCTACATGGGCAAGGGGCTCCTGGGAAAGTTCCCCTTTTACTCCTTGAACACTGAGAGACCATTTCTACACCAGTGGCACTGCGCCTGCCTTTCTTTCTCGAAGGAAGAACACATAGCTTCTCATTTGGCACTAGGACTCAGATTACCTCCCTGAGAAGTCTACTGACCACCTGGCCAATGCCAGCTAGCAGGTAATTCTCTATCCTCACAGTCACAGTATTTTTGTGAACCAACCTGATGCATAACCTCACTACATGTGCTTCCGTTTCAGGATGCCCCTTACTATTTACAGTAATTTCTGTCCCTTCTTCTACAGTGCAGCTCTGTAAGAGCAGGTATTGTTCGCACCAGTATTTCTCAGCATGCACAATCGATGCGCATAGAACAGGTGCTCCAGTGTTAAAATACTAGAGTGAGCCTCTCCCTCCCACACCCTCACCTCTGCTCCACCACTCCATGTGGACAGAAGTCATTCTTAGGCCTGTCTCTAAGCTAAAAGGCACTGCTTTTCGGGGTGTCTATTGACTTTGGACTGAGGCACTAAGTTGCTGCTGCCACCACTTCAGACCTCCTGTGCTCCACTTGACAGAGCACACCTTTATTAAGTGCTACCCTTCTCTGGCAACGGGCTTCTCAGCGTAAAGCAGCCTTAAACTCACTTCAGACAGAATGATAGGACTTTAGGAAAAACCCTACCAGCTCATACCGAACTACAGTAAAGACCACAGGACAAAAAGCTCAGATACTCAAAGCAATGGTCTTTCCCCTACCTCTTTCACAATCCTTTACCCTTTCACTTCTACCCAGATTTCCCTGCTAGCTAAATGACCTGGCAATGCAAGGAAGAGGAATGTAAAATGACTTCTGCAGGAATCTGCTGTTTAGAATCACTGTAGAAAGCGAATGTAAACAAAGCTACAACATTCTGTGAGATTCTCAACTGAGTGTAAGCTTGGGTATCCACATAAATTATAAAGTTGGCTTTATAAACAGTGCAGATATAGGCCTTGGAAATGAGGAGGACGGGAGGGGCAATGGCAGTGTACCCAGTCCAACCAGGATGGTGAACTACAGCTACATGCTTTTGGGGGAAGGACAGAAGATTTATTGATGTTTGGCTCGAATGGAAAGGAAAAGAAAACTTATTGCTCCTACCGAGCTGACTCGAGACTGAGGTGTTAAGGCTTTAAAAAAAAAAAATTCACATCCACAATGGAAATTGGCTTCAGTATTTCCAACATGACACAACACAGCATGTGGTCTTGGCTGCACCCAAGACAAATAAAGGCTGCCATAGTAAACAGTGCTGCAGTTCACTTCAGATTTGCTGGAATATTTGCTCAGTCAACCAGACAACTAAGTAGAGTCCTCAGTGATGCTACGGCCACTCTGCGCACAGCTACTGCTGTTCTCTGCTGCTTCTGCTTTCTCACACGTTTTTAATTACTTAAACCTCGCGCATCTGTTTACCGAGAAAGGCATCAATGCTGTGCAGCTTTACTTGAGTATTTTTTAATGGTCTAAGGTACATGCATTTTTACTATATTGTTCAATTAGCTTATTTCTTTCACAGAAGTGTATTATAAATTTATATTAGAGCCTTATATGAAGAAAAAGCTCCATATTCTTCAGCTAGACAGATATTAAAGCTAAAATTCCTTAATTCTTGAAGTTCACTTATAGCTATAAAAAATTAAATGAAAAATGATATACTCCAATGGGAGCACTTTAATACTCTTCTGAGATCGTTTCACTAACTCTGTAAACCCTTACGCCATTGCTGTCCAAGTCACACTCACCAATTATGTTTTCTTGAAGTAAAATCTTTATGAGGGCCACTCTATCATTGTGACATTTTCATAGTTTGATTATTTTCAAACCATACTTAGTACTATTAAAAAACATCCTGAAAAGTGGTCTCTGCCTATTAGCTCCCAATCATGAGCTGACAGAAGTTCACCCCAGTACAGCTCCCTGTACTGGGAACTGAACCTAGGGAGTCACAAATGCTGAGCAAAAGCTCTAAGAGTCTCACTAAATAGTCCAGGCTGTCCTTGAATTGACCCTGTAGTCCAGGTTGGCCTTGAACCTGAACTCTGCCTGCCTTGGCCTTCTAAGCGGCTGGGATTAGAAACCTGTGACCCTAGGCCTTACTGACAACACTGTTTTAAAATTATGTCCCTTTAGTCATGAAATAAGTATTCCTACTATACAGACAGACACAGTTTTATCCTTTGTATTTTGTTATATGTCTCTGTGACAGGAACACAAAGAACTGTGCTCCTAATATCAAAGAAGCACAACTGGGTCACCTTTGTCACAGACTGGAAGAAAATAGGAAAAGCATAAAACTGGATTTAGAATGTGCTTCAAGAAAATTCTGAAGCCTAACAATAAAGACAGAGACTCCTGCTGCTCCAAGTCTAGTGCTACTCAGAGGCACAGATCCCCCGAAAGAGAAAGGGAAAGCAGCCTTCCCCCCACAACAGACACAGACTTCATTGGTCTTTACGGCAGAATCAAATACAACATGGGGGAGGACTGATTGGACCAATTCAGCCTTCCTTGAAGCAAGATAGAGAAGGTAACTTAACTTTATAGCATTTCCCCGAGAAGCACTGAAGGGCACACCATGAAAGCAACTGATTATAGTGCAGGAAGATGTTATGGTTGTTTGAGCCTTTATTAAGGATTATTCACTTCGTCATGATGAGCTGCCCAGGCTGTGGCTGTACATCACTTATGTGGGGCTCCTGGATTTTTCAACCACTGTGTGCATCTGATTAGGAGGGAAACAACATTGTTCTCGCTTGAGTAGAGAAACTGACCTTCACTGACCAGAATTCTATCCATTCAAAGAGTCCTTTGGCACACCAAAGCTCTAAGCTCACATAATCATTCATCAGCAGGCTACGGTGTTAGCTCATGTGCAAAATCAAGAAGTCTATATAAACCCAGGTACTGCCTTGGTTATTAACAGATAATGCTGGAGCTTCTGCACAAGACTATAATGTAAATTTAATGCTGAGCTGACATTAAGCAAACACTATTATCATAGCTCTTGCTGAACCTGTGTTCTATAGAGAGAGCTCAAGGTTTCTGTTTAGTCATTTGTGCCATGTGAGAGGTTAAGGGCACCACTTTATCTGCATTACCATCTAAGTATAACATTCCTGTTTCACCCAATGAAAAGAAACACACACCCTCTTTGGGGAACCATCCCTATATTCTAGCAGACTGAAAGTTCATATAGTTAGGTGAGGTTGTTGAGTTGTGACTCAGATCACTGGGTTCTACCTAGCCTAGGGAAAAAGGGACAAAGGATGCCTCCCTGGCACTTCTCTTTGGGTTGCAAACAGCTGAATCTGAACCACACTCCCTACAACCTAACTTAAGATCCTAACTGAAGATCTTGGGTGCAAGAACAGGGGAGGGAGGGAAGGGCTCTTGTGCCCCTGGAAGTGATGAGGAAAGACGCCATACAGGGACAAAACCTAAACTTCTTGGTAGACAGATACTCTGAGGTGTCAATTCCAAGAGGTTAAAGAAGAATATGGAGTGTCTGTGGCAGGTGCAATAGCAGGTACATTCCCAGCGTCTCAGGGCTGGGGATCTAAGAAGGTGGCACAAATCAGACATAGTGTCACAGCAATGACCCTGACATCCACTTGTGGACCACTGTACCGAGCGCACTGTTCAGCTTCACTCTGACTATGCAGTTTGAGCTGATGATTTGCTTGCCAGCTTCCCATGCGTTGGGGCATTTGTCTTTGACATGGTTGTGCCCATGTGAACACTACACATTCACTCACTCGGACTTCATCGGCTCATTACACATTCACTCAAGTATTTCCTGGCTCCCCACAAATCATGGACTACAGATCTGGGTATCTGTTTCTATGTTCACATTCCATAGGTGCCAGATTCAATGGCATTTACATGTAATCTGTTTGCAATAACCTTTTGAAAATGTTCTTTAGCTGTTTCAAGTTAAGACTTGTCTACACAGTAAGATTACAATCATTAAATTTATATTTTACACACCTACCACTTAATTCATGAACACCCTTTCTCATTCTCAGTAAAATGAAGCCATCACATTTTCCCTTCATCTATCCTGGTGTTTAAGTTTCTTTCTTTCCAAGTAAAGCTTACATCAACTTCATAGACTACACATAAGCAACGAGAATTCTAGATGGAGTTTGTGGATTCAAAAGGGTGGTTCTTAATTAAGATAAAAGTTATATCATGTTTTATAGTATTAGCAAACTCATGACCATTTACTCATTAGTTCCACAACAGCGAGGAAAGAAAAGGTTGAAAGGAAATAGGAGACGATCCACATTCATGAAGAGGTAAAAATCTAGTCAGAATATTAACATGTACAGACAGGTAACCTAGAAGGACAGGAAGTATAACAAGGTGATACAAAATGCTGTGAGAGAAAAGAAAAAAAATGAGTATTGTGAGCTAAAACTGGCGATATTGTCACAAGAGAAGGGCTTCAAATCATTTAGGGTTTATGGATACACAGATAAAATGGAAATATTCAAATCATGGGTTGGATATTGACGGTGGGAAAACATGAACAGAGCAAAGAAAAAGAATATTGGAAAATCAGCTGGGAAAGAGGAATAGTACAGGACTTTAGAGAATGTTTAACAGTTATCAAGCCATGTGTGATTTATCATGTGTGTCTTGGGAACCACTGATGGGTTTGAGCAGTGTTTTGTTTCCAATATTTTGGAAGATTAATTTGTTAGTAGTTAGAGAAATGTTGAGATTCAAGTGGACAGTGACATATACAGGTTTGGCACTCATGTAAAGAGCTAGAGCTAAACACAAAAATTAGAGTTTTTGTTGGTATAAAGATTGCACTGCAGCTGTGAGACTAGATAAGATAATCTCAGCAGTGCAGAAAAGGAGGGCTCACGGTGGCTCTTTGAGGCAATCCAACTTGTAGCTATCAGGCAGAGAGAAGCCAGGAAAAGCAGCACAACTGTGGAGGAAGGAGGAAAGCCAGTGGGAAAGGGTGTTTCCAGAACGAGGGAGCAGTCCATCAGTGACGAGGGCTTGCCTAGAATGGGACAGTGGAATGACACACACGGGCCAGAAGAGATGTAGCTGAGGTCGCTCCAAAGGCATTAATCCTATAACCAATGTCTGCTACTAACTCACACCCTTGACTGCTTCCTGCCCGATTTAACAACTTAAAAGGAGGAAAAGAGTGGAGATAAAAGTTGATTATTTTAAAAGGGACAATAAATTTAAAAATCTGTATAAATCAAAACAGAACATAGAATCAAAGCTTAATTATTAATTATTAATAATTCTAAGAGAATTTTATAAAAATGACAATGATTTGCTTTCTTTCTTCCTCTCTCTCTCTCTCTCTCTCTCTCTCTCTCTCTCTCTCTCTCTCTCTCTCTCTCTCTCTCTGTTGCTGTTGTTGGAATTTTGCTTTTATTGGCCTCAGACAGCAGACTTACATTCCTAGCAACAGTGGTTTCAGAACTGAGAAACTGCAGGACTGGAAAACACTTCGAATACAATTCAATATTTCAGACTGTGAACACTACTTAAACAGACAGCACTGTGTCGACGTAAGACTGGAGAGCAAATACCCTGGCATAAGGTAGTGGCTTGATTCACTCAGAAATTTTCAGAAAATTCAAACCAGGACACCCAAACAGAGCTTTTCAAGAACCATTTTTCCATTGACAGGTTTTAAACAAAGAATAACCCCTTCCAGTAGCTCTTTCTCTGTACTTGTCCTTATTTTTGTTGTTGTCCTTATTTTTTAAGGACAGAAAAAGAAGTCCTTACTATAATACTAATGATTTCCTCAAGCCATGCATATCACAACAGAAGCTCCTAAGGACAATGTTAAGTTGGAATTGTTGATTATCTTTAAAGATAAAACTTGTCCCAAGCAGTTCTAATAAGCTTGCTGGAGAGATCAAAATAGTTTAAGTAAACACAATTCACATTCAAACTTTTCAATCAGAGGAATTAAGCATAAGTAGCTAAAAGTTCATTTTCATGTAAAGTTTACATTGGAATTCTATGTTTGAATTCCCTGAATGCATTTTTAGGTGAAGATTCCATAAACACAGATCCCAAAGAAAAATGCAAGTGCCACTAACTTTTGAGATACAAGAAAACTCTTCGTCTTTTTGGGCCTTAGTTTTGCCAACTATAAAATGGAAATTCGACTACTTATCCTGATCTCACACTTTCTAGGGACTCAAGAGAAGCATGTTCACAGGCTTGGGGTCTCACATGCCCTTGTAACCTTGGAGAAACAGCATGGGGATGGCCCATGCTTGCACAAGACCATGAACAAGTTTCTGTCTTTAGAAGCTGAAAAAAATGCAGCTATTTAGAGAAGACCAGAGTTCACTCTGCGATTCATACACAAGTGTGAATATATTTGCTCACTGTCAATTATTTTCTCTCACCCTTTTCTCATAACTGGGAAGCAGAGGCTTCAGACAGCGCTAAGCTGGGAAATGGGGGAGCTGACATCAGAGGGGCTTGGCACTCATTGGCAAACTGTTTAACCTTGGGAGTCGGACACACTATTAGGACGTACTTAAAATGTTATTTTAAATGACATACCCTCTTCATCTTGGCATTCTTCCCCATATCCAGAGGCACTGCTGCCCTTGCCTTGGCCTGTAGGAAGCTGACAGATGTGCAGCAGGAAAAGAATCTTCAGCGCACCAAGAGTGTTTTGGAACCTTTAGACCTCAGCAGTCACTCCCTCCAGATTACTACTACAGAGGAGTCTCCTCAGTAATGGGATTGGTGCATGCCACAATGTCAAGGGTCTATCAAAACATCCAACTGAGAAAAATAAAACAATGCTAATACTCCACAGCTCGTGCCTCAAAGTATCTAGGTGTCGTCTAGAGGGAATTCTGGACTAATTAACACAACGGAGTCTGCACGTGCTACCCCTCCTTCTTCTGTCCCAACCCCAGATATGCTGACTCAGCAGCTGGCCTGGCGCCAGAGCGGCACAGTACAAATTCAGAGTGTGCAACAATGTTCAGTTCAACTCTGACAAAATGGCTCCAAACTCATTCCTGAAAGCAAGAAAACATGAATACTGTGCTTAGCTTATATTAGACATGAGGGCTTAACAGAGTTTAAAAACCAATTTGAAACTTCCATCCTCCCATAAAGACAGCATTAAGATTGAGGGCAAAACCATCCAGTTCAAGGAATGGGAACAAAGTGCATAAGAAATTATATAGACTCCTTTTGACATTGCCCTTCTCAACCAACATGACCAAGTCCCTCTGATATTTAATGCTGACTCAGCAAGAAGACAATTTCATTAAAACACTTTAGTCACATTATGCCCAGAGAGTAATATCAGTTTCATTGCTAAAAACAAGTTTGCAATTTAAAGTACCTTTCATTTGTCATTAATATTCTATTTATTTCCAATTCATCTTTCCAAAGATAACCACACAAGACCTGCAAAGTATTTTGTTGCAAATCCAGCGAGTCACTAGTCTTTCGATATCAATAAGTCAAAAGCTTGTACAAGCACAGAGTTTAATTTGAATGTTGAGAACTGTCTACTCCGTGACCAGGCCCCGGAAACTCTGAGTTGTATAAGAGTCCATGAACTCTGAGACTTAACTTTGTTCTTCCTCAGTCATCGTTAATAAAATATTTTGAAATTTTGGAACTGGAAAGTGACTTTAGATAAGGAAGCCATGTTTAAGTCTCTTGTACATCATATTTTTTTGTTTGTTCCTATTTTATTCTTTGAACAAGGGCATATGCTTATGTGTTTTGTTTAAGGCTACTTTAAGGTTCATGGGAAGAAATAACGAGGTTTCAGATAGAAAATTCTCTTAGCATAAAACAGGGTTCTGATCTCTACATCTAACAAGACTCACATTAGTTTCTATCTAATCATGAAAACCCTTTTCCACAGTATATTTCCGATGGCCTCAGCTGACTTTCTATTAACTAAGTGTTCTTTCTCTTAGCTTACCCAAACCATATACATTAAGAAATAAAATATCAAATAATTCAATGTCATGTCCTCTGCTCCTGACTGAACTAAAACCCATTTTCCTATTATTTCATTATTAATATGAGAAAGTACTGGAACAATAAGAGGAAGCTCATTTGTTTGTAGCTATAACATTCTGGTTTTGGTTGTAATCAAGCTAAGAGAAGGAAGCAGCATGTACCCCACAATGGTACTGTTTTATATGTATGCTGTGAACTTGAACTCCACTGGGATGTTGTTAATAAAGGAGGGAAAAAACGAACTAAACCCACCACTGTGGATCTTCTTTACTGCTATTTAAGCACTTCAGCTTAAGATAGCAATGTGACAGATCCTTTCCCTTGAGACAGGATCAAATTAAAATGCTGATGGCTTGGCTAAGTTAGTAAGTTGGCATACCTTCATAGATAGTTCTTCAAATATTTGCGGAGCAGATATTTGGGTGAAGGGTTGAGCATGGTAAGCCTGGAAGGAGTGTAGAGTCAGGGCTGTTGGACCGTCCAGCCTGCACAGTCGACTCAACACAGCAAATGCTCTATAGTTCACCAGGCAGATCTGCTTAGAAGGCAGACTGGTGACAGTCTGTGGATTTTCAAACATACCCTTTCCTGGTCCACGCTGGTAACCAACGCATTACATCTAAGTGCACTTAGCTGCTCTCTGGAAGGTGATTCTAGTTTTCCTTCTTTTCTCTCTGCTGCTTTCCCAGTGATGCTTTCGTGTTCTTTATAGGTGTAATCTTCCTCCAGGAACATTGTCGTTTGTCTATAGCACGAACTGAGTGTATGTAGTGTCAGGTACTAGAAACATAAAAGTG
This sequence comes from Chionomys nivalis, assembly GCF_950005125.1. Lineage (NCBI taxonomy): Eukaryota > Metazoa > Chordata > Mammalia > Rodentia > Cricetidae > Chionomys > Chionomys nivalis. Next base: position 27,695,053 of record NC_080099.1, on the reverse strand, counting down.
ACTAAGACACTGTCCCTGCCCTTAAGGAACCTAGGGGAGAGGAAAGACCGACAACACAACAGCTAATAAAGTAAACCAGTCATTGCCGGATATAACTGACATTAAGTGTTGGATACAATTCGAGCAAGTTCAAGTGCCGGAAGCTCCACCCCTAATATGGCATCAGCAAGGTGACAGAACGTCTAAGAAGTGGAGCCTAGAAGATGTCTGGTCATGGAACATTATGGCGTAAGGGGGGCGGTGGGGAGGGTGCTTATCATTGTCCTGTCTGACTGAAAAGTAGCCCTTTCTGTCCACGGTTGGCCCGCTCTCTAGTTTTCCAGTGTGATGGGCCATGGCTGGGGGACCCTTGCCAAGACTTCAGCATCAGTGTGTGTACATCTTCCGGCCTCCAGAATCATGAGCCAAAGACTGAAACTTTCTAACAACAGCAGACATTTTAAACTTTTGTTTATATCTCTGGGAAGTTAACCATTGGATAAGAACTAGAGAAAGAAGAGAGGTATTGTCTTTATGTTTTCTGATCCCTGAGCCTACATGTACAGGGATGGGTCAGGGATGTGGAATCATGTATATATGTGAATTAGCCACAACTTTTCATTTTATAGATTTCCCCTGAACGACTTTGTCCCTGGAACTTGTATACAAACAAAGAGAAGAGCTGGAGAACCTTGGTCCTGTTACATGAATAGCTACACATACCTGAGCCAGAGGGTATCCCTCTTCAAAAGAATTGCCAGTAGGAATAAAATCCCATTCAGGAGCTATTCCGGCTTTCTTTTTGTTTCTCGGATGTATATCCCTTGAATAACACAGTGCAAAAAGTTAGATTTACAATAAAGAACATAAAACCCCTCACTACTTTACATCACCTCAACATCATACTACGTTTGAAGTCCCAAGCACGAGAATTAGTAACTAAATATACTGGTCAGCTAGCGTATATACAAGATATGAAATACAAGAACTTTAGTTAAAGCAAACTTATTTTGAACGCACCTCTCTCTAGTGCCTCTGGGTACATACAGTGCCCCTGTGAGTACAACACAACTAGGGAACCAGAACAAAACAGAAGCACAGCTCAATCAATTCTCAAGTCAGAAAAATACTCCTTCCTATTCCTAACCTGCCGATAGTCTGTCTAAATAAAACTGCATATTCCTCTAGCCAAAGAGACAAAAGCTATTGATCCTTGTCTGGCAGGTAGCTTCAAGTGGACCCCAGCAAACAGGGAGGAAAGCTTGGAGCCTGTTAAAGTAACCCATACATTTTAATTTTCACAACGGGGTCTTCTAGTTCCAGGCAATTCCTCAGTAGAGCAGTACCAAAGTTATTAAGTCTCAACGGCTCACGTCGAACCATGATTAGTTCTGCTTCAGCTCAGCATTTTCCAGGGCATGCTTGTTTCCATGCCTCCTGTTGCTGCTGGTGGTTTGTTTGCCGAAACAAGGGCTCACTCTGTCTTCAGGCTGGTCCAGAACTCGAGATCTGTGAGCCTTAACTAGAGTGCCGGGATTGTAGATAAGCACCATTGCCATGCGGGACCCCTTGCATTTTATCCTCTGCCGTTTACCTGTATACACCTCACGCATGTACTTCTAAATATTGGGAGAGTGCATCACAAGCATTGTGTAAAGCTGCTCCACAGAATGTTACTGAAGGAGATGTCTGTGGCCTCTAAGAGTCAACTCAACTTGCTCAGTGTTCTACGGAGACAGCCAGAGTGGCTCATTAACCAAGGTAATGTGTAGTCACAGGAGCCCATCTTAGGTTGGGAAATACACTACTAATGTTGGGATATGACATAGTCTAAGTACTATCTTTGGGTCATGCTAGACCACACAGTTTATTTTTTTCTAAAAGAACACTAAAATACAGTTTTATATAAACATGATTAACAACAATAAGGATAAAGATTAGTCAAACAAAAACCCACTTTAGAGAGTCTTAGAAACAGTCAGATACCTATTCACATTAGTGACAACTGTCAGAGACTTTCTACCCTTGGACTCATTAAAAATTGTATTAGCTGGTATTTGTCAGGGGTGAGCGACAGGGCTAAGTATTTGTTGAGAACTGTAATGTCTGATTTATTCTTTTACTGTCCACAGCCCAGAGGGCTGCTTCTTCCCAATAAAGCAAAGTCGGGGTCCAGACAGCCGGGTCCAGAGGGGCCTGGCACTCTCAATGTTTCCTCTTGCACTTTTCAACCTTTTCACCCCTATTAAAGGTCAACATGGCTGCTCAAAAACATTTATTTAAAAAGGCAGTCAACTCAGCAAGCTGTCAAGTGTGATATTGCCACTTCATAGAATTCAATTAAACCCGGGACCAGGGCATCTGTGAATCACTGGAAGAAGCATGAGTTGGGACATTTTCGGCTTTCTTCGAAAAGCTCTATTTTTCCTCCCGTCATTTATTCAGTTCCTAGAGCGCCGCCATAAGTGCGCGTTCACAATCTCCCCCCAGCGGCTCGGGGATTTATAGCTCTCGGCTTAATTAAATCCCCTCTGACGGCCACGCAGGTCGGCAACGCGCCGCACCCGAAGGGATCGCGGCCACCTCCTGCGGGCGCGCGCTAACCCCCGGCCTAGGGAGCGCTCCCGGCAACACCGGCGCCATCACCCACCTCTGCACCGGGCCGCCGCCGCTTCCGCCTGCTGCACTTCCGTCGCGCGCTGCACTTCCGGCTCACGGGCGCCGCCCTGCCGCTTGGGCTCTTTCCTCTCGGGGCGTTGTCTCTATTCCCTGGGAGAGCAGGGATTGAGTCAGTAGATGAGAGAGAGAGCCACGCTAAAATGTATTGAGAAGAGAGAAAAGAGGGAAGGAAAGAAAGGAAGGGAAGGAGGGAAGAAGTAGAGAAGCGGCCTTGTGTGTTAAGGAAACGGCATGGGGGTTGAGAAGCAGCATTTTGAGACTGGCCATTTTATCCACTCCCTGTATGCGTTCATTCATTTATTACGGGAGTATTTACTGTCTTCCTCTTCCTTTGGGTTGGGGGCTGAACTGGGTTATAAGGAACAGGATGAGAAAAACTGGGAACTGTACCTCTCCACGTTTACAACCTTATAACCTTGGAGGCAAGGCAGACATGGGGGAACTTCTCCTTTAAAGAGGGAATGCATTTGTTAGGCTAAGCATTTGGAAGGGAACAAATGACTTGTGAAAAGAGAGGAATGTCGGCTGGTTAGACAAGTAGCTTTGGGGCTAGCATATGACAGCCCCAGTACGCGGACGGAACCCCAGAATGAAGCTTGGACCATGCACAGACCGCTGACTAGTGTGGCTAAAGTTCGAAGGGGATTGGGGACGAGAGGTGAAAAGAGGCAGAAGAGTATGGAGCCCTGCCAGGTAGCCAGGTCAGGCACGTGCTATGGGCAGCTGGAATACTTCCTGATTGACTACATCCCTGTGAAGAAAGGGGAGCTGGAATAATTTTTTTTCGTCTTCAGAAAGGATCTCTTAGCTTTGGGAAGTTAATGGCTTGGTATAGGTGGAACAAGCAGGGACGTCAGGAGATGACTAAGTAGTATAGGCTCCAGGTGTGGTGGTATTGTAAGTAATAAGAAAATGATGGGTAATAGGTATAATAACGCTCAAATTAATATTTATTGATTGCTCATCCAAAGCTTGGTCCTCATTAGCACGTTTAATCCTGTGAACGGTCTTATTAAGTACCATTTTACGGATGATGAAATGGAGGCTCAGTAACTTGCCCACATCCTCACAGAAAATAGCATATTGAATTTCATTTCTGCTGCCAGTACCTGTGGGCTCATCACTGAACAAAAATCACTGTGTATTTAGTGTTTTTTAAAAAAAGATAAAATGGGTCAGAAATGAATCCCTTCGACAAATAATATTGATTATACAATATTGGTAGAGGACACAATTTGGAAGTCGAATTTTCAAGTTTGTACTTTATCACTTCAGCATCTGTTAGCAGCCAAAAGAGGATTTGGGACCTGTAAACAGACCTGTGATTATGTTTCTGTTGATACACTCTGATAAGTCCCAATCTTTCTGAGCAGGGACATGGCACTGTGTAAGAGTTACAGAGAGAGTCTTTCTTGAGAGCTAGTGCTGTGTCTAGCTGTAAGCACCCAGGTAGAGCCTGCATATTGTACGTTTTGTAGAGTGATAGAAAGAACGTCCTAGAAATGTAACTCCAGGTCAGCTTCCAAATTTCATTTTTGTTTCTCTGGAAAATGAAGCTTTGTATAGTTGGCTGGATTATGAAATTTGATTTCACAAACTGAAGGTGAATGGTTTTCCCCAAAGGTCATAATGAAAGCTTTGTACCGTCGGTTATAGGTAAATTTCCCCAAAGAGTCAAAGTTCGTTTCCAGAGTTAACAATTTATTAGTAAGATTTTTTTGGGGGGTGGTTATATGGGTTTTAAGTGGTAGCCCAGGATTCAGAATGCATACTTGCGAGCGAGAGTTTCCTGAAATGCTTGTGAATCCCTGTTTCTGTTATCACTGCCCAGTCACTTTGGGAATGTCTGTGTTAGGGTTTTTATTCCAGAAGAACAGTTTGGCCTCTAGGCCCAGATTTCCCACCTCCCTGTGCCAAACAAAGGACCTTTGTTTGAGAGAATTTCTGGAGTTTGAACAGAAAAAATGATTATCTCAAAAAAAAATTGGCCACAGCAAAATAAACATTTATTCAAGGGTCAGAGAGTAGAACATGGGTGGGTGTAACTAGAAAATGGATTTAGCGTTCATTGAAAACAACACTCTATTGAGACAGTCTAGACACATGAGAGCTACTACAGTGTGGTGAATACTGAGACATTGTAGTGTGTTTGTTGGTGACTTTAGCTAAATAATTACAAAAACAAAATTATGTATTTATTTTTATAGAAAAATATATAGGAGCCATTCGCAGCTTTTAGTATGTTTCAAATGATGTGAAGGTAAGATTGAAGGTCTTTAGATAGCACTGGGCCAGTATATTTTATTTCAGATATTCTTTTTGTAGGCCTTTGACCTATGTATTGCCCTCTGTGGACTCCAGTGCTAGTGTTTGTCCTGAGAATTGAAACTGCAGTCTGTGTTCTGACTTCTTTGGAACCTGAGTTCTGCACTTAGACCTCAAGACTTATCTCAGTGGTTCTGTCCAAGGCTTCAGCCTAACTCTAGAAATAGTCTGCTTGGAAGGGCTGGTCTGTCACTCCTGAGATAACTCAAGAGTACTTTAGACGGTACACTATCTGTTCTTCCAGAAATGACTTGGAGTCAGGCCTTCCATTTAAGGCCTCATGAGGGCTAGACTTGTGGGTGTAGGGGGTGGCGGCTTCACTCTTTCCTCTTGGCTTTGCCTCTGAGAAAGCAGAAGTAAAGAAATGGCTGTTGGTATGAAAGCATTTCCTTCAGAATGCTTTAAAAAAATAATGTCTCGGCAGGGAGTGATCGTCATGCCTGCCCTATTTTACTGTAACCTGGATTTGTGCTGCCACTCAAAGAACATGTAACCTGGACTTTGACTAGGAGGGGCTATCTCAGTAATTGCCACAGTTGGGTGAGACGACGGTAGAAATATTCAGAAACCTGGGAGGAGTTCCCTCGTGTCTTTCTGCTCTTTATGATGAGCATATTTGTTTATCTCATCAGTCACTCTCTCTAGGTACTGCCAACTGCAGGAAATGATCTGAGCGAGCCAGATATTGGGTTATGTTTAAGGTCATGGAGAAAAACAGTGGCAGCCTCCCAAAGAAAAGATGTGCTTCTGAATCTGGGATGTGTTTGGGTCATTGGGTCACTGTTGACTACCTACCCACCAACCATTGTAAGAGGAGACAGAATTATAAGCCTGTCCCACCAGGAAAGAATGGGCCACAGAAACCTGATTTCTGTATCCTCTATGGCATTTTAAAAACCTCTGCTCCTTTTTTCCAGACATTTAGAGGAGAGTGAAAAAAATTTCAAAGGGAAAAATGCTTATTTGTTTAAAGGCTTGCTCAAGTAATCCACTTATGCCATTTACATTAGTTAAACAACCTTTCTGTGTAAACACCATTAATTATGTAGTATAAGAGTCAAATAAAAATGCTAAAAAATAAAAGTAATTGTAGCATAAATTAGTGCAGCTTGAGTGCCCATACATTATAGAGAAACTGTAGACTTTTACAGGAATGGCTGTGTGATTTTTTTCTATTGTTTGAGCTATAGGATGGAACCAACAGGAATGACATTTCACAGATGGATACCAAAATTGTTCAAGTTTAAACTCATACCGGCAGTGAAATTACAGTTTTCAGAGGGGCCCTGACTCCAGCCTCTCTCTTAATCTATCTTTAAAAGACGGTGAGGTGAAATGGGGTTGGAGTGTCCTGTGGATCTGCCCAGAAGATCTGTGCGAACCAGACCATTGTCGTCGACTCCAGAATCAGTAGCCTTCAACCTCCTTCCGAGTGTAATGAGAGGAGATTGCTGGGCCTGTGCTGAAGGAAGCGAACTGATGTGCTGCCGGCTAGCCGCAAAGGAAAAGGTCAGGGGCCCGCGCTACTGAAAAATGAGGGTGTCGGAGACCCTTCAGTGACAGCGGCAGTGTAGCTCCGTGCCACTCTTGGTTAACTGATGGTTTACAGTTCCTCAAGACAGGTTAGACATTTTCGTCATCCCATTTTACAGACGAGGAAATGGAAGCTTCAAGAAGATCACAAATGAAACAGGGATTGGAAAACATTGCTTCCCACTGTATTTTTCTACTACCTCATGCATGGGTTTAAATGTGAATGAAAAAAACTATGGCTTTATCTCAAAAGACTGTTTTATGCTATGCAGGATCTTTTAAGAATATCTGAGCACATTTCCATTATTCCTCAGGGAAGGTTTTGTTTTACCTCAGGAGGCAGGAAATGGTTTTGAGATAGGAAAGGTTTTTCATTTCTTATGGATTAAACCCGTCATCTATTATAATTACTAAAGCAGAATCATAGAAGAGCATAGGGTCCTCACAGCATGAAGAGGAGGGTACAAGGCTTCTCCCTGGCTTCCTGGTGTATATGCACACCATCTAGGGAGGCCTGTTCAGATAGACAGGGCAGCTAGCTACCAGGAAGAACTGCTCTCCAAACACACTCTAACATGCTATTCACAAACATGCCAACAACTTACTGCCTAGAAGAATTTTGAGATATGATTTTTCCAATTTTTGAGACTTTGGCCCTTCTCCAGAGAAATATAATAAAATAATTAGTCATACCATCTGCTATGTATGTGCAGCCTAAACTAAAGGGAAATTGTCTTTATTCAGAATAATGCTTCCTGTGCCAGCAGTAAGCACTGAAACCCAGCTACTAAGAACATGCATGTCTCCTGCAGTGGAACTCACAATCCGTAGGGAGATCAGTGTGAACCAGATGGCCACGTTAATAAATATTTACCACTGGGCTTGGTAGAACACCCTCGTGATCTCAGCACTTTGGAGGCTGAGGCAGGGGGATGAAGAGGTAGAAGCCAGCCTGAGCCACAAAGCAAGACCCTATCTCAAAATAAAACAAAATAATATTTGTTGTAAATATCCCTTTCTCTGATGAGGGTAATGTTTATAACTTACTAGAAAAAGTGGATATGATACATACTATCTCTTTGCATGTTTTATTTTTTACTTAAAACACATAACCACTTGCCAAATTTGATCAGGCTAAGATGCCTTGTCTGAGGACTGGTCTAGTAACTGAAGTGTTACTTTGTCTTTCTCGTCTAAAGCCCACTCAAAATTCTACATTCTATGTACAGTTTTCAGTTTCAGCTACTTTAAAGTGGAAGGTATGGAGACACCGGTGAAGAGCATTTCATTCACTGAAATTTTATTCTCCTCTCTATCTTTTACACTTCTTCTCTCACTCACGACTAATTTAAGAACAATCCCCCACCCACGGCCCAGACTTTGTGTGTCTTTCCAAAGCATTTAACTTAGCTTTCATGGAAGTAACTCTCTTTTTATGCTCATATTTGAACAGTTTATGTGATACTTAATTAAACTATATAATTATAGCAATCAAGTACAACTGTCATAAACAGGTTTGAGAACAAAAACAAGCCACTCTGAGTAAGCGTGGAGCTCGGCTGGTGGGAGTAGAAGCGGTGAGGACACCAGGCAGGCAGGAGTCACAAGCATCTGTCTCACTCTGGACAGCCAGTCAAAACATCTGACAAAGGGATTTGAAAACATCAGTTAAGTCCCAGAGGAGCTCAATTAAAAGTGTTTCTGTTGTAATTAAAAACTAATAAATATTTCAAGGAAAAGCAGTGGGTGCTATAAAGGTCTATATGGGGGAGCTGTGCTCTTGCCTTGGGAAGCCAGGAAATGCCTCCGAGGACCTCACACTTGAGCTGGGATGGAAACCCATTAGAATTATCTCAGAGAGGGGCTGAGGCAGGAGTTCTGAGGGAGAGGACAGCAGCGTAGTGGCGGCTGTAGGAGGACCGAGGGACTATGTGTTGAAAAGGAGGAACTGAATGAAGCTCACTGTGTAAAGAGAACTGGTAGAGGGCAGGGCAGTGGGAAGACTGAGACCACTTCATGACAGTTCTTAGGCAAGTGCTTCTCAACCTTCCTAACCCTGAGACCCTCTGATCCAGCTCCTCGTGGTGACCCTCAACCATGAAATTATTTTCAGTGCTACCTCATAGCTGTAATTTTTGCTACTATTGTGAACTGTAGTGTTTTTCAATGGTCTTAGGCAGTCCCTGTAAAAGAGAGGTTTGATCACCGAAGGGGTCGCAACCCACCGGTTGAGAACTGCTGACTTAGGGCTTTGACAAGCACGGTTGTCTTTATCCTCTCCACAGTGAGAAGTTTCCAGTGCAGGTGAAGCAAAGGTCTACTTGTTTTATAAAGAGCAACATTTATAGAGTCTAGACCTTCAAGTCTAATTTGGGAACTTTGATTTCTTTTTTTTTTTTCCAATGTAAATACATCATAGTGATAACTTTGTTAAAGAAAAAAAAAACCTTTAACCTCTGGTTCCAGGATTCCTCTTAGGGAGGGAGCTGTGCTTATTGAGGAAATTGCATTCACCAGCAGTTTGTGGGTCAGAGATGAGTGTCTCTAGGTAAATGGCAAGATGACAGAAGGGATGCTCAATATCTCTGCTGAGAAAATAAGACAGAGGGAGAGAGAATTTATTTTCTAGAGCTTCCCTAACCAAGTGCCACAATGTGGGTAGCTTTAAACAGTAGATATTTATAAATTTTCTCATTCTGGAGGCTAGAAGTTGGAAATCAAAGGGTCAGCAGGACCATGTGCCCTCTCTGAGGCTCTTTCTGTTTTCTGAAGTGCTGGTGGCCAGCAATCCCGCCATTCCTGGTTGGCAGCTTTGCCCATGGCGTTCTCTCTGTGCCTTGTTATAAAAAATATTGTTATATTGGATTAGCATCTGCGTTAATACCCTTTCCTTAAGCTGCTTATGTTTGTAAATACTCTCTTTTACATTTTTAAGTATTGGGAGAAAACCCTAGAACCTATAACAGACTTGAAGGAAAAGAGTTGGAAAGAATCAGAAAAACTGTGTGACTCTAGGTAACTGGGGTGGTTATAACAAGGAGTTGCTGGTGGTGGGGTGGATGAAAGGACTAATAAGGGGTTTTAAACTACTTTCAGAGTAAAATACAAAAATGTTTCTTTACCGTACTCATTTACTCTGTCAGCTATAGATGTGTTAATAATGTGTTGACAGTGGAGATAAGAAAGCAAGTGATAAGTAATTCAGTACAGACAGGAAATCGGGGGAAAAGACCATCAAATATCTGTGTGGTGGTTTGAAAGAAAAATGGACCCCAAAGAGAGTAGTACTATTAGGAGGTGTGGCCTTATTGAAGTAGGTGTGGCCTTGTTGGAGGAAGTGTGTCACTGGTGGTGGAGGGCTTTGAGGTCTCTTATGCTCAAGATACTGCCCATTGTCACAGTCTACTTCCTGTTGCCTTCTGATCAAGAGATAGCCAGCACCATGTCTGCCTGCACACCGTCATGCTCCCCACTATGATGATAATGGACTGAACCTCTGAAACTACCCCCAATTAAGTGTTTTCCTTTATAAGAGTTGCTGTGGTAATGGTATCTCTTCACAGCAATAGAAACCCTAACTAAGGCATCTGTATTACCCATCTGTACCTTCAGATAGTCATATATATATGTATATATATATATATATATATATATATATATATATATATATATTGGCTTCTGCAGTCTCTGGTTTGGGGTTTTGGCAACTTTCTTTGGTTGGACTTGGTCTATAATGTACAATATAATTATGGAAAACTTTTCTGTTGCTTGGTACTGTTAGCCTCTTTAGGGTGAAGTGCAGAATTTTAGCTATATTAGGAACATTTGTGACCTACTTTTAAACAAAACAAAAGCTTTTGTATTCTGCTTCTCCTGCCCTGATATTTTCTATATATAAAAACTGTGAGGAGAGTACAGCTGGGAGGGAGAGAGAATGACCTGTGAAGTTCTGCGTCCACTCTTGCCACTGTCTCCTCTCACTTCACAGCAAACCTTTGTGTTTTGTTTCTGGGTTGGAAACTGAGGCACTAACGTTCTTCCCCCTTCACTCAGGTGGGTCCCCAACTCTCAAAGAAGGGAGCAATTTCCCGTCGCGAGTCCAGATGCTTGTGTTCAGCGTTATTGCTATTAGCCATCAAGTCTGAATTGCACAAAATTAAATCCATCCTTGAGGCCCGAAGGGAAGACAATCTTAATAATGATGTAATGTCCTCAGAGTGAAATAGCCTGGAGTGGGTGGGGGGAGGGGCCATCATCTCTGTGAATACAACCCAACACTAGAGCTTTTCTGCTCCTTTCTGTGGCTCATTTGCACTGGTATTTAACACAAATGCGATTTCAAAGCTCCTAACAACCTCCTTAAAGCCCAAGTAACTGGCAAATGGTTAGAACAATTAATAAAGCGGTTTTTAAAATTCCCATAAGCAGCTCAAGGGAAATGATAACATATTCAATGAGCAACAGTGTAGTGATTAATACACCATGCTTCCGTAGGAACTTTCATCCCTACCTTATAGGTACTTCATGAGCACTGAGCTTGCTCAGAAAAAGTTAGCAGAAACAAAACAAAAACAAACTCAAAACAGCAGCTATCAAGAGATTGAGAGACTGTGAACTAATATGAGACCATGTTTGGATTTTAGGCAAGAGACTCCTTGGGTGTTCCTCCACTCGGTGAGTCTTCAATGCATTGCCCATTGGAATGTTTAGACAATGCTCTTCCCTAACCTAACCATCACAGGGATCACATCTAGGCTAATCTTGCTGTCTGGTTGTGGAGGAGAGGGACAGCTATTTTGATGAAGCTTGTGTTCCTTTCTAGCTTTTGAAAACCAATGGGTCTCTTCCTCAGAAGAAGTCCTTTCTGGGTACCACCTGCAGTCTCAAAAGTTATTCTAGACAAGGCACTGGTGTTGAAGCCGACGGTCCTGGAAGAATGCTTCTAAGACCCCCTTTGGTTCAGTTCTATATCATGGGCCATGCTCCATAGTTCCGTTTCTGGTTCTTTCATACACACACACACACACACACACACACACACACACACACACAAAGTTCATTTATTTTGATCTTATTTTTATGTGTTTGCACAAATGTATGTGTACCACATGTGTACTTGCTGCCTGTAGAGGTGGAAGAGGGTGTTAGAGTTTACAGGTGACTGTGAGCCACTGTGTGGGTGCTGAGAACTGAACACAGTTCCTTTTCCAGAACATCTAGTGATCTTAACAGCTGCCTTCTCTCCAGCAACCTGAATATGGCTCTTTACTTTAGTTTCTGCTCCACCCTTAGTTCTTTCAGTAATCTTATAAAGGAGTTATCCAGTCCATGTGAAAAGTGTTAGACTTCCCTGACAACCTTGCTGGGGTCATATTCCAAGCCAAAGATCATCTTCTCATATTTTTAATCCAAAGTCTTTAAAGCTACCACACATCAAAAAGATTAAAATAAGAAAAAAATTCTCATCTTGAACTGGTCACGCAGCTGTCTGTTGCTGCTCATTACCCCATAGACATGAACGTTCTTGAGGCTTAAACATCTTTTTTTATTTTTTATTTTTATTAATAAGTCAAATTGGCCAGGATTCAAAAAGAAAAAAAAGTCATATGACATAAAATTTAAAAGGTTCTTTATAAACTCAAGAGTGGCAATGGCTTTCTGGGAAAAAGCAGGAAGGATGAATGATAACAATACGCTGGCAGATATGAATGGTCCACAGAGACTGGGGTCAGTTGTTCTCATTAGTCAAAGAGACAAGAGAGGAGGAATTGGCTAAAGCTTGGTGGACAAAAAGAAATGTAAGAAACAATTCATCATAACCACAGAGAAACTTTGGCCTTGCTCTCCTGTACTGTTGGTGATAATTTAATCATGGTATGGTCATTTTCTTATTTTGTGACTTAATTAGTTAAGGAGTCTCCCTGCCATTTCTCTCTCTTCCTGAGCATGTATCTACGTGTGCATGTGTGTATTTTCATTTGTATATGCCTGTGTGTGCCTTTGTGTGTGTGTATGCCTGTGTGTGTGAATAAAGAGGAGGAGACAATAGTGAGGCATGTTGTTGTTACCGGCTCTAAGAGTTGCTCTTTCTGCTGCAGCTTGTCTGCTGTGGTGACACGGATGGTCACTTTGAAGATCCCTACTTAGAGGTTTTTATTTTATTTTTTGTCATCACAGTCCTAGTTCGAGGTTATTTGCAGTTTCACGTTATAGCATTTTCTCCTTTTCGATCACTGTTGACTCTAACACAAGCCTATGAGGGCAAGATCTAACCCAGTGGAATAGTTCATGTTTGCACTAACTAATCCTGTGTTATCTTTCACAGGTTGTCGAATTCTATATTGTCTCTTACAGCTTACATGAATTCATCTTTCCTCCTTGGTAGGGGAAGAGGGGGTTTCAAGTTGCTTTGTCATCTGATACCTATGCTCCTGCAGATAATTTACAGGCCACACAGTTGCTACCTCCTGTGTTCTGCATCTCAGTAATAGTGTGACCTTCAGCAGCTGCTGAGCCTCTAAGTAGGGCAGAGGAGGCCGTTATAGAAAAGAAACAACACGTGTCTTCCCAAACGGCATGAAACCTATCTATTGTGACTAGATGAATTACATATTCATGAACATTGAGAAATGAAGACCGTTTCCCTTGCCAAGCACTCAACCTTGGCTGAGCACAGCGCCTGGCAAACAAGGCAAAGCTCTGGTGTTCTCATCTGTTTACCTGGCTGGTCAGCCTGTGCTGTATGATTAGCGGCTTCCGCAAAATGTTGTGGGAGGAAAGCTGGGTAGAGACATGCGTTTCCAAAGAAAACTGTATTCCATCGTTATTGTAATTTTATTTGATATCAGTGAGTCGACTAGTCACTGCTCTCAAATTATCCTAACAAAATTGTAGAACTGTATTATTGGGGAAGGAATTTACTGGTTCCAAAGAAAGTCTCTACACAAATACCATGGAGGTCTTCCTTCAGCCCATTAAATAGACTGTGTAGTTTTTGCATGTTACAACTACTTAGCAAGATGATGAATTTTGATGAGTCCATTTCTTGTTAATTCCTGTTAGCAGAGAATTATAGAAACTCTCCCTAGTTTACCAATGGGAAAACTGAAGCCAGAGATGTTAAGTGACCTCCCCGGGGACATTATTAGTGGAAGAGCTAGGGAGAACACTGCTGCACTTCTCTCTCTTAACTCTTAGTTCATATTTATTCCATGAGAACGCCACACTCGTGTGACTTTAACTTTAGTTTTACATTGTCAAGACTAATGATGACCAAAAATAATTGGACTTTTAAAATGGGGTGTTGGGTTTTGTTCAAGGTCATCAGAGCTCCCTATTCCCCCTGTCTTTAGCGTATCCCCCTTCTCTATCAAAGACTCTCCATCTTACTATTTTCTGTTGATCAAGTGAGTATAATGACTCCTTACAACCATAACTCTTATAACGCTTTCCAAGTTCCTCTACTGCAGATGTTGGAAAGAGACTCCTTTGCAGCTAGGTTTCTGGATGTGACTTTGGGCTCTTCTAAGCAGCTTCATTCTCACAAGACAAATTCAGACCCGAAATAAATAGTGAGACCAAGGATAATCTGTTAGCCTTTATTCCCACTTTCTACTCCTAAAGGAGAAAGTAATGTTACAACCCATGGAGCGTTGTAAACAAAGCGTGTTCCAGGGACCACTGGGCTCACTGGCAAACATCTTGATTCCCAGGCCTCCTGAAGATGCCATAGAAGGCAGCTGCCATTGCTGTTGCTGTTCTTAAGTATTGTTTGAGGACTCACTTCTTCAGAGTCCTAACAGAGGCTGTTGCTTCCCTTCTTAGATTTCATTAGCATTTAATTCACTAAATCCCTTTCTATTGAAATTTGCTGGGTTTCTCAGAGCTGTTACATGGTCATGACTGATCACCTGTCAGCCCACAATACCCTGAGTTGTCAGTCTGTGATCTAACATATACTTGTGCCTTTAAAGACTGACCCCAGTCTCCCACACCCAGCCTACAGGGTTATTTGTCTTAGTCCTGCTGTAGCTCGGATTGTGCCTAACATAAGCAATTCGCTTTTTTCTTTTGAAAAACTGAATGAATGACTACATGTCTAGGTAAAAACATCCTGTGGTGCTTATTTCAGGTGAGAATGAAAAACTTGGTAAAAAGTAATTGCAATTCATATATATATACACACATATATATGCTATTAGCATATTTTATATAACAAAATGTGGAATGGCACGTACTTTTAGTTTGATATTAATCATTATTTCTTGCTTAAACAGTCAAATGGGATTTGCTGCTTGGCAGTTAAATATTTTGCTGTCCCTGGAAGACTAGAAATGTGCGTTGATGAATGTGAGCCTCCTCTCTCGGCTCTGCCTCTTACTCATTCTGTTTCTTCCTGAGCAAATTTTGAACAGGTGCTACTAGACGCCTCATTAACTGCACAGAGCCGTGGAAACCATGGGTAAGATGATTCCATTCCAGAAAGTAAGCCTTGCATTCTTTAAACACTGCACTGGACCAAAGGCATTGTGATTCATCTGGTGTTGCCACTGGCGACAGATACTGGCTTCAGATGCCAAGAGCTTTTGAATTGATGTTATGTCTTACCATTTTTTCTGATCCCACTTTCTTGTCATTATTCAGTATGCTCTCTGTCATTTATCTGTATGTTTATATGTTCAATTTTCCCATTAATATTCATTAAGTGCCTACAGGTTGTGTTGTAAACACATACACACACACATACTTCTTTTAAGGGCTCATTTGCAACTCACTTAATTCTTTTTTTATTTTGAGGATGGGTCTCAGTTATAGACCAGACTAGTGCTGAGGTCACTGGGTACCTCAGGCTGGTCTCAAGCTTTTGTGATCCTCCCAAGTACTCCCCAGCCTCTAAGTGTGGAACTACAAGTATGAGCCCCCACGCCCAGCTCATTCGTCTATTATCACTAAAACTTCCTGAGATCTCGAGGTTAGTCATTAATACTCTCACCTTATTAGGGGGCTTTGAAAGTATAGAAAGGGGTCTCCTGAAGGTCATACAGCAGAGTTGGACCTTCACTGACATCAACTGATGTTGTCATCTTAGTTTCGGTGTTTGTTCGCGTACCCTGTTTTCTATGGTAACTCTAAGATGGGGACAATAAACAGATATCGTGTCATTAGGACTGTGTACCAGTATATTCCATTCATGTTGACAGCAGAAGGTGTGTCTTGAAGAGAGTTAGAACATCCTTCAACTTGATTATGAAAGATATTTCTGCATAAAACACCCACACAGAACACAGGCAAACCTAATCTGGTGATGAGGAATCTCTTTGGAATTAACAAAGTCGCTGCAGCAATCAGGAGAGGTCACACACCTTCAGCTCTCTGACTTGACCGGATGGCATATATGGGACAACACATCTAAGCAGGAACAGCCTGGAGAAGGGGATGGGAATGGGACAAACTCTCTAGAAATCAAGCAAATGGGCATCGACTGAAGGGTTTAAAGAGGATAGAGGTTGTCTTAGTTAGGGTTACTATTACTGGGTTAAACATGATGACTTAAGGCAACTTGGAGAGGAAAGGTTTATTTGGCGTACATATCCTGAATCACAGTCCACTGAGGGAAGACAAGGCAGGAAGTCAAACTGGGTGGGAACCTGGAGGGAAGAGCTGATAGAGAGACCTTGGAGGGGTGCTGCTTACTGGCTTGCTCTCCCTGACTTGCTCGCCCTGCTTTCTTATAGAACCCAGGACGACCAGCCTAGGGATACTCCCACCCACAATGGACTAGCCCCTCCCCTTTCAACTACCAATTAACAAAATGCCCTAAAGGAGGAATTTTTCAATTTTGTGCTACAGAGAAAGTATTTTGATCATAATGACCAAAAAACGTTTCCATCATTAATGTTATTTTCGTTGCCAGGGCTAAGTACAGTCTTAAAATCATGGTGTCGTAAACTTATAAAATGTAGTAATCAATTTCCAAGACTGTTTTTTAAGTAGTTTCAGTGTATTTAAAAGGAATCAGTTATTAAATAAACAAAATGCGGTGAGTTCTAATTTGTTGGGAGGAAAAACAAGTGGTAGGAAAGAAAAAAAAAAAACCGACACAGTTCCACAACTGGGGGGCAGGATCTGGATGTTCCGTGAGGTGTGAAGGCAGCCAACATTGCTCTGTTTCTCTTGTATTTGGATGGACGTATTTTTGTGAAGCTTCCTTCTCAGCAATGACAGCCGTGAAAGCTGCACTTGGCTTTCAAATCCCTGTATCCCCCAAATACCAAGTCAAGATTAAAAAGCATATGAAACAGCCTCCTGCATTCTTCTTAGTCCAGAGGTATTATTTGTGGCAGTGTCCTTGTAGTGAGAGCAAATCTTCTTTGTTCCTAATAGCACAATCAAGCAAAAAACACCTTAAAACATTTTACCTTTTTGTCCTCTGTACACTTTTCTCTTTTGAATGCCTTATAATGATCGTGATGTATCAGTTCAGTAGTGTATGTATATAGCTTGCAAGGGATCATATAAAATCAACTTAGTATTTTTTTAAAATAAATTACTAAGATTGGGGTTTGCTCAGATCTTAGATGGGATGTATTTGGAGATGTATTTGGAGATTATCAGATTCGGATTTTTCAGGGTTCCATTTGTGGCTTTTAGTCTTTGATTTATAGGAAAATAATCTGCCTAGTAAGTGAGAAAATACAGATGTTAGGAAAGGCATTCTATCAAATGCAAGGAACAACCCATTATCCAGCTCATTTCTCATGATCACACTGTGTATGCGTATGCCCATGTGCACACGTGTGCACACACAGACACACACAAACCTCTCAAAACAACATTGCTAAAGATCCACGCTTTTAAGTGAGCCGCTTTGATTTAAAACTTGGAGCTATCCAGGCTGCAGACATCTAATGCACTGTTGATGCTCAATAAATAACAAATTGTGATATTAATAATTAAGAATTGATGGTACTGCTCCTGTGAAATGATTTTCAGAAAAATTATTCCCCCTTGACTCATAAAGAAAAACGAGAGGAAGAGACAGAGCAGTAGCTTTTAAAGGACTTTGGTTGAAGCTACTTTGTGTGCGTAGGGTGTTTTCCCCTCTTCCTCTCTGGCAAATTTGATGATCACTGAGCAAGACAAGACCTCCATCCAGTCAAGGCAGCTCCCTCCCCCAATTCTTTGTCTTCATATCTTTAGGTGGGAATGTCTAGATTGTTGAATTATATGAGTTTAAAGTACTTGACAAACATTAATTAACTGAGTGCTCTTCTTTGTTTGAAGAGTTCTGCCTAATTGTGGACATGTCTCCTGTCATCTGCTCTTCTTTTTTGATTGTTATTATCTGAAACGTGTAGTACCTGGTTTGCTTGTAGGGACGTTAGCAGTCTTTTGAAATAGGTGGGAACTGTGAAAAAAAGATACATACTGTTTACCTTAATATGAAACACTGTAATTATAAGAGATTTATGTTTATGTTCATGTATGTTACACTCCACCCATACACATTTATGCCCTCTTTTATGGTTGTGACCATGCTCTTTTTTTAAAGTCATAGATTTTGACAATTTTAACCAGTCATACTGAACCAGATTCTATTTCTGCTGAGCTAGGGGGATTGTTGAGATTGGCTTTTTAATAGCAGAAACTCAGAAAAATTCTCCAGAAAAGTGAATTAATCTTCCTGCAAAAACAAGTGTAATTGATCACCAGAGAAAACTGGCCATGCATGTCAACAGAGTCCAGGGAATTAACTGAGTGTTTATTGATTCATTACTCACTATGGATCCCTCCTTCTACTCCCCTCACCACCAAAAAAGAAGATAGGTAGCTGTGGGGACAGCAACGATACCTGACACAGGTATGTGGGCCTGGAGACCAGATGGATGACAAACTGTTAGAGATGCTGGCTTCATGGTTTGGGATAGGCTATGCACACTGTTAATTAGGAGCTCTTCTTTGAACAATGTCTTAAATAATTAGCCAGGGTAGGTATACGCCTGCGCAGGGGTGGAGTGTGGAGTTTTCAGTTGCTTAGAGAGATTTTGTATAGTAACAAAGGAACAAATGTAAATTGATCCACAATCCCAGGGCTTCTGCTTAGTATGTATTGCAAAGCAGTCTTCTAAGCAAACCACCCACCCAGACCCTTCTGTACCTGTCAGTAACCAGGAAGTACTGATAGCTGACACTTAACCACTTGTCTTTGCTCAGCTCATCAGCTGTTAGAGGCAGTGTTATATGATGATGACTGCCTGCCCGACAGAAACTGTGGTGGTTTGATGAGAAATGTCCCCTATAGGTTCGGGTATCTAAACACCTCCTTCCCAGTTGATGGTGCAGTTTGGAAAGGTTAAGGCTCTTTGGACGCAGAGCCTGGCTGGAGATGGGCTTTGAGAGTTTCTAGCCTTGCCCACTTCCCATTCACTCTCTTTGTTTCATGTTTGTGGTTGTAGGTGTCATCTATCAGCTTTCTGCTTCAGATACCTACTGTCATGCCTTCCCTGCCATTAGGGAATCTCCCTCTGGAACTGTGAGCCCAAATAAACACTTTCCTGAATTTGCCTTTGCTTAAGAAAGTCTATAGAGAAATAGAAAAGTAACTAATACAGACTTCAGTTGAAATCCTTTCCTCAATCATTTTTTGCACAGAGAAGACTTTAAGGTCCTTACCAGTAACATGGAAACCACAGTTCTAGCTACAGCTGAATTTTGGCAAGCCGTTATTCATGTATTAAATCCCTGACATTGGGCTTGGGAGATGGCTTGCTCTAAAAGCCTGATGACTTGAGATTGACTCCCCAGGACGGACATACAAGTGAATTACAGTGGTGTTCATCTATAATTCCAGCACCCCTATGCTGAGATAGGAGGTGGAGACAGAAGCTCATCGAGAAGCTCATGGGCTTGCTAGCCTGGAGTATGCAGCAGTATAGCGACATAAACAGCAGAAGAGATCCTGTCTCAAGGAAGGAGAGAATGGACTTCAGAAAAGTTTTCCTCTTGTCTTTGATTGTGTGCAGTGGCATGCATGCGTTCACATTTATCTCCCCCAACACACTGATAAATAATGCCTTAGTGCCACAGAATGTGACTGTATTTGGAGACAGGACCTTCAAATAGGTAATTAAAAAGATATATGTAAACTAGGCAGTGGTGGCACATGCCTTTAATCCTAGCACTCGGGAGGCAGAGGCAGGCAGATCTCAATGAGTTCAAGGCTCATATGGTTTACAGAGTGAGTTCTAGTACAGCCAAGGCTCCACAGAGAATCACTTTCTGGAAAAAAAACAAAAAAAGATATAGATATGTGTATACATATGTACAAAAAATGATGAAGGAAGAAACACACACACAAACTCACTCACATATATACAAAAAAGTTAAGTTCAAAGGAGGCCACTAGGGAGCCTTTGTTCCAGTCTGACTGGTATTATACAAAAGCAACTGTGGACACACAAAAGGGACAACAGAGGTGCAATGTTCTTTGGGGAGCCTGCCACCCATCTCCCAGATAATCACACAGAGAGACTTATTCTTTCTTATAAATGCCAGGCCTTAGCTTGGCTTGTTTCTAGCTAGCTTCCCTTAACTTAAATTAGCCTGTTTATCTTTTGCCTTAGGGCTTTTACCTTTCTTTGTTTCTGGGCATCTTTTCTCTCCTTCTTACTCCATGGCTTGCTGTGTAGCTGGGTGACTGGCTCCTGACGTCCTCCTCTCCTCCTTTCTATCTTTGCTCCTTGATCTTTCTTCCCAGATTTCTCCTTCTATTTATTCTAGCCTGCTAGCCCCGCCTATCCTTTTCCTGCCTCACTATTGGCCATTCAGCTTTTAGTAGACCAATTAGGTGTTTTAGACAGGCAAAGTAACACAGCTTCACAGAGTTAGACAAATGCAATGTAAACGAATGCAACACAACTTTGCATCATTAAAACAAATGTTCCACAGTTTAAACAAATGTAACCTATCTTAAAATAATATTCCACAACAGTGCATGGACACATAGGTCCCACCATGTGAAAAGGCAGAAAGAGAGGACACCTCTAGCACCAACTGGCAATTATAGCACTCTGCCCTGACCTGAGCTAGAGAGAGTTGGTGAGTCCAGCCCTGTACCCGGGAAGGCTGAGTGTGCTGCCCCATGCTCAGAGGCTTTGCCCTCATCACAGTGAAGGGAGGAATGGGTGCCTGCTTGGCACGTGAAGCCTGATGTGAGGCACAAGGCCACTTTAAAGATGTTTGGGATGGCTGTAAGTGCAGGCTTATACTTCCAGATGTTTGGAGAATTCACAATTCAAGCTGCCTGAGCTACAGAGTGAGTTCAAGGACAATGTAACTTAAGGATATGTTTACTCAAGATTAAAAAAATTAGCTAAATTAAAGTTAGGGGATATAATTCAGTGATTGAACTTGTCTAGCTATGTCCAAGGTCCTACATTCTTTTTATGCCAACTCAGTATGTAAGAATTTCCCTTTTTGTTTTCTTGGGGGAAGGGGTGCCAGATGGATATCAGCTAAGGGCCCCATGCATTCTAGGCGAAGGCTTCCTCTGAGTTACATCTGAAGTCTTTCATTCACTTTCACTTTTTATTTTGAGATAGACGATCCCTAAGTTACACGTGCTGGCCGTGAACTCTCTCTGTAGCTCCAGAGAGATCTCAGGAATGTTCTCTCCTTTCTGTGAATTAAAAAGCTTGTTGAACACAGCCATTTGTATATTCATTAGTTTAACCACTATTTACTTCAGGCCCTCTGAGGACAAATCCCCGAAGTGCTTTCTGAAGAGTGTAATAATAATTGTTTCATTATGTCAAAGGCAGTTGTCCAGTCCTTTCTTGTATTAGTGTGGATTTTATTTCATGGAAGTCGGTGGATGTCTGCCAAGCAGCACAGACATCTCTGTAGGTCACAGGCCTTTTTGCAGCAGTTCGTGAGGAGACACTCACTTCTCCATTTCACAGGCGAGAAAAACAAGGTTCAGAGTCACAAAACTGGCCAAAGCTTAAGCCAGGAAGGAAGCTCAAGTTATTCTGATTTTAGAGTGCATGCTTTCTTTCTTTACTTGCATAGGAAACAGCTGAGAGAGAGAAGAGAGAGAGAGAGACAGAGAGAGACACAGAGAGAAAGACAGAGAGAGAGACAGAGACAGAGACACAGAGAGACAGAGACAGAGAGAGAGACAGAGAGACTATGCCACAGTTGAGGGCCTTTCTGTTCAGTATGGAAAGTCAAAGACTCTTCATAAACATCGCTTACTTTAACTTAGGCCTGGAGTGTTCAGATGGGCATGTCATCATTTACCACTCGCTTTCCCAGATATTTGAGAGAGTCCTGGTTACAGCTGGGCCCTGTGGACCTTCACTGTTTACCACAGTCCTACTCAGGAGTTGCTGGGGAGTTAGTTCAGTCCAGGCCTGGCAGGGAGGGTGGGGACAGCTAAGGCTACAGGATGTGTGCGCAATGGGAGCTGGCGGTTCCTCTTGACGCGGCCTGGCTGCTTTGTGTCTTTGGGAGATGAGGTTTCCTGAGGCTCAAGGCTGCTCTCCTTTCAAGTCTATCTAATCTCTAGCTGGATGGCGGCTTGGATGTATGTTAGTGAACAAGCAGATGCGGGTTTTTTGATGGATTAAGAAGAAACCCTCTGTTTCCCTGAATTTACATAGAATGTTGTTTTGTATCCACCCACATGCAGGTCATGGAATTCTATGAGCTCAGTTTACTGGAAACACGATTCTTTCTGTTTAACTACAGGCTGATGTTGCTAATGGCCATTTACAAAGTACTTTAACAGGTGTCTCCTTGTTGCTTATTTCAGCAAATTCTGGGGTAGATAATTTTCTTCCTTTTCCTGTTAAGGGACCCGAGGCTCACAGGGTTTATGATGACTTGCCCAGAACCATGGATTCCCACAGTGGTAGAGGCATGGGAAGGACATTTCGCTGAATGAAAAGGGTTGCAAAGGCTGAGGTCCTTTG
The DNA here is from genome assembly GCF_950005125.1 of Chionomys nivalis. NCBI lineage: Eukaryota > Metazoa > Chordata > Mammalia > Rodentia > Cricetidae > Chionomys > Chionomys nivalis. Next base: position 27,672,563 of record NC_080099.1, on the reverse strand, counting down.
GCCATGCTACAGCTAAGCTGCCTCCTCCATAACGTAATCCTATGGAAACTTGAAGATGCCAGGCTCCCAATTCACAGCTCCTTTTCACTGAAAGGCTCATGTGCCTTTCTACTCTTCCCAGATATCGACTGGGAGTCAGAGCCCCCTATGGAAGGCTCCCTCTAAATCTCTTCTCCCTAGGACAGCATTCAAGAACTGCAGCTGGCCATGGCCGAGCTCTGCTGTTGAATGGGCTCAGTGGGCAGTGGCTGTGCTCTGGGCAGACCTGTCAGATCCCCTTTATGTGTCAATGTGTTTGGTGCGATTTGCTTTTTAAGCACTGGTGGGTGTTTCCTATGGGTGCGGTGCCAACTGGTAGATGTGAAGATACTTCTGCTTAGAAAACTCCAAGATACTGGGCGGCAGTGGCACAGACCTTTAATCCCGGCACTTGGGAGGTAGAGACAGGCAGATCTCTGTGAGCTCGAGGCCAGTCTGGTCTACAAGAGCTAGTTCCAGGACATCTCTTTTATACAGAGAAACCCTGTCTTGTAAAACCAAAACAAAGAGAAAGCTCTGAGGTGCAGTTTGCCCCCGGCCTCCCTCCCCAACACCACAAGATTGGGGTGTCACTTCCTTGGTGCTTTTCCTGACATCTTATACTTTGACTCTCTGACCTTTCTTACTTCCTTATCAGAGACCCTGGGAGGACTTCCTCAGGAAGTCAATCCACAGGAGACATCAACCCCAATTCAATTTTAGGGAAGCTGACTTTGGAGAAAGGGTATTAAAGGAAGGGCGCTAGAGATAGCTCCCCAAGTCTACCGGCCACCCTACTTCAATATTCATTTTCATGTCTCCAACTGAGTGGTTGCAATGTTTATTAGTCAACTGTGCTTAGGTTATTCAAATCTTTGAACTTTGTCCATATCTAAAATAAGACAGAGAATTCTAGCACCTGGAAGGTGAAGACCAGAGGAGCATGAGTTCTAGGGCGGCCAGGGCTAAATAGTAAGAAGGAGAGGAGGTGAGGGTGGGAGGGAGAAAGAGATAGGAGCACAGCCACTTCTTAGAACAATGGTAAGCATTTAATCAGATGAGGTGGTAAAGCAATTAATCTAACAGCCACGGTCATTATTTAGATATTATTACCTATGTTGCTTGCAATATTTTGCTTGGTAATTTCTCTCTTAGCATTCTGGAAAACATTGTTAGCAGAATGAGTCAAAGTCACAGAGTAATTCCACAGCAGTGCAACCTTGTATCTCTGTAAATTTCATGGACTTAGAGACAAAAGCCGTTTATGGCCGTGTAATCCAAATATCTCCGGATTTAGCAGCTGCTGACTGCAAATGCAGTCACATCATATTAAACTCGAATGTCAATAGTAGCCAACAAAGCCCCAGTTGACGGGCTTCTCGTTGACTCAAGGAAGCACAGACTTTCACCGCACCCCTCTAAAGGGTACTTACACCATCGACAGTTACTCCTCACCACTACCTGCTGCGCCCAGATTTGTAGCCTAACCTCTTTGCTCTTCTTTGCTGACCCTCGTCTGCCAGACTGCTCCTACATCCCTTCTGTTGGAGCACTACTGTTGAGGTGGATATTTCCATACCTAGTGTCTTTATAACAAATGGGACAGCACCACTGGTTAAGGCTTAAGAGATCCTCTTTGCTGCTTTTGTGAAAACAGAGGATATTTCTTTTTTATTCTTTTGCATCCATCTGAGATAGTTCCACTAGGTTGCTTGAGCTGTCAGTAGTTGCTGACAAGAGTTCTTAACTGTCAGGTACCAGAGCAAGGACTCCGATGAGGCCAGGTTCAATAATTCAGCAGACTGTGTGGTGCTAAAACCCTTTCCCCATGGCCTTTGTTCTGGATGCATAAGTCTTCATAAAACTCGAAAGCCACTGGCCTTCTGCTGAATCAGGACTTGCTCCGTTGTGCTTCAATGTCAGGGAGAGTGATAGCCACCATGTCTCATAGCTACCAAAGGAAGTATCTCTCTGTGTGTGTATAGACGCAGGAAAGGTAAAAAGGGCCCATGCTGGCTTTATCAGATCTAGAATTTTCAGGCTGTTTCAATCAGTGCACCCTTTGCTGTCAGGCTCCTTGAGGGTCAGGAGCTCCGCCACCTGCTACCACTCTGTAGCAATAAACACCCCTCCCCCTCAAATCAAGCCCTGTTGCTGCATCTTATGACCAAGATAAAGCAATTCCTATCTCAACCGCGAGTGACTGCGGCAGCTACAGCCTGGAAGGAAGGAGCATAATTTCTCCCTGGATTAAGTAGCCTTTTATTTAGCAGAGATGATGCCCCCAGGCCATGATTTGGAAGGCACAATGAAACAGCAATAGCCAAACCAATCAACATAAAAAGTAAGTGAGGACTTTCTGGATGAGAAGGTAAAGGAAGCGAGAGTGAGAAGCAGGAAAATCAGCCACACAGTGGAAGGCTGCCAGTCCCTGGGAGCAGCACACGTTAGACACCTGCCTAGGTCGTTCAAAGACAAGGGATGCTATGTCCTGCTCAGGGGCTAACTGCAGGTGAAAGGTAACGGCCTGCTGTGGAAGTGTTCTGAGGAGAGTAAGGGAGAGTCTCTCTTCTAAACGTGAGGAACAGAATGGGGAACACGTTGAGGAGCAGTGGGGTGGGTTGCTGACTTTTGGGGATTTGCAGAAATATTGGGAGGAGACTGCCAGCTAATTCTATGTAATTCTCTCAGGATGAGCTGAGCTTAGCTGATAGTGGAATGACGGTTTCCTTCTGCGTGCACCGCTTTTGCCCACCTCTGCGGTGTGAGGCTAAGTTTGAATCAGGGCGCTTTTAGTTTTATTTGTGCTGTCATCCCCCACCCGTGATGTTCCTCAGATCCACGCAAATCTTTGCAGGCAGTGAACAAGAGGGAGGAACGGTGTGTGCAATTGACATGGTGAACCTACTGATCCTGGATAAAAATTTCAGATAGGTACCCAGCCAGGGAAAGTTCCGCAGATAGCCCAGCGTTTGGGAATCAGAGGCGGGGGAAAAAAAGTGGGGGAGGGAAAGAAAGGGAGATGGAGGCCGGAAGACGTGGGAACTTTGTTCCAGCTTGCTGTGGTGGCAAACATCTGTAATAACAGCACTCAGGAAGCTGAGGCAGGAAGACCTTGAATTCCAGCTCAGCCTGGGGCACCGTAATGTGACCCTGGTACAAACTGACAAACAGACAGACAAACAAAATGTTAAGTTGTCAAGTGATCTTTTTTCAGCAGGTATAGCTTATAGATTCTCAACACTCCAAAGGTGATTTAAAACCAAATCTCCTCCTCCCCAGTTAAGATCCAACACAGATGGGGCATTGTAAGCATACACATAACATTTTAAAATTGTTAAATGCAGTCTTTACTTGGCAAGTCCAGTTCATAGAATGTCAACACTCCAAAGTTAACTTAAAATCAGATATTATCGGTGCTGCGGGCTGGACCTTGTGGACTTGATTTTGTTCTGCTCTTCAGGCTGTTATAGGTTTCTTTTTTCTCCAGGAGGAAAAAATGGCTTCAGTTGCAATTGATCCACAACCGAGTGTGGTGACCAGGGTGGCCAACATGCCCTTGGTGAGCTCAACCTATGACCTGGTATTCTCCGCTTATATCAGTACAAAGGACCAGCATCCATATTTGAGATCCGTGTGCAAGATGGCAGAGAAGGGTGTGAAGACCGTGACCTCTGTGGCTGTGACAAGTGCACTGCCCATCAAAGCTGGAGCCACAAATTGCTGTTGCCAATACCTATGCCCGCAAGGGGCTAGACAGGACTGAAGAAAGACTGTCTATTCTGAATCAGCCTAGAGCTGAGATTGTTGCCCATGCCAAAGGTGCTGTAACTGGGGCAAAAGATGCAGTGACGACTACTGTGGCCGGGACCAGAGATTCTGTAGCCAGTACTATTACAGGGTGGTGGATAAGATTGAAGGATCAATGACTGGCAGCGTGGAGAGGACCAAGTCTGTAGTCAATGGCGGCATCAACACAGTTTGGGGGAGTCAGATGGTGCAACGTGTGAGCAGCGGGGTAGAAAATGCACTTGCCAAGTCAGAGCTCCTGGTAGACCAGTACTGCCCTCTCACTCTGGAAGAGCTAGAGACAGAAGCAAAAAAGGTGGACAGATTTTATATGGTTCAGAAGCCAAGTTACTATGTAAGATTGGGGTCCCTGTCCACCAAGCTCCGCTCCCAGGCCTATATCAGCAGGCTCTCAGCAGGGTTAAAGATGCCAAACAGAAATTCGGAAGATCATGTCTCAGCTTCATTCCACTGTTCATCTGATTGAATTCGCCAAGAAAAACATGCACAGTGCCAAGCAGAAAATCCAGGGCGCCCAGGATAAGCTCTGTGTCTCGTGGTGGCATGGAAGAGAAGCATTGGCTACCATGACACTGACGAGTCCCACTGTGCTGAGCACGTGGAGTCATGCACTCTGCCTATTGCCTGCAACCTGACTCAGCAGCTCCAAACTACATGCCAGACTCTCCCGCCCAACGTCCAAGGGGCACCACAGAATGTCCAAGATCAGGCCAACCACTTGGGGGTGATGGCAGGTGACATCTACTCGGTGTTCTGCAATGCTGCTTCCTTTAAGGAAGTGTCTGACGGCTTCCTCGCTTCCAGTAAGGGGCAGCTGCAGAAAATGAAAGAATCCTTAGATGGTGTGATGGATTACCTCGTTAACAACACGCCTCTCAACTGGCTGGTAGGTCCCTTTTATCCTCAGTCTACCGAGTCTCAGAATGCAGAGGTGGACATGAACAGCCAGAAGGCCCGGGAGTCTGAGTTCAAAACTCACTGAACCTGTCCTTGTCACCAGTGCATGATGTTAGCCAGGTGATGCCTTTTGCTATTTTGAAATTAACCTAATAGATGACTTTAGATTGGAAAAGGAGCTAGCTCAAACAAAGGTCCTCATTATGGTCACTAGTGGCTGAATTAAGAGCTCTAAAGATGTTGGCATTGCCACATGACTCCCCACCTCCCTCCCGGCTGGCAGGTGGAACGTGTTAGGCACGTGAGAGCCCAGCCAGAACTTAAAAGCCCAGGTGTACTTCCACGTTCTTGTCTGTGGCCTTTGTGCTATTGGCTGTAAATATCTGTCTGTACTGAATAAAGATTCATTCATGAGGCTTAAAAAACAAACAAAAAATCAAATATTGTCTGCCTCTGTTAAGCCTCACATGCATAGACAGTGGGTGGAGTCTGGTTTCTTTCTCAGGCTTGGAACAGAGTAGGGAAAAAAGAGTTAAAATGGGACAGGAATTTCTTACTTGATTGGCATAGTCTTAGATGGGTTTGTGGTCTATGGGTCTGAGAGGTGTTTGGTGGAGGCCCCTCTATTAGGGCTACAGAGATTAGAAGGCTGGCAATGTCCTTAGCTATTTTCCACTAAGGCCTGTTTGTCTCTCTAGGAAATCTGATTGGAAAGGGAAGACAATGAGCCTTAGAATTTCTTTGTTGTAGAACCCATTTCTGCCTGTGGGAAATACTATTTTTTTTTCCTCTTGACAAACTATGGGAACATAGGTTGTCCAATTCATCAGCTCAGCCCACCTTTTAAAATGGGACTTAGACACGAGCCTCCATGCTCTCTAAACAGTAGCTGGTCACTGGACTTGAGATGAAGGGTAGACAGCATCCTCCCTGCCATGCGGGAAGTACTGGGCACAGCAGAGTTCTCTCACGCATAACAGACTGCAGCTCCTCTGAGTCCAGATGTCTATGTGTTCTGTGTAAGTAAAAGCGTTAGAGACATCTCACCCATTCTTGTCTCCAACTGAAGTTTCTGCACAGAAGAATGAAATCATTAGGTTGTAATATACACCGGCTTTATGCTTTAGCTGAAATTCCCTCAGAAGCCCTGTCACTCCTCCTTAGAATGTGACCTTCGCCAGGACAACCCCACCCCTCAGACATGAAGGTGTTAGTCTGCATTCCTATAGTACTGTGGTGATATATTTTCTCTTTCACGGGAAGATTTCTTTCTAATGACAGTAAATGAGTGCCAGGCTAAGTGGGAAGAAGGCTATTTGCTCTGTAAACTGTCCAGTGGGCTGTTGACATGAGGTGTTGTTGACCAGGTAGTAGCTGAGATCCTGGAGGCATGGGGATTCGTACCAGCAAATCAGTGTCTGAGCTGGGTTTTCAGTTTCAGTGAGCACGTGCACCCATCGGATGTATCGACACAGCCCAAAGCTAAGGGCAGATTGAGGATGACTTGTTTAATTTGATTGACTGAATTGCAAGACTGGGTCATTCACCATGTAAAATATCTAGACTGTAATGATCTGATATTGGCTGTCTACATTCACCAAACTAGATAATCAGCAAAATACCACTTGACTTTGTGATCTACAAACAAGAATTGTGGCTCATTTAAAGTCATGACTTTGGTGTTCCCATCTGTGCAGATGGTTTCAACATTTGTTTCTACCTCAACTTTGACATTTTTTCTAAACGGGCAATATTACTTTCCAACAGTCATCATGCATCTTTAATAGACTCCCCCACTTGCATTTTCTCTCCTGAGCATCTCATCCTGTAATTCTCTTGATTCCATCTCAGTCAGCTTTAAGATCTCCAGGTCAACTTTGACTACTCCCTCTTCTGCCCTTTCCCTCCACAGACTGTCAGATACCAAGTCGAATCAATTTTGATCTCAAAATGGCTTTCAACTCTTCCTCCTCCTCCCTCATTTTCTTGTCATGCTATCCTATAACTCATCAAAACCCAGCCTACCATCAGTACAGATACTGTGTAGCTGACCTTGGCATTCTAGCATTGCCTCATTCCAAACCTTCCTTTTCCTCTGCCTACAATCCCCTGGAGGATTCTCACTGGTGTAGACTTCCTCCTGCCTGTCTCAGGGTTGCAAGGCTTGTCTATAACATGTCTTTCCCTTTGATCTCTGCTCACACCCCTTCATGTATCCTACCGAACCATCTAATCTTTGGGTATCTGCATTGACTCATTTCCTTCCTATACACACACTACTCCTTTGAGCAGCTCCACGCTCATCGCTTTAGTCTTTCTACTTCCCTCCAGGTCCATCTTGTTTCCTCACAAGTCAGTTAGCTACCACGTCCTCACAGGCTTCCTTTCAGGCTCTTGCCAGCAAGAATCTTTCCCCAATCTACGCTCCACTGTACTTTAGCGGGGACCCGTCTACTCTGTTTCCTCTAGGCTGTAAATTCTTTCGGGACAGGATTTGTGCAGTCCTCTCTATATTCTACAAGCTCCATATAGTTTAGAAATAATAGCTGTATTTTATTTGTCTGCCTCTCTTTTAAATTAATTTGTAAAGTCAGCATAAAATGTAAGGAGTTTCATTGTGGCATTTTCCTGCATTTATGTCATTATACTTTGTTGTTATTTAGTCCGCTTTCCTGTAGTACCTGTTCTTAAAATAACTGTTGAATAAATGAATGCTTGTCAAAAATGCAGTCTTTCAGTGTGGTTGTTTCTTCTCCTCTTGTGTGGAATACATCTTCTTATTTGATTAGGTAAACTGATGTGATGAAAAAAATTCCTTCAAGAGCATGGAATGCGCTCTTGTGGCTTTCTGTTCCCTGGTCTTTGCCAATGTTTGAGGCACTAATTATAAGGAGAAAGGGAAGTTCACGGCAGAGGAAATGACCATGAAAATTTTAGCTATAAATGGAAAATAATAGGTTTTCCAGGAAGGACATTATGAAAGGCAATAGTCCTCTTGGGCAGTGTTGTTTTTAAGAGGAATCTTTTTTTCAAAGTAACATCTTAGTTTTTTTTTTTTTTCTTTCTTTTAAAGGAGAAACTGAACTCGTAGGAACATAGGATAATCAAATCATTGTGAAATCTGGCCAGACTTTTCCTGGAATTTTGTAGCCTGTTAGGTTTCATGAGATTAGACAGGAGAGGTAAAAATGCCCACTGCACTGGAGAAAAGGGCTGATAGTGACGGATTACAGGAGTGGCCATGTGCAGCAGACCACTGTGTCCTGCAGATGTAGAGCTGCTCTCACTTCTACCTGCCTGCCCAGAGCATGGGAGCACAAAGGCAAACCAAAGCAGGATATTCGAACACAAAGGAAAAAACGGGAGGAGTCTGCAAACTCAAGGACAGCGGTAGGATTGTCTTCGGGCACATATCACAGGAATAAAATGAAATGAGCACTTGAAGATTTAGTGTCAAGTTCAGCTAGAGTTTGAAGTCATCAAAGTGTCCTATGCTGATATCTCCCTGAAAGATTTGAATTAGAGTCTTTCTGTCAAACAGTGTAATAGGTCATAGAGGGGCATGCACATAAAGAATGGATCTCAACATATTACTGTAACATATAACAGCTGCTAGATTAAATGCTGTTAGGTTAAAGGCCAGACATAGCTTAGATTGTTTTGAGACAGGGTTCCTCTGTGTAGTCAAATATTCATAAGGTCCAAATACACTTCTGCCTAAGGGCAAGCACACAAACTCTATGCGTCATCACTTGCTTCAAGAAGAGCCACCTACCATTGTCTTTGGAGACAGGGTCATTCATGGGCCTGAAGCTCAATTATTAGATGAGGCTGACTGACCAGTGAGTCACGGGATTTGGTCTGTCTATGCCTCCCCATTTAGAAAATATTCTTTAAAAAATATTGTTTGACAATTTCATTTATGTATACAATGTGCCTTGATCACATCATTGTCCAACTATTCCCACCAGTTCTCCCCTAACCTCCCTACACATGCCCCTATCTCACCTTCACATCCTCTACCTCCTCATCACTCTTTTGATACTTTACTAAGCCTGATTAGTGCTATCTGCATGAGCAAGGGCAATCTGCTAGCAGCTACACCTCTGAAGAAAAGTGGTCCCCTGCCTCCCTCAGAAGTTATCAGTTGTAAATAGTTCCTCAGCTAGATGTGGAGTCTCATGAGACCTGTTAGATTTATGCTAGAATGTTGACTGGCTTGATTTTGGGCAGCTAACCACAGAAGCTATGAGTTCATGAGTGTAATGGCCATGCCATGTCTATAAGACAGCATTTCTGCCTCTCCCCTACCTTTTACATTCTTTCTGGTAACTCTTCTGTGATATACCCAAAGCCTCAGAATGATTACTATAATCTATGGGTATAAACATAAATATTTAGAAGGCAGCTTGTTAACATTCCTGTTTAGCAAAACAACAGTTGTTGGTTCTTTCCCCTCATCTCAAGAGCCTCTAATCTCCCTAGCCATGGATTTTGATCAGATTTAGAGTCCCAGACATCAATTCCCTCCTATGAATTTCAAGTCAAATTAGATAATAGTTGTGTTACTTCCCTAACACTCATGCCACTATTGCACCCATGGGTGCATTCTGCTTGAGAGGTCAGCACAGAGTGTGCAGGGTTCACTACTACATAAGTATTTGGTCATCTCTCTCCTTCAGTGGCCTACAGAGCACCTTGGGTACAATGGAAGCTAGCCAGCATGAAAGAAGCTTTCAGGCCAGTTTCAGTTTTATTTCTCTTTGTGCTTAAAACCAGAGTATGTCGTGTCTTCAGCAATAGAACCTTACTGTCTAACTGTGATTGATGATGAAAGCAACGACAGTAGCCTGTGTTGTTTTGAGAAACCCTGGAGCCTCACTGACCAAAAGCTCATAGGACGTATCCCACACCTGGTATTTTCACTTAATAATCTATGTCTTCTAGGAGAAGCATTATTTACCTATACAGGGTACCTCTGTTAGAACTTCTTTTTCACATCATGTGTGTTCCTAATATCCCCTCATTCCTGAAGGCCTTTCCCATCCCTTTGGATGCTGGACTCTTTCTAACTTCCTGACCTCTACAGACACTCCAAATTGAACATGCACATAAATGCGAACATTTGAAGCTAGAATGCACATGTGAGAGACAACATGCAGTGTTTGTCTTTCTGGGCCCTCACCAGGTATTTTCACACAGTTTAGAAGATTGAATCCTTGTTCTTGTGCTTCTAGGGCAAACATGTTAACGACTGAACCATCTCCACAGCCTCATACTCTTTGGTTGTGTGTGGTTTTCCAACACAGGTGATTCCCTGGGCCTAGGCCTTAAACTCTTTCCCCTCTACTCACTCATGTATCTGTGACTTAAAGTCATCTGCTGATTGATGATCCCCAAACATCCAACTTCAGCCCCATCTCCTTCCCAAACTACTGACTAGAACCTGCCTGCCCTCTCCTGTTGGATACTAACAGACATCTCTATGCCCAAAGCTCAGTCCCTAGTCCTCCTCCGTAAATCCACCTGTCCTATGGGGTTCTCCAGGCTAGCAAGCAGCATCCGATCTTCTAATCGATCTGGTGAAAAATGACTGATGCAACAGATGTCATCTCTGCCCTTTCTTCATTCTCATTCCTGTTTGCCAGCTTTACCTTTGAACTGCATATAACTAACCACATTTTACCCTTCCTTCCTGGGTTCCCACTCGTCTACTTGATCCTCTAACCTCTTTGTAGAGACTAGTTAACTTTTGGAAGGTGACTCAGGTCATTCCTCTCTCTCCTCCACTCTAATTCTCTCAGTGGCCTCCATCTCACTCCCATTTCTATGACTCAAAGTCATATGCAGACTGGTGACTCCAAGCCGTAACAGTTAAAGCCCTTGTGGTGGGCCCAGAAGAGCTCAGATTCTCTCCTTATCTGCTATCTCTCACTTCCTTCTGTCACACTGACTTCCTTGCTGCTCCTTTAAGCTCTAGGCATACTCTCATGTCAGGATCCTCCAGTGCTTTTTAACCTTAGCGTATACCACCCTTGTTATAAACATTGCTGCTTATTCCTAACACCAAGTCTTTGCTTGCTGTACCCTTTCTGTTAAACCTTCCCTGAACTTGTTAAAAGTCCAATCCTGACCTGTCTCCTTTATTTTATATTTCCCTGCAGTGTTTATTACTAGCTGACACAGAATACATTCACTTTATTTACTTATTACTTTTCTGCACTACCAGAATCCAAGCCCACGAATGTAGTTATCATTTTCAATTTTGTTCACTCAGGTTGTACACTCAGTGCCTAACACAGTACCTGACCTTAATAGGGCACTCGGTTCTTATTTTTAAAATTAATTTAATGACTATTTGGAAAAAGAGAAGGCTGACTTTCTCTGAGGCATGATGCTTTGACCTTTAGAACACCTTGATCATTTTAGTTATAACGAATGTTCTTGGTGTTTGTTTTTCTCCAAGACATAAATACAACATGTCTTCATTCTCTACTAGATTCATTATTGCTGATTGACACAATTAATAAAGATTATAAATTATATTATTATTGAAATGACTGAAGAAGTGAGCTATTTAAAGATTCAACAATTGTTTGCTTTTGTGTTAAAAAAAAAGAGTTGTGGGATTTCTTTCCAAAGATCTGAACATATGACAGTTCTCTAGTTTTCTTTCTGATGCTGTGATAAAAACCATGACCAAAGCAGCTTTGGGAGGAAGGGCTTGTTTGGCTTATAGTTATAGCTCATCATCAAGAGAAGCTAGGACAGGAGCTCAGGCAAGAACGTAGAGGCAGGAACTGAAGCAGAGACCATGGAGGAATGCTGCTCAATTGGCTTGTTCTCTTTGGCCTGCTCAGCCAACTTTTTGATAAAACGCAGGACTACATGCCCAGGAGTGGCACCATCCACAGTGAGCTTCCACATCAATTATCAGTCAAGAAAATGAGCTATGGACTTGCCCACAGGGCATTATAGTGGGGGCTATTTTCTCAATTGAGGTTCCCTCTTCCAAAATGTCTCTAGCTGGTGTCATGTTGACTTGAAACTGGCTAACATGGTTTATGTACATGTTCATCCTTGAAGTAGCCCCTGAAGATTCATGCTGGGTGGTGTCTAATTCCTTCATCAAAAAGAAGCAATGGACGATTGCTCCAACCTCTTTTTGACTTTCAATAATAATAATAGCTGTAACTTGGTGCTATTCTGTCAAATCATAACTGTCACTAAAAAAGTATTTGTACATTGTTTTTGTTTAGATACCACATAGAAAGTGGCATACGAAGTTGGTGATTTGTTCTGATGTCCATTAATATATTATGAAACTTAAAATAGTGGGAATTTCATAGGTGCATCCTCTAACTAAGTACATAACGAAATGGGTTTTGTTTGTTTGTTTATTTTTCCCTTCTGTGTGACTATGTGGAGGAGCACAGCACAGCTCTCCTTGTGAGAAGACTCACTGAGGGGATGTAGCTGGGGGACAGCCTTGAGTGGCTACAGACCTACAATAGTATTCCTGCTAAGGTGATGTTTCTTTTCCCTGGGCTGTTTCCAATTAATGATTGAATTAACTAGGACCAGGTAGAGTACTGACTTTTCTCACAGTCAGTCATGGCATAGGGTGTCCACATTGGCTTGGCTGAGAAATTCTTAGAGCTGCATTGCAGTCTAAAGCTTTTCCTTCCCAACTTCCTTCTTTACAGATGTTGCATTAATATTGCCATTTCACAGATGTTGCATGCATATTGCTGGCTCTCAGATGTTGCCCGCATAGTGCCATCTTACAGATGTTGCATGTGTATTGCCATCTTACAGATGTTGCATGTGTATTGCCATCTCCCAGATGTTGCACTTGTATTGCCATCTTACAGATGTTGCGTGCATGTTGCCAGCTCTCAGATGTTGCATGAGTATTGCTGTCTCACAGATGTTGCATGTATATTGCCAGCTTTCAGATGTTGCATGTGTATTGCCGTCTCACAAATGTTGCATGTGCATTGCCATCTGGAGTTATCTTTGACCCTGTGTTCCTTGACACCTTATCCTTCATCGATGACTTCCCCCCAAAATGTCTCTAGCATTTAATCCTGTCCTGGTGTCTGCTTCTCAGAAACTCTGAATTGTTGCAAGAGGTTCCAGCAGCAGCAGCAGCAGTCCAAGATAACATTCATGAGAAGGGATCTAGGGACTGGCTCACTTATTGCTTTGTTGACAAGAAGAATTACATCCTGAAAGGAATATGGGACACAGATGCTCTGCGGCCCAATTGACAAAGAATTCACCTGTGATGACAAGTGGAAAATGTCTAGGTGGAGAATAATGTCTTTACCAATGTGATGATCCAGGTATTTGCAGGCTATAGGAATAATATCTATAAAAGCTGCAAGGTTGTCTGGTTATTACTAAATTATTTGTAGTGATGCTTCTGGGGGTGGAGGTAAGGAAAACTTCAATAAAAAAGCAACAAAAACAAAAGAACAACACTCAGCTTGTTAATAATCAGTGAAAAGCCTGTGAGAGACAGAAACCCTCATCCTGCCCTCAGTACCCGATGGAGAGGTCTTCATCTTGCCCTCAGTACCTAACAGAAGGATCCTCATCTTGCCCTCAATACCTGGTAGAGAGGTCCTCTTCCTGCCCTCAGTACCCAACAGAGAAGTCCTTTTCCTGCCCTCAATACCTGATAGAGAGGTCCTCTTCATACCCTCAGTACCTGATAGAGAGGTCCTCATCTTACCCTTGGTACCTGACAGAGAGGTCCTCATCTTGCTTTTGGTACCCAACAGAGAGGTCCTCATCCTCTGTAGTTGGAGGTAAGATACATATGGGAAGCAGCCTCAGTATAATAGGATTTCAGAGATTGGGGCACAAGTGATTTGCTTAGTAAAGGCAGGTATGTTACACTGATTTCACTGACTGAGATTTGGGGTAGAATCATTTCCATTGACGTTCCTGAGGACTGTGTCTCTATTGGAATCTTCACAGTGAAGCAATGTGGGAATGCATCTATGACCATGTGGTCCAGCAGTCATGACACAAATTGCTGCATCTAGAAGGAATTGCTTTCATGCAGTTAGAAGCCAAAGGCTTCCATGAAGTGCTGGATTAGAAATTACACTGTAAAATAAACCAGAGACTATGCCACACTATGTCTCCAGGGAAGCAACCTTGAGTCAATGTACCCACTGGCCATCTTCCTCAATTACCCATTGGGGAAACCATGCTTCCCATTTTTGTGACTATGGGTTGGGAGTATATTTTTGCCAGAGGGCACAATAAGGATCTGAATGGACCATGAGTTATTGTTTGTGATACTTTGAAGTCCTTGTGTTTAGAAAGTAGGCAGAAAAGAAGTCATCATCTTGGCAGGGACAGTGGTTCCATCAGATGGAATCTAAGGCAGCTGTGAGGCAGTGGGAAAACCCAGAAACCTGTAAAACCAAATTTACCTTGGTCCCTCTTCACATTTGTTGCTTAGTTCTGCCCAAGCAGAACCCCACAGGCACTCTGGCTGACGAGTGGTTACCAGCAGCTCAGATGACTCTGAGCAAGCTTGAATCATAGAATCAAGAAAGCCATTAATATCAGCCCATGTGCTTGTTGAAGGAGGAAGGCTAGAGTAAGGGTGAGGGAGGGACATGGTGAGAGTAGCTGTAGTCTCAAGTTCAAATGTCACCCCACAGCTGTAGTTCTTTCTATTGTCCTACCTTCCTCTATGTTCTGCACCCTGCTCCCCGCCCGGAGAGAAAGACCAGTGGACCCGGAAAAGGCCAGTTCAGCATAGAGAGCTGTGACAGTTTCATCTTCATCTGCACTGTTTGTTGCCACGGAATTTTATATCTGTATTATAATTGCTATCATCTTTCAATATTTTCTCAGAGTTCTTATATCCACTTCAGCTATTTTTACTTCCCCCTATAACTTTTATAAACATTGAAACACATTAAATTTTCAGAAGCACGTACAAATTATCAGGATGCTTAACTGTAGCTTCTGAAATTCAAGAGGTGGTTTGTGTAACCGTATGCATTGCAGAAAGTATAAATCCAAGCTTTAGAAAACTAAGTAAATAACCAAAAGCTAACATCATTCTTCAAAATAGTCGCTACCCATCTCTCTTTGTCAGTGTTGACAGGTAAACATGTAGGTGTGCAATGTCAGTAGTTTAAAGCAGGGATTCTCGACCTGGGGGGCACAGATCTGATGTCCTGCATATCAGATATTTACATTATGATTCATAACAGTAGCAGAACTACATTTATGAGGTAGCAATAAAATAATTTTATCGTTGGGGTCACCCCAACATGAGGAACTGTATTAAAAGGTTGCAGCATTAGGAAGGTTGAGAACTGCTGAGTTATTATATGTAAAACTGGAACCAGCTGGAACCTGGTGGAGTTTGTTACGTAGGGTTGACAATTCATATTTATATAGGTTTCTCTAGGTTGGTTTTAAAAAATGAATCATTTGAGAGGCACTGAAAACTCTGGGTTAATTAAGGCAAGCATCATTTTTATCCTGTTAAATACTGAAGCTCACATAAGCTTGGTAATTTGTCTAAATCACAAACTACAAATGTTAGCTACAGTTGTTTTTGAACCCTGGGTCATATGATTCCAAAATCTATTCCCTTCCCAATAATGTAAGTAGCTTCCTTCTGATAACTAATCTTGGTTGTCAGTGACTACATCTGGTATCAACTAAACTCAAGACTATGAAGGATTTTCTTGATTGGATCATTTGAGGTGGGAAGACCTACCCTTAATCGGGACTACACCTTCTGGTGGCAGTCCACATAAAAGGATATAGAAAAAGGAAGCTTTTGCTTTTTGCTTGCTTGCCTTCACTCTTACTGACAAATTCACCTATACTGTTGCTAAGGTATTCCTTTGCTGGTATCATAACCTACTTCTTCAGAAGTTCAGTGTAGACTGAAGACCAGCTGAGAAATCCAGTCTGGTAGGCTGAACAACTACTGGATTCACTACAGGATTCTTGGCCCTTTTTTTGAGAGACGGATGTTGTTAGACTAGCCCAACCACAGCCTGTACGCCACTCTAATAAATGCCTTTTTAAATATGTGTTCAATCAGTTCTGTTCCTTTATAGAACCCTGACTAACACACTCATTTTCAGAGTCAGGCTCATGGTGTTTTTCAGATAAAACACTAGCAAAGTCAGGACAAGAAAGGCCAATTCTTGTATTTCTAATTGTCAATGATTGTCCATCCATTGAAAAAATTGCAGCATGCTTGTGGCCTTTCCCGGGGTAAGAAGCCTTCATTAGAGGGCCCATCATGTTGACGTTTCCTACTTCAAAATATCCTTAATTATCTAAAAGATGGAAAAAATAGATGGGACATGAAAAGAAACAAACAACATTAATTTTCAAATCAAAATTCCAATGGAAAAAGAATAATTTCTCTACACCTCTGGGTTTATATTCTGTGATATGCAGCAGACCAGTGCTCAGACTCATGCTGTTTTTCTGAAGTCCCTTTATTTATTTTTCATTAATCTGCCTCCCTTGTGTGCCTGGCCCTCAGTAATCTGCTCATCTCTAGCATGATCTATACTATAATCCATCGTTTCTCTTCATGCATTTTAATGAAGCAGTTTTTGCCTCCTTTACATAACGGCTGTCCTGATTCCAAACTACAACCCAACCGTTTACTGTCACAGCGTTGAAAACAAATCTTTAAAAGGGATACCTCAGAACAGGGTAGATACAGATTTTTCACTCTTTTAATTTTTATTTTTTTTTTTTTAAAGAAGAGGCCTTTGTGAACTCAGTAGCAGTTTTATCATTTAATTTTCAGTAGATGCTGAGGCTCGGAAATAAATATCCCTGAGATACCAGCCCAAGTGGGAAAAAATGCTGGCAGTCAGAGCCCTTTGTCCCCATCCGGCCTCATTTGTTGACAGGATGCTTTGAATTGAGTGCTCCCGGCACTGCTTTTGCAGGTTGGGTTATGCAGACAAAGAACTAGAGAACAGCTGTGCAGGAGGTCCCTGCTCACCACTGCCATTTTGTGTCTGGCATTGTCGTCCCCCTGTGTTTTCCTGGTCATTGTCCTGGTCTTGAATGGTTTGCCCCCACTCTGTTTACTAGTATCTGCACATCCAGGTCTGTGTTTATCTGGCTGACGTCTGACCTTTGCTATCTGTGTGATATCTGACCACCACTGTGCTCTTTTCCAGGTATCCTAGACAATGTCCTTTTCCTGGCTATTCTTGGGAACCAGGCCACCTTGGCATGTACCTGGTTTTACATCTTGCTGTGCCCTACACCTCTGTTGGACTTTTCAATCCCTGCCAGTCTTGTGGTAGATTTATCTTTTATTCATTTATTTATTCTCTCAATAATCAGTTATTAAATACCCATGCTTGCAGTTGACAGAAAGAAAAATAAGACAAATGTTCTTTCCAGGCAGAAATCATTGTCCAGAAGATGAAAAGACCTAAAAGGGAGACAAATAGGAATTTTGAAAGGCTCTTCCACACATTTGGGGGCTCTCACCAACAAAATATATGCAATAGTATGGATAGATGTTTAGGCAAGAGTTTTGGAAGTGGTCACTGCAGAGGTGACCTTAATGCTTCATTGGTTTCTCTTGTGAGACCATGCATTTTTCAAGAAGGGCCAAGTCATGGAGTGAAAGAATGAAGAGACTATTATGAAGACATGAAGAAAAGGCAAGGACATATGCTTGGTGTCAAGGATGGCTTCCTGGAGGAAGTTGAACCTGATCCTCTCTAAAATCCAAGTTCTGTGTAAGTAGTTGACGGAGATAGGAAAGAAGACTGCAGCAGGCAGAGTGTTTTGAACATGGAGTCCTCATACGGGCATCGAGCACAAGAGGAAGTCTTGGGCGCATTTTGCTGGAATAGAGGAGTCATAACAGAAAGAAGAGGTGATGTTGGAGACAGAAATGGATGCCAAACAACTGGGGGGGGTGTTGTGCCACAATATGGATCTTAGGTTTCATCTTGGATAAACCCCCTTGATGGAAAATATGCATGTGTGGATTTCAGTCAGGAAATGCAGCAGTCACAGAAACAGGGGATGGCAAGTTCTGAACTAAAGACATTGTGGCAGGAATCAAAAGAAGAGAAGGATCGGAGGATGTAGGATTGAAGAAGACTGGAGAATAAACTCCTGGCTATCTACCTTGGGTATGTATATCAAAGAAACATCACATGTAGAAGAGGTGGGGAAGGGACTTGATCTGGGAGAAGAGTGTGTGCTTAATTTTAAGAAAACTTATCTTTCAGGAAAAAAAATGGCATCCAAGTCTGAAGTTAGGGAAGAGTCTAGCAGGAGGTAAACACTGAGAAAACATGGGGAACAGGAAGGAGTAAGGGGAAGGGTCAGTTACCCAAGGAGGTGTGGAGAAAAGTATAGAAAGCCAGAAAGGGAACTTTGGAAGGTGTCAGAACAAACCACAAGAGAGAGTGAAGGGGCTGCAGAGTCTGGTACCAACAGCCAAAGTCAAATACTGTAACATGCCTAAGACTCCTGCAATAAAAAGACAGAAACATGTTACGTTCATTGTGGTTTTCAGCAGGAAGCAAGCAGAGACCAGTATGAGAATATGTGGAAAGCAGTGATGGGAACAAGGCTGTTTCCAGAGGTTGAGCAAGCAGGTGGAAGGCTTGGAGGGATACTGTATGGAGAGTTTTAAGTGATGGAGACCTGAAAGGTAGCCAGCATTAGCTGTGGTGATTAGAATCTAGACCAGAGATTCTCAACCTTCCTAATGTCACGACCCTTTAATACAGGTCCTCACGTTGTGGTGATCCCCAACGATAAAATTATTTTCTTGCTTCTTCATAGCTTTGATTTTGTTACTGTTATGAATAATAATGCAAATATCTTTGTTTTCCATTGGTCTTGGGTGATCCCTGTGCAAGGGTTGTTTGACTCCTAAAGGAAGTCAGACCCGCAGGTTGAAAACCACTGATCTAGATGATTTTTTTTAAAAAAAGATGGGAAATAATTAAGAATTTTTATAATCTAAGAGGTTAAATGTTCAGAAGATGGAATGGGAAGTGAATTTGAACAGTTTCCCAACCTTGTGGCTTGCTTTAGGTCTTAGGTGTTCCCCAAGGCTCATATATTAAAGGCTATTATTAGCCCGTGGTGCTTTGGTGAAGGTGATAGAAGCTTCAGGAGTTGAGAATGAGACTTCTCTACCATAAGCCAAGTGAAATGAGGCCAGGTGTTATTGAACTGGAACATCTGAAATCGTGAGCCTTTCAAAAATTTCAACCACATTTTATTTATTTATTGTGCAGGTGTGTGCTTACACCCTGCAGAGGGGCATACCTGTCAGAGAACAGCTTGTGGGGGTTGACTCTCTCCTTCCACCAGGTGGGGTTTTAGGGATCAAACTCGTGACATCAGGCTTGGAGGCAAGTGCTCTTCCTCAATGACCTATTTTGCTGATCCACATTTTCTCCTTTTGGTTGATGATGTCACAGCTATGAGGAAGCTGCCCAGTGCACATGGGCTCCCAACATTTCCTAACCTCCAGGTTCTTCTGTTCCTTTTAGGGCATTACATCTGTCTCTCTAGAAGCTAACTAGTGCAGACCTAGCTCTCTGGGATTTTGATCTTGATGACTTCTGTCATCTCTGAAATTGAGTGATTGATTTATTAATGACCCAATGAAACATAAATGTTTTGTTCACCAGCAAAAAGCGGAGTGGTGTGTCGACTTAGGCTTCATGGAATGAGAGCGGGGAAAGGACCAGAGGTGGCAGCGGAATGGAATTACCCTTTTATCCCAGTGCCCAGCTCTCTTCCGTGATTGTCAGCCCTTACTGACTTGCCCTGGCAGAGAGCTATTAGCTTCAAAGGGAATAGAATTATTTGTGAGTAGAAAAAGATCAGGAAGTGTCAGTGTGCCCTGGCTCCTGGAAACTCGTGATTTATGATATTATTAAAACCATAGTATCCATTCTAGAAATAAAAAGATCAAGAGCTGTGTCCAGAGCCTGCTCCAAAGCCACGCAGCCATACTCCTATTTGTTAGCAGTTGAGGGCAGGGAAGGTGTGCACTGTCTGTAAATGTGAAGATGCTTTTCAGTCCAGAACACGCTCCGCTGATGCCGGCCATTACCATCCTTTTTGAGAAACCATTCGTAGGACTGTTTGCCCGAAGCCCTCACAGTGTACAAATGAAACAGCGGTAGTTCAGAGGTGATTCATTTTAGAACATGTGCCTTATTGCAGCCGGGAAAAGCTACTCATATTATCTGCTCAGTGCCCACTTGACAGTGTTGCTGGGATAAAAAGTCACCCACCATCTCTCCCGCACCGCATCGTTGTGCTGAAGTGGGCCTGTCCCTGAGTCACCACGAAACAAAATGCAAAGCGCTTTGCCGCCGAGGCTTCCTGACTGCTCCATGAGTGACAGACATCCAGCAGAAGCCCTGGGCACTGAAACCTAATAAGTATTGGTGTTAAAAAAACTTTCAGAGAAAAATGTAGAGCTCAATAAAAATCAATAAAAAAAACTTTTGCCTGTTTCAAAGAGAAAGAGAAAAATATTGCACTACACAATTGTAATCAGGGACCAATGAGTTGCATACAAATAAAAAAAACAGGAAAATTAAGATTCTTGGTGGGTAATACATATCAGTTTTGCTTAGAGACATACCAAAATTAAAACACACACACACTCGCACGCACACACGCACACGCACACACACGCGTTATATTGTCCAAATATATTTGTCGGGAATGTGATTGCCTGTCGTGTTCCAATGGCAGAAATACGTCTTGTTTTCAGGTAGTTCATGATCTGTGAAAGATCATGCAGATAAAGGCACAATAAATATTTGAAAAATAATAGCTACAAAGACAAGAATAGTGGGAATTTTTGGAAGGAACATAAAAGGTGATAGAATGTCTATCCAGAGAGATGATTGCACAAGAAATTTTGGCATGGCAGCTCACATATCACGTGAGAACAAAACAAGCAGGGACAGTCCTGAAACAGCAAAGAGTCTGCAGTGGATTGGGGGGGTTCAGAGGTGGATTTGGTTGCGAAGACAATGCAACTGTCCCTCGGAATCCCTCATTTGCACACACCCCTTCCCATAACTGCGTGGCTGTGTTAGACATATCTATCTAACATTTTTATCTGTTTTGTTTTAGTTAAAAAAGAAAACGTTTACTTTATACATTTTAAAATGATCAGTTTACATCCCTGCTTCTTTCCAGACCAACTTCCTGGACCATACTTCTTGTGTTGGACAGTAGAGTAAAGGCAGGAGATGCCCCTGGGATTCAAGTAAGGTGAATTGAGGATGCCTTTAGCTTGCATTTAGTGCGATATAGCTATGAGGGTCATACTCACCTCCATGTGTAGTTGTTGTTCCCAATCATTTAGTGTAGGAATGGCTCTCACTAACACGGCTGCTCTGCACCTTTGCAGGATGGTGTGGTTGTAGTGGTCACATAGTGAAAAGAACATTGCCCCACAATACCCGATCCCGGGAGACTGTGGGGGTGCAGGTCTGAAACGCACAAGAGTAGAAGTTACTCTGGGACATTCTTTTTGTCATCTGGCGTGTAACACTTTTTATTTTTAATAATTGTGGTAAAATAGACACAATGTAAAGCTACCATTGTTATTAGCTATTTTAAACACAATGCCCAGGAGTATTAAATACATGCACATTTTTGGGCCACCGTTATCGTCATCCACACAGAGAAACCTTTTGCAATTGAAACTCTGTATCCGTTAAACAATATTTCCCATTTCTCCCTTTTCCCACTCTCTGCTTCTATAAATCTGACTATTCCAGGAACCCATATAAATAGAATCATGCAATATTTGTCTTCTGCAATTGGCATATTTCACTTGGCATGATATCCTTGGGGCTCATCCACATTGCCACCTGTCAGAACTGCCTTCTCCCTTAAACTTTGAGTTTCTTCTAGTGTCTACATGAACTGCATTTTGTTTTGGTGATAATCTCTCTAAGGACACTTGCGTTGCTTCTGCCTTTCAGACGTTGAAAAACAAATGCTGAAATGAACACGAGTATACAGTAGCTCTCAAAGTCTCTCGTTCGTTCCCATTTTCAAGTACACCTGATGTGCAAACTTTAAGAGGATGATTAGATTGTTATCAATGTCTAGTTAAAATGGAAATTTGTATGTAATAAGGATGCTTTTATGAGCTGGGCAGTGGTGGAGAGCTCCTATAATTCCAGCACTTGGGAGGTAGAGGCAGGTGGATCTTTGTGTTTGGAGCCAGATTGGTTTACAGAACAAGTTTCAGAGAGAAACCCTGTCTCAAAAAATTCTTTTTATGATGTAGCAATGCAGTAAGAAACATAACACACTTATAACATTTTAATTTTTATGCTGGTTATTTTTTTTTGGCAATTTGCGATAAGCTATAGGTATCCAGAATAAGGAGCCTCATTGAGAAAAATGCCTGTATCAGATTGCCTGTAGGAAACGCTGCAGGACATTTTCTTGATTAATGATTTATGTGGGAGAGAGGTCCAGCTGGCTGGAGGCAGTGCACCCACTGGGCAGGTGGTTCTTGGTGGTATAAGGAGGAAGGGTGACCAAAAACCACCAAGAGAAGTTAGTAAGTAGCATTTCTCCATAGACTCTGCTTCAGTTTCTGCCTCTAGGTTCTTGCTTTGAGTTCCTGCCCTGAATTCTCTTCATGGTGGGCTATAAGCTGTAAAATGAAATATGCCCTCCCCTCCTCAAGTTGTCTTTGGTCACGTGTTTGTCACAGCAGTAGAAAGAAAACTAAGACAATATGTTTAATGCAAATTGCACCGGGGCTGGAGAAATGGCTCAGTGGTTAAGAGCATTGCCTGCTCTTCCAAAGGTCCTGAGTTCAATTCCCGGCAACCACATGGTGGCTCGCAACCATCTGGAATGAGGTCTGGTGTCCTCCTCTGGCCTGCAGACATACACACAGACAGACTATTGTATACATAATAAATAAATAAATATTTATAAAAAAATTGCACCAAGTACAATCTGTCTGAATGAGTATGCTGGCAGCACACAAATCTAATCCAACATTACAGAAAGACGATTTCCACCTGCGAACTCACCTTTTATATATTACAGCTATTGGAAATGGAGATTGCTTATGTTTTTGTTTTCTCTAGAAAGATATGAAATCATGCATATGGAGAGGCCATCAGACAATCTGACACAAGTGTGGGAAAATGAATGGTAGCTAACGAATAAAACTTTTTTCATTATTTTTCTGTTATTTTTGATAGTGATCTTTGTCAACTTAAAAAATGTGATTTTTAACTGCTAATTCTATATTCGTAGTCTTACCTAGCTTTGTCAGTTCAATGAAGACAATATTATTATGCGCTCTTGGTTGACTGAAACCTCACTGGGTAGAGCAACTTGACTTTGAAAGCATAGTGGATCCACCTGCCTCTGCCTCCTGAAGGCTTGGACATAGGCACACACCACCATGCCAGGCCTTCACTTGCCATTAAAAAAATACACCTACAAAGGAATGGGTTTTGTTTTGGCCTTTTGCTGAAGATGAGGAATTACACTTTGTTCTCATTTGTCTCTTTCCCCCATGTCCTGCTGGGCTCTTGCTTCCCTCTGGCGGGGTCTTTCGTCTCAAACAGCCCTCTTCTGCTTTCAGGTTGTGCACGTTCCAGGGCTCTTTCATTCCCAGTCCTCCTCACTTAACCTCTCTCCTTCTAGTTTTATGACCTGCTGAATGACACACGCACAAATTTAAATGTAATTTCTGAATTTTTTTCTTGATCTGAGTTAATTTGTTTAACGTAAAGATTTCCAGTTCCTACCATTTTCCTGAAAATGTCATAATTTTGTTCTTCTTTAAGACAGTAAAATTCTGTTGTGTATATACACTGCAGTCTCTTTTTCCACGTATGTGATGATGGGTATCTAGGCTGGCTCCATTCCCTAGCTACTGTGTATGGTGCAGCAATGCACACCGATGTGCAAGTTTCTCTGCGGTGGGTTGACCTAAGACTCTTCCTGGTATGTACCCAAGAATGGCATAGCTGGGCTGTTTTCTTATTAGGTATCTGAATTCTATATTGGGCACACCACTTTCCATTCCCAATCAACAGTGGGTGAAGGATTCTCTTTCCCGCAGCCCCTCCAGCTTTTGTTGTCTTTTGTCCTTTTGATGCCACCGTTCTCAGTGGAATGTGCTGGAATCTCAAAACAGTCTTGCCATTTCCATGATGGCAAAGGATACTGAACAGTTTTCAAATAATTTATTGGCCATTTGTCTTTCTTCTTTTGAGAACTGTCTTCCCAATTTATTAACCCATTTATTAAATGGGCAATTCATTTTTTGGTGTTTGACTTTTGCATCTCTTTTTGTGTTATGAGACTGGTGAGTTGGCTTAGCGTTGTTGCCAAGCATGCTGGTCTGAACTAGATCAGTGGACCCAGATGTTATTCCCTGACCTCTACACTGGTGCATGCCCTGTGTTCAGTAAGCAAATAAATGTAATTTTAAACTCTTTATGTAGTCTAAATATTAACCCCTGTCTGATATGCAGTCAGCAAAGATATTTTTTCTGTCTATAGGCTACCTCTTTGCTCTGGTGATTGTTTCTTTTGCTGTGCAGAAACTTCTTAATTTTATGTAATCCTACTTTCCAGTTCTTTGAATTATTTTCTGTCCTACTGGAGTCCGTTTTTAGAAAGTTCCTGCTCGTGCAGATATCTTGAAGTATTTTCCTTAGCATCTTCACAGTCTCAGGTCTTATGATAAGGTATTTGATCCATTTTGAATGGATTTTTGTGCAAGGTGAGAGATAGAGATCTAGTTTCATTCTTCTACATGCACATACCCGAGTTCCCCAGGATCATTTGTTGAAGGGTCTGTCTCTTATCAGATGTGTGATTTTGAGTCCTTTTCTATTCTATTCTTTCTTTTATTTTTTGAAAAAGGCGCTGAAGCTGTGTGGATTTATTTATGAGTTTCTTGGTCTATTCAGTTATCTCTCTACTTTTGTAGCAGCCCCATACAGTTCTTTCTTTTTGTTACTTTTATTTACTCGTGTGCAGGTGTGTATGTGTGCATGCCACACAGCCCTTTGGAAATAGGAGTGCAACTTGTGAGGAGCTGGTTCTCTCCACTACCGTATGTGTACAGAAATTGTCTATTTCTTCTAGATTTTCCAGTTTTGGTGTACAAGTTTCAAGCTACTCTCTAACGCTCCTCCGGGTATCACTGGATCTGCTGTAATGGCCTCTTCTCGTCACTAATTGTATGAAGTCAGAGCCTCTCTCACTGTGGGCTAGTTTGGCTAGAGCTTTTGCTTACCTTTGAAAAAAAACTTTTCCTTATTCATGTTAAAAAACTCTTCTTGATAATTTTATAAAGTATCTTAGTCTTGATGTCATTATTTCTACCCCGTCTTCATTTCTTGCTATCTACTGCTGTTGGATTTGGCCTGCTTAGGTTTTCCTGAGACCTTGGGGTTCATATTTGTAGGTTCTCTGAATTTTCTTTTTAATTTAAGCATTCATAGCTATGGGCTTTCTTCTTCTAAGTACCTTAAATCTTCAGCCAAGGTTCTGGTAAATTCTATTTTCATTTTTATCTGATTCTAGGAAGTTTGAAGTTTCCTCACTGACTTCAGTGACCCATTGGTCATTCAAGAGCATATTGTTTAGCCTCCAGGTATTTGTACAGTTTCTATAATTTTTCTTACTGTTGACTTCTAGTTTTATTGTACTATGAATTAATACAAGAGATTACTTCATTTCTTTTGAATTTGGTAAGCTTTAATTTGTGGCCTATAATATGGTCTATTTAGAGAAAGTTTCACAGCTGCTAAAAATATGTATTCTGCTTCTGTTGCAGGGACTATTCTGTAGATAATCTGTTAAATCATTTGATCTGATACAATTTAACTCTGAGGGTCTTTGCTGGTTTTCAGTTTGGATGACTTACCTAAAGATAACAGTGGGACACTGTAATTCCTTGGTTATCATGTTAGGGTTCATATGATTTTTTATGCCCATAAGAGTTTCGTCTTACAAAATTAGGACCTCCAATACTTGGTGTGTAAATTGTAATTATTGTATCTGAAATTGCTCCTTTTAGTTGTATGGGGCAGCAGACTTTTTTTTTTTTATATCTACTCTAGCTTTGATTTTACTTCGTCATCAGTATCTTGGGAGTGTGGGAAGCAATCACAGGCCTGAGATCTGTACAGGAAGATGATCTGTTCCTACTTTCAAGATTGCCTAAGTGTTAATCACCATGCTGGAAGATACAGCTGTGAATACCAAGAAACCCACGGGAGCTACGAGACTGCAGCAGTGAATGGCAGACACCAGCGCTCCAAAACTCGATCTGTCCAATGACCCCAGGCTCAAGACTGTCAAACTCTAGGGTTGTTTACAGTCGTTGATATTCACCCAGGCCACTTAGGGCAGGTCTAGCTTTCTCTTACCACTGCATTACCTGCGCCAAAGCCCTGTTAACTGCATTTTTTTTTGGCTTGTCAGTGTCTAGCTTTCCCTGCAGTTGCCCTCTAGGGCTGTCTCTTACGGGGCCATGGACAATTGAGGTCAGGCTCTCTGATTCATGGCTGTTCTCTGTTCCCAAGCTCTCGGGGCATCTCAGTTTTAAGCAGTAAGTTCCCTTTGAAGTGGGTGCCCATCCATTGCCCTCTGAGTTATACAGTTTCAAAATGAGATTCTTTCCCACTGGGTCCCTCCCAACTGCCAGAGGAATCAGTTTCTCACCAAAACCTGCAACTAGATTTGAGGCTTCTGAGGATTAGGGGCTTGTCCTGAGGGCAGCTTGCCAGTCACACTGGAGTAACCTGGAATACCTTTTGGTCAAGGATTCTGCTTCCCTTCTCGTTTCTAGGGAGCCACAAAGCTGGAGCTGAGCTGGGCTTGGATCACTTCCTTCCAGTGCATCGCCTTTGTTTTCCTCTGGACTTCTCATGCATCTGCCTTTGCGAATTTCCAAAGACTTCCGTGTCTTTGAAATAGAGTCTGTATCTTATTCCCACTCTTCTCCTTCTCCAGGTCACATCTTTTTTGAAAGAGCCTGTGACTACTTCATCATTATTATTACTATTATTATTATTATTACTAAGACAACGCTTCAACATGTAGGCTTGGATCTCACTGTGTATACCAAGATGGTCTCAAACTCACAGAAAACCACCTGCTTCTATGTTCTAAACACAGGCCTTAAAGGCTCATACCACCACACCCACTACCTGTGGTCACTCCTTAAAGAGAGCTTCAGAGCACTCATGTGTGGCCTCTCAAAGCCTCTACCCCCCTCTTTGAAGTTTCGCTGCCAGCCTCAGTGTCCCAGCTGGGGTTTCAGTTTCTTTTCCTCCCCCCATCTGTTAGTCCATCATCTTCCTTTCTTGTGTTTGTGGGTTTTCAGGTGCCCAGTGTGGGAGTTTTCCCCAGAGGGTACAACATTAGTTATAAGACACTAGCTGCCGTGTGGAGTCCTCTTGAGGTAGCGGGCAATCAGCGGGGATGGCTTTGCTATAGTATTGGGAGGGTCGTGTCTAGTAGAACACTGGCTGGCAGGTGACTAACAATTCGGCTCACACACACTTTTCTGAACTTAGTTATCTTTGGTTTGTGTGGCAACTCCCCCACACTAGATTCACAGCTTTCTTTACCATGGCTTCCACCCGGCATCACGTGTACCATCTTGATTTCTTTTTGTTGGGAGGAAATCCTTTTCTTTGTACATCTATCGGAGGTGCTCTTTAAGTTCTGAGCATCTTTTCTTTTGTTCCTTAAAAATAGATTTTAATGACCCCTCAGAATTAGGCACCGGACTCATTAACAGCCAAAAATCTAATTCCTGCTTCCTAGGGTGGCTAAAGAGGCTGATAATCTCTAATTATTCCCAGAAAAAAAAGAGAATATTTTCTGTTATAATATTTCAAAACAGGAAAGCAAAGGGCCACCACGGAGTTAACTTGCTTAATGAACGATAGCCTCATCCATTATGTCCCGACATAAATGATGAGAATTAAAAGGATTTTAGTGGTGAAAACCATCTTAAAGGTGCTTTGGTCAACTCTAGAGAGTTTGCAGAGGAATAAGGGAAACCCAAGGAGGGTGAAGGATGCTGTTAATGTCAATCCTGTGGGCCCAGGACCCCGGCCATCTGGATCCTGGATCAGGGTGGTTTTGCTCTATCATAAGCAGGTTTCATGTTTTGAAGCAATTTTAAACAGAGCTCCTGAATACTGCACGAATACTATTTCTGTATATTGAGATTAGACAAATTGAACAGTCTCTCACCTCCCTCTGTATTTGATCTGACATTAATATGGCCTGCTTGAAAAGGTTAAGTGAGTTTTCAAAGTTCTTTTGCCTTCAGAGTGTACAGTTCTCTCTCTCTCTCTCTCTCTCTCTCTCTCTCTCTCTCTCTCTCACACACACACACACACACACACACACACACACATTTCAGGCATTTCTCAGAGCAATTTTTTAAAATGTGTGTGTGTGTGGTTTTGCCTTTATGTATATCTCTTCACCAATTGCACGCCTGGTGCCTGTGGAGACCAGAAGAAGGTATTGAATCTCCTGGAACTGTGGTTACAGAAAGTTGTGAGCTGCCATATGGGTGCTGGGACTTGAACCCAGGTCTTCTGGAAGAGCAGCCAGAGCTCTTAACTGCTGAGCCATCTCTTCAACCTTCAGGGAACCTTTTAAAATAAACAGAGCACTTTGTCATCCACACAGAAGAAAATGATAGGCAGACAATAGACTGTAAATCAAGGTCCAAAGTATCTGGAAACATAGCATCCAATTGGGGACTAGGTGTTGCCCCCGTGATATGCAAATCATGCATACATATTTAATAACAGTGCACAGCAATAGAGTTTATCCAAGCTGAGCTCATTGCATTCTGTGTGGGTTAAAACACCCATTGGATCCGTTCTTCTTAAAGAGGTGCACCAGGAGAGGTTTGCAGATATTTAAGAGACACAAACCATAGCTTTTAATATCTTCTGAAGGAAGGTCATCTCCATTCATCATGTCCATATCTGAGTGACTTGTGAGCAAGTGTCCTAAGCAGCAATGCATCTCCTTGATTAAATAAGCTTACAAGAAAGGAAGATAACACGAATAGGTGCCTTAGGAGGATGCCAATGTCCCAGTTAGGGAAAGAAGTGGCACAATATCCCGAAACCAGGCGCAGTCTTTTGTTTAGGAATCGTCCACTTTTTGTATGCTTGTGGATCTGGGGGAAACAGCAAGCAACATTCCACTATTTTAACCTTCAGTCTTCAAAGAAACGAAGCAAGTAACATTTAAGATATATGTGCCAATTCCCCCTTATTTCTTTTTACCCTTTACCCCATTCAGGGCCGTGGATGGCCTTAGGCTTCCCACTAGGAAACTTTCCTTTGCTGGGCATTTGTCTGTGGGCCCCAGGGGAGGATGTAAGTGGAAAGAGATAAAAGGAAGTTGCCATGCCAGGAGAATTCGGTACATTCCAGAGAGAGGAATGCACACTGCTTCCCGAGCAGAGTCTCGGGGAGGCAGAAAGACCACAGAATGAGAATGTTTGCACAGAGTCTAGACTACCGGGTGTGGACAGATTCAGAAGCTCCTATGCCCTAGCTGAAGAGAGAATTGGTGTGATGGTTATGACGCCATCATGGGAGTAGTAGATGGGTCAGGTGGTAACACCTGATCTCTTACTCACACCTGTGTGGCCTGCTAATAAGATCTTCCTTCCAGAAACTCAGTGTGGTATTGACCTCCTGAAACTTAGATACAACCAAGAGCAAAGGTCAGATTAAAGAGAACATCCTGCTACCTGAAGGGACAGGTCTTCAAACAGAAGTTTGTTTCTGTTCGGAAGAATACCATTTTATTTCTGGCACCCCGAATCTATTCCGTGAGATTCATCCCCACTATACCAATTTATTTCTTTTTCCAAATATGCCTTGAACTCTTGTCATTGTTTAAACTATTGATGTTTCGCAGGCAGGATTCAAATTTTAAGATTCATTTAGTTCTCCCTAAAACAGTGTGGTTCCTTGTGGCTTCCAACCAACTTTCTGAGAACTGCACGTAGTTCAGAGACTTCAGCACAGAAATTTGGAATGACACTTGGAAGAAATAAGCCATTAGCAAACTCCACCAGCGCTGTCCTTCAAATGACTTTGTACTCTCTGCTGGACACATTCCAGGCCAGTTGTTGAAACGCTGGAACCCTGCTGGAATTTGTAAAATGTACCACTGGAATTTAGCAGTGTGGTGTTAAGCTAAACTCATATGCACTGAAAACGGAACTATTGCCATGGAAGGTGGAAAATGAAGCAAGAGAGAATGTCCCAAACCAAACATGCCAGCTCTATTTGCTGGGGGAGGAGAGATAAAGAGGAAAGACAGGAGTCATCAGAGTCAAGTCCTATGCAACTACCTAGCGAAGAATCTTCTAGATTTGGACTTTAGCAGAGAAACCACTTCCATGAGATGACGGTGCACACAGATTGAATGTTTCAAGGGTCAGGTCACAGAAGATGTCATTGAACCTCCTTGGTTTTTACTAAAAGGTCAGAGTTTCTATCTTACTCAAACCTTGCATGCTGGCTAGAATTCTCTCTCTCTCTCTCTCTCTCTCTCTCTCTCTCTCTCTCTCTCTCTCTTTCTGTTTGTGCTTGCTAAAATTCATATAACAGAACATTAGTTATTTTAAATGCATAATTCAGGGTATTTAATACGATCCAAAATGTCCCTATATATAAGACCTCCAAATGTTTTCATCTCCCCTACTCATATCCCAAACAATCCCATACCAGGTGTCTGTCACCCCTGTCCCTTCATCCCCTCTCTAACAGCCACCATTTTGCTTTGTCGCTCTGGGATTACTTTTTCTGGCTACTCCCATTAACATATTGCATCTATGCTGTCTGGCTTCTTCTAGTACAAACTGTTAGTTAATGTTTGTCCCTATGGAGCACAAAGGAGTTGTTATTTCATGGGCCATTTTTATTTTTTTACTTTTTAACATACCTTTTTTACTTTGGGTGTGCATGTGTGGGTGATGTGCACATGTGGACATGCACATGTCAGTGATGTGCACATGTGGGCGTGCACATGTGGAGGTCAGGTGACAAATTACTCTCGCTCTATGTGAATGCTGGGGGTGGAACTCAGTTATCAGGCAGCAAGTCTGATAACCACAGAGCCGTCTCTCCAGACCCTGATATACGACTTTTGATGCGCAAGAGAAAGAAAAAACAATAAATGTTGTCACAGCGTCACTGCCCCAAGTATGCCTGTCCTTTATCTGCTCTCCATCCTCTGCAAGAGTTTCTTGGTTGTCTCTGTCCACCTTGTCTCCTCCTCTCTGGTGAAAGGTTGTAGCTGTCTTTGGAGTTCAGAAGCTGCTGCTGGCCCAGCCTGCTCCTTTTGGGAGAGAACACTAACCTCAGCTGTGTCCACTGAAGCCAGTCTTCTCCTAGGTCACCCATCAAGGATGGGCCAGTGTGTGATTGCAGACTTTCTTCTAGGAACTGCAGGAAAGTGTTTGCCTTCCGTTGTGCTGGCTGCCTTCATGTGGCTAGTCACTCAACACCAAACAAGGCAAAGGCCAATAAAGGTCCCAGAGTCAAACCCCAGAGACACACAAGTTGAACCGCAGGGACACATGGCGTCACTTTATTCAGCCATATTTAATAATCGTATTTCTAATAATTATCAAGATGTTTTTTCTTTTCTAGTGCTTGAGTTGATGCCTATATTTTACACTCGGTCACCATTAGGCCCAAATAGACTGCACTTTCATAGAACCAAATGGAGATGACATTTTGCCCAGGCCTGGACAATGTATGGAATTCCTTTGGAAGTGAGTATGCTGATTCCTTGCACCTTCCGGTCTGTCTGATTGTACTCTGATTATTCTGCTGGAGTCATGGGAAGTGAATACCGTTTGTCTCCCTGCTTGCCTATTTGTATTTTTAGCCTTTAGAATTTGTTGTGTAAGTGTATATGAAAAGAGAAAATATGTTGAAAATTCTTTCTCTTTGGTTTTGTGACATTAGATTCTTGATAGTGGTATTTTATTTTGGTTCAATAGACTGAAAGGTAGAATTGTATATAGTAGCATAGAAAACCTTGTGGATCATTTTACCAATAGAAAACCTTGAGGAATAATACTGTATATTATCAAGGTCTTTCTGATTCAAATTGTCTTAGGTATTGCAAATAGGAAGGGGTCTTTCAAAAATCGGAGTGGCTTTCTGTCATTCTTTTTAGAGTCTGGTGTTTCGTTAATAAATATAGAGACATTCATATTCCCTAATGACATTCTCCGCTCTAGCAACATGACTCAAGGCGTTCAGACAAACTGCTACCTAAAAATTGATAAAAAGGAACTGGAAGTGAAATTTCCCTTCATTTTTCTCTTTTGAATTAATGGAAAAGAAGACAAATTTTAGAAAAATGGTCCCGGGGCCTATTCTTTGAGGTAAGAATTTCTTCTATTAACATGGGAATTTCTTTCATCTTTGGACCTTTTGTAAATAGTGCTGAAATGTGGCTTTATTCAAGGTCATCTTGATATGCTGGCATTAATGGAGGAATTCAACTAAAATTTAATTCAGTATATATTTTTAAAAATTCTAAATAACTTAGTCAGTTATGGCAGTGAGTGATTTGTTCCCCCAGCTTTTACGTTACACTGATGCCTGAATCTCTAACACCTCAGCTCACCTGGAATTAGGATTATTGTGGGTATAACTAGACAAGATGAGGTCATTCTGAAGCGGACTAGGCTCCCAAACAATATGGCCAGTGTTCTTATTACAAGATGACCATGTGAAGACACAGAGACTCAGTGAGGCTGCCCAGTGTCACCAAAGGCAGAGACTGGAGTCACACAACTGCAAGCCAAGGACAGCTAGTGAGCAACCAGAAGCTAAGAGAAAGCAAAGCAAGATTCATCCCCCATGACTAAGGCAAGGGACTTATTCATTGGAAGACTGAACGTTCATATCCTTCGCCTAATAACTTCCCATTTCCTCCACCTCCAACCTCGGCAAATGCCATTCTACTCCCTGAGACTGCGGGTTTAAATATTTGAGATTCCATACAGAGGAAATGTTTTTGAAGTACTTCTCTTCCTGTGGCTGGCTTATTTCACTGGGGATACAGTCTTGGTCTCCAGTGTCAGGATGTCCTATTTTTTGAGGCTGAATAATATTCTGTTGTTGTTGTATACCGCATTTTCTTTACCTATTCATTTGTCAGTGGATACCTAAAATACTTCCACATTTAGCTCTTGTAAACGATGTTGTAATGATCCTTTCCTGGAAGCAAAACTGCTGGACAATACGGTAGTTCTCTTTTTAAAGCTTATAGGAAAATCCGTACTGTTTTTGTTAATGGCTATATCCCTATTATATCCTCATATGTCTTCATTTGAGAAATGCCTGCTTAAGTTCCTTTTACACTTCAAAATCAGATACTTGTAGTTTTGCTATTAAGTTTTTAGACATCATCATGCTTTATTTTGTCATCTATGTCTATCAGATATTTAACTTACAAATATCTTCTCCCAGTAACTAATTTTCTTTTAAAGTTCCAAAGTCCATATTTTTACCAAACCCATGAAAGAATCCAAACCTATAAGCATCCAACTGGCAACCACGTGGAGGATATTGTCTGCTTTCAAAAACATAATTATTTTTTTTACATGTTTTACTATCTGTTTGTGGCACATGTTTTGTGCCCATGGAAGCCTTCAGATCCTCTGGAACTGGAGTTACAGGCAGTTCTAAGTCATGTTGGGTGCTGGGAACTAAACTTAGGTCCTCTACAAGAGCAATAAATACTCTTAACCCTGAACTGTCTCTCCAGCCCTAGGTACTGCTTCTTCCAATAGTTTCATGACCTTGGGAACTGCAGTGATAATTAACTAATGTGTGCTTCTTAATCCTGTTTGCACATCAAAATTGTCTGGGAAGCTGTTAAAGCCTTCTCACTCCACATCAATTAAGCCGGCAGCTCCAGGGACGGGATCCAAGCACTGGAATGTTTCAAAGCTCTTCAGGCAATGCTAACATGCAGCCAGGGTTGGAGAGCAGAGGCACATGTAATGTTGTATTACAGTTCAGTCAGAATGTTCTGGTAACAAGATGCAGAGGTGAGCACCCACGCCAGCCCATAGTCCTCTGCTTTTTGTCTGATTAGAATTCTAGAAAGCCAAAGTAGAACTGAGATGCAGTCTGGTAATTTCATAGCAATGCCCTAGATTTTACTATCAAATCCAATCTCATTTGCGATGGGAGAGACAGAAGTAACTCTAGCAAAGTTTCTGCCCCGATTTAGAATACTCCACATTAAATTCAACAGAATTTTGCCCTGAAGTTCCAAATACTAAATTTTTTTTGAAACAGCAAGTCTCACCTGTACCATAAAATTTATCATTAATTGTAAAGTTTCGTAGTCACAGAGAAATATTCAAGCAATAAATGACCTGTATAGTTTTCAATGCCTCCTTCTGCTGAGAAGTCTTGCATATATTGATCCTAAACTGGAGATTCCTCTGTTTATCCCTCATCACCCTCTTATCTGAATATCAAATAAGCAGAATTTGAAAACTGTGGAGTTGGGAGGGACTGTAGGAAACTGTCCACCTAGTGACCTGTTTTTATATTTTGTATGTTCAACCTGCAAGGACAGCCAGGCTTCCTGGTCCCTACTAAAGTCACAAAGGCTATGGCGTGGACAACTAAAGCATCCTTTTAGCCAGCTAGCTCTGGCTCTCCCCACCCCACCCTATGCTTTCTTTCTTCACATTGCTGTCTGTGATCTTTTGAAACTCAGGTCCAATCAAGTCACTCAATTTCTTGCTTCACAGTTTCAGACAGCTCCATATTTGCCTCAAGTCCAAGTGCAGACTCCTCGGGTTCACATATAAGGTCTGCGAGCTGATCTGACCTTATTTCCCACCAAGGACTCATCCTCTCCAGCCCCCATTTCTCACTCTAGATTGCATTCAGCCCAGGGTTAAATGTTTTAAATGCAGCTCTCCAGTGTGTCCTGAATGCCACTGTGAGTTTGCGCATGGTGTTCCTGTCCTTTTGTGTGTAAGAAACTCTTCCATTCTCACATAGGTGTAGCTCATTGCAGGTTATAATGAGAGAGAAAGCGTCAGACCTGCAGCACAAGGTGGGAAGTGTGAGGGACTGCGTTCTGAACTGAGGATAGTGATTGAATATGGGTATTTGCATTCTGAAATAAGAAACCTTTGTATTTTGTTTCTGTTTAAAGAGCTCCAAAATTAAAGATAAGAAAAAAGTCAAATGGAAAATAGAACTCTTTGGGGTTCATGGTGGTAGCAGTGGTATTTCAACACCATGATTTCTTTTATCATCTATTTTTTCTATTTCCTTTATCTGTCTTTACATATCTAATATCTATTGTTATCTACTATCTATATTAATTTTTATATTTATAAATTATCTGTCATGTATTTATTATCTATAATAATTATCTCTATCAACTATATTATCTATTATATAGCTTTATGTCTAACATTCCCTTATGAGTGAGTACATACTGTGTTTGTCTTTCTGGATCTGGGTTACCTTTCTCAGGATGTTTTTTTCTAGTTCCATTCATTTGCATGCACATTTCAAGATGTCATTTTTTTTTACCCCTGTGTAGTACTCCATTGTATAAATGCAAATTTTCTTTATCCCTTCTTCGGTTGAAGGGCATCTAGGTTGTTACCAGGTTTTGGCTATTATGAATAATTCTGCTATGCAATGAACCTGATTATATCATCATTATTGCCTCAATCTATAGAGCTTGTTGTCACTTGCTCTTGGAGTTATACCGCCTTTTCCTATTCTTCCTCCTCCCAGTCCTCTTATTCTTTTCTTTTGTTATACATTCTATAACATATTGGCATTTTATAACATATATCTACCATTCTAGCAACATACATAATAATTCAGTGTCCTAAAAACTCCCCATGTTTAGACAATTTGCCCTTGCTTTCCTTCTCTTTGGCAACCACCATTGTGTTTACTGTTTCTGTAGTTGCCCCCAGAAAGTTATCTAACACAAGACACTATAATTTTTCTCAGAGTGGTTTCTTCACTTAATAATATATGGGTTCAGTAATTAAGCAAACACTTAGGCACCTTCTATTCTTTCCATAGCTTGATGATTATTTTTAGGGCTAAGTAGTATTGTATTGCTAGGCATATCAGAATCTTCCCCTCAACTATTGAAGAGTGTACAGTTACTTCTGCATTTGGGCAATTATGATAAAAGAACTGTAAGTATATGGTGTGGGGTTTTGTGGAGATATAACTTTTAGTTCTTCTGGATTGTAAGTAAGGGCCAAGGAGCATGACTGCTATATCACAGTGGAGGGGTATGTTTAACTCTGCGGCACACTCCCTAATCGCTTCTTAATGTAGCTGTACCATTTCATTTTGCATCCTCTGTAGCAATGAGTTGGGTTTCTCTAGCTCCACACCCCCTCTAGCATGCGATACTGTCAGTCTTCTGGATTTTGCTCATTCTCATAGGTGTGTGGTGGTATCTCACTATTGTTTTAGCTTGCAGCTTCTTTTTAAATTAATTAATATATTTATTTAGTTTGGTTTTTCATGACAAGGTTTTTCTGTGTAGCCCTTGATGTCCTGGAACTCATTCTGTAGACCAGGCTGGCCTCAAATTAAAGAGATCTACCTGCCTTTGCCTCCCTAGTGCTGGGATTAAAGGCGTGCACCACCACTCACTGCCCAGCTTCAGCTTCTTAATGATATATGAAGTGAACCATTTCTTCATATATCTACTTGCTAGCTACATATATTCATATTTATATAAATATATATGTGTGTGTGCATGTGCGTGCATGTGTGTGTTGTATGAGTTGTCAAAGCCTTGTGCCTACATTGAAATCTGATGGTTGCTCTTTTGTTCAGGTTTTAAGACTTTTTATATTTTGGATAAAAGAT
Organism: Chionomys nivalis; assembly: GCF_950005125.1. Classification (NCBI taxonomy): domain Eukaryota; kingdom Metazoa; phylum Chordata; class Mammalia; order Rodentia; family Cricetidae; genus Chionomys; species Chionomys nivalis. The sequence goes on along the minus strand of NC_080099.1, from coordinate 27,635,829 downwards.
TTTAATGAATCATATCTTGTAAGTTCTCCTAATACACATATTTTCTTTCTATTACTTGATAATGTCTTTGACAGAGAATAAAAATTTAATTTTAATGAAATCCAGTTTATCAATTATTTGTTTCACAGGCCATACTTTTAGTGTCGTATGTCGAGGCTGGTTGCATTTTCTCCAGTGTTGTCTCCTAGGTGCTTGACAGCCTTACAGTTCACACTTAGGAATAAGATTCAGTCTGAGGTCATTATGGTGAAAAGTGTGACAAATAGAAAATAGACTTTGTTCACAGAAAACTTTTCTTGAGTTTTGCCAAAAATTTTATCTGTAACCAACCTATAGTTGTAACCGATGAGGCACTGTGGTCAATAGCCCCAGTTCAGCCCAAAGCCTATATTTATAAAGTGTTACTAGAACACAAACACACCCTTTAATTCACATAGTGCCTATAGTTACTTTTGGGATATATTGATAGTTGAATAGTGGCACCAGGTAGTACATTGGCCAAAAGCCTTAAATATTTTGTCTCATTCTTATAGTGCCTCCTACTTGTACACAAGTGATGCTAAGCTCCCAATTCAGTGTTGCCAACTCTTGCCTCACGATTGTTCTCACCCTGGCCCCTGTCATGTTGCCACAGAGTGCAGAGAAATGCACATCTGTGAAGGCTTTCCACCATCCAGCCACAGATGACCTCAGAGCAGGAGCACGCAAGGAAGGTTGAAATGCTATGTATTTTTTGCTACTTTTAACCTTGCTTATGTGTGCTTCTTGCAGAAAACAGAACCATTCGTTGTTGCCAAATGCACACGGAGCAGGAGTCAGAGAACACAGTGAGGAAAACAAAGGTAATGGAGGTTCTCTTACCACTTCATGATGAGGGTAAAGGTGACCTAGCAAGGTGCCCTGCAAGCACCCTCACAAGGCTTCCTCTTTGGATCTATCATTGGAAATTTGTAGGGAAAGGAGTTGGGGGAAACACAGTTCAGCCCAACTATATCACCACATGTCATGTTGTTCTGTCTCAAGCAGGGCTACATGGCTTCTCTCTAACTCCTCCTTCTTTCTCCCAACATTCTGTTTAGTTTCCCCTACCTAGCTCTGCTATAGGCCCAAAGCAGTTCCTTTATTAACCAATGATATTCACAGCATACAGAGGGGAATCCCATATCAGCTTGATCCCTATTGCTATCATTATCTCAACACCTGCCTGCCTGTCTGCCTCCCTGCCTGCTTGCCTGCCTCCTCCCTACCTCCTCCCTCCTTCCCTGCCTCCTCCCTGCTTGTCTCCCTCCCTCCCTGCCTCCTCCCTCCCTCCCTACCTTCTGCCTGCCTGCCTCCTTTCTGCCTCCTTGCCAACCTGCCTGCTGCTGTGATGGTCGTCCACTCAGCTTCTGAAACTGTAAGCAAGTCCCCTGTCTTGTTAGGGTTACTATTGCTGTGATGAAAGACCATGACCTTGGGGAGGAAATGGTTTATTCAGCTTATGCTTCAAAACATGCAGTTCATTATTAATGAACATTTGGACAGGAACTCAAACAGAGCAGGAACCAGGAGGCAGGAGCTGACGCAGAAGCCATGGAGAGGTGCTGCTTACTGACTTGTTCCTCATGGCTTGCTCAGTCTACTTTCTTATAGAACCCAGGACCACCAGCCCAGGGATGACACCACCCACAACACAGTGGGCCCTCCCCCATCAATCACTAATTAAGAAAATGTCCTACAGGTTTGCCTACCGCACAATCTTATGGAGATATTTTCTCAATTGGGGCTCCCTCCTCTCTGATGACTTTAGCTTGTGTCAAGTAGACATAAAAAGACCCAGCACCTCCCCCCCAATTAAGTGCATTCTTTCATAAACTACCTGATTCAGATGAGAAGGGACAGGGCATAGAATCTGTAGGAGTGCAGGCACAATAAATGTCAGATTTGTTCAGGACATCTCACAGGGGGACAGGTCTATATACTCAGTCGATAAAGCAGAGACTTGAAGCAATGTTTAGCAACAAAACCAGAAGATGGTCTGAAACTAGCAATATAGGCTCATGACACCACAGACAGTCTGGGATATTGAAGAGTAGAGACAAGATGCTAACAGAAAATAATCTGTTAGACCACTTACATAGATGGGGAGAACTGGGAACCAAGATCAAGTACTCTCTGATGAGTATTTGTACTTTAGTTTCTGTTAATGCTCAAGTTGAGCACTGGGTTTCTTGAATAGAGAAAGAATATATTTTAATTGGCATACAACACATTGGGTGCTGTTTCAGCAGCTTTCAAACAAAATTTTTCTTGATTCTCCCTCATAGACTTGACTGCCTCTTGTATCCTCTTACATCCCGTACTTCTGTTTTCCATAACCTGAAGAACTAGTTTGGTTCCAGGTCATTTTATTGTCTTCATAAAGCTTTAGTTCAGGAGACCCCCCACACAATCAGGTCTGCCTGATCCAGGGACACCCAAGTCAAATGATATTGGAATCGAGCATCCAATTTGAAGAAACAGGTACTCAGAGAGTCCTTCCTCCAGCTCCACTGAGTGTGTGACATGTTATGCAGGCATCCCACAAAGGTTAGAGGGAGACATTGGGTTATCAAACAATGAGAAAAAATGCTCTGTCTGTACATGGACAGCTACTGTTCAAACAAAAGTGTGATGCTATCAGCTACAGCATATGGGGTGGGAAGCACACATTGGGATGGAGGGAAATCAAGCCCTGACAGTGAGGAGGCATTTGGGTTTTGATAAAAAGAGGATGATCTCTCACCAATAAACCTTTAATCAGAATTTCTTCTTAAATGAGGGCTACAGCTGTGACTCTGTCGTTATTTAACTTTCCGGAATGTCTTGGGGATCCAGTGGGTAAAAGAAAGGTAGCCACAGCAGTGAATAATCCATGCCGAAGATAAAGGCATCGTTGCGGGGGCAGAGAGGGAGGAGGGAACAGTTGATTGGTTTCCTTCCCAAGAAATTGTTAACGTTACATTTTATTGAACTGTTCTCAGAAAGTGCTAGTGCCTGAACATTATTATTGTAGTTATTACCTCTCCTTTCCAAGTGCCGTATCTTATTCTCTCTTGAACTGATATATTCTGATTACTTTTGCTTACTTTAGAGATCTGCCTTTTCTAGGGGGAAAAAACGCTTGACTACAACCTCTTGAATTCGAATTTCTTCCCGTTCCAGCCGGGTGCTATCACATCTAAGTAATCTCCCTTATCTTATTGGAATCGGTTTGTTCATTTCCTACCTACACCTTCTATTTAATATATGAAATGGGTCCGTCGTGTCCTTTCGGCCTACCACAAAGGACAAAGGTGTCTTTCATTAGTCTCAGTCGTAGCTGCAGCCCCACGGTGCCGGGGGATCGGGACAGCTGACACGGGGCTCTGTAAATGTGGCGTAGGCAGAATCGAGTGTGACTGAAAAAGTTCGTGGGTCCAACTCACGTTGGATGAAGCTAGAAAATTGATTCCCGGGACCTTACAAACAGCTGCCGTGGAGCAGACGGGCCGCTTGGTGAGAAGCACAGGTGTGGTTCCAGCTGTTTGTCTCTTCTCGTTCCCGGAGAAGCTTCAGTGACCAACGCTCCTATGTTTCCCATCAGGCTTATGATTATTTGTTGAATAAAGCTGGGTTATTGCCCTGGTACACAGATCTTGTGATCTATCGGATGTTTCCGCTTGAGGCATTGGGGGGAGGGGGGCTTTAGTGCACACGTGGTTGCTTTGAACATTATTTACTGGTGCGCTCCGAGAAAGTACGGTAACTTGAAATGAAGGCAGAAGCGCTACTTTCTACACCAAAAGAAATAAACCAAGAAAGGAGAGACAAAGATGGAAACTAATGATCTAACTTGGGAGGAAGGCACAAAAAATCCGTAAGATGATGACAGAACAAAAGCGTACACAGTGAGTTAGGGCGGCATAGGAAAGGGAGCTCACTCTGAAGAGGTAGGCGGCTGGTACTCAGATGGTGTCCTGCACACCCCACTGCAGGCATCCTACACTGCCAGAGAGGCGTGGTTCGCACAGGGATCCCTCAGCCACTCAAGGGAGAGGCCATGAGAAAATGAAATACATATTTCGTGTGCTGGGTGTCTCGGGGTATCGCCGAATTTACATGGGTGTGAGAGTTAACACTGAGTAGTTAGTGACGGAAGCAGAGACAGAACTACAGGGAGAGGCCGGAGTGGGGTATAAACGCCAGGGGTGTGAATCTTGAGGTGCCAAACTGTTGCCTCGGGAAACATGCATGGGTCTGAGGTGGGTGGGACTGCAATTTCCCTGTAAGGCTGGCAGTGTGTTACCTCACTTTCGGAGGCTTATTTCAGTTCTGCAGTCACCTTTCCTCATACTGCCCCACACATTTCATGTTTGTACAGTAAACACATTACTTAAAGCAAAAATTACGAGAGAGAGAGAGAGAGAGAGAGAGAGAGAGAGAGAGAGAAGCATTTCTTGCTGCACACTTGTAGCCCCTTCTCTTTCCAGTACCCCCCAATGCTACAATTCACCTGCTCATCCCATAAACCATTTTTTCATCCTGTCAAGATGAAAAACTACACTGACCACTGGCAATTTTCCAGAAATCAACCCCAGAGAAATGAGAAGCCAGAGGGAAAGAGAGCTAAGGAAAGAGAGTAATAACAACAACAAAAACAGAAATTCAACAGTGGGACAGGTCCAGTCTGAGGAGTTAATAGGAGGAAAGGTGAGAGAAACTTCAGCATGGGCCTCAGGGGACAGTGGCAGCCGTGGCTTTAAGGAGGTCAAAGGGCAACTGAGTATCTGTTCTGCCATGGGAGACCACCTCATCCTGTTGCTCACCTGAAACAGCAGTCCAAGCCTAGGCTAGCTAACAGAGCAGGGCAAAGTCCTCTAGGAGGGAGAAGGAGTGGCCAAGGTCACCAGTGTGTACTGACCAACTGCCTCTTAGCATTATCCCAGGCAGGCGAATTCAACCTGTGAAGACGCCTTGCACTGTTCCAATAGGAAACAGACGCTAGAGAAAGTATTCATAGGGGCTGGAGAGATGGCTCAGCAGTTAGAAGGACTGGCTGCCCCTCCAGAGTGTGTAAGTTCTGTCCCAGCACCCACTTTGGGTGGTTCACAACATCTGCAAGCCTCAGGAGATCTTAGACCTCTTCTAGCCTCTGCAGGAACACATATAGAATTTCACTCATGCAGACACACACACCATACATAAACAAAGATAAATCTAAAAGAGAGGAACGGTTTGTGGCTGGTGGGAGAGTGGAAATGGTCATCATCAATTCTGCAGACCTAAGAGTCTCCTGGGCTCTTCTCCTTGGTTTTCAGTCACATGAAGGACAATGGATGCTGGATTTGAGCCCTTGCTCAACACATGGCCATGTCTGGTAACTGATACTAGCTGGAGAGGAGTTCTTAGCACAACAGAGCCAAAAAGCCATGAGAGAAACACACCTACTGTAGAAGATAGAAATCTCAAGAAGCTAACTAGATCTCAAAAATCTCAACAACCTCCTAATTAGAACTATGAGAAGAGATGGGCAGGGAAACTCAAATGATGCCTGCATCAAGGCGTTGAGATAATGATAGCAATAGGGATCAAGCTGATGTGGGATTCCCCTCTGTATGCTGTGAATATCATTGGTTAATAAAGGAACTGCTTTGGGCCTATAGCAGAGCTAGGTAGGGGAAACTAAACAGAATGCTGGGAGAAAGAAGGAGGAGTTAGAGAGAAGCCATGTAGCCCTGCTTGAGACAGAGGGAACTTTACCCGGTAAGCCACAGCCTTGTGGCGATACACAGATTAATAGAAATGGGTTAAATTAAGATGTAAGAGTTAGCCAATAAGAAGCTAGAGCTAATGGGCCAAACAGTGATTTAATTAATACAGTTTCTGTGTGATTATTTCGGGGCTGAGTAGCTGGGAATGAAACAAGCAGCCTCCTACTACACATACCACCTATTAGGATCATTGGGTGCTGTCTATGAGATTACAGTGACATAAACAACTGCCACCAAAATGGCATGACCAGCTACAGCTGAAGAACACAAAACAAACCAAAACCAAAAATCAGTGATTGTGTGTTGTGGAATATTAATTTAAGATGTGTTGCATGCATTTATGCTGTGGAATATTGGTTTAATGGTGCAATGGTGTTGCCTCTTTTATGTTGCATCCATTTAACACTGTGAAGCTGAGTTACTTTGCCTCCTTAAAACACCTGATCAGTCTAATGAAGAGCTGACCGGCCAATAGTGAGGTAGGAGAAAGGATAGGTGGGATTGCCAAGCAGAGAGAATAAGTAGGATAAAAAGAGAAGGCAGAGCGAGAAAAGGAAAAGAAGCAAGAAAATAAGGAGAAGAGGATGTTGGGGGCCAGCCACACATCCATACAGCAAGACATGGAATGAGAAGGAAAAAAAAAGATATACAAAAATAGAGAAAAAGACACACAGAAACCAGAGGCAAAAGGTAGATGGGATAATTTAAGAAAAGCTAGCTAGAAATAAGCCAAATTAAGTCTGGCATTCATAAGAAAGAATAAGTCTCCATGTGGTTATTTGGGAGCTGGGTGGTGGCCCCCTAAAGATCAAAGAGTTTGAAAGGAAAACAAAGTACAGCTACAAGTCAGCAAAATGGAATTAGACTTTACGAAGCGAGTCTAAATACTGGATGTGGAAATGAACGTAGAGGTGAGGCTGAGGTTTGCTTTCTTCTAGTTGTTAATACTGCACAGACTTCTAGGACTTAGTATAATCCAAACAAGAGAAAAGAAGTTGTCAGTGCTACCTGATGGTCTCTCAGAAAAGCCTCCATATACCTCACATCTGCACAGTTAACCATGGACGTTTTAAAGAGGGAGGGGGACAGAAAGAGGGAGCAATGGAAAGTTTTGAACAGGGGAAGTTACTCATAAGCATAGGCCTGGATGCCTACTGTTTGAGTAAGTGTGGCTGACCGTGTAAAGAAGATGAGAAGAAATGGCCGTCATCCAGAGAGCAGAATGAGAACTGTTGGCCTCTGGAGAATTAGAACAGTCCGAGGTACGGACAACCGTGTCAAAGGAATTTGTGAAAGACAAGCCCAAATTCTATTAGAGCAAGTTCGAGGTGCCAGACTTTCAGAGGGTCTTTAGGAAACATGTAGAGAAGCGAGAAGAAATTCATAACACGGAGGGCTGCTCGATATTTGTGAGGTGAGCAGAAAAGTCTGAAAAATGCATTATTAGGTCAAATAAGAGAAGTCACGTACAGAGAAAAAATCACAAGCTATTCTCTAGAAAACAGGAGTGGCTAGCCACAAAGATTAGATTTAAAGCAGACTTTCTTGCCAATAAACATGGACACTATAAATTAACAAGGGAGGGTGGTGACTGAGGATGGTTCCAGCGCAGCCCGGCATGACGTCAAGAAAATAAGAAACAAAAATTACGCTTGATTGTAAGCCTCTTGGTCTTACAATTCTCTGATTTCTGAGAAAATCAACATTTTTTACTTTTCTACTTCATCTACATCTGATAAGGCTGCAGTGAAGACCTAAGTGTGCCTTACTGAACACTTAGCTAAGGCACCCTTCAGAGCACACACAGAGAGGTGACTGTCACCCATGGTGCCACCAAAGTGACATCAATAAATCAGGGGCTAAACCCAAGGGGGTCACTGTAAATCATTCGGAGCGGCTATTAATATTTTAGACATGTTCATTTTTAGCCGTGTGTTAAAATTTAGTGTTTGTATTTCATTTTAATTCAACACTTGATAATTGAAAAATGATCTCAGATTTTTTTTAATCATTTAAAGATTAAATAGAATAAGGGATCTGAAAGCTGTTACACTCATCTCTCTTTCCAAAATTTCTGTCTGGCGCTCTGCATACCCCGTCTCTTGGCGCACAGGAAGAGAGTGAGCGTTGGTCTTTCTTGGTACATTAGAATTCAAATCCCCCTCCCTAGCTGTGTCGCCCTCACTTTATGTGACAAGGAGGTAGGTGAGGAGAGTGGAGTCAGGGAGGCCTTATGCAAAGGCAGGGAAGGTAGCAGCAGCAGCAGGAGCCCTGACTAGGACTAGCTGGGGCTCCTGGCACAGGAGCACTGATGAGCATCTGACGGTGTCCCATTGCTCGTTATTGATGCTAAAATGCACACCCTGTGTGGAGATTTAAGATGCTAATGAGACACGATACATGACATTGTAAGAAAGCAGGCGTAAGAAAGCCCTCACTACGCAAAAGACCCTGTGTGCTATATGACATTAAAATCCCTATCCTTTGGACAACATTGCATGTCTCTCTGCTCTGGCTTGCTTCTTCCCTTGGATGTATGTTCTTTCTTAATCAATTTGCTTACTTTGGCTGCTGTTACCCACAAGAAGTCTAATTCCCTGTTTGGGGACATATGAACTTGGTACCTCTCTAGAAGAGTCCACTGAACCCCAATATCTGACAATATTAGCAGCGTGCTAACTGGGAAAATGAACCATGGGTGACAGTCACCTCACCGTGTGTGTGCTCTGATGGGTGCCTAAGCTAAGTGTTCAGTGAGTAAAATTGCACAGGGCCTCACTGGCTTCAGTACTGAATACCCCATCCATATGATAGGGAATATCTTAGTCTAGAACCACCTGAAGCAATTGACTAACTGGCTGAGCCTCAAAACTCTTCACTGACAGTGCCTTACTCCTTTCTGTGACCTGTCTACTGGCTTGTCAGCTCCAGGAAAAGCCCGTAATCTAGTCTATAGGACTATCACCACACCTATTTGTCCCTGGATAATCACTGTGGTCACAGAAGGAGACTACACCTATTGCTCAAGCATCCGATGTGAACATGGGATAAAATTAACGTCTTTTGACTCAAGGAGTGGGAGAGACACCTCATCAAAAGAAGAAAGACGTTTGTTACCAAAAGGAGCAGGGGAAATGGATTCTGAGCAGGGAAAATTGGAGAGGGACACTTGAAATGGCTGTTTAAATTGAGTTGGCTTGAAGATAAAAATGCATTTTATAAACTAAAAGGCACTGTGCAATTTAAAAAAAAAACCCCACTATCCTTTTTATTAATTGATGAATTGCTTTACTCAGAAGCTAGAAATGAAAGGCTTTGAAAGCCAGCACTCTGATTTGATTAGTGGAGTATCCAACATAAAGCCATGCAAATGAAACCAGCACAGCCTTTCTGAGAAAGCCAGGCTGGAACACTGTTTGTTTTTATTGTCATTATGGAGGTGAGGACCATGGGGATGGAGATGGGAAGCTCATGGTGGTGGTGGGGATAGGGGTGGTGGTGGGGGATGGTGTGCTGTTGTTGGGGATGAGTGGGGATGCTGGTAGGGGGACCGTGGTAGAAGTTTCAGGGGTGTGGGGTTGGGGTATGCAGGTGGTGGTGGGAGATTGGAGGGGTGGGTGATGCAGGTGGTGGTGGTGGAGATAGAGTGCTATTGTTGTTGGGGATGAGGGTGCTGCTGGTGGGGGGGATGGGATGGGGGAATTCAGGGTGGCGCTGGTGGGCTGGTCAGGAAAGGAAAGAGTTTGAAGAGCATTGCCTATCAGGAAAACCTATGAGTAGCTAAATGTGTTTTCCTCCTCCAAGCATATTTCTTTATTTTGCAAAGTAATATTGATTCTTTTCATACAAATGAAGTTTATATGCAATTTAGTTTATGTATAATGTAGTAAGTTTATCATATAAACATCATCTTTAAGTGATTGCTACTTAGCCCAATTCTTCTTCTGCCTATGTGTTCTGGAGATAATTTTCTCCTTAGTATTTTTATTGGTCAGAAATTCACACCAAGACTAACTTTAGCAAGATAATGAAGGAAATGCCCTGGGCTTCCCACCCCCCTGCAAATAAACCCCTTCAGCAGTAAGTAAGGAGCAAATCCTCCTTGTGAGTTCCTCAGCTCTCCTTTGTCTGAGGAAGCTTCTGTCCTTCATTTTGAAGGACAATTGACTGACAAAAGCCTAGGGAGCTCCTGGCTACCAATTCTGCCTTCCAAGGGATCCAAAGGAAAGCTGTGGGGAACAATTGAAGAAGATGCAGAAAATGGATCTCTGACCTACAAACACACACACACACACACACACACACACACACAAAATCAATGTACCATCTTGAATCTTTTGTATTTCAATACTTTTGTCCTTATCTTTTACACTAAAATTTAAAGTGAGTATCCTACCAGCATTACAATAAAACAGTGTATTGTATTTGCCTGCCGACTTACCTTGGCCAATGCATTCCATTCTTTCTTAAGTCATCATGCTGTTTAGCATCTCTTCACCTCAACAGCTTTCCAGGGTAACTATGATGAGCAGTGAGTAACAGGATGTGATGCACATCTCATGGTCAGCCATTGCCTGGGATCTGGGTGGCAGCAGGAATCTAGGAAAACAAATGAGTGCTAATAACGCTGATCCAAAGGAACTGGTACTACATAACCAATCATGAAAGCACAGGGAAAATAATCAACTGTGTCAGAAATGTAGATGAGCAAATGAGGGCCAGGAAAGACTCAGACATTAAGCTTTTAATCTCTAAAATTAACAGGGGAGAAAGAAAGGAATATGAATTATTCCAAACAACCGTAAGAAAAAACCAGCAGGAAGTAGTACGTGCCTTTCAATAATTTCCCCAAGTGTAAATTTGTCCAATTAAAGGATCAAGACCCACCAATTTGCTGACTATAAGAAACACAACTCACCAGCAAAGGCAAGCTGAAAGAGGGTCGCACTGAAAGCAATGTAAAGTGATATCCTTTTCAGTTTTTAAAAATTTACATTTATTTTTAATGATATGCTTGTGTGTGAGTCTGAGTATGTGTGTGTGAGTGTCTGTGCACTCTGAGACCAGAGATGTCAGATCCTCCAAGCTGGAGTTACAGGAAACCGTGAGTCACCTGATATGGGTGCTGGGAATTGAACTTTGGTACTCTGTAAGAACCGTCTCTCCAGCCCCTGGAAAATAATGTCATAAATAAACAGACTCCAGAAGCAAGTAAGCGTAGATATACCTCTACCTGGTAAAACAAACAGCAAGGTGCAATCCATCAGAAGAGACAAAGACTCGGTACATACTGGTAAAAGGAATAGTCCAGCGAAAATATGTACAGAGCATAAGTAAATATCAGAGTTTCCAAACTTATAGAAGAAGAAACTGGACATAAATGAGAGATAGTGCCAAATACCATAACAGTGGGTTTCTTCAATACCCAACTCTCACCAACAGTTAATTCCAATAACAAGGCAGCATAGGAATATCAACCTTAAACTAAACCATGCAAAACATGGACCTAATTTAATCTACAGCATACCCCATCAAACAGCTGCAGAAAATGCATTCTTTTCATTATCTGGTGGTACTTTCTTCAAAATAGATAAATCTATAAGCCATAAAGCTTGTCTTTGTAAATTAAAAAAAAAAAAAAACCAACCCTGTATCTTATCAGATCACAGTAGAACGAAGCCAGAAATCAACAAGAAAACCAGCAAGGAAGGAGCCTGATGAGAGAGTTCTTTGAATATGATGTGACTATTGCAGTCCTAAACACAGAGCAGTTGTGACTACCTTCAGAAGACCTACTCAAAACAAACACACAAAAGCCCTGAAGGTGGGTCGAAGAAGGGTTTGACTTAAGTGAGAGAGAGAAGAGGAGAGTATAAATATCACAATGCTTTGGAGACATATACGAGACCGTTAATATGAAAGAAGATAACCCAACCACATGCACACAAAAATACCGCAATAATAGGAAAGTCATACATGAAAGGCCCAGACTCACATACTCAACAGTGAAATATTGGAAGCTTTTCCTCTGAGAACATGAGGAAGGAAAGGATGCCTGTTCTTGGCATTTGCATTCAACACAATACTGGAAATCCTAGCCAGAACAATTAAGAAAGAAGAGATAAAAGGCATCTAAATTACAAAGGAAGAAATAAAAGTGTCTCTGTCTGAAAACATTATATACTTGTAAAACCCTAAAGACTTCATTAAAAAAACAAAAATAACCGCTGGGAACCAGTAAGTGACTTCAGGCGGTTGCAGGATCCAAAACCAACATATAAAGTTAGTTGTACTTGTATACTAAGATGCATCAAAGTGAATTGTCTTAAAGGGGAACCAGGGAGAGAGTCTACTCTACTATGGTGCTCCAAAGCATAAAACACCTGGAATAAATGAGGGAGGTGGAAACTTATATATTAAGACTATAAAATATTGATGAAATCGAAGGAGACACATTCCTTGAAGCAAAGTGTCCTGTGTTCCTGGATTGGAAGGCTTACTATTATTACTAAAATGTCCAAATTACCCACAATAATCAATAGACCAAGGGCCATCCCTATAAATTTCAAAGGAATTAGTCTAGAAGTAGAAAAAAGCCGTGTTGGATCTCTGTGAGTTTGAGCCCATCCTGGTCTACAAGAGCTAGTTCCAGGACAGGCTCCAAAGCTATAGAGAAACTCTTGTCTCAAAAAACAAAACAGCAAAAAACAAAATACAAAAAAAGAAAGAAAGAAAAAAAGAAAAAATAAAAAGGAAAAAAATTCCTGTAATTCATATGGAATCAAAAGGCTAAAAACTTCCAACTTGATTTGAGAAAGAACAGTGCTAGAGGTATGTTTCAAAATACATTGCAAAATGACAGCAGCCATCAGCCTGGAATCCTGCAAAGATGATATGTAGGCAAATGGTGGAAAAGGGAGCTCTTAGAAGCAGATCTATACACACTCAGTCAGCTACTCATCAACAGTTGTGCCAGAGTACACAAGAGTGAAAGGACAGTTTCAACAAATGACATTGGGAAAATTACATCCTCAGGCAAAAACACAACTAGACCTCATATTATATCACCTCAAGACCCAGCAATACCACTGTTGAGTGTATACACAAAGGATGCTCAATCATGCCACAAAAACATGTGCTCAGCTATGTTCATAGCAGCATTATTTGTAATAGCTAGAACCTGGAAACAACCTAGATGCCCCTCAACCAAACAATGGATAAAAAATATGACATCTTAAAATTTGCAGGCATTTGTGGATGTATCTAGAAAAAAAAAAAACTATATTGAGTGAGGTAACATAGACCCAGAGAGACAAATGGTGTGGGATTCCCCTCTGTATGCTGTAAATACCATTGGTTAATACAAAACTAACTTGGCTTGATAGGGGAAAACAGATCTAAGTAGGGAAAACTAAACTGAATGCTGGGAGAAAGAAGGAGTTAGGGGGAAGCCATGTAGCCCTGCTTGAGACAGACACTGGAACTTTACCTGGTAAGCCACAGCTGCATGGCGATACACAGATTACTAGAAATGGGTTAAATTAAGATATAAGTGTTAGCCAATAAGAAGCTAGAGCTAATGGGCCAAGCAGTGTTTTAAATAATATAGTTTTTGTGTGATTATTTTGGATCTGAGCTGCTGAACAGCCAGAACGACCAAGCAGCCTTCTTACAACAGACAAATATAATATGTACTCACTCATAAGTTGCTTCTAGATATAAATCAAAGAAAAACAAACCCACAGTCCACTACCTCAGACAACCTAAACAGCAAAGAAGACCCTAAGAGAGACATACATGGATCTGTATAGGAAGGAGAAAAAGATAAGCTCTCCGGAGTAAACTGGAAGCTTGGGGGTCATGAGGGAGGGCAGAAGGGGAGGGGAATGGAGAAAAACATATAGCTCAATAAAAACAATTAAAAAAGAATCATGCAATTGAGTTATCAAAAAAGAGTAGCAAAAAAGTTTTCTAACATTTTGATTTTGATGATCTTGTGTTGTGCTGCATTCCTAGACACCCTTGGGTGCATGCAGCCACATGTATTCTGTGGACCTCAGGTTGTGATGTGGGAGGATCTTCTGTTTTGTGTTGATTTCATTGGTTAATAAAGAAACTGCCCTGGCCATTTGATAGGCCAGCCCTTAGGTGGGTGGAGTAGACAGAAGAGAATGCTGGGAGGAAGAGGGAAGTGAGGCAATCACCATGTCTCCCCTCTCTGGGTCAGTCGCCATGGAGCCAGCTGCCAGGTCAGACATGCTGAATCTTTCCCGGTAAGTCACCACTTCATGGTGCTACACAGATTATTAAAAATGGGTTAATTAAGATGTGAGAGTTAGCCACGAAGAGGCTAGGTATAATGGGCCAGGCAGTGTTTAAAAGAATACAATTTGTGTGTTGTTATTTTGCGTGTAAAGCTAACCATGCAGGAGCCTGGTGGGACGAAAAGCAGGCCTGTTCACCTCTTCACTACAGGGTTGGACACACCTGAATTAGGGGTTACTCCTCTAACACATATAAGGAAACTGTAACTCAGTAGAACAAATAAACCCTAACCCTAGTAATCCCAATTTAATAAAATGGACTGAGACCAAGAGCACAGTTTTTAAAAAGAGATACACAATGGCCAGTAGGTATAGAAAAATGTTAAATGTCACTGTTAGGAACATACAAATCAAAATCACAAAGAGATGTTGACTGAGTTTTCTGTCCCACCTGGTCCAGTAGCCATTCATCTCCAAAGAAATATACAGAGGTCTACATTAATTATAAACTGATTGACCTGTTAGCTCAGGCTTCTTATTAACTCTTATAACTTATATTAGCCAATAATTTTTGTCTATGTTAGCCACGTGGCTTGGTACCTTTTTGAGCGAGGCAGTCACATCTTGCTTCTCCTGTGTCTGGGTGATGACTGCAGACTGAGTCTTTCCTTTTCCCAGAATTTTCTTGTTCTCATTGCCCCACCTCTACTTCCTGCCTGGTCACCCTGTCTACACTTCCTGCCTGGCTACTGGCCAATCAGTGTTTTATTAAAAATAATACAAATGACAGGATAAAAGACCATTGTCCCACAGAAAAGTGCTAAGAGGATTTTTACCAAAAAGATCAGGTAAAGCACGATTAAGACAGAAATTGGGGTTCAACCTGAAGATCTGAAAAGCAAAACAGCCAGCCACTGGCTTTTACCTCGACCTCAGTCAGAAATGGCGATCTTACCTCCAGGAATCTCAGAATGAGACTGAGTCTGAAAGCTGTCTCTTCCCGTCTTATATTCCTCTCTAGTGCTGGAATTCAAACTGTGCACCACTATTGCCCAGTTTCTGTGGCAAATGAGTGTGGCTACTGGGATTAAAGGTGTGTGTTATTGCTGCCTAGTCTGTTAGGCTGGCAGTGTGACTGTTTTACTTTTCTGATGCTCAGGCAAGTTTTATTTATTAAAATACAAATGAAATACCACTACAATCAGGAATAAGGACTTGGAGAAATTGGAATCCATTTGTATCACTTGAGGGAAAGAAAGGATGGTGTAGTCCCAGGGAAGAGTGCATGGGTATGCTACAAGGACAGACTGTTTCAGTGCAATTTCACTTCTTGGCATTCATCTAAAATTAAAATTATATTCCCAAAGAAATGTATACACTCCAAAATTCATTTCAGTACCCTTCACAACAGTTATTGAATGGGACCAACTTAATACTCATCAGCAGATGAGGAGATAAAGATGTGTTCATGTACACAAAGGAACATCTTTCGACCTTTAGAAAGAAACCTGCAATGTGCAAAACCATGCATGACTCTTGGGGCGTGATGCAAAATGAAATAAGCTTGCTGCACAGCAACAAACAGTTCTAAAATGTCTTCTTAATCTGAAATAGTCAAGTTCATAGAGTAAGAGTGGTGTACTGATTAGTGCCTGGGAGGGGAGGGGTGGGGGCTGCTAATCCACGGAGAGAAAGCATTCATGGAGATGCAGTTAGTTAGTGCCCTGGAGCCAGGCCAAGTGACACTGTGTCAGTGTTGGTGGCTTACCTACACACTCAGGTTGAGTGTGCAAGCCCTCAGGTTGCGTGCTCTTACCAATAGTCTTTAAAAACTTGCATTAGCTGCTCCCAGGACCCAGGAAGCATCTGTTTAATGTCAAAACCCTAAGGGTCTCTCCAGTTTTGTTATTTTCATGGAGTTCCACCGGAAGAAAGAGAGGTGTGTCTACATACCCTATACATTCCTGGGGCCCTTGCTGCTCTTTCTGAATCTCATTTGTCTCAGAGTGAAAAAAAAAATTCCCTTAGGTCACATGGTTCAGCCCTCAGGAGCTGAAGTGTCTGTAGAATGCATCCTTCTCTCTTTCAATCCCATTTATTCATTCTCCTCCACGTTAAATGCTCATCTCCATCGAGGGTATGCTTTAATTAAGCCAGAAACACATGAAATGGAAAAACCAGGCTCCCAAAAAGAGACAGAAAAGTACACGAATATATACATATAAAATTATACATTCTATGGATATTTTCTTGTTACAGAGACGTGTATGCTCATTAAAAATTAAAACAAAGGAAGAGGTCAAAGGATTTTAAAACTCACTATCAGCTATTAACACCATGAACACTGTGAAATTTATTCTTCTGGCCATAAGGAAAGGAAGCTTGGCATGTGGGTATTTTCATATTTACAAAAAATGAATAATGCTTTGTCGTAGTGTGAATATAAAATCTGGTCTTTTTCACATGACAGCATATAAATTAATAGTCTCATAACAATCGATTATTAAAGCTTTATGTACTATTCTTCTTTCTTCTTAAAAATATACTTTGAAATACTTTTTTTTAACAGATGAGCAATTGATAAACACAAATGTAGAGAGATTTTTTTCTCCTTGGGCTTCTTTTTCCCTTGTGAAGCCTAGCATCACAATGCAAGTAGACCAGATGATAACTTTCAAAACTCGGGGCCGAGCCTGTGGTCACAAAAGGACAGGGCAGGGAAATCAGTATACCCTCTGGGAAGCATTTCTATATGGCTATCCTTTTATATGCCAAGCAATCTACTTATGGCATTTTGTGGATGGCAAAGGCCATAGCAAAGCAGGGTCAGGCATGGTATCAAGCACACAGAACCAGCAGGTCAGCTTCTACCACATGTGAAGGGTGATGAAGTGAGGGGTGTTTTTGTTGGTTTGTTTGTTTGTTCATTTGCTGGATGTAAAAGAGTCTTAGCTGGGTTAACCAGCAGGATAACAGATGAACATCAAGTGGTTAGATGTGATGTCACTGGAAGGTTCACATTCAGATCAAAAGGTCAAGCCTAACAGTCACTAACACATCCAACAAGACCCTAGAAAAATAAAGGCAGATGATGTAGACACTGAGCACAAGTAGTCAGGAACATCACAAAGTCTGTTAGCATGGGCAGTAAATGGGACAGGTGGAGAGTGATAGGAGCAAGGACTTGATAGATGGACGAAACCTGACCAGAGATTTCTACCTGCCAAGGGATTCTGATGTTTTCTGACGACAACGAGGTATTTGCTGATGGCGTAGCATAGCATAGCAGTGAGACAAGACAAGGCTGGTCTTATTGAATAGATAAACTTCTTCCAGGAATGTAGAAGATTAGGAAGCTAGACAGGATTACTCTGGAAAGCAAGGAGCTCTTAAAAAATACAAAGGTACATGATACAATATTGATTTCAAGAGAAGAGCATTAGAAATAGCAGTAATAAAAATGGAGCCTCACTGTTGTGAAAGAAGAATTCCCTTTATGTAGAGATGTGGGGCATTCTCCAAGGTGTGTTAAGTGACAGGGGCCAGATGCAGAACAATGTGGATGCTGTTCTAAATAATTACACGAAAGAGGGGGATCAATGTTTGTGGATGCATGTACCCTAGAATTAATGTTAATTTTGGAGGGAAGGTAGGGTGGAAAGGGGGGCTTACTGTGAAGTCTTTTGTTTTGATAGTTTTTTTTCCATGTAAAATAATGGTATTTTTTTTAAAATTAAATTTTCTTGTGTGTGAGTGTTCTGCCTGCATATGTCTTTACACCACATGCATGCCTAATGCACAAGGAGACCAGAAGAAGTCATCAGATCCCCTGGGACTGTAGTTACAGACAGTTGTGAAGTGCTTTATGTGCCCTGGCTCTCAAACTTGAGTCCTCTGCAAGAGCATCCAATGCTCTTCTCAACCAAGACACCTCTCCTATCCCAAGAATTATAATTTTATAAGCTTATTTAAGTTTTATCAAATAACCTCCATGAGGAAGAAGTTTTTGAACTTTGTAATTCCAAGGCGGGTTTCCCTGAGAGTGAGCCTCTTAACTGCAGAAGGGAGGACTTTCCAGCTAGCTGTACATAGCTCTCCACTGTGTTTGCCTGCAGAGAGCTTTGCTCCATCACTCAGATAGTCTCTGGTCCAGGTGGATGACGACTTATGAAAATGGGAAATTAGGGTCCACTGGGACCGTGGCACATTGTGTGATGCAGAGTCCTACCTACGCTCATTAGTCACATAAACCGGCTTCATGGAGACAAGAATAGCCATTTTTAGGTGGTATCATATTCTGGATGCCAATAACGGATGGATAATGGAACTCTTTTTCATTACGAAAACTGCAGCAAGCACTGGGGTCTTCTACCGAGAAGGCAGAGAAGAGGGCTCCTTCAGGTCACCCCAGCCACTCTTTCGAACAGGTTTGTTATTTGTAGCTTTTTAAAAAGTAAACTTCTAGATATTGTGAGCAACAGCAAAAGCAGGCTGGGATCTCTCTCCTGGTGGGTTATTCACGAGACCGCTCTTGTCCACCATGTACCAGTTTTCTCATGTTGTTTCGAGGCTTTGAAGCAAAATAAAACAACAACAACAACAACAACAACAAATGTCTGGAACTCTAATATAGATTTCTCAGTTTCCCTGAAGCACCTAGAAGGGTTTTTCGTTTCTTTCTCTGGATCCTGGGAATGAGTCTTCCCTTCTTCATGTAGCTCCACACACACGTCCCTCAGCTGATTTACTGTATTATGCACTACTGTAGGCTTAGCCGCCATGGTTTTCTCTCATCTATAGAGTGAAACAATTATTCAGAGCCCACTCTAATGAGAGAATTTTGCCCAGCTCTGAAAGCACTAGGCACTGGGGATTTTTCTGAAAGTCCTAATTGTATTAAAGCATCACCAGTGGGGTGTGTGTGAAGAGACACAAGCTAAGAAATTACGAACACAAATAGAATGTGAGCTACAAAGTAGGAGCAGGTGGCCCAGGGGGCTTCCCATACCCGCACAAAACACTTCCGAGGGGTGGAGTTTTTACCTGGGGTTTTGTAGTGCACTATAATGTCTTAGAATATATTCTATTTTGGTGGATTTTTAACTTTTTGTTTTTTGAAAGAAGACTCCAGGTTTACCCTCTTAAACATATATGTACATTGCACATGTACATAAATTCACAATGAAAACTATACATGCACATTAACTATGCACATAACACTCGCAATGAAAGCTATACATGCACATTACACATGTACATACACACACAATGAAAGCTATACCTGTCCATTACACATGTACATACACAATGAAAGCTATACATGCACATTACACATGTACATACACACACAATGAAAGCTATACATGCACATTACACATGTACATACACAATGAAAGCTATACATGCACATTACACATGTACATACACAATGAAAGCTATACATGCACATTACACATGTACATACACAATGAAAGCTATACATGCACATTACACATGTACATACACAATGAAAGCTATACATGCACATTACACATGTACATACACAATGAAAGCTATACATGCACATTACACATGTACATACACACACAATGAAAGCTATACCTGTATATTACACATGCACATACACACACAATGAAAGCTATACCTGTGCATTACACATGCACATACAAATACAATGAAAGCTATACATGTACATTACACATGTACATATACTCATAATGAAACCTGTAATGTATATTACATATGCACATACACACACAATGAAAGCTATACATGTACATTACACATGCACATACACATACAATGAAATCTATACATGTCCCTTACACATCTGCATATACTCTCAATGAAAGTTGCACTGTAAAAGGTCTGTCTCTTCTAACACAATAAAGAAAGAAGGATGGAGAATGATTGTTCACAACTGTCTGGCTCCCAGAGGCAGGATCATCTCTGATAAAACGTGGGGGACAGTAGCTCAGTTGAGAGATTAGTAAACAAGAGGCCGTTACAGGCTATTGTGAACAATCATCTGGAAGCTGAGACCACGGCATGTCCTAATCAGAAAAGGGAATGACCAACTGTCGTGTTCAAAAGGTCGTCATTCAAGACAAGTTCCCTTCGTGTATTTGAAGGCATCTGGAAAGCAAGTGACATGGACATTAACTATAGACTCATTTGCAAGGCATCTCTCACTTGACACCACCCCGGTCTTTCACCTTGTGCACCCAAAATATGCAGGTTATGCTGGTAAAAAAGACAAAGCAAAAGTGGAAAACCAGCAGGGTTTTGCCAAATGGGTGTTTGGATGCAGAGGCACAGCAGAGAGACCAGAACTTTCAGAAGGTTTATATGCTCTCGTCTGGCTCGGCCAGGCCCATCTTTTTAAACGGTAACTAGTGTCTCTTCTTGACTTTGATTTTCTTCTTTGCTCTTTGTAAAAGAACCAAACAAGAGGAGTCTTATTAATATTTAAATAACCACGCAACCTGTCCTGGACACTTCATGAATTAGCCACAGTTGAGCTAAGAGGCCTGTGTTACAAATGGCTGTCAGTGTGGAATGTGAAGGATGGTGAGAGGTGTGCAATGGAGTAGGGCATCTGGTTCCAACATGTCCCTTCTGAGAGGACACAAGTTAGCATTATCGGAGAGAACACCTTTAGATATACTAGAGAATGTTATTAGATGGATAAATAAATTAGAAGCATAGAGGCTTTTTAGAAAGCTGCAAATTAATAATGACAAAGTAAGTGTGTTAGAAAGAGGAGCTAAGACTTTTTCTTGGAGGGAGGTATGTCTCTTGCCTCTGATATTAGAGGATCTTTCCTCCTTACAGAGTGCATCCAGAAGGTGATGAATGCTTGCACCTTCATAGCATCCTCTGAGCAGGGCGATAGGAATGGTTATCCAAACTCTCAGTTCATCTACCAGCTCGATGCTGCGCTGCCTGTAAGACTGTGAGTTAGAACAGAAGAGGTCCCAGACTACAGCCCACAGAAACCCCATAGCAGCTCTCCTTTAGGTGGCTCAGGGCTTGAGTTTTTCTTGTGACATTTTTTTTTCATAAGAGGGAGTAAGTACATTTCTCCTCTTTCCCATCCTGATCTCCCAGCACTCCTGAGGCAGAGGCACTTGGAAGGCAGAGTCAGTCTGTCATTGATTGGCCTGCCTCTGTCTCTAGAGTGCTGGGACTAAAGGTGTGTGCCACCACTGCCTGGTTTGAAAATACTATTTTAAAAAGAGATTGTTATCTGTATGTCATGTGCAAGAAACTCAGAGGTAAGGTCATGCAGGACTGCTAGGACAGCAGCAGTGTCAGAAACTGTATCAATTTTTGCCATAGTCTTTGTGTGGCATCTAGGCTGACAGCCATCTTGCAATCCATGGCCATCTCATGGTTCAAGATGGCTCCTTTGATATCTATCAGGGTAGGTAAATGGGAGAAGAGAAATATATTTGCTCCCCCACTACGAGAGTTCCTAAATTTAGCACCAAAACTGTTCTTCATCCATTCCACTGGCCGAGATTAGTCATGTCCTAAGCTGACTGAAAGAGAGGCTGGGAAAGGCCAGCTTAGAGCTGGATAACTGTCTATCCTGTTGAAATAAGATGAAGGTTCCTGTTTCAAGGAAGTATTGTGGAGAAGACTGTGGCAGACAACTATCTGTTACAATAAGCCAACACTCGTGTCCCACCCCACGCTACAGCCTTCTGGATTAAACTTCCCTTTACTTTTTGGCTTCTGAGTATATTGGATCAGAAGTCCCCACTATCAGGCAGTCCACCTTGGTTTCAATCTCCCTTGTTGTCTACCTTGCCTTTGGAAGATCAGGCCTAGCCCTGCTCTCGTGGCCTCTCTTAAGCTCCATTCAATCTCAGTTTACTATGGATCTGATTATCCATATATTTTGCACTCTTGTGCAAAAGCCTGGAGGTCTAGAAATGAGATATCACACCATAGCTACAGCATTGTTGGAAGGAATTCAGCATCTGGTTTTCTTTAAGGACCTTGTCCCAGAGTGCTTACCCAGTACCAGTAAAGAAAGTGGCCCCAGAAGAACGAACACAGATTTTTTTTTTTCTGCCTCAGTTTGATACCTCTTGACATCAGGCTGCTGAGCTGTGGGTCATGTTCACCTTTCAGGCCTCTGCTTCCTCCATGAGCACAGTCTGTCGCTGCGGGGTGGTGCATGGCACAGATGAATAGTGTGTCCCGCTACAACTGTTTTGGTGGACTCTCTAGCTCTCCAGGCAAAACGGTCCTCCAGACCAAAGGTCTCCAACCTTCAGGCCAAAGGTTGTAGTCTCTCTGGATTTTTATTGATTGGTTTAATCATATAACTTTCTCATCTCAGTTTGTTTGAGTCAGCCTGGGAAAGGGTGGGAAAAATAAAGTGCCCTGTGGGAAGAGTACAAGGTCTAGGCCAGAGGGGAGGGAGCTGGGATGCTTGACTCTTCCAGGAAGGAAAAGTAAGACTGGCTGCCCAGTCTGTACCTGCTGCAGAGGTGGGAACCACCTCCTGGTATCCTGTTTCCTGGTGCAGGTCTGAGCCTCAGCTGGGTAACACTGTCGGTTGTTTCTCTCACCCTCCATGGTCATTTCTCTAGAGGTCAAAAAGAGGAGAGCTGTAATTGTGCTTCTGAGAGTTTCACAAAAGCCTTAATTGTACCTAATGATGCTTATACGAACATCATGGATAATATAAGTGTGGTACTCCAAAAAGGTTGTGACTCATGAGATTGGAGGATGTAGTAGTTTTCGTTTGAATTTGACCAAGACTCTTGACAAGCTCGCCTGTGATAGTCTTGAAGCCGTGTGTGTGTGTGTGTGGGGGGGGGGGGGTGGCAGGGGTTGTAACCTTATAAAACTTGATTGAATTAGCATATCCAGTGGGTGCTGATTAGAGGGGCAGGGTATCTAATGGGATCGCTCAGCTCTGTCCTTGTCTAATGAAGACATAAAAAGTGTGCTAGTCAAGCTTTTAGATACTACTCAGTGTATACTACTCGCAGTGATAGCTAATGGGCTAAAGACTATGTAGGAGGATTAGGGTCCCAGAGTATCCCAATAATCTGAAGTGATGGACAGGACCTGGTGGGAGGAAGGCTCATGGTGGGCAAAGAGTGCCAACCTGTGCTGGCATCACACAGGCCAGGCACCATGGCTACAGGGATTTAATAACAATTATTTTATTTCTTTATTCATTTGTTCAACAGGTATTTTCAAACTCTCCCTTTGTTCTGAGCTGGAAACTTACAGACAAGCAAGAAATAATTCCTTTCTTTGTGGAAATAATTACGATATTACAATAAAGGATAGCACAGGCAATGGTGGAATAAATTAGTGTACGCAGCAATGTGTCATGTTCACAATTAGGGAAGCTTACCTTGGGAAGCTGACGGGCTGAAATTTAAAGGGTGGATATGAGTTAGCTCATCGGGCACTGGGGAGAGGAAAGAATTTTCCAGGAAGAGGGAGCAGGCATAAAGCTCTTCAGGTAACACAAACTAAACCACAGCAGGAATGGAAACAGGTTTTATTTTAAATTGTGGAGAGGGTGTGGGGCAAATAATGAGGCTAAAATTGGAGAGGGAGGAGTGACTGGTTGTTGGAAGGTGTCAGAGTTCACTTGGAGCTTGGATATTGTTTTTGTAGGATGGCAAGCCCACATTTGAATGGGGGTATAAGGGAAAGGTTCAAAGGGGACAGCTGAGTAGAAATGAAGCCATTTTCTGTTGAGGGAGGCCTATGTTTGGGAAGGAACTAGATGTGTTCATTTTTGGATTTGTTGAAATTGAGGTAACCAGAAATTGTCCGTGTGGGTGATGCCTGGTAGCCAGTTGGGTATAAGAATGTAGGAATCAAAAGAGAAGTTTGAGGTGATGATATTGATTTGGGGAAGAATCGTGAGAGCCAACAAAGGAGCATGTTTGGCCTTTATCTTCATAAAAACGGAGGACCGATTGTTCTAGATTACAGAATGACACAGGGGCTGAAAGCTCTGCCCTTGACCAGTTCTGGTCCTGCTCCGTGCAAACCACAGGAACAGAAGACTCTGACTTAGGTCTTGGAGTTTCAAATTCTTCATCCTTAAGTTGCGGGTATAATAATGTTATTGTATAGCAGTTTTTTAATTAAAAAGTTTGTGAGTGTGTGTGTGTGTGTGTGCGCGCGCACGCATGGACGCAGACACACACCTATTGAGGATAGAAGAGATTGTTGGGTCCCCTGGCACTGGAGTTCCAGGTGGGAACTGAAGTCAGGTCCCCTGGAAGAGCACCAGCTGCCCCTAGCCACTGAGCATATTTTCTGACTCCTCCATAGCCCCTAGGTAAGAGAAAATAAGATGGTGGCTATAAGGCTTCAACAAAGCGTAAGCACTGTTATCTGGGTTGCGCTTTACTTGTGTTTGTATGAACGCTCGTTAAGAGGGGCGGAAATACTGTTTTGCCCTGAGGAAGGACTGAAACTCCGTCACACAGCTGAAGCTCCTGGGATCGGTCAGCTTAATATATAGCAGCTTTGGACAGGACTTTCGAATGCATGAAGGACTTCCAGAAGAAGAAGAAGTTAGAATAACCCCATGAGGTGCCAGGGGAAGAAACAGGCTGAAGACCGACCTCAGGTTAATATTCTGGACAGCTCTAACAAGTAGAACTCTCTAAGGATAGAAACGTTGGCCCCTCTCCCTAGTAAGCAGAGATTCCATCTCTAAATCTGAGACCCCATGACTGCAATGGGGAGAGACTCATACTTGTGGCTGGGGTTGGAGACAGATGTAGTCTTACAAACTGTCAGGGTCCAGCTGATCCGAATAGGATGTTTATTTAAGGCCCAGGGACCCCACAGAGCTCACGGATGGGAGTTCATGAACATTCCACCATAACAGCCATACTCACACTTATTCTCTGGCCACAAAAGTCATTTCCTTCTCTGGGTAGGTCGAGGCTGAGATGTTTTAGAGGAAATCACCTTTCACGTGGAGTGGCATTCTACAGCCGCCTGGTCTCTGTGCCCCAAAGACACAGAGCACAGGGTCATAGGTAAAGGGTCTACCCTTTGAAAATGGTACTGTGGAGTTTTTGTTTTCAATTGACCCTCTGGTTCTCCCCCAAACATCATTCTTCCCCTCCCCCACCAGCTGAGAAACCCCCACCCTTCCCCAGCCTTCCCTTCAGGCAAGGCATGGTACTAAGTAATGAGTTAGGGGAGGGCGAGATTTTTACAATCTTCCCCAGCCCAGGTTTATTTCCTGGTAGTAAAATAGAAGGCAAGAGCGCACAGCTGTGATTTATGGGCACCCTTCCCTTCCCGAGGTTTGCTAGTTGTGTCTTTGCGCTGCGCTTGACATTTATGATGTAAGGTATTAATATCTCGGAAGAGGAGCGGTTGTGCTAATTATTCAGACCTGCTCTGACAGTGAACCGGTGAGCAGCACTCGTCTGTCAGATCGCATCTCTGCATTAAGTCCTTCACCTAAAATAGGCGCGAATTACGAGGCACTGCGGGCTCTGGCTGGAGAGATTTCACAGACCATCTGTGGGATGGATTAGTAAAGCAGTCCTGACGAGGCTGCTGAGAAGCACCAGTACCTGCCTGATAAACAGGATGGCCAGGAAACCTTTGCATCAAGATGTGCCAGGGACTCACCAACAAAAAGAGGGGAAATGCATCCTAAGGACTAACTTTTCTTAGTCCAGAGAGGAGAACACTTGGCTCTCCTTCATTCTTCAGGTGTCAGATGTGCCCTGTTGCCAGGAGCTGTTTGTAATATTAATAATCATTCTAACAGTATCAAATGGACTGGATTTTTACACTTGGTAAATTTTTGATGTTGGACCTTTGAAAAATGCAGTGGTGTGATTTCTTCCCCCTCCTCACGTTTCTCCCCAGAAGCCAGTGTTAATTTGCAGATGCCAACACATGACTAACGATTTTATTTCAGAAGATTAATACCCATTAAATGACCACGGGACAGAGAACTCGTGGCTAGAGAACCTTCCTGCAGGAGAGACTCTGGGCTGTGTGAGTCTGACAGAGGGGCTCACAGTCATGTCCTCACTGGGATGGGGTTGGCTGTTGATTGATCAGCCAGTCAGCCCAGTAAAGCTGTCTGCCCAAAAGTCTGCTCCTTCTTCCTTGCCAAAGAGTACCGTGATCAGTCCCAGCTGGTAAGCTGTGGTTGGCTGTCAGTAGTGGTAAACTAAATTCTCTTGCCTGTGGTTGGTTTAGAAAGAAAAAAGTAACTTAGATCCGGCCTGAGCAGTGTAGGAGTAGGGGGGAGCTCGAGGGTTGGAGAGGGAACGATGGTCTCTGAAAAAGAAGCGAAAGGAGACCACCATGCCTGGATTGCTCCTCTAGGTTCTGCTAATTCCTTTCCCGATGTTGGACATGGGAGTGTAAGCTCTTGCCCCCAGAAGTAGCAGGCATATTAGGAGCTGAGGGGCGACCATAGCCAGCGCTTGCACAACAGAATTGGGGATGGGGTGGCGGAAAGAGCCAGGGCTCTCAGTGACACCATTAAGCCACCAGTGGGATCCTGTTGCATTTTTGTTGAGAGTGGAGTGTGACATCACCAAGACCAGTAGTTTCTTAACCAGAGTATTTGTTGGAGAATTTTTTTTTTAAATCTATTATTCTAATGGCTTCTCTCATCAATTGTTTGCCTTTCTCTGATTTCAGCTCCCCACAGTCAACTGTGGTGTGGAAACACCACAGTGAAAACCTCCAAAAATAAATACAACATGAAAAATTCCCCCAAAAGCAATTCCCAAGTTTTAGATTTCGTGCCGTTCTGAGTAGGTTATGAAATTCCACGATGACACACTTAGGATGTGACTCATCCCTCTGCCCAACATAGTTCATGGACATCGTCATCCAACGCATGCCTGTCTGTCTGGTTCCTCCACTCGCTGTTTTCAAGGTTTCGTCCATGAGGTTCCATGCGGTAGTACGGACTCCGCTCACTTTTGTAGGTGGCTAATACTTCATATTCATTTCCAATGCGTATGTGTACTACAGGCTTCAATACTCTTAAGAAAGATGTTTGAAACTGTGTATATTTATGTGTCTGTAGGTGAGTATGGGTTTGTGAGTGCAGGGCCCAGAAGGGGTTGTTGGCTCCCCTATAGCTGGAGTTACAGGTGGTTGAGGCTGCCTGACACGGGTACTGGGAACAGAACTTCGATTCTCTGGAAGAACAGTACACAGGTAACCACTGAGTCATCTCTCCAGCTCCAAAATAATTTTTTTTTTTAAAAAGTGTGTTTGGAGAGGTGGTGTTTGGGCCCTGGTGGTGGTGCCCGTGTGGAGGTCAGAGGCAAACTTGTGGGGTTAATTCTCTTCTACCCTGTGGGCTTTGTGGATTGAGCTCAGGCCATTGGGCAGCCATTACTCTTACCAGCGGAACCACCTCCCCAACTGGAGACATAGTTTTTCTGAGACAAGCTGTCACTATATAGCCCACACTGAACTTGAACTGATTGCCCTGCTTCAGCCTCCCAAGGGCTGGTACTACAAGTGTGTGTCACAGAACCCAGCTGTAAACTACTGAGCATTTTTTTTTTTTCAATTCCCTTCAACACTTACATTAGGTGGATCTTGGACGGTAGACTCTCTTTGATTTTAACTGTTTCTTCACTTTTTAAAAAAAATTCTTTTGGCTCATTTTGGTAGATTTTCTTAATTATGTTTTTCATCTCATTTGTTCATCACAGACAAAAGGTTTTTTTGTTTGTTTTGTTTTGCTTTGCTTTTTTTTTTTTTTAAGCAGCTACCCTTTTCTATCTCTAATAACTCTTGTCTTCAGGTTGTTCCTTTTTAAAAATAGCAAGCCTGCTTTGTTTTACTTTGTTTTTGTGTCATTTAGTTCACGTTTAATCAGCTCCTAATTAGATACCCTAGGCTGATATAAGGGGTCTCCGAATGTCCTGCCAAGGAGACGCAGGTGGCTGCTCACGTAGACATATCCATTGGGTTCTGAATTAAGTCCAGCCACGTTCTTACTGAATGCCTGGCCCCATTTGTCTGAGCTCCGCGTCAGTACTATTCCTGGCTCTGAGTCAGCCAGATTAGCCTTCTGTCTCCACTGGGGTGGAGTCAGTCTTTCTGTTGGATACCCTGCTCTCTGAAGCAGCCTGTAGGATGCTATAGGACAGGGCAGATGACAACCTCAGTGAACTTTCCTTTCATGGCTTGGACTTCTTTAAGAAGTTTTGGCTTTCTGATTTTACAGACAAGATTCACCCTGTTAAGGCATTTAGATGGATGATTTTTTGATAATCGCAGGCATATTCTAGCCACCGTAATCCAGACAGAACAGTTGTGTAGACCCCCAACGTTTCCTTGACTCTTTCCCAATATCTTGGCTGTTGTCATTGCTTGGCTGTTGATTTCCTTAGGTGTTTAGCATCAATCCTTGGAGTATTATCGGGGTGCCTGCCCCATCCCTTACCTCCAGCCCGGCTGCTACAGCCTGTCATGAGATTCCCTTGAGAGGAATGACGTGAGCTCTATGGGTGGAACTGGGCTTTAGGACTAGGGCAGGTAGGCAGGCGGGGTAGGAAGGCAGCTCGTTTGGCAGGTCAAATTCCACGGTCTCTAATTGCTTGATGCAAGGAGATTGGAATGCAGCGGGAGGGGCTACCTGGACCAGGTATTTCATAAAGTAACCCTTGATTAATTACACTGAAGACTGCTCCTCAGCCAATTATTTCTGACTTGTCTGTCTTCTACAAATTTAGGGCCTTTTGGCATTCTTGCAAGGTAGTAAAATGGTTCTGCTTACACTGTATGCTTTACAAAACTGGGCCCTTAGCTCTGGGTATCATCCATCCTGTCTTCTTTATTGTTGCCAAGACACTCTTCACAAAATATTTCTCACTGACGGCTTTCTTTCTGGCGACGATGCATCCTGCCTTTGGTCCCGCCTCATTTCTTCACTGCCAACGCTGGATGACCGTGAGTGAGTAGAGGTGAACACACAAGCTTGGTGTGCTGCCTCCGAGTGTGAGACTTAACATCCAGTTTCATGAGAATACAGTTGCATTACTTGGTGATTGTTTCAGCTGAAGCATTTCTTCAGGAAGACATGTGTGCTACCTGTGAACAAGCCCCGCCACTCACATTTCTAAAGGCACGCACTTGGACTCTACTCAAGTTACTCAGCTTTTTTAAACTTTACAGTAGAATAAAGTTCTAGGTAGGAGAAAAACCAGATGCACACAAGGAGTTTTGGGAAGTCTCTCCAAGACGCTTGGCGGATGGCTTATAGAAGTTCGGTGAAGCTTTAGGTGTTCTGTAAAATGGCCTTCTAGTTAGCTTCCTTCAGCAACTTCATATGACATTTGTGACACAGACGGAAGCTACAACTGAGTGTTTGCCAAGGTGGAACCTGGAACAAGGCAGCCTGATGTGGGTAACAGGTAAACTGAAGAGGAGTCAAACATCCTAAGGCCTGCTAAGCTGCTGAGCTGAGTCACCTGCTCGACTGGAACGCACCCTTGTTGTGCTACCCTGCTCTCTGCACGCTCCTGCGTCCCTGCCCTCCACAGCTCCTGCATCCCTGCCCGTTGGCGGACAGCAGGCTGCACACTGACTTACTACTAAAACCAGGGCTGGAGCAGGCCACCTCTCAAGATCTTTGCAAGAAATTCCCTGTCTGAAGTCTGAAGAGGAGAGGGCAGACCTGGTGCCTAGCTAGATCCATGAAATACAGTCCAGGTTCTTCTCCTCAGATGAGGGTTTCCGCAAGATCAGTAGTGTGTCTGGGACCTGCAGTTTGTCATCTGAGTCTTTTTCATATCACATCACATCACACACACACACACGCACAGAGTTGTATCCAATAGATATTTCAAAGGTCAAAGGTATGAAATCTTATGCACCCTCCCGTGTGAGCTGTACTCATCACAGCAGCAGTAGGCATCTACAAACAAGGTGCTTAAGGCAATTTTTTCCATCTTCCTCCTAATATGAGCATCTGCTTGACTCTACTTGGTACTTCTTTATGTTTGTATCTTGCGGGTTAGAGCGACAGTTCAGGGGTTAAGAGCGCTGACTGCTCGTCCAGATTCAGTTCCCAGCACCCACATGGCAGTTCACAGCTGTCTGTAATTCTAGTTCCAGGGGACCCGACACCCATGGCAAAACGCCAATGTACATTAAAAAAAAAAAAAGGTTTGTTTGTTGCACTTAAAAATGGACAAAGTGGCTGGGTGAGCTAACACATGCCTTCAGCCTTAACACGGCAGAGACCGAGGCACACAGTTCTCTGTGAGTTCTAGGCCAGTCAGGGTTATGTAGTGAGGCCATATCTAAATATAAAAATAAAAAGTCTAGAGGTGGGAAAGGTGGAGGAGAGAAGACGGTTTTTGTGAGTTTGGTTTTTTTTTTTTGTTGTTGTTTGTTTGATTGTTTTGGTTTGATGTTTTTAAAAAATTTTCTTTTGTGGGGAGGCATTGCAAGGGTAAAGGGAGAATTTACAGGGACTGGGAGGTGGGCGAAGTTAGGAAGCATGATGATAAATCCCCAAAGATCCAATAAAGAAGTTATTTTAAATAAAAGAATCAACTAAAGTGGATATAAAATAGAGAATATGTAATGATTCACCTTGATACAAATACTTTAAATGC
This sequence comes from Chionomys nivalis, assembly GCF_950005125.1. Taxonomy (NCBI): domain Eukaryota; kingdom Metazoa; phylum Chordata; class Mammalia; order Rodentia; family Cricetidae; genus Chionomys; species Chionomys nivalis. The sequence continues at coordinate 27,605,163 of NC_080099.1, read as the reverse complement.
TTTTATTATTATTAGTTGAGAATTTCATGTATGTATACATCACATTTGGAACATAGCAACTCCCAGCTCCTCCCAGAACCCCTCTTCCACATCCCTGACAAGTTCATGTCTTCCCTGAATCTAATTAGTGCAGTCTATAGACACATTAACATTAACTTTTAAACAGAATTCTTTAAAAGAGGATGGTTTATCTAAAAACAAAACAAACACCCATTTCTCCTTGCAAACTGCAGGCTGCTAAGACATTTTCCACATTTGCTCTTTTCTCTCCCTTCCCTTCCTTGAAAATTCAAATAGGGGTGGGCAGGTGCGGCTTGGCTCACCTGTAATCCCGGAACTAAGGCAGGAGGGTGGCAAGTTTAAGGCCAGCCTAATTTTCTCATGAGACTCCTTTTTGAAGGAAAAAAGACGAACGAATGAATAAATAAATATTTCAAGGAGACTGAAGAGGTTACCAAACCATCTGAATTGCAAAGAGAGGTTTCTCGTGAGCAAAGTTCTCTGGTGTGGGGGCGGTTGTCTCTTCTGCAGCAGTGGGATAGGAACTCTGTCTGTCCTTGGGGGTGGGGAGGAGACAACGGTTATCAAGCCTCTTGTCAAAGGCTGGGCCTAGCTGGCTGGTGGCGGGAGGGTGTCAAACTCCCACAACCCTACCGCCCTTTGCTTTTTTTAGGTGTCTTTTGTGGGATCTCTCTCTGTTCCTCCCTCCGCTCCAGCACTCAGGCAGGGTTGTGATGTAGCTGAGGGAATAAGTAACCTGACCTCCATCTCGCTGAGGGTTGCTTTTATACGCAGCTGCTGTGTTTGGCTTTATCTTCTCCCTCTCACACTGGAGTCTAGCTCAGCTCTGTCATTAATGTCTTGATAGAAAAAGGCTGACAAACCCTTTTACCAGTCCAGTTTTCTCACCTTTTAGAGGTGTGAAAACCCCAACACTCTCCCCTCTTTACACAAAGTAAGAGACAAGCCAACATTTTTTCTTTCTTTTTTTTTTAAATTTTGGAAATCACAAGACTGTCTGCAGTCCTAAGATGAGGTCACAACAGCTTCCCTTACCCTGGCTCGAGTTTCTCACCTGACCCTGCCCACCCAAACCAGTCGCTCCTGTTTCTCCCATGACTCACGAAGGCACCTAGGATACCCGTGCACTGGGTTCTGCGCTGGGCATTGCTGGTTATTCCTCAAGGCCTCCTCCCTGCCGTTGGTGATGCTTGGAAGCCGGCCAGCGCTGCCCTCTCAGGAATTAGGTTCTGCCGGCACGACTGGCCCTGTGATTGCACACACCAAGTTGCCTTGTTCAATCAGGACCGTGAAGTCTCAGGTCAACCCTGGGCGGACAGGTAGAGAGTCCAGAAAGCTGCTACTGTGATATTAAGGGAGGTGCCCAATGAGTATGCAAATAAGACGAAAGGGTGGGACTTACAGGTGGAGAGCTGTACAACGGGGTATAGGGAGAGGGTACTTGACAAGTTGAGGCTGCTGGAGGCTGAGTATTAAGGCAGCTACGTGTGCGCCAGGAGAAAGTAAGCAAGGCAAAAAGGTCGTCCATGAACTTCATGACACTTGTGTCTTCCCAAGTCACTCCCTCAGCTATCTTTGTGTCTCCTCCCTTCCGCCCTTGCCCCAAAGTGTGCAAGTCTAAGGGAGGGTAGAGAGACCTGCACTGCCCTCTAGCTTCCAAAGCAGAAACTGCAGCAACACCCTGTCCTGATTGGGGATAGCAGATGAACCTTTTAATATTTGGAAAGTTCTGTTATTTGAGGGGGTTCAAACAGAGGTCAGTGAGATAAATGAAAAGATATGCACAATGAAAAGAAACAAGTCTGCATTTTTGGTATCTTACCACATGCTGTAGGCGGCAGATGAGTTTACACTATTCCTTGTTTTTCTCATCTCCAAAGAAGAAAGCAACTTGGTCAGCAGTAGTAGAAGGGGAGGAGGTCCTTTTCCTCCCCTCCAGCAGCGCAAAGCATTCCTTTCCATTTTCTTCTAAAAACCCAATTCTCTATGTTGGTATTTTCCTGTTCTTGGCCTCACCCCCCAGGGAGCAGGGTGGAGCCGGAAGGCAGGGTAGGGTGAATCAATCAAAGCTGGGCTCCTGTGTAGAAAACTAAGTACTGATACCTTCCTGCTCCTACTCTCCAAGCTGGCTGTATTGCATTCCTAGGGATGCTTCACAGCCGGGTCCGGTGGTAACATGGAGGTCCAGAGTGATTATCAACTGTGTGTGTGTGTATGTGTGTACAACCACCATGACAACACAGAGAGATTCTTCACAAAGGCTGCTTAGTCTTCTGTTTAGTTTGCCTTGAGAAAAGGGAGAAGTCATTAGTCAGAGGTTTCCAGAGTGTTGGGGGCCGTGGAGGAGGAGCAGTGGATAAAGTAGTTGCTATGAGAGCGTGAGGACAGGAGTTCAGGTTCCCAGAACCCACATGAGCCAGGCTGGATGACATGTTTGCAACCCTAGCATTCCTACGTTGAGATGGGAGACTTGTGGGGTTCCCCACTTTTCATTGACCAAGAGATTCCATCTCAAACAAGGCGGAAGGTGAAAGACCAACACCTGAGCTTGTCTTCTGACCTACACACACACACACACATACACGCACACACACATGTACACATATGCATACATCACACACATACACACACCACACACACATACACAATACACAACACACATGCACACACACACAAATATAACACACACATATATACACACATATACACACATACACACATATGCACACACACCCCATGGCCTTGTATGCCCCATTGTCACACACACAAGATGTATGTGCATGTACACACACACACACACACACAAGGATTTTTGAGAAATAAGAAAAATTACCAAGTGAGGTGAGTAATAGTAGAGAGGAAATAACACTGAACTGGTCAGGGGAAAAGTGTACGGTGAACTGAGAGCTGCTACATTCGAGGGACCTTACACAGTTACATTGCTCCCTCTTCCAACAGCCCAATGGGGCCTGTTTCTTCTGATTCCTTTCTGTAGATGGAATAGAAGTTGCCAAGGCATGCGGCTTGTGAAGCTGGATTTAAATCCAAGCCTCTGTCATTCCAAAGCTTGTGTTTTCCTCTTAATGGGAAGCAAGAAAACCAATTATTTCCATACCCCGAAGAGAGCTAAGTTATTTTAACACCAAAGAAATGTGTGGAGCCTCTATTGCTTTACTTCCAATGCCTTCTTTTCTCAGTTGTAGACACCAAAATTTCAGAGTTGTACAAGGAAGACTTGGGATGGTTACTTGTTTCAGTAAATGTCACCCACACCAGTCTTCAAGCCAGCATCTGCTGCCGTGTTGGTGACTTACTGTGCTGGTTAGCTTCTGTCACCAGGTCATAAGCTAGAGACAGCCAGGAAGAGGGGACCCAGGGATTGCCTCCATCAGAATGGCCTGGGGCATGTCTGTTGGGGAGGGGGTTTACTCATTAACAATTGATATGGGACAACAGAACACTTTCAGTGGGGCCATCCCTGGGCAAATGGTCCTGGGTTCTTTAAGAAAGCAGGCTGAGCAAACCAAGGGAACAAGTCAGTAAGCAGCACCCTTCATGGCCTCTGCATCAGCTCCTACCTTAACTTCCCTTCATGACGGACTGCAACCTATAAACTGAAACAAAACCTTTCTTCAGAAAGTTGCTTTTGGTCATTGTTTTTATCACAGCAATGGAAACCAACCAAAAACACTAACATCAGACAAAGATGTGAGTTCTATAAGTTCAATTTCAGAGAACTGAAACCTTCCCCTTCTCTGTCTTGAATTTATACAGCGGTCTCCTTATTGATATTCCCTACTGAATCCTGCAGACAGTACTTAGTGACCTTCATGGAATAAAACTGTCCCGTGGGGCTGCTTAACACACATCAGATAGATCACATGCATTTAGACTGAAGTCTGAAATCATCAGTAGGGCCACCAGGTCCTCCACAAGTGAATCCACTTCTAATGACATCACTGGGATCCTGCTTCCTCGCTGGCCCCTACGCTTGCCACACTGGCCTCCTTTTTGGACCAAGGATGTACTGAGGACGAGATGCATAGTGTCCTTTCCTGAAATCTACCTCACACCTCCCCATCTGTCTTGTTTCTGCTTCCCCATTACTTCCAGAACCCCCTCTAAGGTGACTACCATGCTACCCCATGTACTTTTAAAAATATCTTCTCTTCCTCTTCTTTTGTTCTTGGTCTTTCGAGACAGGGTTTCTCTGTGTAACAGCCCTAGCTGTTCTGTAACTCACTTTGTAGACGATCAGCCTGCCTCTGCCTCCTGAGCGCTGGGATCACCATGCCCAGCCTTCGCTTGTACTTCTTAATAATCTGTGTTTGTGCTTACTTTCCTTCTCTACTGAGAGGTAAATACTTGGTGGTGACTCCACTGTCTTGTTCATTACTGCTTCCCAGGGCTTAGGTTAATGCTTGGCATGTAGTAAGCACTAAAAAAAATTGGCTAAATAAATAAAAGACCTATTTCTCTCAGGGTTCTTGATTCCAGTGTCCATCAGTAGCCCACTGTGGCATCCATGTGTGTATACTTGGGAGACTGGAAATAGAAAGGTTGGCCATCAAGACTCAGAGAGTCAGCAGAATGAGGGACTGGGGAGAAGAGAGGTACAGACCACAGACTGAGAAGTGTGGGAAGGGGATCAGGAATCATGTCTCGGTCCTGAGCCAAGATCTACAGGAAAAGGTTCTTGATTTATCCACAAACGTTTGTGATGGGGTTTTATTACTACACATGGCAGGACGTTCCAAATCATTGGGAAAGAGTAAAAGTCAAAGAGGCTGAGCTTTGGGAAGGGAGAGGAGCCTCTTGACAAGGGTCCTTCAACTCAGCATTTTCTATGGGTTTTAAAGAAGTCACAATAACATCCTCACCCTCATGTTTGCTTTGAAAATAATAGCAATCTTATCTGTTTTCAAGGTGGAAATTATTAAACCACAATTTTGAAATTTTTGTTGCTAATTGACCTTGCTTGTACATGTACTAACTCTACTCTAGTATACATAGTAGATTTTCTATTTTTGGTTGTGAGCCATCTCTCCAGCCCCATAGTAGATTTTTAAGCTTCCCTGAATTCCCTCCCTGACATGCTGTCCTCTCCATTTTGCTAAAAGTTCCTGTAAATAGTTTAGTGGAAAATTTAAATGTGAGTGGTTAACATGGAAAAATATTCACTGAAAACTTACTGTATACAAACATCATACGTGGGCATTGAGAACCTGGAGGTCAGGTTCCAAGTTTGGTGCATTTTATTGTCTAGGATCCAGAGCAGAGCAGGTTCTCACAAATTGGTTGCTGGATGAGTGTGCAAACCTTCGTCGCTACACTAGGGACTTCGGAAACAGGTCATTATCTTCAAGGTGTATTGGTGGATGTGCAGCAAAAAATTAAAGCCTTAAATAATGGAGGAGCAGATAAGAGATAAAAACACAGGGCACTTCAGGGTAAGCGGTCTATGAAAAATGTACCTGTGCTGGTTATTTCTTTGTCTACTTGACAAGAACTAGAGTCATCTGAGAAAGGGGAAACATGGTTGAGAAAATGCCCCTACCAGATTGGCATATAAATTAAGCTATTGGGCATTTTCTTGATTAATAATTGAGGAGAGTCCAGGCCACTGTGAGTGATGCCATCCCTGGCGGGTAGTCATGAGCTATATAAAAAAGCAAGCAGAGTGGGAAGTAAGCAGCATTCCCCCATGGTTCCCACCTCTGCTCCAGTTTCAATTCCTTCCCGAATTCTCTCAGCCATGCACATATAAGCCAAGTAAAGTCTTTCCTCTCCAAAGTTGTTTTTAATTGTAGTGGTTATTACAGCAACAGAAAGCAAGCCAGGATGGTACCCTTTGGACATTCAGAGAACAATTCTCAGAAAGCATTGGGAGGTTTGATGAAGAGAAAGAACTTGCGAACTGAGAAGATGAACACCGATTGTTGTATTCTTTTTGTCAGAGGGTTGGAAATTTGGAGAAGAGATCAAGGCAGGAAAATATAGCAAGTAAGGCTCAGTCTAAGTTGTTGAATGGTGGCAGCTTTGCTTCTCAGCTCTTTTGGGGGCACACAATCTTTCTTCGCATTTGGAGTCCTGTTGCTGAGGACACTGTTCGGTCAGGCCCCTCGGAAGCCATGTCTTCAATCTCAGGGACTAACAGAAGAGAAAACAAACTGCTGGTGTCTGTGGGAACCAAGCCTTTCCAACGGGGCTTTGCTGGTAGAGACTCACCAGGCCTCCATCTAAAGCAAAAGAAATGCAGAAAAAACTGAGATAAACAGTTAGGGTTATGATTCTTAGTTCTGTTTGGCAACACTAGGGTTGATGCCAGGCTCTGTTTGACGTCCTAAGATCCTCTTACATCCCTACCCCTTAGATCTTATGCTCTTGGGATCTTACCACACCTTGCTCTACCTCCAATGTGAAGTTTCTAGAAAGGATGACTGCTAAGGGCAGAGGACTCAGTCTATTCACCCCGTGGGCTTCCAAGAGCTGCCACCAGCAAGAACTATACCACATGGTTGTTCATAGGGGCCAAAGAGGCTGGGAAAATGTATTTCCAGCTGAATGGATGTCTACTATGAGAGGAATTAAGGTCCTATCAGCAAAGAAGAGGAAATGGATGTTGGACAGGCAAGTAGCCAATATTCTGCTATATTCTGTCCTATTTGACTCTTTTATCCAATATAACGTGCATTTGGAGAGCACAAACCATGTTTGGACAACAAGTATATCTAAAAGCCTGTCTTCACTCACTCACCAAGATAGTTCTGTGATTTGTGTTGATGTTTATTAGTATGTGTGATGGCATGTAACTAGACCAGGCTGGCCTCAAACTCACGGAGATCTGCCTCTGCCTCCAGAGTGCTGAGAGTAAATGTGTGTGTCTCCACACTCAGCTAACAGCCTCCCTCTTTTTGTTGGGTTTCCTTCCTTCCTTCCTTCCTTCCTTCCTTCCTTCCTTCCTTCCTTCCTTCCTTCCTTCCTTCCTTCCTTCCTTCCCCTTTCTTTCTTTCTTTCTTTCTTTCTTTCTTTCTTTCTTTCTTTCTTTCTTTCTTTCTTTCTTTCTTTCTTTCTTTCTTTCTTTCTTTCTCTTCTTCTTCTTCTTCTTCTTCTTTTTTTTTTTAAAACTTTTTGAGACATGATTTCTCTGTGTAGCCCTGGCTGTCCTGGAACTTGCTCTGTAGGCCCTCAAATTCAGAGATTTGCCTGCCTCTGCTTTCTGGGTGCTGGGATTAAAGGCATATGCCATCATGCCTGGCTCACAGTCATTCTTCATTATGCATTTTTCTTCTCCAGTTAAAAATAATTACTATGTTTATTCTTTTGATCTTTTCTTTCTTCTTTTGTGAGTGTGTTTGTAATTGTGTTGTGGTACAGGGCACCCCATATGCCATAGTGTGCTTGAAGCAGTCAGAGGAGTCTTCTGGGAGCTCATTTTCTCCCTGTGGATCCTGGGGTTTGAACCCAGGTCACCAGACTTACTGCAAGCACCTTTAGCCAGAGAGCCATTTTGGTGGCATGTTTTCCATTTTGACTTCTTGATGAGGACCAACCTCTCGTTAGTAGTGAGTAGTTCAACAGTGACTTACTACTGACTCTCAGATCCTTCTGTCTGGGTCAGTCCCCAACAATGACTGTAGTTATGTATCTCCAACTTCACTTAGAACAAAGAGTTTCACAGATATATTCATTCAGTATGTTCAACAAGTGAACTTACTATCCAAACTGTTACCCCCCTGTGTTGGCTTTCTTCCATGACACATATGCTCAGGTCAGTGACACAGGGGTTTGGAATGTTCTCAGATGTGTCTCCTTCTCTAATCCTTCACAGTTTCTTGGGTCCACCTGTTTTGGGACTGGCCATTTTTTAGCTAAGTTGTTGCATCATGAGTATCTGTTAGGTTTCTTCAAACACTGCATGTGAACTAAGACCTGAAGCTCTTTGAGGTGAGCTTTAAAAGACGGTATTTCCATTAGTATGATGTGGTAGTTTGAATGTCATCAGCCCCCATAAGCTCAGCGGGAGTGGCACTATTAGGAAGTATGACTTTGTTGGCATAGGTGTGGTCTTGTTGGAGGAAGTGTGTCACTGTGGAGTGGGCTTTGAAGTATCCTATGCTCAAGATACACACAGTGTCTCAGTCTACTTCCTGTTGCCCACTGAACAATATATAGACCTTTCAGCTCCTTCTCCAGCACCGTGTCTGCCCGCATGCCACCATTCCACACCACGATGATAATGAACTAAACCTCTGAACTGTAAGCCACCTAATTAAATGTTTCCTTTACAAAAGTTGCCATGGCCATGGTGTCTCTTCACAGCAACAGAAACCAAATAAGACAGAGGACATTTGGAAAAACATAAGCAACCATACCTCCCCGAGGGACTGACTACCTTAGAACTGAGTACTAGAAATTGATCTCAATGGCTGCACACACTTATGTTTCCATGGTACAACCGCTATGATATTAATAGCACACAAAAAAGAAGCAGAAGAATTTCACACCCTCAAACGAGGCATTTGAGGTAAAGTTCAGCAAAGTCACTGTCATTTGTCACATTAGCAAAGGTTTCATCTGAATGCCAACAGGTCATGTGGTCCAGGTGGTCTAAACGACCAAACTGAAGAGAACCAGTACTGTCCCAATCAGTTCAAGACCAAGAGGGGACATCTGTTTCTATACAAACATTAAATATATTTTAACACCATTAATCAGAATGCTATTTTTCTGTTAGCTTAAATTTAATATTTACATTCTATATTTGTTAAAACTATAAGCAGAAGATGCTTCTGTCTAGTTGTACAGTTGTATATAGTTAGAAAATAAGGGGCTGGGAAGATGGCTCAGTCAGTAAATCCTAGCACCCATGTGATCTCTGTGCTGAGGAGGCAAAAATACACGCCTCCCTAGAGCTCCCTGGATGCCCAGCCTCTGGTCAGTGAGCCCACTCAGTGTTCATTGAGACCCTGAAGAAAAAGATGGAGAGAAACTGAGGAAGACACTCTGCCTCCACATGACAAATGTGTATGAGTATGGCATGTGTGTGTGCATGCACACACACATGCATGAGTACATATATACCATGTATACACACACACAAATTAAAAAAGAATATGTGAGGTCAGGTGGTGGTGGCCCATGCCTTTAATCCCAGCACTCGGGAGGCAGAGGCAGGCAGGTGAGTTTGAGCCCAGCCTGGACTACAAGAGCTAGTTCCAGAACAGGCTCCAAAGCTACAGAGAATTCCTGTCTTGAAAAACTAAAAAAAGGAAAAAAAAACTGTGAAAAATATCTGAATGGCACTTTAGGTGTTTTAGGTTTTTTTTTTTATTTTGAAGAAATTTTGTGATATTGGACACATTTCATTATTAAGATCACTTTTTGCTCAGAAAATATCAGTATTGGTTATCTAATTTTTTTAATATTTATTTATTTGTTTATTATGTATACAGTATTCTTTCTGCAGTTCAGAAGAGGGCACCTAGCCTGATTACAGATGGTTGTGAGCCACCATATGGTTGCTGGGAATTGAACTCAGGACCTTTGGAAGAACAGGCAATGTTCTTAACCACTGAGCCATCTCTCCAGTCGCTGGTTGTCTAATTTTTAAGATGCAATCCGCAGGCAGGGGACATGCTCAGTGGCATGGTACCAGTCTACAATGCTTGATGCTCTTGCTTAGATCCTCAGTCTTGCCTATGAAAAAGATCAGATTGCCAGGTCTGAAGTAGTTCTCATTAGGAAGGACGTAAATGACGTGTGAAGCGTGTTGCCGTATTTGCATATTATATTTCTTTTTTTCATGTGTGTGTGGTATGTGTACATGCATTTGTGTGTATGTGTGTGTGTGTATGTGTGTGTGTGTGTGTGTGCATGTGGAGGCCTAAGGTTGGTGGCTGGAGTCTTTCTTGATCAGTCTGTGCCTTATGCAGTGAGGTAGGGTCTCCCAGCTGAACCCAGTGCTCACTGAAATAGCTAGTCTAGCTAACTGGCTTTCTCTGGAGAGTCTGTCTCCACTTCTTGAGTTCTGGCATTGGAGGCAGGCCACCACATCCACCCAGCACTTATGTAGGTCCTGGGAGTCTGAACTCTGTACCTTAAATCTGGTGGTTAATGCAGCAAGTGCTTTCATTGCTGACCGTTTCCGAGCCCATGCATGGTACAGTCCCTGGGAAGGCCGCATGTGAGATGGTGTTGCTTTCATAGCGTTTTCTTTTTCGTCCCCTTTCATGGGTGTGTGTGTGGTGTGTGCTTGCCATGTTTCCATGGGTATGTGTGCACACATGTTGATATCTGGAATCTTCCTCATGGCTTTTCTACTGCATTCATTCATTGTTTTCTTAGTCAAGCCCAGAGCTCACAGACACAGATAGTCTCGTTAGCCATTTTGTTTGGGCAGCTGTCTCTGACTTCCGAAGAGAGGAGCAGGAGGGCTGCTGTGCCCACCTGGCATTTCTGTAGGTTCTGGAGATCAGAACTCTTTTCCTCTTGCATGCCAGGAAGGCACTTTAATGGCCAGCCCATCTCTCCAGTGCCCTAGGGTCTTATGTCAGTCATCATCATTGTCGTCATAGCCCTGAGAGCCAGTCAAGTGCCAGACATTGCTCATATCTACTCAGTGTTATTCCAACCATGAGTTCCATGATTATCCTTATTGCACATGGGAAGCACATACAGAGGAGTTAACAGACTCACCCAGACTTTTAAATAGCAAGCAGTGGGACCATGATGAATTTCCTGGTTCCCAAGGCCATGCAGCTCACCCCCAGCCTGTACTTCCTGGCAGAATTCTAATTCCTAAGTGTGCCAATTTCCCCTGGCATATTTTTTGCAGGATATGTATACTCTATCAGTGTTGGATTTATGATCTATAACCCTTCTCCTGAACAAAACCAGCAAAGTTTTGTCTATATAAATGACCTATGCAAATGTCTCTTGGCATGACCATGGCTGGTGAGGAAATAGAAATTACATTTTGCTGTCCTTGTCCGGTTCTCTCGGTAATGGATTATGTCTACAGGATATGAATTCAATCAGCTGAGAAAGCGCAAGAATCGTCATTAATGGTTATACAACTGACATCATGTGTCTGCGGGCGTGACACACGGAGAAGAACACAGCATCACCTATGTGATAGTACTGCCGAACAGGCTTCACCTGAATTTAATCACGGGGGAACAATCAGACAAACATACATTAAAGGACATTCTGCAAAGTGACTGCCTGAACTCTTTAGAGACATCAATGTCACCAAAGACAAAGAGGCTGGTGAACCCTCTAAGATTGATGGAGACTAAAGAGATGGCACAACAGAAAGCAATGTATCATCTCTGCTTTGATCTCAAAGCAGGTGGAAAATGGCTATAAAGGACATTTTGGGGACAAATGGGAAATTTTGAATGTGGACTGTTGGTTGATGTTGAATGTTGATGATGATGTAATGGTTTTATGGACGATTGTCTTCTCACTTTGGAGATAGATGACAAAATAAATAATACATATATTTGACATATACAGCCTAAATAACCAAATAGCAACAATTAACAAATTTCGATTAATGATAAATGAGCGATTATTGTATTATCTCACAACTTTTCTTAAGGCCTGGGATGTACATTTTTTAAGTGCGAATTAAAAATGGTTGGCGTATTGATCTGCAGGGCATCTACTCAGGGTAAAGCCTCTACATGGGTGTCTACCTAGCAGATACTCTGGGGTATCCCTCGGGGATTTGTGGTTCCCTGCGGCTGAATTAATACTTGCATTCTCACTAGGCTGCTAGCTATCCGATGGATATATTTTTCTCACTTGGGTGCTTACAGAGGGTCTTTGAGAATGATACATACTTCACATATTTTCACTGAGAGGTCACTAATCTTTTTCATTGAAATGTTTGGAATTTTTGTCTTTGCTGCACCTACCTTCCTTGGGAGGCAGAGGCAGGCGGATCTCTGTGAGTTCGAGACCAGCCTGGTCTACAAGAGCTAGTTCCAGGACAGGCTCCAAAACCACAGAGAAACCCTGTCTCGAAAAACCAAAAAAAAAAAAAAAAAAAAAAAAAAAAAAAAAAAAAAAAAAAAAAAAAGATTTGAGATTGTTGTTTGGAGTGTAGTCTCCATTCTTAAGCTGATGTCATCCTTTCTCACAGTGTAGAACCATGGTTGCCATATTCCTCCCTGAAAAAGAAGTGACGTCACTCTCTTCTGTTTGCCTTCACTATTGATATGACTTCATGCAAAATGATGCAGCCATTCGTATCATTCTGTCAGTCCCATGAAGGAAATATTGTTTTTCAAAATTAAAATTGTGAATCAACCGGCAGGAGGATATTGTCAAACAAAGAATCTTCACTTATATTACACTGTCATTTTTTTTTGATAAACTTAATTCCTCTAAATACATTTAGCTTTAATGAAGAGTAATACAATTTAATAAGAACATGAATTGGGATCGTTTATCTCCCTGATCCAGGCATTGGACAGATGCCTTCCACTTAATACATTGCTTCAAGATGCAAAAGTTTGTTCTTGTTTCCTCAGTTTGGTCCTTTCTTCGTGTGTGTGTGTGTGTGTGTGTGTGTGTGGAGCACGGGGACTAATCTACACCTAAATGCTTAATTAAATCACTCATCAAACCAGAGTCTTTCTGGTGGGAAGTTTCTGAGATTTGTTTCCAGTTCTCGAGGCAGTGATATTTATATAATCTAATAAAGCTGGCAATTATTAATATATTAGCCATGGTTATTTCATTGGTTAGTGACATAAAACCAAATTCAAAATGAATTAAGCAAAAAAGAGGGGTTTTCTGGTCCAAACAGTGCGGGAAGATGAAGGTGTATATGGATCAGGGGCTCAGGGGACCTGGGTTGAGGCCACTCCATTTTCTGGCCAGCTTCATTCTCAGGCAAATTCTTTCCTTAGTGGTGACTAGGAAATGTTCATTGAGACACATACTAAGTTAGTCGCAGATACAGGGTGATCTTCAAATATTTTCAAATGGGCAAGGAGTTCAAGTTGACCCTGAACTTCAATTCAGATTGTGCCTATGTTTCAGTTCGGTGATCTGCTTGGTTTGTTTTTCCGGGGTTTTGTTTGTGTTTAAGGGGAAATTTTGTCACAAGGCCCCTGGGAAGGAGCAGAGGCAAGAGATTAGTTGTTTAGTGCCATGTCTTTCAAGTGGCTCAGGGACTTGACCTTGTGAGTGCCTGTGGAAAGTAGGGTGATAAGGGATGAAACAGTAGTTTCTTATGAAGAATTTTATAAAGTATGAGGGGAATGTAGCACGCTTTGGTTATTGTAGGGTGTGAAAGCTTTGAAATATCAAAAGTCTATTAGTTCCAGATGAGACTATTGCTATATCTCACAGAGGGACTTTTTTCTTTTTTTTTTGAGAGAGAGAAAGAGAGAGAGACAGAGACAGAGACAGAGAGAGAGAAAGAGAGTCACTATAGATAGTCCAAACTGCCCTGACTTTGCAATCCTTTTGCCATAACCTTCTGAGTGCTGGATTATAGGCATGAGCCACCAAATACACACTGTGTATTTCAGGCCTGAAACACCCTCTGGAGGGCTGGAATCCCCTCTGGAGGGTTTGGAGGGCTACTAGGGTCCCTGGGACTCAGAGACAGACTGGGACAGCTACAGAGAAGTGTTTTCGACTCTTCATTAATGTACGTGTGTGTGTTTCTATGAACGTATGTGCAGGCCAGAGAGGCTGATGTCAGTGGTGTGTGTGTGTGTGTTTCTACAAATAAATGTGCAGACCAGAGTTTGATATCAGTATGTCTTCCTCAATCTCTTCTTCATCTTATTTTTCATTTCAGAGTCTCATTGAACCTGGAGTTTCCATTTCAGCTAAGTTGACAGCCTGTAAGCCCCGGGGATCTGCTTCTATCACCCTCCAGCAAGCACTGAGATGTAGACATCCACGGCCAAGCTTGGTTTTTAATGGAAATATTGGGGTTCCTAACTCAAGCAAACTCAGTCTCATACCTGTACAACAAGAATGTTACCCACAGAGCCATCTCAGCTCCTTAGCTTTTTGTTTTGTTTTTAAGCAGAGGGCATTTTAATTAGTTTTATAGGCATAAATTACACGACCCTAAAAAGTTTCTTATCTGGAAAAATGAGGCAGAAAACACCAGCATTCTCTGAGGGTAAGTGAATGTGATGGTGTAAAGAAATAGGCTCATGTTCAGGGTGGGAAGAGAGTCAACTAGGTGATTAATAGAGCCAGCCAGTGGCACCACCACGGAATGGCTCCCATGTCCTCCACTAAGAAGGCCCCGTTCTCCACATGGGCTTTCAAAGGCGTCGGTGCCCCAGCACCTGGAGAGGCGTTCCAACGCTTGGTGAATAAGTCAGCAGCACTGAGAACTGCCTTCTTCTATAACCTCTTCTTTGGGAAAGAACATTTAGGAGTTTAAGAAGCACCTCGTGTGGGATCGCCGGGATGCGTGCATTCAGACTAGTCAGGTCGTCGGCAGAAGTTAGCTATGAATTTCTATCTAGAAAAAAGCAGAGCCTCTATTACTTTTATTTCTGTAAGCTCCTAGCCTGCCTGAATAAAACGCCTGCAAGCAGAGTGCTCATTAAATGGCTTTAAATTTCAAATGAAAAGTTATTGACTTCCAAAAAGGCAAGCATAATAAGCGCCTAGACCCATCTGAAGTTATTAAATTATCAACTTACCTACTGTTATTCCTTTAATATGTTGTTTGTTAACTAAACCATAAAGCATATAGCTGAAAATGTAACAGCAAGGTATTTGCCAGCAGCTACTTTCCACGGACATTTAAAATTTAATGGTACGCTGAAAAATGGTGATGGATTTTGGTCTCCTTTGCCCCAAAGTCCTGGCTCTCATAAAAAATGTAGCCTACTTCATATCTCTGGGAAGGAAGGATTAGGATGGGAGATCAGATGATAAATTGTTCACCATCAGTATCTGGCCAGAAGAACTTAGTACAGCCCTATCACATTTCCATGTTTATTTATGCGCTGCACCATTTGGGTATTATAATAAAATGTTTTATCTGTCCCTGGAGGCAAAATTGAGTTATATATTAAATGGCTATTTTCTTTGTTTTCTGCTTAGGTATGCATGCAATGTGTGGTACAGTCTATATTCCACACTTGTCTTGTTCCCGCCGAGAGAACATTTTTGCAGCTGACAGAGGAAAGATGCCCCGTGCTTCCAGACTAAGAGAGAACATATTGGCAAGATAAAATACAGATGTTCGCCGCGTTTTCTCTACTTCGTGGCTGGTTTCAGTGGAGGTTGGCTTTCCTGGGTGTGTTTCCCTGACCTTGTTTGGACAGTTGGACATAGAATTTCACAGTAAAACCAAGATGGTAAAAGGGAAATATTTCAGAATATTTTTAGTAGGGGGAAGCAACTCAAAAATCCAGTTTTCTCCTCAAACTTTCTCTTCAGATGCCCACTGAAATACAAATTAAATTTCTAGTAGGGAGAAACTGGGAGTATATTTAATTTCCTTCCAAACACTTATATTCTTAAGTTAGAAACAGATACATGATTTCTCTTAGCACAGTCTAGGGAAGACAGAAATGTCTGTACAACCCAAACAATGGTTTTCTAAAGATGTTTATATGTTCCTTTTTCCGATTACAGGAAAAAAATTAGAAAACAATGAAAAACAAAATATTAAAAGTTGGCCAACAAATATCAAAAGAATATCACTAGGTCCTGTGTGAATTCGCAGCAGAGATGCCTGCCTCTATCCGCAAGAATGAAGCAGGGGGTGGGGTGGGGTGGAGTGCTATGAGCTGGTTTTCATATTTTGACTCTCCTTCTGGAAAAACAAATTTGCACTCTGTTCATGAAAAGAGAAAAATTGCCTGATAAATTCAGTAGTCGAAATGAAGTGGATAAAATGTGTGTATGCAGATTAAACAATGTCTATTAAATGGAGTTGTCTTAGAATAAGAACTTAGTGAGGGGAAGCTAATTTTCTTGGTTGGATTCAAAAGTTTCTAATGCTAATTTTGAAAGTGTAGACTTCTATAAAAAGTAAAGATCCATAAAATCACGCATGGAAAATAGCTTTGGAAGAAAAGATTAAATATGAAACCTTTTCCCGAATGCTGAGCATACATTTTAAAGATTGGACTTAAGAATTAAAGTATTTGGGAGGAAATCAGATCTATTTCCAGTTTCCAGTAAGAAAGCTGGAAAGAGGAGCTGCAGTAATGCCAGCAGGGGCATCCAGAAAGAAAGAAGGAAACAGCAAGCAAGCAAGGAAAACCAAACCAAACCAAACCAAACCAAACCAAACCAAACCAAACCAAACCAAACCAAACCAAACCAAACCAAGCAGACACTGCTGGAAAGCAATGTTATCAGAAGTGAAGGGTTGAGTTTGAAGTGTTCACCCTGGCCAGCATGGCAGGTGCATAAAACGGAGTCCTTGTCAGGCGGCCACCAAGTCCCATACAAAGGACAAGTGCCAGAATGGCAAGTGCAAAAGGATCTTGGTAGCAGCAGACTTCTTCTTTGCAACACGAAGGCTAGACAGCCTGAGAGGAAGCACGCAGGCCTGACGAGAACGCCTTTATCTTCTAAGAATCACAGGCCAAGTCAATCTGTTATCTAAATGCCAAGGCAAATGAAAACTGGATTCAGATTTGCAAGAATTTGAAAATTATCTGATTCAGACTTGTGTGATTTTCAAACAATATAGTGAAGCAGACCTCCAAGCACAAGCAATTTAAAACAAAGGATTTAAGCACAGGAAAAACATAATCTGGAAAAAATACCAGTGAGCAATAAAACCTAGGTATACGTCTAATGAATTTTTATCATATGGTTATGATATAGTATAAGTTTTAACTAGAGTTTTGAATATAAAATATCTGTCTGTCAGGCAGTCAGTGGATTAAATATTTTAAAAGATTTAAAGGTTCCTAGAGGTGTTAAGAGGGGGGGATCCCTCAAAATTTTATTATGGATGGGTGAGGAGCCCATGAGGCCCCACCCTTTCCTAAGAACAGTGACCTGTGGTTGGGGATGTTTAAGTCGGGATACTCATAGAAGCCAGGAAGCTAGTTAGGGGCAGGAACTTTCAATAGAGGGGAGATGGCACATAATTAGTAAAGGGAATATTGGAACCGGTGCAATAGTGGCACAAATTTATGGGAGTAACTAACCACTCTCTGGTTGAATTTAAGGCCTACTCCACAAGATATAACTCAGACCTGGTACCGTGAACCAGGGCAAAACTTATGGCTCAGGAGATCATAGGCTTTAGAGAGAACCCAGTACTATTGTTCTGCTAAAAAGATGTAACCATAAAACAAAACAACCCCCCCCAAAAAAAACAGAAATGAGAAAAGAAACCAACCAATCAAATAAACAAAACCTGTACCCTAAGTTCTTATCTTCCTAGTCATAGATTAGTGGATCTCTTAACCCTCATCAGAGAAGCTCCTCCGCCCCTTTCTGGTGGTAGATAAAAATTAATACAGAGACTCATAACTTGGCCAATACACAAAGAATAAAAGACTGTGGTGTATTCAACTGTAAATATGACACCAATATTATATTCCCTCCCCACATGGCTCAAGAGCATCACAGAAGATAGTGAGCAAAGGTTGTAAGAGCCAGAGGTGGTGGACACCTACAGTGAAATAGTCTTTGTTGGACATGACAGGGCTGTTGCACTCACGAGCACAGTGGCTATGACTGCCTGCACTAGACCTGCATAAGTTAAAATCCTAGCACGGATGATAGAGGGGAAGGAGTGTCTAATATTTTTAGTTTTTACACTTATCTACCATTTTAACTTTTTATAATAAAATCTACCCTTGTACGTCATGTGTAACAAAGGTCAACAAAACACAGTAGGATACCTGCTAATGATAGTAAAGCAACACCAGGAGGCAGGTGGATTCCTTAAAAAGTATTCCTGAACATCATAGCTGCCTCCTGTGAATTTACAGCTGTTTCAGAGCCAACACATACAACATTCTAATTTACTCAGCATGCCGAACGCAATCCCCAAATCAAACCTGCTGAAAACTGAAGATGACTGGCTGAAAATTAAAAGATGGGAATTCAGGAAGGTGGACATTTATAAACACAGGGCTTTCCTACTGATGAACAACATTTGGTTATATTATAGTGTGGAAATAGTACAAAATACAACACAGCAACAGGAAGTGTATTGGAACCAAAACAAGAAGTCCACAGAACTTCATCCGACGACAGAAAAGAAGTGTTAACCATGTTCCTAAAGGAAATAATCAGGATTATAAAGGTGCCATTTCTCTGTCAATTTTGATTTTGTAAATGCAACACAATTTTAATGAAACCAGAATGTAATTGGGGGGAGATATAGTAGTGATTGGTATCCAAATCTTTTTAAACAAAAATTATTTGCTAGATATAGTGGTGCTTGTGTACACTGAGCACTCTGAAGACTGAGGCAGGAAGATTGTAAGTTCAGACCCAGCCTAGCCGACTTTGTGAGTTCTAGACCAGCCTATAGCGCCTACCAAAACCCTATCTCAATGCTCCGATAATAATCATAAACCATTATGGGATACAGTATGTTTTGGTAACCTTGACACTTAGGTTATCCAGATGGACCAGTATTCATTGACATGCTGACCATTTCTTGCGATGAACCCAAATTTCTGCAATCTTTAACCATGTAATTTCTGCTGGCCTGTGACAATCCCCTTCAGCTTTGCTCTCTCAGGCTTCCAATTCTTACGTCCAAAGCCAATGATTTCCAGCTGTGGGCAATTTTTACCAGCTCTAACACCAGGCTCTTCAAACAAGCAGACTGCTGGTTACGTAAGTTTTGTTTTCCTTTTTGTTTTGAATATTATCTGATTTCTTAATGTGGAAGGGAGGATTAGATTTGCCTTTCGTCTGAAACACCGACCAGCCCACCTCCTTGAGCTCACACCTCCCGATGCGCAGACATCTGTTGCTCTTCACCCAGCTGATAATGTTAGTTCCAGGAATATTCAGTTAAGTTAAACTTAGAAGCCTAGGAAAATATTATCCACAGGCGAGTGTCACAGTTTCTGCAATTGTCTTTCACACACAACTTGCTTCCCCAGGAGTCAATGATTGTCGCTTTTCTTAAGTTTACACATAAAAAAGTTCCTATTTATTGGATACAAAGTGATGATTTGATATGTATATAATTACACATTAATCAAGACAGGGTAATACTATAGCTCTCATTGTGCACATTGAATGCTTCTTTGTAGGGCGAGCTCTTTTGGAATCTGTGCTGCTGTTGGTTTGCCATGGTTTGCACTGCTGGGTTCTACAAATCTGCGTGGTGCTCAAGGGGGACTAAGAAAGACAGACACACGGAATGGAAAGCTGGGATAGGATGCACTGTGTGCTTGGAGGGAGGTACACCAGCCACACGGATGCTCAGTGCGCTTATGGTATGCAGTGTGGACAAGGATGCGGGTTAGTTAATCATGATGGACATCTCTGTAGGCATGTAGTAAGTGTGGGGTGATTAGATAGTCATCCAGGACAAGGGAGCTGTTATTGGTACTGTTTGCATTTTGCGTGCACTGTTTTAGTTAAATACCAACTTTTTGTCATACTCAGACGAAGAGAAGGCCTGGACATTCCCCTGAGCCTCACCAAGGGAAGACCTTGACATTCCCATGGTGTCCTTGACATGGCCTTGATCACGTCAACAATATGAAATCAGCCGCTCTCCATACTATTAACTATAGTCTTACTACTGTGCAGTAAAACAGTGGCCCTGATTCCCTATCTGCTTGTTACTGTACTTGCCAATAATTTTCTATTTTCAAAGTTCCTTTGTTATTGATAATAGAGGAAGGAAGAGGGAGAGATCTTGATATAGTCAAGTACTTGGAGAAAAACTCCCAAATTCTAGCCTGGGTTCATCCCTCCGTGGGACCTGCTGCCCTCCAGACCTGCTCTCTCCCTCTACTTTGGGGCCCAGACTTCCTGATCTTACTGGGTGCATAGCTTCTCCCATTTGTTGATCCTGCATCTCCTTCTTTCGTGATTTATACTCTGGGATGGAGAAATACTATATCTAGAAAGTCCAGGACTATGGCATAGGAGTGGCCTATGGAGGAAGTGCTTACCAGGCAACAGGCAAAACTCAGAATTTCTGCATCCTTCACCTCAGACTCATCAGGTGTACCCACCCTGTGGAGGACCCTGTGCCCCATCACTGCTCCTGCCCAGGCCTGAAGCTCTGTCACTGTCTGTATTGTTCCTCTACATCAGAAGCTCTGCTTGCCACTGTATTTTATGCTTAACCTGCCGAGCCCCTTTCTTTAAATACATCTTTACAAATAGCATTTCTAAGTGTTAAGACACATTCACTTAGAAAAGTCAGCTCCTCTTTTTACACTAATTGGAATAGCTAGAGTGCAATCAGGTGACACATAACTTTCACTTCATTGGTGAATAAAGCTGTTTTATGAGAAACTTAGTTTATAATTTTAACATACCCATCATAGGGTTTTCCTCCTCTTCCTTCTCCTTTTCCTCTTCCTCCTCCTTCTCCTCCTTCCCTCCTCCTCCTTCTCCTCCTTCTCCTCCTCTTCTTTAAAAACAGTTGCCCCGCATAGCCTAGGCCAGCCTTAAACCTTCCTCTACTTTCTGAGTGCTACGGTTGAGGGTGTGTACCACCACACATAGCCACCAGTTTTTGACTTTACTTTTTCTCTGCAATCACTTCAGCAAAAGTCAGCACAAGTTCTTTCTTTTTGTTAAAATTTAGGCATGTTCCTGAGGCCTCTGATGGACTTGATTTGAACATGGGCCTCTTTCCTGTCTTTGGGGAATTCATGTTAGGCAAAAGTCCTATTATTCTAGGGGGAAATTCCTCACACTTGATGTCTGACACCCTGCACACACTTATCCCCCATCTTCTTCCTAAAACAATCCTAATAAACCAGTTCACAGCCACATACATGGCCCTTCTCAGTAGTTTCCCATTCACAGATGCCCTTGCTCCTTGCTTATGTAGCCTCACCAGTCCTTGTTGGAGTTGAGAGTGAGTGCATTCTCCCCATCTCTGTAAGATCCCGGTGCAGGTGCCCTAGTTTCTACAGCAACTGTCCTGGCTGCTTCTCCTTCCATGAAGGTCAGCCTCACAACCTTTAGTAAGTCACAGGTGAGTTTTCTTTAGTAATACTAACCCACAACGCATGGTCGTGTGGTGAATTTGTGAGTTAACATTTTATTAAAATACTTAAAGTAAAACCTCAAATATTCGAGGAGAAAATTGTCCTTGGGATGAAAACCAAAGCAGAAATGCAGCTTTTGATGACAAGATGCAATATGGTTATAATTTTAATTTTCTTTCTTTCTTTCTTTCTTTCTTTCTTTCCTTTTTTTTTTTTTTTTTTTTTTTTTTTGTGCAGATAGGCTCTTACTGTGTAGCCCATGCTGGTCTGAATAACAGTTTGTAGCTTAGGCTGACCGCAAACTCATATTCTCTTGCCTCAGTCTCTGGAATGCTGGGATTACAGGTGTGTACAATAATGTCTTTAGCCTAACTCTAAATGTACTTCTGTCTTCTTTTTCATCTCTCCTTCCTTTCTCCTTCCTTCCCTCCCTCCCTCCCTTCTTTCCATTGCCAGGAATCAGACACTACCACATGCACGCTAGGCAAGTAACGAGCTATCACAAAATGTAAATTGCTTGGTGGAAGGTACATATACAACCACTAGGCACTTGCCTGCTTGTGTAGTGTGAAGAGCTAGCATAAGGAGTAGACAGGCTCTAGTTTTCCAAATTTATGAAAAAAATTGATCTGTTTCTACTACTCCAATAATATCTTCTAGTAAGTGTTCAGATAAACGTTATCTTTAACTTGGTGATAAAATATGAAGACAAAATTGTTTTTGCCCTTGTTTTTAAATTTCTACAGTGGAGGCTTGGCAGTGGGAGGCAGAGAGAGCCCCCATCCATCTGATAGGTATTTTTACTTTTCCATTCTGCTCTAGGTTTTTGCTTTCACGGCAAATTCTCCTTTTCCTAGAATGAGAATGTGGAAAACATTTCTTGTCCTCAGAACTGAGATATTTGTGCAAACGTCAGTTAGCTTGTCCTTCGGGTAATCTAAAGCAACGGGAAGAGATGGGATTTGTTTTAAGATGCTGTTATAATAAGTAAGAAAGATGAAAGGCAAGAAAGAGGAATTGCCTGCAGATAGCACTTGGGTCAAGCACCGTGCCACTTAAAGTCTACATTAATTATTAAAGATGCTTGTAAATCCTTTCATGTTCCAAATTAGACCAACTCTGACATGAATAGAATACTTCAGCAATTATTAAAATGCATTCTTTGTATCGGGTTTGGGACAGTGACTTGAAAGACATAAGAAAAAATGACAGGATTAGAGAACAGAATTTATGGGCATCTCCATTTCTCTTACCTAATTCTGTGGTTTGTTGCTTCCAAACTCACGCTGAAGTTTAACTGCCATTGTGATGGTGTTTCCCGGAGTAGGCGGAGTTTCATTCATGGAAGTGCCATTCTCAGCAATGAACTGATGTCCCTGAAGGAGTGGGTTCTGACTCTCTCTTGGCCTTTCTTCCTTCTTCTGCCATGTTTTGCCTCCTCCCACATATGACATAAGAAACAAAAAGTCCTCAGAAGATGCCAGTCCCTCCATCCCTACCTTCCTGTCATGGCTTTGATGCCCCTCTAGGTGTACCATCCTCCCCGTCAGCCATTAAGGGTAACTTGGGGTAATCTCTTGATCCACTGTGGGGCTGTGGGAAATTGTAGAGATGTCTCAAGCACTCTCTGTTTAGAGAGACTCCCAAACCAAGGTGGTTCAAGGCATGAGTTAAGATTTCTAGTTGTAGCAGGAAAATCACTTCCAATCTCCTTAAAGCAAGGTATTAACTTGTGTAAGAAGATGAAAAGAGTGGTGGGCTCCGAGCTATGTTGGTCCAATGGAGTTCACTACTGTAGTTACAGCCTGAAGTTTTCTGGCCTCTCTGCCCTGATTGGGTACTGTCACCTCCATTCCTGTTTTAATTGCATGACAGCTGCCAGTAGAAATCCTAGACTTCCTGATCGAATGCGTTGCTCGTGGTTTTTACTTAATTATGAATTACTCACAGAAGTGTTTAGAAAAGATTTCTTCTTTAATTGGTATAGCTAGACCGCATTTCAGTTTGTAAATCATCTTTTACTAAAGGAAATGAGATATCCCTACCCTTAGGCCAAGACAGGGCTGAATGGCAGAGCTAAGGGTGGAATAATTGTTTCATAAAGTTCTTGGCTCTATGAGGAGAGAAAAGTATCTGGACAAATGAAAGATTACTTTAGGGAGAGAATGAGTGAGAGGAGACATGTTCTCTAGGCAACTGTATTCAGAATCTACTTGAGAAAACAAGGCATTCTGGGGAATGAGAGTGGAATTTAACCTAAGGCCAAACACTGGTGAGGATGGGAGAATAGAGAGGAAGGGCCAGGTGATGTTAGTCCGCTGTCAGGAATGTCAGGAAGCTGCTGCCACCAGCGCAGTACCTCATCTGCCCAATCTGAACTATGTCAAGCCTCTCTGCCCTGGCACAGAGCAGTTCCTTCAGGGGCAACCTGCTGCCCCAGCAACTGACTGAGCACAAGACTCCGCCTTTCTCCTTTCCCTTGGTCTTTCTACACAAAAGCCGAGTTGATACAGAATTCATCCATTTAAAAATGCAATTCAGGGCTTTTTGTGTATTCACGGGTCATCATTCATTTCCATGATTAGTTCTAGAATATTTTCATTACAACTGAAAGAGACCCTCTCTGCTTAGAGAGCTTCCAGAATTCCTATCCTCCACCCACTAGACTAACCCTCAGTCCCCACTAACCTACCTTTTCTCTCCATGAATTTGTCTGTTCTACCTATGTCATTTAAATAGATTCCCGAGTCTTCAAGGGAGGGAGGAGCTGGCAGATGACCCACGGTTCTCATCCGTGCTCTGACAGTACCTTTGAAATACATCCCCATTCCTTTTTTTTTTTTTTTAAGGTTCTACTTTGAGATAGGGTCTCGCTAAATTATCCTTGCTAACCTGGAACTTGCTTGTGGCCAGGCAAGTCTCCGGATTGGTAATTCTCCCATCTCAGCTTCCCAAGTGTCTTAGACTATGGGCTCGTACCACCAGGGTTGGCTTAGAGTCACTCAATGCTTTCAGCATTGCACTTTGCTCCTGCTGTAGTGTGTGCCAGCACTGCATTTAATTTTATTGACAAATAATATTCCCTTGCAATGTTATGCCACATTTATTACCCATTTATCAGCTAATAGATATTTTTGTTTGTTTCTGTCGGGGGAAGGGGCCCGCTTGTTCTTTCCAGCCACCTGGCTAGCTTATACCTGAAATAATTACACAAAAACTGTATTAATTAAATCACTGCTTGGCCCATTAGCTCTAGCTTCTCGTTGGATAACTCTTACATCTTAATTTATCCCATTTCTAGTACTCTGTGTATCGCCACGTGGCAGTGGCTTACTAGCAAAGTTTCGACATATCTGACTCTGATGGCAGCTCCATAGCGTCTCCCTGACTCTGCCTCCTTCCTCCCAGCATTCAGCTTAGTTTATCCTGCCTAGCTTAGTTCTGCCTTGCTATAGGTTCAAAGCAGTTTTTTATTCATTAATTCACAGCACACAGTGGGGACTCCCACATCCTATTTCTCCTTTCCTGCTACTGTTAAGACTTCCTTGTCAGCTTAACATAACTAGCATCACCTGGGCAGAGGGAGCCTCAAATGAGGAGTTGCCACTGTCAGACTGGCCTGTGGACATTTCCACAGGCATTTTCTTGACTCATGCTGGATGTGGGCAGGCCCAGCCCACTGTGGGTGTTGCCATTCCCAGGCAGGTGAGCCTGAGCTGTGGAAAAAGGGCAGCTGAGCAAGCCAGAGGAATCAAGCCAGGAAGCAGCTCTCCTCCACGATGTCTACTCCACTGCTGCCTCCAGGCTTCTGCCTTGAGGTCCCTGACTTTCCTCAGTGATGGACTGTGGTGTGGAACTGTAATTTGAAATACGCTCTTTCCTCTGTAAGTTTCATTTGGTCATAGTGTTTATTATAGTAACAGAGAGAAAAGCAGAATAAACTGTTAACACATTGGTTCTTGCATGAATGTCTGTGTTGGATACATGGATATAGGCTTCATAATGGATCAGCTGAATCATGCGGTAATTCTGAGTTTAACTCTTTGAGGAGCTGCTAAACTGACTTCCACAGCAGCCCCACAGTTTACATTGCCAAAGGACTGTCTGAGAGTACTGTGGAGTATTCCTTTACATTGTGGGAATATGTCACTGTGATTGGTTTAACAAAGAAACGGAGTGGCCAATAGCCAGACAGGTAGAGGTTAGGCTGGACTCTCAGACCAAAAAAAAAAAAAAAAAAAAAAAAAAAAGAAAAAAAGAAAAAAAAGCAAGCATAAAGAAGGGGAGGAGTCTCAGGGTCTTTAAGAGACACGAACAGAAGCAAAATGGATTTGTCTTGTTGAAAAGAGGCGCTATCACGTCATGGAGTGTAGTTAAGCAATATGGATTAATTTAAAATGTGAGAAGTAGCCAGTAACAAGCCTGAGCTATTAGCTGAACATTTATAATTAAGAATAAGTATCTGTGTGGTTATTTGGGAACTGGCTGGTGGGACAGAAAATTCCACCTACATGATACTAGTTTTCTTCCCATTCTCATTCTCACTCATATTTGTTAAAAAATATTTGTGTTATTGTAGTTTTCTTCATGGGTTTTAAGTGGTATTCCAGTGTGATGTCGATTTGCTTTACCTGATGACTAATGTTGCTGAGAGTTTTTCTTGTATTTATTGGCTCTTTGTATATCTTTGCTAACCTCTTAATTGTACAGCTTACTTTTTAGAATATCACTTATTGTAAGAGTTCCTCTGTGTAGTCTAAATACATGTATCTTATCAGATTATATGGTATAAAAATGTGTTTCTCTGATATGTGAGCTTGTATTCTTTTTCTTTCTTTATCTCTGAAGGCAGATTTTTACTATTGTGCCTAGGCTAGCTTTGAACTTATGATTCTTCTGCCTCAGCTCGTGAGTGTTGGGATTATAGGAGTGCCACACCTAGCTAACTTTCACTTCTTAATGATGTACATTGGCAATGCATAACAGTTTTTAATTTCTTAAAATTTTATGATCATTGGTGTTTTGCCTGCACATATGTCTGTGTGAGGGTGTCAGATCCCCTGGAACCAGAGTTACAGACAGGTGTGAGCTGCCATGTGGGTGCTGGGATTTGAACCCAGGACTTTTGGAAGAGCAGTCACTGAGCCATCTCAGTTTATAATTTTGATGAAGTACATCTTTTCTCAAATTTGTTTTTCTTAAGGTTTGAGAGTCCTATCTATGAATCTAGTGACAAATCTGGGATCACAGAGAGTTACTTCAGATCCACTTGTATGTGGTATGAGGCAGAGGGTCCAATCTTCATTCTTTTGTAGATAGCTGGGCAGTTTTTTTTTTTTTTTTTTTTTTTTTTTTTTTTTTTTTTTTTTTTTTTTTTTGGTTTTTCAAGACAGGGTTTCTCTGTGGTTTTGGAGCCTGTCCTGGAACTAGCTCTTGTAGACCAAGCTGGTCTTGAACTCATGTTCCTCTTTATTTTTGAGAAAGTTTTAAACTGAAACGTGCCAAATAAAGGAGACCAGGAAGTAGAGGTCCAGAATTCCAGCTCCTGTGATTCAAGAGAGATTGTCAAAGAGTAAAAGCCAGCACACAGCATCACTGTATGATTGATGCAGACATCAGACTGCCATGGGGAATTGCCTCCTTCTCATGTCTAGACAACAGGCTGTCCAGAAAGAAGTTTCTGCTTATTCGAAGATATGAAACCAATCAAAGATCATTTTCTCACTCCCAACACTTGTTTGGATTAGAAAGGAGAGCCAATCTTATTGGCTTATTACTTTATTCCATTTCTTTCACCTCTGCCCCTCCCACCCCAGTCCAGTAACCTCTAAAATGCACTCTAAGGGAAGGTGCTGTATCCTCCAGATGTTTCTGAGGGACACACCTCTGGGAAGGGGCTGTATCTCTGCAGATGTTTCTGAGGGACACACCTCTGGGAAGGGGCTGTATCTCTGCAGATGTTCCTGAGGGACACACCTCTAGGAAGGGGCTGTATCTCTGCAGATGTTCCTGAGGGACACACCTCTGGGAAGGTGCTGTATCTCTGCAGATGTTCCCGAGGGACACACCTCTGGGAAGGTGCTGTATCTCTGCAGATGTTCCCGAGGGACACACCTCTGGGAAGGGGCTGTATCTCTGCAGATGTTCCTGAGGGACACACCTCTAGGAAGGGGCTGTATCTCTGCAGATGTTCCTGAGGGACACACCTCTGGGAAGGGGCTATATCTCTGCAGATGTTCCTGATGGACACACCTCTGGGAAGGTGCTATATCTCTGCAGATGTTCCTGAGGGACACACCTCTGGGAAGGTGCTGTATCTCTGCAGATGTTCCCGAGGGACACACCTCTGGGAAGGTGCTGTATCTCTGCAGATGTTCCCGAGGGACACACCTCTGGGAAGGTGCTGTATCTCTGCAGATGTTCCCGAGGGACACACTTCTGGGAAGGTGCTGTATCTCTGCAGATGTTCCCGAGGGACACACCTCTGGGAAGGTGCTGTATCTCTGCAGATGTTCCCGAGGGACACACTTCTGGGAAGGTGCTGTATCTCTGCAGATGTTCCTGAGGGACACACCTCTGGGAAGGTGCTGTATCTCTGCAGATGTTCCCGAGGGACACACCTCTGGGAAGGTGCTGTATCTCTGCAGATGTTCCCGAGGGACACACCTCTGGGAAGGTGCTGTATCTCTGCAGATGTTCCCGAGGGACACACCTCTGGGAAGGGGCTGTATCTCTGCAGATGTTCCTGAGGGACACACCTCTGGGAAGGTGCTGTATCTCTGCAGATGTTCCTGAGGGACACACCTCTGGGAAGGGGCTATATCTCTGCAGATGTTCCTGATGGACACACCTCTGGGAAGGTGCTGTATCTCTGCAGATGTTCCTGAGGGACACACCTCTGGGAGGGTGCTGCATCCTCCAGATGTTCCTGATGGACACACCTCTGGGTAGGTGCTGTATCTCTGCAGATGTTTCTGAGGGACACACCTCTGGGAAGGTGCTGTATCTCTCCAGCTGTTCCTGACAGACACACCCCTGGGAAGGTGCTGAATTTCTGCAGATGTTCCCGAGGGACACACCTGTGAAAAGGTGCTATATCCTCCAGATGTTCCTGATGGACACACCTCTGTTTTCTAGCACTCCTAAAATCAGGTCTTTAAGTGAAACTCCCTGAACTGAAAGGGGGAGCCTTAGTAGAGATGAGGGGAAATTTGCATCACTTAATGCTTTGAAGTATTATCCTGCTGTACATAAGTGGAGATGAGAGATGAGATGGATACAGAGATATATAAACTCTTCCAGTGCTTGCTGAAAGTAACAATAAGAGCCATGCTAATACACAATGACAATGACAACAACAACAACAACTACAAATTCTTACTGGTGAGCTGACTGTGTGGCCCTGTGTTATAATGTGTGCTTAGCATGTTCAGGGTGCTGGGTTCAAACCCCAGCATTGCCTCCCAGCTCTTCCTCCTGCGGATTTAAGAAATAAAGAAGTCTCACATGTCTCAAGGCACACTTCTTTGCTTTTTATTAATTTTAAACATTATGAGAAACTTTTAAAAAGAATAAAAGAAACCCTTACAGGCACAGGAGATCACTGCAGACAGGGTCATCAGACAGTTGAAAGCAGCCCTTTGCCTGACACAGGAAAGGTGGTTTCTTGAATGTGGAGCAATGCATCACAGACAAGATGAAACCTAGGGAAAGGAAAATGAATAATTATAGATAAGGAGCTGAAATTAATAGGTGGGCAGGACATTCATCCTTGGCTGGAAATTTCTAGAATGGCTGAGCAGGTATTAGGTGTGATTTGGCAATGATTTTATAACTGTATTTTATAATGAACCATGCCATATTAATATAGACTGAACTGTTTAAACATCTTAGAGACTTTAATTTATTCAGCTTAAAAGCTTAGTTGAAGCAAAAAAAAATGAGGGAAAGTAAGCTGTGAGATTGCTTTTCCTGAATTCTAAATGTAGCTTAAACATATTTCTAATTCCTTTCTACCAAGGATCCTTTCTTGGAAATGCATTTTGCATTGTATAACCTAACCGCCTTTATTAATACAGGGATTTAGATGGGCAGAAACATACTTTATTTTACTGTGTCGAATTTTAGCCTAAGTAATCCTGTAAATGATTAGCTAATTATATTCCGTCTTCATATTTAAGCTACTTAGCTTGAATCCACTGTGATCCTAAAACGTGAATGAGTCTTTAGTATCAGTAAAGGAGAGTCTATGCTCTGTCTACACTTGCAAAGGCCAAATGAACGACACCACGTGACCAAAGGCTACATATTAATGACCTCCATGCACTGAAGACAGAAGTGACAAAGAGAGCAAGGAGCAACACGAATTCACAGCACCATGTGGGGCCTCCATGAGCCAAAGTCATCATGCTATCATCCTCCAGACTGGTTCTCTTATCAGACAAGGTAGGGACCATCCTGTCAGCATGAAACAGTCTCTTCTATTTTAAAGTATATGCTCCCCCTGATCTTACATTACATATGGATATAAATAAAACTTGTTAATGAGCAACAAAAAGGGAGAAGAGTGTGAAAACTCAAGGGTGTGCATTCAATATGGCTCACAAGGGAAGTTCAAAACAGGACCTAGCACGTGCAGGGTTCTCCACCATGTCGACACACTGTCTCGCTCTGTCCTCATGACAAGTGTCGCCACTGGTAGACAGGAAAATTACATCCAGGGTACATTAAGACCCAGGGTGTCCTCCTCCACCATCCCCCAAACTAATAACTGGAAAGCACACATATGATCATGATAGTTAGCATTACTGGCCATCTTATGACACAAGATGGGGAAGATGACATGGTTGGATCTAGGGGATGAATCAGAACTCTTTCTGTGCCCAGGTTCGACTTTCCTCTGATGTGTTAAGCTGTGGTCACCATCGGGCTCAGGCTCAGGACTGTAGAGGCTTCGGTTTTAATCATCCCAGACTCAGTTGTACTGGAGATGAGAATGTTTCTTCAACACTGGACTGGAAACTCTAGTATTGAATCTCACGGTATTAGATTGACCCAAGGTAACTGAAGAACAGACCCTGAGGCAGTTTAAAAAAATGGTTAATATGCAGATATGTATGTTGCAGAAAAAGTAAATTCTAACCCCTAAGACTTATGTGTATATGTTTAAAATATAGCCTGCAGGATCACTGCCACCATTTATGAGATATTTCTCATGTGCTTCATGAATCCAGACATTTACAGTGATTGGTGCTGACCATGGGGACTCCTAAGCAGACAGAAGATCATCTCTGCAGCTGAATAGGTCTTAATCATGCAGCAAGGACAACGATGCATCTTAATTTGCATTTATATGGTAATATATTTTTCTAGCACATTTTCTTAAAAGCATATTTGGATTGGAAAAGAACTAACATTTATCAAGCATTTATTCACATGCAGAATAGCAGAATGCAGGTACTTTCTATTCTATTAACTTTTTATTAGTTTTCTTTAAGTTAGCATTCGAAGCAATGGGTTTCATTTGGGCATTTTCATACAAACTTTGCTTGTATTTGTTTTCTTTCCCACCTATCTCCCCATCCCATGATCCTCTCTTGCTACCCACTCCATAGCACCCTTTCTGCTTCCATGTCACATGTATTTCATTTGCTTCTTCTCTTCATCCTCTTAGCTCATGATCTGTTCTTTCCCCTTTCTCCTCTCTAGTTTCATGGCCACTGCCCCCTACATGTCCAGCTTTTGCACATGAAATAAAACCCATAATCATTCTGCTTCTTTTAATCAGCTCGTCTATTTTTGTGACAGTATCACACATGACACCTGAAGTATCACCGTGGCTCTGCAGTAGTTTAAAGTCAGGTATTGTAATGCCTCCAACTTAGTTTTCCCCTTACAATTGCTTTGGGTATTTGGAGACTTTCATGTTTTCATACAAACTTTAGGAATCTTTTTCTACGTCTGTGAAGGACGTCCCTGGAGTTTTGCTGGTGATTACATTGAATCTGCAGATTACTTTCCATCCGATAGCCGTGCTCGCTCTATCCTTCCAGCGTGTGAGCGTGGATGGGTTTCCCATTGTCTAATAGTCTTCGCTTTCTCTTCTCGGCGTCTTAAAGTTCTAACTATAGAAGTACTACTCAGCAGTAAAAAACAATGACTTCTTGAATTTTGCATACAAATGGATGGAAATTGAAAACACTATCCTGAGTGAGGTAAGCCAGACCCAAAAAGAGGAACATGGGATGTACTCACTCATATTTGGTTTTTAGCCATAAATAAAGGACATTGAGACTATAATTCATGATTCTAGAGAAGCTAAATAAGAAGGTGAACCCAAAGAAATACATATAAGCATCCCCCTGAATATTAACCTTCATCAGGCGATGAAAGAAGACAGAGACAGAGACCAACATTGGAGCACTGGACTGAAGTCTCACAATCCAAAGGAGGAACAGAAGGAGAGTGAGCACGAGCAAGGAACTCAGGACTGCGAGGGGTGCACCCACACACTGAGGCAATGGGGATGTTCTATCGGGAACTCACCAAGGCCAGCTGGCCGGGGACTGAAAAAGCATGGGACAAAACCGGTCTCGCTGAACATAATGGACAATGAGGACTACTGAGAACTGAAGAACAATGGCAATGGGTTCTTGTTCCTATTGCACGTAATGGCTTTGTGGGAGCCCAGGTAGTTTGGATGCTCACCTTAATAGACCTGGATGGAGGTGGGTGGTCCTTGGACCTCCCACAGGGCAGAGAAACCTGCTTGCTCTTTGGGCTGAGGAGGAAGGAAGACTTGATTGGGGGAGGGGGAGGGAATGGGAGGTGGTGGCGGGGAAGAGGCAGAAATCTTTAATAATTAAATTAATTAATTAATAAAAAAAAAGAAAAAAAAGAAGTTTCTCTATTTCTTGGTTAGGTTTATTAGTCATTTCATTACTGTCTGTGAAGCTACTATGAGTGGGATATTTTCCCAATTTCATTCTTGGCAAGTTTCTATCATTAATAGAAAAGCTACTGAATTTTACACCTTAAGTTCTATATCTTGATGCTTTGCTGAAAATGGTTTAAAAATATAAGAGTTATTCAAGGAAATCTTTAGGGACTTTTAAGTATAGGACCATGCTCTTTCCAAATAGGGGTAATTTGACACTTCTTTTGCTATTTTATACTCCCCTTTACATTATATAAGTGATTTAATTAACACTAGCTGCATATAGCTACATAAGATTAAGAATCACAATAACTAAAATGAAGATAAATTCAGTTCCTCAGTTGCATAGATCCACTTCAAATACTAAGTGACCTTGTGCCAATGGCTGATGTGCTAGGACCGATGGAAAATACTTCTGGCCTCATACAATGCCCCATTGGATTTCTCTGGATGCCTGCCTCAAGCTTTTAATTTTTAAAAGAATTATCTAGAAATATTAGATCCTACAAAATAACAGAATGAAGGAACAACCAGTCCAGAATGTAGCGTTTTCTAAAACAGTGGTTCTCAGCCTTCCTAGTGCTGCAACACTTTAATACAGTTCCTCGTGTTGTCATGACCGCAACCACAAATTATTTCATTGCTTCTTCATAACTTTAATTTTGCTAATGTTATGAATTGTAATGTAAATATTTGATATGAAACTCAAAAGGGGTCTAGGCCCACAGGTTGAGAACTACTGACTGTTCCGAGCTTAGAATAGTCAATATCATGGAAGATAAAAGATAGCAGTATAGGAGTGTGTTCTAGATACTTAGAAGTCTAAGTGACCTGGCTAGTTTTATGTCAACTTGATACAAGATAGAGTTATCTGAAAGGAGGGAACTTCAACTGAGAAAAATGCTTCCATAAGATCCAGCTGTAAGGCATTTTCTTTTTTTATCATTATGAATAATTTTATTATTTATTTGTTTGTTTATCATTTAATTACTTTTTTTATTAAAAATTTCCACCTCTTTTCTTAATTAGTTATTGATGGGGGATGGCCCAGCCCATTGTGGGTGGTGTCATTTCTGGGCTATTGGTCCTGGGTTCTATAAGAAAGTAGGCTGAGCAAGCCATGATGAAGAAGCCAGCTAGTAGTATCCCTCCATGGCCTCTACATCAGCTCCTGCCCTGCTTCAGTCCCTGCCCTCACTGCTTTTGATGAGAATTGTTATTTAGACTGTGAGTGAAACAAACCCTTTCCTCCCGAGTTGCTTTTGGTCATGGGGTTTCATCACAGCAATAGTGACCCTCAGACAGCAAGAGAACTAACACCTAAACATAATACTTGGCCCAGTCCAAGTAAATGCGCTCTGCCTGCTGGCTTGAGTTTACTTGCTGACCTGTCACAACCCAGAATCACCTGAAATGAGAGATCTCAGCTGAGGAACGGTCTGGACCAGGCTGGACTGTGAACATGTGTCTCTCTATGTGTGGGACATTGTCTTGCTTAGTAATTAGGTAGGAAGACTCCCCTTAAATGAAGGTAGCACTGTTCCA
Organism: Chionomys nivalis; assembly: GCF_950005125.1. Lineage (NCBI taxonomy): Eukaryota > Metazoa > Chordata > Mammalia > Rodentia > Cricetidae > Chionomys > Chionomys nivalis. The sequence continues at coordinate 27,571,488 of NC_080099.1, read as the reverse complement.
CGGGCAGGGCCCTGAACTAAACAAGAGAACAGAGAGCTAGCTGAGCACCACAGCAGCCAGCAGGCAACATGGCTGTGTTCCTTTCTCTGTGCTATTGACTGTGAAGGTAGCGTCACCAACTTTCTCAAGAGCCTGCCTTTGTCATGTCCCCGCAATCATGGGCCACAACCTCCCCCTGTTTATTGCTTCTGGCCAGGACTCTTTACCATAGCTTGGGAAATGAAACTAGAACAGATACTTAAATTTGTCTCAATGAGGAAATTTGAAAATGCACCAACTATCATATGATGCTATGGAGTTATCAGTTTGGTAATGTGTGTTGAAAATATAATGGTTTCACTGTAAGAGAACAATCCAGTTTCTGAATATCTATACTGAAGCATTTAGGTGTGAAATATTTTGATATTTCAAATCTAATTTGGAAGGGCATAATAGAAAATATAGAGAGAAGCAGCGTGGTGATAGTCCAATGTAAATAATTGTTAAGTCTACATGTTTCTAATTTTAGGATTAGAATTTCTCCGTTGAAAAGATATTTTGAACTCATGTTTAAAAAACGAGTTTTGACTTCAGTATCACACCTAGAAAACACTTCCTCAAACAGAGACTAAGAAATAGTCGCTGAGCTTATCTTCAAGTGTTTTTAAAAGATACATTTTATTTTTAACTATGTGTAGTTTATCTGTGTAGAAATATGTACCATGAATCCAGATGCCCTCAGAGACCAGATAAGGGCATCAAACCCCCTGGAGCTGGAGAAACAGGTAGCTGTGGGCAGCACAGTGTGCACGCTGGGAACCGAACTGTGGTCCTCTGCAGGTGCTCTTAGCCTTCGGGCCATCTTCCCATGCCTTCTTCCGGTATTTTTAATGGGTTATTTCTTTCACTACTTAAATCTTTCATCTTTTTGAAGTTTGTTTTGGTGTTAATGTATGAAATCATGACCACTCATACTTCTTACTTATTAACTAATTATATTTTGAGGCAGGGCATCCTGATGTCATGGGCTAGCCTGGAACTCATGGCCCTTCTGACACAGCCTCTAGTGCGAGATCACAGGTGTGTACCCCGCTCCAACTTACTTTTCTCTTAAGTAGTTAGACCATAGTGGACATTTTCAATTTGATCCTTTGAATTCATTCACTGTTTGTTTTTTCTTGAGCGAGTCCCTGGTTTTCATTTGGAGATGCAGACCATCCCCTTTCTGGTTTTATGTGGGGTTTTATTTATGTTGTTTTTTTGTAATACAGAAGCAGACAGTTATAAGTTATATTCTTTCCCTTGTTCTTGGCCAGGATGCAGCTAGACCAGAAGCAATAGTCCTGCAGTCTTGTCAGAGTGGTAGGAGCTGAGGTTGAGATTGCAAAACCTCAAGCGACCATGTCCACACGGGTCATCAGGTCCTGCTTAAAGGATGGACAAGAGTTGGAAGGATTCAGTTCTGCTCAACATATGTGTCACTGTGAAATGGGAACCAAATCTGCACGTCTACTATTGTCTTGCAGCAACAAGGGACAGTTCTATGTTAGAACATGCTTCAGTCATAGTTCAGAAAAGAGTACCCAAAACATCCCAGGTGTTTAAAGCAAAGAATACAATACAAAAACCCAGAAGCTTCCATAGTAAGGGCTGAAGGAAGGCGAGTTGAGTCAACTTTTTAGTGTGCCACTTCCAAAAATTTGAGAGTCTGTGTGTTTTAGAGCTAGGAACATATAAACAACGGACTCGACTTGGGGAACTTTGTGCCTCCAGGTGTTTGGAAAGGCAAGAGACAGAGCCATTGCAAAGACCTAGGAGACCGAGGCTGTCCCTTCTATTGCTGCCAGAGAAAGAACCTATTCCTCTGATCACTTTCAAAAGCTGTGTGAGTTTGTCTGTCGGATGTAGCCTAATCATGCAACCAGAACTTTGCTATAGCACTGGGGGTAGGGGCGGGAGGAAGCTTCACAGGTTTTTAGCCTCTGCAATATGGGAAACAGGAAGAATTTATGAAATCAGATAGGTGTCAATAGACATATCTGACAGAAAAAGTGAACACTATTCAAATGTTTATTTATTTGAAACTGTTTTTTTTTTCTTCTGTGCTGAGGATCAAAGCCAGGACCTTATATACATTGGTCAAGCATTTCACCACTGAACTATATCTCTGCCTTCCCCTTTAATTTTAAGGATGTAACTGTGTTCTTGAAGTCTTGAGTGTGAACTATATATTCTATAGGAAACGATAATTGTAAGACTTTTGGTGATGAAAACCATCTGAAGCTCCTAGCCGTGTTTGTCACAAGGGATTGGTTCCAGCTGCTAGCTCATAGGAATCAATGGCCTCTCACATCGTCTGACCCAGCAGAACTTCTCCACTGAAGGACAGTTAGCCTGAGGGCTGCCCAGGGCTGCCGAGCAGGCCTGGCCAACCAGAGCAGCCTTGCTGAGACTCCAGTCCCCTTGCTTACCCCAGCATACATATAAGAAAATTCATCTTTATCTTAGTGTATTCTGAAAAAGGCTGAAAAACACTGCATTTTTGACATAGGAGCCTTTTGTCATTTTAATAGGAATAGCATTCCAGAGCATGAAGGCTCCCAAGTGAATTAATACCTGGTAAGGGTCAAGAAAGGCTTTCCCTGGGCAGTTGCTCTTCTCTTGTGTGGACACAAGGTGCTCACAGAAGGCAGTAACTCACAGGGTATAATAGTTAACACCCCAGAGGATAATGATAGGTAAATAATAAAGAAAGTTGACATAAATTTCCTTGGACTTCTGGAAAAGTTAGAGACTTGATTAATTCTTTACCTGTAGCTTCTCTTCCCCTTTCTTTGTTTTTATAGCAGGAGTGAGCTAATAATTACAGTCGGGGAGAAGATCTTGCTTCTGCTGAGAGCTGTATTTGGACAACTCTGTGGTTTGTGCATTAAGTGAATTAAGTAAATTCATTCTCTGGGGATTCCAAATTTGAAAGTAGTTTCTTTCTTAGAAAAAAAATCATTTCTTAATGGAAAATAAAAATCCCCTACTGAGTTATAAAACTTTGGTTCCAAGTATTTTCATTGTATTTGAGAATGATGATGCATTTGGGCATTTCCTGGTACCTGAGATGTATCAGTAAGCACAGTAGACACAGGTCTTTCTTGGGGAGCTTATGGTCTAGCTAGGGCAAAACAGCAACCAAACGATACATGTGATGAATAGGTAAATCGTGTAGGACGTCAGAAGGTGGAAAGGGACACAGAAAAAGAAGGAGAAAGAAAATAAAAAGTAGGGCACGGAAGAGAGAATGAAGTTGTGCTGGGAAAGGTGGGATTGGCTGTAAATAGAGAAGAGCATTGAGAAAATGGGTGGTGTAGGATGGGCCTTAAATGACCCCCACGGGTATGGGATGAGGATTTGGTCACCAACGCAGCCTTCTCCAGAGGTGTGGCCTTTGCATGAGGAATCAGTCCATGGATTGAGAACTTGATTGGTTTGTGAGAAAGACTTTGTCAAGGAAGTGAGCTTTTCCCTCTGCCACAAAGTGAGCAATTCTGCTCTTTATGCATTCTCTGTCATGATGCTCTGCATTACCTCAGGCCTAGTAGAGGCAAATGGACCAAAACCTCAGAAAGCACAGGCCAAAACAAACCACTCTTCCTTTGTGTTGATCTATTTCACGGAAAAAGTCAGGTGACAGGCTTCATGTTCCATGTAGAGAACAGCAAGAGCTCAAAGGAGAAGAGTGAGCTGTGTATGTACATATATAAACGCACATATATAAATCTTTTATTATTCATTTTATGTCCCGGCTCTAGTTTCTTCTCTCAGTTCCTCCCCACCTCTGTTTCAACCTCCCAATCCACTCTTCCTCCATTTCTGTTTAGGAAAGGGCAGGTCTCCCATGAGTATCAACAAACTTGGCATGTCAAGTTGCAGTAAGACTAAGCACCTCCGCATGTATTAAGGCTGGGTAAGGTGAGCCCGTATGGGCAAGGGTCCCAAAAGGCAGTAAAAGAGTCAGAGACAGCTCCTGTTCCCTCTGAGGACCACGCTACACAACTGTAATACATGTGCAGAGTGTCTAGGTCAGTCCCGGACAAACATGGTATATACTCATTCATACGTGTATATTAACTGTAAGACAAAGGATAACTATGCAGCCATCCACAGACCCAGAGAGACTAGGTAACAATGAGGGTTCACGGGGAGGGGGACACCTGGATCTCCCTGGGAAGAGGAAATAGAAGAGATTTCATGACTCAGGAGCTTATGGGTATAAAATCTCCTGAAGCATCCTAAACACTTTCAGGGTTGAAAAAGTTAGGGCCAGTGAGATGATTCAGTGGGTAAAGGTGCTGGGGCCCACACAGTGGAAGAAGAGAGAGTTCTGTCACCTGGCTCGGGTTTGATGGATGGCCCCACCCTAGGGGGTGTGCATCTTTTTCTTCTTCGTTTCACTCCCCCCTTCTCATCTTTCCTCTTTTGAAGTCCACCTTTCTAGTTTCTCTCAGAGTGGAGTGGTCCTGGAGGAAGGATGAGGGAGAAGATGGAATCTCCTGATTGGTCACAGGTTCTGTGGTCCTCGCTGGATGGGGAGTCCCGTCTGGGGCAGCTGTCTGGAAGACAGTGTCTAGGTAGGTCTTCCAGGAGTCCCATCTGCCCCACTGCCTTTTCAGGTCTCCCTGCCCCTCTGTTAGCAGGTAGCTCTGTGGATAGAAAAGTAACAAGATTTCTTCAACCCAGATACATCCAAAGGTACATACGTCTCTCTAAGGAAACACAAACTCTTGTCTCATCAGATAGTGCAGTTAGGAACACCACACCGTCTCTTTCCTACAGCCTCCCTTCTGTTCAAAAGCGTGGAGGGGTAGGGAGAGGGGGAGGGGGGCATCTGCTCCTCTAAATGAGCAGACATCTACAGCTGGAGATGCCAGCGCCAGTGCCCAGCCTGTACCTCTCATCACGGCTTCTTTTCCTTCCCTCATTGTTACCTGTTGTAGGGAAGGAAGAAATATTTCCCCTCTTTCTTGTATTGGGGAAGAAAATGCCTTAAGGTGGGTAACAACTTCTCCATAGCCGGAATTCTGAGGACTCTTCGGATTCCTTAGATCTTCCCTATAGGAGTAAAGATAAGGTAGTGCCAGGGCAGCGCCAGTGCTTGCTGGCACTAAGAGGGCTGTTTTCTCATGTCTTCCAGTAAATTCGGAAAGGGCTGAGTTTGGAGTGACTCCCAGTACAAGGACCACTCACCGTCCTTGGCTTTGCAATGATGGCTGGAGTTTCCAAAGAACTAGAAAGTCCCCTTCACTCTCCTGTGCTGATAGCAAGTGCCCCTGCTGACTCCCAGTCTGGTGGTCACAGGTCAGGGCTTTGTTCAGTATCTTACAGATGGTTCAGCATCCATTTCCTCTTGTTTTCTTTGGGAGCATTTCATCTCCCCACTTGTCTGTGCTCTTGAAGAAATCAAGTACAGGCGTCTGCCCCATTGTGGGTGCTTGAAGACTTGAAGAACCAAATTGTTTTTGTTTTCCCAGGACATTCAGGATATAATGTGAAACCCTGGCTCAGTCGGATAAATTGCCTCCCCTGTGACTTTGATCTTGAAAGCTCGAAGAGAGAACTGAGAAAAGAAATGGTTCAAGTTCATTAATGTCAGCTGGCACAGACTGCGCAGCCTGTTTCTGCTCCAAGGTCACGGCTTTGATGCTTTTTTCTGTCCTCCAGAGGTGTCCTTGCTTTGTCCCACAGCTGCCTCTTCTTCTGGAATCCTTCAATCATCTCCCTTGGATTTGTTTCTATTCAGTCAGATAGAGCTGGCCTCTGTTGCTGAGAAACAAGAACCCTGCCTGACACAGGAAGTATTCATATTGCAGACTAAGGGAGATGATGCCACGGGAACTTTCTTTCTTTCTTTCTTTCTTTCTTTCTTTCTTTCTTTCTTTCTTTCTTTCTTTCTTTCTTTCTTTCTTCCTTCCTTCCTTCCTTCCTTCCTTCCTTCCTTCCTTCCTTCCTTCCTTCCTTCTTTCTTTCTTTCTTTCTTTCTTTCTTTCTTTCTTTCTTTCTTTTTTTCTTTCTTTCTGTTACACATGTCATTGTCATAGACACCCTCAAACATTTTCTATATGTTTTTTACATCAATGTCCTCATTATGCAGAATACTTAGGCATATTTAGTACAAATTGTAATGATCAAGCGTGTCGAACATGGTGATGCAGAACACCAATGACAAGAAGGCCTCTTTCCCTTTCCTCTGCCGTGTTTTAGTCTTGGAGACAGAATGGGAGACAGAACCCATTTCTTCTTAACTACTCCCAATGATGTTGCCACTCTGCAAGAAGTCAACTTTTGCAAGACTATCCCAGATAGGCATGCTGTCTGTCCAGAGATGCCTGACACAGTATCACACCCAGACACACATCAACTGCCAGTCTGGATACACTCAGAACTCACTGAAGTAAGTGAGTATTGGAAGAGACTGGAACTTTGCAACTTGGGTTGCAGTTTTAGGAAAAAAAAGGGTTGCAGTTTTAGGAGCAGAGGTATTTTTCTAGGAGTTTGATAAATGCAGGCCCCTCCCCAGATACAGAACTGGAATCATATATTTAAAGTTGTTAGTTGATTAACAAGCATATTAAAATTTGAGAACCATCGACGGAGGGAAGCATCTTGGAACATTGTGAAAGAGTAAGGATTGTTTCATGAAATTGTTTCTAATTATATGCACAGGATATTACAAATTTGATTATGATGATAAATCTATTTCTTGCCATGGATCGCATTAATTTTGTTTAAAGCAGTGAACTAGAGGAAATGGCTATATATAGATGGAATTCCATTGTCCCTCTTTATAAGAACACCAGGATTCACTCACCAGAGGCATGCTGCCACGTGGAGATGGACATCTGGACATCTCCCCTAACCCACAGGACCAGGCTCACGTGCTACAGATATGATTTTCTTTTTTTTTCTTTTTTTTTTTTTTTTGGTTTTTCGAGACAGGGTTTCTCTGTGATTTTGGAGCCTGTCCTGGAACTAGCTCTTGTAGACCAGGCTGGTCTCGAACTCACAGAGATCTGCCTGCCTCTGCCTCCCAAGTGCAGATGTGATTTTCTTGTGCATTGCCTTATCCTTCTGTCTCTTCCAATGCCTTTAAAAAGAAAAATCCTTTTAAAAACCAAAACAAGACAACAATGTAAAGGGAAATCCTTTTAAAAAGCAAAAGAAAACAACAATAAAAAGAGAAATCCTTTAAAAAAACAAAAATATATGACAAACATCCTTAAAAGGGGAATGAACAAAAGTCTAGAACATAAAGAAAACTGTTAGTATGAAATAGTAAAGAGGACACCCATGGGCAGACCTTCCACTTTTCCAGTTCTTTCCATCCAGGGAAGATACAACCATTCCCACTTCTGTGTGTTTGGGCTGCAGGAAGAAGGCAATTTGTGTTTCCTTAAGAGCCTCTAAGTTCCCGAGTAAAAACTCCAAGAACACACAAACTCTACAGTGCAGGTTTTAAATGTTCCGTGGGGAAATGTTTAACTGTAGCACATGGGTGGACTTTGGAGAGCCACAGCAGGTATCAGATGATGAGAAGTTTTATTTTTGTTTTCTATTTATTTTTTTATTGATTTTTATTGAGCTCTACATTTTTCTTTCAGCTCCCCTCCCTGCTGATTAGGAGGTTTTAAAGTCAAGCCTGGGGTCAGTCTTGCTCCTGCGAGTTATCAGTTTTAGGATCATGGCTAAATCAGTTGCCCTTTCTGAGTCTTCGTTTTTCTATCGGTAAAACAGAAATAAAGATACATGCCTCTTCCCATTGTTAGGACTGAATCAGACAAAAACATGTTAATTTTGTGCCATGTTTCTAAATATAAACTCTCTAATTCTCTTTCCTATTCCTTTTTATTCCTAATGGACTTTTTTGAAATTAAAATATAATTATATTATTTCCCTCTTCCCTTTCCTCCCTCCAAAATCTTCCTAACCTTTGCTCCTTCTTTGAGCCATGGCCTCTTTTTCTTTAATTTATATATATGAGATATATATGTATGTGCACACATTATATACATTATATTATATATACATATACGCACAAATATATAAATACAGCTTTCTCAGTATGTTTTGTGTTACTTGTATATATTTACATATTGTTACTATTTTTTAGTTTCTTAAAAAGATTTCTTTATATTTATTTAATGTACAGTGTTCTGCCTGCACACCAGAAGAGAGCACCAGATCTCATTATAGATGGTGGTGAACCACCATGTGGTTGCTGGGAACTGAACTCAGGACCTCTAGAAGAGCATCCCTAGAAGAGCTGAGCGATCTCTTCAGCCCCATATGTGTGTTTTTTCAAGGCTGATCACTTTGTATTAGATAACCAATGAGGGCACTCATCCCTGGGAAAGACTATTTTTCCTGGTCTTGGCATATCTTAGTTTCCTTAGCTCTTTGTCTAGGAGTAGGGTCCTGGGAATTTCCCTCTTGCACATCAGAATGTCTTCTGGTATTTTGCTTGTTTGGGTCTTGTTTAGGTAGCCTTATTATTTAGGCATGATGGGCAAAGCTTCTCTGTCATTTCTAGGAGTCACAATTTCTATGTCAAAATCTCATAGCATCTTTGGCTCTCCCAGTCCTTCTGTCCCTACTTCTGGGATGCTCCGTGAGTCCTAGATGTAGCGGTTTTATTATAGATGTATCTTCCGGAGCTCAGCACTCCACAATCAGTTGTTCTTTGCATTTGACCAGTTGTGATTTTCAGTCATGGATTCTGCCTATTATAAAGAGATGTCTCTTGGATGAGGCGTGTCACAGGGATGGGGCGTTGAGGTTTCAGAAGCCCATGCCAGGCTGCTTCTCTCTCTCTCTCTCTCTCTCTCTCTCTCTCTCTCTCTCTCTCTCTCTCTCTCTCTCTGTGTGTGTGTGTGTGTGTGTCTCCCTCTCTCCCTCCTGTTTGTGGATCAGATGTAAGCTCTCAGCTACTACTCCAGCGCTATGCCTGCCTAACACCATGTTTCCTACCCTGATGGTCAGACACTCATCCTCTAGAACTGAAACAAGTCCTCAATGAAATGCTTTCTTTTATAAGTCCCTTGGCCATGGTGTCTCTTCACAGCAATAAAACAGTGATAAAGACATGACCTAAGGTATGTAGGTATCTAAAGGTCCTGGCCTAGTAACTCCTACTGTTTTTATTCAGAGGTGCTTTCGGTGTCCTACCCAGTAGAATAGGTAAGAAATTAAAGGTGAAAAACTGAATTTATTTGTGTGTAGAAAATCTGAAAGATGCTTTTAAGATGAAAACAAAAGCAAAAACCACTGGAATTAATGAATAAGTTTAATCAAGTTGTATAATATGAAGCTACCCCCAACAGTTATTTCTTTGTACCAGCCATAAACAATTGGAAATTAGAATTCCAAAATATTTTTGTTTACAATAGCATCACAAATTGCTAAATTACTTCCAAATATATTTTAAAAGATATGCAAATTCCCATGCCGAAAGCTATAAAATATTCATGAGAGGAATTAAAGAGTACATGAGTTAATGAAGATATAGATGTTTGTAGGTTGCAGGATTCAGTGTCAATCATATAGCAATCCTCCTTAAGTTGACCAGTGAGCAAAAAACAGAAGAAAAAGAAATTGTTTGGTTGGTTCAAGGCACTTAGTTCTAAAATCAGGTTTTTTGTACATATTCATAAGTGGTTTTTATTTTTATTAATTTTTTTTATTTTTGAGACAGTGTTTATCTGTAGTGTTTGGTGCCTCTCCTGGAACTAGCTCTTGTAGACCAGGCTGGCCTCGAATTCACGGATATCCACCTGCCTCTGCCTCCCAAATGCTGGGATTAAAGGTGTGCATCATCACCACTGAGCCTAAAATCAGTTTTTAAAACTGCGACAGGTAACTCTGAAGTTCACATGGAAAATATACACTAACAGCCACCCCCCCCCCAACAAAGTAGGCGAGCTAAACAAAGTTAGAAACAAAAGAGAATAAAGTTTGAAGACTTATTTTACTTAAACTAGGTGGTCATCAACACTTATTAAATAAGGAAACCATTTGTGGTGCTATCCGAACAGCTGAACAGAACTCAGGACTGAAAAAGAGACAAAGTTTGGATTTGGGTAACATAGGTAATGAATTTTAAGACATGTTGAGTGAAGGAAGTCAGACACAGAGTCTGTACCATGTACTGCCATATGCATGCAATACTAGAAAAGATGCATACAATATGTGGCTACAGGAAATAATTCAGAGGGGCTGACAAGATGGTTCAGGAAGTAAAGCTGCTTGTTGTCAAGCTTGATGACCCGTATCTGATTCCCTGGGCACACCTAGTGGAAGGAGAGAGCATGCTTTGACAGGTTGTCACTGACCTCCACACCAACATCCCCAACTACAACCAGATACAGAAAAAGACAATAAAACGGTAAAGAAGACCTCACTGGACAAAACAGAGGTAAATCTGGAAGTTAACTTTTGGGGTAGGATGGGGTGGTATGGAATTATTGGTGTTCTCACTTGTTAATGGCTACCCAGATGCTCATATTGTTCAAAACACACCAAATTGCACACCACACCCAGACCAATAGGCTGAACGCACATTTAAACTGATAGAAACAGAAGGAAAGTGGAATAGTAGACTTTTATTTTTTTAAAGTCAAGCTTTGGGGAATAAACGGTATGAACTGGTGTTAGTCCGAGAGCTGTAGAAAACTGCCGTATGCAGAAGTCACTTCAAGGCCTATTTGTCCTAATATCAGAGTTCAGATTCTGGGCAAGCAAGGTCTGTGGGCCCTAGCGCCATCAGGGCCTACTTGTGAGCAGGGTTTGAATGACCTTCCCATCCGAACTGTAGGGCTTGTGGCAAAGGCACTATCTTCCAAAGATAAGTGAAGGTAACACCTAGTTAACTAGCTAGACAGAGATGACAGAGAGACAACAAACAGGCAAGCAACGGGCCAGCTAAAAGGAGGTCTTCCTAAGATAAGTGAAGACACTATTTCCAGAGCCCAACTATGACACCCAGTCAACCAGACAGACAGACACCTCACAACAAATGGTCCTCGCCAGTGATTCCGGGGAACTGCAAAGACGATGGGGGCAGGTGCAGTTCTAGCATTTTCACTTTGCCTCAGGAAATAAGAGTGTTCCTTCATTTCCATATGAATTTACTGAACACAATCTGGAGTCCGGATTAACTGCGAAGAAGAAAAACTCGGCGCGCCTGTAAACTTGGAGGCTTTTCTGGAAAGAGCGTCTGTTACACCAGAAAGAGAAACCTGGAGGGAGAGACTTGTCTGGCTATCTGGCGTTGAGAATGGGACCCTCGGCCGCGTTCCTGTGTGTTTGGAAGTGAGTAGAATTAAGAAACTACTGCCTAACAACTAGAAAGCTTTGTCTGGTTCGGGGTTGTCCGGTCGCGAAGGAATTCTTCAGTTTGGAGGGGAAGTGGGAGGTGGAGCCGGCGTGTTCGGTCTATTTCCCCCCCCCACACCCCCCCTCGCCCGTCTCCCGGGCCTCCTGGGCGGTCGGCAGAGGGAGCTATTCCCCAAGAAATCGTGGAGCGGGGACCTGGCAGCCACCCGGCGGGAGTTCGGTGATGGGGAAGCTGTCCCTCCGCCCGCAAAGCTGGGGGGTCACCCTCCAATCGCCTCCTTCTTCCCTCACCACCTTCGCAGCCACTTAGCTGCGGCTCGACGCACCGTGGCCCGGCCTAGTCTCCATCCCTTCTCGGTCCCACTTTTGCGCTCTCGCACATGGGGGGACGCTCTGTCCTGTCCACTTGGCGGGCGCTAACCCTGTCCCTCAAATCTTTGTAGAGAGTCTAGATAGCCCCCCCCCCCCCCGGAATACTTTGTCGCGGGGTTAGCACTGGCACCGTGTCGGGCACCGCACTACGCTATCAATCTCTCAAGTCCCGCGGTGACTCCAAGTTTGCTAACTTCGTGTTTGGGTCACTGAAGGGGTTCCAGGAGTCCGGCCAGAAGGAGACTTCAGGTTTGGAGGGACTGCGAGCGAGCGACACCCCTCCCTCCTCCCCAGAGGCCACTGTCCGGGAGGCAGCAGCTGCAGCAGCGGCAACTGCTCGCATCCCAGCCCGGCTCCGGTTACTGCTTTCCTCCTCCAGCATCTCCAGCCAGATAGGGAAAACCTTGTTCAAGTTTGCAGCAGGACCCGGTCTGTGTTCGAAACTGGGGCTCGAGGACCGGACCCCTTCCCCGAGCCCCCATCTTCCGAACCTAAACAAGGGCCACAAACATCGCTTTCTCCTGGGACTCTGCTTGGAGGCTAGCGGCGCTGTTGAGAACAGATTTTGAATCTGGGCTGGAGTGGGTGAAGACCAGTGGAAAACAGGTTGCGCTGCCAATCACAGCATCTCCGGACCCGGTAAGAGTTAAACAAACTCAACTCTGGAGGCCATTGGGCTTGGAGATTGCTGGGAGGCTTCTTTGGGGCTGGAGGGCACGTCTCCCTTTAACCAGGGTTCCTTGGTGCAAGGGAAGCAGGACACGGATGGTTTGTCTGCTTCCCAGGGATTTATTGACATTGTTTGTGTTTGGTTTTGTTATCTGGGACTCCAGGGAAGCTCTCCTCGTTATGCATTTTATTTTGTGTGTTTTGTGTCTCTGTGTTGCTTTGCCTGTGTTTGCTCACGTTGATTGTGACATTGGGGGGTGCAGGGAGATTTGGGGGACATCGGAGACTTGGCCTTCCTCTCAGGTCTGCCTTATACTACTCTGGGTTCTTGTTTTCTAAACTTTTCTTTCTTTAGTACTTGATATTCAGATTGCATTTGTGGGCAGGGGCCCTCTTCCTGCCTTTAGGGGTGTCGGGGTTCAGGTAGATTCACAGACCTTTGGGTCCTTGTTTCTTGGGGGAACGCTGACAGGGATACCTATTTATTTGAGTGAACTGTGCCCCCGTGGGCCATTTTCTTTTAAATCTCTTCACTCTAGGAAGTTCACACACCCGGCTTGGGACTTTTTGTCTTCATTTTTCTTTCTGCAAGTATTTTCCTGAATAACCTACTGAATAGAAACAGGGGAAGCGTGTTTGCTGCTTCTTTCACACAGAACCTCACTCGAATCCCCACAGTTTTAAAGAGACAGTGAAAGCCTGGAATTTTCTAGGCCTGAATGAGGCACCATTTCTGCTTTTGGAGCAATAATAGCCACACTGTGCCTGGGCAGACAATGACATCTTTGGTTCCTTTATGCCAGGTCTTACTTTGTATATAGTATTCTCAGATAAAACCCCGCATTCCTGTTCCTTATGGATAAAAAGAGCAAGCCACATGACATTGCCCAGAAATGCCATCAGCCTGACTGGCATGCTCCAAGGAGTCAGTTTATACCCTGCTTTTGGTTTGCTTACAAGGCCAAGGAACTCCCGGGGTAAACTGCTAGGATCAGGTGATCTGGATTCAAGGCTCCACTCTGCTACTTGGCAATTGTGTGGTTTGGTGTAGCTTATTAACACACCTGTATGCCTGTCTATAAAATTAAGGTGAAATAATGGTGCTCACTCTAGAGCTAAAGAAGTTAGTGCATGGGAAGCCCTGACAAGGTCCACACAGAGGAGGGGTTGGCTATTATTATTATTATTACTTTATTGAGCCAGCATTAGTGGTCATGTTGCTTTTATTCTCCCTTTTGTTGGCTCTCGTTAAGTACTAGCTGACGCTTCTATGGAGAAGGACTTTGAAGGCTGATCTCATCTGCAGGTTTCACCACTGCCTTGGATATGATGGGTTGCTAGGATTGGTTCACATACGTTCTTGGCAGTCTTTCGGTAGAGTGGAAAGTGTATGTGGAGGGCTGGGATCTGAAGCTAGTTCATGACTGGATGCCAAAGACTGTGGGAAGTGACAGTCTCTACACTTCCTCTGAAATCTTTCGCATTGGCATCGTTTCTTTAGCCTATGTTTAAAAGGTCAATTATTCATTCAAACATTTATGAAGCATCTTTTATACTTCAATGGGTTTTGTACTCATTTCTTTGGTTTTATTTTCAAAATGAGTATGTGTAGTTGCTTTATGACCCTCTCTGCCCCACTTCCTTTTAAATATGCCAACGTTGTCTTCAAGTGGCGGTAAGCCTCTATAAAGCAAATCCCGAACACTTCAGACACAAATCTCAACGCTGATTCAATGCACACACAAGCACATAGCACTGAGTCTTTCAATGAAGTTTTCAGTGTGACCTCAGGCAGCTTGCTCCTCTGTTTGACATCAGTTTTATGGTGCGTGAGTTTGTGCGTGTTGGGGGAGGTAGAGAAAGGGCTTGGGTATGCCTTTCAGTTTTAAAAGCTTTCCTATTGATAACCTTACTTTATTGCTGGCTGTGTTTTACACCCCTTTCCTACTTTCAACATTTGTTTGGGGTAAATGAGTTATGTAACGTCCATATTTGCAGGCTAACTAATGATAAGTAGAAAGGGGGATACATTAAGCCCGCTTATATTCCATCAGCTGCCTTCAGACTCTGGGGTATATCAGAAGCATGAAGAGAATTTGTTTAAAAATAATAGATTTTTTTTTGCTATGGGAAATTACCAACACTTGTTTATTTTTTAAAATTCTAAACAAATAACAGTTTCTTATGATTCATCCATGTGTAAACCTTGGCCACTTCATGATTCAGAAAGTCTTGGGTGGAGCTGAGCACATCCAGAGAGTCCCAAGGTGGTTGTGATGCCAAAGAGAGTCGCTTGCTCATTTCACGGTGGTGGATTTGCCTTCTTCCGATTGGTGCTTTAGTCTGATGAGACATGTCTAAAATATAGATCTGATCACATGATCCCCTTGCTTAAGCTCTTGACAGATCACTAGGTGGTGATCATCAGAGTCTCATAGGGGCTTGTTGAAAATGCGGTCCCCCAGTCAGGGTTGGAGGAAGACCGTGTTCTAGCACAAAGCCCACTGTTAGCCTTGTTGCTGTCCCTCAGAGACTACCTTTGTACCATCTTCTGTGCTGTTCTCTGTATTCTTGCTTCCAGCATTCCAGCCCCTGCAGACCTCATTATGTTCCCAAAAGCACTGCACCCATTCATTTCTTCATGGCCTCGTGGTGAGATGGTTCTTTCTGTTGGGAATGTTTGTGGCCTTCTTTTCTGTGTAAGCAATTGTCTGCTTTCTATTTATCTTTGAAGATACGCTCAAATCAGACTTTCCCTCCGATCTTTCTATTTCTCCCATGAGCAGTGTGTATCATGTGAGTTACCATTCATCTCTGTGGACAGCTTTCATAGAGCACAGGTTATGTTGTTATCTGAATGACATTCCCAGCAGGTTGGTGAGTTCTTCTTTCCTTTAGGAAAGACCTTACTCAAGAGGCTGGAATGTAGAAGTTATGTAATAAATGCCCCTCAAAAATTGGGAGAATAACAAATGAATGAATAGTAGCTGGTGGTTTCCACACAAAATGTTAGGAATAATTCCTATGTATCTATTAGGAGTGGTAGAGAAGTGAGCACAGAATTTACTACTTGTCTGGACATGATCTATAAAGTTATTAGGGAAGAAAACACTCTGTCCCAGTGGTCATCAACCTTCCTAAGGCTGTAACACTTTAATACAGTTCCTCATGTGGTGACCCCCCAACTGTGAAATTATTTCATTGCTGCTTCATAACTGTAATTTTACTACTGTTATGAATCATAATGTAAATATCTGATATGTGATTCCCCAAGAGGGTCATGACCCACAGGTTGAGAATGACTTATCTAGACTATCTTAAGTGGATTTGTGAAACACCACACAATACCGGAGTCATGCTGCATGCTCAACATCACAGTAGGTGCTAATGTATGGCAGAGAGATACAATTAGACATTGGGATGGTTTTGTTTGTGATTAACAGTGTCCTGGTGCTGAAGTGAGATGCCAATATCAATAAAAATTAGCCAATATTGCCCCCATGCTTTTCAGTGTATAAGGCACTTTGGCATATGTGCAGTAACTAATTCAGTACTGTTACTCACTTTCCCACAAGGATACATCCCTGGAAGCAGGTCTAAATACAGGGCTGTGTGATGTGAGGGATGCTGGCCAGCAAAGGTCAGAACAGGCCAGAATGCTCTACTTCTGCTTCGTTGTCCAGACACGGCATCCAGCTTGTCCTCCGTTCTTGAACTTTCCTTTCTTAAGCATTGTCTGCTTGGATTATTTCCTCCTCGTGTAAGCAAAAGTTAGCCCGTTCAAGGTCAATTAGCATCCAATTCTGTGGAAAGCTTTGCCTATTCTAGCATCCGTAATAACTTCCGCCTCTGTCTCACATTAAATTTATGAGTAAAATTCTTCTTATAATTGCCTGTCGAGGTTTTATTTTTTCTGTTTCCACTAATTTTTTTCTAAGAATCAATTATGCAAATGGGAGCAAATGCTGCAGCAGCAAAGCTGAACTCGTGGCTCATGGAAACCCCACATACAGCAGATACGGAGGAATTCCATTCACGGGTGGGAGGCAGCAGCATCCTTGAGTGAGCACACATACCTGCGGCTGTCCAGTTGCGAACACAGCAGCTGAATGCATTGCTCGACTCCCTTGTTCTCAAGAATGTGGACCGAGTATTTACTTTCAAAACTTAGTTTTAAGAATTGATGTAAAGCCGGGTGGTGGTGGCGCACGCCTTTAATCCCAGCACTTGGGAGGCAGAGGCAGGAGGATCTCTGGGAGTTCGAGGCCAGCTTGGTCTACAAGAGCTAGTTCTGGGACAGGCACCAAAGCTACAGAGAGACCCTGTCTCGAAAAACCAAAAAAAAAAAAAAAAAAAAAAAAAAGAATTGATGTAAGACTCACTGAATCCTCAGGATTCACCAATCACAATGCTTTGCCCCCAGTGACCTCTTTCTGCCTCAGCACCTCCCTGCTGCACATCTTGCCCGGACTTGTGTGAATTTGCACTCCCTCACTCGCCCATCCATCCATTCTCCAAATCTGAAACCTTTCTGTTTATCTCTTGCCCATGTACAGCACTGAAGATCAGTTTCATGATGACCATTCTTACTGCTTTTTAACATGATTTTTGTGAAGGGTTAACTCAGGAGCTGAAAGAATTGAACAGGCTAAGCACAGGAGAGCGCAATATTCACACCAGTGGTGTTTTATCTTATTGAACTTTATGTGCACAATTGTCAGCGCCATGAGGCTGCTCCTGGATGATAAATGCCATGCCCCGAGCCAGTCTGGAAGAGTGGCTGTGACACCACATCCTGTAGTTAGCACTATTAATGTCTATTGATTTCTCTCCTATTTCATTTTTAATGATTTATTCTCCCAGATAAAGAAACTATGTAAAGCATTCTAACCACCTCAATTTCCTCCTCAGAGAGCAATAAATCATTTCCCACCCCCATAAGACAAGGGAAATAGAATTCCAGTGTGGAGTGCCTCATCTTGCAAGGTGTGTGTACAGGATATTAGCATCTGTTAGAACCATCAGATCTTGGGGGGACAGGTCTCATTGTAGGGGTGACCAAACACCGTGTCATTAATATCATACCCAACCCAGATGAACTGTGTAGATATGACCAGCTCCAAAATACAGTTGCAGGTGGTAGCTCCTATAATGGGTCTTGAATAAATTTTCCACATGCTTACTTTTTTTTGTTTGTTTGTTTTTTCTTGAGGCAGGGTCTCATATAGCTCAAACTGATACCAGGAGTGTACCACCATGTTTGGATTTTACAAAAATACTTTATTTTCAATGAGGAATTGTTGACAAGACAGGACTTTGGTTTTTTGCAAAGAACTGGTTTGAGTTTTACTTTTTCCTTCATCATATATTTATTAGGTGTATAGTGTGAAATGATAAACATTACAGTTGTTATGAAAGAGTTAATATCTTAAATTCTTATTTTAATATTTATAATATATAATACACACACACACATATACATACCCATATACTCATCCAGGTAAAGCTGGGTGTAGTCAGGGTCAAATAGGCAGGTCTGAGAGTGCCTCCTGGCTCATGCCAAGAAGAGGGCTGGGTGTACTGATGGGGAATGTTCTGCTAAGAGAAGATTTGCATAGATGGGGCTGAGCAGGCAGGGTAATAGGCTCAGCAAACACATACCAGTGGAAGCAGTGATGAACCATTTCAAAGGATTAGAGAATCATTTTTAAGGCAGCTATTTATGGAGTCCAAGGACTGATCTGTCTGTCTGTCCCTCACAGCATTATCTGAGTTCTAAAGGAATTTTACACATTTTACTGCCGTTATTTTGTTATAGAGACCAGATGTGAACACCCTCGTGAGAGTCAAATAAAAGTTGGCTTAGAGGCCTCTCCCTGCTCGTGAGAAAGCAAGCCTGGAAGGCTCTTGCCCCTTTCCACCGTGGAGGGAGTTTACAGGAAGGGGATGGATGGCCAGGACTCACAGATTCTCTAGTGTCACCACTGGAATTTAGATTTTCTCTTGACCGGTTTAAAGATTATTTTGCCACATGATGGTACTGTCTCAGCCTGAAGCTACTTACCAAAGCAGGAATGTCATTCTGTGTAGTAAAAGGCTTTGAGTCGCTGACATTTAAGGTTTGGGGATGTGAAACAAAAGTTCATATTTTAATGTTTAAAACAATATGTTAAAGATGAACTTTGAAATTTTTTTTGATGGATTGGCTAGTGTATTCTGATCAAGCAGTTATGCAAACCCACACACCAACTAAAAAATTTAAACAGAAGTTTTTAAAACTTATTGTGTGTATATGTATGGCTGGAGAGAAAACCCAATGTGTGTATCACGCTAGGCAGCCATTCTGGCTCTGAGCTACTCTCCAGCCCAACATGCTTGTGTTGTTGGTGGTGTTGTTGGTAGTGATTGTGGTTTTCTTTGGTTTGTTCTGCCTTTGGAAGCTGGCCTGGTCTGTCGCTTTCTGATGATCTCAGTCTCTGTGGCCTGCCCTAGCATCCTTCCACTCTTCCCACCCAGTCTCTTTCTCTAAAAGTCCCATGATCTTCTGGACAGCCATTAGTTGTGTTGAGTGTCCCTGTCTCCTTGCCCACATTCTTTGGTACCCTCATTTTTGCATCTTTTGCCTTCTGTATTAAGATTTATAACCTTGGAACTCAACGTAAAGCCCTGTTGGTATCTTCTTGCCTCTGGTTCATCCCTTAAACAGATGCACAAATGCCATTGGTGAGGTTGGAAGTGCTGGACACATCTATTCAGCCCATGTTCCTATACTTCAGAGGCTTGAGAACAATCTGCAGAACTGACGGCCCTCAGGATTTCAGTTTGGTAGGTGTGCCAGACCTGGGAATGTATATTCTTGGCAAGACAGGATGGTGCAAATGGCCTGGGGGGGGGGCACTAGAATTCTTGTTTGGGGTTACAGTGCCCCATTCAGATAGCATGTCGACTTTTTATTCCTTTCGATTTTTAATTTCGGTGATGGCCGGAGCGGGTCGTGGAGAATAGCTAGTCTGTGAGAAGCCGTGTCTTTCCTCCCGGCTTTGAGGGACAATGGCCATTATACAACACTGTTCATGTGACAAACGGAGAAAGACACCCATTGTTTGGGGATTGGCTGATGTTCCCCTTGGCTCTGGCTTTGCTGTCCGATTAAGCTTGGTAGCCCCGAGGAAGCAGACACACTTAAATCAGAGAGACAAAGAAAAGAGGTCAAGGCCTTCCACAGTTAAACCACTTGCAGCAATGTGTCAGGGGCAGGGTTTGGGAAGGGAAAATGCGATTCTGGGGAAGATTCATTCATCTGCGGCGTGAAGCTGTAGACACAGGACAAGGAAAACATAAACTGGTTGGAACTCCAGTGTGCCTTTGCCCAAGAAAGACTTGTTTTCTACCACTGCTTCACTGATTTATCTGATGATAGGTTTTATTATTTATTTTAGAAGCCCAAAAGTTCTCCCTCCGTAATAAACAAAGACATACTTCTTAGCTTCTTTCTCTAGGTTCATCAAGGACAGATATCTGGGATAGGGCTTAACAGAATGAACAAAGACCTGGGCTCTTTCATCATCATCACACATACTGGGCTTGGTGACAAGGGCCTGTAATCCCAGCACTAAACAGGAGGTAGAGTCAGGAGGATCAGGAGTTCAAGGTCATCTTCAGCTCCTCAGTGAGATCCAGGACAGCCTGGGGTGGTTTATCAAACATCACCGCTACCCCAAGTGTCAGTCTCAAAACCTCCCTGGATTATGACTTAATTTCTTAGAGAAAAAAAATTCTTGCGTAACGATCATTGTTGTATCTGAAGTGTTAATAATTCCCATCCAAATTAAGATTTAATAGAGATCTTGCATTTTCGAGTTACTTTTTGAGTTCAAAATACAATTAAATTCACCAGAAAGTTATCAATATGTTTTGGAAGTTATGATACTGTTTAGATACCATCCCTTACTCCCACCTCCCAGTGTGGGATTCCCATGCTAGATAGAAAGGGTTACAGACTTCCTGTAAAGATCTCATTGTGAGATCAACACCCATCCACATTCTTTGGGTCAGAAGAGGATTAAAATTCAAGGTCACATCTTTGTAAAGGTCACAGACTTTCCAATAGCCTTGTTCTTTTAGCCCGATTACCCCCTTTACGAAAAGTATGTCATTCATCCGGACTTTGCCTCTGGGTTTCTTTCAAAAGGACACTCTGTCCCTAGTTCCTGTGCATATTTGTGGGTAGCTATTCTTCTCGAGTCTTTCTTAATTTTTTTTCTTTTCAATTAGGCAAAGAACGCAGACCTGAGGGAAGCGGAAGGGGGAAAGCCTTGCTGGATGTAATAGGCTCTAGAGAGCGTATTTGTCTGGAGTGTTCAGGCAGCTGGTGCCTTGGGCAAGTAGGAATCCTTTCTCCTCTGAGATGAGAGGTTTCCTGGCTGGGAGCATTTGTCTTAAGTAGATTGGTCCACGGGAGAGGGCAATACCTGACTTACTTCAAGTCACTTAGAGCTGCTCATTAAGTCTGTATTTGGACCTTGATTATAGATTATCATTGCAAATCCATTAAAGAAGAAGAGACAAGTGGGTTGTGGAGAGGCAAGTATCTTTATTTTCATTAGCTTTCCACTCTCCTCTCTCCTGTAGTTTGTTTATCCTTTACTGAAGGGGACTCTGGTTTTGCCAGTGATATGCATGCCTTCAAAGCAGAGACAGCAAAGGGGAAACTTCACAGAGCAAAATGATCATGTTAAACACTAGCCTGATAAGTTAATTAATTTTCAGCTCATTGTCATTAGGCTGGCTCTTTGGCCCTGTTGGTGTGATGTAGAGAGAGGCTGTCACCTCAGTGCTCAGGCGGAAGGACTACTGTACTACACTTGACCTTACTTAAAGTGAAGCGTTTGCTGAAAACAATAGGGGTGTTGCCTGCTGTATCTTTGCTTTGCTTGTTATGTGTGGTCTTTTGTTTTAGTTGTTCATCCTGTCAGCAATTCATTTTGTTGTTGTCCATGTCCCACGTGGCATATTTAATCCTAATGCTGTTTCAGGGACAGGATGTTTGTTGTGACTGTGTTTTCCATCAGAATCAATGTTCTGTCCACTGAGGACTTGGGTTCAGTCAGCTGCTGCGTATACGAATGCGTTCAGCTTGCCAGAAATCCTTGAACGGTTACGTTTTGATGTGTTTGCCCCCTTTTCGTGCACTTTTCTATACTTGATGAAAAGTTAAAAAATTAAAGTCCCATGTTTACTGTGGAAATAACTTCCAGCAGTGATAGGAAGTGGTAAATTCTGGGAACCCCAATTGCCTCATAATATGGATCTTGCAGAGCTGGGTGGGTAGAATTCTAATGTCCAGGAGTTAACCCTCTCACAGCAGGAAGAGCCAAGGTGTAAAACAATAAGCCCACCCAGACATTGTGTTCGTCTAGGCAGCAAGTCCAGTACCTGAGAGGTCAACATGTTAGCAGCATTCTGTTCTAAACTCAAGAGGCCCCAACAGTTCTGTTGTCTTTTCTTACCGTCCACCCATTCATAGTAATCTGCCATGGAAAAGCAGGAAAAGATGATGTGGATCGTGGGTTCTTTTCTGACTCCTTAGATGACTGTTGTCCTAAATTCTGCTATTGGAATGCTTCCAGCACACACACACAAACGCACACATGCACACACTTACACACATACAATGATAGGCATCTCCTTCTCACCTGTCTCAACTGCCCTAGCTAAAGTCCACAGTGTTAGTGGATAAGGCAGAGGAGCATAACAACTGCCTCTTCCCGACCCGCAGCAGTCTGTCCTCCTGTTTTCTGTTATCCATCAGTGTTAGCCTGTCTAGATCATACCAGAAAGAGTCATTGCTTTTGTGGGACACGCAGCTCCGTATTTATCATATGGAATGATAGATTCAACTGGAAAAAAAATAGGGGTAATTTGTTTTCCAAAGGAGAGTTTGGCTCCTTGGCTTGGACATGAATATCCCCTCTGTGAGGGATCTGACTTTCTCTTTTGTATTCTTAATTTTGGACATTGATGTTGAAAGTTAAATATTGATTTATGTGAACATGTGATTACAGTTGTGGGATATAGAGGCAAGAATCTGATGGTCTTGGTCTACTCCTGGCCTTCTTATTCACTGTATGAAATGTGACAATCTAGTCTGAGATTCAGTCTCTATTCCTAAAGCTGTGTGACTTTGAGCAAATGGCAAATTTTCTGAGTACCTGTTCATGACCTGTGACATGATAACAGTATGTAATTCAGTTCCATGTAGCACAATGGAAAGTGCACAGTAAGCATCCAATAGCCACCCACTCTCATCATGATTCTACACCAGGTCATATAAAGCAAGGAAGAATAATGAACACATCCAGGAATTAGATCTGCTTATGCATCAAATGGGCAACTCATTAAGGTGCTGAAATCAGATTCTAATAGTTATCATAGAATTTAAAAGGTGTAGTCTCTGATATAAATGGAAACTATAAGGAATCTTAAAATATTCTGGAGTATAAAACAGTTAAATTTACAATTAGCATGCATATTTAATGACAGTATTTTGTTAAAAGAAAACATAATGTTGACTGTAGGACTGAACAAAGCTGTTAATCACTGGCCTTGCTTTAAGGCAATAGTAGATTTAAAACAGGCACTCCAAGAAAGTGGTGTGTACACATGTTCATGGAAGCATTATTTAAAATAGTCCAAACAACCCAAGTTCCCATCATTTGAGGATCAAAGCCATGATATAGATATGCACTGGAATATTCTCCAGCCATGACAATGGACTAAAGCACAGCACATGTCCCAACATGGATGACTACAGTACATGAAGGGAGGTAGATATAAAAGTCCTTTAATATGAAAAGTTCACACTAAAAAAGTCAATACTTTCATAATGTAGATTGGTAGCTTGCAAGGTTTGGGAAAGGAATAATGGAAGAGACATCAGTATTTGGTG
The DNA here is from genome assembly GCF_950005125.1 of Chionomys nivalis. Classification (NCBI taxonomy): domain Eukaryota; kingdom Metazoa; phylum Chordata; class Mammalia; order Rodentia; family Cricetidae; genus Chionomys; species Chionomys nivalis. The sequence continues at coordinate 27,548,141 of NC_080099.1, read as the reverse complement.
TTTTCTGGCGTGATGAGAACACTCTGGAAGTGAATAGTCGTAACGATGGTGGTTGTTTTAACATGGTTAAAATGATGAGTTTTGGGTTAAGTGAACTTTGACTCAATTATTTTTTTTTACCTTTTAAAATAACCAGATGTTTTGTGTCTGGGTAAGATGTATCTATCTGCACAGATGGGACAACCTATGCCCACTATGTGTCTGCTGTGGGGTAAGGTTTTCCTTTTTAAAAGACATTGCAGTGTATTTATGACTTTGGGAGAGGATGAGGGAAGAGGTAATAGGCCGCAAATAAACCTACCTCAGATCCCTGAATTTAGTGACCAGACAAAAGTTTTTGGAAGGGACAAAACTTCAAAAGATATGAGCATTATGCCATAGAGTTAAGGGAAAGAAAATTCCTTCTAGTAGAAATGTACGTGAATGTGGGGGTGGGGGGAGGCAAGGGCAGACAGGCAGAGAAAAGCATAGTGGAGTGTTTAAACAAGTTTATAAATAATTTAATGATTTTTAAGGGAAGGATGTGATGTATGTATGTGTGTGGTATGTGTGTTGGTGCATGCTGTGTAGGCCAGGAAAATATCCAGTGGTATTCCTCAGGTGCCATCCCCCTGTTATTGAGACCATGTCCCTCACTGGACTGCAACTTGCCGAGTAGGCTCACCTGACTGTCTTGAAGCCCGTCTTACAGTGCTGGAATGCCAAGCTGCAGCGAGCACAAAGGTCCTTGTGTTCACAGATAGGCCCAAGGGAAACCAGGGATGTTAAACATACAGGCTTGTCTCCTCAAAGAAAGAGATGTATAACCTGTTTTTCACCCAGAAGACTGGGAATGGAGGCGGCTAACAACCTAGGGAACCCCTGTACTATATGTATGGCCAGAACCTCCTCCAGGCTCCCACAAATAGAACTGGAGGTGGTTGAGAGCTCAGATGAGTTCTGAGCTCTCTGTATGACCAAGACCACACCAGATCCCCCCACAGGTCCTTAAGATAACACATGTAGTGCTGAGTGGTGGTGGCACACACCTTTAATCCCAGCACTCAGGAGACAGAGGCAGGCGGAGCTCTGTGAGTTCGAGGTCAGCCTGGCCTACAAGAGCAAGTTTCAGGACCGGCTTCAAAGTTACAGAGAAACTATGTCTCGAAAAACCAAAAAATAAATAAACAAATAAATAAATAAATAAATAACACATGTAGCCTATCTATACAACCCATCTTCATGGAAGAAGTGGCCCATACTATGAGAAGAATTTCAATGTAACTATGCCCCATTGTATACATGGGATTGTGTTGCACCAGAAAACGTCTTTTCAAATTGTACTGTACTTAAATACGCCTAAAATAAACTGCTCAGGGTCAGACTCTCGACGTTCGAACCAACACTGGCCACTGAATCATGTTGAACCCGACTTTCTTCTTGCCTCACCCGAACTCAACCCTCTGCTGACTGTGGTCTTTGGAGAGACCTCCCACACCAAGCATGTGCCACCATGACTGGCGTTTTCTTTCCCTGGGTTTTGGGGATCAATTCAGGTCCTCCTGCTTACAACATAAGCGGTTTACTGACTAACCCATCTCTGCGGGCGAGTACATTTTATTTAGCACCTGTTGCCTTGCGTGCAGTTGTCTATGCTAGGGATAGGGCCATGACTTAGGCAGAGAAGCTCCTCCGTGGAAGGGTTCGCATGCTAACACACGTCATGAGCTCTGGTTGTTACCTCTACTGGGCAGTATAGTGAAAGCTTGAGGCTGAGATTGCTCTCATGGTTTAGCACATGGACTCAGAACCAAGCTTCCTGGATTTGGGTCCTGGCTCGTTCCATCATTTTATTAGATGCTTACACTTAGGTCAGCCACTCAATGTCTTGGTTCTTTTATCACGTAGGTGGGAGTAACAATGTTATTTCCCTTACAGAGCTGTTATGGGGATTAATTGAGATAATAAGGGTAGAGAACGGGGCACTGCTGTCCAGCAAATGCTCAGTAAGTTTGGTTTGTTTGCCTGTATTTGTTTGGTTTCTACGCAGGGATGTGTCTGGGTCACTTCTGTTTTTCATTCAGCCTATTCCACAATCCTTACATAAAGGCCTCAGGCCTGAGCTCTTGTTCATGTGCCTTACTGTACTGGGTATGAATTTGTTGAGATAATTGGCATGTAAACCCAGCTTTTTACAATCCAGACAAACAGCAGAGTTTTTATTAACAAGCTACAGTCTTGATCTTGGCTTGCGAAGAAACTTCCAGATAATGCTCCCCCTTCATGCTGCCTGAAGAAGTTGAGTGGCCCATTCTGGCTTAGGGGTGCTCAGAGTCTGGTAGTATAAGCACAGTCTGTGCTTTGGGCTTTAGCATGCAGTCTCCTCCCAAGATGGTCACAGCGTGAATGTGTCCCCTCATCACAATTCTCACAAGCCACTGCAGCTCTTGGTGCCTCTTTCCATTTCTGTGAGTAGGGGTGACTAGACGGACACCCCAGAATCTAGAAGGAAGCTTGGAGCTTGTGGGAAGAGTCAGTAAACCCCGAAGGTCTTTCTCTAGCATAAATAGATGTTAGAATGCATGTTCCTTGGACACACACAATCCATGTACTTTCTGTTCTATCAGAAATGGTTAATTGTAGAGCGATGAACTGAACCATACCCTTGCCCACCCCTCCCCACCCCCTCACCCTCTCCAAATTTATGTTAAATCCCTAACTTCCATTGGACAATGCTTAGAGATGAGGCCTGTGTCATAAAAGTGTGGGTAAAAGTTAAATGGAGCCTGCAGGTGGGCCCCTGATTTAGTAGGGCTGGTGCTCTGATAAGAAGATGAAGAGAGGGCTTGAGGAGATGGTTCGTAGTCTGTTGTGTGCTTGCCACATAAACATGAGGACCCGAGGTCAATCCACAGAAGTCATGTGTAAAGTAAGGCTTCGGGGTATGGCACTTACAACCACAGTACCGAGGAAGGCAGAGACAAGTGGATTCCCCAGGCTCATTGGCCAGCTGGTCTAGCCTAGACAAGTGGATTCCCCAGGCTCATTGGTCAGCTGGTCTAGCCTAGACAAGTGGATTCCCCAGGCTCATTGGCCAGCTGGTCTAGCCTAGACAAGTGGATTCCCCAGGCTCATTGGCCAGCTGGTCTAGCCTAGACAAGTGGATTCCCCAGGCTCATTTGCCAGCTGGTCTAGCCTAGACAAGTGGATTCCCCAGGCTCATTGGCCAGCTGGTCTAGCCTAGACAAGTGGATTCCCCAGGCTCATTGGTCAGCTGGCCTAGTCTAGACAAGTGGATTCCCCGGGCTCATTGGCCAGCCGGTCTAGCCTATCTGTGACTTCCAGGAGGATGAGGAAGGCTGTCTCAAAGGACAGATAGATAGTGTCTGAGGTTGACCTTTGGCATCCACACAGACACATATCCACACAGAAGGCTTGGGAGGGTGTTCAGGAGTGAAAAGACAGGAATGTAACCTTGACAGGAGCTACAGAGGAGAAACTAGTCATACTCTAGTTCCTAGGGAGATAATTTGGAAGTGGGGGATATGGTATCTGGAGATTTATCCCTAAGCTGCCTGCCCATGATAATACATTTTTCAGTAGGGCAGATGAGTTTTTAAAGTGGGGAGGAGTGATCTTAGGTGAGCCGGTCAGAGCTTGTGAGCACAGGTATGGCCCTCTTGACCTCCATGAGGACTTGTCTTTGGAATGCCAGCTCTCCAGTCATTGCAGATGTTAGATGAGGTTCCTCAACATACCCGGCTTACCCAAGTCATGAAAAGCTGAGTGTAGTCTCTCAGGAGTCTTCTAGAACCAATAAAAGAAGAGATTCGTGTTTCTCAGATGATGAAGACAGGTCAGGTTTCAGATGTGGACAAAAGTAGGAGGGACTTGGTGTTTGATATTTGTATCTTCCAGATGAATGATCTTTATTACAGTCACAGAATGTTTGCAGGCTCAGGAGACAGTCTTTAATGTTATTGGTGATCCTAACTACTTATCAGGAAGATGACTCAAAGTCATCTGCTCGTGTTCCAAGGTTGGACCATCATTAGAGGAAGATGGGGAAGAAGGTGTGACTCAGGATAGCCCAGACCAAATCTCTGCTGGGGCTGTCCACCAGGAAGTCTAAGGGCAGTGTAGACAGACGGAAGAAGTCTCAGGCTTGTTGTACTTACTGAAACTGACCAAGGATATTATCTTAGTCAGGGTTTCTGTTGCTGCAACGAAACGCCATGACCAAAAGGCAAGGTGGGGAGGACAGGGTTTGTTCAGCTCACACTTCCCCATTGCTGTTCTTTGCTGAAGAAGGTCAGGTTAGGAACATAAACAGGCAAGGAACCTGGTGGTAGGAGCTGATGCAGAGGCAATGGAGGGGTGCTGCTTACTGGCTTGCTTCCCATGGCCTGCTTGGCCTGCTTGGCCTGCTTGGCCTGCTTTCTTGTAGAACCCAGGACCACCAGCCCAGGGATGGCACCACCCACCATAGATTGGGCCTGTGCCCATTGATCACTAATTGAGAAAATGCCTTACAGCTGGATCTCATGGAGGAATTTCCTCGACTGAGGTTCTTTCCTCTCTGATGACTGTAGCCTGTGTTAAGCTGCCACACAAAACTAGCCAGTGTGGATATGGAGAAAGAGGCCCTTCTCCAGGCAGGCTCAGGCCTTACACCTGGCTCAGGAGATCACAGGATATATAATCATGAACAGAGCAGACTGGTAGAAATCACAGCATCAAGTAAGTTATTGCATTTTCCCAGATAAACCCTTTGTCATGTCTGTGCCTACTGAATGTTTTCCAAATGTGTCCCCAAGCAGGAGATATGCCATTCTGCACTGACATATCCATCTTTGTGGGTTTTTTTGACACTAGGTAGCCCTGGATGGCCTGGAATTTGCTATATAGACTAGGATAGCCTCAAATTCATAGAGATCAACCTGTCTGTGCCTCCCGTGTTGGGATTAAAGGCATGCACTACCACACTAAACCCACCCCCCCCAACAGGTTTATTATCGTTGTTGTTGCTTTAAAGGTACAGGCTTGTTCAAAAAACTTTGTTACTGCCTGTACACAGGCCTGAAAGAGGACAGACTAAATTTAGGTGCATAAATGGCTCATAACTCAGAGACATCCACTGGTTTGGTTTAGATGCAGGTGTAGCAGTCACATGAGAACATATTGTTATTAATATTTTCCAGGTGTGCCTTGTCTGCATTTATGATGAAGACCCTGTGCTCTGGCTAAGACATTTATTTATATGGAAATCAACTAGTGATTCCATGCAATCTAAACAAAAGGCAGAATTGAATGACAGGGTTGATAAGCATGTAACATCCATCTTTACGTTTTTGGTGTATCTGGTTCTGAATATAGCTTTCATAGTGGGTCCATAATTATAAGTGTATTAAGCATGACATATAAAATAAATAAATGCAAATGAATGAAAAAGCAAAGGAAGAGATATTCAAACCCTCTCCGTGTTCTATAAGAAGATGCAGTGATTTTTAAAAAAAATCATCTACAAGCCAAGACAAGGACTCTTGCTTGAGACAAAATAGACTGTCATTTTTACCTTCAGCTTCCAGTTCCTTCAATCCTGGGAGACAAATGTGTGTCTGCTGTTTAAGCTTCTTGGTCTGTGGGGTTTTCTCATAGCAGCCCCAGCAAACCAGTACAAGCAGAAAATGTTAAACATAATCTTTTGTGGGCCTTACTAATTTCGATTATTTGAAATTAGGGAACACATGAGTAAGAAGAAAATCTAAACTAAACCATAGTTTTAATACTCACGTCAGTGATTAACACACTGGTCCTATCGTTGATTTTAAGACAGTTTCAGCTCCATCTTGCCTCTGTCAGAACTGTTGTCAGGAGGGTAGCAGATGAGAAAAGGGCCTGAAAGTTTGGATAATTGGCTTCCTAGTCATTCTTCCTTGCGATGGAGGTTGCAGTGAGATGGCGAGTCAGGACAAGCAGCCCAGGAGGCAGCAACTCACGTGGCAGGAGGCAGAGGGAGCCTCTCGTGGTGGGGAGAAGGCACCTTGCTCCTGCATGATTGACACCTGTGTTTTTGCTTAGCCAAGGGTGCAGGCACGGGGAGTTCCTCAGCTGAGATGAGCCAGATGGTGGCCTTTTATTTCAGGCAAGACCAACCTGGAGCAAAGGCACTTTTCTCCTGCCATTAAAAAAACAACAAAACCAAAACAAAAGACTCGTGCTGTGGAGCTCAGCCAGGCTTGGGCTGGGGAAAGAGTCTTTGCCTTTCTTTTCAGGTTGTACATAAATGATGCTTTGCAGTGTTGCTTGTGCTGTCCCCTAGGGTTGCAGCTCAATACCGCTGAGCAGTTTAATTTTTATGACAGTGTCATCTCAAAGGATACCCCTCTAAATCCCATTTTCCCCTCACCACACAATTGTCTCTGGTTGCGGCTATGGTACTGAAGTTCAAAGACCTGAAAGTGATCATCCACCGTAGCCTTTAAAATTTCTAACAAGTGTGTCTCTAAAGGACAGGGTTGGGACTTCCCTGGATTTTTTCAGAGATAGATGACAGGCGGGAGGTGGCAGCTCTCTCCAGCCAAGGAGGATTTCCAGTGGCTTGACTTAAGGAATAGCCTGCCAAGCTGGAGAATTTGGAAGAAGGTATTTTGTTTCTTGGCCGGGTTGGACCGTTTGTGAAAACGAGGTCGCATAATTCAGGCCATCATGGCGTGTGTGCCCATTCATTGGCACTAAAGGAGACTTTGATGGGCTAGTGGCTAAGCATGCCTTCTCTGTTTCTTCTAAGGGTAAATTATGCCACTCCTGAGAAGGATGGCAACCGAGTATTGCCAGTAGTTTTTGAGAACAAAATGTTAGCGAGTCAAGAAAGGGCCGAGGGAATTGGGTGAGTTTTGCGATGAGTTCTAAGAACCAACTCTAAATTTAAACGTAAGCATCTTCCCAAAGTTGTAGATGGGACCTATCACAAGTATAATATCAGCTAGAGGGAAACTCTGGGAATGTTCTGAATGTTCTGGGAAACCCTGTGTGCATTCATTTGGACCCAGCAGTTGTTGGCAGCTAAGCTGCAATGGAGAACAAAGATAGTTGCTGCTGGGTAGAGTGAGGTTTATTTATTTATTTATTTATTTATTTATTTATTTATTTATTTATTTTTAATTCTTGAGACAGGTTTCTCTGAGTGGCTTTTCTGGCTGTCTGTTCTGGAACTCACTTGTAGACCAGGCTGGCCTCAAACTCGCAGAAATCTGCCTGCTTCTGCCTTCTAAGTGCTGGGATTAAAGGCATGTACCACCACCGTCAGGCTTTCTGCACTGGCGAGGAGTGTAGGAAGGACTTCCCTTTCGCATGTTTTCACTTCACTGACTCATGTAAATTTTATCTTCAATGGACTCTAGGCCAACTTGTGGGTAATAGAATGAACTCACTTTGTGCATGCCAGTGCGACTCATGAGCGTGGCTGCCTCTTTAGAACTGTGCCAGTCGGAGGCAATGTTTTGGTATTCTAATCTTTCTACATAATGTTTTGGTATTCTAATCTTTCTACAATGAAAGCGCCAACCTCCTGCTGCAAGTTTCAAAGCTGAGGTCACCAATCAGCTACGATGCTTGTCTTGCTTTACTTGGGCATGGCCTCGAATGAAATTAGAAAATGCTTCTTGAGTAAGGGAAGCCCACGTTTCACCGACTGCTCGGTTGGTTGAGCAGAGTGGCAGAATTCTTTGCGAATTTGGAGAACAAAGAGTTGGCGCTGAGTTCTAGCTCTGCCCCACGTTTGGTATAAGCACCCATCATTCCTCTGGCAATGCAAGGTCAAGAAGATGCTCTCTCATCTCATGAACTTGCCTGGGAGACACAGGTGCTATCTGAACCATAGCGTGTAGTTAATAGGCTTGTTGGGATGGGTTAGAGAGGGATCCTGTTGGGTGCATGGGGCTGAGCCTACTCTTACCTGAATAGGACCCTAGCTTGGTGATGGAACTCGACCCTAAATGGAAGATCAGCAAGCATGTGTCTTGGTGAGCAGCTCTCCCTGCCCCTTCTGTGTCTGAGAGAGAAGGTAAAATAAGTTAAAGATGGCTGCTTTCCTGGGGGTTCTTTCTTTATGTTGCTTCCTGGTTTAGCCTGAAGCCTTAAGCATGTCTGTAGATGCCTTCCCTGTTAAAGCATGTGTTTCACTGAGCCTCAAGAATGAACCAATGCCCCAGCACTTGGGAGGCAGAGGCAGGCGGATCTCTGTGAGTTCGAGACCAGCCTGGTCTACAGAGCTAGTTCCAGGACAGGCTCCACAGCCACAGAGAAACCCTGTCTCGAAAAACCAAAAAAAAAAAAAAAAAAAAGAATGAACCAATGCAGACCAAATCCAAACTTCCTGCCCACAGTATCCACCATTTCTTCCACCCCGTCATGATGGATCTTGAGGAAAATGTGTAAAAATGAACCATGTTCTCGTTGAACTTGAATACCGTTTCTTTATACAAATAAAAGGTGGCGTTAGATATTTTTTAAGCTTGATCTCTGCTTCTATTCCTCAAGAGACCCTGCGATGCAAACACCAGGTGATGGCACAGAGCCCCAGTTCCAGGATGCCATCTGCAGACCTCAGGCTGGTCTCACTGGATGTTTGGGCTCAGGACTCCCTAATCCGTGCCACATGCCATGACCTGAGCAGACCTTGTAGAAAGACAGAGTCTTGCTGTCTCTTCATGGAGCAGTTGCTCCGAGTCCCTCTACAGCTGTGCCCTGCTCTGTTGGAAAGCGCTGGGTGACTTATCTTTTAAGCTCTTTTTCTCTGTAGATATTATAAATAACAACTGGTCTGTGGGAGCCCTGGCCAGAAACACTTGTGATCAGTCTTCTAGCCTCAAAAAACAGTGTTTTGTGTAATCCTGACACCTTTGGCAGTCATGGGTGCGGAAGACAGGAAACCCCAAAGCTTATTTTTGACTCAGAAAATCCAAACTGAGGAGTTAAGAACTGAAGGGAGGCAAGTTCTTTTGAAACCTCAAATTCCCTAGAACTGAGGAAGCAAAGAGCATCATAGGCCGTGGTTGCTAAGATGGCCTAAGCTCGACAGTGACATCAGAGGGGGACATACAGGTAGGTAGCAACCAGAGTCTGGAATTCCAGCTCGGCACTCTGGCTCCAAAACTTTAATGCACATTTGGTTTTCGAGTGAGAAGATGAGCAAAGAGGTTAAGCCCATGATAGGGACATCCACTGAAACAGTTTACCCGAGTTAACGGGAGCTCACCAACTCCAGCTGGACAGGGAAGGAACCAGCATAGATTCAAACTAGTCCCTCTGACTGTGAGTGACAGTTGTATGGCAGTGGCACAGGATTTATCCCTACTGCTTGTACTGGCTTTTTGGGAACTTATTCTCTTTGAATAGATACCTTGCTCAGCCCAGACATAATAGAGGGCCTTGGACCATCCCCAAAGCAATATGCCTTACCCTCTCTGACGAGTGGAGGGGGGGTGAGATGGAGGTTAGGTGGTGGGGATGGGAGGAGGGGAGGGAGTGGGAACTGGAATTGGGATGTAAAAATGAAAAAAAGTAATTTGTTTTCTTTTAAAAAATAAATTAAATTTTAAAAAAACCTTAAATCTAGAATGCTTTCTTAGAGATTTTCCACCTGAGTCTAAGAGAGACTACTGGGGTTTAGAGCTCTCTAGCAGTAGGGAAGAGATCTTTTGGGGTGAGAGAGGCTCGTGGGACCCTGCTCACCATGGGAGGTTGTTTTGCTTTCTTTCTTGTGTTGTGGGATTCCCTTCTGCATGCTGTGCATATGTTTGACTACCATTGGTTAATAAAGAGGCTATTTTGGTCTATGGTTGGGCAGAATAAAACCAGGCGGGAAATCCAAACAGAGAGATATAGGGAGAGAGTAAGTGGAGTCAGAGAAACACCATGTAGCTGCTAAAGGAGACAGACACGGGAACCTTATGGGTAGGCCACAGCCTCGTGGAGATACACAGATTAATAGAAATGGGTTAATTTAAGATGTAAGAGCTAGGTAGAAATACACCTGAGCCATTGGCTAAAGAGTGTTGTAGTTAATACAGTTTCTGTGTGATTATTCGGGTCTGGGTGACTGGAGAAAGAACGATTGGTCTCCATCTACATTCTTGCTTTGCATTCTCAGGTTGTAGCGTCTCCATTGCCAGTCCACATGTGATCTGCGGAGGGATACGGAGTGTCTGTCTTCACACAGTTGCCCAGTAGAAGGAGGCAAACAGGGAGCTACTCTGGGAAGGCATCCATTGATTCCTAAGCATGGGCTTGGTTATAGGCTAAATTTTGTTGTAGGTTTTTTTCTTTTTTGGCATTTTAGTAAGATATACACATCATAAAATTCACCAGTTTATTTTTTGCTTATTTTTAACATTCTATTTATGTATTCTCTCTCCCCTTTTAGCTTTTAAGAATTTTGAGCGTGTTTTGATCATACGCACCCCTCCCCCAGTCACCAGTTTCAAATGTTTGGTTTTGTAGCATTTTAAGAACACTCACGTTGGTGTGGGACTGTCAATCCTGTCTCTCATCTGCTTTCTGTGTTCCCCAAATGAAGTTATGTACCCTTTTAAAGATCAGCTCACCATTTCCATCCCCCCAGCCCCTGAAAATCTCTCTACCTTCTGCCTCGATGAATTTGACTTTTGTAGGCCCTCATGCAGACTGGATCATTTGGTGACTGATAATTATGGACATCGTAGGGTTCCTCTACATTTTAGCATGTATGACCCTTTCCAAGACCAACTATACTCTGGTGACTGTCCGTGCTGCAGCCTGCTCATTCACTAGATATGCGTGCTCTTTTCACCCCTTGAGTGCTGTGAATAAGTCAGTGTGGGGAAAGTTTGTTCAAGTCTCATTTTGATCCTTTAGCAGTAAATACCAGAGGTGAAATTGTTCTAGGGTGATTCCAAGGTGTTTTGTTATTGTTGTTGTTTGTTTTCTTCTTGAGGCACACTCCCATGGGTTTCCCACAGTGGCTGAGTCATGTGACCCCTCCACCAGCAGTGGGTAAGGGCTCATTTCTCCACATCTTCATCAGTACTTATTATTTTCTGGTTTTGTTTTTTTTTGTTGTTGTTGGTTTTTTTCTTTGCACAGTATGGAGAATAATAGCTATCCTGATGGGACTGAAGGGGCGCTCGCTTGGCTTGTGTCTGTCAATGATTTCATGTGCATTGTATCTTATTTTTCTTGAGAAATAATATAAGACCTTTTTTCTTTAGTTTTTGAGACAGGGTCTCACTATAGAGTCCATGGTCCCTTCTTTATAATACTGGGCTCCCAGGACTGGGCCAATACACTCAGCTATTGCATTTTTCTTGAGATGTGTCTTAATTTGTGAGTGCTCAGGGCTATACTCACATGCCTGGGCTCAGGCGGTCCTATCACCTCAGCCTCCACACAGCAGATGAAAGGCACAGGTGCCTGGTTTAAAAATGATAAGTATATATTGATATTGAAAAAGAATTCATTTTTATATGAAACAGATTGATGCACTTTTTCAGATTTATTGAAGTGTAATTGATAAATGAAATTGAATATATTTGGGGTGTACAAAGTGATGGTTCCATCTCTCTCTCTCTCTCTCTCTCTCTCACACACACACACACACATATACACACATGATATTAGCATATCCATCGCTTCACACAGCTTTTTTTTTTTCTAGTGAGAATGCTTAGGGATGCTCATGGCAAGTTTCAAGTTTGTCATGCAGGGTCACAGCTGCAGAAGTGGTCCTGTCTTCAGAACTTACCCGTAAGTGAAAGTCCATAATCCGACCATCAGCTCTCCAGTCCCTAACCTTGACCCTTGGCAGCAACCCCATGGATTGTAACAACACTGACTTGAATTCTACCTTGTGGAGAAAGGAGAGCTATAAAGAGTGGAGTTATGTGCTCTTAATGTTGCTGCATTAAAAATATCCTATATGTAACAAGGAAATAAAATATACCATGTATAGACAAAATATTATGCAATTTGCCTTTATATAAAATGTCTCAACAAGGTAATGACAAATTCTGGTACTAAAATGCCCACGGAGTTAAACAATTTTTGAAACCAGAAAATATATATATACATACAAGTCACTTTTGCAGTTTTAAAGTAGGTGGTTGTGTTTGATGAGCTTTCGAAGTTCATTTTATAATCTGAATCCTGACTCTGTTTCCTATTATGTCTTCCATGATTTGGTGTCTTTTTGTGTCAGTGATGACATTTTTAATGCGCGATTAAAAATGATGAACTCATATTTATCTGTTTTTCTCTTATTGCCTGTGTTTTTAATGCCATGTCTGAAGAATCACTGCTGGCTTGCCTCTAGATTTCTGTGGAGTATAGCCTTTTGCTCTATATACCACACACATTGCTTTTGAAAATTCTTTTGAAGGAGTTTTATCTTGACATCCACCTTCCTCTGATTTCACTTGTTTGAAGAGAAGCCTGTATATTAGTTAAGCATTAACAGCTTTCCTTCACCACGCTCTACCACCCCTTTCTCTCAGAGGATAAGAAAGGCCTAAAGTGGAAAGAGAGAGAAGGGCATGCTTGTTTGGAAAACAACCTCAATCACAGAGAATGTGAAGAGAGAAAGGGCGATAATCTACAGGTCCGAGAAGTATGGGGGCCTTCAGCAGTCAGGACAAGCAGGAAGCGTAACACCGTGATTCTCAGTTTCCAGCCCCAAACAGAAAGAGCTCTTCCATATCAGGATCGTCTTAAAGTGCATAGACAATAGCTTTAGAAGTGTGAATTTCTTTCTAGGTAATGCCACATATTGCTTTTAAGTGTTTAAAAAATCCTTAAGAAGAGCCTCCCTCTCTTGTCAATTTCTCACCCTTTATTAACCTTCTCCCCCCCCTGGATTATCAGCATTAACAGCATCTACCTGTCCAAACCGCTGTAGATAGTACTGTGGTTAAGTTCAACAATTAGGGGTTTATAAATGCATGCAGTCTCCTCTGGAAGAGCAAATCATGCTGGATGGTTCTAGAAGAATGCGTTGAAATAGCATGCATGCTTTTGTCTTTCCTGGGGACTCATTTCGTACCAGGAGCTCTGAACTGCTGCTGCTGACCTTAGATATGCAGGGCTGAGTCACGTGAGGCTTTGCGTCTTTCCCTACCCAGTGGATGCCACACTGGAAGTCGTTTGCTGTGGCTTTGAGGCTGCAGTCTGGTCTGAAAATCCCATCTCCAGGCCAATAACTAACTATCCCTGTGCTGACGCCTGAGTATAAATTTCACCCAGGGCGACAGAGAGATGTGGATGTCTACATTTCTCCGTTAGTAACAAGGCGAATGCTAGCATGTTGTAACCGGTGACCCTCTGTGAAGGAACTGCACCTAGATTTACCTAGGAAACCTCCCACTTGCCTGCATGACAGGCTTGAAGGAATTGTTGACTATAGTTCCCGAGCACAACGAATGGTGGCATTAAGTTTGTCTACTGTGCAGGAAACATTAATTTTCCAGAATCTTTCCTGATTGTTGGTCTTTAGAAATAATCCTCTTTGTTTGTAATCCTAAGGCATGCAGGTAACCCATATTTCTGGACATTTTATGAACATTCTGAAGTCCTCATTTCCTAGGGAGCTAGAAAATGCTTTAATGTTAAAAGTTACACATTTCTAGTTATGTATTTATTAATTTTTGTATATGTGTGTATATGTATGGGTGCATGTGCCTTATGTGTGGTCAGAGCTCTCCTTGCAGGAGTGGGTTCTCTATTTCTACCACGTGAGTCCCCACAGTTGAAGTCAAGCACCTTTGTCTCCTGTACCACTTAGCTGCTCTGGGAAACGCCTTTAACTAGTAGCATCCCCCACCCCAACATTTAATTTAATGTCTCCAAGGATGCATCTCACAAACGTACAGCCCAGCCACTCCTGGACTCGCTGCCTCACCTCTTACCCTGTATCCTTTTATTGTCAGCTCCATGAGTGAGTCAGAGAGAGAGAGAGAGAGAGAGAGAGAGAGAGAGACCAGCATAAGCACTCATGCCCAACTTCCATCTTAGCTGGCACCAGGAAATAATTGCCTTCAGCCTGCACAGGGGCCTGTGGGCACGAGCAGGGCTTGTTTGTCATGTAAATCCTGGCTGTAGTGGGGACTGTTGGTATTCAGTCAGGGAGCAGGAAACTGCTTTTCTGGGCGAAGTTGTTGGCCCTGTGTCTGACATACACTCCAGTCCATCACGGTGATGTGCCTCAGAACAGATGTGGTAATTAAGCCTGAAGACCACAGTCTCGATTTTTCCATTTTCTTTCCGAGAGTAACAAAGTGCCTTAGTAAACCTCTAGCTGTCCTTCTTTTTGAATTGGTCATGACAGTGTCATCAAAACTGATGCGTGGGGCAAGAATTTCCTTCTGAAACCCTCGAGTCAAGGATGCTGTCGGGGGAGGCTGGAGTCCTTGGGCTGGGATGGTTTTGCTCTTTCTGGGTTTGTCTTGCACTTCAGTGCCAAGCCCTATCTAGATTCCTAGGCATGGCTGAATTCCTTTAGGAACCTTGGCTATAAATGGACAATTTCAGTTTTTGTGTGCCTTACTCTATTAGGTTCAAATTACACTGCTCATAGCAAGACATTAACATTAGCGTTCAATCTTAAAAAGGTTTCAGATAACCTGAAACCACAGCATATTACCATATTTTAACATGATGAATTATCTTGGAAAAACTAGTTACATTTGAAAGGTCTGACTTTGATTGTGGCAGGATCGAAAGGCAAGTATCTTCATTAAGGCTGTTTTGCTGTCTTTTAAGATGATAAACACAAGTCTAGTCTGTCTCGTCATTAAAGGAAATTAATTTAAGAATGTAATTACTTGGGACAGGTAGGAAGAGTGTGTGTCCTTAATAGTAATGTTTGGCTGAAAACGTGTTTTTGAACTCTTCCAGAGCCTCTGAGAGGTGGTTCTGTGACCTTGGGACTCTTGGGGAAGGCAGTGTGCTCTCTGGACATTTCAGATTTGTTTCTACTCTGTGGAATAGGGTAGATTTGGAAACAATGTATGTGCTATGAAGATGATTTTATACTTACTTGTAGCCCAGTTGCCATGCATTCATTCTGTAAAATTATTGACGCATTATACTGCTTCTAAAAGCAAATTTTTGCATTTTAAAGATATCTCCAGGATAATTTTTGGCTGGCTGTGATCTCTGTTTTAGTTCTCAGCCTGGCCTGTGGAACAGATGACTCAGATCAGGATTAAGATTAATTTTACTGGGCGGTGATGGCGCACACCTGTCCCAGCACTCAGGAGGCAGAGGCAAAGGGGATCGCTGTGAGTTCAAGGCCAGCCTGGTCTACAGAGTAAGTTCTAGGACAGCCAGGGCTGTTACATAGAGAAACCCTGTCTCAAAAAAATTAAAAAAATTTTTATTTCAATTTTTATGTGAATAAAGCATACACTTACTCCTTTGATCCATCCAATATAAAGAAATCATTTGTGTGATTTTTATATTTTTGTGCATGCATGTGCTCATATAAAACACTCATAGCTTTTTTTTTTTCTCTCTGTAGCTTTGGAGCCTGTCCTGGAACTTCCTCTATAGACCAGGCTGGCCTCAAACTCACAGAGATCCACCTGCCTCTGCCATGAGGCTGTGGCTTATTAGGTAAGGTTCTATCTCCTTTGGCAGCTACATGACA
This sequence comes from Chionomys nivalis, assembly GCF_950005125.1. Taxonomy (NCBI): domain Eukaryota; kingdom Metazoa; phylum Chordata; class Mammalia; order Rodentia; family Cricetidae; genus Chionomys; species Chionomys nivalis. The sequence continues at coordinate 27,532,483 of NC_080099.1, read as the reverse complement.
TCTCTCAGACTCCACCTTCTTTTCTCCTCTACCTCTGCTTGGAATTCCCACCTTGCTCTATTTTGCCATGCTGTAGGCCCACGTAGCTTCTTCATTCATTAACCAATAAAAACAACACATATATAGAAGGACTTCCCACACCACAAAGGAAGCAGACAGAATCATCTTCCTGTTGCTACCAACTAATAGCCGGCTGATTCCTGAGGGTGTCCCAGGAGGGTGTTTCCAGATATTGTTTTAGGGGTGAAACTGACTGAAGTGGGGTTATAAGCCAGCTCAGTGAAGCAGGAGCCAAAAATTATGCTTCTCAGTCAGTAATGAAGGTGAAACTCTGTTTTTATAAAGATCCTTCTCATAAGATTTTATTTTTCCGTTTTTTGAGTTAAATCATTGGTTCTTAACCTGTGGGTCATGACTCCTCTGAGGGGTTTGAACCATCAGAAAACATAGGTATTTGCATTATAATTATTAATACTAGCAAAATTACAGTTTTGAAGTAGCCACAAAAATAATTTTATGATTGGGGGGTCACCACGACATGAGGCATGTCCTTAAAGGGTCTCAGCATTCGGAAGGGTTGGAACCACTGAGTTAAATGAATAGGAGATTTGAAGCCTTGACCAAATGACAATAATGTCATTTAAGGAACTGAACATCCTCAGTGTGGTGAGGTCATACTTTTGGCTAATATGTGCAGTTCAGTGGACAATCACACACAGAGGCTGCCCTCTGGTTATTACTTGCCTCTGACATCGTGTTATTTCCTGGGTGCCTCATAGATATTTCCTAGTGACCCTGAATGTATGCCTTTGGATACTTTCCCCCACAAGATTCATGACCATGATCACAGATGCAGTCACATTTGAGCAGGTTTCTCTATTGAGAAAAAAAAGGGGTGCAAAAAAGAAGAATGTGGGCTCTTAAATGATTTTACAGAATGGTTAGATATGAATTAAGCCCTTGTGAGGGCCTGCAGGTTCTCTTCAAAGACTGCTTTTTCTCTAGTTTAGATACATATTTCTCAGGAAAAGTATTCAATGCTAAAATGCATGTATAATCATCAGTATTATGATCATTTTGTTCCAACTACAAGCTTTCCCACTGTGGTTGTTAATTGGATTATCATATAGGGGTCATGTTGATCTTCCATTTCTTCCTTTTTTTGTATTGAGGGTATTTCTGGTCCAGAAAGAACGACTTTACAGTTTCTAAGTGTTTTTTTTTTTTTTTTGTCTGTTCATCCATTCAGTTGACCAGTGGTTAAGAAGTATGGTTGATACGTGCCAAGAAAACACAGAGATTGGTGGTGTACTGTTCTGACATTAAGAATTTCACAGCAAGTGGCGTGATGAGCACATAAGTGGTGAATAAGGGACAGGGGAGCAGAGCAGCCAGGGACTCTGAGAAGCTGGTGTTTGATTCTTGACAAATGATTGAAGCGAAGCTATAGTTAGGGGCGTTCCAAACAGAAGGAATGGCTTGAGTGAAGACAGAGGAGTAAGAACCTCCACCATGAGGGGGGAATTCAAGCGCCTGCAAACGGCTCTAGTGATAGCTAGGGCATCTTTTTTTTTTTTTTTTTTGGTTTTTCGAGACAGGGTTTCTCTGTGGTTTTGGAGCCTGTCCTGGCACACGCCTTTAATCCCAGCTAGGGCATCTTGAATATCCAATGCCAGTTTGTAGAGGCACACCCTCTATGGTGTTTATGCAGGAGAATATGAGGCTCTATGTTTCTGGAACTTTGGAGGCAGGATGGAGGATGGAGCAGATAAAACTGAAAAACTATTCTAAAAACTAGTGTTTTTAGACAGTGTTGTGAAAACTTCGCTACCAGTAAGGGCTCAATAAGAGCGATTAGGACCCCAGAGAGCTGCATGTCCCTCCACCCACATTAGGACTCGGCTAGAAGGGACCATCTGTGAGCCAGGAAGCAGGTCCTCACTGGACACTGAATCGGTTGGCACTTTGATCCTACATTTTCCAGCTCCAAGAATTCATAAGTAACCAGTTTAGCCTTCCTTCTTTCCTTCCTTTCCCCTTCCTTCCGTCCCTTCTTTCTTTTTTCCTTCCTTCCTTCCTTCCTTCCTTCCTTCCTTCCTTCCTTCCTTCCTTCTTTCCTTCCTTCTCTCCCACCCTTCCTCCTTCCTTCTTTCCTTCCTGCCTTCCTTTCTACCTCCCTTTGTGTCCTCCCTCTCTCCCTCTCTCCTTCCTTCCTGCCTACCTGCTTTCCTTCCTTCATCCCTTCCTTTGTGCCCTCCCTCCCTTTCTTTCCTTTCTTCCTCCCTCCAGTTATCAAGGATACTGTGAGGAACTGAAATGACCTCATCACTCCAAGGAGACTGGGAGGCATCAATCCCCTTCCACCATTCCTTCTGGTGATATGAGTAACTCTGCTGCCAGACCTGTGTCTCGTTACTTTGATCATAAATGGCTCAGACATAATTCTTTCTAAGCTTATCAACTCAGAAATAAAAAGGAACATTCATGAGCTGCCACATTAAAAATGATTTTAGTATTAAATTTTTATCAACACCCTAGGGCCTATTCATACTCTTTATTCATACTCTTTTAAGGGTAGCATTAGCCACACATAACACAATAATCATATCTGTATGATCTTTGTGTGTAGCAATTTGTATTGTTAGTTAAAACAAACTGACAGGATCTTGAATTTTGGCCCAGAGTCAGCACAAGGAGGAACTATTTAGAAAACTGCTTTATGGCCTGTGTTTACACTGAACTTCTCTGGACCAGAGCATCACTGCCTGAGAATCGGACTACTGGACCAGTTCTCTTGCTAATGCCTATGCTCACACAAATGTCCATGAATCTAAGCTGGAGAGATGGCTCAGTGGTTAAGAACACTTGTTGTTCTTTCAGAGGACCCTGGTTTGATTCCCAGCACCTCTATGGTGGCTCACAACCCTCTCCCTGTATAAGTCTAGTTCTGTGGGTATTACACACATATAGCATCGCACCCATACATATATACACAAATATGTATGTATATTTAGTAACAAATATTTGAAAGAATGGCAAAGGAAAAATATAACTTTCATAAATTCAACTGCTGTCCAAGCTGGTGCTTCTGAAAAGGAAATGGTGCTAGTGGCTTGCCAGAGATGAACTTGATGTTGAGCCAGGCTCGACCATGGCCCATTACTCTATCCTCCTGCCTCTGCCAAATCAGATTCCACACTGCAGCACAAATACACAGTGGGACAAACTGGGAGTCACAGGGCAATGAGAAGTTAGAATTACAGATAATGTAAATGAAGGAAGTGCCGTGAAAATGAAGGCTCTTAATTTTCCTGTCAATGTGATACTGTTCTCTGACTATTACACAGGGTCAGACAGGGTCACTTCTTGTATAAAAGGTCTTTCTGGACACCACAGGAAGTGGTGTTGATGATTCAGTTTGTGGTACTTTATCTCCCAAGACAAAGCCTTACTTTAAGAGCCATCAAGATGGGGCTTTGGGCTGTGGCTTTTTATGTTTGCCTGTATTTGTCTTTGGTGAGGAAGCAATGGGAAGCAGGCTGCCCAGCATTTTGTTCTGGAATCCTGACCAGACACAGCTTTGACTGATGACTTTCTTCCAGCCACTACCCTTCCTCAACTGTCTATCCACATCTTGTCTGCAATCTTCAAAGCTTTTGAGCATGTGGGTTTAAAACCACTAGGGGAAAATTACTGAGATTCTCTTTGGGTAATGCCAGAAGCGAGAGATACCTGTGGTCTCTCTCCATCCTGGTTTGGGTTAGTGGCTCAGCATTGTGCCCTGGGGGCAGAATGGCAATTGAGTCACCAGTGTCTCTGGTTACTTGAGACATCTGTGCAGCATAAGTGTGGGAATACTTTGTGTACTTTCTAATTCTCTAGTTCTCGGTTTAGACTGGTAAGTGGCTTAGTCACATGGAGAGTCTGACATTTAACAGATTTGTAGTGCAGAAAACATTTGATGCTCTAGTAACACAAACAGGCTGTCATTTTAGAACGACTGTGTCTCTTAATGGGCAGATGACAAAACTGGAAGTTGGTGGACCCAGGTTCTGGGTTCCTGTATATTCTACCCACAAATTAACATTGTGATTTTGGTGGATTGTGTTCACTTGAACCTCGGTCATTTCATCCAGATTTTAATGAGGTCCCATTAAGGCTTTCTGTTCTAATCTTCTGTTCTACTTCTTTGCATAAAGCTTTGAAGAACCCGGTATGTATGGCATGCTTTAACATTTTTTAGGAGCCAAATGAATATGAAAAACCTAAATGATATGCCCCATCAGAGGTCTGTGTGTGTGTGTGTGCATGCGCACGTGTGTGTATGTGTGCGTGTGTGTGTGTGTGTGTTTGTGAACAAGCATTCATATGTGTTCACATATTCCTGTGTGCTTGTTCAAAGGTTCACTTGGAGTTCTCCACTGAGCCTTAATAATGAGAGTCTCAGTACTTAGAGTTAACTTCTCGTGATGAGAAGGGATCTGACTGTAACATCTGTCAGCCCATGGATCTTTGGAATTGATTCTGCTGATAGGCTGGTGTCCTGCTTGAAACTGCATGCTCATTTGAAGGGGAAAAACCTTCTAATTGGGCTCTCCTACTATAAAAACCAAGTAAACCCTCACTATTGCTTATTGATCCGGATGTAGGAGAGCAGGTAATACATGGTGCCCTTGGTCATGCTGATGAGGGTGGCAGAATGGCTGCTGTCACCCTAGAAGGATGTTCCCTGTGTCATGTCTGCGGTTTCAAGCTCACTCTCCTAAGTGGGAAGCTTGTCTTTTCATATTGGGCTGCATTTGGGGGGGTATGTGGCAGGACCAGAAGGCATATACTTAGCCTTCTTCTCATCACTATCCTGTGCTCTCTTACCATAGGCAAACACCTAAGATTTAGGTGGCTCTCCAGTATCCTGCTTAACACCAGAGATTCTAATGCCTTTTCTTTCTCCTTATCCGTTTGACTTTTCCTTTGTAAAAGGGAGATGTTACCTTCTTCCATCGTTCATTTTAATCTTTTGTGACAGATTCATTAAGTCCAATCTGTCCTCATGTTGCGTACATAGGATGGATTTGAACTTCTGGTCCTACTGTCTCCATCTCCCAGCACTGGAAGCGCAGGCCTGGACTACCACACTCTGCAGTGCTGGATATAAAACCCAGGGTGTCCTTGACACTACAAGGACATATAACATTCACCAGCACTCATGCTATGATGCTGTGATTAAATGTTTCTTGTTAAACTGTGTGAGAATCCATCAAACTTGAAATGTTTTAGCTTCTCCAATCTGTACTTTTTAGCTGATTCGGGGGAAATGATCTGCTTTAGTAGGTAAAGTGCCCTGTTTGAGTTAATGTTTTTCAGATCCTTTCATTCTTGAATCACCTGAGGTTTCATGTTTGGGTGTTTTCCTCTAGTAAAACTTAAGCAATATCTTCAGCCCCTTTTTGATAATTAGACCTCACATTTCCTCTCCCACTCAGTGTTCCAAACAACCTTGCCAATTGTTTTCTTCTGAGAAGTTGTTTTGCCCTGTGTTTGCTCTTTCTCGTCCCTCTGCCCTTGACCTATTCTGTTCCCTCTGGCCAGCCAAAGCCTTTTTTTTCCCTATAGGATCTTCAACAATACTATTCTTTTTTTTTTTTTTTGCATGTCTTCTTTTTTTATTAATTAATTAATTTATTTAATTATTAAAAATTTTTGCCTCTTCCCCGCCACCACCTCCCATTCCCCCCCCCCAATCAAGTCTTCCTCCCTCCTCAGCCCAAAGAGCAAGCAGGTTTCCCTGCCCTGTGGGAGGTCCAAGGACCACCCACCTCCATCCAGGTCTAGTAAGGTGAGCATCCAAACTACCTAGGCTCCCACAAAGCCATTACGTGCAATAGGATCAAGAACCCATTGCCATTGTTCTTCAGTTCTCAGTAGTCCTCATTGTCCGTTATGTTCAGAGATACCGGTTTTGTCCCATGCTTTTTCAGACCCCGGGCAGCTGGCCTTGGTGAGTTCCCGATAGAACATCCCCATTGCCTCAGTGTGTGGGTGCACCCCTGGCGGTCCTGAGTTCCTTGCTCGTGCTCTCTCTCCTTCTGCTCCTCCTTTAGATCGTGAGACTTCAGTCCAGTGCTCCAATGTTGAGACAGAAACAATACTATTCTTAATCCTCGACTTGGAAGTACAGTTTAAACTCACGTATGTATTTTGTAACCCTTTTTGACCCTGATCATGTTACATCGCCTTGTCATTGGCGCCTACAGGATATTATGCTCATATTAGCTCATAAAGTACTAGAGGGTGGAAGGTAGCTCTGAGACTGGCTAATTAAAATGACAACTATTTATTCATTACTAAGGGCTTTGAAAAGTTTCCACTGTTTTTGGTATGCGTGAGGATTGAACCTAGAGCCTCAGGCATGCTGGGCCAGTGCTCTGCCACTGTGTCTCTAGCCCTGAAACTTGTTGAAATAGTTATGCTGTTAGGACAATTGAAATTTGGATTAAGTTTATTGTATTTTATCTGGTATTATTTTGTAGCTATTTAATTTATTAATTTGGATTATTGTTCTCATTGGTCTATAGCTATATCCATGAAGTCACTGTTCTTAGAAGATAGGCACAGCAATATTTGGAGGTTGGGAATCATGACTTATTGTCTGAGGTTTTCTGTCCTGCCCAGTTCCCAAAATCATTAAGTCCCAAAGAAATCACACAAAGGTCTACATTAATCATAAAATGATTGGCCCATTAGCTCAGGTTTCTTATTAACTCTTATAACTTATATTAGCCCATTATTCTTATCTGTGTTAGCCACATGGCTCAGTACCTTTTTAGTGGCGTAGTCACATCTTGCTTCTTCTGTGTCTGGACAGGACTACAGAGGGAACTTCCCTCTTCCCAGAATTCTCCTGTTCTCATTGACCCGCCTCTACTTGCTGTCTGGTTGTCCTGCCTATACTTTCTGTCTGGCTATTGGCCAGTGTTTATTTAAAATGTAATTGACACAATATAGACAATTGTCCTGTACCAATGACTTATGTAAGTTTCTTTTTCAGAAGATTGGAAATAGCCTTAAAGTGCTATGTGTTAATGGGTAGATATTCTTTATCCTGTTTTATAGTTTTTGAGTTGTCTTGAAATTATTTCAAAATAAAAAGTTAAAAATAATTTTAGAGTATTAAACAGGGCACATAAACTTGTTTATATTCTGATTATTTTGTCCTCTTTGAGTTTTTGGAGCTCCTTATGAGTTCTGGACACAAATACTTTTCAGGTGGACGGCCTTCTGACATTACACTGTTCTATGGATTGTCTTCTCATTCTGTTGATTACTCACTGCCTTTTAGTTTGCTGAGATTTCATTGATCTATTTTAACTATGTTTCCTGTAACTTTTAGGGGCGTATCCAAAAAAAAAAAAAGTATAACAAAAAGTCCTTGCTGTGCTGGGCGGTGGTGGCGCACGCCTTTAATCCCAGCACTCGGGAGGCAGAGGCAGGCGGATCTCTGTGAGTTCGAGGCCAGCCTGGTCTACAAGAGCTAGTTCCAGGACAGGCCCCAAAAGCTACAGAGAAACCCTGTCTCGAAAAATCAAAAAAAAAAAAAAAAAAAAAAAAAGTCCTTGCTGTGTTTTCTGCTAGTGGTGGTTTTATAGTTTCAGTCTCATGCATTTTTTTTTCTCCAAGCCTTTCTAGCTCATTTCTGTAGTTTTCTGTTAACTGGTGAGACAAGGGGTCTGGTTCTCTCTTCTGCATGCACACAAGTATACAATTTTTCCAACACCTTTATTAACAAAACACCCCTTTCTCCTGTTCATGTCTTAGCACTTTTATTGAAATCAGGTAGTTGTGGGAGCTTCTAGACTCTCTGCTCTCTTCGATTGATCTACCGCTTTCAGTGTGCTATTAAATATGAGCTTGCTACATATGGCGTTTGTTATTTTGAAGTGTCATGTGTTAAGTTATATACCTAATTTGTTCAGAGATTTCATTATAAAGAGATGCCAAATTTAATGAAATATTACTTCTACATCTTTTAAGATGACCACACATTTTTAATCCACTCAGCTGGTGAACTTCTGTGATGAAGTACATCTTGTTTGAATTGCATAATGAAACAGGCCTACATCTCCGGGTACAGTTCAATCTTTGACAGATGCATCTCTCTAGGAACCCCTTATTTCTCCTAGGGCAGGAAATTTGCTGGCACCTGATTATCCCGTCATCTCTAGCAACTTCTGATTTCTGTGGTGTCAGCTGTAAGTATTCTTGGAAAGGAAGAAACCCCTTTCCTTTTTAAATTCCCTTTTCTTGGTCTAGCTAAAAGCCTCTGAATTCTGGATCTCTTTAAAAACCAGACCTTTGTTTTATTTTTTTCTATTGTTTTCAATAGCTCATTAGTTTCAGCTCTGATTTTTATCATTTTTTTCTTCCACTATTTCCCCACTTTTCCTCATTTTTGTTTCTTTCTTTCTTTCTTTCTTTCTTTCTTTCTTTCTTTCTTTCTTTCTTTCTTTCTTTCTTTTGTTTGGTTTTTCGAGACAGGGTTTCTCTGTGGTTTTGGAGCCTGTCCTGGAACTAGCTCTTGTAGACCAGGCTGGTCTCGAACTCACAGAGATCCGCCTGCCTCTGCCTCCCGAGTGCTGGGATTAAAGGTTATTATCAGTAGTAGTATTGTTATTTTATATGGCACCTGCAGTTTTCCCTCCCTCTCTCCTCCCAGTTTCTCTGCATACCCAATCCACTCCTCCTCCTTTCTCTTCAGAAAAGAACAGGCCTCCCGTGGATATCAACCAAACATGGCATATCGAGTTGCAGTAATACTAGGCACCTCCCTCATATCAAGGCTGGACCACGTAACCAAGTAGTAGGAAAAGAGTCCCATAAACAGACAGAAGAGTCGGAGACAGTCTCTCCTCCCACTGTTAGGCGTCCCAGAAGAACTGTAGCATTACATGCAGAGGGTCTAGGTCAGTCTCATGCAGGCTCCCTGGTTGTCAGTTCACTCTCTGTGTGCCCCTAAGAGGCCAGATTAGTTGATTCTATGGGTTTTCTTGTGGTGTCCTTGACCCCTCTGTCTCCTACAATCCTTTCCCCCCTCTTCTGCAGAATTTCCTGAGTTTCTCTTTATGTTTGGCTGTGGGTCTCGACATCTTTTCCCATCAGTTGCTTGATGAAGCCTCTTTGATGACAATTGGGAGGATAGCAGAATATTATTAGGTATCATCACGTTGACATTTTGTTGCTATTGTTGTTGGCCAGTTGTACTTGGCTCTATCCTAGGTCTCTGGGCTATCTGACCTCTGGGTGCTGATACTTCAGGCAGTGTCAGGGATAGGCTTCCTCTGTGGCATGGTTCTCAGTCTGAATCAATCACTGGTTGACCCCTCCCACAATTTGTAGGCCTTTTCCTAGTTTTTTTTAAGGTGCATTAATAACTTATTTATATGCTATTTTTCTACCTTTATGTTTTGGTTTGGTTTTTTTTTCAAGATACAGTCTCATTATGTAGCTCTGGCTGTCCTGGAACTCACCAGGCTGGCCTTTAACTCAGAGAGACCTGCCTGCCTCTGCCTCTCAAGTGCTGGGATTAAAGTTGTGTGCTCCTATGAAGAGCTACTTTTTTGATGTTCATATGAATTTTCCTCTTAGTTTGCCATGTCTCATATCTTTTAGTATGTTACGGTCCTGTTTGTATTTATTTCTTAAAATTCTAATTTTCATATTAATAGCGTCCTTGATCCATTGATTCTTCAAGAATGGTTGCATATTTTAAAGTTTTTTTTTTCTTCTAATTATTGTATTGTCAGAGAAGATACTCTTTTCCTTTTTAGGGTCAAGCTTAAGGCTTCATGCATGTCTGGTAAGCGCTACCATTGAGCTCTACTCTAGTCAACAACTTCAGCTTTTAGAAATGGTTGAAACTTGTTTTGTGGTCTAGCCTTGGCTATCCAGAGAACGTTCTATGTTGAGAAGAATGCGTACTCTGCAGTGCTGGTGGGTGCTGTACAGACATGGGGTGTCGCCCATTTGGTCTAGGATACAGTGCAACTCTACAGTTATTTTTGGTTTGGATAATCATTGCTATTCATTGCTAAAAGTGGGGTGTTAAAATCCCCTACGATTCAAAGTTTTTTATGTTGCTCAATTAATGAATCTTAATATGACTCCCACTACTACTAATAGGAGATAATTACTTCAAACTCAGAAAAACAAAAGAAGCATTATTTTGTAGATCAAAATTAAATATGACCTTGGAATCCATTATCCAATACCCTATAAGTAATCTGTAGTACAGAAAACATCATGAACTCTCCAAGTTATTATAATTTGGGTCAGTTTTTTTTTTTTTTATCAACACACATTAAATACTTAGAGTTAAATGGTTGAGTAATCTGGGACAGTGTTTTTTATAAAAAAAAAAAAAACAGCAGATGTGTCTCAAAACACAATTATTGGTGAGGTCAACCCTGTAGGCACAAAAATAACAGGTCATAATTAGAAGATGATGGGCCTTTGCCAGGACTTAGAATGTGGGGAGAAATTTTCAGAACCATCCGGGAAAGTTTCTTCTGCTCACTACTGCTACTGAAGGCATTATTGGGAAGTATTTTGAACACAAGCCAAAGCAATTTTAATATAGGAATACTTTTTTTTAAAAAAAGCATGATATTTGTTAACTCTTACAGGATAACATTACCTCAAACCGAATTGCTTGAATTAATAAACATCTCTGACCTCTGAGCTTCTAAGGGCCAGGAATCTGGGGGTAGTTGAGCTGGCAGATCTGATTCAGGGTTTCATGATGCTGAGGTCAGGATGGAGGAAGAGCTACAGTCATGTGAGGGCCCAATGGGGGTTCCACAACCTGGGTGAACATGCAGGCTGCTGTTTGTAGGAGGCCTCCATTCTGTTGTGGGATTGAAGACTGCTCAGCCAACAAAAAGTTCTATTAGCCCCTGATGACTACCCTGAGGGACCCCAGTGCAACACTGAGCCTTTCTCACAGTGAGTTTTAAGCACAAAAATCCGTGTTTGGGGTTGACATACTTCAGTTAACAAGAGCAGTTAGTCAGGAGTAGAACTGCAGAGGCCGTAAAGCAAGTTAGTCAGTACATTTAGAGACTTTCTCAGAACTGTGGACTCTGATGGGTTAGGTCTTCATCTTCATTTTGGCAGGTGGTACGGTGTACATGCTGAGTTTGATGGCCTGAGTGGTAATTCCATCATGGCATCAGTTGTGCTAAGGTCTGGGGGCTTGTTACACATTCCTACAGTGTTCCTCTTGGTTGCTTGAGTGGTCTAACTGGTTTCCTAAGGAACTGAGACCCAGGAGCCCAGATGAAAGGGCAGTGTCTTTACAGCATACATTTCCAAGTTTTACTGTCTTTTTCAATCACCTATTGATTATACAAATCTACGTGTGTGTGTGTGTGTGTGTGTGTGTGTGTGTGTGTGTGTTGGGGGTTATTCAAGACAGGGACCATTGAGGGGCACCATGGAGACAAACTATAATAACAACTTATGATTACAGTTATTAAAGCACAGTTGAAAGAAAAAGAGTCACACTTATAAAAGAATAGATTTCCTTTCCTTTTCCTTCTTTTTTTTTTTTTTTTGGTATAAAAATAATGACTCCAGTCGAGAATACTGGGTAGGAATGTCATTGAGGTATATTAGATTATGAGAAGTTTGAGAAAATAAGTTTGATTTTGTTTACTAAATTCTGGAAATGGAAATAATATCTGAAATTTCCTTTTCTAATAAAGAAGAGATGCATTTTGTTCGTTAGCATGAGATAGACTGAATCCTAGACAATATAACCAGGATTCAGATGGTTGAAACCTCAAAATATCTCTGTAATATTGACTGTAATTTCATTATTTACTCTGGCTATGCTTTCTTTCTTTCCTGATTTTCCCATTTTCTGTTCTGGAGGCTTACCCCAGGAAGGTCATTTTTACCTCACACTGACTTGCAGCAACCTCATCCACTCCTCACTTCCAGAGGACTTGCTCCCTTGGTTGGGCTCACTGCTACTCATTTCCCTAACACCTCATTCTTTGCCTAATGATCCTGCTCTAAGGAGTGAGTTAGAGCACCACAACAGAACCACAGGAACTGGTTAACCTGGCTAACAGCTCAAGCCTGTTACCACCCAGCCCTACTGCCCCCTTCCTAACTCTCTACACATCTCTTAGAAAGCCTTTTCTTTTCTACCCCAAGGATTGGCTCACACCTTTCTCTTGACCCTGTGACCCCTCCTGGGCTTTTCATTTACCCAATGGCTCCTTTTATCAGGGTGATGCTGAGGATCCTTATAAGTGTGGCAGTCAGCTCTGCTCTGTCTTAATTGTCTGGCTTCCACGGGAGACACTTAATCCGAGTGCTTTCCTTAGGGATGTAACAGACTCACCCCAGAGCCAGTGAGGCTGTGTGTGAGGTACCACCAAGAATCCCTAGTTTCTTTTCCTTCTAGAGCCAACAATCAGTTTGACCTCTCTCATGAATCTTCACAGCTTACATTGATTTCCATTCCTTTTTAAGCCCTGAGAAGCCACTTCCAGCTTGAATTGTTTGCCAAATAGCCATAGATTTCTTATCATTTTCCTCTTTAATGAATTTGAGGTCCCAAGGGCAGAAGCCATGACTTCCTTACAGGTCACAAAAGTTCCCACATTATTCTGTATACGGGCCTGAAATGATAATTGCTTGTGAATTTCCTCCATGTATTGTGAGTGAGGGGTTCCTAGGAACACTATTGAAGGCTTCCTAGGATTGATGATTGGGCCACTGGGATCTTCTCCAAACTGTTCCTTAATTATGGGGTTGGTTGGTTAAGTAGATGGAGCTGTAGCCCAAGGTTCCCATACAGCCTATTTCCATCCCAACCACAGCCTGCTGTTTAATTTGTGGCGTTTTCTGTGTGGGTTGTGAGTTGCCCCACAACCTGTGCCACCAACGCCTTGTCCTGTTCTGCTCAAAGTCCCTAAGAAATATTGAAACCACAATTAAATGCATCTTCTGTATTATTACTACATATTAGTATATGTAGGTGCTTGAGGATACTTGTTACTGAATTATGTTTATGAAATAAGATTTGATAGGGATGGTTTCCTTTTACTAATATTGGTAACCATAAGCTGCCTGTCTCACAAGCATTCTAGGTAGACTGTGTAGCTACCATAGAACTCGCTAATCTTATTTAGAGTATCTGTGTTATGTCACAGGATTTGATTTTAGCAAGCTAATACAGGTAATAACCCCTTCCCCACCAAAAAAGAAAAAAGAACCAAAAAAATTAGACATAGCAAATATAGAACTTGAAAGAACAGTTATGCTTGGGCAACAGCTAATCTTATTTAGAATATCTGTATTATGTCACAGGATTTGATTTTAGCAAGCTAATACAAATAAATAATTACCCCTTCCCTACAATAAAGAAGCAAAAAATTAGGCATAACAATATAGAACTTGGAAGAGCAATTGTGCTTGGTCAACAGAATATACTGTTAGCATAACTAGTTTTGTGCTATAGTTTACATCTTAAATGTTCCCCCAAAGGCCCGTGTCTTAAAGGCTTATTTGTTGGAGGGGGACTGCTTGTTGGTTTCCTGCTGCCCAGACCCGAAATAATCACACAGAAACTGTATTAATTAAATTACTGCTTGGCCCATTAGCTCTAGCTTCTTACTGGCTAACTCTTACATAAATTCAACCCATTTCTATTAATCTGTATATTGCCACGTGGTAATGGCTTACCAGGAAAGATTCAGCTTGTCTGACTCTGGTGGTTCCATGGCATCTCCCTGACTCTGCCTTCTTCTTCCCAGCATTCAATTTAGTTCCCCCCTCCCCTGCCTACCTAAGTTCTGCCCTATCAACAGGCCAAGGCAGTTTCTTTATTCATTAATGGTAATCACAGCACACAGAGGGGATTTCTATGTCACTTATTCTTAAATGTAACACCAGGAAGAGGCAGCAGAACCTTTGAGGGATGACACCTCATTATTGGGGTATGCCCTTGAGAGGGATGTGGGACCCTGCCATTTCTCCCTTTCACACCATACTATGAGCTGAGTTACCCTCTGCCATGTTCTCCAGCCAGGAGGTACTATGCCACCAAAGGCCTGAGAGGTCGACAATCAGTTATTAATGGGAGCCTCTAAAACTGTGAGCTATGTCGATCAACCTTGGATGGTGAAAATAGAACCTACGGCAGTGACTTCCATTTTCCTTTTTGCCTGCCAATTGTATTTCCATGGGGGTCCTTATCTGTGCCTGTTCTCAGGACAATGAGCAAATATTACTGGCTTTGTATCACTGAAGTTGGTCCATGGATACTCTGTCCACTGGCTCATGAGCCATGAGGCACACTGCGCATCTCCAGCTGAGCCATATGAGGACTAATTGTTAGCATTCAGACATTATGTTGGCCTACTCTTGGGGACCTAGTAGAATCAGTTGCAAACCACAACCACTCCCTACTTGCTAGTATTGCAGGCATCACACAGTAGCCTGCTCCCAGGGTCCTCAGCTGTGGCCACTAAGAGCATCTTCCTGTACATACATCAGCATTCAGGTAGAGACTTGGCCAGCCCAGGGTCCTTCTGCCTCTGTGCGCATGTGGTTAGATTTGCGAAGTCTCTGTGTGTATGTGCTAAGCCCTACTTAAAAGTTCTGCCTGGTCTTCCCACTTCCCTTTCCAGGTACTCCTTGCCTCTCCCTTCCAACTTCCCCCCAACCCTTTTTCCTTTTTTCCCAATAAACCTCCAACACGAAAGTTTGTTGTACGGTGTGATTTGTCCTCGTTGTTTTTAAACTACACCACTAACTGCAGACAATTTGTTAAAAAAAATAAAAAAGATTAAAAGGCCAAGTGAAATGACTGGCTCTTAGTATGGGGAGTGGTGAGGGGGGCAATTGATGGTGGGAAAATGGACATACGTAATAAAGACATTAGTTTAGGATAAGAAGCTTAGTGCGAGAGCACCCAAGTTATTTCTCCGTGCAAACTTAATGATTCTAGGAGAGTCATAGATTTTTTTAGAGCCAGAAAGGGTTACCTAGAATCGTTTATTCCTCTGTTGTTACAAACATAAATTAGTAAGTCAACACCCCGTTATTTATTTCTCCTTGACACACTGATAAAGAAACAGCCTATTATTAGAAGCCACACTCCTCCAGCGCATGGGTTTATTCACCCCTGCTATTTATCATGGCTTCCAAGTTTGAACAAGCAGAGCTCCAAGGCAGCAAGAGTTAACTCTGCAGGCTGTTTCCTTACCCTAATAGCAGCGTTTTAGCAATGCTAATCAGCTCGACTGATTTTCTGTTTTGATTTTTCCAGAATAATTAAGTGAATGATCTGAGATGCAATCAAGTTTGGCACTAGGGGGTTATGCAAATGACAGGTTTTTTTCTACATTTAAAATTTTGTTAAATGGAATCGTAAAGAAAGGTATTTGAAAATGAAGACAAAGTGGGTGAGGGTAACTTAACACCCAATTTAGAGTTTTAAAGATATTCAAAACATCTATTTTTAATGGAGCAACTCGCCACTTTGTTACCCTTATCAATGAAAATAATGATTTATAAAACTATTTTTTTCAATTTTGAAAGAGAAAATACTGAAAAATTTTAGTATAAGATGATGGCACAAACTAGGAAAAATAAGGAGAAATATATTGAACCTTCCCTCCCTTAAAAATAGGCAGAAATGAAAAAAGTGCTCACACCCATCCCCTAATGTATAGAAGAAAACGGATAAAATATAGAAAACAGATGCAATGTTCTAGTAACATCTAATTCAGATAGCAGGCCAGTGGTTAGAACAAAAGGATGTCCAGGTTTTTGATTATAGTGAGATCTCACATTTCTATAGTAATCTGTAGTTTATTAGCATAGTTGTACGATCTCTTTTCTCCTCACAGCACATAAAACATTTGATGATATTCTCACACCATTTTAACCAGCTAGGTGCATTTGTGTGATTCCTGCGACTTGATCCAGCAATTGTTCTGGCTTTAGATATTTTATTCTAAGACAGATTATCCTCAAAATCAGTGGTGTTCTCATTTTAATTAGGCAAATGCTTTGGAATGAAGAGGCCATGTTTTTATATACACAAACACACAGACACAAACAAACCTTTAAAAAATACTTTAATTTTATATATTTTTGTTTTAATAAACTCAATGTAATGCTTTTTGTGATGCCCTTTTTAAAAATATTTGTTGATTTTTGGTGGAAGTTAGAAAGTTGATCTGAAATTTATTTGTGCCATTTACTTATGCAAATGAAAAGGCAAATTTTCAAGACAATTCAGAGAAATGAGGGTAAGTTGGCAGTGCAGCATATTGGGCCTCACTATAAAGCCAGTGTTGGTTTGGAGGTAAATTATGAATGAACCAGAATATCCAGAAATAGAGAGGCTGTATCTTCACCCACCCACCCCTCCCCCTCCTCCATCCACTCCTCAGAGAGGATAAGGCACATTGCTTTGGGGAAGGTCCAAGGCCCTCCCTACTATATCTAGGCTGAGCAAGGTATCCAGCTGAAGAGAACTGGAACTCTAAGCAAAATACACATAGATCCACCTGGAAAGGGGAAATAGACAAGATCGGCTGACAAAATTGGGAGCATGGGGGTGGGAGAAGAAGGAAGGGCAGAAAAGGAAGAGGAGGGAGAAGGGGAGGGGAGAGGAGAACTTGAGGAAACAGGATAGACAAGATGGAGGAAGGACAGAGATGGAGAGCCAGGAAAAAGATATTTTGATTGAGGGAGACATTATAGAGCTAGCAAGAAATCTGGCACTAGTGAAATTTCCAGGAATCTACAAGGATGACCCCAGCTAAGACCCTAAGCAATAGAGGAGAGGGTGCCTGAACTGGCCTTGCTCTGTAGTCAGACTGATATCTTAAATATCACCATAGAATGTTCATCCAGCAATTTATGGAAACAGAGGTAGAGACCCGCAACGGAGCACTGGGCTGAGCTCCCAAAGTCAAGTTGTTAGTGGGAGTGAGAATATGAGCAAAGAGGTCAAGTCCATGATGAGGACACCCACTGAAACAGTCTACCTGAGCTAATGGGAGCTCAACAACTCCAGCCAGACAGGGAAGGAAGCAGCATAGGACCAAATTAGTCCCTCTGAATATGGGTGAACAGTTGCATAGTTGAGGCGGACTGTGGGGCCACCAGCAGTGGCACCAGGATTTATCTGTACTGCTGGTATTGGCTTTCTGGGAACCTATTATCTTTAAAAAATTGTTTTTTAACCACTTTTAGATGATTTTTAATTTAATCATTCATATGTGAGTGTGACTGTGTTCTCATAGAAACCTTTTAATGTACTGCTATTTCCCTTACACAAATGTCACCTGGAACCTGCCTTTAATAGTCCTGATGCTGAGTTTTAAAAGGAGAAACTGCAATGGCTTGACTGGGCAAGCAGTCACTGCCAGACATGAAGACCCCGAGTTAATAATCCTAGCACCAAATATCCAGACCCAGCTGCTGCTGAGGGCCGTGTCTGGGTCCATGGTCCTGCTGGGGCTGGAGTCTGTGTTGAAGTCCAAGTCCACTGTTGCCAGCAACTGTCCCACTGAAACTTGGGGTTGGGCCGCAATCTGAGGCCTTGGTGGTGTCTGGGGACCATGCCGCTGCCAGAGCCATCCTGATCTGTGTGGTCAGCACTTCCACCCAGAGCCAGGATGTTATCTGGCCAGAGATGGTGCTGAGGGCCATGTCTGGATCCATAGTCCAGCTGCAGTTGTGTCTGTGTTGATGTCTGTGGCCTGTGTCACCTCAGGGGATCATAGGAACCATGCATGATGAAATCGGAGAGCCATGATGAGCTGGCCCTGCCCTTCACTGGCACTGAGAAAGATGGCCCTGCCCCTTGCTAGACACTGTAGCAAGAGAACTGACCCCAAACCACTCAGAAGAGATGGCCCCACCCCTCACCACAGGCCTCCAAGACTGACCCAGATGGCATGGGCATAGGGGAGCAGGCTCCAGCCCCACAGCCAGGCCTTGGGTCGGTCCACCCTACAGCTGCCCCATGCAGGACCTGCTGGAGCTTGTGAAGAGACTCACTCTGTGGAATCTCCACAACTCTGGGTGGCAGCAGGCTATCCCAGAGGAGTTCTGGTGGGGATCCAATGACAATGGTGTGTCAGAAACCAGAGGCCTTGAACCGGACCAATGGCTCATTGAACATTTGCTAGTAATGCTGACTGGACAAAAGGGTACACTGTGTGACACACTGAGGCTCCCAGTGCCACCAGGATGAATGAAGAGGTTTTGGAGAGGCGGGACAGATGGAGGAGCAAAGAGGTTTTGGGGGGTTTTATTTTGTTCTTGTTTGCTTGCTTGCTTGTATGCTTTGTTTTGTTTTTTTAAATTTCTTTTTGTGGGGAAACTGAAGGAATGAGGGGAGAATGTGGGGAGACTGGGAGGTGAGCTTAATTAGGGTCATGATGTAAAATTCCCAAAGAATCAGTAAAGAAATTATGTTAAAATAAAGAAAACAAAACCAATCCTAGCACTAAGGTAAAAATCTGAGATGGTGCTTGCTTGTAATCCCAGCTTTCGGGAGGTGGAGACAAGTGGGTCTATAAGGCCCACTGAGCATCCTGCCACCTAGCCGGATCCTAGGGAGAGACCCTATCTATAAAAACAAGGCAGAAGTCTCCTAAGGAAGACACTTATGGTTGACCTGTAGACAAACACATACACACGCACACCCCCACCCACAAGCAAGTCAACAACAAGAACAAAATAACTCAAACAAAAAGACCAAAGCAAGGAGGAGGTGACCACAGCCTGTCTTGTTGGCCAGCCCCTCCCAGAGATTATTTGCCTCAGGTCCAGAGGAAGGAAAACAGACAATTCATGATACACGTTATACAGTAAAACAGAACACACAGAGGCTTTTTTTTTTTCTTGGCAGTTTGGTTAGCATGCAGCAATTTCTAACTTTCCAGACTAAACAATTCTAATTGGTAAATGGATGGTTTGATTTGAAATGGTGGCTCAGGAGAAAAAATTCCCAATTTGGGGTAATTGTTTATGAGTCGTTGGCAGATTACTGTTAACCAGCCTTCATGTTTGTCTTTGAGGGGCAAAATGAAGGTGAGTATACATAGTTCACGCTTCATTTTGAAGGGAAATACTTATCTGGACAAAAAGGAGCTATGGGGCGAGGAAAGATTCTCTCTGCTTATTTGTTTTTTGTTTTGTTTTGTTTTGTTTTTTTTGTTTTTTTCGAGACAGGGTTTGTTTTGGAGCCTGTCCTGGAACTAGCTCTTGTAGACCAGGCTGGTCTCGAACTCACAGAGATCCGCCTGCCTCTGCCTCCTGAGTGCTGGGATTAAAGGCGTGTGCCACCACCGCCCGGCTCTCTGCTTATTTGTTACAACCAACTAGACTCAACGTTTTCTTTTTCTGGTGGGCAAGGGAAACACTAACCACAAAGTACGCGTCTTCAGCTCTACAATGCGGACAGTCAGAGCCCCCTGCTTCCTCGTCAAGTTACTGTGAAGATAACATTGGCACACAGGCCTCACTGCGGTGTGTAGCCTAGGGTAGCAGAGAGGTAGTGGTTGCTGTCCTGCTCAGCGTGAGTTATCGTCCCATTTTCCATAAAAGAGTTCTTAGATTATACGAGAGTCAGCTGCACAGCCCACAGCTTTGTAGTGTGAGCCTGTGAGAAGTACCTCTCATTTGCACTGATTCATAAGTCATAGTTTAGCTACCTAATTGGGCTTCAAATATTGGAATTAATTAGTGACTACCCTTTTAAAAGATTTCATAGTCTCTCTTGATGGCTTACACTGTTGTCTAATTATCCTGCAAATTCATAATGTTCTTCTTGATCTTTAAATACTTTTCCTTGATTTCTCTTTTGTGGAGTCAGAGATGGGGAACTTGTTAGAATAGAAGGCACTTAAAGTGTTTGTCCTTGTGGGGGTCTTCATCTTGAAGAATTTAAAATTCCTCATTCCCTCTGTCCTTTTGAATCTGATGGCTCTATCATATTTTAGTTTTCAGGTTTTTCTGCTGTGCTTGTTACTATTGTTATTTATTTATTTAAAGTAACAATATCAAGTGTGATGACTCAAGACAGCAATTTTCGCTCCTTTGGAGGCTAAGGCAGGAAGGTTGCAGGTTCAAAGCCTGCATGGGCTTCAGGATCAGATCAAGACCAGTCTTGGCAATTTATCAAGAGCCTTTAACAAAAATGTTTAAAAGTGGAAACCATGCTGGGAATGTAGCTTAGGGGCAGAACATTTACCCAGTATGCATGAGACCCCATCTACAGCCCCTAGAATCATAAAGCTAAATAACAGCAACAAAATTATGTGATCTTTTCAAACTACCACATTATTAGTTAGGACATTAGGTCCCCATATGACAACTTTTTTTTTTGGGATTTTTCGAGACAGGGTTTCTCTGTAGTTTTTTGTTCCTGTCCAAGAACTAGCTCTTGTAGACCAGGCTGGCCTCGAACTCGCAGAGATCTGCCTGCCTCTGCCTCTGGAGTGCTGGAATTAAAGGCGTGCGCCACCACCGCCCGGCTCTCATATGACAACTTTTTGTGGTGTGAAAAGTTAGTATAACTTCTCAAGATGCCAGCTCTCACCCAGAAAGCAACTGTTTCGATCAGGCAATCTGGCTCACAATAGCTAGTTTTTTCCGTAGGCAAGACAATGCTTAATTTCCTTGTAATCTGTAAATAGGCTAGCTGTTTCTAGTTCTGTATCCATTTCTATGATGTGTTGATGACAAAGTGTGCCAAGGAAGCCTTTTGAATTGAGTTCTAGAAAGTGAAGGAGTACATGTGACTTCCTAGTGCGTATCATTGTAGCTCTGAAACACTCACGTCTGGTGTAGTCTCTGTACATAGTGGGAGTTGATAAATGCTCACTCGTGGCTTTGCTTGAATACCTAATTGGAGCCTCAATCTTAAGATATCCAAGCTGAACTCAGTGGCAGGCTGTCCGGTTCCCCTAGGGCCAAATCCCAAGTCTTTCTCCTTGCTTATTCCTACATAATGTGACCAAGACATGCTGATCCCATCTGCTAAAACATTTCCAGAGTCACTGGTAACCAATGCTGCTTTCTAGTTCACTCCTGGTGGTCTGTCTGCCCTCTCCTTGACAGATGTGGATAGAATTAGTCTTTCTGCACACTGTAGTAGTGTATAAAGTGAGGACAGGACCTCTCCGAGGTATGGTTGAGGGGAAGGTTTTTATTGTAGATATGAATGAGAATACAACCAGAGACATCTGGAAGAGTTCAGAGCAGGGAGAGAAAGCAGCAGACTAAACATGGCCAACAGGCTGGACCACGCCGTAAGAGAGGGGTGGAAGTGAGGGAGGAAGAGAAGAGCGTGTGTGTAGACATAGGAGAGCAAGAGAGAAAGAGTCTAAATGGAGGGCCAAGAAAGCACACAGCCAAAATGACAGGGTTATATGGAGGGGGGGGGGCAGGAAAGCCCATGAGCTAGGGATGTTTAGGGTAGGGGTAGGATGAGAAGAGCCAGGAAGCCGGCATGGACTCTGTAACAGGTATTTGTGATTCTGAGAGAGCCTGGAGGTCAGCTTGTGTTTTGGTATGCCAATAGTACCACAGTTAGCCATTTGTCCAGACTTTCTTTGGGCGTGACAAGTAGCTCTTTGTTGTGCTTGGACAAAGCCCCAGACTTTACAGAAGCTTACAAACCCACTGTGATATGCCCACTCTCTCTTTCTCTCTCTCTCTCTCTCTCTCTCTCTCTCTCTCTCTCTCTCTCTCTCTCTCTCCTACATGTATTAATTGAGCTCCCTAAATGCACCCAGCCCTCCCTCACTCACCTCTTTACCCCTGTCTTGGAACGTCTATCCCTTTCTGCCTCCTGTCAGTGTCTCTGTTTACCAGGTTGCCAAATACATTGCTACCATAGACTCGAGCTTCATTTTCTTCAGTGCCATGTCTAAACAGATTTACACTTTTTCCAGGTATCCACTGTAAGAGAGTTGGTTTTGTTTTTATTCCAATGATGGAGAAACGAAAGCACTGTGTGAAGAAACTTGTGACCAGGCTTCTCAATGGGCAGGAAAGGGTGCTGGCTTTGCAATTTTGGATACCTGCATTTTGTTGTGCTTAGGACTGAGTGGCACTCCTTGCCCATGGAATGAGTTGAATTGCTTTATGAATCTCAGTGTGAGGCTGAGGTGTCTCTCTCTACACTCAAAGGAGCCTCTGTTTCATCAGGCATTCTCGGGACGAGTGAGGCCCGATTCTTCTGTAGGCCCTCTTTTTTTGGAAGGAAATATGCCTGACAAGAGAAGCTGTGTTGCCCTGGTGGGTTTCTTCAGCATCAGCTGGCACGGATCAGAAGAGCTTTCATCACGGTGGTCATTAATGACGATCTGCGTATTTTAGTCACTTACAAAATGGCCGGCACTCTGCACAACACAAGAAATACCTCTCTCTCCAGCATGAGAAATCTGGTGACCCAGCTGTTTCAATAGGTGGCCTGTGTGTGTTTCAGCCCTAGTGACAACTGGCGCCGAGTCCCCTGCTCTACTGGAAACAATTCTGTTTGGTGGTTTTAACGCAACGTCATTGTTTCTCTTCCTGCAGATTGTTCTACCAAGAAAATGGCCATTTCTTCAAACTCATGCCTGGCCATCATCTGCTCCTTGTTGTGTTGTTGGATGAGGACAGCATCCTCTCTGAACCTGGAAGACCCCAATGTGTGCAGCCACTGGGAAAGGTAAGCGTCCCGAAAGCAGTCAGAGCAGCATAGACTGGAAATCTGAGAAGACACTTTGAAATGGCTTTCCTGTGAACAATCAATTTGATAAGTTGAGTCACATTACTGTCGTGGAATGCCTGTTTTGTGGGTGGGAAACATCTGGCCCTAACACGGGCACAGTGGTAAGATGGAGGGAAACAGTAACTACAGTTTGGGTGGAAGTCTGCGAGCACTTACCAAACGTGGTGACGTAAGGCGCTGGATCCATGCGTGAGGCTGTTGCGTGAACAGTGAGAAGCAGCCTGGTGTAACGCGCTATACAAATACTTTGAACTATATGGGACTGAAGCAGTTGTGCCGTGGGTAGCTTGGTGGTCGGAGCCAGGCCTGGTCCAGGCCTGGTGTAGCTTGGTCCTGCTATCCCAGCTCCTCACGAGGCTGAGGAAGGAGGATCACAAGTTCAAGCAAGGTCTGCCATCACTATGAAATCAGTTTCAAGACAGAGTTCACAACTTAACAAGAGCTTGTCTCAAAATGGGAGTGGAGTTAATGGCGGGGGGCGGGAACAAGGTCTGCCATCACTATGGAATCAATTTCAAGACAGAGTTCACAACTTAACAAGAGCTTGTCTCAAAATGGGAGTGGAGTTAATGCCAGGGCGGGGCGGGGGGCAGGACTGCGGCACTCCTGACTTGGGTTAAATCCCAAACGTTAAACAAATTGCAGCCTGATTTTTGGATGAACAGGGAAGGCCGCATGGAGGCGCAGAGTCAGTATCCCCTGAGGTGCCCTGGAAGATGGGAGTGGATAGCAGTTGGGGATGGGGAGGGGGCTTCTACAGATGGAAGACAGATTGAAGTTGGTGTCTTGAAGATTACGTAGAACTGCAATTAGAACAGTCAGTGGGGCACTGGAGATGGTAACATCGGATAGATTACATGAAGACAGAGACAGAGTACCCAGGTGGGAGATTCACAGTAGGAAATATCCAAAATGCACAACATTAGAGGCCACTTTAGGGATCTTCCAGTTCCCGCTGAAGCCGAAAACGCCAAACCTGCCCTATCTGGTACAGTGTTGGCAAGTGCAGGCTGCAGAGCTGCCTGGGGCCTCAGGAACGAGGGCAGTTGGTACCCCACAAAGTATCAGTTCCTCAGAAGGTCTAACCAAGCAGACGGTGTTCAGTACTTATGCCACGAGGTGCAGTTGGACTGGCTGAAGCACAGTCTCACCAGCTCTCGGTGACATTCTTGAGTCACCCTCAGCGCCATGATTAACAAAGAGCAGAGTGCTGGAAATGTGCCAGTGACTTCCACCTGGCGTTATGTACATTTTAGAACCAGATCTTGCTGCCACCTCTGTTGGCAGCGTAGAATCTGGGTAACAAAACGCGATTACTTTATCAGTTAATGAAGTTACAGGTTATGAAACTCTCTGCTGTAGAGAAAATAGGTAATATAAGGTTGTTTGAATTTATGGTAGGAACAGTGTCATATAGAATGAAAGGAACAGGCACCTACTAATTACCTTTATCATCTTAATAGCATCTTCCCTAGGATATTTCAGTCAGGAAGTGTGCAATAGGTAATACTAAAATAGTAGGAATGAGTTTGAATCGTGCAGTAATGTGTGTGTGTGTGTGTGTGTGTGCATGTGTATGTGTGCATGTGTGTGCATTGTATCAAACTTGGAGCTGGAAGGAACCAGCTGACAGTTAACCATCTTAGTGGTTGGTGGCTTTAGGTGTGAGGTACAGTTAAACATGTGAGATGCTGAGAGCTGCAGATCAATGGATCTTGAAAATCAATGTCTTGACTGTGATGTGAAGCTGGTCCACCAGAGCTTAGAGCCTGCAATGTGTATCATTGCCCATGTGGAAAGACAGGAGAAGAGAGTTGAGGGAAGTACACATAGGTTCACATGGTCCACCAGGGCTGGGCTTAGGAAATCAGGCAGAAACACATGCCTGGGAGTGGCTGGGAATTCAGCACTGGGATGTTCAGCATGGTGAGATATGAAGTTACTGAAGGGGTGACCCAAAGGAATGTGGGATCTTCCAACCAGAACCTTTGGGAAGAGCAAGTTTGACTTGATTGCTTACCCTCATTTGAGCAATGCTGTCAACATGACGTTGTCCTGTCTTGTTCACACCCACTGTCTGGGACCTTGGGTGTGGCATGTACTCAGTAGGAGATTATTAGAAAGTGGACCCACCTCCTGATAGTAAAGGAGATGGTCAAACATGGATATGGACATGCACAGTGAGAGAGGCAGGCCACTGTAGTCTCTAGTAGAATCTGGAGTCAACCCTGAAATATTCACTAGGAGGGAAGGAGACAATGGGCACACTAAAGGATGTGGACACTAAAGAATGTGGGGGACTAAAGGACATGGGGCACTAAAGGACATGGGGCACTAAAGGACGTGGGGCACTAAAGGACGTGGGGCACTAAAGGACGTGGGGCACTAAAGGACGTGGGGCACTAAAGGACGTGGGGCACTAAAGGACGTGGGGCACTAAAGGACGTGGGGCACTAAAGGACGTGGGGCACTAAAGGACGTGGGGCACTAAAGGACGTGGGGCACTAAAGGACGTGGTTTTTTTTTTTTACAGCCACAACCTCCTTGTTGCTACATGTTTCCTTTTTAAGCTGATGATTCCTGGGAAAGGCATAAGAAAACAAAGTGCATTAATAATAGTGAAAAAGGTTAGATTGATTAAAATGACCAAATGTGGGGCCTTTGGATGGTTTAGTGGCTAAAGGCACTTGCGCTAAGCCTGAAGTCCTGGGTCCATTCCTAGGACCCACATGGTGAAAGCAGAAAATCGGTCCCCGCAATCTGTCCTCTGAACTCCATATTACACACAGACACTCACACACACATACATACACATAAACAATACACACACATGCACATATAAATACACACATATATTCTACATACATACATACATGTAAAAATTGTGAAAGTGCAGGTAGTACATATATTTCCATAAACTGTAATGAGGAGGCCAGTCCCAAGGACATGTCTTGGTAGCAGGGTTTGAGAGGAGCTCACGTAGGCTGTTTTGCAGTGAAACCACCTGTACCGTGGGTTTAGAGCCAGGACATGGAGCCTGCTTTCCCAGTGGGATCTTGTGGAGGATGTGCTCTCAGGCTCCACCAGCCCTGCAGTCTCAAAATCTGCATCCTAACCAGACCCCTGGTGTGTGTGTAGACCTTTACCTTGGAGAAGCACACACGGACCCTCTGCCAGGCCCTGCTAGCTGCATCTCCACTGATCTTCCAGATAGCGCCATGCCTTGTTTTACTGCAGCAACTCTGGTTTGGGGACACTGCACACAAAACACAAGGAGAGAAATGTGCACGGGGAGCCTGTGAGTGGAGGAGCCTTGCCCAGCATCCTGTTGGAACGCCAGCAGCTCTAAAACCCTCGGCTCCCTCCCATCCCCGTCTTCATGAGTTCCAGCCTTTTCATCTAGGTTCTTATCAAGATGGCATGAAAGAGGAGAAATGGCTCCTTTCCCAAACCCCCAATTAGTAATACAGAAGTGGTAGTAATTGAATCAGCAGTCCTGAAGTGAGCCGAGAGAAGAAATGATGATTATTACCATATCTGATTAAAGTAACAAGATAATTCAGGCAGATAAAATGTAATTAACCACTTTGGAATGTGCCCAAGTGATGATGGCTTGCCCCCTCCTGTTCTGTGACCTTAAATTAATTCCTGCTGGGGTTTCTCCCTTGTGATGCTTAATAGGTTAAAATCCTGATGATATGTTTCTCTGTGTTTGTGGAGGTTAAACAAACATGCCAGGATCGAATTCCTTTAGCAGAGGGGCTCCGGCTCACCACTTGGGTTTGAAGAGTGGAATGTTCTGGGGTGCCATCTGAGAAGGGACAATGTGAGGGGCAGGATTTGTCAAGGCCACGGTCAGTTGTGAGTACCGACTCCTGAGCATCAGGAGCTCCTGCTACCTGTGACAGGAAGTAGACTATAAGGAAATGGACTACACAATATAGCCTCGACCGTCTTCATCTTTCAGGCCTTTTGGGAGCAGCTCCTGGTTAGTGTGGTGGCCTGGACTGCTAGCAGAGGGGACAACATGGTTCACACAGTAGCCAGACATTGACCATGGCACAATGATGAGGGTGTTAGGAGAGGTGGGCCATTTTGCAAGCATTCTCCTTCCTGATGTCAACATACAGCTTCCAGTCAATGGGCTCTTCGAGAAACGGACACCTAATTGTTCAATAACAGATACTAAGTGAGTTAGGTGTAGTCACTGACAAAGACCATTTGTGACCATGGGAAAGAGTTTGCAATGTGATCTTAGGTTTCAACAGTGTATGCATTTTGTGATTACAAATGTAAGAGAATCTAAAACCCTTAAACTAAACCCCAAAGAATACAAAGGACAGCAACAGGCTGTCTGTGGGTACACAGGTGTTACAGAATTCTCTCATTCTCGTTTAAAAAGTTTGCTTTTGAAATTTCACAGTGTGCTTTAGAATTCTTTAAAATCGGAATAGGAAGGAGTAGAGAGCTAGCCCAGGCAGGAGAAGGCTTGCTGCACATGTCTGAGCTAGACCTAAGTCTGTTTCAGCTCCCATGTAAAAACATAGCAAGCTGGCTACGCTTGTGTCTACACACAAACCAAGTTTTCACCTCCAATGGAATAAGAGTTTATTTTGGAGGCAAATCTGAGTGATCATGGCCCAGGAACACATATTTAGGTTTCCAAAATTTCATTTTTCCAAGATGAAAGCAGTTTTATGAAGTTTTTTTTTTTTTTTTTTTTTTTTTTTTTTTTTTTTTGTAACAGAACAAAATAAGTCGGAAATCAGGGCATTTAAAAAATACCTTGGTAGAAATATCAGAAAGGTGGCATACAGCCAGGTGGGAGAATTTTAACTATAAGCCTCAGATGTTATAGAAAACATTCTTATCTCTTCCACTGGGGGAGAGTAGGGTTTTGTTAAGTTACTAAATCCCAAACGTTGTATGTGTTTTTTTTTTTTTTTTTTTTTTTTGGTTTTTTCGAGACAGAGTTTCTCTGTGGTTTTGGAGCCTGTCCTGGAACTAGCTCTTGTAGACCAGGCTGTTCTCGAACTCACAGAGATCCACCTGCCTCTGCCTCCCAAGTGCTGGGATTAAAGGCGTGCGCCACCACCGCCCGGCTACGTTGTATGTGTTTTGTCAGGATCTTAGGTCTGGCAGAGGTTGACAAGGACTGGCTTTTTATGGGGCTAGTGGTAGCCCAAGAAAAACTGGAATTAGATTCTGCAACTGCAGCCTTCCAACTTCTCTACAGTCAGCGAGGTTTTAATGAGTCAATCAGTCCATGTGGACAGCTCCTTCTGGAAAGGCTCGCTCACACATGTAAACGCAGCATTGGTAGAGACAGGAGATTCCTGGGATCACTGATAGTCAGCCTAGCCTATTTAGAACCCTCTAAGCCAACGAGAGACCCTACCTTAAAAGACAAGGATCCTGAGAAGCAAACCTTTCCATTAACCTCGGTTTCCACACACCTGTACATCACATGTACTGAAACACAGATGCACATGTGCCCACGCATGCACACAAGCCCACACGTGCACAAATGGTCACCTTTGCTCTCTAGTATGTACAAAACTGGACTGTGTAGCGTGTCCCTTTGCAATTTTGCAGGAACCCTGTGTCAGGTCAAATTCCAACAAATTTAGTTCAATGAAATCCATTCTGTAGAGCCTGTTAAAGCAAGGATTTGCTTTGCTTTGTTTTTTCTTTTCTTTTTTATTCCAAAGCACATGAGGGAAGTAGCTCATTTTTCTTATAGAAGATGCAGGTCCATAGCCATGGCATAGGTCTGTCCCCAGAGGAATGGGACAGAGACATAACAATGTGGCTTCAAGATTCAGTTATTTGTAAGCAACTGGCTAGGAGAGCAGACGGATGGGCAAGGAACTCTTAGCACTTGTGCCCGTGTGAACCTCAGTGTGCTGCTGGAAGCTGTAGAAAATATTAGGAGCTTATGTGACCTGTCATTTTGAGAGCACTGATATTTTAGCAGAGGTCTCTAGCTTCGCATAAAATGAGTCACCTCATGCTCACACGGGCTTGCTTGCACCTCAACCTATGCCTAAGGGAAGGAACAGGGCCTCTCTGATGATACAGAAAAGTGATAGTCGCTACATGTATGTTAGGGATTCTGGGAAGATATCACCATGCCAGCTCCGATTATCTGTTTAAAATATGAGAATCAAGGCGAAGGGCAGTGGGAGGACCTGAAGAAGGTCATCTGCTTTCTCAGAAATACAGCCTTGCCCTCTTCTAACCCAGTGATCTTCTCAGAGGGCTTGCTATTTCTGCCTAATTTTTCTTGAGGATCTTTAAATATCCCTAGATACTACACTGCAGTATGCCAAAAATGAAATATATATCTTATATCTCGTTCTCTCACATATATCTACATATTTATATTTATATCTACATCTATTTATCTATCTATATATCTGATTATCCCATGTCTCTCCCCTTGATGTGCATAAACAATGAACATGTGTATAAAACAATCCAGACCAGTTACAGACCAACTATTTGTGCGGTCGTCATTGTACAGCCTGTCCAACCAGGTTTCCCCTCTGACTAAGCTGAATTCTTCGTGTTAGAACTTCAAGTTAGAAGTTAGAACTTCTTCTTTTCTGTTCTCATGTTGATCATTCTTGTTAATGAGCTTAGATTATTGATTTCCCTGCAAGTAAGTCAGTGATGCTGTCCCATTTGTGTGTGTGTGTGTGTGTGTGTAGATTTTAATGGAGACAAAGCAAATGGAGCAAGCCTTTCAAAAGAGAAATTTTTTTCTGATTTTCTTGTAGGCATCCATTTTATGCTGGAGCATGCAAAAGGCTTCAAACAAGTATAGAACTGAGCATCCAGTGTTCATTATATTTCATTTTCCCAGGCCACAGGATCCCATGTTTCCACTCTACCAAGAAGGCTTTAGTGGAGTGTAAAGGAGAACAGAGCGTTTAGGAGATTGCAAGCTGCTGGCGTGACTGCCTCAGGCTGACTATCTCTGCCCATTTATATTTTCGGAACTGGATGTAAAGAGCTCATGGTAGCCTTCATTTTTGTGTCCTGTACACTCCTCTGCTGCCTGGGAAGTTGGACCAGCATATGAAAGCCAAGTGCTTCAATTGTTCTGAGCTTTCAAAATAATCAGTGAAATGTAGTCGGTGCTGAATACCGGGATTGTATTTCTGCTTATTAACCTTGAGGTTTGTCTGCCGACTTACGGCGAGAACTTTTCATGAAAGGTCTTTGTTGTGCATGGAATCCTGGGATGAGAGCGGTGAATTAAGTGCAGAGAGACACAGCGATGTGTTTTGAAGTCTGGGAACATTATCGTAGCATGGACAGGAAAAGGATTTCAGTTTCAAGGTGTAACGTGGACCCTCATCTTTTATTTTATTGCTTACTTTGTCTTTGTGTTGTGCTGGTTCAATCAAAACCTACGTAAACATGAATATCTTCTGTTAAAAGCCAGTGTAAGAGCTAGGCAAGAACATTCAAAGCACGAGTTCAATCCTTAATACTGCCAAAGGAGAAAAATCAGTGTGGGGCTGGAGAGGATGATAATTTAGCCCCTGTCTTTTGTTTGTTTGTTTGTATTTTTTTTAAAAAGCATGAGGATCACATCATTTATGTAACAGTAGAGGAATGTTGATTCCTGGTTGTTGCTTTTCTTTTCAGCTACTCGGTGACTGTGCAGGAGTCGTACCCGCATCCCTTTGATCAGATTTATTACACGAGCTGCACCGACATCCTGAACTGGTTTAAGTGCACGCGGCACAGGTAACAGAAGCCTAGATATGTTTGTGCGCTCGCCTGTGTGCAGATGCAGTCCTGACACAGAGGCCCCAGCTACTTGAGAAAGCGCATCCACGCACCCACCCAGAGAGCAGTCACTGAGGGCTTAGATCCCAAGTCCAGGGGGCAGCAAAAGGGTGACATGGTCCATGACCTTTGTGAACTTACAGTCTAGCTGCAGGAGACACAATTACTGTTCTTCCTGTGATTAGAAAAACCTCATCTAGCTCCTGTATAGAAGGTCGGCTGGGAGAGACACATTTTTTTTTAAATTATTTATTCTTTGAAAATCTTATACAGCATGTTTTTATCATATTTTCTCATCACCCATTTCCCTTCAGATTCCACCTACAAACTTCACATTATTTCTCTCTCTTAAAAAATCCAAACAAAGAAAAAAGGAAAAAAACAAAGATCTCCTAAAAAAGCATGGAGTCCAATGAACACACATAAGACCTGTGCAGGCTCAAGCTGGTCGAAATCCCAGCAAAGGGGTGGGGAAGTGGGCATAGAGTCCCATCCCATACAAGAATTGTTTGCAAGTCCTATCTGCTGAGACAGGGGAAATCTGTTGTCTTAAATGGATAGACACTGGGTGTGTCAACTATACTCCAGGGCAGGTCCCATGCTCGGGAGAAGTCTGCCAGCACAAATTGGAGACATTTTCCCCTTGGCCATCACCAGATACCCAGAAACTCAGGCCTCAGTGTCTGTTTCTGGTTGGACATTTGACTCAGTTTATGTTGAAATTTAGTATTTAAATAAGATAGACTATCTGTCATCCATGAGAACACAGAGCCCAAAACATCAGTACTTGTCATGAAGGGAACTCTAGTACGTTACTTCTCTTAGTTAAGTATTGATAGTATCATAAATTATGGGTTGATTGTGGTACCTCTCATTTTATGATCTAGTTATTTGTTTGGTTCTTTCCTTCTTTCCTTCTTTCCTTCTTTCCTTCTTTCCTTCTTTCCTTCTTTCCTTCCTTCCTTCCTTCCTTCCTTCCTTCCTTCCTTCCTTCCTTCCTTCCTTCCTTCTATTCTTCCATCCTTCCTTCCTTCCTTCTATCCTTCCTTCCTTCCTTCCTTCCTTCCTTCCTTCCTTCCTTCCTTCCTTCCTTCCTTCCTTCCTTCCTTGCTTTTTTTTGAGACAGGGTTTCCCTGTGTAGCCCTGACCAGGTTGGCCTCAAACTCAGAGATCTGCCTGCCTCTGCCTCTTAAGTACTGGGTTTAAAATCATGTTCCATCATGTCCAGCTAATATGTTTCTTTATTAAACAGATTTTACATTTTCTGTCTTAACTTTCTAGAAGTGTAAGTTCTAATAAGAGAAATAGAAAGTCTTTATACTATTTTGCTTGCTGACATCCATTCCTTGGTTCCTAAAATAGTGCCTGCAATGTGCTAAATGCTAAGGAATGTATGTATTTCTTAAATCAGTGAATGAATGGGCTTCAGTTAAATTAGATGGTAAAATTAGTCTTCTATTTTATAGCAGGATGACACTATGTTGAATTTTAAAAGAAAGCTCATGAATTCTTCCTTTGAAACATAAGAGAATGATACCTAGACAGGTATCATATATTAAATTAATCAATACTTTGCATCTATTTCCAGGTAGTTGAAGTAGGGAAATCACAGCACTTCTGATGCCTTGCAATAATATAGTCCAGATTGACTGGCATCGGGAATCCTCTTTAGCATCTTAATAATGAACTGTAATAGTCTTTGTTTCTTCTAGTTGTGAGACACTTTGCTTTTCGTACCTTCATTATGGCTGATGGCTGTTTTATTAAAACAGAGATCATTCCTTATTAGCTTGACAATCAGAGGTAATTTTGCAGTCTTTTGCCTTCATACAGAATCAGTTACCGGACGGCCTACCGCCATGGGGAGAAAACTATGTATAGGCGGAAATCGCAGTGCTGCCCCGGATTTTATGAGAGCCAGGACATGTGTGTCCGTAAGTAAAATATCCATTCTTCATGCTGTTCTTTCATGTCAGTGCTGCCTCTGGGAGTGGCAACTGAACTGGGGACCTTGGAAGTAGGATGTTTGAAACGTTCCCCTTTGAGCCCTGTCTGTTGGGCTCTTGGCTTGTGTCCTGCAAAAAACATTAACTTGATCCCCAAGTCTACTGTGGGAACAATGGTTTTATCCTGTAAAAAATTGTTTCTTGTACTTGTTCAATAAATGCTGATTGGCCAGTAGCCAGACAGGAAGTAAAGGTGGGGCGACCAGGCAGGAAATAGAGGCAGGGCAATGAGAATTATGGGAATAGGAAAGTTTCAGTCTGCAGTTGTGACCTAGATGCAGAGAACGCAAGATATGACTGCTTTGTCGAAAAAGGTACCAAGCCACGTGGCTAACTCAGACAAGAATTATAGGCTAATGTAAGTTATAAGAATTAGTTAATAAGAAGCCTGAGCTACTGGGCCAATAAATTTATGATTAATGTAGGCCTTTCTGTGATTTCTTTGGGACTTAACGGCTGCGGAAACTGGGCAGGACAGAAAACTCAGTCAACACAAGTCCTATCAAAACTCTTCAGATAAGCATTGCCTGAGGAGAAAACAGTTGTACAGAAGATGATGTAAGGCTGGATGTGGCCTTGTCAACTGTCGTTTCAGCTGGAATTTGGTTAGGAGTCTCTGGGCTGAGGTCACGGAAGAGAGCAGGAGCATCGTTCTCCTGCTGCAGCTAACTTCTGAGGGGCCAGTGGACACAGCACAAGTGCGTGTTTACTGGCATTTTCCTTTCCTGCCGCAGAACCCGCACTTGACTCTGAGACATCTTGGGAGAAGCCTAGAGTTTATAACATATTCTGAAGACTTTAGATCTAATGGGATGCTGTTACAGGGGTACTATTGTGGTATCATTTTGCAAAAGTCACTTAGAAGAGAGATCATGAAGAACTATCTAATTCAAGTGTTGTGGCTCAACACCCAGCTGTACAGCAACCCCCACTCCTGAGCCGAGGCATTGATATTGAGGCGAGCAGAGACAGAGGTCTGCTGTAATCTGGAGGCAGCGGAGATGCCTGATGGGTCTGAAGGGAAGGTCCTAGCTCTGCCAACCAACTGCTCAGCTGGGTGGCCTCAGAGTCATCATCTGTACCTCTAGGAGATCCCTTACGCTCCTTCTTGGCTCAGAGAATGGGGTTGGGGAGCTAAATCTTAACGCAGACATTAGTAGCTCCCCAACTTTGGTTCAGAACTGTCACTATATCTATTGACAGATGCTCATGGCAAACAAAAATACAATATGGAATTAACAAAAAGGAAACAGAAACAGAAGTACAGAGTACATGGCTCGCACAGGCAGTAAATGTCCTCTGAAACCGGAAATGCGTTGTTGTGCTGTAGATAGTTCTAAATTAAACTCGCGTGACTATGTACATGATCTCTTAGCTGTCTCTATTATGAACTGCTCTGCAAGCTGTCCCTGTGCTTAAATAATTCACTTCCTAAATCAGTTAAGTCCAAATTCCTAGAAGTAGAATTGCTAAGCCAGAGGTGTACACATCTGGAGGTCTAGACACAATCAGGAAGTGAGAATGCCTGTTAGCATACACTCCCTGACAAGTTTTGTTCCTAATTTGCATATCTTTGATGAATGAGGATGGTGGATAAGGAAAATTACACATTTGTGATCAAAAGAATAATCAGCAACTGATGTCATTGGCCTCAGCTGATGAGAAGCTGTCAGAAGAAAGAAAGACTGGGAATACAGTGGAGGGTGGAGGCCTTACTGACTGGGCTGGCCATCCTCCAGGGATGTGGGTGACATGATTTTGGTGCCGTTAGCTAGAGTTCAGTCTAACAGACACGATTGTCAACCCACACTGAGAGTACTTCTGTGCCCAGATCGTAGGACTCATGAATAAAGTCTCAATGTTATTACTCTGCACCGGGCTTGGGGCTTGGGGTTGCGGAGGCCTTGTCTCTGGCCATAACTCCTCTCCTGGAATGCCTGCATGGAGGAAATGAGAACCAATAGGCAGTTAGTGTGAGAAGTATGGACCCAAACAGGATCAGTTAGAGAGTGCCACTCGGTGTTTGTTACATGACCGCAGCTGCAAATCTATGAGTTTATCTTGCCTGGAATTATGCTGGCAAAGTATCAACCCTTTTCTTCCACTAGGCTCATATAATGTGTCCCCCAGGCTAAGTGAATGACACCTTTAGCAATTGCTTCTAAAATCTTTTTTCTTGGCCTTCTTAGCTTACCTGCTGTCCCTATAGACAGAAAAAAAAGTTGTTTTTTTTTTTTTCCTTTTAGATATGTTAATGTATTTAATCAGCTTACTGTCTGCTTTCACCAGCCTGAGAGCTATTTGGCTTTTATTTTTTTAGGGCAGTTTGCATTTATAAGCTGTGATGTCTTATTTGGTTGCTGAATGCCCTGAAAAGAACTGACTTCTCTCTTGATTGTGATGAAGGATGCCTTTCCCCTTAACTGGTCTGCATTCTATACCCCTGGGCTAGCTAGGTACCACTGTAGAGACAGCAGGGAGACAGAGGATAGTGTTCTTGGTGCTACTCTTGTGATCTTTTCTCAACAGGTTTTGCTGCTAAACAGGTAGCATGGTAATCATTTTCAATTCTTCCCAGAAAGGAGAGGAAGTAGGGACCGGTCCTTAGTTCAAGTTGATCAGTGATTACCTGCTTTCCTGGAAGGCAGAGAAGGATGCTTTCCTCTGCATTCACAACC
Organism: Chionomys nivalis; assembly: GCF_950005125.1. Lineage (NCBI taxonomy): Eukaryota > Metazoa > Chordata > Mammalia > Rodentia > Cricetidae > Chionomys > Chionomys nivalis. Next base: position 27,497,177 of record NC_080099.1, on the reverse strand, counting down.
AAATTTCTTTTAGATAGCTGGAAAAGTCTCCTCTAGGAGAAACAGGTTCAGGTATCCCAGGCTGGCCTTGAACTTGCCATGAAGCCTAGGATGACCTTGAACTTCTGATCCTCCTGACTCTACCTCCTGAATGCTGGGATTACAGGCCTTGTGCTACCATGTCAAGCAGATTTGGTTTATACAGTGTTAGGTATCAAAACCAGGGCTGCACGGATGCTAAACTATCACTCTGTCAACTCAACTACATCCACAGTCCTTAAAGACCATTTGGTATTCTATTTTGCCATGTAAAGGAATTCATTGTTTTTTTTGTTTGTTTGTTTGTTTTTCGTTTTTCCCCAAATCATTTTTCTCCTCTTCTTCTTCATAGTAAAGACATGTCAGGTTCAGTACAGTTAAAGTTAACATGTACTGATTGTCTATAGTATAAAATCCAAGGGCTGGCCTCTGCAATTGCATGCTTATTCGAGAGAGCAATGTTCCTCTCAGTTTGCCCTAAGAAGTTTTTAATGGCTTCAAAACAACAACAGATGAATTATCTTGGCCAAGTGTTTACTCTGCGCCAGGCATACAGATCATCACCCTAATCCCCCACACTCACTGTGAACCAGGTATGGTCGTGTGTATTGTAGACGAGGAGACCGAGGTGCTGGTGAGTAGGGGGGAACGGGGCTGTGTATATAGTCTGTGTGTGGAATGAGCTACTTGGGCCAAGTGAAAGAAAGTGGCGAAGCAGCTGATAGCTGGATGGTCACCTCGCTCCTCTCATTCTGTGTTTCTCAGGAGTGGCTCAGTGGCATTATGGTTACACGGCCTCAGAGATATCAAAGGAGCTGATAGACAATCTGCTTTAGAAAACAAAGTCACTTTATTCAATTCACAAATTCCATTCTGGGTTTTTTTTTTATGCTCATCTCTTTCAAAGTGACTAAAACGGGCAAACATTTTCTCTTTTGATGTTGTCCTTTGGAAATGTTTCTGAAAACAACTTTTGTAGATATTGTTTTGATAGATAACAAATGTGGAGATCCTGTCTGAATGAGCCGGGCAGCTGCTTGTGGATGCAAAGGTGTACCTGGGGGGTGGGGTGGGTCTTTCAGTTAGTGAGGGAGCCTTGGCTGGTACTCCTTCTGTTTATACTTTGGGGGTTCGGAGGATAAGAATAGAAGTTCAGAAAAACCCAGAAACTTTTTAATTTCAAATCCAAAGGAGGGTAGGTCTGGAGTTCAGCCTTTGTGGGGATTCTCACAAAAAGTCCCTCAAGATGTGGCCTTCCTTCTGTGTTTACTACCAATGGAGACCACAGAGGATGTTGAAATATACTCTTTATTCTGCCAGCTACAGGGAGACATCCCTGCAGAACACCACCATGTTTTCCTTGTGTTTGGAGCACAGTGAGGAGACCTTCTCTGCTTGAGACAGGAATGAGTGGGCAGACCCTCTGGGGAGATGGTGAAAGGCAGACCCTAAATCAGTGGGTCTGGGCTGGACACAGATCTATGTGTTTCTACTGCGGGTTCATGGCTCTACAGAAGCCACAGGGCCACAGAACACACTTTGAGTAACAAGGCTTCTGCTAGGAGACAGATGAGTGTTGTTGGGAAGGAAGAGGAGATAGTGTAAAGTAGAAGCCTTTTTTTTTTGTTTTTTTTTTTTGTTTTGTTTTGTTTTTTGAGAATCTGGTTGCAAAAAAGAAGAAATAGGAAAAATTTTCACCAAGAAAATGTCACTAGGACATGAAGATATTTGTGATACTGAGATTTTTTAGTCTGTTCATAAATCATGATGAATGCCAACCTAATCCATCCTTTGATTGGGTTTACCTGATCTGATATCTAGCTATTTTTTGAGATGGAAAAAATCTTCATCTTAGTAAAGTAATGCCCAGAGAATGAAAATAGTTGAAATTGTGTGTGTGTGTGTGTGTGTATAGAAATGTGTGTGTGTTTGTTTGCATATGTGTTTATATATGCATGTAAATACATGTTTTTTTTAAAGTCACCTATTTGATCTTTTATAAAGAATGCTATTGATTAAATTGTCAGGTTCTTGTCCCTAACTACATACTCACTCAAATATATGCCAATACATTTTTATTAACACACACCGATATTCATGTTGAAATCTCTGTTGTCTTCTGTGGTTCTTTGCTGTGGGTTGGTTAATACACTGGTTTCATACAATCATCTTAATGAATGTGTGGGCATCACAGTTATGAACCGTGAGGTTCATCCGTGTTGCAGCACGTGTTGGGATTTCCTTCTTCTCCATAAGGCCAAGTGTTATTACCATTGTTTGCTGAAGTTTTTAAACCCCAAAGAGCACGGTCTGTGCTACTGCGTTGGTGGAGCATGCCAAGTCCATTGTCTTCACTGTGGTCCATCTCAGATGTCTTAGAATGTAGACCCACTGCTTCCTACTAGGTTTCAAATTATATACATTGGATATCTCAGTTCTTTGAATATTGTAATTCCTCCTTAAGAGACTACAATTAATTTTTTTGTCTAATAACCATGAAAAATGACTCAATCATGGATTCTTCTCTTTTATTTCTTGTGTTTTAAGACCACATATGCCTTGTAAATGTTAAAATAATATGGTTTCCATTCTGAAAACTCTTGACTGTTTTGGAAGTGAAATCTCAACTTTTGAGCTTTTCTGTTTGAGATTAAAGAAACAGTCACCTTCTGTTGATGTCTTTCAGGGCTTTATCTATGTTCAAAGGTAGCAGTGTGGTACAGACTGGAGAGAGGGCAGATGGACCATTGGCTCCTCCCTTCTCAACGGGGCCATTTTGTTTACTAGAAATAAAAGACCTACTTCAGAGACAATAATTTGTTGTGTGTTTAATTTTTTCTCAAAATATTTTTCTCAGTGAAGTAATTTTTTGTCTTTATGAAACATGAGAGGGAAATAAAAGTCACTCATATGTTGCCGTTTTTGGGTAGAGTACTATAGATATTTTGCCTGTTTTGAAAATCCAAAACAAATTTATAGATTTACACCATGTGAACACTTTTTGTGTGGATAGTTTCATTCATTTGGATTATATCGTGAATATATTTCCTATAATTAAATCAAATCTAGTAGTTTAGTCGTTAATTTATATAACTAATGTGTTAATCATTTTATGGCTGAATACTGTATTGATATGTACTAATGTTAGCTACTAAAATAAGAAGCATCATTTCATAAATCTTTCTGCAGAGATAAGTGATTCATAAGACAAATTATGCCGAGTAGAATTTCTGGGACAAAGAGCATATGAGTTTATTTCGTGTTATTGTAATGAAATACCTGTCAGGCTGCTTTATAAAGAAAAGAGGCTTATTTAGCTCACAGTTCTTCAGGTTCAAGAGTATGACATTGTTTCTCTCTCTTGGCTGTCTTACATGATGTGGAGAGAATGCATGTGGACCAGACAAGTGTCAGAGATACTGAACATTTATAATATTCAGATAACATTCAGAACACACACACACATCTATAAATGTATATATGTATGTATTACATCCAGGAAAATTAACTCAGGTCCCAAGAGAAATAATTTTCCTTGAGGCACACTCTGATCATCACAAGGACCTCCTATTAAGCCCTATAGCATAAAGATCCACATCACTTAGAGCTGACATCATTAGGATCAGACTTTCACATGAGGTCTCTTTGGGGGAAACACACAATGATCATAATCCAAAGCACAGCAAAGGGGGTGCAGATTGCATGATTTGGGATTCAATGTAGCCATGAGGTACCCGAAGGTGGCCAAACCAATAGGGGACAGAATAATTTCTACCTTTCCCATCTACCATCTTTAGGGGGAGTAGTCTGTACTTCCATATACCACAACTGAGCACCACATATCAATCTAGTTTCCAAAGAGCCAGTGGAAGAAGCATGAAAAGAAGATCATAGGGCAATGCAGCTACCGCTAAGGTCATGCCGGAAGTGATGATGTCCCATTTCCTCTTACGTACTCATGGTCAGATCTCATTAATGTGGGTTCATCAAGCTGCAAGGACATCTGTGGGAGAAGATAATGGGTTTTGAAAGACAATAGCAAGAATGATCTTCTCCATACATTAAATAGTAATGTGTTTTCATCTATGCTGCCAAATTGCCATCTAGATGAGTTATAATGGCTTACATGCCTCCTTACCCCAGTAATGCATAGGGGTGCCCATCTTCCCATAACACTGACACTAAGTATTACTGTTTTTTTCATTATGTTGGGTGAAAAAAATTAGGACCTTGCTTTCTTTTGCATTTCCAAATCATCCGCGATGCTGATGTCTTAATACTTATTTCTGTTATCTATTTGTTTTCTGACTTAAAGGACTAGAGCAGAATGGGAGACGAAGAGAGACTCTGCCTTTCAGAGAACCACAGAAAACAAATTAGAGCGACTGGGGATGATGCAAAAGGAAAGAGGATGAGGAGGGCTTGGGGGCTGGTGAAAGTAACAGCTGGAGACCTAAAGACTGACGAGCACGTGTGTAGAGCTGATGCCAACAGAAGCACGGCTAGGACCTCCCAAGACCTCATCTCCTTAATGGACACACATCATTTGTGCACCCCAACTTTCCATAGCGCTTCCCCTCCCAACACCTCAGCTGTGTGCTGCTCCTCTAGTGAGGGGTACTCCTCCCCACGCTCTCTCCCCTGGGAGGAGGGATGATCTATGACTCCATGGCAGTGAGGGGAGGAGAGCTCTTGGTCCAGCAGAAACACAAGCTTGTAACTCATACGAAAGACTCCAGAGCTGTGATCCCCAGAGTACTGTAGCTCTTTCAGGAACATTTTGAGTAAAGAAACCTTTGAAACTATACTAAAGGCCTTACCATCGTCTACATTATAATTCTATGAAGATATGCTTGTTGCTACACACAAATGATCTCCAAACGCTTCTTTGGGATCTGGCCTTTAGAAAGCTGGAGATGGCTTACGGATTTGGTTACACAGGACTTGGACAAGATCACGAGTGGGGTGCTAGCAGCTCCCCCTTGGTGGGAGGGAGCTGATAAATTCAGACACACATCATTCAGATGTTGTCTTTGGCTTCCTTTTGGCTGATGACAGAGCGCAGACAGTGGTAAGCCTGGCATCCTGCTGCAGACTCACCGAGGAATGTCCAGGACAGGACTCCCTTCCCAGTTCAATTCCAACTCTCTCTGCCCCAGATGCCCTGCTTTTCCCTGCTGGGTGCTGCTACAAAAGAAGGGGCACTTCTAAGAATGCTTTCCTCTGAGGGAAACTTAAAAGCAGCTAGCCTATTCTCATTAGATGGAATTCTAAGGTTAACTTGAGTTAAAACTCTAACGGGGGACTCTTAGGCTTGCGGGGATTGCAGAAGGGAAAGGCCTGAGCTCTGGCTCCTCCTCCCCCCCTTTAGCTTGCAGGCCAGCTTGGGAGGATCAGTTCCCATGGATGTGCCCTCTTGTCTTTGGCACTTGTTAAGAGAACCTGGGAACCGTAAATAAAAAGCCCCAGCTCCCACACACGGCTCTCTATATGATTTCCTGTTCTCAGCAGAGAGCAGTGTGACAATTGATTACCAGAGTGGTGAAAAAATATTCACAGCTGATTTTAACTTGGCCAACTCGATGTACAACTGAACTGGCCAACGGGCAGCTAGAACTGTTGCTGGCGTTTGTATGAGAAAATAACTCTGAAGGCAAGACCTCAGCTCTAGTTTAAATGTCATTTTTAAAAAGAAAAAGAAAACAAAAAAATCAGAATATATATATTTTAAATTGTTTAGTACTTTCTACATGTATGTTTTTATGATGACTCAGTTTTCTTTTTTTTACAGACCCTAAATAGAAATTTTTGTGTTTAGGAACTGCTAAGATAAAAAAAATAGTTCTTACTTTGAGTGGAAAAATAAAACCATATTTTTTGTGAAGCAAAATAAAATCGGCACTAGACTTTGAAATACTGCAGCAAGGGCTGCGAGCATCTGCAGCTTACTTAGTCAGGATTCATTTCCTTCCGAAAGATATATGTATTGTACTTTGGAGAGCCACATGAGGCCTTTTGTCATGTGACACATAATTCTCTCTCCCACGCCCCCAGCCTCTTCCTTTGTTTTTGGATATTAAGTTATATTAGACTGGAATTAACAAAAATGCTCCTTTTCAGGAGAATAGGTGCTTCTTTTGGAAACAGCTGTCTGGAACGTGGTGTTTATAAAGAGTCTCAGGCTAAGTCTGGGATGAGAGAAAGCCTGGGTAGTCAATGGGTGACCCAGGATTGCAGTGGGTGGCCTGTGTGCACCCTATTTTCTGTCCCTGCAATTATCCAGCATCCTAAGGGATTTTTGATCTCTTGGAGAGATGTCATGGAGATATCAGTTGTCCCAGTTAATCATCATGGTCTCTAAATCACCTGTTATAAGCCCCCGTTAGTCCCATCTCTGCCTCTTCACTGACGGTCATGTCATCCGCTATCCAGGACAGACTGGCTGTTTCCGGGAAAGCCAGAGTATTTGCCACACTAACTCAGGAAAACACTGTCTACAATTTTCTCAAGCGGATGAAGACATCCGCATTCTGTCTCAGTGTGAGCCTAAGGAGGATTGCACTAGGAGAGAGACAGCAAGCGAGAGTATGTGGACCAACTGGGTAAGGCTTGGGGAAAGAGCTGGCTGAGATGCCCTCTCACCTCTCATCCCTTGGTGACAGTGAATGACACGTATCACCTTTTATCCAGGTTTTGTGTGACTTGAGTTTTGTTTTGTTTTGTTTGTTTGTTTTTCTGAGGCGTTTTGAACCCATATTTTTTTTAGACTGTGAGTTGCAGGCGTGACCTCTCGTGGAGGGCTGTATAGACTCAGAGTTTGGCAGAGTACTTGTTTAAGGGGGAGAAGCGCTTCTGTGGTTGGTAGGCAAGAACCGAGCCAGAGCGGAAGGCCTCTCTTTGAAGTCCAAGGCAGCCAGAGCTTCCTACTCTGAGTTTGTCCGAGTCCCACAGGCTTGTTTAATTTGCAGTAACGATCTTGTCAAGCAATTCCAAAAAATCTGTTGTCTTTTAGACTCTTGAGCACAGCCTTTTGAGTAGAGATAAAAGACAATCCCGTTAGGATGGCCAGAGCCAAGAATGAGATGGTATGTCCCTCAGTGTAACCACCCAGTCGTGCCCCTCCCGCACAGGCACTGGATTTTTTCATGTTTCCATAGGGATCCCGTTCTCTGTTGCTATGGAGCCCTACTTGTTTCAGAGGCACCTACCAGAAAATGCAGGGAGAAGCCTTTTGTCCATACACTGCACCAGCAGGAATTCCAATTTTCCCACACGCCCTCTGGAACCTACTCTTGGATTTTCCGGTTGGGGACGTTGGGCTCTGCTAGGAGTGAAGATCTAATAAATGATGCAAGGGGCCTTTGTTGTCCTCCTGGTCGTTGGTATTTCCTAGTTACTTAGACTGTTATAAATAGAAACTATGAATTTAATCTTAAAGAATTCCACCATGAATTTAAGATAGACACAGTACAATTCTGATGGAAATCTTGCCTGCTGCTCTTTCTGCCAAAGCAGGCCTGACTTTAGAATCCCGGGGAACTAGGCTAACAGAAACAATGGAAGCTTGCCTCACCTCCAGGAAGCGAGTTTCTGAAATTGAAATCTTTTCGGGGTAGTTAGAATGTTCACAGGCCTAATAATTTATGCAGCGTGCTTGCAGGGACAGAGACTCGCTAATGTAAAAGCCTGGAACTGAGAAGCAATTTTAACTGGATTGCTATTCAAATCTTTTTAGGACAAAGTAATTTAAAATAATAGAAAAAAACCCCCACATTTTGAGTGAAGTGAACAACATTGACATGACCAGGTGACAGGCCTGCATTCCCTCCTCCCTTTCCAGTCTGGCACAGTGACTGCCAGAGGCCAGAGTTGTTGTTTTTTCCCCAGATAATCCAGTGGTAAACCTAAGGCCTCCGTCTGAGCCACACACTGCACAGATAGTTTTTGTTTTCTTCAGCTGTAGCATTAATAATCTCCCAAGTTCTAGACTTCATCTGTTTTCCAGATAAATGAGTCTACGAAAGGTTTGAAAGAACTTAGAGCACCCGGAGAATTTTTTACTCAGTAAAAGAAGCTTCTCTACCAGGTCCCCGAGGAGGACCCCTTACCCTGAGATGGATCTCCCGAGCCAGCTGGGCCACAGGATAGTTGAATGAGGACAGAGGCCCAGTGGCTGCTTATCCTTCAAAACAGTAGCTGAGTTCGTCTGGTATACTTGTGTGGACTTGTGGGTGTAAAATGAGGGAAGGCACCAGAGATGGAATTGTCCTAGGAGAAGACTGGCTTCCCGAAAGTGGGTCTTGGGTACCATCTGTAGTCCCATGCTCCTCATGTGAACGGTGGACTGCATATCCTGTAGAGTTGTTGCTACATTATGAGGGATTTTGGGAAATGGCCTTGGGAATGCTTGGAGTAAAAGACGTGTCTCAAACTTATTTGCCATGGACCTCCCTCCCCCATCAAACAACCCAAGACAGGAAAGATTTTAGCTGAATCCACAGGTGTAGCAGACATATTTGTCCTCCAGTGTGGAAGAGATGTCTATTATATTATACTGACTTCACTGGTAGGAGGTTGTCTGGGTCTTTCTTCTAAATCTTTAATCATTATCACTGAAAGTATGTCATCGCCAACTATTATTTACCTAGAAGATGTCAACACATATGCATATAAAATGTCAAAATTTGAATAGCCATATAAGTGACAGATCTGTCAGGGTTAAATTTAAAGTCAAGGGGAAAATAGCAATTAAGTTTAAAATGTGACCTTCAAAGAACATAAAGTCCCATTTATTTGTTCCTTTTGGGCCTTTCCTGATGTTCTCTAAAGTTGTCTGAGTAACAAGTCCAGATGGTCTGACATATATTCATTTTAGACTTTTTAAAATATATTTTTGTATTTGGTGTGTGTATGTGCATGCACGTGTGTGTAGGGGTTGCTACAATGTACATGTGCCATGACTCCTATGTGAGGCTCAGAGGACAACTTTTGGGAATTAGTTCTTTTCTCCCATATGGGTTTAGGGATCAAGTGTAGGTCCCCAGGCTTGTATAGTAAGCAACTTTATTTACCCACTGGGTCATCTGGATGGCCCTGTTTTATTTTTTTTAATATAGACTTTTGATGTATTTCCTAGTCTGGCCTTGAACTGACATTCTCAGTGAATCTCCTGCCTCAGTCTCTTGGGTTGCTGGGACTGCAAGGATATACTACTGTACTTAGCTTGTGATATACAGTCGAGTCTGGTTAGGTCCATGCTCTGTCTTTGATTCTAACATGTTTTAGTAGAAGCTTGGGAAAGCCAGGGAATTAGAAACATGGGTTTGATGTTCCTAAGTGACAAAGGATACTGAAGACTATGCAGCTCCCAAGTTCTCTGACTACTACTGACTTGTAGTATTCCTCTGATATATCTGGTCCCTAGCTATCGGTTCCCAAAGGCATTTTAGTTGGTGTGCTATAAACCTCCCTTCTTCCCTCCCTTCCTCCCTCCCTCCCTCCCTCCCAACTTTTTTCCTTCTTCTTTCCTTTCTTTTTCTTTTCTTTTTCTTTTTTTCTGAACTTTCTAGTAGCCATGGTTAGCTTGCTTGCTTTCTCTTTTCTGAATCAATTAAGTTGCTTAATCTATACATTTTCCTTAAGGTGTCTATACTGTGAAGCAAAGGGTCCAGACAAGGAAAGCAACTATTAGTCCTTGATTCCTGGGCAATAAGGAACTGATTTGCTCCCAGGTGGGTAGATGTCAGAGGAGAGTAGAAAGAGTGCGTGAGTCTCAGAGTCCAAAGCCAAGTGTCCACAGATCACCGCTGAGGGGAAAGAGGGTGAGGGCACAGACTGGAAGAAGTGGAAGCTTAACCATGGCCTCACTGCCCTCTTAGCTTTCCTCAGGACTGGTTTTAATTATGAGCATGTGATTCCGATGCGGAGGCCTGAAGCGCGTCTCAGTCAGGTAAACTAGGGTACAAGCCATGTGGTGGAAAATGTTCTGAAATGACCCCATGGCCCCATAGGAAGGGGTCAGGCCCTTCCTGTGGCACCGTCACACTTTTCTTACAGACATAGATGAGACGGGGTCAGCAGGGACTAATCCATCTTGAGGGGACGCAGCTTCCTTCTGGTCCCTTCTCTCAGTTGTCAGTAAAGAAATTTTCAATCCTGTTCAGAGTGAGTCATCAGACATGCTGGAGGCTGAGTTGTTAGGCATTTCCATGAAGGAAACTAGGGTTTATTCTGGCATCTTTACCATTCTGAAACGGTGGCTCATTAGGATCATATTACTGGCGTTTTTAAAGTCTGATTTACCCTAAAGAGACCAGTGTGAGAGTTGTAGCCAAAATCCATAATGCCTGTGTAAGTTCAGAATCCAATGAAAACTCCACTTCCAAGCAATGAATAGGATTATGTGCTCCCCCAGATGGCATTTCTATTCCATATATGGGCTCCATGCAACTGTCTTATTTCCGCACAAATTTTTGGTTTTGTTTTTCCAACTTAAGTTATTTGCTTCACTGAGGAGAAGCTCAGGAGCACATCACATTGTCTGCAAATACATTTCTCGAGAGAGGTCAAAGTCAATTTGCAGAGCCCATTGACTCCTACAGAAATTGGAGGCCTGGGAAGGTAGCTCAGTGTCAGAGTGCTCGCCTAGCATGTGTAAAGTCCTGAGTTTCAAGTCTTGGCATCACAGAAAATAAAAAGTTAAAAGGAATCTCATAAAGTATGTACAGTATTTTAGTGACAGTTCAGATATTTCATTCCTATTCATCCCCATGGTATATAAAGTTATTTGATCCCTTCAGAAGGTTCTGTTCATATTGTATTTTTCAAACAGTTTATGAAATGAACTGCACATATTTAAGTATATAAATTGGTAAGAATTGGCATGTGTGTAAAACCATGAAATCCTCACCCCATTTGTGATAATGAACCTGCTCATAACTTCCTCCATTCATGCTTTCCTTTTCAGTGATCTTACTCATAACTTCCTCCATTCATGCTTTTCTTTTCCATGATCTTACTTGTAACTTCATCCATCCATTCCTCCCTTTCCACTCTTCCTCAGGCAAGCATCACCCTGATTCTGTGGCTCTAGCTCAGGGTACCTTTTCTAGAGTACTGTGTTCCCTCTGATGAACCATTTCCTTCATGAAGCATAATGAATTTGAGATCCACTCACATTGTTGTGTATTTCTATTCATTTCTGAGTGATAGTTTTGTATGTATAGTCCACAATTAATCTACACTTGCATATATTTATGACTAGTTAGTTATGGTCCATCTTACTATTTTGAAAAAGACTGCCTGGAAAACTGAGGGACAAGTGTTTGTATGGCTTACATTTCTTTTGGTTGTATCTGGAATACAATGGAAGAGTTGGTTGACATATGGGCACAGGTGTTCAAATCTGCTTTGTTTGTGTTAGCTCAAAACTGGAAACATCCCACATGTCCGTAAGCATTTTGAGACAGTTCTAGCCTACTTTGATGCACCCATTATCATTTTTATATGACCTTCATTATCTCTGAAGATAATCTTTCATCTAAAGTTATCATCATGTTATAATTACTGCAAGTTTTTTTTTTTTAATCACTGTTATCTTGATTGGTTTATGGTCAACTTCACACAAGCTCGAGTTATCTGGAACGAGAAATCTAAATCAAGAAGATGTCTTCATTAGATTGCTTATAGGCAAATCTGTAGGACATTTTCTTGATTAATGACAGATGTGGCAAAGCCAAGCCCACGATGAATGGTGCCACCAGTGGGCATGTGGTTGGTCCTGGGTTGTGCAAGTAGACTGAACAAGCCATGGAGGGCAAACCAATAAGCAGCACTTTTCATGTCTTCTGCCTTGATTCCTGCTTCTAGGTTCCTGCTTTGACTTCGCTCAGTGATGGAGTGTGGCCTGAGAGTCCTAAGCTGAAATACCCCCTTTTCTCCTTAAGTTGCTTTTTGTTATGGTGTTTATCACAGCAGTATAAACATAACTAAGAGACTTAGTGTGTCTTTTAAAACCATTTTGTGTTTAATGTGCTTTGTAATTATATTTCGCATGTTATTTGTATAAACATAGTATTTTCTTGCTGTTTTAAAGACTTCAGCCTGTTAAGAGAGAGGTTTAGGCCATTCCACTTAATGTCATTACCGATGCTATTAGGTTGGCTTTCTGTATTCCACCCTTCCTCAGTTCTCAGCTGCTTCTTTTCTGTTGGCTACATTCCACTATTCTATTCTTTCTGCCTTTTTTGGTTAATTAACTACAGCAGCTTTGCTGTTTTCTGTTTTTGTCTTAAGGCTGACAACATCCAAATTAATTAACTCTTCTCACACTCTAAGTTAAAGTTATCCTTCACAGAGAGGCCGTGCACACACCTTGTGGCAGTGATCTTACTTTTCCTCCCACCATTTGATCATCCTGCATAGGCTGGTGTGGTCCATTTGCTTCCAAGTCTAGTAGAAGCTCTGAGCTCTTGCGTATCTTTCTAACAGAAATGAGTTTTCAAATCATTCTAACACAGATGCTCTATAGCCCTCACCTGGCAGAGCTCTCAACAAGCCGGTGCGCTAGTTTGGAATCACATTGAGAAGAAAACAGATCCAGAACAGAAACCCAAGCGACTAGGGTTTGTAAGCGTCTTGCGGGTGGCTGACGGCATTCATTCATCTACGGGAAGGATTCAGAGTAGAGAGCACCGTGGCCCACTTGCTTCTTTTCCCAGGGTTGTCACCTGTCTGCGTCACTCAGGGTATCAGGGAGGAGGGAAGCTGGACTGACCACTGAGTCTGTTTGTCTTGCTGTCCACATGGACGCATCATTCTAGAAAGAAAGCCAGGAAATGTAGTTGGTTGCTGGTCACTCTAGTCTCTCTGGCATGACAGGAACTCTGCTGATACAACAGGAGAGAGGGGTAATTATCAATGTCTGCCAGACACACTGCTAGCAGTAACTCTGTATCTGCCCTTAAGAGACACAAAGAACCTATCAGAGCGGACAGAAAGGAATTTTGCATATGACTGTTTCCCTATTTTATTTACTGCGTCCAGAGTTCTAGTTGCCTAGCATACTCTTGCTCTCTCCATGATGGTTACCCATGTAGGGCCACTATGCAGAGAAGTTTTTGGTGATTATGGAGTAAGTGTTCCTGAATCCTAGAAACAAATTGTGTGTCAGTGGGATAGGGTACTAGGAAGAGAGAGTGTGAGGCAGCTATTCAGGTCACTTCTGCATGTAACTGTTCTAAAAGTGCCCACTTCGTTAGCTCAGATGTCTTCCTTGTCAGGAGATCTTCCTTGATATCAACCCAGTTGGAATTAATAACTTCCCTCAATTTCCATAAGATTTTATGATAACTTTTGGAGATATATTCACATACTATATAAGTTATAGTTAAATTATGATATTCAGTCTAGTTTCAGAATATTCAGAGTTGTGCAAAATCACAAATTTTAAATATTAAATCTGCCTAGTCCCACATGTTCATCAACTACTAATGTATGTTTTGTATGGAGTGTCCTGTCTGCACATGTCAGATGGATGAATGATCCTATGTCCCCTCCCAGTCTCTCTCCCATACCTTTGTTGCTCCTTCATCTCCAGACTGTGTTCCTACTTAGCCAGATCCATTCTGTTTTCCTGATTCCAAACATTACATGGTACCCTGCTCTTCTGTGTTTGTTGATAGAAAGGAAAGAGACATGAAGATGCTAAGCTATTAGGCAGCTAATTTTGAGATACATTTTCTTAATTTACATCAGTTGATTGCATCATTGCCTGTAGAACAATGGATGCATTGCCTAACCAGGCATATTTGGGGCATGTAGGCGTCTCCAGTCTGCCCCCTCTTCCTTTCAGCTCTTCTCCACCCCGAAGAGTCGGTCCGAAGAGAAAACACTTGATTACGGCTAATGTCCCTCAGCATTCACAAGTGAAAGGGATGAGGGCCCTGGCATTAGTAGTGGGATTTAAATGGATTTAGGAACTGAGGCTGAAACAGGAGCCTAATGAGAAGATTCCAGGGTCACCATGTCAGTCCTCACCTGTCCACCAACAGACAGCCTGGCCACAGCTCTCACTTCAAAGTCTCCGCCTGTTGGTCTCATTCGTATTTCTTGCCCCTCCACTCTTGAGGGAAAAGTTGGCTGTGCCTCGTAGGTTAACATACCTCCAGCTGGGTACAGATTGTGGGCGAAGGTTCAGCTCGTATCTGGCCTCAGAGAAAAGCTACTAAAAACATAGAGCATGAGATTAATTATGTCCTTTTAAAGGGAAAAATATTTTTAAAAAATCATGTTGGATAGAAAGTTTGTGCTAGAGTTCTCTCTTTCTCTCTCTCTCTCTCTCTGTGCGTGTGTGTACACATAAGTGTGGAGGCCACAGGACAGCCTTGAGTGTCATTCTTTGGGTGCCATCGAGTGTTTTTGAGCAGTATCTTTATTGGCCTGAAGCCTACTGATTCAGCTAGACTGGATGCCCAGCAAGCCCCAAGGATCTGCCTTTTCCTGTTTCCCCATTGCCAGGATTACAAGTGAATGCCACCACATCTGCTTCTTCTCTTCCTTCCCCGACCCCTTCCTGTTCTCATCCCCCTTCCCTTCCTCCTCCTTCCTCCTCATAGCTCCATCATTGGCTTCATCACTGGCCGCCTGTCATCCTCATGGCCTAGTCATCCTCTTCATCTTCGAACTTGGATTCTGTAGGTTGAACTCGGGCCCTCATGCTTGCAAACACTTTACTGACTGAGCTATCCCACCAGCTCCATGTTACCTTAGTTTTAACTGCCCCTTTAAAAATAAAAAGAAAGGACATGGATAAATAATAAAAAAAATCTTCCTGTTCCTGTAGGTGAGATCTTAGAATGATTATTTTCTGTCTATGCTTGGGACACAAGTCCCTGAGCACTGCTAAGCTGAACACTCTTCTCGGCTAGTTCAGTTTAGCAGGATGTACATGGCTAGTTCACATCTTTAACCTGCTTCATTTCCCATGTGGGATGAGTCCCGTACACTCAGCACCTAGAGCGGTTGACATCTAAAGCTGTCTGGGGAAGCCGAGGACAGGTTAGGTGCTAATGCAGTTGATCACCCAGAGTCGGTTGCTGTCCCTGCATCCCAGGCTGTACTACTTAGCATCTCTGTAGCTGTGGCATCCTAGGACACAGAACATTTTGTAGCAGCCCCACTGCTTCTCTTTGCCCCTGACCATCTGTGGGCATGCGTGCAGGGCTATTGCTAGATTTGGGGAGCCAGAGATGGTAGGGAAGAACACAGAGAAGAGATGGAATTTGGATGGCGAGAGTCGAAGGCTGTGTTAGCCTTCTATATGTGGAATAGGGTCTTATGTTCTTTGTGGACTCTAGACCATTGTTTTCATTACTTGGGCCATTATTTCGGGAGGCAACACACAAAGGTCATTCCATACTGTTGAGTTTCAATTAAGACCCTCAACCCCCACCCCTAGTTAGCTTTTGGATGAATTTGTTCCTATGTCAATAACCTATCCATATTTTGTTTCAGACATTGGTGTAATGTTAGCTCAAAAAATTTCTTAAAATAATCCAGATTTTAAATTGTCACCACAGGTTCCTTTTTTCAAAAAATTTATTTGTAGCAAAGAAACCCTGTTTCACCTTAAAGGTAAATAGCATCTAATTTCTAAAATGTCTCAAGATATGGAAACATGATTTTAAATAGCTTCTGTACCCTGAAGGAGAAAAAAAATTGCTAAGCAACCATATACTTCGACCCTAAATGCCATCAGTCCATGAGGCAGGTAAGGCAAAGCCTTGTCATGGTGACTTGCTAATGGTGGGCAGCACTCTTAGAAAGCGGGAGTCCTCTGGACATGCTACCCTGTGACACCGTGTGTGCAGTAGAGAGCTTGCTCTGCATGGTCATCCCGTCTCCTGTTGCATTTAACTGGATCTTGTGTGTTTGAGTACGACAAGCTGATGGCTTCCAGTACCATCTATACCTAAATTTAACCAGATCACAGGAGAGAGCTATGTGGCCTTACAAACAAACACCACCTGTGAGGTCAAACACGTGCACAGAGACAGAAGGAAGGGAATCCTGAGGTCAGCACATGTTGACTTCACACGACAATATAAATGACATATTGTGAGGCTGGTCTATTCATAAGCTATGCGTGGTTTCTGCTCTTACTGGCTATTAACGGTATAATATTCTGAATTGACTATTACAAGATCACCAAGTGCTTCCTTGAAGTTCTGATGTCAGGAAACTCTATTGTAGGTCAGAATCTCGAGCTCAACAGGCCTGGCATACCAGTCACTGGGCCACTACCATGTGACTCATAGCTTACTCTGGTGGTAGGAAGTCCTTCCGTGGTCCTCTGTCTACAGGTCTCAACTTCCTTGGACTTTTCCTTGCTAATTCTCAGAGTGCAGTGCTGACATCAGCCTGGTTCTCGTCTGTCCTGTTGTCCCCGATCCTGCAACAAGCAAAACTCATTCCCATTGGTTTTTGATTTGATTTCTGGTGTTCAATTTCTCTGTATCCCAGATAACTTTCCCTGCATCTCTCTTCATGTCTAAGGTCAAGACTTTCTGAGTGACCATGATTGTGAATCATATATTCATAATAGTCATCTATTACAGATTCATAATTATTCATATATATATATACATATACATTATTGGCATGCATTATAACAACAATGGTGAATAAAATACATAAAATATTTAATGACATGCTTCTCATTGTGTTGGGTAGAAAAACAATTTAAAAATTACTATGGTTCTATTTTTTATGAGGAAACAATGTATAGTACAAAAAATAAAAAATACTGAAAACAACCACATTAAATGCTACTAGTGTGTGCAGCTGGACTCGAGGCTTACTTATGTACTGATATATTAGGAGGTTGGGCAGTTAACGTGTTTCACTTTAATAATAAGCACAGATTAATACAACGCATCTAAGTCAGGGTACTTTACCCCATCCTTAATAGAAATGTTGTAACTCCAAGTGTTTTCAATTAACTCTCACGATAACTTCTATATCTAGGTATTTAGAGAACATGAATGTGTGTGTGAGGCACTAAGGTCCAGCACGATGCATTTTCGACTCTGCTGTGTCATAGTGTGGATGCCTTCGCAGAGAAAGGAGGCCATTGTTTCTGGCGACTATATCTTAGACAGGAAATGACCTCTTGACTGTGCTGTCACTGTGGAGTCCTCATATCTTGCTTTGTGGTTTATTTCTCCATGTCCATTCTTCCCAGCACAAAGAGGATGCATTTGGGAACCACTGAAACAGCTTCTAAAGTGTGGATTAGACAATTCTCCTTGACCCTGCTGCCCTAATTTAGTGTGAAGCAGAATTAAACAGTAGAAATGGAGGAATTTCCTTGGAAATAGCAAAATAAGAGGGGAATTGTTTGGTTATACAGTAGACTCTGAACGGGCCGAGGAGAGGATTGAAGGCAGCTATGAAGCACGCATGTTGTTTTTAGTGATATGTGAGCCTAGGGAGCGCAACAGCTGTGTTGTTGTTGGTTTTTTTCTTGTGCCAACTTTCTTGGTTTGATTGATATTTTTTTCCTCTCTGACAGCTCACTGTGCTGATAAATGTGTCCACGGCCGCTGCATCGCTCCAAACACCTGTCAGTGTGAGCCCGGCTGGGGCGGGACCAACTGCTCCAGTGGTGAGTGCCCATCTGCCATTGTCTGTCTCCGGGGGTTGTTGTGTGGGCCCCTTGTCTGCGGGTTACTCTAAGCCAAAGTTCCTGTCTCCATCCCAGGCAGAGGGCCTTGTGGATTGCAAATCTACCTCATCCATGCTGTTCCTCCTAGCTCCATGCATGTAGCACAGAGAGCACTGCTGTTGAGTAGAAAGGAAGGTTCTCAGAAAGGAGAGTTAGGTAGTCTGTGACCCACACCTCTGTCAAGATCGGAGTGGGAGCTGAGCTTAGTTACCTCAGCAAAAGGAGGTCATTGTGGGAATGTAGCTATGGTGGTCTACTGTTCTTGACTTGATTTAAGTAAGCTACTTTCTTGGTGATGTCACATGTTGAGTTTGATTCAGAAATAGAAAGGTGTGGTGTTAACATGTCTGTTTGCCTCTAAACTCTGAGATGAAAATGATGACTACTCATTTGCTCAGATAACTTTAGGGAGATGAATCTGCAAAAAAAAAAAAATCTGTGAGCATGTTGATGCTTGCTTAACAAAACTCCAGCATACATTGTGGCTTCTTCATTATGAGAGAGTTACGAGCCTAAAATGATGTTTTCTAGGTTCTAAGAAGGCTGCACTCAAGGCCCCCATTTTCAGGATCACGACATTGGAATGATGGAACGTGACAGAATACAGTTACTGTCATACATTTTGCAGCTAAAATTGCAGTGTCCTGGCAACTTGTTGCTGCATGCAAAATTGTGCCTTTTTCTTCACAACCTAAAAATATAAGAGGAAATGGAAATACAATAGTATATTGCAATAAATAAATAAATAAATCATTAAACTCATCCAAGAGAAATAATTGTTTTCCAAAATTGAGTCAGTTCTTCTAACAGCCCAGTGTCTCCATTGCTACCACTGCGTTTTTTAAAGACTAGTCTGGAAGAATTTTGAGTTGCCCAGATAAACTAGTAACTTTTACTTGCTTTCTTTGGAATTGGGAAGATTCTTTCTTATTTTGCTAAGAACACCTTTAGACTTAGGATTTCTTGGCTGCCCCCTTTGTGCACAAAACATTCAGTGTCAAGAGCCTGATTATTATAACTTTGATAGGGACTGTGAGTGTGTATGTGTGTGTGTATGTGTGTGTGAGAGAGAGGGAGAGAGAGAGAAAGAGAATAAGAGCATATAATGAATGTGTATAATTGTGTATGTGTGCGTATGAGGGTGTGAGGGTATATGTGAATGTTTGAGTGTGCTTGTGTGTGTGTGTGAGGGTGTGAGGGCATGTGTGACTGTGTGAGTGTGTGTATGTGTGTGTGTGTGAGGGTGTGAGGGCAAATGTGACTGTGTGAGTGTGCGAGTGTGTGTGTGTGTGAGGGTGTGAGGGCATTGTGACTGTGTGAGTGTGTGTGTGTGTGTGTGTGAGGGTGTGAGGGCAAATGTAACTGTGTGTGAGGGTGTGAGGGCATGTGTGAATGTGTGAGTGTGTGAGAGAGAGAGAGAGTGTGTGGGGGTGTGATGGCATGTGTCAATGTGGGAGTCTGTTCCAGTGGGTAACCGTCTTTCAGAGCTTTGTTCCACTTTTCATGGAGAGCAGGGAGGCAGGGTGGGCACTCTGTCCACATGCAATCGAGGCAGAATGTTTGGGATGTGGGATTTGGCTTGTGTCCATTTTCCTGGCTGACTGACCGCAAATATGAGACCACTTTCATTAACTTTTCTAACTTTAAACCCAGTTGTACCTAGACATTTTGAAGAAAAATATTATTGTAAAGTGGAAAAGGGGGAAATGGCTGGATTCTTTATTTGAAATGGGTTTCTTACTCACCTCAGGGGAAGAGGCTGTGGAACGATTTCTGCTGTGTCCATGCTTTGGCTCCTAAAACGTGGAGACTTCCTCAAGTTAAGGGCTCAGACTAGAGGGCATTTGTGCACAAAACACAAGCCTACAAGAACTCTAGACTCTTTAAAGCTGACTCTGGCCTTTGAGAAAGTAAAAGGTTGCTCTCTGTCTTAGAGTTTTCTGATTCCAAGGAAGACTCCGATATTCTGAGATCATACGATCTAACGATAAAGCATGATAATTAAGCAACTTTTAGTTTATTTTCTACAATTCATGTTCGGGCTTTGTAACAAACAAAATTATAAATAAACGTGAACAGATTTCTGAAGCCTTTAAAGATGCTCCAGGAATAACATTCCTGACACTTTTTTAAACCCACAGCACAGAGGCTAAGAGCACATTCTGCTTTGCCAGAAGGCAGGAGCTTGGTTCTCAGAACCCATCTTACAACTACCTGTAACTACAGCTCCAGGGGCTCTGATGCTCTCTTGTGGCTTCTATGGACACCTGCACTCAAATGCAGAAACCCCATCCCGTGCACTACACACACACACACACACACGCACGCACACACACACACATGCACGCACACATACACACGCGTGCTTTCTCTCACACATCGTGTTGATGTGAGAGGAGCATGCTGACTCTGAAGTCTATGTGTGAGGAAACACCAGGACATAGACTGGGCACTGAATGTCCTCCGAATCCTCTATCCTTAAGTCCTTAAATAACTGGTGAGTTTGGCAGGACTGAGAAACTGGCATTAGCACATCGGTGTCAAGCAAATCCCAGATGCTCTGTGTTAGTCTCCTCGTCTCTTAGACAAAAATGAAATAAGATAGTGGCGTGTGGTAGTGATGGATTTTTGTTTTCTTTCAGCTATAGGCCCTCTTGGTGCCACACTGTACTTGGTTGTCCCAGTTCCCTGCTCTCTTCTTTCTGTGTGGATTTCTTGTTCTGTCCTTGTTTGGGTGGAGGAGGCTGGTGAGAATGTCGTAGGACATCCAGTCCGCATCTATGTCCCTGGTGTTTGTCACACAGTCTATAGTCCACTCACACCTGTGCACTGAGCAGAGTCTTACCTCTATTCACAAAAAGGAAGAAGTTGTCGGCTGCTGGCTGTTATCAGTGGCTTGCGGGCTCTCGATGTCAGGGAAGCTGCTCACGCAACAGGAGCATCTTGCTGCCCTCAGGACTCCGAAGGAGGCACAGGTGCTAGAGAAGTCACTGAGCAGGGTCTGCTGAGCTAACACTCTGGGGCCAAGAGCCCAAACCTCCTAACCTTCTTCGGTGTCTTTCCAGTCCCCTCTACTGAAAATGCTTAGTCTTCAACCAGAGAGCAAAAAGACACACCTGCTTTTGTGGGATAGGAAGAGAGGGCTGCGTTTTGAACGGGGAGGCGAAGCACTGGTAACTACTGGGTTGGCTCAGTTACTGTAGTCATGCTTCTGCACACTCGAATTCCTCTATAACAAGCCAATGTTTCTGTCTCCCCTCCTAATTTGACAGAGCCCCCATTTCACAAACGAGAATGTTTTCACCACCTTCTCCAAATAAGGAGAGTGTTGTATCCATCACTGCTTACTCTATACCTTTCCAAAGTTAGTCACGGCTCTGCCGTGTCCCCTGAATGCTACAGGTCACTTGAAGCACTTTATACCTAAAATAAAATAATAATTGGATAGCGTGAAGATAAACATGCGGACAGGGACATGGCAAACAGAAAATTACCGAGAGCTGCTCCTCTCCTTCCTCAGCGATTGGCCGCATAGCCCCAGCCGTGGTGTTCCTTTCTCCCGTTCTTGGTTTCCATCTCTCTCACCCAGAACCTCAGCTGCTTGAGGTTTGTTAGCCGCAGGAATGGCTCAAGTCTCCATTGCTGAAAGGGTGGTGCTCCCTTTTGTCCCCCACTCCCTGTTTGCGTGCTGCCATTTTCTATTTCCCTCACCACAGGCATGGGTACACGAGATAGGTTCTTCCCATTCCCCGTGTTCCACCCAGGGAAAATGTCCTCCAGGCTCTCTGTCTAGCAGCAATCCAGTTTCCCCTTTGATAATCAGGGTCAGGTGACGACAACACATTAATAACGATCACACACACAGCTCTCATTTTCTTTCTTCTCAGAAGACGTGGGAAGCCAAGAGAGATGGACATTTTCAAGTGCGAGGTTTTCAGATCTTTGCGTGAGATCTGATAGGACTGGTTACCATGTCAGTGAAAAGTGGGCTTCTCTTCCGAGAGGCAGCCAGTGTGTGTCCGGCTCCCAGTGAGGCAAGTCAAAGGATTGTTCAAAGTCGGTTTCCTCAGAAGGCAATCCTGATGTATTTGACTAGAAACTTGATTAAAGTGGGTTTTGGAAAAAGCCCACGCATATTTCTCTTTCACTGGCATCCAAATGTGTACCCCTGCCTGTATGACTGAGTGACGCTAATTCATTTACCTTCCTCCACCTTCCTTCTCCTCTTTCCTCCCCTCATCAATCTATCTGTCTAAGATCGGTCCTCTCTTCCTCCACCCCTCCCACTGGGTGATAGCTGCTGGAGGCGGGGCGGGGGATTCAGGTGTTATTAATATGTTCGTCTCCACCATACCTGGCAAGTGGCTCAGATTATGAGACTGAATGAATTGTGTGAGTCTGAGAAGGTCATTCCTGTGTTCACTTTGAGGACTTATTTGAATGATTGCAGTGTGCAGAGCATCGTATTGGACGCTGGGGATAATGGGAAATGATGATGAGTGGTTTACTGATCTCACAGACGTCATAGGGGAGAAAGGTGAAATAATAGACCAAGGAAAGATACTGGGGCTGGGTAAGGTCGACAGGGTTCTGAAAGGACAAGGGCAGCCAGGGCTAAAAGTTGTGCCAGGAACAGAGAGCAGACATGAAAGGCTGATCGAACACAGGCTACTAGAAACTACTACTTCTAGAAACTTCTCTGAGAAGCCATAGAGAAGGAGCAGAGAAATGAAGAAGTAACTGTACATTCAAGAAAAGGCTTTGTTGACTTTCTCAGGGGCTCTGAGGCTGTGGACTCAGGTGAGAAAGGAAATCAAGTAGTTGGGGAAATGATGACTCCAGATGGCAGCTAGGACTGGTACGGGACCCCAGCTCTGGTGTGTGTGTGTGTGTGTGTGTGTGTGTGTGTATGTGTGTATGTGTGTGTGTGTGTAAGTGTGCACCTGTGACTATAGAGGGCACTGGCTCCCTGGTGGCCGGAGTTACAGGTAGCTGTGAGCCACCTGTCATGGGTGCTGAGAACTGAACCCAGGACCTTGGCAAGGATCCTGCCCTTCATTGCCCAGCTCTCTCCAAGCCCTCAGTAGCATACTTACGCACTTCCCTGAGTCTTTCTTTCTTTGCGCTGTAAACCCCCTACCTTCACTATGAGGAGTAACCACGCTTTTATTTTCTGAACCTATAGGATTTTCTTTATAATTTTTAAACAACTGTTGAGACATTTATTTCTCCTTTGGCCACAAGGTACAAGTGGAAGTCCCAGATGAGCCAGCAACCAATAAATAGAAACAAAAGCTTGTCCCTCAAGCTCCTTAATTTCAAGATTAAAACCGAACAGAGGCAGAACTGGAAATTAATTTTGGTCCCGAAAACCCATGAAGGGGTTTTGTTTGGTCACTAATGGCATTCCTGATATGCGCAGACAGTAAAAACGTGCCTTGGAGGCAAGGCTGGCATCAGCATTTCCAGGTGCGGTGCGAGGAACACGAGGGACCTTGTGAATTAAGGGGGGCGTGCTGTGCAGCAGGGAGCAGTAAGACGCTGCCTGCAGGGTGTTCGAACAGAGGAAACTGTCTGAAAGAGATTACAAGGCACAGTTTGTAAGGTCCACAAAGCTGACATGTTCCCTAGCAAAGTCTGTGGTATAGATCTATTACCCAGACACAATGGTGGGATCGATGTTGTCTGAGGAGAGGAGGCCCTGGGAGCCCAGGCCCCATGGCCAGTAGTTAAGATGCCTTTTAGACCTGTCAGAATCACTTTAGCAATTAGTTTGATGGAGCGGCCAGAGCGTGAGATCATTGGGTTCACTGGAGTGAGGGGGGCAGGTACTGTTGAGAGGGGGGAAGAGAAGAATGGTCCATCAGAACCAACCGAAGGCGACTCACTGATGACCATTATTTGTGGTGAGCACACACAGAAACTGCTAATTTTGTTTTTCTAAAGGAGCCTGAACTGAGACTGCCACCCACCACCACTCTCCCAGTCCGACCCGACCCTAGGTCTTATCCTTTCCTTGTGTTTCTGGCTGTCGCTTCCTTAATGCTTAAACTAAGAATAAGGTTATCTACTCCATAGTCACATGAGGATTAAACAATGAAGACATGCCCAGCCTTCAGTACTGTGCCTAGCATCATCACAAGGGCAAGTCAAGGATGCATGTGATGCTTTCGCGACAGTCATCACTTTCATACTCACTTGGTCTTAGGACCATCAACAGATGGAGCAGCCCCTTCTGATGGCTTGTCTTGCTCGGTAGGCCATGCCTCTCTTTAACAGGACTCTCCTGTCAACATGGCTTGCCAGGACATTCCTGATACAGAAGTCTTAGAGAAGTGGTTTTGTTTTGGTTTTGTTTTTTAATTTATTGCTTTGTTTTACATTATTTCCAACCTCTGATAAAGGTCATCTGTACAAGATACATGCACATCTGGTTTGTCCTATGTGGGACACATGACTATTACAGATGCTCATATTGCTTGTGCTAGCTATGCTCAGATGCAATGGCTGCAAGAAAAGACTGGGCTGTCATGCTGTTTAACTCAGGACCACATGGTTTATTAATCAAAAAAAAAAAACCCACTTTATCCAATATCCATTTACCAGCAAATCTTGTTGACTTAGCTACAAAATCCAACATTTGTTCTTTGTTTCCACTGCTGCCATCCCTTTCCAAGGCATCATCCCCTCTTCATGGGTGATGGCGGTAGTGTCCTTGCTGACTTCCCCACTTCTCCCTCAGGCCTATCAAGAATCAATTTTCTGTCTTGAGGTCACAGTGACCTTGTGAAAACACGCTTCAGACCAGGTTGCTACCATCCCCAAGCTCTGTGCTTCTCAGTGTAATCCAAATAAACTCCATGATCCACTAAGTCGTACATGATCTGCCCCATCCCCCAACTTTTCATCCATTAATGTCATCTAAGGTCTCATACTGCTCAGCACTTGCCTTCCAGTTCTGGCACATACTGGTTTCCTCTCTGCTTTTGCATTTTCTGTTTGCATACTCAGAGGGCATCTATTATTGCTATCACATTTCCTTTTCGACTTTTAACAAAAATGGTCCCCCCCGAGAATGTCTGCCTTGTTTACTTGTTGGTTGTTGTCTGGTCCATCTTTCCCTCTAGGATGTAAGCCCCATAAAAAAATACAGGTTTAGAAAAAAAACTAAAGTACAGGTTTTGGTCTGTTTAACTCACTGTTATCTAGCTTCATTCTGGGCATACTGTAATATTTAGTAAATATTTGTAGATGGAGGGAATAAAGGCATAAATGTGCCAGAAGCAAGAATGGATAAACCTGGTTGTTGGAGATGGCATTCTGTGTCTTTCAAGACGCTTTCTACTTAGTGAAAGAACTGAAGGCCATCTTCAGGAATGAACAGACGAGGCATCTTTAGAAATCAAGAAAGAAGTGGCCAAAGGTCTGCCAAAGATAGGGCATGACCTGGAGCCATTCATTCTGCTGCCTTAGGGGGTGCAGACTCTTGTGGCTTTGGGATTCACTGTTGGTCGTGTGTAGTGTAGACTATGATCCCCAGAGACAGCAGGGGATTCCTCCTGTATACCGATAGCTAAAATACTAAAACTGTAGGAGTCGGATGAGGTATACCAGATGTATGGGAGCGTTTCCTTCTCCAGAGAGAGATGATTGCACCTGATTCCTGATGTGGGGATGTGACTTCTGAATAGTGGGTCTAGGACCAAGAAAATTGGCTAAGACAGGCTTTATGTGAATGGAGAATGTCTACTAATCTACTTCCTCCTCAGTTTTTTTTTTTTTTTTGCCATTTCTTCCTCATGGGAAAGATTCTATAAGGTGATAGAATTTAACTGTTAATCTGTATCCAATTGGAGTATAAACAGCAAGAAATGAGGCAAAGACATTCAGACTATAAATTATTCTAAAGCACACAGCAGTGAATAGAATTTCATTAACCTTTTTAGACTCTCCTCTTATCAAATAAATAGCAAGGAATAGCTTAGTCCATTTTAAAAACATATTCAGATAGGGAGCCAAAGTATTGGTTTATCACAGATCTTTGTAATTTCCTCCGTTTAAACCTATAAGAAGCATTTCCCTACTGCAGTAATGTGTTAGCTGCCTGCTCTGCTCTGGGAGAAGTGATGATGGATGCCGGGATGGTCCTGCGGCTTCTCTGGTTGCCGTCTGCTACGGTCTAGGCCACTGCTGATACAGGTTGATCCATGTGAATTCACACATATATCATAAGTTGCCTGAAATAATGTGTTCTTGATTATTTTACAACACAGTGGGTTTCCTGGCTAAAACCAGTATCTTGTTGGTGACCGTGTCAAATAATTCTTGTTTAAATACTCAGAAAATGCCTGAAAGCAAACTCTAAAAAGTCACTTTTTTTTTTAACTTTTTCTGATAGAAAAACACCTTTAATTTGTAGAAAACTGGAACATTTGTGACTCTGCCTAGAACAAATTAGGAACATGAGATATATAAAACTAATGAAGGTAGGAAATAACAAAATAAGAACATTTATCTCACTTACAGAGACTAGTCCAGTGGATTATATAATAGATATTATAGGAACATAGTTCTTGGCTGCGGAGCAGATAGTTTTAGCTTAGTGTCTTGTAAAAACTGGACAGTTTCACCATTCATTACTGATGCACCAAACTAATGAAGGCAACATCAAAAAAAGTTATATTTCAGTGTACTAACACTTTCTCTAGTCGTCAGAAACCTGGTTTTCTTGAGGAAACATTATTAAAACTTTCAAGTCTTTCAGTCAGTATGGATAGTCTAGGCCTAGTTTTCTTACTGTAGGGTTCCAGACAGATCATTTAAGGCCCTTACTGATGCTTAGCCTCATATCCAAAATAAGATGGTCTCTGCAAAATGGGGGACTTGCATATGTAATCCTTCAATCTCATCTTAAGATCCATCTCCTCGGTGTAGCCCTCTCTCCCCTTCCTTTCTCCTTTGATCAAGGATTCCATGAACAAAAGTGTGGATGGAAGCAGGCCTCCTCTTCAGAATCCTGTGCTCTTTATTACCAAGTATGCATATTCTTATGTGATAAATCTCATTGTGGTCTTGCCTCTTCTAATATATAACAAATTTTAACCATAGGCTTTTGTCTTAGTCAGGAGTAAGTGGTATGGGCTCAATAACAAGAACTTGGTAGCTACAGAAGATGTCTAACAACCGCTTAATAAAAGCAAAAACACTTATATATACACATGGCATGACTTTATAGTGCAAGTTTCTATGTAAAAGCTCCCCTGGTTATTATTCTCTTGATATCAGGAACACTTGTAATCCCCTGTAATCTTTACATCATACCCCCCTTTATATCCTTGAGATTTTCCTGCACTGTGGATATAGTCATCAAGATGTTCTCACACGGACACTAACATTTGTGTTTATATATATTAAGGTGTAAGCATTTCTTACCATTTCTTTCTGGTTTGTGATGTGAGATAATCCTACAATGAAATTGTAAGATCACAGCCTAACCTGTAACAAGAAGGGAGAGTCTTTCTCAGCCAGTGACTAAATTAATCTGAGAGGCACTGGGCATCTTTCCACGCTGATGGCTGGTATTGTCAGCCCGTGGAGAATTGTTTTTTTTTTTTTTTTTTCCTTCTATGTGATGGACACAGGGTTCAGCACTTTCGGGAGACCTGGAAAATGCATTTTTATTGTTCTTTTTCATGGATGGAGACACTTTAAAAAGTTGTTTTATTTTTAAAGCTGCTTGATGTTTTGAATGAGGCTCTTTTCTTCTCCATCAGCAAAGGAAATGATGCACCAAGCATGTTAGCCTGAAGCACAAGGAAGGAAATCACAGGAAGATGAAAGCCTGAGATGGAGGGGGCTTAAGAAGAAAGGGTGTGTGTTTCTGCAAGAACTGTGCTTTTCTATCCTTTGAGACAGCAGGAAATTATTTTGGTCTCTTCTGAAAGATACTCCATAGCGAGAGTTCCTTGAAAGTGACTTATTTGTACTTTGCCTCTATATTAGAAGATGCATGTGGGGGTGGGGGAGAGGGGTTTTGTAAATTTTCTTCCCTGTTAATTTCTCTCTTGGCCACACTTTTTTTTTTTTTTTGAATGTTTAAACGCATCCTCAGCCAATCCTCATGCAAGACCGCTTAAGTCACGGCGCTGATCTGTGCCTTAATAGATACTTGACATTTCCGTTTAAGGGTCCTCAGAGCCTCCTTACTTCATGCAGTAATCCTGGTGTGCCTGGTTATGTAGGACGAGCTGACATCTTTCAGCATGATGAGCTGGAGCACTAAGTGCCAATGTGTTATTACACACACACACACACACACACACACACACACACGTGTCATAGAAACATGTCTCCAAGGCTGTTGACTCCATGAAATCCCACAATTACACTTAGATCCCAGAGGCATTAAAATAAGATTTAAAAAATAATCCTGGCCTGGGGCTAAGGAGGTAGGCCAGTTAGTAAAGTGTTTATGTAGCCAGCATGAGGAATTGAGTTAAATCCCTAGAATCTGCATAAAAGGAGCTAAGCTTGAAGGGTATGCTTGGAACCCCAGTGTTGCGTATAAAGACACAGCTAGATCTGAGTTCACTAAGTAATCAGCGAGCTCACTTAGTACACTTAATAAGTTCTAGGTCAATGAGAAGCCTTGGCTCAAAAAAAAATGTGCATGGCACCTGAGATGACACCCACAGTTATCCTCTGGCCTTCACACACATGTGCACATTCACACACACACAAATTCAGGTTGGTTCGGTTTATTTAGGATTGTTGGATGTAACACAAGCACACACAACTGGATGGTTCTGCCAGAGTATAATTCTGAACCAACTTCCCAAGAGAGAAGACCCTTATAGGTCAAGATGTGTTTCAGTCTCTTTGGCAGTCTTAGTTGGCGAACCAGGGTCATAGATAAAGAGGTTAAATCAAGTCAGGGGAATTGTCTTGTACCTGCCAATTTGATGAGACTGTCTAGATTTTATTTATGCCAACCTGTTTCTCTGTGCTGGGGTGGAGATTACAATGGAATTTACCTCTTTCTCTTCTTATGTTTATGACCCCCCTGTATGAATCTAGACTGGTGGACATACAATCACCAAGTAAGACGTGTCTAAATGTAGGTGTTTTTCTTTGTTTTTTGATGTGTGTGTATTTATTTTTTCATCTTGGTCAGTTTTATACCCGCATAGAATGAGTTTCAGTCATGTCACGCCCCAGGGATCTGTGTCATTCTCTCCTCACATTGAAACTCCTCTTCTCAGCAAGTCCTGCTTTCATATCTTCTTTTTGCATGTGACCCACTTAGTGTGATTAGAATTGCTTGTAGGCATGTGTGTGTGTGTGTGGTCATTGGAGAATGAGAAACTTATCAGTGGCTTTGCCACTGAAGAAAATACACTCCTCACCCAACCATTAGTTGCCAATAGTCCATCTGTGAGGATATGTTTATGATCCTCACAGATGCGTAGGTATGCATATATATGGTTTATACATAACCGTATCTATGGTGAGTTCATCATGGTGCAACAAATATGTCACATCCAGAAAAAATGTCTTCTTGCTGCTCATCTCCCCCTCCGTTGGCCCTTACATTCTTTCCACCCCCTGCTTCTGTGACGTTCTCTGCACCTTTGGGGAGGTGAAAAGATGTCCCATCAGTCAAGGGCAACTGCATTAATCTCCACTCAGTTCAGTAAGATGCTTCCCCGATGAAGGCGGAGGACAGAATCAACCTGTGGATGTAAACATGCGTGTTTAGAAGGCAGTTTGGCACCATGATCATTTAGCAAAAACAATCTTAGTAGGTCCCTCACCTATGACTTTTGAACTCCCCAGGCATGCGCTCTTGACCAGGTTTACGGTACTAGGTATGAGTTTTCTCTTGTGGCGTGGTAGATACAGTTTTTAATTGCCATTTATAAATAATCTATAAGGCAGCACTTGCTTTTCCTTTTAGAGTTGCTGGATAATTTATGTTTGGAATTCACATTGTGAGAGTCAAGTTGACCTGTAGGGTATGAACACCCTGAACACACAACACAACACATACCAGGGCAGGGGCATGTTGTTCTAGCTTCATAGACAGCAGGGATGCTTCCTTAGGGCACTCACATCCCCGGGGCTAGGTATTCCAATGTGTGGGATCAGAGAGCTGCTACTCGAATCGGGGCGGTGTCACATGTAAAAGTGCCCTTTGTATCATATGTTCTGCCATCTCCATTCTGAGAAAAGAAAAGGAAACGTAACAAAATCTGAAGACTTGCCGAGGTCCCGTAGCTGTAAGTACATGTGGTCCAGCTAGGGCCCCAGGCGTATTAATATAAAATGGTTATAACCACTCCATGTGCCAACCGGTGATCAAAAACTTCTGCAGCAAGACAAACTTGATGGTAAATATCACCTCAGGACAAAATGATTTCATCTTGTCCTCCCTGCCTCCAGGAGAAATAGTCCTGATATCAGACAATGCATTAATGTCTGTATTCCTCCTGCAGAGAGCCTCCCGGTTTGGCATTTTCATTTGCCCCCTAATTGTATTCTTTCATTGATTTTTTTATCTACATGAAGACAAGAGATGCTGAACAGCATCTCCGTTTGCTCAAAGACTTTTCTAAAGTCGGCCTCATTTTTTTTTTTTTTTTGGTTTTTCGAGACAGGGTTTCTCTGTGATTTTGGAGCCTGTCCTGGAACTAGCTCATGTAGACCAGGCTGGTCTCGAACTCACAGAGATCCGCCTGCCTCTGCCTCCCGAGTGCTGGGATTAAAGGCATGCACCACCACCGCCCGGCTCGGCCTCATTTTTAATACATGAGAGGCTGTGTGCATGGTGGGTCGTTTCTATAATTGCCAGTCTGATGAACCTGCCGCTGTAGGCCTGAAGTCGGAGAACTGTCATTCTAGGCACAATCCAGTATTACTTTTCAGTTAAGGAGCTGCGAGACCTTTGTCCTGAGACGCTGGTTTGACAGCAGGTGCCCTCTGCTTGCGTGTCGGTGTGATGGAAGACCGCAGCGTTCGAAGCACTGGCTTGAGTTGAGCGCTTACTTGCAGTTCAATGCTAAATGACTTTGGGCAAACTTCTGTCTGAGTCCATGTTGCAGAAATGGGATAATTCTACCTATCTAATTGAGTTACCATAAGGTTTAAATAAAATTTCTCCATTGTGCCCCTCATAATGCCTGGCACCTGTGAAGAACTTAGAAATGCCCCCCCCCCAACATGATCTCTATCCCCTGTGCGTGAAAGCTGGGCTGACAGTTTGAGATAGCTTAGGGGAGAATAATGCACCTAGAAGATTTTGATGGTTTAATGGGTGGCTCAACTTGGAAGTTGTAGCTCTTTATATCCACAATCATGTTCATTCATTTCCCATCTAGTCTTTGAGGGTGGTCCATACGTTAGCTGCCACACAGACCTAGTTTTCGGGTTTGTGTGCTTCTAAATATAATCACCAAAATGTTTTCTTTGAGTTTTTAAATTTTCCTGTGTTTTACAAATACTAACTCGTATTCGTTAGTTAGTGTCCAGAAGAATGGCTTTCCCCCTGACATTTTCATGCACATATAATTGTGCTTTGCTCTTATTTTGTGCCCCCAGTATCGCCTGCCATAGTTGACTTCCCTCCTCTCTGAGAACAGTGGCCTCTTTATTTCCGTGGACACATACATGTCAATGTTCTTTCACAGAGAGTTTCCAATTTCTTACTGTGTAATGTGATTGTCACCTTACAGGAGATCCTCAAATAGACGCTCCCCTGCATTTTATTCCCTTTGAGAAACATTCCGTGTGCTCACTGTTTTGGCCATTGCCTAACCTCATTGCTCCTAAACACTAAGTTATTGATTAGCCCCAAAGAATTTCTTACCTAGTGGCTATCAGCGATCTGCCCTACTGCAATGGATCATATTAGATAAAACGTAATTGTAGGGTATTCTATGTGCCTAAAAATCATCATTTTAACACCACAGGCAAAATGGCCCCATGGAAGGTGCTTGTAGCCAGTGTGCAGAAATCCCAGGCAGGGTTTGAAACTGATGTCACATCTTACTGTTATGGTGCTTTTCGACATTTTATTGGAGTGCACTAATCCTTGGTGTGTGAAATGCAGGAAGGGCACTAGGCTTACTGGGATGGTAAAATGTGTAACAAATGAAACACCCCTTAAAGCTTGGTGGATTGTTGCTTGCTTTTCTCCTAGTGCCTAGAAGATGTGTATTAGAAAATGTGAGCAACCCAGCGAAATCAGAACACAGGAAAAACCATGCATCAGCTAAGGCCCCACACATGCCCACTGGTGACATGTTACCGTGGGGACCACTAGGTTCTCTGGCTCTCCTGCTCTCCTCTTCCCTCCATCTCCCAGATATTGCATCCAGCCAAATGCTCCCACTGATATTTTACATTTTAAACTCAAATTAATGGCAGTTTTATCTAGTTTGCTGCTAAAATTGGATCACATGATTTATATTGTTTTTAATCTACTTTTTATAATTATGATATTGCCAAGATTCTAGTTCATTAGCTATTCTCTATCTAATTTTTAATTGTGCACAGTGTTCTGAAGTATAATTATAGCTGGGTTATTTTTTCTTCACTAGTCTCCTCTTCCTGGATAATTAGATTATTTCTATTTTTTTATTATCGAGAATACTGAGATAAACATC
Organism: Chionomys nivalis; assembly: GCF_950005125.1. NCBI lineage: Eukaryota > Metazoa > Chordata > Mammalia > Rodentia > Cricetidae > Chionomys > Chionomys nivalis. The sequence continues at coordinate 27,464,771 of NC_080099.1, read as the reverse complement.
ATTATAATGTGGGAAGAGTAAAACGTTGTGATTTAGGGCACAGGTTCTGGAGATGAGTGCTGTGTGCTCGATGCCTCACAGCCTGTAACCCCAAACAAGTCACCCGGCTCTCAACTGGATCATCTATGAAACAGCAACAAGAGTGATGCTTCCTTTTCAGGGTTTCTAAGCTAATCCATCTCAGGACTGTAGAGCTCATGGACACACAAGTGTATTCTTGTTTAGACCTTCCCTAAACTGTGTGATCAAACACGGTGCTTGAACTGGAGATAACTGGTCAAATTCTGCATCTGTGTAAAGGAACACCTCTGTTTCTGGTCTAGACAATGCCAGCTTCTTCTAGATGTGGTAGGGACCGAAGAAGAAGCTGCCTTTTAGGCTGTGAGCTGCATAACTCCCTGGGACACATGCAAGAGTACACATGCTGGCAGAGGGCAACATTCAAGGGAGTCCCAGTCGTGCGTCGGCTAGGGCTTCTGTGCTCCCTTCGTTCTCCCCGATTGCCTTCAGACTTCTGGGTGTAGGCTTTGCCCTCATCCGCAGCACATGTTCACCCAGTGCCCACACTGCGGGGTCTGTGTATCAGTGACGTTGCAGGAAAATACAGCCCAAGGCAGGGACACTGTCACTTCAGAGCATGCCACAGAGCTGAGACAGAGCCAGGAAATTAACCATGTCGGCATGATAATATTTCGCTGAAAGCCTGCAACTCTTTTTCCCCCCTGTGGTAATATTATCAATTTCTATTATAAATTCATTTCTATCACAAGGGAAGTCTTAAGGTTTTCCTTCCTTTTTCTTCCCTCCTTTCTATTTTTGGTCAAATCCTAAGAAATGAGGGTTGGTTTCTTTCTGCCTGGTTTTCTGGGAAAATGTTGAATGGGATGTGGGGAGGCTCATGGAGAGGAGAGATGGGTCCTGTTTCCTCAGCACCTCTTTGTCACTTTGCCGCCATTGTGCGTTTATAAAATACATTCTGTGATGTGCATGTGCTTATCCCCACTCTTACCACAGCGTCTCAGTGAGGGGAAAAGGCCCTACAATAATTTATCACAGGCTTTAAACGTGTTTTTAAATATAACTTTGGTATCTTTATCAAGGTAATATTATAAGCTAAAATTACCTATTGTGTCTGCAAGCTTGCGTCCCTTTGAACACGGGAGGGGGTAGGTATTTGGCCCAGTTATGGAAACTTTGGAGAGGGTTTAACAAAGAAAAGAAATACAAAGTTCTACAGAATTGCTATGAGTATCTGAACTACAGCGTGTAGTTCTCTGAATACCCAGGTCAACAGCAGGAGAGATGTCTCAGTCAGGAAAGTGCTGTGTTAGTGTGAGGAACCGAATTCAGATCCCCTTGTTAGAAGTCAGATATGGCAGCAAATGCTGTATTCCGAAAGCTGAGGTCATAGAGAGAAGTGATCTGGGGGCTCACAGGCTAGTCAGTCTAGTCAATCTCCAGGAGATCCTGTCTCAGAAACTAAGGTTGCACAATAGAGAATAACCCCAGTGCACAAACATGTGTGCCCTACTCCACAGAAACCCAGAACAGGGTCAAGGGTACCTTCAGGAGTCAGGAATAAGATCATTTGTAACAGGATAGGGATCTGATTGTCCTGGGATTAAGGCAGAGGAAATGGATTAGAAAAAGGGATGTGGATTTGTCTTGGGTAGAATGATGACTTCTCTCACTAGTGATGATGGATGAGATAGGGAACGAGTTACACAGAACTACGGGCTTTACTTTGGATGCCTTTAAAAACGAGATACTCTTGTCTCCACCCGAGATAACTAGGAGGGTAAGGTGTGTATGTACAGTTTAAGGATGGTATGGTTTTCTTTTAAGACTGAACGCTGCGATTTTTAAAATTCAGGGTCCTACACTACAGGCAGCAGAAGAAAGAACTGATATGAATAATAATTAGGTTTGGATCTCATTTTAGAGTTACCACCTAATCTTATTTCGTGAAAGAAGATTGTGAGCTCGTAGGTAATTGCTTCCCTCATCTGCCTTAAGTTCAATAATTCTTGCTCATTGTTTTTAACTCTGTTAAAGAGTGTTTATTAAAATACTAATGAGACCAAAGCTGTGCTGATTAAAAATGGCATTATTTGTTTAAACCTTTTGATATTATGAAATCCATGGTAGATTATGCTGTCAGAAGATGGAGCCTACACTTCAGGTGAGTTGCTTGCCATATGCTTAGAATATTGCTTTCTTCACAGTATTATTTCAGGTATTATGTATAAAAACATATATATATATGTATAAAAATGTATAGTTTTTATACATAAAGGCAATTTGCCCTAAGAGTTTTTGATGGGGTGCACACTCATGGTGATGGCTGTGGTATCTAATAAACAAATGAACACAGATGTGTACCATGCAAGGTGCGTTTGTGTCTGCCATAGGTTTCAGGATGGTTGTGTTTGGGGTTGTTTCCTTCCACTGATACTTCTCCCTCACTGACCCCTAACAGCCGTTCTTCTTATTCAGAGTCGTACTTGGAATACATCTTTCAATTTCTATTTTTTTCTTTCTGTTTTGTATGGTTTCTTGTCTCTGTTATCTTTTTGTTAGTTGTCTCTTTTCAGTCATACGTTGGATGTACTTTTCAAGTAGGCCACTATTTTTATCCTGCTTTTTCTTTGGGAGGTCCTTGGGCTTACCCAGTGACATACATTTTGACCCAGACTGCCAAAGGGCCAGTCAGATCTTTCACACCCCAGTTTCTGATGTACCCCCCCTTTCATTGTCACTGGCTGGGTTCCAGTACCTCCTACCCATCTGAGCAGTCGCTGCTCTCCACGCTCTGTCCCTTTGCTTTTCCTTGTCAGCCCCTTACCACCTTTTTCTCACACCAAGGATTGGCTCCATCTTTCCTTGCCTAAAATCCTTCAACTGCAGTTCCTCGTACAAAAGATGTTGTTCAAGTTTGAGCAGGCATGAAACCTCTGTACAAACTGCTCATTTCCAGCTTCCCTCCCAGCCTCTGCTCCCTGTTCCTCCCTTCACAAATTTCAATAGCCCATTCATTATCGCGACCACATCAAACTCTATATTCTGGGTTTAGGGAACAGGAAGAGCAAAGCCCGGAGCTGGGAAATAATATGGTGATGCTTAAGCAGGGGAGTGATGCCACGAATGGTGCCTGGTGGGTACCAGGGACCCTGAGCAGCAGCTTGTGCCGTGCAGCTGTTGGTGCTGGAGCCTGGATGCTCAGTGTTAAGAATGGCGATCCAGAGATGTAGTGTAGTTGGTATTGGCAGAATGGCTGCCTAACATTTGGGAAGCTCTGCGTTCAGTCCCCAGCATGGCATCAATCTGGTTGTGGTGGCTTATACCTGAAATCTCAGCACTCAGAAGGTAGAGTCAGGAGTTCAAGTACATCCTTTACTACATACCTAGTTTGAGACCACCCCAGGTATCTAAAAGAAACATAACAAACAAACAAACAAACAAAAACCAATGGTGGTATCATGATGAAGGCTTACCTTTCTCACATAACAGCAGAGTGAAGAAATGCCCAGACCCACCCTCACACTCTGATGCCCTCCTCTCTTTCTCCTCCTAGCTTGCGATGGTGATCACTGGGGGCCTCACTGCAGTAGCCGGTGCCAGTGCAAAAACAGAGCTTTGTGCAACCCCATCACCGGGGCTTGCCACTGCGCTGCAGGCTACCGGGGATGGCGCTGCGAGGACCGCTGTGAACAGGGTACCTACGGGAATGACTGTCACCAGAGATGTCAGTGCCAGAACGGAGCGACCTGCGACCACATCACCGGGGAATGCCGTTGTTCACCGGGATACACTGGGGCCTTGTAAGTTGATGAGCTGTGGAGTAGCACCACAGATTCTGTGTGCCTCAATTTCTATTACTCTCTCAGTAGCCACTGCCGGGTCTAGGGTCCAGGTACCACTGTGAGGGCCACTAGGGCCTGCTACTGCTTGACTTTCCAATGCTCAGCCAACATATCATATAAGGGCCTATATGTTATAAGCCAATATATAACATCCAGGTTCACTGGATGGTGGGTAAATGAGTGTATTTGAGGGTTGTCACAGCAGGTGTGGATTTCTGTTGCAAATTTCCCACAATTCCATTCACCATCTAGGAATAGTTGATAATGGTCCGGGTGGTTCTGCTCTTGTGGCAATTAATTGGTTATATCCTGGTGGAACGAGAGGCTATGAGCAAGATCAAAATGCTTGCATCCAATGACAGGCAATAACGTGAGCAATCCTGAGTCACTTGGTGCTCATGGTCGCATCTGTTTCTTTATGAAATAAAAGCACACATAGCTCAGCTATTAGGATGCATTGCAAACAAAGAGTTGAAATTTTTTTTTTCTGGAGAACATTGAAATAAGTCCTCAATCTCCATGTATTTATTTTGGGAAGGGCAGTCTTTGGTTTGTTTCTGTTAACAGAATAAAAGGCAGAATTTGGAAAGAGAGAGAGAGGGAGAGAGAGAGAGAGAGAGAGAGAGAGAGAGAGAGAGAGGGAGGGGGAGAAAGATATTGTCCTCTTACTGGGAAAATTATGCTCGTAAATCACAGAACTAATAGTTGGGGAAATGTAGCTGATTAGGTAAATATGTCCTGCTGACAGTGCTAATGTCTGTAGAGCTAAGGAAAAAAGCGCACTAGCCTAGAAAGCTCTGGTTTTCAGAATAGATGGTTGTTTCAAACTGCTTAATTGTTTATATCACTTTTATGGGTTTTCATCAAGGCCAGCATTAAATGGGGCTGTGAGAAACTTGGAGGCATTTCTTCAGAGCAAAAATATGGGTGCTTTAGTGGGGAAGGTCGAAGGACGGCAGGGCAAAAGGAGTGGGGCTTGGCGTTCAGGAGACGGGATGCTGCAGACTGTGAATAAGCACACGGAGGGAATACGTGAGCATCTAGATCTGCTTTCATGTTAGGACAAACCCCTAACCAGAGCCAAATGGATTGCTTGCTGGGAGTTCATGCTGTGCGAGCCTAAGGATCTGAGTTCAAATCCCTACCACCTGCATGAAGAGCCAGGTGTGGTCTTCAGGGCCTGTAACCCTAGTGCTGGGAATCAAGGGAGGGAAGAGACAGGGGATCCCTGGGACTTGCTGGACACCAGCTGAACCATAGGCAGTGAGCTCCAAGTTCATTGAGAGACCCCGTCTCAGGGAATAACTGGAGACTGGAGAGTATACACTGCATCCTCCTCTGACCCTCATACATGCATATGGGCAAATACACCTGTGCACAGATGTGTGCGCACACACAGACACACAGACACACACACGGACACGCATAGAGAATGAGAGAGCACATGCACGGATTCACATACATGAAAGAGAGATGAGATGAGAGGAGAGACAGAGAGAGAGACAGAGAGAGAGACAGAGAGGAAGCTCAAACGCAAAGAAGGACCCAAAGAAGGATCTAATGGCGCATCCAGACGCTTCCAGCCAATGTGATTAGTGTTCTGAATGCAGATTATGTTAATAATTATCGAATGAGGACAGGCTGTATATTTTAGGGTTCTGGATGATGTGTCTGTGAATCTGAGGATCATGTGCTTGGATAAATACAGTATCTTGTGTTTCACTTAAATCCCTCAGTTGTGAAGATCTTTGTCCCCCTGGCAAACATGGGCCACAGTGTGAGCAGAGATGTCCCTGCCAAAATGGAGGTGTGTGCCATCACGTAACTGGAGAGTGCTCTTGCCCTTCTGGTTGGATGGTAAGTGTCCTTTCCACCCCCAATAATCACACATTCCAGGATGCACAAGCGAATGTCCTATGGAGACTTTAGCACAAAAGACAGTAGCAACAGTGGCTATAATTCCCACACTGAAATAAGTAGCCACTTAAAAACAAATCCTTCAGATCAGAGAAACCAGAGGTAACTTTACCCAGACTTGTCCATGAGTGTATTAAGAACTCCCGTGGAAGTAAGAAGGACCATGGGCTCTGCATTTCCCCCAGGAGAAAAAGAAACAGATATCTGATCTCACACATAACCATAGCAACTGGTAAATGCTGAAATTATTCAATAACTGCCTCCAGGATTGGTACTGTCAACATCCATCTTAGCAGGGCAAATGCCACACGAAGGTACTAGGCTGTTGGAAAAGTCTAAAGAAACACTGAAGGAAATCAAGCCGACTGAGAATTGTAGAATTTGATGAGATTGTGAGAATAAGCCAGGCTTACAAAGCTTCCCATACTTTGACCAGAACGCTTTTGCTTTATGTAATAATTCTATAGGCTTATTGCTCTGTGGGATGCGGTGTTAAAGCATTACTGATGGCACAGGTGAAGCCAGGAAAGAGTGTTAGTTCTTGTTGCTCTGAGTTGGTTTACACCTGTCTGCTTAAAGAAAACAGTATCTTTCAGACTACCTTGTCTGCCCAGGACCCCACACTACCTTGTCTGCCCAGGACCTCTTCTTGACCAGTTTCTTTATTGTCAGTGGTGACGTCTTTATTGTCAGAGTCACTAAGACCCTTCTCTTCTTATTCTGATTCATTTCTCCAAAGCTTTGAGTCACCTGATTGCTCACCTCTCTGCCTTGACCTTTTTGGTCCTCCACTTCTTCAGTGGCCATCTCTCCCACTTGTCTTACTAAAGGACTCTTCCTGATCCTTTTCGTCCACTGCAGCGTTTCTCGGGTTTCAGTCTATTCTCCTCTCCTCTCACATAAACACTCTCTAGGAACTTCATTCAGACAGTTACCTGCTGCTTTCCCAAGATCTTTATCTTACCCTCCCTGAGCCCTAATGTGACACAATTACCTGTTAGTTACTCCAACCTTGGTAATCTGTGATCACAATGTCACCCACCTTGTGGGGGTAGAATTACTCTTTAGTGTCAGCAAGGAACGTAGGTATGGGCCTTATGACTGACATAAGGGAGAACTTTTAATCCAGGGCCCTGGGGAAAACATACAATGAATTGATCAGGCCCATGGTGAAGGCCAGAAATTGGTCAAAGTCTGATTCTAAAAGCAAAGTGTGGGAGCTAGGTAAGAAATGGAGTTGGGGGTGCAGTCTTTTGTTGAGGGCCTGAGGATGGAAAGACCACGGGGGTAGTTCCAGCATGCCCAGCAAAGCAAATGTTAGGAAACTAACCTACCATCTGCCTCTCAGCCCCTTGGATCTGAGTGCAAGCCAACATCTCTTAGATGCCAAAGTAGAGATGTCAGATTATCTTTGACTCCTTTTGTTCTCTCAACTTCTATATCAGCCTTCTGCCAACACCGGCCCTTGCTTTGTGGTGAGGAAAGAGTCTGGTTGAAGTGACAGGGTTCAGGGAGCCCCAAGATCTCTGAGTTAAGAACTGCAGGCGTTTCACTTTGAGGTTGCCTCATCTTAAGGTTGAAACATTCCCTCGTCACCTGGAGGTCACGATGTGGGAAGGTGGAAGCCACAGCCTGGGACTATGAGTTTAGGAGGCAAACAGATGGATCCACTCTGTGGGTCCCTTGGAACCTGCCCTCAACCACTTCCTCTAGGCCACAACAGATGTTACTTAATAGAAGCTTCCAGACACTTTTTCCTCTGTGGGTAACTGAATTCCCAAGTTAAATTTCTCCATTGCAACATCATATTTGTATTGTTATTTTAGATGTTTCCAAAGGTGAACTGGCATTCCTGTCTCACACACACACACACACACACACACACACACACACACACGCATCTCAGCCAACCATCTTTCCACTGCTTGCTTACATTAGACTTTATTCATAGCCAATATCTTAAGAGCATCCCTGGAAATTATGAGGGACCATGATAGGTTATTAGAATTAGACCCTGAGAAAGTGAGAACCTTGGTCAGCTGTTAGCTGGCCCTAAGTCCATAATTCTTTCAGTAATGTTATTATATTCTGCTAAGTGCAATAGGATGTCCTAACACGGAGTGATTAGAGCTATTTTTGTATCTGCTCTCCTCATCACCCATGAACAAGGCAGGCAAATGTCGCTTATCATTGAATCTCAGTACTTAGCACAATGCCTGGCATGTGGATGATTCTCGGTTAATCACTAATCTGAATCATCTCTCAAAGGCTTTTATGGCTCCAAGAGCCTGTGGAAGAATCTTTCCTGTTGGTGGATAGTTTGAAACCACCAGAGGAGACTTAATTAGCTCACCAACTGCCTTTGTGGGTAGCCAGTAGTTAGGGAAAATGTATTTCTTACGCTATCCAGAATAAACATTTAGAAGACCATCTGGTGTTCTTATCTAAGCTCCAGTTTCAGAGAACTCACAGTCTGTCTCTTTAGAGAGAGGACAATGAAAAACATTAGGGAAATCCCGTTATGTGGGGAATGCTGTTTGCACTAATTATGAGTCCAATAAATATTCTAATGATTATAACTCCAATAAATCAGAGACTGTAAGCCCAAGTTACATAGCTAAGTGAAGCAGAAAACAGTGGGGTGTTCACTGATATATGGAGATTTTGGAACCACGTCTTAACTTTCATCCACACAAGATTAGAATATACATGCCTGCCCTTGCTAAGGACAGCTCCTAGGGTGAGGAGAAATGTCCTAGTGACTTGTTGGGTTCTCTTCAGGGAATGAGTCTGCCTCAGAAATGTTTATTGATCCTTCTTGAAAATGTCTCTTTCCTTCTGGAACAAAGATTAATTCCTGTAGGAGTCTTTCTTAGGCCATGCTATTGCTAACTCAAATACACACAGTTTCAACCTAATGCCCTGTTACATCCTTTGGTTATTCATCTATTTATTTCATTTATTTTACATACCAACCTCAGTTTCCACTCCCTCCTCTGCTATATCTTAAGAAAAGAAGCTAGAGATAGTCAGTAGTCTTTGAGTTTTCTGTGGGAATCAGATGTTGCGGATTCTCAGTGAGTATTGTTGACGTACAGTGCGTGTAAGGCACAGGGAAGAACGCCTAGGAGTATGTACATAATAATTTTATGTAACTCTACATTAGGGTTCAGTTTTTATTATGAAAATTTCTTAGGACCACTATCCTGCTGTCTCTGAGTACATCTTGACATTTGGGCTTATCAGGTCAATAATTCAGTCTGAAATCACTCATATTAAAGATGATGAACCTTTTGTGTTCTAAAATGCCCTTAATCTAATTTTCTCACAGCCCTGTTCCCCAAATCTCTCCCTCCCTTTCTGTTGTCCCTGTTTTCTTCCTCTGCCTTCCACGGTTCTGGCTGGTGGCCCATCTAATTTTCCAAGTCTCTTTGAATTCAGGGCACAGTGTGTGGTCAGCCCTGCCCTGAGGGTCGCTTTGGAAAGAATTGTTCCCAAGAATGCCAGTGCCACAACGGAGGAACGTGTGACGCTGCCACAGGCCAATGTCACTGCAGCCCAGGATACACCGGGGAACGGTAAGGACACACTTGAGTTCCTGTGACTCTTCGTAGTGAGTTAGAAGGACAATTTGGAGAGTCAAGGGAACATGCTCAGTAATATGCATACGTAACTACTATATAATATTCCAGAAGCATCCAAAGGTGTTCAAAGAGCTCTGTCCTTGTTGAATGTATAGAAACCGAATCACAAAATAGCCAATACTGAATTGTAGGAAATTAGAGAAAAACAGGAAGGAAGTTAGAAAAAGGACAATAGAACATGAGCTATTCGGAGCCTGTGATGAACGTGTTGTTCTGAAACGTGGAGTACTTAGGACTTTACATTTTCATTATTTTTAGATGGGTTTGGGGCATGGCAGAATGAGAAAAGGGACAAGGCCCTGGACAGATTGGTTTTCAAACAGGACATGTCCTTCGGAACTTAGACGAAATACCGTCTCTTTCTCAGAATGGCCTTAAGAATGCTTTTTATTTCCAAAATTTTGCTCTAATTTTATGACTTTTGATTAGCTACTATATGCTTTTCCACCTCTCCAGGAACTGTCTAGATTTTCTTATTAAATGCATTTCTTAAATAGTTTATAAATTAAAATAAATTCTCTTTCAGTCTCTAACTGTGTATTTTCTAGATAAAGAGAAACTCGCTTTCACATTTCTGCTTCCTTACTCTTTCTCTTGCCAGTTTTGATATTAATTTATTTAAGCAAATCCTGAGATTGTTGAGTTTTGCTACAATAGTATCCACCACTAAAGATGAGTCATCTTTAATGATTATCTTGTTTCTAACGGTTAGCTTGTTTCCTTATTGGACCGATTGGAAGCTCTGAGTTGATTTTGACGAGAAGGAGGTCAATGTGACAAGTCCAGGCTTATTCTGCTTTATTGAAATTATCTTCAAATAATTTTTTTTGTCTACAATTTCTGGTTGTTACCTCATGCAATATCGCCTCCTCGGTCCTTCATTTTCTTAAGGTCTTTTGTTAGAAGTGTCCACTTAATTTGACTAAAAGCCGTTTTGTTGTTTACTTAGTATTTTGATGTAGGAACTACCGATATCTCAATGATATGCTCTGCAATATAGAACTAGGCTACTTCTTGTGGTTTTGTTACCCACGGCCTAGTTCTCAGCTGTGCTTTGGATAGATGAGGTCATTAGATGATTGATTAACAGGACCAGAGAAAGAGGGAGGCACAAAACCAAGCAGGATCCTAAGTGATTATTTCTATAATGTTTTAAGCTCTAGAGACATTTCAGTGCAAAATTTCACTTAGAGATTTAACTTTAAAAGCAGCAGAAAAACATCACACCTACCAGACCACCGAGTTTCTGCTCAGCTGACTAGGAACACAGGGGAAGAGAATAATACCTCATTTTCAAGTAAACTTTTGAAACTCAAAGGCAAGGGGAAAAACTGAAGCGGGGTGGGGCGATTGATCTTCTACCCATGCTTCTGTGATGTCATCAGTGATAACGTGTGGTTACTGTTTCTCATTGCTATCCTAGTCTCTGTTTTAAGTCATTGCCATACACAATCCAGGGGATGAGAGAAAGCACATTTTTCTCTATGAGAGGACACAGTGAGTGGCTGACTGTGGGGCCATTTGTTGCGGGAGGTGGAGAGGAGACCCAAGGGTGGGAATCATAAGTGCCCCTTCACTTGTCTTGAGATGTCAGTGCGCCCAGAACACTGTGATTAGCAGGGCCGCTCCACAGTGGTTGCCACCACAGGCAGCTGCCAGCAAATATAGCCAGGATGTGGGGAGGCCAGCCACCCTACCACAGGGAGACAAATGGTGCACCCTGCAGCCTACCAGGACAGCACAAAGGATGACAAAGAAGAGGCTTTGAGGTTTGTGGAAAGACCCAAAGGGTGCTGCGGTCAGAAGATGCAGTACAGGGAAGTTGGTATCTTCACAGAGCTCTGCTTGAAGATGCCTTACAAGGTGTTAATGGTGTGTCACAGGCTTCCTCTGTGGCATTTGATGATAGGACACGGACATGCCTGCAAAGCATGATTAGTGAGTGTTCATGACTCAGTAATGGAGTGTGTTATTGTGAACCCCAAGACAGCCCTGCCAGACCTGTGTTCTGTACGACTCTGAGAGTGAAGAAAGACCAGGGCAATGGCACAAAGTCGGGGACTGCTGCTCAGCATTGGAGGAGCACAATGCTGGTCTTCAACAAAGGGGTATTCTCCCCTCTCTGTGATTGTGGAAAAACTGGCACCTTCAAAGTGCCTTTGGCTTTCCCCCAGGCCAGCAGCTTCAGATGCCACAGAGGCAGGCTGCTGACCCCTGGTGTCCAGGTCTGATGAAGAATGAGAGTCCTTCACACCGAATCACAATTTGGCTCAGCTCTTCTGGTCACTCTGGGAATTGATGTGCTCCAAAGAACAAGGAGCTGCCAACCCCACTTACTTCCTCTTCCTTAAATTTACAGTCCAATGCAAAGTAGTGATCAGAATGACATCAGTAAGGATGTGCCCCATTAATTAGTGTTTTATCAGTTTATATCTACTTAATGATTGTCCTTTCTCATAACTCTAGAACATTACTAGAAATTTCTTTGTTTCTTTTGTTTGTTTGTTAGTTTTTTGTTTTTCAAGACAGGATTTCTCTGTGTAACAGCCGTGGCTATCCTTGTAACTCACTTTGTAGAACAGGCTGGCCTTGAACTTTCATGTGCCTCTGGCCTCCCAAGTGCAGGGATTAAAGGCATACGCCACCACCACCCAACTCTCTGCTCTCTTTCTTGAGAAAATGTATCAGCTGATTCCTAATATAGCCTTTCTTGTTTCTTGTGGGGTCACAAAAGCAACTCGAAGGGCATGAAAGGAAAATGGTCTTAAGCTAGAGACCAACTGGAAGGACATTTCCACTCCGTGATATTTATTTAAGGTAGAAAACGTTCTGTATACGTGCATTGAATTATCACACTCTACCTTATACATTTGCACACAGTTAAAGCAGTGATGGGGAAAAAACGTGGGCAAAGTCTCTACTAGAAAGCTGCCCAACTGGGTTTGGCAGGTAGAAATGCATACCTATTACTGACAGGGAGGTGCTGCACTGACACAAGAAGCAGCTCCCACAGTGACGGCCTGGACAGCAAATCCAAGTGTATGAGTTCCGAATTTACAGTAGAAACTGCTAGATGTCTAATTAAAGGCTAGAAAGGTAAATACAGGCCAGGACCAACTATTATACCTTTTACGTTGCGAGAGAAAGAAAACACTGTGCCAAGACACAATGAGGCCCTGCACTCTGCTTCTCTGTGATGCTGGCGACATAACTTTCTGAGACATTCGACTTCCAACAGCCTTTACAGCTTATTGAAATAAACCACATTAAAATTAACTCAAGATGCAGCCTTTTCCTAACTAATGTTTATGTATTTACTGTGTGTGCTGGGTGTGAGGCGGGATGTGGAACCTGTGTGGGGGTCAGAGAGCAATATGTGGAAAACAGCTCATCTTTCAGTCATGTGGCTTCTGGGATCCAGCTCAGGCCACTGGGTATCTTTATACCCTGAGTCATCCCACCAATCCAAAATTTAGCAATTGTTTTGTTTATAAATTCACAGAAGAGGGTGAGGAAGTGGTATTTTTTAATGTTTCTTCCATTGGCATTGAATTGCAAGGACATCCCTTCAGACATATTGAGAAGCTCTCTTGCCAGCTATTAGCAAAAGCTTAGATTAGGTCCAATCTCTGTACCTTATGAAGTCTTTCTTTAAAGTGTACGCTTTAAAGGGAAAAAAAAATCAGTTGACTTGGTTTACTAAAGCATCTTGAAGGTTAAAAATATTGAGAACCTTTATTTAAAAAAAATACTCTGGTCTAGAAATAGCCATATGCGTTCAAATGTAGCTCTAAAGTCTCCATTTGAATTTATTTGAAGTACTCACTCAACTGCTCCAGAATTTCTTTAGTGGTTAAGCAGTTAGAGGTGGCAGCTGACAAGCGCACTTGGAGATGGTCAAACCTACTCCTAGGAGGGCCTTTCCCTTTCCTCCATCATACTCAATGCACACTAGAGCCAGAGTCAGCCAGCAAAATGTCAGCAGGCTCCCAAGGCTCTCCCTCTATACTTAGAATCCCAGTGTTGGCGGTCACCACACCCTATCATTATGCCAAGCCTGGTGGAAAGTCTGTTTCTCTTGGAACTGTTTTTCTGCCGTTGCTCTTTTGTATGCCTTGCTGCTTGTGTTGTTCACATCTGGAGAATGCAATACTGACCTGCCTTTTTTTTACTGGAGACTGGCATGACTGGGAAGCCACATGAGAAGTGGCTGCCGAGATAGTGCTCCCTACCGAGGTGAGCACTCCTCCAGGTGTGTGATGTCGTCTCTGTCTTCTTGGCTGAGTGCTCCTCGTCACCTCACATCACCAGAAAGAGAGCTGGCTCTCCCCAGTAACTACCCATGCTTTCCACAGAGCAGTGATAAGTCTTTAGTCCTCCAGCATCAGCTTCCTACCTTGTCCAACTTACCGAAGCATCTCTCTCCTTGACAAAAAAAAAAAAAAAAAAAAAAAAAAAAAAAAAAGAAGAAGAAGAAGAAGAAAGAAAGAAAGAAAGAAAGAAAGAAAGAAAGAAATTGTTAGAAAACCCAAAGCCTTCTTATAACCTACAAACTGGGATGAAGGACATCTGATGTTGGAATCTCAGAATTCTTCGAGTCGTTGTTTTTATTTAGTTCTCTCTTTTACACATTTATGGCTGCTAATGCTCTTATCCAGAGTGATCCATCTCTTGGCTTTTCTGCCTATAGTGGAACAAACATGACATACTATGGGCTCAAAAAGCATTTCAACTTGTGCATGGTTAGGCCCCTTTGAACCAACTGTTGGTCTCTTGTTTGAACAGGTGTCAGGACGAATGTCCTGTCGGGACCTATGGAGCTGGCTGTGCGGAGCCCTGCAGGTGTGTTAACGGAGGGACATGCTATCACGTGAGCGGAGCCTGCCTGTGTGAAGCAGGCTTCGCGGGCGAGCTCTGTGAGGTGCGTCTTTGTCCCGAAGGGCTGTACGGCATCAAATGTGACAAGCGGTGCCCCTGCCACCTGGACAACACTCACAGGTGAGTGCCAGCTGTCCCTGGGAAAGCATTGTCTATTAAAACTCTAACTTGAGTGTCCAGGGCGTGGCAAGGATGGCCTCTCATCGACAGAAATCATCAAGTTGAAGGACATTTTGTTTTTTACCTAGTGACTGAAAGCCCCTGTTGGAAGGGCTAAGGTTATTGGTTGTTGGTGGGTATTAGGTTATTTTATCTATGGGTGGGGACTGGTAAAATGATTCTGCTGAGATAAACAGAACTTTGCCCTAAGAGGTTTGTGTGACATTCCCAGAGAAGCAAAGAGAACAAGGAGGGACAGGGGTTAAACTGAGGGCGGGATGTGGAAACACCGCACTTACTGCAGCGTCTTTTACTTCAGAGCACAGCTGGGGGAGGAAGGAAAGGCTGCAGAGAGGAAGTGGGCAGGGTTTGTGAACGCGCTTCACATGTGGCTGTCACATGTGGAATAACTTTCAGAACTGATTGCTCTGACCAAAAAAAAAAAAAAAAATAGCTCACAGGGGTCTTTCAACTCAAAAATCTCTTCAAAAATCTAGGAACAGGAAACCACACTCCTGTCCACCCTACTGTGCCTTGTTTGTACGTGAACAAATATCTTCCCACCTATTCTTTTCCTCTCCCCTTCTTTACAGACCAGACACATGTAACTTAGAATTCCCCGCCTGTTTGTAGACTTCTGGAAAAGATAAATTGGACAAGAATGTAGCGCAGCATCCAACAGTTCAGATGCTAGGAGAAAGACTTCTGTTTGATTCAGTGCAGATGGGGCTCCATTTGTATTCAGCCACACCAAATCCCAAACACATGAGAGCTAAAGGGGAACCAAGGTGTGTGATTGGTCGATTCTTTAAGCCGTTGTTATGAACACAAGAAAAATGCATTTTGTATTGTAGTGTGTGTGTGTAAGAAGTATGCTCGCCAAGTGATTCACGTAACTTTGTTATGGTCAACTTTGGGTTTCTTTTCATTGAAACATATTGTTATCTTGTACATGAAACATTTATATAGTAAGTATGCAAAGATTTATTTTCAACTTTCTGATATGTAAGGAGTTGGTTCGATTAAACGCAAATCATGAGTCTGGCTTCCTCTACAGGAGGGCAAGCCTCATGTAGCACCATCACCAGCAGACTGCTTTGTCATATGTGGATACAACTGAAACCAAATAAAGCAGAAAACCTGCATGAAAGTAGACCTCCCTTCTGAGAGAAACTGGAGAAGCATTGAGACTTGGTTTTGGTGGAACTGGGCATCTAGATGCAGGCAGAAGATCTGTCCCTTCCATCATAGGACTGTGGAGCTCTTGACATAGGCCCCATCAGACTAAATGTATATACTCCAAAAAAGAAGTAGATGCAGTTGTTTGATAATTAAATAGATCAAAACAATACCTAAACGACATGTATCAAATATTCAGAAGATTTAGAAACAACTCAAATGCTCTTAGTCATAAGAACTATTTTATTATTTATTTCTTTATTTATTAAAGATTTCTGCTTTCTCCCCGCCACCGCCTCCCATTTCCCTCCCCCTCCCCCATCAAGTCCCCCTCCCTCGTCATCCCTAAGAGTAATCCGGGTTCCCTGCCCTGTGGGAAGTCCAAGGACCACCCACCTCCATCCAGGTCTAGTAAGGTGAGCATCCAAACTGCCTAGGCTCCCACAAAGCCAGTGCGTGCAGTAGGATCAAAACCCATTGCCATTGTTCTTGAGTTCTCAGTAGTCCTCATTGTCCGTTATGTTCAGCGAGTCCGGTTAAAAGATTAGCTTTTCCAAATTTCTATTAAAGCTAGTTAAATGTGGATTACATGAATCTATCATGTTGGCTCCACAGCTGGAGCCATCTGTTAATTCTTATCTCTTGAGCATCCCTGTAAAATGCAGGGCCCTTTCAAAGAAAAAGGGCTTAGAATCATTGCTTTAATTGAAAGCCTAATTCGCTTTCCTCTCATCTAATAAAGCAAGTACAGATTTGTCGTCATATATAATTCATGCAATAAACTTATCCAAAGCTTTCTGTGTAATTAATCATATATACAATGCAATGTAAATTACTAGTTTACATAATGTCTAGGTTCTGCTCATGCCCATACTGACCTATGAGAGCAGCACACTTAAGGAGGGTTGGGGATAGGCTAGCATTGGTCGCATCACAATAAACATATGATGCCAAATTGTGCAGCCTTAGTAGCCGATGACTTTCTGCAGTGTAGGTTAGGTTCATCCTGGGGGGTCTCGTCTGCTGTTTTCTGTAGGGACACCTGGCAGGTCCATTGGAAGCTGACTGGTCCTGGAAATCCTCACTCCGTGTCTGGCATTCAGTTAGATGACAAGAGTGACTAGGCACATGGAGTCTCCAGAAGGGTAGCCTGGGCTCATTTTAGCCAGCTGGCTTCTAAAGGCAACAACAAACAGGGCAGGCTCTAACATCTAAATACGTTTAAGCATTTGGTTATATCATGTTGCCCAGTCTTTAAGATGAAGCAACCCTCACAAGAAAGCCCAGGTTCAATAAACTCTATTTTATTATTTGGAGACAAGGTCTCATGGTATATCCCTGGTTGACTTGAAACTTGCTATGTAGACCTGACTGTCCTTGATCTTGGCCTCCACATCTTTAGGAGAGGCATTTCCCAAAGCGTAGCCATTTTATTTTGTAATCCATTAGTTAGTTGAGATTAATTTAAATATACTTACTGGTAATATTAATATATAAATATTATTGAACCCAAAGACATTTTTGCTGACCTAGACTTTCAGGTGGAAAACTAACTTTTATAGTGGAAATGATTTAGAGCAAGAAAATAGAATGAGTTTACTTAGACTGCACATGGCATATGTCTACTAGTCCTTGTTAATAAGGACAGTCAGTAGCCGTTAGCAGACACTATTGCCTGAGTTGGCAAACCCCACCTGTTCTAATTTGTTTTCCTAAAACTGTGATAAAGAGCACAGCTAAAAGCAACTTGGGGAGGAAGAAGTTTGTTTCAGCTTCTGGTTCCAAGTAACAGTCTGTCCCTGAGGAATGTCAGGGTAGAAATCCAAGCATGAACCTTGAGCAGAAATGTTGAGGAAAGGGTGCTTATGGGCTCCATCTCTTCATGCTTACCTAACCCTGTTATATAGTCCATACCCACTTGCCTAGGGATGGTGCCACCCACAGTGGGCTGCTCCCTTCCGTATCGGTCATCGATCAAGAAAAGCCCTCACAAGCCTAGCCAACCCGATTGAGTGAACTCTTCAATTGAGGTTCCCTCTTCCCAGGTGAACCTAGGTTGCATCAAGCTCACAGTCAAAACCAGCCAGGAGACCGCCCAATTGCCATTGCATTTGAGTGCAGACCTCATATAAGGAAAGGAATAAAAGAAAGCTCAATAACTCATGATGGTTTAATAAATATGTCTTTTGGGGCTTGAACTCAGGACCTCACACATGCTAGGAAGTACTTTATTACTGATATAGCCCTAGCTCTTTTTGTAGTTTTTATCTTGAGACAGAGCCTCATGAAATGCCCAGACTGACCTTGAATTTACTGTATGGCCCAAATAGTCCTTCAACCGACAATCCTCCTGTCTCAGCCTCCTGAATAGCTGGGGTTACAGGCCCATGTCACGAGCCTCAGGCAGTATTATGTGCCATTGGACTCCTGTTACAAGTTAGCTATTAAATCGAAGAAATACTTTTTTAAAGTAGCTTTAATTATGTGCATATATAAAATAACAAATATTTCCATATGTGCATAATTATATTTTCATGTGTAAAGCAATTTGTTCTTTTGACAGAAAACAGGTACGAAGTAACACCCTTCCACCTCCAATATTCCACATGTTGGTCTCATTATCCATTAACTGCATGAGTGAGAGCCCAGTGAGCACCTTCACACTGCTGAGGTGTCCTACGCCTAATTACAAGTTGCAGAATGCTAATCCCGGTGTCAAGCATTGTGAACATCAGTGCATTGGACTGCCTCACTGGGGTCCCTTCAATATCTTTTTCTCTGTCCCCCCCCCCGCTCCCAGTTCACATTCATATATTTTCTTCAGCATTCATGCCTATATCATGAATAATATTTCTGATTTTTAATTGTAAGCCATTTTCTACCAAAGTGTGTCCTTTCCTTTTTAGCAGGTTAAGATAAGGTAAAACATTTTATTTCCTTTTGCTTCTCTCAGATTTAAGGTTTTACTCAAATAAATTTGTCTGGGTTTCACAGCCTTGCCGACTTTGTATCACAGCATTAAATCCTAAATTTTAGCAATTCCTTTTCGCATTGAGTCTCTCCCGAAGGCTGCCAACAAATTTCCTTTCCTCTCCATTTCGAAACACACTGACAAGGCTGTGTTGAACTCTGATTCTGCCACTACTACATATGTGAACCTCTGAACAAGCTTTACCCGTTCCAGGCCTCGGTTTCCTCGCTTATGAAATGGGACCATGCCTGCCACTTTAGGTGGCCATAGGGACTGAGATAAAGAATGCATGTAGGTAGTTTAGCAGGAGGCTAGCACCAGGTCAGTGCCTTGTAAATGCCATTGTTAGTGCCTGTCTTCACCTAAGCGAACCTCACGGGTATTGGAGGTAATTCCCTCTATGACTAACATGTTTAGGGGAAGCCCTGCCTTTGGACACGGGTACTTGTGCCATGCCTCAGAGATGCGAGGGAGAAGCAGGGATGATATGAGATCCAGATCTGAAGGTGGTGATGTCGTTTTCATCAATTCACCCTGCAGTCTTTGCTGTGAGCCTACTATGTGCAGGGGATGGGCAGCACAAGCGATTTAACTCCTGTCCTCCTAGATCATGTGGCGTGGTGGGAAAGGAATGTGTGGGGTAAATAAGTTCAGGCTCGACAGGTGAGCCAAGGAAGGGGAAGGGAACTTGGGAGGCCTACTTCAGTCTTCCTGGGTGGAGAAGGCATCTGGGAAGAGGGCTGTTTCAGCGGAGACTGAGGACAAGATGGACAGAGAGACAGGTGGAAAAAGGAAGGTGTCTCTTAGGACGTTGGAGCAGCCCCATGGAAGTTCTTGAAGGACAGAAGTCTGGATGCTTTTGCAAGCTGAAAGACATGCAGTGTGACTGAGGGTGGAGATGAAGAGAGAACCATATGGCAGGCCTTTCGCCATTGGGTTGGAGCAGGTACAGAAATGGCGATGGCCAATGCCGAGGCTTCATGATTGTCTTAGGGCGGCTCTATCTCTGGCTTCACGAGGACACACTAGTTGAGCCTATTGTCCTGGGGTAAATTTTAGCATTTCCCTCTCCACTCTTAAGAAGTCCTGGCTTAGGTAACAAATAGTACAATCATGTCAGCATATTAGACGGTAGGGGTTTTATCCCAAGTGTTGTTTAGTGGGGAACTTTTGACAAGCTTTAAGGAGGAGCTGTGGTGTGATTGATGCTTTAGGTGACAAGGCATGTGTAGATACAGGTAGGAAGGCTGTTTAGTTCAGGTGGTAAGATATAGAACAATATAGCGAGATATGGATAGTCAGTCTATAGTTTTGAGTTGGCGTGGTTAAGTGCTAGTAACAGTTAGATATGGGTGATGAGGCTGAAGGAGAGACCAAGAACGATTCTCTGCCCTCATCAGCGACCTTTCTTCTTGAAGTAGATGGGAAGTAACACAGAGAGCCCCAACTGGACAGTGTGCAGAGTGAGAGACTTGGGTGCACTCAGTCCCAAGTGCGACGTTTCATCAAATTCCTACCCTCCAGGCTCAAGGAGCTGTGCAGAACAGGAGAAGGAGAGTGTAAGAACCAGCGGTGATGGAGGACTCCTCAGAAAGACCAGTTAGCAAATTTCTAGATGGAAATGAGATCTTGTCATTTGCCCTGTTTAAGGAGAGGGTTTGGGCTTCGTGGGGGCATGAGCCAATCTCCACACAGTTTTTCTATTGTCGGTGAGTTAGATTGTCAGCGTTTTCCTGTGCCGAGAAGCACACGTTTTAAGCCAGCATGCCACAGAGGGCCTATTGTGTCCGCTCACTTGCATGAACATCTTAGCACAGCTGATGTGTCCATTTGCTGTGGGGTAACAGCTGGCTGCCTGGCCTGTCAATGTGGCTACTGTTCCAGGGGGCAGCTGCTGCTGTACCACCAGGTAGATGGGTTGGAGGCAGAGGCTTGTTGGCAAGGTCGCTGCTTTTGGAATTCCTTGGCTATTACACAGTGGACTTGTGTCTTGTGGTGCTGCCTTCTTATTGAGTTAGGGCTTTCAGTTCAAGACAATTAAAAAGACTTTTAGACAAAAGGATATGGTTATTGTAGCTACTTGGCTAGGGCACAATGCTGATTCAATTCACTGGCTCTGTAGTAATACTCAAGCATTAATTAATTAAATGCACCACCATAAGAATTAAGTTTAAATCATGTTCGTGGAATCACCTGCACATTTAGTGACTATTGAGAAAGCAACATTTGCACATGGCTGAAGTGTCATGTTTACCCAGAATGACTTGTGCCTTTCATCTGTGTCTCTCAGCTGTCATCCCATGTCTGGAGAGTGTGGCTGCAAGCCGGGCTGGTCTGGACTCTACTGTAATGAGACATGCTCTCCTGGATTCTATGGGGAAACTTGCCAACAGATCTGCAGCTGCCAGAATGGGGCTGACTGTGACAGCGTGACGGGAAGGTGCGCCTGCGCCCCTGGATTCAAAGTGAGTACCTTGGCCTCTGGAGGCAGGACAGGGATGCGCAGTGTGGAACAAACACGTCAGCAGCACCATTTATGTGAGCTGCCGTGAAGCAGAGTAAATGCGACTGAACCTTTTATAGCATCCATGAGAGAAGAACTGTCTGAGATTAGTAACTTTAGCATCCCATTGATGACTGAGAACACTAATAAAACCACCAAGATGTCATTAAGGTTTGCTGTTAGAACTCATCAGGAAGTATGACCCATTATAATTACTCCTTATGTAATTGTCTTATTGTGACCTATAGACAACAGAGAGAGAGTTTTTCCATGTGGTTATTGTTAGTTTTTTTTTTTTTTCTTTTTTCCTCTGTGCAATAGCCCAGGCTGTCCTGGAACTAGCTCTGTAGACCAAGCTGACCTTGAACTCACTGAGATTTGCCTGCCTCTGCCTCCCTAGTGCTGGAATTAAAGGCGTGCACCACCATCGCCCAGCCTAGTTATTATTTACAACAGATTCTGTTTTAGCTCCTCAAAATTTAAAGACACAGCCTGCATTAGTTCTGATTCATGATACGTTCACACGCTATATATGCACAAAGTTCTGAAGTCCCTTTGAGAGTGTAGCGTCTACAAATGTACCTGCACAAGGGAGCAGAATTGTGCCTGTGGTCCCCAGGACTTTCTTAGCTATTGAAAAGGGGATGTGGTGGCTGTGCTTTCTTTCATCCCATTGTAAAGATAGTATTGAACTCTGGAGAATGTTGATGATCATCACATAAAAAGAGTGGACCCTAAAGTTGTAGAGCAGAGAGGACCTTCCCAGAGATTTCTGATTAGAATCACAATCCTTTGGCTGACCCCTGAATTAACTTTCTCTTTAAAGTCTTTTGAGTTTTTGAAAAGTGCTGTCCCAAGTCACCTTTGGTAGCTCTGTTCTGTGTTTAATGCCTACTGTGGATAAACTGAACCATACCACTGGCTGAGTATCGTTTTAATTCATCTATTTAGAATATGGCATGCTATACGAGGAGGCCCATGAATCATTTAGAAATGATGTGAAGTTTGTGTTTATATTTTTGCTGATAATAACTTTACAGTTATAATTTATTTTTATATGTCTACTCGTATAACCAAGGGAGAAAGGTTTGTTCTGTTACAAAGATAAATCTAAAGAAGTCAGCAGGCTTTTGGCGTGTCCTAGTTAATATTTTATCATAAACATGGACTAGCCAGTGTTGCACTTGAATATGTACAATTTGTATAAGAAAAAGCATTGAGTGTTAAAATGAGAGAGAAAGCCCAATTAGCGCGCCACAGTGTATTTTTGTTTGTGCTGGCATGGTTTCGGTTGGAAAAAGTAGCCGCATTTTGCTGTTTGTGCTCATCTAGGGAATTAACTGCTCTAGCCCGTGTCCTCTGGGAAGCTATGGGATAAACTGTTCCTCTCGTTGTCGCTGTAAAAACGACGCTGTCTGTTCTCCTGTGGATGGCTCTTGTATCTGTAAGGCAGGTAAGAGTATGGGTGTCTGAATCTTTTGTAGATCCTGGTCCTGTCCCCTCCTAGAGTCACTGGAAGGACACACGGATGAGGGCTCTAGCTCGAAATCCACTAAACTCAGTGTGACCTCATCCTCCCTCATCCTTCCTGAGGCCAGGAAAGAAACTCGTATTTGGTCATCTCTGAAGCTGCTGCCAGCTCAGAGTCTGAGTCCATGACTTTGGGAAGGTAAACAAGCAGGCATGTCTGTGCCCCCAAATGGCCTGACTTGGAGGCATGACAGGAAATGCAGCCAGCACAGATTTTATGTGTGGCCCAGACTGTGTCCTCCATGGGTGCAGCCAGGATCTTGGTAACCCATTTTTTATGGTTAACAGCTACTGCTTCAAAGATGGGGCTATTCTTCCAAGAACAAACCTTCTACTTCCTCCCATAAAAATAAACAAAGCTTATCATTCTACCCCAACCACCACAGCCCATTAAAGGTGACCTCACTCCACCATCCCGTCCCAGTAGCCCAGGGGTGCGTCTCAGTGTTAGCATCCCTGACCGACACAGGGCACAGTTGGCTGCTTGCTTCCTTGGGGGTTCCTTTTCATTTCTGGTGGAGGCCTTTTGTGGCAGAGCCAAAACTGTCTGCCACTGCTGCGACCGGTGTTGGGCAGCACTGTTAGGCATCTCCACGATGTCTCAAAGGGAGACGTGGCTTGGAAGAGCTCAGCAAAGCTCCCGGTCCTCCTTTGTCTCCTCACACGCTCTGTCGTTCTTGTCACGCAGGCTGGCACGGGGTAGACTGTTCCATCAGCTGCCCCAGTGGCACTTGGGGCTTTGGCTGTAACTTAACATGTCAGTGCCTCAACGGGGGTGCCTGCAACACCCTGGATGGGACCTGCACCTGTGCGCCTGGATGGCGAGGGAAGAAATGTGAACTTCCCTGCCAGGTATGTGGGCTCTGGGTAGACACGCCCGGAGGACTATGCAGGAGGGTTGATTTCTTTTACCCACTTTGTTGCTTGTTTGTTTTTCCTGACTGGAGGTGAATGAGTGTGACCCAGTCTTCAATAACTGTTACATGAGTGGAAGTGGGCGGAGGCTTGGAAGGCATAGAGTGGCAATCAGTTAGGCAGACTTTAAAGAATGCTTCCTTCTTTTCTTTCACCCCCATGCTGCTTTCCCAGCCCCCCACTCCACATTTTCCGTTCCTTATCCACTCATCTCTGGGATGCAGCCAGGCAGCAGCATTGGTCAAACACCCAGTGTATGCCAGTCAACTCTCCACGTATTCTGTTCCCATTATAATGGAAATCTGCAGGCTTTGGGCTGGGAAGTGACAGGGGGCTGAAAAGGGGGCGGTGGCTGGTGTCACAGAAATGCGCATTGAAGTGATGAAAGGAGGTTTGAAAACAGCCTCGTTTGATGTAAATATTTCTGGAGGCCCAGAAGTCTCCGCAGCACTTACTCCCTTCCCTTGACCTAATTTGGAGACATGCATCATTGGAAACTCTCCTCTGTAGGTGCTACAGACTAGCTGGGGGTGAAATGGGAAGGGGGTTCTATAGTGACCCGGTGCTTGCCTTCCAAAGCCCTTGGCTGCTTTCTTTCCCTGCTTATGCCATGATTTCTCTTGGAACCATCAAGCCTTCTATCAACAGAAGTAGGTTCTCTCCCCCAGGACACTATAAGATAACAATGGGACCCCCTGAATTGGGTCATTCCAGAGACAGGGCTTCCATGAGGCCTCTCTTTCCTCCTCTGGGCATCCTTCTTGTTAAGTACAACCCATTTCCCAACAGAGAAGGATTCCTGCCCCGCATTATTCAAGCCCCTAGGAGCTAAGCTATCTTTGCTATGTCTCTTCAGACCAATGGACAGATTAACAAAGCTCCGCTGGGCTGTTAGGTGGTCTTTACTTCTTCATTATAGACAAAGTGGAAACCCCTGCGCATGCTGACTATTGTTCTGCAGTAGATGTATTAGGGAAATCTGACGGTTCGGTCACATTTATTATATAACAGAGCTAAATGCTGTGCAATCCTGTCAAACACTAGTGGAGCCTAAGTAGTGGGTTAGCTGGTTGCTAGACAAATGATTATGTCATCTAACACCCGCTGCCTGTTTCCATGTCCCCACCCTCAGTCACTGGGCTGTTTCCCTCAGTGTTTGGGTAACACAGAGAGGGTTGTGGTACCCTATTCCAATTCCTAGTGTCTGGAGTCAAAAATAAGTTTTCCCTACCAATAAAAACTTTTTTATTCTTCTTCGTGAATAATTAATTGGTCATGTCTGCCCGCCAAGCATCTCCTCTTTATTGGACCGCTCAACAGTAGCATATACGTACGAGGCAGATGGGGAGGCTGCCAATGTAATGCTTATATACAGTCATGAATCATAACGTTCTGCACAGTTTAGACTTTTTCCTGGAAAGAAAGATAGTTATTAGAGAAAGTAACAATCGATTTTCTGTCTTCTTCATTATGTCATGTATTCCGCTGACAACAGATTATGGAAATGAACTTAATTCAATTATATGTCTATCATATATGGCATCTATATATCCATATCTATGTATCTTTGTACTTATCTAGTTAATCTGTGTGTCTATCTAGCGTGTGTGTGTGTGTGTGTGTGTCTGTGTGTGTGTGTGTTAGTTCATGTGCATGTGTATCTTTATTATGTGGACAAAGACCCCTCTTTCCTCTAAGGAAAGAGAATTATAGGGAACACAACCCTGAGCTATGTTGTAAGAATCATTAAAGACAAATGAACATATTTTCAGGAGTGTGGTAAAGGGTTCTTTTAGTCAATTGCATGCTTATATTTATTGTATGTATACATGCATACAAGCTGACACAATTGGTTTCACCGTGCCCATCTTCTAATTATGTATCAAACCTAAGTTAGCATTGAGGAGATTTTCAAATGCTACCCTGCAAGCTTGTGTTTTGCATCATGGGGAGAGAGGATGTGATGTCTGTTTCTAAGAAACATGTCAGGGCCCTTGTGGTTTGCTGTCATGGGAATACTTAGATTTGTCATCGCTGGCTTTGATGTTCTCTTCCTTGCAGGATGGCACATACGGGCTAAACTGTGCTGAGCGCTGTGACTGCAGCCATGCAGATGGCTGCCACCCCACCACAGGTCACTGCCGCTGCCTCCCTGGATGGTCAGGTATGACCTTAGTTAGGGCCAGTGTTTGAAAGAAATAGCCAATGCTTTAGTATCTAGTGGTGTTGCTTCTTCCTTCAAAGAAATACACACAGGTTATTTTTTTTTCAGGAAAAAAATTAAAAAATGTAGTAAAGTCCCCAGCAAGTGAACACATTTTTGTCCATGAAATGTTGTGTTAGGTGTGTAGTCAGTTTCATTGAACTTGAATGTAAGATCCCACTGATAGAATGTAGGCCAGCGAGATTTCTGTGGTATATTTTGAGTATTGAAAGAGAAAAAAATTTTTAAATAAGTCTCAAGACTATAATTAGAATTATCATAGAGATAAAACTATGAACTACTCCTAATATGGTTCATATACAAATATTAAACTCCCAGAAATAAAAGTTTAAAAACTTTTCCTTCCTTAAAAGTTTGAGTCATAATAAATTCATGTTATGATTGAGCACAAAATTTCTAACCATGGGGTAAGAAACTCCTCCTTATTTATGTGGCTTTATGAATTCAGCTGGGAAGTTTATCGGGGGAGTAGTGATCCCAGAAGAAGAATGATATCTTTTCTCATGATGTACAGGTTTGCTTCGGCATTTAGTGCTGCCTTCAGAGTCTGTAAATCATGAGCAAGAACATCGCTCTTCTGGCAGGAACACTTTACGTTCCCACCAGCAGCATCTGAGCGCGTCTGTATCCCCGGCACACATCCGTCTTTCTGGTGACATCCGTCTCAGAGGCTGTGAAGTGGTACCTCTTGGAGGTTTTACTTTGTGTTCCTCTGGTGACTGATGACGCTGGGGATCCATCATCTGTGCATTTATTGGCCACCTGTACATCTTCTTGGGAGGAATATATATTCATAGCCTTCATTAATTCTTAAACGAGTTCTTTTTCTTTATATCATTGAGTTCTAAGACCACATTATATAAATGTTCTTTACCAGATATGATTTGCAAGCCCTTCTCTTCCACTTTCTATTTTTGCTCCCGCTATTTCCATAACGTTCTTTTCAGCAGAAGTTTTTATTTTGATAAAGTCTACCTTGTCCCAATTTTCAAATTTCAATGTTGCTCCCTTGTGCTTTTGGTATTAATTTTAAGAAATCATTGCCTAATGCAGGATTGCAGAGGTTTATTTCTATGTTTTCTTCTAAAGTTTTTAAAACTTTTATACTTTGTTTTTTATTCACTCTGAGTTAATCTTCTGTGCTATTATGGGGGGGGGGTCAAACTTCATCCTATAATCAGCAGTCTCTGCACAGTGTTTGAAGACCACTCTTTCTCCCACTGACTGTCTTAACTTCCCAGCCAAAGTCAGTTTCCCATAGATGTGAAGCTTATGTCTGGATGTTCTAGTAAATTCCATTGGGCTGTATGCTTGTCCTCATACTGGTACAAATCTTCCTTGATTATGGTGGCTGTGTAGGAGGTTTTAAACCAGGAGAGGGGTAGAATTCCACCCTTGCTTCCTTTTTATAGTTTTCTTGGTCATGCTGGATCCCTTGAATTTCCATGTGGCTTTTAGCATCTATATACCAGTCTCTGCAAATAAGCAAGATGGAAATTTAGTGGGGTTTAGCCGCTAGATTAATTTGGGGAGCACTGGCAACTTAGCTACATTAAGTCCAGATTCACAAACATGGCCTATCACCAGCAATCCCTCAGAGGGATCTTTTGTCCTCACCCTAGAATTTGCTAAGAGCTTCTTTGATTGTGGATAAAAGAAAAGAGGGATGGACTCTCACCTTGTCAGATAGGCCAAGCTGGTACAATGACTTCATTTGCTGTCAGTAGGAGTGACCCATGGATTCAAGGCCTCCTCCCTGTAGTTCCCTCTTGACTTTATAGTACAAAAGTCCATCTTTGTATGTCCCTGTCACCTCTGCATCACGGATGTTGAAGCTTGATCATGTCAGGCATTAAATTCCATCTGTGATTTCACCAGGATTCCAGAGTTTTGCAAATGGATATTAAATTCTCAGTGACCTCAGTGAGGCAAAGGGGCACTTTCAATCTGGTAAAACAGATCGAGCCTAACAGAGGCCACACTATCTAATTTGGGCTCTGCTGTACCAAACCTGCTTCCGTCTTATAAATCCACGTAGAGTGGGAGGTGTCTCTGGACATACCAGTCACAGCTTGGGTGTCAACCTGCTCTGATGATTTAGAACCAGCCTGTGAAAGGGACACCCTCGGTCACATGAGAAAAGCAGATGACTTGGCTTAAAGCCAGTTAGAAAATGTGTTCCTGGCATTCCACAGTCTGGGTCATGGGGTAAGACAAATTATCCCATCTGGCCTTAGACCTACCAGGCTCCTGCGGGAATGTGCTGGCTTTGCCTCACAATGTGATCCTGTAATCCCCTTCCCATCTGTGACCAGCCTGCTTCCTGCCTGATCTCTCTCTCTCTCTCTCTCTCTCTCTCTCTCTCTCTCTCTCTCTCTCCATGTCTCCCTCCCTCCCTCCCTCTCCCCCTCTCCCTCCCTCCCTCTCCCCCTCTCCCTCCCTCCCTCTCCCCCTCTCCCTCCCTCCCTCTCCCCCTCTCCCTCCCTCTGGCTGCCCTCTGTCTCTTTGCTTTGCAGCCTGTACTTATGTCTCTACTGCTCTCAGGCCAACCCAGTGGTCCCCCAATGCCTCATTTCTCTGTCTTCCATGGACCTGGGTGTGTGAATAGTTGTTAGTCTCTGAACCTGTTGAGAGATTGTTCCCCCACACTCGTAGAACACATTTGACACAAACATACGTGGGAAAAAAGACAGTTCCAGCAAATTTAAAAACAGATCACGTTTGGAACGGAGAGCCGGATTACTTTTTCTAAACAGAAAGAATAGATTCTGGGTAATATTTATACAGGGCATCATTTTGTTGCCGGCCATGAACAGGCTCATATTTTTTTCACTGATAAATTTGTTTTGAATAAGTTCCTTGTTAAGGCTTCACAACAGGAAGAAGGCCTTGCTTCTCACTAAGGAGCCAGCTTTTAGCCAAATCTTTACTATAAGCCCAGGGAACCATGAGAATTGGTCCCTTTTCTTCTCTGTTGCTGATATTGCTCTAGGTGACATGTTAGGGATCACTTGCTGGAGAGGGTACAGTCTGATATAACAGGGGTGTGTCCTCAGTGAACTGCAACACATGGCTTAGGCTCTTCCCCTGGGCACAGTAACAACAACAACAAAAAAAATGCTACAAAGTGTTCAGCCAATGAGGACACAGGCAGAGGTGGCAGTGAGGGGAGGAGCACACTTAGACCCAGCAGCCGCCATCCCATCTTTAAAGGAAGTTGGGTTTCTGAACCTGGAGTCACCACCACTCAAAACTTCACAATGTTGACTCAGGTCTGTATCTTCCTAAGAAATGCTGAGATTTTTAAAACAGGGCTATAGTCCAGGATTCTTGACCGGGGGAGGAGAGGGGAACACATTGTCAGCTCAAGTGGCATGACTTCATTCAAATTTTATATATACATTTTATATATACATGATATATACATACACACACAATAGAAATTAAAAGGAGGCTGTGATCTGAGAGGGAGCAAGCAGGGATGAACATAATGAGGGGCTTGATGAAGAAAAGGGATGAGGTGAAATGACATAATTATAATTTCAATTTTTTTTACAAAAATTGAGGAAAATAGGTCTACAAATGTTAGTATGTTTTACCTAGGTGTAAAATGTCATACTGTGGCTGAGCAGTGGTGGTTCATGCTTATAATCCAGTACAGGAGGCAGAGGCAGGCAGATCTCTGTGAGTTTGAGGTCAGCCTCGTCTACAGAGTGAGTTCCAGGATAGCCAGAGATGTTACACAGAAAAACGCTGACTCAATAAACAGAAACAAACAAACAAACAAACAAAAATACTGTGAACGTTAGCCAAAATCCAAAGTGCATTCAGTATCGCAACCTCTCTTTCTAAATTTAACGCACCAGTTTTGCAAAGAAAGGACATGCACATCTACCATATGCAGATATTTAAAACCTTAATTTATTGACATTTCCAGCCAATAGATTGTCTTATCCGAAAGAAGCAGACCTCGTTAGAAAATGGGGGGAAATGCAGTGCCATTGTGGCTGGAAGCACATATTTTAAGTGTTTAGGATCTCTGGGACCCATGTTACTGTGTCACAGCCTCGAGAATATCTAGGCTGTGTCTTGGGCTTTGTACACGTGCATACACACACTGCGCACATTCATGTGCACTCACATACCACAAAGGGTGTGTGTACCAAACACACCCCACACAGTTATGAACTGAAACTGGCTTCTCAGAAGTGGTTGAGAAATTCCAGATGAAATGTAATTAGTTTTGCACAGATAGAGATGTATATGTGTGTGTGGTTTTCCAGAGCAGTAGTGGAGTGACGGGCCTTTATAAAGAATTTCCTAAAAATGGCAGAAACAGGTTGACGCTTCTCCCTCTCTGCTCTGGGATCAGTCAGCCAGAAACACCCATTCACTGAGCATCACAGCTAATCACCATTTAATTCCCACTGTCTGAAAACACGTGCGGTCCATGGCCTGGTTCCCAGCTCTGGCCAAGATCACTGTCACCTGGGAACTCTTTGCACTTGTTTTCCGGCCACCTTCTAACACCTACTGAAAGGAAATGCGGAGGTGGCAGGGTGGGGCAGAGAGGACAAAGCCCTCACCAGTCCATGAAGCATTTTTTTTTTTTTTGGTACAATTTTTGGAAAGATTTGGAAATCTCTTGGCATGCTCGCCTTGGCATACGGAGTGAGTTGCATGTCCGCCAGGGGCAACTGTCTAGTAACTACCTGCATGTCATTCCTAGATCGTTCTGTCTGGCATTCAAAAAGTTACCCTAGTAGCCCAGACAGTGGCACTCTCCAGTCTAACGGAATCTTGTACATCTTTTATCCTAATTATTGATGATAATGGCCCAAGGACCATTTCTTAATAGAAGCCACATTCCAGTGACCAAAGAAAAGAGAACACTCAAAGATATCTTTGTACTAGAACAAGAAAACTGAATACTGTCTTAGGGTTTCTGTGAAGAGACACCATGATCATGGTAACTCTTACAAAGGAAAACATTTAATCAGGTGGCTAACAGTTCAGAGATTTAGTCCATTATCATCATGGCGGGGAAGTAGGGTAGTGTACAGGCAGCCATGGTGCTGAAGAAAGAGCTAAGAGTCCTACATCTTGAGTCACAGACAGAAGAGAGAGAGAGAGAGAGAGAGAGAGAGAGAGAGAGAGAGAGAGAGAGAGAGAGAAACAGACAACAGACAGACCCAGGCTTGGCTTGAGCATCTGAGCCCTCAAAGCCCACCCTCAGCGGCACACTTCCTCCAACAAGCCACACCTACTCCAACAAAGCCACACCTCCTAATAGTGCCACTCCCTATAGGTCTGTTTTCTTTCAAACCAGCACAAATGCTAAGCTGGCAGAAAAGGGGTTAGGATATCGCATCAGCCCTTGAGCCCCTTAGGAAAAATGAATGGGATGAACAAGACATAGTATAACAGGGAGATGGGAACAGCAGAATGGAATCAGAGTTAGGGTGCTCACCTGAGCCCAGCCAGGAATGGGGGACTTGGAACAAGAACCCCATGGTGTCTTGATGATAAGAGACCGGCTTCTCCATAGCCCCAGGAAGCAGAATTTGGCAGCCTTTCTGTCCCACACACCGGCTGTGACCATGGTGCAGATGAGAACTGCCTTCAGGGACCCCTCTATCACAGTATAGTTCTCTGGCACCTTAGCCCCTCAGTGATGCCTAAATGGTTACCATGAGGACCTTGGGAGGGCGGCATCCCAGAATCATCTTAGTGGGAATCCAAGTTCAAGTCAATAACTACATCAAAGGGTTTAATCAACATGCAAGTGCCCCGTTAACCACAAATGCACATGACCCACATCTGAGATCTTGTCGGTCTGGGGAATGGAGAGAGAGAGAGACAGAGACAGAGAGAGAGAAAGAGAGAGACAGAGACAGAGAGAGACAGAGAGAGAAGAGAGAGACAGAGACAGAGAGAGAGAGAGAGAGAGAGAGAGAGAGAGAGAGAGAGAGAGAGAGGTGTATGCATGCGGGTACCTGTCTGTCTGTCCATCTCTCCCTTGATGGACAGAAGGCTGAGTCTCTGAAGTGAGAATGGCTGCAGCGAAGCCCCCAGGTTTCCCGCTCTGCCCCACAGCCTGCTGTTGCTCTTACCCAGGGCTGGGTAAGATTTGGGACTAAATCTTTGAGAGGGGAAATAGCGACATCCTAGATGATTTATTTACTACATTCATGCAGTCACAAATGCCTAGTGAATGCGGGTTTCACACTGAGGCCCCTGGCTTAATGCATCAGGCATTAAATGCACGAACATTTCTTTAGTTCTGCCTAGCTGAAGTTTATCTCGGTCATTCAGCCATTGCCTAGCAACTTGAGAAGGCTATCAATGGACTCTTTGTCCCCGGTCCTGGCAAAAACAGTCCCTCGCAGAACTCCTTATCAGCATTGGAAAATTTATCAGGAAGAAGTGCTTCCATTGAGCAAAACTGCCTTCAAATAGAAACCCACCCTCTTCCCATTTGTCCCCTCTTCCAAATATTTAAGGAATTGGCTAAAGAAACAACTGATTTTGAAGATTTTATTTGTTCCTTGGTGGATATCCCATAGAAATCATCTTGTGGTATCTCATTATTTTTTCTATTTCTCTTTAGTGGGGGATAACAGCTCCCAGCACCCAAAAGTTTGCCTTTCTGATTCAGAAAGGCAAAG
This sequence comes from Chionomys nivalis, assembly GCF_950005125.1. Lineage (NCBI taxonomy): Eukaryota > Metazoa > Chordata > Mammalia > Rodentia > Cricetidae > Chionomys > Chionomys nivalis. The sequence goes on along the minus strand of NC_080099.1, from coordinate 27,432,320 downwards.
GTGCCCACACACATTTGAACTGTGTGTTGGCTTCTTCCTTTCTTCCTGCTCTAGCTACTTCTATCCTTCTGCGCCCCCCCCCATCAGAGCATGTGATCTCCCACTACTCACACATCCTCTCTGCAAACACCCCACAGGCACACTGAAACACCACTTCTGTCAATCCAGGCACACCAGGCCTCAGGGCCAACCATTATTCTCCATGTGTGTTAGGTCTCAGACAGCACAGTTGGGCATTCTCATTCTCCCAACTGGCAGAATGAGTTGTCTGGGGTAGGGTCAAGAACAGAGGAACTTTCCATCTGCCTTTCCTCCACCAGTCTTTAGAATTCTTCCTCCCCTGCGCTAGGTTTTGTTCAGTGCCTTCTCATCCTTCTCACTTTCACCCCATTCATCTCAACTCATCACCCAATGTTTTGTCTTCAAGACTCATCCACTCTCCCATAAAGCATGAATTCATCTATGCCACCCATCATTAGGTCTCTGCAAACATGGTGTGGCGCAGGGGTGGGGTCTCTCTCTCTCCACCTTAGGGTGCTCTTAGCTATTCTTTATGAGCCCATGGCTGGCCACACGCTTCAACTGGTATTTCTAGTTCCTAAATTCCAGCTGTTCCCAACTTTGGCAATTCCTAGAAGATTTCTGCATGCTTCTTGGGACTCTGAGTCTTGTAGCTACTGTTCCCTGAGCCTAGAACCATTTTTCCTCCTCCCTTGGTCCAGGTCACTAGACAGAGTTGGGAGCGTGTCCCGGGGCTTTATCATCTGGAGTTAACTTTTTTGGAGTTTATCATCTGGAGTTAACTTTTTTGGAGTTTATCATCTGGAGTTAACTTTTTTTTTTTTTTTTTGTCTCACCAATAAGTCAGCACTGGCTAGATTCCTAGAAGGCATATTATCTTATGTTATTTTTCATTTTTGGCAAACAAGGAAAGACAAATATCTTTCAGAGGACTCTCTCAGACTGGGCAAATATGATAGCAATAGAAATAAAGAGAGGAGGAGGTGCTAGAGCAAGCTTACAACTCTTTCAACACGCCTCACTGCAGGACTGTGTCCTTACACAGTTCACAGCCTCAACCTGAGGCCAGGAAGCGATTCAAAGAAACACTTAGGCAGGATTTAATTGTGACTCTCATTGCCTGAAATTTTATAATTAGGTATTTACTTCTTAGACTCTCAAAATGTGTGCCTTCTTGCAATATTAATAATCCCTAGAGAAAGAAGAGCCCAGCAATAATAGACTTATCATGCCCTTTCCTGAATATATAATGGAAGAAGAGATGGCAAGAGTCACGGAGAGTCTGAGGAGAGGCAGCACTGGGGGATGAAGGAGCCTACTTTTCTGTGGGCTGGTCTCATACCTGATACTTATCTCAAAATAGATTAGGTATTTATATGCAAAATGATAACTCCTTTACTGCATAGAATAAAATAAGAGAGCTTGAATTTCAAAGAAAAAAATAGAAAATGGAATGTTTATAATTTATATTCAATTGAAAAATTCCTTCATGATCCTAAAACTTAAGAAACCAAAGTTATTTGAAAAGCGAGTTTGGTTCTGCTGAAATACGTTTCTATGACTGGAGAGAGTCTCTGGAACAAAATGCTGGATAAATCATGTGAAACCTAGTGTGTGTTTTGTTTGTTTTTCAATGGACTGCCTGGCTATTCCATGGTGCTTTCTACTTACTGGGAAAGTAAATGGTGAAGCTGATCATGACAGATGGGTATGCTAGCCAGATGAGGGAAAAGGAATCAAGTACCAAGTGTGGGATCACTCAATTTTGATTGCTAATCTTCAGTCATATTTTAGAGCCAGCTTTGTTACCTATTAATCATACTAACCTATAATATCCAAAGTCAATGTAATGGCTATTCTTGGTTGTCAGCCTGACTGTATCTGGAATTAATCTAAAACCCAAATGGCTGAGTACACCTGTCAGGGTTTTTTGTTTGTTTTGTTTTTATTTTTTTGTTTTGTTTGTTTGTTTCTTTTTGTTAAATCATTTAAAGTGAGAAGAGGCCACTTTAGTCTGGGCCCCGCCTTCCGGTAGCATCCTTTATAAAGGACAGGGAAGAAAACCCTTTGCCTGCTTGCTCTCTCTTACCAGCAAGTTCATTCCTTCACTGGCATTAGAACCCACTTCTTTGAGATTCAGGAGTTCACTGAGACATCCAGCTTTGTGGACTGAACAACTCCTGGATTCTTGGACTATCTGTTGGTAGACAGCCATTGTTAGACTAGCTGTATCACAGCCTGTAAGTGTAATCCACTCTAATAAGCTCCATAAATATGCATATATATAAGAGGTCACACATACACACACATATGAATGTATTATATCAGTTCTGTTCCCCTAGAGAACCATGTATATACTTTTGGCCTGAAATATACTCCATACCATTATGACTGAATTTAAGTGTAATGTGATTTGACCAATAATTGATAAACTAAGACACCTTAAATGACCAAGTTTGTGCTCCAAACCCCACTCCACATTTTTTTTAAAAAAAAAAGTAATAAGAAATCAGAACTAATTTTCAGGATGGTTATAAGGTTAGCTGCATAATTATTTGGGTTCTACTTCCTTGGGCTTCTTGCTGAGATTAGCCTGAATGGAGCTGGGTCAAAATGCTGAGGGACATCTGAATCTATGAAGCAGGTGGTCCCTTACCACCTTGGCTGTCAAACAGGAGCCTTGGCTTACAGTGAGGATGGAAAATCTGAATTCCAGTCGAGGGGAAAACCCCAGGCAGGTTACCCTTGATAGTTCTTTCTTCAGACGCAAAGCAAAGCTTACATTTGCACCCTACTCCCAAGTTCACTGCTGCTTGGAATGCCTTACAGTTCTGTGTGGTACAGGTATTGGCTTAAAAAAAAATCACCTGAGACACCATGGCTGGTGCTTCATATTCAGAGAGTGTGGAATTCGCAAGTGCGTCTCAGCTTTCCAAAAGACCTTGAAAAGTAAGATGTGTGTATGAACACAGGAAAGAACAGCAGGTCCGTGTTTTATTTATTTATCCCATGGGGGACATTTAGCCGCCACTCATAAGTTTATATCCAGAACTGGTTTCCTCTGAAATCAAAGTCTGTTGCTAACCTGAGTGAACACCATGGGATTGTGCCTCTTGGCTGGCCTTTGCCAAGCTAAGGGCTTTGCTGGGGGATGGACAGGGGGACATGAAAAAGCAGAGATTTATCATTTTATAGTAATGGCTTTATACCAGCTGATGACTATTTGAGGTCCTCTGCAATGCCTTCCATATTAGGTTCAGGGCACCATAAATGTGGTATGGCCTATCCATCATCCTCCAGGCAGGGCCACTGTGAACTTTCTGGAATCCTGGATTGAACATGTCCTTGCGTGTTCTCACTTGTTCTGACGCCAGCAGTCACCAGTGCAGCCCTGGTCAGAAGTGTTTCCTCTGCAGGTGAAGGGTCGAGAATCTGATGTAGCAAAGAGATTCTTGTTGTGTTTCAAATACAAACTTACAGAACCCACCTTTGCCTCCATTAATGTCTGGCTTTATGTTCATTCCTGCAGACCCAGCTTCCTGTAGAAATTGGTTCACTGGGTCATGACTGACTTAAGGTTTCTTTATTTCCCAAACAAAAACTTAAATAGCTCCATACAATGTCATAGCAGTGACTCAGGCAATAGCACATACATGGCATTGGCCGGGATAGTCTGCCTCTATCTGTCCAGATGGAAACAAATTTTTTAGGAATGAAATCGGTGATGCGTATGAGCACATCAGCGTGTCTCGCACGATACATCATTGAAATACTTTAGGATTGTGTTTCCTTGTTTACCCTACCCTGTCCCCAGTAGGGCTTCCTTCATGTAAAAGAATTTAATCATTTTGTGCTTTGTCTGATCGTTGTACCCTTTGTTCATTTCTCTGTAAAAGCAAAGAATGGGTGGGGGGGGGATAAATAGGAAATCAATAGTCTTTTTTTTTTTTTTTTTTTTGATAAATTTTGCCTTCAACAGACAGAGCCCTCGGGCTTCCCAATGCTCCCTCCTATTAAAGAAGAAAAATCAATTCAGTGAAAGTATTTTCTCCTTGGCAGCATAGGAGGGAATTCTGGGTATTCGTTAACGTTCGAATGTCCCTGTGTATTGGAAGTGTATTTTAAGCCTGGTATCATCTCTGTCCAGTGCTCTCTGCAGCAGTTGCATTTGCGCCGTCCTTGAACCCCATTATGTATTAGCGTCCTCGGATGCCCGCGCTGCACCCTCCTCAGCCCTGCCCCGTGTGTGTTTCAGGTGTGCACTGTGACAGCGTGTGTGCCGAGGGACGCTGGGGTCCTAACTGCTCGCTGCCCTGCCATTGTAAAAACGGGGCTTCTTGTTCTCCTGACGACGGCATCTGTGAGTGCGCACCCGGATTCCGAGGCACCTCTTGTCAGAGAAGTAAGTGTCTCATAGGGGATGGTCTCTGTGCCCCTCTTCCTGGGAACTGCGTGTAGATCGGTCTCTGTTCTACCGTTTAGTTTCTAGTGATATTTTGTGGCGGTCAAGGACAGAGCGGTCCTTGAAGAACCGTCACTGTCCTCAAATGACACTTCCCCAAGAACTTTATTCTTTTCAACCTCTAGGACAAACTTAACAGATGGGGGCGTTAACCCTTTCTTCCCAGTGATGATTTCATTACCTTGTGGGCCTCATCATCAGGGCGCGATTCTCATTTCTTCCTCAGAAGGTGCAAATGGTGTTCCAGAAATCCACTGACCTGTAAATATTTTATTCAGCAATTTGGCGTCAGCCTCACCTCAATTACCAGAAGTTAACATCAGCCAAACCTCGAGGCAATCACTTATCTCACTAGTAAGCTGAAAGTCAGTGCTGGGGAGAAAGCAGACTTCAAAGTTAAAAATGGGGCTGTTGACGCTGCTCCGTGGAAGCCTCGAATTAAGAAAGGGTCAGTGAGATTTTACTAAATCTTTCGGTAAACGTAATAAGAAAAGTTATTACACACACACTGTTGTAATTTCTCAGATCAGTTTCTTTTGTCACTAAGAGTTCAATGCGGTCATTCTGTATTTAAATTCAGATAAAGTATTGGAAGCATCCAAATACACAGCATTTTGTCTACTTGTTCTCTCTAACCACAACCATCAACATGTACTTTTTTGAAGGAGAAAGGTCTTTGAATTTTGAGCGGTATTTTATTTTATTTTTTTTGCCAGTCACGGTTCTTAAATAATAAAGGTTCAGCAAATGGCTATATTAATGGTAATACTTAATTTGGGCATTTATATTTGAGTTTTATTTCTTCTTTTCCTTATTCATTTAACAAATGTTTTTGAATCTCTGATCTAGGCCTGGCCTTGAGCCAACCACAGGAGGACAGTGAGGTCTATCTGTGACATTCCCTCATGCCAGTGAAATTCGGAGATTAGTGGCTTTCCTCTTTGTTAAAAGCTGCCCTTCTTGTTCCACACCTTAAAAATCCTCATTATCATTTTTTAAGTTTTCTTATTTCTCCATTCTAACTAGACCTCTAGTGGAACAGGAGATAGACCCAACTCAGAAAGGTAACTATGTATTTCCATCGTGTTTGCAGTCTGCTCCCCGGGGTTTTACGGACATCGCTGTAGCCAGACATGCCCACAGTGTGTGCACAGCAGCGGGCCCTGCCACCACATCACAGGCTTGTGTGACTGCTTGCCTGGCTTCACGGGAGCCCTGTGCAATGAAGGTAAGCACCCGGGCACCCTGGAGAGCCGTGGGGAGGATCAAACTTCCTGAAGCTTGTCCTCAGACTTCCCTACGGCCACAGGTGCCACCACCAGCTCTGGGTAGTTCTGAAAATGACCCGAGCATTGGAAACGCCTCCTTGGCGTGATGCTCCCTTGGCAGTGTCTTATGATGCCACTGGAACCATCCACGCATGAAAAGTCAACGTGAGAAAGGATTTTGATTCCCTGAGGGAGAAACCACAAGTCAGAGTTCTAAGAACACCACGGTTTCTTTTTGAGATGTCTGAATAAGGCCTTTGGTTTCACGTGTTTGTAAAAGTGAGCCCATCTGCGATTAGCATGCGTGATCTCTTAAGTGGAGGCAGGTCGGCAGTGGGCAGCTGGGTGTGACCCTGGAATTTGTCTCCCATTCTCGGGGTTCTGTGAGATGGGTTCCAACTCTAGCTGACTGAACTCCGTCTGTTTACAGTGTGTCCCAGTGGCAGATTTGGGAAAAACTGTGCGGGCGTTTGTACCTGCACCAACAATGGCACCTGCAACCCCATCGACAGGTCATGTCAGTGCTACCCAGGCTGGATTGGCAGTGACTGCTCTCAGCGTAAGTCTTGTTGGAGAACACCCAATCCATTTCTTGTCTCTTAGGATTGAATGGTGAGAGTTATATGATCAGCAAAGAATATATGACCTTGAGCATCTATTAAAAATATTATAGTTTTAAAAGTAAGATATCTGTACAATGACCTATCAGAATCTACCAATAAATTGGGAAAAGCCTAGATTTGTAAATTTTTTTCTTATTCAGTGCTCATTGATTTCTATTTTCAATTATTCTATTATCAATGAATCAATCTATTCATTGATTTCTTTTATATATATATATATATATATATATATATATATATATATATATATATATATATATACAAGGTTCTGTGTAGCCAAGGCTAGCCTCAAACTCACTATGTAGTCCAAATTGACCTTGAATTTTTGCTCTTTCTGCCTCCACATTCTGAATGCTGGGATTACAGGTATGCACAGCCGTATTTGGTCTTGTGTGGTGCTGGGAACTGAACCCAGGGCTCCAAGGAGGCTAGGCAATCACTCTACCAACGGGACCATATCTCTATTCCGGATATCTATCAGTTAAAAAAAAAGTAGATGCATTTAAAGATCTTTTTGTCATGTAGTCATCAGAAAATTTGATTATGGAGCCATGAAGGAGTAGAATCAAAATGATATGGATCTTAGAAACTTTCTGGGATCCTGGGCAGACAGACTGCCTTAGCGCCCCTCACATCTTGTCCTGTGTCTTGGCTCCCCAGGTGCCTCTCATTCTGCTCTTCAGATGGGGGTAGTATGACCCTAAGAGGAATTCTGCTGATGACTTTAGGCTCCCCGTGACATAAAAAGAGGACAGTAGCCATAAGCCAAATTGGAAGGCTCGGTTAGTCACCTTCACAAAGTGTTCAGGTTTTGACCAAGGACAGCATATGTCTGCCCTTCTACTCCCCATCACAGCCTGCATGGCCCATGATCAGCTCATACTGAAGCCAACACACTGCACATATGATAGGTAAAGGAAGGACTCTGATACCACATGGTGGTTTGTAGGCCATTGAATTCAGATTATAGGGTTATCAATCTGTAAATATATTCAGAGGAATATATTTCTGTCTGAATGATAGTTTTGTTTTCAACCATTCAGCTCTTCCCCATTACTTCTGAGATAAGTAAGCCTTCAGTGAAGGGAATGTTTGTTGTTATAATTTCATAGTTTGTGTTTTAACCTTTTGGGGGGGCGGTGGGATTTCAGAAGCAATTGCCCTCTATTCAAATCTGTGCATGGAAGGCCTCTGATTCAGGCTGGCCCAGGAGCAGGTTGTGGACTAGGACCTCAGAAATGAACATCCAGGCCTTGGGAAGGAAAACAAAGACGCTATGTCATTGCTGGGACACAATTGGTGTAATTTGCTCCTTTAACACATAGTCTTTATTTTGGAAGTTGGTCACTTCCTCATTTGGAGGAGGAATGTTCTGGAAGGAACAAAAATGGGAACAGCACAGTGAATGGAGACAATAGCATGGCTTGTCCCCATAATCGCTCTGGAGGAAACTGATTTATTTGGCACGCCTTGCTTCTCCTGGGGACCATTGGTTTCATTGATTCCCTATGGGCTCATCTTAATATTTCTTCATGGCTGATTGCCAGCTAGTTTCAAAGGAAGAAAGTCCTTCACCATGCAAACAGAGACTTGGAGATCTAATGGGAAGCATTTAAATGGCCGCACAAGCCTTGGCAAAATGACTATCAGAAGCTTTGTCTCTATATTTACCTTTGTGAATGGAAAACTTAAGTGATCTTTATTTCCAATCTCTGATCACAGCTGACATGGGAGTCAAACCTGCTGCAAGGGGACAACTTAGAAAAATATGCTCTGGGCAGAAGACAGTTCATGAAGGTTTATTAAGCATCGTTAGAAGTAGCCTGTTTTGGGCTGATGAGATTACTCTATGGTTTAAAGCTCTCACTGCTGAATCATGAGGAGCAGAGTTTGGATCCCAGCACCCTGAAAACAAGCTGGGAGGCTTGTCCCATAAACACTTGTAACTCCATCCCCAGTGCCCTCTTCTGAGATCCTTGTACACACAGGTGTGCATGCCCCCACACTCATTATATACATACACTCTCACACACACATAAACACAGCTAAAGTAAATAAACACAAAAATCAAATAAATGGTTTTAGGGGAATTGGGTGGAGGAGAACAAAACTGAGCTTTTCTTTTTTTAGAAACTAGTTGTGGGGGATAGAGAGGGCAATACGCAGCATCGAGGAGGTTGGACATTTTAATTGTCTTCACACTAAGCCTTACTGTGGCCTTTAGAGTGAAGCCATGCATATGTACCAAATAGCAACTACCACTGTGAGCCTGTGTGACCTTGGATACACTCCTGTTACCCAGGAATGAACCAAAGCTCTTCATCTTTAAGAATGCCTTCTTAGATGATCCATCCTAACACTCCTATGGACCATGAATTTCAGCTGTTATTTTTCTCTCATTTTTGGGTCAAAATGGCACATATGCTTATGGGAAATACTTCAGATTCACTAATTTTCTTTATTTTTCCATGTTCTCAATTAGATAATAAGATAGGAATTATAAGTAGCCACCCTTTAAATATTTTCTTAAAGCTGTAGTAGAAATAGAATTGTTTGGGGGATTGAATTATTTTGCCCATTCTAGTGTGGCTTTCTAATAGCTCTTTCGGTGACAGTGGCCACTGATGATTTATTTAGTTGTCTTATACTTCTTCCAGCCAGAAGTTTCTATGAATAAACTGCTTCCTACAGCTGCTGACCTTGGCACATAAAGTGAGATTCTAATGGCAACTCTGGAGCCTAGAGACCAGGACAGGATCAGAAAATCAAAGCCCTGAGCCTATGACCTAGGAGCCCCAAGGAAAATTAGATTCCTGAGCCCATGACCTAGGAGCCCTAAGGAAAATCAGAGCCCTAAGCCCACAACGTAGGAGCCATAAGGACAATCCCTCCAGATCTGGTCCTAACTCAATGTCCCCTCCAGGGAGACTGGGTTTTAGGAGGAGCCCCCATCATTGTCATTCTCTTCACACCTTTCTCTTCCACAGCTCTTCCCTGCACTGCTTCTCAGCTGGCTGACAGTTTTGCTACCTTGCAAAATAGAAGTGTTCGAGAGGAGTTCAGACTCCCATTTTTGTCCTTTGTTCTTCCTTGGGTCTAGAACAGTGCTAGGTACACAGTCGGTGTCAAGTGTGATTTGTCTAACAATTGAATCTTTAAAATAATTCTTGCTCCCTCAAGTCCTTCTGAAGCTGAAAATGTGTGGATATGTCAGCGATGTTGGTAGTTATTGCCACCAGCATTTCTATCAACTAAAGTGTGAATGAATTGTCCATATTAGTGCTATGAACCTAGCATATGGAAGAAGGTTGGGAGATGGTGGAATGTTCTGCCTGGTGTTGACCTGGAGACTCCAATTCATCTCTCCGCACTTGATGTGATTTTCAGCCTGTCCGCCTGCCCACTGGGGTCCCAACTGCATCCACACCTGCAACTGCCACAATGGAGCCTTTTGCAGTGCCTATGATGGGGAATGCAAATGCACGCCTGGATGGACCGGGCTCTACTGCACTCAGAGTAAGCAAGGAGGATGTCACCAGGGGTAGGGGCACAGCCACAGAGGAAATGTCCTCCCTGTTTGCATGTATCATGTTAGGTGAGTGAGGGCTCCTCCCACGTGTGTGACGCCTACTCAGTGACCTCCAGATAGCTCCCTTTCTCTGAGTGTTTAAGAACCCCCACGTGCCAGGTCCCCTTCTAGCTTCTGTGAGCACAGAGAGATGAAGCAAGTCATGAATGTAATTCACTTCTAACGTGTACTGATGTCCTTTTTCTCTTTTTTTATCAGACTGTGTTTCTGTACGTGAAGTGCTTTTATTTCTTTTGAATATTCAAATGTGAGGATCCATGATAGGGAATAGGGAGTAAGAAGAGACACACACCTCGTAGATTAGGGTACTGTGTGTGTGCCCACAGAGAAAATGAGGTTTACCTACAGGAATCAATCAACTCCAGACGCCTGGCCCGCCTCCCATGGTGTCGGATTCAGTGTGTCTGGACCAGGACCTGTGAATCTGTGTTTCTGTCCATTGGTGACAATGTCAGCCCAGGATCATGTTTTCAAAGCCATTCCTCTAGTTCTTACTCCTAGCCCGTTCTCATACTGCCCTTTAGTGTTCCCCGTGTGGTTTTTAGAATCAGATGCAATGTGCAAGCATCCCCCAGATGAACACATTGTGGAGAAATGCCCACGGCTTTCAGCTAAGTGAAGCAACAAACCAGGAAGGCATTTGTTAGGGCTGTTATCAACAGTAACGTAACTTTAAATGACAGCCGTGTTGAGGGAAAAAAGAGGAGTTAGGAAGTAGGTGATTCCTATTAAGTACTAGTTTGTAAGCGTGATAGAGAATAGCTGGAAGAAGATTTCTGGAAGTTTCTAGGAGGAGAGATGGCTATTGACCCAAGATTTGAAAGACAGATTGGCAAGGGCAAATTTGAATGCTATTCTCTAAAGATTGTGTATCCATAAAGATATTTGAACTCCTTAGGAAAAAACATAGAGATCATTTATAATTCCAAAGGTAGGCACGACTTTAAACAGAGGACCCTTTAAAGTGCACCGAGCACAACATAGCATTACCTGCATGGGTCTGGTCTGACCATAGTTCTGCCTGCCATTTGCCAGACTTGGGATACTCGAGGCTTAGCTCTTATCTGCAGCATAGAAAGGCCCACCTCTGTATTTTTAGGCCGCTAAAGTTCAAATGGCAGAATGAACACAAAGGATTTGGCACAGAGTGGGGTGTCAAACAAATGTAGGATATGGGGGTATCATTACGCTGGCTTCTGAGATCTGTGTGCCATTCCCGCTCCTGAAAATCCGAGCTTCTCTTAAATGGCAAAATAAAAGGCGTGTACAGTATTTGGAAACAATTGAGGAATCTGCCTGTACTGAAGCCTTCATGGTGCCTAAAGCAGTCTTAGAGAGCAGCTGCTGATGCATGTAAGCCAAGAGTGCGCGTGCGTGCGTGCGTGCGTGTGTGTGTGTGTGTGTGTGTGTCTGTGCGCGCACATGTATGTTCTGCCCCAGGCTCCTCGTGGTGTAAGTCTTAGAAGCTGTGTAGTAGCGTGAAGACCTAAAGGACTTCACAAAGCACCTCTGAGACACAGCTGTCTTCTCCTTAGGCATTCTGCCACATATATTTGATAATGGTAATAATATGATTTAAGTGACAAACAGACATGGTAGACAGGACTAGTAGGAGAATTTGAGTTTTTTTTTTTAAACTTGTAAAAGCAACTCTAAAAGAGAACCGAAATACAAAGTACTCACTTCAGTCCAGAGAACTCAAATCCAGGATTCTAGAAACCAAGTGAAGAATAAAGGTAATAAATACCACACCCTTCCTGGGCTCCACGGAGCTTTGCGGGAAGACACCAGTGATGGTGACACAAACAGCTAGGGAACTCTCCTGCGTCTGGCTTGTGGAGTGCAATCTCCTTGCAGGAGCCCAGACTTGAGATTCCTAAACAGCCCTGTGACTGCTGAGGTGTGTGGGGATGCCTTTACTCTTTAAGGTATTCCAAGTCCTTGAAGTTCAACCCTAAGTCCGCGCAGGCAGGAGCCTTGTTTCTCACTGGCACCCTTCTGACTTCCTCTGCCCTCCTTCCTCACACAGGATGCCCTCTGGGGTTTTATGGCAAGGACTGTGCACTGATCTGCCGGTGTCAGAATGGAGCGGACTGTGACCACATCTCAGGGCAGTGTACCTGCCGCACGGGATTCATGGGACGGCTCTGTGAGCAGAGTGAGTACGCTGTGTGGCCTCCCTGGGCACCTGGGTCACCTTTCTCGAGGGCCAGAGATGCAAAGGCAGCAGGGCTGCTGCTTGTTCCAGTTGTCTGTGCGATGGTTAGTTACCAGCACAGCCCACTTTCCCTTCTCAGGACCTCCCCGCTAGAATCCGTGCCTGCTGTCTTTCCTCCAGATTCTGAGTGACACCCAGCACTCTGGGTGGAAGGGGAGAGTCTGTAAGAATGAAAGCAGGTTCAACTTTTCCATTATGTCTTTTCTGGCTTGTCCTCCCTCTCGTAGTTTTGGAAGATGATGGCTTGGAGCCTTAACAGAGATGTCCAGTCTCCCTTCATGGCAGCAGTGAATCTGGACTTAAGTGGGAGGACGCTGGTTAGGAAGAAGTGCTGGGGCCTGGGGCATGGGAATGAGTCCAGGCAAATGTTGCCACTCTTTTGACAATGACTTTTACTCTTTCCACTATCAAATTTTCATCTGGATCTTAATCTTCAAGATGACACTCTGCCTTTACATGTTTTCTTTTAGTCTCGCCCAGGGAGAATATACGGTGGAACCTCCATCTTTGTTGTTTCAGTTGCCACCTTCCCTCCCGAGATTACAAGAATATTAACCTCCAATGGTGTATGTAAGATAAACATACTATTCTCTTCCTCTGATTTTTATTCAGTACTGAAGATGAAGCAAGAAAGGCCTAAGTTGTGTGTGGCCCACTCTCTGATGCTAAAGGCCCCAAGGCAGGGCAAAAGGAGAGGTTACCACTGATCACTGAGTTTATTCTTGGGAAGGTGGCCCCCAAGATGACTTGGGGTAGAGATGGAATGGCCTGGATAAGTGGATAGAATCAGCATTTCTCCTTTCCAGTCCAGCTTTACAGAACCAGCGCAGTTCAGAGGTTTCAGCCTTAAGTATGGATGCATGGCATGTCTGTGCAGAACCTCCCTCCTGCAAAAACAGCAAGAGCCTCCCAGAGCCCGTTCAAGATGAAGATGGCACAATGTCAGTCTTGTGTCACTGTTCCCAGTGATCATAAAAGGGATACAGAGTCAAAGTGTGTATATAATGCTTTCTATGCCTGCAAAACCCAGGCCTAGAAATCAGCACAGGCTCTAAACCGACGCGCATGCAAATGCCAGGCAACCAGTTAAGGTCTTCTTAAGGAAAACCTCTTCCGTGATTTCTCTGGATGTGCAATTACAGTGATTAAAGTGTCCATGTTTTTGAAGCTTGCTCCCAGTGCTTAAAACCAGCACTCCTGGTTGCCAGACCTGGTAGTGATGACACATCTCCCCCTGCTGTTCATTTCGCAAACAACATCAGCGTTGAAGATGTTCAGATTTAAATTCTATCCCTCTGCACTGTTCTTTGAAATTAGAGCATAGCCTAAGAGTCGTACTGTGTTAGACTCCGAGTCTACACTGGGGCATTCTATGTCAAGTGAAACACTTATCTAGACTATAACCCAAACTGCTCCTAATGAGAGCTAACCCGAGTGAGAACGTGTCTTCAAGAGGAGCTCCAGAGCTTACATAAAATATGTGTGCTCTCTACGGATTATCTCTGGTCTACACGGTGGGTCCCATCCCTCTGACCCACAGATCTGATTGTAGGAGTCACATCAATTTGCTTCTTATGTTTTCATCTCTTCCACCGGGGTCCCACAGACCCTCTATATATATCAGAGAAGTGGGCATTCAGCAGTCAAATGTGTTAGGAGCTGAGTCATAATATTGACTCGCTCAGTCCTGAGCAGCAGGGTTGTGAACCCCCATCATGGCTCAAGAACCACCATCTGGCTTCCCACACCTCGGGTGGCACAGGTCTCTCTAAGCAGATACCTGTGGGTGGGGCTCAGCACCTGATACAGCACACCAACGGAGACAGCTTTGGTCTGGGTCCTCAAGACTTGGGAAGTATAGTTTCATTTCCTTGAAAAGTTTGAGAAATATGGCTTCGTCTCCTTCCCAGAATGCCCCGCGGGGACATACGGCTATGGCTGTCGCCAGATTTGTGACTGTCTTAACAACTCCACCTGTGACCACATCACTGGCACCTGCTACTGTAGCCCAGGATGGAAAGGAGCACGCTGTGACCAAGGTAAAGCACTAGGAAATGACAAGGGCTGCCTCTCAGTGTGTATTGAGTACTCTCACTTGGGTTATCTTGGGTTAGCTTCATGAAAATGCATATGGTCTAGTTGGTTAGTTATGTGGTTGCTGGGTGGATGTTTTGCTTTTGCTGTCTTTAATAGATAAGGAAACAGGGTCAAAGTTACAGAAGGTAGACAGTGTCCCCAAGGTCACAGAGTTAATGCTTAGAATGTCACAGCTTTGATACCATGCTTTTCTTATTCTAAAATTCATGAACTTTTAAATTTTTATTTAGGCATAACTGACATATAAAACCATATACATTTAACCACAGTTTTCTGAAGTCAGTATATATCCCTGCAGCAACCACCACAATCAAGACAATACCCATCACTCTGCTGACTCACGCCCTTCTCTGCTAATTCTTCACTTGTCTGCAGGCCACCGCTGATCTTCCTGGCACGATTTCCATTTTTCTAGAATTTCATGTGAACAGAATCACATGGTACTCTTTTCATACCTGTTTTTTTAGTCACCATAATTATTTTGAAGTTAAAAATGTGTTTTTAAGCACATCAATAGTTCCATTCTCTTGCTGCTGCTAGTATTCCATTGGAGAGATCTACCACACTTGTAGACATCAGGTAGTTTTCGGTGCTGACTACTCCTAAGGCTGCAGGGAGCAATGGGTGCCCATCTTTGCATGACAGGTGTTTTCATTCTTTCGGGTTAAACATACCGGAAGAGAGTGACTGAAGTAGAAAGCAGCAGTTTTACAGTTAACTTTTAAACATGTGTCTATGCTGCGTTAGTTGGGGTATGTATCATAACCTTCTGGAATTATCTGTCAGATGGACTTTCCATGCATGCACTTGGGCAGTTCTGGAGAGTAACCTGGAGAGTGTTATCCTGGTGGTTCTGCACATGACTTCCACCAGGAATTCTGAGTCTAATGAATAAAGGTTCAGGTGTTGTTACCAGATACTATCATGAGAAATCTTTCTGCTATTCAAAATAGCTTTTCAGAGGACAGTATCTCTAGCAGCAAGAGGCCCATGGCACTAGGGTTATACTGGAGCTGCGCTGGTTTAGAAGGTAAATCACTCTTAAAAGTTCTAAAGCCAGGTGGTAGGGCTGCACACCTTTAATCCCAGCACTTGGGAGGCAGAGACAGGGGAATTTCTGTGAGTTCAAGGACAGCCTGGTCTACAGAGTGAGTTCCAGGACAGGCTCCAAAGCCACGGAGAAACCCTGTCACGAAAAAATAAATGTTAAAGATAAGTGAAAGTTTGAGTTAGACAAGTGGGCATTTAGGATTTATTCCGGTGTAAGATCAGTACTAGAAAATGCGTAAAGCAAAATAAAAATTAGATAAATCATTATCCAAGCTTAATTGCCAGTCTGTGTTTAATCTGAAATACACAAGTCGCTCTTATCCCCGCTCCCGAATCTCAGGGTTCAGACCCTGTCTCCTGGGGGCTTAGAGTCAGGAACAGAGGCACCAACAACATCTGAAAACGAAGAACGTCTGTTTTTCCCCTGCTCTGTTCCCAAATTGGTGTTTCATGGAGTGAAAACACCCAGGCATTCGGCCAGTGGGAGTGTGTATGCTTTGTTTCACGTAGAGAGCAGACCTTTATAGCACCCACCGTCCTCCACACTCAGCCTGTTTCCACCCTCTCCTAGCTGGTGTCATCATCGTGGGCAACCTGAACAGCTTAAGCCGGACCAGCACGGCCCTTCCCGCTGATTCCTATCAGATCGGCGCCATCGCGGGCATCATCATCCTGGTCCTAGTTGTGCTCTTCCTGCTGGCACTGTTCATTATCTACAGACACAAGCAGAAGAGGAAGGAGTCCAGCATGCCAGCGGTGACCTACACCCCTGCCATGAGGGTCATCAATGCAGATTATACCATTGCGGGTAGGACTGCAGCGCAGGGCAGCATGTTCTGCCTTGCAAATTTAGGCTTCACCTACTTCTCTCAGGAATTTGGTGTTTGGCTGTGTGTCCTTTGTGTCTGGCTGTTTTCCGGGAGGTGACCACACGTTCAGAAGAAGCCCACGTGCTTAGAGATGTGGTTTACAATACACTCATAGTAAAATTACCATTTTCAGTTTTGCCAGAGGCTTTTGGAAAAGATTTATTGTTTGTGTGAGTGTATGTGCATGCATGTGTGTATGCATGTGTGTATGTGTGTGTGTATGCATGCCTGTGTTGCTTATGTGTATACAGAAAACTGTTAAAGCCAGAAGAAGCAGACAGATCCCCAGAGGAGCTGGAGTTACAGATGGTTGTGAGCCACCCAACCTGGGTGCTTGGAATCTTGGCATTGAACCTGGGTCCTCTGGAAGAGCAACAGCACCCTGAAACACTTAGCCACCTTCCACCCCTTCTGTGAGGATTTTTAAGTTGGGGTGGATGAATGGTTGCTTTATATTTAGGCAATTTCCTTTGTGGATATAACCTGCTGAACAGCCAATCTCAATTCTGTCCTATACAAGTGAGGAGGAGAAAAGGAGAGACGGCATATTTTTCGGTGTGTGTGTGCTTCTGCCGGCACCCTCTGTCTCTGCACCTGCACGTAGCAGTAACTGTTGAGAGCCTAGTTATACAGGAGACAAGCCTGAGGTATTAGTGAGAACCAAGGTGCTCCATTATAAACACCTGTTTTGAATCCATTCAACCTTCAAAATTAGTAAACTCTTAAACTGAAGAAACTGACAATCTTACTCGGTCTTGAGCAATTACTGAAGGACCCTGGCGATATGCTTATAAATAATATAATTCTGGGAGAATATGCAAAATAGGAAATTTACATAAGAGTATATTTTCCGTGCAGAACTACTGTGTCAAGAAATCAAGTGTTTTTAAAGAAGCAGGTGGGTACAGCTGTGCTGTTGCAAGGGCTGCTGTCTCTGTTCGTCCCAATCTAAGGCCCCAAAGCTAAGAACAGTCTTCCGGTCTTCCGCCAATGCCGTCACAATTTCCAAAGAGGCAGTAGTGGGCATCTGCTCTTCCAGGGGCTTTGAGGAGTAGGCTGGGCAGGAGAGGGAAACATCTGTACTGTCATTTTCAATTAACCCTTTCTTCTCTTTTTGCAGAAACCCTGCCTCACAGCAACGGTGGAAATGCCAACAGCCGCTACTTCACCAACCCCAGCTACCACACACTCAGCCAGTGTGCCTCATCCCCTCATGTCAATAACAGGGACAGGATGACCATTGCCAAGGTGAGGGGGAAAAATGCCCCAAGAATCAGAAAGTGGGGAGGGGAGAGAGATAAGGAACACACACTTTCATGAGGTCTGCAGCTCGCCCCTGCTGCACACCTGATTCTCCTAACATCCTCTAAGTGTGTCTTAGCATCTCCAGGGAACTCACCAGGGTCTATGTAATAATGGCTTCCAGCCTCCTCCACTGTTGCTGTGGGCATTAAGGTCGTGACGCCAGCAGGTCTCACTGTGTTCCTAATTTTACCTGAGATTAAAACAATGTTTAATCATAATGATGCTAATAAAAGCATAAAGACTTATTGTGAAATCACCACATCAATCCTTTCTGACCACCTGTATTTCTGCGACCTCCCAGGATGCTCTGAGTTCCAAATTCTCCTTCCCACTGTCCCCAGGCTCCATCTTCTGACTCATTACTGTCCAGCTCTCTATTAAGGAAAGAAGGAACAGAACAAAAGGGGGGGAGGATTAATTAATTTAATCCACTACCATTATTGACACTGCTGGGTTTTCACAGTGGCGTCAGAGAGTTAAAAAGAACCTTGCGTTGCCCAGATGCCATGCTCATCATCCCACCCCATCTCATACAGCTTCTCATGCGCATGCGCATGCTTAGCAGCATGGCCAAGGCGCTGGGGATCCACAGCATGGAGACTGTGATAGAACTCAGACCCACAATTCTTTAAAATCTTCGTTTATAGCTCAAATAAAGTCTAATTGGTAAAAGGTGACAGTGTGAAATGAAGCCCTTCAGGTCTTGAGTACTGAGAGATGTCCACTCAGCCAGGAATGGGCCCCCTCACCTCTTTCTCCCCTCCCCTCCCTGGAGGGAAGGGCCTTGCCATTAACCCCTGAAACTGCTTTCCCCCAGTGTGGTCTCCTCTTAAATCGTGTTTTTCTTCTCATAGTCGAAAAACAACCAGCTCTTTGTGAATCTTAAAAACGAGAATCCGGGGAAGAGAGGTGCCTTGGTGGACTGCACGGGGACGTTGCCAGCCGACTGGAAGCAAGGCGGCTACCTCAATGAGCTTGGTGAGGCCCACAAGCACATGCGCATTCTCGACAGTCTAAGCACTCATCCTGCTGTGTGCACGCTATAGCCATCCACCAGAAACATGCCTAAATAATGGAATTAGGTCTAACTCCTCTATAGGGCTTACTACTAGCCTTAATGACTTATTTGTTTGATGATCACTTTCTGAGTTATTACGTTGTTCCAGAATTGAGAGACAAGCATCTCTGCCCGCTAGGAACTTCATCCACGTTAGCTCAGTTCTCACCGGAGCTCTGAGAGGTAGTTCTCAGCTCCGTGTGACAGTTAATGAGCCATAAAAAACTGGGGTGATTTCCACAAGACCCAGAACATGTTTTGAAAACCTGTTAGAACTGGCCTTTGAACCCTGTCAGCTTTTACCATGATGTAGGCTCCCTTGGGGAAAAAAAATGACAGCGTGTTCCCTCTTACTACTGAATGCCACCTTCAACATCTCTCCCCTTTTTCAGGTGTGGAAACAGTCATGAGATTAGTGGTCCATAAGCTTTTTGCAATCAGGATGGATTTATATTCTTATACATTTATTTGAATACCCCAAAGGGCCCCCTGCTGTTGTAGACTATGGCTACTTGATAGTTACCATATTGCAAATTAAAAATTGAGAAACTTAAAAAAATAGTTATTTTAGCTAATTGGCAATAATAATCTCATTTCAATTCACTAAGAGCATATTATAAAACTGCGTTCTCCTTCCCCCTTCCCGTGAGGGTTAATGAGAAGGCTGGCTCTACCTCGTAGCTTTATTTCCTGTCTGGCTTAAGAGTAAATGGCCAAATTCTCACATCTGCTCTGTAGCCAGTCATTTGTGGAGCGCACCCTGTACAGCCTCAGGGAAACCCCTCCACACACGCGAAAGAGAGTTAAAATGATAGGCAAGTGATACCATTTTACTAGGAAGTCGTTTTAATTTTGAGGACCTCCTGATCGTGAATTGTGGGTGCCAGCTTCTGGGGTACACTGCCCAGCACATGGTGCAGTTTGCTCGTTAGTTGGGGGAAGATTGGTAATCCAGGAAGGAGCATGTGTGCACCCCCTTTATATCGGTTTCATTCTGGAGCTGCGATGAAAAACCTTTAGCCAAAAGCCATTCAGAGGAGGAAAGGGTTTCTTTCATCTCACACTTCCAGGGTACAAGCCATCATAGAAGTCAGAGCAGGAACCTGACGCAGAAGCCATGGAGGAATGCTCCCCTATCCTTGCTCTCCCTCCATTCCCCTCTTCCTTCCCCCTTTCTGCTTTTAACTAAGTCCTTAACATTGCTTTGAAAAATTAAAAAAAGAAAATGTCCTGAAGGGCTGATGCTGATGGTGTTTTGACAACTTAAGTGTTACAGTAATTGAAACTCCATTCATGTAGATGGTGCCTCAAAGTCTGCAAGGCGTGTGTGTGTGTGTGTGTGTGTGTGTGTGTGTGTGTTCTATTTCACTTAATGGTGAGAATAGCTATGTAAGGGTGGAGTGCAGGTTTTGCGGAAGAGAAGACTGACGCTTGGAGCTAAGCCCGAAAGTTATGTCCCTAGGGACTGAGAGGAGCTAAGAGCCTTGGCTCCCATGTACTGCCTTTTCCTCTCTCCCAATGGCTCCAGTGGGATCCTTGTCTCCCATTCAGCACCAGAATGGCAATGTAGCATTTACACGAGGTGGCAAAAAATCGGACCAGAGGGGACTTTGTATCTTCTCAGGAATTTGAGTGCTATGGACTCGTGATTACAGTCTGATGCTCTGTCAAAGGTGCTTACAGCTTCGTTGGTTTCAGTGTTTGCTGAAATGTTCACTGCCAACAGGTTTCATTTTTCCCAGGGTGAGCAGATCAATTTATTCCAAACCAACAGGCACCTCTATGAAGGTCAGATATTTGAAAACAAAACAACTCCTCTACAGATGCCCACCCTCAAGAAGCCTGACAAAGTCAACAATTTCAAATAAAAGTTAATAAAAATGGTCAGGTTCTAGCATTGACTGATAAAGTATTAAAGTCAACGCACTTAGAACAAAGATGATGCTACAACCGAATCTTACTTACTGAGAAAACTGTGAAAACCATCAGACCCTTGAAGGAGCTGGCAGAGAATGACCTCTCGGGTTTAGCCTCGACTACATCCTTCATGTTGTTCAGCCTTGGTTCAGGCTGCTGTTTCCTCTCTGCTTGTGTCTTTGTTTCTATATACATTCCTCTACCTTTCCCCAAACCCTGCAAACAAGCAGGTGAAGGCTGAGATGTGTGCATTCATGCCTACTGCCCACGGGGGTCCAGGCCCTGGCATGATTAATGGGGTACAGAGATTTCAGAGCAGAGCCACGGTGACTCACTCAGGAGCAATCATCTACCGTGATTTGAGATGGCGGGGGGGGGGGGAGGGGGGGCTTGTTTCCTTTTCCTTTCCGTCCTCACGGGCTGGGTTTCCCTTCTCCCTCACAGGCACTTTCGGACTGGAGAGAAGCTACATGGGGAAGTCCTTAAAAGGTACGGTGTAGATTTGAAGATGTAGCTCGGAGACTGAAACGATTTTTAAGACAAGCAAACGTGGAATTAACCAAGATGACCTGGAATTTTCAATGTGACAGTCCGCTGTAATAAGGCACCAACATGTTTGGTGGACATGGAGACACTGATGATAAGCAGATCTGTTTGAGAAGGCAAACGTTCCAGTTTTTGGAGGGAATGCTCCTATTTTCTTGAAATAAAACAATGTCTGGGGAGAGACAAATGTGGACTGGGAAGCAGCAGGCAGTAAGACAGGATCAGCGATTAACATCAGCCCTCCACAATGGCTTTGAGCAATGAGCTATCTAGTACCAAAAGGTTACAGAGTTTCCATGGCAAAAATGCCCCTCTTTCTACGATACTAGAAATAACCTGTGTTTCTGGGCCATAATTCCCGACTATTGGTTTAAAGGCTTTAACTAGTAAATTTCCTCATAGAGTCAGAACAGAATTAATTGTATTTGAATGTGATCATCGAAATGAAACCGGACCCATGTCATTTTTCTTAGCAATCCCCTTAGAGGAAAGTTAAAATTACGTTATAGATGGACCATTTTATAGCAAATGGTCTTCAAAATAAGTAGAAAGTGCACATTGTTTTTAGCATAGACCATTAGAGAATCCTACCCGTAAAGCAAATGAAGTAATCTGCCCAAGGAAATTACCACTGAGAAAGAACGGTGCCCGTGAACCACACTTACTTTCCTTCCCTTTTCCTTCTCAGATCTGGGAAAGAACTCTGACTATAATTCCAGCAACTGCTCCCTAAGCAGCTCTGAAAACCCGTACGCCACAATTAAAGACCCACCTGCACTCTTGCCTAAAAGCTCCGAGTGTGGCTACGTGGAGATGAAGTCACCCGCGCGGAGAGACTCCCCGTATGCGGAGATCAATAACTCAACTTCGGCCAACAGAAATGTCTACGAAGTTGGTGAGTTCTCCGTCCACATCTTAAAGAATCTTGGCATAAGACCGTGTTTGAAACAATTCCAAGTAAGCCCGTCTTTTATACGCAACTGTGTTTTACAAAGATCGTATTAATTGATATCAAGTGAATTTTTCAAGGAAACGACATTTAACAATTTAAAACTTATTTCCCTTATTTTCTACATGGCCATCATCTTCTGTTTTAGAAGCATGGCAAATATTTTAGCACCATGTGAAGAAGCATATGAACCATATATTAGTTAAGACAGCAGGTAAAAATAAATAAATAAATAAAAGCCGGGCGGTGGTGGCACATGCCTTTAATCCTAGCACTCGGGAGGCAGAGGCAGTTGGATCTCTGTGAGTTCGAGGCCAGCCTGGTCTACAAGAGCTAGTGCCAGGACAGGAACCAAAAAGCTACGGAGAAACCCTGTCTCGGAAAAAAAAAATAAAAGGCCGGCAGGTAAGTCAAAACAAACGGCTCGAGGGGACCAACCAGGTGGTTCCATTTCCGGGCTGTATTCATGAGACTAATGCAATGCTTTTAGTAGAACTGGAACACTTTTATTTTAAACTTACATAACATGTCAAATGTAGTCTCATGTGAATCTGGTATGAACTAGGAAGAATTAAATACAAAATTATACTTATTCTGAGTGCCTTCTGTGAATGTCATTTGGGAAAAAAAATGTTGCCGCCAATATTGACTTGATAGGAGGTATATTTATTTTAGTCTCTCTGTCCATAGATATAGTATAAAAATATCTTGTTAATGGAAAAACTACGGTAAATTAATGAATGAATTAATCCATTAATTAATTTATTTATAGTCAGTGATGGCATCCCCCAACTCTTCTTTAAGCCCATCACAATAAGATGAGAACTCAGCTCAGTGTTTAGGGCTAACCTTGTGAACATGTTGAGTATCTCCATAAATTGAGGCAACCTCTAAGAACACTTTTACCTGTAGAGTCAGGGGCTTGGGCTAGGTTATTCCCAAGGTATTTTGAGACAATGGTTCATATTTGTGGTTTCTGCACATCTTCTTGATTTCCACATCCTTTTCTCTGAATACCATTTCTGGGTGCCAATTATGTGAATAACTATAAGATTCACTGTAAGATTACAATTTTTTTTAAAAAAAAATTTCTGTAGATTTTTATAAAGTACTTCTGTTGTGTTTTATATTTGAAAGAAAGAGCATCATCTTTAAAAAAAAATTTCCCTTGCTGATAATTTTTTTTTTGTTGCTGGTTATTACAGAACCTACAGTGAGCGTTGTTCAAGGAGTATTCAGCAATAATGGTCATCTCACCCAAGATCCATATGATCTTCCAAAGAACAGTCACATCCCTTGCCATTATGACCTGCTGCCAGTAAGGGACAGTTCGTCCTCCCCCAAGACAGAGGATGGTGGTGGTGGTGGCGGCGGCAGCAGCAATAGCAGCAGCAGCAGCAGCAGCAGCAGCAGCAGCGGCAGCAGCAGCGGTAGCAGTGGCAACAGCGAATGACATCCAAGGAATTCTTGGTGAGCGCTGGAACTCTTTCCAGGCCCGCTGTTGAGGTCTCCATCTTCAAGTTGATGCTGCAGATGACGTGAACTAATCCAATAAGCAGTTGTTGGACACATACCAGAAAGCTCCCGGCTGAGGCCGACGCCCAGCACGGTGTGTTGTAAACAGGTGGTCTGGACGGGGAGCACTTCATCATTTCGCATTGCGGTTAGGTTAGGAGCTGCAAAGCCAGTGACTTGTTTTAAGATGTTAGCTGATGGGGTGAACTTGGCAAAACCTTTCAGAGACACAGGCTTGAGGGGACACTGTAATTATCCCTGGAAAATTATCGATATGTTGTCCTTACCATCACAGAGACACCCCTAGGATTGTTCAGGTTACCACACTTAGTGACGATGGAAATTACTAAACATGTAGGAGGTAAGGAACATATTCCCGAGTCCTTCTGCATAATGTTTTTCCATTTGGACTCGGTTTCATGGGAGGAAGCAGTTCGTCAGGCAGTAAAATTGCATCAACTTCTAATAAACACTAGCCATGGGAGCAAATCTAAATACAAAAAGGTTTTGTTTTTAGAACGAGAAATGTACAATTAAAATTATTTTAGATATAGCATAAGCATTGGAGAAACCAGTACATAAATGTGATATTTCTGTTTGATCTTTGGCCCATGTTAGTTTCATGACATCATTCTAATTGCCGTCTCCGCCAGGCATATTCACCATGTCAGATTCATTCCTTACCAATTATTCATAAATACAAAGATGCAATTGTTTTATTTTTGATTGAGTGAGTGTGTGACGAGTGCCAGAGGGTGTACATTTAAGTGTAAGATGCTTGGGTGTGATAAACCTTTAGTAATACATGCTGTAATATAGACTTAGAGGAATGTTCTCCTTAATTTTTCCCTAGAAGTGACTGAAATATTTTTGTTCATATTTGGGAAAAGGGCACTTTCCTTATTAATTGTTGATTTAGAGAAACTATGCTTAAGCTGGCCTTTTGCATTGCTAATGTGACATGTACCCATGCCTCTTTAGTTTGTATTTTCATTAAGTTGTATATTCTATGTTTTGTAGTGTTTGGATTGTTAAATTGCAAGAATATGCCATGGCCATTGTTTGTTGCGTCATTGCCATTCATCTTTTGCTTGATACAAATCCATCGTTTTTCTTTTGGAGGGAGGAAATGAAAATATACAATTTGGACCTATTAAACTGACTGTTACTAAAACAGTATAGTAGCCGTAGGTACACAGCAGATCACTGGAATGGAACTTTCTAGAATCCACAGTGGAGCTCTTCTTTCCGTGGTTAAACTCAGGAAGGAGTGGGTACCACAGGTGACGTTACTAAAGACTTCCATCAGGGTTATCGACAACTGACCATCTAAACTGGAACACTTTTCGTAGTAAATGCAGGCATGACTAAAAATCATCCTGCATTGGGTTTAAATATGGGCTGTACCCTGCAGACTAGAACAGAGGCTTGCCGGGTGCACACTATTGCAGACACATTTTTACCCCAGGGCTTATCATCTCGTGAGAATGTTAATGTGATATGGGAAAGCATCACCACACACGAGCCCGCAGGGGAGGGGAAAGGCGATGTAATGTCATAGCAGAATGCAGCAGCCGCTGATGTTCTAAAGATAGGAAACCCTGCATGGCCTTCTGCTGGAGTCCATTTATAATGGCCTGCTCCGTGCCTGTCTCCTAGCGGGAGCTATAAAGTATTGGCCTGGTCAGTCTTCCAGGGGGAACATCCGGTCATTTTGTATGCTACACCTGTGCCTGTCATGATGGGATAATTTGGTCAGGTGAATAATAAATCTGCTGCAAACACACTTAGGGCAATTTCTCTTTTATTAGCTGGAGCGTACTTTAGAAACAATTGATTTTTTCCCCCCAGTAGTTAAGCATTGACTGCTCCCTAGGGAACAAACATCAAACAGACACATGGGTTAGCAGCCACAGGAGTCCTTCTTGGTTATAAATAAATAAAAAAGTTGAGCACTTGTCCTTTTTCTTTTTGAGCATGAGGGTAAGTTTGAGGTTCCCTGTTACTCTCTGGAGATGTTTTTATTTTTCATTCTACCATTTGGGGAAAAAAAAAGAAAACTTTGTATGCAAAGGCGTACAAGGAAAGCCTACAGAGCAGAGGGAGACTCCAAATGGCCAGCAGCAGCAAGCTACCCTGTAGAGTCCGACTGAGACCCGCGTCCTAGACCGGTGTCCTAACACAAGCCCCAGTCCTGCCCCGTATCTGAGGCAGCGCTTACCTAGCAGTTTTCTGTGAGACTTTTCCTAAGTCAGAACACTTCAGAATTCAGACATTATAAATCCCACGTTCGTTGTCTTTGGAGAGGAATCTATTTTCTAGATGTTTTGCTGTAATTTCTCTCCAGTCTCCTGTGGTAGAAAGAAAAAAAGCACTGAATGAGTCTGTGATGTCTTGCACGTGACAGCCGTATGAGAATGTGACGCCAGCCACTACTCTTTGCCTAGATGTCGATGTTTTAAAATTTCTCTCATTTACTGCATTACATCCAAACTTGCCCAAGTGATAACACATATACTCGCTTTCATTAGGAGAATATGATCATTGTGGTTAGTTGTATGATAAGGGAATTTTCATAACTATTCACAGTGTTAGACATGAGCCCCTCCCTAGAGTACTAGTAGCAGACAGAATTCAATGTGGTTAGCAATGTTTCTGTGGGTATTGACCAAGTACAGAAAAACTGACCTTAGAAGCTTGTAACAGAGCAGCACAGGGTGCCATAGCCAAATCCATCAGCATAAGGACCGCTGACTAGAGAAATGCAGGCTACTTTATGGAAATATGGTCATTTGGACCTCAGTGGGCTGTAACAGTGGTCAGTCCTGGGGAACTTTTCAGCCAAATATGAAAGTCAAACATAAGCAGCTTAATACCACCAATAATTCACATTGATATTGGAGCTCTACAGTTCAAGTAAGACAAAAATCGTAACAGTTAATTTGGGGGCTGTGGTTTTAAAATAATGAATGTTCCATCTCTGGGTAACATGTCCTTATTATTTCAATGAAACACTTAAGGGCTATTTTTATTTAAAGTTTTAATGCCATGGACATGGCCAGAGGCTTGGTGTGAAGTGGTTGGTTACGAAGCATGGGACGACACACAGAAAGCTGCCCCATAGAGCCCTGTTCGTTATTTTGTCTCAGCTTTGTTTTGATATGACCAAATCGCAAAATATCTATATGTATTTTAAAAGGAAAAAATTCCAACTGCAGTCTGGTTTACTTGGTAACGGCAAACAAAATTAACACTTTGAGTGTTAAGCTATCTCTCTTTTCCAAAGATGACAAACCTCCTCAGCATTGGCTTTGCTGTCATTTATTCTGCCAAGTAGGTTTATAGATGAATGCAATAAACTTTCTGATAAAAAAAAGCTCTAAAGCAGTATTTATTTCTTCATGTGACTGTTAACCAATGAGAGAAAGATTCATGATGCTGTTAGAAAACTGACACGTTGTCACGCGTGGCTCCATAGTACTTAGCCTGTACATTAGAAAGCAGTAGCACTTTATTGTATGTAATTGCAAATGTGT
The DNA here is from genome assembly GCF_950005125.1 of Chionomys nivalis. NCBI lineage: Eukaryota > Metazoa > Chordata > Mammalia > Rodentia > Cricetidae > Chionomys > Chionomys nivalis. Next base: position 27,405,298 of record NC_080099.1, on the reverse strand, counting down.
ATCTTTCCCTTCAGAACAGAGATTCTCAATCTTCCCAAAGCTGTGACCCTTTAATACAGTTCCTCAGGTTTGGTAACTCCAAACTATAATATTCTTTTCACTGATATTCCATAACTGTAATTTTGCTACCATTACAAATTATATTGTAAATATTTTTGGAGGCAGAGGTTTGCCAAAGAGGTGATGGCCCACAGGGGAAACACCTAGAATAAGAGTGAAGCTCATAGGGTATATAATCATGGGAGCAGAGAGAGATTCCTGGAACTAAAAATGATATTACTTTAAAAATTCATTAGTGGAACATAAAAACAAGGAAAATAATTAAGAAGATTGAGTTAGTATTTTCAAAGATGAGATGAATTAAAGAGCATCTCTCTCTCTCTCTCTCTCTCTCTCTCTCTCTCGTGTGTGTATCTGTGTATGCATGAGGAGGACATCTTCCTCTATTGCTTTTCCACATTCATTTTTGAGACAAGGTCTCCCACTGAGCCTGTGGTTATATATAGCAACTTTTTTCGCCACCTGGATCATCTCCTCAGTCCAAGAGTAAAATCTTATGAAATCATAGGTGCAAACAAAGACTTGTCCGAAGGTCCTACTATGTAAGAAGCTGCTGGTCCAGAAGAAAAGAGGAACCATAAAGTCATAAAAGAATAACAGAAGAAAACATTGACAATGTGACCCAGACATTCAAATCTTCCTCTCGGATATGGCCTGTCCTTTTAGAAAAGTCAATGAAAAATATATGGAGGAAGGCACATCCTGAAGAAATCTCTAAATTCTTAATGATAGAAAAACTTTAAACCATACTAGAAGGCTTAAGGAAATGTTTACAAAGGAAAGAAAACCTGAACAAATAGAGACAGTATGAGATGGAAGAGGAATGGGGAGGAGGCCACAGTAGGCAAGGACAGTAATGACTAGACAAGTTGAGTTGTTCAACTTCCTGTTAGTTTCCTGCTGAAACATCAATGGCACCTCCTGCCAGAACAAGAAGACCACCTGTCAGCAGGACGTTTAAAATCCTCCATTAAATTTTGGGTCCGATATTTGATACAAACTAGTATAGACCAAGAAGCGATAATGAGCAATGACAGCACAGAAGATGCTGTGCTCTGGATGGGCATAGGGAGGAAGCTGGAAAAGCAGAAGCACCTGTTTATCATTAACTTGCTATTAAGAAACAAGCAAAAATAAAACTCCAAGGTCCGAATGAGTCAAAAGCTGCATAGTTCCTGGCATACAATATATTACAATTTGTCTAGCGTTAATGATTTAGAATCCACTCTTGATTATAATGTGGTGGGAAAATATCAAAATGGACCACAAACTGGCCATGAAGCCATAGTATATTTAATAATTTAGCATTATATGCCCAGAATTATGGAACAAATGACCTTTAGACACCTACAAATAGGACTCAAAATCCATTAACTTGTTATAATCTCCATTTAACGCTCCCCAAAGCAGAGACTATGTTGCTGAAATAACAGCGAACCTGTTTTCTAAATTTCTAGCTGGCTATCAGGCTGTTTTTTCTTGTTTTGTACATGTATGTATTTGTGTGGTTGTGCCTACATGTGCACATAGTCAAGTACATGTTTATGTGTATGCAAGTGGAGGTGCATGGCTGAGCTTAGGTGTCATCCTTGATTGTTCTCCACCTTCTTTTTCTTTTCTTTTCTATTATTTTTCTTCTTCCCTTTTTTTCCACAATAAGGTCTCTTATTGAATCTGGAGCTCATCAATTCAGGTAGACCAGATGACCAATGTATCTGCCTGTTTCTGTCTCCCTTAGTGTTAGAGTTACAGACAGGCACTACCCCACTCAACTTTTATATGGAGATGCTAGGGATCCAAGCTTAGATTATCATGCCAACTGAGACAACTTAGCTCCCAGGATAGGTTTTCTTTAGCTATTTAAAGGCCATTAGTACAAGCAGAGAACAGACATGGACACAGTCTTCCCGAAATGTCTTAAGACATTGCTTCCAGTGAGCTCAACAGAGACCCATAGATGCCCTGCTAAAACTAAGGCAAGGATAGAACTATCATCTAAACTGCTATTGATATTGTAGTTTAGAAGCTCAACACTGGCTTCTGAGCTTGAGTTCTACTGGACATGATACACCTGAAAAGATCATGAAGAAAAAGGGTTGCACTTGACATTGTACTCCAATGCCTAACGTCCATAGTGTAGGATTAGTGGCTAATAAACCTGACTTGAGGATTTAAGTCAGAGTCAGAGGTGAGCATAGGCTTAGTACATAGTATAACAAAGGCCCTGGGTTCAAATTCCAAACACACACACACACACACACACTTGACAATAATGGTGTAATCAGTTCATAAACATGTAAATGTAAAGGAAAAAAAAAACCACAGCTCAGGATGAAATGGATTCACCTCCTATGCATATAAATGTTTTGCCTACATGTATTTATGTGCCATGTGCATGCAACACCCACAAAGTCCAGAAGAGGTCATTGGATCCCCTGGGACTGGAGTTAGACAGTTATGAGCCACCATGTGGGTGCTGGGAAATGAACCCACATCCTCTGGAAGAGCAGCCAGTGTTCTTAATTATTCAGCCATCTCTCCAGCCCCGAGTCCCCTAATTTTTGGTAAGGCTGTGCATGTGTGTGTTGTATGTGTTCACAAAGTGTGTGCGTGTATACATGCATGCATTCGTGTGCCTCTGTTGGTGGCAACCAGAGGCTGACATCAAGTATATTCCTCAATGGCTCTCCACCTTATATTTTGAAACAGCTCTATCACTGAACTCAGAGCTTCCCAATTCAGATGTGCTGTGCTGGCCAGCAGTAAGCTCCAGGATCTACTTGTCTCTGCAGCTCAGTGCTGGGATCACAGTTGTGCACTACTGCTCTCCGTTTTTGTTTTTCAATGTGGGTTAGAGATTCAAACACTGGTCCTCATGCTTGCACAGCAAACAATTGACCAACGGAGCCATCTGCCCCGCCCCAACAATGCTTTTTTCCCCCAACAGGGTCCTGGGAAAATTGGATTTTCACATGTAGATGAGTTAAACTAGATCCTTTTATTCCACCTTACACACCCACACACACCCACACCCACTCAAAATAGGTCAAAAACCTTAATGTAAGACGAACCTTTAAACCTGCCAGAAGAAACGTGGGTAAAGCACTGAAGACACAACATCATCAAGAATCATCAAGAGACTCCAATAGCATAGGAAATTATCGGAAGAACTGACAAATGAGATTGCATGCAACTTAAAAGATTTTTGTGCATAGCAAAGGAAACAAGTGCCAGCGTGAAGGTGGGAAGCTTACAAAATGAGAAAGTATCTTTGCTAACTATACAACAGCCACCACACACACACACACACCTTCAATATATAGGTTAACGAGACAGTTCTCCTAAGAAGAAATACAAATAGCTAAGAAATACTTGGAAATGTGTTCAAGATCCTTATCCATCAGGGAAATGTAAGCACAAATAACCCCGAGACTCCATCTCACTCCAGCCTGGATGTGAGAAAACAAATGACAACAACTCCTAGTGAGGATACAAGAAAGATGAACCCTTCCTTACTGCTGTTGGAAGTGTAAACTTGTGCAGCCACAATGGATAGCAGTACAGAGGTTCCTCAAAACTCTGAAAGTAGAACCCCCATATGACCCCACTCTACCATGTTTTGATATATATCAGCACACCACAGGGAAACTTTCACAACCTTCTTCATAGCTGCACTATTCTCAATGGCTAGGAAAGGACCCAGTGCAGATGTCCATCAAAAGATATGAATCAATGTGCTTTCATATATACAGTGGAAGAAAATGTGCTTCATATACACAGTGGAAATGTGTATATGCCAACCAGAAAGAGAAGTGCAGGGAGTGTGGGAGAAGGCAATGGATAAGAACAGAGGATAATGATGAGAATGTATGAACATGCTGTAACGAAACCATTTCTCTGTGTGTTAACCTAAAGAATGGAGCAAGAAAGAAGAAACAAGGAAAGGACATTGTGGGGACCCACAGACATGAACGGTCAGACGCGGAGGTCAGAGAGTTTGACCTTAATTTTGTTCTCTCAAAGTTGTTGACAACAGGTGTTGCTACAAAAGAAAGATTCTGACCTAGGGTGTGGCTAATTAGTATTTTGGGTACAGATGTGGATCCACTTACCTGGACCAAAGGTCAAACAATTCAAGTCTATTCCTTATAGCATGCTAATGAAGTCTGTTGCATCTCTTCTCCCCTTTTGGAGTAAAGTATACTAGCATGTGGAAAATAAATGAGATTCACATTCACTGAATGTTCCTCCTGATGCTATTCTGTGTTTCTGTCTCTTATTTCTCTTATATCTCTGTTTGTTTTGCTTAATAATTCTAATCCTCATGCCCCTACCTTGGAACAAATGAGTTTTGTCAAAGATGGTCTTTGACAGGACATGACAACTTAAAATGTGATGTTGCCCTCATATAGGAGAGAATAAGGTGGTGGCCAGTGAATAGCCTTACCCTACAGTGAGAGATGAGTGTCTATATTATTTATTAGAAAATATATCTGGAAGATTGAAAGAGAGAGGGCTGGAGGACACTACAGAATCAAGGCCATTTAGACACAGCAGGGCTGGTGCGATCTGACCTCGCAGAGACTGTGGAAGCATACAGAGGATCTCCACGGGTCTGGACCAGATGGGGTCCCAGTGCTGATAAGGGAAGTGGGCACAAGCCACCATCCCTAACCCAGAAGTTACCTGCAATTGACAACCACTGGTAAATGAAAAATTAGTTTTCTCCAAGGGAGTCTCAGTGGGGATACAAACCATTATTAAGGGTAGTCCCCGGCCCCAGCAATAGATGCTCAACAGGAAACACACTCAAGGCATCTTTGCAGGTTCTTCACCTCATAATGTTAAGTCAAGGTTGTTTTATTTTTGTTTGTTTTTTTAACCTTATAGGTCCTCTGTGTATATATTAAGGCTTCTTATTTGTGTTTTTACGGAATTCCTGAGTGTGCAAACCTGTGTGTCTCTGCGCCTCTATGTGTTTCTTGCCCCTTTTCTTTGGTTCCTTTCCTTATTTTGCTGTTTTATCATAACCTGGTTTCTTTGTTATTAGTTCATCTTATTTTTCCTTAGATACCTATTTGCTTTCTAAGGAAACAGAAAGGGGATGGACCCAGATGGGAAGGGAGATAGGGAGGAGTAGGAGGAAGAGAAGCCATAAACAGAATATATTGTATAAAAAAAAACCTATTTTCAATAAATAGAAAAAAGAAAAGAAAATGATCCTGGAAGGAGCATCCTTCCCTTAGTGGGACAACGGACTTGTCTATGAGCTGTGCACCTGGCACACATAAATTGGGCTCCATTAAACCTTGATTAGATGAACACATATTAGAACATTTATTTCATTACATAGATAATTGTAAGGCAAAATCAGTACAAAGTAACAAATATCAAATAGCAAAGTGCCACTGAACAAAACTTAGCAATGAAGCATGAAACATAACCTGTTAAAGCATCATGTACTTAATACAGGGCAGGTTCACGTGGTGGCGGTGGTGGTGATAAATTAGCAGCCCTTGCTTTCATCTAAAGGGATACTCCATTATCCAAGAGGGTTACCTCAAGGAAAGCCTTTGTTTGCTTGTGTACATATTGTATTCTCCATTGATAAAAACCAGACCTGCTGTTTCCCTGCTCCAAGCTTGACGCTGTTAGAAATTCATTCAGAAACCGAAGGAGAACAAGGCTCCAAGGGAGACCTCAGAGAATATAAAGTCAGCTGCTTTCTTGGAGAGGCAGAGCATGATGGGTCCTTTATCCTACATCACAGCCAACTGGGCGAACTCAGCCCTCATACTGTGATCAGCAGTGCCAGCTCCTCTGGTCGCATTTCTTATTGGCATTTCAAAGGTTTTACTATGTCTTGGAGAATTTCATACACTGTGTCTGATTATATTCAACCAACTCTTCCCAGACCCATCCTGGTTCTCATTCACCTAACTCTGCATCTCCTCAACAACAACTCTCAGGACCATTTGGGGCTACCCAAATATTCTTGGATGCATGATCTTCCACTGTAGTATGGTTGACATGCCAGAAACCATACTCTTGGAGAACACTGACCTCCCTCCCCTAACGGCTGATAATTGTCAATAGCTCCAATGCTGGGAGTGGCATTTCTGTGCCCAGCTCCCGCTCCATGCTGGGATTTGGTCTGGCTTGTGCTTGTGTGGATCTTGTACATGCTGTCATAACCGTTCTGAGTTCATGCATGCAGTCGCCCCGCCGTGTTCAGAAGACACTCTTTCCTTGCAATCATTTTCCTCTTTTTATTACACTCTTTCTGTCCCCTCTTCCACAATTGGAATCTTGTCACACTGTGCAGGAGTGGAGGATAACGCTGAAACACATATTGCTCTCTTTATTAGTATAGGTGGCCCACGTAGGAAGTGATGATGTTAACTTGACTTCTACCTGGTCTAGAGCATCCTTGTTTTTTCTTGATCTTCTGTTTGCTTGTTTGTTTTTCCTCATTGCACTACAAGCAGGTCACAACTCCTCTTCCTGTAACATTGCTTTATGATGCAGAGGTTTTGTCATTGTAGTTAAGGAATTCTCATCTCAATTTAACATAGTTACTGTGGTGGTTTGAATAGGAATGGACCCCATAGGCTCATGTATTGGAATGCTTGATCATTAGGGAGTGGCTATGCTTAAAAGGGATTAGGAGGTTGTTGGAGGGGTGTAACCTTTTTGGAGAAGGAACGTTACTGTGAGTGGGCATGGGGGCCTCAAATGCTCAATCCAGGCCCGGCATCTCTCTCTTCTTATTACTGCCTGCCAATCCAGATATAGAACTCTCAGCTACCTCAGCAGCACCATGTCTGCCTGCCTGCTGCCATGCTTTCTACTGTGACAATACTGGACTAAACCTCTGAAACTGTAAGTAAGCCCTAACTAAATGCCTTCCTTTATAAGAGTTGCCATGGTCACGTCTCTTCACAATGATAGAACATTGACTAAGACAGCCAGAGCAATTATTTAGGACCATTAATTATTTTACCTATGCTACATTCTCTCTAAATAGCTCACTCTCTTTGTAGTCTGTTTTTATGGTGCTGGAGAAGCAGTTTTCATTGTGTCTTCTTCAAATTTTTCCATGGACCGAGAGGCATCTGATCAGCAGCTCACTCTCAGAATGATAGAAGAGGGAATGTGGAGGGGGCTGGCTTATTGAAAAAATGTTTTCAGTGTTGATACCTTGCATGCTTTTGATCAAAATAATTCACCTCATTTGACAATAGTTATTTACCTGAGGAGAGAAGCTACTGACTTTGTTATCCCTAGACTTGCCGTAACATATAAAGTACATATTTTATAACTCCAAATGAATGAGATATTCAATTTCAAATGGCACAAAATAGTTTGGGGAGTCAGAAAGCGCTTGATCCTTGCTTAACTTCTCGGCAACAAGACGACTTTTCTTAGTGCCCTGCTTAGATGATTTTACATGATGCCTTAGAGGTGTGTATGTCAATACTGGCTTAACTTCTCGGCGACAAGACGATCTTTCTTAGTGCCCTGTATGTGTCATTCCTAAACTTCAATAACACCATGGAAGCAAGGATAGAAATGGTACATTTCCATGAGAAATTTGTAAAAGAGCAAGTATGTTTTAAAGCAGAGATAATCTTATGTAAGTGAAATGCTACTTTAAAATAAATTAGTAAACCTTATTGTTTAGACCAGTCACAGGGTCACAGTAAATGACCAGTAGAAAGTAGAGACTCAACACATAATCATGTCCTCTCATACACATGGTTTCCCCATCTGTTGACATTCCTTCCAGGTGACATGTGTCACTCACAATCAGCGTACGGTTTTGTTTATGGTGAGTTAGCAGTAAGTCTTGACGTTGGGTAGTACTAGGCCTTTAACTTTGTTCTTCCTCAGTACAAAATTGGCTATTTTTGCATTGTTTGTCCATTTTTAAATTTCCTAGATCTAATACTTAGGGTCTACCATTCATTTTGAAGGATTTCAATCATTATTGCTTTTAGCCTTTTTCTAAAATCCCTGTCTTTCTTCCATTGTTCTACTATGTTTATGATACATTATCTAGAGTGGTCTCATGGGTCCTAACCATTCTAATTCCTTCCTCCTTTCCTTTCTTCTCTGTGATCCTGAGGTTTGGAAATGTCTGTGTTCATAATGTCAAGTTCAGAGATAACTGTCCTCAATAGTGTTCACTACCTGAGGAAGTTTTTACTTCTCTGATGGTGTTTTGGTCTCTGTCACTTCTTTTGGACCCTTTCTTCATTTTTCCAACTATTTATGGTTGGTTTTTGCTTTTTACATTAAAACCCTTAGAATATTTGTGGTCTAGGAATTCTTATTATATCTTTGACTAGAGCACTGACTCAGGTCCCATCAATTCAATCTGGGTGTTGGCTTCCTTTTTAGTTTGCCTTGTAATTTCTTTTGTTGAAAGATGGGTTTGGGTAAGCCTTGCTATAAGTATGCTTCAATCATGCAACAGCAAATTTGAGGGAGGGGAACCGTCCCGCAGTCCCGTGATTAGCCAGTCTCCCTCTTGTGGGGAGTCAATGCCCTGGGTTGTGCAGGTTGTATTACTGAGCCTTTGATAGGACAGGTTAAGTCTGCAGCAGACACGGGAACCAGGTATTTCCATTCTGTACGTGGAAGGATAGAGGATGTTGGACTTCTCAAAATACACATTTATTCTTACCGAAATTACATGTATATACTTGCTTTGTTCAATAAGTACTGTATTTATTCTTAAATATGAACAAGGTGCCTGCTCCTGAGTTCACTAGCAGAACTCAAGGAATCTACCTATTCTGTGTTCCTGGAAGTTTACAGTGATTAACATTTTAGCTCCCTGCCACACACACCTTGGTATGAGTTTTTTTTTTCTTTTTCTTTTTTTGAAGTACGTGTATTTTCAAAGCTTCATTCTTGTCATCTCATGTAATTGTTTTCATAAATATGATGCTGGGTGGAGCACTGTGTGTTAAAACACACATAGCATTGTTTCTATGGTGCTTCTCCTGAGAACTGAATTCTCCTCCTTGGGTTTGACGGCAAAGAGAGGAAAACAACAGTTAACATGCTTCAACTGTCCTCAGAAACTGCTGGCCCCAGAACTCATTACAAGTTTCAAAATGCTAACATTCAACTTAAGCAACCTAAGAATGAATTTCCTGAGATAAATTCAATCATTAAAATAACTCCATGTATTTCACGGCCCTAGTTCCACTGTGGAGTTTCGTCTGAAGGTGTCTAAAGCTCATACACTCTGCCCAACTAGAAGCTTTCCTCCCTGTTTTTGTAGCCAGGAATGTATAGAGTAATCGTGGAATCTTTTCATGTCAAGATGCTGCAGGGCAATAAATCACTTCCTGTTTGAAACAATGCACAATTTCATTTTATATCTGACCAAAGCATCCAACAGTTCTCTAAGCTGGTAAAACAAACTCAACAGCAACAAGGGCTGGACACCCTTTGTTAAGCTTTTATCCTTTGTGATTATTTCCAATACCTCATTCAGTGGCCTCATTACTTTTTAATCCTTGCTGCCTCTGCTTCTGTTATCCAAGCGTGTTTTGCACAGATCGGGCATCACGTGTGATCTATTCTGAGTTGGTCTGAAAAATGTATTTCCGTGGCTTAAATTAAAAGGGAGCATGATCATTTATCACTTTTGAAAGATAGAATTTTTTTTCACAATCATTTTGCACATCAATGAGAAGGGGCTAAGCCTTTTAACTGGTTCTCAATTGAATGTGTACAATGGCATGCTACACAGTCCCATGTCCACACGGGTATAAATGTCTTCCTGTTTAATTCCCCCTTTCTCATCTTTAAGTTTCTGTGAGGCAACCAAGGTGGGATACAGAAGACGGAAGCCTATGGTAATCAGGTGTTTTCCACTGCAGAGCTTTGGAACTGACTATTTCAAAGCTACATTCTGAAAGCAAGCATTATGCCGAGTCGTAAAGAAAAGTTCGGAGTCACAGCAGACCTGGGAAGAAGAGAGACTTCAAAACTGGAATGAATACTCTAAGCACCTGCCATGGATTTATCCAATTAAAGGATACACTCAGATTTCAGAACTATCCCGACAACATTTGCTGGTTGCTCTCTGACCAGAGCTATCCCAACAACACCTTCTGGTTGCTCTCTGACCAACAGAGAGTCTGTTTGCACACACCCTGCGGTGTGTTCTCTCACCAGCAGAGAGTCAGAGAAGACCTACAGAGCTAAACAACTTAATTTGAGCTTCAGCCTCCTATATTGGGAGGACTCTTTAATTCTGCCCTAGTTGCAATAGCAATTTCAGAACTGGAGTGAGCTATTTAAAAAATCCTTGGGCTTGTGAGAAGGCCCAATGGGTCATGTGACTGTCACATGTGTTTGGTGCCTGGAACCCACAAAAAGATGGAAGGAGAGAACCAACTTGACAAAGGTGTCACCTTATCTTCTCACACACACACACACACACACACACACACACTATTCATGCAATAATAAATTAAAAATGGACAAAAAAATTAAAGATAAAAAGAAATACTCGAGTCAGAAGATTCTTCAATTTCTGCCTTTATGACATCTAAAAATTTTTATCAAGGGTTAGTTTGAAAGTTTCCAACATCTACTTCTTTTTAAAATCCAGGGTTGGCATTTGGATGTCTTAGCATATGGTAGTGGGAATCTAAAAGTAAACATACATTTCTGAAATCACTAAAGGAGCCTCCTTGGGGAACCAATCCAAGAAACCAGCTTGAAAGCCTCAGAACAAGCTTCAGAGATAGCCATTCTATGGACTGAACAGGCAATTTAATTCATCTCTCAAGAAGGCAATTGCAGGGTCAGGTAAAAATGGATCCTTGGACCAACTAAAAAAGAAGTAAATCTCTCATGAGCTTAGAGGAGCATATACTGCATCCCCTTGACATCATGACTGGAGATGTGCCACGGGAGTTACGTTTGGAGAGTGTCCCCATAAACCAGTTGTGAGACTGTTCATTTGCTGATGACAATAAACTGATAGAATAGGAAAGAGTTGGCACTGATCTCTGCATGTTTTAACCTTAATTAAAGAGAAATAGGTTGCTAGTAGAGTCCAATTTTAGTAATAAAAAGTGTCTCTTTTTATTTAAAAGTCTCAGAGACAGGCATAAGCTTGAGTAGATCTGGGAGTGGGGTGGGGTGGAGTGGTAGAGGATATGCAAGCCCATATGTTCCATGGTTGAAGTCAGAAGATAACTTCAGGTGTAGGTCCTTTGCTTCTGCCTTGTTTGAGAAAGAGGGTCTTTGCTGGTTTTCACTGCAAACACCACGCCACATGGCCTGCCAGCTTCCAACATTCATCCTGTCTCCACTGCATCTCCCCATCAAAGCATCAGGACTACAGATGCTCATGCTAAGCATCCAGCCTTCTCTTACATTCTGGGGACTTGACCTTTGATCCTCATGCCTGCATGGCTTGTACTCCAGCCCGACCAGAACAATTTTAGTGTTTAGTGATGCATGTAACGAAAGGTACCAGGCGTATCCTCTCTCCAAAATCAACTGTATTTGTGTACATAAATTACCAGAAAGGAAAATGATATTATAAAATACAAAGAGGGCTCAGGGAGAAAATCGAGAGTGTTGCATATTTGGTTATAGTCAACATTGAGATGTAAACTTCCTCTGCTTAGAGAGGAAGTCCAACATATCAGAAAGGTCTTCGAGAACTAATTTCCTTGCTGTGGATTTGATTCTTGCATTTAACTATTAGTTAACACAGGTTTAAATAAAAAGAAAGCCAGAACATCCAGGAAATTAATGGGGGAAAGACTACTGAATGAACTACTGAAGGATCTTTTTCCAAATTTCCCATGTGTCCATAAACTCAAAAGACCCATTTGGCTTCCCAGTTTTTGGTTAAAGGAATAGATACATAAAAGAAAACAGAAAAATAGGTCTCTATGAAGGGACTTGGTGGAATATAGGTCTGTGCGAATTACATACTTAGAAGGCAAATCATAGGAAAATAAATTTTTTATCTTTCTTTCTTTCTTTTTTTCTTTCTTTCTTTCTTTTTAGAGACAAGGTTTTAGTATGCAGCCCAGGCTTGTTTTGAACTCATGAACTCTGTCTCCCAAGTGCTGAGATTATAGATGTGTGCCACCATGTCTGAATGAACATACCTGTGTTAACTGTGCTCTTCCCCAGGCTACTAAGTCTCACAATTGTCAATGTGGCATACGCCATGGTAAATGAGGTCAGATATGAAAAAACAACACTTAAGAAATATGTTCCACTTTTTTATTTCCTTCTTTATTCAAGATATCATCTTTATCAAACCCATGTTATCCTACTTGTCACAAATGTCAGCTCTGACCTTAAGGATGTAGAAAAGACAGAGAATACCAGAAACAACACTGTAAGTCCTTGGTACATGGACATGGCATTTACTATGCCAAGAAAGAACATAAGGATTATTTATTTGAGAAGAATAGACTAGAAAACTGCCCTTAGAATTTTCACAGATAGGAAGGTCATAAGCTGGTGTCAAAAACGATACAAAATGCGGTAGTAAAGAAAAAGAAGCAATGCTATACCTTCTAGCTCGAGTGCCTTTCCTCTGGCTTCAGGTGCCTATGTCCAAGCTCCATTCCGAAACTATTCAGTGGAAAGTTCCAGGCGTTCCGTTCTGAGTGGCACTATGACACTCACGCTGAACAGGCAGATCACACTCCAGTCAGCGGCCATATTGACCAGTATTTGTTGGGAAATCATTCTGGCACAGGGGCAGAACAGTGTGTCGTGAGGCCTGCACCATTCACTTCGCTCATCTTACCGTGCAGGGTGTATTATCACGTCATTACAAAGTGGGTGAGTACGATCTGAGAGGATGCTTGGCAAAGTCCTAGTCACATGACTTCTATCAGAGTACATTGTCATAACTGGTCTGTTTTTTGTGTTTTTTTTTTTTGTTGTTTTTTTGGATTTTTGAGACAGGGTTTCTCCGTAGCTTTTTGGTTCCTGTCCTGGAACTAGCTCCTGTAGACCAGGCTGGCCTCAAACTCAAAGAGATCCACCTGCCTCTGCCTCCCGAGTGCTGGGATTAAAGGCATGAGCCACTACCACCCGGCTTGGTCTACTTTTGTTATTGCTAACCTATGTGGTCATAAATTCCTAAGTTGTGCTTTATCCTATGCATTTCTGTGTTAGAAGAAGCACGTGACACATATAATATGTGATATTATCTGTGTTTCCCGCATTCACTGGGACTCTCAAGATGTATGTATCCTCAGTAGATAATGAGGGGCTAGCACGCACACACTCATGTTGCACAGAAAACTCCCTGAGAAGCATGTGTTCCAAAATCAGTGGAGCTACTTATAATGAAAAAAGAAATCACTGTGAATAAATAGAAAGGGACACAGTTTTCATTGCAAATACCTTTGTGCTGATTCTTATTGACGGTGTCTACATATTCGATTTGCAAACGCTTTGAAAGTATAAGCGAGGGGAGAGATTGCACGCACAAAGCATTTACAGGCAAGTAGAGCATACTACATTGACACCAAAATTAGAGCGCCACGTGAGAAACGGTCAGAGAGTGTTATGCAAACAGACCCAGAGTGGCTCACAGCACGCACATCGTCTTATAAAAAGGGGATATCGTATGCATGGCCATAGCTCCCTTTGTCTTCCTGTTAGCAGCCAAGTTGTTTTTGGAAAACGAAACTCACAAACTTGGTCCATCGAACTGAAACTGACAGATTCTCGTGAAAGGGCACAGATGGAAGCTTGCTGGGATTTTAACCTCAAAGGAAGTCGTATCTAAGTAGACCCCTGCGAGGAAAAGCGGGGTTTTAATATAGTCCCTCTGACAATTTCCTTCTTTGGTCTTTTATTTGTAGTCAACACTCATACGGGGTTGAGAATCAGGTGCACGGCCGCCACCATCACTAGTTAAAATTCTGTGAGCGGAGGTCATGGGCCAGGTTTGCATTTTCAGTGAATTCTCTCATGCAGGGTGATGGGCTGACTGGATGGCCTGGGCCAGGCTTTGGACACTCGGTCACAATGGTAACTGTGTCGTGGCAGCCAGGCTGAGGTCCATTTGCACAGTGTGACGTGGCCCCATGCTTTGTCCGCTGCCAGTGGCTTTGATGATGCGATCGTCAAATGGGGCATTGTTAGGAACAAAGACTGTTTCATCTTGACATGGACAGAAAGGGTGAATGACTGAAAAGCTTGAAGAGTTAAGTTTCTCACCAGAAACGGCCAGTCTGGGAAGTGCTGGGAGCCATACCGTCCTTTAAACGCACACAGATCTTCCATTTTTTTGTGTATTGTTTGCTGGAATTCTCTATTCCATGCTTCTGGGAGAATAAAATAGTGACATGTTTAAATGTAAGAAACACAATGGCTCGATGGTGAAAATGCTGTGCCCATTGGTTCTCCTCTGTCAGAGTTCCCTCATGGTGCATTTTGGATTGAGCTACACATCAGGTCCAACACGGCCATTGTCCTGCCCTTCCTCAGAGGGCTGCCTGTTTGGATATTATGTCTCTGCATGTTCCATTGCCCTTTCTTTTCTTGCAGCCTGTCATTTAGTATGAACAGAAATATTCAAATATGAATTTATTTTCTCTATTTAGAAAGCTATTATTGTTCATAAGGAAATTATTCCATGAATTAATGTAGTCAGTATAAATAGAAAAGGTCAGCCGTCTATTAGACAGGCTATCAGATAAAAAGTGTCTGGTGGTAAAAGTACAAAATATCAGTCCAGGTGATTCAGTCAAGTTTTGTTCTTAGTTAACAGCCAATAGCAACAGAAGTTAAAGAAAAAAACGGAAGTGAAATTATGAAGATAGAGATTGACCACCATTTGACGAAGTCCAGAATAAAACTTCAATAAATTCTGAAATGATTTTTTTCACCTAAAGGTTTTAACAATGATGACGTATAACATGGCTTCTTACAATTTTACACTACCGATATTTATAAATTTATAATATTGAGAACTTCTGTTTCTGTATGAAACTACTTGGCATTCTGAATTTTATGCCAAGCAATTTAGAGGTTGCTAAAAAGACAAACAGCTGTGACATTTTCAATTTTCATTTCAACTATCTAGTAAAAGCAGCTGTTATAATAACATTGCAAAAATTGTCATCCGACCCATGTCAGAGATGAAAGATGGCCTCATTCACATTCAGAATCCAATTTCTGGGCTAGGGAAATGGTTTAGTGGTTAAGAATGCATAGGTCTATTGCAAGGGACCTGAGTTCAGTTCCTATGTCAGGTGGTTCACAACTCCTGTAACTCCAGTTTTGGAGGACCAGATGCCCTCTTCTGGCCTCCATGGCACACACACACACACACACACACACACAATTAAAAATGTAGTATTTTTTTAAAAAAGAATTCAGTTGCCAACAGTGAAAAGAGAGGTTCTTAGATGCTGTCTCCTCTTTCTCAATAGAAAAATGTCTTCACACTGAAGTCAGATAACTCTTCTAGGGACTTTACTAAATGCTTGTTTTCCTGTCTGTGTTATTTACCTTGAAGATTCTCTATAATAAATCAATGATCCAATCATTTTTCAGTCATGCTTCATGCCCTTCCCTTCTCTCACAGACTGGAGTCTTTGTACAATTAAAAGTTATTTTAATATTTACAGTGGTGTTTCAATTGTATTTTAATAAGGAAAGACTGCCTGAAGATCAGAGAGTAAAACAGCCGCACTGTTCAGCCTTACAGACCAGGTGATGGTAACACACACCTTTAATCCCAGCAGCCACACTAGTTGACATAGAAAACAAGTGGTGCATACCTTTAACCACGGTGGTACAAGCCTTTAATCCAGTCCTAGAGAGGACTATAAAATGGGAGGAAACAGCCCTCAATATACAGTCTCATTCTGAGACTCCAGGAGGCAGGATTGCCATTTCAGACTGAGGTCAAGGTAAGAGCCAGTGGCTGACTGCTTTGCTTTTCAGACCTTTAGGTTGAACCCCAATTTCTCTCTCTGAGTTTTTACTAATCGTGTTTCAAATATCGACTTCAGTAAAATAAACTTAGCCAAGCCATCCCTGGAATGATACTAGAATGCTCCCTAAAGTTGAGTAGAAATGAACATAAGATCATCTTCTGTGATAGTGGAACCCCTGCTCCTTGCACTACTTACTACAGGCAGCCAAAGCTCATTTTACTTCTTGTAAATGCATCAAAGGTGACTTGCTGGTTTACAGCGAGGTTTTCCTGTCGACTTGTTCTCTGGTCCTACCTGGTGCATCCTCTCTGACAATCGCTTAGTTTAAGATCACTTTCCTACCTTCCAGTCTTATGAACCCTGTTTAGCTTTGCATTCCAAATGCTTTACCCTGGTGGTGTAGAATATTATTTTAAGAAGTGTTACGTTTGTTTTTGCTATGGGACATTTGTTTTAATGATGTAAAGATGTGTCGCATTCTTTTTTTTTTCTTTTTTTTTATTGTTCATTTTTTTATTAATTAATTTATTTAATTATTAAAGATTTCTGCCTCTTCCCCGCCACCACCTCCCATTCCCTCCCCCTCCCCCAATCAAGTCTTCCTTCCTCCTCAGCCCAAAGAGCAAGCAGGTTTCTCTGTCCTGTGGGAGGTCCAAGGACCACCCACCTCCATCCAGGTCTATTAAGGTGAGCATCCAAACTACCTGGGCTCCCACAAAGCCATTACGTGCAATAGGATCAAGAACCCATTGCCATTGTTCTTCAGTTCTCAGTAGTCCTCATTGTCCATTATGTTCAGCGAGACCGGTTTTGTCCCATGCTTTTTCAGTCCACGGCCAGCTGGCCTTGGTGAGTTCCCGATAGAACATCCCCATTGCCTCAGTGTGTGGGTGCACCCCTCGCGGTCCTGAGTTCCTTGCTCGTGCTCACTCTCCTTCTGCTCCTCCTTTGGATCATGAGACTTCAGTCCAGTGCTCCAATGCTGGTCTCTGTCTCTGTCTTCTTTCATCGCCTGATGAAGGTTAATATTCAGGGGGATGCTTATATGTTTTTCTTTGGGTTCACCTTCTTATTTAGCTTCTCTAGAATCACGAATTATAGTCTCAATGTCCTTTATTTATGGCTAGAAACCAAATATGAGTGAGTACATCCCATGTTCCTCTTTTTGGGTCTGGCTTACCTCACTCAGGATAGTGTTTTCAATTTCCGTCCATTTGTATGCAAAATTCAAGAAGTCATTGTTTTTTACTGCTGAGTAGTACTCTAATATGTATATATTCCATACTTTATTCATCCATTCTTCCATTGAAGGACATCTAGGTTGTTTCCAGGTTCTGGCTATTACGAACAATGCTGCTATGAACATAGTTGAGCATATACTTTTGTTGTATGTTTGGGCATCTCTTGGGTATATTCCCAATAGTGGTATTGCTGGGTCGAGAGGTAGGTTGAACCCGACTTTCCTGAGAAACCGCCACACTGCTTTCCAAAGTGGTTGCACAAGTTTGCATTCCCACCAGCAATGGATGAGTGTGCCCCTTTCTCCACAACCTCTCCAGCAGAGGCTATCATTGGTGTTTTTGATTTTAGCCATTCTGACCGGTGTAAGATGGTATCTTAATGTTGTCTTGATTTGCATTTCCCTGATTGCTAAGGAAGTTGAGCACGATGTGCTGGCAAAACTGGAAGTCAATCTGTAGAAGAATGAAAATAGATCCATATCTATCACCATGCACAAAACTCAAGTCCAAATGGATTAAAGACCTCAATATCAGTCCAAACACACTGAACCTGATAGAAGAGAAAGTGGGAAGTACTCTACAACACATGGGCACAGGAGAACACTTCCTACGTATAACCCCAGCAGCACAAACACTAAGGACATCATTGAATAAATGGGACCTCCTGAGACTGAGAAGCTTCTGTAAAGCAAAGGACACTGTCACTAAGACAGAAAGGCAACCAACTGACTGGGAGAAGATCTTCACCAACCCCGCAACTGACAAAGGTCTGATATCCAAAATATACAAAGAACTCAAGAAATTAGACCGTAAAAGGTTAATCAATCCAATTATAAAATGGGGCACTGAGCTGAACAGAGACTTTTCAACAGAAGAAGTTCAAATGGGATGTGTCGCATTCTTTTATGTGGTATTTGTTTAACTCTGTGAACCTGTGTAACTTTGCCTGTCTAAAACACCTGATTGGTCTAATAAAGTTATAAATGGCCAACAGCAAGACAGGAGAAAGGGCAGGCAGGGCTGGCAGGCAGAGAGAATAAACAAAAGGAGAAATCTTGGAAGGGAAGAAATCAAGGAAGAAGCAAGAAGAGAAGAAGTGAGAAAAGAAGAGGCCAGCCAACCAGCCACACAGCCAGACATGGAATGGGAAGGAAAGAAAAGTTGTACAGAAATAGAGAAAGGTAAAAATCCAAATGCAAAAGGTAGATGGGATAATTTAAGAAAATCTGTCAAGAAATAAGCCAAGCTAAGGCTGGGCATTCATAAGAAATAATAAGCCTCTGTGTGTATTTATTTGGGAGCTAGGCCCCCAAAAGAATAAAGATTAAGAGTAAAGAGTAAAAAAAAAAATAACACTCTGGGCTGTGTCACTAGTTACACACTTGTCGCTCTACATCTGGTGGTTCCGCACGCCCAGATTTAACCAGCTGCTGACCAACACACCTTCGGGACAATTATGTCTGTACTAAAGATGTCCGGAGTTTTTTTCTTGTCACTATCTTGTTGTTTTTCTGTTGGTTTCTGATATTTTAACTACACTCTGCACCCCACGGCCCCATAGTCAGCACTCTGCCACTCAGAACATGACCCAAGAAGCTCTCCGGTCCCACGGCACCAGCTAGGCTATGACCACCAAATATAGATTTTAACTAAGTATCTATTGTTCTACTTACCAATAAAGGCTTGGGAGTCAGATGTTAGGGTGAAAACCTGTAAGTTCAGAGAAACTGAGAAGCAACCCCTAACCTTCCTTTTCCAGAAACCCAGCAAGAGAAGCGTCTCTCCACTTGTCCCAAACCGAAAAGGCTATGAATCTCTACGTTCCTTCCTACTCCCTGTGTCTCTTCATCCCTATTCCTGGCCCCTCCAACCCCTCAATGGCTAATTCCTATCACCTAGTCACTTGCTCTGCCACCTGATCCAAGGTCAATTTTATTAACATGGTCTTGGAGTTCCACAGTGCGAGCAAGTATCTCACAACATTTCCCCACATAATGTAATACACCAGTTATTTCCACAGCACACAGAACTGGGTATTGTAAGTAGTCAGTAGATTGTTTCCAGAACTTAGAAGGGTGTGCATAAGTTCTATGAAGACAGCATGTTGTCTTACATAATGAATATAAACAGCTAGAGACTTTTGTACCCACATGAGCCTTGGAGCCCAACTCCTCTGAACAGAAAGGAACAATTTAATTATTAACACAGATAACGTGACAGCTGTTGCACATGTCACACACTGTCCTAAGATCAGCATTTATCAATGCACTTAATACTCATAACTAGGAATACAGAGCTTAAATAACTTGGGTGGTGTCACTAGCAAGTGAAAGATCCAAACATTAAACTTGTTCTGGTTGTTAACTTATGATTACTTTTATTCTCTTTAATTGTGTGTACTTGTGTGTTCGTATGTGAGCATGTACACGTGAGCAGAGGCCTGGAGCTGTGATCTCTCTACCACGGGTGCCAGAGACTGATGTCTGGTCTTCTGCAAGAGCAAAAGTGGTCTTAACCATTAAGCCATCTCTCCAGACTCTTGCTGGTTAGTCTTGACTGTCAACTTGACACAACCTGGAGTTAATTAGGAAGTGGGTACATAAGTTGAGACATTTCTTACATCAGATTGACCTGTAGGGATGTATGTGGGGCATTGTTTTGGGCATTGCCTTGCTTGCTGACTGATTTAGAAGGGACCCAGCCTATTAGTCTTATATATTGATTATATTTGTTCTATCCTCCAGAGAACTCTTCCTAACACAGCTCCTCTAAGCTGTTTTTGGCCAGAGTACTGACAGCAACAGAACAAGGCTCAGTCAATCTGGTTTCCAAGTTTTACTCTTAATTACTAAGCTATACATACTCAAAAAAATATGAACTTCACAGAAATTACTAGTTTTTTTTTATTTTCAGAAATCTTTTTGTCACCATGCTGAAGGCTAGAAGTGGTGGAATACACTTGGATGCCGACTCAATAGATACAGCAACTGGATTGTTTTATTACTCACTTTCTATGTTCTGTGGTGCTTTATTTATTTATTTGTTTGTTTGTTTGTTTGAGACAGGGTTTCACTGTGTAACATCCCTAGCTGTCCTGGAACTAGCTCTTGAAGACCAGGCTAGCCTCAAACTCCCAGAGACCCACCTGCCTCTGCCTCCCAAGTGCTGGGATTAAAGGCATGCACAACCACTGCCCATTTTTTTTAATATTGTTTTTATTTCATGTGTGTATTTGTCCACACATATGTCTGTACACTGTGTACATGCCTGGTGCATGCGAAGCCCAGAAGAGGGTGTCAGAAGCTCTGGAGCTGGAGTTACAGACAGGCGTGAGCTGCCATGTGGGTGCTGGGAACTGGAAGAGCAGCCAGTGCTCTCAACCACTGTACTGCTATTCTAGATCCTGTCTGTAGTACTTTAAATGAAGGTGATGGGCCTGTTTTGTATGCATGAAAAACACTCTCCATCTATGAGTTTTAGAAATCATCTGCAATTTCAACTTGCTACTTCATCACTTAAGTTTACTTCTCCTTAAATGAAAGATTCACTTGTATTAATATGCAAGTCATACCCGCTTCAAACATTCTTCCCCTCATTTCCATGAAACAGGAAACACACATCCATGAGAATGTTTTTATTAGCTCAATAAACACTGATGGAATATCAAATAAAAGTATCTTAGGTTTCTAACATTCTTAATAAAGTATTTCTATGTGCACATATTTTAGTTTACTGCAACTCGACGAGGTAAGCAGGATGAGTATAGTGATTCGTATAGGAATTCATTGTATAGATAGACGGAGCAGACAGATGTTAAGTCACTAGCAGTTGTCTAATAGTTGTTGCAATGCACCCTCATTACATTGCGTGTTTGCAGCTGATGCTGTGTGGGGTGTTCGATGTGGATCCCTGCCCTTTCTTTCCCAAACTTCGTGTGATCTAAAACTATTAAGAAAGCCAGGGGTAGTATATAAAATGGTATTTCTGTTCAGAAGGCGATGATTATTTCTGGAGGAGGGATCCTTCTGGCGGCCGAGACCAGACCACAGTCCCAAGATGGGCAATGAAGGATGGGTAGAGCTTGGCATCTTTAAAAGATGTCTATAGGATACAGGGAGATGGCAAAAGACATGTAGGCACCGGCTGCTAGGATCTCCAACTGGGAGTAGGCAGTTATGAATAGAAGGCTGTGGTCACAGAAAAGCCGTAGTTTCGGTAGCAAAGTAAGAAAGCTTGGAGAGAAAATGGGAAGCTCAGAGTGTGTCCCCAGGAACAGGAGTGAGAGGGGGTACAACTGCAGAAGGCTAGGACTACAGATCGAGGGGGAACTCTGAAATCAGCATGGCAACTCTAACAGAGGCTCTGGAGAATAACTGGAGTGATAGAGACAGTAGGAGTGGACTTGAAGGTGGGGATGGGAGGGGGCCGGGCAAACATAGCAGCTGCTCTGCAGAGGATGGAGAGGCACTGGGGGAGCAGAGGAAAGAAACCATTGTAAAAAGTCTCCTGAAGGTCCCTTGGCTTGGGGAAAAAATGACACTACTTGACCACTCACTCGGAGACCCATAGCAAGCACTGTATAACTATAGTGGAAGAATACGCTATACCTGACTTGAAGAATACTTCTGGACAGCAGGGAAGAATCTTTGAGTCAGAACTGACCTGAGCTACAGTCTAGCGTGGACCACAGATGCCCCTCCAGCACACCCTGACATCAGGAGACTGGCTTCTCTGAAGCATGACTAGCTAGCATGCACAAGTCCGACAGCAAAGACCTTCTAAGGATGGAACTGATATCCGTGGGCCTAGCAAAGATTGCTCAGAGGTAATATGGAAGCCAGCGCTGAGGTGAGAGTCCAGAGTCAGATCTAAACTCCAACCAACTCTTCACTTTTGGACTTTCTTTACTCAATGTCTGAGGTAATTTGGCAAGCCGGTTTTGTCCGGTCCCATTGTCATTTGGGTTTTTTCCCCCTTTTTTTCTTCCCCACTTTCCTTTGGATAGGCTGTTTCAAGACTTCAGACTGGCTTGGGACTAGAGATCACTAGTCTTAGCCTCTCTAGAGCTGTAATCAATAGGGCCATCTCATTGCTTTTCTTTGCCCTTTTCTCTTTTCATCCTACCGTCAGCCATAGCTGCCCCATCCTTCCCCTTCGGCTACGTTGTTTCCCCTCAGTGTGTTTTTCCTCCATTGTTTTTCTAGCATCTTAATAGTAATAGTCAGCCATGTTCTGCTTATTTACTTTCCCCTCATACCACCAGTGACTAATATCTTAGGATACACTGTATTTTTAGAGTACCTCCTCTTCCTGAAACAATTACAGTTGATGGAGGAATCACCTTTTAATTGAGCCTATGCTTCTATAGTTATCCCTGCAGATAGTGTCCTACTCTTGGAATAATAATAGGGGTCTTAGCCTAGTGCCCCAAACACATAGGCTGAGGTTCTAATTACTGAGCCGGTCCCAGGGCAGCCAAGAGAAATGCTACCTCAACCTCATTACAACCTAGCCCACCTTGAACATTGTAAATATTTCTCATCCGTGTGCAGAAAAACAAACACAGGAAAGGAGCACCAGTGGACACCTCACTGGCAGGAGAAAACCCCCGGTTAGGTGGTGAGGAGGAAGCCATCTCAGAAGTTCACCATCTTTATTTTCCACTTATGACTCCTCTCTATCTGTCTGTCTGTCTATCAGGGAACCTATCTAACTCCTAGTCCACCATGTATGTCTCCAGATAGGCGAGTTATTTCTGGAGACAGTGGTATAGCCCAGTCTTGTTTTGAATTTACAACCACACTGACTCAGCCTCCCAGATGCTGGAGTCACAGACATTAGCCACCATAACTAGCTGGTAGACCCTGAGAGTTTACCTCCCCAGTGCCCCCTCTCCAGTCATGGACAGAAGAATGTGTTATCTCTAAACATCTGGGGAACTAAGAAATAAAAAATCATAGAGTCCAGGAAGTAAAATACCAGTCCAAAAGAGAAATACCAGGATCATGGGAGGAAAAATAGTTCCAGAACAAGTAGTAAGTAGTTTATCAAGAGACAAAGGCCACAGCCAATAGGCAGTATCTAAAATTTTAGAAATCAAGTAACAACATTAAAACCTTATTTAGTATTATATATGTTAATTAAAAGAACAAGCTAAAACATTTTTTTTTTTAAATTCTGCTGGTTAGTGAGATTTAGGAACAGGAAAGCTAGGTTTGTTTCTTTTGTTTAAAAGTTTAAACACAGAAGCTTTGAGTGCTTAAACTTCTAGTGTTGCTTTTAGATAATTGCTGTTTAAAATTAGGGTAGAGGGCAGAGCAACAAAAGAGATGCCTTGATAGGTTTATGAAGAAACTTGGTGCCCTGGAAAACCCCAGGAATTCACAAGGATGACCCCAATTAAGACTCCTAGCGATGGTGGAGAGGGCGCCTGAACTGGCCGTCTACTGTAAGCAGATTGGTGACTTCCTTAATTGCTTTTAGAGATACTTTATCCAGTAACTGATGGAAGCAGAGGCAGCTCCACAGACAAGCACTGCGCTGAGCTCCGAGAGTCTTGTGGAAGAAAGGGAGGAGGGACTGTACTAGCCAGGGGGGCCAATGGGGGAACCCACAAAGGCAGCTGACCTGAGTTCGCAGCAGCTCATGGACACTGGACCGTCAAAGAGACTGGATGAGACCAACCTAGGCCCAGCTGCACGAGTGTGACAATTCTGTAGCTTGGTGTCTTAGTAAGGCTTCTAACAGTGAGGACAGGACCTCTCCCTGGTGCTTTGCTGGCTTTTGGTAACCCATTCCCCATGCTGGATTACCTGGCCACGCTTGGTCCTGCCTCAACCTGATGTGCCATGCTCTGTATAAGCCCATGGGAAGCCTGCCCCTTTCTGAGTGGAGATGGAGGAGGAGTGGATCCGGAAGGCGATGGGAGGAGAGGAGGGAGGGGAAACTGGTTGGTTTGTAAAATAAATAAAAAATGTTATTTATTGGTGGCGCACGCCTTTAATCCCAGCACTTGGGAGGCAGAGGCAGGCGGATCTCTGTGAGTTCGAGACCAGCCTGGTCTACAGAGCTAGTTCCAGGACAGGCTCCAAAGCTACAGAGAAACCCTGTCTCGAAAAACCAAAAAAAAAAAAAAAAATTTAAATAAAATAGTAAAACTATATAAAATATAAAAAATAAAATTAGGTAAATCTATAAAATTCAGAAATCAAATCAGTGTTGAGGCAGAAAAAACATGGATGAATTAATTAAGGTCAAGAAAGGAGAACACAACATGGCAAATGCCATTAATAAAAGCACAGTAAGACCTTTGGAAGATCTCTGAACAGCAAATATTATAATAAGTGAGATAAACTTGTCAGAAAAAAAGACACAGGGTTCCACAGTACGTGACATCAAAGAACAGGGATCCTGGATCACCAAAAAGGCATATTTAAAGTCCAATGATCAAGAAAGACAGTTCAAAGATAGAGAAATCCACACTAAGCACACCCTGTTCAACAGAAAGCTGCTGTTATTATGTTAACATCGAGCCAAAAGGAAAAGCTTTATTAGTGGCAACTGAGTTCTTGCATGTGGCCAAAAGAGATAATTCTGGGATTGAGAGAGTCACCTAAAACTATAGGGAAAAAACTGAAAAAATGTTAAGGAAAAGTTAAGTTGAATAGTTAAGAAAGGTGTAACATCTTTTTAGAATATAATTAGCAATCGTGTGTATGTGTGTCTGTGTCTGTGTTTGTGTGTGTGTGTGTGTGTAGACATAGCATAGACATATTTATGTGTCTCTTTATTAGCTTACTGGCCTATCCATTTGGTTGTGGTAAAGAGCAAAGGACTGGCAACTAACCTTTCAAGTTCTAAAGACTTTGTTCCTGGATGAAATCTTGAGATGGTTCACAGTTCCCTAGTTGGCTTCAGATGATAAGATCCAGTACAATGCAAACAGTTCAGCATTTCCACCCAAGTGCAGACAGGTAGATCTTCCCTGCTCAGCTACTGTGAGCTCAAAACCTGCAATAAGGAAGGAGGAGTCATCTGTCCAGTGGAAAGAGGAGAGAGGCTGTAAAAAGGGAACCAAAGGGACAACTTTCCTTTTCCTTCAAGCTCACAGGTTTACGATCTGGTAAGAAGCACTGTTTTATGCCCATACCCAATTTCTAGCTCTTTCTTTAAAAAGTCACTCTAATTGAAAAAAAAATCCTATTGTTTCTTATGACTACAGCATACATCTTCCCAACTTAGTTCCTGGCTTTCAACAATCCCTGTGTTATTGCTGTTGCTTTATCCTTTCATAATAGTGGTATGGGATGGGGTCTCCTAAAGCATCCAATGATGAGAGCTTCGGCCAGGCTCTTACCTTTAGAACACCTGAGACGGATACCGATTGCTGCGTCCTCGAGGTCTAGGGAACATCTGTCCAGCTCTGATTGGTTCTTTTCAAATATCCCCCTCACTCTGAATTGACTAACAATGGCATGAGCTCCACATCTGGATGGAGAAGAGAAACTCCACAGCTCGCCTGATTTTTATTTAAAAGAACACTTGCTTGACCACTTCACTCTCTTGTATCCAGAGTCTAGTTTTGAAGTGAATGTTAATTTGAAGGTCATTAAGAAAAAAAAAATCAAAAACAAAAAAAAACAAACAAACAACAACAACAAAAAAACTCACATTCTTGTACAGCTTACATGAGCAAACTATGAGGCCTCAGCTGAAACACTAATCCAGTAAATAAAGTCACTGTTACTATCTTTCTACATACATCTCCATCTGTATTCACAATATGAATCCATTCAAAGAACAACAAACAAACACCTATCAAAGAACTGGCATGATTCATACCATGATTCTATATTGCAATTCAACAAAACTGTACATAAGCAAATAAAAGATAAATAATCTTCCTGTGGTCAGAAAGTCTAAAATAAGTCAAAGCATAGTGTAATTTAGAAAATAGTTGGAATTAATCAATTTAATTAATTATAATTAATTAATTATAAAAACATCTGTGTGTTTACGTTACTTTTCTATTGCTGTGATAAGGCACCATGGCCAAGACAACTTACAGAAGAAAGCATTTAATTAGGGCTTGCAATTTCAGAGGGTGAATCCATAATCATCATGGCGGGGAGTGTGGTAGCAGGCAGGCATGGTGCTGAAACAGTAGCCAGCACTTATATCTGATCTACAAAGCCCCACCCCAGTGACATACCTCTTCCAACAATGCCACACCTCCTAATCCTTCCCAAACAGGTCCATCACTGAGAAACAAGCATTCAAATATGAAGCTGCAAGAGCCATTCTCATTCAAACCACTAGACCATGTATCAACATTTTTGCACTTGTAATTTGATTTCAAGGAAAATTGAAATGCATGTACAGATGCTGTGCACACATGCATGCAGGGACACACATGCAGACAAAAATTATACTGGGATAAAAATCACCTTTTTACAAAAATTATTTAATGTTTGTGTGTGCTGGTGTGGAGGCCAAAAGTCTACATTGGAAAACCAGTATTTACTGTGTACAAACTACTTCTGCTGTGGTTCTTCACCTTGTCTTTTCAGACAAAATCCTTCACGGAACACAGTACTTGAAATTGACTAGATTGACTGAACAGCAAACTTGGATGGGCTCCTTGTTTCTGCCCTCCATCCCTAGGGTTACACGTGAATGTGACCATATGTGGCTTTTAGGCAGGTGCTGGGGACCAGAATTCAAGTCTGCATACTCATATGACGACAGGCATTTTACCAACCAGAATTCAAGTCTGCATACTCATATGACAACAGGCATTTTACCAAGAGAGTCCTCCTTCCAAACCCTCAGCTGAATGCTTGGGTAAAAGAAAGAAAATCGCATCTCTAAAAATGAAAGTGCCACGACAGAAGAGAAGGCTCAGGCGTTAAGAGCACTAGGTGCTCTTTCAGGGGAGCTGGGTTCAGTTCCCACTACCCACACAGTAGCTCACAACTGTCTGTGCCTCCTGTTTCAGAGGGGTCTGATGCCCTCTTCTGGCATCTGCAGGCACCGGGTATACACGTGGTGCATAAACATACAGACAGACAGAAAAAAAATACACAGAAAGTAATTTTAAAAAAATAATAATAAAGTGCCAAAAGTAAGAATCAAAGCGAAAGTCAGTCTGGCATGGGAAATTAAGCCTTGAGCTCCCTCTACTGGCTCAAAGAAAATAATCCCAGAAAAAAAATAAAACTCAAACCTCAAGTAATTAAGTAACTCTTGTCCAACACAGATCTTAAAAAGTTATCCGAGTTGGCATAGTGGCTCAGCACTGAGGAAGCTGAGGCAGAAGGATTGCCTTAAGTGTAAGGACAGCTAGAAAGGGAAAAAAGCTCTGCCTCTTTGTAACCACACCCTGTATCTAGGTGAGAATCGTCTGAATTACAGCTCACTGCAGCTAGAGCACCCGTGGCCACGGAAGACGACATATACCCATGTGTTGTAGGAACGCCACACCTGCATTATCCGTGAGACACTGCCCTTCCCTCCAGTGTATGTTTATAGTATAAAATGTTTCCTTTGTAGACCAGGCAGGCCTCAAACTCAAGATTTGCCTGCTTCTCCCTCCCCAGTGCTGGGATTAAAAGTGTGTGCCACCACACCTGCTATAAAATGTTTTCAAACTACGGTTAGGCATAGAATTCATATAGCCAAGAATAAGATTTACTTCGCTCTGTAGTTTTGGATTTGAAGAAAAGAAAAAAACAAAGCAATATTACTCATGACAAGTTGAACATGTACTTTTAATTGGTGTGGATTGACATTTAGAGTTAAAAATCTTCATGTTTCCAAATTAATTTAGAGTGCTTATCTAGCCTGCATTTATTTTCTCAATATGTTAATGAAGTCTTTCTTTTAATGCACTTTCAAAGGTGTGTGATTGTTGACATCCACCATAATTTCATTCATTCTAAGTCAACAGTATTCACGGAGCAGGCTGACTTGGTGCTACAACAATAAATAACAACAGCAACCAAAAGAGTCTGTCTGTGACGTCTAGAGTCCGGCAGAGTGACAATTTTATTTATTTAGAAATTTTGTGAAAAGCAATGGGATAACTAAAGATTATATTTCATTGCCTGGGTTCTCATGCTGCTTTCTTTATCAATGACTTGCTCACACAAAAAACACTGCCAAAGCCAACTGCTGATTTTGAAGAGTCGGTTAATGTCTGATGAGTCAGGAGCCTCTCACACTCTGAGGACACCGTCACTCTTTCGGCTCTCTGAAGCAGGTGTTATTTTTACAACCGCTCCAGAGACTGCTCAGTATATAATGTAAGCAGAATGCTCGAATCAGGGCCTGGGGAGGTATGCAATAGAAAGCAGCTGCCGCTAGGATGTCATTGTGATTCGA
This sequence comes from Chionomys nivalis, assembly GCF_950005125.1. Classification (NCBI taxonomy): domain Eukaryota; kingdom Metazoa; phylum Chordata; class Mammalia; order Rodentia; family Cricetidae; genus Chionomys; species Chionomys nivalis. The sequence continues at coordinate 27,376,650 of NC_080099.1, read as the reverse complement.
GTGTTCATGTGACCATGTTAGCTCACAAGATCTTTACTGGTGACTGAAATCAGAACAGGAAAACAAGAACTAGGTATTAAAGCCTGATTGTAAAGGGGGCTGTGCTGGGGTCCTACATCCGAGGGGCAGAAAACTGTCCCCTCGTCCTCATCACAGGGAAAGACGGAGCAAACTGAACTTTAAAAACGTCTCCTAGATTAGAGAACAGAAGTAGGTCACTTTTTAGGATCCCTGGTCACCCCAAAAGCGGCAGAAAGAGAAGAACGCAGAGAATCCCGGCCTGACAAAACAATGCCACAACTGAAGAGCTGGGGCTGGTGGGAAACTAAGCTGCGCTCGTAAACTGCTGACAGCCCAGAGGGGAAAATTTGGGGCGTTGTACACTTTACCTGTGGCAAGGAAAGCATTTCCTCAAGTTATGAATCATGAATTAATCTAGTCATAAGAGCAGATCACTCATGAATCCTGTCAATGCCCCATCTCTGAATTCTGGGTACCAAGCTTTCTACACATGGGCCTTTCAGAAGGAAACTTCAAATCTAATTTAATTCATAAGACTTACCTAGTACGATAGATAGATATAATTAACTAACGGTGATTTACATACAATGGAGTACTCTAGATGGAATGAATGAAAATGTTTTATATTTCCACTCTTGGTTTAAGGATGATAAATGCTAGCAGAAATGTACCTGCCGATCATGTCTTGTGGATGAGGAAGTAAATGGCAGCAGTGTTGTGAGCGGTGGGAAGGAGGAACTGTTGACTCTCCAGTATCAAGACTGATATTATCTGCAAAGTGGTATGATACCAGATGACAGTGTTTTGGGGTTGGTAATAGCTGTTCATTGCTAACTCTAGGTCAATCACTAAAATTGTTTTATGTAAGGGTATAATTGATATGTCAAGAGGTGGGAGAGATGGAACCAAATATATGTTCAGCTAAAATCACAAAAGAAAACAGGGAGGACAATAAGTAAGTAAAAACTGAGACTGCATGAAGCTAGACCAGAGCCAGGACAGGTTTCTAATGACCCCTGCCAGGGACCAGCCCTCAATTTCAGTTTACTGGAACCAGCTGGGCCTCAGCAATCAGTTCTTGGGAGAGCTGCAACCCAGGGAAAACCAACCAGAAGGTGCCCCTCAGCCTTGTTCAAGCTTAAGAGAACTAAAGTTAGTTTCTCTTACCCTGCAGGTGAACAGCCCCTAACCACTAAGTCACCAACCAATTCTATAGCAATCTGTAAACTTTTTGTTTAACCCCACCGATCAGCATCCAGACTAACCTCCCCTCCCTGTAATTCCCCTAAACTTGATTAAAAGGAGTCTTCTGACTTCTCTCTTTGTTGTCATGCACCACCCCAACATGCTGAATTAATAAAAGCTCTTGCTTGTTTCATACATGTCTGGTGGTCTTTAGGGGACTTCGAATAAGTGTTTAGAGGCATCATGAAATTTGTCCTAGAATACAGTGAATTTACTGATAAATGCGTGTGTTCTGATTATTTCACCAGCTGGTCATTCCACCTTGTTCTTCAGCCCTTATGTTCACAGAAACATTGAACTTATGCCTCTTACTGGCAGCAGCATCTAAGTGTTCAGGTATTTAATTAAAAAGCTAGAAATGATTAAACTTTGCCCAACACTGGGCCTCCCACACTAAACAGCCAATTATGCAAAGAAGTTCTGGATGGAAATCAGTTATTACAGTAAGCACACAAATGAAACAGCCTCGTTGCTAATTTGAAGAACGCTTTAGAGTCTGGATAGAACAAACTGGCTACAATAGTCTGTGGGCATGGGGAGTCCTGACTGAATGTGTGTTGTTGACATGAGCGTGGCCCCAATGCCTCTGTTGTATGACAAGACATTTCCTGAAGAGATGCGACACATCTATTCACTCCTATAGGAAGCTCACAACAGAACAAAGTATGGACACCACCAAGTTTCAACTTGGTGAATCAGTGAGTCCTATAGTGGTTACTTACAAGAATATAGGTGAGGGGTGGCTTCCAGAAGCAGAAACGGCTCAAAGACAGCTGCATCACCAAAGCCCACCCTAGCTTGGATGACAGCTCACAAAAGCTGGCAACCTGGAGCCCAGCACACAGTCTGAAGGCTGCTCTAGTTGGAGAATGCCATTTTCAAGTGACTCATCTGCCTCTCGAAGGCAGCTCAGCTGGTTTCTGTTTCTCCCAGGCAGTTGGTCTGGTTTCAGAGTCTTCTTGATAGCTTGACTTATCTGACAGTGACTCTCCGCAGCTTGGCTTGTTTATGCTTGAGAAAAACAAACAAAAACAAACAGAAAGAGTCAAGTGAATCTGATCAGTTTTAGGAACTGCCTAAAGTTGTTCATCTTTCGCCTAACAGAACTTCCCTGCAGGATGGAGTGTTTCAATGTCGGGGAAACAGATATATAACAGCCTCAAACACATGATAATGGCAAAGGCTTCCTCAGGCCCAAGAAGGAGTGTTTACTAATGATTAAGGAAGGTGTTGCAAAAACTTTGTTAGGATTTCTATTACTGTGATAAAACACCATGATCAAAAGCAACTTGGGGAAGAAACAGTTTATTCACTCACAGTGCCATAGAACAGTTCACCATCAAAAGTAGTGAGGGTCGGAACTCAAGTAGGGCAGGGACCAGGAGGCAGGAGCTGGTGCAGAGGCTGTGGAGGGGTGTGGCTTGCTTGTTCAGCCTGCTTACTTACCGAACCCAGGACAGCTAGCCTAGGAATGACACCACCCACAATGACCAATCACTAATTAAGAAAATGTCCTATAGTCCCATATTATGGAGGCATTTTCTTAATCAAGGTTCCCTTTTCTCCCATAACTTTTGCTTGTGTCACATTGACATAAAATTATCCAACACACTCCAGTTTGTGAGGCTCTCTAAGAGAGAAGTATCAGGCTGTAAACAGCCGGGAGAAAGAGGATAAAAGCAATCCACAGTCTTACTCAGGTATGTTTAAGTGGCAAGAATGTTATAGGAGTATAAAACTAGTTGCCTATTGTATTTAGGACTTTCAACCAGAACTCACTCCTGACACTATTATCAGGGACAATAACTGTTGAGGAGTATTGTTTTGTAAAATGTGTTGCATTTTTTTTTCCTACTGCTTTTGTTAGCAATTTAAAGATGTGCTTAATTAAATAAAATCAACCGGCTCCCTGGAGGCTGAGTCAGCAAGTGGAAACAGGTGGAAACACGGGTAGCGCGGGGTTTTTAACTGGGGGCAGAGAGAAGGATGCTGGCTTATTTGGATGAAGCCAGCAAAGGGAGGTTAGCTACTTGCCATTCAGCCTAGCTGTGTGAGCAGAATTCTACCTCAAACCTTGACTTGTGAGTTCTCTAGCTTTAGATAAAGTTTCCCATAGTAGCTTTGACAAAGTCGGTGCCTGAGGGAACAGAATCCCCTCAGGCTGTGGTTTTTGCTCTGAAGCCCTTGCTTAAGGCAGCCACTGTAGATAATAAAAAGCTTATAACCACAAATAGCCTATGGATAGGTAGGTCATGGACCCCAGAGGACAGCATTTGACTTTTCTTCTGATAAATATATCCAAACTAACTCCTAATGATTTATGTCCACAGATTAGTGTGCCTCTTACCCTTTATTAGAGAAGTGTCATTTTGCAATACGTGGTGACTGTTTTGAAACACAGACCCATAACTGGTCAAGGTGTAGAGAATAAGAGACCGCGGACTGCTCAGCCCTAAATGGGGCATCTGTATCACAGTCCTCCTGCAAGTGCTCATGAATCACCCCAAACAAGAGGCAGAAAGAGCCGGAGGTGGTAGATGGCTACAAGGGAACAGGAGTTTTAGGACAAAACAAAGCAGCTGTTCAAAGGAAGCCACAGCAATTATGAGCTGCAGGAGAACCGCACATGTGTAAGCCAGACAAAGATCTCAACATGGGGTTGGGAGGTGCTAATGAAGTCCCACCCTCAGCCGAGGGGCTATTGGAAATTGACTGTTTATGGAATAGAAAGAGGGAGAGCAAGTTTTCTTCAGTGAGGCTGCTCCTGACAGGCTGTCGATGATACACATACAGGCAGCCCTGAGAGGACTCAGTGGGAATAAAAGGAAATGTGAAGTTAGAAGAGAATAGTCTGAAGGATGGGAGAGGAACAGAGTGGAGGAAATGGAAGCTGGACTAGATCAAAAAACAGATTGTGAGCATGAACTGAAGTCTCAGACAATAGCACAATGATTTAAAGGAGAGAGTACAGAGTAGAGCAGTAAGTGACGAAAATAGCATCAAATATCACATGTTGTAGAAGAGAATAGGATGCTCCTTCAGATCTTAGTGCCCTGGCGCTAGACTAGAAAGCATATTCGAAGCCTGGGACATTTTTCGAGACAGGGTTTCAGGGTTTCTCTGTAGCTTTGGAGCCTGTCCTGGAACTAGCTCTTGTAGACAAGAGTGGCCTCAAACTCACAGAGATCCGCCTGCCTCTGCCTCTGCCTCCCTAGTGCTGGGATTAAAGGTGTGCGCCACCACCGCCCAGCGACATCTAGGAACTCTTTTAGGGGATGTAGATGTTCCAATAGACAGTCCCTCACTCTCTGTACTTCATCTTCATCAGGAAACAGCCAGTAATAAGAATGATTTAAAAATCAAAATGGAGGTTGGCACCAGCTCCCCAGATTTGGCTCTCTTAGACCAGGAATTGTTCAACCCCTTCTACTTCTGGAGGGACTTGTCTACCTGAAATAGATATCAACACAGAACTCAAACAGGACTCCGAGGAGAGATTCTTCACAGACAGAGTGGGGGGAAACACCTGGAGTCCCCATGCGGGGCTCTGTTCATATCACCATGGCCACCTGGAAGGAACTTGAAGAGATGGCAGAGAACTAGAGCCCCACATGGGTGAGCCAGAATAGATGGGAGATACTCTCGGCTGAACTGCAGACTTCCGGCCGGAATGCTCATAAAGAGGCTGGAGGTGTAGAACAGTGGCGTGAGAGGCAAGATGAACTACCAGGTTGTAGCAAACCAAGAAAACCAGATTTTAACAAATCAGGATGACTCCATGCGTTTAGTCAGTGTTGCTGTTGAGAATTTGGATGCTGCTTCCTTGTCCATGACACGGACATGAGCATCTCAATTTGCTGCAACCCCAATGAGGACAGGAGCTATGAAGTACAAGATTTCATACCAAAAGCTTCATTAGATCAGTATTTGTCGATGACTGATCCCTTTGGAGTACAGTTTACATGGAGATCACCAAGCACTGAGCATACAGCCTGCCAGGTGTGGCCCTGACATTCAGCAGGCAGAACTGGCACTGCCTAAGAGAGGTTTGTGAATCTCTGGCATCAGACATGCAGTGGCGAGTGCCAAGAACTTTAGCATTCTCCAGCCACAAGCTTTCGGTTATCTTTTGAGACCAGCTGACAGCTGCAGGCTTGGTTCCAGTTTTTAATGGGTTTGTAAAAGACCTCAGTGACATTAGGCTAGGTATTCTTAAACCCGTGTGCGCTTTTCTGAAGAGTCTTCATATTGACAAAAGGAGAGAGTGTCTGTGTTAACTTCAGGAGGTTTGAGTGACGGATTATGGTAGAGCTTAGTGCTTTTGTGGGGAACTAGCTAAATATCTAAATATTTTACTTTGGGAATTGTATAGTTCCAAAGGCGTTTATCTTTACATCTCACTGTTCCGAACCTGTGTGCAAAGTTTCTTCTGTTCATTGGATTTCCTACAAGTAGGACAACAAAGTGTCCCAGAAGCTCTGCATGATGACACACACCCCTAATCTTCAGAGTAGATCTCATCAATGAGCTGGTAGAAAATTTTGGCAAGTTCCTGAAATGGTCTGATCTGCAAGCCTTTGTCTTTGTCTTCCAGGAGAGAAAGGCCTGGGCTCACCTACTCATGGAGCTTCTTGTAATCCCATCTCTCTCAAAGCCTCTTATTGTGAGGAACAAAAGTAACTATTCATCTGTTCATGAGATCATGTGCTCCTCAAGGCTAGGCATCTATCTGGCTCACCATCTCAGCCGGCTGAGCATGTATGTCCTCAAGCTGACATACTCAAGCTGTCTGCACACACCTGTGTGTGCCACACCAAGCGCACACCATACGCAGACACCACGGTGCCCACCAGGATACAGGTTGGAAATGAAGGTATAGATTAGCTGCTGCGGGCTTCTGTGCAGAAGTTTAAAACTGCACTGGAAGCCAAGCACGGTGGTACACACCTTTAATCTCAGCACATACAAGGAGGAGCATGGGTTCAAGACCAGTTCTAATTAGCTTAAATGACCTAAACAAAATGGGGGCAAGTAGTCAACTAGTAAACTAAGCCCTACACAACACAAAGAAGATTAAGGCTGTTTTTCCACCATTGCTAAACTATAAAAACAAACAAACAAAAACCTACAAACATTTTGAGTAGACATAAAACATATTTACCTTGATTGGAGCATTATATATGTCTACCTGACATACTGAAGCATCACGTGGTACTTTAAGTAACACATACAATATACAAATGCTTTTGGTTTGTTTTGGGTATTATTTTTGTTTGTGTTTCCATATACCCAAAATTCTGGTTTAAATGTATAAAATCCCATGCCTCCTAAGCTGTTGCTCAGGTTCTGTCCTCTGTATGATAACTTGGGCGTTGGCCTGACAGAGCCACAGCACTTGTTTCTTTCCTCCTGGACTGTCAATGTCACTGAAGATGCTGCTGCTCCATGGACCACTGTGTTGTGTGCCTGACACCACTTGTTAGAGCGCTCCTCAAAAAAAAAAAAAAAAAAAAAAAAAAAAAAAAAAAAAAAAAAAAAAAAAACAACAAAAAAAAAACTAGGACAGATGCTGTAGAGAGAGGCTAATTCTCAGCCTTTGCCGTCATCAGGAGGGCCTGACGCAGACCATCCAGATGGATTGACAGTGACGTCAAGTACTTGGCAAGCATCCACCCTTCCAGCACCAAAGCCTCTGAAGATGCAATGAGTCCTACTTCCTGAACCTACTAGAAACCATAAACCACGGCATCCTTCCTGCTGCCACAAGAGCATGGTTCAACTGCCCTGAACCAGTCTGGGACAGGTGTGGGGGTTCCTTCCTCCTGCTGGCTTAGTTGCAGGTGCTAGTTGATACCCCAGGTTCAAGGGTTTGAAGAGTCAGGAGAAAGTCCAATAACCACTATTACTTTATATTGGCATAAGAGAAAGTCATTTTTCAGAGGATTGTAATTGTCACCAGAGCCTTAACTCTTTACTTCCTCGCCCTGACTAAAAGAAGCCTGAGTTGGCAGAGCATTTCCCTTTGGAAAGAATGAGGTTCCCAGAGACCTGTCTTGCTTCCTCCGGGTTTTATTCAATGACTGATACATGACATTTTTATGGTTAGAAGGCTGATGCACATTAGATGGGAAAGATCTTCAGTACGAGCCTCAGCGTTCCTTCCCTCCACCATAGCTGCCCATCCCAGCGCCATGTGTAAATAGTTCTTGGTGTGCAAATGAATGGCAGAAGAGGTTTCGTTTAACTTTTTATTTCTCTTACGGGCTGGATGTTAACAATAAAACAGATTATGATTTTGAATCCTAATACAGTACATTGCTGCACACAATCACACAGTATTTGCTGAATCTCTCTTTACTAATTTTTTCATGTTGGCCATGACCTGAAGCAAATTTCTTATCATCAATAATCTGTGTAATGGCATTTTAACTTGATCATGGCCATCTCTGAGATGTAACTTTTTCTGCCTGTGCTTCGCAGGTGCCATTCTGGACTGGGCAGTCTTCACGATGCTGTTAGAATTGTCATGGTCCATGCACCTGAAGATAAAACTCAGTTGCTGAAGATCATGAAAAACATTTAGCGAATGAAGAGATGAGTCTCATCGATGAACAAAGAAAGTTGTCACTTGAAATGTGCTCTTCGAGGAGATGCTGTGAGCACCGTTCAAATGGCAACAAAGGATGTAGACAATTGCAGAAGCTTAGCTGATAGAGGAGCGGCAGGGGTGAGGAGGGGCTCCAGTTTTATAGACGCTCAACTGTGAGTGAAGTGATACTAAGAAGCATGGAGACATCTGTTATAAAAGGAAGAATCAACTAACAAAGCAAACGTCATTGTGCTTGTCCATTGTTTTGAATACAGTTCTGTCGCATGTTGTATGCATCACTTTTATATGTGATGGGAAACAGAGAAATTCATATTGTTTGCTCTTTTGTGGCTTTCAATTTATTTAAGTGTTCCAGAAATGAACCTCCAATATCTTTAAGGTATGCCTGTAACAGGATGAAGAAATATACAGCATGCTAACATAATAACAAGACATTGGAAGTAGCTGTATTAATGTCATACAAAGAAGAATTAGGACCTAGGGAAATTATCAGAGAAAAATGGGATATTACAAAACGGTAAAGGAATTGTGTATGCAAAATGATACAGCAGCCCCGAATGTGTATGAGCCAACAGCCATCATCAAAGCACATGAGCCTGAATCAAATAGTACTTCAGAGAGAAAGAAATGAACCCATCGTTCTAATGAGAGAGTTCACTGTTCCTCTCTCGGTAATTGGCAGATCAAGAAAAGTGAGAATCATTAATGACACAGTTGAACTGAAGAAGCATCATCAGTCAACCGAATCTAATTGACATTTAAAGAATGTTTCAACGAGCAGAATATAGAACAGTTGCCAAAATAAAGCATATTGTGGGCCATACACAGCACCTTAGCAAACTTTCAGAAAAGGAAATCTTACGAAGCAAACTGTTGGGACTAGAGAGATGTCTGGCTCAGCGGTTAAGAGCACTTGTCCAGGTTTCGGTACTCACGCTGGGGGGTGGGGTGGGGGGGATCACAGCTGTTTGTGTCTAGGAGATCTGATGCCCTCTTTGGCCTCTACCTGCATACACACAGCTCACACACACTCTCCCTTACACACAGACACATAAATAAATATAAATGTCTTTAAAAAGTATCATCTTATACCATAATGGAATTGAGCTGGATACCAATAGCAAAAAAAGTACCAAGAAAATTTTAAAATGTTTGTCATGAAATAGCACACTTCTAAGTAATGGAAAGACCATAGAAGTTCAAGGGATATAAAATATCTTAACGAAATGAAAGTAATTGGGAAATAAAACTTGTCAAAACATGTGGGCATTGGCAAAGGCTTTGACTCAGAAGAAATTTATAGCTTTGTATATGTATATGGGAAGGCTCCTCCAAAAATCAATAGCCTAAGTTTCTATTTTAAGAAAATAGAAAAAGAAGAGCAAATTGATTTAAAGTAGAAAGAGAAATACTGAAAACCAAAAGCCAGTGAAATTTAAAATAGCAATAAAGGAAATCAGTACATCGGAACATCAGTTCTTTGATAATATCAATAGTGATAAATATCTGCTTAAGATACTAAGAATGAAAGATACCAGCTAATAACATCACAAATGGGGGGAGACCATCACTCCTTGTTTCATGGTTACTAACAAGTGACCAAAGGAACCTTGGAAACAGTCCTGCGCTCACAAGTCTCCTATCTTAGACAATATGAGACAACACATGGAAAGACATGGAGCCCTATCAGCAAGAGGGATCGGAGAGCATCACTTTCAATGCAGCACAGAAGTCCCTATGTATCCTTTTTAACCCTTACATCTATTAACAGCCTCCACTCTTGCTGTGACTCTCAGGATGGTTTTGCTTTTGTTTGCATACTGGTCCGTTAGGGTCTAGATTGTGGTGCAGGTTCCTTCTCCCTGTCTACACTCCCCCCAAGCGTTCTCTTTTAGACTCTTCAGCCACATCTCATCCACTTGCACTCATCCACTTCCTACATCTTTTCTTCTTCATTGTACGTTATCCCCTCTTCTTTTTTTACTTCTTAAACATAATTTTCCATAGCGTCAACGCTAGAATCTGTGGATCCTAACACTATCTCAAGTTTCCCCTCCTACCTCCCTAGTTACATCCTCATTTTGTTTTGTTTTCAAATTCAGTCCGAAATTCCTTATCCTTAGCCATCTTACTTCTACTCCCCCCCCCCTTTTGAGACTGGGTCACACTGTGTCTCACAGAGGGCTTGCCTGGGGTTCACAAAGATCTCCCTGCCTCCCCAGTTCTAAGATTAAAGGCACTTGAAACATGCCACCCCACCCCTAATCTTATTGACTGTAACTTATCCTCCAACCGTTATTGAAGTCAAAGTAGACACTGTATCAATACATCTTCTGCCCCTTCCCAGGCTCAGGAAACATCAAGAAGATGAGATGGAAAGAATAAAAGAGATAGAGGGTGGGAAAGAGTGCTATGTTGTGCTGTGCCTTCTCACACCTTGTCCACTGCATACATGAACTCACTGCCACTGTTGGTAACCTGTTGCCAGAGAAGAAATACAGGTGGCATATATACCTATTATATGATGTCCAACACCAAATGTTATTAGAGATTTGAAAATTAAAACAATATGTTAGTCAAGCCCACAATAGCGAAACACCAGATGCTGATGAGGATGGAGAAGAATAGAGGTCCTTGGACAAAGCCAGGGGGAAGGCGAGATGTTTCGGTCACTTCGGTCAATAGTTGTCGAGGAGGTCTTTCTTTAAACAAAACTAAATGTGCTTTTACCTTCCTCTGTGAGCTGTAAAAAGAAATTTCTTTGTTGAGGGGTGAGAACTATTCTTATCTCTAAGTATAAAGATTATACTTTAGTTAGGTATTGAGCTGGTTTAGTAAAGCGACTTTTAGGTTAGGTTCAGCTCAAATCTTATGAGTCCTGTGTCTTAAGTGGGTGGTGTCTTCAGCAATTGGAACTTATTTTCAACCTTGGAAGCAGACAAGGGCAACACCAATAGCCTACATTGTTTGGGGAGTCACTTGAACTACCCTGACCAATAGATGGAGATTTCTCATGCATTCTGGGTGTCTGGGCGATTTTCTTTCTTGAGGTTTGCAGCTGTGCACACCTTTCGTGCCTATTTGAGCTTTGAGTTAGGCATTATGCATGGAATGTTTATGTCCTCACTACATTCAAATGTTGAAACTCATACCTCAATTACCCGAAAGAGAGACTTGTATGATGTGGGATGGCCTTCTGTATGCTGCAAATAAGTGTTACCTTTATTGGTTGATAACTAAAGTTGCTTTGGCCTATTGGCAGGGCAGAATATAGCTGGATGGGAAATCCAGCCAGAGATACAGGAGAAAAGAAGGCAGAGTCCAGGGAGATGCCAGCATCTGCCAGAGGAGTAAGTTGCCTGAGTATTCTAGTAAGCCATGGGGCACATGACAATATACAGATGATCAGAAATGGGTTAATTTATATGTAGAGCTAGCCAGTAAGAAGCCTGAGCCATCAGCCAAACAATTGTAATTAATACTCCACCTTCTAATGATTATTTCACCCGTGGTTGCAGGAACTGGCAGGAGGTGGGGGAGAGAAACAGGTCCAGCAGGACTGTCGTGGACAGAGACAAGGCTTCCAGCTACATTTGTGACTCATTTCCATCATTTTCACACCACCTCACTTCTCTGGAGAAAAGCGCGAAGTGGGTATCCATGCAAGCCAGGCTACGCACTGAAGGACCTTCACAGAAATAGTGGTTGACTTTGTTGGGCCCACAACATGGCAGACTCATTGTGAAGAAAGTATGTAACAAAGCAGAGAGCAAACCACAGGGCTAAGACACAGATGCCAACTGTATGCACAGTCCCCAGTTGAGGATGACAGTATAACGCAGTAGGTAGCAAATGGCCACATATCTGTCATAAGCCATGACAACAAAGAAGGTGCACTCAGTAGCAGCCAGGGCACTAAACACATCTGCATCCAGCAACCAGCAAAGGAGATGGTTTTAGAGTGAGCAAGAAGATGCACCAACATCTGGGGCATGGTAGTGGTGACATAGCCCATATCCAACATGGCGAGTATACAGAGGAAGAAGTACATGGGAGTGTGCAGCTGTGTGTCCAGGTAGATCAACAGGATGATGAGCCCATTGCCCATGACTGAGCTCAGGTAGATAAGAAGGAACAAACACAACAAAGAGGATGCTGTTGGTCGTGGGGTCACTGGAGAAGCCAAGCAAGATGAATTCAGAAACTCTAGTTTGGTTCTGTCCTGGAATCATCCACATGGTAGAAGCTGTAAGAGAATCACATTCATCTATGTATCACCTGACATGTGCAGTTATAGAGGCAGAAATGGGAGATACAGGGTGGAGAGAAGTCTCGAAAGTTAAGAGCACTGACTGCTTTTGAAGGGGACCAGATAACTCAGAGCTGTGTGATGCCAATTCCAGGTGATCTGATTCCATCTTCTGACCTCCACAGACAAGACCACACATGGTACATGAACATGTATTTAGGAAATACCTATATACATAAAATTAAATATACTTTTTCCTTAAGGAAAGGAAGGCTGGGGTGTGGGTTCTGAGCATACTGTTCAGTACTTGTGAATCTTCTCAAGTTACTGAACCTCCCAATGCCTCAGTCTTCTTCATCTATCAAATAAGGCCGATGTCACTCATTTCTCATGATTAAGATGAACATCTAAAACATCCCACAACCTCCTAGAAACAAATGTGACATATGGTATGTCATATGCAGTTTCACGCTCTCATTCCACCTCTGGGAAGGCAGAGACAGAGGATCCCCAGAATTAGGCAGCTAGCTATACTAGATGAAGTGATGAACAGTGGGTTCAACTAAAGACCTGTGGGTTTGAGTGGTGAATCTATAGAAACTAAAGTTGTTTTTTACTTTGGTTCTTCAAGACAGAGTTTCCTAGTATAACATCTCTGGCTGTCTTGATACTCTAACTTTATAGAAAAGATTAGCCTCAAACTCAAGAGAGCTCTCCACCTCTGCTTCCTGAGTTTTGGGAATACAGGCATGCAGCCAATGGTCTTGCTGCAACCAAATTTTTAACATCGAGCAGGATAAATATATTTATCCTTTTAGGGGAAGCAAGAGTAAGATTTCTTTAAAGGACACTTTCCTTAGGGGGAGAAAACCCTCCATAAGTGAGAATAACAAAAAAACAAGTACTCAAAATTTATACAAGGACTTAGAAAAAACAGAAACATAAAAACAGATGCTACAATGGAGTAGGTAATCATATTTAAGGTCACAAGGAAGCTCTCTGGGAGTTGCACGAGAACACCACAGCACCAATGCTCACTCTCCTCTTCAGAGTCTCACATCCCCACATGCCTACCAGCCTGGCTACAATAACAGTAATCAAGAGTACTTGGATCCAATTGAAGGGTAAATTAAAATGATCCTTTTAGTGTGTGCCTGGCTGTGTTTATTAACACTCTACACATTTAAAGCTTTGCCCAGCAGTACAAATATCAACAATATTTCTGAAACAAAATGTAAACACATAGGGCACATTTAAACATATGCTCAAGGAAAGATATATAAAGGAAATTTCCTAACACTGCTCAAAATAGTCTAATCTAGGTCACCGCCCAAATATTAATCAGCAAGACAATGGTTAAAGCAGGATTGCTCTGATGGAAGAAATATGAAAGAGACTATTAGACATCCCCAGTCTTCACTTTCCCTGTCCCCATCCCCTCTCCTGACCAGTCTACTGCTCATAACCCTCACAGCTGTCCTTCCTTCCCCCCCAGGTCAGGAGCCCATCTCTCTTCTGACATTTCTGCATCAGTGTTTCCATGTACCTATGCCTCTAAATCTTCCGCTTCAATACAGTCTTATTTATTTTAATTTAAATAATTATTTTCATATAATATCCTTTAATCAGATTCTTCTCCTCCTCCAACTTCTCCAAGATCCTCCCCACCAAAGTTCAAATTTTCTTTTCTCCCACTCTCTCTTTCAAGAAAAACAAACAACAAAAATTAAAAAAAAATTACTAAAAGAGAAAATTAAAACAAAAAATACTAAAACAAAACAACAACAAAAAAAAAACCTCTCAAATGTGGAGTCCGTTTCCTGTTGGCCCACTACTCCTGGCATGTGGCCTGCTCTGGAGGGTAACTGATATATACAGTGACATTCTATTGGAGAACTGGTTTCCTCTTTCATAGCAGGTATCACTGTAAACTGCTTCGTTTATATGTGCAGGAGCTTGTTCACTTTCCTTTCTCAGTGCTGGCTTTGTCTGCATCAACACGTTCTCCATTGGATTGTTTCAGAATTTTTTTTCAGTAATTTCACTTTGGTCCTATCTGGACCAATTACGATCTCCCATGTCCTGTCCTTTGAGGCCAGTGTACAGGTCATTCACTGAAGGAGGTATTCTTACCTGTATATTATAGGTGAACACCTAAGTCCTGGAGAGGGCAGTTAGTTTAAGATTACAGAGCATGGGGAAGATGGGTGTGTGGTGCTGTGATGTCAGAGTCTGACTCCCTCAAAGAGCATTCACTTCTGGAGAGCTGCCAGGGTTGGGGGACTAGGCAGCCTTCTGAATTACAGAAAACCAGTCATGTATAACCTCCTATGGAGAGCTGAGAGAAGGGTGCTTAAGAGCTGTTAACATCTGAAGAGTTGCCTTAGTTGCTGCCCACTGGTATCAGATCTGCTGTAGGAGATATTTAAAAAGAATATGGATTAACAATTCCACCCCACCAATTAATGCATATGTGAGCATCCAGGAAGGATCAAATAGCCTTTCTATAATATGACAACCCTTTCAAAAATGAAGTTAAAGGCTATAACTTCTGCCCTTAATAAATTAATTTGTTTGGGGGTCGGGGAAATGAAAGCAAGAAAGGGGAGTATATACATTATCCATCCTGGACTATTCCCTCCTTGGTGGGAGCAGGCTGATCCTTGATCAGGCAAACACAAGCATACCTTCTCCCATGGGTTAGCAGGGGGACTGGCAGCTGCCATTGGAGGGAGATAGGATCTCTCCATTTCACCAGGGGGAGGGGTGTGTTCCTTGGCAGAGATGCCCAATGCTTGTAGGCTGGGTTGAGCCCCTTATCATCAAACTTGAGAAGGTTCACATGGAAAAAGACCTCTGTTAAGGCCAGTTGAGGATCTCTCCTAGTCTCTAGCGAGACAGTCCTGGCCAATAGCTCCTTAAGAGCGCTGCTGGTCCTCTCAACAATGGCTTGTCCCTGTGGATTGCAGGGGATGCCAGTGGGATGGAAAAATCTATGTAGGAAGTGAAGGCCTACCAGTTAACGACCCAACTTGGTGTCTGCCTGGTGTTGTCAGACACCAGGACTTCATTGTGCCTAGTCAACGAGGGGGGACCATGTGATGTCAACAGATCGGAATGCCTGGGTGCTGGGAGGGTATATAAGTGTTTCCCACTTGTTAAATAAACAAGTCTGCTATATCCCATTCACGGGGCTCCCATCAAGGTGTCCATTTATGTTGTGCCTTCTCATCCCCTCTTCCAGGAATATGTTAGGACCCAGGTACACAGGCTTGTTGGCCAGCCAGCCTACTTCCCTGGTGTATTCCAATGTAGTGAAAGAGCACGTATCAAGAAAGAGTTGGAGAACATCCAAGGTGCAACATCCAAAGTTGTCCCCTGGCTTCTACGTGCACACTTCTCAAGAAGCTCGAATATAAAGTGGTAAGAAAGCATACCGTATGTTGTGGCTGGGATGTGAAATGCTCCTCATGGGTTTATAAGTGTGGACACACGTTTCTAGCTAGGGACAGAGCTCCAGGTGGTGCCCAGCTAGAGGAAGCAGGTCACTGGGGAGGACCTTGAGGTTTCTTAGCATAGTCCCACTGCCTGTCTTTTCTTAGATTCCTGATTGGGGCATATTCTCCCATGACATGCACTGTCTGATGAGATGGTCTACACACTTAAACTACAAAACAAAATGAATCCTTTCTCCCTTAAATGAATTCTTGTCAGGAATTTATGGTCATAGTCACCAAAAAGGTAATGGATACATTATGTTATAAATGTTATTTGTGATTGACAAGTTCAAAATCTATCTTATATGTTTTTCATTCATTCCTGTATCTTTGTCTATACAGCCAGTTGAATAGTGAGCCCCCCAAAAGATATGTATATCTGTGATCTTATTTGTAAATTCTCTGTAAGACTTCCAAGTTTCTTCAGACTTAGACCCTCAATGCAATGACAGATATACTTAGGGAGAAGTAAAGAGAATTGAGCCACAGTGCATGAAAAGAGGGGTGGCCAGATACACACAAGGACAAAGACTGGAGGTAGTTGGGACAAGCTAAGAAACACCTGGTGCCACCAAAGTTGGAAGGGACATAATGGATTCTCCTCTAAGTTTAGAGAGTGGCCCTGTTGACCCATTCTTCTTGGACTTTTGCTGGCCTCTGGAAATATGACAGAATAAAATCTGTTGTTTTGAGCCACGGGCCATGGCTATAAACAATGAAGAGGGCCTAAAGCTAAGCCATCAGTTAACTAAAACAGCTCACCTTGTAAGACATGCCTAGCCTACACACCTTCACCCATCAGTCTAAGCCATGGCGGTCCCTCTGCTGGTCATCTTTTCGCCCCTCCATGTGCTACAGGCACACGGTGATACGTGTGATTCAAAGCTGAAATAAAACCTTGTCAGTTCTCGGCCCCTTCCCATCCATGTGGCTCCCATTTCATTCTGATTTGATCCACACCATAGGCTTTGCCATGGCCTGCTGGCTGTGTTTGACCTCACTTCCTGCTTTCATTGCCCCCATTTCTTACTGGTCTCTGGCTTCCTTTGTGTCAAAGCATATGCGCGCGCGTGCGCGCGCACGCGCGCGCGCACACACACACACACACACACACACACACACACACACACACACACTCGCCCCGGCCCACCACTCCCTGTATGTTCTTCTTTTTGCCTAGAAAACCACAGCCTGCTTTGGGATATGTTTCTGCTCAAATCTCATTTCTTACACAAAGCCTTTTCATCCCACACCCCTAAGTGGTGAACCTAAATTATGGTCCAAGTCACGTTACCCTTGGGTTGTCTTGTTGATTTTCTAGCTCATGGACTTTTTTTCCTATTCAAAGGAAAGGCTGTGCACTGAGACCTTGCCTGTCTTGTTCATGGCAGCACTGCAGCCATCAATTTATCTCTGCTAAATGAATGAAGAAATCAACACACCTTATAACTATTGAGGGTGTGAGCCAAAGGGATGGAGATGGTATCTGCTTTGAGCACCGCCCTAAACAAAGCTGTTTAAAGAGTAACCCAGTCAGCCACCTACACACATTCTGAGTGGATAAGGTAAGGAAGGGAACAACCCACGGTAGCTGCGGAGTCGAATATACAGTCAGGGAGCTGCTAAATAGTACTAGTTTTCAGTGAAGCATTGTAGAGTATTTAAAGCTGCCAAGTTCAAGAGCTGCATCGACGTCATACGTATGACTCAGTCCCTGAACGGAAATTTCCAACTAAAACGAAAGCTGTAATTCTTCCTATATTGACCGCTAGGCAGCTTGAAAGGCCCTTTCACCTATCTTGTTTTATTTGACTTTGTTACCAACCTGAATGAGTGCTGGAAAATATTATTCCCATTTTATAGATGGAAAGAAGAATAGGTAGTTCTTACAAGGGGATGCTGCAGAGCAAAGGGTCTTTAGATCCAAATTAGGACGTCTGACTGTGAAATTCTTTTCTTTTCCTTTCCTTTTCTTCTTTTTTTTCTTTCTTCCTTTTACACTTTTTCATTCATTGGTTTCTTTAACATATGTCGTGGGAATTGTTTCAGGTGCCTATAAAATAAGGAAGTGGCTCCCGGATCTAGCTTTAAAAAAAAAATAAAATAATATGCATTACTTAAGAAGAAAATCGGCAAGTAACTTGCCACCAGTACCTCTCTCGGGAGGGCAACGTCTGCAACGTGGAAAGCTTTGATCCCTGCCTTGCCGGGAGGTGGGGCTGAACAACGAGGGCGGCCGTGCACCCGGGCCGGTTCTGGGTGGGTGTGCGGCGGCGCGGCGGAGGCCGGCCGAGGGGCGTGGCGGGGCGTGGCGGCGACGTGGCAGCGGGGCGGCGCGGAGGCCATCTTGGCGCGGGACGCGCGCTCCCCCGGTCGTCCTCGTCCTCGCTGAGCCGGATCCCCGCGCCGGACACCCGGATCCCGACCCCGATCCGCGCTTGCAGCTTCCGCATAGGCGCTCGCTCGGAGCCAGGTGAGCGCGGGCCTGGCGGTGACCCGCGCGGAGCGGAGCGGCGGCGACGGACCGCGGGCGAGTCCCAGGTGGGCGGGCCGGCAGGCGGCGGAGTGCGGGGGCTCCGGGCGGCGGGGACAGGCGGCGGGCGAGCCGGGTCCATCCCTATGTCGCTCCAGCCTCAACCCCGGGTCCCGGGCCTGCACCTTCGCCCTTGTGCACGGGTGGCCAGGCCCGCGGACCTTCGCCCGGCCAGCCCGGCCTGCAGACGTGGCACAGGCTGCCCACACTGCCCAGGCCACTCGCTCCGGTGGGATGCAGCGTCTGCTCCTGGGATCCCCGCGAGTGTCCAGCGCCGTCCTGCAGGGCCCGTCACCCCGGACCCGCTTCAGCCAGCTTTGCAGGATTGCGTACTTTCTAAATGGCAGGATCTCATGTCCAAGAGTTCTTGTCACAGTAGTTTATTCGGGAGGCAGCTTTGACGCGATCCTGACACTTTTTGGCACTCCAGTGCTGTGTGAGCACTGCTTGAATCAGTGAGTGTTTAGGGAAGTTTATTTTTGGGCTCCACACAGAGTGACAGACTGCTGACCTCCGGCTGGTGGTATTCGAGGCAAACCCAGGGCATCAATAAGATCAATAGGAATAGCTTCGAATGCTCTGAATCTATCAAAAGTCCACACTCTCTTATCTCCTAGCAGTAATCGTCTATTTTCTAAAAGCAGACCTGAGTAGGTGCAAGCAGATTCGAAGAGCAGTTTGATCAGAGCCTGAGGACGAATCTTCCAAGCTCTTTCCATCTCTTTTCCCGTAACATTGATGCATTTGGACTACTTTTCTTCCTCAAAAGCTCGGTCTACTTTTGATGTTTCTGAGTTGTTTATCCTAGCAGGCTTCTTTTTTTTTTTTCTATATTTAAGAGGGTATGCTCATGTTTGCGA
Organism: Chionomys nivalis; assembly: GCF_950005125.1. NCBI lineage: Eukaryota > Metazoa > Chordata > Mammalia > Rodentia > Cricetidae > Chionomys > Chionomys nivalis. The sequence goes on along the minus strand of NC_080099.1, from coordinate 27,357,635 downwards.
AGTTTATTTTAGTATTGCATTCAAGTCATTCCTCTAACAGTAAAGCTTTTAAGGGCCGAAAGAAATTGATCATGTATCTCAGGTGAACTCTTTTGCCCATGCAATTGCTGAGAGAGCGGGGTCATCTTTAAATAGGACCTGGCTATAGCAGGGGGTATATAGCTTCTGCCACAAGAATATGAGTGACAAATTAAGGGATGTGGGAACGCTGGTAGAAAGTGATGCAGTTGGTGGAGGAGCCTTTTTCTCAGGTTATCTGACTTTGTCCAGGTAGGGAATATGTCTAGAGTTAGCCTCTTAGGTGCCTTGTTCTTCCTCTCTTCTCAGCCAGACTTTGGTGGGCAGGTTCTTATTTGTTCCCACTCCTCCTCAGTTTGATCCTAGCGGTCCCCTAGTCTCCCACCTTTGGGGAAAGCTCTGAGAACATCCGTAGTTGAAGCAACCCAGGGAATCGTCCACAGCATCCCTCCTGGCTCCTCTGCAGTATTTAGTGCCGTCATCCATTCCTGCTTCGAAATGCTGGCCTCTGGGTGACACGGTGACCTCCTTTCTCCCTGTCATTCTGCTGGTTTTACTTTCTGCACGTTGGCCACATGACTGGAAGAAGGTTTGTAGTCGTTGTCCCTTTATCTTGGCGTGCCCTTCTTGGCAGAGATAGCGCAGAGCACGGTCTCAGAAACTGTTGGTACGTCGATGACACTTGCGGTTTGTGGTTTATGAACTCCAGACCTAGTTGGTGTCTCTATTCAGGTGTTTCAAGGAACTTGACCCTGCTGGGTTAGAGGGGAAGGAAGCACTTTATGACCCCACCCCAAGACACCATAAATGTCCTTAGTCTCTTGCAGAGCTCTCTGTCCTACCTGTTGACACCACCATCTGTCTGACCGATTGTGTAACTCATGCCTCGCCACACTTCCTTTATGGGCACTCACTGAGTCTTACCCCCTAAGTGTTTCTCAAATCTTGCTCCTTTCTTATCCCCATCATCACCTTAGTTTAGGCTACAGAGTCTCAGCCTGGCACTATGGATGTCTGGGGACATACGATTCTGTGGGTTGTGAGATGTGCGTTATGGGAATTTGAGCCACCACTTAATATGAGCAGTACCCTGTGACAAACAGAAGTTGACATGGGAACCCTAGGGAATATGAGGTTATGATTATCAGTAGTATAGGATATTGGCAGACTTATTTGAACTTTTCTGTACCCCTGAGTGCTCTCTCTGCCCAGTGGTCCAGTATACATATTTCAGCCAAAAGAATCCTTTTTTTAATCCCCCCCCAATGGTATTGGAGGTTGAATTCAGGGCCCTTGTGTTTGCTAGGCAAGCATTTCACCACTGAGCTGTGACCCCGGCCCAAAGGACTGTTCAGGACACAAATAGGGATTGTCAGTGACTGGGATCAGCCCAAGTCTTCCAGTAGTTGGTGGATGGACCGACATCTGTGAGGTGGAAATGCCATTTATCAAGAATGGAAGTGGACCAGCTCCAGTGAATCTCAGGCACTTTTCTGTGTGCAGGGGGTAAAAAAGGCAAATATTGGAGTTTCTTGGGGTATAATTTTGTTTATTTTACCTTTATGAAGGAAGGAAAATGAGAGAACAAGGGAGTGTTTTGTTGCTGGCTCTGTTTGGAGGGAGGATGTGACATTTGCAATGATGATGTGGTTCTGTGTCCTAACTGTGGCGATGACGGGCGTCTGCGCATGATTCAGCTTTACAGAACTGTGCACACACAGGTAACTAACAATAGCTAGAGTCCAGGGAAGATGTGCAGAGTGGTTCCTGTGGATTTCTGCACGCGGCTGTGACTGCAAATGCATAGAGCACTCTACTATGTTTTTGTCTTTCGGATTTAAAATCTCAGAAGAGTTGGAATAAAAAGACAGATACTTCCTCCAACTCGAGTGCCTTTCTGTTCATCGAAGGGCCAGCTCCTTACCTCTGTCAGGAAGGCCAGGCGTCCGGGCCCCTGGCTGGGTTTTCGTGACCATCTTACTCCCTTTGCCACATGTAGCATTTATACCTGCAGCGTGCTCACTCTTCTTCTGGAAGCCTCCGCTTTCCTTGTTTAGTTCTTTCTTTCTTTCCTTGGCTTATGAAAGTTTGGTTTATCCTTCAGAACTGAGCTCATCTCTGAGTTGGGATCCTTCTCCAGACTTGCACTTGAAATCTTTTTTCTGCCCAGCACGACTGTGTTCTTGGCTTCAGAGAATCCAGCCTTGGGGTGTATTGCTGTTGCTGTATTGAATTCATTGTTAGATATTGGTGCTTTTATTTGGTTGTGGCTTGTACGAGTCTCTAAGTTGACCAGATTTTGCTTAACACTATATTCCCAGAGGCTTGCTTCAGCGCTTGGCAAACAACAGACTTTTGCTGAACATTTGTAAAATGAGGAAAAATATCAAGAGCTGGTTTTGCGTTGGTTGTGTACTGTCTGAGTTTCTTTTCCTGTTGTATAAAACACTCTAACAGACAGTAAAAGCCACTTCAGAGAGAAGAGGGCTCATCTGCTTCATAGTTCAAGGGCATAGCCCACCTGGTGAAGACTTCCAGGCAGGAGCTCAAAGGTCACAGGACATCCAGAATCAGGATGCTGGGGAGATTGATGAATGAATGCATACAGCTGCTTGGTAGCCATGGTCACGCCAGTTGGGAAAGTTTCTGTTTTGGTTAAGTGGTGGCATTCTCCTCCAACTACAGTGACCAGCATTCTAGACTTGTTTCCTGTTGTGCTCTCTCCCCCGCTTCAGGCCCTTGTTCATGGCTGGTCAGAGAGATAGTTAGGACCAGCCTGTAGTCCAGTCTCTCACTCACCAGTCTTGGACCATCCCTGGCAACGGATGCTTTTGATCCCTACTCTAAGTGAACAGTGAGCGGTCTGTTTTCCTAATCCAGAGACCTCCCTTCCATGGGTTTTCTCAGATTAAATCTGTTCTGTTCTGTGCCCCACCCCCACCCCCCACCCCTAGCAATTCCCACAGGGACCTTATCCATTGACTTCTCATCGGCCAATGGCTGATTTAGCCTTGGGTGAGTTGTGTAGAATTTTCCCATTGGAGACTCCTCCTTTCTGATCCTTAGCCAGATGACTCTCAGAAATTCCAGCTCAGTGGAGTTTTCCCTCAGATCATATTGTTGGTTCCTCTCCAGAGGATCTGAAGAGATGCCCCAGTCCTCTTGAAGGCGCTGCATTATTAAGTAGGACCCCTCAAGGAAAGGGGTGGTCCTCCTTTTGAAGCCTGCTTATTGTTTGGAAAGATCTCTTGATTCATCTCTCCTTATGACCATGGGCCAACACTGTTCTAAACTGCCTAGAACACTGGTTCTCAACCTGGGGGCCAAACAACCCTCCCTCCTGCAAAGGTCTCATAAGACCTTGGGTGTTTGAGATATTTACACTACTATTCCTAACAGCAGCAAAATTACAGTTACATAGCAACAAAATTTTATGGTTGGAGGTCACCACAGCAATAGGAACTGTATTAAAGGATTGCAGCATTAGGAAGGTTGAAAACTACTGGCCTAGAGGGTCTGCTATCTCCTAAAAATGTGTGCCTTTTGTTTAGAAAGATGACTCAGTGGTTAAGAGTGCTCACTGCTCTTCCAGAAGATATAGGTTGGATTCCCAATATCCCTATGGTGGCTAACAACTGACTGTAACTCCAGTTCCAGGGGATCTGATACCCTCTTTCTGGCTTATGTGGGCACCAGCCACCCACATGGTACACAGATATGCAGGCAAACCATTTATAAACATAAAATTAAAGCACAGTGATCTGCCCTGGGACTAAACACTTCTGCTAAACCTACATGTCTTATCATTTTCTGCAGCATGGCCTGGCTGCACTGCCCTTTGACAGTGGTTGCTCCTGGACAGAGTACAACACATTGCACTACCAGATTCAAAGAGACTTAAGATGATGGATTATAGTCCAAAGTTTCCTACTTTCCAGCCCTTTATCTTCTTGGCCTCTGCCCTGCTCCCTGCTTATTCCACTCTGCCTCTCAGGTTCTCCTGTGAGGCATCTGCGTGGCTCACCAAATGAAGGCTGAGCAAGAAGGAAAGACAGGCCAGGGAATGAGACTTAGGGTAGTGCAGCCCATCCTTATTCAGGGAGAAAAGCCTGCAGAGAGGTCTCGGCATGATTCAGAGACCACCACCAGCTTACTCGCTGGGGTAGTTAGAAGGAAGGAGACGGGGGCAGGGAGTTAAAAAGCTTCTGACTAGAGAATGGTGAGCAGTGATAGAAAGAATGTCAGGTGATCAATAAATGTCTTTCCTGGGGTCAACAGGGCAGAGTAGCCAATATTCTATAGAGCAAGTTAATTTACTTCTAGAAATCAAATTACTGTAGTTACTGGAATTGTTTCCAATCAACCAAGATGAAGTTTACAAATGAGATGATCCTGGGGCTGCTAAACCTCCGTTTTCCATTTTTACAGTAGAAGCCCGACCAGGCAATGCCCCTTACGTGGGCATCTCCCCACTTCAGCAAACACAATCAAGATAATGCCCACAGCCGTGCTCAGTGGCTGTAACCCAGGTGATTCAGTGTCTGTCAGGTTGACTAAGGTTAACACTAGCATACACTTAAGATGAATTTTAAGATTAGTATTTTTTTTATAGAATCATATCCACCCCAGCCACGCACACCTCCTCCAGATAGTGCTGCTCCCTCGCCCCCGTGTGTGTAGGTATGAGACCTACTGCAGGGCGTATCCCTGCAGAAAACAAACTCTTCCCTCACAACCCCTGAGCCCCTCTTCCATCAGTGCTGGGAATTTGACTGGCTTGATTTTGTGCAGGTCTTATGGCCCTGTCCTGTCTAGAAGACACTGCTTCATAGCAGCTCAAGCGCTGGCACTTACAGTCTTCCTGAGCCTCGGTGAGAGGGGTGTTACTTAGCTGGTCCTTTTAGGGCAGAGCACTCCCATAGCTTACTTGCTGTGATTTCAGGACTTCCGAGTCTCTCTGTTAACTGCCATCCATTGCAAAAAGACCTTCTCTGATGAGGGCTGAGAGCCGCACAGACTATAGGTATATAACTGAGTGCTTAGGAGGCAATTTGATTTGTAAGATGTTTTCTTACAGTTGGTGTGCAGCATCATCTCTTAGGACATTGCTTTCTTGTGCCTTGTTTTCTACAGTCAACTTCTACTACCTGAGCCACACCATCGCATTTCATAAAGCTGCTGTGGACCAGGAGGCCAGAGCTAACATGTTTATAAAGCTGAACACTTCCTGATTTTTAAAAAAATTGTTAATAGGCATAGACGACATGGAATGTATTGAGGGAAGAGAGTGCATTTGTAAAGTCAAGCAAATTTAATGTTTAAAAAGAAACGTCAGTAGAGTAGGCCACGTAGAATGTTTGGTGAGGGAAGATGTGGAGTTTCAAAGTTAAATTAGATGATTGCATTTTAAGCAGTTTGACTGAAACTGGCATGTGACTCTTACCAGGACTCAAGTGGCCAAACCAGCTTGGCTCTCTAGTATTTGAAATATATAGCTTCATTAATGAAATGGCTACTGTAAAATTATTTCCAAGTTGTAAAATATGTGTATGGACTTGTCACAGGATATTGGTGCATTAGTTTCATGCAGTGTTTTTTAATTTATTTAAACTTTGTTATAAAAATTGTTGCAAAATAAATTACACACAGAAATGAACAAGACCCAAAGACTATACTAAAGCCTTAATTAATTATTAGGCTAATAATCAATAAAAAAAATTGGGAGTCAGATATTGGGGTAAGAACCTGAAAGATCTGAGAAGCAGGGGAACAGCCACTAGTCACCTACCTCTTTCCTTCCTTCCTCCAGAAGGGGCCAGAGATCCTCTCTTAGCTCCACCTTACTATGTCCTATCTCCTTATTTGTCTAGTCCTCCAAATCTCAATGGTTAATTTTGGTCAGCTAGTGGCTGGTCCTCCCTCTGACTCCAAGCAAGCTTTATTTGTTAGAACACAATCAAAATATCACACAGCACTAAAGAGTCTTTTTTCAGATACTAAAAGAACCTATTTTTAAGTATTGTATGTACGCACGTGTGTGTGTGTGTGTGTGTGTGTGTGTGACATGTGTATCTAGAAGGTAGAAGAGAGGGTCAGATACCCTGAAACTGCCGCACAGGTAGTTGTGAGCTGTCTGATTGGGCACTGGGATCTGAACTCGGGTCCCCTGCAGGAGCTCTGAGGAGCTGTGACAAGCCCTTCGTCTAGACATTGCTGTATTCTAAGGATTACAGACAGATCGCTTCTTTCTGATCATCCTTAATTGTTCTCTAACCACGAGAGCTGCCAGCCCTGTGCAAGCTTATATTTTTCTGTCTTGCAGGCCACCGTAACTGAGGGAAGATGATGGAAGAAAGTGGAATAGAGACCACTCCACCTGGAACCCCTCCCCTGAACCTTGCAGGCCTGGCCGCCGCCATGCCCTCCACTGAGGTTCACTTAGGTGGGTGTTGTGCCTAACCGCTGCTGGGTTGGAGAAGCTGGGAAAGACTCTGGTCTCTCTGAATCAGTTAGAAGACTGTTTGTTCCTGCTTTGTTAGTCTTGTCTGTGTTCAGAGAAGTAGCCCTTTAAACTTAAGCACAGCACAGAAGTAGTCTTGTAACAAGTAAGGAGGCTGACGCTCGCTACTAGCAGGCTTGCTCTCAGTCACTGCAGACCTAGCGGCCTTCAGAGTTCTCGTCTCTGATGTCCTAGGACTTTGTGGGGATTAATTTTTTCGAGGTGTTAGTGTCTAGGTTTTTATGTTCAAATCAGGGATGAAAACTGACCTTCTTGTCTAAGAAACAAAATGAAAAGGAAGGTCTGCTCTTGGACGGCACCACCCTCGAGTTGTGCTGTTTATCCGGTGGATAAGCGTGGGGCCTGCACTCAGGTACAAGCGTTGTGCATTGGAAATTACACCTTTAAAATTAATTAATAAGATTTGGCTTACCACATTAGGAATTTCCCAAGCAGTGAAAGTTTGAAAATGAGATGAAAAGCTTTTTCAGCCTCTGTGTTTTATCCTCTCTGCTTTTTTTTTTCTAGCTGCAACCAGTTCCTTCTCATCTCCCAATGTGTCTGGGATGGAGTCCCTGACACCACATGCCTATTCCACGCCTCAGCCATCCCTGCCCCCTGTGCAGCCGTCAGCACCCCCTCCGTCGGCTCCCCTGAGTGGCACTTCGGTGCCGCCCTCCGTGTCTCCGTCCCCTGCCATGGCCTTCAGCAGCCCGCCTTTATCCTCCTTCCCACCTGCGACTTCTGCCTCCGGTGCGCTTTTATCTGCGCCCCCTTCGGGTCCTCCTATATCAGGATTTTCTGTCGGTACCGCTTACGATATCACAAAGGGCCATGCCGGGAGAGCGCCCCAGACACCGCTGATGCCGTCCTTCTCTGCGCCCCCAGTCACAGGTGATCTCTTACTTTCCTCAGTATGCAGCTGCCTTTGGCGCTTTATTGCCGCGTGCCGGCTTTGAGTAGTGCTGCACTGTGCTTTGTTTACTAGACAGTGCTTGGAGGTGCATGGTATAGTGCTATTTAGTTTATGGGTGGATGTGGGCACCTGCTGCTCCTGGGGCTTTGCTTTCTCGACATTCATGATCTAGGCTCACTCTGACTTCCAGAGTTTCCCACGCTCATCTTTTTGCCACTTAAATTATTAACAGTAAAAATAGTATAACTTACTGTGTGGTTTTTGTGTGGTATAAAAATTGATATATGATTGACATTTGAGGTGTGAGAAAGACTTCTCATATTCCATGCTAATATTTGTTACTTACTGATAGGCTGCAGGTTGTAATCCAAGAGAACCAACTTCCCTAGGGAGTACATTTTATCTAGCCAGTTCCATATGCCAGAAGTGGTGATACTAGGCCATTTCTTTTCCTAGGCCAGCTACATTCTCTCAGTCCCCTTCTTTAGTGTGGTTATGGAAACAGATTATCAAGACCCAATCTTTGTTGTCTCCTGTTCATGGTTTTAGGGTAAGGAGCACTTTAGCTTTGATTATTTAGTATCCAAATTGACCTATCTATCTTTCCAAATAAAAATTTATTATGGAGCATAGACATTACATGCTTACCTGTGTTTACATGTGTTTTAAAAAGATTTATTTATTGTGTGTGTGTTTGAGTGTATGTGTGTGTGAGTTTATGTATGGCCATCATATGCGCACATGCATGCAAACAGCCTAGGAGGCCAGGAAGTTGTTTTATCGGCTACCACTGGAATTACAGATTGTTGTGAAGTCATCGAATTGACTGTTGAACCTGGGTCCACTGCAGGAGCAGCCAGTGCTGTCAGCTGCTGGACTTTCTCTCCAGCCCCAATGGGTCCAAGTTTTCCTTTGGAGAAGTAAATGGAGTATGTATGGTGATTGTTGTTGTTGTTGTTGTTTTTTTTTTTAATGATGGGCTGAGAACTCAATTATTTTTATGGATTAAGGAGATTAGAAGTCCACCTGTCATCCAGATGCTGAGTAGGACAAACAGGAACATGCACACACAGACACCTGAGTGTGTGTATGTGTGCTTGTATTTGTTGTTTTTCTGGACACTTGGTATAAACCTGTGTAAAGGGGAAATACCTCTTGAGGGATTTTTGCATTTTGTTTATAGAGGTCTGAGTTATAACTTCATCTTTAGGTGCTTCAGTAGTTCTGTGGGTGGATTTGTCTTAAGCTTCTCACATGATTCATCTTTTTATAGGAAAACATTTGTGGAATAAATGACCCAACTAAATGTTTTGCCATTGACTAGGTATTCTGCCAGCCCCCATTACTCAGCAAGCCAGTATGACATCTCTGGCACCGGGACCTGGAACCACATCAGCCATTACTTTCCCTGAGGAGCAGGAAGATCCTAGAATTATTAGAGGCCAGGATGAGGCACCTGCCGGTGGGATCTGGGGCTTTATCAAGGTAAGGGTGTTTGTCTTTCAAATCACTGTTCAGTTGTGAAACTGACAGGGTATCCAGTAGAGAAAGGCAGTACAGGGTAGGAAGGCATGCTCTGAGAACACAGTACAGCGTAAGGGAAAACAAGCCCCTTACGGCCAGATTTTTGTAGTTGATGCTTATCTTTTGTCTATGTGTGTCTACCATGTACTCATTCTCTAAATAAGAATCCAGATGGATTAGTGATGTGGGCTTTGTGTTCTTTGTCTTTTCTAGAAGACTTCATTAATGTCCTCCCAGCTGTAAAATTGTCTTTGTTTCTTGTGTATTTGGGGTCTGCATATGTTTGTATGTATGGACGGATGTGCACAGGTGTGTGTGTGTGTGTGCGCGCGCGCATGCATGTGAATGTGAAGGCCACCATAAGGGGTCTTCCTCTGTTCTCCACATTATTTTTTGGGACAGGTCTGTCACTGAAATTGGAATTTGTCAATTCACCTTGCCAGGGATCCTGTCATCTGTGCTCCGTCCCAGTGCGAGGGCTCAGACACGTGCTGTCGTGCTCTGCTTCTTACATGGTGCTGGGTTCTGCATAACCATGTTTTATTTTATCAATCTGTTATCACTATTACCCATCCGGTTGTAAGTTTTTAAGTCATTTTACTCTATTTAATTGAGAAAAATGTGTAAACATGTACATTTTTTGTTGTTTTTGGGGGTAGTGTAGACTGAACCTGGGGCTTTACACACACTGGTAAGCACTTCATTACTAGCCTGATCCCCAACTCTCTTTTTGACTCTCAGTCTTAGAAAGGCTCACCTAGTATCCCGGGCTGGCCTAAAGCTTGCAGTCCTCTTGCCTCATCCTGGCTTGTAACAGGATCACAGGCCTGCACCCTTAGGCCTGATTAACATGATACGGCTGCTGAGCCATACAGCGGTCCCTTCTGATTCTAATTCTTAGAAATAAAATGACTTAGCACTCTTGTATGCACGTCTTGCTGGGCATCTCTGACCTCATTAGTTCCGGACGAAAGCCCTGTGATGCCCTAGATCTTCCTGCATGTTGCCTTCCAGCAGCCACACCAGCACATGTGGTTCCGTCATTGCTCACACGGCCACAAAGGATGTTAATTTGAAATATTGTTTTTTTTTTTCTGATTCAATAGACAAAAACATTTGAAACCTTTTTGGGTTTTTTTTTGTGTTTTTTTTTTGGTGCCTGAGTACGTGTGCGTTTGAGAGAGAGAGAGAGAGGGAGGGAGGGAGGAGTCCTTGGGTTGAAACACAGTGGCTTATGAGTGATGTCTACCATATATATTGAGGTCCACTTTCTTGCTGTATCCAGAGCTTGTGGTTTGAACTGGCCTGGCTTGCCAACTTGCTCTGACTCTCCATCCTGAGCATTGGGATTACATATGGCCACCACACCCATGTGTGTGGGTTCTGGGGATCCCAACTCTGGTCCTCATGCTATGTAGGTGTGTTACCTTAAAAGCCAAACTCCCAACCTTGAAACCATGTTTTAATTTTTCATTTCTTTGCTATTAATTTTGGCCTTTCTTTTCTCCATGAAATTTTGTTGTCTTTATTCTCTGTTCATCTTTACCCACTTTGAAGTTGGGAGACTTGCTTCTCTAAGTGAGTTTGTTAAGAACTCTGGCTAAAGCAATGCTATTTTAAGATGTACACATTATGGCCTTTCCTATTTTGATCTGCATTTTAATTTTATTATGCTTTTTTCCTCATAAAAGTGCTTGTGTTAAGAAGTCATTTCTGTGCATCTCTTTCAGTTCTGTGTGTGGAAAGAATACCTTTACATTCCGTTTAGGTTTTTTAACCACTTCAGCTCTAACCCCGAGCAGCTCCGTGTAGCTGATGTATGTCAGTACACTGTGTACAGCAGAGATGGAATTTAAATGTTTTCCAGCCTCTTAATGGAGTATTATGAGGTCATTCCCTCAGCAACCCGATATCCCCCTTATTTTGTTTACTAAATTACACATTAGTGTCAGTCTTTGGGCCTTGTCTTTTATCCCATTGAACCTGGCTCTGTAATAGTAGCACACCATTTAAACTGTACCTAGGCTTGGTCATTCCACTGATGCATGCTGAATGCTTGCTGTGTGCTCCGGTTCTGGCTCTGTGAGCCTCTAATAATGTTTTCTCTTGACATTCACTTTGCTGGTCCTTCCCACTTTTTTCTTAAGAAAAAAAAATTTGAACTCATTCTGTCAACTTCGTCCCAGGGTTCTGCCGAGAAGCTGTTCAGTTTCATTACGTACATTAAGCACAGGTTTAAACTAAGTGGTTAACATGGTCATGTTTCAGGAATCTGTGCTTTCTACACTTGCTTTTATGTTTCACTATGCTGTGAAATCTTTTCTTATGTAGAAATGACAGCCTTCTTCCTGCTTTGTAAAGAGACTAGTTGTAATACCAAGTTCCACTCTCTGGGACTTGTCACAGTAGTAGCAAACATGATTTTGTCGTGAGGTTGCCTGACACCTCATGGTGCTGTTGGGCTGAAGAATCCGGAAGGAAAAGCCACCTAAGGAAGAGGGTTTGGGAATGGGGACAACAAGAAAAGGAGCTTGGGTAGAACATGTGAAGGACAAAGTTACGCATTAAGGCAGTCAGGAGCTATTCTGAGGGATAAAGGTGAGAAATATTTTTTACTGCCTTCATCTTTTTAAGGAACAAAGTGTGGCCTTATATAGACACATGGCTGCAGTCCTCATTTGGAACCCCGAGGGACAAGTCTTCCTATAAATGTATTTATAACTGAAGCACACTTTTCAGACTAACACTTCGAGCAGTGTTTGCTCCAGAGCCCTCCACAGACTGCCCGGCCTGCTTTCTATGCGAAGGGAAGAAGCCAAGAGCAATACTTAGAATCGTAGTAGGAGTTTGACACTGATTGACCTCATTTTACTCAGAGATTCCAAAAATACCATTTGCATTTTTTTTTAAAAAAATATTGGTATACAAATGCCTGAGAAACTTAAAAAGAAAAGTTTCCTGTGTTGGTCTCGCCGGTAACCACAGCTGTTGTGAGCATGGTTACAGTAGCCGGCCGTGTTTGGGAGGCACCATTTCACAACACTCTTTCCCAGCCTTTGGCTGCCACGGTTTTTCCACCTCCTTTTCTGTGATGTTCCCTGCTCCTGGGTAGTAGTGTGGTTAATTCAGGTATCCCATTTAGGGCTGAGCACTGTGAGTAGCTGTGCAACTCTTCAGTGACAAACATTTAAGCGTAGATGTGGTAGAGGATCTCCAGGCTCTACCTGGAGGAGTCATTGGCAGTGAACAGTAGCTGAGGGACGGAAGATCATTCTTCTTTAGGAGGTGACCACTGGCAAGTTGCCTGTGCTCCAGGGGATGTCCCCACATCTGTGCACATATATGCAGCACTAACTGACATGAAGTTGAGAGTAGTGTGTTGAGACATGGGGGAATTTGGAGAGGGGAAGGGAGTAGAATGATAATACTTAATTGTTTTCATGTATGAAATTCTCAAAAATAAAGTTTTAAAAAAGTTCTGTCATGTTTACGAAAGTCAAGGTATTCCTTGCTTGAACTGAACATTTGAATCTTGCTTTGTCCAGGGCGTTGCTGGGAATCCTATGGTGAGATCTGTGCTTGATAAGACCAAGCATTCAGTAGAGAGCATGATCACGACGCTGGACCCCGGCATGGCTCCCTATATCAGTATGTATAGAACTGAGCCCAGTATCAGCCACGTTTCTAAAGTGTTTGTCAGTTTCACTCACAATTGTAGTTTCAGTTCATTTCTGTCATGCAACTGATAGAAATTCCTCCTGTGCTCATAATTCAAATTCATTCTCAGCCTGAGTTTTGTGTAACTGATTTATCTTTTGCTTAATCATCATCATATAAGTTTTAGAACTTCATAGTATGAACTTTGGAAGAGGGAAGGAGTAATTTGATTGTGGGTGAACTTTTCTGTGTGTCCCAGCAGCTGCTCCCAAATAACCATATAGAGACTTAATTATAAATGCTCAGCCTACAGCTTAAGCTTGTTACTAACTAGTGTGGCGTTGCATGAATAATAAAAACCCAGAGACAGTATTGGGATTCAAGCTGAAGATCAGAAAAGCAAAGCGACCTCTACCTCAGACTGAAATAGGTGATTCTTTCTCCACAAATCTTCAGACTGAGACTGAGCGTGAGACCTGCTTCCTCCCTTCTTATATTCTCTAGTGCTGGGATTAAAGGCATGCACCACCACCACCTGGCTTCTATGGCTAACTAGTGTGGCTACAGGGATGAAAGGTGTGTGCCACTACTGTCTGGCCTGTATGGCTGACTAGTATGGCTGCTTTGCACTCTGATCTTCAGGCAAGCTTTATTCATTAAAACACAAATAATATACCATTATAAATTAGCTCTTACATTTTAAATTAACCCATATTTCTTATCTACACTCTGCCACGTGGCTTGGTACCTTTTCTCAGCTTCTTCTCTTTGTGTTCTTTTTGTCTGCAAGTTCTACCTAACCTCTACCTCATGCAGCTATTGGCCAGTCAGCTTCTTTATTAAGCCAATCATAGTGACATAAATTCACACAGTATAAAGGCATCTTCCACGTTTCCTCCTTTCTGTCTAATTAGAAAGGGTAGTTTTAACTTTAACTTAGTAAAATTATATACAACAAAACTAATTATCAAGTAAGAATTATAGTTATAATAGCTAGTTCGTTTGTATTTGGAAAATTTAGAGAAAATACTGTCTATCTTACCTTTGTGAGTCTTAAAGATTTATACCTAATTTACCTTTTTATCATAACTAAGGAAATCTTTTAATTATTTAATCTTTAATTCCCTCAAAGAACCCAGAAGGGTATAATGTTACCTAAGGACAGGGACATCTGACTACCTGGACAGTCACCCAAGTTCTTTGTAATATTGGGGCATCGTACATGCTTAGTATATCTGACCGATATTTTTGAGAAACGGAGTTTTGAAGGACTGCCCTACCTTGTCTTGGCAAAGTTTGGCAGTTGCCCTTTTTGTCCTGCTGGTTCATATTCTCAGAAATTAAGGCAAGGGCAGTTTCTTTTCCCCAAATGGCTAGCTTTTACCATAAAGAAAACAAACTCAATATGGGTTTTCTTCACTGCCCATCATCCTCTTTTGAAGCAAATTGTTGCTGTCAGGAGCAGATATATTTCACTGACATGAAAAGCCTTAGGTTATTAAACATATTGAATGCCACATTCTATAGGTCTTTGAAGTGTTTGAAGACTGTTTATCTGTCTAAATATATCTCCGTATGACCTTGAAAACATAGTTACTATGGCTACAAGTGTGATTATTATAGATAACCAACTACTAACTTGTACTTTAATTATACATTACATTTTTTAATGAGTGATATAAGCACAATGCCCCAAACAAGAGTAGAAACCATAATACAGTATAACAAAATTAACCTTAAATTTGTGCCATTAAACCAAAATCCATACTAATGTAAACTACTTTGAGATTAATAGTTGAATTAAAGTAGATTCAATAATCTACCTTTTTATCTCATCATTTTTGTATCATATTGCCGTTCTTTTTTTCTTTAGAAAGAGATCTTTGAATTTAACTCTTTTTGTCTAGCTTTTTTTTTTTTTTTTTTTTTTTTTTTTGCTGGGATTAAAGGTGTGCGCCACCACTGCCCATCCAGAATATAGATTGTGTTGTACACAAGTTAGTCAAAGATGATTTTTTATTTTAGTTTGAGCAGATAAAATATACTTTATGTTTTTTGTAGGTTTTTTTTTATGCTTACTTTATGTTTGTAGCCAGGATTTTCAGGGGATCTTCCCAGAGCAAACCTAATCTGTATCAACTTGGAATGAATTCACAGTCTCTACCCTAAAGCAGCACACTTTTTATTTCCATTTTGAAGTCAAGATATTTTTAAAATATGTAGGTTGATTTAATCCAGCAGTTTCCATAATGCGGAGTGTCTTAGCAGCTGTCGTTCATTCATCAGCAGTCAGAAAATTCAAAGACAACAGTAACATACAGGATCCAGACTCCCCATGTATTTTCCATCTTTGTGTGGATTTTTACCATTATATTACTTTATTCCTTCTTTGAATATTTCATTATTTTTAAACTATTTTTTCTATGACTATCTATATCATTTCTCTTTGTCTCACGAGCTTATGTATATATTAGACACATTGTCACATTGTAGCTCATTAAGGTTTTTTTCCCATCTGGATCTGTCTTTACTTTCTGTCTGTAATCTTTTGTTTGCATGATAAAACTTAAACCCGCCCTGTGGCTTGTTCATGGCATGCTGGCAGGGCTCACTCTGGCAGTGCTCTCGGCTAGTATGAAAGATTTGAGAGTAGGAAGCCGCATGTGGCTTCATTTTTGTGTGTTTAGAATCTTTGTGAAGCTTTCTCAGGTCTTAGGTGGATGTATGTGTCAGATGTTTGGGCGCCATTTGTAGGTGGACTTTTCTGTGTGTTCAGCAGCTGCTCCCAACAGAGACTTAATATTAATTATATATGCTCAGCCGATACCTTAAGTTTTTTACTAGCTGTCTCTTACATTATAAGTTAACCCATATTTCTTATCTGTGCTCTGCCATGTGGCTTGGTACATGGCAAATTCATGGTCTCAAAAATCAGCAAAATACAAACAAATGTAAAAACCCAAAGAATTCTTTATGTTTGTAACCATCCAAAGGACTCATAAGTTTGACTTTACTCCATGTATTTATTTTCATATTTATATATTCATACCAATCTAGTTGGAGATAATAATTATATATTTCTTCTTGTGTACATCTTTGACATTATGAAATGAGCATTTTTGGAGCTCTTGCTGTTCCATTGGGCATACTATATTAGAAGTCAGTTCTTAGAGCAAGCCCACTGAGATGGCAGGTGTTTTCCTACAAAGAAACCAACCCTGTCTTCCTCAAGGTAATGAAGCTGGTTAATGAGAAAGCATAGAATTCAGCCGTTGAACTCTCCTACTGGTACCCTCTCCTAAGGTTGTTTGACTGTAGAAGACTTGCTTCAGACAGAGTTAATGTGTTCTGGAGTGTTCATAGAATACTGAAGAACTGTGCTCCGGTTACCATAGGTGACTTGGAGCCAGTAGGAGGTGTGTGCCGGCCTCGGCTTGTGACCACAGAGAATGTGCTGAATTCCCATCCTTAAAATGCCAGGGAAGTTGATAGTTTGATCAGAAGATGTGATAAAAAGAGGATTTGTGTCTGACCTGGGTTTGAGTTCTGACAAAGTGCTTAGCTGTGTTATGGTGGGTACATACGTGTATGAGGCTTACATGTATGAGGCTGGTACAGTAAATACAGTGTAAGCTTATGATATGGTAGTAATTACCAGAAAGTTACTGTTAAATTTGGAATTGAAGTTCCCTTTGGTTTCTATAGAATCTGGAGGAGAATTGGATATTGTTGTAACCTCAAATAAAGAAGTGAAAGTGGCTGCTGTCCGAGATGCCTTCCAGGAAGTCTTTGGCTTAGCTGTGGTTGTGGGGGAAGCTGGACAGTCCAATATCGCCCCACAGCCAGTAGGCTATGCAGCTGGATTAAAGGTGAGCGTAAAAACTTTTCCAGAGTTTGGGACCTGCAGTTTATTTGCCAATAATTGTGATAAGGAGCCTGTGGTCTGTGGGGACTACTGCAGATTTATATTCTGAAGTGCCAGCTTTATCCTTAGTCAACACTGTAATGTTATGAGGGATGTAAAGGAGTTTTAATTAAATAAGTCTCAATTAGGTTTTGATTATTAGAGGAGGATGGCAGTTTCATTAAGAAAGAACAAAAAGAATAGATGATCTTGAAAGGAATCTTTGTAACTTAATATTGCCTTTCAAGTCAGTTAATGAAATTATAATATCTGTTGGGTCCCAGTAGACACACACACACACACACACACACACACACACATACACACACACTACTCTCTGTCACATTGTTACAAAGACACAATCATTCAAGAACAAATGAAGTTGATGGCATCCAAACACTGGGTTTTGAACCTACTGTACATACTGGCTTTGTGGGAGCCTAGGCTGTTTGGATGTTCACCTTAATAGACCTGGAAGGAGGTGGGAGGTCCTTGGACTCCCCACAGGGCAGGGAACCCTGATTGCTCTTAGGGCTGATGAGAGAGGGGGAGTTGGTTGGGGGTTGGGGAGGGATGGGAGGCGGTGGCGGGGAAGAGAGAGAAATCTTTAAAAAATAAATAAATTAATAATAAAAAAAAGAAGAGCCAAATAAAGGGGGAAAAAAAAAGAAGGGGAAGGGAAATCCCAATAGATTCTTTGGCCTCACCTCCCCTGTATTGTTTTGTGACCTCACTTCCCCTGTGTGGTTCTGTGACCTCACTTCCCCTGTGTGGTTCTGTGACCTCACTTCCCATGTGTGGTTCTGTGACCTCACTTCCCCTATGTGGTTCTGTGACCTCACTTCCCCTGTATTGTTCTGTGACCTCACTTCCCCTAAATTGTTCTGTACCTCACTTCCCCTGTATTGTTCTGTGACCTCACTTCCCCTGTGTGGTTCTATGACCTCACTTCCCCTATGTGGTTCTGTGACCTCACTTCCCCCGTGTGGTTCTGTGACCTCACTTCCCCTGTATCAGTCTATCATGCTTGCTTTCTTCTGCAGTAAAAATTCCTGTAAGAATTTTGAATATTTTTCTCCAATTCTCTGTTGGGTTTTCAGTTGGCTAGCTCCACTTCTTCACTTACCTGTCCTAATCAGAATACACTTAAAGCCCACCAATAATAGGCTTGCTGTGTATTTGGTTGGTCAGGAACTGTTGAGGCAGGTGGTCATCTTCTCTGTTGTTTCAATAGCCTTTTGAATAGCCAGGCTGGCCTCAGACTTGCTTTGAGGCCAACACTGGCCTTGAACTCCTGATTCTGCTTCTACCTCCTGAGTTCTGGAATTGTAGGCCTGCAGCACCATGCCTGACTTTTACTTCAGTCTGTTAGTCTCCCTGTGGCTTTTGAGTGCACACCTTGCTTTTCTCTCTAGCTTCCTCTTGGCCTCTGTCTCCATACACTTCCTTTGCTGACCTCATGTCGTCCCTGGCCTTAGCCAGCATCTTATGCTGACGCTTGCAGCTTCATATAACTGCTAAGACTGCTCGTGAATTTTGAATTTACGTAAAAATTGTCTTTTTGACAACTCTACTTGAATATCCCAAGCTCAGTATGCCTAAAATGAAACTTTCCTTTTTTCTTATATGTAGTCTCAGTCAATGGCAGTTCTGCCCTTCCATTTTCTTATATGAGAAAGCTTGACACCAGTTGTAGACTCTCCTCTTGTTTCTATTCCATCATTTGGTCTTGTTTGCAAGACAGACCATAGTTTTCTGTAGTTTTTTTCTATGAGGTTGCTGTACATCATACTAGTTATTATGGTACTCTTGCTGTGAAAGGAAAAAGGATTAGGTCAGTGTGGGCCTCTGGCCACAGTGTTTTTGGCTAGGCTATCAACATAGAAGTTTTGTTGTTGTTGCTGTTTGTTTAATGTTTGATTCTGTTTAGATACAGCTCTATATGTGCAAATAGATGCTAGTGTGTATATACATTATAATAAAGTCATAGCCAGCGGTCTTGTAACCCCTGTTGGGATGCAGTTTATTTAGCACACACGTTTTACTCCTAAAGTATTTCAGAGCCCTCCTATGCTTAGCCTCAGATAGCACTTCAGTATTACACATGGGACCATTTGAAATGGTGGCAACTTTTTATTAGGATTTTTTTAATACTACAATCTTTTCTCATTTTACATAGTTTCCCCATTACCACTCCCTCCCTTTCTCCCACTCCTCCACCTTCCCACACCCCACCTCCCTATCCACTCCTCTAAAAGGATATGACTTCCCTTGGGGAGTCAGCAAAGTCTAATACTTCACTTTGAGGTAAGACCAACGCCCTCCCCCCATATCTAGGCTGAGTAAGGTATCCTTCCAAAAAGAATGAGCTCCTAGATGTCAGTTCAAGCACTAGGGATAAGTCCTGGTCCCACTGCCAGTGGCCCCACAGACTGCCCCAGCCTCACAACTGCCCCCCACATTCAGTGGGCCTAATCTGGTCCCATACAGGTTTGCCCACTATCAGTCCAGAGTCAGTGAGTGTTGGCTGAGGTTTCTGTTCTGCCTGGTCCCAAAGAAATACACAGAGGTCTACATTAATTATAAACTGGTTGGCCTCATAGCTCAGGCTTCTTATTAATTAATTCTTACATCTTATATTAACCCATTATTCTTGTGTGTGTTAGCCATGTGGCTTGGTTCCTTTGTCAAAGAGGGATTCTCATCTTGCTTCCTCTGTGACTGGTAACAACTGCAGACTGAATCTTTCCTCTTCCCAGAATTCTCCTGTTCTCCTCACCCCGCCTATACTTCCTGCCTGGTTGCCCCGCCTATACTTCCTGCCTGACTCCTGGCCAATCAGTGTTTATCAAAAATAATACGAGTGACAGGATAAAAAACTATTGTCCCACAGCACTTCCCCCCTTAAAAAACCCAAGAACTCTGAACCTAATCTCCTTTGTTTACCTTTTCTCCTGACCAGTATCCATAACAACTTGTAACCAACATTCTAAACAAAAGCAAACATCCATAATTCAGGGTTTTTTGGGGAGGAGGGATGTGGGTGTAGTTTTCCAGGCTACTTCCTACTGACTGAGGGCACTGGTAATCTTATGGGAACCTAAAGAAAATTTAGACTTATGATCAAGTCCTGACTGGAGTATACTGTGGGGCTTGATCATCTCAGCTAGCAGTCTTGAAACTGTTCTGGATGTAGAACTCAGACATCTAGACCTCTATTCCTACTGGAGATTTCTAAGGGGGTCTTACTTGATCAAACCTTTTTGAGACTAGGTTTCTCTGTGTGTCTTTGGCTGTTCTGGCAATCACTCTGTAGACCCAGCTGTCCTTGAACTCAGAGAGATATGCCTGCCTTCCAAGTGTTGTGATTAAAGGTGAGTGTATTGTGTTAAATACCTGCATGTACTGTATAGCTAAGAATAGTATATTTAACATTAATACTGTTTTAAAAACTGGTTGGCAACCTGCGCTGCTTTTGCTCTAGGGCGCCCAGGAACGCATAGACAGCCTGCGGAGGACCGGCGCAATCCACGAGAAACAGACTGCTGTGTCGGTGGAAAACTTCATTGCTGAGCTGCTGCCCGACAAGTAAGAGGCGCAGGGCACCCTGGGAATCAACACAGCCGTGTCTGGAGTCTCTAGGTCCTCACATGGAACACCTAGAGAAGGTGCCTCCTGTTCTGAGCCAGAGTGGGAGTCTGCTCTGATAGTGGGACTGTCCCGCGCTTAGCTGGTACTCTGTCCTTACTTTTCTTTTGTAACTGAGCAGTGCAGAACGATGCCTGCCTCTCAAGCTGTGCTGACAACCACTCGATATGTTAGGACTGAATGTAGGAAATACACTGTGCATCAGCCTGGCCAGGTCTGATAGAGCCTTGGGAGTAAGCACACTGCTCCCATGTGACTCAAGTGTTGGAAGATGGGCAGGAAGACTTGATGGTCCACACAGGCTGGAGATGCATAGTACAATGTGTGTAGCTTTACAAAGCCTCCGGAAGCACAGTTCAGCATTGTTCTTGAGGGCTCTATGACTCTGTTTTTAATAGATTTTTTTTTCCATGGGAAAGCCTGTTTGGATATGCTGAGAATCTCATGGTGTTGTCTTAAATTTTTTGTTTACTTGTTGCCTAGCATTTTGTAACCATAATTTGCAAAATGTGGTCTCTACTGAGCTGGAACATCTGCCAGGGAGAGCAATCAGCTAAAAGGGAAAACATCTCGAAATGTGCTTGCCAGGTGCTTGCCAGGTAAAACGAGTAGAACCATATAGACCTGGTTAGTGCTCTTCAGATACTGTCATTCGTTCATGCAGAGTTGGAAAAATTAGCCTGTTGTCTTCTTCCACGTAAGAATAATGCCAGTGTAAATATTCTGAGATGGACAGGTCTAGACTTTGGTCTTAGTTTTGGACATGTTAAGTGCACAAAAATGTTATTACAATGTGTTAAGCATCAACTTCATTGTGGCTTGACTGGTGATGGTAGGCGATCTCTTTGTGGCTTCTGAATCTAGTGTGAACCATTCTCTGCCCTGGGAAATATAACTGTCTTGGGACCACAGTCCATCATGTTCCTCTAACCTTGTCTTATACACGGGAATTAAAGATCGAGATCCCTAGTGACCAAAAGTGATCAGCTGAGATTCTCCCCACCCCTGGCCCCAGTTGTGATCCTGTTGAAGGACTTTATGAAGAAGAGGGAAATCTGAAAGTTCCCTTAGCTGGCAGGGCCAGGGACCGAAATGGAAGGGCGTTGGGCATGTGGCAGGGATTGCAGGTTCACAGAGGGGATGGGAAAGCAGGTTCCCGGTTGCAGTGTCTGGTGGAGGTGGTACTCTTTTTTTTTTTTTTATTAATTAATTTATTTAATTATTAAAGATTTCTGCCTCTTCCCCGCCACCACCTCCCATTCCCTCCCCCTCCCCCAATCAAGTCTTCCTCCCTCCTCAGCCCAAAGAGCAAGCAGGTTTCTCTGCCCTGTGGGAGGTCCAAGGACCACCCACCTCCATCCAGGTCTATTAAGGTGAGCATCCAAACTACCTGGGCTCCCACAAAGCCATTACGTGCAATAGGATCAAGAACCCATTGCCATTGTTCTTCAGTTCTCAGTAGTCCTCATTGTCCGTTATGTTCAGCGAGACCGGTTTTGTCCCATGCTTTTTCAGACCCCGGCCAGCTGGCCTTGGTGAGTTCCCGATAGAACATCCCCTTTGCCTCAGTGTGTGGGTGCACCCCTCGCGGTCCTGAGTTCCTTGCTCGTGCTCATTCTCCTTCTGCTCCTCCTTTGGATCGTGAGACTTCAGTCTAGTGATCCAATGTTGGTCTCTGTCTCTCTCTTCTTTCATCGCCTGATGAAGGTTAATATTCAGGAGGATGCTTATATGTATTTCTTTGGGTTCACCTTCTTATTTAGCTTCTCTAGAATCACGGAGGTGGTACTCTTTAGAGGTTGACTGGACTTCTGATGTGTGTGGCTTAGAGCTTCTCAGGACGCAAAGGTGCAGTCTCCAGTTGGGTCAGTGCAGTATCCGGATGGACACTGCCCACAGCAGACAGAACAAGGCAAAACAAGGTGTAGCTGAGCTTGGCTGCACTTTCTTGAACGAGACTTTGTTAAAATAAAATATGAGATTTTGATTAGTAGTCAAGTGGAATAAATATTATTTAGTATTCGTAAGTTGAAATGTTTTTAAGATGTAAATGTTGAGACATTTCAAAGTACCACTTTAATATTCTGTGGAGTTGCTTATGCTGCCTTGTGTCTTATTTAGTGGTTTTTTAAACGTGTTATTTCCTTATTCGTTTTGTGGTTCTTTGTGCTTTTAAAATCTACTTATTTTTTAAAAGATGGAGACATTGAACAAACATAACCTTGTCCATGTGCCCTTAGTGCTTACATTCAGGGTTGTCTGATATTTCTGGGAGCTAGAATTCTGATGCTATCCCAGTTATCTTAAATGTGTTTGTGGTGCCTTGGTTTTTATAATCTATGGGTAAGTATCTGTCATGAGTGTGCTTTCAAAGTCTGGCTCCTGGCTACAACTGTGACTCGAAGATTTCACGTTCATGAGGCTCAAGCACACAGTTATTTCCTCTGAATGAGCTTATTTCTTGATTTAGTAACATTGTTAGATGGTTGCATGCTGTTGAGAGTTGGTATTACAAATTTCCCCATATTTTAGCAAGTATTGTTTAAAAATATTACCCACAAGAAGCTCTTTGCATGTTCTGGTAAGTTAGCTGTGTATTTGAGAACCCCCATTCCCGTCATCCCCACCTTAGTTCTGTTTTCTTTTTTGTTACTCTCTTTCTACCTTCTTGAAATTAAGACAATAAAGTAATTTTAGTTTTGCGTTTATGACTTGTCCATGTGCAAACTAATTAGACATTTTATTTCTGGGAACTGTAGTACTTTAGTCTGAACAGTGAGAGGGAACTTGCTTTGCCATTTTGTATCTTCACTCTCATTTTATTTAGCATGTAAACAGTGTGCTGCTTCTGTTTCTCTTCTAGATGGTTTGACATCGGCTGCTTAGTGGTTGAAGACCCGGTGCATGGCATCCGCCTGGAAGCCTTTACTCAAGCCACGCCGGTGCCTTTGGAGTTTGTGCAGCAGGTTAGTTTCTTTGCCTTTTCATGACACTCCATATTTATTGTGAGGATTATGCCCTTGATTCTTTGCTTTTGTTGTGCTTGTCGGTTTTCTGATTGTACCATGTTGTTATTTTCCTCTTTTTTATGTTCATGGCCCCGGAATCAGAAGAAAACTGGCCTTTAAATCTATTTCACATGTACTCCTTGTTTTCATTTCCCTTACTCACCTGTAGCTGTCTGGTATGGATGCAGGTGCTGGTGTGTGCCGGTGTGGAAACCAGAGGATGCCAGCCTCAGATGTCTCAGGAGCTCTCCACCCTGCTTTGTGTTATTTTGAAACAAGTCTCTCAGACCTGAAACTCACCAGTTAGGCAAGGCTGACTGGTTAGTTGTCCTAGGAATCCCCCTGTCTCTACTTCCTCTGCACTGGGATTTCAGGCAGTTGCTTTCACATTTGGCTTTTCTTAAGTGGGTGCTTAGGCCCTTGTCTTACTCGGTGGTCATTACCAGTTGAGCCGTGTCCCCAGCCCCTGTTTATCTCATCTTCATTTGTGTTATTTTATCTATTTCTCTTCTCCTTGATCTGATCATCTTTTTTTGTTGTTCATTTTAGTAACAAGTCAATATTTAAAAAGTTAAATGAAAGCCGGCATGGTAGTGCATACCTTTTAATCCCAGCACTTGGGAGGCAGAGGCAGGTGGATCTATGTGAGCTTACGGCCAGCCTGGTCTACAGAGCAAGTCTCAGACGAGTCTGGGTTACACACCTTGTCTCTGTAAACCAAAATAACAAACAAACAAAATTTGGATGAGTGCTGGAGAATTGGCTCAGTTGTTAAGAACACTGCTCTTCCAAAGGACCTGGGTTCCATTTCCAGCACCCACATGCAACTCACAGCTGTCTGTAACTCCAGTTCCAGGGGATCTGGTTCTCTCTGCAGACACCAGGTATACATGGGATGCACCTGCATTCAGGCAGGTGTAAGCATACAGGCGGGCAAAATACCCATACACAAAGTAAAAATAAAGTTTTAAAAGAATGTAGCTGATAGGAATATATCTTTAGATTTGCTGGCTGAAAACAGACCTAATGATGTACCCCTGGACAGTTTCTAAACTGATTTGTACTTAGATATATTTTATAGAAATCTTCTCTTAATTCTCTAATGAATGAAATGTACTGTGCCTGCTGTCATCGTTAAATGAGTAGTTAGTTGTTGCCCCCATTTTACAATTATTTGAAATGTAAGGACATTTGTTGGTATGGGAAGACAATTGATGTTCTCTGAGAAAATGTGTCTCTCTTTGGAGCACACTGCAATGCTGGTAGTGCAGAGCATGGCACTGTCTCTGTCAGGGTTGGTAGGAAGCTATTTGATGTAACTCTTGACTATTTGTCTTGTAATCATCTGTAGTGTTTCCAAATTGAGCCTAAGAAATGGTTTTTGTTTTTCTTGTTGGTTTCATTTATTTTCTTTGTTTTTGTTTTTGAGGTAAAGGGAAGCCCTTGGGGTGATTGTGAAGCAGGTAGAGGGGCATGCGTGTAGAGTGCAGGTCATGCTGCCTGCAGATATTCTCTGGACTCTAAACCAGCCCTGGCTGTTGAACCCTTGAATCTGTTTGCCGTTCACTTCTGTGTGAGAAGTAGTGTTCCTACAGGCTGGGTAAAGGTGGGGAGCGACAGTGCTGGTGGCTGCTGGCCTGGGTGCTGTTTGCGAGCTGCCGACTCGTATTATCTGTATCTGCAGACACTGTCTAGGAACTACTAAAGACTTTCTTAAATGCGCTAAAAACTCAATATGTAGTCTCTCTCTGCTTGGAATTCTGTGGCTCTAAGAACATGATTTTAGCAGAAACCTGTTACTAACATGAAGTGACCCTGAACGTAGAACTAGAGCTTAAGCCCTCAGCGTGAATTGTGAGAAGCTGGGGTTCTCACTGGATGTGCACTCACCCCTGTTGAAAATGTAAATTGTGAGGAGATTAGATTCTGTGTGACCCGTGAGTGTGCTGGGCTCATTAACACAGTAGGCATGTGCAGTCACCCTTGTAACTTTATACTTTTGAGGATTTGTCATAATCTGTATTAAAATAAACAGAGTTGAGACACCACGGAGTCTTCTGTAACATAGCGAGTTCCAATGCTGTTTCAGCGTGTGACAAGTAACTCACCTTCCTTTTTCCATAGGCGCAAAGCCTGACTCCCCAGGACTACAATCTGAGGTGGTCAGGCCTTTTGGTGACAGTGGGGGAAGTCCTGGAAAAGAGCTTGGTAAACGTCAGCCGGACTGACTGGCACCTTGCTTTCACTGGCATGTCTCGCCGACAGATGATCTACAGCGCGGCCAAGGCTCTAGCAGGCATGTATAAGCAGCGCCTGCCACCCAGGCCCATGTGAGACCAGCTGCTGGGAAATGGAGACCTGCCGTCACCCTTGGCTCTGTGTTAGAGGAAACTGGATAGTTCCAGAGAATCCAACAGTTTTTACAATTGTCCTTTTTAAAAGAATAAACAATTAAATAAAGGCACAGTGTCATTCCAGTAAAACAGAAGAAGTAGGTCCTCTTTTCACTGTCATGATTTCATACGTCCTAGTTCCCCAAAATATACACACATATTTACAGCACAATTCAGTATACCAGATTTATAAAGCAGAAATCCATGTTCACAAATGGATGATTGTTCTTGGCTCTTCTGGTTTCTTGAGAACACGTCTGTGTTACTTGCCCTGTTAACCCTGTTGTCATCTGTGTGTGCACATGCTCTCAGGTTTGGCGGTGAGCAGTGTACATCCTCAGCAACGGACCTGACATGCTTGCTGGGGCATGGGGGTTTGTGCACAGTTCCTTGTGTTTTATAGAATATGGGCCAAATTAACAGAATGGATAGTTTTGTCATTATGTATGTATAGTTTAGAAGTTATATTTGTTTCCTTTTTGTTTTAAACTTTGGCATTTTGTAGATTCATAACTATGAACATCAGAAAATAACGTTTTTTTTTTCTTCATTGCTATGTGAGAACTAAAGGGCAGATCATCCAAATCTATTTTAGATCAGATATGTATTTGTGGTTTTATTGTTGTTGTTGATATTTTTTTTAAAAAAATTTTGTGTATTGATGTTTTACTTATATGTCTATATACCATGTGCACAGTGCCCAGGGAGGCCAGAAAAGGGCATCAGACCCTGAAACTGGAGTCACAGATGGTTGTGAGCAACCATATCAGTGCTGGGAATCGAACCTGGTTCTTCCAGAAGAGCAATCAATGTTCTTAACCCCTGAAGCATCTCTCCAGCCCTGGTGTCATTTGTGGAAGTTGGCACTTTCACAAATTGGCTGTCATGACAACTGTTCCTCCTGCATCTGCCCACCGTCTCCAGACTCTAAGAGGGGATCCCCTTCTCTTGGGATGGTATGTGTTTTCTTTAGTGAAAGTTCCTTTTTATTATTATTTGAGAAGTTCATGAAGTATGTTCTGATAACACTTGTCTCCCACCCCTTCCCCTCCATGCTCCCCCTTCTTGTCCTCTTTACCGAGTCCAGTTTGTACTGCCCAAATAGGTGTTAGGCTGTCAACCAGTTGACCTATGAGGGACTACATCCTTGAAAACTGACTATCCCTCAGAACCCATCAGCTGCCAATAGCTCCCCAGTTTGGGGGCAGGACTCATGGGCTCACCCATGCTGGATGTTGATCAACTGGATCTTGTGTGTGTCTAAGGTTGTTTCCTGGTTTGCCTTAAGCACAGCTTGACTTTTCTAACTGTGCTCTTCTGCCTTTATTTCTTAACGATGTTTTCAAGGGAATGATTTTATATTCGATGTAGTTTATTTAATCCATTGCCTTTAGCAAATGCTTTTTTCTCCCTGAAATAATATATTTTACCATTTGGGGATTTACATAAGTCAAAATTAAGTAAAAAATTTTCTTACACAGTTAAACTCTGTATATGCAATTCAGATATCTTCGTGAAGATAATTTGGTACTGAAATGTAATTTAACTTTCTTTTCCTTGTTGATACAGTTCTGTAGATGCCAGAGTTAGTCGACTCTACGCTCATCCTCTGTCCTTCCATGTACAGTGTGCTGTGCCGTAGTGCTTTCCAGTAATGACATGATTTCTGATACTTTTCCAGAAGGAGAATTATTACTTTAGAGGTGGGTGTTTGTTAATCCCCAAGCACTGTGTGTGGTGCTTAGTTAGACAGGAAGGAAGTCTGTGGCTGTGGTGATGTGCCTGGCCCAGAGTGAATCGGCCACAGTGACTCTCATTGCTGGGGTCTTTCTTTACCACTTGCTGCTGTGCTGTTTTTAAGAGCTGTTTGGGTCGGGGGATTTAGGCTATGATGGAACACTAGCTGATGTCAGGCCCTAGGGTCAATCCCTGGAAAACACACACACACACACATACAAGACAGGGGGAACTAGTAGCATTTGATGGGGCATTGCCTGGGTAATAGTATTTTATTATACTCCAAAGGCAAGTTTTACAGACCTTGAAGGTACCCTATTTTTCCCTTGTCTGATTGAGTCTGCATTACCTTAGTTACTGTTTCGGAGGGTCATTCCAGTAGAATCACTGGGGTCACTGACATCTTATTGGGTGATGGTTTTCCTTGAGTCCTAAGACTTATGCCATGGCTTGGTTGAAACTGGATAATTGTTGTTACCTAGTCTGCCTACTATGAGGGAGGGAGGAGAAGGGAGGCTGATGGAAGAGAGAACTGTTTGATCCAGTCTGATCTCTTTGTAGACAGGTTCTCTGGCCTAGAATTCTCTTTGGAGGATGTCAGAGCAGGCTGACTCTACCGGCTTGTTTCCCTGACCCTTGTCTTCTAGGATTCCCCTGCTCAATCTGCCTGGTGACTTTTAGGCCTGAGCGGTCCAAAACCCTGGTTTCCTTCCCGGCCCATCTGTCCCTGTGCCCTTTTCTCCTCCTGCCTGTTTTTGTGTCCCTTCCACGCTGGCATTTTTAGCGAGTTTGTGGTGGTGGTTGCATTTATCAGTAGGAAAATAAAATTTAAGATCAGCCTCTCAAGACTGCTCAACTATTTAGTTCCAAGGGTTCAGTTTTTGTTGCTCTCCTTGTTTCCCTCTGGCTTTGTTTGTTTGTAACAGTGCTAGGCAGAGCCTCATTTACTCTGGGCAAGCATTCTCCTGAAGGGCCACAGCCCCACTTCCCTCCTCAGCTGAATTTGAGACAACTCTGGACAGAAACTGTATCAAGGGCTTCTGAAGTTGGAAACATTTTAGAAGCTGGAAGTTCTTTCTACTGATTTCCATGTTGTTTTTCATTCTTCCTCAGTCTTTAGAGATAAGATGCTGCCATCTTAAGTATAGGCAGGTAAGAAAACAAAGGAAAGCACACACTACACCTGTTCTGAATTATGCAAATTAGCAGTTACTCAGGGTCAACTCAATACTTCAGCCTGCCTGCCCTTTAGTTTACTTTTGTTATTTGGCAAAAAGAAGAAAAAAACAAAACTAAAACTAAGGACAGTGATTTGTGAAGCCAAATTGATAATCTGTTGTAAAAGTTGTTGAGTTAAACATAAATTATTATGAAATGTAGATTTTTTTCCCTAGGATATTGTATTCATTTTATAATATTATGTAGAGTGATATATTGGATAAAATCAATTTTGTAAGTATGTAAATATGTCAAAAATAAATACTTTGAGTTCTCAAAGGTGTGCAGTGATTTAAATGCTAATTTGTATTAATATATCAGAAGACCACATACTCCTTTTTGACTCTAAGTTGGTTACCAGCTTCCACACATGACCAGATCTTAAGCTCCTTTTTTTCTGGAGAAAATTTTAACATTCAGATGCGCCAGCTTCCAACCTGGAGGCCGGGGAACTCAGTATAGAGAGAAGACCTGTTGGAGAGACAGGAAGTGATGTGAAGCCAGGGGCTCATGAAAAGTCCCGGTGCCTCAGCAGAACTTCTCCTTTCTCCCCATACCTGTCTTTTTTATTTTATTTAGTCTTATTTTTATTTTTTGTAATTGTTTTAGGATCAGCAATATCAATTGGGGAGAAAGGTACGGGGTTTTTGAATTTCACCCATCTCCACAAGTCTTTTATCCTTACCATGGTCAGTATCTACTACCAGAGTAGTCCACATCCGTCTTTGACATAGCGTCATCTCCCGTAATTTACCGTAATTTACATTTAGACTCATTGCGGTAGGTAAATGTGTGACGTTGTATCACACAGTATTGGTACTGTTCTGAAAACCCAGGGCTTTGCCAGTTCGCCCCAGTTCTCTGCCCACTGGCAAGTGTGAACCTTACTGTCTCCTGAGCATGTCTCTCGCTGGATTGTCAGAGTTGAAGTCTGTGTCGCTCCCAACAACTATATCCTCCCCACCTTCCCACTCACCCAAATCTACACCCCTTTTTCTTTCTCATCAAAATATAAACAGGCAAAACAACAACAACAGCAACGAAAAAAACAATATGATAAAACAAAATTAGAGCCAAAGAAAAAGCACAAGAAACAACACATTCCATCAAAACACAAAATCAGAAATCATAATATTTCTAAACAAAGATCTTACAAGGTTAAATACAATAATGAGATAAAGTATTATGAGTCAAAAAACCTGCCACCACCACCACCACCACCCCCCCAAAAAAAACCATTAAGTTTATTTTCTGTTGGCTGTCTACTGCTGGGTTGGCCCTTAAGTGTGGTTTGTGTACCCAGTGGGACGCCAATGGAGAAAACCAATTTTCCCTTTGTGAGCAGTTGCCTATTGGAGATAGTTTCTGGGTCAGTAGAAGGGTCTTAAGGTTTTTACATATATCTAAGAACTCTAAATGGACTCACTAAATAACTGGGGAGACCAAGCCCCAATTAGACATCTCTCATCACCAAATGAAGTATCCATTGTCAGGAATGGATTACATCTGATTGAGTTGTTGACTAAAGAGGTCCCGTGGGAACCTGCAAGCGACCCAGACAATTGTCAAGGCTGTGGCTCTACACAAGTTGGCGGTGAGGCTCTATTCCTGACGACACCTGTGGAACTGAACGCATGGAAGTTGACCCGGTGCTTTCCTAGAGCCTTCACCCCAACTGACTAATACTGACAACTAATCTCATTTTCTTGGCTCCTCTGTGCCCCTTTCATCCTCAAGACAGTGAATTGTCCAGCCAGGCATTGCACCCTGAATCTGACGCTGTGAAAGAGGGTAGTGTGTGTGTGTTGTGGCTGTTGAAGCCTCTTTCTTTCTCAACGCTCCTCTTCGGATAGATGATAAGTGTGTTGGCAGCAGGTGCTTCGGAAGCAGGATGAGAAAGTAGCCCTTCGCTTATACACTTTTTTTTGTTTTTTGTTTTTTTCCCGAGACAGGGTTTCTCTGTAGCTTTGGAGCCTGTCCTGGAACTCCCTTTGTAGTCCAGGCTGGCCCCGAACTCCCAGAGATCCACCTGCCTCTGCCTCCGAGTGCTGGGATTAAAGGCGTGTGCCACCACCGCCTGGCCTACACTTTTTTTTTTCTCAACTGACTTGGCTCTGGTGCACGTATACGTATACCTATAGGAGGTAAGAGGAAAAAATGATGAAATGACCTATTCATAAAAACTACACTTCCGCCATTTTTTATATGAAATCGAGGCATGGTAGACATGTTTCTATGAAGTAATACTTGACCACCGAATAACCTTCCATTAGTTAGAATAAAGGCATTAGTTTATGTCAAATGCAGATGGAAATGTACGTGTGTATAAGGGCTGTGGAGAAAAGAGATCTGTTCAGTGTGAGCTCGGACCTAGACTTTCCAGCCTTTATTTTTACAGGAAGATTAAATCCTCTTTGCCTTGTACGTGTGTATATTGTATATGAGATGGACGGACAGATAGGTGGACAGGTATAGGTATACAATAGCTAGCTAGATGGCCCTGCCTCCTCTTACCAGCTGCAGCACTGGGCAGAGTGGCCCCAACACCTTGCTTAGGCAACACGGCAGAGCTTGCCCTGGTGGTATAGATGTGGGCCAGGAGAGCAGGAGAAACAGCTCTACCCCTCACTGCTCACTAGGGTGAGCTAGCCTAGCCAGGGTAGTGCTGGGGGGCTCATCTGGGTGTTGAAGATGAGGGAAAACTGGGGGCTGACCAACCCATCAACCACCAGACCCAGAACTAACCAACCTATAAACCACCCAGACCCAGAGCCAGGTCTATGACTTGACCCATCCCATCATCTATCCATCTATGATCTGCTGGAGCACATGAAGGGGCCAGCCCTGCAGACCCAAAGCTGCAGGATCTCTATGACACAGGACAATAACAGGATATCCAAGAGGAGCCCTAGTGTGGGCCCAGTATTGATGCTGCAGCAAAAACCAGAGACCTCAAAACCGGACCAACTCTTTGTAATGAACACTCGCGAGTAGCGATATATGAACTCAGGGATTGTGTATCGCACTCTGTCATGCTACAGCTTCCCCAGTGAGAGTTTTCTTTTTTCTTTTAAATTTTATGTTTTGTCCTGGTGGGGGATGGTTTTCAAGGGTAGAGAGTGGTTGATTGAAACGCATGATGTGAAATCCACAAAGGATCAAGGAAAAGTTAAATTTGGAAACAACACCCAGCTAGCTAGAATAGAATCCAGCAGCATTCGGCAGTGTTTGAGGACTCTTCTTTCATACCATATTGCAAATGCTCAAGAACTTTACATCCGGTGTCTTCTTTAGTTCACCTTCTGTGGATGTTAACTGCTACCTCATTTTGTAAGCCAAACACCAAGACTCTGTTACTGTGTCGCCTAACGTCACACAACTGGGAAGAGGTAGAACAAAGATTTAAACTATGTCCTGTTGGTTGCTGAACCATATGTTCTTTCCAACATGTGTTTTGTGTGGTGAGATATAGATGAAATAAACCTTAAAGGTTAGATCCATGTATCTCAACCACATATATGCATTTTGATACATTGCTCTGTTTGCACACATGTATGCATTTTGAAACATTACTCTGTTTGCACATGTGTGGGAAACTCTGGGATGTATGTACAAAAATAAGTCCGTTGTTTTGCTCTGAAGTAGACTGCAGTGAGACAAAAGTGTTCTTCTAAGGCAGCGCTTCCTTAGTGGTGCCATCAAAGCGCTCTGGAGGCTGATGTGGTACCCACCAGGGTAGGGGTGCTTCCTGAAGATGAAGGAGGGCCAGGGGTCACGACCTAGAGATAAATTGTCACTGTAGGACAGGGTGGACAGTGTACTGAAGAAGGGGAGGGAAAATGGAAAGAAACCCACTGGATCACGTCTTTCTCAAGGTGGTCAGACAGTCGAGCAGGGGTTTACATTGTGGAAGATTGCTAGTAGCAGTTTAACAAGTGAATGGCTGGGGAGAGGGACTCCGGTTTGGGAGAGGAAGAAAAGCCATCCCTGTGGGAAGTGGCTAAGATGTTTGGCAGCAATGGTGTCAAGACTGCTACATGGAAGCCAGCTTGGTGGTGATGCCACAGGGAGAGAAGGAATGGGGAGGACAGCATGGCCTTTGCCTGGGGATGGTAGCGGCCATCAGCACAGGTGCAGGCACAGACCAAAGAAGGGGTATTGGGAGGGGAGAGGAGCTTACAGTGTTCCCTGTGGAGAAAACAGCTGTGTTGATACTCTTTGGTCCTCTGCTGACCTGAAAGGAGCTGGGCTCACAAAGGGCACATACTCTGTCCCAGCTGATATTGTGGGATGTTTATAACCGCTCTCTAATGCCTAGTATACAGGAGCTGAGAGGATTGGGTGATTTGGGGAGCATTTCTGAGTTGCTTGAGGGAAACCCTCAACTCCAAGTCAGAGAGTTCCCCAGAGACACAGGTGGAAAAGTCCCCTTTCCTTTTTAAGAACAGTGAAACTTCAAAATCATGGGGGATTCCTAACCTGTAAAGCCCAGGATGCAGCCTGACATCCAGCCAGCTGAGTTAGAAAGGCACTCCAACACAGGCCTCTCTATCCCTCTCCACTACCAGAAATACTGGTTGCCTCAACTTTAATGCTACTGAAGAGCTGGCATGCTGTCACTAGAGGGCGCCAAGTGCCCACAAAATACCTAGGCACCCGAGCAGGAACCATCTTTAATATCCAATGGCAAGGACTCTTAAAAGGTGACTCCCCCACTTCTATCCATAGTCGCCCCCCTTCTGCTACTGAAGGAAAGGAGCACCCTAGTTGTCCTCTGGATCTAGTAAGTGGGAGACTAGAAGACCCTATGCTTTCCACAAGATCACAAGACTACATATTAATTTTGCAGTTGTTTTCCTGACTCCTCTTATGGATTCATCTAATGTGTGTGTTGATTTTATTACTGACATTATTATTGTTATTATTATTCAACAGGAAGAAGGAACTTCAATTGAGAAAATGTCTTCATAAGATTGACTTGTAGGCAAGCCTGCAAAGCATTTTCTTAATTAATGGTTGACAGGAGAGGGCCCAGCTGCGTGTGGGCAGTGCTATTCCTAGGCTGGTGTCCTGGGTTGTGTAAGAAAGGAGGCTGAGCAAGCCATGTCGAGCGTGTCAGTAAGCAGTGCTCCTCCACGGCCTCTGCTTCAGTTCCTGGCTTGAGTTTCTGCCCTGGCTTCCCTTCATGAAGAGCTGTATTAAGCTGTAGGCTAGAATAAACCCTGCCCTCCCACATCACTATTTGGTCATAGTATTTATCAGTGATAGAAAGCAAACCAGGACAGTGTATAAAGCCGCCATGGGTTGTTTTTCAACTTTGTTTCCTGTCCTGCAACAATAGTTGGAATCTATAGTTATCCTCTATATGACAAAACTGTAAAATATAGCATGTAGAGTGTCCTTAGGCCTCTGTGGAGCCTGTGGATCACACTGTTCTACAATGGGGAAAGAATAGGTGCTCAGGCAGCAGCTTAGGGGGTGCTGTGTGGAGCTGTGCAGACGCAGATCCCCCGAGGAAGCAGCGTGTGTTCCGGCTTCCATGGCTTTGCCAGAGAGAATGGAACTCTGTGCTAGCTGTGCTTGCATTTGCACACACAGAAACTGGACTCACCATTGCCTTTCTGTGATATTTTCTCAGTCCCTATTCTTTATCCAATAAAAAAAAATAAGTAAATAAATAGGTAAAGAATGGGAAGTTTAAAAAAAAGGAAAGAAAGTGAACATTCACAGCAGAAGAAATCGAGGCAGGTAGACCATGAGTTCAAGACCAGCAGGGGCAATTCAGCTAGAGTCCAGCTCAAAAGGGAAGCAAAGTTATAAATTCCACCTGCCTTTGGAATCTGTGCTCCTCCTCTAGGGCTAAGGAAATGAGTTGAAGAGGGGAGGGGTCCTGTGTGGATGAGGACTGGCTGAAGACAACTGGATGTCGCATCGTTTGAAGTTATCGTGTGCCTGCACTAGACCAAGGTTTGTGGATAGAGCAGAACTCTATTCCTATTTTTAGAAGGAAAAAATGGGGCTACACTTAACTTCAAGGTTTAGTCAAGGCCATGATACTCACTGTAAGCAGCAATGGGATAAAGAATGACAGTCACCAGCGGCAGTGACATGGCCCTCATTATAACCAACATCACCTTTTCTGACACTGCCCTGCTAGCCCTGTATAGGACATAGTGCCATACCCATATTACAGACTAGAAGCCTGAGAGCAAGCCCCCCCCCCTTCTCCTCCCTTCTTTCAGCCTTATTCCCAGAACCCCTGGTTCTTTCTAGAACAGGGGAGCAAGATCTAACAAATAGTTTACTTGCATAGCATGGAAAAATGTACTAAATTGATTTACCAACCAGAGCTCTCCCAGAGGGTGCCTGGCAAAACAATGGTCCTATGCTTCTTTTTACTTCTTTCAATCATTTAGGAAGTTTAAAATGTTCTATCTTCCCTGAAGAAGATCTATCTATCTATCTATCTATCTATCTATCTATCTATCTATCTATCATCTATCTATCTATTCACCCATCCATCCCTATTTATCTACCTACCTTCCTATCATCAATCCATCCATCTATCCATCTGTCTGTCATCTATCTATCTATCTATCTATCTATCTATTGATCTATCTATCGTCTATCTATCTATCTATCTATCTTCTATCTATCATCTATGTAGCCTATCTATCTATCATCTATCCTATCTATCTATCTATCTATCTATCTATCTATCTATCTATCATCTATCTATCTATCTATCTATCTATCTATCTATCTATCTATCTCTATCTCTCATTCACAGTCCCTCACCTCACCCCCTCCCTCAGAGTCACTCCTCCTTCCCTTCAGAAAAGGACAGGCCTCCCAGGAATATTAACCAAACTTGGCATATCAACTTATAATAAGATTAGGCATGCCCCATCATATTAAGGCAACCCACTAAGAAGAAAAGGGTCCCAAAAGTCAGAGACAGATCCCGCTTCCACTGTTAGGGGTCATACAAGAACACCAAGCTGCACAACCACTATATATATGCAGAGGTCCTAGGTCCGTCTCATAATGCTCCCTGGTTGTCGGTTCAGTCTCTGTGAGCCCTATGAACCCAGGTTAGTTGATTCTGTGAGTCATTTTCTTGTGGGGGTCTATGATTCCCTACGGCTCCTACAATCCTTCCTCACCCTCTTCTTCAGGATTCCCTGAGCTATGCCTCATATTTGGCTGTGGGATCCCAGAGAGGTTCTTAACAAATATTGCCATATCAAAAGAGCCAAGAAAGCCTGGATTAGTGACTCTAGACCGCCCCTCTCATTTTCATCAACACCTGTGTCCTCGTTCAGTCTGTAAAATAGGTGCATGTGTACAGCATCTACAATACCTTTTGGTAGTTAGTAGATTCTATGTAGACAGATTCTCAGTGTCACGACCTCCAGAACATTATAGGTTGGAATACAAGGTTGTGGGGCCCTTATGGAAGTAGACTTTCAACAGAGCGTCCTGATGGGTGCATTTAATTGTAGGCAAACCATAGGATTCAGGGAAAGAAAGACAGGGACTCCCTATTACCTGGGTGTCCATATCCCAGCTCCACAGTCTACTAGTTGTGTGTCCTGGAGATGTTCCAAAAGGACATAGCAGTCCCCCACCTCTTATGGGCAGAGCCAAGAACTCAAGAGCCAGGAGTGGTGGTTCATATAAGCCAGTAGCTATGGTGTGGTAGACCTAGGCGATAAGGACTGCAGACTGAGGGAGAAGTTTGGCTTGGGCCTGTTGAGCAGAAACTCAGCTTTCCTACATGCAAGTCTACAGACAACATCAGATTCCCTCTGCAGGAAGCCATAGGGTGCCCCTACATGAAGGTCAGTTGAGGACTGGGCCTATGTGTATAGAAATGGGTCCCGTGAGGGACACCTCCTTTTCCACATGTCCTAGTTTGCTTTCCATTGCTATGAGAAACACCGCGATGGAAACAGCTTGGGAAGAAAAGGATTGTTTCATTTATAGGTTTTAGTCCATCATTGAGGAAAGCCAAGACAGGAGCTTAAAGCAAAAGTCACAGACGAACACCGCATGCTGGCTCCCTCGCAGGTTCTTGACCGTCTGGGGGATAGTGCCACCCACAGTGGTCTGGTCCCTTCTACATCAAGATGTCCCCCAGGCATCTTCTAAGTTAGTCTGACCTGTTTCCACTGGAGTAGCTGTTTCATTCTACATAGGTCATAGTTTTACAGTATGCTTTAGGGATCTTGATTACTGGTCACAAGAACAGGGTCTGAGTGATGTCTTTGGCTTAGGGTAGAGATAGGGCATATCAAACTGTCCCTCAAAGAGGGGCAAAGGATTACTAACTAGCGGGAAGCTTTCTGGTTGATACAGCCTTTTATGTCCTTCACGTAGAGTTTATTCAAATGGGCCTGTTTACCACCTAGACAGGAAAACACTCCCCAGGAAAGCTGTCTGTTCCAGGAACTCTGAGAGAGAGGAAGAAGCCTACGGGGGCATGTGAGTTGGCACA
Source organism: Chionomys nivalis (assembly GCF_950005125.1). NCBI lineage: Eukaryota > Metazoa > Chordata > Mammalia > Rodentia > Cricetidae > Chionomys > Chionomys nivalis. Next base: position 27,320,613 of record NC_080099.1, on the reverse strand, counting down.
ATGGTCTCTTTGGTCATTGTCCATTCTTGCCTCTTGAGTCAGTGACTGGTACAATGCTTTCTCTGGCCATGGTCAAGTCTTGCCCTGTCAGAATGCTTCCCTCTGCAATGGTCCTCTTAGCCATTGCCACAGCCACCCCTCCAGGAGGCCCCGCTCTACTCTGTAATACACCATACTCCATCTGTCCTTTACACTGTTCTGCCAGAGTGCTGTCTGGATTTGTTCTGTGGAGTTTAAAAGGACCAAGGGACTGAGGGGAGATCACAGTAGATCTTGGTAACAGTGCCCCATGCAAGCCCAGAGTCGGGAAGAACTGAGCTAGGCAGAGGAAGGGTGGGAAGGAGCTGACAGAGGTCACAGAGGAACCTTGAGTAAGGGAAGGCTGGAATTCAGAATGTCATTTGGAAGGGTGCAGGAAGTCTCTTCTCCAGCTATAGCTACCTCTGCACCTGTCAGGCACTTAGGCAGTCAAAGTCGTGGAGGTGGGGGGGGGGTGATAGGCCAGCCCATGAGAGCTAATATCCACGTCACAAGTTGAAAAGAAAGGATGTGTCTCTGAGATGCATGTGTGTTAAAGACAGAGACTGTATGCCCTACAGAGCATGCAGGGAGGGCAGATTTTAATATATTGGACATATTGAGGACTTTGATGTCCTAAAATAGAGTACTTAATAAATTGCCTTTGCTACTTAAAAAAGTTTATTAAAAATGCTTCCATTGGGAGCATGCCAAGATTCTTTTTCAGATTAAGTCAATGGAAGGAATGAGTAAATAACACTTGGAAACCCCTTGTCTCAGAAGTGGGTGCTTAATAAATGTTCCTTCCCTCGCTTTTCCTTGATTTAAGAACAAGAGTTGAAATAAAACAAAGGCAGGCAAAAGCAGCACCAAATGGGGGAAGTGGGAGAAAAAAATAGAAAGCAAAAAAGTGTAAGAAGAAAACTCCCCCAGGAGTCTTTATGCCAGGGACGGGGAGGGGCTTCTGGGCATCTACATAGTGGCTACTCAGTGATCTTTTCCATAGTATCTTTTCCGGGGAGTGTGGTCCAGCAGTGTGGGAGGTAATCTGTGTGAACTTTTTAGCTAATTCTCTAGATAGCACAAATCACATATCTTAAAGAGATAGATGCACCAATCACATTTGATAATTCCTTTTGTGTTGGTTTCTTATCTCTCAGTGTTTGTTTAAAGGGACAAAAATGTGTCTTTAGCAGCAGTTGTGAAATGTACTTTTAAAAATCGTACTGTGATCACACAGTTGGACCATGGACTTCTCTGGAAGCCCTAAGGAATCAATAGGTCTCTTTGTAGTCTCAGTCCTAATCCTCAGTCAGCCTGGGCTGATTTGGTGTTGCTTCAGTCACTTCCCATTGGGGGCATGAATTGTTCCTTTGCTTAGAAATACTAACTCCTGGGTTATCTGACTTGTGTGTGTGTGTGTATTTTATTTCTTGATAAGATTATATTATGAACGAGGTTGATTGGGTCCATTCCAGTTGGGGAGACATTTTCATTTTATCTCATAAGCAAAGCCTATACTTCACTATCTCATAGACTCAGTATCACGGAGCTGGCTTGGCAAAGGTTAGCAAGCCTGGCAGACATAGGGAGAAGTGCTTCAACCCTAGGTTCCCCTCTCCAGGCAGCCTCTGGGCTGTCTGGATGATGGCAGTGAGGAGCTCAAGGATACAGCATCCCTCAGCACAGCACAGGGAAATGGTGGCATGACAATGGGTTAGCATCCCTAGGACCGGGGACGTGTCAACTGCTCAGGGCCATAGGAGAGCCCTGCACATTGTCCTTTGTTCCCCGCACAGCCCTGAGACACAAAGAGAGCTCTGTTTTTTGTTAGTCGGCCTCTGCAGAGACTTCTGCTCTCCTCCTTTCCTGAAACCATTCCTGTGACCGGAAGGTGCTGAAAGAAACACATTCCAAGTAGTAAAAACAAGTGTCCAGGAAGGAACTTTCGTCGGCTTATAACAAATGAGAGATTCATGTTTTTCCACCTGCGTCTGGAATGGACTGGGGAGGAACAGCGCTGAGCTGGGAGCAGCTGCTGGCAGAAGCCCTGGGCCAGGTACCCTGCTCTGAGCAGCACTCTCTGGCTGCTTGGTGGCCACTATTGGGCTTTCCCCCTCTTTCTGCTCTATGTCCCTTCCTCCCAGCTGTCCCTCTCTCAGTCCTGACCATCCCTCTCCTTCCTTCTTTTTCTTTTATCTTTTCAGTCTTTGTTTGTCACACAGGATCTAGCTCATGTAGCCCAGGCTGTCCGTGAATGCACCACGTAGCTGAGGATGCCCATCAATTTCTGACCCTTCCCCCTGTATCTCCTGAGTGCTGAGGTTCCAGCTGTGAGCCACCAAGCCCAGTCTATTCCATGCTGGGGATCGGGCGGGCCCAGAGCTTTTCCTTTGAAGGCAAGCACTCTCCCAACTGAGCTCTATCCCAAGTCTTCATTCTTTTCTTTTCCTAGAACTCTGTTTCAGGGGCTGGAGAGATGGCTCAGTGGTTAAGAGCATTGCCTGCTCTTCCAAAGGTCCTGAGTTCATTTCCCGGCAACCACATGGTGGCTCACAACCATCCGTAATGAGGTCTGGTGCCCTCTTCTGGCCTACAGACATACACACAGACAGAATATTGTATACATAATAAGTAAATAGATATTTTTTTAAAAAAAGAACTCTGTTTTAGATGGGGTCTTGCTATGGAGACCACATTGGCTCTCAATTCATGATCTTCCCAGCTCAGCCTCTGTAGTTCTGAGAGCACCAGTGTGTACCACAGCTCCTGGCTAGCTTCTCTTCTTTGTTGTTATTCCCCCAGTCTGCTGAGAATTTCTACTACTCCTGCCTTTGTGATTCCTTCTACTATCTGCCTGCTCAGCACATCCCCTCTAGTTTTATCTATGTGTGTGCTCACGTCTTTGTAGTATGGCAACGATAGCAATATTGACTGCTGGTTACTCAGAGGGTTTCATGATCTCATTATGTCTCCAGTCAGCCTCTGAGGTTGAGATACATTAATCAGGAACAGGCTGATGGTTACAGAAAGAAGTTTCAGAGTTGCTATGAGGTTGTTTGTTTTGTGTTTTCAGTCAGGAATGCTTCCTTGGGCAGCTTGTCAATGCAGGCTTCTAAGAGCCCTTTCCAGCATGGCTGGAACATCTAAGTTGTGGTGGTTTGAATGAGAATGGCCCTCAGAGGCTCCTGTAGTTGAATGTTTGGTCTCCAGATAGTGGAAGTGTTTGAGAAAGATTCGGAGGTGTGGCCTTTTTGGAGGAGGTGTGTCCCTGGGGACTTTGAGGTTTCAAAAGTCCACACTAGGCCCAGTCTCTCTCTGTCTCTGTTTCTGTCTCTCTCATGGGTATGTGTATGTGATTGTGTATGTGTGCACCATGCATGCCTGCCTGCCTTCCTATCTCTCTTCCATTGCTCTTCCTGCCATGATGATAATAGATTAATCAATTTTCCGAAGATATAATCAAGCCCCCAGTGTTTTTTGATTTGTTTTGTGATGTGGGAGTGTCACATATCAATCTGTTGATTTCATTGGTTAATTAATAAAGAAACTGCTTAGCCTGATAGGATAGAACATAGGTGGGTGGAGTAAACAGAACAGAATGCTGGGAGGAAGAAGGCAGTGAGGTAAGACACCTCAGGCAGACGCCATGCCTCTCCTCTCCAGGGCAGATGCGATGAAGCAAGCCTCCAGGTCAGACATGCTGAATCTTTCCCTGTAAGACTGGTGCTACACAGATTATTAGATATGGGTTAAAGCAAGATGTGAGAATTAGCCATTAATAGGCTAGAACTAATGGGCCAAGCAGTGTTTAAAGGAATACAGTTTGTGTGTAATTATTTTGGGGCATAATCTAGCCAGGTGGCCGGGTGGCAGGAACGCAGCCCGCAGCTCCCTCAACAGTTTTGTTTTGTTGTTTTTTTTTTTTTTTTTTTTTTTAATAAAAGTTGTCTTGGCCATGGTGTCTCTTCATAACAATAGAACAGTGACTGAGACATCAGTCTTTTGCATAGAGGGCACAAAACATGTAGCCAACTACCCGATGTTAGGGGGTGGAGCCTACATTTTACCCGCATTTTTATGACCCATAGTGTGATATATGGTCCCTTCTGGCTGTAAGGAAACAGGGAACACAACTGTGTGGTGCGGGTAGCGTGGTCTCTACAACACCACTTTGTCATTTAGAGATGTGTGACTATTCTGTAATTGGCTAGAACTCCAGCCCTATACCTATGACTAGCTATGCTCTTAGTTTTGTATTCTTCCTTCTCTGCCTTCTAGGAGAATAGTGGCTCCCTCTCTTGTGTTAATACTCTACCACTTTTAGCAGACTTTGCCCCCAAGTTCATGACATCCCTTGCACCTGTCATAACTGGTACACCTGTCTGCTCCAGGGAAAGATAAAATTCTCTTTCCTATCTGCGTCATCAGCAGATAACAGAGTGCCCGGGACACAGTGAGACTCAATAAAAGTTTTATGAATGAAGATTACTCTGGTGGTTTGTTAAGGGGACCCTGAGGTGTTTTGTAATGGTTCTATCATTGAAAAAATGCTTCCCAGAGTAAAGAAAAGGAGTCGGGAATCGTTTATAGCAATCACAAGCGACAAGCCAGATCCTCTGAATTCATCCGTTAGACACGATGGCAAGATGACACAAGAAGAACGTTCTATCATCACCCTTCTGTGTAAGGGCTGTGCACTGTGCCGGCTACTCACAGATGAGACTGCCTGCATGGGGTCAATGAGCTCATCAGAGAAGGTGAAGGAAACTGCACAAGGAAAATAACCCCAACCCTGATACCAGACACACTGCAGAAGGTCAAAGCCCTTTCCCTTCCAGTGCCAAGAAATCCATCTCCACCCAGTCAGTTTTCCCGCCCATGGAGGGCAGTGAGAGTATGGAGAGCAAGCAACCATCCCATGTCTTCTTTGTCCCACCAGATTTTATGGGTAATGACTTGAATGGATGAATGGCTGCCAGAGGCTGGAGCAGGGAGGAGGATCCGCAGACTCCACTGGAAGGCCCTGATAGCAACCCTGTATATTACCAGCCAGCCTGTGTGTGTGAGTCCTGATCTTCATGCCTCAGCCCCACCCACAGGCTAGTAGTTCCCTGCACACACCTGCAGATGTCACTATCAGTGTAAACGTGTAGTGTGCACAGCTGGCTTTACTTGATCGAACTCTTCAGGGCAACAGCCTTGGGAAAACAAATGAGAGACTCCTGGCACCCAGCTTGACTTTTTAAAATCAAGAGAGAACGTATGGTGTTGGGAACTATTTCCAAGGGAAGCAAGAGGCGTGGGACAGGCTTACCCAGAAGAAAATGTGTGCTAACGAGTTTCAGAGTCGCCCACTGGGTTCAGTGAGCTCGTCTCTCTTGAAGTCAGTAGAAGCTAGAAGAGGCAGCTGCTTCTTCGGTCACAAAGGCAGCAAGTAAAAGACTTTCTAAGAAGAGAAGCATAAATAGAAAGGGTTATCATTGAAGAAATAAAAATATTCCAGTAACTAATCCTAAGGAATTGGATGTCTATGACTTGCCTAACCAAGAATTTAGGATGGTTGTTTTTAAGGATGTCCAATGCTACAAGGGAATATAGACAACTTAAGGATATCACAAAGTAAATTAACAAAATTAGAAGTTCAATAAAAATTTAGAAAATTTCAAATATAAGTAAAATTCCTGATCTTGAAATGGAAACATGTAATAAAATCTGTCAACAGCAAGACTTGTTCAAGCAAGAAATGACATGTGAAAATGTCCCATCAGAAAGAAAGTAGAGAATAAATAGTCAAGAAAACTATTGTTAACATTGTAGGGGTTCATAAAGAGAAGATATAGGAAGAGGGGAGAAAGCTTTTTAGAAGACATAAGGTCCAAAAATTCAAATCATCTATATTGCGATACATGAAGTTCAAAGCTCACCAAATAATTTTAACCTAGAAGTTCACCAGTGAGAAGGGATGGTGGCACACACCAGAAATCCATCCTCCCAGGAAGACTGTGGCAGGAACACTATGAGGTCTAGGTCAGCCTAGGCAACATAGCGAGACTGACTCAAAACCAACAACAACAACAAAGGGCTCAGCAGGACGTACGAGAATGAAGCTGTCAAAATTCAAGGACAAATAGATTCTTAGAAGTCAAAAGAAGGAGGCTTATCTTGTAAACGTGGTAAAAAAAAAATGCAAAAAAAAAAAAGAAGAAACAAGCAAGAATAGTTTACTCACCAGAATAGTTACCATTCCAAAAAAAAAAAAAAAAAAAAAAAAAAAAAAAAACAGACAAAAGATCACAGAGTTCATCTCTACTTGAGTCTTTACGAGACATGATGGAAGAAGCTCTTCAAACAGAAGTGAAAGGAAAGAAGTTAGCAATGATATGGAAACTATCAGCCTAATAAAACTCTAGTCCTGTAATGCTCTATGTGGAGAGGTAAAAGTATAGAATTTTTATACATACAAATTGCTGTCTATTTTATAAAGATGGCTATAGGGCTGGAGAGAAAAGACAGTTGGTAAAGTTCTTGCCTTGCAAATACCAGTATCTAAGTTTGATCCCTAGAACCTATATTTAAAAAGTTGGGTGTGGTGACATGTGCTTGTAATGCCAGCCCTGGGAAGGGAGAGACAGGTGGCTTCCTGGGACTGTCTATTACGGTTGGCAAGTTCCAGGCCAGTGAGAGAGTCTGTCTTGAAACAAAGAAAACCGTTCACAACACTTGTTCCAGTTAGCACTAATTTGTCAATTCAACACAGTCTCGGGTGATGTGAGAGTAAAGGCCAGAATGAGGAATTGTCTAGATCAGATTTGTCTGTTAGAGATTGTCTTGATTACTAATGCATACAGAAGGGGGATGCCTGCTGTGATCAGCACTGTTCCTTATCAGATGGTCATAGGCTAAGAAAGGTAGTGAGCAAGGCAGAGAATTATGAAATACAACTAGAATAATATCTGAAGAACAACACTTGAATTTGGACTCTGGCCTACACACACACACACATATGCGCATGCATGCACACACATACTCACATACACACACATCCTCACACACATACACCCACTCACACACTCTCACACATATGCACACATATATGCATGCATGCATACACACACACACATACACGCACACTTACACATACATACCCCCCACACACTAGACTGCTATAACTGTAAGATATGCTATACCAGACTTATCTAAAGATAGCAAAAGATGATAAAAAAAAGCAAGTCAGACACAACACTGAAGAAAACCAGCAAATCACAAAGGAAGACAGCAAGAGAGAGAAAAAAAAAGAACTGAGAGAAAAGAGCCAGCAGAAAATTAAAAAGATGGAAGTACAATCTTATCCACCAATAATTTAAATGTAAATGACTTAAATTCTGCAATTTGAAAAGCACACATCAGTTGGCCCCAAGTCATCCACTTGTATGCTACCTATAAGAAACCTCAGCTTTAAGGACAGATATTTGTTAAAAGTAGAGGCGTGAGGCCGATGGGAAACAAAAGAGAGCAGACATCTCTTTACATGTATTGGGACAAAGTAGACTTTAAACTCGAAACTATGTCAGAAGACATCAGAATCATCGCATAGTCATAAAGAGTCAGTTCATAGAGAGGATATAGTCCTACGCACATGCACCTTACATTATAGCAACAAAACACTTGAAGAACATTGTTTAAACAATAGGAGAAATAGGTCTTACTACAACAATAGAAGGGGACTTCAAAACCTTATTCTAAACAATGGATGGATCATCCAGACAGAGATCCACGGGGAAACACATCCAATGGTAAAGGGGTAGTCTCTTCGACAAATGTCTAGGAAAACTGGATATCTATAAGCAAGGGAATCTGACCCCCACCTTTTCTAACATTATGGTCAAAAGTCAGCTCAAAATGTTTTAAAGAATTAGTGTAAGACATGTACTGTAAAACTCATTGAATACGACTGTGCATGTTGGTACAAACGTGTAGTCTCAGCACATGGGGGGCAGAGGCAGGAGATCAGGAGTTGAAATTACATAATGATATTGTATTGCATTCAGTGACATAGCAAGTTCCAGGCCAGCCTGAGCTACACGAGACCCTGATTTTTCTTTCTTTCTTTCTTTCTTTCTTTCTTTCTTTCTTTCTTTCTTTCTTTCTTTCTTTCTTTTTTTTTTTTTTTTTAATTTTCGAGACAGGGTTTCTCCTTAGCTTTTGGTTCCTGTACTGGAACTAGCTCTTGTAGACCAGGCTGGCCTCGAACTCACAGAGATCCACCTGCCTCTGCCTCCCGAGTGCTGGGATTAAAGGCGTGCGCCACCACCGCCCGGCCCGAGACCCTCATTTTAAAAACTAAAATAACAACCCTGAAAGAACACCCCCCCCCCAAAAAAAACAAACTCTTTACAGATAACAAAGGGGCCAGTTTTCTGACTAGCCCTTTCCAGTAGTGGAGTGGAGCGGGGATGGGTGGGTAGGATTCTTGGGAAGGTATGCTGGGGAAGCCGGATTATGGATCTATGGGTCTCTGCTGCTCTTTGTGTGGAAGACTTGGCGGAGTGTGATATTCTCATGGCCTTAGAGCATGCGTTCTCATCCTATGACTTGCTGCCCCCTTGGTGGTTGAAGGACCGTTTCCCAGGGGTCCACTAAGACCATCAGAAAACACGGATATTTACATTATGATTCAAAACAGTAGCAAAATTAGAATTATGAAGTAGCAATTAAAATAATTTTATGGCTGCGGGTCACCCCAACATGAGGAACTGTATTGAAGTAAAGGGTCACAGCGGTAGGAAGGCTGAGAACCGCTGCACTAAAGGATGACCTCTAGAGTTCTCGCTCATTGCACTAGTGTTTGCAACTTACGTACATACATTCTTTGGTACTTCTCACACCAACATATAGGCCTGATATCTCCTTTCCTTGAGTGTAGCCTGGATTTAAGTCTCACTTATCATGGAAAGAGTACAAGATGGTGTGGGGGGAGGGCACTCTATAGATGAGAAAAACTGTCAGGCCCCAGCTGATGTTCATACCTCTGGCACTAAGCTATCTATGGTGATGACCCTGTGACATGGGTGTGAACAGAGAGACTTTTCAACTATGCCATTCTCTTCCCAAAGTCATCACTGAGTAACTGTAAGACCAATTTGATACACCACATTGTAGAACATTCTATATAGGCCTGACTGGTGCTTCTCAAAGGTGCCAAGGTCATGGAAAACAAGCAAAGCAGATTCAGCTGCAGACCCTTCCAGCAGGGCATCCTGGATGGGATCCAAGACCAATAGAGGAAGGTAGCTGAAAACTCAGTGATGTCTGAAGAGTGCCTGCATGGTTCTGGACCAGTGCCAACTCACACTGATGGTTGTGTTCTGTTTACAGACACTGTGGACAGACAGTGAAGTTGGCACACGTGGGAACTCCCTGGAGTATATAAACTTAAAATAGTCTTCCGAAATCATCTTTAAAGAAAAAAAAAACACTTCTGAAAATGTTGAACAAAACTCCTCTACGCCCAGTGAAATGCAAAGTCCTGGCTGGTAACCTGTGATTGTCACCTGAGGCTCAGCATCCTCTTTGTGTTCCTCTCCTCTCTTGGTCCCCTTCTTGGTGACTTCAGCTCCAGCTCCTCCCTGCTCCCCCAACACTCCAAGCAGGCCTGCTCCTTTGACACTCAGCATCGCCTTCCCTGGAAAGCTTCCTTCATAGATGGCACCACAGCGATTCTCTTACCTCTTAGTGCCTGTTGTTGGGTTTGCTTGTTTGTTCTAATTTTGAGAAAGGATCTCTATTGCCAAGGCTGGCCTGGAGCTCCCACTGTAGTCCAGGGGAATTTTGAACTTTCTTGGCAATCCTCCTTCCTCAGCCTCCCAAGTTCTGAGATTGCAGGAATGAGCCACATTGCCTGACATCTTAGGGGAATTTACTTGCTTGCCCTTCAGCCTTGAAGACATGTGTCAGCTGTGCCCTATTTCCTGTGTCTCTGCTTTATGTCCCCATATGCCATCATTCACCTGTCATCCAGTACATTTTATCTGTCCTTGTTTTCTTTCATTGTAGGATAATGCCCACAAAGAGGCTTGTGCCAGATCCCTGGAATCTGCAGATCCCTGTGACAGAGGAATATCAAGCTTGCCAATGGAATAATGCTTGTCAGACAACTGACCTTGAGAGCAAAAGATTAGCCTGAATTATCCGGATGAGTCCAGTGGAATCCCCAAAGGCACTTGAAAAATGAGAGAGAGTGGCAGGGAAGAAGCCAGAGTTGACCAGGTGACTTAAACCCTCAGTGAGACAGAAGGACCCCGTGGACCAAAGGCTGAGCATCCATGCCGGAAAAGATGCATCATTCTTCTCCAGTGCTCCCAGAAGATGACAGCTCTGCTGGACCTTGAGCCTAGTTCAGTGAGGCCTGAGTCAGATTTCTTACTGAATGGTGAGATGTAAAATTTACCCAGGTTTAGGTGATGACATTTTCAGCAATGGGAAACTAAGTCATAGCATAAACCAACCGCCACTGCTAATGGCCAAGTTAAGACTTCCGGTCAGCACAGATATGCAGTGCGAGGGGTACTTTTTATCCGACCTTCCAGCAGGGATCAGTAAATCAGAGAGACGCTGTGAACACGGAGTGTGCGAGAGAGGGACTGTGTCTGTTGTGTGAAGTATCCATGCTGTATGCTCAGAGACCCTGAAATCGCCTGCCCTTCTGTTGCATGCTGTGAACCCGCCTTTATCACTTTTAGTGTCTACCATTGAGGTCTTGGAGGTTGGGAGATGTCTGAGTGGATAAGACACCTGTTGTGTGAGCATGAGAACCTGAGTTCAGATCCCTGTGGGTGTGCCTGTGGACTGGGTCAAGGTGTTTTAGCCTGGATCCCAAGGAGAGAGCTGGGATAAACTCTATAAGAAAAACATTATGTCATTTTCTAGAAGACAAATGTAACTGGAAAGTATTATCTTTAGTGCGATAACTCAGCTTAGAAAGACAAGTGTGCACATTCTCTCTCATATGTTACCTTGTTTGTATGTATGATACTTGTGTGTGTGTGTGTGTGTGTGCAGTCCAGGAAACCTGAAAGGGGATTGTCAGAAGGAAAAAGGAGGATTTAAGTAAGGGTTTGAAGAGGGCAATGGAAAGGGGGAACACGTCTGTAGAAATGGACAAGCAGGGACAGAGAGCAGGGAGATGGGGGAGAAGAACTGGAGGAGGTCAGCCTAAACTAAGTATGTGTAAAAACATGCCACAAGGAGACCTATTACTTGGTATGAAAACATAAACTAAAAATTAAAAAGAAAGAAACTATCGGGCATGTGGCTTCCATCCAGCTGATAACAGGGAGACATTGTTGATTTCTGAATATTGCAAAAAAAATATGTGTGGTGTGTGGAATTTATCTAGTGCCTCGGGTTGGAAGGTAGGAAGCTGAGACACTTCATTTTATTAAGGATAAGGAAGAGAGCCAGGCTTGGGTGCTCACACCTGTAATCTCAGCACTTGGGAAACAGAGGCAGAAAAGATGTCGTGAGTTCAAAGCCATCGTGGGCTATGTGGTGAGCGCTAGGCCAGCTTGGGCTACAGAATGAGGACTTATCTCAAACAGCAACTATAAAAAACAATGAAAAAAACAAGAATAAGAAAAGACAGAAACAATTCAGTCTAGGTCCAAAGAAGCCTGGCTTACCAAGGAGCAATGTCAGCCATTGGTTTAACCATCCAGAGACATCGATTTCACGAGAAACTTCATGGGACCTATTGTTGAACCATGGCATAGTTAGAAAGAGGATTTGTTTGCTTTCTTTTAAAATATCATGGGCACATCAAAGGACTCTAACTACCTGGTTATCATGCCGCACGGTGCACCTGATGCCAGATGTGTGCTGTTTTCCCCATCAAACCCTTCTCCAGCTCTCCAGACTCCAGCTAGAGATACTACAATTTAGTCAGTTCTGGCACCACCTGGAGTCAGCACTGGTCCCAGAGGTAAAGCACCCAGCCACCCAAGACTGCCCTCTCTTCAAATGGCATTCGTCAGTCTGAGGCTCAGGTGTTTCTTAACTAGGTGTTCACATGTCTCTCCCCTGCCCTGCTCAGGGATGATAACTAGCTGGAAGGATTCACAGACCTCAGGGGAACCCTTCTGTGTACCGGCTTGTTATGAAGGACACAACTGAGGGACAACTGACGGAGAAGCAGCAAGGGGAGCGATGTGTCCTCAGAGGAACCAGAGCCTCCATGTTCTCTAAGTGTAGCCTCCTCCCCGACATCTCTGTACATTCGGCATCTCCAAACTCATCTGATCATGTTGTTTCATGGCCTCTGTGGAGACTTGTCTCCCACCCATTTTGCCTGTGTCCTGTGTAGAACAGTCCAGTTCCAGCCTCACAGATGGAGCTGTGAAATCACCCCTGTTGCCGAAACTAGAAGGGGGCTGTAAGTGCTACAGCTCTGAGGAGAAAGGCTTCCCCAATGGAAGCGTTGCACTCCTGAGGGGAAAGGTGTCCTGTCAGTCAGGAGCCAAGAGGTAACACAAAGTGACGCTGTACAACAAACCTCACGGAAGAGACTTATTAGGTAACACACAAGAGGGTGGCTGCCTTGCTTGGGTGAGAAGCAGCAGGAACTGAGCAGGAGACCGACTTATATAGGGTTTCTTGGATGAGGAGTTTTTCAAGGTGATTTCCAGAGTAAGGATTGGTGGGATTTCAAGTCTTGAGCTTAGGACAAACCCAGAGATAGGTGGGTTTTCAAGCTCAGAGATTGGTGGGTTTTCAAACCCGGGAGTGAGCTCCGGCCTTTGTCCTACAGAAGTGGGTCACTCCCAGCTGTGGTGGTCCTGGGAAAACAGGATGTGAGTGTGGATTGGACTCCTGAAGGCATCCAGACTTACTGGCCTGGCCATCTTGGCTTTCACTCTTGGCTCTCCCATCAGTGGTGAGACAAACTGTTAACCAATTATTTTTCATGTTAAAAAATAGCCTAAATAATACATACCTATTTGGTGTTTTAATTAACACTTACAATATAATTATAAATAATATATTATACTATAACTACATTATAACTATAATATATTATAATTGAAATTCTTGTACTTCCATCTTTCCAGGTCACCTACAGTATTTTATTTCTAAACCTCTGCCCAGGAAGTAGCATTGAAAAATCTTTCTGTTCTGTGCTATTTCCTTCACTTCCCTGAGAAGGTGGTTTAATAAGTTAATTTGTAGATTATGATAGACTATGAATTACCTTTTAATGAAGAGTTTAGAAGATGGGAACTGGAAAAATCTCAGACTTTGACCTTTCCACCTGGATAGCCTCTCAGGAAAGCATAGGGCTGACGGGCCATGCTGAGCAGTTGCAGTGTCTGAAGGATGAGCCAGTGTTTTGACTAGCCACCTGCTTGGTACCCCCTCTGTGCCTGGCTCTAAACTGCGAGCTTTGAGATGAAACTGCACTTCATGGTTGCAATGTCTCTCAAAAGGGCAGGTATCCTCAGCAGAGAAACTTCGATGGACTTCAAAGGAATTTCTTATCCCAAACACACCCCTGCGGCAGAAGGTGTTGAAGCTGTTCAAGGTGAGGATAAACAGTAAGAGATTTCTTTAAAAAAGATGAGAAAGTTAAAGACGAACATGTGGCAAGAGGAGCTTGGGGGAGAGGAGGTGTCAAAGATGAAAAGAGAAGTTACAAACTGTCAGCCTGAGATTGTCCTTGACCGCTCCATCCTCCCTGCCTGCTCGTTAATACCTGTTTCTCTTCAATCAGCACACTGCTACTTCCAACAAATCTGCCAGGTACTAAAATGGGTGAAAAGAGGTCAAACAGAAATGAGCATTCATGCTCTTTAATTTGGAACTGGCATTTGGAGGTGTTTGTGAGGGCTTAAGTTTAATTAACCGACTCCTTAGGAGTAAAGCCAGCAGGTTCTTGTCCATGGATTTTAGAAAGTTGAAGTTTTTTTCCTTTAGACCCTTGCAGTTCCCTAAATCTCTTGGCCCGTGGAGGAGGCTATCTTTAAATAGATGGCTTGTTTCCTAGGAGTCTCTTCCCACAGACTGTGTGTCGTTTAGCCCATCTACCTTGCAGGGGGGATGTACAAAAGTCCACACAGGGCTATTTTGTGGGCATGCAGGATGGCATTAGCTATTTTATAACCGCGCTATGTTTTAAACCTTTCTCCTTCTTCTTAGGAAAGACTATGCTGGCTTCCTATTTCATCACATTAAACTCCAGGGAATGACTTCAGTTGTGATCCAAAAGCTTCAGCTCCCAGAATTCCAAGCTCAGAGCCGTCAGGTCACATGCTAATCACAGGCAGGAGAGCATAGCCGATGTGAGGAAGGTCGGCAGTAGAAGACCGAGTGGTGCTGGTCTCAGGCAAGGTCTAAAGGACAATATGAGCTTGTCATAGCTCAGATTCCACGGAGGACCAGAACACCCGCTAAGCAAGAGGAAGCCCTAAGGCCAGAATGAATCATGGTGTACAAATTTCACGAAGTGAATTCTGGGAAAGAGGTATGCCTGTGCATCTGTCCCCAGGTATGTTAGCCTGCATCCACAGAAGACTGAAGAGAGATGGGAGAAAGGTATTAGTTCCTGGAGATGATGTGCCATCAGTTCAGGCTCTGGATATGGTACTGATGAAAAACTGCCTCCCCTGGTACCATCACTGGGACCCTCCAATAGCCTCGTCATATATAAGGTCCTGGCCAGGCAGGAGCTCACCGTATCACATCTTTAGTGGCCATCATCTATGATCATCAACATAGCATTATAGTTGGAAGTTTTGGAGGGGACCATGAGAGGAGATAGCTGTACCCCCAACGTCCGTAATAACTGTGGCAACCGTGAATATTGAGGAAAGTATTTCAGATGTGAAGGACCTCTTTGGAGAGCTTCCAGAATCACCATGCTGTATTACCATGGCAGAAGAACAAGACTCCCTATAGACAAAATCCCATCAATTCAGACCAAATCCAATCAATCCAGACTAAATCAGAAATTCTGTGTATTGACTTTAAGACTTGAGCTATACCCAATTGATGTATGGTGGGAAATAAAGTCAATGTGTGTTAGGATAACAGAATCGTATTCGGATTATTGAGGAAGAATATGGAAGAGAATGTACAGCTCAGGCTCTTCCACTGGTTTAGAGGAACCTGGACTGTCTGCCCCAGGGCTGGTTTGCTGGACCCTGCCTACACATGCACCACTAGAGTGCTGTGTTGCACGTTCAGTTTTCTGAGAGGGTGAATTGATTCAGACCAAGTAGGAACTGGAGTGTAGAAAGGGGTTGCAATTCTGGGTAGAACATGTGTTGAATATTGACTATTTGGTTTCCTCAGCACCATCAGTGGTGTAGGGATGGTGACTGAATGTGTGTGTGTGTGTGTGTGTGTGTATGTGTGTGTGTGTTACTATGGTTTCGTGTCTCAAGAGAGTTGTAGGGCTGAGAGTAATCTTTTTTATAATCGACATATTTATATATTTTTAACATGAATTATCTCAGTTATACAAGGTCATGAGATACAGTGCCATAATTTGCCACAGCTGTACAATGTACGCTAATCAAATTGGGGGTAGTTAACACTTCCTTCTCAACTTTTTTAAATAATATAGGATAATCATATGCGTTTATGACAAAAATAAACTTAACTGAACGAGGCAATGCTGCTCTCGCTTGGCAAACCTGCTGTGGCCTTGTAGGCATGGCCCCGTGGCTATACCAACCAGGATGGCTGGCCAAGGAAGGTGCTTCATTCATTCTCACTAATGGAAGATACGACCATCAAATCTGGACCACTTCAACTCAGAATATACCTCTGAGTTTGGGGGCTTCTCTTAGAATGGATGACCCCAGAAAGGGAAAACTATTTTCCTTCCACAGATGAACTTGAAGAAACATAATCTTAGAAATAACGGTGTTTTACTTTGTTTCCCAGGCTGGTGAAGTAATATAAAACTGCTCCTTATTTCATTGTGCAGCTAATACGCGTGTGTGTTTTCATTTGCTTCTGATTTTCTGTGGTGCTACTATAATGGGCTCAAAAGACTTTGGACATTTGGAGAAATCAGTATCTCCTGCTGCTAGATGGGCTCTGTGAAGATTCAGAAGAGGCTGCAAACACAGAATAGACAAGTAGGGGAAACTCTTGAAGTTCAGCTTCATGATTTTATTATGAAATGCCTGAAGTAGAAGATAGAAACTGGCTTGAGAATGGAAAATGTCCTGTGGTTTAAATCCTTGAACTGTCCCCCTCCCTTCAGCCATCAGCTATGACCTCTGAACTCTTTCTTTCCACAACCTCAGTGAAGTCATGACTCACGTCTGGAAGGAGACCACTAGATCAAATAAGAGACGAGCGCTCACTTCCAGGAAAACAGAACCAAGCTCATCAAGTCTCCTAAGTTTTGCTGGAAAAAACAAAACAAAAAAACATCTTCCTGAGGAAGTTTCAGCAAATAGTCGCTTAGATTATGCGGCATAGTCAGGACCAAGATTCGAAGATGGTGTGTGCTCTTCTTTCGAGTGTTTGATTGCTGATGCCGATCAATAAAACAATGGTTCAACAACAACACATTGTCTTCTGGAACATCAGGCTCTCCCATCCAACTCCTAAGACCAAAACATACTTTGGTCAGGACAAATTAGATTATATTCAGCAGGTTTCAGCACAAGCAAAAACAAAAAACAAAAAAACAAACAAAACAACAACAACAAAAAGCCTTACTGATAATCAATGGATCATAATCTGTGTTCATGTCATTGCAAGGATCAATGTTTCTTTACTATTTATGTCTACTGTGAAAGCCAGGGATGGTAGTGTTTCAGAGCCCGAGTAGGTCACGCTGAGTATGTTCTCCACTGAAATTAAGGTCTGACTCATGCTAGCCTTAGCTAAGGCTACTAGAAAAGGCCATCAAGTGGAGTTTTGTGTGCACTGGGTTACATCTGAGGGGGTAAAAGGTGTAGGCTGAGTAAAGGAAGAAGCTGAGTGGGGCATCCAAGCCTTTAACTTGTCCCACAAAGATCTCTAGGTCTGAAATGACCCCTCTGCTCAATCTGAACTTGGCCAACGCAATAGATAATCTCCACAGTCATTTTGTGATATACCACAAGACCGGCCTCTGAGCTCTTCTGTGAGGGCATTTGCAAGAAGGGTTCACTGGGGGAGAAGACCTTCCCCTACCAGAGTGGGTGGCATCTTTGGGGTACAACCCACATACAAAGATGTCTGGGGGAAAGCAGCGTGGCTTGCCTGCCTTCACTTCTTGTTGGAGAATGCAGGTCTCTTTGGGGCTACTATTGCTGCTGCTGCTGCTGCTGCTTCGCTTCCATCAGACTCCAGTTTCTTTGGATTCCAGCGGGGACTGAGATTAGCAGTGACTTCAGGATCAGATCAGGTCTATTAAGGCATCCATTTTCATGGATTGAGACTCCCAGTTCTTGCCTTCTCCAGCATGCAAACAACTGTTGTTTCACTCCCCAGTTCCTATTGGTTGTGAGCCATTCTAGTAAACCCTCTTTAAAGCAACACACAATTCTATTATTGGTCTGCTCCTCTGGAGGACTAGAACTATCACAAAGAGGATAGAGTTTTGAATGCTGTACCACTAGCCTTCACTTTGGCTGAAGGTTCAAAGGAAAGGAACACGGCTGTGAGTCCCCATCATTCCTCTTACCTGGGGAAACTATGCCCCTTGGAGATGGAGGGAGACTTCAGCAGTAGTCTATAGATCTACTGAATGACCCCTTTTGAATAAATCCTTTCCCTAAAATGGGCAGTAGGAGTTTGGTTCTGATATCTAATACTATGTAACATATTACGCCAGCCAACATTTAGTGGCTTAAAACAGCAACAATTTATCACTCCTCTTGTCTCTATGTGTCAAGAACTTACAAAAAGCTTGCCTGGAAGTTCTTCAGGGCATCCTGTGTTAAGTGCTGTTGAATGGGAGCTGATGCTGCTGAGGACTTCCCTGGAAACTTTTGCTCTTTCTCTTTGGAGCCTTGGGGCTTTTGCAGGTGATTTTGTGTTTCTTGCTTTGGGCTTCCTCGTGGCGCTGTGTTTTAGACTTCTAACCTGGAAGCATAGAGCGCCACAGCTTGTTGTCTCATGAGATCCTGGAAAAAATTGTATGGCATTTTCCAACCTAGGCTCAGACGCCATACAGCGTCGTGCTGCCAACATCCCGCTTTCAACCCTGTGTCTGGGGCCACCTCAGTTTCAGAGTAAAGAGACTTCTCATCTTGGGAGAAGTGACAAGTTCCATAAGAATTTGTATAGGGCAATTTTGGCAGTGCCGAAGTTAAACATTTAATGATAGTAATAAATCCAAGGGAAAGATGTAAAAATAATGGCACAGTGAGAGCCTTTTAATTCTTTTCATCATATGCTTATGCACATGGTTCTCTCCTTTAGCAGATTGGTTCTGCCTAGAAATCAGCCCCCACGTCTGAACCATCTTTCTATGTGACATCTTCTAGGAACAGGAGGCTGTCACTCCGTTCCCCCCTTCCCTTGTTTATCTACATCCCCCTGACATTCCCTCACGGTCACTGCCTCTCATCCTTTCCCTGTGGCATCATGGGATGTCATGGTGGAGGAAGACTAGTCACAGACCGGTGGGGACCAGGCTTCCCTTCAGGAGCATGTTGCCAATGACATGGCTTCCTTCCACAAGGCTCTACCTCTTAAGAGTCCTCAATGTGTAAGTTCCTTCCAGAATATTCCATCAGTGCTGAGAAACTACTATAGATATGAAATCTAGCATCTATACTTCAATGAAATATTACAAGAGACTACAGAAAATGTCAGCTAAACAAAGTTATTCTTATGTCACAAAAGCCAGCTGAATAAATTCCAGCTTTTGTGTGTTATCTTTCTGTATTCTTTCTTTTTCTTTTTTCTTTTTCCTTTTTTTTTGGATTTTTCGAGACAGGGTTTCTCCGTGGCTTTTGGTTCCTGTCCTGGAACTAGCTCTTGTAGACCAGGCTGGCCTCGAACTCACAGAGATCAGCCTGCCTCTGCCTCCCGAGTGCTGGGATTAAAGGCGTGCGCCACCACTGGCGGGCATCTTTCTGTATTCTTATATCCCAGAATACACGGAACTCAGTACCCACCCTCTCTTCCATTTGCAGCAGAATTAGGAAAAGATGAGAAGAAAGAAGAGTATGTATATCTTTCAATATCTCCAACCTCAATTTTGGACCACAGGGGCACCGCTGGCTTCCCTTCTCTTACTTGGCTAAAAAAATGTCAAATTCCTGGAAATGTGTGCCTGAAACTCAGCTTCCAAGCTGGCATTAACTTTGCTATCAGGCAGATTGTGCTAGCTCCGAACAGTACAGACCTTAGGATTAGTTTGGTCAAGACTAATAGGTTTCCATCTCTGAAGTGCATTCCATGTCTCCCAGGAGGAAAACAGAGACAACTCCATTGCGTGAAATGTGAGCAACTAAAACCATCCCTTAAGCCTCGGGGCTTTGCTCTTAGGTAATGACTCAGACACTTTTCAGCATCCCTGTCATTTTATTTAATCTCATTCAATACCACTCTATGGGTCTGAGATGGCCAAACTTTTTTTTCTCTTGCCAAGAATGTGGCAGGAAGTATGCAGCCAGCATTTGCTCAGGGGCCAACAAAAAGATTCGTTTTAGATTAGGGTGCCACCAAAACACGGTTTTCAAAAGAGCATCAGAATTGCTTCACTGTAGTATCTTTCGGGTGAGCTTCAGTCTGTTTCTATCAAATGTGCGGCTTACAATTTAAATGATAACAAATGGGGCTCCCAGCTCTTTTATGATGCAGAACACTTTTTAGCAATGCCTGGCAGTATAATCAATGTGTTTTTCACAACTTAAGGCGCAGACCACTTGATGGAAACCGGCTGTTCCAGAATGACATTGTATTCTAGGGCTTTCATCCAAAGTGAACGTCTTTGAGGGGAACTTTTAAAGGCAGTGATTAAAAGCTTCAAAGCAATAACATTAAAGTAGCTAAGTGATGAATATCTGTACATTTCAAGCTCTATTCTGAAGTCTAAGGTGTTAAAAGCAAAGAATTGTTCGCTGTTACACAGCTTTTACATCTTTTACTTTTAACAGAGTCATTTTCCAATTTGCCATCTTCCTGACAGTGGGGGATCGCTGGGAAGATGGGCTTGAATCTTTATTTGAGCAGCTTCAGGTGATTCTCACTTCAGAGTTCACCCGACTCAATGAGGGAGCTCTGGTTCAAGTTGGTGTGTTATTTTCTTACAGAACTCAAACCCACAATAAAGAATAAGACTTGGGAATCTTTTAAATCCGTGGCTATTAGAAGCCTGCGGTCTGCACCTGTCTCCTCCTCCCAGGAGAGCTTGCTGCTAGCTTCATCAAGAAAGGAGGCATCCAGTTGCTACCTACCTCCATGTTTCATCTTTTAGTTTTTAAAAATCATCCCCTTTCTTCTGTTTCTGTATCTGAAATAATGATGGATCCTCCTACCGACTGAAGTTCTGACTCCCTCATTTCTCAATGTGATCACGGATCTTGGTCCTTGTCCCAGCTCATCCATGCAGTCGGATAACTGCCATTACTTGACATCCTCCTCTTTGCTTCCCTATCCATGTGAGTTGAATGGATAAGAGTCAAACTCTCCCTTTCAGCCGCTAGTCATCTGGTTTCTACTTCTGCCTTCTTTTCTAAAATTATATCGGTGGCTGTTTGCTACATTTCCCTAAGCAGTGGACTTCTAAAGACTACATATCTTCTGGGTGTACATAGCACAGTTGATCTCCTCTGTAGAACTTTGTTTTCTCTTTTGTGCCCCTCACCGATTTCTCTTTTACTCCCCTGTCCACTTCTTCACAGTCTTCTCTGTAGATGTTCTTTCTCCCTCCATTCTCTGACTCATGACTCTCCTGGGCACCTCATAAACACACATGAAGTCTATGAAAACTTCTAAATCTATATGTCCAAATCTCTAGACCCATCTTTTCCTTGAGGTTCAGAAATCATGGCTGATGGCTTGGTAGACATCTCTATATGACTGTCATACTAGCGATTCAAATTCAACACACCAGGAGTAAATTATTCCTGCCTCCCATCTTACCTTGGCCTGTGCTAGCTTCATTTCTACCTGCCTTGATGCAATCCACTGCATTATTATTAATATGACCACAGTAGTCATTTTTTTTTCATTTCTCCTCCCTGTATAACCAGCCATCATATGTGATCTTTGGGCTGGTTCTCAGGCCTGTCTGCCTTGCTGTCTCTATGGCCCAGATCCTCGACATCACTCACAGACTGTTGTGCACGCTTCTCATTCACTTTGGCTTTGCAGTTACTGCTCATGGTCACTGGGGTGCTCGCCTGGAGATGCCTGAGTTTGTCGCTCCTTCAGATGTTCCATAACTCTTCACCCTTTAAAAGGCCACTATGCGGTACAGGAATCACCAGTCCCCAGTTGTCTACTGGGCACTTAATGCGGTGAGGCACATTCAATGCCCACAGTCTCTGCATCGGCTACTGCCTTGAGTACCTGCCCTGGCTTCCCTGGAACTACAAGCTGTAAACTGAAATAAGCCCTTTCCTCTCTGAACTGCTTCTGGTCATGATGTTTTATCTTAGCAATAACAAGGACAGCTCCTATAATCTATGATGGCAGGTCAATAGTCTGTGTGTGTGTGTGTGTGTGTGAGAGAGAGAGAGAGAGAGAGAGAGAGAGAGAGAGAGAGAGAATGTCTGTGTGTGTGTGTGAGAGAGAGAGAGAGAGAGAGAGAGAGAGAGAGAGAGAGAGAGAGAGAGAGAGAGAAGAGCTAGGTCATTACTACTCAGGAGATTTCATGACACACCTACGTATTTTATTTTTAATACTGAATAAGAAGTCCTCAAGGAGCTAGGTGATAAAGCTGGTCTAGCTGCTACCAGCATAGAAAACTGTGTTTGGACATTCCTATCTTGGCCTTCCGGAAGCAGGCTCTTCTCCACATTTAACAATGCCCTTGAAGGCCAGGCTTCTCCCTAGCTTATTTACAGGAGCATGCCCAGGATTTTCCTGAGAAATGCCCTTCAGCCTGGTTTCTCAGAGGAAGACGGCAGGTGGATCTCTTCTGTGTTATTAACCCATCCTCTCAATTCTGAAAACTGTCACTTTGGTCATTTTCCTCTTCAGACAGTGCCAGTTCCCTGGAGATTTTTCACTCGGCGTCATTTATTGACCTTCCTCCCAGAGGTCATTTCTCATTTCCCCGCCAGCTCGCTACATGGCCCTTTCGCACTTGCTGGTTTTTAGGGGGAGTTCTTCCTTGTGTGAGCTCTGCGCCTCGGGCTGAATTTTACTCTGAGGCCAAGTCTTCCCTGTGAAAGAGCATCTTAAAGCCAGGATAAGATGAAATAATAACCTCCTAGGTTGTACTGCAAGTTCTTGAGTTCTATGATTTGGGTTTTTGTATTTCAAGTCTCACACATTTAACCTTTCAGGACTTCTTTCTGTTTTGCAAGCACTCTCTCTAAAACTGAAGGAATATATATGCTGCACTGAAATTCCTGCAGAAATGTCGATTGGCATTCAGTGTCCTCCTTAGACAGGTCCCTTCCTTTGGTTGGTGCCTTGGAAGCCCTGCATTGATTCTCAAAACTGTGGAGCAATTATGGTTTATTCTCAGTTTGAAAGAGCACTGATCTAAGTGCATAAGACATTAAGGAAGAGTCCTGTTAGTGATGCTGTAAAAATAAGACAGAAAAATAGTGTAGAAGAAAGTTTGACCTTGAAGGTTTGACCTTGAAATTTTAATGCTAGAGGACATTATTTACCAAGTAACAATTTTCGTGGTTTTAGATTTCACTCAAATACTCAGTTCAGCCCAAAGTAAATAACAAACTGTGTATCTGATATGGTAAATAAATACAGTAAATATCTAAACAGGAAGATGGGGAAGCTGAATGAATTCTTTTTTTTTTTTGTTCTAGAAATGTCTATACAAACCAAAGGAAGAAGTAAGAAGGAGAGATCCTGGAAATTAGAATAGCATCCCAAAGGTGCTGGAGGGATGGCTCAGCAGTGAATTACTGCTTGTAGTGGCATTTCATTTGTATTTTAATAAATACAGCTTGCCTGAAGATCAGGAAACCACACTGGACAGCCTTACAGACCAGGCAGTGGTGACACACTCCTTTAATCCCAGTAGCCACACTAGTCTGCCATGGAAACCAGGCAGTAGTGGTGCACGCCCTTAATCCCAGAACTAGAGAGGATTGTAAAACAGGAGACAGCATTCAGTCTCAGTCTCATTCTGAGGATTCGTGGAGGCAGGATCAACATTTTCAGACTGTGGTTGAGGTAATCGCATTGAGGGGACCTACACATGTGAAATGCACATAGATTCGCACAGGCACACACACATATAAACAAACGGACAACTAAATAAAGGTAACATTCCAAGAAGCCTAGGGATTTATAAACTAGCAAGTTGTATGCACCCCGGAGGCTGTGCTACGTGTATGTAGCCACCAGGTTGCGAGTAGTCGCCCATTCTTTAACTGTATCTTTATTATGAAATATTATTCCAAAAAATTTTCATCATGCTAGTTTTCAGATCATTTGAGAAAGTAAGGCACAGTATCAACATCCATTTGGTTTTATTATAAAATGAATATAATTTGACAAGTATGACGGAGTATGATCAAGCTAGGGGATTGGTGTGGAACTCTACCTGTCCTAAGAATGAAACATACTCATCCCAAAACAAAGTGATACCATGGGCTCTGGCCTGTTCTTTGTGAAAAGAGTATGGAAAATGGGTGAGCATTCTCTTACTTCTGTACAAATTGCCAGAAACCATGGTTTAGACAACATGGCTTTGTTCTGTCATTGTTTGGGATACTAGAAGAAAGGAATCCGTCTACTGGTATAGCTCAGGGTGGCAGCCAGGCTGCTGCTGCTGGAGGCTGGAGGGTGGGACAGTCCCTCTTGTTTTCCAGCTTCTATAGGCCACCTCTTTCCTGGGTTCCATCTCCAGAAGCAGGGTCGGCAGCAAAACACAGCTCTCCTGTCTTTCCCCTGAATCAAGCTTCACTTCTGTTTCTTGGACTTTTCCTCTGTCCCTTGTAAAGACATTTACGATAGTCCTCCATCTTAAGTTAATCAGATCTGCCACATAAAGTAACATGTCATAAGATCTACAGATTAGAATGTGGGCACCTTTGGGACTGGTTCTCTGATTACCATAGGAAAAAAATGTTCAATAGTCTTTAAGATTCTTGAAGTTGTGCTTTTTTTTTTTTTTTTAAGCTATAACTTGTAGTTATATTCAACTCAAAAGCCACATGCAACGAAGGATAAATGCCTCCCAACACACAATTATAAACTCAAAACATTGTGAGACTTTTTAAAAAGAATTTTTATTTTTGGAACCTGATTGTGTATTATCCAGTGTGAACTTTTCAGATAACAGCTGGGTGTCACAATGTCAAAAGCATAGACAGGCCCACTAGAGTAGGCAGATTCCATCCTCACACGTGAGGAAGGAGGTTTGAGAGAGAGCATAAAAAGTTTAAGTTGGAGCCACTGCAATCATCCTAATATTTACCACATCCATACCAGAGTGGTCTCTGTCCTAAAAGGTTTATTTATGGAGTTTGGACTTAGGACTTTGGCTTTTAAACTTATACTACTGCTTGCAATGGAAAACGAGGGCAGAAAAATCTAAATGCTGTGGCATAAATCTTAGGAGTGTTTTACTTTTTCTGGACTTCTTCCCAGCAAAAACAACATTTTCCGTTTATAGTCTGTGCCATTTTGTAAATGACTTGTCAAGGTTTCTTGGGGCTGGTCAATGAATTTCAAATATTCTTACGGGTTGACTCGATTAATTTTATGCCTACCTTTTCAAACACATTAAATCAAGATGAAGATAGTTCGGTTCTTACTCAGACCCACATTCTGTACTGATGTTCTATTCGAAGGGAAAGAGAAAGAGAAAAATTAACAATAAAAAAGGGTAACAGGAACAAATGATTTCCTGAAACTGAGGTAAACACTAGTTTGCAAAGAACAAAACAGGCTGCATAGATATGGGCCACTCTGTGTCCCACAAAATGCCTGGGTAAAGGCACTCACCCCTATTATATAAAGTTATTTTACAAAGTAATATTTTTATTATTCTTTCAAAAATTCACATATTTGTGTAATATATTTTGATTATACTCATCCCCTACTACCTCCCTCCGACTTACCCTAGTGCCCTGGCCCTGTCTCCCTCCCAAATCCACTTCCTCAATTGTTTACTTGCTAATAACCTTGAGTCTTATTGGTGCTGCTTACAAGCACATGACAATGGGGCACGGGTAACTACTGGTGCTGTATCCCAGAGGACAGTGACTTTCTCTTCCTCAGCAGCTATTAACTGCCAATTGCCCCTCTGCCAAGGGTGGGGCCTTGGGGACCCATCTTCCATTCATGTTAGAATCTTGACCAGCTCAATCTTATGACGGTCTAGTGCCTTAACGGGTGCAACAGCCACGCCAAGTCCAGAAGTCAGTGTTTCACGGCTCTCCCCCCACCGTCTGACAGTTCTTGTATTCTTTCTGTCCCTGTTCCAAAATGCTCTCTGATCTTGGATTGGGGGAGGTTGTCATAGATGACTTACCTACAGCTAAGCGCTCATTTATACTTAGCATTTTGACCAGTTCTGAATCTCTGTATTAACCACAAATAGAAGCTTCCCTGACTAAAGTTGACAGCAATACAATTTTATGTTCCTAAACAGATTTAGGTGCTTTGACAATGTAGCTACGTAGCAAAACAATACTAATAGGTACAAGGTTGTCTATTTTGTCTAGGAGTGACGTCAAGGAGCCTCAAGAAGCACAATTGGCCATCACTGGCTCCAGAGAGTTCTATGTTGTACCTTTCTAGGTTTCCCATTGGACCCGTTTTTATCTAGACATCATTCCACTTGCGTGTGCCTGAGCTGCTCTCCCTCCACAGCCTGATTATGGAATCATAACAGGTAACCACTGACATCTTCAGAATAGAGATTCAGACTAGAACAGTATCTGCACATTAAATTGCCAAAGTTGCCACCACAACCCCACCCCCAACCCCGATGGTTTATCATGTTTTCTGTCATAATGAAATAAGTCTTGGGAAGGTCTCTTGCAAGAGTTTTAGCTCCTAATACATATGTCAACATTTTCATTCTTATAAACTATCTTCAAATTAGTTATCAAATTACTCATTAAAAATTAAATGTTTCTGAGTCTTAATTTAAAAGTTTAAGGCAAATACGATTTTTATTTTGTATTTCCTTTTTTTCAGCTTGTGAAAGTGGATAGGAATGCATTTTTATAAGTTATTTATTCTTTTATATTGAATGCATATTTAAGGTACTTTGATAATACCTTCCCATTATTCTCTTATTACTCTTCTCTCACTCTAGGCAAATCCTTATTTCTCCCAAGTCCCCTTCGTTTTGTGTATGTGTGTGTGTGTGTGTGTGTGTGAGAGAGAGAGAGAGAGAGAGAGAGAGAGAGAGAGAGAGAGAGAGAGATGGAGAGACACCACTGAGAAATGTTCCTCCTCCCCCTACAATCACTAACTGCCTCTAGATTCTCAAGGAATGGTTGGGCTGAGTGAATTCCTCCTCTCCTCCATGATGGACCCAGTCTTGAACGGGAATGGTACAGGTGACCACCATTTCTGGTATATCACGTGTGTAGCAGGATGTCATGTCTAGGAGATGGGTTTTCATGGCATTCTTCCCTACCTCTGCCTCTTTCTGCTCCCTCCTCCTGCGTGTTCCCCGAGTCTTAGGAGGGGCTGAGAGCTCAACACTCAACAGTCACCGTTCTCTGCACTTTGGAGGAATGTAACTTTTAAGTTGAATTCTGTTATCTTTGTACATTTGTTTCCTAAGAGTCACTGATGTTATTGATTGTCTGCACTGAGTTTACTACATGAATAGAGGTGTTTCCATTTTAGTGAGCCTAAGAATTCTATTTCACCTGATTTCATCAGTGTTTGCTAACTCTTGAAAGTACTTTTATTCAATCAAATGGTATTGATTTTGTGTGAAACTAACAGAAATATACACAATAGATGTATATTTATATGTTTTTCAAACACATTTTAATAAAACTAGTTTTCCTTTCTGTAGCTATAGATTATTGTCTATATCTTTATTGGAGTTTACTAAGAATCTAGTTATTAGGGTGCCAGAGTGATGTATCAATGGCTAAGAATATTTTCAGCCCTTGCGGAGGACCCAGGTTCAGTTCATGGCACTCACATGGCAACTAAAATCTACCTGTGGCTCCAGTTCCAGGGGAGGCTGAGGTCCTCTTCTGACTTCCACTGACACTGAACATATATGGTCCACTTACAAACATGTAGATAAAATCCTCATGCATATTAAATTAGATTAAATAACGCTTTAAAAAGAAGTAACTGCTTATTAGGACTCACTAATTTTATTTCACGACCAGCAGCATGAATAAGTATAACAAATACCATAAAGAGCTGGTCTTATATGGAAAGAGAAAATATGATGCAAAGAGCTAATTTTATTTCAGGTGAGAGAAAGAGCACACAGGCAACCTAAATTAATTGCTTGAACATATTCAATTATAAAAAGATTAAAAGTTAAATCATTGACTCATAAAGATTACAGCTCAAATTTTTGGGAAACTTAATTCTGGTGACTTTACAATGCCTTTTAGATAGACTAATGATGTTTGGTAATTCATTTTATCAGTAAAAATCAGATTTTCTAAAACTGCTGAGATGGTTCATCTTTCCATTGTGGATGAACTTCCCTTGTGTCTGGCACACTGCTTATCCTCCCTGCCCCCCAATACCTACCCTCCACCTTCCCCATCCTTACCCCCATCCCTGTGTCTAGTTAAGGCACACAGAGGTTTACAGCAAGGGCATGTACAGATTTACATCAAGGACACACATAGATTTACATCGAGGGCATCAGCGCAGGCTAAATGCAGGCCAAATATCTATGCCTTTTCGCTTTGCAACCGGAAGAAAAAAGCAGCCTCAAGGACTGAAGAGCTTTGGTTTAGGAGTGTTACATGGGGCTGGCAGAAGCTTCACCAAGTGAGGTGTGCCTGAGTGAGAGGAGAAGACATTAGTGGGAGAGGTAAGGTTTTCCCCAGGGGAAGATGAAGCTTACGTTTGCACGTGTGATGAGAGTCGGCTATAGATGCCTAAGTCCAGACAAGCTAGAGATGCTTCTTACTGCTATAATTCAAATGTCAAACAAGACTACATTATAAACCAGGCAAAAAGATCTAATCTCACTCATCTCTGCCCATAGCCACGTTTGAAAAACAGTGTGGCGAGCAGTGGCTCTCAACCTGTGGGTCGTGACTGTTGGGGCTGCATATCAGATACCCTGCATATCAGATATTTACATTACGATTCATAATAGTAGTAAGATTACAATTAAGAGCAATCTGGGGGTCACCACAACATTAAGAACTGTATTAAGGGGTCACAGCATTAGGAAGGTTGAGGACCACTGGTTTAGAACTTTCCCCTACGACTTTGGTGCCTCTGTTTTGGGAGTGCCTTAGGTATCCTTCATCCACCCACAGCCTGGTCCAGCCACTTGGAAGAAGTGAGTCATGTTGGCTGGCAGTTTGTGCCCATGGGCATTCCTTAACCATGTATAAAGCATTCCTTCTACGGAAACACATTTTTCTTACCTCATTCCTCAACACGTTTTTTCCTGAATATAAATAACTTCAATTCATCTTCACTTTTATACTGCTTTAGTTGCTGCTTCTAAATGCATTTCACTAAACTGAGCAGCATGCTAAGTGGGTGACCTTCACGTCCTTGGACATGAAAAACTCCAGAATGAGAGCTGCAGTTGCCCTTTAAGTGAGAAGCCAAAGCACGAAGACGGCCAGAGTGGTCGTTCATATCCACACTGCAGGCCCGGGGCCCCTCTCAGTGGGGCCCCACTCAGTTTCTTAACAGGTTTTAGATTCTAGGCTTTGGGAAGGAGGTCCCTGAGTATATGAGTGAGGGGTGAACATAACATTTGCTGAGTGTCAGGAACCATGCGTCCTCAGTCCTAAGGACACAATCGACCCCTTTCCTTCACTGACAAATCCCGACTGTGATACACTCTCTCATACATACTTTCCTCTCCTCCAACACATCTGTCTCCCAGGATTCATAGAGAATTGGCTTGGAGACCCCCAACTCCTGAGAATGCAAAATCAGGAGATGTTCAAGTCCCTAATATAAATAGCACCCTGTGCATGAACTCTATATATCTGCTGAGATCCTTAAAATACCTCTAACCCCTCAAATCCGTATTAACTGATACAAGACAAATGCTCCTGAAATACACATTTCTGTATTGTTTAGGGGAAATGAAAAGAGAGAAGCTTTTTATTTCATTCTAAAAAAGTATTTTGACTTATTCTCTGAGAATTTCATACATTTTTGTATTCACAGAGAAAGGCTATTTCCTCTTGGGAAGCATAGGATCACAAAAGGTACAAGACATAAGTTAAAGTAGAAAACCTAGTCATTGGGCTAGGGGAAAACATTTTAATAGCTAGCATTGCGCTAGAGACTCCCTTAGCAGTATAGAGCTTCCGCGAGGCCCTGGGTTGTGCTCTAGTTTAGAGGGAAAGAAAGGTACAAAGAGTGCTAATATAGTATCAGTGCTGATCTTGGAGAAGTCATTGTGTTTTGGCCACTAACGTGTACTAATTAAAGTAAATCTGAAATATTTTTTAGTTAAAAAATATTATTATTATTATTTTGGTTTTTTTTTTTTTTGGGACAGGGTTTTTCTGTGTAACTTTGGAGCCTGTCCTGGCACTTGTTTGATAGACCAGTCTGGCCTCGAACTTACAGAGATCCACCTGATTCTACATCCCAAGTGCTGAGATTAAAGGAATGGGCCAGCAATACCCAGCTTGCCAAAGAACTATTCTTTTTTTTTTTTTTTTGGTTTTTCGAGACAGGGTTTCTCTGTGGTTTTGGAGCCTGTCCTGGAACTAGCTCTTGTAGACCAGGCTGGTCTCGAACTCACAGAGATCCGCCTGCCTCTGCCTCCCAAGTGCTGGGATTAAAGGCGTGCGCCACCACCGCCCGGCCAAAGAACTATTCTTAACTCCCATTAATATACTCTTTCAGTTTGAAACAATCCCAAGAAAATATCATCTTTTAGACATAATCTTTAGTTATATATGGAAACTAAGAGTCACAACTTAGAAATTATTATAATTAATTAATTAAATATTTTCCAGTTATGACTACATTTAAAAAAATAATTCAACTCCCTGGGCTTTCCAGTAATATTCCATAACTTCTCTAAGTTGCTTTCAGTTCAAGAGAATCTAGAAGATTGCTTTGTAATCTATTTTTCATTATTTCCTCTGCTTGGATATTATTCACCAAAAGCTCTGTGTCCTGGTGTGGGAAACACCTTCATAAATTACACCTGAAATGCTCTGAGCATCTATAGGAAGCTCTATGGGAAGCAAATTACTTCAAATCTTCCTCCCTTAGATTGATGCCGTTGTCATTTCTTGGTAGCTTCTGTTGCTAGCATCCGTGGCAACTTTTGGAATTAGAACGCAGCATCCAACATGACTACCCAACAAATGACCTGAACCGAGTTCACTTTGCTTGGGGACATCAGGCTGAAATGATGGCTGTGGCAATTTAACTTTTATCTACGAGGTTTTAACACATTTTAAGGTATGAGATTGGTTTGCCCAGGAGGGTGACACCGTGTGCTTGGATAAAGTTGTGAAGGTGATGACATTTGTGCGTGAGAGACAGAAAAAAGGCACAGACACTAAAAAGTGAGACATAACTCACAGAAAATAGCCAGTGTTGGTCTCGCAGGATTCAGCCTGTGAGGGGCTAATTGGTCCTCTGTTTGTTTGCCTGTGGAGCACTATCTCCTGTATCCTAGACTGGCCCTGAGCTCTGAGTGGAGCCAATGCTGAGGATCACCTTGGACTGCTGGTCATCCTCCTGCCGTCACCTCCTTAGGGCCAGGGTAAGAGTTGTGTGCCACCATGCCCGGTTTATGAGGTTCTGGAGAGAAACCTAGGGCATTCTTTGTGCATACTGGGCAAGATCTCTACCCAATGACCACACTCCCAGATCCACTAATTAGTCCTTATTACTAATACAAGTATAGAGGAAAATATTAAAAAGATAACTCCTAAATATAAGCATAGGCTACTCCCTCCTCTCAGTCAGTGGGACCCTCATCTGGGGAAGCATTACTGCTCTGCTTCATCCAAGGCCTAGGCTTTCTTTACCCCACATCACCTCAAAATGGCGCCAGTTTGGAAGCAGAGGCTCGCAGATAGGACTGAAGAAAAACTGCTGACAACATGCATTGGCATGTCTTCCTTTCTCTGATATGCAAAAGAGAAGTGTGCCTCTTAAGCCCTTGGGTAATTCTTACAGATTCTGATAACTAAACCTGGCTGCATGGGATATTGGTTGCACTAGCCCTGGCCATCACAGGATCTGCATACCACACTCTCCAAATTAGTGGTTCTTGGGTGTCAGGCCTCCCCTGCCTAAGATTTTCTCCTGTGGCACTGGCTCTGCTGTCCTTCCTCACTCACTAGGTTTTGTGGGAAGGTCTTTCATGGTTGGTAGACAATTAGTCTGGCACATCTAGGAACACATAAGAGCGAAACTACCTTTGTACCTCTTGCTTGTTAGCTTCCTTGTTTTAAAAAACAGGCACTGAGGAGTCCAGCCTTAGGCTGTGAAGGGTGAGCATCAAGCTATTAAATCAGAGAGAGAGAGAGAGAGAGGGAGGGAGGGAGAGAGGGAGGGAGGGAGCAAGGAAGAGAGGAAGGGAGGGAGAGAGAGACAAAAAGAGAGAGATTGTGCCATGTACCCTACACCATAGTTTTGGGTTATAATTTAGATGTCGTTCAGGTATGTCCCCAAAAGTTTTGTATGTTTAAATCTAATTCCTATTGTGTTTCTAAAAGGTAGAAAAGGGGGACTTTGACAATTAAGTAGAGTTCAAGTTCAGTGAGGTCATTTGGAGAGAAGCGGGGGTGAGGGGAGAGAAAGAAGACAGCCAGTCATATGCTCTATCACTTGCTGTGTGGTGCCTTGTGCCACCTCAGGACTCCGTCAGTAAAAAGATCACTATCAGATGTTGTTCTTTGGCCTTGGACCTCCTTAATTATGAGTCAAAAGAAACCATAATTTATGAAGTTACTGTCTCAGGCACTTAATTATAGTGAAACAATAAGAACAATGCAGGCTCTGTTTAGTTGTCGTATGTTTTGAAAGGATCCATAGCAATCACTAGAACTATAACATGGGTGTTTATGGTGGTGAGTTCTGGGGAACACAACACAAGACCCTGAGGGCCTTCTTAAGACAATACATGTATAGTTAGGAGAGAAAAGGACCTACTCTCCACCTTGATATCTGTCATCACTGTCCCCACATCCCTAAATGGTGTGTGGCATCAGGAATTCAAGTCCTTGCTTTATGGATGGATTTAACAATGTGAAAATAAGCACTGACTGTTTAACTGAGGACAAATAAGTATATCTATCCAGAACTTGCTGCAGTGAGGGACTGGGTGCATTATTTGCATTTGCCAAACAGGCTGATGCAGGCCAAAGGTTTTCAGTGGGAGAAAATGGGAAGACTCAGGTGTGTCCCGTTGGAGGCTGTTGACGTGGGAGAAGCTGTGGGTGACCTCACTGTAACTAGGATGTCTTCTGTCACCCATGAGGGCTGTGTATCTGGTCTGCTCTGATTAGTTTAAACCAGGGCAGCTATGAGCTGCTAAGTAGTGGAAGTTTGGACAGTAATGCTACAGGGCCTTTGCTGATTGTTTAGGCTGGTTGTTGGGTGTTACAGGTCAGGGTTTTATTTTTATATGTGGCCTGATCATTTAGGTTGAAATATTCAGGCCCTCACCAAAGGCAATTATTTATTTACGGACTTTTTGCAGGACCCGAATAAGATCCTATTTGCCATTTCATACTGCAGAGTGGCTTTTCCTAGTCTGTAATATTTCATGTTGAAGTTTTATAGTTTTACACGGTCAAGTCTGTTTTTCTTTGTGATTTCAAGGATTTGGAGTTTTCCTTTAAAAAAAAAAAGACAGTCTCCTTTATGACATTATAAAACATGTCTCCTAAGTTTTCTCTTAATATCATTGCAGTTAAGCCTAGAATTTCAGTCTAGATACATTTCTACAGGGAGTGTGAAAGGAGCTGCAGTCTCGCTTCCTTTTCCAGACGGTCTGCTGCTGACGACCATATGTTCTTCCTGATTGACTTAAAGGGCCATCTTCAACACTCAGCTGTAGTAAGCACCTGTGCTTGCTCTGACCTCTGCTCCATGATGTGTTTTTCTGCTTTAATCACCAGAGCACATAGCTGTCTTGAGAGCAACAGTGCCTCTGCTTCCATCTTTAGTCTTTGTATCATTGAGAAAACGGTTCTCAAAGTTTGGTGTTCATAGACACAAGAGAAACTGTCCTATGTGGTTGTTGTGTCATTGGATAAGAGTATGATCTGTATAGTTTGTGCTTTTTGATTATTGAGAATTTTTAAAAAATTATCTGTTTAAGCATGTTTCATTAAACTTCAAGTCTCCCATGTTTCATACCTTATTTTAGACAGTAAAAAAAAAATCATGTTAAGTTCTCTTGGCATGATTTTAGTTTCTCCTGTGTTCTTTGTCTTCTAACCTTCTTTGTTTTTATTAAAAGAATGCTATTGGTTATGTAACTGTTCATGACTATTAAAATTGGCTTGGTGGATGTAATATCTAACATTCTGGAAGCCTCCTTCCTAGTATTGGGAGGAAAATCCACAAATATGAGGCTATTGGAAATCAAAATATATACCTACTAAACAAGCAATTTGTTCTGAAAGTCAAGTCATCCAGTTTTGGAGAAGCAACCACCCTTTTCAGAACAGATTTGAATCAATAGTGTGGAACCACAACTCTGTGCAATTTCTTCGGCCCTCCTGGCCATAGGGAACATAGTCATTATGTATGAGATACTGATGTGCATTTAGTGAAGACCATCTTGCTCCCAGGGCTTTTTGCCATAGTGATGGTCTTTGTTTTATGTTCTTATGACTGTACTGATAACTGGGTGAGGCTGTTATGGGTTGAGTACTTCTCTCCTATGCACTGCTTGCCCTGGCTCTCTAGGAGAAGGCTAAGATTGAAAAAAAAAAAAAAAAAAACACAAAAAACCCAACAAAACAAAACAAAAAAAAACAAACAAGGCTTATCAAATCGCTGTTAAATTCCTCTTTGAGTTAAAATTCCTTGAAGATTATTTTATTGAATTATCTTTTTGACAATCAAGCATTGTGTAAAAAGAAGAAAAAAAGGAGTGTTGGTTGCTAGGTGCTGATTAAAATGGGAACTTTCAGGAACTGGGCAAGAGCTAACCATGAATTTTATCCCTGACCCTAAAGATCTCTAGTGGCCAAATCTTTCAGGTAACTGTCTAACAACAATCGTTTCTTCTCCCTGGCATAAGGTCTTAGACAACACAAGAAAGAGGAGGGAACACGGACCATGTAGCGAGCTCCAATTTTTTTTATTTCCTAAACCGATTACAGGAGGCATCTTGTCATTTCCACACTGACTTTATTATGCTACAGAGTGATGTGTGTAATTTCAATTTGTAATGGCTGGCTGGTTAATGAGAAGACGCAAAAAATCAATCTTGAGAATTTGCTGAGATTCTCCACCTAACTAGGGGTAATTATACATGGAATGATGGACAGATTCGTTGCCAAGGTTGCTATGATGAGGGATGGGACTTTGCCTGTGGTTTTCAAACATAAAGTAAAACCGTTGAACATTTATTTTTAAGGACAAAACACTCTGTTGCCAATAGATTCTGGATGTTCTAGGAAGCATAAGTCATGAGAAAACATGAAGCGGGTCAGACACTAATAAAAGAGAATGAAGGTCTCTCTAACAGGCCCAAGCATTGTAATCACTAAGCGCTGTGCTGGCAGGTCTTCCCCTCTCCTTGCTAAACCATTAAGTGACATTCCTAAAGCTAGCCCCAAGGTCTATTCCCTTTTCTGACCACCCCATTATGCCTGACTAAAACTCCAAGGTCCAGCTAGCAAAACATGAAGGTCCAGCAATCATTATTTGGTTACACCAGCTATCCTGTCCAATCAAGACTCAGCAACTCATTCTACCACAGACTTCCCCTTTCTTTCCTTGAAACCCACTCCCGCAGACACACTTGCTGCTTGTTGTCTTTGCCTGAACTAAAGCTCCCCCCCTCCACACACACACACCGCACTTGTTCCTCTGGGTAATAAATCTCCTTTGTGCTGAGAATTTGGTGTCTGGTATGTTCTGTGCCAACTCAGAGGCCGCTCCAGAAAAGCCTTCAATTTTGGTCAAGATGTGCGTGTGCAAAACTATGTGCATTCCATCTACTGGGTGGCAAGTTTTCACTGTGCCCTGGACCCGTTTCTTCATCTTTAGCTAGCGTCACATATTTAACCAGTTGTTCCCTAGGAAGAATGTCAAGCTGATGGAAACCCTCCCTCCCTTTCTCTCTCCCTTCCTTAATCATTATTATTTTATGACCCAAAGTCTCACTCTGTATCAGACTGGGCTGGAACTCCAGGCTGGCATCAAGCTAATAGTAATCTTCCTGCCTCAGCTTCCAAGTACTGGGCTGACCGTGTGAGCCATTATGCCTGGGTTGACTTCTATATTTCTCATGTGTGGTCATCTTTTCTTAACAAAATAATACTCAGGGGACTCATTTAATTATCACCTTAAGTTTTCAGTAGACTAATTTATTAATTACAATTTTTTTTTTTTTTTTGGTTTTTCGAGACAGGGTTTCTCTGTGGTTTTGGAGCCTGTCCTGGAACTAGCTCTTGTAGGCCAGGCTGGTCTCGAACTCACAGAGATCCGCCTGCCTCTGCCTCCCAAGTGCTGGGATTAAAGGCGTGCGTCACCACCGCCCGGCTACAAATTTAAAATGAACTCTATTACTTAAAAAGTCTGACAAATAAAAATAAAATGGGTACAGATAACAGACATGAATTATGAAAGAAGTTATAGAATTAATGATTGTTCTAGTTCTGATTCTGTCACAGATTTTTTGGGGGTTGTGGTGTACAGGTGCATAAAATAGATACTGCATACAATTTAGTGTGAACTACAGCTTCTGTTGTGAATGCTTGTCTTAACTGTATGGAGGTTGGTAGAGTTATATAGACTTTGGGTCTGCTTAATTTTGGTGTGCCATGTTTTTATTTATTTGGACTAAGTTTTAAAGGTATTTACTCAATATTGAGGATAATAAAACAGAACACGGGCCCTGGAGTCATGAAAATAGATAGTACCGTTTTCCAGCCGTGTGCCTTTGGGCACAATATTAATCGGAAATCCAATTTTCCCATTTGTAAAATATGCAGAGTAATCATAAGCACTTCACAGAGATTGAAGAGATGAAAAATGATAATGCGTGTTCCTTATGCATTGCATGGCATGCAGTGGCTGCCCAATAAATATCAGCTATTACTGACATGCTTACAGTTTCAAAAGTATGTCTGTTCTGATTACATTCAAAATGGAAATTTGGCAGTTAAAAGGCAGAAGCTCAAACCCAAACCTATCCAGCATTATAACTGTTAATGATATTAATAGCATTAGGATGACATTGTATTCAGTAACACGCTGATGCTGTGAACTTGGGTGTCATGGGAAGCTAATCATCCCGAACAACGGCAATGTCACGACGAAGCACCAGCTGGAGGAACGTTAATCAGGGAAGCATCTTCCACTTTTTTTTTTTTTTTTTGGTTTTTTGAGACAGGGTTTCTCTGTAGTTTTTGGAGCCTGTTCTGGAACTAGCACTTGTAGACCAGGCTGGCCTTGAACTCACAGAGATCCGCCTGCCTCCCTTGTGCTAGGCATGCGCCACCACCAC
The DNA here is from genome assembly GCF_950005125.1 of Chionomys nivalis. Classification (NCBI taxonomy): domain Eukaryota; kingdom Metazoa; phylum Chordata; class Mammalia; order Rodentia; family Cricetidae; genus Chionomys; species Chionomys nivalis. The sequence continues at coordinate 27,283,628 of NC_080099.1, read as the reverse complement.
ACAGCACATCTTTCACTCTTAAATGTTGTGTTTTATGTATATTTAAAGTGTATTGTATGGGAAAATATGGCAATCATAGAATATTCATGAAGGTGGCTTTTTGTATTTCTCATGCTGTATTTCCTGCATTTGTCCATTCTTCCATTATACTCCGACACACCCACACATGCCCACATAGGCACAATCACACATGCATACTCAGTCTCCTCAAAGGTTGAGTTACTATTAAATAGCAAATTCTTCAAATATTTGGATCTTCAGGTTCCATGTAAATAGGGATGGAATTTTATAGAAAAATAGTTTGGAAAGTAACAGACAAAAAACATTAAATATCACTAATAAAAAATTCCAAAGAGAGAAGAAAAATTGTAATAAATGAAGACTTGCAGAGCCGACCAAATCATAAGAAAACAAACATTTTTTGTGGAAAGGAAACAGAGCACAGACTCTTCAAGGATGGTCATTTACTTATGAGATCTCCCAAGCTCTCCAGCTACCTTTTATATTGCATCGTACTTCCTATAGGTCATTTCTTTAGGGATGAAAAGGCTACTGTTACGTAAGAACACTGAGAAGAAGTAGAAGTTTAGCTTAAATATTTACTGTGAACTTGTGCTAAATTTTACATCCACAAGCTTAATTCTAGTTTCTTAGCTCCAATTTTTGGGACATTGGAATCATAAAAGGGTTATATTTTGAATGGCAGGTTGCTTGCTTCAATTCCCAGAATTAAAGGAAGCTTGTTACTTAAGAGACTCTAAAATATCAATAAGACTAGGAATTTTCATCTAAATATAGAAATAATAGCATGTATCTTTTACCATATGTGAACATTGAATCAATGACTTCTCTAGCAAGTCAGTAGTATTTAGTGTACAGATGATGGTAGAGGCAGTAGAAAGGGAGGAGGATGAATAAGAACAAGTATACTGATACATATATATTCATATGCATATATAAATGTGGGTGTTGTTATAAATCCCAATAATTTGTATGCTAACTTTAAATATGAAACATTATTGTGTAGCACAGTCCTCTGAACTGAAATATTCCCTCCTAGAAATTGGCCCATTAATACTAATACACAGGAAGTAAATGAAACTCACAAGTCTCAGGAATCTCCTGAAATTTAGGAGCTTAACAAGTCTTCTCTCTGGGAGTAGACAAACAGTAAGTCATTGCTGTAGAGAAGAGCCCCAATTCATTGAGTAGCCTGCAGTTTGTACAGAGAGCTCCAAGGATGCTCTCTTGAGAGGACATTCATGTTAGGGTGAATTGTCTGGGGATGCAACTGTTTTGAAGTTATTCATACTTCAGTAAGAACCCCTTACTTATGCTTCTGTAAGTTGACCCAGGTCTCAGGTAGGGTTTCTATTGCTGTGATAAAATACTATGACCAAAAGCATCTTGGGGAGGAAAAAGTTTTTTTTTTTTCATTTTCTATGTCTCAACCATAATTCATCATGGAGGAAAGTCAGGACAGAAACTTGAGGCAGATACTTAAAAGCAAGAACTGATGTGGAGGATATGGAAAATTGCTGTTTATAGACTTGCTCATTATGGCTTGCTCAGCCCGATTTTTAATATAATCTGGAGCCACAAGTACAGAGGTGGTTCCACCCTTAATGGGCTGGGTCCATCAATCATTAATTAAGAAAAGAGTCTTAGAAACTTGCCTACAGATGGAGCTTTTGAGACATTTTTTCAGTTGAGTTTCCCTCCTCTTGGATGACTCTAGCTTGTGTCAAGTTGACATAAAAGTAGCCTGCACACTCCTTGACACTCATAGGTTCATTAAGTTAGACATACATGTAATGGTTAGTTCAGTTTGCTATTGGTTCCCTGTCTGGGGTGAGTAGATGTTTGTTTGTGTCGCCCCAGGAAAAGTCATACGATAATAACCATAACTTAAAAAGAAATTTCCAGTGGATTTTACAACATAGTGAGGAAACCAGGGAGAGGGCAGACATGAGCATCCCTATCAGGTTCCTGACGGAGATGACACCAAGAACAATGACAACATGCTCAAGTGAGTTCATGCTTGTCCTGGTTATTTGTTGACTTGATACACACAGACAGGACAATTGGAAAGAAGAAACCTCAACTGAGCAAATGTCTATATCAGATTGACTTGTAGACAAGACTATGGGAGCATTTTTTTGATTAATGATTGTTGTGGGAGGTTCCGCCCTTTGTGGGTAGTGCCACCCCAGGCAGAAGATTCAGGAGTATAAGAATGCAAGCTGAGAGAGCCACAAAGAGCAAACCAGTAACAAGTATTCCTTCAGTTCTTGCATCCGGGTTCCTGCTTGGACTTTTCTTCATAATGGATTACAACTGTAAGCTGAAATTAGCCATTTTCTCCCTAAGTTTCTTTTTGTCATGTTGCTTTATCACAGCAACAGAAAGCAAACTAAGATACTTATTGAATACTAAGTGATTAGACACCCACATGGGCTGCTGTATCACTCATGAGGAAGATTAGAGGATTCTCCTTTGGGGACTGGAGTAGACGGCAAGGTGAGAAGAGAATGTAATAACTGGCCCCAGGGCTGGAGAGATGGCTCAGCGGTTAAGAGAATTGCCTGCTCTTCCAAAGGTCCTGAGTTCAATTCGCAGCAACCACATGGTGGCTCACAACCATCTGTAATAAGGTCTGTTGTCCTCTTCTGGCCTTCAGGAATACATGTAGACAGAATATTGTATACATAATAAAAACATAATTTAAAAAAAAAAATAACTGGCCCCAGCAAACAGCCTATGTAGATCACCATGGTGAAGCTCAGTGCTGACCAGACTCATGTATGTATTCAGGTGCTTCAACCATGAAAGACCTTAGCATTGGAAAAAGATAGAACTATAAAACACAGGAAAAGGATGAGGCTGGCAAAGACACCTCAGATGAAAGAGAAATTTTCCAATGCTCATCACGAATATCTAGCAAGTCTAGGAAAAGACTGTACCCATGACCTGAGAATAGGAATCTGTAGGGAAGTCATTCAAAAACACTGAAGAATAAAGTAGAACAAAAAGATGTAAGAAAAAAATAGGGCAGAGGAGATAAGAAGCTTGAGAAATAGCCTGAAAAAAATTAATACATAATAGAAGTTCAAAAAGAGCAAGAACAGAGAAAATTGAGTATAGGAACTCATCAGGTAGGTAATTTTTAAGACATTTCCTCAGACTGAAGGCCATGAGTTTTTAGATTGAAAGGGCTCACAGGAAACATAAACAATGAATGAAAATAGACTCCTGGAGGGCAGAACTTCAGAGCTGGGTTACAAAGAGATGATTCTGAAAGCTTCTGGATGGAAGGACAAAGTCACACACAAAGCACTGAAAATCAAAGTCACTCTGTAAGCCAGGGCAACAGAGGATTCCTTTAAAATTAAAGGGAAAGAATCTATGTAAAATTCCATATAGATCCAAATCATCAGTCAAATAGGAAGGTAAAATGTCAATATTATTAAGTGAGCAAGATCCCCCTCACCCCCAGAGCACTCCTGACATATATAACCCACTAGGCTGGATAGTTTTGTGCCAACTTGACACATGCTAGAGTCATCTTGACCCTCAGTTGAGAAAATGTTCCTACCAGATTGACCTGTGAATGTTTTCTTAATTAATGATTGATGTTCATTAACTGGATTAATGACTCAGTTAATTATAGGTGGTGCCACCCTTTGGCTGGTGGTCCTGGATGCTATAAGAAAGCAGGCTGAGAAGCTTTGGGGAGTCAGACAGCAAGCAGTTTTCTCCATGGTTTCTGCTTCAGTTCCTGTCCCTAGTTGTGAGTTCCTGTGTGATTTAACTTGTTGATGGAGTGTGACCTGAGAGATGTAAGCAGAATCCCTTTGCTCCACAAGTTGCATTTAGTTGTGATGTTTTATCACGGAAATAGAAACACCAAGACACCTTCCAAACTGATGGGACAAACCAAGAAGGAGAAACACGTGGGGCACGGGAAAACAGAAGTCCAATTCGGGAGAGAGACAAAAAGAATTCCTCTAATTATAGCAGCTTGGAATTCACGATGACTGGCCTTCATGACCACAGAGGCCAAACAATCCATGGTGTAAGCAAGAAAATATGTAGCTAAGGCAGCATAAGGGTTCCTCTGCGGTCTGCCTCCTCCCCAGAATGAATAGAAAGGTTTTGTGTAAGTCAAAAAACCGTCGCATTTGTTGATGAAGGACAGTGACATATGGCCGAGAACAGATGATAAGAGTTTAAAAACAGAGTTATAGTCAAGACCTATTCTTTCTTTGTCTGTCTGTCGGTCTTTCTTACTTTCATTCCTTCAAGAGTGAAGAAACCATGAATCTGCCCATGGGAAAGTAAGTCTGCTTTTCTTTGTAAACATTCATTCAGGCTCTCTTCTTTCTACTAGTGGAAATGTGTGTATTGTATTAGTTACCCTTTATTTTTACAAAAGGTCTCAATAATTATCTTTCATTGATGCTTGAAATGCTAGCGGTTCAGTCAGAAATTGTCCTCTTTCTCCCTCCTTGAGTAGGGGATGGGAACAGATGCCTTGTAGGACAAATGGGTTGTTGGGTTGGCTTCACTGGGCAAAAGCAGGGTGGTCCTGATGTTGGATGAGATCAGCTCCTCAGTTTTGCTGTAAGGAATCCTCCGTCTCATATGCAGAGCTTTGTGGAAGAGCACCGAACTTCTGTTTTACACTGACTGTAACAGCCCAGAGCCTTGTATGTGAATCTATGATTCTCAGTCCAGTCATTGGAGTTCTGTGCAATGGAACCTCTCTATACAAGGGAATTTATACATGCCGGAGCATGCGCCTATTATGTGTGAATCCTCTTCAGTAGTTTCATGACTATAAAAGAAATACACAGTCACTAGATTGGTTTTGTAATGATTTTGATATAAATCAATGCTGCTTAGCTTAACTATGGCCAATTATTTAGAGAACATAAGTACTTAAATGGTAGCAGCATTGAGGAATGCCTTTTAGAATGTCATGGGCAGCATACTCTGTCTCCACACGTGAGAAAACATTGGTGCATCCATTCTGAGTAGGTCGATGTAGCTCCATCCCACCCACATGGGTATCTCCTCTCCTCCCCTAATTTTGATATCTGCCATCCCTCAAGAAAATTTGCACATTACTGTCAAAGTAAATCTTGTGTATTCACATATGTATAGGTGTGTGTGTGTGTGTGTGTGTCTGTGTGCGCGCGCGTGCATGAGCATATGTGTATATGTAGAAGCCAGAGCCCTACCTCAGGTATAGTTTCTAAGATTGTATTAATCTTATTTGTGGAGACATTGACCTGGGGTTTGTCAACACAGCTAAATTAGCTGGACAGCAAGTCTCATCTAGCTCCCACTCCACAGAACTTGTATTGCAACAACACCAGCATGTCCAGCTTCTTATGTAGGTGGTGGGGTTTAAAGTGAGGCCCGCATGGTTGCACATCACACTTTACTGACCAAGCAGTCTTTCTAGCACACAAAGTTCATCTTTTAGTCTATTAACATCATCTTATATCAGTTTTACAATGAGATTGGATAGATAAATGATAACAACCAGTGAAAAGGAAACCATTTCCTCTACTTCAGAAATATTTCATTTTACCAGAATTAATTGCTTTGGCAGAGAAGATGCATTTTCCCTATGACAAAGTAATTCCTGTTTTTTTTTGTTGTTGTTGTTTTGTTTTGTTTATATTTTCCTGTATGTCCCAAATCCCAATATCAATTTAAAAAGATGAATTTCTTAACTGGTGTTACTTGTGGAATATCCTTAAAAAAATTATTTGTCAGAAATGTTCCATATTGTCTTGTTGAATTGTCTAGAAACATATCTCCTAATTCTTTATTTTATTTTTTTACTCATAAATAAACAATACAGGCATGACCATTATGGCGATACCAGACAGGAACTTATCCAAGCACATGAATTAAAATACACACCTAACTTTGATTTAAAAGACATAAGCAATTTTAATGCAGTCTGCTTTACATTAAAAGGTTGTTCAGTTTTTCTTTTAGGAATAAATTATCCTAGAAAAAAAAAAACCTACACTAAAAGCAACACAGTAATTTTAGTATCATTTTATATTCCCAGTTTTTTTTTAATTATATGCTGTAAATGATAGTAGAATTCACAGAGTTGGCTATGTAATTAATAGTCAGAAGTCCAGGATATGCAAAATAACTGCTATTTTTATTTAGTTTCCAACTCTGAAGTCAGAGTACAATGACTTCTGTTTTGTATTCTAATAGCGGGAAGAAGCTAGTCACTACTAACAGTCTATGGTTCTTGGAAATTGACCACCACTCTCTTCTTTTTCGGATCAACAGTACAACCTGGGCTTTTCATGTCATCCTTCATCCTTCTCCGTCTCATGCCCTTCTTTCAGGTGGAGCTGCTCTCAGTAGTAGAACTGAAAGCAGTGGGGTTTTTTTCTGCCAGCGTGGGAAGGCCCTCCCGTGAGCATGCTCCCAATTGAGTGAGTATCAGTATTTTCACCTGAGTTTCTGCACCCACTGGGCGGGGGTGTTTCAGATGGAGGCTGCACTGTGAAGTGTGACTTCTGGGTCCTTCCAGCTGTCCTTCGCAGCAACACCCCCACCCTTGGCATCCTTTAAGAGCCCACAGCGCACCAGCTCACTGTGTCTTCATTTGCAGGAACACATTTTCGTGGTTTTTCTCTACTTTCGTGTGTGTGTGCCAAAGGAGCAACAGAAGCCCGAGTGACCCAAGCACAATGCGAGGATGACAGTCGGCGGCAGTGGAAAATTCCCTGCATCGCAGAGTCTCCCTTTTCTTCAGACCTAAGCAGAGCTTCAGGTGTGTGGAGAGCTGACCCGCTCTCCCCAGGCTCTGTGGCGTCTATGATCTTCTATAGTCAGGAGAAGCAGCACTGCAGACCACCCTATCTTTGTGGGCATTTCAAATATCAAATCCAGACTGGTAGCCGGCTTACAAGCTTACGTGTGACCGGAAGTGCCTTCCGCAGACTGTCTACTAGCGTTCTCCGGAGGGCAGGCTGACTTCCAGCTGTGTGTAATTCACAGGTACTCTGTGTGAGCAGGACTTTTGCTCTTCCCACTTTAAAAATCTAATAGGAGTCATTTGCTCTTATTAAAACAATATGGCTTTGGACATTTAATCAAGTCCACCAGTTGTTCTCGCTAATACAAGGGGTTTCACAGCGCTCTACTCCGGGTTTCTGTACCCCAAGAAAACACGGCCCCGTCTGATATGTATGCCGGGTTGCCCATGTGCACGGTCCTTCAAGGCATCTGTGTGCCAAAGCTGCGTGTCAGTTCCAACCTTGGTTCCCTCAGTGATGCACGGCCTTCTGAGGAGGAGTCTTAGAACATGACGGCTATGTTCAAGTCGGAACTTCTCTGATCTCTATGCACTTGGTTTTCCATCTGCAATTGCTAGCCACTGACAAGAAACAGCACATTTAAGTTGACACAAGGACCCCAAGAATGGGGCACAAGTCAATATCTGCTTCCTGGCAGATTTCAACAAGCCAGGGTTTCCTTCTTTGTTTTGCCCATTGTTTTGCTTTGTTACAGAGAGAAGGAGGGAGAGAGGAAGGCAGGGAGGGAAGGCGGAGGGAGGGAAGGAGGGAGAGAGGTACAGTGAACTTTTTTAGTTCCAGTATGTTGAATTATAAAATGATTACTAAGACAATTACTTCCTAAATTAATCTGAAAATGAATGAAAAAATAGTGAATTCTGGCAGAAATAGCTTCGCCAATCAGAGTGTTATTAAAAATGTGAGGCATTGTCTTCTTTAAATATTGTGGAGATATTGAAATGCGTGTATAGTTATAATTGCACTTTTTCCAAAGACATCTCTATGTCTTTTCTTAAAGATAGATACTAATAACTATAAGTTTATGTCAAGGGAGAAAGAAAATAGGCTCTTTTACTTGAATCTAAAAAACACTTTCTGCATTTGGGTTGATTTAATGCCTATATTTTTACTGCTAATCATTTGTTTATTTAATGAATTCACTAAAATATTCTGCATTCTTTAATCTTGAATGCTCACGGTGATTTAACAGTAGTGACCCAAGCAAGGCTAATACTCTGAAATCCTTATTCCTATAATGAAAGCATTCGGTTTCATCAACCTGAGCATGCTTCAGTCTTTGGACCACAGAAAGACACACTGGACACTGATTTATGAATCACTGGCTGTGTTTCCCTCGCAGGGTCCTGGCTCCTGGCTTTTTAAGCTTCAGCACGTATTTCAAAACATTTGTTTCTGCTTTTACTAGAGCTCAAGGGCAGACACCCATTGGTGAAGTTATCAGCTGCTGGAACCGCAAACATTCCTTTTCTTTTCTCATTGTGTCTAGTGGCATAATCAAGGTTAAGCTGGTGGGGTAAGAAAAATGATCTTAAATTGTTTTGATATTGGCAGAATAAATAGGCTGCAATTCACAAGTTGACTAATTACATTACTAAACCTGCAACCAACAAGATGAAATCGGAGCATGATATTGTTTAAATAAATTCCGTGTGGATTATAGATTTCTGATTATCTAACATCACGATTTAAGTCCCTTTCTAATCATACTCCTAAACATTTTGCCACCTACTTTCTATAACATTGATGATCAGTATGTGTAACTGTCTACACTGCCGGGGTTCTGTATCTAGTAGCTCTTTTGCCTATGCTGTTGAAGTACCTCTGGTGGGAGGGAATTCTTTGAGTGCTGGCATAGCTGTCAGGTCAAAAAAAAATCTGCAGCTGGAAATTATAGCGCTGATATAAATTAATTCCTGATATTCTGTTTTGTCGCCCTACTATCTTGATTAAAGTACAGTATTCCAGAAAAAGTGGCTTTTGTCATTAATGATGTTCATTAATGTCACTGAACTCAACCGTACCTCTTTCTGAACTGAGTTTGGGAGAAATAGGACTTAAGGTGCTACATTTTGTTGCAGAGAAATATAGAAGCATCTCCTTGGAAGGGTCATCCCCGAGGACAATGCCTAAGGACGACTCAGGAACACAAAATAAATTAAATGCAAGCCCTGCCTTATGCTAAGATATAAAAACTCTATCCAGATAAACACATTTAACATTTCCATAAAATGAATGGTTCGCATTTCTCAACAGATGGGAGCTAATGTACCCACTTCAGCAGATACCTGCCTGCTGCTGGGAGTCAACTGAAGACCCGGACAAAGAGCCTTCAGAGCCTGCAGCCCCACCCACCGCTCCCCCCCCCCCCCACCAAACAGCAGGCAGAGCTGATCAGAGCAGGTGTCCTCTTAAAGGGGCTATTTGTTAGGAAAGAGGAAATAGAGTTGTTTGGTTTAGGGCTGGGAAAATAAGAGCTATCTTTTTGTGAGAGGACAAACAGGAGCCGTGATGAACAAAACGCCAGAGGTACAAAATGACACGGAGCAAACAAAATCTGTTTTTCTTTTTAATGAGTAGATTAAAGGAGCATCTGGGAACCAGGTTTTCTGATTGGTTCTTGATGAGTCATCTTTATGACTTTCCTTAGACCGCCCCTTCCCCCAGCCTTTTGGTAATTACAAGAGCAGGAGGTACACAATTTCTACAAACACACCCATGTTTCCAGTCCCTCGGTGACTGGAATTGTAAACTGGCGTAATTATCAGTGGGGTTCCTGAGAAATGGGAAGTGATAACAGGTGGACAGCCTCTCAAGATGTAGATTAGACATAGAGATGAACTGGAGGGGCAGGGATCTGAGAGTTTGCCCCCACTCCTGGATGATGCCAGGTTATTCCAACATGCTGATCCTAAGAGCCCTGTCCTCACTGGAATGAACAACTACTTGACAGTTTATACCTTTTTTTGGGTGTTGCTCAAGATCTGGAGGCCTGAAGAATCGCAAATAGATACTCATTTTTCTTAATATCTTCTTTCTACTGTGCTCTGACGGGATCTATATTTTGCATTAGCTTTCCCAGGGATTTCTCCATTTGAGAAGAAAGTGGCTCCGGTGACATGGATGATGTAACATGCTGGAAACTTTCAGACCTGCCGCTGAGACTCTTTCTCCCTGGGGTACCAGAAACACTCAGCAGTGGTTATTAGCACATCACTGCTTGTGGTTAGAGTTATGCAACCGGACCTTGGTTCCAAGGTGTTTCTTAGGTTACAGAAGATGCAGCATTTTAGGAACGACTCTGAAAATCTTCCTCATCACTAAGGCTTAGATCAAAACCATAGAAGACATGAGATCTCTTTCCCTTTCTGTTTGGAGTCATCTCTGTTTGCCTGGACAGCATCAGCAGAAGGAAGCCCTTGCTTCCATTCACAATCATGGTTCATGGCTCCTGCTTTTTGTTCCTGATGCTAATCTCAGAAACGTCCCAGCATCTTTTTGAAGCACTGCTGAGCAATCCCTGCTCAACTGTGACCCAAACTGGAAAAGTGAAAATTGAAGGTAGTGTTGCCAAACAATTTGCCAAGAAATGTTTCTGCAGATAGTAGAGACCAATTTCAGAAAATTCTGAGAACACGACATGTTAGCTATTTCTTCATTCTTCCTCCCTTTCTCCTTTCTTGTACTTATCCATGGTCTCATAGCCCCATGGACCTGAGAACTGACATAGTTTACTGATGTTAAAAGTGTCCATTTGGTACTCACGGTTTCAATGAGCGAACATGCTTCTCCTCAAATATCTTCTAGATGGATGAACACAAAGAGACTTATGACCCATGGGCACTCTCTCAGCCCACCTCTTTTCAAATGGTCCATGATCAGCAGATGCTCTGTCTTCTTAAATAGAAGAAAAAAGAGGGAATTGTTGAGTAATACATAAAAAAGCGTATTTCATATGAAATCTAAGCAGACTGTGGTGGCATAAGACTGATACCTCTCAACTTGAGAGGTGGAGGTGGGAGAATTGTAAGTTTGAGGCTAGCCTGGGTAATATTGTTCCCCAAATCATGTTTAACATAATTTCATATATATATACAATTATGCATTCATGTCCATAAAAAAAGCTTCATTGGAACACAAACACCAGCTTGTTCATTTGCTTATATATTATTTATGACTTTCACGCCCTAGCAAAGCTGAGTAGAACACCAAGGTTACTTAGCTACAAAGCCTTTTACAAGAAACATTTATTGATCTCTGAATAGGAATCATACATTTTTAAATGTATATGTGAAGAAAGAATCATCCTGAGTTACTGCCTGGGGCAGTTACATTTTATCCAATCTATTATTAGTACTTAATACTTTGAAGATCTCTTGTATTGGTAGAGTTCTTTTCCACTGCTGGTATTTAACTATCACAAGCAGAGCAAGCTAAGGTTATTCCACAATTACAGAGAGTCAGATGGAAATTGCTATTCCCACGCTGAACAAGGCTTCAGAAGAGAACAGAATCCAGTGAAGAGGAAAAAATTGCTTTATGTGTAAAGCTCTTTTCCAAGTTTCAATGGTTATAAACACTTTGCAAATAGGATAGGGGAGCTGGCCCCTTAGGTATGGGTAAACATGGGAAGTCTATGAGATGGAAGAGCCTGGGCCTAGGGCTCCCATCTGTAAAGGAACAATAGGCGGGGAGAAAATCCTTTCCTGAGGCTCCTCCATATGGTAAGCTCCCAAATGCTCAGTCTTGTCCTCGGCTACTTCAGCCATCTAGAGTACAAGCCTCACCTATGGTCCACGCTGCCTCACATAGGGTCCAAGATGCCTCACCCATGGTTCAAGTGGCCTCACATAGGTACCAAATGCCTCACCTAAGGTTCAAGCTACCTCACCTAAGGTCTAAGTTGCCTCACATAGGGTCCGTGGCTGCCTTACCTAGGGTCCAACCCTGCTTTACCCAGGGTCCTGCTGGCTTACCCAGGGTACAAGCCTTACTCACCTAGGGTCCAAGGGACCTCATCTCAGGTTCAAGCTGCCTCACTTGGGGTCCAAGCTACCTCACCTAGGGTACAAACCTGCCTTACCTAGGGTCCAAGGCTGCCTCACCTAGGATACAAGCTGCCTCATCTCTGAGACTGTGGACACTGTTGATTATTGATATTATTCCTATTGTGTTATCCTCATTGATAGGGTTCTGAGCATCTAGGATTGCATGATTTTAGAAGAGAATGTCCCAAGATCTATGTTTTGTAAAGTTCCTAACTTTTCAGTCTCTCATGAGGGAAAATGCAGAGAAGGGTCGTTTTCCTCATGGCACTCTGACTCTCCATTCTTTCCTCACACTACTGTGTGCCTTTTAAGAGGAACGCAGAGTGTTAAAGTGCTTCCTGAACAGAAACATACACATACACACACACACACACACACACACACATACGTGGAGCAGGTATGGAAAGAGGGATAGTGCACTTACCTTCATTTTATACCTGAACTCAGGAAGGCTCACAGAAATTTATAGAAACTCAAGTTTATAAAATGAAAAATAAGGCAACATTGGAATTTCACTATTCAGTAGAAATCCTGGGCTTGTCAGCTGATTTTTTGGCTGCCCCTGTGAATATAATATAAGCTTCATGTTTTGCTGTGGAATAATCTTTGTACATTGTAAATCTGTATTACTCTCATTGGTTAATAAGGAGCTGACTGGCATAGCTGGCAGGAAAAGATTAGGTAGGAGAACCAGTCTCGGAGGGTGCTGGGAAGAAGAAAGGTGGAGCCAGACACAGAGGAAGTAGGATGTGTAGAAAATGAGGTAACAAGCCATGAGCCATGTGGTAGCACTTAGATTAGAAATATGGGTTAATTTAAGATGTAAGAGCTAGTTAAGCCTAAGCTATTGGCTGAGCATGTATAGCTAACATTAAGTCTCTGTGTGGCTATTTGGGAGCTGGCCAGTGGTCCTAATGAAAAACTCCACCTACAATGCTTTGATTTAGTTAGACTTGTTTAAATACATTAAACTTGGTGATTGTGTCCCAACAAGGAAGTGCCTTGAGACCCTAGGGTGACCCACATCACTCACAAAAGGATTCCTTGCAAGTTCATATCATCTTGTACTTGATTTTGATTCTTGTACTGAAATTGTCTGGAGATTCCCAGCTTATGTAAAAAGTGAGAGATGACTTTTGAAGGTAAGATAAAGGCAGATGACTCTGAGAAAGTGTTAGACAAATCCTTGCCAGGTGCGGTGCTTCAGCAGATTCAGGGAAGACTTGTTCACATGTGTGGGGCAGGAAGATACTGAAGTAGGGGGGAAAAGTGTTAGATCAGAGTAAAACAAATCTCATTCCAACTGAATCCTCTGATGTTTCTCATCCGACAGGGCAGTGTTGCCCACATCCAAGAACTTAGGTAAACTTTCTACACGCTATAATCAGTTGTGAACTTTTGGGCTGGTATAGGAGGTCAGAAAAATGGGAAATAGAACATATGTTCTGTGAAAGGTTATTTGTTGAGTAAAATCATGCTCCTTGCAAAAAATCTAAACTTGGGTGTTTTTTCTGAACTAGAGATGGCAATAATTTAATAGCGACTTGTCCATCATTGGGAAATGGTAGCTGCCAGCTCAAGAATTTAAACGTGGACTTTTCTGTCTGTAGCATGGAGAGTAAACCAGTGGTCTCTGGGTTCTGCCTCTCCCCTTCCAGTCTTACATTCGTCCCTTTCTGTCTGTATGATACCAGGAAAGGGTTCTTTGTTTCATTTTGTTTTCGTGCTTTGAGACAACGTCTTTCTGTATAGCCATGGCTGGCCTGGAACTCTGTGTAAACCAAGCTTGCCTCGAATTCACAAGAGATACATGTGCGTCTGCCTCAGGAATGCTCAATTAAAGGTGTGTGCCTCCAGTCTCAGGAAAGTCTTGTAAGCAAACTTTGTCTCAGTTTTGATAGTTATAAAATTATGAAAATAGTATGTAATATATTTATGAGACTTATTCAAATTGTATGTCAAATATCATAAGGTTTGTTGGAATATAGATAGAAGTTCAGTGAAAGTTATGATAATTCATACATGATGTATGATCCAAAACAGGCATTTGTTCACAACTCCAATCCTACTTCTAGCAGAGGCAGTAGACTTCAGGATTATATTTTCTCAACAAACAACAGTAAGTTCTAGTGAGGATGTGGGGTGCACTTACTATAACACTGTTCACAGCAGTCAATTCATGAGATCAGACAGGGTGTCCATCAGCAGGTGAACAGACCCAGAAACCATGGTATATGCACATAGTGGGACATTCACTCTCAAAGAATGAAGTACACATAGTGGGGCATCCACTCTCAGAGAATGAAGTGCACACAGTGGGGCATTCACTCTCATAGGATAAATTATGCCACTTGCTGGAGGAGCATGCAGCTGGAGATCACCACAGTATACAGACTGAGTCAGACATAGGAAGATAAATGCCACATGTGCTCTCTCATTTATAGGTTCTAAAATCCTTTATAGACACAAAAGCGTTCATGTGTGTATATGTATATTTCTTATATGAATCTATATTATATATGTTCATGCATGTGGATATAACAGAAACAGAAGAGAAACGGGAAGGGAAGAGACTGGTGCCAGGGGATGAAAGGGTAGAAAACTAAAGGGAGGGAACAGGAGGTGATGGATGTATGCAAAGTTGATGGTGTACTCAACTCTGTATGATAGTTACATATCAATACAAATATTAAAATATATTTTCTTTAGAAATTTTGCTGGATTTACGTAGAATTCAAAAAGTACAATTCTCTTTGTTACGGGAAGATATGCTGTGATTATTGGTGCCATAGGAATGAAAACTATAAGTAAGATACATGGTTTTAAAGTAATGTATAATTTGATACAAGAGGAATGGATCGAAGACCTCTGTAGGAATTTAACTAAACCCCTACAGCCCTAGGGCATCAGTAAATGCCATTATGCTCCTTGGTCTCATTTCACATATGCAAGAATACAGATACAGAGATTCTAGGGGGGAAAGGAATACAGATTTTTATGTTGTTTTATGTCTTCTATTGATGGTAATTATGGACTCCTGGCCTTCCATTAAATCTCATCCTTTTACATGTGTATAACCTAGTCACTTCATTTTAAAAGAAATTTTCTTATATGAATTATTTATATTAAGTTTTTGCTGATTGTGTATTCCATGGAGGGTCATTCTGGGACAGGGCCAAGCAGGTTGAGGACTGGCTGCAGTGGCTGAGTGGTTTCTGGATGTAGTAAGAGTAGGGTCAGTGAGCTAGCTATCACAAGTGACACTTGCTGACAATAGGCATACTTTAGAAATTACATTATCATTGAGTATGAAGCAAATCCAAATGCTGAATTTTAGCCTTTAGTCAGCTGTTGTCTGGTGAAACCCTAATGGTGAAAACCTCATGCAGCAAAACACAATGAGGAACTTTCCATTGGAAGCCCCCAGGAAAGTTGCCTGAAATGATTCACTATATAGATCTTCATGTATGCCTTGAAACCCATCAAACTCATTTCCAAACAAGGAAAATAATGATTCCTATTCCCACCACTGTATTTTAATTGAACCAGTTACTTAGATCACAGCGGGTCTGAATTAGGGTTTTATTTGTGTGTATGTTCTTAGGGAAACACGCCTGTGGGACTGTGCTTGTCATTCCTATCACTCACCAGCACGAAGATGCTCAAGTATTTGAGGATAGCAGCATAATTCCCCATGATCGGCATACAGACCAATGGAAGCAGCAGGACTGTGGATAAAAGACGATAGGAATTTCCTTACACGATCCTATCTTCCATCTTTCAAACTGAAAACCATCAACTACTAAGAAATACTTTCCATCATCCATGTATCAAAATAGCTCCACGTTGTCTACCCTGACAAGGTGGAGTCCTTAGAGGGAGTGGGTTCGCTCTCATTATCCTGATGGACACAGTGGGCGTTTTGGAAGACATGTTCAAGCATGGGTAGAGAAGGGAGATTGCAGGCATATTCCAGGAGTGAAATTATAGAATGTTAGATTTATTCAAGGTTTTCTTTCTTGTGTTGACGGGTGGGGGAAAGGGTCCCCAAAGTCAACTTTCTTAGGATGGGGTTGTCTCACCACCAGTGGGAGAATTCAGATCTCCAGGCTCCTTCTGCCACTTTGCTTCCCATGGAGTGTATTCCCAAGGTCCTAGAAATACTTGTTACTCCCAGTCCTCTTACTAAGCTGATGCCCCAAATGGGTTATGGGCAATACTGTGTATTTCCTCCAGATTTTGGCTAGCATGCCTTTCAGTTATAACTGGAGACTCCATAATATCCCCAATAAAGGAACTCATATTTTTCAAGTAGCCAAACACTGATTGCCTTGTTTATCAATGCCCCCTACAGTTGAGCATCATAGCGAGGGAATGTAAGTCTCTCCGGGTTCCACGCTAATTAGAGTACAGTTCAGAGAAGTGATTTTATAATTGAAAACATGAACATGGAGAATGTTGATGGAATTCTCTCTTATCACGTTACATTGATTTTTGTGGACTTAAAAGTTAGACAACTTATTTCCCAAGCCGCCGCTGACCCAGCATTAGGCTCAGTTAAGAATGATCTAGAAGCTGCTTGTGTAGCACTTTTATTCAAGAGAAGCTTCAACTGTCATATTGTAAGGGGTAGGTAGTAAGGGACCAAGGACAGATAATTGCCCATTGTGGTGTTAGTGAGTTTTGTCCAATAGTGGCCACCTCAAGATAGGCAATGACCTTAAGATGCTTAAGTCTTTGTAGCACCAAGGGAAGGCAGGTCCTGTTCTAACTTTTGTGCAGAGGTTTGTCCTTTTTATTTTTTTACTTATTTATTTTTATTTGCTTTGGTGTAGATATATTTTTCCTCTCTGTCCCAAGGAAAGCTTTAGCATATGTTCTCAGAGGACAGTGAAGAAGGAGAAACCCAAACAATGTTTATGTCCCTTGGATCCCACAGGAGTCTACATTTGTACTCACATCTTATTAGGGATGTTGCTCTTTGGATATCTGGCTTTTACATGTGTCTAGGGGAGTTGGCTAAGGTCACAACAGAAAAGAGTTCAGAGTCACTGCCTTATCAAATTAACAAGGCAGAAAAAAAACCAATAAAATATGACAAGAGAGAAAAGGCAAAAACAAACGGAAATAATGCAATCAAGACAAAAGTTATTCTCCAGTCCTTGCGAGCAGGTCAGAATCTGGGGGATGTTCTTTAAGATCACACAATGAGGGAGGGCTGGTTGCCTCCCTGTGGAGACCTGGTTCCCTTCCAGCCACCCACTCACTTTTCAGTTCTCAGACTCTATGCTTTGACCACCCTGGAGCAAGATGGTCTGGCATCTTAAACTCCACATCTGATGTGGTCCCTTTCAGTATTTGCAGTCACATTTTCTTCCAGAGGTCCTTATCAACCAATTTTTTTCGACATCCTGCTATGCTTATTATCTTAAACCCTGCAGAGAAATGAGAAGCGGGCAGAAATGTTTTGAATGTGATCATTGTGTTCCTAAGCAAATAGCTCAGTCTCCTCAAGCCTCGTCTATGTGATTACAAAGTTGGAATAATAATATTATGAGTTCTAGCATGGTATGTCTTCTGTGAGACACTGGACATGATAACTTATTATGGTTGTACCCAAGCTTTTGGAGCGCATCCAGAAATGTGCAACTGTGTTCTCCCCATAAGAAAAGCCTAGAGTTCTGGGGCAATGCCAGACGGTCAACAGCAGTTACGGCTGAACTACAAAGGTAGAAAGATAGACTTCAAGGGCGGACCTTAGTAGGAATAGGACTAAAGAAATCAAGTAAATCAGAGGATCCACAGCCAAGATGAAGTGAGAGACTGATGCAAGAGATCCAGCCAAGGGAAAGATGGAGCAAGGGCTTGATGTTGGACACGAGGAAGCTCAAGGATGCCTAGATGGGGGTTGTGCTAAAGAAATATCTTGTGAGACATTGTTTAGAGCTGGGCTCCCTGCAGTGAGTGGAACACTTGTCAAATGCAGTGGTAGACTGTGTGGCTGGCTGGTCGGCAGCATTCCATCCATGCCTTGTCTTTCTAGGGAACAATCATCATTCTCTCCATAACATTCAGATAAGGTCTCAAGCCTCGCTCTGTTGGGGACGGTCTGAACTACTTGAGAAGTACTCTCGTTTCGGTTTATAGCCATATCTGGCAGTGTCTAGCCTCTCGGTCTGGATGTGCCCGAGAATGAGGATGCTGATGACAGAGGAGCAGAGTCTCCAAAGGGCCTTCAAGAAGCACAAAGCAAGAAGTAAACGTTGGCTATTTTCTGCCACTAAAGTTTGCTATTTAAAAAAAAAATTACAAAATTGTGTAGCTTATTTTGTTTGACACAGATAAAGATTGCTGGTTAGAAGTTCGTAATTAACGGCTACGCCTCCTTAGACTGTTTTTACTATGACAGGCAAAGTATGACGATGATGTTGCAAGAGGGAAAAAAATGGGAGAAAATCCAATTACAGGGTTCATTTAGGAGAATTTATAACAGAGACTGGAGACTGCAGATACGTTTGCTACCTCTCCTAAAACCATTACCAGTGAAGTGAAAAAATAAATTAATAGGAGACCCAATCTTTTATTCTCATTCATTTCTGTAGCCAAACTGGAGGTCGGAACAAATGGAACCCACAGACAACTTTTGCTGAATACATCATGTAAGAGTCTCATTTTTGCCATTGTAAGAGCTTAAAGCCTGAGCAGAACAGAGATCTGTGAGCTTTGTCATTAGGCTATTAGACTTGTTTATCTATCAGAAAGCTGTAAAAAGAATAGCTGTTTATTGGAGCTGCAAAACTGTGCTTCATTTTTTTTGTTTGTTTGTTTGTTCTGATTACTCAGCCAGGTAGGTTTTGAATGAATAATCCTTGAAGAGAGAAAGACAATTCATTATTTTGATCAAACCAATGGCTTGGGGGGGACATTGCGATTCTGGGATGATGAGAAAAAGGAAATTTTGCTTTTGTTTTTATTTTTCAAGATGCAAGGGATTGTATTTATATTGGCAGATGCAGTTTCCATCCAGGGACCATTCATCATACTTCTGTTGATCACGTTTCCTCCGCCTCCTCTCCCACCATTTTTACAAGTTGGAGAATCAGAAGCGTAGCTTTTTGGTTCCTGTCCTGGAACTAGCTCTTCTAAACCAGGCTGGCCTCGAACTCACAAAGATCCGCCCGCCTTTGCCTCCCGAGTGCTGGGATTAAAGGCATGCGCCACCACGCCTGGCTCACATTTTTTTTTTTTTTAACAAGCATTTTTTTTTTTTTTTTTTTTAGTGCTCCAGCTGAAATTTCACCCTCTGGGTATTTTAAAATTGACTTGTTCAGTGAAACGACTTTCAGTTCTAGATTTTTGTCAGGTATTAAAGGAAAGCTAATCGGTCAGTTACTCCTGGGGTCATGGTATTTCACTTTCTCAGTCATCGTAACGCCCTGGGCTTCTCAGTGTGCTCACTGTTCCAGCAGTAACGCTTCCGTTCCAAAATACAGCTGTTGGACAGAACGGAAGCATGGGTCCAAATGATGGCACGAAAATACAGACGGGGAGAGAGGATAAAACCTTAATTGGCACTTTCTATGACATTTTGGAAGTCATTAAGTATTTCAAAGCCATTAACAAGATTGTTATTATTTTAAAAGTCATTTTAAAGGAATAAAATGGCCCACAATTCTGTTGACTGTGGGACATTTGAACGGTGACGGGTTCATAATGGGAGCCTTGATGCCTAAACTGTTGCGAATATTGTCTGTAAATAGAAGTGCTGCTGCGTCCTTTGTGAAAGTGTCCCTTAGGGTAACAGAACAACTTTTCCATTAGCCCATGGCCGGACCTTTCCATATGAGTTCTTAATTTAATTAATATAGGAGAAAGGAAGGACCAACGTAACATCTCTGGGCATTCAGTCGGTGTTTTATTTCTATCGGATACATTTCCACCAAGTTACAGTGTTGTTTGACCCTCATCTTTGTCGAGACTCCTTGCCAGCACTGGAGGCGTCGACTCCTAACTAAGATTGCACAACACATGTGTTGTGCCCAGAACCACATTCAAGAAAATATCAAACCATAGGACACCAGTGTGAGCTGCTTGCTTTCACTAACGCTCACCTATGGACTACCTAATCCATAAGAATGGAGTGTTATACTCTGAACCTTCCCAGAGTTGTAAAGATAGATGAATGGCTACCTAAACTCACACTAAAACTTGAGCAAATCAATCAGGTTTTAGAAATTACACCAATCTAGCTTTTCAAAAATATTTTTTTTATGTCACACAGTATACTTTTTTTAATTTGTTATTTTTTTAACCAAGGACACATTTATAAACTGGCCTGCATCTCTTGTATGGATTAAAAGAAGAGGAGTTGTGAGGCTGTGTCCCAGACTGCTTGCTTTTCCTTCTTCATGCCTCATTTACTGGTAGCTGCATGAGACACACTTGGCTTGGGTACCAGAAGGCTTAGAGGTTACGAGTAGAGGGATCACCAAAGGAGAAGCTCCCAGGGGCCCAGGCATCCGATCCTGCCAGTCACTTTAGCCCATGTGTTCTGAAATGAGTGGTCAGCCATGTCCAAAGCTACCACGAGCAAAGAAAATGAACACTAACGGAGTTCGTTTGCTTGAGGCAATGACGAACCTTGTGATCCTGTGAAATCGGATCAGTGGAGATGTGAAAACAGAAAGCCAATGTCTGTGGCATCAGCACTGAAGGGCGAGGTTAGAAATGCAATTTAGTGTAAGTGGGCTTGTCAGTGAGGAAGCTCAGTGACCATAGCTAGACATTGGCTTCCTCGGGCTCTGACTAGTTAGCCTCCCTCCCAGAGTTGTCTAGTGTACTCTCTAGTAAGCTTCAATAGGAACCGAGAACCCGCATCACCTCAGCATCCTGAGATCAGTGATTGCACGCATGCACCACCACACTTGGCTGTGCAAACTCTTCTTCGATACAGAATTTAGTAATAAGAACAATGATTATGTTTTAAAGATTTTGAAGAAAAACCAACAATTTACTCAATTTTGTTTTAAAAACATAATCAGAGCCAGGAAGAAGCACAATAATAGCAGTGTATATGAGCGTGCACCTGATGGCTTAGGAAGCTCTTTTTGCACATCCATTGTTTATATGGAGGAAAAACGCTGCACAGGACAGAGAAGAGGACTGAGATGGAAAATCTTCCCGGATGATGTCTGAAATCAGGATGTGGGCCATGTCCTTAAAGCAGATTTTTAACTAACAGGAGCCCATGATCTTTGTGGCCATTGAGGAACTGAATTCAAATCTCAGGCAGAAGTTTTGAAATTCCTGTGGTTATAAATGGAAGTATAAAAGATACAACAATTTGTGCATCTGGAAATCAGATTATCACATCCCAATCCCACAAGGTTGGACAGTCTTCTGAGGACCCTATTTAAAAACTAGACTAGGGGACTTAGAGTTTGGAAAGAATTCAGAGAAGAGCTTAAATAGTAAAGGCAAAAGGCATAGAGCTTACTCTGAACTATTTAAATAGCATTGGATAAACTCTTATTGTTTCAGAATTTATGATGATTCATACAGCATAGCTGCATGGAGAAATGAAGAGCTGATTGCAATCATTCAAATTGTACTTGTCTTGCCAAAGAAACAGTGAACCTTGTCTCTAAGTTAGAAGCCCAAAGCTTGAGCGGTGTTCTTTGGCTAATGCCTAACTTTTTGTAGCAAGAACTGAGGGAAAGAAATGTATCAATCCACTTAGACTAGGGAAGCGGAGAAAGAGTTAGATTACAGGGAGGTTGCCCCAGGGGGTGAGAATTAACTCCCCTGGAGAGTTGCAAACATAGGCCAAGGCTCATGCTCTAACAGAGATGATGGTTTCCACCTGTGGAGCTGCTGAAGGACAGCCCTGGGTCCTTTCAGATTCCACCTCTCAGCCTGTAGGCTATTAGCTATCTGAAGGCTTCTTTGGCAGGGCAAGCTACTGTAAGCAGGCTGTTTCTGGCCCCAGACTCTCTGACCACAAGGGCTGATTAAGTTCATGAGTGAGGGTGGGTCAGAATGTTCCCTGTATCATATTGTTAGCACTGCTGAGACAGGCCACACCCTCATCGCTGGGTGTCAGTGGGCTGAAGCAGAGGAGAAACCTTCAGAATAGAATTGTAGCTGTTGATTTTATCTCCCATATTGTTTCCTGGTGAGGGGAGAAGGGAGGGAGGAAGGGAAGAAGGAATTGAGAAACCATCAGTATGGAATTATAGCTCTCTGTTAGATTTTATCTTTAGTATTGTTTTATGGTGAGAGGAGAAGGGAGGGAGGGAGCGAGATCTGAAAGGGGGGTTAAGTAAAACTAATTGAAAAGAAAAAAAGCTTCAAATCAGGAGAAAGATTTTATGTTTTCTTGAGATGACACAGCCCACACATTGATTCTGGGGTTGAGCCCTAAAACGCTACCAGGATTCTGAGAGCCTTGGGGCCTTGGGCATCCTCAGGTCATTGCCTGATGCTCACAGATAAAGCTGTCTTCCACCGCAGGAGCTCCACCTCGATCTCTGGGGCTGCTTAGTAATGGTGTTGGCTCCCCAGGGATGAGGCAGCAGAACAGACAGGCACAGAGGTGGCTTGCTATTCTGCCATCATCACTTGGTGGTCAGCCGTGAAGCTGCTGACTGTGCCTCCACTTCAACGCGGAAAGGGGTGAGTTATCAAAAAAAAAAAAATTCAACAAGAACAAAAACCCAAAACTAAACAATGTTCCTCCTTAAGGATTATACTGAATGTTAGGAATTTTACACTCAAGTATTTCCAGAGAAGTGGTTTGGGTTTTTTGTTTTTTTTTTTTTTTGTCTGTTTTGTTTTCTCCTTAAAAAACAAGAATTTTGCCTAAAATATCAAGGAAATTAACTTGAGGACTGTGCCATGCATTTAGAGACTAAATTTGACAATTGCCTTCACGGAACCCTGTTTTATTCACCAAGTGTCCTCAGGTGGCCTGCTTGGGGGGGAAGGTGGGGCAGTCAAAGTCACCATTGTCCTGGCCGAAGAGATGTGGAGATGTGATACCTCCACACTAGCAAATTTATGGAGATGGTAAAAATATTATTTGGTCGTTTTAAGTCTTTCTCTCTCTCTCTCTCTCTCTCTCTCTCTCTAAGGCTGTTTTCTGGAAGTCATTTTATTTTCTTTAGGGAAAGGGATCTTAGTCTCTCGAATGCTATGCGATGCCCTTGCCTATGACAGAGTTGGCCTGAAGGTCAGACACCACGATCAATAGGAGGGCTGGTTGCTGCAAGGTGCTAATTGACATCCCCCAAGAGAAACAGTGTCAACAATCAATAGAGGAGACACTGGCGTAGGTAGATTTATGGCTTTGATTTTGAAAGGGTGCGGGAATGCCCAGTGATGCTCTGCCCTGCACTCGTTTTGAATGTTAATGTTTTCTTGAGGATGATTTCAGACT
Organism: Chionomys nivalis; assembly: GCF_950005125.1. Classification (NCBI taxonomy): domain Eukaryota; kingdom Metazoa; phylum Chordata; class Mammalia; order Rodentia; family Cricetidae; genus Chionomys; species Chionomys nivalis. The sequence continues at coordinate 27,260,283 of NC_080099.1, read as the reverse complement.
CTCTGCGAGGATACTGCCTCTACTCACTGAAGCAGAATCCTCTGAAGAGTTGCTGAGGCGGAACTGAAATCATGGCTTGCCTCAAAGAAGCAGCTGTAGTGGCCGCTAACCGTGCCTCACACGGGTGGAAGATGCCCCTTTCACTCGGGGTTTTAATGGGATATTTCTAAGCCTGAGACAACAGCTTTGGAGCTGGGGTGTGCCCTCGCTGCTCGCTGCTACCTCTGTCTACTGCTCGCACTCAGCCGGGCAGGAACGAATGGAAACGAGACAGGCTTCTAACTACCTGTAACTGTTTTCACCACGGAATGGATCAAGCGTCTGCCCAGCCAGATCCAGGTACTTGATCATAACTGTGTCTTTGAGCTAATTAGGCAATTTTTCTGTAACTTTGTAATTTATGCATGAGCCATAATCACAGACACCTTTTGGGTCTAAGTTCTGCATTTAAATTGAACTGTTAAAGTCTGTTTAATCACCAGCTAGGGAAAGTTAGTCCAGGAGGGTAGAATGTAACAGCGACTCTCTTCTGAAAGCATGTTTGAGTTTATCATAGTTCTGAGACTGCATAAAAAGTAGGAAAATAAGCTTTCCCCCTTTTCTAAGCTGCAGTAAATTATTCTGCAAAACTGTTTGCTCATTATTACAGTTTCTGCCTTCATTTGAAACACTCAGCCTTCTGAAAGGTAATAAGAATATTTTGATTTGTTTACAAAAGCTCACAACTCAGTAAAAAGTACTCAGCGCTGACTGCTCCCAGACAGTCTTTTGAGGTGCCCCTTCCGTACTTCTTTTCTACTCCAAAACACACAAGGAAAGAGACAGGAGGGCTCATTACTTGAAGTTTACAGTGCCCCTTTGCTAATGACGCCTTCAGGTTGCCCAGTTCTGGGCTGGAAACTGCATGGTCGACCTCTGATGTTCTCAACTGGGCTGCCCCCTTGCCTGGCAGTCTCTTCCAAACTCTCTCAGCTGGGTGTTAGGAGGAAGATGATGTTGAGAAAGAGCTACAAAGGAGACTGGGGCTCTGGCTAAAGAGTCGTATCCCCTGATGACCCAGAGGTGACAGCAGCAGTGACAGAGTCCACTCCCGAATCCAAACAGCCGTGTCTGCAGATCGGCTTTGCAGGGACAAGCAGAGAAGAAGCCTTCCAGTACAGCAGCGTGGACAGCCACTCTGCAGAAACTGCCTGTTGACATTCGGAGCTGACCAGTTTTGCATGCCTTAAAAAAAAAATACTGCTGCGAGCTCTCTAGTATGCTTGAGCATATTTTTCCAGAGTATAAAATAATATTCACCCTCAGCTGTCCTGTGAATTTTGAAGTTGGTAGGGATTGTGCTGGAACAGGAGGGTTATATTTAGAAAAAAAATACGTTGTCATGTATTTATGTCAACCAAAAATAAAGATGGATTGAGAGGATTTAAAACATATAACACACTCAGAAGTCCCAGGACATGTTTACCTGGCCTTCTCAGGTGATCACCTGGACCAGGAATTACTTGAACTTATAGGAAACACTTTGAATCCTTGTGTGTACACACAAGTGTGTGGGCCCTCTTCACTGGGATGCTATGCAGGGTTTCTGGAAGATTCACAGAACAGTGACTGGATCACACCCTCATAGTTACAGATCTCAGCACTTGAAAAACTGTTAGCCGTTCGGTCTTACTGAGTTAACAAGGAGTCCCTTATAGAATTTAGCTCACAGTTGTAGGAGGTGATAGACAGTAGACTCACCAGGGAGGTTCATGGATATGGAGTAAGTGCATGTGTCAGAGAGAGATGGAGGGGAGAAACTTCAGCTCTGAGAGTAAGAATGTGGCTGAGAGTTTAGCACAAAATATGGGCATTGAGTTTACTGAGCCTCAATCTTTGCAAAATCATGGCCCTGTTTCAGTAGTTAGCTCTGGTGCTATTGTGGAATACAGCAACACTTCAGGTAGTCTCTGCCAGACACTACAAATAAAGTCAGCCCTGCCTATCTAGCCAGCTCCCTTCCTGTTTGTCTAAACAGCTGTCTCTCAGCTCTGCCAGGTAAATATAAATGAAGTACATATGATCTTTTCATAGGACAGAGTGTCCTGTGAGCACAAACTGGACAAGCCAACCATTGCTCTTGTTTCAATGGATGGACTGTTTACACCAGCTTTTAAAAACATGTCAACCCACGAAATTAGATTTCTGGCCTAAGAAGTTTTAAAAACTAGTCACGGCAATTATGTGGTTTAGGAGTACCTAAAACACAGACAACCTTGCTTAACTATGAGACCGTTCCCAGAAGGGGATGAGGCTTTCAACTCATTCTAACACAGCCTCTGGAGGAAGGGGAGATGCTACTCTTTGGGTAACTGGACAGTTTATTCATTCTGCTCCATGCCTTTGTGTGCTATATTTACATAACAGAAACTAGAAATAAAACGCAATTTACTCAAAAATAGTAAAGAGAGAAAACACGATTCCCCTACTGCTTATTCACTGAACCCCTGGAACTTGCCAAGAAGAGCTGCCAAGGGGCCACAGCTGCCGTACCCACCACCACAGTGCATTCCAGGAGGGAAGGCATTTGGGCCCCAAGTCTGAGGCTCTAGAATCAAGGGTCTATGCATTTCTACACAGTGAGGTAACAAATGCACTTGGCTATGTGTGTCTCTGACACTTTAAAAATAAGTCACAGCTCTAAGCTATACTTTGCTCATAAAAAAGTATTTTTCCTTTTTGTGAAATTGCATAATGAGATGCAAATTGGATAGAATGTCCAAGGGCTTCCAGTCTTAGAAAGGTGCCTGTTGACATTAATAGTCCCTGTGTAAGACATTAAGGATTCAGGATATTGTAACAGGCTGGCTGAAATACTTCTTTAAGAGGAAGATTATGTAAGAATGACCTTTTCAGTGGAAGGGTAGTTGCCTATGCTTGGCTGAATGTTTTACTATGTTTTGGACCCCACCCATCAACACTGAAGCCAAGAAACTACCAGCTTTTCAAATTGTAAGATCTACAACTATGAATGTGTCATGGTGACTTGAACTGTCTGTGATTCTTTGAAACAAGACCTGTTTTTAACACAATGATCTCATATCTTAGCTCAGCTGAATGACATGTGTTTTTTATCTCTTCATTGACTAAGTTAGACAGAACCTTGCGTTTTAAGTTCAGGTTCCTGGACTATAAAGGGGCCAGAAATTTGATCCAATCTGTACTCAAAACAGGCAGAACCCCAGAACTGCGAGGAATTCTTCAGGTGCTTGTTGTATCCTAGGGGAGGAGGCACCCACACCATGCAGACTTGTCCTTGGGACGCATCTGGAGGCAGAATAGGGAGTGCCATCTTTGGGAAAGCAGAGCTGTGAGGGCTCAGCTGATAAAGACCCCGAGAACACGGAGCAATTCCACTGACGGAAAAGGGAGAGGGGTGTGTACTGTGTGCAGAGCCAGGAGGTGTTGTCGAGGACGTCCTAGGAGCTGTTTTAGGGGAGCAGGCAAAATCAGAACGCTGTCCTCAGGGTGCTTCTAGACTCTCCATCACCTGGGACTTTATTTTGACCACTGTGTTGGCCATTTTACTAGAAGTCAAATGTGATGTGATGTTTGTTCCATTTTGAACAGGAGAATAAATCGATATTATAGAAGACTCCATCACTGTAACATTTACTGCTCTGTGGTCCAGGAAGCATCAGAGCATCACATTCCACCCCCCCCCAACACACACCCCAGATCCATGGGCACAAGGGTACCCAGGTCTCTGGGGGGAAGAGTCGCTAGATTAAGAATGAACAGAATGCAGGTCTAAGAAGAGCACATACACAAAGAGAAGGATGCTTTGTGATTACTCAGGTGGGAAAGAGTGACCGACAGTGAGGACAGACCTGATTCCTCTGTCCGTGTCAGAGGCTCCATGGAGACTGACTTGAGAAGAGGGGTGTGTTATATAATTTCCCGTGGCATCTTTGAACTGAGGTTTTGTTTGCTTCGGTATTAAAATTAGACTTTATTTCTCGAGCGCACACAATTGGACCTGGCAGAGGGACGACACAGATGCTCCGAATGCTGGGGACAGCCCACCAGGGCCAGCCACTGCTGTGAGTAACCGTGGTCCTTCTTTCTACTTAAAACAACCGCCGTGTGCTATCAGTTAGACTTAGGATGGCTGTGCCAAAATCTTCCAGGATGATTTGTTTTCTCAGATGTCTTTATTCATCTAAAATAAAGAAAAAAAAGATTTGATTGTTTCTGTTTATAAAAGAAAGGCTTTATTACTTAGCTAAAAATAATGCTAGATATTTTGTAAGAATATTTTTTACTAAAACGGGGACATTTTACGAAGACAGGCTTTTGAAAACTTAGGTGTCTGAATGTTTGCCAGTGGTGGTAGTTAAAGTGATGAAGGTTATGTCTTCCTTCTCTCTCTTCTAGCCCATGTTTCCTTTAATTTACACATTCAGTTGAACATTTTAAATTTGTTAAGTTGCTAATTAGCTGATTGCCAGCTTCAAATTAAGCATCGTCTTTGAGAGATTTCAATCGATTCTAAGTGAGTTTATGAAGTGGTTGGCATTTGTTTCTGAATATCTCCCGGTCCCCCGATCCCTTGGTAATCATCTCTTTTCCACACACCATTTATCTACCTGCTAAGGGCACCCATGGCTGCTCCCCCTCCTCTCACATGGGCACATTGTCCCCTTAGGGAGCTTTACCCCAACCCCTGCATTTTTTGGCACTTTGACCGTGTCTCTTGCTTCTTTTCCTTTTCCTTGTAGGGACAGTCCTCATAGGGAAGTTACTGCTCATGGGGCTAGTGCATCATTTTCCTTACTGAAGTACTTAGTAAGAAGATTCGCTTATTTGAGTAAAATGTGTTATCTTAGTAAGAATTTGCTCACTGTGGTGTGCTGAAAGAGGAGGAGGGTTTTACAGTTCACAATATGCTAAAAAGTTATCAAAATTCTTTCACTTGTTTTTCTTATCGAACTGGTATCAATCTATCTGTCCATTATCATCATCATTGTCTATCTATATGCATGCAGCCTTCCCAAAGAAGGTGTCAGGTTCTAAACAAGGATTAACCAGGTTTTTGCCTCTTGCCTGTTCCTCCTTCCCTCCTTCGTGCTCCCACTTTCTTCCCTCTTTCAGGGGTGTAGGGGGTGAGGTTCTATGGATAGACCTGAGCCTGACTAGGTCACCTACACCTCCAGCTGCCTTTTGCCTTGTGACCAGCAAAGGGTACCAAACCACAAGTTAAAACTGGCTATTAAGCCACTCTAATAAGTTATCTGTGAGAAAACAAAGCACCAGAGTCCTTTACAGAGTGACTCAGGGCAGGGCGGCAGTTGGGGATGAGGGACAGGCAGAGTGAGGAGGAATGAGGCTAGATCCTAGAGGTTCCCATGGGGCTGCTTGTTGCTGCAGACACAATAGTGTGCGTGTTTGTGGTCTTGAGTTACGGGTAAAGCCTAAGGAAGTGAAACACTGATCCAGGGCAAAGGGATGGCCATTTGCCCCATTTGAAGAAGGCCAAAGAAAATGATTTATTGGCGTTAAGATGTCTCTCCCGTTGCTCAGACACCAGTAGTGGGAGAAGAAATGGGGCCTGAAGACAGCTTTTCTGCTCTGGTAAGCCAGCTTCTAGCTTGGGGTTCATCTTCCAGGCCAACGAGTTCTCTCTCTGGCTCTCCCTTGATTTGATTTGACATCACAGATCCCAGATATCTTTAATTTTATAAATTTATATAATTAGTTTTCTTTTCCTGCATTTACTTTTCGGATTGTGTGTTGTTCTCATAAAAGACATTCAAGAAATGCATACTTTGCTCTGTTGAGAACAAAGGAGAAGATGCTGACTTCGTTTGGGCCAGAGGGAAACTAGACACAGAATGGGATTCCGGCAAATAGCAAGGACAGGAGGGGTCACAGGGAGAGGAGCCCATAGGACAGGAAAAGGCGAGAAAGAACATGCCAGGGACAGTTAAACCACCATCAGATGGCTCTCCTTTGTGCCTTTGTGCTCTCCTGCTATTGGATAATTTTATATTTGGAGTGATTAAGTCCAATGTGGCTATAGATGGCCCTAGTCTTTTATGATAAGGAAATTGCATCGGAGGCTCTAGCTACTGTCCTGCCCTCTTCTTCTCCAGACCCAGTGAGAATTAACACCCGATAATGATACTTTAAAAACAAGTGAATTTGACCCAAATCCAACCTAGCAATATCTCCTGTATTTCTAAAGGGGTTATTTCTTTTTACAATACAGTTAAGTTTTATCTCACCCTTTCTTCAAAAGAGGCACGAATCATGAATGAGACTTCCAACTGTTTCAGCATTCAAGACAAAGAAAATTAAAATGTTTGAGCTATAAAAGGGTCCATTACCCCCAAACTGGTAACCACATCCTCCCAGACACTGGTAGCTCTCCCCTTTGTAAGCCTGCTTCTAAATAGAATAGGGATTTTGTTTTATATTTGTTGATGTGTCAAATTACATGCGCTCTGCTATTGTGATGACTAATGGGGCACTCAAGGGATGTGAACTGAAGAAGCTTTGTGTTGATGCTTTAGATCATAATTTTTCTTTTTATTTGGTTGCTTACTCTTATTGAGGATAATTTCTATGGACATGTGTTAATTTCTATAGCCAAACATTCTGTTATGTATTTTGTCTTACAGAAAAAAATCATAAGCAGTGTGTCATATCACTTTTGATATCGTCTTGTCTAGTATGTAGGCTTTTCTTTACAAAATGTAAGTTGATTTAACACAGTACCTGAAGATTTTAATTACCTTTATTCTGTTATTTGCTTTTAAAAGCAAATAGTAATATCTAAATGCCTCAGTTTTTACAGTGAAATGTAATAGCTCTCTCTCTCTCTCTCTCTCTATCTCTCTCTCTCTCTCTCTGCAATGGTGTTAAGTGATAGGAAGCCATCCACAGTTGAGAAAGCTACCCTTTTAGTTGTAGCAGATCAAACTCATTTCCCCTTGCTCAATTCTCTAGGTCCTCCCCAGGGTCAAGTATTGAACCTGGTCTTTGTTCATTGAAGAACAAAGATAAAACACTTTCCTTGATGGTTTAGGAATCTGCTCTACTCCTTCCCCCTCAGCTCGGGCAGCAGAAAGCAGTGTCTCTCTTAGACTTGTCTGAAATGAAGCAGCACTTTGATTTTTCTTCTTCTTGTTATACTTTTCAAATTTCAGACATTCATCTTTGTCCCAGTACTGAGAGATATACAGGGAATTCTGAATGCATTTTCACAACTTACTGACCTCTCTGAGGTCCCATGCTTGTTTAACAGCAAAGAGGAATCCAGACTCTGAAGCCCAGAGCCCAGTGCTTCCCGTGAGAGTTTCTGTACTAAATACCTTTTCTGGTCTCAGTTTCCTTGCCCTGGAGTTGTAGAGGTCCCTGCTTTCATGACTCACGGATGTCACGTGCATCACAGTGCTGGCACATAGGTGCTGCTCAACCGTTGATTGGCAACATTCTCATAACGGTGTGAAAATATCATGACTGTATGAAACTGGAGGAGTCCAGGGCAGAGAGGCTGCACATCTAGTTAACGGCACATGTTGAGCCAACATTGGTTTGCGTATGGATCTTCTTTGTTGTATGTGCACTCACTGCCCATCCCTCCTGGTCCCTGGTGGCCGTTCTAAGGACAATCTGGTAATTTTGTGCGAAAGGGCTATATTATTCTCCGCACTCAGGCAGAATTAAGCCTCCCTGGTGTAAAGGAAAGTTGGCTTATAGACTGTGTCTGAGAAGTATGGCTGTGATTCAAGGACGGGAGGTTCCATTCTGATCGTTACTTCCTCTTCTTTCCTTTCTTTCTCCCCAAAGATAAACGCAGCCTCTCCAGGAAGCAGCCACCATGTTCTCTGCAAACTGAGAATGGAAGAACAGGAAGCCAGGAAAGTCTGTGCTTTGGATTTCCTGGATGATGGATGGGGGACAGCCCATCCCTTCACCTCTGGTACCCCTCGGGAACTTATCAGATTCTAGCATGTCGCTGGAACAGAAAACAACATTTGTTTTTGTGATTTTGTTGTTCATCTTTCTGGGCATCCTCATTGTCAGATGCTTCCGGATTCTTCTAGACCCATATCGGAGCATGCCAACCTCAACCTGGGCTGATGGGCTTGAAGGCCTAGAGAAAGGGCAGTTTGATCATGCCCTTGCCTAGCGGGGACAAAGTAGGCTGCCCTCCTAAAGAGGCAAAGTGTTTTATGTCTGATCGAAGCTTCCTTTTTGTTAACATTCTCAACAAATCAAATTTTAGCCATATCTGACCTTAGGACAATGATTCGTTATTTCATAAACATGCTATTGTATTAAAGGTGTCTTATTTGAGGATAATGGAAAGTTTATATTATGTAGGAAGGTACAGACATTGGTGTTTACTCAATGAAGGGATATTGTTACAGATGTGATTGTAAAACCAAGACTTCTTTGTCAACTGAAGGATCTCTGATCAGAGCAGAGTACAAACAATAAGAGAAAATCTGATCTGTGTCAGAGGACCAAGCTGAGAAGAGACTACCTTGCTCAAATAGTGCCTCTCAGTTTTATTTTGTACACATTTAGGCCCTGGGCAGAGTGATGAAGCTGGGGCAGAGACAACCATAAGCCGGCACCCATTTTCTCCCAAAGCAGGGAGCACTAGGCCGCAGAAAGATAGATATTTACTTGGTAAATTTGGATGAGAAAGCTATCATTTTCATTTTTACATAACATTAAACTCAAAAGTCTACAGAGTCTTGAAATGACCAAGCCAAACCCAATCTCTGTATTCCTATGGCTAACACACGTAGATGCACTGATGTATAATCTGAATTCATTGTCTTTACCTTTCTAATGGAACTCACGGATTACAAGTGTAGCTTCAGGACTTTGTTTTAAAAGAAAGTTCACCGCTTAGCAAGAAGACTGTGGTTATAAGAGGATTATGTGTTTATATCTGTATATAGTTATCAAATAAAAAATTCAAAATGCACAATAGAGCCTCTCATTTTGCTGAGATAAATGCTGGTGGTGTGTGGTACTAAATGGGTTAACATCATCCCAGAAGAGGAGAATGGGAAAAGCCATCCCATTCATGGCGCCCCCCCCCCTTCATGAAGGGTGCCTACAACACAGTGCAGCCTATTCTAAATAGGGTTAGGAGAAAGGAAGGTTATCCAAGAAGGGGAAGGGGGTCCAAGAGAGGGAGATGGATACTATCGGTGTGCATGTGTGAACAGTCACGAGCCTGGAGAGAGAGTTAAGTGGGGAAAGCCTGTGACCCACTGTTGAAATGACACCTCAGAATCGTATGGGGAGCTTCATATGTATTCTGACTTCTCTCATAAATATCTCACAACACCACGGTGAGAATCTGTCTAACAATATGGAAGAACGTAAGAAGTAATAGTCTCGGGTGCGCAGTAAATTTGAAGCCAGTCTGGACTACATGATACCCTATATGAAATAAACAAACAGTAACTCTCAAAATCCTACCCGAGATTCTCCTAACTACTCAGTTTCTCCTCGGGATAGACTGCAGTCTTCCATCCTAGGACTTGAGCCTATAGATTTGAGCTGTTGAACAATGATCCGGAAGATAAAACATGGGTAGTGATGGGTGTGAGCAGAAACCACCAGTGTAGAGAGCGTTCCAAGAGACGGCTGCTCCCGTGCAGTCATTCACATCTGAGCTGTCGGTAAGTTATTGTTTTGACAGAATCTAGAACTTGACCTAGGAGGAGCGGGTGGCACGGATGTATTTAAAGAAGGGGAAGAGCGCAGGCAATATAACGAGTTGATGGTTTGAGTGGGGAATCTGAGCTGGGAGGGCCTGGCTGGAGGAGACAGTGGAGCTATCCTCATGAAAGACAAAATTAGGACTGGAAACCCACTGGTGATAGTGGGAGTCACTGTGGATTTATAATAAGGAAAATGACATGAAGAACCTGATGATAATTCCAGTTTCTGCCTCCTACCTTGGGGCAACCCCAACTTCTACTTCTATAAGGGAAATAAACAGAAATATCCACCCACCCTGTTTAATGCTTCTGAGTCCAGGCCTTGCCTGTAAGCTCACTGGGCCTCCCCAAGTCGGCTCCTCCAGGCTTTCTCCTTTTATTGCCTGTTCTATTTTTTCATTAGATTACAGCTCATTATTCTGTTGCCCTCACCAAGTCCCCATCCCCATCCTCTGTCCAAAGCAAGAGTACCACAACAAGTGATAAAAAGCTTTGAGCTCTTCAGAGTAAACTGACCCCTCACCCCCTGCTGAGACATACTCATAATTACTCTCAACTTTTTGGGGTAAGAAGCACATTCTCAAAATGTCTGGCAAGATGCCCACCCCTACCACCTGCTTTCCGGTTATAGGAGTTACAGGACAGCATTGCCTATCTTACAAGATATTTATAATGAGTCAACCTTTATCATCCTAGATCTGCATCTCAGGATAGGAAAAAAATGCTTCCCAATGTTGCTCCAGCTTTGCTTTTTGATTCAGAAAGAAACATAGCAACGCCATTTGTAGTCTGAGCTCTAAATTACAAGTACATGGTTTATGTCCTTCAAGACACCCCAAGTTTTAGATCAACATCTCTTCCTCCAAGATCCCTCTTTAAATATAAACAGGCATAAAACATGTTTAACTTAGGGTATGAAGGGGATGAACTCAACTCCTGCTGTTGGATTTGTAAGCATACCAGTATGGAGAATGCTATTTTCAAGGCTGAAAGAGATGAGGGAAGATACACAACTTTAGGAGGCAGCAGCTAGATTCTGCAGATATTTATATATGTAGAAAAAATAAATCTATAGAAGTTTCCTTTTTATTGTCCTCACTGCATGGTGTGATACTCAAACGCCTTCATAGTTTAAATATATTGATGCATTTGCTATGCCGAAGAAAATTCTCCATAAGTAATTAAAGCATGAACCTTGTAGTTTTAGGATGTCAGTTTTCACATCTGACAGGTGAAACATATGGAAACCTGGTTATATCAGAGAAGTACTGTAAGCCCCAAAGCAGTGTGAAAAGTCCGAGGTGGATGTCTCATTTGTTGACTTATAATGAAGTTTCCAGAAGTGGAGCCCAAAGCCCTGTGTACACACAATCCGGGCTCAATCTAGTCTGTGCCTGAAGGGATTATTTGCTTGAGAAATAGTCCAAGCTTTGTACATCTTGTTTCTGAAAAAGGAGAGATGAAATTTCCAGGTGAACATCCACGCGGCAGACGGGAGCTTGCCCTATCCTACAGTTACTTTGGCTGGAAGAGCCAGGACCCAGCCAGTCCTGAGGCCCTGTCCAAGGTGATTTTTTATTACTGTTTGTGTGTTTGTTTTTAGTATTAGAGGGCCCTGTTGGATTTATCATAGAGCAGAAATGTGCTCCAGTTTCCTGCTACCAATGAATACTCGTGCCACGTCCCAAAGAGTCACAAAACCCTCTGTGATTCTCTGTTCCACAGGCTTTCACGATGTCCAGACTGAAGGTCCTGGAAAAACACAATTTAGAGAAAGGGGACCTCATTTAAAGTGTGTTTCAAGAGAGATTTCCCCAAGCCCTGTCATCGACCCAGAATGCCCAGCTTATTTCTGTTTTGAAGGAAGCCAATTTCCATGGTTCTTGGGAACTTTAAGAACCACAAAGAAGGATGGTTGTTGCCCATCCTGGGTGTCCCACCTTACAGATAAAGAGGCAGAGGAACAGGTCCTGTGTTAGGACCAGAGGCATAGGATACAACATGCGTCCTTCTCTCCAGTTTCGCTTCCTTCGCCTGTGCTCCTGGATCTTGTTCTGTCCTTCTCCACTGTTTAGCATGCCATTACTGTCTGTATGCTATCCAGGGTCATCCAGACTAAAGGACCAGCTAAGAAATCCATGCATAGAAATATCCATTTGCTGATTAACCTGAAACATTACAGTTTTAGTTTCTTTCCGCAGCACGGAAGCACTTGTTTTGGAAAAAGAAGCCCTTTAGCCGAAGTATTATTTTCAAATATCCTGAAGCTTAGGTGTCAGCATCATTTCCGTTGAGACTGCAAGAGATTCTTTAGCAAAGATTCTTTCTTAAAATGCAACCTAATCAATCTAGGGTAAGGTTCCTTTAATCCAAACAGACTCCTGAGCTGTTTTTCTTAGCAGAAGGGGCATGACAGGCAAGGAAGAATCCCACAGTGTTCACAGAGCCTGTGGCTACTCTCCTGTCCTTGGGTCATCAAAGGCAAGCCTGGGAGCTCTGGGGACCCAGACAGAGCTTCTGAACACTTATCCTTCAAGAGGTCGCTGGAGTCTGAAAGCAGATTTTATCCTTCTCTGTTCTGCCTTTCTTCTTTGCCACAGCAGTCCCTCCCTGGCCACCTCATTTGAAGCTTGCTTTCAGCAGCGGGGTGGCAAGTGATCAACTGCAGTCTGAAAATGTTCTGGAAAATTCAGAAGTAAACAGAGCGATAACATTCACATCGTTTTCTTTTAAAAGCCGTATGTCATTATAACTATTCTACCATTGTTGACCCTTTAGTGGCCATAGTTTGTAAGTTAGAATTCAAGCACAGGAAAAATTTCAGTGTATGTGCGCCTTAAGCTTCTATTGGGGGGGGTCTCTCTTCAATATGGGGTGCTACTGGACTTGCTCTCTCCTCTGCTAATTTGAGTGCAGGAAGAAGCCTATGAAGCGATTAAATTTCTCTGTTACATGTATTTTTCCCCTTAACAACCAGTGACAAAGGACAGGCTGGCTTCTTCCTGACCTCACCTAACTTCTTAGAGCACTCTCATCAGCTAGCGTGTCTCTTCCTGAACTTTTCATCAGTGGATCTTGTTCTGCATCTGGAATGACAGAAATTTCTCTTATGCTTGCACGTGACTGCCCTCCAGCTATAGTTACTTCTGAAAGCCTGCTCCCTTCAGGCCTGTATTTCTGAGTGTTTTCCAGCAAAGGGCAAGATGCCTTTCTTGGGGAATAGCTTTGCTTCGAGATGGTACCTATTCCTCCAAGGAAAATTATTGAGCAGGGTTGCCTGCTGCCCATTATAAAAGACTGGTATTTCCCAAATTGAAGATTCCTCTCTGATTCAGTGACCCACTGTATGTGCATGCATGGTTCCAAACGTCATGGGGTTGTCCTGTGGGAACTGAGCAAGGGACCGAAAGATACTGCTATTGCATGTCCTTTGTGTCTGACCCAGGAGGGACAGCATGTCCACATCTATGAAACCGTGTCAGGCTGACCGAGGAGTCTGTAATTGCTGGAAGTTCTGGTTCTGGTTCCCCAGAACAAATACACCCAGTTTCTTCAATAATACTTCACATTATCAAATATTTTGAAACCATCTCTTGTTCTTATCAAACTTTGGACACTCATCAGATTCACACTGACTCTAGTATCTAGACAGGAAAAGAAAATTCCATACATAATTAATTAGGATGACTCGGATCAAAACAGACGAGCTTTTATTTCCCTAATTGGAGAAGTGATAGTTCATGAGGATGATGTCATCTAGCGTCTATTCTAACAAGCCTCTAAAAAAAACCCAAACAAACAAACAAAAAACAAAACAAAACAAAAAAACCCCACACAGTTAAAATATTACAGGAAAAGACAACTCTCCAAAAGTGGCTATTAAAGTGGTGTCTTTCTCTATTGCAGTTCTGTTTGGAGCTTTTGAGTTTGAAATCTTTGGGTTATTTTCTCTGGTAAGTTGAATTGGGTCTCTTTCTCAATAAAGTGAAAGTATTTTCAAAAATTAACTTTTTTTTTTTTTTACAATTTCATACACACATGCAGTATAATGCACTCAGATTATGCTCATCCATCTTTATGCGCCCCGCCCCGCCCCCCATTTTAGTTCCAAAAATCACTTGTACAATTGCCCAAGATAAAAGAATTCTCTGGGCATGAGCCTTTAATTCCAGCACTTGGGAGGCAGAGGCAGGCAGATCTCTGTGAGTTGGAGGCCAGCCTTTTCTACAAGAGCTAGCTCCAGGACAGGCACCAAAGCTACAGAGAAACCCTGTATAGAAAAAAACAAAACAAAACAAAACAAAAAAGAGGTTCTTTGGATAGTTACATATTGGCTGAATTACATAGAATCCCATAAGACCTTAATCATTTTTTCCTTCTCTGAAGTAGACACTTATGTCCCCAACACACAAGATCATATCAATACCCCACCCTATTCAATAGTTCCACACTGTTCCTCAGCAGACTTGTGTATCCCAGTCCAAGAGCTGAAAGTTCTCTTTCCTAAATTAATTATTTCCCTCTTGCTCCATTGTCTGAAGCTCATCATAACCTGATTGGACATGGTATATTCATTCATTGTGCCCTTATTTATGTATCAGAGAGAGCGAGAGCGAGAGCGAGAGAGAGAGAGAGAGAGAGAGAGGACTCCCTTTGTGGGAAATTCCAAGGAGATGCTCACAGGCAGTCCCAGGGAGCACGAAGACTTAACCGTAAGCTTGCAACAAGCATCAGAAGACAAGGAAACAACCTAAGTGACGCTTGTGTGCTGTCTTAGGGTTTTTATTACTGTGAAGAGACACCATGACCACAGCAGCTCTTATAAAGAAAACATATAACTGCGGAGGCTGGCTTGCTTACGGTTTCAGAGGTTCAGTCCATTATCATCATGACAAGGAGCATGGCAATGTGCAGGCAGATGGGGTGCTGGATCTGAGTGTCCTACACTTGCATGCAAGAGGAAGTCAACTGACTCCTTGGGCACTATCCTGAGCACAGGAAACCTCAAAGCCCACCCCCACAGTGGCATGCTTCCTCCAACAAAGGCCATACCCCCTCCAACAAAGCCACACCTCCTAATAATGCCACTCCTTATAAGATGATGGGGCCAATTACATTCAAATTACCACATGTACTTTTCAGAGGTCAGATAAGATGTTATATAGATTCAAACTGAACAGTGGTAGGCAGTGTGAATGACAGCTGGGAACTCTGCTCACATTGGCTTGGCCTCACTCCCTGTGTGACTCACTGTGACTCTGGTTAAACATGGGGAACATCTGGTAGCAGAGGCTACCCGTCAATTGTGAATCAGCTTGAGCAGTGACTGATGTTACACCTGGAGCTCCTGCACCCTGAGTTCTCCGGGTTGATCAGCATTCCGCGTGGAACTAGGTGGCAGGCTTCCTAAATTCATTTAAGGACTGGGGCGTGTGGTTCAGCGAGGCCCTGAGCTCAATCTGAAAGAAGAAAAATAATCAATTCCTCTCATGCTCACTTTCATAAGCTGTAAATTGAGACGTTTGGGCTCATTTCCAAATTCCTTTTACCTTTTGGTGAAACAGTCATAGTGAGGACTTTGGGGACCATTTACTGAATACGGTGGGAAAGAGGTTTGAAGAATTACACCTATGCCCTTATCAAATCCCGAGTGAAGTCGCATGAGGATTTGAATTTACTTTGCTGCCGATATTTTCGGAGCTGTAGAGTGGCCCTAGAGATACGGCCAATAGAAGACGCCACAGAAATAAGGAAAGCTCAAGAAATCAAAACTAACAAGACGCCACAGAAATAAGGAAAGCTCAAGAAATCAAAACTAATGCCAAGTCGAATCAACATTCTGTGAAAGCTGTTGTCATTGTTGTTATGCTCAATAGACTACCTGAGAGAGAGATTATTTTTTGTAAGAACCTGAAAAGCAGCCTTTGATAAGGATTATGGGGTTGATTAGCATGCGGATCTGTTGTATCTTGTTCTAGACAAGTGCTCAGTTTGTTCATACATAGCTTCTAACCCTCACTATTCTTTGTGACCTTGGGAAATCGATTAACATTTTTATATCAATTTCTTCATATATTCATCTGTATAGAGACTATACAGAGGCCATAGTGGTTAAGAGCCTTTGTTCCTCAAACAGGAGGCCCTGAGACCTCCACCACATTCAAGTAATTAGCTAGGCTTGTCTTCATGTTCACCTGTTGCTCCAGCCTGGGGGCGCAGGGCAGGAAGGTTGTTAGAGCTTGCTGATGCCAGACAGGTGTCAGGTTTAGTGAGAGCCTGTTACAAAGGAACAAGACAAAGGTGGTGGAGGAGGTCCTTCTGTATTTGTGTTGCTTTCATTGGTTAATAAAGAAACCACTTTGGGCCTACTGATAGGGCAGAACTTAAGTAGGTGGGGAGACAGAATTGAATTCTGGGAGGAAGAAAGCAAAGTCAGATACAGAGAGCCACCATGGAAACGCCAGGTCAGACATGCTAAATCTTTCCCCATCAGCCACGACCTCGTGGTGAACACAGATTAATAGAAATGGGTTAAATCAAGATGTGAGAGTTAGCCAATCAGAGGCTAGAGATAATGGGAGGCAGTGATTTAATTAATACAATTTCTGTGTGATTATTTCGAGTGTAAGCTAGCCAGACGGGACAAACAAAGGGCCCACTTGCTTCAACACAAAGGATGATGGAGCAGGACACCCAGCATCATCTCTAGGCCTTTTCATATGTGTGCGAACACATGTGACTTGTGTGTACACCACATACACACCACATACATATATACATACACATACACAGACACACACACACAAACACACACACACACGCATGAACTAAACTGAACCTAATATCAACAGCAATCCACTACCGTGATTTCTAAGGATTAAATGTGATGAGTCTAGCACCTAACAAGCTTACAGTAAATATTGACTGGTTCTGTCAGCGCCATGATGCAGAAGGTGCCTCTTAATGTATATGCCTCAGGAAACACTGCTATTTAAATATACTGTCAAATCAGGGAGCTCCCTTTAACAAATTAGACTCATTCAAGTCAATGTTATAAAAATTGTGCTTCTGTAATTGCCCCGTGTAGTTCTCCACGTTCAGAATGCAACAAGGAAAAAGTGAAGATCATACTTTGAGCTCTGCACCTAAAATAAAATCTTCATCTTTGGAGCTTGCACAAACCTCTAGGCATTGAAAGACAAGGCTTCTCTTTTTCATCCCCAAAGTTATCTTTCATCAGACTATTTTTCCCTTACATGAGCCAACTTTGAAAACACTTGGAAACAGAAAGCGCTCACTCTGAGGCTCCTCACTGCTTCCCTGACAACCTTGGTAATGTCAATTAAATCCCTTCATTTCTCCCACAAAATGTTAATACTACATGGGACTTTTGAGCACATGAATCAGCGACCTTTTGAGTGCTTTAAGCCCTTCAAAAGTATTAAATGCCAGAATCTGAATACTTGAAAGTAGAAAACGTCTGTTTGTTGCTCCAAAAGAGTCAAACTAATCACACCTTTTATTGCTAAAATGAGTCATACTGTCCAAGTAACAAATGCTGCCCCTGAAGTCTGCACCTTCCATGGCAACCCCACAGGCCCTACGGTGACTGCGCGTTAGTGGTTTAATCCCTGCCCCTTATAGCCTCTAGCTTAGGATAAGTAGAGGCGGTTGCTGCTATTTTTAGATGAAATCTCTTTTAAATGGGGAAAATATTCATCTTGAGATTACTCTCCCCAAAGAGTTCTGAGCCTGAGCTTTCATGGAGGTCACATCACTCTTCTGACTAATTTGTAACTGGAGCCTCAAAGAATTCGGAGCCAGAGAGCCCAGGACTGGAACTATGTGTTTATTTAAACCTCTCACCAAGGAGGGCAGGCTGTGAGAATGACATGTCCTCTAACTTTTGCAGAGGAATCTTTGGCCATAAATCCCGTTGACTCTTTGGAATCAGATAGCTCCGCCTGGTACACTGGACAGATTTCCCGGTGTCAAGTTATTGGCCCAAAGCTTTTAGTGGTGAGGTTTCCGTGCAGGAAGGACCTCTGAGGAGCGGCAGAGTCGCTTAAGGTATCACTTGAGTTTTAAGGCGGTAGCCTTATGGGCTGTTGCTCTTCAGAGTTAGCTTTCCATTGCTGTGATAAAGAACCTGAGAAAATAATGCTGTGATAAAGTATCTGAGAAAATAATTTATGAAGAAAAAGGATATCTTTTGGCTCATGATTCTGGAGTTTTTACTCAATGGTGGTTTGGCTGTGTTCCTCCAGGGCTGGGGCAGTATTATAGTACAGTGAGGTAGGGTCCATGTGACAAAGGAGACCTGTAGCCAGAAAGCAAAGACACAGATAAGAGAGGTGAGCGTGTGCATTCTGATAGCCAACTTCTTCTGCGTAGGTCCCACCCCTTAAAGGTCCCATCTCCTCTCAGTAGCTTCACAGGACATTTAAGATCCAAAGCATGACACACCTTCCCTGCAGTGCTTTTCCCTTCAGTCCTGGAAATCACACACTTTTTCCCCCTCTTGGATTCCACGTTACTGGATCATCTCCCAGCTTTGTAGACCGGTTAACAGACAGAAGTTTCTGTATAGGGAGGACATTTTCTTCCACCTCTTCACTCATTCATTCATCAGCATGCATAATTAACTCCTCTTGAGTACCAGGCACCATAAAGTTTATTAAACTTTACCAAGATTAATAAACACACTTCTTCCTCTCCGGGGGTTTGCATTTATGTTAGAGGCAAAAGATGTTCAAATGTCAGCTCTTTGTGACTAATAGCTTTTTGAAGAAGTGAACATTCTGATAAAATTTTACCTAAGATGCCTTCAAGTTTGCCTTGGGGTTCAATTGACCTTCTAGAGAAATAGTTTTTGTTCAGCTAGTTTTATAGTAAGTGTAATGTTAAATAAATGTGGTTGAAACATGTCAACATATTGAACTTGAGCGAGGCATCCGGAGTCCAGAACTATTCATTTCATGTAATGTTTTGAAGATGAATTTAAGGAAAATCCATGCGTTTAGACCTAATTAAAAAACCATAATTTTTAGAAGAATACATTTCAGAAGTGATCCAATTGGAAGGGAAGTGGCTGTGAAGATTCAGACCTTGGCCTCCCTACAGAGGAGCCAGTGCAGAGAGCTGACCAGGAACCATCATGGGCATTGCTCATGGAGAGGACAGGAACTCCCCTCTATTTTCAAGCTAGGATGACATGTCAAATATTTAATAGTTACATTTTACACAACATTAATAAACTGGCTTTTGTTAGATGTCTAGATATCTTCTGATCCCTAAAGCCACACAATGCTGGCTGTGGTAAACATTCGAGTTTGTGAGTCTTTGTGCTAAAAAATGGGAGGCTCATTGTTAAGTTGGGAGCACAGCCCCCAGCCCCAAGGCCTGAGAATTGTAATGGTCTGAACTCCAAATCCCAGGATGACAGGTCCTGACCCCTCCCACAGAGTATTCAAGTGAACTCCCAAAAGAGGATCACACGTCCCTTTTCCTTCCTCCTGGCCTCCCGGTTCCCCCTGGCGCCACCCGAGAGCACAGGAATCCCATTAAACCAGGATATTTCTTCATTTGGCTTGTTTTCATTTGGCTTGATTGGGAATTTGCGTCGGCAGAGAGCTTGCATTAAAAAAATTCCTAACACTCATTACTGTCTTTTTTTTTTTATTATAAAATTTTGGGAGATAGAGGGATGTGTGTGTGTGTGTGTGTGGTGGAAGTGTGTGTGTGTGTGTGTGTGTGTGTGTGTGAAGTATGCACATGTGTTTAAAACCAAAGGAGGACACTGTGTCAAATTTCTCTGTCACTGTCCATACACCTAGGCTGGTAGTCGGCAAGCCCAGGCCGTCTCTCCTGGTGTTACCACCCACAGCGCTGGAGTCACAAGTATGTTTGCTTGTGCCCACATTTTATATGGTGTTGGGATTTGAGTTCGGACTTCACACACACATGTGTTCAGCAAAACTCTTGGAGTCATATGTGAAGATCCCTTTGACTATCCTTTTCTTTTTTCTCACCTACCCTTTCTTGTTTTAAAAATGACTAGTGTTTCTCTGTAGAGGAATTTTCTTTGGATTAATTTTTCTTTCCTTTGGAGTAAATTTTGCTTTCTAATCCTCCTTTGATACACATGTAATTATACTTAAAACAGCAAGGCTTTTGTCGCTTTTAACATAATCCAATATATGAAAGATAAGTGGAAATCTTGGTTTTCCAGAGTCATACCCTTCTCCTTTCTTCTTCTCCAACTTGAAATGGAATTTAGTATAATAAACATTTACTTAATAAGCATACCCAAACAGAAGAATTGGAGTGATGGATTGTTTTACATATAAATATTCACTAACGAAAACTGGGCAACTCTTTGTTAGTTTAACTCACTAGCTCTTCATGGCCAGAAGTCTTTCTGACTCTACTGTATGAACGCTTGTATTTTAAAAAGATACATTGGGTCCCAAACTCAGTTGCTTAAGCCCTAATTCATTGGTCTCTCCTATGACTCAACAAGTCTATGTCCTTAAAGGAAAGACTTCAAAGGGAGAGGTGAAATGGATTTCAAAAAAGGAACAAATCTTGAAATCTAGACACAGGCATTTTGTTCACAAACAGAATGCATTGTACCGTGGATGGTGCTTTTTAGTGCTTGTAGGCAGCTACCTTCACATATTGTGAATTTAATGATGCAGAGTTCAGGTTGCTGCTGCCATCTGCCTACCTGGGGCAACAGGAAATGAAGAAATATATATAGAAAAACTGGGCTTTGGTGGATAGAGGGCTCTGATGGAGACACACCAGCATCCAGGAAACTCAGAAGCGGATGGGCCAGTTAATCTTTATAGGAGGTCTCTGTAGGGAATCCTGCTTGCAGTACAATCATCTTGGAGGAGAAAAGAAATCTAAGGTTGATTCTTTCTGTACATACTGTTTTTAGCTGAAGGCCAATTTAACACCTGTGCTGATCTTGGGGAAGCCTTTGCCTTTTCCTCTCCACCTGAGCAGGGATGGTCTTGCCATTACTATGAATTGGAGGCATTGGGGTACTTGGTGTGGCCATGCTCGTGATGATGATGATGATGATAATAATAATAACAACAACAACAATAATAATAATTTCACTCAGACTTTGCCTGCTCCCAACAGATTGCTTCATCATTCCTTTAGTGTGGTCTGTTACCTCACACCGATGTGCAGAGGGCTTTCTATTGGGAAGGACATTTCCTGAATAGTGTTGCTAGAACTCTGTTACCTTTAGTCTGCTCAACAGGTTACCGCCTGAGAATGGGCAAGCTGCCAGCCTGAGCTACAAGTCGTTGCTGTTTGGGCATCATAAGCAGGTACTATTTGTATTAGATCTTGAAAACTGGGAGGGGTTTTCAATATGTAAAATCAGGGGGTAATGAAAAACCAAGAATTTGGTGGAGAACAGTAGAACTGCATTCTGTCCATTCTCAGAAATTTATTTCATAAGCTCCCAACCTCAGGGTCTCTCTTACATAAGGAGGTGTCAGGATAGGTGGTGTCCAAGTTTCCTCCTAGCCCTGCTCCTGTGTAACTAGTGTAGACAGAGTTTCTGTCTCACCTGGTCCCGCAGCCATTCAATCCCAAAGAAACACACAGAGGCTTATATTAATTATAAACTGTTTGGCTTATTAGCTTAGGCATATTATTAACTAGCTTTTACAACTTAAATTAACCCATAATTCTTGACTATGTTTAGCCACGTGACATGGTACCTATAATCACTGAGGCATTCTCTTCTTGCTTCCTCTGCATCTAGCTGGCAACTGCGTCTCTCTGTCTTTCCTCTTCCCAGAATTCTCTTAGTCTGGTTGCCCCACCAATATTTCCTGCCTGGATACTGGTCAATCAGTGTTTTATCAAACCATTTGAAGCGACAGATCTCTACAGTGTACAAGAGCATTGTCCCATAGCAGACTAGTGTTTCCATTCAGTGGCACTGGCCTGAGCCGAGGCCTGGAAGGGGGAGTAAAGATCTCAGAGAGAGCAGGAACCAAAGGGAAGGGGTGCAGAGTGCACATGGAAAGAAATAGTAAGATTTGGTGCCGCATATCAAGTTTAGTAAATTATTCTATGAGAGCTATTAACAAGTCTAGCAAGGTCTAATAGCAACATATTATTTGAATTGAGTTGGAAGAGCAAAGCCTGTTGAGTTTGCTCTCTACATTGTCCAAAGCTCAGGAAATGCTTTTCAATAGCTGGGTGTGGCAGTTGTTTCTCTTCCATCTGCATTTCTGGTTGCTCCAGGAATTTTCACCAGGAAAGAGTATGTATAGTGACTTACATACTTTTTGATTAGAAAATCAAGTTCCAATGGCGAACACTGGGTTGAAAATGCACAGAAGATGCTTTTTTTTTTGGCTTGTGAGGTCATTGTGAAGAACAACTTTCTCTGAGCCAGACTGGACCAAGTCAAAAATTACTGGGCATGGGGTATGATACCGTCAACACACACACACACACACAC
This sequence comes from Chionomys nivalis, assembly GCF_950005125.1. Taxonomy (NCBI): domain Eukaryota; kingdom Metazoa; phylum Chordata; class Mammalia; order Rodentia; family Cricetidae; genus Chionomys; species Chionomys nivalis. Next base: position 27,238,050 of record NC_080099.1, on the reverse strand, counting down.
ACACCAGCATATGTGCACACATCCACACACCTGCACATACATGCACACACTCAAAAACAGGAAAGATTTTTCCACCCAAAATAACTTCATCTTGCTTTTTTTCCCCTCTTCTTAAAGCATTATGGGTAATATGCAAAGGAAAAAATAACCAGGGGCTGTAGCAGTTTGGACTTTTTTCATAAGCAGAGAAAAGTAATTTGCTTTATTTTTGAGGGTCGAGTGGTTTGATTGGAAGCGTTATGTTTTCAGTACTGACAATCAAATCCAGGTCCGGTGTAGGCCAGGCAAGTACTCTGCTAGTGAGCTACATTTGAAGTTCCCAAAATGATTTCTTTTTTTAAATTAAAGCTCTCTAATAAAACTTTCAAATGGTGAGCAAATGATTCCATGCATTTGACTTAAAGATGCCGGTAAAATACCTATAGTGAAATGTGTAGCAGACAGTTGTCACGGAAGAGTCAAATTTAGCACAACAGAACTGAGAATGGGGGCACAGCCTTGGGAGCTGGTTCTAGGGTGCAGTTAGGTGGTAGAACTGAGAATGGGGGCACAGCCTTGGGAGCTGGTTCTAGGGTGAAGTTAGGTGGTAGAACTGAGAATGGGGCACAGCCTTGGGAGCTGGTTCTAGGGTGAAGTTAGGTGGTGGTATTTAAAGAGTTCAAGAGACTAGGGCAGAGAAAGGCGAACACAACACTACAATCTTAGAGTATGAAGCTGAGTGTCACAGTCAGGGAGGAGACAAAGAGCCAGGCCTTGCCATGTTAAGTGGGAGACCATGGAGCTGCTACCAGCCCAGGATTCAGAAGACACAAAAAAAGAAGGGAAGTAGAAGTATAAAAAGGAAAATATGGAAATGAATGGGTAGTTCACTGTAGCCAATAATAGCATCACGTTAAGTGCATGTCACCAGATAAGTGGAATATGGATAGATAGGTAGATAGATAGATAGATAGATAGATAGATAGATAGATAGATAGATGATAGATAGATAGATAGATAGATAGAGATAGATAGATAGATAGATAGATAGATAGATAGATAGATAGATGGAGTAATAATACTTGGTAAGTATTATTCAGCCATTAAAAATGAAATTATGTAGACTGTGGAATAATGTGTGGAACTGAAGATTATCATGCTCAAATAAAGCACACTCAGAAATACAACTATTGCATGTTTATCTTATATAAAGAATCTAGATAAAAATAAAAATTAAACATGAAAACAGATGGGAACTAATTCGAGAGTTCCAACAGGAGGAGAAAGAGAGCAAGAGAGGGTGATGGAGGGGGCACATACTTGAAATATATAAAACCTATGTATAAAATGTCATAATGAATTCCACTTTCCTGTTCAATTAATCATAAAAAACAGAAATGGATAGTTGGATGGTTCAAGTTTGCTTAATTTTGCCATTAACAAAACAGGCTTTAGAAAAATGAGTTCCTAACTTTGAGTCTTCATATTGCAATTGTAAGACTAAAACAGGTGAAGTTAATACATGCTATTAATAACACATGAAGTTAATACAAGCTTGCTCTTATAGCAGATACATGCTAAGTAACCTTTACAATATATTCTTCAGGGGTTATCTTAACATAGAGTATTAAATTGCTATACAGCTCTGAGACATATTTGTAACCTGACCATAAATACCTTGGTTCTTAATGAAGCTCTCAAGAGGTCAATAGATATATAAGGAACACGAGAAATAACAGATATTGTGCCCTTTACATTAACCGGGTCTCTCTCCTGGAACTCCAATTCAGGGTTCTAATAGAAACCTAGGAGTCTTTCTGTTCTTTCTCCAGAGAAGACTGTCTGAGTGGGAGTTAAAGGACTTCACAGAGTGGCAGAATTCAACTTCGAAACAGGCCCATGTGATTCCTCAGCCTCTTAATAGATGAACAAACTCATTCCTTCGCAAGGAACTTGTTCCTGAAAATACTTTATTAGGAAATGGAATTTCTGCTCATGTATTTAGAGTTTAAGAATCCATATTGTGTTGGCTACACTCCACTCCCTGTGATCACTCCATTTCAGCAAAGCAAGCTGGTGTGGTCCGCTAACCCCGATGTCAAAACTTGGAGAGCAATCCCAGTGTGACGCTGCACTGTCTCCAAAAAATATTATTACCGCCACTTCTTGGCCTAGATTTTGCTTTTGTTCTTTTTTCCTAAATTTCAAATATACATGCAGATAATTACCTTTTATAGATCAATAAGTTTATGGCTATACTAATATACAAAATTACACCCTGCGTATAAATGTATACACATAGGCTTACTATTATATGTTTTCCCACTATAAGCTGCATTTCAGTCAGCTTAACAACACAATGCTTTAGGATATTAGGCAAATTAACTCCAGAATACTGGCTTCGATTTCAGGGTGAAAGCTCCTATAATCAATTTGACTTTTGTTAATCTGATATAAACATTACACAGTCAGTATCTGAAAAAAAGTCTATGATTTGGAACTCATATTACATATTAGACTTTTGGCATAGTCTAACTAACTTTAATCACCTTTGCTCGTGTTCAGAGCAAACCTTGTTCCTTTGTGTTCAGGCCTCTCTTCCCAGTTATCTTATACAGATTACACTATTTCTACAAGCTGATCTTAAAAGAACTTTATCTCTTTAAATCAATAGTAGTCAACTTTCTGTGTGAGTTGCCACCTTGGCCACGTAAGCTATGATTTCTATCCATATCAAAATAGTCATCTTCTATAGCCTGGGTTCTATGTGCCAGATATTGGCTATAATATTCACCAATCCCATCCACTTAATTATCACAGGAATCTCTCAATGAGATCTCACAATTGTCCTTGTTTGTTAGATCATAAATCCAGGTGGAAGATATCTGTTCAAAATCGCATGACTGGAGAAGGGGCATCTGGAATTCAGAAAGAGCATGTTGTCAGCCACTAAGCTGTGGGTGTATAACACAGAGAGCTTGGGTGTCTGCAAGGCTCAGAAACATCCCAAGGAATTTAGGCAACCATTTTAGGGCTGAACTAGAATTTTTTTCTTAAAGTGACAATATAAGTGAAAACGCTGTGTCTCAGTTGCTTTTCCATTGTTGTGATAAAACACTATGAGCAAGGCAGCTTAGAAAAAGAAGTGCTTGGGGCTGGAGAGATGGCTCAGAGGTTAAGAGCACTGGCTGCTCTTCCGGAGGTCCTGAGTTCAATTTCCAGCGACCACATGGTAGCTCACAACCATCTGTGCTGAGATCTGGCGCCCTCCTCAGGCGTGCGGGCATACATTGAGGCAGAATGTTGTATACATAATGAATAAATAAATCTTTAAAAAAAAAAAAAAGAAAAAAAGAAAAAAAAGAAAAAGAAGTGCTTGGTTGGGCTCACAGTTTCAGAAAGGTAAGAGTCCATCAGGAAGCCAGCAGCCGTCATGTTGGTTAGGGCAGCTAAGAGCACCTATTTTGGTGCAACAAAAGAAGAGTGTTGGGGGGGGAGGGTGGCATGAGTTTTTTGAAACCTCACAGCTTGCTTCTAGTGACAGACTTCTTCCAACAAGGCCGCATTTCTTAATCTTCCCCTTCCAAACAGTTCCAATGACTGGGGACCAGTATTCAAATCCATTAGTTTTGGGGGTCCTTCTCATTTACACTGCCACACTGTGTTATTTCAATCTCCGGTCGCCCTTTAATTTAGCATCCGTGAGGGAATCAGCAAAGGAAGACACGGTGATGCGTAAGGATAATTGAGAGTCCTTGCCCTTGCATCATTTAGTTAGGAGACAAAACTGACAGGTGGAACATTCAGAGAGCAACAAAAGTGTGTAGCTAAATGCTAAATCATGTGGTGCGTTAAATTACACCCCAGAAGGACACAGAGAACAAGGAGAATGCTGAGGGCTAACAGAGTCACGAGGAGTGGGAAAGGATCTTAAGTGTTAGGTAGAAAATAGACACGAAGTTGGAAAATGAAGATTGTCCAGTTAACATTGTCATGATGAGGATGGCCCGAAGATCAGGGAGGAGATGAATGCCCACTGTTTGGCCACTGTGCCCCTCATTCTTTCTCTCCGGCTCTTCCTTCTCTCTTGCTCTGTCCTTCTCTTCCCTTTATACACACACTTGTTTCTATAGCCTACACTTTCGCGTGCATGCACATGTTTGTGACTGTATAATATAGATATATAGTTACTGCTGCCTGGGGGACCAGCAGCACAGGGTTCTTGGTGAAGCTAAACTTTTCTATCTGGGGGGGGGGACCCCACTCACACTCTCTTGATGTTTTCCTTCTTTATTTCTTCTCTTTTATTCTTCTCTCTCTTTATTCCCTCTCCTTTATCTCATGTTGTTTTACAGTTTTCATACCCCAACAGAATCTTCCAGGCAGTACAGAGTCAAAACAGTTGCATCCCGTTTTCCAAGTAAATGATTATAGGTAAAAACATGTTTTTCATCTCCCTCACATGATTAAACATTTTATGTATTACAGCTGAAAAACAAATCACCCCAAGAAACGACATCCATTCATACCCAAGCAGCTTGCTATAGATTAACCAAGTGGCAAGCGAGGTGTTTGCCAGGTCTTTTACTGGCAGGCTGCATTTTGCAGTTACAAAGAAAGAGCCAATTACTTTATTACTTATCTTAAAAGGTAATCTTATAGGGAATCTTAAAGGAATCAAAAACCTAAACTTTATATGTGAAAAAGAATCAGGCAACTCTACAATAAATCTTTAGGGTACATATCCACTCATTAATCCTTTTGTATATTAAGAGATTGAGGACATAAATGGGTATAAGGAATTAATCATCACCTTTGATCATCAACCAAACCTAACAAGAAGAGCACACCAGCCAGTAATAACTGGGCTGCTTTGTTCTTGTTCCCTGAATTTAGAGAGCTCCGCATTCAACTGTGTGTCTTTCTCAAACTTTAGATTGTCTTCTTGGGTTTTTCATCTCAAAGTAGAATGGGATGTTATCAAGAGATAAACACACTATATTACAGGTGGTGGCGATCTCCCCACATCAACTCACACCATGCTAGATCCCAGAGAAAGAGAGCTGCAGCCAATATGTAAAGGCAGAGCAGAAGCAAAAGACATACCCGAGGTCTGCAGTCCTGTGGCCTTGCCTAAATGAGATTGTCCCATCTGAGGATCCCCTTCTGCTGGGCTGACACCGGAACCTCAATTGCAACTCGCTGCTCCTCTGGCATGGCCCACAGCATATAGTCATAGATTTACTTCCAAATAATGTTTATCTTACATTAATATTAAGTTGTTTCTGTTGGATTAAAAAATGATTGGCAGCTGGGAATTGATGATTCATAACTTTTAAATCTGCAATTACAAATTCATGAGGGAACAAGGTATTAGTTGACTTAGGGCAAGACCCACTAAAATACCCTGATTTTGGAAGCCAAGAATAGGTTAATACTTATTCCATGAAGACATACTGCTTTTATTAGAAAAAAGGAACTCTATAGATTGTAAAGTTGGCTGTTTTTTCGACCGATCCTACCTTCCTCTTGCTTGTCCATATTTTTGGTTTATCATTGGTGTAGGAAGCAGAGAGGAAATTGCTCTGTAATATTGTCCCTCTGCATTTGGCAATAAAATCTAAGAAAAAATAAAGTATTCCTTCAGTGTAGTAAGCTAGTGATTGAAATGAAACTTCCCAGTGTTGCAAGAGAAGGTGTAGCTGTGAATCATGATTGCTGTGATGAGAAAAGCCAGGTTTCTGAAACCATGCTACAGACCCGTACATAAAACAGCATTGTTCTCTGCAGCTTTGGTTGTATAAATAAAAGAAACACAGTTCCTGGGCTTTAAACTTAATTTGAGTCATTGTAAGTTGGATGTATTTCTTACGGGATTTTGTAACTCGCAGAAGGTGTATTCTTTCAGTCCAACTCTCATTTGGCTGGCAACTTCTATAATCCACAAGCTGGGACCAACACTCTCCTTCCTATACCAAGTGAATACAATATTCTTGGCCCATTATTGGATTGTTAATAGTCCACCTTAAGCAACTCATGGATAAATAAGCACAGTTATATTCTGCCGATACATAAAACAGGCAGCATCATATCTAAAGTTTCACTAATGCAGTAAAGCCAGATCTAAAGTTTCTAATCCTCTTCTTTTTCCTACAAGCATCATCACAATCTTATAGCTATTCCTAACAGGCATTAGTAGTTGTATTGTTCATGTTTCTAGCACAGCAAATGTGGATTAGTATGCTTTCTGATACTATAATGAAATATTGAGTTTACATGCTGCATAAATGATGCTCACAGTTCAATTGTATGGTGCCAGCATCAGCTCTGCTCGGGTGAGGTCCAAGGTGGATGACATCCAGTAGCAAGAGTGTGGGATGAGATCACAAGACCACTCCGCCAATCCCTTTCAGGGCACAACCAGAAGAGTCCTCAGTAGAGTCTAACTTTAAAGTTCCTCTTCACATTGCCACATTTGGACCCAGAACACGACACAGGAGCTTTACACTTAAACCACATCCAAATCATAACAAGTGTGTCTGTATACGAGTCGAGTCCGTGGATCTGGGTCTATGAACAAACAGTACTGTGGGGGATTCTTTCCTTTACAAATCTCATACACACTGTTGATTCCTAAAGTTACCTTTCCTTGTCTGTTAAAGCAAAACAGTCTGTTGACCCCTTTTCTCACATATTGTTGGAAGCCCGGCATTTTGACCAATTCTTTGATTCTTGCTGGGGGTAGGGGGTGTTGGGGAGGATGCCACTTCCATTTTGATGAATTCTGGCTTCCCATCCTTGGCCGTTGAGTTCTCAGGTTCTTCTCCGCTTTCACTTCCTATCTGTCAGGCCATTTTTTCTGCACTATTTCACAGTGGTTTATGTTGTTCAAGCTCTTTGCTCCCTAGTAGAGGTTTCTGAAGGACTTGGGGACCTGAAGGAGAGTTATGTAAAATGCACAGCACATTTGATGTCATCTAACCTTCACTGTTGAACAGTTTGCTATTAAAAGTCACTTGGTGTTGATGCACCAATGGTGAATAAACATACACACACACATACACACACACGCACCTGGGGAAGGGTAGAGAGAGGTAGAGATGATGAAGCATTGACCAAAGGTTGTTACATCAGTATTGTTATGTGTATTTAAGGTTGAGTGAAGGGTACGTGGGGCACATGCATTTTCCACGCTATGTTTGTGCACACCCAAAACATTGTAATAAGTTATTTTTTTCTCTTCGCTATGTATGGTATGGGAATACCTAATATAGATTATAATATATTACACAATTAATAATTGTATAAATCATAGCTATATTTACTTTTGACTCATATAGGGGTGAATTGACTAAAATATAGAGAAGTAAATATTAATTAAAAGAACTTAAGGGCACATTGGAGGTACTTTAAGAAGAGACACAGTGACGACAAAAGCCTGAGTTATTATTTGGAGCACAGGAAATGACCCTAGAGCTCAGTGGCCATCCACACCAAACATTCATTATCCCAAAGTCATGAGTCAAAAATCCAGGTGAGGTCAGGTAGATTTTTCTGGATCAAGATTTTTCATAAGGCTGTAATGAAGTTGTTGGCTGGGGCTCAGATCATATCAAGTTTTAAACAGTTGAATATCTGTCTCCAAATCCATTGATGTAGTGGTTGGCAAAACTCTGATCCCCAATGGCTATTAACCAGAGACATCAGTTACTGCCACTTGCTTTTTCCCAATATGTGACTCCACACAATGGAAGAGGTTACCTCAGAGCCACTGTAGGAAAAGCTCAAGACAGGAGCCATGCTCTTCCTGTCACCTAATTTCAGGTAAATGTCAGGTTCATCCTCGTGCAGTTTGTCAGCCTTGTGTCAATAAACCCAGTCATCCAAGGAGAAGGTTATACAGATTTAAGACTCTCGGGCTCAGGAAAGCATTGGCTGCCTACCACAATTTGCTCTCTGAGCCCTGGGAATTTACCTCCCTCCCACATCCCATGTGGGTCCATCGCCTGCTAAAGTCCCCCAAATATTATTCCGTCTTTGTATTAGCTCCAAGATCACAATCTCAGCATCTGAGTAAGGTGTGCATAGATCCTAAGGTTCAGGTTTGCACCCAGGTAACTCAGGTTTCAGGTTCATGTTTTCTCATGTGCCAACCCACAACGGTGGACACAGGAGAAGAACTGTACATGAGTGGGTTTTTTTTTTTTTTTGTCAGAGCATAAGAATGTGAAAGGTGAGGGGTGGTTAAAAAGTACGTAATGCATAGTACTTCTGAAATCTGCTTGTAAATGTTGAATGTTTCTTAATTATTTTTGGAGGCTTATTGATACTTTCTCAGGATTATTGACCCTCTTCGTTGACTTCAGTTGCCTAGGTCAGGCTGCTGGAATGAAACACCATAGGCTAGGCCATTTACAAAACAGACAGAAATTTATCTTATAATTCTGGAGGCCAGAGGTCCCAGATAAAGGTGTCATCAGAAAGACCTTTCCTTCTGGCTTGCAGATGGTTGCCCTCTTTATTTTTCCTTTTTAAATAGAATATCTTTTATGTACTCTTTGACAATTTCACATATGTAAACAATGTAATTCTAAAGATTTGTTTTTATTTTATTTTTATTTGTGTGTGCCTGTATGAGTACATGCCGTGTGTGTGTGTGTGTGTGTGTGTGTGTGCCCGCCCACAGAGGCCAGAAGAGGGCGCTGTGTTTTTCAGAACTAGAATGGGTGCTGGAATTGAAAGCAGGTCCTCTGAAAGAGCAGCAAGCACTGCTAACTGCTGAGCCACCTCTCCAACCCCCTACGCAATGCACCTTGATTACATATAGCCCGTCTCCCCTTTCTACTCACCTCAGACACCTCAACATGCCCCCACTTTGTGTCCTCTCCTATTTTTGGTTTGTTTTTTATAACCCACTCAGTGATTTGTGTTGGAATGTTGACTGATTTGTTGGCTTGATCCTCTGCAGGTCTTTATGCAGTAAGCATAGTTGCAATAAGTTCACGAACCTTTACTATCCAGAGGTCAGAGTTCCACAGCCTTCCTCCCCATCCTCTGGCTCTTACATTCTTCCTAGAACCTCTTCTCTAATGTTCTCTAAGTCCTTGGGTCAGGATAGTTGATGTGGATGTTTCATTTAGGGCTAAAAAATCAATAGTCACTTATTCTCAGCAACTTGACCAGTTAGCTATGAATCTCGTGCACTAACTGCTGGCCACTGCAGAGCGTGACTTCTTTAGCCAGGCTAAGGGCAGCACTAATCTATGGGTACAGAGGTAAATATTTTGTAGGTAGCTTGACAATGTGTCCATTTAGAAGACAGCAGTAGTAGTAGGATTCTCTTTAGGGGTGATGATTGCCTAAGCCATGAACTTTTGATTAGGATAATAGTGCAAGGCATGAATTTCTTCCTGGGGAGCGGGCCTCAAATCCAACCCACAAGTTGTTGGTTACCCACATAAGCTTTGTGCCATGTGACTGGCATGTGCGGGCCCCAACTTTGAAGTTTTAGATTTCTATGTTCAATCTGGAGCACGTATAGAACTGAGGAAACTAGAAAGAGACCATGAGAGGGCAAAGGTCAGTAGAACACATATGACGGTGAAAGTAGAGTCAGAGACGCTTGTGTGCAGGGTTGAATGTTGAAATTGGGAGTCCTCGCCATAGCCTGAAATGCAGGGAATGCAATTATTGAACTGAGAAGCCTACTATGAAATTTTCAGGCAAAAATATTAAGCTGCCTCCTGGTTTCTTCCTGTTATAAAGAGTAAAATTAAAACATAAGATAAACAACAAAGGTGAGGTCTGGGGAGCTGTGCAGAGCTAGAGCTTGTTGGGTTTTAGAATGGCAAATGGTAGAAAACAACTTTAAAGCAAAAGGTCAAATTAACAGCAACGCCAGAAGAACAAGGGCCAGATCTGGGGTGGGGATTGCAAAATCAGTCCTTAATCCTCAGGAAGATCAAAGGGGGGCATCAGAGAGCTGTTCAGTCATAGCAGAGACCCTTTAAGATCAAAGGTGTTCAAAAGGACAGGCAGAAAAGAAGAGAGAGGTGCTGGACTCCCCAAATTTCAGAAAGTGGGCTGCTCAAGCTCCTCATCTGTAAAGTGAGAAAGGAAGGAGAGTTTCACAGGAAGGGTGGGGGTCTTGTGTGGATGTGTTCTTTCTTGAAAGGGGCCTCAGCCTTCCATTGGGCTGTGCTTGGAGCTAGGGACTGTAAGGCATATACACATTTACTCAAAATCCATCCGCCTCCAACCTAGTCCCATTTACAAGGGGACTTCTTTTTATCCCACTTTTCAGGTACTTGTTACAGAAGCATTCAGTTAAAGCACAAAACAATTCTCAACTGGGTAGAGTGGAGGCATAATGTACGTGTACAGAGACATGCATGAGCACATGACTATGCACACACTGTTTGACCCTGAGCAACTGTGAGCACTCACTAGTCCGTGTGAGGTTTGTTGTCTTCACATTGAATACGAGGATTTGTTGTGAATCAGGTTGGAGATAAGGACTAAAGGGACTTTGGGGTAGGGTCGTACATAAACACAGAGATGGAACTTACCTTGAGAGCATGAGTGGTTTACAAAAGCCAGGACTTCTCATCCTAGAGCAAAACACAGACATGCAAACCAGAATGAGCAAAGCTGAAGACTGGTTCATGCACACATCAGCACTGCCTTGCCCTGTGATTGGCTGCACGGTGACAACAGTATGTGAGCTACAAATCAGCTCCCTTCCTTTTGCCTTCAGAATCTCCCACTAGGGTCCTGCCTAGAGCCTCACCTGGCTAGACTGTAGGGCTCCTCAGCAAAGGTAATTCTGAAGCCGTGTTATTCAATCTAGACAAGCTGACACATTCTAGAGCTCCCAGAAGAAAAGTGGCTTCTTGGTTTGTTGTTTTCCTGATATAATAAAGAACTCAGCAGAAGACAGTTTCTGTTGGAGAACAAAACTGAGGAATACTATGACTTTAACCACAGCATGAGAAACAGTAAACACAGACTCATCTGGACCAGACTATAAAGCGATGCAGAATCAAGGTTCATGTCCTCTAGAAGGAATTCTGACTTAGTCTCGGGAACTAATGGGGTGAACCGAAATGATTCCATCTTCCTCCAGAATAAGTGATAGTCAGAAGAGTTTGTTTGGAATAACTAGATAAAAGGAGGAATATCCAATAAATACCTTTAAGTTAGAATGAGAGGTCATCTTGGGGCAAAATTAGAGCCATGGTAATACTTTGTATATCCCCACACTGAATATTCAATACCAACAATGTAATGCTCATAACAAAGGACTATAAACATGTTATAAATGAATGGATTAGAAATAAGATCCAACCCAAGTAACTCTGAAGTGTGGTACCTTTTACTGTGTGCTGTAGCCTAGAGGCAGAAAACCCTGTCCGCAATCATTGTGGCCAGGTGAACTCCTTTCCAAGGGAATAAGCACTCCAGATTCCGAAACTACCCTCATATAAACCATAGGCTTAAGCAAATGAGCAAACCTGCTTGGAATAATGTGAACCAGAGTCTTCTCTGATGGGGAAAAGAATTACAAGCAAGGAGAGCAGGTGAGACATATGTGTGACACTGTGGTATCTACTGAGAATCAGAGATAAGTGTGTGATGTGTGCTGGCAAGTCCACCCAGATAGGTCTGTGTGTGTGTGTGTGTGTGTGTGTGTGTGTATGTAAGGTCTTTGCATGCTTACACTCATGTTTTGCTCCGTTTCCTGAGATGGCACAGAAATAATGCACACGTGGTACCTGGGTTCTGCTTCTTTGATGTAGTTCTCTGATAAGAGGAACCAAGGCTGGGGAAAGTTTAAGAGTAGCGGGGCCTCCACAAGGAAGCCTCTCCCATAAGACCATGTTCAAAAGCTGATGGAGACATGGCAAGAGGGCGCAGAAGTGTGCTGGTCAAATATTGAATGACTTTTAAAGAAAATTCAGAAACATGAGCTATAATCCACAGAATAAAATAAATATCAGCAAGTCCATTTATGAATAAATAAATAAAGGAAAAACCATATTAGAGTTTAGTTCTAATTAACACACGTAGAATGATTCCTGTTGGTTAAATATCATGACAATTAAATTCTGGCAAGGCCCATAATGGGCATTAGAACTGCTAGCTGAAAACCATGATTAAAACAAATCAGGATGTTTTATAAAGAACCAAAGTAACTTCTTTACACACGCCCTTCATTACAAGGTGCAAAGCAGAAGCTCCAGGCTGAAGAATATATCATCCTAGCAAAATGATCAGATTGGGCATCACCTGGAGCAAGATGTATTAATGTACTCAATAACAAGGACACAGAATCGGTATTAGCGACTTTTCTCACTGATGCAACTCAATGCCAGAGATGCAGCAACTTAAGGGAACAGTGTATTTCAGCTCCTGGCCCAACAGTGGACCTGCCCACCATGGTGTGGAGGGTGTGGAGGAGCTGCAACCGGCTGTGTGGTGGGAGTGTGAGCCCGCTTGCTCATACCTCAGGAAACCAGGAAACAGAAACGGGGAAGTAGCCAGGCCAGGCTAGAAATCTAAAGGACAACCCCTGGTAACCCACATATTTTTAGATGGGCCCCATTTCCCAAGCTTTTACAGCTTCCTGAAACATTACCAGTGGCTGGGTACTCAAGCCTGTGAGTTTGTGGGGAACATTTTATATCCAAACCATAACAGTTTCATATCTCTGGCATTTTTGTGAAAAACAAAACAAAAAAGCCACAACTGAATTTATTCAAGTGAGAACATGAGAAAAACCCGAAGTGAGAGACGTTTAAAACCAGCCAGGACTTTCCAGAGTGGATAAAAGTCTTAGGACTCTTCGGAACCATCCAGATGAAGGGAGATGTAACGGCTGAAGACACTGTGGGGCCATGGGTTTGAGTATAGGTCAGAAAGCCTGCATTTCAAAAATGCTGGCAAACTTGAATAAAATATATAGAATACTTAATAGTATAGTAACTGGAGTAATTTGGGAGAAGTTTGGGGAAAGATATGCAGCTATAACATGATGCTGGGATTTTTTATAACTTTTTATAACTGTGAGAATATTTAAAATATTTTAAAGGCTTAAATAATTGGCCAGACGGCAGTATGTGTGAAGCTGAAGAGCCTGGATCAGAGGGAAGGTGATGGCAGAAGAATCATGAAAAGCTGAAGGTAACAGAACATGCTGCACAGCCAATGCCATCTGTCTCAACACTGGGTGCCCATGTTATAGTTCTCGTGATTAGTAAAACATAGTTCATATTGTGCATTGATCATCCACGCTGACTTTCTCATTTTCTTTATTTTTATAGGTAGAAATATAAAGATAAAAATAGGTACCTCAAAGCTGGAACGATGACTCAGCATTTAAAAGCACTTTTCCTAAGGACCCAACACCCACATACAGCTCACAACCATCTATATAACTCTGGTCCCAGGGGCTCTACCATTCTTTTCTGGCTCCCACAGGCACTGTACATACAAGGGGCGCCATTATGCATACAGGCAAAATTCCCATACATGTAAAAATAAATATTGTAAAAGGTACCTCTTTTCAGTTAGATACAAATTGAATATTCCCAGAAGTTTGGGAAAATTAGTCACTTAGAGACCCCTTGGTTTTATTATTTTTAAGTAAGAAGCTGGTAACTATGCAGCATTTCATAGCCCCAAATGCTGTAATAACAGGGCTAATCCCTGTGAGATTGAACACTGGAATGCTGATGTATAAGCAGAGTACCAACACCAAGGTATTCTGTGAAGTCAGATAAAACTTTAAAGTATGGGCATATCTGGTAACAGAAGGTATAATCCAAGTTTAAGTCAGAGCACAGAGAGCAAAAGCCCTTGCAAAGTGTGCTTTGGAGATAAGAATGGGAATTCTCCAATTTAAATTGTCAAGGGAATGTTTAAGCAGGAGTGTAGCTGGGGTTTGGATTGATATCCGAGAATACATTTGTCTTCTATCCTGTTAAGTCTGCAAATACCCAAGTATTTCTGAACAATGCAGATTGAAAACTGGAAATATAGCAGAGGATTTAGAGCAACGTGTGCCATCCAGTTAGGCAATTTGTCAACATTCCTTGGATGAATGAGCAACTAGATGTTTGTTGGCTCTTAGACATTTCAGAGTGCCACTTGGGCATTGAAGCCTTGGCCAAACCTGGAAATATTAATTCAATTCTCCCCTTGGGTGTTAGTGGACCCAGCATGTTTATTTTACAGCAGAAGAAATGAAGCTCATTTGGTTATGATGATGTCCCCCAGCATCAGCATCAGCTGGTGTTCTGGGTGTGAAGTGCATTTGGTTATGGTGATGTCCCTCAGCATCAGCATCTCCCGGTGTTCTGGATCAAACCAATCTGAGTTATGGCCCCAAGAAAATAAATGTATCAGGATTTCTTGTCAAGGATATGGACATGTAAGACTATTTTCTGTAAGAAAAATACATTTATGACCTTAAGTCTTTTGTTCATGCAGAACTTGTTTTATTAGGTATAAACAGTTTACAGTACAATGATTTCTCAGACAGTCCTTGTTTCTAATCCAGGCATTGGGTAGAAAGCTTCCTCACTGGCTGTCTTTCCTCCCTTCTGCTGTGGGTGAGTGTAAGTCTGTAGGAGAAATGAGGTAAGGGATAAAGGTTTAGTCTTGCTGGGAGTGGAACCATTTGTTTTCAGGTTTTGATGCCATTTCAAAGTATGTTGGCATTCTTTGAGCTCTAAGTAACTTCATTTAATTTTTAAACACATCTTCATGTTGTTGTTGTTGTTGTTTAACCAGGACAAACACAGAACCCCACAGGGTCTTCTGGCATCAGCCTTCATCCTGGGATTATCTGCTTACAAGCTTGTCGTGGCACAACAGCCTTGGCTGTCACTCTAAAGTGACGTCACCACAGCCTCTAGCTGTCGCTCTACATTGTCCTTTGTCCAACCTCTAGGCTTCTTTTGGCCTTCTTCATGTCCTCTGTCCTTCCCCTTTGGGCATTCAGATTCAGGGAAGCTTGCAACACTCCTGCCACTCCATCCTGGCCACTCTGATTATTTCACCTGTGAACCTTTTTCCTGAAGGACATTGGCACAGGAGCTAAATAGGCACAGTTCACGCTGGACAACAGAAGCATTCACCAAGCTTCTTTGGTCATGATAGCATCAGGGACTCCTCTGTGTAGGCCATTTATTTATTAACTCTCACCTAGCACCAAGAAATACATCAGAAGACAAATGAAATGAGAATCTCAATGTATCCTTCCCTACCTTCAGATGTGGGATCACTGTGGGGGAGGGACAAGGGACAAGAGTAAACGGGGTGTACTTCACCACACTGCTTTATTCAAATATCTTTGATCATACATTACAGAAGCATCAATAGTCTTGAAATTAAGTGCCAAAAATTGAGTCATTAATCTCCAGTCCCATTGAAGAACATCTGGACAGCAATCCTTCTTCTAGGATGCAGTGAGGAGGATGAGGCCTTCATCTCAAGATGCCCTGTGGAGCAGACATGGGAAGCTGAAAGGGCAAACTGGTATCTCAGCTCAATTCCCTGATAATTGAACATATTTTATATCTAATGTACTTCTAAGGACAATCTGCCCACTCACAGTCCTACTAGAGGTACTCACATGAAGATGTGTTTAAAAATTAAATTATAAAGGAATATGGGGTCAGGTACACACTGGCCAAGCACCGTCTGTTGTTGAGGAATCAGTGACTCATGCCACCTGCACTCCACTCTCTACTCTACTGTGTCACATGTACCCCTCCTCCTCTTCTTCTCCTGGATCCTCCCCCCATAGAATATAAAGTTGGTCTCTCCGGAATGTCATTCCCAAGCATCTTTCTCTTCCTGGATAACCAGCACTCAATACTTTCTGTTTTGAGTTATTAAGTAATTATCCCACAATTGCTGGATATACTTTTCCCTGTTAGAAAACCATAACACTTGAACGTAGTGGTCATAACAGAATCTGTTGAGAATCTGCATGGGTGCTTAATATATGGTAGATATTTAATAGTGGTTCATAAGTATTCTCCATTGGTATGAAAAATACAGAAATTCAAGCATAGTTGTAAATTATTTTCTAAGATTTATAACAGTTTTGAGGCATGAAAGGATTCTGAGAAACAAAGAAGAAATGAAGTTGATTTTTCTAAATTTGTATAAGATGATTTATAATGGAATACTGGTCATGAATATGAGGAATTAATAGGAGTGCCAAGTAAGTGCAGGGCCTCCTCTGTGCATCTGCCATGGCTGCTTCCCAGGGGGACGTACCATTTCAGAGTCAGTTATTCTTCCTCTTCTGGGTTCCCTTCGGATGACACAAGTGTAAAACTTTAATTAAGAAACAAAGGAATGGGTGAATAGGAGTACGCGGGCTTGGAGAAATGGTTCAGTGGGTAGCATGCGGCCAAGCTTGATGAAGTCTAATAATGAATTTCTAGCTTATTAAATGTGTATGCAAAGACGCACAAGCCTGTGACCCCAGCATTGGTAAGTGGAGACACGTGGATCCCAGGAACTGGCAGAAATGGTAAAAAGTGGGTTCGGTGAGTGATCCTGTCTTAAGGGAATAAGGCAAAGGGAGGAGCCTGATTGCTTCATTTTCCACATGTACACAGGCACTCAGAAGGGTGTGTGTGTGTGTGTGTGTGCACATGCGCGTGCACACACATCCACACACATCAATATTACCAATACCACCAACCCCACTAATGACAACAAGGAAATCAAGAGTACAATATGAATACAGAAATCAGAGGAATGGGGCCATTTACTATAACTACTAACCATAAAAATAATTATTTACCAGAATCATGTTAGTGGATGAAGATAAATGTTCCAAGCCTTCCACTGGATAAAACAAAATTACCTTCATCTGCTGATGTAGAATTAAAGAATTCTCTGGTTTTCTTATTCCATTGTTTTCTTTCTTTAGCCAACCAACAAGACGTTGATTTGTTCTTTCCTGCCCACCATTCATGTATCCAGCAAACGTTTATGAGCCACTTAGCATGCTCTAGGTAGTGAGGCTCCAGTGGCCCCCATCATCATTTCCAGGATCCACACATTTGGGGCTGGCTGGATGACTCAGTGAGTGAATGTGTTCGCCACCAAGCCTGACAGGGTGGATTCAGCCCCTGGAGCCCACATAGTGGAAGAGAGAACTGACATTCACAAGTCGCACGAACACGCACACGAAACAAGCAAAAACAATTAAAAAATCTAAGACACCTGAGTTTCTATTTCTAGTTAGGATTTGATTTCCTTATAAGCAGACACTGTCAAATCAAGTAAGAACATTTTGGGGGCAACTCAGAAGCCCCCTAAAGTGACTCTATTTTAGAAACATTTTCAAAAATCATTTTTCCCATAAACACGTTTGAAAAATTTTAAAGGGAATTGGATTTTCTGAACATCTGAGAAATTTATTTAAGTTTTAAATTCCTCTTTGCCTTTTCCCTTGGGGTTGAGGAGGTACTTGTGGTTTATATTGAAAGAAGGAGCTGAGTGATTGGCACCTACAGAGGTGACTGCCCCACGCCAGGCTCTGCAAGAGGAGGGCGGAGCTGAACAACATGTGACTCACGGAGCCAAACTCGGGAGCTGCATTTTAATAGCAGTACTTAGAAGACAGATAAACACAGCGGCCTCCAAGGGAAGTGATCCTTTCTGGATATCATCTGACCACAAGTGTAAGACCAGAGCATCCACTGAGCTGCTGACAGGTGGAGGTCAATAAGTATTTATTCCAGAAACATGCCCAGTTCCCACAGCAGCCCTGTTCTGTTAGGCTGCTCTGCTAGGCAAGTAGAAATGTTAGATTCCTCCCTGGAATACAGTTTGTAGGATGGTCTATTATTTTTTAGCATCTTTCAGGAAGATATTAAAGAGACTCTCTGTGCAGACAAATACACCACATAGTAATCCTTCCTCGGCTAACCTGACAAGGCCACACCCTGTGTTCTCTGCTGTCAGACCGACATTTGAGAAGGCTGAAGTTCAGCCAGCACCTCGGATCTTGCCAGCATGCTCTACTCTGGAAATGGTAGCCTCAGAGTATCGTTCTGCTGAGCTGGGATAAAGTTAGTCCATGTTAGGGGTGACTTGATAGCCGGTGTTCACTTTGACAAATGAGTTACAGTCCTGGAGGAAAGAGTAGGCCTCTGTGCTCCACTTCGCAAGCTGTTTGTGAAGACGGGGCGCACAGAAGCAGTCACCGCCCCCTTCCCTTGCTAGCGACAGAGTATAAATGCGTGGCCAGAATCCCCAAATCCAGAAGCTACCCAACAATTAAAATCTCTCTCTCTCTCTTTTTTTTTTTTCTGAAGGCAAGAGATCTTCATGTCTCAGCAATTTTTCATTTCAAAATTGCCTTTGGTCCTTTTTACTCTGTAAGGCCTGGTCAGGATAGTTTAGTTTGTTTAGTAAAGCCCACATTATCGTTTTCCTGCTACAGAGAAAATGTCCTAGTTAATTAACTGCGTCCAGGAAACACATTCATTTCAATTATTTTTGAGATGTGATAAAATAGCAAATCCTCATTTTAAAATTACATGAAAGGCGCCAGACCCGAATGCTAAACCACTTTCAACAAAGCTCACTTCAGTGAATACACGCTGCCGGATGGAGGCTGAGGAATTGATTTCCTTGAATTGATAATCACTTACTAGGTTGCTTCTTGGGGAGTTCTAAGGTATCAAACTATGAGCGTCTCAGTGTGGCTACAACTTCTAAGAATCTTTCACCAAAATCTCAAGAACAAGTATGATGCTTGTGTGTGTCAAGTACTTGTTCATGTGTGTGTGCACATGTTTGTGTAGGGTTAGAGGCTTTTCCTGGGGAGAAGCAACATTTGCACAACTCTACTTGACCCTGACAGGAATACATGCAGATCTAAGTAAGCATTGCACTGAAGTTCTCCTGATGAACCAGTGAGTTTTATTGGCCTTACTAACAGGTAACTCCGATACAGGTAAGAGGCTACTTACAGGAATGAGGATAACTCAGAAGCTGCTGTGTCACCAAAACTCCACCCATATCTGGGTGGCAGCTGGAACTTGAAGTCAGCTCGACAGGCCCACAAATCTCCTCTCAGAAGCTTGGCTGGTGAGCTTCCTCCCCCAGCAGCTGTTTAAATGTCTATAAATCTGTGGAAGGGCCCTAGGGAGTCTTGTATGCGTTCACTTTCGCAGACATAAGACTCTGGAGTCTCACAAGCCGTCATCTCCTGAGTAGTTTTGCTGAGTTCTTAGAAAATAAGAAGACACAGAAATCTCAATTCAGAGGATACTGAAACACGGCAGCATACGCCTGTGCCTGTGAAGGCTAGAGAGAGTTCTGCTTCCTATTTAGGGGGGACAAGGCATCTTACTGAGCCCAGAGCTCATTGCTGGGACTAGGCTGGGGTTGTCCAATGAGCCTTGGGGATCTGCTTATCCATAGCACTGGGATTACAGCAACACCTTTAAGGCTTAATGTTCAATGTAGGTACTGGACATTCAAACTCAAGTTCTCATGTTTGCCCAGCAGCTATGTACAGGCTGAGCCATGCCTCTGGTTTCCAAAGGTGATTCTCTTTTAAATAAAAATGAGAACTTTGTACATGAACAATATATCTATATTGCTTCCACCCCTTGCTCCTTCATCAGACTCCTCCTTGAGTTCCTATTACCTCTTTTCCCCTTCCAACTCTTCCCATTCACACTCACAACTCATTGTCTCTTCATTATTATTGTTCTACACACACATACATACACACACACTCACAAATGCACACACACACATTTATACAACCAACAAAGTCTGTTTAGCACTGCTCATATGTGCACAAGTCCAGAGCTGCCCACTTGGACTTGGACATCTTATGCAAGAGCTCATTCCTGGAAGAATTTAATTTTCCCTCTCTCAGGAGCCATTGATCCCTGGAGTTCTTTATCTGGGATGGGACCCTGTGAAATTACCACTTTCCATGTTATCGTGGTAACTGCTGTTGTCACTATGCTAGCCTTATTCAAGCAATTTATATTGTTGAGATTTCACGGATACATTTTCCTTGTCATACCTAGGAGATACTATCTAGTGGCAAACATCCTGGGCCTCTGGCTCTTACAAGCTCTCTGCCCTCTCTTCCCTGATCTTGTCTCCAAAACCAATATGGTTGGTTACCATTCCATTGGTAGCCTTTCAAAACATGCAGGTAAGACCCTACTGCTGAAGAAAATGCACATTTCAGAGATAGAACTTGGAGGAATCAAAATGGAACTGACCTAAAAGCCTCCACCCCGAGGACTGACCCTCATAGCATACAAAGGTCTCAGCAATCTGCCAGTGACCAATGGAGAGGAGCAATCAATAGTCCTACCAAACTGTAGAGCCAATAAACCATAGCAATGACCCAGGAACAGCAAGATCTACTCAGTGCTGCAATAGTGAGACTTTTATTTTAGAGGTAACCAATAGTTCTCTAATTTGACACAAAATTCAGTAGAATTTGTGCCTGGTACTGAAGCATGATTAATAAAAACTCAGAAACAGAAATTGGGGTTCAACCTGAAGGTCAGAAAAGCAAAGCAGCCAGTCACTGGCTCTTAATTCTACCTCAGGGCAAAATGGCAATACTGCCTCCAGGAGTCTCAGAATAAGACTGAGACTGTGAACTGTCTCCTCCCGTCTTATATTCTTCTCTAGTTCTGGGAATAAGGACATGACCTACTACCGCCCGGTTTCTGTGGCAAGCTAGTGTGGCTACTGGGATTAAAGTGGTGTGTCACCACTGCCTGGTCTGTAAGACTGGCCAGTGTGACTATTTTACTTTTCTGGTCCTCAGGCAAATTTTATTTATGAAAATACAAATGAAATGCCACTCCATTGTACCGTAAATCTTACCAACTACCCACAGTTGGAGAGGTCACAGACCCAAGAAGAGAACCTAGTGCTTCCATTTTTCCAAACCAATATAATTTCTAACTGTGGTCTAAATACTCTTTGTACCCATAGGTAAGGATAGCTCTCACCCTTCATCAAGGAAGCTTCTTTTTGCACCAAATGGAGACCATTACAGAGATCCACAACTAAGCGATGCAGAGAATATGAGACTGTGGGTACCCAATCCCAACTGAGGCAGCTGCTATTCATGCTACTCAACACCTAATTAGCATGCGATGTTGACTTACCCTCCTCATCTTATTGAATAGGAAGTATTTTAGTTTTCCTTCAACCTCGTCTTCTCTTTTGTGAGATATCTGAGAACAAAAGAATAGTGCTCTGCAAGTTCAGGGGAAGAAGAATTTTTGAATAATAATTTTTTACATATAAATTGCTATGATATATATAACGATGGGAAGATTACAAGTTTGTCAGAAATTGTAAGCAAGGCAAAGTTTTTGGAAAGCTCTTCCAATACCTCAAATCATTTCAACTACTTTGTAACGAGTCAAAGTTCAATAATCAGCTGTTTCAAATGATGCCGAAAGAGCCACCGCTCCCAGGCACAGGGACCTCAGTTACAGAGAAGGAGAGGCCAACACCAAGCCTGTCTTTGCTGAGTGTCAGTCTAGCTTAATGCCAGAGAAAATCTGGGAAAGCATCAAGTTCAGAAGACAGTTGTGATGTCTAGTTTGTAGAGACGCTGGTGGGACTAGTAGATGTTCAGAGCATTTCAAGCTACTTTCTCATTTCTCTGTCGTAAATTCCCCTCCTGAAACTTTGAGAGAAACTCGTATTCAAGGACAAGGCACTGTGTAAAAACAAGATTTAATTAAGGACCCAGGAGGTGGTGAGGATTTGGCGTTATGCAATCAAATGAAATATTCTTCTGCAGTGTTTTGTTTTCTTAACAAATTACCAAAGTTACTCGGGAACAAATCTAATGGAGAATAAACCCAAGTGATTAAATCAAAGGTGGCAAAGTCTAAGTCTATGACCTTTTCAGAGGGCACCCACGTTTCTGTTGTTTTCTGAATCCATTTCAAGTACAACGAACTTCAAAAATAACACAGAGGGGGCTGGGTGTGGTGGCATTCAGGCGGCAGAAGCAGGTAGATCTCCCTGAATTCTATGTCAGCCTGGTCTACATGGCAAGCTCCTGGACAGCCAGGACTACACAGTAACACCCTGTCTCAAAGGAGGAGGAAGAAGAGCCCAGAGTTGCTAGTACATGCCTGTAATCCCCACTCTTGGGAGACCAAGGCAGGGAGATTTCAAGTTCAGTTCAGCCTGAGCTACATACTTTTTTTTTTTTTTTAAAGTGGAAATTGATTCAGAACAAAATTCAGAGTTCTTCCGAGGGTCGAATCTTGCTAATGTTTGCTAACCCAGCAAACATTACTCTGACTCTAATCTGGACATCTCTTCTGACTTCTGTGTGCATGCAGGCTCCTCCATCAATGCACACATGCAATGCACATATGCCCGCATACATAAATAAATCATATCCTTAAGAAAAAATAGAGCAAAGGGCTAACAGGACTAAAAACTTGGATTTCCCCGCCTGAATGAGAAGGGCTGAGCAGCAGTGCCCCAGTTAGAATTTAGTGTGATAATAGTCCCTGGGAGTGATATACAAATGACAGAGAATATAAGTTAATTTTCGTGGCTGTGTAATAGAGGACTAAAACATTGTTAGGTGAAATATCACAAATTGTCATCTTGCAATATCTAGACTGGAGGTTGGAGACTGTGTGAGGGAGTTCTCTGAAGAAGGCTGGGATGTCAGCTCGCTGTGTTCTACTCTAATAATCCAAAGTCCTCCTCAAGCTCACTCCTGCCAGAGGTGGAGTTCAGTTCTGTGTAACTCAGGACCAAAGCCATTCTAGCCTCTCTGGCTCTCAAAGGGGACAGCTCTTGGCCAGAGATATTATTACCCATAGTGCCTCCGTCACAGTACAGAGACCTTCCTTCACGTCTACTCCTCATGTTTTGAATCTTTCTCATCTGATAACATCTACAGAAACCTCTAGCTTTTATGTGAGGTAATGTGATTAGGGAAGGCCATCCCCAAAATACCTGCATTCTGTCTTTACTGGAGATTGACCCCAGGCCTCCTGTCCGGCAAGCATTCTACCAATGAATACTATTCCCGACCCAAATCCCCTTACTGTAAAGATGAACTTGATTAGTACATTAGTAATCTTAACTGCATTGCAACTACCCCCACTCCTCCTGCCCTCGTCATAGAACACGATCATGGAAGTCACGCTTTACAAAGGTAGTGAGACTGGCTCAGAAATGTCCCTACCACAGCCAGGAGAGGTGATTTGGAGTCCACAGTCAAACAAGGCAGGTGACAAATCATGACAGTCTGTCTCTTAGATCCCTGATGTAGAAGTTTAGGCATTTACAGTTTTGGTTTGAGACCGCCAATAGTGTCTAGCCCTGGCTTAGCTCTACTAAGCTACAGGCACAGTCAGAGAGCTTCTGGCTTACTCTGCATCTCTACTGCAGAGCCTATCACACTGTGAGGCTCAAAAGAGAAGGCGTGGGCAATGAGTAGCCAGTGACTGATTACATACAGCAGCCAAAGGCTTATTTCTCAGTCAAGTAATCAAAATCCCAGGGCTGGTCTCTCTGAGCCATTCTCCTAGAATAAGGCGGGTTAGGGTAGAAAACTGACAGTTAATTTCCAGTTCCCTTTTGATTAATGATATTACTGTATTTATAGAACCCAGAAGCACAATTTTAGGGCATAATTTTCCAAGACGGCTTAGAAAAGAGCCTTTTATTAGTAGAGGCGGTTAAAACGTTTAGCACAAAATATTTTACAGGGGTCTGCTGCTACAGTTAGCAGATTATGATGAGCCTAAGGCAGCATCTGCAAGAGGAGGGAATGTTTTGAAAATCATTCTATCAGTAGCTCTGTTGCTTTCTACATAAAATTAGAATCTGCCCATTCTGGTTTGTGTGTGTGGCTGTGATAAGCACGCAGACTAACAGCAACTCAAGGGAAAGAGTTTAATTGGCTCACAGGTTACAGTTCATCATCCAGGGAAGCCAAGACAGGAACGCCAGGTAGGGGCGTGGAGCAGAAATCATGGAGGAACACTGCTTCCTGGTTTCCTCTCTGGCTTGTCAAGATACCTCCCTGGTAGAATACAAGCCTCACCCCCTATGTAAGGAAGGCACCACCGACAGAGGACTGAGCCCTCTCATATAAACCAGCAACCAAGAAAACATTGCACAGCCATGCCCACAGGCCAGTCTGATGGAGGCAGGTACTCAATTGAGACTCCTTCTTCCTTGGTACATCTAGATTTGTAACAAGTCTGCAGAAAACTATGACAATGACAGTTTTTATTTTTTTTAAAAATGAAGCCTTCATTAGAAAACAAAAGATGGTCCATGATCCTATAAATTAAAAGTGATCATATTCTGAAAGATGTCTGTGCATTTAGCTTCTGTCACCTCAGCTGGTGACACACCAGTCCATGCACAAACAGCTCTATGTAGACAACACACAGTTCTGGGGCTTCCCTGCTTTATTTTAAACTACATCACAGGCATCTTTTTCATACCAATAAATGTAAATAGGAATTATCATTCGCGGAGCTGCATGGTGCCTTCTACCGTGTTGTTCACAAGGTATTTTGTTCAGGCAGCCTTTCCTGGGGAACCGCTACTGAATAATTCCCAGTCACCCTAGCAGGACACGCATCATGTTGGCCAGCATTCTGTTATGTCAGCCTTTGAATATTTTATATTTTCCAAATACATTAAATGTATGTTGCTTTATTTGCATATATTTTATATAGTATTATGCATCTTTATGTCTCTGAATTTTAAAATCTCTTTGAAGATGAGTTTATTAAAATGGCTTATAGACATTATTTTCTTTCTCATCCTGCCAAGAAAGGAGCTGTCCACTCTAGAATAAAAATACTTGTCTCTAAATATTCTGTGTAAATAAAGACTTAAGTTGTCTTACTAATATAAGGAAATCATGTATGTCTGGCTTGACCCCTCCTTTGATATGATCAAGGATGTAAAATTATAATTTGGGAAGAAAAAAGAGCCCTTTCCTCCCTTCCATTACCCTTCTACTGTTTTAAGTCTTGGGCTCCTGCCCCTCCTGGGTTAAGTACCATCTCAGGAGAAAATGAAGTACTTATATATGATGAAATATTATTTAGCCATAAGGAAGAATGGAATCCTGTCATTTGTAGCAAGATTGGTGGAAATGTTGAGAATTATATTCAATGAAATAAACCAGACATGGAAAGGTAAGTAATTCTTGTTTTCTTCTTATGTATGGAAACTTAAAAAAGGAAAGAAAATTCTACCTGTTATGTGGAGTGGATGAAGTACTGAGGAAATGTGTACTATTGGCATGGGCACGGCCATGTCAAATACCCCAGTGCCTATGTCAAATCCCCAATGCCTCATACCCATGCTAGGGTAAACCCTCCCTCACCATGAGGTTCAGAGAAACGGCAAAGCCTTCTTCTAGTTCAAGTATTGGTGTTTGCAAACAATTGACCACTGCATGCACAGGCTAAGAACCACAGCTTCCTCCTCCAGGAAGACTGCAGCTTGAGGCAACTCCCCTGCAGTGACCCTCTGCTGAGAGAGAGCAGCTAAATGCACCTCCTTGCTGCTACACTAGAAACTGGCCTGTTAATTGAGATGAATCAATGCACTAAGTCTTTCTATTTGCATAGTTGGTGCCCATCAAATAAGCACAACCTGCCCAATTCCAGGTTTTCTGTCCTTGTGGTGCCCTTTCTTCATTCTCTGGTCTCCTGAGTCAGGCTTCCAGGACCAAGCCATACACATAGCAGCAAACCTGGATATAAAATGGTGACTAACAGAGCCTGGGAAGGGGTGTGTGTAGATATGGTCAGGCTCAATTTGATCGGTGCATCCCGTGTGCATGCATTGCAGTGTCACACTGAGCACCATCAATATGTGTGCTTAATACGTGTTAATGAGAAACTTTAAGACATTTAAAACATTACTGCATTGCTGTTACAAACTTTTACTGTCACCTTTTCATTAAGAGAAGTCTCAATGTCAGTAGTAAAGGTCAAGAAAGTCCCAGCTTGGACAATTCCAACAAAATCAAGCATAAGATGCCTTCTGTGGGGGCCAGTCTACTCCAGACTAACCCCCTTCTGTGACTATGAAGAGGAACACTGTCTCCAACAAAGACTAACCATCTGCACTCCGGGAAGATGCCGGCTGTCCTACTTAGAGAAGCCGCACACTGCATGTGCAGAGTGGCAATAGGAAATTCAATGTCAGACCACCTTCCGGGATGGTCCCTGAGTGGAAGGTAAAGCTCAAGAAGGGACAGCTTAGGAGTTCTACCTCAGCCTTCTCTTTTTGAGCTATCAGAGTGACCAGGTTTATTGTGTTGCACCATGAAGAGAGGACACAGATAATTTGTAATCTGAACCTTTGGACGTCAGCCAGATCTGACACCTGTGTGAGCGCCAGTTAGTTACATCTGTTTCAACCTGGATTTCCTTGTAACACTCTCATGAGGCTGTTTGAAATCCCCTGAGATCAAAAGTGTAAACTACATCTTGCCACACTGTACTTGAGATTTTTATTGCCATATGTGCTTGTAAATTTCAGAACATTTTGAGAGTGGCAGCATGACATAATTGCCCAAACACAGATGCTCTGACGGAAATGTAGCTCTGTGACTGCTAAGTACCACTAGGAGCTGTCTCTTCATTCCACCCCTTTAGGGCACATCAAAGGTATGTCTCTATGTCCAGAGTGTCAGTGGAGAGTTGCTTTTCATTGGCATAAAGTTTTCTGTTTTCTTTTGGTTCTTGAGATTAGTTAAATTGTAGACTTCAACCAAAAATAATAAATACATGCATTTACCCACAGTAAAATATCTGGAGCCAGTCTTGCGACATAAGTGACAGTTTAATAACAGAAAGAGAAACCTATTCTTGAATCTTACTTGCAGATTAAGTAGCTATCCCTTTCTCATTCCTCTGACAGACAATGCAAGATGAACCACAGCAAAGATGGAGTGGCTACTGCTGATGTGTGTTCTGGAAAGAAATGAGGAAGTGGCTTGGGATGGATGGCACACTTTCCAGAAGGACAGATTCTGCCCTTTGATCCCAGGGGTGAACCTGAGTTCTGTGGCTTGAGAAAATCAAATACTATTTTGGGTGATGATGCGATATAGGGAACCGATGTAGCCCAGTAGTAAAAAGTATGGGTTTTAGTTTCCAAAGGACATGTGCCTGAATATTGGACTACGACTACTTCCTAGCTGTATGATCACATGAAAATGGTTTACCTTATATAGTCAGAGGAGGTAGTGATGAAGAACAGTTGTCAGAGTTATGAGTTAAACAAAACAATATGGACAGCACATGGAGGCTGGCATTGCTTGGCTCTCAGGAGATCACAGCTCTGTCTGTGTCTCTGTTTTCCACAAGCTCATATATATATATATATATATATATATATATATATATATATATATGCAGCCACATCCCTCACGGTGTTTCTCAGGCTCCGCATCCATTCTTCCTCACGTTCATCGCATCTATGTTTTTTTGCTTCTATGGTTTATCTTTTCTAATTCTTTCCTTTGATGTCCAACATTTTCTGACAAATTAAGCGGTCTTTGGACTTCAAAGCCTATTAGATAGGGAGTAGTGGGTATTATTCTTGAGAAATGAGAATTCTTCTAGTAGAATAATGTTTCAGTGTTTTGCAGTATGTATTTTGTTTAACAAGCTGATGGGAGGCGTTTATCTTCTGTCCAAATATACAATCTTTACATGTTCCAAACTTCATTTCTAAAAAAGTTCATCAGTCTTAAAATGTTTTTAATTAATGAAATGAATACATTTTTAATATGGAAAGGTAATCCAATCATTACCATTAACACATATATGTAGTGGGTTTTAATGCCAGATTCTATATAGAATTTGATATTTCATGCAATCTGATGCATTCATATGACACAGGGTTTTCTATTACAATTATTTTTAGCCTAAACTTAGGAACGCTGACGTCTCTAACAGTTGTAGATCCAAAGAGCAAACTGTCACTGGCGTCCCACAAACACTGGTGCTAGACCGTAACATCTAATTACACCATCTAACTAATTAACTTACGCTTTTTCTGCACCAAAGAACTATCAAACACGATGTCCCCCCCCCAGGACACACCTCTTTCAAATTCCAACTTCTCATAAGCATCTTTTGGACATTTCTACAAAGTACTCAATTTCTCATCAAGATCTTCTGGAAGTAAATAGATGTTTACATCTTAAAATGAGCCAGTAGGGTAGTAAGTTTGCCACTGGGTGTCCAGTCTCATCCCTGTAGGAGCTACTGCTACTGCATATAGTAGACGGACTGTAATAGTATGAATTTAGAATAACAAATGGCCAATAGACTCTAAAGGTTTCCCTGCTGGCTAAATTTGATATTTGTGCTAATAAAAATAAATCACACTGCCTTTTACATATATATTTAAAGATCAGTTTCTAAAGGCATGAAAAGTCTGAAGGCAATGACAGCTTTGGCATTTAATTAAAACTATAAATTGTTCGGGGAAGTAGCTGTTTCAAGGGAAAGCAGACGACCTGGAGAAAAGTACGCCACCCTTTCAGTTGTGACTTTCACCTGTGTGTCATCAACGTTCAGCTAATTGAGACTGCTTCTTTGATTCCCCCTTTCAAGCGGTGGGATTGTAAGAATCCATTTCCCGTGATCTCTCCATATGAGGCGGATGTCTGCTGTTGGTTTTAATGCCATGAGGTGAATCGCAGTCAAAAGGAAACGGTTCTGCTAGTGGAAGCAAGAAATAGTCTGTGCTGGTTGTTTGGTTGCCATGCTGATGCATCTGCTATGTGCAAAATGGCAGCAGGATCATTGAGGAAATTCAATATCCTCCCAGCGAGAAGCCGAATGAGATGGCTTATTTTGGGAACATTCTGACATGAGGATGTGTGTGTTCTTGGAACATCCTCAGAGAGCCTTTTATTGAACTTTCTCTTGATTAAAGGGACAGCTGATACGGATACATAGAGAATGAGAAGCTGCCTTTATTATTGTCAATATTTCTCTTACTGCCAGGAAGGTATTTTATTGCTAAGCATTTGCTGATCATCTGTTTTGAGCAGCACACGTTTGGTCCTTGAAGGCTGGGTACTTTGCAGGGAAACTGCCTACAGCACTGTTCACAATGGTCCACATAGACAACAGGCTTCGGAAGGAGCTCCGGCACTGTACCTAATATGTCACTTACATCCTTCATGTTTTAAGATCTGTATTTTTGGTACTTGTATCCTAGCTCACTAAATGTTTTCAATAATGAAAATTTAAAAATTAAGCTCCAATGTCATTGTGTGTTGTTAGCCAGAATATTTAGGTGGTAGCAAATAACAGCCTATTAACTGTTATTATCAATCACGCGTGGCATTTGTTAGGATGTAGTATCATGATTTGTGGTTTTTCTTCCCTTGAATTATGCTCTTTCCTTTAAGTGTAATTTCTGTTCAGGACTAGGGTTTGCTGCTCACGTAACTTGCTTTGCTAATGAGAGTCAGGATGGTCGGGACAATCATCTGGGGTGACAGATGACAGTGGTGATATATCGAAAGTCAATGCTGCCTCTACCGTCCTACTTCCCAGGGCTTCATGCCTGTGTTGCTTTTGGATTCAGTAAGCATCTCACTAACCTTGTGGAATAATAAAATCAAGATCAATAGTAATCATAGAACTATTAAATGATAAAATAGTGGTTGTCGGCTTGCAACGGTGAGTAATGACTAACGGGTCGAGCCGTGCTGGGGAAGCTGCGGGCAGCTTTTCCCAGTGTGTTGTAGGTTGAACACGCCTAATGAACACCAAGGACTCCAACAGTTGCTATCTCTTTGAGTGAACTCTCTAAAAAGCAATAAACTTTTAAAAATAAAAACTAATGAAACCATGTTTTAATAAATATTTGTGGACATTTTAGTATTTATTATAAAATAAAAATAAAGTAAAATAAATAATAAAAAGTTTTTAAATGAAAATCTTTTTTTTTCTTCTTTCTAGTCTGGCACACATTAAACCTTTCTGAGATCAGATTTCACTCCTTTTGGTTAATTATGGGTACTAATTCATTTCCTTCCCTAAATTAAAATAACTACCGAAATAATATTTCTAAATTAAAGCTACCGAAATAATATTTCTTTGCACCTTGCAGTTGTTTAGAACAAAGTCATTCTAATAGTTTCCACGTATTAGCTAAGAAGGCTGAGATGAGAGAGACTGCTTCTCTGAACTATGCCAATGAGCTCACTGTGGCTCAACACGGCTAACACTTTCAGAGCTCTGGAACATTCTCTGTAGTGAGAGATGCTGGCCAGTCATCTTTTCTACCTCTCTTAGCTTAGATTCACTTTGAGTCCTGAAGTGGTATCACCTAGGCCAAGGGTTCTCATCCTGCAGGTCACGACCCATTGGAGTGAACAAGCCTTTCACAGGGGTGGCCTGAAGCCGTCAGAAAACACTGATATTTACATTTTGATTCATGACATTAACAAAATTACAGTTATGAAGTAGCAATGAAAATAATTTTTATGGCTAGGATTCATCACAACATGAGGGGCTGTATTAAAGGCTTGCAGCATTGGGAAAGTTGGGAACTCACTGTCCCAAGTTAAGGATACAGGGCGTGACCTCCATGTTAAAGACGTGACTTGTCAGCTGTCTTCAGACTCCAGAGCTTCAAGCTGAGCTCTCTTCCCACTGCTCAGTCGGCTGGTGTGAGCATCTTTATAACATCACTCTTCTCCCTGAACTTCAGACATTGTCTTCATGGTATGCCCAAGAGACAGGATCTCGCCCATTCAGTCTGAAGATTTGGTAGAGGTAAAAAGTCTCCTTAGTGCTTGGCTGCTTTGCTTTTCTGATCTTCACCTTGAACCCCAATGTCTGTCTCTAGGTTTTTATTATTCATGCTCCGTTTATGATACCAGGTACTAAATTACATCATTTCTGAGCATCATGGCTTCCTCAGCTGCTGCTACCTGTTGCTGTGAATATCATCCTTATAGCTGGCAGGCATGTCCTAGTTCATAACCAAAGACATTTGCTTCATGTAGATGCCACAAGTCAGCAAGTCAGCAGAGATGGTTTGAAAACACTGTTCACTGCTGCCTCATAGACAATCACAACCTGCCCTGTGTACTAGAATCTTGTGTCAATGCTCTTAACAGACAGTAACTGCAGGCTTTGACACTGTGCCTTTAGCACTGAGTTCTTGAAGAAAGTCCCTGGTTTTATCCTTTTTTATAGACAGACTGTTGAAGTGGGTATAAAAGATAGGGGCTGGAAAATCTGTCTTTAGAAATGTATTACCTAGTTATGTAGAAACGATTATATTAGATGTTCCCTATCATTTAATAACATGTTGTTAACTAAAAGATGTGTCAACTATGATAAATTAGCATATCTATACTTATTGTGTTTATCACTACCCAGATGGAAAGGCCTTTAAAACCAGTTACTTTGGGCCAGAGGGTGGTGGCGCACGCCTTTAATCCCAGCACTTGGGAGGCAGAGGCAGGCGGATCTCTGTGAGTTCGAGACCAGCCTGGTCTACAAGAGCTAGTTCCAGACAGGCTCCAAAACCACAGAGAAATCCTGTCTCGAAAAACCAAAAAAAAAAAAAAAAAAAAAAAAAAAAACAGTTACTTTGGAAAGTATGTTTCCCTGTCCACCCTGAGTATACCCAGTCTCCCTTAGTAAGCATTTGAATGCATCATGTCGAGTATTTATTTTTTAAAGTATTGGTGTAACATAAAGATTATATATGTGTCAATACTCTATTATATTATATAGTCCCTGACTATATAAGCAACTGAAAAATATAAAGTATATACAGATTCTGTGAAAATGGTATCCTTTGCTGGACTGTGGTTAGATCTTCCTCAGTGTATTTCAGCCTTCCCCACTGAATGTTGGTCACATAACTTAAGTGAAATTGATCCTACTGATAATTCTAAAGCTGAATTCTGTGGGTCTTTCCCCCACCTATATATATATTTGGGGTAGGCATATATTTCAGGTTAAAGACAATGAACATTGACCTAGTGGTAGGGTTCTAGCTATTTCAGATTGCCAGATTAGAATACAATATAAGGCTTCAGTTCTAAGATTATGGGAGACAATCTTCTCTCCATCTTGGGCTATGAACAAAATCACTTCTAGTCCTAGACACTGCTAGAAGCTAGCTGCTAGCCCTGAGGAACCCAAGCCTTCAGAATAAGACACTGTTCTTCTCAGAACAGCAGCATGGAACAATGCTGCTTGATCATAACTTCAACAAGGCCTAGAAAACCTAAGCATTTTTAATGCCTGAGCCTTCCAGCTATGTGATTAGGCAAATTTCTTTGTGAGTTACTTACCATTAGCTGTCTTTTCTGTTACTTGTGAATTACAAGCATCATTCATGGTACACAAGTCCATTACAGACAGCATCTTTGTCCATCTGGCTGTGAGCCACGAGAAAACTCTGGAAGGAAAGATGACTTTTCTGAGGCTTCTTGGGTTTCCCTACTGTTAACGAGTTTGTCTTTACTTATCCGACACTAGATTCTCTACTGAAAGTTCATGGAAATTATCAAAGTGCACTATTTGGAGATATTAACATTGAATTATTCAGCTAATGAATCTCCGAGACACTTACTAAAGGCATAATTAGGGAACAAGGTTTCTACAGAGACTGAAGTAGCAAAGCATTGGAGATTTAAACAGTATCGCAGCAGGAACAACCTGGAGGATGTCTTCATAAAGTGTTTCCAAGTACCTTTCAGACTCACGAAGGTTTTGTTTGGGGGATTTTTTTTTTTGTTTTCTTTGTGTGTGTGTGTGTGTGTGTGTGTGTGTAGTTATGTAGGTAGGTCAGTCTTGCAAGGTTGGGGACCATCTCAGACAGAGTGGCCCATTAGGCTAAAAAAAAAATGACATCAGAATCATAAGTCTTCACCCCCTCCCCCTTTGTCATTGGCTAGCTCTTTAGGGAGGTACAGTCTTTCCTGTATGTTCCTT
The DNA here is from genome assembly GCF_950005125.1 of Chionomys nivalis. NCBI lineage: Eukaryota > Metazoa > Chordata > Mammalia > Rodentia > Cricetidae > Chionomys > Chionomys nivalis. The sequence goes on along the minus strand of NC_080099.1, from coordinate 27,205,033 downwards.
GCTTTTTTTTTTCCACCTCATCCCTTTTCGTCATGAACACTTAGTTACATAACACACTGCCTCTCCCATTCTGGGATAAACTTTTGGTTCGATTAAACAAGAGAGTAGCCAACAGACTCTGACAAGCAGGTGTCGGTGTGGGGGCAGGGTGCTCTGTGCCTCCTGCTCCTCTCCAACCTAAAGCCAACAGAAGGCTAATGAGGGTTCGGAGTGCACAGAACCAAGCCTCCTGGGTCAGAGCACTGTTCAGGGAGCCGGCAAGATGAGGCAGGTGAGGAGTTGACAAAGGGCATGCTAGTGGACTCTGTGGAGCAAGAGGAACGTGCAAGATGAACTCTTCTTTTATACAGATTTTGAATTAATTAACACAAGAAGATATGAGGTCAAGAGAGTAGTGCATGCCTGTGCCCCTGATGCTGGGACTGATGGAGTCCCAGGTCTGTTTACCTCCCCTACTCCATGCTCCAAATCATGTCACCTCCTGGTCCTGTTCTTCGCCCATTATTTTATGATCTTTCTAGTGCTTTTCCCTTTCTGAATGACTCAGTCTATAGGTATGCACTTGCCTCTATCAAGAAAAGTAAGGACTTCTGGATGGTAGCAACTTTGTCTTGCATAAACCCCTAGAAAACTAGCCCAGGTCCACGAATCGGTGCCAGTCCCATCCAGGGCCTCTGGACTTTCAAAACAAAAAGAGAACAAACGACTGTTAATCTAGGACTTCAAGAGTTTGGAGGCTTCAGATTCCGTCCTTGGATTCAGCGATGAACGCCGCCGTTCGCATGAGTGCGTGTGGTCGTCTTCTCCTGTTTTCTCTTAGCTTGTGTGATGAGGACCAGGTACCTGAACTTATTATCCCTGTAAAGCTACAGCATAGGGCATGAGGAAAAGATTATCGCTAGGGGCTTCTAACAACCAAGGCTCGCTTCAGTGCAGGGGCAGGGGTGGATGAACTCGCCTTCTCTGCCACAAACAAACCACACAGGGAAGGTTTACATCTTTGTTCCATAATAAAGGCTTTTATGTTTATTGTTGTTTTCTCCAGGCAAAGAGTTTAGGAACAAAATGGGTAGAGAAAAGTCTCTTCTCACACAGATAAACATTCCTCTCTATGAAAACAGATGGGAGCCTGGAGGTAATTAGACCCACTGTGTCAAGCAATCAGCTTCATGGGGAAGAGGGCCAAACAATGCTGACAAGGGAGCCAGCTCTCACCGGGACAGACAGTAAGCCTTTTAGTCAGTGGGCGATGTCTCCATTGTGCTGGCACGCATCTGGTCCTCTTTATGGGCTGTCACTCTGGTTTCTCTATCATATTTCCCTCCTCCCTCATCCTCCCCAAACACAAATACACGGACCTGAGTGCAGCCTCCAATCTCTAGACATGCCGTGAACATCACGAGAACTCGGAGAACATCTCCAGAACTGTTTCTAGAAATGGGACCACTCTGCAGGATTCTACCTATACAGGAGGTACCCCTCGAACAACTTCGGTGTGCGCCTTTCCTAGTTACTCCTACCTCTGCTGAGTGAGAACATACCTGGAATCCCAAACCCACTTTATTTATTTATGTTATAACAAGCTGGTTGTTGCTAGCTGACTGAGTCATCAGCTCTATGAGAGCTAGGGCAGGCCTGATTTTGTTCACAGTACCGCTACGTACAGCACACAGGGCTTTCAGTAAATATTTGGTAAATAACAAGTAAACAAATGAAAGATGAATGGCCACATGAGTGTAGCAGACTCCAAAGACTGCTACTGTAATATTCCTATTATAAAATAGAGTGTCAATGTCACCTCATCAAAATTTATTCTTGCTCGGCCTTGCTATTTTCTCAACCATTACTTTGTTCCTTCCCACCTGTCTTTTCGGTCCCTATTAAAACCGACTCATTTAACTCTAATTGGCAATAGTATATATGAAGCATATGTACTCCACAAGCACCTGTGCACACATATGTGAGTTCTGATTGCCAGAAAAGATACATATTTGAGGGCCAGCAAGATGGTCCAGTGGTTAAAGGTGCTTGCTGCCAACTCTGACATCCTGAGTTTGATCCCCTGGGCCCGTGATGGTAGAAGGAGAGAACTGAGTCTTGCAAGTTGTCCTCTGACCTGACCATGGCATGTGCTCATTCTTCTCCCACAGCTTAAAGTATTTTTTTAAAAAAACAAGAAAAAGAATAGGTATTTGACAGGCTATGAGGTAAGATTATATATGTATATATATCATATTCATATATATATATCAGTCTTTAACAGTTGTTCTGAGCTTACATTGATTTTGGCTTCAAGCAATAGTAATGATAACAATAGATGTCAGTTATGTCTTTAGACTTCAGAGAAAACGTGGATTTCCTTGAAATGTAGTTCAGATTTTCAAAATAGAAGTATTTTCATGATTTTAACTTAACTATGACAAGGAATATGATTGATCCTATTAGCCTGGCTAGTCTCGAGTTCTGTGTATAAATGTCTTCAGTGAACTCAAGCACTTCTTAACCATCTTGCCACGACCTTCCCGTATAGTGTTCTTTGGAGGAGCAAGAACGTAAAACTCAGGTTTCTTGTCAAGGACTTTTAAAGTTGCTTTGCACTGGCCACATTTTTTTCTGCCTTTCTTTTTGATCAGTGAGATAGATGCATTGAGATTAATAAGCATTATAAATAATTAATGCTCACAGTGCCTCTCACAAGTGACTCTGAGTTGACCCCCCTTTCTAAACTATTAGGGACTATCTACATGTAAGCATCTGCCCATGTCTACAGTGCATGGAAATACAACCCATTCTGTGGGCTTCGATGAGATGGGAGAAGGGAACAGCGGGTTGTTAGCTCTGGAAGACACCCAAACAATTCACATGGTCCCTTTAAAAAGAAGAAAGTCAAAATATGGGGGAAGGTGATGTATTTCTGATTCCCCCAAATGTTGTGAACCAGCTGTTTGTCCTCGACACTCATACACACCCAGTGTTGACTTCTTAGCCGGGCCCACCAAGTGCTCAACTCATTTTACTTTATTCATACCATTAGAAAAACTGTCCTATTAACCTGGTATGTTTTGGTATGAGCTGTGTGAGTAGTTTGTAGGCAGAATATATAGATCAAGACCTCAGGGCTCTTTTGTGGAATCTATCAAAGCAGGAGGTGGGGGCTGCAAACTCCTTGGTGGGAAGGTACAGTGACTGGCTGGGAGAAAGTAACTGCTAACTTCTGAGAAGCAGCGGGAACTGCAGGTACGCTGTGGCAGTGACCTGATGTAGCAGAATGTGCTACCTGCTTCAGCTTGTTAGGAAAGGACCGTGAAGATGCCCCTCAGCCAGATGGGACTCCCTGTGGGAAGGCATGGGGACAGCAGGCCAGCATGGCTTAAGCCAGTCTGTTTCTGAGTGTGTGCCTCTGCCAGACAGCAGAGTGACAACCGCGTCCTTGGCATTACACATCCTCTACTTTGAGTATTAATCCAGTGCTCCTCTTCTGCTTAGGGTAGGTTCGCAGAAATGGTGGCTCTGCGATGGTCCTCCATCTGTTCTCATGCCTGGATGGTTTGTGGGAAGTTTGTAGGGAAGTTAGTGACTTTGTAACTGTTTTTTTTCCATCCAAATTCTTCTTCTTCTCTTCTTCTTCTTCTTCTTCTTCTTCTTCTTCTTCTTCTTCTTCTTCTTCTTCTTCTTCTTCTTCTTCTTCTTCTTCTTCTTCTTCTTCTTCTTTCTCCTCCTCCTCCTCCTCCTCCTCCTCCTCCTCCTCCTCCTCCTCCTCCTCCTCCTCCTTCTTCTTCTTCTTCGTTTTGGGCAGTTAACTGTCCTTACCACAGTCATTGTGGTTGCCTAGCAACAATGGGCAGCAAAGCCGTGCCAGGGATTCCAAATCTCTAAGGAATGAGGTTGGTTGGTGTCTGTCCATGGACAGAGGATCCCAATGGGCTTGGCTTAAGATGGGAGGATGTCACAGTAAGAAAGTTGTAATCCCAGACTTTGAAACCCCAGGGAGATGCAGGTGAGTCTTCAGTTCCTTCTGTCCAAAAATAATCCATGGAAATTTCTGGATGAAGTAACCTTCACTCCAGACTTCAAAGGTAACCTTTCTTTAAAGTCTGGGGGGAAACATCAAAGAAACTTTTTTTCCTTTTCTGAGGAATGACCTTTTTCTATGTCCAACTCTGTCTTCCCAGATGCCAGAGCAAGGCCTGATGTAGGATGTGTTTCAATAAGTGCTCTTGTCAAATGAGTAAAAACGTTCTTCAGGTGCATTTGTCAGAATTAAAACTTGCCCATCCCTAGGATACTGAAGCAGCCAGCCTTCTTTTCAGAAACATAGAGAAACAGCAGTACTCTCCCCACGTTCCAGCTAGGATGCTCACAGATATGCCTGGGTGCTCCTTCTCAACCTGTTTCCTAAGTAGAAATTACCAACCAACTTTGAATACAGGAATGAACATAGAGATGGCCTCTTTCATTGATCTGCAGTCAATCACTGGAAAATTTACATATGGGCTCTCTACGCATAGCTTCTGCTTAGAATTGTCTTTTTTTTTTTTTTTTTTTTTTTTTTGGTTTTTCTAGACAGGGTTTCTCTGTGGTTTTGGAGCCTGTCCTGGAACTAGCTCTGTAAACCAGGCTGGTCTCGAACTCACAGAGATCCGCCTGCCTCTGTCTCCCGAGGGCTGGGATTAAAGGCATGCGCTTTTTATTTTTCGAGACAGGGTTTCTCTGTGTAGCTTTGGAGTCAGTCCTGGAGCTCACTCTGTAGACCAGGCTGGTCTTGAACTCACAGAGATCTGCCTGCCTCTGCCTGGCAAGTGCTGGGATTAAAGGCGTGCGCCACCACTGTCCAGCTTTGTCTTTCAAACCTCGAAGGAGACAATTGTGCCCTTTTTGTGGGAGTTGTCTCCTGAAGGGTAGTTTCCTGTGTGGGGTGTACAACTGTAGCCTTGGCTTCTCCCTCATTTGGCTTTAGACTGTGTCTTCCTTTTAGTGACTGTGAAAAGTGAGCTTTGCTTTTTCACTTTAGACTGAGGTTCCTGACTAGAATGGAGAACTCACTGCATTCCTGTATTTTTATGTAAAAAGTCTTGTTTCAATGTGTAATCTACAAACCTCCAAAGATACACCTCCTCATTTTATTTTCCACTTTGAAACAATAAAACGTAGCAAGCGTTCATTTTCTCTTCATTTCCCTGAAGAAATCACCTAATGGATTGATATTTTGAGGTGCAGACAATTAGCAGGGTGGACAACATGTCCAGTGGTTATCAGCTGTGACACGAACAAGCCAGTGTGAAGCAACAGTGATGCCCAGGGCAGAGCAGGAGCTGCTCTCATTGGCAGGTGCCCTGTGGGCTCTTGTTCTCTTATACAGAGCCAACTGTGGGGTGCAGGGGCCATCAGGGCTTCTGGGGTGAAGATAGGGAAGTGTTCTGCTGCCATCCTCGATCCTCACGCAGGTGGGTTCAATTTAGCAGTTTCTCTTCTGAGCTGATATGAACTGGTCTCCTGATTTTGCTTGCCATTCTCCTTTCCCCTCTTCCCATTCCCTGGAGAGAGACCCTCTCCTGCATTTTTTCAAACCAAATAGGAAACTTGATTCTAACTTCTCTAAACAAAGGAGGGTGAGACCCGGGGTGGCTACAAATCCAAGGACCAGAAAAGCATCTTTCGAGGACCTCCTGTGAGAACGGGGTGATCGCCTGCTGTCCTGATAAACCAGTTGTGCTGAAACCATGGATTCACATAGCCACCAATTACTGCTCCAATTTAAAAAGCATGGAGGAAAAGCCTAGCAATCAGACACGTTGTATTAAATGGAAAGAGATATTTATGCTCCGGTAAGGCATTGAGAAAAAATGAACTACTTCCAGCCTCGCGTGATATCACTAGACTCCATGCCATGCATATTTAATGAAGCTTTTCAGTTTTCTTGTGAATCCTGAAACAAGAAAAAAATGGAGACGAGAACGGACTCAAAAATATATTTGTTAATTCTACCTTGTTTTATCTCAAGGCTAATAGACTTGCTGGAGCTTTGTTTAATTATTATACATGTCTCCGGTGTGTATGCTGAGTTACTATGGTTACTCCGAGGCTATGACTCATGACCTTTAAATGTTATTGTCAGGTGGCCAAGGCTTTCTTGTTTTGAAGTCAGTAGTCTGGTTTCAATGCTTTATGAAATTAGGGTGGGTTTTGTTGTACATGCATGGCTCATCAGAGTAAACCCATTGAGTATGTTCTGCTCAAAAAAGCTTAACATGCTATTGGGTAAATAGAGCTTGGTACTTGCTTCCTATAAAGATGTCACTGAGAAATTAAGAAAACACAGGCACACAATTATATACATCTTTAAATGTAATGAGGGCTATAAGAGAACTATCTAAAAACTGCTTGTGGAACACGAAGGGTCCAAGAGGCTCCTGGAAGAGGGAGTGTTGAGTGTGGTGTAAAGAAGTGACATCCTTCAACAAGACAAGAGAACTCAAACATCTCTTAAGAAGAAATGGTGGAAGCTCGTACTCTGGAATCGTATGATACAGTTCCCAGGCCCCTCAGCTGGCTGAGGCACACTGCTCAAGGATGAGGAGAAATGAAAAGTGAAAATGCCTCCATCCTTAAGTTCATGCAATGCTACGTGTTGATGTTCCCAACGGCTGTAAAGAAGAGGCTACTCTCCACTCTGCCAGATAGGAAACACCCAAATACCATGGTTTACTGGTGTTTGCATCATTCAAGAGAAGTAATTACATTTTGTAGAACTCATGTCTTCTCCCATTAGGTGAAAATTGGATTAATTTCACCCATTAGTCATTGATTGCTTTGTGGACCTTTTTTAAATGGTGCTAATATCTTAGAAATGTTAGACAAGCAAGCAGTAAACATTCACACAAAGGTGAAAATGGAAAAAGATTTACTTCTTAAGGCAGAAACTGAGTAGGCTGGCATTCTAGAGGAAGGCTTGCCAGCTGGCAACTGTGCCATTGAATGTGCTAACAGCCGAAGCCTGTTGAAGTGCTCATCTGCCCATTGATTCTTCCCATCCGTGTTAACCAACCGTTCAGTCTCAGTGACTCATCAATAGGTTAGCACGTGCAAGATGCTAAATTTGATCCCCCAACACTTGAACATGAGAAGTTGCCAAGGACAGAATAACAAAGATAAGAAGAAATGATATCCTATACGTTTAAGGAATATACCCGGTCCATTGTTATGTAGGACACATAATAAGGAAGTAAGCCATGTACAATGTCGGGAAGTGGTGACATCAGCAGGGGACAGTCAAGTGCAGTGAGGTGAGACCTTGACTGTAAATCGGATGCACATGGCCGATCCAGGAAGAAGATGGTATTTGGGCAGAGACAGGAAAGAAAGGGCTATAAGGCACACGGATTTCGAAGGGTGAGAGATGCCTTGGGATCCAGGTGAAGAAAATGTTTCTAAGAAGAGGCGATGAATCGCATGAAAAGCTGTTAAGGTGATTTGCCACAGGAACACAGTGTAGATAGCAACGAGGGCAACTCTGGTGACATGCCACATTACCATGGATTGGTGCCAGGAGAAGCCTGATGGGAGTGGCTTTAGCGAAAGAATATGAAGAAAGGAATTGGGGGCAATGGAAAAAGAATATTTGCATTGAAGAAGGTTAGAAGTATGGAGTAGAAACTCAAGGCTCAAGCTAAAGCAAGTTATACATTTGTAAGCCCTGCGTTAGATGGTCAAGAGAGAGGAGATGAAAGGAAGAGAAGAGAGGAAGGGAGGGGCAACCACCCTGCCTGCTTTCCCACAGGGAGAATGCGCCTTCCTCCCTTTTCTTTTTTTAGTCGAAATAGGAGATTTGCAGGTTTTCAGAACAGATTGTACCGCTGTTCAGTCTGCTTATTCTCAAGGGAGCCTTTAAAGGCTGTTTTATCTTACAAGTAAAGTTTACATTTTGCTACTTTTACTTCCTTCTGAAATGGTCAGAACATTCAGGGGAAAATACTCTCTATTTTTTTTATTTTACATGTTACAGTGTAAAGACCTAGTCAGTGTGATCTCTCTCTCTCTCTCTCTCTCTCTCTCTCTCTCTCTCTCTCTCTCTCTCTCTCTCTCTCTCAATGTGTGTGTGTGTGTGTGTGTGTGGGTGTAGCTGCCCAAAATAAGATTTTGGAATTCTAAACTCCTACTCTCTTTCAGCATGTCATCCAGGTCGGTATGTAGGCCGATGTTTGGAAGTTGTCAGTCAGATACACGGCCACAAACCAGAACATCGGTAAGAAATAAACCTTGCCTGGTTTCTTTTCTGTTAAAAAAAAAAAGTAATTTAATTTAATATTGAAGTTTCTTGATAAAGTTCAGTTTTCATATCTTACTAGTAAATATTTTTAAACAAATGGTAGAATGGTCTTTCCCAAATGGGATACTGAAGGAAAGGGAATGGGACATTTCTGGACAAGCAGATGGGAGGAGAGATGGCAGCTAAAAGGGATGCGGTATGGCCTTTCCCATTTTAACGCATCATTGATGTCACATTGTCTTTGTGGCTCTCCGATAGCTTAAATGTCCTGGGCTATTTCAAGCATGTGTTTATATATGAGGAAGTCCTGAGTTGAGACATGAGATAAATTCAACTGAGCATATTATTTGGTTTAGTTAAGCTTGGGTTTAAAACACATTCAGTTCCAGTTTGGGTCTCGTTTGAAGCTATTGAAATCGCTGTTTCTGGCCTCTGAGGTCTTCCATGGTTTTGTCATATACTGGGTACACTGGCCCTTTCTTCCCCAACCCCATTATGTCACTCTCTGGTCTTTGAATAAATCTAGGTGGTCACTGAGAAGTGGAAGCTGGGTGAGGCTTGGGGTTGGAGGTTAGAATGACGCTATTTTTATGCAAGCGTAAGAGTTTTTCTGAAATTTCCTTCAGTCTCTCCTGGTTCATTTTTAAAACTTTCCAGACTCTACTCAAAGGCCTTCCTCAAACTATCTGAGCTCTGAGTTAGAGAGGGTGGTGTAGTGTAAAACTTCTTAAAACTGGGATTCAAAACATAGATCCAGGTTTAGTTTTCACCTCTAAGCTGTATGACTGCAGCCAATTCCTTTCGTCTCTGTGAGCCTTACCTTTCACCCACAGCACTGATGACAGCGTGGCTTGAGCAGTCAACTTCCGGTGAGATGGGTGGGATATGAAAGCAGCTCGGCAAGGACCTAGAAAACCACGTGTACCGCGGGGGCACATTCTGCTCCTTCAGCCAATAGCCTTTAAGATGCCAGCCCACTTGGGCGTGGTCTCTTATACTGTAAAAGCAGCTGTAAACGTGCCCCGCTCTCTCTTGCTTCTGGCTCCCGCTTCTGACTGCTAGACTCTGTTCCTGTTTGCACAGAGGACAGTGATCTGTAAGTTTTCCCGTTAAGTAAATAATCTTTTTATTATTAATAGTTCTGAACTGGTGTGTGATTGTTTTCTGACTTATGTCATCGTCTGACGCCCCAACACACGAGGATTCTGCCGAACTGACAGCACTCAGCATGCTGCAGTGCAGATCAGGAGGCTGTCTCCTTCCTACCATCTGCGCTCTTAGGACTCTCCCTGTGGTCCTGCTCTCTCTCTAGCACCATGTCTTAGAACAGACAATTCCCTTGAGGGATCCACATCCAGGACATCACCTTTGCACAAGTGGTTAAGTTCATAAAATGCTGACCTCTGTGCCTGGAGAGATGATTCAGTGGTTAAGAACACTTTCTACTATTGTAGAGGACTCTGGTTCAGTTTCCAGCACCCACATGGTGGCTCACAACCATCTGCAGTTCCAAAGAATCTGATGTTCTTTTCTGGACTATATAGGTACCAGGAATGTACATTGTACACAGACATGCATATAGACTCTGCACTCATACACATTAAATAATAGTAAAGGTATCTTTACAAAAACAGAATTAGCACACCTCTATTCTCTAGTGTTATAGTCCCAGACAAACTGAGCCTAGCTCTTAAATTTATAAACCATTGTCAGAAAGAAGGAGGTTGTTAGAAAAAAATGTTAAGTGAAAACCCAACTCAACTCATTAAATGATTTTAATTAAAAATATAGTCTATCTACATTGTCTTTTTCAGCTAGGTAGAAGAAACCTAATAATGAATTTTGATTTTAGTTAATGCAACAGTTTATGAATATATGACCAAAAATGTCTCCCCTATTGCCTTTCTGTTTGAAGGCAACCTCTGAGTCTGAGAAATGGGATACTTCATGGCCCCAATGTCTGTGAACACTGCCCTTCCCTCTAACTGTGTACATCCATCAGTATCTCTTTGGTTAGCATCCACACTAATAAAGACAATGACCACATTAGAATTCTGCCTGGGGCTCCCAATTAAGTTCCCAGAGTTCAGAATCTATTCCTTTCCAATTTAAAGTTGACATGATTGGGATGTCTAGGACTTGGAAGAGCCTGCTCTGCTTTCCTTCCTGTCTTTTTACATCTCTAGAAGGTTACACCTTTAGCTGGAGGAAGTTGGGCTCAGAGACCACAGAGGCCATGGCATATCCAGAGTTACTGCTGCCCCTTCTACTGCAGTGTTCTGTTAAGTCATGGAAAGTTTAGGACAGAATACCTCAGAACACATATGTAGCATGAGGCACAAAAAACACGGGTGACATTCAGATGCATCTATTATGTCATTCGTTTTAGTTTGGGCAGGGAAGAAGGTGGTAAGAAGGATGAAATCTTCCAGTTGTGTGAGGTCCTCTTGGCCATGTAGGCATATCGGCACATACTCTACCTGTCAGTCACACTGACATGGACATGTTGCTCTTCTTTGCTTTTAGGGGACTGTCCTTTCAAAGATTTTAAGTTCCACATCCTTTGGTGAGCCGTGAATTCAGAAAAGTATGGACTCTATTTATTAGTCTCCACAAATCTGTAACCCAGTTTCAGACATCTAAACTACTCTCTGTCGATTATCATTTGAAATGACAGTTGAGGGCTAAGGTGCAGGCCTAGAGCTGGGTGTGCCCCTCATACTGCTACGGCAGCACACGAACAGAGTCCAAGAATCATTGCCATTACAGTGGTGATTTTCTTTTTTATGCTGTTAACTCTTAAGAAATGGTGATTTGGGGAGGCTCAAGGAGCTTACAGGTGTGAACGGTGAAGTAGAATGTGTTCACATTTGATAGGGACATTACAGGACAATTCACTTCTAAGCTACCAGGAGGCCACCATGTATCTCAAACTATTCCTTTGAGCCAGTTAGACAATCAAGATGTTATAGAAAAGCAAGAGAAGAGAAGTAAAATGTCTTTGCTCCATTTTATCACCTGACAGAAAACACCGGAGTATGTAAAATATCTTGTTTGAAGCTGTTTAGGAAATAAGAATTCTATTGTACAGAGGGTTGGCCTAAAAATGATGGAGATTGTTCTCCTCCAGTTAGTCTTGAGAATCCTGGCAGTGGGGAATACTAACAGAGAGGCACACCCAGAAGCCAGAATATGACTGTGGGTTTAGGCACACTAAGATTATCATAGAGCTATTCACTTCCCAGCTGTAATTTAGTGACAACTTCGTTAAAGAATCATTAGTTTAGTGTCAAAGACACAAAAGATCTTTGGGGTTGGGTTTACAAGATGACCTAAAGTTATCTAAAGGAACCTGCATTGAGTGAAGACAGGAAGAGATGCTGTAAGTCATGTCAAGTCGTTGGCTCTGGGCTTCCTGTAACAGTTGGTCTGAGAGAGGCAGCAGCCAGTTTTCCAGTTCCTCCAAAATTTCACATTCTACAATGAGCTTTTATAAGATCCCTCCCTTTGATGAGCAGAAGTTCAAATCATTAACGAATCGAGGTGTCAACAGGACCCTGCACTTTGAAGGTACATTGTTCAAGGGATTTCAAGGCCCTTTCATTCTTCAAATGAGAGCAATACAGACCTGTAGTTCTATGTATATTAAAATAGAAAGATTTGCCAGGATTCTAGAAAATGGGCTAGATTTCAAAGTTTGCCACTTTAATAAGGAAAAAGTAATAGCTCAGGACACTTGCTCTGCCTGCTTCCTTCCTCCCTTTCTTTCTCCCTTCTGGTTTCTCTTCCAGAGTCATAATGGAGAAATGTAAAGAGCACAGGTTTTGGTGCATAGTTGGCCATGTGAGTTAGGATGATAGAGCTGTCCACCAACCCTAAAACCCCCCCTCCACCTCCAGCATTTCCCCAAGCTTCATATACAGGAAGCTGCACAGTAGGTACCTTTTCCAGCAAACTCTTTGACTCAGAAAAAAAAAAAAAGAAGTTACCTTGTGGTCCATTAGTGTTTCAGTATGTCAGCAGGACATTCTTACTGTGGACTCAGATTCCTTTGTGTGGGATGTGCATCTGTGTTTATCTTTTTGCCTGTCGACTGATGTTTGAGTTATTTCTAGGTTTGGGTTCTTGCAAATGACGCTAGGGATGGTCATGGCTGGTTCTTTGTATGCACATATGGTTTCATTTCTTTTGGGTGAACTCCTAGGACAGGAATGGTTGAATCATATGGTGAGCATTCCAGTCTTTGTACAGAAATGATTCCCCGCCCCCCTCTTGGGCAAATACCTAGGAGTGGAATAATTGAGTCAGATGATGTAGCTCTTGCTTATTTTGCTTAGCTGCTAAATTGTTTTGCAAAGTGGTTGCTGGCATTTTTGCACCTTCACGAGAGCCATGAGAAATTTCTATGCCTGTACATTGTTTCCAAACCCAGTAAAGTTAGCCCTTTTAATTTTTGTTTTTTAGATATTGAAATTATACTTCATTGTGGTTTTGAACTTGCATCTCCTTAAGTAACAAGTGATATTAATCATTTTATGTATCATTTTTCTATCTGGCACTTAAATATTTTGTTCACTTGTATATTGTATTGCTTGCTTCTCATCATTTGGTATTGAGAATTCTTTATTTTGTCATTCTGACAACTCTTTCTCCAGTCTTGGCTCATTCTCTTTGTTCAATTAACAGTGTTTTCAGAGGAGCAGAAGTTTTCAATTTGGTGAATTCTAATTTAATAATGGCTACTTTCATGGTTCATGCTTTTGGTATCTCATCTAAGGAATCTTTGCCCAAAGGCACAGATATTTGTTCCCAAGATTTTGTCTAAGGGTTTCATAGTTTGGGGTTTTATAATTAGGTCTAAGATCCATTATGAGTTCATCTGTCTGATAGCTGAGTTTCTCTTCAGGAATTCCCTTCCATTGGAAGCAGTTGCTTTAAGTTTAGAGACAGGTTTTCCATGACAACTTTATGCGGGGCCTCTGAGCTGTGGCTTCCACTCAGTCGTGATGGCTGACTTGCCAAGCTGCCCTTTGAAATGAGCTGGGACTCCATTGCCTTCCTTCCATCAGCACCATCTTCTATCAGACCTCTGTGGACAGATCTCTCTCTCTCTCTCTCTCTCTCTCTCTCTCTCTCTCTCTCTCTCTCCTCTCTCTATCTCTCCCTCTTCAGCTCAGTTTCTTTTGACCCTAACTTAACAAGGTCACAAAATCAAATTTAGTGGTCAGCTAATGATGGAGATTTTGTGAGTGAAAATTCATAAGAAGAGTTAATGTCTTTTTAAAACTTAATTTTTACATACCAACCCCAGTTCCTCCTTCCTCTCCTCCTGCTCCTCCCCTTTCCCCCACCCTACCCCTATCTGTTCCTCAGAGAGGTTAAGACCTCCCCTGGGAAGTCAACTAAGTCTGTCCCATCACCTTGTTGAAGCAGGACCAAGTCTGTGGTCCCCCCATGCCTAGGCTGAGCAAGGTATCTCCCCATAGAGAACAGGCTCCATGAAGTCAGTTCATGCAGTAGAGTTAGATCCTGGTCCCACTGCCAGTGGCCCCATACACTGCCCAAGCCACACCACTGTCACCTGTACTCAGGGGGCCTAGTTCGGTCCTATGCAGGCTTCCCAGTTGTCAGTCAGGAGTCAGTGACCTTCTACAAGTTTGGGTCAGCTGATTCGGTGGGTTTCCTCATCATGGTATCATGGTCTTGACTCCTTTGTTCATATTATCGCCTGTCCCTCTCTGCCTGGAGCTGGGCCTGGTGGTTAGTTGTGGATCTCTGCATCTGCTTCCATCTGTTTCTGGAAGAGGGTTCTAGCTTTTCTGGGGTCATGGACTGTAGGCTGGTTACCCTTGTCTAGGTGTGTGTGTGTGTGTGTCTGGTTTCCACTTATGACATACTATAGTTGTCTTTTCTGGTCTGGGTTACCTCACTCAGGATTTTTTTTCTGGTTCCATCCATTTGCCTTTTTTTTTTTTTTTTGCCACCAAATAGTTTTCTGCTGTGTAAATGTACCACATTTTCTTTATCCACTTTTCCCTCGAGAGGCATTTGGATTGTTTCTGGATTGTGGGCAAGAGGGAAATCAGGAAGAGGAACAAACTCTTGTTAACCATTTAGAGAAGTCTTTTTTAATGTTTTAATGAATACCTTTGTAAACTTGAAGCAAATAAGATATTTTATTAAAACAAACCATGGTGATATTCCTATATTTGATCCAAAACATTTTCCCACAGAAAGAACACAAATACACAGGGGAGTGAAAAAGGAGAGGTGTATTAGTTAGTTTTTATCAAAAGACACAAGCTAGAGTTACCTGAAAAGAGGGATCCTCAGTTGAGGGGTTGCCGCCATCGGATTGGCCTGAATAATGATTGATGGGAGGGCCCAACTCACTTTGAGCAGAGTCAGCCTGAGCAGGAGCTGGTTCTATGTTATCCTAGAGGGGTAGCCAAGGAAACAAGTAAACAGTGTTCCTCCATGGTCTGTGCTTGAGTTCCTCCGCCTAGGTTCCTGCTTGCAGGTACTCATTCCCTGGCATCCTTCACCGAGAGACTATGGTTGGGACATGATAGCCAAGTGGCTTCTGCTCACAGCAACAGAAAAGCAAGCAGGCAGAGAGTTAAGAATCATGATGGGGAATGCTTGGCATGGATGCTGTATCCATGTAGCCAGCAGAGGGTTAAGAAGCATGGTAGGGAATGATTGACATGGATGCTGTATCCACGTAGTCAGCAGAGGGTTAAGAAGCATGGTGGGGAATGCTTGGCATGGATCCTCTATCTCTGTAGAACAGTACTCCTACGTAATATGCAACTGTGTACAATAAATAGATACAAGGAAAACTTTCAAAGAATTCTTTAAAATCAACAAATAGCACATAAAATTCAACTTCCACTGCGAGAGACAATTGGTGTAGACAAGTATTATTTCCTCCCCAGATCCTGGAATTGGGATGTTAGTTAGAGTTTCCAGTCATTGTTCCGTCTTCTGCATACTGGTTTGCCCTCTGAGCTCTTGTCATCTGGAAGCAGCTGGTTCACAACATTCTCTCCTATCCCTAGCTCCAGCCCTGCCCCCACACTCGTCTCACTTCACTGGGTCTAGATTCTGTAGTCTGGATTCTATACAGAATGCACTATACAGCAATTTTGAATTCAGTGATGCATAGAAAAGCAAGCAGTACCTTTCGAATTGGTAGCTTCATCTTTGAGTTACTATGAATCAAGATTGAAATGCTAATTCGTTTTCATTTAATTTAACATTAAAGTTTTGAAAGTTATCTATTGCAAATTATTGATGTTTTAGTATTTTGTTTATCTAAGTAATGGTATTTTCTCACCACAAAACCCATCCAAAGTCCTGGACAGAGGGGTTCAGAAGAGCGCTAAAGGCCCCCTGGGCTGATGCTTCAGCTGAGCACACACTTCCAATAGCCACAGAAAAGAGGGGATAGATTGTCCATGAGAAGTGCTTCATCCAGCAGTCAGCATTGCTTCTGCCACTGGGCTGGAGAATAAAATCACGTGGTCCAAAACTACATCACAGGGTGAAGACCTAAGATCGTGTGAGGAGCCTGGGAGACATTTCAGCCATGTTTAGATGGACAGGAACTTCAACTCAAAACCAAGATAGATTTTTAGGACCAGAATTAAGCCTGAGAAAAGAAATATTGTTGAGAGACAAAGGAAAGAAGGAAGAAGAAAAGAAAAAGGAAAGCATTAGCTTTCTTATTAGCATTTCATCTTAATAATAAGTTCTGTTTAATTTGGGAATCATGGCTGTGAAAAAGACAGTTTAAAATGAAGGCAGACAAAGAACTGGAAAGGAAATGATCCTTCCTAGGCCTTTGTTAATTTCTTTGGTAGAGTAAATGTATAAGAACCAGAAGGTTCTGTCTTCACGCAAATATGTTTTCATTTTTTTAAAATGTCAACAAGCAAAGAAATTTAGAAAACATGTGTCTTTGGAACAGACTGTTTACACATAGATGTTTTTCAGAGTTCCCCCAGGAGGGTTCAGTGGAGCAAAGGACCTTTATAAACGGCAGCAGTGGATTGGCTGAGAAATTGTTCCGTCAGGTGCCCAGGCCATATTTTTCCATCATTTGCTTCCTTCAAATGACAAAATGTTCCAAATAACTGGTATTATTTGGGGGTGAAGGACACTAGTGTTGTGAAGTGCAGACGTGTTATTTTCTGTGAAAGTGGCAATGTTGAGACAGTTATACAGACAGAAGCAGGAGAGAAGTTGCTTCTGGGAGACTCAGGGTTCCTCTGTGTTAATGTTTTAGATAAGACCCAACTCCACATCTAACTTGCTCCTCTTCTGAAGCAGGCTGAGTAAGGGGAAGTGTCTTTGGGGACCGCAGAATCAGTCAACCTGATTTGAGAACACACTTCTGTTGCTGAAGAAAATTGAAAGTTGGCAAAGATTTTCTCAAGAGAGCCAGTCCTCCCGAAGCAGAAGCATTAGGACGTTATCCAACCCTGCTCTCCCGAAGGGGGAAAGTGGCCTTTGGTGAGGAGTGCTGCAATCTTGAGAGGTTGTGAGAAAGCTGGGGAGCCCTGAGGCAGGCAGTTAAGGATAAGAGACTTCAAGGGAAGGCACAGACAGGGTCACCCTCAGCCTCTGCAGGCAGATGGGAGCTCATCGGTCTAATTTATCTTAATAAGTTAGTTAAATTGAAACTAGCCGCTGGTGATAAGAGCCAGGACCTCTCAATGAGAGCTGAGGTGTTTATGTTCAATCAGCTAACAGAGAAAATTGGCTAATTTAAAGCATGTTTAATAATTCTGATTAGTGAGCCGTTATCTCTACTCAGTGAGGACTAAAGAAACGAAAGGATTCTCCAAGGTTGTCTAGTTGGTGGTCTCAAAGAGCTGACTTCTCAAAGCTGTGCGTGAATGAACACACATGATGACAAGATAAGTTAGTTTCTGGAAATTCCACTCTTACTAAAGAAGAACCTCATCACCTTCCACCCGCTCAATCCATTTAAGGAGCAGTTAGAAATATTCAAAATAAGTGACAGAAAAATTATTTGTGCTATTTATTGCAACATAATATCTTTAAATCTGAAGTTTTTATATACAGGGCTAGAGAGATGGCTTAATGCTTAGGTGCAATTGCTGCTGTTGCAGAGGATCGGGTTGGGTTCCCAGCACCCAGGTGAGGTGGCTCCTTGTACCTTCAGCTCCAGGGCATCCACAGAGAAATGATACCAAGAGTGTACTCTCTTTCCGCCTCTCCCATCCTCACAGTACTGACAACGGTTTTCTAAGAGTCTAGACTCCCATCCTCAACTTCCACCATTCTGTGGGAAATTCTGTTAGTTCATTTTTAGCCTCTGGGACTTTGTTCTAGGCCTTATAAACTAAATACGCTTGATAAACACCAGAACTATTCTTCTGAGTATGTTATTCAGTACCTGCATCCCTGTTTCTCTTCAGTTAGGAAAAAGAAAGAAAACTTTTCTTGATTGAGTCATAACTTCATACAAAGGGAAATTAAACTGGAAGGCGTTTTTAAATTAAATGTGATCTGAAAACATTTTTGGGATTAAAACATTAATGGAATTAAGTCCTGTTTGCTCTTTGTTGCTTGGTTGCTTTTACTTGCCTCAAATGCTGTGACTCTGTAACAGCCTTCTTCCTGTAGGGGCCAGAACTACCTACAATCAATCATCTTGCAGTAGGTCCCTGTGGACCATGACCTGAACCCCAGTGGGTCTCCCCTTCTGTGGAGAGTGGGTTGACTTCCACGGGTGTTCTGGCTGTCCTTTCCTGTTAAAAAAGACTGGAGAAAGAAAGTTATCCACAGTAATTTTCCTTGTTAAAGTGCCACGTGTCCTTCTGATATCTCAAAGGTCCAAGTGGTAGAACTGGTTTGTGATTCAGAGCAAATGAAGAAAGCAAACTGTGGAGTGCATGCAGATTTTCAAACCACTCAAGTCCTCATCCAGAGAGCTGTGACGCCATCACCATTCTACCTGAATCACATCAATCCTCCTCCTCCTTCTTCTTGTTTTTCCTCCTCCTCTTCCTTTTTTTTTAAAAAAAAGATTTATTTATTATGTATACAGTATTCTCAGTATTCTGTCTGCATGTATGCCTGCAAGCCAGAAGAGGGCACCAGACCCCTTTATAGATGGTTGTAAGCCACCATGTGGTTGCTGGGAATTGAACTCAGGACCTTTGGAAGAACAGGCAGTGCTCTTAACCACTGAGCCATCTCTCCAGCCCCACCCTCTTCCTCTTCCTCTTCCTTTTCTTCTTCTTCCTCCTCTTCCTCCTTCTTCTCCTCCTCCTCCTCCTTGTTATTCAGTCACTTCCAGTAGAATCTAGGAAAAAAATAAATAATTTGATAAAGTAAAATTTAAACTTAGAACATCTCTGTGTCAATGAAAATTTTGGCATCCATTCATTATCAAAGATGGGGAAACTCTGTTACACACCCTCTTGACAAAACAGAAAAATCTACATTCTTGTCCCCAAACAGCATGTGACATGTCTTTCTTTATTGCTTTTGGTTGGATTCTTGAGTTGAGAACATCCATAGAAAGCTGTGATCTGGAGACTCGATGCATTTCATGCATATGGGTAATTCCACTCTTGGCATTATTTTCTAAGCTTACCACCATCCAAGAGAAACAAACTGTAAGCTGTTCACGAAATTCAAACTCTTCTAGTTTAAATTTCCTGTTAACCAATTTCAAGTCTTAAAAGTTTAATTTAAATACATGATTCATTTTATTTAGCCTAATATAGTCAAATTCCCTTCACTTTGACACATAATCAATAAAAAAATATTTACAAGACACATTGCATTCTTGTGTGATGGACTAAGTTGCCAGAATCTGGAGAATATTTTCTACTTAAAACACATCTCAGGAAACAAAAAGAAAAAAAGAAAAAAGAAACAAGCAGTTTCAAGAATTGGAGAGCTGCGTTTGGTCAGGGCATCTTTTGGGAAATGGTGGCTGGTGTCAGGTGACCTCTGCTTCCACATGCATCTTCTGGTGTTTCTAAAACTTTGGAGATGTTTCCTCTGGGTAAGTGTTCTTCTTTTGTGCACAACTTTTGGGAAAGTTCTGGATTTAAAAAAAAAAAAAAAAAACGGAACTGACTTCAACAGAATCTGAAGCAGATCAATAGAGTGGTGGCTCCCCGTTAATGCCTTTCTGGAGATGCCACACACTGTTGGCAATAGAGAGGAGCTGAAGATGAAGATGGTTTTAAACCCATTTCGATGAACTGCCTGTTTAGACTTCTCTATCATTTACATTTCTGTTTTCTTCCTGGTATATTTTAAAAGTCATATCGTTTACTTGTTGAGTATCTGGCTATAGTTCAAAAAGTTACTTTCTTAAAAATTGCACCTGGTAATCTTCCAAAATTGCTTTTAAATAGAATTCTTAAACTGTAGGAATAAACAATACAGAAGGTGTACTTAAACACTTAAATAATACCATAGTTTATCAAAAACACATAAGAAATTTCAACTCTTATTCCTTGCCTTATTAGAACATATGTTTTTGCTACATTATAAACATGTTTTTCATGTAATTATTTACACAACTTTAGTAATGCAATTTAGTGGCTGTAGGATCAGAACTGATTCTTTTTTTAAAAAAAAAAAAACAACTTGAGTTCTATTTTATTTCATGTGTATGGGTGGTTTGCGTATGTGTGTATATGTGCACCACCTGTGTGTCCGGTGCCTGTGGAGGCAGAAGAGCATGAGTTTCCCTGAAGTGGAGTTTTGGGTGGTTGTGAGCCACCATGTGGTGCTTGTGACTAAATACCAGTTCTCTGCAGGAACAGCAAGTGTTTCTCCAGCCCCAAACTAATTCTTTTTTTTTTTAAATATTTATTTATTATGTATACAATATTCTTTCTGCATGTATGCCTGAAGGCCAGAAGAGGGCACCAGACCTCATTACAGATGGTTGTGAGCCACCATGTGGTTGCTGGGAATTGAACTCAGGACCTTTGGAAGAGCAGGCAATGCTCTTAACCACTGAGCCATCTCTCCAGCCCCCCCCCCCCAAACTAATTCTTTAGAAACACGAAAAGCACAGAAATATCTCTGTTTGTCTTTCCCTGTAGACTGTGTTAATTTTTGCTTGCAGTTCAGTAGTTGCTGCATCACTTACAATTTTAAAAATCACATCCAAAGGATGTAGCAAAACCCAGACAATTTGTCATGACCATTTATATTTTTCAACTTGTGAAATGCCCTTCATTTGTTGATGCTGCATAGGAGATAATCTGCTCTGCAATTCACGTCACAGCTCAGCTTCATACAGGCTACACGCTGTGCCTGAAAAATGTCTGACTGAGCTTCAAGTCTGAAATGCTGGAAAAGGAACAGTTTGCTACAGTTTATCTTATGTAACAATCGAGGCAATTGGGAGCCCTCAAGAGTTCCAAGGCAATTTCAGCAGCAGTTGGGATAGATAGCAGGAATGAGGTAGAGCTCTTCTTCAGTGTGCTTGAAACAATATTAAAATAAAGTTTTATACACACATATACTTAAGAGTATATAGATGAACATAAAAAAAAATATTTCTTCCTGTCTTTCTTGAGCACACATTTCCATCTCCCAGGATAGCTTCCCCCAAGTTGTCTCTGCACAATTTCCTGTGAAACCTGATTCTTTGGCCCTGGCCCGCTGTTCACTGTCTCTTCTCTCTACCTCCTCCCTTTCCTTAGTTGGCCCAGAGAACATGTCAATCAATCAATCAATCAATCAATCAATCAATCAATAAATGAAGAAATGGGTTGAGGCTACTGGGTGATGGGAGAAGAGACAGGCTGTGTGTCCATCAGGTCCTCACCCTACCCTCCAGCTGCAGTTCTAAACATTTGCTCATTCATGGTGCTTTCTTTTGCTGTCTGGAGAAGGTCAGATCACACAGGTCCATGGTACCATAATCACCACAGTCTGCGAGCCTTGTGTCCTTATAACCATCCCCTAGCCTCTGCTGGAGCTGTGAGCTCCAGAAGCTACATCCTAGAAATGCCAGCTTCAGAGCTTTCATTATTAATGGTTACCATCTTGCTTTCCACTGTGGGTCACCATGGAAGTCCTGGCCTGGAGGTATGGCCTCTCTTTTCACAGATGAGAAATGGGAGTTCAAAACAATCAGTGATGTGAAGTCACACAAATGAATGACACTTATTTCAAAGACCTCACACCAGTCATATTTATCCTTGATAGCAACAGGCTCCTTTTTGCTATAATGAAGAGGAAATGGGTTATTGAAGATAATCGGGTATTCTGAAGGTTCTTTAGGAAAGTCAGAAAATCCAGCCTGGAAACTGTGTCCATGACTCTGCAGTCTCATGACAAGCCTGGGACTTCTGCCTCTAGGCAGGACCTCAGCATTGCTTGTCACTTTGCCTGAGTATAGAATATACCCCCAATGCTGATGACGCTGCCACCTCTGGAAGCAGCATGCCCCTGCCTGGCTGACCATCTTCTAGTCCGCTTGCCATCTTTTCTCAACATCCCATCCACACTGGAGTCTCAAGAGGATGTGTCTGACGGCGTGGGTCCGTGTCACTCCGCTAAACCTTGCTGCAAAGGAAATTTGAGAGACCTTAGCTTCTCCTTCGGAGACCTAGAATTAGTGAGATGAGAAACTCTCCAAATACATGGGGAGACAAAAGGTGACCGAGCAGTATGGGGGATGGCCGCCCTGGGCTAAAGATGAAGGGATGCTAGAGCTTCGTTCCTCAAGCGAGGAAATTGAGGCTCACTCAGAAGCTGCATTTGTGTGAGCTGTATTTCCTGTTAGTATTCGTCTGCCTGTCTCTTAGAAGTAGTGGACTGGAAGACTTTGATAGAAGTGGAAATTTACAGTGAAAAAAAATGAGCTTTTGTGCCTGTCCTCTGCCTGCCTTATCAGCCTGGAATGCTCTATGGAAATTGTTGCTGAGCTTTTATCTGATACAAAAGGGTGCATAGCCCATTTCTCCTTCTGATCTCGGTTTTGAAAAGGAGAGAGAGTCTGTTCAGATGCCAGGCTTGGGAGAAAATCTTTCTCATTATTCACCAAGTTCAACTAAGGATTTCCTTTATGGGTTTGGGGAACAGCATCGTTGGAGTGTGGGCATTCTTATCAGTGCAGTTCACTTTCTTGAACATTTTTAAAATGTTTATATATTTATAATCTAAACACCATTGGCAGAAAAACATTTGTCACCCTCTGAACACTGTCAGTATACAGAATATAGTAATTTATACAACAAAACGAACTGGAAAGTTACAGGCATCTTGGGCACACAGTTGTATGACCTCACCTGCATAGTGACCTGACAACTGTCCTTTCTATAGGCACGTCTATTTCCTCAAATAGTGACGTTTAGTAGGGGGATGAATTGCTGGTTAATATGCCCATTTACTCAAAATGTAAACTTTTGTGTAATGTGTGAAAAAGTTTCTGTCTCCCAAATATCTTAACCATTCAAGGTGAATGATGTGTTTTGGATAATTTTAATTAGAGAAATCAAAATCCCCCTTCCCCCAAGAATATTTGAATTTTTTCCCTTTTAATCTTTTGTAGCTTTTATTGTGTTGCAGCTTCTTTTTCTCTACTCGATTCTGACAGCAGTCTTTCGAAGTAGGTATAGGACAGTTGAATTTATTTTAAAACAGACGTCTCATGTTTTATGGGCTGGTGTTAGAGGTCTGCTTTCATTTTCTTCCTGAATTTTGTTAGATACGTACAGATGTTACCATTGGGATTAGCTTTGAATTGACTAGCTTACCGTGTTAATCAAAACTCTCACTGTCGCAAGCACCCTGAACTTTCTCATCATATAAAGTCAAAACTCCAGGGTCAGGAGGTGATGGCGCACACCTTTAATCCCAGCACTTGGGAGGCAGAGGGAGGTGGATCTCTGAGAGTTCGAGGCTACCCTCATTTAAAGAGTGAGTTCCAGGACAGCCAAAGCTACATAAAGAAACCCTGCCTTGAAAGTAGAAACTCCACACTCATTTAACAGCTACCCATTTGTCTCTGTGTCCTTCATATTTTAAAGAAATGAAGTTTTCAGTAGCAGGATATTTTGCTGTTTTATTCCTTGCCTTATTGTGAAGAGAACATAGCCTCAGTAGGAAAGTCTTCAGTCTATGGACAACAAGCTTGACATGGGTGATTGGCAAGTTTTAGTTTTAAAAACCAAGCGTGGTTTGGAAGGTGTGCTGTTTACTGAGCAGAAAGTGAAAATAATTTTCTTCTTTTGCGTGTGGGCCATTTCCTGCAGAAGATTGTTTGTTTACTCACCTGTATAATTTATGATTATATTACCCAAATCATATTGATATGTTTGTCCAGAACTGCGTTTATTTTACATAAAAATTCAAAGCATATAAAATATAATATTCCTTTCGAACAAAGGATTTACAATTAGCTCTGACACTGTAACGGAACTCATCCTAAAATTATATGCAAAAGTGTGCATACATGTGATTCGAGTAGGTGGAATCTTGAGGTTCATCAAACACTTAAAGAAGTTTGTCAGGAGCAGGCTCCTTGGTGCTGTGGCGGTGTGGTTGACTAGGGTGCTACTTGGAGTCGTGTGGCCCTTGAAAACCCCGCGTATCCACCACTGCCTCCTCTGGTCCTCGCCATGTTCCTCACTCGGTCCGAGTACGACAGGGGTGTGAATACTTTTTCTCCGGAAGGAAGATTGTTTCAAGTGGAATATGCCATTGAGGCTATCAAGCTTGGTTCTACGGCCATTGGCATCCAGACATCAGAGGGTGTGTGTCTAGCTGTGGAGAAGAGAATTACCTCCCCACTAATGGAGCCTAGCAGCATCGAGAAAATTGTAGAGATTGATGCTCATATAGGTTGTGCCATGAGTGGGCTAATTGCTGATGCTAAAACTTTAATTGATAAAGCCAGAGTGGAGACACAGAACCATTGGTTCACCTATAATGAGACAATGACGGTGGAAAGTGTCACTCAGGCTGTGTCCAATCTGGCTTTGCAGTTTGGAGAAGAAGATGCAGATCCAGGTGCCATGTCTCGTCCCTTTGGAGTAGCATTGTTGTTTGGAGGAGTTGATGAGAAAGGACCTCAGCTGTTCCATATGGACCCATCTGGGACCTTTGTACAGTGTGATGCTCGAGCAATTGGCTCTGCTTCAGAGGGTGCCCAGAGCTCCTTGCAAGAAGTTTACCACAAGTCTATGACACTGAAAGAAGCCATTAAGTCCTCGCTCATCATTCTCAAACAAGTAATGGAGGAGAAGCTGAACGCCACGAACATAGAGCTAGCCACGGTGCAGCCTGGTCAGAATTTCCACATGTTCACAAAGGAAGAACTGGAGGAGGTGATCAAGGACATTTAAGGAGGAGCTATCCTCAGACATCTGTGGGACAATTTCAGTTCTCTTGATTGCCCTTAAACTTTATTTCCAGCTCTTATGTCATGGAAAATATCCAGTATATGTGTGTTTTTTTATGATGTCTGTACATTACAGCAATTCTGAAATAAAAGAATTTTAAAATAAAAAAAAAAGAAGTTTGTCAGTGTTTTAAATCAAAATGGCAGAGCACTGTGTTAGACCACAGATGTAACTGTGAAATAGACCTAATGAAACACAATGTGAATCCAGGTGTCCTTGCGGCCAGACCCTGTTTGTAGCAAAGTAAAGCATGGGAGGTAGGGACTTTATACAATCCCTCCTGCTTTCGTTTGAGGTCAACGTTATTTGAGAGCAAACAGGAACAGATTAGGGTGGCCGCTTATTGATTTAAATTTTTATAACTTTTCAAATTTTTTTTGAGCTTACGATTATATTTCTCTCTTCTCTTTCTCCTCTTCAAATTCCCCCATAGTACTCTCTCATAGATCGCCTTCAAATTCATGGTCTCGTCTTTCATTAATTGTTATTGCGTGTATGTATGTGTTCACATATTCAAGTATATTCCTACACAGAACCCTTGCTCAGTCCATATGGTGTTACTTGTATGTATGTTTTCAAGGTGGGTGATTTGTTATTGGATAACCAATTGGTGTGCTCTTCCCTGGGGAAAGCAAGTCTTAATCAAAGAAAAGAAAAAATAGCCCAAAGGTACAGAATGATATATTATGAATCAACATAAAAGTGTTAGAGTAACTACTAACTTTTTTTTATTGTTATGTACAACCAAAGCCCAGAATTTATGTATGGACAGAACTTCCAAAGTAACAAGTTCGGTGTGAGTATCAACCATGCCTGACTTAGCAATTTCCCAACCGCTCAATACGTAATCTAAAGTGGATGGGTTTTTGGGTAGAATTGAAATAAGAATGAGCATACAAAGAATTTGGTGCAGGCCATTGTACTACTGGCTGGTTTTGTGCGCCAACTAGACACAAGCTAGAGTCATCAGAGAGACAGGAGCCTCAGCTGAGGAAATGCCCCCATGAGATCCAACTGGAAGGCATTTTCTCAATTCTCTCCATTCCTCAGCGGGGGAGGGTCCAGCCCACAGTGGGTGGTGCCATCCCTGGGCTGATGGTCCTGGGTTCTATAAGAAAGCATGCTGAGCAGGCCGTGCGAAGCAAGCCAGTAAGCAGCACTGCTCCATGGCCTCTGCATCAGCTCCTGCCTCCAGGTTTCTGCCAGGCTTGAGTTCCTGTCCTGACTTCCTTCAGTGATGAACAGCAATGCTGGCCCTTTTCTCCCCAACTTGATTTTGGCCATGCTGTTTTGTTGCAGCAATAGAAACCTTAAGACAAATTGGTACCAGTGTAGTGGGGATGTTGCTGTGACAGACCTGACCATGTCTTTGGGAGATTGTGGAAGGACTTTGGGCTAGAAAAGCCAGCGAGCATTAAGAGCTCTGTGGGGTGTTCCATGGGAGCTTGGGGGAAAAGAATATTGAGAGCAGTGCAGGGGATGGATTCCTGGCTTGGGAAGTTTAAAGAGTCTATCAGGGCCATTTGTTATTTTGAATTAAGAGTTTGTGGTTCTGGTCGGCTGGGGCTGAAGAATCAGCTGTGAATGACAAGTATGATAACTACTAAAGCAAAAATTTGTTTTCCTGGGACACTGGATGCTGCGCAGCTGGAGCTAAGAAATTGGTGGTGATTAAGAAGAGACCGGCTTCGCTGAGGTGAAATCTTCTGAGAAGCTATATTCCAGAGGTGACCAAGGTTGCCCCTCATGTTGGCAGCTGGACTTGATAATGTGTAGGAATCATCCAGGTAGTACTGGTTTTGAAGGCATGAAGGGGTCATGGAGAGCAGCTGAAGCTTGGCACTGTGAGAGGTCAGGAGAGGCCATTGGTGAAGATGCAGCTTCAGTGGCAGTTGAAGGCCCAGGTCATAGAAAGAAGTTGAGGCTTGGCACCGTGAAGAGAGCCTATGAGAGGCTTTTGGTGAAAGTGCAGCTCAGGTACAGCAGAAGACCCAGCGTTTTGGAGATGCCAGCACCATGGGGTGACCACCATGATCGGCAGCTGCGGTGGAGTGGAGCCAGCTGGAGCCTAGAAGACAAGCTGTGTATGCCGAGGAGAGCAGAGCTGGAGAAGTGACCCCAGACCGTTGGAGGACCCAGAAGATGGTGAGAAGATCCCAGACATTGGACGGCTGGAATTTTGTTTTGCTTTGGTTTGATCGTGACTGTGCCTAGATTGTTCCCTCTCAAAGAAAGTATTTTCCTGGAGCCCACAGTGGAGAGACCTGGATTTTAAAGACTTTGGATTTTGTTTGTCTTTTTGAGACAGGGTTTTTATGTAGGTTTGGAGCCTGTACTGGAACTAGCTCTTGTAGACCAGGCTGTCCTCGAACTCACAGAGATTCACCTGCCTCTGCCTCCTGAGTGCTGGAATTAAGTGTGAGCCACCACCGCCCGGCTAGGACTAAGACTTTGGATTTTTAGAGATTGGCTTTTTTTTTTTTTTTTTTTTTTGGAACTGGAATTTTAATGTATTTGAATTTGTAAAGGCTGCGGGACCTTTAACATGATTTAAAATCTTGGGAATGGATAAGAATGGAACGGTTGTGACTTAATAGTATTGTTTGTGTGTCAAGTTGATGAGGGGTCAGTTGTACTGGCTGGCTTTGTATGTCAGCTTGACACAAGCTAGAATCATCAGAGAGGAAGGAGCCTCAGCTGAGAAAATGCTCCATGAGATCCAACTCTAAGGCATTTTCTCAATTTAGTGAGCACTGGCGGGGAGGAACCAGTCCAGGTGGGTGATGCCATCCTTGGACTGATGGTTCTATAACAAATCAGACTGAGCATGGGAAGCAAGCCAGTAAACAGCACCCCTACATGGCCTCTGCTTCAGCTCCTGCCCTGTTTGACTTCCCTCCATGATAAATAGCAATGCTGAGGTGTAAGCCAAGTTAACCCTTTCCTTTCCAACTTGCTTGTTGGTCATGGTGTTTCATTGCAGCAATAGAAAGTCTGAGACAGTCATTATTTAAAAGTTACTAATGAGGCTTCCAAATGATGCCATCTTCCATGGTAACAGTCTTCTTTAAATTGAAACATGAGCCCACAATTCCCTTATGACATCACTCTCCTCTGTTGGTGATGCTGTAGACTAGAACCACAGTCAAACCTGATACAGAACGCAAGGCTAATTAATCCTTAGAAATGGGTTTGGTTTGATTTATGAGAAACCAAGCATCCCACACACTCTGTCAGACAGATGTCCTCCAGAGAGGACAGGACCTCCCAGATGAGAAGAGCACCCCCTAGGTAGTGCCCTCCTAGCTGCTCCCTAGCCCACCCCAGCACCTGGAGCTCAGTCATGTTGATGAAGCTTCATGCGGCCTCCAGCTGTGTTCGCTGCGGGTTTGAACTTTAATATCTTATTGATTAGTTATAAGGCAACCCCAACACAGATGAACACTGCTTCACGGGAGACAGTGATGAAATTTCCACTGTGAGGGAATCCTGATCATGAAAAATGTGAGTGAAAGAGTGATTGAAAAGTGTCTGTAATGTAGGGCTCAGAAAAAGGGGCGGGTTAGGAAGGCAATGTCAGCAGGGGCAGACCTGAACCTGCAGGAATCTGAGCAGATGACAGATCGGTGAAGACATAGAAGCCCAGGGTGTCTACCAGGCAGAGAGAAAAAGAACCGATGGCATCAGTGAAGAGATGAGATGCCAGACTGGAGGCTCAAGCCCTGCAAACTTTGCTGAAACAGTTACTAATATGGAGGGAAGTGGCTGTACCTCCAAGCAGGAGCTCTGCCGGGCACCTGGCCTGTTAGACTTCTCAAATCTTAGGGACACTGTCTCTAAAACTGACCTGTATCAGAATACCTCTCTACAGAGGAGGAGTCTATGACCACTTACTTTTCAAGGACTGTGCATGCATGTGTTGGCTGCACTAGACAGCTTAATCCCATACCTGACAGAATTTTCCACCACTCTTGTAATAGCACAAAATGTACTGGTGAGAATTCTTTTTTAATGTTTTTCTTTTAAATCAACTAGAAGTTTTTAATACCAAACTGTTCTTTTTTCTTTATTTTATTTTTTATTACTTTAAAAATAACACCTATCAAAATTCCCACTTCCTCCCCTCCTCCTACTTCCCTCCTGCTCCCCCCCAACACCCTCCCCCCTCTCCCCTCCAGTCCTAAGAGAGGGCAAGGCACCCTGCCCTGTGGGAAGTCCAAGGCCCTCCCCACTACATCCAGGCTGAGCAAGGTATGCATCCAAATAGAATAAGATCCCCAAAAACCAGTACATGCAGTAGAGACAAATCCCAGTGCCATTGTCATTGGCCCCTCAGTCTGTGGCAACTGTCAACCACATTTAGAGGGTCCAGTTTGATCCCAGACTTGTTCACTCCCAGTCCAGTTGGAGCTGGTGAGCTCCTGTTAGCTCAGGCACACTGTCTCAGTGTGTGGACCAACCCCTCGTGGTCCTGACTTCCTTGCTCATATTCTCCCTCCTCCTGCTCTTCAACTGGACCTTGGGAGCTTAGTTCAGTGCTCCGATGTGAGTCTCTGTCTCTATCTCCATCCGTTGCCTGACGAAGGTTCCATGGTGATATTCAAGATCATCATCAGTCTGATTACAAGGATGGTTGAGATGGAGGAAGGACTGATATGGGAGCAGGGAAGGAGATATCTTGAGGGAGCCATTTTGGGGTTGACAAGAGGCTTGGCTCTGGAGGGCTTCCCAGGAGTCCAAGGGGATGACTCCAGCTAGGACCCTGAGCAGTGGAGGAGAGGGTGCCAAAACTATTAATATTTATTGAAGGTGTCATCTGTTGAAATGCTTGCCTATTTTACTTGATTAAAGCTTTTTCTTTCTAAAAGCCCCACCATCACCTAACCCCCAAGGCCATAACCTTGCCCTCTTCTACCTCCTCCCACCCCTGACCCCGGCAAGCAGAACTTCCTGGGGCCATGAACTGTGTTAGTGCCAGAGGCAGCATACATGGAAAGTATTGCTAAAAGAAGCCATCGTCAACACTCAGCATGAAGGACAGCTTGCTCTGGTATAGCCGTCTTTGAGCTGCTGAGCCTCTGTTCAATCAACAGTTATTTATTTGGCTTCGGTTAAGGGCTCAGCAAAGCCGTGTGACCTCTGCACACACAGCCAGGCTCGGAGTAGAAAAACCAAGTTGTGTCCAGGACCTTGAACCAGCTCTCAAGGTTTGAAGAAGTTTGACGGACAACACAGAGTTAAGTCATCTGAGGACACAGAAATAAAGTCAGTAAGAACTAGTGAGAGCGTAGAAAGTACCCAGATAGATTAGAGAAAACAAGGACAGACAGGGAGAGAAATTATAGATTTTCCTCTACTAAACTCAAGTGAGAAGCTTCTACAACCCCAAACAAGTCTCTACTCAGTTTCTGTATGTTTGTTCCATTAATAAACTTATCAATCCAAATACATGCTTACTTGTGTAATTGCTTGGCACTTGACTGTAATCAAAGAACATGTTTGATGATGAAAATTATTTACTAGTATTTTAGTTTAGTCATAACTCTATGTGTTTAGAGTGACTTGGCATTTATGTAGAGATATTTAAGACCTAAAATTAGAAATAGGAACTACTGAGTTGTTGGAACTTCTCCATTAGGAAATCGCACCGTCTTATGTAAACGGTGTTATAACTTGCAGTTTTGCAGTATGGAGTCATGCAGTCATCTCCTTTTTAATTGTCATTTCCATGCTTATTTATAACATGCTTTGATCACTTTCATCCCGTTACCTTTTTTTGTTCCCCCTCCAACTCCCCCTTTCCCCTTTCACAGCCCTAATGCCCCCTTTACTTTCAAGTCTCCCCTCCTTCCTCCACACGTGAGAGACAATGTGTCACACTTTGAGAAGGCCTTATGTGACATAATAAAATGATCTTCTTCCATTAATTTTCTATCGATGGCATGATTTCATTCTCCTTTATGGGAAAATAAAGCTCCACTGTGTATATATGCCACATTTTCTTTATTCGCTCATTCATTGATGACGTCTAAGCTGATTTAGTAGCATGGGTGTTGTGAACATCATTGCAATGAGCATGGATATGCAGGTCTCTCTGCGGTATGCTGACTTGGACTCTGGGTATCTACGCAAACTGGATGATGTGATAGTTCTAATTTTGTTTTGAGGACCCTCCATGCTGACTTTCCCAGTGTCTGGGCTAATTCCCATTTCTACTAGCAGGGTCTAAGTGTCCTCTTTTACTGCATTTTTGTCAGTTTTTTGTCTTCATAAAACAGATTGGTAATTAGTGTCATTCACCTGTCGGTTTTATGAGTAGTTCAGATGTATAGTGTTTACAAGGGCTTATCCTTGTAACTTAAGCCCCATCTCTGCTTTTCTGCCTTCCTAACCTATGAAATGAACAGCGACTAACTGCATCTTACCTTTGCAGGGCTTCTGAAACTCAGGGTGCCCCTCCAGTCAAATCTCATAACTTCATATAACTTCTCATAATTCTCCCCCTCTTCTCTCTCTGTCTCTCTGTCTCTCTCTCTGTCTCTCTCTCTGTCTCTCTCTCTCTGTCTCTCTCTGTCTCTCTCTCTCTGTCTCTCTCTCTCTGTCTCTCTCTCTGTCTCTCTGTCTCTGTCTCTCTCTGTCTCTCTCTCTGTCTCTCTGTCTCTGTCTCTCTCTGTCTCTCTCTCTGTCTCTCTGTCTCTGTCTCTCTCTGTCTCTCTCTGTCTCTCTCTCTCTCTCTGTCTCTCTCTCTGTCTCTCTCTCTCTGTCTCTCTCTGTCTCTCTCTCCTCTCCCTGAGTCTGTTTCCTGAGACTTAGATGGGGGTCTTGTAAAATGCACCCACTGTGACTAGGCCCCACACAATCAGTTCTTCTCTGTAGCTTGATCATTCATGAACCCATTCTTGAAAATAACTGAACCACCCTGGTGTAAGAGGGCCTGGTGACTCAGATGGCCTACACTATCACCATGCTAGCCTAAGATGGTCCCCCCCCCCCCCAGCTACAGGCAAATGGAGAGAGCTATGCAGCCGTGTACAGCAGACTTTGGTCTAGAAGACAGAGCTGTTGTATCCTGGAAACATTTTCTTGTCCTGTATCCTATGGTGGTCCCTTGATTTCACTAGGCCAGTGGCAGAGCCTCAAGATTCTATATCCAAACAGAATGGTTTTCTCTTAAATGACTGGTTCCATTTGCCACCAGATGGCACTATAGTATTACCAGGAAATGCACACATATTAAACCGATGGCGTCATCAACCAGAGGGAAAAACAAAGCCGCTATCTTTAGAATGTATAGGACCACAGTTTACCCTTTGTAAGCTTGATCCAAAACAGCTGTGCAGCCAGAGCATCAGCAGGAAAACAACACAGACCCCAAGAGGTCAGAGTGCTTGCTCCCATTGTGCTTTCTGTTCTAAGTTTTCAAATTGACCTGTGAATAGTGTTGCCACATTAGCTAGAGGATGGCTAGGACATTTCTCAAGGCTCAGTGTCCAGTCTATAACTGATTCTATACAAACTCTCTACTCATCCCATAGCTGGTAGAAAGTAACTTTGGAGTAATTTTTGAAAGGTTTGTGTCTGCTGGTTTGGATCTTATTAGCTAGGCTGTGTGTGGGAAGAGTGAGCTCATTCTCAACTGTGATAGCCCTTGCTCGTGCCTCTTGGAACAGACAGGCAAAATTCAAAGGGCACGCATATCCCTGAGTTCAAATGACCTTCCCGAAAGATGAGTGTTCAACACACAGCATGTAGGTGATGCTTCCCATCAGATGTGACAACACACAGCATTTAGATGACACTTCCCATCAGATGTGAAACTTTGATCCCAACCTCTTGGAGAACAAAAGTTGCAAATGAACCAAATTCTACCATGGGCAGTTTTATTCCCACGCTCTGAAGTTGTTCCTTGTTCCTTATTTTTTTTGCCTTCCCTTTAGAATGAGTTGTTGCTCATAACAATCTGTACTTTGTTAGTAATAAGAAAAGATTGGTATGAGTCTACAAACAAAACTTGTCCTTAGTTCAAAAAATTGTTCAAAAACGTTCTCAGGAAATTATTCCTACCAAAAACAAAAACAAAACAAAACAAAAAACTTGCTTCTTGCTTCTTGTTTTGAAGGAAGACTTACCAGTCAATAGACAGGCGGCGTTTACCTTGGAACAACTGGAACACTTGGAGACTTGCCTGAAGGAAGCAGAAGAGAAGGCTAGCGCTCTATTGGAACAGGTAATACCTGCCATGGGGACTGGAAAGATCTGCTGCTTGGGCTTCCAGACAGCAAGTTAAATGCTTTAGCCTCTGTCCCATTGACCCAACACAAGTACATACACACACACACACACACACACACACACACGTACATATATAAATCTACGCATAGACATACACACACAGGCAAACACATACATACAAATACAGTCACACACACAGACACGCACACACAGACACACACACAGACACACATGCACACACACAGACACGCACACCCACAGACATGCACACACAGACACAGACATGCACGCACACACACAGACACCACACACACACACACACACACACATCTCCTTTGTTTTAGTCTAACAACACTTCCTTTAATCTGTAGAGAGCTTTTTCAGCCTCTAAAGCCTTTTCATTTTCTGCACTTTTGTGCTTTATTTGGTTTTTCATTCACTGCAAGCCCCTCTGGGAACTGGGTGGGCTTTTCTTAAATAAGTGGTTTTCCTGAATAAGTAATGGATGTTCGCATTATAAATAGATAAACTCAGAGGTGAATGAAAACCTAGCAGAACCACACATTTTTTTTTTTTTGAATCGTTCTAGGAAAGTTTGCTCTGGAGAGAGGTCTTCAGGTAATGGCTTCCCTCTTGGGTTTTGTGGAATTAAGCAAAGCAGGTCATACGTGGTGTTTAGCTTATGTTGACTGGACATTGTAGAGCAGGTGTTCCCTGTATATGGCAGGCCTTGATTTTAGGCACAGTGGATGTGGCTATCATAAATTCTAAGTCCAGGGCTGGTACCATTTCCTAATGTATCACATTTTGAAAACAAACAAATAAATAAACAATGTAATGTTTGTTGTTGTAAACTTAGAATGCAAATCTTCCCAGAGCTGGGTCTCCCCACTTGGCACAAGTGACTGGAGAGAAAAGGACAGGGGACCCTGGAGGCTGGAAATCTGTATTAATTCTCATGGCTTGATGGACTTCAATAGACTTGGGGAGACGTTATTTCATGAGACTTCTAGGTTAACACAAGTACTTACACATCTAATTCTTACCGGGATGTTTCCAGGGGCTTGTAGGAAAGCGTGTCATTTCTTCTCAACCTACAAAGCAAATGTAGTGTCTGGGGGCTGCTCATGGAGCAGTGACTCAGTGTGATGGAAGCTGTGGTTCTTACAGGACTTTGGTCAATCAGGAGTGAAACTGTGGTACTCTTTAGGGAAAGTGTCCATCACAGATCCATGCCTTGTCAACTGCTGTTCCCCTAAAACAAACCTCAAACAACAGCAAAGTTATGAATTATATACATAGTAATGACGGACATGAAAGACTATTTCTAACTCCTCCCCAAGGAAGACCAGGATTCCAGAGACGTTTTGAATGAGTAACTAATGAAGAATTCCCTGCACTAAGATGTATGTGTATTTTACAATCAATTGCTTTCTATGAATAACTCCCTGTACTCTTCAAGACAAGTTGCTGCTATATAGTCCAAGTGGCCTCAAACTCACAATTTATCCAAGGCTGACCTCAAGTTCATGGTAATCCTTCTGTCTCAGTCTCCCGAATCCTGGGATTAAAAACGTGTCTCAACACATTCATCTCTGCTTTTTTATTATTAAAATAAGTGAGATTTGATTTATTCATAAAATGTGTTTTATAAAGTATTTTTATTGGACACAAATGACTCCTCATGCTTGAGCTGGTAACTGGAACATTCCCTTGATACAACACCAAATAATTAGCTGTAGTTTTTCAGCATCTAGAAATTTAAATGGAAGCTAAAATAGACATGATTTCATCTAAATTCTTTTTTCTACTCAGTAAGAGGCTAGTGAGCTACTTGGGGAAGAAATGTGTACAAGCCTGGTTCTGAAGTAGCTCACAGACAATAGAATCAGTGGACAGGTAGTGAGGGGAAATGGGTCCTCTTAGGACTCCGGGTGAGACGCAGGGCAGCATTAACTGTTGCTGTCCTAACATAGCTCTTGACATTTTAGACTTGTATGACAAAGTAGACTTAGCTAGAGTCTGGCAACACTGTGGGGAAAGGAAAGAATGATGTGTAAAATACATTACAGGGATATGCAATATTACATTTTTAATTAAGTTGAACATTTTATTGCATTTGGCTGCCTCTACTACTGCTGTTGAAACAGATCAATCAAATATAAACACGGCTCTCAAAGGGTTTAATCTGACATTTTTGGCTTTCTGCTCTAACTTTATCTTTGCAAAGAGAGAGAACTGTAGTTATCTGAATCTAGTAATAACCTAGTTGAAGTTGGAATTAGTTTTGGGTGACTTTTAGGTACTGTAACTTGAAACATGGGAGTTATGGTAATTAAGCGTACCATACACACTGGCTGTGGAAGAATAGTCATGATCCCATGCAACAGTTAGCTCAAAGGAAGGCAAACTGATGGCTCAACTTTTCCCAGTTATTGCTTCTGTCCAATAGAGATGAGGCATAGACAAGACACAGTCAGGGGCCTACAATGGCTTCCATAAAACAAGGCTTTTGGTAGAAGAAATGGAGAATGACAGAAACTGGAAGGAAGAAGCACGAATGATGCTTTCACTTTTTCCTTCCTTCCTTTATTTATTTATCCATTTATTTATTATCCAGTTCCGCCTCCCTCCACTCCTCCCACTACCCCCCCCCCATCTCACCTTTCATTTGCACCTCAGAGAGGTTAAGGCCTCCCCTTGGCAGAAAGCAGTGTGAGCTTTCAAACTTCCTGGTCCAGGTAGGCATCACTTTCCTTTAGCTGATGACATGGATGTTTTATAAGGCCCCGGATGACATTCCTAACCGCCACCCGGTAGCTTGTCAGACAGTTACAATACATGCAAAGAGAAGTATTCTCCTTTTTCTCCTGGAGTCTCCCTGCATGAAAATCTCTCATTGCAGAGAATAAAAGAGGCAATAATGAGGATGAAGCAGAAAGTGAATGCGAGGAGACCTAAGCTTGTGTGTACATCCAAGAGTGTGACAAGCTCTGCACCACACTGTAAACACTAGTCAGTGAGTGAACACAGCCTCTTCTCCTTTTTTATAATTAGACTTATTTTATTCATTTGTTATTCCTTTATTGTGGATGTGTATGCATGTATGTGTGTATATGTGTATGTATGTATATGTGCACATACATATGTGTATATACTTTTATGTGCATATGTGTGTATGTGTTTATATATGTGTGTGTGTTGGTCAGAGGACAGTTTGCAGATGTTTCTCTGCTTCCACTATGTGGGTCTCAAGATAAAACTTGTGTGATCAGCTTGGCTGTAAGCACCCTTACTCCTGAGCCATCTTTCTAGGTGGGAGTTAACTTCTTTCTTAATGTCCTTCCAGTATTTCAAGTGCAGAGCTTAGATTTGTAGCTATTTTCTTTGACGGACATAGTAGTCCTGTAAGGGACACTGTTATTATAATCCCCACTTATTAGTGAGGGCAATGAAACTCACAAATATCATTGCTTCCCCAATGTCATGTGGTCAGAAAACAGTGAATCTGGCGTTGAAACTCAAA
This sequence comes from Chionomys nivalis, assembly GCF_950005125.1. Lineage (NCBI taxonomy): Eukaryota > Metazoa > Chordata > Mammalia > Rodentia > Cricetidae > Chionomys > Chionomys nivalis. Next base: position 27,168,588 of record NC_080099.1, on the reverse strand, counting down.
TATGTTTAACTGACCCTCAGTTTTTTTTTTTACTTGTTTGTAAGTTTTCTTCATACAATGCATTTGATCTTGTCCACTCTCTCTCAACAACTCCTCCCAGGTCCTCGTCACCTTCCTGCCCATCCTACTTTATACTCTCTTTCTTTCTAGCTCTTTCTCAAAAAGAAAACAAAAATGAAAAACTGAAATCAAGATGAATAAAAATCAATAAGACAAAAAAATATCAAAACAAAACAATCTTTACTCCTCCACACACACAGAATCCCACAGAGTTAGTGTTCTGTTGGGTGTGGGGTCTGCCTGGAGTGCGGTTGATATACCGAGTGATGCTCCATAAGAAAACTGATTTTCCCATTGGAGAAAACTCTTTTCCCTTTTCCAGATGGTATTGATTGCAAGTAGTTTCTTGGTTGGTGGTGGGATCCTGTATCTATCTCCTGTTCAGTGCTGAGCCCCATCTGACTTGAACCTGTGCAGTTATATGTGTGCTGCCGTAGTCTCTGAGAGTTCATGTGCGCATCAGTTCTCTTGAATTGCTGGCCAAAGGGGGACCAGAAGCCCACCCCACCACAAAAAGAAAAGAAAAACAAAACAAAACAAAACAAACAAACAAAACACCATCATGGGCTATTGCCAAGGCTGCTGGTTGCCCTCCAAAGCTTGATGTTGAGGTCCTTTTGCCGAAAATAGCCCTCCCAGTTCATAAGAGTATGTAGGTACAGTCCAATGACACTGAGATGATTCTCTACCCTGCAACACTGAATAAGAAGAATTTCTCTTGATTCCTTAGCCGGGGTTTCTAACTTGGAGGCCAGATTGGCAGGCCCTTCTTCCAGGGTTTCTGATTTGCTAGATATGGTGCAGGCCTTAATCATTTACATTTCTATCCAGACCCCATCTAGTTTCAAGGCAGCTGCTAACCCAGAACTCAAAAAGATTTTCTTCAGTGTTATCTTGCACTCTGCAGCTGTGTGGATTGACGCTGTGGCTTTGGATTCAGTTTGAGCGCACTAAAGAGACAACCTGGATAAAGTTGGCTTTTCCTCACATAAAATGTGGTGTCAGGTTCTCTAGGACCAAGAGGTCCTGCAACTGTGCTGAGGCAACTGCAAGGCAGGGATGGTTGTTCTATTTATTTATTTATTCATTCATTTATTTATTTATTTATTTATTTATTTAAGATTTCTGCCTCCTCCCCGCCACCGCCTCCCATTTCCCTCCCCCTCCCCCAATCAAGTCCCCCTCCCTCGTCAGCCCTAAGAGCAATCAGGGTTCTTTGCCCTGTGGGAAGTCCAAGGACCACCCAACTCCATCCAAGTCTAGTAAGGTGAGCATCCAAACTGCCTAGGCTCCCACAAAGCCAGTATGTGCAGTAGGATCAAAAACCCAGTGCCATTGTTTTTGACTTCTCAGTAGACCTCATTGTCAGCTATGTTCAGCGAGTCTGGTTTTATCCCATACTTTTTCAGACCCAGGCCAGCTGGCCTTGGTGAGTTCCCGACAGAACATCCCCCATTGTCTCAGTGTGTGGGTGCACCCCTCGCAGTCCTGAGTTCCTTGCTTGTGCTCTCTCTCCTTCTGCTCCTGATTTGGATCTTGAGATTTGTTGCTCTTGAGATATCTGTTAATCCTCCCGCGTCCTTCATGCTTGTATTTGCTTTAGAGAGGAGAAACACGAGTAATTAGCTGGATACATTGTCTCCACCACAATCGCTGGGATCCTTTCATTAAGAAAGGGAAAATGAATATCAGCACTCTCCGCCTCTGTATCTGACCCATCGACAGCACTGGCACATGCAGAGTTTTGTCCTGGTGGACTCTGCGCTTTTCTGGATAGAGACGCGGCGTTCCCAGCATCTCTTGTTGATGAGCGGACTCTTATCACTCGCTCATCTTGACACCACTGATAGAATCACTAGTTGTCCTAGATGTATTGATTAATTCCTGAACTCTAAATGCTGTCCCTTGGGCGCTACCTATGTGACATGAAGCAGGTGCTTCTCCCTGGAAGTCTTAGTCATCAAATTGTTCTGGGAAGATATTTATGCTCTTGGGGCATATTTGGGATATACGATGGTAGCTCACAGAAGAGTCATGTTTAGGATATGCTACAATAGCTCACAGTGGGGACACATTTGGGATGTGATAGCTCACAGCATAGACACATTTGGAACGTAGTATGATAGTTCACAGAATAGGCACATTTGGGACATGGTATGCTGAGTTATGCTACGGTAGTTCAGACTAAGACAAGTGAAGCTTTCTGTTTGCTGTTGGACGCACATACCTGACATAATAACTGCCCTGCAAAGACACGTTAGCCACTGGATGTCTCTTAAGCATAGAAAAGACTAGGGAGTATAACCAGAAAAAATATTGTCCTGGGAACTCTGTATGCCAGTGTTCAGAGGAAATGTCAGCAAAACAGAGCACTGTGTCTCTAGCCAGCAGAGAGAGAGTGACACAAACTGAACTCTAGAATACCCAACTTGTTGGCGTTGTGTGACAGCGAAGAGGTAGGCACAGATTCACTGCAATCTTAGTATAGTGTTTTCTTAGACTGAATAAGAAAGTTGAAAGTAACCTAAGAGGAGGCAAAATGGTAAAGGCAAAAAAGTCCAGTGTCTGCCCTGCTGCCTCTATATTCCTTCTCCCTGTGAACTCACCCTGATTTTATTTTTTTGCAAGATCCCAATGTGGACTCTAATGGCTTTGAAATATGCTAAAGTTAAATCACAACAAATTTAGTTAGCTAGTGTGCAGGCTTACTCGCTTTGGGTTTCCTGTTCGCTGCTGTTCTGCATAGCACTCGACTTCACAGATATTTACTGAGCACTTTGCTGAAAAGTGGAAACACCGCTTTGAACAGACTGGCAAATTCTCTCACTCAAAGAAGACAGGCAGGGAGAACACAGGCACTGAAGCACAGGACTTCCCCTGCTCTTGGGAATTTGCTGGGCCACACTAAAGAAACCTGAGGGGGCAGTGCTGGGTCTTAATTCTGCCTGGGAAGCCTACATGCTGAGATTAACCAGGAGTCTCCTGCCCTTGAGAAAATGGAGAGTGTAGTTCTTTCTCACTCTGTGTGTGTTTCTGCTGTCTCTGTGTCTGTCTGTCTGCCTCTCTCTCTCTCTCTCTCTGTCTCTCTCTCTCTCTCTCTCTCTCTCTCTCTCTCTCTCTGTGTGTGTGTGTGTGTGTGTGTATGTGTTATTCTTATGGTAGAACATGAACAATGAGAGCTACAGCCAAGTTAATGTCTTAGGCCATTGTTGGGGGCCTCAGGTTTTGTTTTCAGTGTGAGGCTTCTGAAGCAAAGCAGATGGGACATTTTCTTTCAGGACACCTTTGACAGAAGTGTGCAATAAACAAGGGAAAGGAGCTCAAGTGTAGGCTGTGAGTGGAAGGAAATAGATCGCAGGGGAATAGGGAGGATCCTGCAGTTTACTCTCTCTGGGGAGTTTCATCGACTTGACTAATTATTATTCTTGGTTCTCCAGGCATTTGTATGTGTGTTGTTATTTAGCTTGGACAAGAAAGAAATAGAAACCCAAAGGATTAGGTATGTCATGTTTGACTAATACCCAAGAAGTACTTAAGCATTTCACATCAAAGGCTCTTAATATCGTCCCATTATTTTTCCTCATCTTATACCTCAGTGTTGGATTTATATTTTCTTTCAGGGATAGAGGGAAGGTTGATCTCTAGCAAAGTTTTAGACAGTGAGATGTGTATTGGATGGCTAAAAATATCTTGATGTGTGCTGGATTATTCCCAAATAAAATAGTCCAAGTTCATCTTTACCGTTCAGATACAACAGCAGATCCCCTGATGCAGGCTTATTTGAAAAAAGCCATGCCAGCATGGTAGGAGTATTCATTCTGGAAGTGCTCAGAAGTCATGCTCCGTGTGCCAGTAGAAAGGCAGGAGGTTCTATGAATGAGTTTCTGTTTTCTGATCTAGTTTGAAGTCTACTTTTAATGTCACAAAGGCACACGCAGCCAGTTTGGCTTGGAATGGGTTCCTTAGCCACTAGGAAGTCTTGTTATATGGAGCCTCGTTGGGTCAGTCTGGGCTAATCAAAGTCCTGATTGATTTTAGAACCAGAGTTCCCTCTTTAATTATACAACCCAGACCCCTCCTTTCTAGGTGGATATTAATCTTCACTCTGTGACTGGGTTGTTGGGTATGAATTTGGACAATGTCCGGGCAAAATTTCAAGTCCCTGAAGAGATTTTGTTTTGTTTTGTTTTGTTTTGAATAGAATCAGGCACAGGACAGACTGGCTTCTGTTATTGTTGCAGGCTGGCTGAGGGGACTGCTAGCTTGTTACATAACTGAAGACTTCCTTTTGCTTGTAAATGTCAAGATCAAACTGAGGTCAGTTTTAAATAGCTGACTGGGTGCTAATTAATGCGATTTTCCTATACAAGGGAAAGCAAAAGGCCTTGTGCCCATAAGAGTCATGGCTTTGTCAATTGTAAACGGAGCCTGTGCTCTTGTTTCCTGGCCGCCCAGACCCAAACAATCACACAAAAACTATATTAATTATAACACTGTTGGGCCTATTAGCTCAGGTATCTTATTAATTAACTCTTACATCTTAAATTAACCCATTTCTATTATTTTATATTTTTACCACGAGGCTCGTGGTTTGTTACCAATTGCTTCTTGGGTAGTTACAAGGTGTCTGCCTGACTCTGCCTTCTTTCTCATTGCATTCAGTTTAGTTTTCCCACCTAGCTCTATTCTGCCCTGCCATAGACCAAAGCAACTGCTTTATTAACCAATGGTAATAAAACATATCCGTAGCATACAGAGGGGAATCCCATATCAGTTGATAAGATGGGGTGTCATTGGTACGGGCTTCATCTGCATTTTCTTTATATTGTTTCCTCTTAGTGTTTTCAAGTAAAATAGGAAGTGAATATCTTATTCTGCTACAATAAAATACTGGGGTGGGGTACTTTGCATACAGAAAGGATTATTTGGTTCCTAGTTTCAGGTGATCAGAAGCTTTGTATCAACATTTTTTAGCCCTGGTGAGACTCATGGTGGATGCTATCACAACAGCAAGAACTCATGGGAGAGCAGTGAGTGATGTTTACACTAGAGGGTTTGTGAGCAAATGCTTTGGCTGCTTATCACAACATTCTTGCAGGAATTCTCCACTTCTGCAGGACCTAAGCGCTAGTGTGAGGCAGGGTTAATGCAATCCCATCAGGAGATGTGGCTCCCAGACCCCAACTTTATAGTACCAGACCCCACTGCTGAACGGTCTCATTTCTCAGCACCCACTTTGGGGTCTGAGCTCCCAGAACATAGCTCTGTCAGGACCAAATCATATCTAAGCCATAACATTTAGGTCCATGATTTTATTTACTTATTTATTCTTTCAGGGAATATTTATTGAACCTGTGAGCTGGCATTCTTCTAAGAATCCCCATGAATAGCTCATGCACTTGTCCAAAGAGTCCTACACAGCTATATGCCATTTTGCTAATGCAAGAACCTCAATGGACTTGCAGGCCTTTTGTCTGTTCTTTTCCACTTTTGCTTGGTGACCTGACTTCAGGATACACGCTGCTGAGACTGTCCCAAGTCTTCACTGTCCCAGATCTTCTTCCTGTCCCTAAACATGACACCTGCTAAACAGCTTCACCAAGGTTACCAGAGTCAACTCAAGAGCCCCCTCTCTAGTATATCAGCTTCCCACCACAGACCTGTCCTTGTTCCACATCCCCTAGCGGTAAGAGCTACTAGATACCTCATGACTGTAATGAGAAGGCTCTGTCCTCTCTCTGTTCTGCTTCCTTCCCCTACACATCCAGTCAAATACTTTGAATGACCTTTTCCTCAGGAGACGCGAGCAAACCCTTCCTCATCTCAAACAGGGCACCAACAAAAGACTCGAAGAAACAATTCCATCCGGTGTACCTTTGTGAACCAATGAGTGAGGGATTCCTTACACAGGCAACTTGGAGGTGGTTGTGAACCAAAGAACAAGAAATCCCACCTCTTCAGGAACTTGAATTTTTGCCCTTACATTGTCCAATTTCTTCCTAACAAGCCAGTCCCAGAATGAAGATTGATAGCTTGGCGAAGGAAGAGGTTGTCAGGTTTTATAAATAAAAGGAGGCCTTGTAAGTCCCTCCTCCAGGAAAAGACTGTAACTGTCCATCAGTCTTGTAGAAGGAATGGAGCCCCCCCCACCCCCCCAGCGTGAAAGACAGTGAATGGTCCCAACCTTGTTTAGGTCACCAGTGAGGATTCTCGCCATTGACAGCTGAAGGGAGTAGGTAGCCATGTCAAGTCTGGAAAATTGCTGGTTCACATGCCTCCCTTATGGTTTCTGGATCCATCCTCCTTCTGTTTTCACCATCAATACCCTTTTCAGGCCGCCTTCTGTAGCAGGAACTCCTGACTTATCCATTATGGTCCTTGCTTAATGGCTTCACCAATACTACAGCTGGACTAAAACCTTTCACCACTTACCCCGCGTTTCAGGTTAAAACCCCCAATTTAGCACCCTCTGCTGTCAGAGTCAACTCTATTTCTTAACATACCTCACTTTTGTTTCTCCAGGTCTTACACCATTCCCTGCAAACTATTCTTAGCATTTTCTTTTCTTTTCCTATGGTCTTAGTTTTTCACGTGTATGAGTGCTTTGCCTGCATGTGTGTAAGTGTAGCATGTGTGCCTGGTACCTGGAAACATCAGAAGAGGACATCAGATCTCCTAGAACTAGAGTTACAGATGTTTCTGAACCACTGTGTGGCTGTTGGTAACCAAACCCGAGTCCTCTTCATAAGCAACAAGTTTGCTGAGTTGAGGAATTACACCATTTATACTTTCTTAAATAAAGAGAATGAACTGTTCTTTTTATTTAAGGGAAAAATCAAATGTTAATATACTCCTTCCCTTTGGCCCTGTTTAGAAGTTCTCTGCTCTGCTCCTATGTTTTTTTTCTCACCCTTACGTCTGATCTAAAAAGCCTCAAGAAAGTCCTCATTTCCAGATCTTTCAGATACCATTTCCTCCAAAATAAGAACATGAGCATTGGTATCAGGCAACCCTGACTGTTTCTTTCGGTCACAACAGTTGATGTTGACATGCATTACTCGGGATGGATGGAGAGGTGCAGGATAAAAGCAGTTACACAAATTCAGATCTGTATCCAAGAGTCAAGAGTGAGGCTCCTGAGAAGAACCAGTCAATGTATGGATACTTATTAAACTCTAGTTTTAAAATGGTTAAGGTTCTAAGATGGTGATAAAGAGAAGAAAGTGGAGACAAGAAGTACTAAGCAGTTGTGATTAAGAATTGGTGAAGTAGAAGCATGGTTCCAGTCTGGTCTCCTAGTTGCAGATGGCTGTATCTGAAGTTATCTATTGTAGATTTGAATTTTTACATGCTGAAGATTTTGTGCTTCCCAAGGAAGGCTCCATGGAGGCTTATTACCACTCATGCTAAGAGCTTTCTGTCTAACAAAGCTTGTAAGTTGGCTTACTTAGATCTTAGGAATTTCAGCCTTTGAAGTTATATGGTAGCCATAACCCATTCTTAGAAATTGTTCTTCTTCATCTTTTTTTTTTTCACGGTATAAGTTGTTACTTATTTTTATTTTATTTTATTTTTTATTTTTTTATTTTTTTGAAATTGTTCTTCTTATACTCATGTTCAGCCCCCAGAGTTCCAGGGCAAACATTTTGGATGAATTTGTGTTTTCTGTGTAAAGATCCCATTTCCTAGCCATGGAATCATTCAATGTTTACATCTGGAATTAAAGAAAGTCAATCATTTGAGGTTATTTAAGTGGATGCACAGTGACCAACAGTAGCCTAGAGTAGGCTTTTCAGAATGAGCTTCCAAGGACCCAAGAATGCGGCTATCTTCAAATGTAGAGCTATTGATTTAGCATTATTGATAAGTTATCACCTTTTTAATACTGCCATCTTCTTAGGAGTACCCGAGCGTCCAGTGTCTATACAACATTTCAATATAGAAGGGCATCTGAAAAATCTGTCTTCTGCAAAGAAAGATATTATGCTTTGGAAAATAGAAAACAATACCATTTGTTTAACATTGCTTTTTGTTGGTGGTGGTGCTGATTTTTGTTTTGTTTTGTTGTTTTGTTTGTTTTTGAGTGAGAACCTCACCACTTAGTCCTGGCTAGCAGGAAACTCTACTAAGTAGACCAGGTTGGTATTGAACTTGTAGTGAGCATCCTGCCTCTGAGAAATGAGATCAGAGGTACAAGCCACCATGCCCAGCTGTAAAAGCCTTTTTAAATTAAGGTATGTTATTATGTTAGCATATGTGAAATTTATTATTTTTAAATTAACTAATAGAAATGCCTTTTAAAAATGTTCTCACTCTTCATAGTAAACATCAATAGATACAACCAATATAGCAAAAGATCCTTATGGTCCTCAATACTTACATAGAATATTAAAAGTTCCAAGATTTTTTTTTAAAAAAATTTAAATTTATTTTAAGTTAAAATATAGTTACACTATTTACCACCCTTCCCCTTTTTTCCTACAGCCCTTTCCATGACTCCTTCCTCAATCTCTCCCATGTTCACCCCTCACTCTTCTCAAGTTCATGATCTCCTTTTCTTTATTATTGCTATACACCACACACACACACAAATACATCCTGGCAAGTCCACTTTTGTTACTTGTAGTATATGATTTCAGGCCTGATCACTTGTGTTAGATAACCAGTTAAGGGGCTCACCCTTGGAGAAGAGCAATTCTTTTCCATCTGTCCTTACTTGTCTGTAGAGGTGAGGTCCTGTGAGATTGCCCCCTTGATGATGGATGCTAAAAAGAAATCCCATACTAGCTCAGAATTGAGTATAATAAAGGGTTATTTATTTAGGGGTAGACTCACAGATTACAGTCCTCTGCTCGACCAGGGAACAGCAACCGAATCAGGCAGCTGAAGAAAGGCCGGACCACGCTTTACATCAGCATTTATAGTATAAGAGACTATGCCCAAGTAGGCAGATAACTTAAAGGCTACCGGCGTTGAGTACCTATTGGTGCTACCATTGTTCAGGTCTTGTGTAGGCTGCCTTATCATCTAGGTATTATGAGTGTAGCTTCTCTGTCACTTCTAGGAGAATCAATCTCAGGACAGCAGACTTCTTGTACTCTGGCTGTTACAATCTTTCTTGAGGTCTTCTGTGATGTTCTCTGAACCTTAAGTGCAAAAATTTGTGTTGAAGATGTAGCCAGTGGGACGGAGCAACTTCTGATACTTGGCCTCTGCATTCGGACCAGTTGTGGTTTTCTGTCATGGTTTGTCTGTGGCAAAGAGAGGTGTCTTTGATGATGGGTGAGAATTACATTTGGCTGGATAATGATAAGTTTTAGAATGTGGTTAGGAAATATGCTGGTCTAGTAAAGGGACAGTAATAGGTTCTTTTCTAAGATTCAGGACCTTACTAGCCCCAGGTAGTTGTTTTGATTTGCAAAACAAAACAAAAAAGATCTTCAGGTTAAAACATGTAAAAGCTGCTAGTTTTGTGACTCTGTAGCATAAAATTTAAGAATTTGTCTTGTTCAAGAACAAGACCCGTGATTGAAATCACTTTATGTAAAATGAAAAGTAAATTCAAGTAGGTTTTATGGATTTGCCAAATAATGCTAATCAGGACCCTTAAGTGATTGAATCCCCTCCACTGCTAATAAACATGGGTTCGTGATTACCATATCACAGGACAAGAAACACCCCTTCAATTAGGAGGAGAATAATGAGATGAAAAGGTTCCTATTCATTGTGCATGGACCACACATCTTAAAAGAACCGCCCACATTGGGAGACTATGCTCTCCCAAGCTGCTCTCCATCCCACGAGTGCTTGTGCATCTAAGTTTTCCCAGAGGCGGTTTTGTCTTCCCGCTTCAGAGAATTCTCCTCTCCCACTGCCTGTCTTCAGCTTCTTTTTTTTTTTCTTGCTGATTTTTTTTATTAATTAATTAATTTAATTATTAAAGATTTCTGCCTCTTCCCCGCCACCACCTCCCATTCCCTCCCCCTCCCCCAATCAAGTCTTCCTTCCTCCTCAGCCCAAAGAGCAAGCAGGTTTCTCTGCCCTGTGGGAGGTCCAAGGACCACCCACCTCCATCCAGGTCTATTAAGGTGAGCATCCAAACTACCTGGGCTCCCACAAAGCCATTACGTGCAATAGGATCAAGAACCCATTGCCATTGTTCTTCAGTTCTCAGTAGTCCTCATTGTCCATTATGTGGATTCAGCTTCTTAAGCACAGTTTCACAACCCTGGCCCACTCAGATCTGCCCTTAGTTGATACTGCACTGTTGAAACCGATGGAAGCATTTTCAGTTCAGAGATGACCTGTACCTCTTTCAGAATTGTGTGAGGTAAGAGGAGGTCAGGGCCATTCTGATTTAGCTGAAGATAACTGCCAGAGTCTTGGTTTCAATGGTGGTGGGGGAGGCTGTTCAAGGATAACGATCTCCATGAGATGTCCTTAATGCACCCCTGAAAAGATGGGGCGCTTGGTGAGAATGACTGACCGCAGACTGCTGTGCACAGGAGCCAAGGGTGAAAACTCCCGAGAGTACACACAGAGTATAAGATGAGGAAACAACAGAAAACCTTCGCCTGGTCATGCTAAGGCAGAAATGTTGGTCAGGTCTGTACTTTTATTTCAGGTCCTGGAACTTCTGTCTGCTCCATATTGTCTGTGTCCTCTGTCATCCAGGTTGGGATGTCTTCCCATTGCTTCCGTGCCTTTGCTATTTGTGTCTGTGTTTGTATCTGGTATCCAATAACAAAGGAACAAGCCCCCACAGACTGTCCTTTCCCGACTTTGTCTCCTCTTAATCTGTACCACCCCTGGTAACAAAAGCGCTGTGTCATCCTAAGACTATACAGAGGCTTCCCTACCTCATTCCTCACCTTTTATTAGTCAATCTTGGTTGTTCCCTTTTCTTAGATTCTCACAGACTCTGAGGAAGCAGTGAGTTGAACTTAAAGTCCATTCCAGGGGAAACAGTCCCTCCCAGCTTTAAAAATCATCCAGGACAGTTACCTTCTTCATTCAAAGAAGCCCACTCTGCATTTCTTGCCCCCGGAAGATATTTTTGAAATTATATAACTTTTATTTAAATCACTCAAGTCGGCTAACGGACTTTAGAGCACTGACTACTCCCCTTGGGGAGGGGACAGGACACATGTCAGACATAGCAAAAGACATTTTTCTCAATCTGGAGATCAGGGAGCCAAATCCATGAGCACCATTGGCAGAGAATGCCTGCTGCTTTATGCTCCATGAAATTGCTTTGAGAATGTGTCCAGCTTAGGGAGACTCTCTGTGCCCTAGAAATGGGCTCTTGGTCTCTGCAGTGAATCTGCAATCAGTTCACTTGTGGTGTATTGGCTTGGGGACAGGAGGTTTCTGAGTCATGGCCAGGGTGGGACCTGAGTGTCTTCCTTCTCCAATGCCTTGAAGTTTTTCAAGCTGCCAGATGGATGACTAGTCCTGGAGGTGGTGGATGTCCCTAGGGAACACATACATACATACATATGTCAGAAACATACATATATTTGTGTCTTTCCACAGTGTCCAAGTCTATTGAATAACAAGTTTACAAAGTATGGAATTTTCATTGGCGGTGATATGCCAAGTACCCCTAGTTTCATATTTGGCCACAACAAACACAGGTTTATTCCAGTCTTAATTGTTAGTATTAATTCTCAGATCACATAATATATAGCATACACTGATTTTATCTTTCTCTCTATATATATCACCTGTCATCTATCCATCTATCATCTATCAATCATCATCTATCTACCTATTTATCATCTGTCCATCTATCTACTTGTATCTATCTATCTATCTATCTATCTATCTATCTATCTATCTATCTATCTATCCTCTATCTATGTTACAGGATGGTTGCAAGGGGGTTAAAAAGGCTACAACAGAATTCAAGGAGTTTCAAAGAAGCCTGAGAGGCAGAAGCTTGTAGAGATGCAAAGGTAGTCTCTTCAGGGCCAGGATAACAAGCCGAGTCTGGGCTTTTCTTTGCTGCCTAAGAGTTGGATCACAGCATCAGAACTGAGTTGCAGATGCATGGTGTGAAGGAAACTGTAGAGGCAAATGGTGGGTCCAGGTCCAGATGATTGATTAGGCAGACATGAGAATGGCAGGTCCAAACAGATAAACAAGTAGGTAGATGGATGGATGGCGATTGAATAAACCATGACAGTGGCAGAGTGAATCAAGTTGAGCAGTTTTTATGAGGTGGTCAGAGATTGGTCAGTGGAAGGGTCGCCATCTTAGTAAGAGGTTCCCCTTCTTTGTGGGGTCCAAGTGAGGGTATCATTCTCTTTCCTTAATCTTGTGTGTCTGACAATTTAGTTGGCCTAATTTTCCCAATACGATTTTAATATGCTCATGTGCTTCTACACTTCCAATTTTCTTTGATCAATTTATAGGGTAGGGCCTCCTACTTTTCAGACTAAGTTATGTATCATTCTGTACTGCATGGGTGATGCCAGACATGTAGTACTTGCTGTTTGCAGGTCCACCCAGGTACAGAGCCATCTTCTGTTCTCAAAATGGAGTCCCTGTGGGCAAGGCAGAGCCTACGGACAAATCACTGTATTATAGTGCGGAGTTATAGGTAGGGCACACCCAGTTCTCAACAGAGGATCTTAAGAATTATTTGCCCAAAGGTGAGAATCTGTGGGTTGAAATAAATAGTAAGGTTTACAGGGGAAAAATGTTATTTCTAGTACATTCAAGTTGGTGTATTGGGCACTTTTTCCCTGGCAAGAGTAGCTTTGTGTTGTTGTTTTGTTGTTGTTGTTTTGAATTATGCCATGTCTAATATCGTGCTGACTTCAGTGTCCTACAACTCAATGCCACTTTTTTTTTAACTTTTGCTCCCAAGTACTGACCTTCATAGCTAAGTTGATGATTATTCTCCTCACCTTTTCCTGCATCTCTTCATTTCTGTCTAGTATCTGCACACACGAACATGCCTGTATGCATGTGCATGTGCACACACGTTAAATGAAAACTTGGAAGCTCTGCTCCTGGACCTCTATATTTCAATTATTAATTACCCTTTAAGTGACTATTTCATTATGTTTTCACCTAGGGCGTAAGCTTTCCTGTGTTGTGCAGGGATTCCATTCTCAGATAATTTGGGTGTGCTATGGGTTTCATTGTGCCCCCCCCAAAATTCATCTTCTGCTGGCATTCTCACTCTGTGTAGCTGAACACATGACTACCTGGAAATGGTCTCACTATTGTTATAATCAGTTGAGGCAAGGTTGTGCTTTAGTGGAGTGAGCAAGCTCCATTTCCAAGATGATGGGATCCTAATTAAAAATGGAAACGGTTGATATAGACACCCATGCTGGAAGGAAGCTACACAAAGATGATTCTGTCAGCTAAAGAGCCACAGAAATTGACAACAAACCACCAGCAGGAACACAGAATCAAGCCTTCCTCATAGGCTAAAGGAGGAATCGATCCAGCTCATACCTAGGTACAACTCACAGACTATATAAACAGGAGACAATAGAGCTCTGATGTTCATGTCACCCAATGTGGGGCCCTTTTTGGAGCAGTCCTGGCAGGCTAACACAGAAATAACTCTAATTCTGAAATGTGCCCTAAAATATTATTTTAAATGTACATGAGCATAGAAGTGCCGGAAAATATCCTGTTAAAATTAAAAAAAAATATTTAATCCACTGCATGATTTGCAATGGTCTAAGACAAGGGGCAGAATGGGGAATTTTTTATTTCATTGAAAGTAAGTTTTAAGTTGGATAAAATCACTTTTGTGAGTCAAAATGGATTTTTAGACACCAGGTCCCCCACCCAGGTAAGATAATACTTATTAAGGTTTTTGCATGTCTTATTTATTGCTTCAGAGACTCAGAATGTGTCATAATAGTCCAGACCAGCACATAAAGCACTTAGCACTTGGGAAGGCTTTGTTTTCAAAACGCTTTCCTTTATACAGAACTCTGCAAGACTTGGCTAGAGTTTGGTTTTGAGCAATTTTGTGAAAATCTAGCTTAGATAATTAGCTTAGACAATTACTTGCTGCAATTTGTAGGTGGTGGAGCAGAAAATCTAGGAATGCAGACAAAAAGAGATAAAAGAACCCGTAATTCCACATTACTTAATAGGATGGTTTTAACAATTGCACTTGATGGCTGGATGAATGTCCAGTTTTAAATTGCTCCGTGGCTTCAGCTCTATTTATTGAGAGAGGGAAAGGCACTGATTATAAGTAGATTCACTTCGAGCTTAGTAATTCTAACATGCCTAGTATATAAGCAACTAACATATTAAGCAAAATTCTCAGTATGTGTGTTTATGCATGAGTGAAAAATGAGTGGCAATATATATAAATATTGAGTTGGCATGTGACTAGGATTAAAACCACAACTGTCAACAGGATCACTTAGAGGTCACTATGTGCCTTGCATAAAGCAGAGAGCAGGGCCCAAGACCAAGCCCTTAGATTTCTACTATCAGAAGACTGGAAGGCCAGAAAAAGCCTAGCCAAAGCTATAGGAGAAATTCAGAAAAATGCCCTGAGGCATGGAGTTCCCGGATGTGTAATAATTTACTGTGAGGTTGAATGCAATGCCCAGAAAGGGTGCATTGTGTTTGTTGAGGTGAGAATGGTAGAACCTTGACACCCTAAGTACCAGCAGGGCAGAAGCCAGGCTGAAAGAGACGTGGAATTGAGACGGTTGGTTGCTCTCTTACCAAGGACCGAAAAAATTTTCCATAGTGATATGTATGTCTGTAAGCAAGGAAGAAAGGAGGGCAAGAGAGAGGGAGGGGAAGGAGAGGAGAGTAAAAGGAGTTCTGAAGAGCCAATGACAGCAGAGGGAGAAATCTCTGAAAATCTAATGTACGACTCTGTGTCCAGGAGTGCCTCTACTTCCTGGTGAAAGGAGCCAGCAAATATTAAAGCCCATATTAAAGCTAATATTTGCTTTGAGTCTCTGTTGCAGATGAAGTAGTCTGGGGAAATCAGTGGTATGGCTGAGGCTGGAACTTCGTGCATCACTTTTGTGAAGGAACCCTCTAGTTCTTTTCTTGGATATGCCCATAAGAAAGAGGAGAAGGGGGAGTTTCCAGTGGTCAGTTAGGGCAGAGCCAAGTAGTTTTTCCACCTCCACTCATTGCACTGCCAGGATAGTACATGGGCAGCCTTTCACATACCAGGGGTGGAATACAATGATTGCAGTGGCTGTGACCACTACAGATTCTGTACCCTTGCTCAGAGTGCCCTATCTTCTTTTGTATATTGGGCACATTAGGAACGATACATTTTGCAATTGGTTTTGAAATGCCATATCTTGAGGATTCTCATGTGACTATGATTCCATGGGGATTGAAAGTAGCTTGGAGATTTGATTGTGAAGCTTCAAGTAAGTTGGTATGATTTTGTCCTGCCTCCTTTTGGGGGAGGGTGGGTGCATTTTGTAATATGCATCATATTATGTGGGAACATCTTGGGCAATATGCATGCACACATATACGCATGCGCACACACACACACACATATATGTATATATATATATATATGCATACCTGTGTGTATGTTTGAATAAGAATGGATTCTGTGGGCTAATATGTTTGAGTACTTGATCAACAACTAAATGAACTGCTTAGAAATGATTGGGAGGTGTGGTCTTGTGTAGGAGGAGGTATGTCACTTTTAGTTTTCAAAAACTCACACCATTCACAGGGTCTCTCTCTGAATGGCCTCCTGCTTGTGGATCAGACTATCAGCTCTCAGTTAACTATTTCAGCACCGTGCCTGCCTGCTGCCATGATCCCTGACATGATTCTCATGGACTGAACTCTAGAACTGTAAACCCCAATAAATTCTCTTCTATGAGTGGCCTCCCTCAGTCATGATGTCTCATGAAAAGGAAGGGAGTGTGTAATGTGCACATGGGCATAAAGTTAAGATTGTGCTTCTGCCACTTTCTTACTCCAGACTCATAGTGACCCATGACTGTGAATCACAGTGTTCATGGCTTAGAAGAAACAACCTTAGAACACCGGACTTAGGTGCAATTCATGACAGCGCATCTTCTTGACCATAAAGACTAATCCAGTAGAGAAATATAGAGAAATATAGCATAGAATATGGTCTACTATAGAGAAAGTTCCAGAGGGTGCTGGGAAGAATGCCTGTTCCATTTGTACTGGGTGAAACACTGTCTTTATGTCCGCCGGTACAGTGTAGCTCGATGTCTCTTGGTTGGTCTGTTTTGATGACTGTTTTGGAAATGAGAACAGCATATTGAAATCCTCTATCCCTGGATACCAGGACCACCCTGACATCTTGTGTCCATCAGTGTTTGTTTATGAAAGTGGACATTTGAAATTTGCTGCGTATGCATTTGCAGCTGTTATAACTTCTCGGTGAACTGTTCACCTCCTTATCGTAGAGTGGTCCTTCTTAATCTCTTGTGACTCATTTTGGTTTGAGGTTGTTTTATCAGATGTCAGGATAGCCATGCAAACTGGTTTTCAGCTACTACTCATCCGAAGATTGCTTTCCACCATTTGACTATCAGCCACTGAGTTTCCAGATCAGTGAGATCTGTTTCTTGGAGATAACAGATAGTTGGATTTAGTTTTTAGTTTTGTTTTTAATCCAGTCGCCAATCTGCTTATTTTTCCTGGTGACTTCAGGCCATTTACATTTATTATTGAGAGATGCTTGTTGATTACTGCAGTGTTTGCTTGCTTCCTTGTTAGATTATTGTTTGTTTCTTAATTCTTTTCTATTAATGAGGGTTTGTTGGACTTGATGGAGTCCTATTTGTCCTTCCCTTGTTTTCAAGGGTGAGCGAGGAATATTTATTGAGAGGCAGAGTAACTGCACCATGCTCTCTTTGTCCACCTATTCCTCTCCTTTCCTGCATCCATGGGATTAGCACTGCCCCTTCCTCTGTACAGCATCCTTTTAAGTAGCTTCTGGTTACTGCTGTGTTGGCTTAGTTTGTGCTTCTATTGACATGACTTTGTGTTTTCATCAATTCTAAAAGATAGCTTTGCTTGATAAAACAACCATGGTTGACTAATTTATATTCAGGGCTCAATACACACACACACACACACACACATATACACATTCAGGGCTTGAAATTATATACATATATATGTATGTATGTATTTATCATTCCATGCTTGCATGCTTTTTAGAGTTGTGAGGAGAGTTCTGATTTTTTTGAGAAATGTTTCACTGCACTGGTTATTTTTGGTCAACTTTACACAGGTAAGAGTCTTGCGGGAAGAGGTAACCTCAGTTAAAGAACTGTTTTCACCAGACTGGTCTGTAGGTAAGCCTGTGAGGCATTTTTGGATTAATGATTGATGTGGGAAGACCTAGCTTACTGTAGACAGTGTCTCCCCTGGGCTGGTGGTCTTGGGTTCTATAAGAAAGAAGACTGAGTAAGCCATGGGCAGTAAGCCAGTAATCTGCTTTCCTCCATAGTGAACCATTTGATTCTCTCTTATAGTTTGTTATTCTCTTATATATGCTCATTTTATCACCAAAATAGGAAAATTTAGTTAGTCCACCTGATAGCATCACATAGGCCTCTAAAATTTTTTTCTCTCTCCCTCCCTCCCTCTCTCCCTTTCCCTCTCCCTCTTTTTCTCTCCCTCCCCCCACCCTCTCTCTCTCTCTTTCTCTCTGTTCTTTTGCCAGATAATCCTAATGCCGTATTACACACAATTATCATAGAATGTAGGCCCTTCACCCATAGAATCCATATGTAAAATCCTGAAACTCTAATTTTATAGTATCTGTGGGGTATGCCCTTTGGGATGCAATTAAGTTTAATGATGTCATTGGAATGCCCATGGTGGCATTACTACTCCTATAAGGGGAGAAAGAGACAAGAAATCTTTCCCTCTCACCATGTGAGTCTCTAGCAAAAAGATGGCAGAGGAAGAATGTCTTTACCACTGAATAAACTGGGACCTTGATCTTAGACTCCACAACAGTGACAGAGAAATGCTTAAGACACTCAGTCTACAGTATGTGCTACCACAATCTGAAAGAATGACTGACAGAAGTTGGTGTCATGAAATAGAGAGTGGAACAGGTTGACAGCTCCGTAGGTAAAAGTGCCACCAAGCCTGATGACTGTAAGTTTGTTCTCTCGAACTTACATGGTGGAGAGAGAAAAGGGAATTCTACTGGTCTCCTTCTAAGCTCTATGTGCATACTGTGGTTGTTTGAAAACAAAATGGCCATAAGCGGGAGAGGCACTATTAGGAACTGTGACTTTGTTGGAGTAGCTGTGGAGGCAAGCTTTGAGGTCTCATATATACTCAAGCCATGTTAGTGTCTCAGACATCTTCCTGTTTCTGCAAGATATAGGACTCTCAGCTACATCCCCAGAATGATGTCTTCTTGCATGCTTCCATGTCCCACTATGATGATAATGGACTGAACCTCTAAACTGTTAGCAAGTCAACCCGTTAAATTTGTAAGAGTTGCTATAGTCATGGTGTCTCTTCACATCAACAGAAACCCTACTAACTAAATGTTTTTATTTATTTTTGCTTTATGTATATGGGAGTTTTGCCTTTATCTATATCTGTGCACTGCATGGATGTAGTGCCCATAGAGTCCAAAAGAATGTGTGAGGCCTCTGGAGTTATGGAGAGTTGTGAGCTGCCATATGAGTGCTTAAAATTGAACTTGGGTCATCTGGAAGTGCAGCCAGTGCTTTTAATTGCTGAGTCATTGCTCGTGCTCCTAAAAATGTTTAAAGAAAAACAATGGGATGCTGTTATAATAGGTACCTAAAACATAGAAAAGATTTGGAACTCAGTAATAAGTAGAGGCTTGGAAATCTGTAGGGAAATGCTTATTGAGTGGGCATTACATTGGAAGGGCATAGATCAGGGATCAAGCACTTGCCTAATGTATACAAGGTTCAATAAGATCCCTGTCCTGGAGGGAGTGTAGTTATTACTGTGAAATAGTTACCAGGGGTAATCTGATGAGAACTGAGAAAGAAAGGCAGGGAGCCAAAGAGAAAGCCTCCATCTTCCCAGAGAAGATACATCCTATGAATATTACAAGGAGTCTTACATGCTCACAGGAAGAAGAAAAGATGGACACGGTATTTACACTGAAGGAAAGATGATCCTGGCTGAATGTGTTCACAGCCTGATGTGAGAAACATAAGACATGTCAGTGATGAAGCTGGACATTTGGCTGAAAAGAGTTCCAAATATTTAAGGAGCAAATAAGAAGATAAGCAAGTTGAAAAATATAATTACTAAGCAAATAACAGAAAGTTCTCAGCTTATTTATATTGAAGAGAATGCCAAGGGTATTGCCACAGAACTGTCTTTTAAGGAGATAGTTGTATGTGTGAGCCACAGACCTACTCAGCACCCTTATCAGGAACACCAAGAATTTCCACTACAAGAGCTGGAGATGGGATGGGATGAAGGGAGGGTCTCTGGTTTCTTAGGTTCCAGAAGACAGTTATTCATTATTTATTCATCTGTACAATTCCCTCTTGAGTTGTAGTTATCTTTAAATTCTCTACCTTTCTAGTTAAAATGTGAAGGATTTTTTTGAAGGTAAGAATAATGCTTTCAATTTTAATCTATTTCTTTTTAATTCTCTCTCTCTCTCTCTCTCTCTCTCTCTCTCTCTTTGTTTTGGCTTTTCAAGACAGGGTTTCTCTGTAGCTTTGGAGCATGTCCTGGACCTAACTATTGTATACCAGGCTGGTCTTGAATTCACAGAGATTCATCTGCTTCTGCCTCCCCCCTCCCACCGAGTGCTGGGATTAAAGGTGTGTGCCACCACCACCTGCCTATCTTCTATTTCTTACATATAACAACAAACTTTTTTCTGCAGCAAATGAGTAAATAAATACTTGTTGAATAAACTCTCTAAATAGAAAATAGGTTAACAAGAAAAGCAATCAAGCAGTAACAAGATATTTTACAGATCAGAAAGGATATAGAAATAAAATGCACCCAACTGAGAAAAAATAGTTCCATAAATAAAGGTTTTCTCTGATAATGGAGATAAATTAACAAGTCAAATGCAATTTAGAGAGAGAGAGAGAGAGAGAGAGAGAGAGCTCACACCCTTCCTTCTAAGACTCAGATTATTATAGAAGAAGGGACAGAAAGAATGTTAAGGGCCAGTGGCAAGTGAGGACCACAGGGAAGCTATGTTTTCTAGATACAATAAGGCAGTTACACATATGAACTCCCAACAGCTAAGATTACATGAACAAAATGTGTCCAAGCTCAAGCCAGATGAAATCCCAGCATGTTGGGGGTGGGACATGAAATCCCATCGCTACCTAAGGAACTAGCTTCTAGGGAGGGAGAGCTAGTTGTCCTTAAGGGTGTGGCCCATTGTATGTCCAGCAAGCTCTCTCGGAGGGCCACATCCCCAAAAGTATATCAACACACCAGCTGGATTTGATGGATATTTTAAGAAATAATGAACGAGGACACAAAATTGCACAGGGCCTAGAAACAGGTATGGATCTAGGAGGAGATGGGGAGGAAATAAATAGGATCAAAATCCAGTGTGAGAAATTCTCAAAGAATAATAAAAGTGTTCTTAAAACTCAAACGAATGCTTATTGTGATTAGAGGCAAATGAACAATGAAAATAATAATACTCAGTCCTTAATATCTTGCAGATGTCCTTCTGAGTGTTGCTCTTTTATAAATGAATATAATTTTCAAACCCTGCATATTAAGGAATATTCCCCTACCGTCGGTCTAAAAGGAAATGAAGCCCAGAGAGGCTGAACAAGTTGCCCAAGTCACTTAGCAGAGCTGAGATTTTGCCCTACAGGCTTTGCCTCAGAGTCTACGTGATGAGCTAATCTACTCTAGTAAGACAGAAGTGGGTCCAGAGAAGCTGGACAACATTCACAAGACAGCATGTGCCCAAGACTTGACTGTGCTAGTGGCCATAAAAGCATATTGCGTCTCCCCAAACACTTTGAATGGAGAGGTATTGCCAACAATTATTGGGGTGTGCATTTCCTCTGGTCCTGGGTATACACTTAGGGGACTCCAACACGTGGCATGGTGACTGCATTGAGTGACAGCTAGTAGACTTCTTAAATGAATGATTGTGTAGATAGACTGGGGCGGGGACCAGTGCGTGGTGTAAGGTGTGCTAGAATTTGCTTTCAGACTGCCTTCTTCATACCATGAACTATCCCAAAACACCGATTTTCAAGACAAAAATAAAAAAGAGCAACTTTTGCAGAAACATCCAGGGTAATGTGAAAGAGATTCTCTGAGGTGATCTATGCTTTGAAGATCACCAGGGAGTGGCAGTGAACACAAAATTCTCCAAACCTTCCAGTGACCCTCGGGAGTGCTGCTGAGCTCAGAGACTGCACAACGAGCTGTGTGAGAGAAATGAAGATGTAGTCAGGGGACTGCCGAGGGACTAGGGCCATCACAGCCCCTCCTTCAAGAGGGATCCGAAGAGTAGAACAAACACAAAGGGATGTCATGGTTGTGCTTTTGCATAGATCTGACTTTAATCAGAGTTTCACTAGAAACACTTAACTTCCAACATTTCCTTCTGCTTCCAACACTGTTAGTCTTATGGTAAGTGTTAAAGTGAGTGAGAACCCACACACTTTGTGAGGTGCTATAGAATCTCAAGAGTTAAGTTTCAAGAATTATACATGACTACAAGTTGGGTTTCAGGGATAGTTGTGCCAGCCATGGGCCCTCAGAACACAGCAGAGGTGAGCGCTGAGACCCTGACAGACAGAAATGTCTCCTTTCATTGTTCCTGTGCTCTTACCTCTCTTACCCATGTTAGACATGGTGAAGTCACCAATATTCCCTTCTTCCTCCCATTTTTCATGTGTAGAGAATACAACAGAAGCTCTCGACAGGAAAGTGTAGCAGACATTAGTGGGAGACAATTCCTTCCTAAATTGACGTTTTAAAGGAAGCCTTTAAAGTACCACTGAACTCGGCATCCTTACAAAAACATGTCTTTAGCTTACAGCCTCCGAAGAAGCAAAACTGCAGCTGCTTGAGAAAGTTTCCTTGCTGGAAAAACGACTGCAGGCTGTGAGCCAGAGGAGTGCTGGAGGAGAGTCCTATGAAAACATGGTGCTTGAGAAAGACAAGGTACGTGGAGGAAAGGTCGCGTTTGGGGAGTGACTTAACCACATGTGACAAGTCTGGAAGCCATTGCTGGGTTGAAGGTCCCCATGTAATGGGCCGGGGCTGTCACTCGGTGGTGATGAAACAGACACTTAGAAGCTGGTTTTACGAAAAGTGTTGACTGACTAAAAGCATAGGGGGAACCTGACACCTGCCTTCTTCATTCTCTGCCTGTTTCTGGCTGGAGACACGGAGATAGGACATTGTCTAAACCTAGAGTCACCTAAGATTCCAGAAGACCAAACCCTGGGAGGAAAAGCACCTCCAACCCAGATGAGGGCAATTGTCCGCAAGGGTGAAGCTGCATTCTACAATGAACAAGTTAATGTAGTAAAGAACCACCATGCGGGGCGGAGCCAGCTGAGAGCTGAGGAAATGATGGACCAGCGCCCTTCGGGTCACATCTTGACCCAGTGCTTAACTGTGCAGAGTTCTTGCCTTCTAGTTTCATGTTAGTGATCCAAAGATTGGACTTGGGGGCCACTGGGCCCCTATATTTGTTCCTCTTCCCAATAAGGTCATATTAAGTAAACATCTCTTTTCTCTTTTCTTTACCAATATTTCTCTAAATTGTTTTATTGGAATAGGGGCCTGGCCTCGCTTATTGGGAGCTCCAGAGCTCAAGCCTTTAACCTAAAATCTCTGGTAGCAGTTGAGATTTTCTTAGCATGTACACGGGTCTGAGTTCCATCCTTAACACTGCAAAAAGAAATTAAGCTCACATTTGAGTTTATGGGGGTGAATACAACATTTACATTTGGTGAAGGTAACTTCTTTTCCTGATTCACATTCACAGATTAAAAGTTTTGTTACACTTGAAGATTTTATAAAATTTTTGATAATGTATCTTTTGGGGAAATGTTAACTGCATGCTCTATTTATTTTGTACATGGTGTCAACTGTACACATATTTCTTGGTTTTCAGGGTTGGAATTGATGGACTTATTTCTGTTTAGTTAACAATAGATTTTAAAATTTGACATATTGTCTTAGTTAGGGTCACTATTGCTGTAATAAACACCATGACCGAAAGCAAGTTGGGGAGGGAAGGATTAATATGCCTTTCACTTCAGCATTGCTGTTCATCACTGAAGGAAGTCAGGACAGGAACTCAAACAAGGCAAGATTCTGGAGGCAGGAGTCAACACAGAGGCCATGGAGGAGTATTTGCTTACTGGCTTGCTCCCCATGCCTTTCTCAACCTGCTTTTATAACCCATAGCTGCCAACCCAGGGATGACACTACCCAGAATGCTACTGGGCCTTCCTCCATCAATCATGAATTAAGAAAATGTTCGACAGTTAATTCTTAGGGAGACATTTTCTCAGCTGAGGGTTCCTCCTTTCAAATAACTCTAGCTTGTGTCAAGTGGACACAAAACTATCCAGCACACATATTTTTAATTTATAAAGTGATGGACACACACACACACACTGTCTCTCTCTCTCTCTCTCTCTCTCTCTCTCTCTCACACACACACACACATACACAAGCTCACTAACATTAACCTCATCACCTCAAGCTATCATTTTTTTCCTGACCATTTCCTGGCAGTTAACATATTTGTGCTTTGGCCTCAGGCTTTCTCATAGACAGAGAAATGACCTCTTTAGTACAGATGGCCTCCACACCTAGCTAAGACCTGGATGCTATCAGGATGAGAGCAGGCACACATTTGCCTCTGGGATACTTGGAAGAGTTGGGCATTGCTCTCTAAATCCTTCTCTCTTTTTTAAAATTGTTTTTGTTGAGTTATATGTTTTTCTCTGCTCCCCTACCTTCCTCCCCCTCCCCTTCTACCGTTTCCCATGATCCCCATGCTCCCAATTTACTTAGGTGATCTTGTCTTTTTCTACCTCTCAGGTAGATTGGATCCATGTATATCTCTCTTAGGGTCCTCTTGGTTGTCTAGGCTCTAGGGTTATGAATTCTAAGCAGGTTTTTCTTTGCTTTATGTCTAAAAGCCACTTATGAGTGAGTACATATGATATAAGTCTTTCTGGGTCTGGCTAACCCCTTCTCTTTTCCAGTGCATTGAGAAGCTGCAGGCTGAGGTAAAAGCTTCCCAGGAGAAACTTACAGCCCATGTAAGTGTTCCCCTCCTTTTTTGATCCCATGATTCATAGCACTGTAATCCTGAAGATGAACAGAAATTTGTCAGAAGTCATAAATGAGGTTTATCCACTGTAAAGTTAAAAGGCAGTATTTTTAGAAATTCTCCATAAGTAAAGTTCATGTTCTTACAGATACTTAAAATGAAAAAGAAAATGTGCTTTTCTATATTGTCAGATGGTATAACCATCTGATGGCTCATCTAAAGAGCATTGAACATAGAAAAGGATGCCAGGAAAGCCAGAGAAGAGACTGGAGTGGCCGTCAGTGATGACACATAGAACTTGGATCTGAGACAAAGATCCTAAAACTTTAGTTCATGCCAGAGACCCCTGGAAAGTTTCAAAGGCAAGCTGCTAAGAGACACTCTTTGCTGGGTGCTTAGGCCTCAGGTGAGTATAGAAGTCTTTGATACCAATGCTCCCAGCCTCTGAGCCAGTCTTGAGCAGCACATGCTATGTATACTCATTTGCCCCAGTCTTGTGCTGTTTGGGAAAGCAACCCTACATTAGAGTGCATGGCTTCCAATTGCTCCCTTAACGTCTTGATGAAGATCTCATGAATTTCTGGAGCAAATTCATTTGCCCTTTAACCCATGTCTCTGCTGAGAAGCAATGAGCACCAACAGACAGGATACCCTTGTTCGCTTGTGCCCATGAATCATGCACCTGGCTGCTCCTGAGAATATTAATGCTCCTGATACCTTCAGCATGTCTCCAGAGCTTGTTGCCATACTTCTAGCCATTTTCACATCCATCTGGGCCCAAAGGGCTAACCTTGATAAGGATTTTGGCCAGCCCTGCCAAATGACCCTTGTCAATAGCACCAAGTTCCTCAGACCAGCTCAGAATGCAAGCAGAAAAGACTGTAAGATAATAAATTCTCGTGACCACCCACTGACTGTGTGAGGAGGAGCTGACTTTGAAAAATCTTTTTAATTGTCTCATCTTTCTGTGCTGAAGAAAAAAAAAGTCTTATGTGTTAGGACAGACCTTTTAATCCTTAAAGTCCGTCTTTTTCTGATTTTGGGTCCTGATTTGACCCACACTGGAAATGAATGTGCCGGCATTTGTGGTGTTGTGACCATTCTAACAGAAGCCTGGCAGAACAGCTCAACAGTCTGTCGCAGATGTTCCTCCGACGGCCTGCCCTGAGGGTGCCAGATAATGACTGTAGAGGGAGGAAGAAGGTTCCTATTAATCTGTCACCTACATCCCTGTGCAAGGAGGAAGACAGATGCACTCCCCAGATTCTGATACTATCTTCCAAGTCTCCCCACGATGGGCTGATTTTAAAGCTCCCTGCAGCTGGTGTCTTGGGGAAACCCCTGTGCTATCTACTTCTGTCTCCTAACTCCAGAGTGTCTGCCCCCACAGTGCTGCTATTGTCCTAGGCTCCTCTGAACTGGGGCTGGTCTTTTGTATAGGGTTTCTAGATTTTTCTAAAGTAAGTTGTCTGGTAGCTAGGATTCAACATCCCGGTTTGTATTCATCAAGACTTTTCTTTAATTCCTCAAGAAAGTTTAAATGGAAACTATTAATAACAGTATTTATTGAGTTGGTCGTGTGTCTTCCTATCATATCAGTTTCAAATTCTTATATAACCTAACAAGTCAGACATTATTTCTCAGGTTAAAAGACTGAATCTTTAAAAGGTTATATTACTTTTTATACTTCATGATTTTGCCATCACAACTGAGTATCTTTCCAGATTCCTTTCTCTGTACTATCTCTGTCTCTGAGGTGTCAGAGGTCCTGTAAAACGTGACTTCACCATCCCTTCCTCTTTCCATGCCCCGGAAGTGGATGATCCCTGAGCAGCGCTTCAACTCACAGTCCTAGCATCTCCTATGCAGATGACAACCACCTCCACCTCCTTCAATTTCCTTCCGTCTCAATCATCCTGTGATGATAACCCCTAAACGATTTTCATATGCATTTCTTCAAACATTATCCCTGGAGAAAACCACCTCCTCAGAAAAGAAAGAAAAGAGTGTATGTTGGGGCAGAGGGTACAACGGGGGCTGGAAATAACACAGAGCGGGTTTGTTTGCTTTAGAAATAAGCCATGCACAGCTAGTCTCTTGATGTGTTCATCCATAAGGACCATTTTACATCATGTAACTGTGGAGATGCTGGCATCTAACATCAAATTAAAGCAGTGCTTCCTTGTGACCTAGCATCATGCTGCTCTCCCCAGATCAGCAAGCCAGATTTGTCATCTTCCTTGTCTGTACTTTGAATACATCCCTCTCTTTCATTCCTCAGACGGGGTGGCTAATGGACACTACTAGACTGTTCTAGAGATCAACTAAAAAGCAGTCTTAAAACCCTAGCCATCTCTACCTTCATCCCTATGTAGTCAGCTGTGATGCTCTGTGCCTAGATCTGTGTTTCCTGACTTCTACACCTGCTACTTCACTATGTACCACCTCTCTATCCTTTTCTGATCATTATATAGTTTAGTTATTGTAAATGGTCCCAAATAATTAACATGAAAATTTAGAGCATTCTATTGTCCCTCTCCTGGGACAAAGTAGCCCATTTGTTTTAGGTGCATAAGGTTTAGTTAGCTGAGAAGAGAAAGGATAAAATCTATGCATAAATACTTAAGTGAGGGCTACATGCATAGTTTAGAGTACTTGCTTGGTATGCTTGAAGCATGAGGTTTAAGCTCTAGGATAATAAGGGGTAAAGAGACAGAGGAAAGGGAAGGGAAGGGAAGGGAAGGGAAGGGAAGGGAAGGGAAGGGTAGGGTGACTGATTTAAATCGAGCATAGAAAAGAAAATTAAATGGAAGAGACTCTGACGGTGAGAGTGAGATCTATGAGCAAAAAGAAGGGCTTAAGGAACTAAGATTGTGGTAACAGAGCTTTGTAGATAGAGTGAAGGTTCTTCTGGGAGGAAAATGGAAAGATCTTGAGATTTCTGAGAACTCTGAAGATTAAGAAATAAATAATAGGGAGAGATAAGAAGAGTTTCTCTGTGTTATCAACTTCAGCCTCTTTAGGCATTTGAGGGTCCCATTAAAGACTAGGCTTCCTATTGTACTGTAACTTTCTTAAATGTACACTTGTATAAATTAGCCACTGTGGTAGGCAATTTTATGTCAACTTGATACAGGCTGAAGTTATCCGAGAGGAGGAAACCTTAATTGAGAAATATCTCCATAAGATCTGGTTATCTGCAAGCCGGCAGTGTATTTTCTTAATCAGTGATTGATGAAGAAGGGCCCAGTCCATTGTGGGTGATAACACCCCTGGGCTTGTGATCCTGAGTCCTATAAGAAAACAGGTTGAGCAAGCTGTAAGGAGCAAGCCAGTAAGCAGCACTCCTCCATTGCCTCTGCATCAGCTCCTGCCTCCAGTTCCCTGCCCTGTTTGAGTTCCTGTTCTGACTTCCTTGGATGATGAACAACAATGTGGAGCCAAATAACCCTTTTCTCTCCACGTTTCCTTTGGCCATGGTGTTTCATTGCAGCAATAGTGACTCTAACAAAGTCAACTACCTAATGATTTTCTGGTTTCCCAAAGACCATCCTGAATGGTGCTTGCAAACACAGCCCTTGTCCTATCTCATCTCTTCTTTACTCTTCTTAGTTTCTGACTGATTCTACTAACAAAATGAAACTCCCATTTTTACTTATATTTACAGTACCAGGTGGTGTTGGACAGTGTCATTAATGGGGGCTTGGGCAACAAGTTGTCAGACATTAGCATATCAAAATCTATAGTACAGGAAAGGAACCACTCAGACCATGTGTAGCCGTGTGAAACCCTTTCCTACCTCACCTCCATTATGTACCTGTGAGCTTCCTTGGAAGTGTGCCATACTGTTTTGTCCCTAGTAACTTTGCTTATTATTCCTTTGCACATGGAACACCTGTTGGCCATATTTTTCTCATTCTTGATCAAGATAGCTAGTTGGAGGAAGTTTTCTCTCACTGAAAAGTAATCTGTCTTTTATTGGTATTTTCATATTTCTGTGTTCTTTTCACTCCATGGCACTGTGACCCCATGATGGAATAGCCTCGTGTGGTGAGCCTTTTTTCCAAACCTGGGTTCTCGGGGAGCGGAGAACAGGCCTGCCTTTGTCTCCCTCAATATCTCCTTGGTGCCTTGTGCAGATTTGAATGAAATGGCTTAAGGCAGAGAGAGGGAAACAAGAGAAGCAGTGGTGGGAAGCAAGGTGACCCATTGCATGTATTATTTCGTGCGTACAGTGCAGCTTTAGCTATGTGTGTTTCCCTATGTGTGAATACAGAGGGGGTCTACTTCAAGGAAGAGGAACACCAGTGACAGAGATAAAGGGGAGTGGCGCAGGGGGAGGGAGCAGGCACAGTGACAAGTGTGAAGATGTCACTATAAAAGCCATTATTTTGCATTCTCATTCAAAAACAATAAAGCAAGGAATGGCAATAGTCAAATTAAAGTGAAGTTTACTTTGACGTTTACAGCTACAGACTTTGTGTTTCGAGATAAACAATTTGTGGAGACAGCTGTATTCCTTAAAGATGCCAGTTATATACCGTGCTAGTTCAGTCTGAGGCTAGTCCTGTCAGGTAAAATGTCTGCTGGTCACGTTTCTGTTGATGTGATGAAACACCACGAGCAAGGAGACTTAGAGAGGTTTGTGTGAGCTTATGGTTCCAGAGGGATAAGAGTTCATGATGGCAGAAGGAGGCATGGCAACTGGAACAGGCAGAGTGGCAGGATCAGAAGCTGAGGGCTCACACCTTCAACTTGCTTCAAGTACCAAGCAGGGAAAGCAAACTAAAAATGCAGGATTTTTTAAACTCTCAGAATCTGCCCCCAGTGACATATTTCCTCCAGCGAGGCCGCATCTCCTTAAACTACCCACAGTGCCACCATCTGGAGACCAAGTATTCAAATGCCCAGGACTATGGGGGAGGACGTTTATCATTCAAACCACCATAAAAGACAAAGGAGAAAAGATAATAATTGCCTGAAGTGGAAGTGTGAATTAAAAACAAACAAAACATAGTTAAGATAAATTCCTACTGCAGGTGGAGAAATACACTTAATGAGTGATCTTAATATGAACTATAACAACTTATTGTCTGGACTTACTCAGATCAGTCAGAAAGAAACCAATAGGGGAATTACATTTTTATATAACTAAACTGACACCTATAAAGTAGAAAACTATACAAACCTTGATATTCCTCTTACCACTTGTAATATTTTGAAGTTGAAAATCTTACCCCACTAACTTTACAGTTCCTCAAAACAGCTTACATTTTAAAATGTTTTTAAAGATTATTTTTTCCCCCAGTACACATGTGAGGACTGGGCCACCCACAGAACTAAGCTGCCCTGGCCAGTCTTTTCCCTTTCTATTCCGTGGTTACTTAACAGCTTAGAGACCTACACAAGCTAAAACAAATCCTTGAAGTGAATGTTTATAGTCACGTGAAGATAGTTGTTTAAGTTATAATAACTGGAATTAAGACTAGATATTTTAAGAGGGGGAAAACCCTTTATAAATGAATACCTTCCAAGTGGTTGAATCCACTTTTTGTTGAACTTTAGTATTTGGAGGTATAGTGCTTTGTTTGCCTGCCTGTACAATAGCCTTTGTGTCTTCTACCCCACTACCGCCATCCCAGTGGTCTTCTTTTTGCTGGTGTCTAGTTATCCACAAGGCCTTCCCAGGACTCAGCATCCTGCTAATCTTCAATGGAGCCTTTCAAAGTAGATATATGGATAATTGAGTGGTAGGCATTCAAGTATTTCTATTTTTTATAGTATTATGTATGTCTAAAATACTTCAGAATAAGCCTGTCAAAACCATCCCAATGAAGAAATCATTCAAATGAAACATGAAACCCTTTTCAATCTGTAGGATAGGTGATTGTGTGCTGAAACCAGAGTCTCAGAAGCCAGTTTTATAGGATGCTCAGAGTCAGCATCTGAGGGCAGGGGACCCGTCACATGGGCAGGTCCAACCTTGGCACTCCTGAAAGTTTTCCCTAGGAGTTTGGTTGAAGTTATTTCCCTAAAGAAAAACTGTTGGTGTGTTAAACTTTTGGAATTAAAGCTTTATGGAAGCTCCAGTTTGTTCATGTGTAGTTTCTTCCTACGCCAAAGCTCTAGCCCACCTGTTGATTGCTCTTTCCCCATCCTGGTCACTTTCTTAGGGTTTGTTTTGTTTTTCTTTGACCTTAGACATCCATGAACACACTTTCCCCAGTCATACCCAGATTTCCTTTATGGTTGAGTCTTCTTCGCCGTATGCAGTCTGGAGGGGTGGGGGTGGTCTGTCAGTCAGGGCATTTTCTATTTGCTTCTAACTTGAGATGAGCCTACCGTGAAACTGCAAGGAATCTGCATTTTGATTTGGATGACGCAGAAGGATAACAGTGGATGGATTCCGACTGTGGTATCCAGGCCTTATGCCAGCAGTTGATACTGCCTGGACTAGAAGAACTGTTCTTTGACCTTTTTCTCTGAACCAGGTTCTTGCTGATTTCAGGAGCCTCCAGGACCTCCCCCCCAGCTCCCTCAGGCACAATCTCACTTTATTTAATTTGGTCAGAGTCAGATTAAATCAGCTGAAACAGAATCATATTGCTTACATTAGCGCAGTGATTTTCGCAGTGAGTGGGAAGTATTAGCATCACATTGGGAGTTGTTTGAAAAGCGTATTTTGAGGTCCGGATTCCATATCCCGATTCAGAAGTTTTTAGAGGTGGAAATACCACAGTGGAAGGTTGTAGAAGCCCCCTAGGTAGTTCTGGTGCTGGTAACCCTGACCAAGCTATGGTCAGCCAGAGTTCTCCATCCTGACCAGCACTGTCCTTGACGACACAGCGCTGCTGACTCTCCTGCCACTGAGAATCTGCTCCAAGGCCCGAGTCCTAACATGGCAGGCACCAAGGCTGCAGCACAGCTCAGAACAAAGCATCGATTTGTTCAGGTGATAAACCAAAAAAGGCATATCTTCCTGCCCCTCCCCTGCACCCCACACTTCTGCCTGCTCTTGTATCATCCCTGCATTCCCGGAGCTTGTCATGACTAATTCTGCTGTCACGTGACAGTAATGAACCCTTTGGAGTCACTAACAGCATGGTTTCCTAGTGCTGCTACCCACATTATGTCATGTCTTTCCCACAACAGTCCTGGGAGGTGTTCCTCCTCCATCAGATAAGGCAAGTGAGAGCCGAAGATGCTAGGATCCCTTCTCTCAAAGACTCCCCGGTAGCTGTTCTGTGTCTAGGGTACCGATTTCTAAGATGGGTCCCATTCCATTTTAGAACTTCTGCTGCACGTGCCGCCAATAAAGCGCTGCTTATGATGTCTATGCTTTACATATTCGGGAGATCTCACTGTGGAATTAATCAGTCTGAGAGAGCTGGGCAGATGTCTCTTAGCGTGTCTTGGAGCCAATGAGGGAGGATAAAATTCCTTTCCAATAGAGCATCTGAGGCCCTTTTTAAATATATATATATATATATATATATATATATATATATATATATCCTAATGGAATATATATATATATCCTAATGGAAAATTCCTCCGCAGCTATTTATGGGCAGAACCACATAATACTGACAGTTTGCACCTAGAATAAATGGAGGAAATAGTGCTGCCTGTGCTGGGTGTAGGGTAATCATTCTCCACTAGGCTTTCCTTGGCTGGATTGTCTATACTGCATCATAAGTCAGCCAGCCATTTTAAACATTGTATGGTTAGTCCACGGCTTGTCTTCATTATACTTGATTTGGAGAATCTGGAAATGAGGTACTAGTAGAGGTCTTCCAGCTGGTGAGAGTTGTTGCCAGGTAACCTCCGAGGGCTTGGAAAGGAAGTGTGTCTGAACTGTTGCTGCACCCACCACCATCTCCCGACACCCTCCCCATGCCGGCTGACACCCAGGGGTTGGAAGGTTTGGAATTGACTAAGGATTTCCCCTGGGTTCAGAACAAGACTTTCCTCTACTCCCCTCTCATTTTTCTGCCCCTCCTTCAGGAAGGAGCTGTTTCTGTCTGAGTTTCTCCTTTAGCTTTTGGGTTTTTCTTTAGGTTTTATTCTAAACCACTAGCTGAATTCTCCAGGGTCTAGATCACCGCCATAGTCATGTGTTATATTTAATATGAACTTGAAAATGACAATAATAAATAAACAAGTATTTCTGTAAATTATCCAGGAAAGAGTAAAAATATGTATTGTTTTATCCCATTTCCAAAGGAAAGAAATAAATATCTGGATTTAAATCTAACATAGCCTGGTACTTTATGACCATTTAGTTTCAACTGCTCTCTTGATATAATTTTATAGTTGGTAAATCTAGCTGCAATGTTTAACTGTATTTACTCATTTTTACTCTAATTTCACAAAGGATTTGAGATGACCCATAAAAGCATATGTGAAGTAACTGTTCTTTAAAAGTCAGCAAATAATAATAATTGAAACCATACATTAAAGGGCCACATCATAGGAAAGTAGAATATGTGTGGGGAAGTCATAACTTACCACATAGTGTAGTTGTTATGAAAATGTGGATTAGATATTTCTCATAGCCAAAATCAAGGCAAAGAAAATGGTTCCACAAGCAATTCTTATTGTATTAGGGAGGGGACGATATTATCGTTTATTTTCTAGTAAGGTAGTTCTGAAATGAGATTTGGGCAAACTATCCTACAGACAATAGTGAGAGAGAAACAAAAAGAACCCATGAACAATATCAGACCAGCAGACATATTAATAGTAGTGGATTTTGGATGGCTGCTCATGCAGTTTCCAACAACAGAAGGCCAGCTTACAGTATGTGAATAAAGTTCTTTCTTTATGGTAATTACAGTGTAGCTTCTTTGTGTATGATTTTAATCCACAGTCATTTGTGATAATCCAGCAGGCAAGCTTTCCTGCAGTCCAAACTCAAGCAAATAATGTACAAGATAGAAGGCAGCCAGAGAGTCATGTTTGTTGAGAAGGCGCCTGACTTACACACACACACACACACACACACACACACACACACACACACACAGAATAAAGCCAGGCAGCTAGGTCATCCAGTTTTTCAGAAGATGAAAATCCAGCCCTCTGCATGAAGTCTCCTCATTAGTAAATGTCGGTAACTAATTCAAACAAAACAGAGCGGCGTGTGTGGTAAGCAAAGCCTACTAGGTGAACTAGGTAGCAGCCGTAGCTCAGATTTTACATCCAGGCAGGTACTTTAGTGCATCTGCTCCATTGTTGGAAAGATGCTCTTTGCAGGCAGCAAGAATATGTGGTACTTGCAGCTGAGGGCTCAGTGTATTTTATCACAGTCTTTTCAGGTACTCATTTGTTAGTTGGGATAATGGATATCACTACTCAGTGGTAGACTGAAGAATCCTCCCTTCAACCTGCAGGATCCAAGGTCACTTTGGGGTCATCTTCTTTGGGGTCCAGACAGTCAGGCCTAATGTCTAATTAGACCTTTCAGAAAGTGGAACCTCTCACCTCTGCTTACAGCCCCCATTGTTAGAGCTCAGTCATAAGGTACCATGACTACAGGGAATTCTGGGAAAGACCAGAAAGTAGACCAGGAAGAGAGTGAGGTTATACATGTCAATGAACAACTGCCCTGTCTGCATTTTAGTCATTCTCTAAATGAGGACTGATAGTTCTTCACATCTTTGGTCCATGATAAAGTGCATTAAAATTGCATTATTATTATGAAACCAAGTAAGAATTAAGATAGAAATTTATGCAATAAATGCCATACAATCAAGAGCTATGCATGAGACTATACACAATACCTCCAAATATCTATTTTGATTCCAAGGGACAAGAACGCTAAATGCTTTTTTTGCATTGGTGTGTGTGTATGTGTGTGCAGGAGTGCTCGTGAGTGTGAAAGTAAGAGGCTGGTATCAGATTGATTACTCTCTAACCTGATTTTTCAGACAGGGTCTCCATCTAAACCTGAGGCTCACTGATACAGCCAGACTGGTAGGCCAGTGAGCTCCAGGGATCCTCCTGCCTCTGCCTCCCAGTGCTGGGTTGATTGGTGTGCACCACCACACTGAGTTCTTTCATATGGATGCTGGGGACTGAACTCTGCCTGTCTGGATGCCAAGCTGGATGCCAAGCTTGTGTGGTGGACACTTTACCAACTGAGCTGTCTCTACAGTCCTCTCTTTTCTTGTTTAAGACAAGATAAAATTCAGCTCAGCCCCACTATTAGCTGAAAGTTTGGTCTGAGTCATTTAATTAGAAGAATGCTCCTCTCTCATCTCCATGATGGGTCTATCATCCCTTGGCCTAGGAGAAGGCAGCTTCCATAAGAGAAGAGCTTGTTGTTACCAATAAGTGCTTAGTACCAGTTAGTCCTTAACCCCAATAGCCATGATGCTAACAGTCATTGACAACATCTGGAGACAACAGAGGTGAGCATAATATGCTCCCAAAACTTCCCCTCACACTGCCCGTATACTTCATACAGTCTTGGTCCACCCCAGTTAACTAAGGACTTTCTGAAATTATTTATTATCACTGTGTATACATGTTCATGTTTTTTTGTGTGTGTGTGTGGATGTGCACATATTATAACCCATAACATGTGTGCAGAAGCCAGAGAACAACATTTTCATATTGGTTCTTTCTCCCACCTTTATGTGGGCTCTGGGCTCAAACTCAAACCATCACACTGGCACAAGTGCTGTCCAGCTGAGCTATCTCAGCACACCTTGTTTTTTTAAAATGCTACACCATAAATCCCACTTGATAAAACATATCCCCCTCTAAGTACTCAAAGCAAATGCTAGAGTCTAAAGCCCAACTCTTCCCTTTATCAGCTGTGTGTATTTGAGTAGGTATCTCCTCTGGAGGCTTCATTTCCTCCCTGCGAGGTGGCAGTATTGACTATATATCATTCTAGATATGGCCTGGTGATTAAATGAGTTACTTTACGGAAGCCTGCACCAGCGTGTGCAAGACAGGTATGAATGTCTTGCATAAAGATGTGCTAAAAGCAAAAGCAGAGACAACCACCAACTGACCCATGACAACAAGCATGGAAACGACCAGTAAATATTCCCTAATTGGTTCAGTGGCGAGCTTTAATGTATGTGTGACCCTTCAGCAGTGTGAACATCTGCATACTGGAACCCGGATTAAATGAGATGACAGGAGGGAAGGGATTAACAGTAGCACCTGCTTGGGACACGGCCAACACTTGTCGCTATTGGCATTGCTTCTGCTGGGGTGCCCGGCCCTCTTCATCACCACAATATGTGCTTTGACATTGCCTAGCACTTTATAAACATTTTTCAGTATCAGATTCTATTACATGGGGTTTAGCTCTTAATTACTTCACTGTTTTCAAAATAAATCATGTCCCTGTGTTGAGCTCAAGCAATTACTCATGCTTTGTGCGCATGAGGGGATAGTGTAGGAGGCGGCTCCCTGCCTGCCAGAGCCGGCACAGAGGAATTAGCTGGGCGCTTCTGCTCACCTTCACTGGAGTGAGAATAGCTGATTGTGTTAGGCAGTTGCCAGCGCCACAGGGAATGGAAAACTACTGCTGAGGTGGTTTGCAACTGGAAAAGATCATCTTTGATGCTCAGGGGCAGTTCTGGAATGCTCCAAGTCCTTCCTGCCTAGCCTTCCCCAGTCATTGCTTTCTCAGCCCCCTGGAGAATGTCATCCAACCTGTTTCTCTCCCATTCTAACTTGACCCCAATAAACAACTGTCCCTACATGGGAATGTTTATGACGTATATTCCCTCAGCCTGGGGCTAAATGATTGCAGCTGACTTTGCCAAAGTTTCTTTAACTCCACTGTGAGATGTCTGGAGACATCTGAGGGTGAGAAATGCGGATGCCAGGACAGGGTTGGGGTGGCTGGATGGTACCGCTATTTGTGTGATGCTTTTGATGTTACTCTTTACCCTCCTAATTTCAGTACTGAAAAAACTCAGATTAACCTGGTTTTATTATCTATTCTCTCAAATTCTCACCCAGCAATTCCAGAGTGAAAGAACCTGCAATCTACAACCAAGAGACCTCAGAATGGTTGTGAATTAATTTGTTTTTAAAAGTAAATTTTAGAATCTAGAAACCATAGAAGATGTCAAACCCTCATTTTGCCTGGTGAAGCAGGAAGTTGCTTCTAGTTTTAAATATTCATTTAAGCAATTGCTTAAGCGCAGATATTTATTAATTTTAGTGTTTCTAATATAAACAGATCTATCTTTTGTCCAATCTCTTCCCTGGGTTTTATGTGTCATAAAGCCCTACGTTAAGCTCACTGCAGGACGGGAGGGAAACGGAGGGGGCTGGGAGCGTTCTCTTGAACCTTCTAGATAAAGGATTTGCTGTAATCTTGGAATCTATAACAAAAACAAGCAACCAAATAAGTAAATAAGTTAGACTGACTTGTCTTCACCAAGGTGATTTCTCAAATGAGTATGCCCAGGTCACAGAACTGACAAGTAGTTTAGACACAAGTCATCTTCAGATTACCAGATTCAGAAACCTCCACAGTATCTCCACACTTTCCCACTCTTCACCATGTGCCACAGTAGTGCAGGAGGAACTGGGGGGACTTGAACTTCCCCTAGAAAGGACACAAGCAAATCACAGAATTCCAGGAAAAGGCAATGGAATGTGAACCCAAAAGAAATGGTTATTAATTGTTCACGCTTCAGCCATTTCTGCTGATCCTAACAAGACCGTTTCTCTTGCTTCAGGCTTAGTGGGTGCTGGGAGATTTGGCTATGAACTGTTACTGTCTGTCCTCTTGAAAATGCATTTAAGAAGAAGGACTGGGAGGAGGAGCAGGGAGGAGGCCAGACTGATCAAAAGCAAAGCGGCTGGGCTTAGGGCGTAGGGGAGAATGCCGGGCACATGAACTTGGGAGTGGGTGCAGGAACAATGCTCACAGTCAGGCCAGAAGTTCAGCAGAGGGAACAGGCTGGGAGAAGAGGGGTGTTTTTCAGCTTTGTGGATTTGCTAATGAGAACACAGCTTGATGTTTACAGTAGGCATTGAAAACAAGTCATGTCCAGTTGAAGCCCATGGGGATGTTTCCCCTCAACACTCTTCCAGGTGTGGAACACACCCATCCCCAGAGACAGGGCTCAGGAGGTAGCCAGAGTAATTAAGAGCTCTGCTGCAGTAACCCTTGACGGTCTGCAGTGTTCCCTTAAAGCTCTTGCTGTTAATTCACATTTCCTTTCGCTAGTTGGTTGGCATTCTCAGGTTGAGGGGATTTCAGCCTGAACCAGCAGGATGAATACTTACGAGCCAGTGAGAAATCTCTCGGTCCTGCTATTGCTCAAAGTTCATTGGAGGGAGGCTCAGTAATATTTTCGGGGAGAGTCCTCACATCTCTACAGAACCGTGTTGCCTGGGCAGTGGAGTTTTCCTTTCAGACGCAGTCTTAGGACACAAATTTAGACTTTAGAACAGCCTCCTCCCAGATGGTCCCTTACCCACCAGCTTCAATCTGACACCTCTGGGAATCTGTGTCCCTGAAACTGTGTCCTTCCCAGCTCCGCCCCCATCTCCCATTTCTGGCTCATGCACCTGTGTTGTCTCACACATTATTGATGACTAATAATCACTTTCAGAATTTTCTTTAAGAACAGTGATATTTTCTTCTTAAGATTTCTCAGTTTCCTTTTCAAGACTATGTGTTGTGGGAAATTTCTGACCTTAAAAATGTGATTCTCTGCATCCCTTGGGGATAATGTAACAGCAGGAGCTCTCCCTGCAAGCTTTAACCAGGATTAGCCCAGCAATGAGACTCCAGATTCCCTTTCTCAATGTGAAGCCACAGGCCCAGCCATATATGTGGTATGCATGCATACCTACTATGTGCACCCAGTCATACACACAGACACCAAAACCTGCTTCTCTATATAAAGTGTAAAAACGACAGACACATTTCGTCTCTGAGACTTTTCCATCCATCTCCAGTGCACAGATGGAGCAATAAGGGGTAATTTCAAGCTGCCGTAGTGTTTGCAGATGTATTTGAGAAAAGCCACGGGATGGTCAGAGGCTCAAGAAGTACAGCTGACTTAAAACCTGCTGGAATTGACAAAGCATCATTCAGAGTTGGTGCTCTGGACAGAGCACATTAGAAAGCCGTGCTTTGGGGTCCCTGGCTCAGCAGTTAGGAGAACTTACTATTTTTGTAGAAGACCTAGGTTCAGTGCACAGCACCTACATCAGGTGGCTTACAACAATCTCATTCAAATTCCAGGGGTATCTGAACACATCTACACACACATGTTGAGTATGAATTCACATAGGTGTGCACACATACACATAAGAGTAGTATGTTCTAAGAAAGAAAGAAGGAAATACATTACAATATGGGAAATATTTTATCACTGTGTTAAATACCTCAAAGGGTCCAAGTTGCATTACTGATAATTTTACCTTTCATGATCAAAATTGTAGAAAAAAAATTACCAGACTTATGGGAAGTGAGATTTTCCCACAAAGGAAACAGACAGGGCACCGAAGCTGGCATGCAGATTTAAAGCATTCTTACATTAACAATGAGCATCGATAGATAATTCTGAGGTTGGTCAGGATCCCATTTACAGAAATATATTCCATCTGTGTAAGCAGAATTGGTGTTAGTGGAGGTCACAGGCGACTCTCAGACTCTTCAGGAAGCGTCAGACCAGTGCTGGAAACCAGCTGGGAACAAGAGTCAAATCCCAACAGAGGTTTCCCACCAGAGCCTCCCACTACTGCCCAGTTCCAACTGGGATCTCTGGCTCAGGGTCTGGAAAGCCTTCACTAGATCTGCCACTTCTGAATCAGGGGTTTCTCCCGTGAGCACAAGCTCAGGGCAGCTGTCTGATCTCAGTCCTGGTATGAGTCTCACTGGGACTGCAGGCGTGCTCTGAGGGACAAGGGGGTGGCAGGTGTTGTCTTTAGAAGAAGCAGTCTCATGAGGTGGGGCGCTCCTAAGTTGTGGGAAATTTCCCCCCAATGCTGATTGACTGGTAAATCGTTTCATGACACCAAGCTGATGAGCAGGACTGTTCGTTCCCAAGAGTTTGACCGGGACTAGCCTGAGCAACGTGGTGAGGCCATCTCTTAAGTAAAACATCAATCTGTTCTTGCCGTCACAGCACCTTGGGGGCTCAGGAGTTGGCTTGGTGAGTAAAATACTTGCTGTGCCAGCATCAGGACCAGAATTCAGATCTCAGCATTCACAAAAAAAGCTGGGCATGGTGGCACATGCCAGTCACTCCATTGCTGCTAGTGTTGTGGAACATGGGGACAGGAGGATCCCTGGGGCTTGCTGG
Organism: Chionomys nivalis; assembly: GCF_950005125.1. Taxonomy (NCBI): domain Eukaryota; kingdom Metazoa; phylum Chordata; class Mammalia; order Rodentia; family Cricetidae; genus Chionomys; species Chionomys nivalis. The sequence continues at coordinate 27,128,949 of NC_080099.1, read as the reverse complement.
CCTTCTAGCCTGTGCAAAATGATAACCTCCAAACTCGTGGAGAGACCCAACCTCATAGAGATGAGTTGATATCAGGTGTCTCATCTGATGTCAACCTCTGTTCTGTGCATGTGTATGCAGTCATGAGAGCATGTACCTACATACACACATGAGAGTGCATGCACAAATTCAGACACATGCATGCACACTCAGGCACACACATGCACATACTACCACCACTACTACTTTAAGCAAAATAAGTCAGAAGCCAAAGTTTAAATATGTATGACTGCATTGATACAAATAACCAGAATATAAGTAAACACCAGGAATCTGTTCCCACTCCCTTTGGTCTGTGCAGGGAGAGGAGGCATCACTGCTAATGCGTCTGGGTAGAAACACTCAGGAACTCTGTAATAGTAAAAGCTGTGTGACTTTGTGTAGATACTAAAAATTATTGGACTGTACGCTTAGTGTAGAGGTGAATACTACACCTCCATACGAAAAGGGATAAGCACAATTGGCTCCTGAGCTTTGCCCAAGCAATCTGGGAATACAAGTTTTGTTTCCCTGCAGCTGATCCACAACACTCTGAGAACCACTGCATCTGGTCCTCATGTCCATACGTTGCCTGAGCTATAGCATTGTACTGTGCTTCCAAATGCAAAGTTCCTCTAAGTTTGTCATCCTAGCATGGAAAATACCCACAAAAGCAGTACAAAACTGTTGGAAGAGTCTTCAGAATATGATTAATGAAAGAAAACGATGCTACCTTTCTCTTAAAGTATTGCTATAAAAATCAATGAATTAGTGATTTTAATCATGTTGATAATTGTCTATTTTCTGCTCAAACTACTTGCACCCCAGGATTAATAAAGTTCAACAATTTAATACCGTGCAACACAATTCTAAATCCCTTTCATTTTAACTGCAGAGATTCTTTATAAAAATTTAACACCAGATTAAAACTAGCCTTTAATGCATTGCTACCTAAGTGTTTCTGTCCTTAGCTACATTTTGAGAGTAACTGAGAACTTCCACAAATCCTGAATCTTGAATTCTGTCCCCAGAGACCCCAGTTTCACTGGTTTGAGGTGCAGGTAGGTTATCCAGACTTTATTCTTCCTCAGATTGTTTCAGCATGTTAGTGATGTTGCGAACTACAGCTCTAAGGTACTAACAGATGAGGCCCACTCAAGTGGCATGGTGTGTTTCGCCAAGAACCATGGCAGTAGGCAGATTGGGGAATCTGGCTAGGGGTGGATACTAGCCACTGTAAACATGGGGACTTGAGTTGAACAATAGATTAGAGGAAGAAAGGAGTGTGAGTGGGGGTGGTCTAGGTAGAGAAGGTGGCCTGTGAGACAAGAAGAGGTGACAACACCTGACCCTTAGCTAGAGCACAGGGCTGTGAACTAAAACCCAACAACTGATCATGTGTTTTATAGCAGACTGTATTTGAAGGTTCCTCTGAAGCCACATGAAATGACAGGGGAAGTGACAGTGATGGAGCTTCTGCCCATGACATCTTGTTTTTTGTTTGTTTGTGGGTTTTTGGGTTTGTTTTTAATTGAAGAAATAACTCGGTCTCCCGAACGATGGGTTCACAGTTGAAGACAGTCTAGCCAAGCTCGCTTTTGCTGTGAGCATTTCCAGTGTTGAATGAGCCCTATAGTCACTATTTTGTAATGTATTTAAATGTGTCTTCTCGCAGCAAGCTCTGACCCACTTTTCCAGAGGTGTCCAATCCCAGGTGACAATCCTTTATTGCCCTTAAACTTTGTAGCCACCGAGAGCAGGGGCAACACAAGCTTGGTGAGTTCTAGGAAGTGAGTGAACACATGTGGTCCTTAGGGCGGAACAGACGTCTAGCTCTCTCTTAGCCTTGGAAGGATTTTAGCAATTGGGTAGTGGTCCCTACCTCCCTGTCAGCAGGTCCTGCATTAGGCTGTCGCCTGTGCTCTTCTTATCTTTACAATCAGATGGCCCTGTGAGGCAGGTGGTTCCCATGCAGAGCAAACAGGCCGAGGCATTCCCACAGCCCTGTTTGAGCTGTAGGCAGATTGCCTTCATCTGACCTGGTAGAGACAGTTGTGCAATTACACATGATCTTTATGTTGAATCCGGGTGGGCACCACAACCATATGTGTTAAAAGATTTGAAATGAAAGACGCTTGTATATCCACAAACGTTTAATACTCTAGTATAAGTTATCTTGAGAGCCAATGCCGCTGATGGTCACAAGGTCTGCACTGTTAAAAATGTATTAAATGTATCGATTCACACTTGCAGTTCCCTTTCAAGAGTTCAGATACCCAATATCGATCATGGCCTGAAATCATTAGACAGAAAATTCTAGAAAGAAACACTCATAAGCTTTAAAGCTCAGGCTGTCTGAACAGGGTGACAAACTCTCACTTGCCCTGGATATTCAGACTTTATGTGCCACCTTCCTGAGCAGTCACTTTAGCTGCTGTCTCCGTTCTCACATTATGACAGGACCCACGCTGCTGGTGCCTGGTAAATCTATGTGGAAGCCCCATGCAAGGTCACCTTCCCCTCTTTACTTCCTCTTGTCAGATAGGTCCTAAATCCTAGCACACCGTCACAAGAAAGATGAAAACAGCAAAATAGAGTTTGGAGAAAGAAAGGGGCACCGTTCACAGTTAATTTTTTATTACCATGCATTGTCATAGCCAATTTTTGTTTCTGGTGCTGTTGTTAATCTTACCATAGCTAGCTTATCAGTTAGACTTTATCATGTCTGTGTAGGAAAAACCATGGTGTTCTATTTATGTTGCTGTGATAAGCTGTTCTAACCAAAGGCAACCCGAGAGAAAGAGTTTTCTTTGGTTTATCCTTCCAGGCCACGTCTGTCATAGGGAAGTCAGGCAGGAACTCAGGAATTGTTATTGTCGTTTGGAGATGTGGTGTCTCACTAGATGTTGGCAGATGGCCTTCTACCCGTGGGAGTCCTCCTGGTTCCAGCTTCCAAGCACAGTGCAGCTGTATGATACATACCCAGCTTGCTTTGTTTGGGGGATGGTTCACTTAGCAAAAACCAACCAGAACCTTCCTTACCTGGGAGATAGCAAGGTCAGCAGAAGATCTATAGAACACACCATGGTATTTATTTTTCATTACTCTTTAATATTATTACCATATGCATGTGTGTGCATGATGTGTGCGGTGTGTGCTTGCACCAAGGTATGTGTGTGGAGGTCAGAGAACATCTTAGTGGAGTTGATTTTCTACTTCAACCTTTATGTGGGTTCTGGGGATGGAATTCAGTTCGTCAGACTTATACAGCCAACACCACTACCCACTGAGTCCCCTTGCATGACTTTTTGTCTTAGTTACTGTTCTTGGCTGTGAAAAAATCCATGACTGCAGCAACTTATAAAAGAAATAGCTTAATTTGGCTCATGATTTCAGAGGGTTCGAGTCCAGGATGGCAGAGCAAAGGAACAGCTGACAGCTCACATCTTGGTCCCCAGCCAGCAGGCAGAGACTGTGTGTGTGTTTACTGGATTATTCATTTGTTTCTCAGATATCTGACTTATCTGATGCTTATGAGAAACATGCTGGGATATAAGAGTAAACAAAGTAGACCAAATCTTTGCCCTGGTGGATCTTATTGTGTGGGTGGGAAAACCAGGAAGACAAATAAAAACTTCTGTGTTGAAAAGACTGAAAAGAATAAAATAGGGAAGGAGCTGGCGATTCTGGGATTGGACTGTAGGATCTCTTAGAGAGAGTGATGGGGAGCTGGCTTGAGCAAAAACATACAGGGAACTCGGGTTTATCTCTGAAAGGACATTCTACTAGCAGCTCCAGGGAGGATGACATGCACATAGCTGGTTTCTGAGGACAGCTTGACACCTTAAGTGTCCTGAAGCACAAGTGTCCCTTGGGCATAAGGTGCGATTGTGGCACCTGAGGCTGTGCCCCACACATCAGGCCTCTGAGGCACAGTGGATGATGCCTGTCTTCAGAAGCATCCTGCATTTACACCGCAGGTTGGATACCTTCCCATAGTGCCATGCTTTGGGGCAAGATTTCCAGGGGAAGCAGGAAGCAACAGTCCCTCCAGGATGCCCCAGAGGTACCCCTCATCTATCTTAGTTCCCCATTCATCACCAGAGAAGATCACACAGCCAAGACTCTGCATCAAGAGAGAACAATACAGGTCAACCCGGCCTCTCCCTAAATAGTCCCCTCCTGCGAGATAATTGATTTTCTGAGTCAGAGTAGTTACTGACAACAGTGTGGTGACAAGAGTCTATCTCATTCTTCAGGTTTGTCCCCACACACTGTATGGGTAAATTCTATGTTCTCACATCTGTGGGTACAGCTGATATTGACAGTGCCACCGGCTTTGTAATCTTGCCTCTCCTCTCCGCCATTTGCCCTGTCTTTTTGTTTTTGATTGCTAAGTTCTGTATGAATCCATTTGCCCTTAGAACAACCCAGAGGTCTCCTGCAAGCCACGTGATTAATAATCACATTGTAATATGTTCTTGCATCCCCCTTTCCTCACTCTACTGATTGGGCTAGCTCAATTCCCAAAGATTCTTTCATCAGTGAGCAACTCTTCCCTGGTGGCACAGCTGCTGTTATCTGTGTGAGGCCAATATGCCCCCATGCTAGCCAATGTATTTCTATTTTTCAGCGTTGTGGTCTCTGCCTTACTTCTAAAAAACCCACTGAGAAACTAAAGGACCACTTGCATTAGAAAGAGTATTTCCCAAGGCTCCGTGCCTTCTCTAAGCTCCACGGTCACCTTGAGAGCCCTTATGTGTTCTAGAAGAGGTCATGGGATTTTCCTCAGCACCTCTGTGTAATCATGTTTCAGAGGTTCTGTTATAACCGGTGAAAGGTTTACTGTCCCAGCTGTGTCCAGACACAAAAGAGTCATTGTTGATGTGACCTTTAGCTGTCAATTGGCCAATTTTTTTTTCTGCTGATAGAAATCATGACTATCTCCAAAATGCCAGATTGGCATGCCACCCTGTGTCACGGGCCAACCAGGTTGCAGCGTGGTCCGTACACTAAAGCACATCCACGAAAGAAACGAGAGTAGGGGAAGACCACCAGAGACGTTTCTTCTCTCCCCTTATCCCTGGGGAAATGGTAGCTCTACGTAAAAGAACCTGTCTTCAAGGGCATGACCAAGGTTGAACGCTGTGTTTCAACTAAGAAAATGGCCTAACCCTTGTGCTTTTCCTTGAAACAGTCAGTCTCCGTAGCCCCGCCAACTTCTTCCCTGGGCAATAGAAGCGCAAGGGAAGCGATAGAGGGAATAACATAACCTTTGGTTTTGATTGAGAAAGGTACCGGAATTGCTTAATGTCCCATGTAATCAGTTTGAATGGATCCTGTTGAAGTGTGCCAGCTGGAGGAAACATTATTTATAAAAGCAACAAGCAACGCTCAGCAAGGAAGCAGAAACTCTGAAATAATGTGGAAAATTTTGACTTCAAACTCCCGTTCTAAAAACTCCCCTCGCCGGGGTTTCAATATAAATTAAACAGGTTTTGATTGTTCCCAAAAGGCTCCAATTCTTTTACTGAATGGGGCTATTTCTGAGAACTTTTTCCTCCAGCATGGGATTTCACAGACCCAAGTCCAAAAAGAGAGCATGCAGATTCTGGATGTATCATTTAATGTAAAGATTGCCTTGAGATGCAATCAGTCTGTGTTAGCAATCCTCTGCAGGCTGTGGCGGAAGGGAGCCCTGTGTGTTCTCGAGAATGCAATGGCTCCATTTTGCACGCCACACCCACTCTCCTGACCCAGGTTAGAGCGCTGTCCTTCTGTCAGGGTCACCAGCTGGGAAAGGGACTATTCAGGAGGAAGTCACGGGGCTCCTTGGAGTAACCTGTTTTCACCACCTGCGCTAGATTAATGAGGTGATGTTGCTGTCAAACTTTTATTTCCAGAGAAACAATGACAGTTTTTATTAAAAGTTTTTAATATGGCAGAGAACAAGCCCAGGATTTGTTCAAACTCCATGACCTGACCTTTAAGATCATCTGGATACCTTGATGGAAATACAACAGGACCATCAAGGTCTTTGGCCAGCTTCTGATACCCTCTGAAAACCAAAACTCAAGATACCCTCACCAAGTGTTTGTTTGAAGACACTTGTGGAGGATGAAGAATGGTAACATGGAAAGGCATAGATAAGACAGTTACTTATACCTGTATCTATTACAAACCCATTCCTAATTGGTACTTCATATGAAACAAGGCACCCAGAACAGCACGAGAGTAATAGTCCCACAGTGCAGTCTAGAAGATAATACTTCACACTGCTTACATTTTCCCCAGAAAAATCAAGAGTCCAGCCACTGAAATAAAATACATAGCTGAAAATCTGGGCAGAGTATCTACTGTAATCTCCCTTCCAATATAAATGGGGACTCTCGGGGTCATAGGGAGCCTAAAAAACCTTTTTAACAAAGACTGAAGCATACAGGCATCCTAGAACTTAAAAAAATAGCCAGCTGCATTCCATCAGGATGGCCTGTTGTTCCTAAAGGGCCGGCAGCTAGCCTCCAACTGTGACTCTTGGCTTTCCTGGGGGAAATTTCAAAACCCAGGCTTCTGTAGGAGCTTTCTGCTGGATTCTAGCTGCTCTAGCAGGACATAGTGTGACTTTCACTTTTAACCAGCCATGGGTGTTTCTGTATCCATCCACGTTTGAGGAGGACTCGAGACTTCTTACTACTTAAGTTGAAAATGTGCTACAATGAATGCTTGGTTGGTCAGTTCACAAATAACTCAGAACCTTGCTAGAATTTATGGACAGTGATATTCTGCATGGAGCCAGTCCAGCGCTGGCTTGCCAGCACTGGCAACCTCCTATGAGGAGAACCAGCCGTTAGCTTTTTCTCGGGGCTCTGTCAGCCTCAGGAATATGGTTTACATCTGTTGCCATTGTTTTTCTAAATTAAAAAAAAAACTCATAATAATCATGAATAAATGCTGAGTCAGTGCAATCGTTTTCAATTTTGTTTGAGTATTATTTGGTTACTTGTTGGGAGTTATTCATGATTTCTTTGACAACCTGGTCATTGCAGTGTTTCTATCATTTCAACACTCAGTGTTCTCAGGCATGGGGATGACAAGTTCAAGGTAAGAATGTGTGGCAAAGAACACAAAAGGTTAGTGGGTTACTTTGTTGATGAGTATTAGTATTATTGTATTTTTTGATATTTTTCAAATAAGTAGTGATTATAAAATAGTTATTGTGAGCATTAAGGTTTGCTTAGGAATTATTTTTACTATTGCTATGGAGACATACAAAACACCACACACTCACCTCACTGACTTCTGCCAAAAGGCCAGTAGCAGGAAATTTCAGTGAGGAGGTGTCCTAACTGAGTCTGTGGAGACAGGTCAGCAGCGAAAACATGAAGGCTCATGTGTTGCTTATATTGATTAATAGCTTAGCCTGTGTGTAAGTTGAGCTACAAGTCTTAGTATGTGTGTGTGCCTGATACAGTTACTTTCCAGTGGAAATGAGGAAATGAATCAGATGGGTTAGAAACTTCCTTTTCCCTCTTTTATATCACAGACGTGAGCCACAAGAGAAAGGAGGCAAAGGCAGAGACAGAGAAAATATGGAAGGAACACATGAGTTAAAATTACAGATGTGAATGTAATGTCTTGGGTCTCTCTACCGTCATCATCATCACCACAGAATGAGGGCCAGTAGCAGGCGGGGAGATTTATGTAGGGCTGGGAAGGCTTTCCAAAGTAGAAAATTCCACAAAGCCACGAAAAACCCAAAGCCAAGGACCACTCCCCAAGAAGCCCCCCTGTCCTTCATCCCTTCCAGGAAGAGAAATGGGAATACAGGCTGCTCTGTCTGCTGACACCAAATACCTATTTGATCTGTGAAATTTCGAAGGGGAGCTTCCAGGGCTTTCTCTCAACACCTGCTCCTCTTGGACACTGTGGGATCATCCCCTGAGCGCTTGAGAAATAGGGCTAGAGTCGGCCGATTCAGTTCGGAAGGTGGTGCATTGTGTCATCCTAGAGGTGGATGATTGGTCTAAAGTCTTAGAAACGCCTGACATTTTAAAGTCCTTTTGGTTTAGATTGGCAGGGCTTAAGGTGTACCATGTCTTTAAATACGGAACGTCGGTGTTCTTAAATATTTAACCAGCATAAAAGAATTAGGTGTGGCCTGCAGAAGAACGGTGTGTGCTGTGGCCTCTTATGAACTGTCTTGCTGGACACAGCTGTGCGATGGGTGTCTTGAAACAACAAACTAACATGTGAATGTCAAAACAATAAAGGGACGCTGTCGACGGTGTGACCTTTCTGTCAGGTGGTCCCTCCCCACTCCTTGGAGCAGGCCCAGCGGTTCCCAATCAGGAGAGAGAAGTGTAACCACAGAACCTCCTGTGAGAAGTTCTTGACCCAGGATGGCGGTTTCCCTCCTAGTTATTCACTAAGGATTTTCAGTCTTGGCTCATTGAGTCTATATCTACATTTTCTTTTCCAAGAAAGTTAGAGTCATCCATCCATTCCCTGTATATATGAGAAAAAGCTTGACTTCTCTGGCCACTGGGAAAAGGTGTTTACACTCAAGAAGGACACTGAGTCTCGTTACCAATGAAATCTTAGTGAGTGACAGAAATGGGAAAGTGAGTCAATGTCTTGATCGATTTGGAGTATCACTTTATTTTTCTTGCCTACCAGGGAACTGCCCTTGAGGACTGTATGAAGAACAAAATCAGCTTGCCTAAGGGAGCGTCTATATTTTCTTATTACATTTAAGACATCTATGATGCAGGCAAACCATTCATAAGAAAAGACAAAAGAAATCCATCAGATACAGGATCATCTTTGTCTTCTATTTCTTACCGAGAGTCATCTACTGTGCCATGGGCTCTTGTATACTCAACAGTGGATACTAGTGTGACTCTTATCTCTACTTTTCAGTCTCAGACCAGCAGAGACCCAGTCAGGTTAGCGTCCACTGACAATGCAAGAGGAGCTTCCAGGGCTTTCTCTCAACACCTGCTCCTCTTGGACACAGTGTGAACACATCTTTGTGATAATGTCTGGGAATATTGCCTAATTGAGGAGAGGGGGGTAAGGAGTCTTCCCGGAAAAAAATCACAGATACATTAAAACAGGAAGTGTGCTTAGGACTACAGGATAGAACACCAAGTGCTGGGATGTCAGATTGAGCTCCTCCGAAGGGGGCTGAGAAGGCTGCACAAGTAAGATCCAGACAGGAAGCTATTACCACAGAAGCTGATACTGCAATGATTTTTAGATGACATCAGATTTGCATTTTAGAAAGTTTGGACTGGGGACCATGGAGAGCAGCCTAGGAAGATGAACTAAGGATATCCGTTGGAGAAACCCTGGTAGGGTAAGAGTGGCCTTGGGGATGGGGCCAGTATCACCTTGAGGTGGTAGGGTAGGAAGTGCATAGAGGGAGGGATGGTGAGAGAACCCAGGACACTACAAGATCTTGGGCAGGCATGGAAGACAGGACCACTCAGAGCAGCCAGCAGGGTGGGAGTGAGGGGAATGTGCCTTGATTTGACTGGTGTGTGTTTAAAACAATTAAGGTTGGGAGGGGGTTGAACAGGCAGATTGGAAGCTGAAAAGTAAGAAGCCATTTGAAAGTTAAAAGTGCTCAAAGAGAAAATTTAGATACCCTTTGACAGGTTTTTGTTTTTTTCCAGCATTGTTTTCTGGTAGTTAACATTATAAACATCTCTCAGGAACTACCAAACAACGCACATTCCGCCACCTTTGTCTTTCCCATGTTTGACAGCACTGTAATTTCCAATGCGTTTATTCATCTATTTTTACCACCATTGCTGATCACAAAGACAAAGCAGAGCAGAGCAAAGAAGTCGCTATAGCTCCAGCTGGGGGAAGATCAGCCACACTGCAAAATGCAGTTTTGTATGTGAACTGCCAAATATGTGTTTTTCGTGTGGTCTTTACCATAACGGCTTCCGCATTTTACCGGGATCTGGTTTTTCGGGTTTCAAAGGTTATTTTTCTTCTTCCAGAATTGGTGCTTTTGTTTCTTAGTTGATTTTGTGGAATCAATGGTAAGGGCAGTGTCCTTCCTTGGGCCAGAACTCCACGCCTGTCCAGCAGTGGCAGCACAGACATGAAACAAGTGTCAAGAGAGGATAACATGCTAGTGATGTCACTAGACTCAGGATGAAATTTAAAATAACTCTTTGTTTGGTAACATCAGTTCTAAAAAATTTCTATATCATGAAATGTATTGAAAAATAAAATATGAACCTATATTTCTTATCTACTCTTCATTCCAAATTTATTTCTAGGATTTAGAACAGTTTCTATTGCCTGGAAACAATACTTCCTATATAGACAGGGCTATTGGGAACCAAAGTAAGGCTCATATGTAAAAGGTATTAGGATGCCTCTTGTGTTCTGGAGAAAATCAAGAACTCAACACTGTCTTCTTTAAATTTAAAGCAGTTTTTCATATAATAGATTTTTGATCATGTTTTTCTCTACCCAGGCTCTTCCCAGATTCTCTCCACCTCCTTACTCACCCAGCTCTGTGATCCCCATCTCTCTTCCCCCTTTCTCTCCAAAAAACAGAACAGTAGTTCACAAAACCCCAAAACAAAATAAAGAGTCCCATTTTGTGTTGGCCAGCTGCTCCCAAATGTAGGGCCTGCCCAGGAATGCGTTTAGCACACACCACTATACTTTACTGAAGAAAATTGATTGTCCTTTTCCTGGCAGATATCAACTGAAAACAGCTTTTTGGTTAGGAATGGGGCTTTGTCCACTTTCCCTTCTCGGTGCTGAGATTTTTGTCTGGTTTTAACCATGCCGGTCTGAGGCACACTTTTCCAGTGTCTATGAGTTCATGTGTGCATTGTTACTCCTTGCGTGTTTAGAAGAAATTCTTTTCTTAGGGTCATCCATGTCTCTGGCTTTTGCAATCTTTCTGTCCCACTCTTCTTTATAGATTCAAGAACCTTGGAGGGGGAAATTTGATAAAGACATCCCCTTTAGGACTGAGTGCTCAAAGTCTCTTACTCTCTTTACTACCAATTCACATCTAATGCAAGGGAAGGCTTCTCTGTTGAGGGTTGAGTAGAGTAATTCTCTGGTCTGTGATTATAGCAATATGTCATTATGGGCCATTTTATTACTATGTTCCTTTAGCACTAGGTTTCCCCCTAGGACCATGATTTATTTGTCTCAGGTTCTCGGTCACTTTAGTAGTATCAAGTACAGATTCCATCTCACAGAGTTGGCTTTAAATTAAAATGAAAGGTAGTGGTTGGTTACTCCCGTAACATATGTACCACTATTGCACCAGTGCATCTTGCAGGCAAGTCATTGTTCTAGGACGTAAGGTTTGTAGCTGGGACATACTGATAATTAGCATCTCTGGTAGCATGCAGAGTATCTTCCAACATCATGAACAATATAATAGTAAATGACTCTTAAACTCAAATTATAATTGCTGTGAGAATAAATCATGCTTTGGAATATTAAAAATATTCTTTGTGTTACTTCTGCAGTCAATGAGTTAGTAAATTGTGCTGCATATTAAACATTTTTATATTCTAAGACTTCTCATATTACTTTCTATCTCTCAATATTTAATGTTTGCATTATACTTTTTTTTCCTGGCAACTATATATTAGAAGATAATTAGATTGTGCCAGTGAGAACCTACTGAGGTGCTACCTGTTGATTGTGATACCCTTCTCTTTAAGAATCTCAAAAAACAAAAAATAAGCATTTAAAAGTCATCCCTAAGTATAAAATTCCAGGATCACAGAGCACTGGTTGAAACCATCTTTGCTATTCTTCCTCAGTGATTAGGGCTTGTCACAGTGCAGATTTCCTGCTTTTCTGGAGATTTCTTGCCACTACAAGAAATATGCAACTAGTCACAATGGTCAGTGTCATTTACATGGATTCTGTCTCATCCCACTGCAAAGCGAAGAACCAGCATGTCATAACAGTGACTCAGAACTTCCAGAAGTGTTAGAAGACACCTAGCACACAGGAACTCCCCTGAGCTGCCACATAGACGTTGAGATATTAGATGATATATTACTCCCTTGTCTCAGAAAAAAAGAAAAGAAAACCTTAAATACATAGTACAGATTAAAACCAGGAAAAGGGAATTCTCCTGTTTCAGGCAGGAAGGCTAACTCAAGAAGAGAGTGCTGAGCTAGAGTTGGTGACAAGAGGTTCATGGCAATCAAGAGTACGTTACTGATCAGGAGGTGGAAGTTTGGAGTATGTGGGAAAACAAAACTAGACAGTAGGATGTGAGGACAGAGGACTTAGAATAGAGCTTCATGAAAATGCTGGGGCTCAGGGAGACTGTGGCACAGAAACAGAAGGTAAAAATACACATGATAACTGGAAGGACATTTTTATCTACCCAGACTGGTGTGTTGAGTTGTAATCAACAAGAAATTAAAATCCTAGGCATATTCTGCTTGGGGACACAAAGTCTGAATCTATGTGATATATAATGTACTATATGCACAAGCTCAGAAATTAATAAGATTCACCAAAGTCCAGTGCTACCACAATGGACCACAGAAAAGAAGGGTGAAGGTCATGAAAGAAAATAAAAGGCTGAGACCTGGTGAGAAAAGCTGCAGCTAGGAGGTAGCTCACTAGGTAAAGCACTTGACTTGCAAGGAACCAAAGTTTGATCTCCAGAGCCAGGTGTAATGAGGTCTTCTGACCTGTGCTGGGGGAGGTGTGGACAGGTAGATTCCTAGGCTAGCAAGCCAGGGTAGCCTATTGGATGAGTGGTGAGTTCCAAGCCAGTGACAGGCTTTGTCTGAAAACGGGGGTGGCGGTAGAAAGCACCCTAGTTTGTCTCTCACTTCCACAGGCAGGTCACACATATGAGCATGCACACATCTGCACATGGAAACACACACACACACACAAGAAAACTGAAGAAATGTTAGGTTGAAATCTAGTATGTGGTCCTTGAGCTGATGGGTTTCAAAAGGAAATCACAAAACCCATTGAAGAGATCAGGTGAGGGCCTCGAGAGTGAACAATGTTCTTGTACTAGACATAATTTCTTGGATGTTATGATGGCATTGTAACATCATAAATAAGGTCATTATTTTTTATAGGTGTGTGCCAATGTGCTTAAGACTTGTGTCATGAGATCCAGTATGCACTCGGGAGAGGGACAGTACAGGTGACAAGCTGTCAGCAGTTGAGGGATGGAAGTAAAGGGTCTCGGGGTGTTCATCCAGATATTCCTTCAACTTCCCTGTGGGTTTAAAGTTCATTGAGGGAAAAATTGGTTACAGATTAACCCCTAACTAATTTAGCCTTTCAGACAGTCTGAACATGAATAGAAATCAAAGACAGTTTTGAGCTGAAAATTATAATGTTCCAGAAACATGTGACGTGATTTAGGATGTAAAGATACTGATTTGTTTTAGACTTGTTCAGATGAACCTTTTGCACTGTAAAAGCAAACAAAAGTACAGAAAATAAGTGCATAACTTCCCAAGAAATAGCAAAAGGAAAAGTATAGTTTAGAGAGAGAGAGAGAACATATATATCCATCTTCCCAAGTAGGAATGCTCATTTCTACCTCACACGGTGTTTGCGCTATTCATGCTGGTTTGGTTTCCCATGGGAATTGAGAAAAGGTCTTTTATGTTTCACAAAATCTTGTGAAAGATTTTACAAAAAAAAAAAGAAGTTTCCTGGGTGTCCTTTGGAGTGTCGCCTTATGGGCTATCTCATTGACTTTGAGCTGCTTTATAGCCATACACTGTAGGAAATGAATGGGAATGCCAATAAAGGCCCACAGAAATGCAAATGAGCCGTCTGGTGGAATGCAATTAGGCCTTGATTCATTTGAACATTCAGCTCTCCTGATCGCCTATATATGTATAGCTCTTTAAATTCTTCTTTGAAAAAAAAATTGTGACTGGATTTGAAATAAACTATGTTGCTCAGAGTGGCTTTGACCTCCTGGTCTTCCTGCTTCAAACCCTGGTAAAGAAGGGCAGACTCAACCTTTCAGAATTTTGTTGCTCAGAGCGTGGCTTGGTATATCTGAGACAAATCAAGCATATTGGCCCCAGCCTAAGTAAAAATCTACATTGTAAAATGTCCAGGCCCTAAACAAATCAAAAGTTATCCTCATGTATCAAACAGGTTGACTCTGTTATGATACCAATATCATCCAAATTTAACAGCATATTCAGCACAACTGCTAGCAAAGTCTCAACTGGTTTCTTAGAAGAAATTGCTAAGGTTATCATAAAATTCACATGGAATCTCAAGGAACCAAGCAATGGCAATATAGGGAAACAAAGTCAGCAGACTGCCACTTCTGTGTCGGTAACTAATAATGAACTAGACAAATATCATGGAATACTTCAGTGGATTTACCAGCACCATTACACTTGGACTTTAGGGCCATTACCCAGTAAAATAAAGGATGCTTGAACCTGTCTGGCACTGTGACAGCAACTCTGGCCACAGTGACAGCTGCTATGTAATTGTGGTGTGTACCCTGCTCACATGGACACAATAGATAGGGCGTGGTGTCCCCCCCCCCCAAGGATGGAATAGGATAGAGTGTGGATTCATCCTGCTACCCAAAATGCCATGCAATTTGAAACTCGAAAACCTTCATTTCTGGAATTTTTGGACAGCAGTTGAGCTCTGGTAACTGTGGAGAATTGAAGCAGAAAAAAATGGAATTGCAGGTAAAGCATGGGCAGGGGCGCTACTGTGGAGAATTCTTTACCAGGAGAACTGTGCCTGAAGATAGTCAGTACTCAGGGCACCGGTGTGAAATTTTCTAAAGTAGTATGAAGGAGGAAAGCCATGAAATGTGCTATGGTAAAGGGACATGAAAAGAACCAATGAGAAAAATGTAGAATGGCAGAATCTTTTTTTGTTTGTTTGTTTTTTGCAAAAGGGAAGAAAGAAGGAAAGAAAGAAAGAAAGAAAGAAAGAAAGAAAGAAAGAAAGAAAGAAAGAAGAAACTGATTACGCAAAAGAATTCAAAATGGTGGTTGCCTCTGAGTAAAAAGGAAATTTGGAGAACATTATGGGAAAGTAATTTTCCCATATAAATTTGTCACAATAAACATTGCCACTTTGTGCAATTGGTGCAAACTGAAAAAGAAGCAAAGGATGCTAAGACTAGAACAAAGTAGATTTCAAATTTATTACTAAATGTATATATTATACATGCATGCTTATGTATCATATACATGTGTGAGTATGTATACACATCCCATGTATGTACATGGCTGTAATCAATATGGCCTTTGAATCAAACCATCAAATCCCAAATTATATGTTTATGTCCTGTTCATATCTAGTAAAACTCAAGTAGGCCAAAATAAAATCCACTGGAGCCTGGGCATCTTTGAATTGTTTAGGTTTTCATCAGGCCTTAGCTAATTTCTGTGGGCTGTGAGAGTTCAAATCTCCCAATTGCCGGAACCGTACAAAACTAAGCATACCATCTATTTTCCAGTAAGGCCAGGAATAGAGTTCATCTGCCAGCTTATGGAATTTCTGCAGGAAACTCTGATTGCAAGCACATTAAAATGTTTGGCCCTCTGCTGAGATAATTTCATTGTTTTCCCTTCCCCTGTTCCGATTTCACATGTGAACACTTTCATGACTTTTTCTGTCCCTCCCGCAGCCATCTGTCTCATTATGGTTCACCAATGAGCTAATAGCATGCTATCGACTGATTAACTTTGCTCTCACGGGTAACCCTTACCTCTGTTCTATTACTTAAATTATTGAATTAAAGTAATTATTATCTTATTAGAATTCTTTTATGTGTTCACCTTCCAGATTAATTTGGCTTCTAGTTCCCTCTCTAATGAGCACACATTAAGAGTTAAGTAAATACATACTGCCTTGAACTCGTTCCAAATGTTTGTTCCTGCTTCTCTTCACACTATGATAGACTTCCTGGGGGCACAGTCCTTACCGCTGCACCCTGTCTGTACAGGTCATATGACCATACACATACCAACTGTGTCAAACTCTTTGGTTCTTTATGTAGAAGGGTTTAACTTGTTTTTTCCCTGTACTAAAGTAAAGCACGACATCTCTAGTCCTTCAAAGAGTCCCAGTGCTGCAAATCCATGTTTCTACAGATTATCTATTGTTTGTGCCTCTGGAGCCAAAACCTAATTTCTTAGTTACGTAAGACCAGCCTACAGAAGAGAGCAACAGTAGTGTAAAGTAAGCAATATAATGATGTTTGAGTCAGGTATGGACACACTCAGGTAATCCCAAAATTCCGGGATTAACAGAAGCCAGTTTAAAAGGACGGAAGTCATGCCGGATTGGAGAGATGGCTCAGCGTTTAGGTGCTTTTGTTGCTGCTCTTACAGATGACCTGAGCTGAGTTCCCTGCACCATGTGGGTGGCTCACAGCCACCTGTAACTCTAGGGGATCCAATGTCACCTTCTGCCTTTTATGGACATGATACTCATGCACTCATATACACACATGAACACACGCACATCCTCCAAATTAGAAATAAGTATTAGTATATAAAGAAAAGTGGAAATCACCATAATGAAAAGAATATTTCATCATGTCCCTTAATGTAAGGATTATTTTATTGAAGAGAATTTAGAAATAGCAGACGAAGAAGAAAAAGCGCCCCATTTTTCTCCCTATTTTCCTAAAAGCAGGCATAAATACGTGAAGGTGCCCTTTCTCCCTCTTTGGAGGAAACCAGGTTAGTCACTGGAGTGCACCTGAGTCAAGCCAAGCCAACGTGAGATGAGTCAACATAACTAACTTTGCCAACTGGACTTTAACTTCCATTACATACAGCTGTGTTTTGAAGAACAGACTCCCAGGCCTTCAGAAGGTAACAAAACCCAAGGGCTGATTGAAGTCCCTTACCTGAAACAGTGTCGTATTTTACATGTAACCTGTACACATTTTCCATACACTTTAAACCCTCACTATGCTATAATGAACACAAGGTGAATGCTATATTGTTATTGTCTGTACTGTTTGGGAGATTGGGGTGAAGAGATCAAATATCCATATATGTTTAGCACTGGTACAGGTGTTTTCCAGATAGTTTTGCTCCAAGGTTGGCTGCATCCACTGGTGTAGAGGCAGAGATCCAATGAGATGACCTTTCTTTCCACAGTTCAGTGCCCCAGAAACTCAAGTTCATTTCCCCTCGGCTGGTAGCTTCTCTAGAAAACACCCCTTTCTTTTGTTCTTTAGCTAAGAAGTAATAGAAGCTCAGGTTGTAGCCATCCCTGGGGGACCTGGTCCCTGAGGACTCCCAGGCACACATATGAGGCAGATGTCAGTCAGATCCTAAGTAGAAGAAAATGAAAAGTTTCCCATCCCTGGGATAAAAAGCAAAACCTCAATCTCAGTTATTGTGGTGCTTAAACAGACTTGATAAAGCATGCAATTTCTACATCATCACAAGTCAACTGTGGTATTTTTTTCAGGCAAGCATTTGAAATTACAGCAACAATATTAATCCTCTCCAGGAGAATTTTTTTAGACGAGTAAGGGTTGCGTGTAAACAAGTGTCCTCCTGGGCAGACCCAGACGCTATTCCTGAGGGTCAATGGCTAATTGCTTACTCTCCAGTACAGACAAAACAGTCGTGTGCTCCTGATCCTGTGAGAACATCGTCACCTGAGGAGGGGAGAGAAGACAGCCGCACAGCAGCAGAACATGGCAAGTGCATTGCTAAGCAAGCCAGGAACTTAAAAGGACACTTTTAAAATATAGAAAACTGTAGATTGTAATTATTGATGAACCTTGACTTGAGAAAGAAAAATATTTAAAATATTTGACTGTTTCTTCCGCCAGAGTTTACCATCTTAGAAAGCATCTGTAAAAGAAATAAAATAACAACCATGCCCTAAAATCCTATATGATAAAAAAAAAAAAAAAAAAAAAAGCAACAAGCTGGCTATTTCTTTTTCTCTCTGGTCCAGTGGTATGTATTCATATAAGTACCATGTCTCCACAGGAAATGCAGAGGGATTCTCAAAGAGATGATAGATTTAATAAAAACTGAAATCTTAAGTAGAAAGTTGATCTGGCTTCCTCATCAGGAGATATTCCAGATGGTTCTGTAATCAACCCAGAATCTTCCAAGTTGCCCAGATTCTGCCTCCGAGTAGTCTCTCAGCATCTTTCTTTCACCCATTTTCTAGAGGTAAATTCCTAACCCACGTTCACGGACAGACATCCCCTGGATATCTAGCCTGTCTCCTTCCTTTGGTTCACAGGGCCCTCATCGGGAGACCTTAGGTTATAGTAAGTGTGGAGGGAGTCACCTATTCCTTTTGGAGTACAAAAGCTGTGTACAAGAACTATACGGCAAAGATGCGTGACAGTCTCCCTGGGAAACTGTCTATTTGTCAACTAGAAGGTGTTCAGCATTTCATAGAGAAGAAAAATAAGAATTGGGCCGTGGTCCGGAGCAAAGTTTCTGTGATGTGCATCTTTAGTATTAGTCTCCCAACTCTGTGCTGCCCACTCAGTGCTCACCCCCAAATACCATAGAAATAAACAGCTAGAGTTACTCTTTTCCTGAATGACTGCACCTTCAGTGGCCTGTAAGTAGGTTGAGACAAGGGCAGGGCGGACAATGGCTACTGTTTGACTAAGCTGTGGCTAGAGAGTTCCAGATCTGTTTTTGGTCGAAACTGAAGATGCTCCTGAAAACTTTTAATTGGCGACTCTGAAAAAATATCTTCTCGTCCTCAAGTCATTAATTTTTAAGACGTTCTAATCACAACAGTAAACATGAATGTACCCAGGAAATAGAAGCCACAGTCAAGAGCGGTTATTTTGGGAAGGTGAACTATGTACACATATCTTTCTGGGGATTAGCAGATGAGCTGTCGGGGATGTGAATAGCCTTCTCACAGGCTCTCCAAAACTTGCTTGTCTTCAGTCCGCGGTACCCTAGTGTACGATTGAGTTCTGCTATGACGGTTACTGCCAGGAAAAAAAAGGAAAATGAGACAAAGAAACTCAAGAGCTGAGAAAGTTTTTAGGTTTTTCAAAGCCGCCAAAGTCCTGGTCTTCCGTTACCACCATTTCTGTGTCAGCATTCTGTAACTCATTACTTAGAAAGTAGCACCCACCTCAAAGGTGTGAGCAGAACTACCGTGCAGAGGATCTCAACTTTAATCATCAGGGCCTTTGCTGGCAAACATAGAAGCGGAGCAGTGCCCAGGAGCAGGCCACAGGAAGCTGCAGTTCCGTCAGGTGAATATTTCCGGTCTGTTATCAGTGGTCTTTCCATGTGGGAGACACTCTTAGTTCTCCTGATGAGCTGGGCCTGGTAGCTTAAAATGGAGGTCAGTCGTTCTTGGAATCCCATCACCTGTGCTGAATGACCACCTGGAAACAGTCTGAGCGTTAGAATGTGTGGCTCACATGGCAGGAAGTTAGATGGGCCTTGAAATCATGTTTTCTCTGAATCTGCAGTATTACAGAGAAGGTAGCAGCAGCACAGGCAGTAAATGAAGAGAGGAAATAAAATCCCCTTTCCACATGCTCCCAATGTTGCTGACATAACAGAATGAATGTGCAGGGACCCCAGAGAGGGAACGCTCCTCTGGGTCCTTATACATTGAGTCCTCAAGTATGAAATGTTGAGAAAAAGACAAGAAAGGGAAAATATATTTTCACCGGAGAGGCTTAAGTCCTATGATATCATAAGGGAAAAAGTTGGGAAGAAAACACAGCAAGGCCTTTGCAATAGTGATAGCTCAGGAAGACTTAAGATGATTTAGATGTTTGTTCTTTCTCGACTCTGTTTTCTAGATCTTTCCAGCGAATGTGCATAAGCTTTTAAGTCACAAGAGAAGATGGTCATTTTCTTTACGCTTCTATACTTGAACGGGAAAAGGAAATTATGGAAGAAAGAACTATTGAGGCTCAAGGCACCAATGTAATGTGGTGCTCAGGAGATGGGCTGTGGAATCCGATGGCATGGCTTCTTCATCTTAGGTTAACAGCTCTTATATTTTGTCCTTGTCAGTTAGAAGAGGTCACCACATCTCATCAACTCCAAGGGTTTGGCTGTAAGGCATGTTTGCCATTATTTTCTCGATTATACAAATACAGTGGGGTTTTTTGTTTGTTTGTTTTTGTCTTTTGATGCTTCCCATGTTCCATCCTAAAGCTCCATTCTTATTTCAGAGATTAAAGAAACATGTCAGGAAATGAATGGAGTGTAGTGATAGTTGTATCTGGTTCATAAGAGTTTCTGCAAACTAAACTTTGACATCTCCATAAAATCCTTAGACGCATACACAACAACACATGCCTAAAAAACATGACTTATTGCTACGGACTTAAGGCCATGGAGGCGAAGCAGGGGGCTGATTTGAGAGGAGTACCAGGAAAAGTGTTTGAACCCTAGGGGAGAGGAACTCTGCACATGAAGACTCCGAGCCAAGCCTGCCCGTTTCATATGAAAACCATCAGGAGAAAAACCGTAAGAAGCAGGGTTACGTGTGGCTCTTACACATAGCATCCTCATAGCTTGCTTAATGAGTCAAGTGTGAGGGTTGCGAGACAACAGCGGAAGAGGAAGAGAGTTTGGAGTTGAGCAGCCCAAGTGTTGCAGCCACTCTATTTGAGCATTTATCCCGAATGCCTACTGAGTAAATACAAGACCCGGAGCTTCACAGCCCAAAGGCTATCATAGAGACAGACCTATGAAGAAGAACTAGGTCTGCAGACTCAGTATGCAGGTTCCGAATGGACAAATAAAGACGCATGCCCAGGGGCTCTGCCTCGCAAACCACAGAACAGATTAGATATGCGGAAACAAAGACAGGCTAAAATTCTTTTCATTGAACAATTTCATATGTCCTGAACTATCATGAGGTTTCAAGGAGTCGATGTCTGTCCTTAAGGACTTTGTTTTTGATCTTTCGTGACTGAGTGACAGCTCACCAGTAATAAAAAGTTAATGGCAAAGACTTAAAGACACTAAAAAGCAGTGCATTCATTATATTATTCCCTTGAAGGGCTAAGTGTATTATGTTTTTATTTACTAAGGTGTGTAGAATCTACCAATTATTTACCATGTGTGTTCTTAAGTTGAAAGCCCTGGCGAAGGCTCCAACTAAGAACTGAGTAAAGAATGTTGACCAAGTGGGAGAAATTTGGTGGAATGAGTCAACCAGAACCCTGATTACTGAACCTTCTCAGGGTTTGTATAGAAACAAGACCTGGCCTGGAAACTGCCCAGGAAAATGAAATAATTCTCTGATGCCAGGAACCACAGCAGGTCAAACAAAGGGGAAAGGGAACTGTTGGCCAAAACGAAGCCTTACATTTGTATGCACTCAAAGCACGAAAGCCAGCTTTGTAGTGTAGCGCATTAGTCACGGGGGGGGGGGAATACATGTCAAGCTCATCATGAGTGTTGACGCTCAACAACACGCAGCAGCATCAGGAGTGGTGTTGCAGCCCTGGAATCCCAGTACTCAGGAGGCTGAGGCAGGGATATCGCTGTGAGTTCAAGGCCAGTGTTGGCTAGTGTCAGGCTTTGGAAAGGGAGAGGAGAAAGGAGGCTATAGGTAAAGACTTTGCGTCTGATCATCCAACTGTTAATGCCAAGTGGCAGGGATCCAAAGCATCATTCCTACCAGACCAAGTAAGGCATCTTTTCTTAAGGCTTTCAGGGAAGAGCACTAACCTACACAACAAGGAAGCAAACTTGATGTTGCTCTATGCTACATGGCAGAGGTAGGGAGCAGGATTTAGGCTCCCTGACTGGGGTCATAGAGTTGCTGGATGGGAAAGGAGGGTTTAGTCAGCCTGCCTTGAAGTCTAGGAGGCAGGGGCTGGATATGCTTCTTGATCTGCTCATAGCGGATCCTATTTGCTTAGGATCTGGTAATCTAAAAGACCCAAGCTCAACAGGCACATGAGTTCCAGGCCAGCCAAAGATATAGGATGAGCCCCTGTCTCTGCAGATTAAACTCAACACATTAAACTCTAAAGATCACAGCTCTTTGGAATATGTCGTTCTCGGGAACAGCTATCTGTGTTTTTTGGGCCTTGCATCCAAACTTCCCCAAAGCATGAGGAAAGTCCTTCACCAAAATAGACCAGAAAGCTTCAAAGAGAATGACTGATACTCAATACCTCACCAAGAGTCTCAGTTTCCTTTCTGGTTATCTTAGTTTTGATGATGTTGTTGTTGCTTCTGTTTTATTTTTGTTTGGTTTGGTGCTTAGTTCTGAGCAATATTCTTTGTTGGAATTGTTGGGTTTGGGTTTTAGAACAGAATTTATTAGTCTTTCACACAATAGGCTTGAATTCTTGAGTGAAGAAGGGCTTTTATCATGTCCTAGTCTTGATCATTCCTGACATTCCCACCACAGAAGGAATGGAGACAACCCTGAAGGTCGTCTAAGCTGCCTATTTAACTAGTGTCCATGCTTAGTGGCGCCATCTTGGAATAAGAAATTAGCGACAAAGCCTAGGAAC
This sequence comes from Chionomys nivalis, assembly GCF_950005125.1. Lineage (NCBI taxonomy): Eukaryota > Metazoa > Chordata > Mammalia > Rodentia > Cricetidae > Chionomys > Chionomys nivalis. Next base: position 27,106,430 of record NC_080099.1, on the reverse strand, counting down.
CTGGTGTGTGTCCCAGTAGGTGATGAAAAAGTGTGCTTTGGTCTGGGCTGTGTTAATTTTTGTCTCAAAGGACACAGCTCTGATTTCTACAGGGGAAGGAAGGTGGTGGAGAGGACCTCAATGAAACAGCAGTGAAAAAAACCAAAAACAAAAACTAGCAAATAGTGTGACAAACGTTGACTGACTCTTGGCCTCAGGAAGGAGAGGGAAGGAGGCTGTACCAACATAGCAGCTACCACTCAGCTTCCACTGAATTCTGTCTGAGTGTGTTAGCCACATTGTCACTTCCTCTTTTATTTCTTGAGCACATGACCTACATAGAGGCACAAGGCTCACACTCAGAAGGTCCCATATTTGATATAATATTCAATGCAAACAACTTGAAATCCCTAGTAATTTTTTATTGATTTTTATTGAGCTTTACATTTTTTTCTGCTTCCCTCCCTGCCTCTCCCCCTCTCCTTCAACCCTCTCCCAAGGTCCCCACGTTCCCAATTTACTCAGAAGATCTTGTCTTTTTCTACTACTCATGTAGATTAGATCTATGTATGTCTCTCTTAGGGTCCTCGTTGTTATCTAGGTTCTCTGAAATTGTGATTTGTGGGCTGGTTTTCTTTGCTTTATGTTTAAAAATCACTTATGAGTGAGTATATGTGATAATTGTCTTTCTGGGTCTGGGTTACCTCACTCAAAATGATATTTTCTAGCACCATCCATTTGCCTGTAAAATTCAAGATATCGTTATTTTTTTCTGCTGTGTAGTACTCCATTGTGTAAATGTATCACATTTTTCTTATCCATCCTTCAGTCAAAGGGCATTTAGGTTGTTTCTAGGTTCTGTCTATGATAAACAATGCTGTTATGAACATAGTTGAGCACATGTCTTTGTGGCACGATTGAGCATCCTTTGGATATATACCCAAAAGTGGTATTACTGGGTCTCGAGGAAGGTTGTTTTCTAATTTTCTGAGAAATCGCCACACTGACATTCCTTCATGATAAAGATCTTGGAGATAGCAGGGATATAAGGAACACACCTAACATAATAAAGATATATATATATATATATATATATATATATATGCACTATACAGCAAGCCAACAGCCAATATCAAACTAAATGGAGAGAAACTCCCAGTGATCTTACTGAAATCAGGAACAAGACAAGGTTGTCCACTCTCTCCATATCTATTCAATATAGTACTTGAGGTTCTCTCTAGAGCAATAAGGAACCAAAAGAAGATCAAGGGGACACAAATCGAAAAAGAAGAAGTCAAACTCTCACTATTTGCTGATGTGACCCCAAAAAATCCTAGTAATATTTTTTAAGACAAGGTGGTTGAAATTTTTATTTTTGTACCAGGTCTCTTCCCTTACAAAATACACAGTGAAACCCATCCTATTTTTAAGAATAGTAACTCATGGCTTTCTTTAGAATGTTTTTAGATATTGGCCAGTCGTTCAAAAGTTTAAGTTTAGTGAGTGTTAGGCAGCTGCAAGCCAGCTGATCAAGGAATGCGCCAACAGATTTGAACTTGACAAGGTCTCCCAGTCTAGACAAGTCTTCAAACTTGGGCTATATCTTAAGTGCAACCTGGCTGGCCCCTTATTCTGCAGGTAAGAAACAGAGGCATCCATTTATGACTCTTAATGTTTGGGGTCCATTGACATCCATTCTTCCTGGACACGCTGTCCCCACCCACAAATACGATGATTTGAGTCTCGTGCCATCTGTGACAGAGTGCATTCTCTGCTTCATTACTTTAATTTCTTGGGCTGCGTTTTAGCCAAGAAACCGTCTTTCATCTTTCGCTGGCATGGTTTTTTTCCCAGAGAGTTTAAACCACTGTTGGCATGACTATCATTTTTACACAGCTGGGGCTGGAGTGATGCTGTGGCTGACTCTGCTGCAGAAAGCATGTCACCTGATCCTACTCAAGCGCTCTTCTTCCTCTTCCTTTTCAAGGTCTTAGAGTTTGTTTCTTTTTGACGTGTGTCTGTGTGTCTGCCACATGTGTGCCCAGTGCCTGTGGGAGCCAGGAGGGGGCATTGGATCCCCTGGAGCTGGAGCTGGGGGGAGCCACCCAGGGTGAGTGTGGGAACTGAATTTGGGACTGCTGGAAAAGCACTCTTGGCTGCTTAGTCATTTCTCCAGCCCTTCTTTTACCATTTTTGCTTTTGTGATGCCTCCAGCTTTGCAAAAACTCTGTGTTTGCTAAGAGGTTAAAAATACAGCGTATGAAAATACATAATGACTCTCTCATGCTTATCATAATGTATGCATTTTTAGCGCATTAGAGATGCGTTTATTATACATTAGGCGGAGTGAGAGCCCAAATTGGAGATCTCTATCGGGCCCCTCACTTCAGAGCTCAGAACTCTGTGGAAGAGGAGGAGGAAGAACTGTAGGAGCCGGGGGGTTGAGGACACCAGGAGAACATGGCCCACAGAATCAACTAAGCGGAGTTCAATGGCGCTCACAGAGACCAAAGTCGCAATCATGGACCCTGCGTGGGTCTGCACTAAGCCCTCTGCAAATATGTTGTTATTGTTAGCTTGGTGTTTTGTGGCACTCCTAACAGTGGAAGTGGGGGTGGGGATGTCTCTGGCTCTTTTGCCTGCTTTTGGGACCCTTTCCCTCCTACTGGATTGCCTTGCCCAATCCTGATTTGAATGTTTGTGCCTAGTTTTATTGTAATTTGTTATGCCATGTTTAGTTGATCTTCCTGGAAGGCTGGTCTTTTCCGATGGGAAACAGAGGAGTGGATCTAAGGGACCAAGTAGGTGGAGATGGGTACTGGGAGGAGAGGAGGAAGGGTAAACTGAAGGCAGGATGTATTGTATGAGTGAAGAATCAGAAAAAAAACTGTTAATGGGTTATTGGTCATATTAAGGACTCTTGGTTTATATGAATTTATATTTTTATCAGAGCTAGTTCTACTTCTGAAAAATACAAAACAAAAATATCTTTCCAGGAATATAATATTTTGTTTTCTGAGATAAGACCAGCCTTGAATTTGAGATCTTACAGTCTTAGCCTCCCAAGGGCTGGGTTTATAGGTGGATGGTACCTTGTACAGCTGTGGTAGACACATTTGTCTTCAAGGCTGTATCTCTGCATCCTTCTGTTTACCCTGCTCCATGGCACCCTGAGTAAGGAAAACTCTGGTAAACCATGAGTGGCCTGCGTTTGTGCTTTGACAGCTCTAGGCGAGGCAATGGGTGTACTTCTAACAGTGAAATGCCTCAAAATCGCCTCTTGAATCATTTTAACCCTGTGTATCTCAAAGTCTCATTTTCAAAATTGGGTGAACTTTTTATTTGGAGATTATATTGTAATGGGAAAGACAGGCATTCTCGGGGATAAATATGACAAAGACTATAAAGGAAAAATATCAAAAACAAACAAGTAATCAACTGGTCACTTGACTGAAAAAGAGTTCTAGTTGCTGGGCTAGGGGTCTAGTTTAATTTCAACTGTCTTTCTTTGGGATGTTCATGCCCACCTTCTGAGGGTGTCTGCACTCTCCCAGGTCAGGCTGTACCACCCAGATCATGTCTGGTGCTAGACTGGATTTCCCTCTAGCAGAGGCACGGCTTGAGGAGGAAGGGCTGTGTGGCAGATGAGCACAATCTTTTGGGGACACAGCAGTCTGTAGATGGTGTGGCTGCTCTTTGTGCATTCATGGTGGCAGCCTGCCTGGTGGCCCTGCCAACAGTGCCCTGTGCTTGCTCTTTTGTTGTTTTGTGCCATGTGGTGCCAGCAGTATTCTGGCAGCTGAACCGTCAGCAGGTGCCCCTAAAATACCAAGTGACTGTGGTAAGACAGGAGGAGGAAGTTCTGTTTGTGGACACCTGGGGCCCTGTGCCACCATTTCACAAGACACTGGCTTTTGTTAGTTGTTATGTGTTTATTATTTTTTTTAAGCCGAAGGGTGCCACCCTTCTCTTTGTGGTTCTTTGAAGACAGCAGCAGTGCACTGCTACCCTCCAAGCTTAGGAAGGATCATGTGTGAAAGAATAAATAACCTCGGATAATAAGGAGGAGTTGGACTGACTTGAAAAGGCCCCATTTGGCATTAAGCAAGTCAATTCCACTGTCCAAGCATAGCAAGAAGGGTGAAGCTTTCTTTTGAGAATGAGATAGGAAATATGTGGGGCTCCCTAACAAACCCAGTGTGTTCTTCCTCAGGATGCGTGATGTTCACAAACACGGGGACCACAGGAAAGATGCTTTCTGGGTTCATCCAGTTTAAATAGAGCTGAGTTGTCATTTATAGGTGCAGCAAAGCCTTCCTATTTACCCCAGATTTCAGAGGAGAGAGAGAGAGCGAGCGAGAGAGAGAGAGAGAATATTACAGATGTATCTGAATAATCAAAGCCACTCTACTTGGAAAGGCTTGCTTTCAGCACCTCCTCCCAAGCAGGGTTCAACACTTATCTCCAAATGGTTTCCAATCACTGGGTCTGTGGAATGAAGTCAGTTTTTCAGCCAAAACCATATCTATTAAAAATTTCTATTCTCCACATTTTTTTTTTACATCATCCAGAATTATTTATTCCAGGTTTTCTCCAGAAGTCATAGTGTTATCCCGGGTCATAGGGAAAATTCCTATTTGTTTAGAATCTTATAGATAACAAAAAAGTTGAAAGTGGCCTTGCATATTTAATTTCATGTTATCATTCAACAATATTTCCATCTTCACAATACTTTGAGGTCACCTGTGACGATGAGAGCTGCCCTGGAGAGGGTTGATCAGTGAGTGTGAGATGGACAGTCGAACCGAGAGGGGCTTCGGCAGAAGTAGAGCATGGTGACCCAGAAAGTGAGGATGAGAGAGTGTACTTGTCTTTTGTATTGCTTTGTTTGGGTTTTGGTTTTTTGAGACAGGGATTCTCTGTGAAACAGTCCTGGCTATCGGGGAACTAGCTTTGTAGACCAGGCTGGTTTTGAACTCACAGAGATCCTCCTGCCTCTGCCTCCTGAGTGCTGAGGAGTAAAGGCGTGCACCATCACTGCTCAGCAATAGTTTATTTTTAAGGAAGGACAATCTTGGGCATTTTCATTTCTATTATGATGAACCTAGAAAGGGCAGTCAAAGACATGGGTAAGAAGAAATAGAAGAAAGACCTTGGACATCTGCGGAAGGAGATAGGACCTGAAACAGAAGAAGGCAATGCAACCTTCTAGACCTTGTCCATTGGGAGCAGCTTCAGAAAAATGGGGAGAAAAACACCAAAGCAAGCTGCTCCACAGAATGTATCTCTAGCGCTGAGAGAGCTCCTGTCTGAGTTGTTCAGTTGAGTGTGTCTCTCAGGGACGGGGGTTGCAAGGTCACGTGTAAGGAGGCAGGGAGGTTTGTGAAGTGAAGCAAGGGTTCCATGGGTAAGCCACCCCAGTTAAATGTTTTCCTCTATAAGAGTTGTTGTGACCATGGTGTCTCTTCACAACAATAGAAACCCTAAGACAGAAGTTGGTACCAGGGATGGGGATGTTGTTGTGATAGGCCTGACCAAGCTTTTGTTTGAAAGACTATGAACCTTGGGACTGTGGACCAGAGAAGCAGTTGAACACTTTAAGTGCCGCTTAATGGGCAATACCAGTAAAAGCACAGAAGACTGTGTGGCTAAGTGTGATTTGATGGACTGTGGGATCCTGGCTCAAGAGGTTTCAAAGGAGAATACTTTTAGTATGTTGCCTAGAGATTATTCTTAAAATATTTTGGTGAAGAATGTGGCCGCTTTTTGCCCTTGCCTGAAAAGTTTGCCCGAGGCTAAAAAGTGAAAAGTTTTGGATTAATTGGATTGACTAAGGAAATCTCGAAACAGCCTAGTATAGACTGGTTACTATTGATTGCTAGTGTAAACTCTGATAAAGATTTATAATGAAAAGGAGAAAGTTGAGCAAGAAAAAATATGAAATGTAAAATCTGAGGAGAAAAGGAGCACCCAGAAGTAGAATAGAGTTAAGTCCTATATTCAAGGAGATAGATTAAGAAATGGAATAACATAATGATGACTTCAAGGAAAGATCCCTCCCAGGTAAGTTTTCAACTAGTGAAAAGGAATTCAAAAATATCTTAGAGCCAGTGTGGTGGTACATGCCTATAATCCCAGCACTCCAGAGGCAGAAGCAGATAGATCTCTGAGTTTGAGGCCAGCCTGGTCTACAGATTCAATTTCAGGGCAGTCAAGCTTAGGCAGTAAAGGAAACCATCAAAAAAAGAGATTTGGTAAAGATGTAATTGAACGAGGAGCCATGTCATGTTCCAGCTCCAGCAAGTAGCAGAACTTGGTAGCTTTATCTACATGCTTCTGCTTAGTGTCAAGACTAGAAGAAAGGGGTTATGGAATCTTCGTCCATGCCTAAGGAAAGCTTCTGAGGCATATCAGGGGTGTCCTTGAGAGAGGTCATTTCATGAAGCTGTGAAGGTGAAGCCTGAATTGCCTTGGAGACCACAAGATGTTGGAGATGCCAGAGCCATGGGATGTCTGCTAAGAAAAGCTACTACAGGGAGTAGGACCAGCCCAAGAGAAAGATGTGTGTTGCAGTCTACAAAGCTGGAAGCAGTTGGATATTTGAAGAGCATTTTAACATCAGACATGGAGATGTAGAATTTGTAGTTTGTCCTGTTGGTTTTTGGTCTTGCTGTGGTCCAATACTTCTTTACTATGCACCCACCCTTCCCCGTGTTTTAGAATGGTAACACGTATCCTGTGCCATTATATGTTGGAAGTATGTGGTCTGTTTTTTTTATTTCATAAGGATACAGTTCAGAGATTGCATGAATTTCAAAAGAGAGTTTGAACTTTGGATTTTTAAACATTGTTGAAATTATGATAGAATATGGAGACTTTTGACGTTGGACTAAATGCATTTTACATTATAATATTGTTAGAAATTTATGGGGGCCAGGGAATGGAATGTGGTAGTTTGAATATAATTGCCCCCATAAGTTCATACAGAGTGGCATTATTAGAAGGTGTGTATGAAATGTGTCACTGTGGGGGTGGGCTTGAAGTCTCCTGTGCTCAAGCTGTTCTCAGTATAGACACAGACTCCTTCCTGTTACCTGTGGATTAACTCCTTTTTCTGTATCATGCCTGCCCCCATGCTACCATGTCCCCATGATGGTAATAAACTAACCTCTGAACTGTAAGCCATTCCAGTTAAATGTTTTTCTTTTTAAGAGTTGCTGTGTTCTTGGTATTACTTAACAGCAATAGAGACCCTAAATAAAACACCATAATATATAATTATGAAACTTCCTGATATGTAAATTCGGATAGGCTATGGTATAGGCACTCTTAAATAACAGGAGAATTCAACCAACTATCCTGGTTATGAAGAAAATTTTAACTAATATCCACCAGACTTTTAGACTCAGATGCAAAACAGTGGTTATGAAATTATAACTTTCATGAGTCTATTGTTTCCGACTTCTCAGTTGTTCCATTGTTAAAAGTTTTAAATATTATTTTAAGTGTCTAGATATTATTCCTGCATATGTCTATGTTCTTCATGAACACAGTGCTCAGAGGGCATTGTATCTCCCGGAACTGGAGTTGAATTACCATGTGGGTGCTGGGAATCGAACCCAGGTCTTCTGAAAAAACAACCAGTGCTCTTCACCACTGAGCCATCTCTCCAGCCCTCAGCTATTAGTCTCATTAGAAACTGAGATTCAGACAGGAATCCGGTTCTAACAGGCATCGACAGGTGCTTCAGTGAGTAAATCTTGTCCGCTTTTGTTATGGGCCATGGACAGTTTACTCCTGCACAATGCCATTTTTGAGGTGCATTTAAGCAAATTCTGCACAACTAAACTATTTGAGACAGCTGCTCTGGAAATATGACTGGTGTATGCTGTCTTTAGGCTGTGCTATCCGGTCTTTGAAACAATTTGGGGGCAGTGGTCAGAAATCTAAAAATGTCCTTCTGCTGTTGCTAATCAGGGTAGCAACAAGGATAGCTTGGGAAGTAAAAGTTCCTCATCCCCAAACTGTCTCCAATAATAACATGATTGCACTTAATTCAAACAGTGCACTTCCTCTGCAAACAGATCCCTGGACCAGTGCCCTGTGCATTCCTCTATCTGCAGCAATTGTTCTTCAGAAGTCTCTTCCCTAGAAATTCTGTAACCCCTTTGCTGAGGCTCATCTAGACCTGAGTTTGATGTTAATAAAAGTATCATCTAAAGGTCAAATCATAAACAGTAACGAGAAGAGATAGGATACCCAACTCATTGAATTATTTGATGTTTCACCCCTGCTTTGCTTCGAAGTCACATGTATTTCTAAAATTGGTTTACCTTTCATAATTTCACTATCAAAGAACAATTTTAGCTACTCTTTTGCAAGTCAGGCTGACTCTCCTTTTCCATGTGTCGATGGCTAAGATACAGTGTGACTTCTATTCTCTTATCTTTGATGTCCCTAAGCATGAACCTGGTTATTTGCATAGTTGGAGCCTAGGAAGCATTTCTGAGTCCTCATAGAATTGTTTTTTTTCACATGCATTTTAACATGGCCACACCTTCCCATCCTTTCATTCTGAGGCTTATTAACTATTGCACAAGGAATGTAATACCGAAGAGTTTAGCCTCTCCTGAGCTTGAGAATAAAATCTGCCATTTCCTGGGTCTTTTTCCATGTCTGCATTTCTCCATGTTTCTTGCCACATTAACTTCCCATCCTTGTTGTCCAATTCCTGACCTCACTTCTTCTAGCCTTTGTCCCTGCTTCTTTGAAAGTCTGGGTTGCTTTCTTAGTGATGTCAGGCTGGCATAGCACTTAAGAGCCCAGGCCAAAGTTAGCTTTTTGACCTGAAAACCCTAGAGCTAGCTTTCTGCCACTGTTGGGTGTGGCCTCTGTAAGTCTCATAGACAATTTTCCAGGCCTGTTTTCTTTAGCTGCAAAATAAGGATGCTACTAAGAGTCTCTATCACATTTATTTGTTGTGAAGATCTCATGAGTTAATGCATATAAAATGTATACCAAAATGACTTAGTGTTGGCTCTTGCTAACTCTCCAGAGACATGCAACTCATTCTGGAAAGAAAAAGAAGCATTCGTTACATAAATTTTAGTAGCTCTAGTTCTGTCAGAAAAGTAATATATAGTGAAAATAAAGTCTTGGGACTGTGGAGATGGCCCAGTTTATAAAGTGCTTGCTTTGCAAGCTCGAGGACTTGAGTTTGAGCCCCAGAAGCCACACCCATGAGGTGACACATGCTTGTAATTCCCAGCACTAAAGAGGAGGTAGGTAGACTGCTGGCCGGCCAGACTAGCCTAGGGGTGCTCCAAGCGAGTGAGAATCCTGTATAAAAAAATAGTGGACAGCATCTGAGTAATAACACCCAGGGTTGACCCTGACCTCTTCACATGTACCCACATGCACTCACATGCAAAAACATACAAGAACAGACAAAGACCAAGCAAACAATTCAAAACCCCAAATACAGTACAAATGTCTATGTAAACATTAAAAATTCTTATCTCCATTCTACTCTGAGTTTAGTCTAAGTTAGCATATGTAGTCTGCCTTATTCTGCTCCTAGAATCCTATTTAGTTTTATGTTCACAGTCCTACCATCCCATTTACTTCCTGCAGCTTCCAGGGGCTGACTGCTGACTGCTTTTGGCCACTTTGGTCTAGGGATGCTTCAAGAGAACTGGCGAATATAGCTCATTTCTGCTCAAGAGCTTCTCTAACACTCCAGGTTGTAGATGGAGTTGGCATTGCTCCTGTAGGGACATAAATACCATGTGAGGTTTGTTAACGGACCCCTATGCTTCTACAACATGTAAAGGCCAACATGTTGCTGTCTGGGTGATTTGTGTGTGCTGGGGGGGTTAGACATCTGAAGAGATGGGGAGATATATCATGTGACCAGAGAGGATGCAAATTATCAGCTTCTCACCGAAGCCTTTTCCCAGGCCTCCTCCTGATCCTAAAGTGACTCAAGACAGGATTTTCTAGCTGCGGAACTTTACTTTGAACAAGATTCTCTTGTGACCTAAGACTGAGAAGACCTAAACAGGACCTGTTTATCTTGAGTGAAAACTAGACCACTATACTCTGTTCTGATCCATCACTAACACTGCCTGCCACATACTTGGATCCCTATCTAAAGAATAACAGCAGAAGAGTTTTAAACGGTTCAGCTGATAACATCTGCCAATTGGATACAAGGCAATAGTTTATGGCTTTAGGATTAGCTATAAAATAGAATAAAAAGCCTCATAGATTACAGAGTCTGAGATCAGTGCAGCCGCCTGCATCTGTCATTTCTTCACAAGTGGTTTTATGATCGCATCTAAGTCCCTTATCATGCAGGTGAAGTCATCACGGACATGGCATAGAATTGGACAAGGGCTCCTGGTGGGGGAGGAAGGGAGGGCTAAAATGTAGCTACATTCTAACACTTGTTTAACTGAGCATTTTGGCTCAGGAAAGGATTTCCCCTAGAGAAAGGGCACTTAGGGGGAAGGAACCTCACTAGGCGTTCATTTCTGCTGTTGGGGCATTTGCCTAGCAACGCTCCATCATCAGCACCCTCAGCGCCACAAAACAAGAACCTCTCTCAGACAGCCCCCTATGACTGATGCCCAAAGGCACACCTGCCGTGATGGGTCACCTTGACTGATTCTCACACAGGTGCTTTGTGGGAAACCAAAGAACTCTTGGACATTTTTACTACCTAAGACTCTGAACTACTCGCCTGTGAAAGGGAGGTCTCTATTATGCAGGCCTTCAGTGGAAGCAGAGACCACTCGATGAGACAACCAGCTTATCACTTTCCAACTTCGCTTACAACCAAGGGGGAAGAATAAGACCTGGCTGGTGTCCATTCCTGAGGCTGTGAGTTGGAAATTGGAGATGCAGTGAGAGCAACACAGAGATTTCTTTAAGGAAGCAGCAAATTGCAACTTTCTGGGCAGAAGAGGCCACGGGAGCCCTAGAAAGCTCCTCTCGCAGGTTGCCTCGGTGACTGCTTTCCACGGTGGGTTGTATGTCTAGGAGCTGCCCAACTCCTTTCATGTGGTCCTGTGCTACCATCGCATCCTGGGAGTTTTTCTGCAGTAAATCATTTCTATTGTGTTGGTTTCTGATTTACAATCGTGAACACTTATCAGGGAGCAGAAAACGTTCCTGAGAAATGTTTTCAGGTGGGACTATTTGTCCTCCTGTCACCACACAGACAGGTGTGCCGATGCCTTCTGAGACAATATCCGCCTAGCTTTGAGTCCAGTCCTCTCCCACTATCTCAGGAATCTTAGATTACCAACTATTCATTTCTTGCTCGTATATTTAAATTGCATCCTTTCAACTTGATCCTTCCTGTCAATATTTGAGCAAGATGGCAGAGCTCAGGCTAACTGAAAGGCTTTGCTGAGAGCCCACATATCCATGTCGCTGTGTCTCTATGTCAAGGTTTACCCACCAGTGTGCCAGAGAACTTGATGTTCCAGGACTCAGTTCTAGACGGGTTGGGATATGCTGAGGGTTGTAAATATTTATGGTCATAAAAAATTAAACCAGTTTTATGACCACTCAAAACTTAACAGTTGAAATTACATCTGAACCCTCGTTTTGTGTTTCCTCCTCTATGTCTTGAAGTCAGGAATCACTACTTTGTGTGCAAAATGTTTTGCATAGCAACCAACCCCAGATGGCAAGCATCCCTGGTTCATCCCCTCGACTTTGCCCTTCACGTGTTAGTGACAGCATGATTTACCCAAAACTAACCATCCTTTTGCAGCTAGCACTTGCTTTTGCATTTTGGTTTAGTTACTCTGATCTTTGCAATTTGGGGGGCACAAAGAGTATATGTAACTAACTATTCCTTTACTTTTAATCATGATGGACTGAGAAGAATGTGGCATTAGTTCCTGAGAGGGGCACCTGTTCAGACTCATGAAAGAGATATTTCTACGAAAAACTTCCAACACAGGGAAAAGATGGGTATAAGAAGGAAAACCTAGCCACACATGCACGTTCCCAGGAAACACTGTAGTCTTGAGAGCCACACACTTCAGTGGCATCTGACCCTATGTCACCATTCCCTAGTGTTTTATCCTGAGTAACCAACACTAGAGAACCTCATTAAGGCTTTAGTCCTTGGAGATCAGGGTTAAGCTTTAGTCTTCACGGGTCTTCTGCCACTTTGCAAGCTGGGGCTCTCTCACCTGGCTCTGACCTGTTTATTAACCGTCCCTTGGCTTCACCTTGTCTTCACCTTCCACTAGAATAGTCTCCCAGTTTGCAACCAATGGAAGATCCATGGCTGCCACCTAATTCCATGGGCTCTCTATGCCCCCAATACCATCTAGGGTGCCACTCTCTCTGCCCCCTTAACAACTGTTATTTTCATGTATGCAACATGAACAATATTCATAGTCTCTGTCTTTTCAAGCTCTTTTCTCATCCAAGCACTCAACAAGTTGTACAGACAGTGGTTCCCATTTTTAGATTTTAAGAATTTTAGTTGGCAATATATTCCCAAATGTATAGTAGACAAAATATCAAAAGTAGAGTGAATGAGAATCCCTCTCAAAGCCCTCTCCGTCGGCTTCACAGTCGGCACTCAGAGACAACCTTCCCGAAGGTGTGCATCTCCCAGAGATCCTCTGCTTTCATATCTATGTCCCGTTCACTTTTCAATGCACCGTTTCTCTTAACCCACTCAGCTCCCAGATACCAGAGCATCTCCCCCATCTAACTCTATGAATGCTTTAGACTGCATTACCTTTAAGCTCTCAATGTCAGGCGCTACCATAGTCTCCTTCTCTTCCTTTGAGTTCATCCTAACACCTTCTACCTTCCTTCACCCTTCTGTCAATTTATTCTTAAGAGCTTCATCCTCCTTTTCTCCTTCACCAACGTTTGAGTTCTTCAATGCTCAGTCCTCTGCCTTTTCCACCTTTGTTTCTACATCCTCATTGGCAAACTCACCAATACAATGTCACAATGCCATTCTTTGTAGATTACTCACTCAGTTACATTGTCCATCTCTGACCTTCTTAATGGAATAGCATATTCATCAAGTTAGATTCCTAATTATGTTCTTATGGGAATCTCACATCTTAAGTCAACTTAATATTCTTCATCTCGCAGTTCTAGCTTTATGATATTAATGCCATCCCACCACACACAAGAACATTATTATCTTACAGGCTTCTCAACTGACTGAGCACCATTGTAATTCTCCCACATACATAAGTGAGAACTAGGACTCATCTTTCATACCTCCTACCCCTCTGCCTCCCTCTTTTATTTTATTTATTTATTTATTTGGATTTTTGAGACAGGGTTTCTCCGTAGTTTTTGGTTCCTGTCCTGGAACTAGCTCTTGTAGACCAGGCAGGCCTCGAACTCGCCTCCCTCTTTTAAATCAGTTTCTGAATCCATTTCCTTTTTACTGTGGTTCCATTCTGCCTTGGCTTGCTTGAATCTTTACTGAGACTTTCAGGGTTTGTATGAACATCAATATGATAGAAGGGAGGGAGGGAGAGAGAGAGAGAGAGAGAGAGAGAGAGAGAGAGAGAGAGAGAGAGAGAGAGAGAGAGAGAATGATGAATTGATTGACTCATGCAATGCTGGGACCTGTTACAGTTGGAATGTGCAGGTCTGTTGTGCCGGCTGGTAGACTGGAAATTTAAGGAAGAGTTGACGTTGTAGCTTTTGAGTTCTAAGTCTTCAGTTTGAAGTAGTGAACTGGAAGCTCAGACAGGCTTTCTATGGTAGTGTCTAGAGGCATGGCTGCTTTTTCTTCAAGAAACTCATATCTTCTCTTGTGAGGGCCTCACATGATTGCTAAGGGCCCACGCACATTATAATCTTCTTTACTTAAAGTTGACTGATTGTAAATGTTAATCATATCCACAGGTACATTTACATCATCATTATCCAAGCTAGTATTTGGCCAAACAACTGGACACTATAGTCTGGTAAAGTTTGCACACCCAGTTAACCCTCTACATGACAACTACACGTCTATTTGCTTGTATGTGTGAGACTATCAATAGTATATTTCCCATGGGGTGTTGCGTGTGTGAATGAGAAGATACATGACAAACATCCATAATGATGCCTAGAATATAGTATATGCTGGATAAATGATAGCTGCTGGACTTATTAAATTATAAATATTATCATATTGATTGCATGCATAAATTATTTCAGTTCCCTCTTACTGCTTTCCATGAGGCTCCTGTCTGGCTCCACAGCCTCACTCTTTTGACTGGAGGCCCCCTGGGTTTTTTCCAGACCCCTCTGCTCGTCTTTTCCCTTTCCATCACAAGACTTTACCCATTCTGCTTAATTCATCTTTTTATACTTTTGTATTATTTAGACCCATTCGGATCTTTTCTTTTATATTTCATCAACCTATGAAGGATTTCCCCACTATCCTTGACAAAGTCACTTCTTTTATGAAAATCCATCTGGATACATGTCGCTCCTTTCATGATTATTATGACACTTGTCAGCAGGATGTGTAAGTACTGTTCTGAGTTTGTTTTTCATAACTAGGTTTTATTTTTTTTATTAATTAATTTATTTAATTATTAAAGATTTCTGCCTCTTCCCCGCCACCACCTCCCATTCCCTCCCCCTCCCCCAATCAAGTCTTCCTTCCTCCTCAGCCCAAAGAGCAAGCAGGTTTCTCTGCCCTGTGGGAGGTCCAAGGACCACCCACCTCCATCCAGGTCTATTAAGGTGAGCATCCAAACTACCTGGGCTCCCACAAAGCCATTACGTGCAATAGGATCAAGAACCCATTGCCATTGTTCTTCAGTTCTCAGTAGTCCTCATTGTCCATTATGTTCAGCGAGACCGGTTTTGTCCCATGCTTTTTCAGACCCCGGCCAGCTGGCCTTGGTGAGTTCCCGATAGAACATCCCCATTGCCTCAGTGTGTGGGTGCACCCCTCACAGTCCTGAGTTCCTTGCTCGTGCTATCAAAGGACTGTGATTGTCCCGATCACGCCAGTATTCTATTTACAGAGTCTCTCTTCGACAAACGAAGGTACGCTTCCTCTATCTGTGTACAAAGCATTTGCCTACTCCTAGCTTCAGCCTGCAAAGGCTGCAGAGACTGATGGGAGGCTCACTTACTCTGTGCATTCACAGTGATCCTCCTCCAGCTGGAAAGAAAGGGAAACCAGCCAGATCCAAGATCTGCAACTGCGTTTAGAAATCCCTGTGCCACTCCAATTTTAGAGTGTTCTTACATAGCCTATACATTCTTCCTCGTGTCTCTACAGCTTTGCATGAGGTCCTCCACACCCTCCCTGATCACATGCCAGCTTATTAAGTCTGTTCCACCAACCTGACAGTTTTACAGATGTGATATATATATATATATATGTATATATACACATATATTGTATAATATATACCATTATCATGGTTTGGATTCTTTCTCAATTTTTTTTACTTCATTATTTCAGACCTGTTCTATATATTTTTCCAAATGCCTTTTTCCCACCAGTCCTAAGGATTGATGCCAGGGCCTCATGAATGCCAGGAAAGCACTCTACCAACTGAGCTATGTCCCTGTATACATATTTAAAATGAATTTACATGTGTGCTATAATTGTAGCCCAGCAGTAGAGAACTCACCTAGCAGGCCTGTGGCTTTAGGTTCAATTCATAGTATACATGCACAAACACTTAAATGCATTTATATATATACACACACACATGTACTCACACATATGCATCTATATATGCAAGTATTCATACAAACATTTGAATATGCAAAGTACTTTCAGACTCTTATTACTAATAATCTTGTAATTTCTTGGTAGGAATTATGTTTTTGTTTTGATTCTCTCTCTCTCTCTCTCTCTCTCTCTCTCTATATATATATATATATATATATATATATATATATATATATATTTTTTTTTTGAGGGAGAATCCTTATATATCAAGCCAGACCTTAAACTTTCTATGTAGCTGAGGTGACTTTAAACTCCCCATCCTCCTACCTCTGCCTCCCAAAAGCTAGGATTATAACCCTGGGACTTCTCAGCCAGCTCTTGGGTTACTTTTTAAGTAAGAAAAATCAATCATCATCTTAAAGCTTTTAAAAGGAGAGTGTCTTAAAAGATTCTTCAAGTGACTGCTTTCAACCTCCCTTTGAGTTGGAAGCACACAGAGTTTAATCCACATGAGTTTGCTCATCCATTTAGAAACCCCAAGGTGCTTTCAGAATTTCCATTTGGCACTCTAAAAAAAAAATAATAAGAGACACACTTGTCTTAGATCTCTCTGTTGCTGTCAGAGTTAAGGAAAGTACTTAGAATTCTCCTGGTAGGTCTCTTTGAAGCTTGTGGAAGTCACTAGCATGGCTCTGAGCAAGGCAGTGAGTATGATGACAGACATAGAGACTTTCTTTAGCTAGTGTGATCCAGGAAGGAGTTATGGGTGGGAACTGAGAATCCAAAGACAGAGGCGCATTGCTCAAAGGGAGGGGAGAGGCGCTGGAATTCCTCGTGACTTAGTGCGGGCTGGTATTCAAGACTGTGTTCATCTTTACACTACGAGGTTTAACTCCTGAAGTTATGACTTCTAAAACCAGCGATCCCTTTTCTGTAATCTTTTTCTGTCTAAAGCTGAAATTGGCCACCCACATTACTTGGACCCCATTCCTATGGGAATGTCCCATATGCAAATTAGTGAGTTGGTCCTACATTCTGAGAAGCACTCCTGGCTGCTTACCTGTTCTCAGGTGTGCAAGCACACTGCTGTTCATGGAGGAACTCCTGCAGCTGCTGTGGCCAGCATCTGGATCTTCCCCACAGATTCCCCTCTAGTCTGCCTCCCTAAGACTAACCAGGAAGCCTACAATTTGCAGATTAATATCCCATCCAACTTGAGTTGAAGCTGACTTGGAGAGAAACCTGAGCCTATGGGTTTTTTTAAGCCTCCCCACTACTTGGGTAGAGGATAGAAGAGGGGGAAATCTTGTCATTTCTATTTTGAAACAGTAGCTGAGAGGAAGATTACCACGGAATGTTTGCCTCATAGCAATCTCCTATGTCTTTCTAACTGCCTCTGGACGGTTAGAACATTTTACCAATTTTCTAGCCTAGTGCATTGATTATGGCTTCACGACGACCCCAGCCTTCCCCTGTCATTAGGTTTTATGTTCCCGAATAAAACAAGTATCAAGCACAATGGCAGCCTAAAGCCATTCCTTCTTAAGACTGGGGAAAGTTCTTGATCAATGACAGCCTGCAGCTGTTCCTTATTAAGACTGGGGCAGGCTCTAGGTCAGACTTGCAAGGAAAAGCTAATTCATAAATCTGTGATTTAACAATAACTGTTAAACTACTAGATAAAATGTAAGAGAAACACTCCAAGCCACTGATATAAGATATTATTGAGACAAAAGTAAAACCAGGCAAAGAGCATTTGTTACAGTTTGGGTGTGATTTGTTCCAAACCACAGAATCTGAGCAGTTGAGACACTGTCCTGCATTCCAATGTTGGGAGATGATTGGTGCACCAATGTGGGTAACTACATCCCCATAAAAACCTCGAGATGGGGGAATCTTTAAAGCATGTTCCTCAAAGGAGTTGGCATAGATCTCTTAGGACAGTAAATTAATCCTTGTGAGAAGTTTGTCCTAAAGCAACAAGCCTGAACGCTCCTCTTTGACTTTCTGTCTAGTGACGCCGTTGCTCCTTCTAACAGATTCCTGCCCTTATGACACCGTCCACCGGGAACTTCTCACCAGAACTAATCCTGTGGCTGTAGTGCCATACCCTCAACCTTCCAGAACCGAGCTGAATAAGCCTCTCTTCTTTATAAAGGGTCTAGCCTTAGTCACCGAGCTATAGTTCAGTTACTGAAAATAGGATTAATTCAAATTAACAAATGTCTTCATAGCAAAGAAAAGAGTTAACCCACTGAAGAGTCAAGCAAAAGAAAGGGAAAAAAATATCTAAACTCTTCATCAGATGAAGGGAATAATCTTCTCCAGGGAAGAGCACACACAATCTGATACCAAACGGTCAGCTCTGAAAACATATACAACTGACATTATGCAGATTGAGCAGGTTATATTTAGGAACATATGCATATATATATATACATATACAATGCACATCTATATACACATACATCTGCGTATATATGGGAACAATTAATGAAATATAGGACATTAATAGTGTGGAGGGAGGAAAAAGAAGGAAGAAATATCACAATTATATAATAATCTCAAAAAATTTAAAATATATATAAATAAATATCTGCTGCACAGTGCAAGAAGTGAGATCAAACCATATGATTAGATGAATCAATGGATAAACAAAATGGGACCTAGTGCCAGACGGCTCAATGTACAAAGGTTGTTTATAAGCCTGATGACCTGAGTTTGATCCTTAGGACCCACAAAGAAGTGAAAGGAGAAAACCAGCTACACAAAATTATCCTCTTATATCCATGCATGTGGCATGCACACCTTGCAGCACACACGCACACACACACACACACATACACACACCCCACATATGTATAGACATTAAAACATACTCACAATAAAAATATTAAAAGAAAACATATGACCTATTTATGCCATAGAATTTTATTCCTTAAAGGTGAAGGAAAATCTAACCCAAGTTTCAGTATGAACAAGCCTCGAAGATAATGTGCTCAATAATAATCTTATTTACATGAGGTTCCCAAAATAGTCAAATTCATGGAAACAGAGAAATTATGGCTACCCAGAGGAGACGAGAAGAGAAAAGGGCGAGTTCTAGGTTTTGGCAAGCTTGGAAATTGGTAGGCCGGCAGCAACGTCTCTGTACTTGGCAGCACTGCTGCACCATAGACTTCCAAGTGTTAAGATTATGAGCATGTTGTTCTCCAATGGAAAGTGATACACACTGGTGACTCAGAAAACTGACATCAGTTTACATAAAGCTTTATGGAACTGAGTTAGAGCAAAAAGAAGTTAATGTCAACTTTGACATGTGACATTTGAACTAAATAAAGAGGCATCTATTTCATCTATTCATTCTTTTACACAATAAATGTATTTCTTGGGCATACCCTGAATTTTGAGTTCATCGATGCTTGATTGGCTGGCCCTGTGTCAGCCTTACTTCTCATACTAGAGTTTCAGAATCAGTCTTGGGTCCCTCAGGGATGTATTCCTGGGCACCAGGCAGTTCCATTTCTGATGATTTGGAAGTTCAAGTTCAAATCAAACTCAGCCAATATGGTTCCCGTGGTATTCTATTTTGCTTTCTGTTGATGTTATTATAAACACCGTGACCAAAAAGCAACCTGGAGAAGAAAGGATGTATTTCAATGTACAGCCTACCCTCCATCATCTTGCAGAAGAGTAACAACAGAAAGAAACCTGGAGCAGAAGTTGAAGCAGAGGCCATGAGGAACACTGTTTACTAGTTTGCTCCTCATGCCTTGCTCAACCAGCTTTCTTATATAATCCAGGGTCACCTGCCTAGGTGTGGCACTTTTCACAGTGGGCAGAGCCCTCCCACCTCAATCATTAATCATGAAAATGCGCATAAGCTTTCCCATAGGCCAATCTGTTGGAAGCAAGTTCTTCAACTGACGTTCCCTCTTCCTAGGTGGTTATAGTTGTACTAAGATAACCAAGATGTAACAGCACATTTTTCTGGGTCAAGAAAAAAAAACAGACAATTTATCATGAGTCTGTTGTGACATCGTCAACCTTTTATTGACAAACAGCTGGCATATGTATCCCTAAATCTCAGACTCTGGGAAACTTTGACACAAGAGAGATGTGGCAAGTGGTACTTAGCCAAGTCCACATTTTCCCCTCCCTACTGGTTTCCTGGCACATTTGAGAGGACGTTGTGCTGATGAGAACAAGCATTGAGACCTACTGGCCATGATTCCTACAGTTAGTTACAGATCTTTACCAGGAAGATCAGATTTATGTACAATCAGCTCTCTGTTAGAGTTATAATGAAATTAGCGAAGGGGCTTTGTAGAGAGTGGAGTAACAAGTGAGGCAGACCCTTGAGACCCACAGATCCGAGGAATAATTTCTATCTGACGAACTGTTTTCTAGCAAGGGCATTTGTTTAGACTTGTTAAAATATGCAATCTGAAACTTGCTAATACCTCCAAAGCAGAAGTTTACATCACCACCACACCTTACCTCCCCTCCATTCCTCACACTCAATCCAGAGATTTTTATCAGGTCATGGTGTGCAAACCAATACGTATACAGAGAAGATTCTGAAAGTAATTTGTTTCGAGCACTATTTTCAAGCAACTATGCATAAATCCCAATATTTTGGTCTCAATGCCAAGAAATGTGGTTTCATGATATGAACCAGAGAGTTTCTCTAAACAGTATGGAAAGATATATATGCAACTAGGGACATAGCTGGGATGTTGAAGATAAGGAATAAAGGAATAAAACAACTTAGGGTTGTAGTTATTGCTGCATGTTGAGACCTTTTTCCCAAGTGCTGAGCTGTTTTTACAGAGAAGAGATAACAAATTTCCATCGACGTAATGAATGATAAGCGGGGGTGATTTCTTCCATATTCATTCTCTCTCTCTCTCTCTCTCTGTCCCTCTCTCTCTCTCTCTCTCTCTATCTATCTCTCTGTCCCTCTCTTTCTCTCTCTCTCTCTCCCTCCCTCCCTCCTTTAAAGTTAGGATATTTCTGCATTCCCCAGGCTGGCCCTGAACTCAAGACTCATTTCATTTTCCTTACTGAGTCTTCTAAGAAGATGGAATTCTAGATGTGCATTACACCACCCATGGTCATTTCCATGTACTGCAGATGTGCATTCATCTCCAGGTACTCCACATATGCATTACACCACCCATGATCATCTCTAGGTACTTCAGATGTGCATTACATCATCTATGATCATCTCCAGGTACTCCACATGTGCATTACACCACCCACGATCATCTCTAGGTACTCCAGATGTGCATTACACCACCCATGATCATCTCCAGGTACTCCACATGTGCATTACACCACCCATGGTCATCTCCATGTACTGCAGATGTGCATTCATCTCCAGGTACTCCACATGTGCGTTACACCACCCATGGTCATCTCTAGGTACTCCAGTTGTGCATTACATCACCTATGATCATCTCTAGGCACTCCAGATGTGCATTACATCACTTACGATCTTCTCTAGGTACTCCAGTTGTGCATTACATCACCTATGATCTTCTCTAGGTACTCCAGATGTGCATTACATCACCTATGATCTTCTCTAGGTACTCCAGTTGTGCATTACAGTGCCCACAATTATCTCTTGGGTTAGGCCACTCTACTTTCAAAGAGCACTTATAATGAAATGTAAGTTTTTAGTTCATTAGGGGAAATCTTAATAGTTGTCCCCTGTACAACTATTTTTGTTCCAGACACATCAGATTAGAGCAATTGAAAAATTAAGGAATTGATAAATTACTGATTTAATTGTGGCTACTAAGCAGATTTTACTCTAAAATCATGTACCAGGATGACTCATTGCCAAGAATTGATTAGGATCTCAGAAATTGTGCTTTGCAAAAAATCAAAATTCAAAATAATAATGCAGTCAGTTATACTCTCAATTCATATACTTCTCAGCACTTTTAAACCATTAAGCCCTACACACTTTTAACATAAAACATTTCTCACATGAGAGCCTGGAGGATTTCTGTGGTAAACGTTTTGAAATATTTCTTTGCATGGGGAAACAATATATACTGCACAAAATGCCCCCCCCCTTAGTTTCTCTCTCTTGTGTAGTATTTGCAGGTGTTTTGTGCTGCACAGGTGCTGTTCCCATCCTAAGACTGCTTTCCCCTTGCTACTTGACTTTCTTAATCATTGTAGAATTGTTTTAGGGTCACCACTTGCACGCAATGTGCAGGTGCCATCTGTTGCTTACCACTTTGGGGACAAAGCGAGGCTTGGCAAAAAAAAAAAAAAGCTGTTGACTGGGAATATTAACTTAATTACACTGTCTGAATTACAGGAAGAAGCCTTAAAAGTCATTGAAGCAGCTCGATGCTTAGGATCTTGATTTTTCCAGCCCTTGAATGTACCCCTTGGCTTTAGGAGTCAAGATGGGTTGCAGGTGATCAATAGTATTCATTCCCTTCTAGAAAGACACCTTTCCTCAAGTTCAAATGGAGAGTTGAATCCAGAAAAAAGATAAAACAGAATCTGCCCAATTATGAAGTAATCACATAGCAAAGTGCTTTGTTGTTTTGTAATCGTGTTAGAGGAACTTAGCATCTCTCTCACAGGCAGATAAGGGAATTCATTTTCACCGTGTGTATAATCACTTCGGGTTTCTGTTCTTTTCCACCCACGTCACTTGGGGCTGTTTGCTAATGATCCCAGCACCTGTAGAGGTGGGGCTGAGAAAATGAAATTGCTTCATGTACATCTGGGGCTCTTTGGGCTCTCTCTATCCCCGGGGAGAATTGGACTGGGAAACAGTTTCCTACCAGGCTCTGTTAGGTGTGACAATGCACTTCTCTCTGTTGAGAGGGTGTGGTTTGAAATGCTGAGACCAAGTAGACTTGGCATTTGTGGTACTGCCCACATTTTTCTTTGGGCAAGATTCCCTTAAATACTTTGCTTTCTTCTTGCTGGGATCAGCCAAAATCAGAGTTATCATTCAGTAGATTCTTTCTCACAAATCCTGTCAGTTTGATTGATCTTTTCTAGGTAGGAAAACTGAGGCTGTATCACACAGTGAAAGAACAGACAAACCTACCTCTTGGTCTCAGAACATCTTTAACAGGACAGCATAGCATATAGCTGAGCGCTGTAAGAGCAAGTTTGCTGGTGGAGACTGACCCTGTTTGGTTTCTGTGGTGAAGAGTCTACAGTCTGGGATCTGAATCTAGGGCCCTCAGCATAATAGGCAAACAGTCTATCACTGAACTACATTCCCATCCCAGAGCCATTTCTTCCAGGCTACCAAAAAGTCACTTGCCTAGACTCCTTTCTGTCATGAGTAAACTCTGTGTGTGTATATAGGTGTGTGCGTGTTTGTGTGTGTGTGTGTGTGTGTGTGTGCATGCAGCATAGCCCACTGGCTAACTATATAAAGAATGCTTTGAGAGAAGGCTAACTGCCTGAAGTCCCACTGTTTCTGATACTGGACCCATAGACTCGAGGGATTTTAGGTACAGCTCTGAGTGTCGATCATATACCTATTCAATGGTTCTTAAGCTCTTCTGGCCAGAAAGCAACATAAGACTAACATAGGCAGAGGGACAGAGATGAAAAGTCAGGCCCTCTGGCTTTGAAAAGTCCAAGTCTATGTTATTCTAGGATTTGAGGGTCCAATATGACTTCCTAGGTCTCACTCTCAGGTCAAGTTCGCAGTGTCAGAATTCTACAGTCAGGAGCTACTCACCGCTTCCATTCCCACTAGAAAGGTGTAGACCGTGAAATGTTCCATGCTAGGCAGAACTCAGAGGACTGTGTCCCAGTCTTCCCCAGTGATAGACAGGAGAGTGTGAATTGTCCACATGCATTTGGATCTGCACACTTTGAGCAACCTACTTTAACCTCTCTGTGACTCAGTACTCGTGTCTAAAATGAGAATAACAATAGTCTAATTTCACAGGGTGCCTATAAATATGAAATGAGCCAATGAGTATGAAATTCCACGAGCTATGTCTGGTGTGCTGCAGAGGGTCAATACGTGTTCATTTCTCTCTAGAAAATTCCCGGCAATGGGCTGCATGCCACAGGAAGGGAACGGCAGCTTATTGTCTTTAGTGCAAAGATTTAATACAATTCATTGGTTAGAAAATATTCCCTTGCTATGGAAATGCTCTCCAAAGTGCACAATACTGCTTTGGTTTCTATTCATCTGTAATTTCTATTAAACGGACACTTTTATTGGGATTCTGGAAGCCAAGATACCAAGTGGAAATCCTCTCGTATCTCTAATAGTTGTTTTTCTCACAAAGAAAAAGAATTGCGACCTGGTTCTTACTATAGGGCAGCCCTTCCTCCTCTGCACAGTTCAGGTGTTTTCAGAATTCTCAAGGTTGCTTTGTCCCCGGAAATCTCAGCCTTACTAAGTTTGGGGAGCAATTAAAATGCACTGTGTAGATTTTCCGCCATCAAATGAGATGAGTAAAAGTAACGGAATGGGAGGGAGGGATATGGAAAGAGCTAGACACAAATGTTGGTTCTGATTTTTGAATCTGTCTCTCTTGGCATCTACCAGAGTCCGTACAGGCAGAGATGCATGGTGACAGCCTTGCTGAGCCCTAAGACTTTGGGTATCAACTCTTCCTTGATACCTGGCCAAATGGAGCAAGACTAATCAGCTTTTCTTTGTGTTTTCACTTTGAAATGCTTTGTAGGAAAGTTTTGTTTGATTAACCTTCTCTAGTATGCCATTTGACTCAGAAATGCATGGTGTTTGCCTGCAAACAAACAAATAACTAAGTAAATAAAGGTGATGATAATCCCCTGAGCAACAGAGAGAAATTAAAAACACCTTGCCTGTATTGCTATTAGCTGGGTTTATCAAATATTTCATTTAATTTCTAGGTTCTCTAGGAGTGACCACAGCAGCCACCTTATAAATGCCTCCCCATACTACTTCAAAGCCACTGATTTATATATGTCTGTTAAATTACACTTAATTAACTTATAAAAATATTAATGACACTCTTATCTAACAATGGCTCCCACTGCTATTGAAAAAAATCATGAAGGACCTTGCTTCAAGTCCTTCTTAGTACTTCAACAGCATAGCTATCTCATCTACCTTGAGAGACATGAGTTGAGTGACAAGTAGGTTTCACCAATGAGCAGTGGGGATGTGGGTAAAGGGCTGGAGTGTGGCACGATTAACAACAACCCAGAGACAGAAATCAGGCTTCAACCTGAAAGTCAGAAAAGCAAAACAGCCAGCCACTGGCTCTTACTTCTACTTCACTCTGAAATGGCAATACTGACTCCAGGTATCTCAGAATAAGACTGTGTGTGAGAGCTGTCTCCTCCTGTCTTATATTCCTCTCTAGGGCTGAGATTAAAGGCATGTACCACTACTGCCCTGTTTCTTGGCAAACTAGTGTGGTTACTGGGATTAAAGCTGTGTGTCCCCACTGCCTGGTCTGTAAGGCTGACCAGTGTGGCTGTTTAACTCTCTGAACTTCAGGCAAGCTTTATTTATTAAAATACAAATGAAATATCACCACACTGGAGGGCATGTTTGCAAGGAGGCATAAAAGAGTCTCTAAACATGGCTTGCGTGGGTTGGGAAGAACCATACACAGGGTACATAGTTGCTATCCCTAGACTTTGAGATGGTCTCCTGGGGCCCTGACGAGTAAAGACACACGAGAAGAGGCACTGTTGACTTTTAAGCCAAGCGCTACTATACTTTCACTGCTTTATGAACTGAGAAAGGACTGAGGGGAGAAATGTGGCTCTGCATTCAAATCCAATTCCGTCCTACACCCTCGGCAGTGAGTATGTTATTAGTGGTCAACTGTAGACAACATTTTCATCTTTGGGATGTAAGAAATGAAGGTGGGATGAGCCAGGCAGGTTTCAAACATGGGAAAAATATTCGTCGTCATAGAGACAAGGGTGTTGCCCTGGGAATATGGACTAGACCCTTAGAACACTCCTTAGCTCCTTTCACACAGGCAGCCACTGACTTTACCCCAGCATCAGGCCAACACTGGCTGAAGAGAGGATCAAGTGATTCACATGTCAGGGCATTTAAGTTAAATTTAGTCTATCCACAAGGAAATCAAGGCAACCATGCAGAAAATTATAAAGAGGAAAGTCTTACTTCCAAATAAGGACAGATTCATTTGTTATAAAGGATAAAAAAGACATCTTTTACAAAGATGTGGTCATATATGTTCGTGAAGGGCAAGCATGTGTCCTACATGTTTCAAGGGATAATGATAAAAACACATTACTGCAAACATAGAGTATGGTGCACATCTACACACCATGTCATTTGATCACCACAGTAGGGATGGAGCTTGTCAATGACATGTGGCCGCCCCAGTTCCTCATGACCATTAAGTGACAAGGCCCAGCTGCATAGTACGAGGCCTCGATTCACAGGATGTAGAAACACCCAGAAATCGACAATACCACTGACAGCTCTGTGTCAAAACTCCCCTATAAATAACTCCCCAGCTATTTCTTGACTTGTTATAAGGCAAGCCATTCAGCAATATGATGCAGATAAATATTTCCTTTTCAAAACATTGCACAAATGCATGATTTCCTCCCTCTTTCCAGCCTTTGGGAGAAATAGGAAAGCAGGAAAGTAATAGAGATTTAGCTCCAAGCAATAGAACCCTTCCTATCCTTTTGGTGATGACTAAAGAGAGTCCCTGGTTACTAGGGAGACCACAACAGACTCCATTAGATTCAAGTACAAAACTTGGGTTGCCTGGCTAGTGAATGCCAAGAAAAGCAAAGGAAAATATTATCATTGTTGAAATCATTTGATGTCCCTGACTAATAAAACACATTGGCAAACTGAATTTTTCAAACTGCCCAAAGGGCTTCGTTAAATCTATGAATTAGTAACACACGTTCTGTCTGGAGATGGAGAAAAAAAGGCAAGGATATTAAACTATTTTAAATACTGTCTAAATTAACCAAAACCTTACCACAGAAATCTAGGCAACCAATCTAGATTTTGTGTGTGTGTGTGTGTGTGACTGTTATTGTTCAATTTTTATTGTAAATTTAACTTCCCCTAACCTTTGTTTCTGCAGCTAATTAACAAAATTAATTTTTGGATCACATCATCCTCACACTCTAAAAGAAGCACAGGCCTTCTTAACCAATTTCTCACAAATAACCAGAATCGTCTTTAAAATGTCCCTGTGGACTCTAATAGCTCCCCAGGCTTCAGAGGCTGGGCTCTTCATATCTGCCCTGTGCCCTTTCTGTGAGTGGGAGGGGCCAGAGAGGGAAGGAACTGGGGGGTGAGCCAAACCCAGAAATACCTCTTGACCCAGCTTACAGAGTTACGGCGGGCCTGCCTGGGGATGTTCCTCCTGCCTCTACTTGATCATTCCCAGGGCGGCAGGTCCTCGCCAGGACCCATCCTATCTTATTATAGAGGCAGCTCTGATTGTTGGGGATGTTTTCTCATGTCCTGCCAAGACCTGCCTCCTCATGTTTTCTCCCCATTGTTCTTCATGGTATCTCTAGAACAGCACGGTTTGACTCAACTTCCTCTCCCCTCCAATAGTCCCTCCGATAGCTCGAGTCAACTGTCATGACTGCCCTTGGATACCGCTGTCTCCAAACAAAACAGCCTCAACTTCCCTATTAGGTCATAAGGCGAGCAGACAAATGTTACAATAATATGAAAAGGTTGACACGTAACTTCCAGAAGAGGAAAACAATATCGTCTTAAAGTTGTATGTCGTTAAAGTTAAATATTTTGAATGAATAGTTGAGGGGTTGGGGGCAGAGCTTAGAGGTGGATGCATTCTTAGTGCATTCAAGGATCTGAATTCAAACACCAAGAAATGAAACTAAAACCAAAGGGAATGGGGGAAGGTTGGAAGTCTGAGTTGCTATTGAGAGGCACTTGTCTACATCTTGGGTTCCTGCATTCTGCAGCCTTGTCAAAATATCAGTGTGACTTTTCTAACTGAGGAATATCATGTCAGCTCCTGGTTATAGTTCACCAACTCTCACACGTTCATTGCCTTTGTTTATGATTTTTGTTTATCTATAAGCAATGCCTACTTTAAGAAGAGTTTCTAGAAAAATACTTAACTTTAAACAGTTTTAACGTGGCTTAAGAAAGTGAATATAGACTATTAAGAATTTTCAGTGTTCACACATCTATAAAGGAAGTAAGATCTTGAATTTGAAGCCACCCTGAGATACACAACAAAGCCTTGTTTCAAAAAAGGAAAAGTTAAAAAAAAAAAAGCATCACGAGGAAAGTAAATTCTCAATTCTTAATTCATTCTCGATATCTTTATTAACTCCAAGCATGCAGAGGGACTGGAGCCTTGTCGCAGTGAACAAATCCAGAGCTCTCGCTCTGCCCCTCAGTGTGTCGCGTGTCTGTTTGTCTCGTGTCTGTTTCTCTCCCAGTTCATCACTCACTCTGCTGTTCTGCCCATGTCCGTGTGGCTGGCCCCATCGGCCCATCTTGTCCTCGGTGCTTTGCCACGTCCCTCTTTATTAGTGTTTCTTCTTCTTTTCCATTATTTCTCTTCTTTTCCCCTCTTGTTGGACATCTCTTCATCATCCCTACTTCTTCGTGTCCATTTTCTTCTGTCTCCAGCGTTCTAAGCTATAAAGGCACGGTGAAAACCCGAGTGGAGAATACTCTTGAGATAGCAACAGGGAAAGGAGCAAAAACCCAGTGCCCCCCCCCCCCACACACACCATTGCTGCGGGCCTGGGGTGGACAAGGTCTTTAGGGACGAACTGGCTCAAGCTAGGTCCTGAGAGGAGATAGCAATCTGCCTGACAATTTAACAACTGTGAGCACGTTTCCTGACACTCTCCCTGCTCAGCGCAGTCTCTTCCGGAACCAATCTGTTTCCCAAGGTGAATCATGAATGGTTTTAGTGACTGGACACTCAGAAGAAGGGGAGAAACTACAGGGCTGGACTGGTCTTGATTTCAGCAGCCAGCCAGCCCAGTGCAGTTTCTGATAATTAGGGAGTGTGTTGTAGTGAGACGAGGAAGGCTGCTGTGAAGTCAGGGTGCCTGGGCCCTGGACCGCCAAGGGCAAGCCCTCTCATATGCCAGCTCTCTGATTCCCTGGAGAAAGGCCCCTTTGCTACCTACCATTCCTTTCAGTTGTTCTTTTGCTTTTAGCCATCGTGATGCTGTTAGTTAAGGTTTTATGGTGTTCGCATCGTATGTTAAGTCTGAAAAGCAGTCCATCTCTGTTTTTGATTTCTCAAGTGATGGTCTCCTGTAGCTCCTCCAACCCACCTTTGATCTCTGATGTGTAGCTAAGAATAACCTTGACCCTGTTGCTGCCCCTCCCTTCATTTCCCAGGGATTGCTGGGGTTGCAGGCATGGGGGACCGTGCCAAGCTTGGTAATCTACTTTTGATTTTGCCTTTCCATGCTAGCTAGGGAACCCTTGCGTTCATGTGTCTGCTTTCCCACTGAGCTGCGCCCCTCTTTAGAACCTGAAACCTGTGCCTCTCTAACCCTGTGTTCGACTAGTTGAGGTCACTGGCGTTTTACACCAAGAGACTGACTCCCTGGCGCCTGAGTGCACACCCTTCAGAGGCCAGACAAGAGTAGGTTCTTTCCTGGTGAGCATTCCTTTCCCTATCTCAAGATTTGTGTCTGACAAGCACTGTTTTTTTGTTCATTCTCTGGGCTTCCTAATTATCAGCCACAAAGACTTGGCAAGGGGAGCTCTCCAGGGGGAAGGCAGCTACCCAAAAGCAACACGAACGTGCGAAAACGGCCCTTGTTCTAACAAACTGGCTCCAACTCTGCAGATGAGGCCACTTCTGACAAATCACATCCACCTTGAGATCCATAAAGGCTCGTTGTGAATCCTTCCGTTGTGGAAATACTTCCTGGTAGAGTTCCCAGAAAGGTGTAGACCTGATCATGCTCCCCCTCTACACAGGCCACAATAAGTATCTGCAAATGTCTACATTTCGGCTCTTCCTGGTAGCCACATGCATTCCAGAGTTTATTTGAATGCAGATAAAATTCAAATGTCAGAGGAGCGAAGACTCCTAATGAGGGCTCCGGTCATCTCTCATGAATCTGCTACAGGTTAGGATAGAAATCTGATACTCGGAGGCATTAGCGTCCTGGTAGTAAATGCTAAATGACAAACAGCATTTTTTCTAGTTGCCTTTTATTCAAGGCATCCAAACCACAGGTGCGTTATAGATCCAGATGAACCTCTCCCCCTCCAGAAAGTAAAGAGAGCTGTTGATGGAGAAAGTGGGCTCAGATGAAGGAAGTGTTTCCACTAATCAGGACTTCAGAAGCAATGCTTGCCCAGCCACCATTAATTCCTTTTATTTCTTTGATGCATCTGCCATCTCAAGTGACAGGAAATTCTTATTTTTTTTTCTAAGAAACTAAAGCACAAAAAGGCAGTGAAAAAGCTACAGACTGACTTGGCAATAGCTAAGCAAGAGGCTGCCATTACTGTCCTGGAACTCAATGAGAAGATAAAGATACTCTGTGAAGGAAGGCCTTGCCCTAGAGGTCAGTATCATTACTCCGTGACAAGCACACATTGGCTCCTCTTTCTGGGTGATGCGTGCAGATTGAATGGCAGCAAAACCAAATGCTAGGTCCTGTGCCTGGCAGCGTCCTGGCCTAGATGCTGGTCTGGCTCAGTTAGACAACACGTGAGCCCAGGATCTGTGAACTCCAGGCTGAATTTCCTTTGCCCTTTTGACAGAGCTAATGAATCAGCGGTTGCAGAAGGGATGTCTCTGTATGTGGAGAGCTGGGCTGACAAGCATTTGAGAAATGTCACTGGCTAAACTGGGTGGCAGAAAGGGAAGGGCAGAGCATGAGAAAGACAGGGCACTTCAAGGCCTTGGACTCTAGAGTAGGACTAGCAGTGCTGGTAGGCCAAGAGGGTACAAGGAATGAAGACATTCTTTTCTTGTCAGCCGACGAATAAAGCCAGAAACAACAGGGAATGGTACTTGGGAATGAAATCTTGGGTAATTTGGAACAGTCTTAACAGCTATATAGATGTGTGGGCGTATGTATATGTACAGGTTCATTTGACAGCCAAGAGTTGATATCAAGAGCTTTTCTCTATTGCTTCCCTCCTTGTTTTTTGAGACAAGGTCTCTCACTGAAACCAAAGTCACAGTTTAGCTACACTGAGTGGCCGGGCAAGTTGGAGGGGTTATAGAAATGTGTCACTTGGCTCAGCTTTTTATGTGGATGGTAAAGCTCCAAATTCAGGTCCTTCTACATTCACTGGTAAAGGGTTTTGTGGTGGTGATATCTGAAACGGGGGGAGTCTCATTACAAAGCCCAAGTTAGCTTTGAACTTTTGAGCCTTTAGATGCTATATAGGGGGCATGGACGACCATGCTTGGCTTTACATTGATTTAGAAAAAAAAAAAAATAGAACAACTACAGAAGCTATAAACACATCAGAGGGGGAGAAACAAAATAAAACCCCTCAAGTTGTCTTCACTGGAATAATTCAAGGAAAATATTCAATAGTATGTGCTAAGCTGTTTACCAAGAATTCAATGTATGTTTCTTCTCAGAACAACGGTCAAGTGTATAGCTAGATTCCAGTAGAGCAAAAGAAGATCAGAGATAGTGACTTAACTCAGCCCTGGGTTAGAAAGACGCAAGCAGTCGTGGGGAGGTAGCATGGTTTACTAAAGCAGGTGCACTTCTTGGCTTTGACAGACCAAGAACATTTTCTCACTGGTATACAGCTGCTCGTCCCTGACTCTGGATCTCAGGCTAAGCTCTGGTCTCCAGGGATCCTTATTTGCTGTGTGCTCTCCCTGCCAGGCCAGGAGCGTGTCATTGCTCTTACTCTGGCTTCCTCTCTTACTCATAATTAATGCTGGAAAAAGAGGAGCAGCTTGGGAACAAATGGAGAAGGAAGCAGTGGGTGACATGGCAGCTTCACAAAAGGGACACTCCCAGCATCCTCACTGCATGGTAAAGCTTTTGTTATGAATTTGGTTTTCTACTTTTTGGTTTTTCCAGACAGGATTTCTCTGTGTCCTGGAACTTGCCTTGTAGACCAGGCTGACCTTGAACTGAGAGACCTTACTACCTCTGCCTCACAAATGCTGGGATGAAAGGTGTGAACCACTACCACCTGGCTGGTTTCCAGTTTCAATTCTGAACATCGATTTCCCAGAATGCAACTGATATGTCAAAACATCACCTTGGAACACATGTCAAAGGACAACTACTTTCTTTTTCATCAAAATGGCATATAAAGAAGTCTTTTAAATTGCCTTTTGACCAACACAAATTCTTACAAAATCCTTTAGAGAATGTTGTCAGCTTAACAGTCTTTACTCGACATTGTCCCAGAGTTCCAATGGTCATGTAGAAGAAGCCATCAGTAATCGTAGAACACAGGAGGAATGGCTCCATCTCACTTGACAAAACATTGCCACCTTTAAGCTGCTTGGCAAAACCTATTGCCAAAGTGTTACTGTAAGCTGTCTACTTTCAAATCTTTCCATTTTGATTAAAATGGTACTTTGTGCCCTTTAGTAATAAATTGGGTTCTTGGATAGTTTATTTTTAATTATTTGTTTTTAATTAGCATTTAAGTTGTTAGACATCATGATGACATTTTCAAACAAAGCACGATTTTTTAAGAATGCGGGGTCTTTCATGAACTTTGCATATCATCCTCATTCAGGGGGCATGCTAATCTTCCATGGACAGTTCCAGTTTTCGTCTGCATGCTTCTGCAGTGAGTGCCTCTTGGATACTCCAATAGGTCAAAATTTTAATAATATTGAAGGGAAGGGAATAAAAAGGTAACCCTTTTTATCTGATACACTGATAAAAAATAAATAAAGATTTAGCAGCCATTGTAAGCCTATTGTGGTCGGGCAAGTTGCTTGTCTTATTTGGTGAGGAAACCGAATCACTGGACTGTCTCCGACTCTTTTTGTTAGATTGATTTATTGTATTTATGTGAATGTGTGTGAGGCTGTATGAATGTTGTATGTACCACATATCTTTGGGAACCTGCAGGTGCCTGATCCCCTGGAACTGGAGTTTTAGGCTGTTGTGAGCTGCCATATGGGTGCTCGAAACCAAATCTGATCAAACCCAGGTTTCCTGGAAGCTCAGTAAATGCTCTTAACCTCTGAGCCAACTCTCTACTCCTTCTTAAGTCAATATTTGCATGTTCTAACTCATCAGTCAGTACCTACTGCGAAGCCTTACCCTGAACTCCACAGTCTAAGAGAAGAATTGTCAAGTTCATGGTGGTCCCAGACTAATATTACTTGGCATTCCCAAACACCTGGTCACCTTGCCACGCCTCTAAATCTCTTCAACATTATGTGAAAGGATATCCAGGAACTTTTAATGCACAATGGCTTATATGTAAGAAATTAATTCTCTCTCTGTCTCTCTCTGTCTCTGTCTCTGTCTCTCTCCCCCCCCACACACACATATGCACACACATATTTTTAGAATCACACTACTATGTCCTCCCCAGTTTTCTTGGGGTCTTTTTTTGTAAAATGTTTATTTGGGGTTTTCAGACCAAGTGGCAGATGCCCCGGGCATAAGAGCTTAAGGAGAAAGGATGACCTGTGATTCTTGGAAACAAATCAAGAAAGAGAAGAGTATTAGCTAATGAAGTGGAGTCTCAGTACCCTCAGGGCACCCTTTATCATTCATCTCTGCTTCTTTCTGCACCCGGTCTTCTGGGTCTTAAGTTAGATGTCAGTAGAGGGTAGAAGCTGACTGTAAGCAGTGAGAAGATGCGCTTATCCCCTCTGATAAGAAGAACACAAACATTTACCTAGCAGTTCTAGTTGAGGAGAAGGCTATCTGGCCTCAGTTGGGACACCCCTCGCTGATATCCCTGTATGGCCTGGGCTGCGGGATGATGGTTGAATAAGCTTAGGTCAGGCACCTTCCACTAGGTAGCAGGGTAGAGGAAAAGCAAGTGGGGAGAGGAAGAATTCTCTGCCTGGCTGCTGTCCCTGGAAAGCTTAGAGCTGGATGTAAGGAGGGGCTATCCCTTACTGGAGTGGAGAAAGATAGCCCAGTATCAACGCACTATCAGCCAGTGGTCAAGTTAAAATAGAATGAAATACTTAGTGAGTCATCAATCCCTGGGACATTTATACTTTAAAAGTAGATTTAAAAAAAAAAATCAATGAGCAGAAGGCCTTTATGGTCCAAGAAAAACTATCCAAATGTATTTCAGACCCCTTTAGAGATGTAGCAAACAGTTTGGGGAAAGGCATCCCCTTCCAGCCTCTGTCAGTGATGGGGTGACCACCCTCAACAGTGGCCTGCTTTTGATAACAATCCCCACTGATGGAAGGGAAAGCGTTGGTTGTAACAGTTCATGTCAGTGGACTACCACGGCACGACTTCTCAGTTAGAAACAAACCCATCCTTACAAGCCTAACAGATTAATGGACTATTTCCAAATAAAACAGACATCTCCACTATCCAAATAACGCCATTTCTCCCCTTGTTTGCTTTTTTTTTTCTAAGCAACCAGGTCACCTTTTGGACCTTCTGATCAGGGAATGTCCCAGAATATTAGGAATATCTTAAGCATATTTATGCTTGACTTGAGAAAACAGTGAGACACCAAACTGTTTTTCTTCATACACAGGAGTTCAGCTGATAATAAAACACCCTTGCTTGAGAGAGAGAGAGAGAGAGAGAGAGAGAGAGAGAGAGAGAGAGAGAGAGAGAAAGAGAGAGAGCCTACTCCAGAGGGCTTCTCACAGCCCTAGTCTTTGCTGGTTTTATTTTGTGCACATAGTCACAACCCAAGAAAATTCCTTCTGTCGTTTCCAGAGCCTGCTCCTGAAGTGCTTACAGCTTTGTTGTCTGTCAGTAGAGCCGGAGTCCCAGTGTGCTAGGTTTTTCAAAGTCTGAGGGAGTCTACTCTTTAAATCGCAGTGTGTGGGAATCGAGCCTTCTTCCCTCTTTGCCTTAGGAAGACAGAAGGATTACTCACTGGTGAAGGAGGGTCAATGTGATGAAAATATCTGACAAGACAACTTTTGAGAAAGTTTTGTTTCAGCTCTCAGTCTCCAAAGACTCAGCCCCATTTGGTACCTTGGTTTTTGAGCCTTTGGTGGAAACATCACGGTGGCAGAATCATGTCTCACGGCTGTTCACTGGATGGCGGACAGGAAGCAAAGCAAAGAAGGGAGTGGCCAGGCCAAGTCAGCCCTCAAAATCACTCTCAGTGACCTAGTTTTTCAAACCAGGCCCCTTCCTTCTACAGTTCCACTTCCCTCTAACGGTCTGTTCCAACTGGATTGCAGCCATGGGTTAAACCATTGATTCAGTTAGCACCCTCATATCTAGCCCTCCCTGGAAACGCATGTAGGTGTGAGCTTTACCAGTTTTCACCTAAGTTACTTTGCAAAACACCTTTCCCACCCAATCCTGTTGCTGATTGGATGCAGTTACTTGATGTCATATAAGGTTTCTCTCTTTAACCAGAACGTGTATTTTTAAGCTTACTTCCTAAAAGGGATATACTCCTTTGTTTTTGTTGTATTTTAATTTTTAATTAATTTTTGTTATGATGTACTACTTGCCTGGATCTGCCCCTCAAGTGAGAATTGTGTCAACTCTTAAGCCATCTTTTAACTTTACTCCCATTTAAAGGACCTTCTTACCAGGTGGTGGTGGTGCCTGTCTTTAATCCTTCGGGAGGCAGGGTCAGGCAGATCTCTGTGAGTTCGAGGCCAGTCTGGTCTACAGTGTTCCAAGATAGCCAGGGCTACCCAGAGAAACCCTGTCTCAACAAACAAAACAAAAACAAACAACAACAAAGAAACCAAACCAACAAACAGAAGGACATTCTCTAGGTGACGTTGCTATATCCCAGTGCAGATGTTGCCAGGATTCAGTATCTGCCTAAAGGCAGCCACATTTGGGGGTGAGGATTTGTAATAGAAGTAGCATTTCAGTTTCTAACACTGGACAAATTACCTTATGGCTTTTGAAAGTCAAACTGCTGCTTTTCTTTCTATGTCCTTCGGGAAGCGGAGAGAAGTTGCTTTGCCACCACCCCAGAACTAAGTGGAAAGTGTTTGAAGGGGAATCGTTTACCCCAAGTGCTTCAAACTGAACTTCCTCTCCAGCGTTCCTCTGTCTTTTGCAAACATCTTCCAGATCAAAGCTCCTGTTGCAAGTGGGAGTGACAGAACTAGGGATTAGCAGATGAAGAAAATGTCCCAAGCCTAGATATGGCCATTCCCCAATACAGTTTATACGTTAGGCCCCTGTAAAATGATTATTATGCTTCATTATAATCTGTTGGTTTAACTTCAATTATAGCCAAACAAATAGCAATTTAAAAACCACCTCCAAGGTATAATAACTACCAACCCTACCAAGTCTACAAGTATATCCCAAAGAAAGAACATTGGGCATAAAGTAAATCTTAACCTGGTAGAATTAAGAGCATTTAGAAAGAGGTCATTTTAAACACACTGGACTGAGCTCCACTTGAGTAACTGCCCGGTGTGTAGAGATTTGGAGCAACGGCACTCTATCCTCCTCCACACCTTTTCCAAAAGCTGTTGTTCCCCGTACCAGAAAACAAGGGCTTGACTAGAAGCCTTACAGACAACCTTCTTTCTGAACACAGGATCCTATCTTACCAGTCTACCTAGAGTTGCGCAAAACGTGACCAGGCCAACCTTGGGATCTCACTGTGTAAACCATTCGCAAATCTTTCAAGAAGCATTGCTGAACACCTGTGTCATTAGATGGCAAGGGACTCGCTCTAAAAGCTACTGAGGATAGTTAGGCAGCCTACATCCCTAGTGACCACATAGGATGTCTTTATCTTGACAAAATAATAATAAAAAAAAAAAAGACTTTAGGGAAAGCAAAAGATGACGATTTCTCTCCCAGAATGTATCAGTCCCCCACACACTTGCCACAGAATTTTCTCAGACAGTAGCTCCTCTGAAATGGGGTCCTTTGTATGTAGAGAAGTAAAATTTAGCACTGGACAGCAGAAAATTTGAGAAAGCAGAGATACAATAACGTCCAGCAAGTGCTTCCCAATACAGGCTTTTCAGGGGTTTAATATGTGCCTCACAGAAACAAGGTTCATTTAGATACTGTCTGATAGGCTGTCTCCTCTGTCCACTAAACTCATCTCCAAACAGACCCATTGAGTCCCAAAGCCAAAGCCTTCTCATTGGTTTTGAAAATCTCCAGGAGATTTAGCACTGCCCCCAGGGTTCCCTTGAAGCTGAGCGATCCATTGCACAAGATCCCAAGAAACAATCGTTGCTCCACCAGCTAAATATTGCAGCACAAATTAAAGTTAGTGTTCCTTTTCAAAATGATGCTCCAGAGACCTCCAGGCCTAAAAAGCGCCGACCTATAAACTAGGTATAGATCAAGATTTTATTGGCTGCAAGTGACAGAAACGGAAATAAAATCAGTTGGAGCAGGAAACAAATTTTCAGCCACCAAAGCAAGCTTGGAGGCTGAGCCAAGGGCCTGGGAACTGCTCAGCAGTTCCTCTGTGGGTGTTGGCCCCATCTATGGCAGGCATAGGCTAGAAACAGGTTCCCAAGTGGTCCTGGCTCACTGTCTGTGTTCACCATCTGCTGTTTCATCCTGAGCTGAACAGCTTTCCCCTCCGTTCTCTAACAGAGTATGGTTCCTCTTGAGGGACCTCTCTCCTATCCTGTTCTCCATAGTTCTGTGAGACTGGCAGGCAAGGTGTCTCTTCCCTTGTGGAGAGCTCGCGTGTAGGTTAGCCAGTCACACTTGCTTTTCCTAGGACCTGGAATCTTGAGCTCAGTTGACAGAAAAACACCAGAGGTAATTCCTCTGGAAGTTGGCCCCTGGCCTCTGAGAAGATTGTCTAAGGGTTTTCGGTACCTGTGTCTCATCTGCGGCTCCAAAGCTCTTTGCCTTCACCGAGGGTTCCCTTCAGTTCTAGCTATCATACATGCCGATCTAAACGGATACTCTCAATTTTCCTAAAGACAGTGAGCATTGGATTGTGATGCTTGTAACCAAAAAGCCTTACTTTGTATCCTTTTCTAGGGAACCCGGTTTCTTTTGAGAGTCTGTATTGAAATGTCCGGGAGGAAATTGACAACACTTTAAACTGCACTGATGTTCCTTGGATCAATTACTGTGGCCGAGGCAACAGGCTGTTGTTGCAGTTGGCACCTGAGCCTTGCACCAGAGGGCAAGGGCCAGGGAAGGGAGTCAGATAAAGAGGGGGAGGGCAGCCTTCCGGTCTGAAGAGAAGCGCATCTGTCATGTCCCCTATGCTTTCCTTTAGTTAAATCTCATAAAAGGAGGGAGGAGAGCCACTCACTGTCCTGTCAGGAAGAAACACCTCGTCTTCTCTTTCTGCTTATCAGTTTCATTGCTGTTTATCTAGGCTCTTCCTCTATGAACATTCTGGAAATCTATTTCTTTTCCTAATGAACAAAAGGTAAGAAGATCCACTCCGAAGCTCTCGGTTGGGGGCTGGTATTTGTAGCTACACCCGCTGTGGGAATTCGGTGATGTCAAGGTCCCCTCCGTCCTTTGTTTGTGAGACTAATTTTGGAAGTACAGCATCATCAGGAAACAGTGCTCCCTTCCTTCTGTCTATCCCTGAGGAATGTTTTATTTCCTTTTTCTTCCTTTTTTTTTTAAAGTCTCTTGGGTTCTATATTCAGAGAGGTTGGATGAAAGGGCAAGCATTAGCTAAATGTCAGACAAGGCACGTGGGAATGGGAATGGGACCGTGATCTCTTGCAGAGGCTTCCAACTTCACTGTGGTCCCTGCTGTGCTGTGCGCAGTGCTGGGGAAGGCTGTTGCTGCTGCTGCTGCTGCTGCTGCTGCTGCTGGCAGAGGAGGAAGGTGCTTTCTTCCAGGAAATGTACCCAGCATGGTCCGACACTCCTTCATTAAATAACAGCAGACGGATGATACAGACACTTTGGGGCTGCAAACAATTGTCCAAATCTGAGGCAGCTGTCCTCCTTTAAACCTCTTGTTGACAAAGCAGAGAACATTAGCCATGTCCTCTTCTTTGGCTCCCCAAGAATGTCTCCGGATTTTTTTTCTTATTCAGGGACTTGCAGCTTCCTGATAGGACACTGAAGGTAGAGATTAATAACATTGACCATGTGGGTAAAGTTGACTTAAAGAGAAGATGTTTTGGGGGGACATGGACTCATCAAATCAAATTTATGAAAGATCAAAAAAGCAAAAACCTGATTTAATGTGGCAAGTGGAAGAGCGTTCTGTATTTCCTTCTGGGATGGAATTGGACGTGCACCCTGATCTATTTATTAAATGTATAGCTAGCCATGTGCATATGTGTCAGTCTAGAAAGAAGTGTTGGTTTGAAAGTCACGTTGTCTGCATCATACTACCCTGCTATTCCTTTGACTTTCCCAATGAAATGCAGTCACACAGAGCGCATACCAAGAAATAAAGAAGATGGAAACACAGGGCTATAGCTCGGGAATAGAGCGCCCACCAAACATGTGTGAGTCTCTGGACTACACACCCAGTACAGGGATTATTTAAGAAAGAGAGGGGCTGAGGAAAGGAGAGGGGAGGGGAAGGGGACAGGAAGGAAGAGGAGGCTAAGAGAAAAAGGACAAGAGAACAAGGAAGGGGGTTGTGAAAGTTGCTTAGGGTGCCACTGAGTCCAGGAAGCCGTATTAGCCCATGCTATCAGGATAGATAGGACCTAGAAGATAAGCCCTTCCCACTGCTCAGCAAATGCTTTCTGTCTTCCCAGACCCACCGGCCACAGAGCAGGGCAACCTTCTGGGCCCACCTGGATGTCCTACATGTGGACTCTACCTCCACTGGGGCCCAGGGGTCGACTGATCCACAAAGCATGGTCCAGATGTGCCCTGGGGACCACACCTTCCACACCTATTCCTAAGAAACAAGGAAGGAGCCCTGTTCACAGTCTAGAGAATTTTAAAAGGAGTCTGTCAGCTAAAGGAAGGAAGGGTCCTTCACCACAGTCTGAACTTGGATTACTATAAATTGTCATTTATAACCGAAGAGAAGAAAATTTCTGAAGCCAAGGAGAAAATGCAAAAGAGAGTAGGGAAGAAAATGTGTATATGTACCACATATATGTACACGCAGAAGAAATACCTGAGTCCTCAAAGACAAAAAAAATACTTTTTATTATGTATGCATGCATACATATGCATGAATAACTTAAATTAGATGTTTAAGAATTTCATAGATACCTAGTGTGATTTTTCTCACATTCAGTTCCCTTTTCCCCACAACTTATCTCCCTTTCATGTTCTCCTTTTTGGGTTTTTATAACTCGCTGTATCCAATCTATGCCACTCAAACACTCCTGGGCGTGGGGTCAATCACTCTCCCTTCTCTAGTTGCTATCAACTATCTACAGTTCCTTAAGCAGAGGTGGGGCCTCAAGAGCCCTTCCCTGCTCCATATTGGAATACTGACTGGTGGCGAGGCCAGAAACCCAGCTTTTGCCTCAAAGTGGGAGAAGAGATAGTTAATTCTGATTTGTTAAATATGAGTGATTACGGCCCTGGAACACAGGTTTAGGTCACCCCAAATTTCATGTTCCAACATGGAAATTGTTTGATGAAGTTTTAGTAACAAAATAAAAGTCAGCTACATTGGTGGGAGGATCAGAGGTTTGCTATAGTGGAGAAATCTCTGACGGCTTCTTAGCTTTTGTGTTGGTGGAAGTTAGTGGTTGCCTGAGTTGACAGGTCTCAAAGTGCTTTTATCTACTAGTTACAGGGTCTTAGGTCCCACACATGGGTAGTAAGGGATGGCTATCCCAAGTAGTTAAGTTTCTTTTGCAAGGCAGCTCATTTGCAACTTACCAGGAGATGTACATTGTATCCCACAATGTGCGGGGATATAATGAAAGCAGTCCTAAGAGGAAAGTTTAGCTCTAAATGTCTATATTTTTAAAAAAAATTAGAACAATCTTAAATAAGTAACTTACTGGGTACCCCCTACACCATGGTAGTTTGATTGAGAATGGCCCCTAGAGTCTCACATATTTGAATGCTTGGACCATTTTGGAATGGTTAGGATGTGTGGGCTTGTTGGAGGAGGTGTATCACTGGGGACGGGGTTTGAGGTTTCAAAAGCCCACACCAGGCCCAGTCTTGCTGTCTCTCTGCCTTCTGTTTTTGGATCTGATGGAAGCTCTCAGCTACTGCGCTAGCTCCAGGCCTGCCTGCTGCTATGCTCCCTGCGATGAGAATCTTGGACTAGCCCTCAGAAACAATACAGTTAAATTCTTCCTTGCATAAGCTGCCCTTGTCCTGGTGTTTCATCACAGCAATAGAACAGTAACTAAGATACCCTAAATCTTATAAACACAAAAACAAGCCAAACCTCAAACCAGGAAATGGAAAAGAGATGACAAATATCAGAAATTAGTGAAATGCAAATGAGAAGAGCAGAAAAAAAATTAATGAAACAAAGTTGACTCGTCGAAAAGATAAGCACAATTAACAAAACCTTAACGTAACTAACCAAAAGAAACATAAGGAAGAAGCAATTTAGTAAAAGTAGAGACAAAAAATAGTCTGATAGCCACCAATCAAATGAGAGGGTTAGAAGAACATGCTTTGACAATTTATGTTCTAAATCTTGTAAACTCTAGAAGAAATGGTTAAAATTCTACACACATATAACTTACCAAATTAAAACAAGAGAATATGAACAACTTAAAAATATCTGCAATAAGCAATAAGATTGAAGCAATAATGAAATGTTCCTAACTAAAAAAGTCTGTGCCCAGACAGATTTACAGCTGAATTCTATCAGAAACTTAAGGAATTAGCAACAAATGCTCCTCAAACTATTCCATAAAATGTAAAGGAAAGAAATCTTCCGAATATCAGTTTTAAAAGGCAAGTTTCACCTAATACCAAAGTCAGATAAAAACATGGAAAAAATAAATCATGGGTCAATCTTTTTGGTGAACATGGGCATAAAAATTCTTGATAAGATATCTGCAAACAAGATCTGTACATCGAAAACATATACGTCAAAAAGGTATCAGATAAGTGACTTTTTGTAACCTTATTCCAGGGTTACAAGGTTGGCTTAACATAAGCAAGTCAAAAATATAATATCACATTAATAGTCTACTGAATAGAAATAACAATTATCTCAATAGATGCTGAATAGACTTTTGGTAAAGGCCAACAACTTTCATCACAAATACCCTGAAGAAATTGAAGGAATTGAAGGAGCAAACCTTAACCAACAGAGACTACCTGTGACAGACTTAGAACCAAGAGAACACTAACTTAGGAGAAGTTAAAGCATCCTCACTACAATCAGAGATGAGGGCCTTCTCCACTCCTACCCAATATTCTCCTTTAAATTTTAAAGAAAGAAATAAGACAAAAAAAAGAAATAAAAAGGGATAAAATATTCATAGAAAAGCAAATGTTTTATTCCTGTTTGCGGATATATGATCTTATGCAAGAGAGATTCGAAAGACTCCACCCACCAGAATACTTTCAAGGCATATAAACACTTTCAATAAAGTATCAGGGTCACAAAATCAACATAGAAAAACCAGTAGCTTTTCCATGTTCTAATAATGATCATACTGAGAAAAAAACAATAAATCAATCAACTCACAATAGTTTCAAATAGATAATAAAATATTTAGGAATAAAAATAATCAGGGAAATGAAAGGCCTACAGTGAAGGCTTTAAAACACTGAAGAAATCCATGACCCCAGAGAAGCTAAGCAACAAGGAGAACCCTAAGAGTAACATATATAGATACCACTGGGAAGGGGAAATAGACAAGATCTCCAGAGAAGAGCACAGGGGTGGGGGGGGAGGGAGAATGGAAGGGAAGAGGGAAGGGAGAAGGGAAGGGAGGAGGAGAACTTGAGGGAGCAGGATAGTCAAGATGAGGGAAAAACAGAGATGGAGAGCAAGGAAAGAGATATCGTGATTAAGGGAGCCATTATGGGGCTATCAAGAAACCTGGCACTAGAGAAATTCCCAGGAATCCACAAGGATGACCCCAGCTAAGACCCTACGCAATAGTGGAGAGGGTGTCCAAACTGGCCTTGCCCTGTAGCCAGATTAACGACTATCTTAAATGTCGCCATAGAACCTTCATCCAGCAACTGATGGAAACAGAGACAGAAACCCACAGCAGAGCACTGGGCTGAGCTCCCAAAGTCTAGTTGAAGAGTGAGAGGAGTGAGAATATGAGCAAAGAGGTCAAGACCATGATGGGGACACCCACTGAAACGGCTCACCTGAGCTAATGGGAGCCCACCAACTCCAGCCGGACAGGGAAGGAACCAGCATAGGAACAAACGAGGCCCTCTGAATGTGGGTGACAGTTGTATGGCTGGGGCAGACTATAGGGCCACTAATAGTGGGACCAGGATTTATCCCTACTGCTTGTGCTGGGTTTTGGAATCCATTCTCTTTGGGGAGATAACTTGCTCAGCCTAGATGTAGTAGAGAGGGCCTTGATCCTTCCTCAGAGCAATGTGAAGAGTGAATGGGGCTGGCGTAAGTGAAGGGAACAGGCGGAGGGGAGGGAGTGGGAACTGGGATTGGTATGTAAAATGAAAAAAGATATGTTTTTTGGTTTTGTTTTTAAATAAAATAAGAAGAAAAAACCCTGAAGAAAGAAATTGAAGATGGTAGGTATAAGATGGGCAGGCCACCTGTTCTTGTGGAGTGAGACACTGACTGTATTACCAGACGTGATCTGCAGATATAACCCAATCCCAACCAACATTCTAAAATTATTCATAGGAAGTAATAAATAAAACAGGAGAAGAAATCCTAACATTTGCATGGAGGCACAAAAGATCCCAAATAGCCAGAACAATTGTGGAGCAAAAGATGTCTCTGGGGATATCACCACTCTTGAATTCAGGTGAACCAAATGCTAGGAACAAAAACCAGGTGGAATTGATC
The DNA here is from genome assembly GCF_950005125.1 of Chionomys nivalis. NCBI lineage: Eukaryota > Metazoa > Chordata > Mammalia > Rodentia > Cricetidae > Chionomys > Chionomys nivalis. The sequence continues at coordinate 27,062,775 of NC_080099.1, read as the reverse complement.
AAAAACAGATACACAGATAAACGGAACAGATGAAGACAGATCCAGAAGTAAACCCACGCAAGCACAGGTGCCTGACTTCAAAAGACGCCAAAAGAGATTTCAAAAACACACATCGCATGGAAGTTGGCCCCTTCGTCAAATGACGCTGGGAACACTGCATATCTCCCTGGAGAAGAATGATGTCACATCGCTGTCTCTGAGCTTGTGGAGAGAAATCCATTCGAAATACACAAAAGGCATTAACATAATACCGGAAGCGAAACTTTTAGAGGACAATATAATCAACGTTCTTCAAGGTCTAGGCGGAGGCGAAGCATGTCTGAGCATGACCCCCGTAGCTCAAGAAATAATACCAAGAACTCACAAGTGGGAGTGCATGAAATTAGAAGACTTACAAAACAAGGAAAGCTGGTAAGAGACGGGCTACAAAGTGGAAGGAAACCTTCACTAACTATACATCTCACAGAATTAATATCCAAAATACACAAGAAAGTCAAAGAACTAAGCTACAAAAACCCCCTTCTTTCAGTCAATAAAGAGGTTAATGAAATAAATATCCAGTATTGAACAGATGAAATACAAATAGTCATGTAAGAGGATGCTCAATATCCTTAAGCGTAAGGTAAATGCAAATTAAGACCATGTTGAGTTTTTATCTCCCCAGTCAGAAGAGATATCGTTAAGAAATAGAAACGGATGCTAAGAAGGATGTGTACAAAGGAGTATTAGGCATTGTTGGTAAACATGTAAATTGGGCCAAACATATAAATATATTTTCTTTCGCTCTCTCTCTCTCTTTCTATACACACACACATATATGTTTTATATATATATATATATATATATATATGCACACATATATATTTATGCACTCTAGACCAGTTACAGCACATTTGAATATTCACCCAAGGGACTGTAATTTAATTTACCTCAGTGACACTTACATACAATGTTTATTATAGTACTACTGACAATGCTGTTACAGAATCAGCCTAAGTGTTCCTCATTAGAAGAATGGAAGTAAAAATAGATTTTGTGTGTGTGTGTGTGTGTGTATGAATTTTATTCAGCCATGAAGAAGAACAAAGTCAGGACATTGTCTGGAAATCAGACAGAACCAGGAATGATACTACTAAGAAAAATAAGTCAGACATTTAAAAATGTCACACTTTCTCTTCTTTATGGACCATGGAATTCTTTATAGGTGTATAAAGAGAGACGGGGGAAGAAAAAGACTGGCATTAGTGGGAGCCTAAGAAAAAGGGACTGGAAGCAGATGAATGTAATCTCGATGCAGAATGTACCTGAAATAATTGTCTTTATGAAGCCTAGCACTGTAACTAACGCTCACACACTAGTGAAAATCCAACTACGGCTTGGGAAGCAGGGCATGCCAATATTCATGCTTCCAAATTCCATGCTTCATTAGTATGACTTCTAAATCAGTGTCGTAAATAAATCTCAAGGATGCCTATGGCTGAAACATGTTTCATCAAAAGAGTAGCAGATTTGGGGGTGCAGTATAGCTCAATGATAGCTCGGGTGTGCTGTTCGGGTTTTGTCAACTTGACACGAAGCGGGTCATCCGGGAAGAGAGAGATGCTTCCAACAGATCGGCTTATAGACAAGTTTGTAGGGGCATTTTCCTGATTAGTGACTGATGTGAGAGGGTCCAGTCCACTGTGGGTGGTACCAGCCCTGGGTAGGTGGTCCTGCGTTATAAAGAAAGCAGGCTGAGCCAGCCATGAGAAAAAGCCCCCAGCAACAGCATTTTTCCATGGCCTCTGCTTCAGCTGCTGCCTCCAGGTTTCTGCCCTGGCTTTACATGAATGCTCTGTCGACTGGGAGTTATAAGATGAAATAAATCCTCTCTTTCCCAAGTTGCTTTAGGCCATGATGTTAATCACAGTAATATAAATCAAAATAAAATGCGGGGTATAAATCACTAAATAAATAGATTATAAATGAAGTTACCATTAGTTTGACAAATATTTTATTTTTGAACACTAGGCTTTACATTTTATATCGTCTAGTTCTTAAAAAAAAATGTGACCACAAATCAGTTTAATGACATGGGGTAAGACTAAAGGAAGATATCTCCTGTCACAATCTAACTTGACTAATGTCATTGCACATTAGATGGAAGCAAAGTCTTGAAGAGTATATCCCTAAATGACCAAGTATAATCGACTATGCTGAGAAATGTGTATAGGAAAGGGGCAGATACAGAGAATTTTCAATTTTATTTGCGAGGAGAAAGGTGATGGGGCAATTGTGAGCAGTATTTATGGAGAAAAAATGTTATAAATAAACCATTTATTGGGCTCTGGGTTGCAGCTCCCGTTCATAGAATGCCTGCTTAGCATGCGTGAGGCTTAGGGATAATATGTGGCTAGGTTGACAGGATGCCTAGTTAGCATGCCCGAAGCTGGGACTGATGCCCAGCACTGAGAAAAACAAAGACTGGAGGTATAGATCTGTAATTCTTAACACTGAAGAGGTGGAAGCAGAGGGGTCATTTCTAGAAGTCCAAGGTCATCCTCAGTTACATACTGAGTAGAAAGGCAGCCTGTTTCAACCAACCTGTTTCAAAGGGGGAAAAACATAATTTTACATGATCACTGAAGATGCTATTAAAATGGAAATCGGTACTCAAAATAGACTTATCATTTATTTGACGACTGACAGTGTGAACCACTGGCATCCACTTCACTGTAGGCCCAGTGTTCTGTTCTTTTATGGGTCAGTGTTTTCAGTTGTGTTTTAAGAATAGCCTAAGTACGTACAGACTTAAATTCATTCAGAAATCTGTATTATTGTTGGCGAGATGTATAAGTAATGATTACTTTAAAGTATAGACAAGAATTTGATTAAATATAAAAGCATAACACAGGGTTAGGAAGAGAAATTGTGCAGAGTGGATTCGTGTGCAAATGAGAGGACAAAGAAAAGAATGCTGCCCTTTGTCAAGTGACAAAGAATTGGCAAGAATCCAAATACCTCAGGAGACAAGATTAATATTAAGTATATCTGTCAACATCCTGTTTCAAAATCCTAGCCAGGATCAGAAACATCTAAAAACATCCAAAGAGGGTTTCGCCCAGGAATGAGTCACATACTACGTATGAGAAAGCCATAAAACCATCATCCAGGGCCATCAGAAGTCAAGCAGACCTTCTTGATCTCCTCCTCTGACTTCTGAGATTTACAGATGAGACAGTGGAAGACCACCAAGACCATCACTCTGCTCTGCTGCCTGGGAAGCACCAGGAGGCAATGCAGAAAATATGGACCACACAAGAAGTTAAGTCCAATCTCCTAAAACATCTTTTTCTTTACCTGTAGAATGGGGCTCAGAATGGCTCCTTTGTGGGCATGGTTGGTAGCTTAAAAGCAATGTACATAACCACCTGGCACACAGAGAATCAACAAATGCCGGGTCTGGTTGCCCAAAGTCCTTGGATTAGTAGCAGTACAAACACCTGCTTCAGTTCGAGGGCGTCCCCATGCATCTTAAAAAAATCCTCTGCCTGTGGGCCTCTTCCCAGGAAGGGGATGAAGCGGGTACTATTGTACTATTCTATAAATACTTAGGCCTTTAATAATCTAGAAATATCAAGTGAGTCACTATTGTATAAAATGCCAAGTGGAACTTTCTAATTTTTCCAGAATAGCAACATGGCAAAAGATAGCTCAACCAAAGGGACAGAATCTAATAACTAAGAAATATGCTAATAAACAGAGCTGAGGGATCTTCTGAAGAGAATCTTTCACACCTAAACATGTGTGGATAGCAATTTTATATACATGTGTGCCAAATTAAATTTTATAAATTATAGTGCCCCCCCCTTTTTTTTAATTCTGCAAGATTCTGTTAGATTTATTTACTCAAAGGACAGGACAAGAATCCAAACATTCAAACATAAAATGAGAGGTAAAGAAAGATTACTTATGTCTTTATAATATGTAGAAAGATGAGAAAATATTTATTTATTTATCCTAGTTATCTATCTCTATTGGTCCATGACATGAAAACACATATCATATCACTCAAAGATGTACTTAGTGAGCTCAGTAATACATATTGCCTAGCATGTTGGAAGCCCTAGATTTGATCTCTAGCACCAGGGATAGATTTTAATGAATAACAAACAATCTTATTATTATTATATTGTAGTGGGTTTTTTTTTTATCTTTGGGGGCCTGTCACCCAACTCCCAAATAAAGGCACAGAGACTATTCTCAATTATGAATGCCCAGTCTTAGCTTGACTTGTTTCTAGCCAGCTTTTCTAACTTAAATTAACCTATTTCTCTTCAACTACATTCTGCCTCTGGGCTTTTTACCTTTCTTAGTTCTATGCCCTTCTTCCCTTCTTACTCAATGGCTTGTTGTGTGTACTCAATGGCTTGTTGTATGTACTCAATGGCTTGTTGTGTGTCTGGGTGGCTGGTCACTGGTGTCTTCATTTCCTCCTTTTCTCACTCTTTCTTTTTCTTCTCTTGAGTCTAGATTTCTCTTCCTATTTATTCTCTCTGCCTGGCAGCCCCCTCTATCCTTCTCCTGCCTAGTTATTGGCTGTTCAACTCTTTATTAGACCAATCAAGTGTTTTAGACAGGCAAAGTAACACAGCTTCACAGAGTTAAACAAATGCAATATAAAAGAATGCAACACACCTCTGCATCATTAAACAAATATTCCACAGCATAAATGAATGTAACACACCTTAAACTAATATTCCACGACATTATATTTTAGCTGCATTTAATTATAATTCAGGTATTTAGACTTAATAACCTTTGGTCAAGATTTATTGAGGATAAGCAATTTATGATTTCACAGCCAGATGCCTGCTCAGTCACTACTCTACTGCACATTTAAGATAGTCCAGGGTTCCCTATGATTAGCATCTTCTGGCTATAACTTGGGTTGTTTCCAGATGGCTGAGAAAGGTGAAAATTATATAGTTTTCAAGGATTTCAAAGACTTAACAATTTAGAGATTTTATATTACAAGTAGCATTTCCACCTTCCCTTGGAAAGCCAGATGATCCAGCAGTCTTGGACATAGATTCTTACCTGACACCCTTTGTTTAGAGCAGAACACTAGCCGCCCACTGCAAAAGTTCTGTTCAGGTGCCCTTCTCCCACCTCTCCATGGGGTAACTTCGAGGCCAGGGCTACACACGTTCTCACCTGCACAGTGCCTGTCTGATATAATACATATTTTACAGAAAAAGGAACCCTAAACCTAGTCGAATCAAAAGACTGAAGGTAGCTCCAGAACCTAGATTTCCCTTTCTCCATTTCAGAAAGCCTCTACTGCTTCTTGTTTCTCAGTTATGTTCTAAAATGGACAGACAGATAAATGCAACCTAAAGAGTTAAAAGGAACGAATAATTAGATAAAAAGTAGTGCGACCTCAGATAAAATATTACCCGTCAGTAGTTGCCTGGCTCAACCTTAGGTTAGAGGTGCACCCATTTTCTTCTCCTCTCCTCTTTTCAGTTTTTAAGCGGGGTCGGCCTTCCAGACCCCAGAATAAGTGGTTCTCTCCCCTTCATCATCCAGGTGATGGGATCACGGTCATGCACTGCCATAACAGCACTATAAACACTCTTGAAGGAAGACTATCAGAAAAATGGATTATATAGTATTTTTCTCATGTTGGGGACCAAACTTGGGGCCTCATGCACGCTAGACAGGGACTTTGTTCCAGACCTACATACAGCCCACCTGCTTTTATATACTTTTTTGTTTTGCTTTTTGAGATTGTCTTACTTTAGATGCAGCTAAGGCTGCCCTTGAACTCATGATATAATAAAGGATGATTTCAATTCTCAATCTTCCTGAGTGCTGGTTTTAGAAATCAGTATTTACCACATTCCCATGTGTGACTATTTTTTTAATCTTTAAATTGGTTTAACTCAGCTCTCAGAGATTAACTAACATACATGAAAACCGCTTATCTGCTTATTCTTTCATTTTTATGTATTTATTTGCTTATTATTTATTTTTCAGTATAAACCTATTGGGGGTAAATTTAGAGTTTGAGGGGGGTAAGCTAGGCCTGGGCTCCACTACCAGCTGTAGCTCCAGTTTGGGAATTTGAATTTTTAATGAGGATGGCTTTATCCCATTTGCCCATCAGAGAAACAACTGCTCTTGTCTTCTCGGTGTTGGTAAGTCCTAGATCCTCACCCTGTCACTCAATTTTTGTTCAGAGAATACAACCTTCCTGTGCTCCCCAAGGCTTCCCTAGCATGACTGTGCTCTGTGCTTATACTCTATTAAATGAAAAATAAATAAAAATTCTATACAATAAAATATATGACTTGTGTAATCCAAAGGAGAGAAACCTATATGTAACCACCAAATAACAATGTCTGAGCCATGGTGAAATGGCTGAATGAGGGTGCCCGGCTCCAGACTTGGTATCTTGGATATTTTTGCTGACTTGAAAGAAATTCCTTTATGAATCTAATCTACCCAACTCTAGCTTGAATCTTCCATTAAGTCTGTTGTGTTTCTTCCCTAAAACTTGTCTTCAGAAAAGTTTTATATCTTTCCTTTTCTGTTCCTTTCAAGCTGCTTTTTATTATAACCCAAAGGCAAATGAGTATGTTTTGAGATTCCTTACCTGTGACCAAAAACTGAGGTCACACACTCTCTGTTATATCCAAATGCATTCTGGATGATTTTACTTAAAACCATGAGGAAGGACTTTGCAAGATTTTGTTTTACAGTATCTAATGAAAAAGAAATGTAGGCACCAATGGTATTACATAATTTCATTAAAATTGCTATATTTTATTTCTGTGCAAAGTTTTATCTAACTTTTGTATTAGAATGGGTGTTCTACTGTAAGAATTGCTTTTGAAGAAAAAGTCATTGGCAAGAGTAAAAAGGATTTTAGAAGTTTTCAATTTCTGATGTGCTTTATCTCAAAAATAGCTTTAGTGATACGAGAGCATAAATATGCTTCAGGAGTAATTACTGGGCAAGATTTCATCCAGTAAGCCTGTTCCCAGTATCAGGTAAGAAACAAGACAGGAATGGCTTGAAAGAGCTATATTCAGCTTCATGATGAATATGGGGACTTAGGAACCAGATAGCTTAAAATCGCACTAGAGTACATGTTTATGGCCTCGAAGAGACCCTAACATCGTCCAATATTAGTTACCAGAGGAGAAGGGCTGATTGTGTTATTTGATTCCGCTCTCAAATAATAGAAATCTTGTTTGCAGGTACAGTAACTAAAGAAAAGAAAAAAAAAGTAGCCCTGAAAGGATGCGTCGCCAATCAGTAATGATTGTGCAGTTTTGCAGGTAAAAAAAGAAGGAGGGAGTAACTGGCAGAAACATAGCAAGCCAAAAAATATAAAATGCTGAGATACGGAAGGAGCAGACCCAAAGGAAAGAGACCTTTGAGCTTGGTGTTGCACTCTGCAGCTTAGGTTGTCCCAAAGCAACCTTGCTAAGGAGGTCAGGAAAAGCAGAGGTCATGCCAGACAGGATGGCTCTAGGAAAAATCTGCCATGGCTTTCAATTTAGAGGGACTAGTGGGCTTCCTCAGTCACCCATGCTGATCTGAGGCACATAGGCCATATCCGAGGATGTTGTTGTGGTCAAAGGTTCTATGGAGACTGTTCTGAATTCTAAGGTAGTGGTAGTATCTAGAATATGGGTTTCTTAGAATCAATGCACTGTTTCGGAAGAAGAAATGAAATACAGACTCGCTTTGAAATTTAGTTTTCAGTTTTATAGGAAACTAATTTTAAACTGTGGAATAAAACTTGGGAATGAGGTCTTTATTTTGCTTTTTATTAGGTGAGGGAGAGGGAGCCAGCGAATTTACTTTCAATAAAACAGAAAAACCACCCACCCAACCACCAAGCAGAGACTGAATCCCGAGGGGAAAGAGAGGACCCAATAGCAGTGATTCTGGACCAGTGGTTCTCAGCCTTCCTGACGCTGCAACCCTAGTACAGTTCCTCATGTTGTAGTGAACCCCCACCCTTAAAATTATTTTGTTGCTACTACATAACTGTAATTTTGTTACTGTTATGAATCATAATGTAAATATCTGATATGCCAAATATCTGATCTGTGATAGCGTCTCTAGGGGTCGTGACCCACAGGTTGAGAACCACTGCTGTAAACAGCCAAAGATAGACAAGAAAAACAGGAGAACGATTCATTCCTTCCAAAGGGACAGGGTTCTGGGCATGTGGCTCCTGACTGAGCTTCCCAGCAGTACAGGCCAAGAAAGTAAAGAAGAGAAAATGTTGGGCCAGCTTCTGGAATAGTATAGGGACTAGCTTAGTCGTACAACTCCAATGTCAATAAGCCCAACAGCTTACTCCTAAACTTAAGGTAAACACTGCCTTTCAGCCACCAGCCCCAAAGGCAAAAGAAAAAAGATTATCACGTGTTTCACATGAAAATGAGGAAAAAAGTGGACGAGAACAAATTGTGCACTCAAGATCATGCATTTTACAGTCTGCTTGCCTGACGGCTTGCTAAGGCTCAGTGTTAGGAGCCAGTCCTGACCTTGACCTTGTAAGAGCAAAACCAGTGCTCACAAAATTACATTGCATTCTCATTGCAGCGTGCACGTTCATCTCCCGATGTTTGTCTGTATGCCCTGATGTGTAGCTCATTCTTTGGTATGACAACTGGCAATATCAAGGAGGCCTGGGCTCTGACTTGGGCGTAGTAAATTAGGTCCCTCTGAGGATGCCCCCAAGTTGATGTTTTCATTGACATTTAAGCAATGGCGTAAGATCCCCAGAGGAAACTGACTAGTCAGTTTTAAAAATTACCTGTCAGCATAGGTTGAGCATTGTGTGCAGACCAAATCACCATTTGCCGAAGAGATTCTAACATTTATTGCATTTGGGTCTCAGGGGAAAAGAATGCAGAATGAGGAGAAGCAGAAAAATTGACATCTGATCCTAATTTCTCTTCTATGCCTTCGTTTCCTTGTTGCTCTAAAACTGAAAGAGAATTATACAATTTTATTGAAAAAAAGTATGGAAACTCTCTCGAGCACAAGTGTTCCTTTTCCCGGAGGTATCCGTTCCTCCTAGGGGTGGAGGTCACAAGTTTCCATTTACCCCAAGGTTGGATGCACATGTGACATGGAAATGTGTTCATTCAATTAGTTACAGGAGAATGTCATCGAAATCAGTGCAGATGTTAGGGGAGAGGACTCGGTTTGGCCTCCTCACAGGGTGGGGCAAGCCCATTGCAGCAGCACATGTGGGGTGCAACACTGCTGTGGCCATCTTTGGAAAATACCATCCGCCACATGTGGTTTGCTTCATAACCCAGTTTTGAAGGTCAGGAGCCGAGTATAGCCTTGTTGGTGTTTCCTTTGTAATAAATTCCATTTCTTCTCGGGCCAACAGATTCTTAGAGTAGATTAGAAGGAAACATCAATATAGGAGAGCATATTGAATGCTATGACATTTACAAACATACCTGCGATTAGAGGGAAGTGCCATTTTCTCGGCCGAATTTTCATGGTTAGAAATGGATGACTTTCTAATAAAGAGAGACGATACAGCAACTTTTCTCTTTGGTTGGGATTTCTTTCAAAATGTTTTTATTAGAGGGATGTTGTATCAAAGAGATACCGGTATGTCTATGCTACACAGCTTACTGTCCAGTCCCTCTTTTGAAAAAGGACAGAGAGTTGCTAGGCTCAAAAGAAAATTGTGTTCCCTGAAGCACATGAAGCTGTGTCTAAACTGTTTAAATCTGTTAGTTGATTTTTTAAAAATTTTAAAATATGTGTATGAATGTTTTGCTTACCTGTATATATGCCCATCATGTACACCAGGTGGGTGCTGGGAATTGAGCCCAGATTCTCTTTAAGAACAGCAAGTGACCTTAAATGCTAAGCCATCTCTCCTTTCTTCAGTTTTTAGATGTAAATATAAATTTGACCAAACTGTAGAGCATCTCATAAATTTTACATAACAAATTGAGTATCAATGTATGGCAGCCAAATAAGGTAGATTCCCTGTTTGCCTGACACTTGGGTAAGGAAGCTTATTCCATGTTGTTTTACTAAAATATTCGTGAAAACAGCAAGTTCTTTATTAAGCAGTGTTGCTAGTATAGGCAATGCCACAGAAAACCATCCCTAATGAAACACCAAACACTTAAATTATTTTAGTAGATATTGGCCAAAGAATGAATGCTTAATGGGTTTTTGATAAGTCAATCTATTATCTTTCATTTGCATTTCTCTTACTGATTAATAAGGATTTTTTTCTTGAGGAAGACGTGAAGTGATGTGGACTTTGCAAAACATTTTTCAAGTCCTTATGGAGTTTGATTGATTTAGAATTCTAAACTTATATACAAAGAAAACCCAAGAAGGGACAAACACAATTAAAAATAGAAATAAGAATAATTATTTCCCAAAGAACTGAAATAAATGAAGAACATCCCTTTTGCTGCAGTGTCAGAGGAAACCCAGAGGAAGTGTGTGGCCTCTGCCACGATGTTCCCTTCACGCTCTCCATCAGTCTGCTCCTAGCCTTTCATCTGGTCTCATTCCTCACATTTTTAATGGTTCATCTCAAACCTCAGCATCCCCCAAGCTATTGAAACCAGTACTGTCTGACCTGTTCCCTTCTGACCAACTATAGATTCAATTATCTGTCTTTCCTATTTAGAATGATACTTATGCCCTATTTTGTATCAGTTCCTAGTGGTCTTGTTTGATTTTTTTTTATTATTTTCTTTTGTGATTATTTGCAATGCCAGGGGTTGAAACTTTATCAAACAGACCCCAAGTTCCAGAAGTAACCAGTGTACTTACTATACTGCACAGAAAGATGAATTGATAGCCTTGTTTTATTGAGATGAAATATGTCAGGTGTAGTGAGGGATAACCAAGAATGTTGACAGGGTCAGTGTGGAATCTCTACAGGCTCCTAAGGGTCTCTCTTATTCACATCCTTGTGGCCTGTGGGTGTCTTTGAAAACCAATAAGACCTAGTCACACAGGGCTGTCTTCACGCATGGTGGAGTATGGCTAGAGCTATGTAGCAGCCTCCTTGAGACACAGCCTAGGTGGAAGAGTTCATTTGTACCCACCTGACTGAGTCATGCAGAATTGTGCATTTTAACCCGTAGCTGAGAGCCTTATGAACAATGTAATAAAGAATACTCTGAAAACAAAGCTCAGGCTTGTTTCTAGAAACTTCTTCTAATTACTTAATTACCTCAGTTTAGAATAAAGTGTAAGGTAGAAATGTAGGGACTCAAATATGAGAGGTGGCTGGAGCCTTGCAGAAGCTGAGGAAAGTCTGGGTCCTTCTAATTACAGAGCTGTTGTCAGCAAAGCGAAGGGAAGAGCGGGTCTCCATGCCTTCATACGGGAGCAGGGAAATCAACACTAATCTTTATGTTAGCTCCCCTGCAGCCATGAGGGAGTTTAAGAAGGGAAACCAGACAGGTATCTCTTGGGACCACGTTGTTCCCCACGTAGGAAGCAAAGGTCAGGAGCTGAGTGAACACCTAGGTGCACACTCCGAGAGGTGAGCAAACGTCTACGTGCAGAATCAGAGCATAGTCTGGAAATATTTCCAAAAGCCAAGTGTGGACGGACATGACCATTGTCCCATCAGTGAGGGGACTCAGGGAATGAGAATGATGGGTGGCGCACGAGCCTGAGACCCTGTGTCAAAATCCAAAACGAAATCTTTACCAAACATGGAACATCGAGCAAGAATTTCATCAACTGTAGCCTTTATTTTTTTTAAAATAAGATACAAATTATCCATGATTTTGTGCTAGTGATATCTTGGGTTTTGTGTACTAGTGCTCCATAGAAACACATTTACCAGACACATGTTCATAATTAAAACACCATGCATTATGTTTAATAAGATCTTTTGAATTTCAATGAAATTTCCATTCATGGGGATCCCAAATAGGATGTGTAAACTTCATGTGTAAGGAAATAATTGTTGAGGAATGTCATTTTTTTCAACAAAACTAATCAAGTGATTTGGGGAAAACATAACAGCCAGAAGGTACAAAATTATGTTTTCCATTCTTGGGTCTGGGCCCTGACATTCACAACATGCTTGTTTAAAACAAATCAAAACAAAAAGGAACGAAAGAAGGAACGATGGAAGAAAGGAAGGAAGGAAGAAAGGAAGGAGGGAGGGAGGGAGGGAGGGAGGGAGGGAGGGAGGGAGGGAGGGAGGGAGGGAGGGAGGGAGGGATGGAGGGAGGGAGGGAAGGAAGAAAGCTTTCTTCCTGCCTTCAAAGAGTTTACTAAGTGCTCTTCAATTTATTTTCAAAACCATTCCTTATTTGGTCATCACCCCCGGTTTTCACATAGTTCCTTACCTGTGTTCCTTTAAGATGAGTACATCTTAAATAGCAGTGAAAACTGAACCAGGTGTCTCATGTTAAACTCCTCCAGCCAAGCACTCAGTAATGTGCATGGCTTTAGAGTGTGAATGAAGTAAAATGCCTGCCCAATGTCTTGCTCTCTTCTGCGTGTCTCTAAAGCAGTAACCAGCTATTGATATTAAAGTTAAATGAGATTAAATTTCATTATGACAAAAAGTGACTATTACAGGCAGAATTTTAACCACACATATACATATACATGCACACACAGAGATGGACAGACAGGCAGGCAGGCAGACCAACTAGCAGACACATTTTTCTTATTCTAAACCTTGCAGTCTGTAAATCTTCCATGACAAAAGAGATTTTGGAGATAAGGGTCAAGCTACAGATCTTGAGCTGGAAGATGGGACTGGATTTTGCTAAGTAGGCGTGTGTACACAGGAGCTCCTAAATACAGAGGACATTGTGGGACTGTGGCCAGAGGGGAGTGAACAGGCTCTGAGAGATGGAATCTTACTCACTTGGGAGAAGGGGAAAGGGAACTGGATACCGAGGAAGGCGGACAGTCTTTGGAAAATAGGAAAGTCAAGAAATGGGACCTGTCCTAACTCTTCCTAGGGTGTGTAGCCCTGGTGTCCTCATTTGGTTTCTGTTGCTGTGATAATCACCATGACCCCAAGCAACTTGAGGAAGAAAGGATTTATTTCATTTATTGCTTCCAGTACGTCATGAAAGGAAGTTGGGGCAGGAACTCAAGCAGACACGGAACCTAGAGGAACACTGCTTTCTAACCTCCCTCCAAGGCTGGCTCATCCTGCTTTCTTAACCCACTCAGAACCACCTGCTGTGGAGTGGCAACACCCACAGTGAGCTGGGTCTTCCCACATCGATCATTAATTATGAAAAGTCCCTATAGACTCACCTATAGGCTGACCTGAGAGGATTTTTCTCAATTGGGGTTCCTCTTCCCAGATAATTCTAGCTATGTGAAGTTGACAAAAATTAACCCAGACACCTGGCCTCCCTGGAGGTGGAGCCTCCTGAGACTGTGGTGGACCTCTGGACTGTGATAAGATAAGGAACAGATGTTCTTTAAGCAGTGGTTTGTAGTATCTTGCTATACAGAGGAAAAGAAAGCTATCTTGAAGGCTTCCTATATCCTAATATGACCTGAATTCTTAGACTACAGTCGTTTCACACCATATAGACTGTTCAGACTATAGAATTTCACTTTTCCAGTAACTATAATTCTTCACTGAATTTGGGCGGCAGTGGTGCTCACTTTTAATCCCAGCACTTGGGAGGCAGTGGCAGGTGGAGCTCTGTGAGTTCAAGGTCAGCCTGGTCTTCAGAGCAAGTTCCAGGACAGCCAAAACTATACACAGAGAAGTTAAAAAAAAAAATAACAAATCCTCACTGAATCTAGGTATCACTCACCTTCTCATCCTCTGTACAGTGATGAAGGTCATATGTCATGTGATCTTCTCTGGCCAATGGACTATGAGTTTAAGTAGCCTGGGCTATACTGCAGGTTGAGAGGATGAGAGAGAATGAGAGCGTCCATGCAACCTTCTGGTTCTTTGTCTTCTCTGTACAGGCAAAGTGGAAGCTTCTTAGGGAGACAGTTGGTAGAATAGGGTTTCATATCCAGCTCCCTGACTGATGAAAAGGGGAGTGGGGCTGCCTGGAGGGCCACTGAATTTGTATGAGGGAAAAAGACATTTTGATGTTTTTGTCACGGAAATTTCTAGGTGTATTTGTAAAAACCAGCTTAGTCACTACTTATTAGAAACTATACTCAAGATATGGGTATCCTGGGAGAGAGAGGATACAATCTATTAAGTATGACATAAAAACTAATTGTCGTGTTATGTAACTGATCTTTCTTTGAACAGCCAGCTCCTGAACAATGACATGGAGACTTTTTATTAATTATGAAAGCTTGGCCTTAGCTTAGGCTTCTTCCCAATTAGCGCTTAAAACTTAAATTAACCCACTTATATCAATCTATGCTCTGTCACGGGGTTTATTACCTCTCCTCAGTACCACTCATCCAACTTCCTCTGAGTCTGACTGGCAAATCTCGCCTGCCTCAGATTCTTTCCCAGAGTTCCTATCTCATCCCAGAAGTCCCGCCTATCCTCTTCTGCCTTGCTATTGGCCATTCAACTCCTTATTAAACCAATTAGAAGGTGCCTTAGGCAAGTGAGGTTAAAAGGATACATCTTCACACAGTGTACACAAAGATTATCCCAACAGGGTTGGACTCTCTTTCAGCCAAGGAAATCTATGAGAATGTAATCATTTTGTAATCACTTAAATGAATGCAAATTGATAGCCCAACCATGTGACTCAGTAATCCAGAAGATTCTACCTATCTTAACTCAATAAGAATGGTGGGATAATGGTGTGATAACTCTGTAGCCAATATAAACAGGTTATGCAGAATGAACATGAACAGGATGCTTGTGAAGTAAATCAGGCCATTATCTCCTCAAACTGGGGCCTTAGATCTAAGCATGAAGCCGCAGTTCCTAATGGCTCCATAGCATCCTTTGGTTCATGACAAAGGAGACAATGCCACCAGTTACCTTGTCCTGCACACTCACCGACAATGCACCTCTCGTAGCATGTTCAGTCCCGGGACTGGCAATTTCGTATGTACATCTTTCCCAGGACAAAAGTCTAGTTTGGAGCAAGACATATTGTAAACATGCTGATACTCTACCAGGTCTGCCCAACCTCCTGGCATTGTGACTTGATGTCTGAATGAAAAAGAGGAAGTGAAAAGGGAAAGAACATGATTGTTCCTAGGTGTGGTGAGGAAAGTTTATTGGAGACATGTGGGAGAGCATAGCCAGAGGCTGGGACATCTGGAAGAATCCAGAGTAGACATGACCCTGAGCCAAGTAGAAGAGGGGGAAGGGAGAGAGGAACAGGTGCAGGAGGCTCAAAGGAACAAAAAGAGTGGGTGACCAAGACGTTTGAATTATATAAGGGAGGGCAGCTGAAAGAAGGAAAGATCAGATCCTGGGCTGGAGAAACTTAGGGTAGGGCATGGGTTATGCCAGTCAGGAGAGCCCTGTAACAAGTGAGGACTGAGGGACACAGGGAAAACCTGGTGTCCAGTGTCTACTCTGATACCTTAAACAGGCACCTCAGCCATTTGTCCCAGGTTTGAAACCTAACAATGTCTTCTACAAAGTTCACAGTAGAGAACTATAAAACCAAGTTACAGCCAAAACACAGCCAGCACATAACAAACTCAATGGTCTCTCTAAAGGTGTTGTCTCACAATGTTGTGTAGGGCTGCCTTTTAACCTTACATGGCCTTTTCATTGATATTATGGCTTTTGGTTTTGTGTTTTATGGGGTTCTTGTGTGTGTACATGTATATGTCTATGTGTCTATATTTGTTTACATGTATGTGTCTCTGTATCTATATGTGTTTCTTGTGCTTTTCCTTTGGCTCTTTTTCTTCTGTTTGTTTTGACCTCTCGTTTTTTGTTTTTGTTTTTGTTTTGTTTTGTTCTATAGTATTATTAGTCTCTAGATGCCTGTTTGTTTTTTTAAGGAGAGGCAGAAAAGGTATGAATTTACATAGGGGGGGGGGAAGATCTCAGAAGAATTGGGAGAAGGGAAACAATTATCAGAATATATTATATGGGGAAGATCTATTTTCAATAAAAGAAAAAATAAAGTGTACAAAAAAGAAAAAAAGTCACTCTAGTTTTATCTTTTCTTGTTTTCTTTTTCTTTCTTCCTTCTTTCCTTCCTTCCTTCCTTCCTTCCTCATTCCCTCCCTCCCTCCTTCCATCCTTCCATCCCTACCTTCCTTACTTCCTTTCATTCTGTTTAGATAGACTCTTACTATGCTGCCCTGACTAGCGTGGAATTCACCTTGTAGATCAGATTAGCCTGAAGCATGCCTGTTTCAGCCTCCCAACTACTGGGATGAAATGGTGTGCCACGTCCCCATTTTCTCCACATCTATTTTGTTGTCATTAAGTTAGACCTTGAGGCTGAGAAACTCTCAGGATCTAGGACGCAGAAACTGTTTCACACAAAGAATAGCTGTTCACTTTGGCATCCAAACTGAAGAACCTCAAAGATGGAGGGCAAGTGGCTAAGCAATCGTTTAGATTTGGATAATGGTTTTACCCAACAGGATAAGTAAATGATAAAATTGCTGGGATCCCAAGAGGCCCAAGGTTGCGATAAGGAGACAATACTGAAACCAGGATAAAATGGGCTGAGTGAGAAATTAAGACCTTCAGTGTCCAGTTCTAGCACAACACAGGAAAAGCAGGTGAAATCATCTATGGCCTAGGAAGAACCAAGTAGCAGAGGACACTGGAGGGTACAAAGCAAGACATGGTCTAAAGCAAGGACCATGCAAGGAGTGGACATCTTTCTGTCATACCAAAGCAAGAGGATATGTGAATGTCTTAAAGACTTCATTGTGGAAAAGAGTAAGGAAGGTGCATGCAGAACCCCTGAGCTGAGTCATGTCTTAGTCATGTCTTAATCATGTTTTGTCAGAACAGTTATCCTGAATTGACAAGTGGAAGCCTGCTTTCTTCCTCAGCTACCAACCAACATCGGGTAGAATAAACCAAGGAAAAGCTTTCGATACATTAGACTGAATACCCATAATCATGTACTTCAAAGGGGACTTGTTTGTAGGATGGAAACAAGCTTCTGTTTTTAATATGCTTGCAATTTCTGAAATTGACTATGTGGTCTGTAGTCCTTGGTGGCTGTGCCATGACCCCAAGCTCAGTAGCTAAGAAAGCAATGAAGCTCAGCAGTTTGCCCATTGTCCTATTGACAACACGAACCTTACGTTTTGTCACATCAGATTCTGGGCACGCCTAGTAAAGAGAATTAGCTTGTGTGATACTTTACGTAAGCATCACAGAGACAGTGGCTTACTAAAGTTTACCGACTGAAGTTTTTTTTTTTTTCCTGATTGAGATAGAGAAACAGAAAAGTTTACAATTTGAAAGATAGTTTCTATATTTCGTTATTGTTAAAGAAAAACCAGAAATTCAATTTGTTTCTAAGATATTTTTATGAAAAAGAACCAATGTAAATATCAATTTCAGGACTTTGAAAATACTTTCATTTTAAATGGGCACTTTCTTCACTGCCCCTGTGTTTGCCAAGATAAGTATCCTAGTTAGGGCTTATATCGTTGTTAGGAGACACCATGACCATAGCAGCTCTTATGAAGGAAAACATTTAATTGAGAATGACTTAGAGTTAAAAGGTTTAGTCCATTGTCATCATGGCCAGAAGCATGGCAGTGTGCAAGCCGATGTGCTGCTGGAGAAAGAGCTGAGAATTCTACATCTGGATCCACAGACAGCAGGAAGTGACTGTGACTTACTGGTCAGGTTTGAGCTTCTGAGACCTCAAAGCCCACCCCCGAGTGACACACCTCCTCCAACAAGTCACACCTAGTCCAACAAGGCTGCACGTCCTAATAGTGCTACTCACTATGGGCCTATGGGGGCCATCTTTAGTCAAACCACCACAATAAGGATCCATGTAAAAACAATTTAGACTCAGGAGAAGATGTTCCCTTAGAATATACAGAGAAGGAAATGCCAGTCTTTCTGGACTCCTAGAAGCAACTGAAGTAGCATCTCGGGTCTAAAGCCGGACACTAGACACATCCGGTCTTGTCTTCACATCTGCAAGATGTCATATAACCTTATGGCTACCTTTTGAAACTTAAGTAAATATCTTATTAACTAGCTTTACAAGTTTTGAGTAAGTATGTAGTGTACGCTAAGCATCCTCCCACTCTCCCCTGACCCTTGCCCTCCTTCCTCTTGGCTCTCCCTACTGCTCTCAGTCTCTTTGTTCTCTTAGATAGCTTCATTTCTATGCTCGTGGCATAAACATTACTGACTTTATGTAACTATATAAAATCTACAGCCACAAAGGAGAAAAAAATGTGACTGGCTGACTTGAGAGAATATTATCTCTAGTCCCATCCATTTTCCTGTAAATAACAGATTTCATTCTTCTTAAAGCCTTTCATTTGTGTTTTGTGTGCACATGTGGTGGGGTGGCATGTACCGTGGCACACATGTGGTGGTTGGTCAGAGGATAAGCTGTGTAAGTCAGTTCTCTCCTTCTTCTAAGATGTGGGTCCTAGGGGTTGAATCAAGGTCCTCAGGGAGCAGGTGCCTCGGAAGCAGGTGCCTACACCTGCTAAACTATCTCACTGACCCAACTTTGTTCTTCATAGCTGAGGAAAAAAAAACCATTGTATGTATATAATATCTTCTCCTTATCCATCTCTCTGTAGCTGGACATCTAGATGGGTTCTATAATTTAGCTATTGTGAATAATGCTATAAAAACATTAATGTGCAAATACCACTTGTGTTGTGTTGACTTGATATCTGGGTCATATAAAAGATCTAATGAGGTACTAGAAAATTCTCTGTTTTTAAACTAAACCACTATATAGACTCTGGAGAAGGTTTTGGCCTCCTCACTCATTCTGAGGCTGAGTGACAGTTCTTTATACTGGTTTCCTAAGTAAGTTTACCAAGAATGCAGGCTCCAATTAAACCAACGCTTTCCCCTTCGCTCACGGCTTTCTGTCTTTGTTAGCAAAGGACGGGTAGGGTACAGCATTCAAGGAAACTTCTAGCTAAGCTTGTCAAGGGTGTGTAATAAGGAAATCCACAGAACAATAGAGTCGCTGTGTTGAAGTAGGCATTGCTTGGAATGAGATAAGATTATTGGAGTTTGAATAATTGTGTGGCAAGTGATTCTCCCAGACAGTCCCATTGCAGGAACGGAACTTCCTTTTCCCATGCAGGAGTCCTATGGAAGGTGGTATCTATTAGTGAAGCGTGGACCACTGGCGGTCCAGATCACAGGCTTTCACACGACCCCGTGCACAGACTGACGGCAGTGTTCTGCCAAAGTACAGCCCGTGGGGAATAGGCCTTTGAGGTTGTTTAAAAGTGGTAGGCTGTGAGAGAGCAGCAGATTTCCTTCTTGGAGCTTAATTTAGCTGGAAAAAAGGAGATAGGCAGAATGTGCTTCCTGTAGTCTCATGTATTGTGTAATTTCATTAGATATAAACAAACTTGCTCTGAGTCATTTAATCAACTGACATATTTACTTCGATGTAAAATGTGACCTTCAAGCTATATATAGCACATAACCCAACAGAACACTTTTTAAATAGCTCCCCAAGTGTTCCATTAACCACCGGTCCAGTCATCAGATCCTACAACAAAGGCCAACTTCAAGGCGTATGTTCTACTATACCATTGCACAGACATTGGACTACTCAGTGTAGGCCATAGAGCTGTTTAACCCCTAAAAAATGTGAACCTGGTAACATTGTCAAGGAGCTCATATGTCAGTGGACAGGACAAAGGTGTAGGTAAAAGCAAAACAAAATAACAGTAATCCAGGGTCTGGGGAGATGGCTCTGTGGGTAAGAACCATTTGTTATGAGAGCCCCATAACCTAAATTCGGATCTCCAGGAAACACATGGAGCCAAGGGTGTGAATGATTCCTGACTTGACCCAACAAGGAGCTGGAAAGGGAGACAAAGGAACCTCAGAAGCTAGCCAGCTAACTTGGCGTGCGCGGCACTGAAGAGAGCCCTTCGCAAGCAAGGTGAAGATGCAAAGACCGACACCCAAAAGTTGTCCCCTGATTTTTACATGTGTGCCATGGTATGGCAACCTCCATGTACTCACATGTTGAACACATATATATATATATATACACACAAAGAAAAAGGTAATCTCATGTGTAATTGGCTGATGGCTATAAAGAAATGGGAGAAACAGTCACTGCTGTGGATTCTAGTATGTCCTCCTGATTCTGGAGATGGGGCCATTTACCCAAATCCAAACGAACTTGTCCCCTGTCTTTTCTCTAACCAATTAGCAGGAACAAAAAAAAAAAAAAAAAAAAAAAAAAAAAAAAAAAAGACATATCTTACTTTCCCTAGCAGTACAAGTTGGTGGCCTCTGTAATGTGTAGGCATCCAGTGATAGATAGGCCCACAGATAAAACAAGATTCAAAATTAAAAAGAAAAGTGTAAATCCTACAACTCAATTTTCTCTTATTTTCGGTGTCATTCCTCAGTTTGCTGAAGCATTTATTTGTTCGTTTGCCTTTATCCTCTTTATCCTCTCCTCCATGATGCTGTTTGTCAGTTAACATCAAGTAAGGGAATGCTCCTGGTCTGCGACAGGTCTTGTGGCACTCATTCCCATGGCCTCCTTTAAAGGCATCATCCATGGGTCCTCATTACATGGTGGGACAATGGTTGTGTGATGGTTAATCTCGATTGTCAGTATGATGAGATCTACAGTCACCTAGGAGACGGGCCTTTGGGTACGGCTCGTGGTAGATTAGCTTGATTAGAATTAATTGACATAGGGAAAACTTGCCTACTTGTGGGTGGCACCATTCATTTCTATGCTGTAATCCGGGCCAGTATATAAAGAAGAGAGCCTTTCTGAGCAGAGCGTGAACATTCTAATCCAGACTGTGGACACCATGTGACCAGCTGCTTCAGACGCCTCCTGCCACGACAGCCCCGCCAAGATGGATCGTACCACCAGCTGAGAACCAAATGTAAATCTTCAGCCTGCTTTCATCAGAATATTTTGCTGCAAGAGGAAGAGCAACTTAGGTTGAGTAGATGTGAATAGATGTTTTCTCCTAGTCCCCACTAAACAGAATCTTGAGGGGGAGGGCAGGGGATTATACACTGTGTTTCTAAAGAAGTATGATATTTTAGAGAGTATGTCAGGGAGAGTGAGATTTTAAAGTCCTCTAGGAAGCCAAACATGTTAGAATATTGAACGATTCTGCTGAGTAGGCTTCTCAGCAAGGAATCCATTCAGTCTCTTATCCCTTATATACATATGAACCTAGGGCCTCACACATGCTATGTATGTATTTGTTTACCAAACTATACCCCTAGCTTTTCCTTGAGACAGGGGTCTCACTAAATTGCCCAGGTTGGTGTTACTCCCTCTGCAGAGCAGGCAGGCCTTGAACTTGCATCCTTCTTCTTCAGCCTCCTAAATGGCTGTGTGTACAGGTCCATGGTATCCTGTCATCTATTGAGGATGGAGTCTTTCTGATGACAAGGGAGAGTCGCTGAAGATTCATAGCAGTGCCCGGGATTGCCCTGGAAAGAATGCTTTTTCACGTGGTTTCTCCAAAGCAAGCAGACCTTTCTGCTATAATTTTTCCACTTTTACATTTTAGGATTTATCTTATTTTTATTTTTTTATGTGTGTGTGTATGTGTGTGTGTGTGTGTGTGTGTGTGTGTGTGTGTATGATTGGATATATGGCCAAGTACATACAAGTGGCCTTGGTAGCTAAGAGATGCCATTTGCATCCCCTGGAGCTGAAGTTACAGGCTGCAATGAGCCACCCAGTGTGTAGTCTGAGAACAAACTCTGGCCCTGTGCAAAAGCAGCAAGTGCTCTCTCTCTTCAGGCCATTTCCCCATTTTCTGCCCAGCTCTCATGGAGTTCTGGTGCTTTCAGTGTGGCTTCCTAAGGAAATCAAACAATGCAAAAGCCTTCCCTTGCCAGAGTAATAGCTCGCTGGCATTTTCAACAGCAAAGGGACTGTGTGCAATTTCCAGAGATGGCATGATTTGAGGACAAAGATTAATAGTTTGAGAGTCTAACAAAAGTCAAGCTGAGTCTCAGCGATTGTTAGCTCGTGGCCTGGGCTAATTGTGTAAAAGCAGAGTTTCTAACGCTTATTTTAAAGAACTTAAAACCCAAAGAAGCTCCGGGATCCACAGTGCTGTTGAGGAAAGGGCCTAAGGAGAACTTGCATGCTGGCAATGCCATTTGCTCTGTGTGTGTGTGTATGCGTGTGTATGTGTGTGTGTATGTGTATGTGTGTGTGTGTGTTGTGTGTTTAAAATGGCATCTCTACCTTCCTGTGATCTAACTGTACCTCTTGTTTGGATTAACATATTAACATGAAAAAAATTTGCCTCTTCCCTGTTGGTCCCATGGGGACTAGCAGTCCTACATCCTGAGGCCTCCACTCTTACCACATCAAAGACAGAAACCACCCAGAGTTCCCTGCAAGGGAGATCTTCAACTTCATTTCTCCCCACACTTGTGCCTGGGTTAAAAAGAGAGGTGAGATCAGATTTTCAAAGCCAGATGTCATTACCCTAGTGAGCTCTGATGTGGTTGCTGTCTGTTCTGAGAGGTTTAAAATGCATGCAAAGACTTTAGACACTCTAGAGACACCGCAGAAGGTGAACAGTTAGAAGAATTTTCTCCTAGATCTCCGGAGATCTGGAGTAGTTAACAAGAACAAGCTGCTGAGATTGTGATCTGTTGTCCCTTCCTGAAGCAGAACCAGATGGACAGACCGAAGACGACACATGTCTTCAGCCAATAGTTCTCCCGTAATGGGAAGGACAGAATAGAGTTATCACTGACAGGCTTCTTGATGTCTTCACTCAGCTCAGGTGGAGTTGGGAGGGAACGCCTTCCAGGCGTGAGACTGAGTGGGACAGAGGTACAATCCTTCTGCCAGATGTTCCTAGGGCTTTGACATCTGCTTAACTTTGTACTTATACAGACACGCATAGAGATGAAGGTAGGAAGTAAAATAATGGGTGAGGGGAATAATTCCAACTTGAAAATTGTTCCCAAACCAAAATAAGTGGTCCTTGGCAGTTAGAGCAGAGAGAGCAAGTGGGAGGGGAGATTGACCTTGATAGTGAATGTCCTGGAGGAAACAAGGCTCACATTTCTCAGATCCGGAAAGCTGATTGGATCAGTGTGTTTATAAATGGAGCGATACGCTTGCTTGTTTAATAAATCTTGACTCACAGAGCCACAGATGGAAATCACTTCTCCACTGCCTACCCAACCACTACGGGTCTACAACCTTTGTCTAAATCTGAGAGGCCCCATGCTTCTCAGAACGTAGAGTTTCTCAGGTTGGGAAGGCAATCAGGTAGGGCCTGGGACAACATTCCATCCTGGAATATACCAATATTTACACTGGATGGGATGTTTAAGCACTGTAAATAGACTCCCTGTTTAGATCAGGTTTTATTGCCAAATGTATTGCGATCATATAGATTGGGTTTTGCCTCCAGATGAACCATGGGAAACTTTGATCCCCAGAGCTTTGGGGACTGGGAATCTGCGAACTAGGATTAGGGGTTGGGGACTCACAGAAAGGAGAGCTGAGTGACTGTCCTCACAGAACATCAGCTGATCCACAGAAACGTGGGGAAATTTAGAAAATGGTTTAGAAGCCTACAGGGGGATTAACAGTATTTAACATCTCTTGAGCAATTAGTATGTGCCAAACACTAAGATATTTTTGTTTGTTTCTTACCTACAAAGTATTATGTATTATTGTGGTATTTTAAAGAAACATTGTTTTAGTTGATTATAGTCTCCCCTTATTCCTTAGACCCCCTAAACTTACCTTTTCTCTAGAGTCCCCTTCCTGCTTTAATTTTACATGTATCATTTATCCTCTCCCATATTCCTCAACATCATTTTTTTGCCACATCTTGGGCTCCCTTCTAGTTGTTAGTCTTTGCTTGCATCTATTCCTATCTGTATTCAGGTATATATGTAATATATATATATTAAAAATGTATATATGTGTGTGTTATAATCTATGGTTCAAAAATGAAAGAGAATGTATAATTTTCATCTTCATGAATTTGGATCACTTTGCTTGATAAAATGTTTTCCAGATCCACCTATTTTCCTAAAATTTGTATAATTTTATTATTACTTATGGCTCAGTAAAATTCTGTGATGTCTACATACCACATTTTTATTACCCATTTATCTGCTGGTGGGATTCTTGACTGGTTCTGCATACTGGGGACTGTGAACACAGCAGCAGTAAACACGGGTATGTTAAGTGTCCTTGAGGGAGTACATGGAGTCCTTGCAATGTGTCCCCAGGAATGGGATAACTGAGTCATATTGGGCTCTACTTTGTTTTTCTAGAGTTGTAATAAAGCACTGACCAAAAACAGCTCAGGGAGAAAAGGGTTTATCTCACTTTACAGCTTAGCGGAACAAGAACTTAAAGTAGGAACCTGGAGGCAGGAACCGAAGCACAGGCCAAGGAGAAACACTGTTTACTGGCTTACTCCCCTAGCTTGCTCAGCCTGCTTTTTTCTACAATACAGGACCACCAGCTCAGGGCAGAACACCCCTCGGTGGGCTTGGCCCTCCCACATTAATCATCAATCATGAAAATACCCCTACATATTTGTCTTTTGCCCAATTTGAAGGAGACACTTTCTCAACTGAGGTTTCTTCTTCCCAGAAGACCCTAACTTGCATAAGTTGACAAAAAAACTGACCAGCACATATGGTAGTTCTTTATCTTTTAATTAATGTATACATTTTGATAATTACATACATATATAGTATGTATTATGATCATATTTCCACTCCCTCTTACCTTCTCTCATCCTTCTTCTTTGGCTCATGTCTTCCCAATTAGTTCCCTAGGAAGCTCTAGGTCTTTTATTCTTAAATATATTTGAGAATATATTCAACATTATTAACTATATTTAAGAGTATATTGTATTTAATACCCATACGTGCATAATGTGTTTTGTCCTTATTCAACTGCTATTCCCTCCCCTCCAGTTCCCCCGCTATCCCCACCATAACTTCCCCTTCTAAACTGCATGTGGTCTCTTTTCTTTAAACCCACCAAATTCAGGTAATGCTACCAGTGTTCTATCAGTGACCACGTGCAAAGAAAATCAACTCTCTCTTCTTCAGCAGGCACTGTGTGCTAATAGTTCCTCAGATAAGGGTGGGACTTCCTGAGTTCCTCCCCATTTATGCTGACTTGATCTTAACCAAGCAGTCCCAGCCAATGTGAGTTCATGTGTGAAACGATACTATCACGTCTAGCAAATACCATTTCACTATAGGTGTCTATTCCCTTTAACTCTTACCGTCTTTCTGCCCCTCCCTACATAGACAGTGGTCTGAGCTTTGGGAGAAGGTGTGATGTGAATTTCCCATTTAGGGATAAACGCTCCCTGGTCTCTTATTGTCTGTATATTGACCAGTTATGGATCTTGTTATTAATTCCCATCTATTGCAAGAAGTTGAGAGCGGCACTAATCTCTCGGTATAAAGAGAAAGTGAGAGAAGTTGATTGTTATATCACATGGAAGATAGTACACATCCAGACTGGATTGTTCTAGCACTGCCTAGAAAATGATGCTGCCCATTTAATTTTACCACTCTAAAAGTTTTGACTTACCAGGGCTTGGTCTATAGTTGAAACATTCTTCACTCAGAACTTTGACTTGGGTGAGTGCTTATACCCACACTGTAGGTTAAAACAGATCATACTTCTAAGTTTACCTTGACTCGAATGTGTAGTTGCAACACCAATTTCCTATTATTATTCCTATTATTCCTTAACTTATTCATTAAGCAGTTGGTGGCTGAGTCAAGTCTCCTCTCCAGCCTCATTCCTATTTTGTATGCCTGTCATACCTCCGCAGTCTTTGCAGTTTTCTCCTGGGTCCTGTGCTATCCATGGTGCACGTGAACGTGGTACCTCACAGTCTTGGATTGTAGTTTCTATAACTAAGACAGGTTCTTCCTTTCCCTGCCTATAGCTGTTCAAAGATCTACAGCTGAGCATGGGTTTTCCAGGAGAGCTTCTGCAGAAGATTGTGCCTTGCATTAGGACAGTCCTGTCACATGAAAGAGTCCCTCCAACCCGAAGCAGCCTCAGCTAAATTATCTGATGATGTATGTTCATTCCTACAGCTTTCCCTCTCTCGGTTTTATTTCTCTGTGGCCTTATCTGTTCTCTACTATATTGACAGAATGGATGACTTCCACAGAATACAACTCTCAGGGGAGCTAAGGCCAGCTACGAAGACTGCTGCTTGGCCAAGAACCGGTTATCCTGTTAACTTGAGGGTCACATTATTATACTTCCTCCCTGCACACAGATACACTTATCCTCAGACATTGTTGCCCATTGAAATGTATATGTTACTAAATATTTCTTGTTCATTTTGATATTTTAATATCTTCTAATCATAGCTATTAAAGTCAAATATGAACTGAACTAACTAGATTTTGCATAAAATTTTACAATAGTTAATCGAATTACTCCAACATCAGTATCTAGCATGAATAGCTTCTTCATCTTTTTCAAAATAATTTGACTATAACTGAAATCTCTGCTCATTCCACCAGGGTTTTATTTACTGCTTTAGATTTTATTATACATTTCCTACAATGTTGAATTTCAAGTCTTTATTTTAAGCCATCTTCTAGAAACAATTATTCAGTTTATTGAAATTCTTATAGGGAAAATGCCTACGATATAGGACTTATGATCACTGGGGGCATGCTCATTCATTTATCCATGCTGCTGCTTCCTGGTTCCTTCCACTTCTGTCAGGCCAGTATTGGTACACATTACATCCCTTAAACACTTAACAGTAAGCCTTAAGCTGCAACAAGAACTACATGGGTCCTTCACTGATGCCAAGATAATCTCATAAACTAAATGAAACAATGAAATATGAGATCATGTCTGTGGCTTATAGGAAAGATAAGTCCCTGATTTCCTGTGACCAGTGCAGTAATAGATTCTCTTTGACACTGGACTGGAAGAGGTCTGTCCCTAGAAGATGGTGGCTACCATCCGGCTCTCAAAATAGTACAGGGTTACAGAAGAATCTGGCCTTGTAAAGAACGAGCAGGGAGACCAGAAGCAGACAAATTTCGCTTACATTCATGACACCATGAGTTCAAGCCTTGCCTGGAGCTACCACTGTCTCTGGAGCCAGTACATTCTCTTCATTGCTTACACCGGTTAGGAAGGGGCTTTCAGATTTCTTGAACAAAAATAATCCTGAAGGATACACTATTATTGGCTTTTAAATAAAACAGTTTTGTTCAGTGGCAGACACTGCTAGTCACCTACACAAAAGATGCTATTCTTCTTCGTTAACAGAACCCCGATGGTGCTCATGAGTTAGGCAAATAATATGCTTTCGGAATTTCCCCCCACACAACACAGAACTTGAATATTCATTAGCCACACCAAACATGGGGAATCTTTCTTTTCAAAACTTCTTTAGAAATGTGTTAGAATTAAAAAGGTATATCTGGACTAATTCTCTGCGAGCAAACAGAAATAGAGAAGGTGGGGGAGGGGAAGGAGAGTGTGGTGATATTTTGTTTGTGCTTTAACAAGTAAAGCTGCCTGAAGATCAGAGAAGCAGAGGAGCCAGCTGCTAGTTCTCACTTCTACTAAATCCTTGGCCCCAGTGGGTTATCCTGTCTCTACAAGTCCTCAGACTAAATGCCGTCTCTATGAAACCTCAGACTGAATCTTGAGCTCCTGTCTCCTCCTGCCTTATATTCCACTCTCCACTCAACCATATCATTTCGGTCTCCACCTCCCTAGTGCTGGAATTAAAGGTGTGAGCCTCCACTGTTTAGTTCTGTTTCTATTTTTAGACTGGTTTAACATCTTGTAAACCAGGGTGGTCTTGAACTCGCAGAGATTTGTTTGCCTCTGTCTCCTGGCTGCTGGAATAAAAGGTGTATGCCAGCACTGCCTGGCCTCTATGGCTAACTACTATGTCTGGCTCCACACTCTCATCTTTGTGCAAACTTTATTTGTTATAGCATGAATAAAACATCACCACAGGGGAGAGACTGTACAAACATGCCAGCATCATAGAAGTTTACCACCCCTTATATGGGAGATAAGACAGGATTTTTCTTTCTCATCCAACTTTTAGACAAAGATCTTTGAAGACTGTAGTAATCTTGCAAATAGGTCAGAAACAAAGGAAGCCACAAAATGAACTAACCCTGGAATTCTCCAGATTCACCTACGTAAAATGATAACCTTCCTTTGTCCAAGTTGCTGATAGATGGGCCATATTATATGTGGCTGAGTCACTCTGACTGTTAAAGTCACAAACAGTATTGATTCCCTGAGACTAATCCTAAGTATAAAATCAACTTACTCAATTGATTAAAGATGACTTAAATCCGAAAAAGAAATGCATTTCCTCAATTCTAGGCAAACTTTGCCATTTAAAGGTGTTATTTATTTGGCTCTAAGAATTGTATTGGCCCATTACTACATGATGTAAATTAAATTTACATCTCTTAAGTGAGAAATAAAAGGCTGAGATGTTGAAATGAAGGCATGCTCTAAGTCTTTGTTTATTCAAGTGGTTAAAATCAAAAGACACTGGGAGGGCCATCTTGGGAAAGTAGTCAGAGAAATACCCACAAGTCTTCATGATAACCCTGCTGCCAATACCTAAAATTCTTACATTTGCTGGATCATGAATGAGTAATAGATGAAAACATAAAAATTAGTGATGTGGGATTCCCCTCTGTATGTTGTGAATATCATTGGCTAATAATGGAACTGCATTGGCCCTATAGCACAGGTGTAGGGAAACAGAACTGGGGGGGAGGGACTAAAGAGAATGCTGGGAGAAAGGAGGAGGAGTCAGAGAGAAACTATGTAGCAAATAAGAAGATAGCACTAATGGGACAAGCAGTGATTTAAAAAATATAGTTTCTGTGTGATTGTTTCGGGACTGAGCAGCCAGGAAATGAACAAGTGGCCTCCTTGCAACAAATGAGACATGTGACCTATTGTGTGACCCTTTTTGCTTTTTAAAATTATAACATCTTATTAAGAAGTGAATACACAGATATAATGTATTATAATCCTATTAATTCCCTATCTCCTCTTAGATTCCCTTCTGCTCTCTACCCCCCCACACACACTTCATGTACTCTTTCTTTTATAATTCATGGAGTCTGGTATACGTCTCCCACATACTCATGGGAGTAGGGCCATTCACTGGAACATTTTTGAGCTACCAGCGGCCATACTATTTAACGAAGTGACTGTCCCTTTCCCAGTATCTATCAATTGTCAATAGCTCCTCAGCTGGGATGCAGGGAGTAGGGAATCTTAAGCCCCTTCTTCTTCCACGCTGTAATGTTGACTGGCTTGATCTTGTGCAGACAAACCCAGCCACGATGAGCTCATGAGTTCAGTGGCTCTGTAATAACTACAAGACCCTGTCTCACTGCCGTGATTTGATTAAGAATGAACCCCAGAGGCTCATTTATTTGAATGCTTAATCATCAGGGAATGGCACTATTTGAGAAGGATTTGGAGATGTGGCCATGCTGGGGGAAATATGTCACTAAGGGTGGGTGCTGCGGTTTCAAAAGCCCATGCCAAGCCCAGTCTCTCTTTCAGCCTATGGATCAGGATGTAGCTTTTACATCCACCACATCAACCACCACACCTGCCTGCTGTCATGCTCCCTGCTAGCATGCTCCCTGCCATGATGATAATGTACTAAGCCTCTGGCCCTCTAAGCCAATCCCTAATTAAACCCGTTTAAGAGTTGCCTTGGCCATGACATCTCTTCACCGCCACACGACAGTGACTGAAACACTCTCATCTCCCCTGACCTTTGTCTCCTGTAACATTTCTTCATCCTCTTCTTGAGCCTCACTGAACCTTGCGAGGAGGTGGTGAGATGCAGGAGCCCTGTTTGTTGCTGAGCACTCTCTAGACACCTAGTCTCCATACTTTGACCAGTTCTGAGTTACTGCATTTAACTACCCTCCATTGCACAAAGAAACCTCTCTTATGAAGTCTAAGGAGCTGCACAGATCGAAGAGCAGAGATGTGTACTTAGAGGGCAACTTAATACTGTGTCCAATTAGCAAAATAACAGTAGTGGGTTTACCCCCAGAACCTAAGGCTTCCTGAGCCATGTGTTCTTGGCCAGATTTATAGTACCAGCCATGTTTTGTTCCTCTGCAGAGCTTGCCTTACATTCAACTACAAAGTGGTCCATTACCCCCCATATCATTCATGGCACTTTTGGAGCAATGGGCATATCTTGCCATGCTGATTGCTATTGCCGCTCACAGAGTTCATAGCTTAGTAAGACTGTTATTCCAATTTGCTTTCTATTGCTGTGATAAACTGTATAACCAAAATTTCTTGTGGTGTCTCAGGACAACTAGCATAAGTAGTGGCATCCAAAGAGACCCTGTCACAAGGTAGAAGGCAATGACAGTCACAAAGAGGCTGTCTTCTAATCCTGGCCTTCACAAGCCTGTCATGGTGTGCACTCACTTGTGTACACACATGCACCATACACGCAAAGATTGAAGGGAACAGTAAATAAAATAAAATATATAAGGGACACAAACAAATGATTTCACTTATATAAATTGTTTGATATGTCTAAGTATTATATTGTTTTCCTGTTTTAATGCACAGTTTATTTCAAACACAGACAATGAAGTTTCCTATACCAATACAGAAGTGTTTTGCTAAGTATTTCATCAATCCTCTAAATAGTTTTTGTACTTTTGTAAAGTGCTTTGTATTTAGGTGTTGCTTTTCCCTCTGGCACAACACCTGTACCTGAACCTACTGCGGTTTCTGCCGGTAATTAGGGCTTCACAGTTGCTGACCCACTTCTCAGGCAGGGCCCCAGTGGGACTTTGATGTCCTGCTAGAACTGCCTCCTGCCACTGCCACCAAATGTAGTTCTTAACTAAATCTCTATCATTCTGTTTATCAGCAAGACTTGGAAGTAGGAGGCTGGGGTGAAAACCGGCTAGCTCAGAGAGTTGAGGAACAACTACCTGACCTTACCTCTTTGCTGGTGTCTCAGCAAGATGCTCTGCCAAACCAAAAACGACCACCAAGCTCAAAGTCCCTACCTGCTGCTTCCCGTGTGTCTCTCTATCCATCTTCCAGACTCCCTCTGACTCTCTATGATTACTTCCTGTCAACTAGTTGCTGTCTCCACCTCCTGATCTAAGGTTGATTTTATTCAATTAAGACAAACAGAACCTTGGGGTTCACACTATGATCAAATATCCTGCAACATTTCAGCCAAAACTGAAAATGATTAGCTGTGATAATGTTCTCAAAAAATATAATTTTTCTAATAAAGTAGATATCTAGCGAGGAAAATGTCTAAGAGAGTTACCATTTGTACTGAACATGAGGAGGTTTTGTAGAGAAAGAAAAGCTCATTTGAGCTTCCTCTGGGAGAGTTTCTCTACCACTTTTGAATTATCTCTTGTAATTTCAAGATGAAATTACATCTTGACGCTGAAAAAAATAAAATCGAGTTGATAAAATTGGAATAGCATTTCACAGGCAGTGGGAATTGGAACAACTGCAGTCTGCAAGCTTCCCTCGAAAGCAGGGCAGTTTCTGTTTTATTTGAAATACTTTATGCTGTGAAAGTTTCACACATTTATACAGTGTATATTGGCCATATTCATCCACCACTGCTTCCCTCCACCTCCCCCAGTGTTTCCTGCCCTGTCTCCCACTCAGCTTTTTCTTCTATAACCTCAGTGCTGGAGAAGTAGAGTCAGGAGTATCAGAAGTTCAAGGGCATCAATAACTCAGTAAGTTCAAGATCAGCCTGGACTATATAAGACAGTAATAATAATAATAATAATAATAATAATAATAATAATAATAATGATAGAACAAGGTGTTTTATGCCACCAGTTGAATGTGGAAATAGACATCTCTGGCTCTAGCTTCATCCCTGGGTCTGTTTTATTTTTTTTATTTTATTTTATGATCAGTAAAGCTTCACAGAATAAAAGTGGAACACAGTGTTAATTAAAATAAAGTTAAACTGGTGTGTTGGTGTAAATCTGTAATCCTAGCACTTAGAATGTATGGAGGTAGAAGGATTGCTCATTCAAAGGCAGCGTGGACTGCATAGGGAATTTCAGACTAGCCTGAGCCACATGATTTCAAAATCATAAAGGAAGAAAAGAGGAGGAAGGAAGGAAAGGAAGGAAGGAAGAAAAGAAGGAAGAAAAGAAGGAAGGAAGGAAGGAAGGAAGGAAGGAAGGAAGGAAGGAAGGAAGGAAGGAAGAATTGCTTACATTGGAGGGAGGACTGAGAAACAGTACTGGTTTATCTGAGCCTTTCCTCTGCAGTGGGCAAGGTCCTCATACTTTACTCTATTGCTGCTTCTCATACATTTGAGAACTTTGTTACTTTTCTCCCCCCCTTCTGAATTGGTCCCTGTATGTTCCAAGAATAAATGTCCAAGGGCTCAAGCATACCACTCGAAGTCCATTGCTGTCATCTGATTCGTGAACCCCACCAGTGTGCAGCATACAGATGTCTATTTTCATAAAGTAATGTAAACAGGAGGAAAGACAGAGTTCAGAAACTATAGTTCAGTAGCTGTAGAGATTGAGATCCAGTCTTCAAGCTCATAGGATTTGAATGAAAATTATATAGACATGTGAAACATTTAGATTTTTTTTGTTGTTAAAAGGCACATTTTGTGAAAAGCATTGCTGCCTTTGTTCTGTCTATCTGATCTCTTTACTCTGGACAAAAGGTCAGAGATAGTAATCCCCAAAGTGCAGTTCCCTTGGGTTGTTGGAAGAACAAAACCTTGAGGGTTAGGATCAGCCCTGAGATAAAGAACATTACCCATGACGGCAAGAGGCTCCCCAGAGCATAAATGAGCAATGTGATCTTTTAAGCAATGAAAGAATGTCAGTCGTGTGGACTTCTAGAAACCACCTTGCGGAACCAGAAGTGTGACTGCGTTGAGTGGAAGCATACCTTAACCAAGTCTGCTTCCCTAAGTTATACCCCTTGGCCTCTATTTAAACCCAAGACTCCTTTACTACCCTAACGAAGGACTTGTGGTCACTGGTCCTCTCTTAATGGAGACACAATGTGTGACTCACCTTTCTCTGCTTTTCACTATGATTTGGTTCTTTAGTTGGTGGTTAGGACTCGTGGCTGAACCTAGTAAAATAGGGCTGCCAGAGCCCAAGATTTTGCCTTAAAAATTCCAGTTATTCATAGCAGGGAGTTGCAGAAGTACATTTTAGGACCTAACTGGGGAAAAGATAGACAACTAGGAAACATTTAAAAGTGTGAACCAATGGGACTGTATAATAAAGCAATAGAATAGCCAGCACTGGCGGGTGTAACTCAATGCATGGCAAGATCCTGGGTCCAATCTCCAACACACACACACACACACACACACACACACACACACACACATACTGTAGCTGGAAGAGGGTAGGAATAAGGGAGAAATCCAAAATAACTCTAAGATTCTACCTTAAGCAAATAGGTACATGATGGGATCTCTGTTGTTGGAGGGCCCACTTGTTCATCCCAGCATCCTGGCTAGCTTAGCCCCGAAATAACCACACAGAAAGTGTATTAATCAAATCACTGCTTGGCCCATTAGCTCTAACTTCTTATTGACTAACTCTTACATCTTAGTTTAAACCTATTTAAACTATTAATCTGTGTTTCTGCACATGGAAGTGGCTTACCGGCTAAGTTTCGGTAGGATGTCTTACTCTGGTGGCAGATTCATGGTGCCTCTGACTCCGCCTTCTTCCTCCCAGCATTCATTTCTGTCTTCCCCACCTACTAAGTTTGAAAGAGGAGTCCTGTCATGCTATGAAAGCCAATGAAAGAATGTGTTGTCAATAGGTGGAGGGTTTAGGGGTCAACTACGTTGAATGAGAAGCAAACTCAAGTTTAGTGGCACTGGAAATTCACATGGCCAAGTTTAGCGTGTCAACTAAAAGAAAAATTGAGGGTTTCAGCATGGTGATGCATGCCTGTGACTCAGCACTGGGGAGGTTGAAGCCTGTGTGGTCACATAGAAAGAGTCTGTTTCCGATAAATAAAATCCCAAAACAAAAATGAAAATCTAGATTGCACTGGGTTAATGTGAGACGAGTATCAGGAAAGCCATTCCAGACATAGACAATTGGAGGAGAGCCGTCTGGAAACCTCCCTGGAGTGACTAAATAATGAAGGATTCTCTGTCCTTTTAAAGATAGCAGGAGGAAGTCTGAATGCTGTGTGAAACCATTAACATCTACAGAAGTCAGGGGTGACAGTGTCTTAAGACTCCACTGGAGACGACACCTTGGGATCCAAAACTTTCTGGATTGAGCGAAGTCTCCAACACCCTTCAGTTAAAATGCATGAGCCTGAGTGGCACTGTGCCAGTCCGGGTGAGCTCTTGGGCTCGATTCCCACTACTCTGGGGTGCGCGAGTTTGTACTCTATTGATTTCCTATTGCAGTCACGACAAATGAACCAAACCTAGTAACTTAAAACAGCCCAGTTGTATTGGTTTATCGTTCTGGAGGTCAAAAGTTCAAAACAACTGTGTCTGGCCTACCATCAGGGTGCCAGCAGGCAATGGGGCTGGATCCTCACTAGCAGTCCCGAGCAACATGATCCTTGGTACTTTCTAGTTTCTATAGGTCAATGACGCGTCTTGGCTCTGGGTACCTTTCTTATCTCCAAAGCCGGCAGCACAGCGTTATCAGATGTTTTCTCAGCATTGTGACCAAATATCTGACAAGGAGCCACTTAGGAAAAGCAGGCTTTGTTTGCCTCAGTTGCATGATGGGGAAGGCATGGCAGGTGGGGTTTCAGCTGGAGTCACAGGAGCCTGCACCTAAGCTTGTTACATTTTCACAAATCATGGCGGGGAGGGGGGGGGGAGCACAGAAGAGGGGAAGGAAGGGGAGGGGAGACTGACTCAGGTCAGAACCAGAACCAGGCTATATATAACTCATAACTCACAAGCTTGTACTGAGTGATCAAGTCTGCCAGCTAGGCCTTACCTCTTAAGGATGCCATAAAATCTCAAAGCTGCGCCATCAGCTGGGAACCAAGTGTTCGAACACCTGAGCCTGTGTGGGGCATTTTTGCAGTTAAATAACGTGCAGCATCTCCAGATAGTTCTTTCTGGATGACCACACCCCTCCCTCCAGTGATTACCTTCTCTACCACGGTAATGCAGGGTGACTCTTCCATCCAAAGATCCCCAGTTACTTTTGCAAAGGAGCTCTGCCACATAAAGTCACCTACTCTCTGGGATGGGAGTATCCTTTAGGAGTGTTATTTTCCACATCTTAGTAGACATCTCTGAGAGGGATATTAGTCTGCAAACCCTGTACCTCTATTTCAAAGCCGTCTGCTAAGAATTATGGGTGAAACCTGCATGTCTTCCTCTGCTCCATGTTTCACATAAACAAAAGTCTCGGTAACAAATGTCAGCAGTATCGCGCTGCAGAGATGGGATGCTCACAGCCGGGAGGATTTGCTCTGAGTTATGTGATGATGTTAGTAGGCAGGTACAAGTCACAATGGATTTAGTGTTTAGGACAAAAAAAAAACTGAATCACTCAAATAAATTCTTTGTTATTCTTCAGCTACTAGAGTAGTTACTGCAGTTTATCATGTCTTATGCCCAGTTTTAAGAAGAAAAATACTTCCGCCAAGATCTGTTGATTCTAGACTGTACACTACATCTGGGGGGCTGTAAAGGTCATGGCAGTGCTGTCATCTCAGGGCTAATCCAAGGACGGAGAGCAGCAAATGAGGGTTAGTGGGTGAGGAGAAGAGCTTCACGGTGTGAGGTAGAGTCTTTAGTGCACGTCCTTCAAACTTGTGCACAGAATATGGCAGTGTCACACGGCTGGGCCCTGGAGTAGTGTCAAGTCCGCTTAATCACCTGGGTGTCACGTTTGGGAATCATTTTCGTAGCTTCCAGAATCTAACCCACAGATCTCAAGGAGGACTGAGATCTCCTAGGCATTGCTTGCCTCTTTTTAAAGAGAATATTAGATATTCTCTTTAAATATCTAAAGATATAGATAATATAGATAATATTCAGAGATACTAGATTCAGTGTACAGGATCATGACAGTATGTTTTTATTGTTGTAGAATTAATGTGCAGTCCCAGAATTCAGGAGACAGAGGGAAGTGGAAGAATTTGAGGCTGTCCTGGTCTTTATAGACAGTTCCAGTACAGTAAGGGCTACATAGAAAGACCCTGCCTCAAAATGAAATATATAAAACAAACAAAGAGAATTACTATGACTTCCCAGTGAGAAATCACGCCCCCACTTAGAGATTAACAAAGGAAAACCTCTTGCATTATACCACGTGACTCCTGGCTAATGCACAAAGGGAACCAGCCCTGGACAGGAATTCCCACCAACTCATTTAGTGCCGCAGCTCCAAGTTACACTTTGAGCAATTAAACCCATTTCATGGAGAAATGCGAAGATGGTTGTTGAGACAAATTAGGTTTATAATGTAAAGATATTGTCATAGCTAACTGCAGACAGATGGGGCTGCTTTGACCAGCAGCTGTTAACCAGGATCATCCTGCCTGTAGATAGAATTATGTTCTTCCTGATAAGCAAACCCAGACTTAATGACAGACTAGGACTCAATGGTGGCCCTGTCCCAATGATCTGTAGAAGCATTTGTGTGTTGGGGATGGGGCATAAGGACAAACTGTGACCAGAGCTGTCTCCTTTTGTAATGGAAACAGGGCTTCACTGGTGGCAATCTTAGTGGACAAATCTAACAGAAACATGCTCTCAGCAAACTAAACTTGATCATGTTAGATGTCCAGTATTTTTTTTTCCCTATAGTTTCTACTAAATCTGATTAGTGTATTGTGTATCCTCGGGTGCCCCCTCTCTAGATTCTACTTTATGGAACTTAGTTTCCTAGGCAAGTTTTGTAGATCCTTTATGACATCAAATTATTACTCTGAGTTTCTCCTATCATCATTACTACTTTAATTTCACAGTTCAAAGATTTACTAGAAGGGGGAAAATGTGCCCAGGAAGAAATCTAAGTGCCATCTTTTAAACTTCATTTTAACTTTACTGTTTTGAAATTAAAACACAATTGCATTGTTTTCCCTCTTCCTTTTCTTCCCATCAACTCCTTCCATGGGACTCCTCGCTCTCTCTCAAATTCGTGTCAGCTTTTCTTTAACTATTAAGGAATGTACGTGCATGCGTGTGTGTGTGTGTGTGTGTGTGTACAACCTAATCTGCCCATACAATGTTACTTGTTTGTATATGACTTCAGAGATGACCACTTGCCATTTGATAACCATGCTGTGCTGCTGGATAGCCATCAATGTACTCTTCCCTGAGGAAGACTATGCCCCATCCCTGCTCTCAATTCTCCTTCGTTGCCTGTAGTTCTTTGTCTAGGGATGGCCCATAGGATTTCCCCCTTTCATGTTAGCATGTCTATTGGCGTTGCCATATTTTGACAGCCATGCAATCGAGATTTCATGAGTCTAGTTTCCCTGACATTCTAGGAGATACAATCTCTCATTGGATTTCCTGTTTCTCTGATTTTTAGAATTTTTCTGCCCCTTCTTCCATTTTTTTTTCCACTTCTCAGTTTCCTGAGCCTTATGTGCAGGATTTGTGGTGTAAATCTACCAGTGGGGGCTGATTATCACATGATACCTTGTTCTCTGTGTTTTGATATCCTGTGGTTTTCTGAAGCAGTCTCCATCTGTTTCAAAAGAATTTTCTTTGACAAGGAGTAAGAATTACACTTTTCTGTGGGTATAAGAATACACATTTAGGATGCAGTTAAGAATTATGCTGGCTTAGTAAACTGGAGGTCATAGGTTCTCCACAAAGACCCACAACCTCACAGGCTCTGGATAGTTAGCTAGGTTTCCAGTACCAGGCATGATTTCCCT
Source organism: Chionomys nivalis (assembly GCF_950005125.1). Taxonomy (NCBI): domain Eukaryota; kingdom Metazoa; phylum Chordata; class Mammalia; order Rodentia; family Cricetidae; genus Chionomys; species Chionomys nivalis. The sequence continues at coordinate 27,024,718 of NC_080099.1, read as the reverse complement.
CTTATTGAGCAGGCCTTAAGTCCTAACAGAGAGATGTTGGTTACCACCAAGACATGTGCGCCACTATTGCACACAGAGTTGTTGTGCCATGGTGGCCATTGTTGAAGTTCATAGGTGTCATATAACAGAACAGGGCTATTAGTTGTTTTCCTCCTCTGGAACCTGCATGGTACCTTTTGATATCATGAATGCTAAACCTCAGGAAGGAGACTGTCAGGTCTGCTCTAGCTCAAATTCTTCAGATTCTGTGTCTGAAGTATATGTTTCAGCAATGAGAAATTATCTTCAACCCCTGGTAGGCAGCCAAGGCAACAGCAATAACCTATCATGTTTTGGGAGTCTTCTGGACAGTCCTGACCAACAACTCAAGAAGGACTTCTCATGCTTGGGGACCTATTCCAAGGGAGTTTCTGTTGTATTCAGGCTACAACCTGCAGTCTTGCTGTGGATGCTTGGGTCACACGGGCATTACATCTGCCTAGGGCTCTATTGCACACGAGAACAATGACCTCCAGCTCAGTCTCTGGCCCCTGGTTTTCCTTCCTGCTATCCTTGCGGTGTTCTCAGACTTCCTCCAAATGATTCAGGAGGTAAAATAGTCACATCCTTGGGGCTGCAGGGTCCTGCTGTGCTTTCAACTAGGCATTCCTTATCTTCCAAGGCACTTGGGGAAAGAGGCAGATTTTTATAAGCTCTCCATTCTCTTTAGTCTGCTACTTTGTCTAACATTTCATTCGAAAATGCAGTCCTATTGTATCTCTGATCATCATTACAATGCATCAAAACCTGATAACAAATAACGCCCCATATTTCAATTTTTTTAAGTAACCAGACCTATCTAATAATCACATCTATTTGTACAGTGTTTCTTATTTTTGCCAAGCCAGTTAACAAGTGCCAACTTTAGAAGTGTTCTAAGTGTGCACAGCTTGGTAGAAGGAAATTGAAAAGCCTCTGAAGTCATATGTCTGGCACCGTAGAGACCAGTCTTTGTGAGCAAAAGAAAACACGGAAGCCACAGGAGAGAGTGAGCTTCAAGACAATAGCAATCTGTGTGTTTGCCGGTAAAGTACAATAATGGGTGGGGGGGTGCAGGGTTACCATTTCTTTCGGAGAATTTCCATTCACAAATGATTAGTAAGAATAGTAAAGTTTCTGTTTCTTCATTTTTTTATTTAAGTTGGAGAGGTATATGCCTACGGGCGTGCCAATTGAAAGGCCCAAGAATGACCAGGGGTGAACCCTGGACTCTCCGGCAGTTGTTGACGAGCGTACACAGCTTTTAAAACCAGCCCCAAGTGACTCAGAGTGATGGGCATTTGTTCAGAGGAGGATGCTGGCACAGTCTTGGAGGCTGAACAGTAATCCTGGGTGGCTCTAGGATGAGGTATTTAATCACCTCAATGCTAAGAGTCTTTCTTATTGAGTAAATACTTGGCAGCCTCAGCATCCGCTTGGAAAACAAAGAGAAAAATAAACGGCTGTAGTGAGGACCTGGTGAGGTGCTTGTTCATGCTAATCCTGACTGTCCTTTAGGGCTTCATAGGACTGCCTTTCCCCTGTCCTTTAGGGCTTCATAGGGCTGCCTGTCCCTTGTCCTTTAGGGCTTCATAGGGCCGCCTGTCCCCTGTCCTTTAGGGCTTCATAGGACCGCCTGTCCCCTGTCCTTTAGGGCTTCATAGGACCGCCTGTCCCCTGCCCCATAGCATGGCTGCAGGAGTCAACATCACATCATCTTCATGATCCGTGTGCAGAGACCCAATCATTAATTGCTAGAAAAAGCAAAAATGAGGGGCTGAGAATTGAGTCCGTGGCTTTGTGCATGCAGGCAAGAATTCTCTCTATCAAGGAGCTACAGCCCAGCCCATTCACCTCTATTTTAAATGTAGGTAAAAACAGGGGTGATAATGAAAGTGGTTGTATGCTCACAGAAACTCCTGCGTGAGTGGTAGGTTCATACTCCAGCTGTAGCTAGTCAGGTTTGTGCCTTTCTCACAGGTAGACATGCTCTTGCCTGTGGCTGTCTCTGTCTTGGAAACTCTCGGTATGGAATGAAACCTTAGTTACCTGGTCAGATGGCAGACCCTCCATGTCCAAGCAGCCATGACTTTGTAGGTGGGCCTATCTGTCCGCCAGCAGAAGTCTGGGGAAGTGGCAAGAGTTTGAAATTTGGGACATGTAAGCTTTTGGGACCCTGGAGAAAATTGTCCCTTCCTGTTACAAAGGAGAGATTACTGTTGAGCGGAAGGAAAAGCAATGATTAATAGCTGAGTTCAAAAATTAACCCAGGGCGGCTGAGACAATCTTCAAGACAGCTAGGGTATACGTTCCCTCACTCTGGGGAAGTTTGCAAAGTTTTTGCCATTTTGAACAAGTAGGGGACTGGGAGAATGGCTCAGTGGGTAGAGCGCTTCCCAGAACCCCTGGAGAGCAAACATGGGTAATCCCAGCACTCCTGCCATTAGATGGGAGGCAAAGACATGACAGTCTCTGGAAGCTCCCTAGTGTGGATTACACAGCATTTTGGCAAAAAATGAGACCCTGGCTCAAACAGTAGATGGCAAGCAACTGCAGCTGAGGTCCTCTTTCCTTCACATATATGGAGCATGGATGTAGTAATATGAGCGGCGGGTCTGTGCATCCCCGGCACCCGACCGCCCACATGGCTAGCTTATGCCCTCAAATAATTACACGGAAACTGTATTTTTTTAATCATTGTCTGGCCCATTAGTTTCAGCCTCTTATTGGCTAGCTCTTACATATTGATCTAACCCATTTCTAATATTCTGTGTAGCACCACGAGCTGGCTTACCAGGAAAGATCTTAACCTGTGTCTGTCTGGAGTGGGAGAATCATGGCGACTCCTGACTCGGCTTCTTTCTCCCAGCGTTTTGTTTTGTTTACTCCACCCACCTAAAGGGCTGGCCAATCAAATGGGCCAAGGCAGTTTCTTTATTAGCCAATGACCTTCCTCCATCACATGGATAATAAAAACCCAGAGACAGATATTGGGGTTCAACCTGAAGATCAGAAAAGCAAAGCAGCCTGCCAGTAGAGAGCTCTTACCTCTAAGAAATCCTCAGACTAAAAGAAAGTGGGCTCCTGTCTTGTCCCAATTTATATTCCTCTCTAGTGCCGAGATTAAAGGCATGTGACTCCCTAGTACTGGGATAAAAGGTGAGTCACCACCTCCTGGATCTGTTTCCGCATCGACCTAGTGTAGCCCATCGTGGCATTGAACTCACAGAGATCCATCTGCCTTGTTTCCCACATCCTGGGATTAAAGGTGTGGGACACCACTGCCTGGCCTCTAGTAGCTTAGTTTTACCTTCTGATCGTCAGGCAAGCTTTATTTATAAAACACAAATAAAATATCACTATCCATGTACACCATAGCATATGCTTATCCCAACCAAGAAACGGAGCAGATATTTTTCTGTTATATGTCTAACGAGATTGCCTAACCATGAAATTACTCATGTGAGAAATTCTCCTTTTGGCAAACATACCCAGTAGCTTGTCTCCGCATCAGCATCTTCGTTTCATTCTGAGAGACAGCAGAGAGCGGATCTTAAGGGGTCTTGCCGGCTCCCCTTTTCTCAGCTTTCTAGTGCTTGTCTCCTCTTTCTCTAAGCGTCAGCTTCCTGGGTCACAGATCCCATTATGCCTTTCCAAAAACTCAATGTTGAAGGCCGCCTTCCAGCAGGACAATAAAACGAAATGAACGTGGTGGAAATTGGGCTGGGATGAGGTTATGAAATTAGGGCCCTGTGGTGGTATTACTGCCCTTAGGAACAGACACTGGTGGCTGGAGAGATGGCTCAGCAGTTAAGAGAGCGGATTGCTCTTCCAGAAGACCAGGGCTCAATTCCCACCGCCCACATGGCAGCTCACAATGATTTGCAACCGTAGTCTTAGGGGACCCTCTTCTTACCTCTGCAGAGACTATAGGTACATAGTACACAGACACGCATGCAGTTAAAATATCCATACACAGGCCAGGCAGTGGTGGCACACGCCTTTAATCCCAGCACTCCGTGAGTTCAAGGCCAGCCTGGTCTACAAGAGCTAGTTCCAGGACAGGCACCAAAAACTACAGAGAAGCCCTGTCTTGAAAATCAAAATAAATAAATAAAAATGTGAAGCCAAGATGAAAACCTTGGCTTATGGGTATGTTAAAAAAAATACCCATACACATAAAATAAATACTTTTTGGATGTGATTGCACATGCCTGTAATTCCAGAACTTTGGAAGCAGAGGCAGGAGAATCACATGTTTTATTACAGCCTGAGCTACATATAAGACCCTGTGTCAAAGACAATGAGGAGGAAGAGATTCTGCTGAACTTATAGTCTCTCACCTCATCACAGGGACATAGAAAGAGACCATTTATAGCCAAGAAGGCTTCCGCAGAGCCCAACCATCCTGATCTAGAATGTCCCACCTTGGAAGCTATGAGAAACAATGCCCATTGCCTGAGACACCTAGTGTGTGATGCAACATCTGAGGCCCACTGTTCCCCTCCATTTCTCTCCTCTCTCTCTCTCTCTCTCTCTCTCTCTCTCTCTCTCTCTCTCTCTCTCTCTCTCTCTGAGCAAGAATACAGATATACTATCTAGTGTCACCAAGGTAAGGCATCCCATTATTGCAGTTTTGCCCCTTTATCCTTAGAAGCAGGCAGCCAAGGTATCCATCTATACACAATGCTGCGTACTCCGGTTCTCTTCAGACTGTCTAAACTTTTCACTGTATCTGCTTTAATTTATCTTAGAAAGAAAGAAAGAAAGGGTGAGGGGAGCAGGAAAGGAAAGAGAGTGAGCTAGACCCACATACCCTCTGGACTGATCCTGCACTCTGGTTTTTCATTTCACTTACCAGTTTAAAGGCAAGGTGGGGAGAAAAGTTTGACAGAGGGGTCAAAGTGGAAAGTGGTAGCGGCCAACCTAATCCAAGGGCCACTGTCTGGAGCTCTAGAGACACCTCTATGCCCCAGGATGCCAAGCTTGGCTTCTCCACCCCAGGCTGCTGCCGCTCTTCCTCACAACCTCTGCCACCCACTTCCCTGCTGCCCATTCCCAGCTCCTTCTCTCCACTATTACTGAACCTTCCTTCAGCCCGTAAGAGCCCATAGCAAACCTGTATTTCCCTGCCTCAACCTGCAGGGGACACGGAAAAATGATCCATTGAGAGTGACCAATCCTCCCTCCCAAATAACGACTGTGAGGGCTGAGCAGAGAAGCACAGTCTGCAAGTTCCACAGCCACCCGGATTTCACCTGCAGGAAATGCCTGCCCAGCAGTAATCCACAAGAATAGGAGGGTTTCACACACTCAAGCCGTGTGATCGCCACTTTTAAAGTTAGAGTCCGTGAATGAAAGAAATCTCAATATCATGCTTTTTTTTTCTGTTGCAAGATAGCCAAAATATTACTACTTTAATAATAAACAAAAGTTAATGAGACAGTTCACATTTTTCCAAGCTAAGTGTTCCCAAATTAATGACTTTCACATTGATAGCATATCTCAACTCATAATAGCGGCATTCAGTTGCTTATTGGGCATGTGTAGTTGCTGTCGTTGCCAGCACAGCTCTGGCTAGATGTAAAAGGGAGGGCCCTGGTATGTCAGCAAGTAAGAAAAGCCCCCTGCTGTGTGGACAGCTTCTCCTGGGCTGGAGGGTATATGCCTTCTACAGAGACCATGAACCAAATAATTCTTTAAACTGTAATACTTTTTAACTATTCTTTTTTAAAAATATATATACATTATTTTTATTTTTTGTTTGTGTGTGTTACCCATCTCTGTGTGCGAATCTACGTTATATGTGTGCCAGTGCCCGTGTAGGCTGGAAGACAGTGTTAGACCTTCTAGAAGCTGGAGCTGCAGGGGGTTTTGAGCCCCCCGACACATATGCAGATGAGTACTATGAGCTCTGGACCACTGAGTGTCTCTCCAGCTCTCTTTGCTGCTCTTTAACTTAAGAGAGATGAACAAGTTATCACACTCTTCGATACTAGCATTAGGTTTTCTCATAATGAGAACTAAAGTTTCCCAGATAGTCTTAAAATTTTAGCAATCTGACAATCATAATTTCTAAGATTAGAGAATGGATTGGTGTCTCCTTGTCACTTTTGTGACCCACTAGGATGCTGCACATCCTTGTGTCTTAGGTGTTCAAGTTTTCACCTGAGTCCACCTGAGACCCTTTAAGGAAGTGCCAATGGTCAATAACAGGTATGGGTTTACAGGAGTAGTAGGTGTGTGTGTGTGTGTGTGTGTGTGTGTGTGTGTGTAGTTAGTCTCACTCTATATGCTCGACTGGCCTAGAACTCATGGCACTGCTCCTGTCCTATCCCCTGAATGCTAGAAAGACAGGCATGAGTCATCATTACTCCTGGCTTGTGTAGAAAGTCTATTTATCCATGGCTGTAGTATAGCAGATGCAGTCCTTGGGCTTGTCTCCACTGGAGGATGGAGAAAACCGTGGGCTCTCAGTTATATCAACCATTCTTCACCCTTAGCTCAGAGATTCACCAAGGGCCATGACACCGGATAAACTTTGATGTCCTAGAGGATGCTCAGTTTTATTTTAAAATTCTGGCCAGCCTAAAAGAACTGAACCCCTGTGATGGATCCCATGCAAAGAGTTCCATGCCTGGGCTCAAGTTATACTCCTAGCAACTCTGAAGCTTGGCCTGGGAAGACAGTCTTTCTCTAAGACCATCTCCCCGAAAAGGAGAAATGGCAAGGTTTGTTGTTCCTGTTCAGACACATAAACATCTGATTTCAAGCACATTTTCCTTTATCTAAATCATTCCTCTTATGAATGATTCTTTGGGAAAAGGAACAAATGAAGCTTGGCGTGGCTCTTGCTGGGGTTTGTCTTTCAAGGTCGGCTTATTCCCACAGTTGTCTGAAAGTTAAATGCACATAAAGAAGTAAAATTAAGAGTTGACGAGGAGTGATTCTGGTCCCTCTCCGGAGACTTCCAAGCTCTTTCACGAGCACCCTGAATCGTTCTCCTCACGGGATCTAGACTGTTTTCAGTGTGTCTAACTGGATGACGTAACATCTGGTCTGCCTCTCAAGAACATGAGAAACGAAACACTTTCGTCTTCCCTCTCCGATTTCTGGAAATGATGATGAAAATGACTTTCCTCTTTTGTTTGTTTGTTCTTTGCTTCAGCATCCGGCTCAGTAGAAGTGCCCTATGGAGGTCTCCCGCCTGTGGAAGAAGGGGACAGAAAGATCAGCCTGATCATGGAGCTGTCCACCCAGCTTTCCCTGCAAACTGAGAAGATCACTCAGCTCGAAGAAGTGTTAGCAGAAAAGGAGCAGAAGATTGAGGCGCTGGTTGCTAAACGCAGTGACCAGCTCTCCCAAGAAGACACAAACCTTACAGAAGATTTCCAAGAACTCCCCGTTGTATGTGATGATAAGAGCGTTCCCGTGGCCTCTGATGAGGAGTTGTAGATTTCTTATATGACAATAATTAAAGTTTAGTGTCATCAAGGTGGAGTCCAAAGCCTAAATAACTGGTCAAGTTCAAGTTTACAGATTTGAGTATCACCTACAGTGTTCATGCTAGGAGAAAACCATAAAAAGGGGAAAAGTAGACCCTGAAAGTGTCCACAACTCAACAGTGGTCACATTGCCACAGGGTGGTAGAATGTTGTGTCTTTAGACACTCCTGGTTAACAGTGAGTGAAGGAAGAACACAAAACCAGGCAGCTGGCAAAAGGGCTTGGTACTGTCCTCACAGTTTGATAGAAGGATGGTATGTATCCCTTTGCGCAGTGCAGTTGGTAAATGAAAGCTGTGTTGAAGGGCCAGCTTCAAACTGGGCATGGTGAGAGGATGGGGGAGCAAAATCCTTGCCAAGAGAGTAAACAGCCATGAAGGCTATCCTTTCATATCCTCTCAGTGATTTTTACAGCAGTAGCAAGGATAGAAACCAAATAATGCTGAAGCAATTTTAAAAAATGAATCAGAGCTGTGGTCCTTTGGGAAAAGATTCTGGACAGTATCTTCCTGGGAAAAGACACAACACTGATGGTTTTCCCTAAGGAGAGCTACTAAAGATAAAAGAAAAATGCACACTTCTCTTAGGATGACCACATAGTTGTGAGCCCTGTAAGATAGCAGCATAGAACATGGCAGCCTGGCAAATGGGGGGCAACCTGCAATTAATGGACTGCACAGAATCCTGTCATGTCCCTCTCCCACCCTTCCCACTCAGATGGTCCACGTCCTACCCAAAGGACACTAACGAGAAGATTTCTGAACTTAACTCTCACAGCGAACCTCATGGCAAGCTGCAGTATTGGCGGGCTTCTGAGTGTGGCCAGATTGCTGCAAGTCAAAGCAGTTCATCCAGTTTGACAAATTCTGTCCCCAAGCACAGCGCTGGATGTCAGAAGCAGAGCAGACCTGAGAATCAGCTTTTTCAGCAATGCCTTCGTAGACACAGAGGAGTCCCCTTAAACATGGTGATTTTGTAGATGGGTGGATAAGACTGGGGTCAGGGAGCCTGTCTGCTTGCTATAAAGGAGGGCCTCACATTGGCTGAGTGGTTGTTGTAAATTCATAGCCCTGGCCTCTGGTGTTGGACCTGAAATACACACCTTAATAAGTCATAGATTTCCCTGTGAATACAATCCAAGAAGACAGTTGTAGGCAGGCTTCAAACACAGGTTTTTTACATTTACTCCCTGATTCATGGACAATTGCTCTTTGCACGCTGGGATGGGACCAGGGTTATTAAAAGAGTGCTGATCGTATGCCTTGACCACTGACAAGACAGTGTATAAGCCTGAGTGCTGCCCCGCCTTTCCCTCTTTCCCTTACCCCTTTCCTCCTTTCCTCTCCTCTCTCCTCTTTCCCTTCCTTTCTCTTTTCCTTTCTCTTTGAAGGAGCTAATGGAGTCTTGTATGGGCTATGACAACTTTGAGATTCTAGATATTCATTTAAAAAAAACACACAAAATAATTCATTTTTTAAAAAAAGTGTTCCATGGGTAATTTAGTTTTTTATGCTGAGCTATGATCCCTCTGTATTTGAACATAACCTCAGCTTCATATGTGTGTGTGTGTTTGTGTGTGTGTATCTGTGCCTGTGTTGTTTAGTGTCAGAGATGAGACTAACTCAGAACTTATTGGTCATGAGTACTGACCCCCAAAGCAGTTCAAAGCACTTTTTACCTTTTCTGAGGTGTCTATGTCAGCCCTACAGAATGGACTAAAGACATCCCTTCTCTCTAGCTAGCACCTTCTTATCATCCTATGCGACATGGTACCCTTGGTTTGACTTCACAATGTTTATTAACACCAACTAGCTATTCCAGCTATGACCCTAAAGTTCTGCTTACTGCCCCTGACACAACAGTGCTGCTGAAGGCTGGTGTCTCCTCGCTGTGAGTTTGTGAGAGAAAGCTTTAAGTCTTTACCTTCTGAAAAGAGTGGAGTATTCCTCAGACAAGCCTTCGTCTTCTCATTGTGATGTACTAATGTGCTCACCAAGGTTCCTCCTCTTTATTTTATGAGAGATTGCCTTGAGCCCTTGGGATATTAAGGGAGATAAGGAGGAAAAGAAGGGAGGAAGAGACAAAAAGGAAATCCCACCATATTCCACACAGGCTCCTGTTAACTTCTGCATCAGCTTCCTGGTGAACGCTTACACTAGCCCTCAGCAAGAAAGCAGCCGCGCAGCAGAGATAAGTAACAGGAGGTGCAGACCTGGGATTAATGGTTAACTGAGCCTGCCACCTCTACATAGCCACATGCCAGCCCTTGGAGTTTAACACCAAGAAGAGTCATGTTAGTCTGAAAAGCCATCTTTATAAGAAGCTGATCTTGACTCAGGTCTGGGTCACCTTCAGATGGGAAAGTGGAAGGGGATTTGGTCTAAGCATAAATAGACTAATCTGTGCTGGGGGACATTTTGGTAACAAGAATTCTCTCAATGCCCAGGGCTTATGGATCAGGGGAGGCATTGGCCTCTGAGCAGTTTCTAAGAGAAAAGTTCACGTTCCCGGCTGAATCCCTCAGCTCAAGGGCTAACTAACTAGCCTGACTTTTTAAGCAGTGGGAAAAATAGGCAGCAACAACAACAAACAAACAAGGAGATGGTGCCACACTAAAGGTAGAAATCTGAGACCAGCACCCAAGGGGGTCCTCTGACCCCTGCATGTATGCCACGATACGCCCATGCCCACACTCACACAGAGGATCTTAAACATTGTACAAAAATATAAAAATAAAATAAATAAAAAAAACATTGTACACACATACTCTCGAGGAATAAAATATTTAATGAATAATTGAAGCCATCTTCCAATACTCTAAAAACATTTATAGAAATATGTAGTATTAATTATACCTTTGCCCTAATCATGAGCTTTTTTTAATCCAGAAAGTTAAATTGAATAAGGAGATATATAGTCAATTTAAGTAAATGTTGGCATTAACAATCCTTTCATTTCATTATTATAGTCAAATGCTCCCAGATACAATCATAGCAAGATGAAATTGCTTTAAAGTAACAGACTTTTAAAATGAGCAGAAATCAAATCATTGGCCCAAAAATACAAATGAGGATTCATTTCAATAACTGCAAAGAAACTTTAATTTGAAACAGTCTATTGTGAATGCATTTCTGGGAAAGAATGAATCCGACCAAATTTTAATTATCTGCTACACTGTGCTTTTTTCTCCAAATCTAATTCTTTTCTTCTACATTATGATAATGTAAAGAATTTTTACTTTAGCAAAACGAATAAAGAAATGTTGACAAATTCTGTAAGCCTAAGACAAAATAATACTTACTTGATGATTAACAGTGTAAGGACAGCTGGGCAGTGGGTGGAGCATCCCAGTATTGGGGAGACAGAAGCAGGCAGATCTCTATGCGTTCAAGGCCAGCTTGGTCTACACATTGAGTTTCCGCATGGCCAGAGCTATTACACAGTGAAACCCTGTCTCAAAAAGACAAACCAAAAGAACAACCAAGTTCAAGGATACATGGGTGAAACCATCCAAAATACTTTGTTTATGCGGGGAACAGATGAGGTCCCGAGTCACTGTGTATTATTGACACAAGCACTACTATGTTAAGGATCCAGTGCCTTGGATCCATGAGATTGGCAAGGCCTTCCCCAGGTCAGGCTCTGAAGAACAGCAAGGCCTTAACCTGGTCCCTGGTCCTAGCAGTGCCTGGAAAATATCAAGGAAACGTCGTCCTTCAGCTTGACTGTAACCTGAGACTGCTCCCCTAGAGAGACCCTACTGAGATGGGCTAGCCTGCCTCCTACCTCAGCTGTGAACAGTGAGCCCAGAGATTCGATTCCAGCTGCTGGTGCTTATTCATTAGCGCACACGACCCGCCCAACCCCAGCATCTTTCCTCATTCCCCATCATCCCAGAAAGGTCAACCTCAGAGCCATGCAGGTCCAAGAAATGTTATTGTTTTATTTTTATTCCATGTTTATAGGTGTTTTGCCTGCATGTATGCCTATGTACCACATGTGTGCCTACTGCCCACAGAGGCCAGGAGAGGGCATCAGATCTCTTGGAACTAGAGTTACCGACAGATGTGAACCACACTGTAGGAGCTGGGAATTAAACTCGGGTCCTCTGGAAGAGCAGCCAGTGCTCTTAACCACTGAATCATTCTCCAGTGAACTCCACCAAGTAGTTAAAAAATTTAAAGATGCATTTTTCACCTTTAATTATATGTAGGTGTGGGTGGTCAGTGTGTGGGTATGTGTACGTGAAGGTGTCTCAGGGTCCAAAAGAGGCATGCATATACCTCAGTCATAGGCCAAAAGCTCAAGACACTGGCATTTATGGCGGTACCAGTACCAGTTTACAACACACTATACAACCGTATTTCATCAGGGGCGACATAACCATTTACATACAGGGACAGGTAGGGAAGAGAGCTATCTTAAGCAGGCAAGGCTGAAACAATAGGGGGTGGTGGCACCCTGTGTAAACTGTAGAGTGCACCATGCACTCTTCATACAAATATTTATTTTAGAACAAAACAGAAGCTCAATGAATAAACGGAAACCAATCCTTCACTTCCCCCTTCCCTCCCTTCCTCCCTCCTTCCTTCTTTTCTCTCCCACTTCCTCCTTTCCACTCTCCTTTCCTGCATTAGGATCCACTGAGCCTAGGGCCTTCATGCCCCATACGACTCACCACCTAGCTCACTCTGCACCTCCCAAACATGGTCATCACTGAACCAAACAAGTTGGTCAATCACCTGAATGGGAGAAGCTTTTCATCTTTATGCCATTGTCATGGAACAAGTTTGATAAGGAAGGCTCCCATGGAAAATCCTTTTCCTTTTGTTGTATGATAAGGCATCTCTTGGGTATATTCCCACGAGTGGTTTGTAATAGCCAGAACCTGGAAACAACCTAGATGCCCTTCAATGGAAGAATGGATGAAGAAAGAAATCTTTAATAAATAAGTACATATTAGAGTACTACTCAGCAGTAAAAAACAATGACTTCTTGAATTTTGCATGCAAATGGATAGAAACAGAAAACACTATCCTGAGTGAGGTAAGCCAGACCCAAAAAGAGGAACATGGGATGTACTCACTCATATTTGGTTTCTAGCCATAAATAAAGAACATTGAGCCTATAATTCGTGATCCTAGAGAAGCTAAATAAGAAGGTGAACCCAAAGAAAAACATATAGGCATCCTCCTGAATATTAAACTTCATCAGGCGATGAAAGGAGAGAGACCCACATTGGAGCACTGGACTGAAATCTCAAGGTCCAAATCAGGAGCAGAAGGAGAGAGAGCACGAGCAAGGTACTCAGGACTGCGAGGGGTGCACCCACACACTGAGACATTGGGGATGTTCTATCGGGAACTCACCAAGGCCAGCTGGCCTGGGTCTGAAAAAGCATGGGATAAAACCGGACTCGCTGAACATAGTGGACAATGAGGACTACTGAGAACTCAAGAACAATGGCAATGGGTTTTTGATCCTACTGCACGTATTGGCTTTTGTGGGAGCCTAGGCAGTTTGGATGCTCACCTTACTAGACCGGGATGGAGGTGGGTGGTCCTTGGACTTCTCACAGGGCAGGGAACCCTGATTGCTCTTTGGGCTGATGAGGGAGGGTGACTTGATTGGGGGAGGGGGAGGGAAATGGGAGGTGGTGGTGGGGAGGAGGCAGAAATCTTTAATAGATAAATTAATTAATTAAAAAAATAAAAAAACAAAAACCTAAATAAATAAATAAATAAATAATTCATGATGAAAAAAAAAAAAAAAGAAAATCCTTTTCCTGAAGGTGGAATAGAGATTGATTTGAGAAAGAAGAGAGACAAGGAAGATCTTTGGGCTAGAGCTGCATGGTGGTAGGGGCATGAGGAGCGTGAGGGATGCAAGGTGCCATTGCCCGGGGTTGGACATCTTGGTCCTGACATTTTGGAGTAAGAAACTTGGGATTCATTCTCTAACTGGATCTGTCTTTGTAAGAATAAAATAAAGCAATTCGATTTGAAAATATTTCTATTAATTGTAAAGTGCTCTGAAAATATCAATTACATTTTCATAATCAGTTGATTCTTTTCAGTGCAGGTCCCTAACAAGGTCATGAGCTTCCGCTGCTGTTGCTTTTTTTTCCCAGCAGCAACTAAGCCTTGAGGTGTCCCTTTTAGAAAGTATATGATAAGAATAAGGCTGAGGTGGCATCGACATTTGGATTAGAACTGTAACTTGCTACCCAGGCCTCACAGAGCAAATAGCCAAAAGTAGACTGTTCTTTCCTCACTCAGTTGCCATCATTGTTGAGATAGCTTCATTCCATGGAAAAAAGCTGGCGCCAGATAGCAAGCCCATAGTCCAATGGTGGGGAGGTTGAGACAATGGAATCATAAATCGGAGTCTAGCCTGAGCTACATAGCAACTCTCTCTATATATAAAAATGTTACCAGAACACTTGTTATGTGGTTTTCCATTCAAGAATAGGACTTGGAATTATTGGATTTGAATGTTAAGGGTCACTCTTTGCTAAATAAACAAACAAACACCAACCAAACGAAAACCAGATGCAAATGTTCTAGATGGAAATGGCCAGACAACTCAGGCCCTCCCACCAAAGGCTCAGGCTGCTAAATGTGTGTTGAGTATCCAGCTTCGGAAATGTGGTCCCTGGGAATCTGAAAACAAGCACAGTTTTTGTTTTGTTTTGTTTCGTTTTACCATAAAACCATCATTTCATTAGGTGTGGGAAACCTTGTAACTAGTCCTATTTCCTGCTGGGACCTCTGTCCCAGCACGCACATCCTTTTATTTTAGAAAGATCATTTCCTACTTGAACTGGATTCTCCCATGTCTGGGAAATCTTAAAAAGTTTTGCTGTAAGAACTATTTATCCTTTATAGTTTTGACTGGTTCCCCCTCCCTCTCTCCCTTTCCGGTAGAGTTTGAACTCAAGGACTCATACATGCCAAGCACACACTCTCATTACTGAGCTGGGTTTCGGTTCTTTTTCCACATCCCACATCAGCATGCTCAGACCTTTTGAATCTTAATTATTGGTTTTCCAAGTCTTTGAAAAAACAATTTAAGGACCCAAGAGCTGGTTCAGAGTTTAATAACACACACTGCTCTTCCAGAGGACCCCAGCTCCATTCCTAGCACTCACATCAGGAAGAAACCTCCCTTAGCTACCAGACTTCTGTTCTCAGTTACACAATGATAATCAAGGGGCAATCTATGAAGACTGTGGCCTAGCTCTAGCTCTGTCTACCTTCAACCTGGATGAAAATGGAAGAGGTATGGTTTCTTCATTAAGTGTATCAGGAGGCAAAGGAACACATCTTGCCCCACTTGTTCTGATGACTGTGAGTCAATGTATTTCCCAATAAAAACAAGAAAATTGACAAACTACAGCCATGGGCCAAACCCGGGTGCTACCAGACTGTGCAAGGCCTGAAGGTTTTGAATGTTTTCTGTACGTTTTAAATAATCTTACTCTAAAGAGAACAGTTTTGTGACACAAAGTTACATGAAATTCAACACTTACTGTCTATGAATCATGAATTAGAATACAGCCATTCTCATTTGATTAGACAATAAGCAAATCTAAATTACTAGCTACTTGGCAGAAAAGACTTGCTGACCCCTGACTTAGAACAATGAAATGAATTGCTCAGTTAAATGGACAGTGTGTTCAGAAGCAAGCCTGAGACTTACCTTCTTATTACAGGATGGGTGTACCGTATATTCAGAATACACACTTTTCTATAATAACTTATTCTCAACAAACATCATAAGAAAAATGTATGTTAACCAGATGTCCCAAATCTCACTGACCTTTGGATAAAATAAGTCAATAAGTATTAATAAAGAAGCTTAACCATCTTTTACTATTCTGTATCAAAAACCTTTCCTCTCAGATTATTGATACACTCTTCTCTCCATACATTTTCCATTCTGTTCTCACATTTGGAGGTTGCCTACCTTGGCTTCCTATTCTCAGGACTCTGTGGCCAATGGAAATGGGAAGCTAATCCAGAGACTCCACTCTAAGTCCTTATTCCAAAGCCCAAGTCAACTGGAGAAAAGAAGGATGGAGAACATGGCTCTGAGAGGAACATTAGGAGACAGGTGCATTTCCTCTAACCATTCCTGCACCTTGTCATGGCTATAGGAGGTGGAAACAGCTGAAAGGATCCGGTTCCATGGGACACTATCCAGGATAGATTCTGAGATCCTAGACATAGCCCCTGCTTAAGTCCTATGCCCTGGTGTGACTTGGATATGGCCAGCAGCAGATCTTGCAGGACCACAAAGCCTGGGAGGACCGGGACTGAGTATCATCACACGACAAAGAAGAGGTTCGATACCAAGAACCCTGGTATAAGGCCAGGCAGCGGAAAGACCCTGGATGACTGGTTGAAGTTCTTTCCTCCATGGTAGGATTAAACTTAAGTTTAAGAACAAAGCGAGGCTGTCCAGTTTCAACAATCTTCTTCAGCAAAGTGCTGGAAGTCACAGGTAGTGCAATGAGCCAGCCAGAGGAAGTAAAGCACAAAGATTAAAGAGGAAGAAACAAAACTCTCCCCAGCTGACACTTTGCCAAAAACCTCCCTGGGAGTGCTGAATGAATTCAGCAAGTTCTCAGAATCTAAGATAAAAAGCAAGGCAAAACTGGATTGCATAGGGAAGCAATGCAGCTGTGATGAAGAAAAGGCATAGTATCATTACAATCGTGTTATAATGAGACATTCTCGGGTGCGAATCTACCAAAACATATGCCGGACCTTAATGCTGAAAATTCACCCTTGCAAATAGAAAAGGAAATATTTTACAAGGGGAGTTATGTACTGTGTGTGGGGGTCAGGAGATTCAACATGAAGAAGCTATTAATTCTCCCAAACTATTGTACAGGGTCAGCATTATTCTGATCAAATTCCAGCAAAATGGCTACGATATATTTAAATCGCCACCCTAAATTGATGTGTAAAAGAATATTAGCTAGAATACAAGAGAACTTGGAAATATTTCAATTGAAAATAGTCAAGTAATTTCCAAAATAAGTGGTGGCCACCAAATTACAGATTCGCAAAAAGAAAAAGACCAAATGAATGCAAAAATAACCCTCTCAGAGTTACTCATATTACATTTAATCTGAAAAGAAATAGATACAAAAAGAAATTCTTGAGCGAAGACAAAAACTAAGGCACCTTTGTCTTTAGAAGAACAAGACACAAATTACATTGTATTTCTCATCAGAAACAATTCAGTGAAACCAGAAAGAGAAATCCTTACAGGGCTGAATTAAAAGGGAATGACCAATCTAGAATTCTCTCTCGGCAAAGCCAGTCTTCAAATGTGAATGAGGAAAAACAACTTGTAAGCTGGGCAGTGTCGCATGGTAGTTATTGCCTGTAATGCCAGAACTTGGATGACACAGGGAGGAGGGTGAAGAGTTCAAGGCCAGTCTTTTCTACATAGTAACTTCAAGGTCAGCCTTGGCTACGTGGTGACTCCAAGCTCAGTCTTAGCTACATAACATCCTGTCTCAAGAAAAAAGAAGTCCCCCCCCCCCCGCCAGAAAAGTGGAACTGCAGATATAGGACAGATTAGTGACTGTGGAGTGTGAGGTGCTACAGAAGATACAGGGTGTGGCTATAAACAGCGTGAAGTCCCTTGTGTTGGAGCCTTCTGCACCCTGGCTGTATCCTGGTTGCAGCATTAGGTTGTACTTTTCTAATCTGTTATCACTAGAGAAAACTTAAAGAACAGTAGGATCTCACAACTGCAATATTGAAATGCTATGGTGTGTCTTAGAACTAAAGAGACGTGAGTCGACAAAAACTCAACTTCTTTCACTTATCATCCTCTTCCTCCTCCCTTTTTCCTCTTTCTCCTCCCCTCTCCTCTTCTTCCTTCTCATTCTCCTGCTATTTTCCTCCTCCTTTTCTTCTTCCTCCTCATCTTCTCTCCTTCCCTCACCACCTTCCCACCAAAGGGAACTATTTCTTTCTATCCTTATTCTGCAGTTGATGATGCTATTGTGTTTGACAGAATAAGCAGATAGTCATGGGCAGCGGGTCCCCACTGCCTGGTGTCAGGTTCACACCAGCCTACTCCTCCAGGTATGAGTTACCCAGCCTGATACTGAGCAGAGACCAAACACAATGCTTCCCCGCCCCCTGGCTCCAGTAGAGAATCCAAATCTTGGCCTTGCCTTCTAACATACATTTATTAATAGGTAGCCCTAACGCTCTCTCCAGGATACAATCCCTCCCTCTTGCTTGGTCTGTATATCTCAGTGACTTGCCTCCGCTCACGTTAGTGACTTGTTCTAGTGGCTGAGAGAACCTGCATGGCTTTGCACACAAACTCACGTGCTTGTGAAACTGAGGATGCTCTCTTCGGCTCTCTGTTGTTTGGCTCTACTGGGTCTCTGTTCTCCTCTGTATCTGGAGGCTTACACATCAGAGTGGTTGGAGAAAGAGGCCATTCTTCCCCTGAAGACTTCTGTCCTGTGCCTCAACCCCCACCCCTTGTGAATTTCACCCTTTTTTCCACGCGGCTTCTACAGGAATGTTCCCAACCGAACTTCAGGTTCTATCTCTACTATCTTGTGATTCTGGTTCTACAGAAGCCATTGTTCACTCAGGGAAATACACAACTCTTACACCTAAGTCACCCTGGCGAAGGGGCATCTGTACTGCGGGTATCAGTATATGAAGGGTGTGCTAGGCCTTTTATGAAGTTTCCTGTGTCTTATGAAGGATGTTACAGTGACATCCTTCCTTCCGCCAACACACACTGTTGTAATCTGATGGCCTGGTCTGTCACCTGGGTACTGATCCTTTAAGAGACAAGCCCCGCCCACTCCGCACCCCCCCACCCCCCACCCCCGCCCCAAGCACCAAGGCTAGCAGATCTCCTGCCTCCTCTCTAGCCTGCTCCTGCACTCTCTGTCTGGAGAGGAAGCTTCCACCTTTCTCACTAATCCCTCCTCCCCTTCCCCTCTCTCCTCCCCATCCCTTCCTTCTCCATAATCCACTAAATAAACTGTATACCCCAGTTCTCTCTGCAATGTGTATCTATCTGTCTGTCTCCCACCAAGGCCTCGGGTGACCCGTGCTGCCCCTCATGGGGACAGTCTTGGGTCAAACACTCTTTATAAATGATAACACATCCTGCTTTAGCCATGCAGGGCTTCCCCTGACCATGCTGCCTACAGCTTGAATTCCACATTAGCACAAATCTGCTTGTCCCTAAGATGCAAGAATTCCTTTGAAGCCAGAGGTGGCAGCCTGCCTATACCTGTAATCCACTGCCAGCGACAATGAGACTGACCAAAAGTAAGGCACACGGCAGAAGACCCCGCTCTTACCTGTCTACCGAAGCAAAGAATAAAGAGGTAAAAAGAAACACTCTTTCAAATAATAGGCACAATGTAAGTTATGGGGAAAACTGAGCACAACAATCACCAGGCAGCTCTGAGTATGATACCGTTGTCTGGCTTCCAGGTTTGTTGTGTTGTGCTATGGCAGTGGAGCTTAGAACCAGGTACCTAAGCTTACCAGGTAAGAACCAGTCACCAGGCTGTTTCCCAAGCCCATAGGTCAGTGTAGGCAGATGTTGCCTGTTCCCAGATAACTGGCAGCCGCTTTTCAAATAACTGATTTGGAGACTTAATATAGATTATAGATACTCAGTGTTTAGCTCAGGCTTGTTACTACCTAACTCTTACATTAACCTATATTTCTCATCCATGCTTTGCCATGTGACTTGGCCCCTTTTCTCAGTCCGCCATGCCCATCTTGCTCGACTCTCTCACTCCACCCTTCTTCACCCCAGGTGTCCTCAATTTGATTGTCTGCTAACTTTATCCTGCCTTGCTATAAGCCAATCAGCTTCTTTATTAACCAATGAGAGTCATACATTTTCACAGTGTGCAGGAGGATCCGCCCACAGCAGTTCAGCGCACTTCAAAAGCCTCGTCAAGGCCCGAGAGTGTAGTACACCGAAGGGGTGCTTGCCCAGCTGCCAGGTACTGTAGGTTGTAGCCCTGTGTTGATACCCAGGGCTGCCACCACTGCTACAGAAAAGCATCTTTACTGGTTTGTATTTTACAGCGATATCCTCTAGTACTAACTAAATTCTGAGCGCTACGACACTGACTTGCCAGGCAAGATGCCCCCTAGAGCCCAACTATGCCACAGTGGCATGGCAGGAATTCTGGTAACTGACCCCTTTCTAATTGGGAACTTAAGTCAAAAGCTCACAGTTCTGGAGGTCACAGACTTTGGGTGGGGGTGGGACCTTACTGGAGGTTTTTTGTTTTTTTTTTTTTGCTTGTTTATTTTGTTTTTGGTTTGGTTTTTGCTAAATGGACACACTGTCAAACTGTTTTCTAAGTATTTAATTTGATACCCATGGACTCATGGACTCAGTCTTAAGCAGGGAACCTGACTCCTGCTGCGGACCACAGGTAATGCAGGCTCATAACTGATCAAAGGGCTAAGAGGGAAACTGATGGCTACACAAGCCTACAGGAAACTTCTGTGTCACCGCCCCTCCCCCACCACAAGAGCTCAGAGCACAGCACAGAAAAGAGAACAGAAAGAAAGAACTGAGGCATGGAGAGGAAGTGGGGAGTGCTCTCTGCTGAGCGTGGCATGGCCGCCACGCTGGGGACCTCACTGCAGTTGTGTGTACCTGCACACAAGCCAGCCAACAGGATCTGGGAACATTCCAGCAGGCAGCAGTAACTGGACCCAATCTGCTACCAACAGGACATGAAGGTGGGAGAGCCCTGGATAGGGAGGTTGGGGAGCTGCCTGGATATGGTCAAAATACACCGTATACGTGTATGAAATTGCCAAAGTATAAATAAAAGATACTCTGTTTAAAAAAAAAAATACTCAGGAGTGCTTTCACGTTTCTTAAGGAAAAAAAAAAGAAGGAAGGAAACCCATTTTAGAAAGAAAGAAGCAGAAGAGTGAATTCAGAGACCTGGACCATTTCTAGCCCTTCATCTCAGTTTTATCTGCACAGCAAATCTTTCCGTTTCCCCTCCACTGTGCTGTCTGTCATCCCACTTCCTAATGTCACTGCCAGCCCAGAATCCAATTCCTTGAGGCTCCTTTTGTACAGTCCCCTAGTATAAACACAAAGGTCCTTTTCAGCCATACAGGTCATCTACTCGATTGGCTCTAGCCAGCTGCCTCCTAAGTCACCTCACATCCTGGTGCACAGGGTACTATAGATAATTAACATCGTGAATTCCCTATAAAAAAAATCCAAGCCAAGGTACCCTTGGTCGAAGATTTCCAGCACAAGAAAACCCTTTGTGTGAACAGGAAGCTGGTTTGCGTACTCACTGTTAACTAGACAAACAAGCCCTAAGTGAATTGCATTTGTCATCTTGGCAGCTCTGTGCATATAAAGAGGCTTAACTGGGAGATTAAGACAAATTCTATCTGAAAATATTGCACTGTAAAACCATACACCTGCCGGAGTTCAAAGCGGAGTGGTTCTATTACAGGTTGTGCAAGCAGCAGGAAAATTTTACACGGTCCCAAGCCTGGAAATCTAAGGCAAAGCCCCCACCCCCAGGCCAAGGCTGTTTGAGCCAAGGTTGATTGAGCTCTCGAAATAAGACTGAAAGCTAACACTTGTCTGCTGCATGAAGGAAGTCCAGCTAGACTTGTGGGGGCCCGAGCTGGGGACCCCTAGGGAAACTGCTGAAGTACTAGGGGGGAGGGGAGCCAATGACCTCCCAAAAGCAAGGAGAGAATGAAGCCTTGACGGAATTTTTCCAATGCCAGCAATAATGAGCACACACGCACACGCATGCATGTACACACATACACACATGCATGTACACACACACACACACACAGCTCCCTAACCTAGAAGCTGCTTACCCTTTACAACCTGTCAAAGATTTTGAGCTGAAAGAAACAGAAACAAAGCAGAGCTCCAGGAGAACCAACAACGGGCATTGAGCCTTTGCCCACACTGAAGCTCTCTGGAACTCAGCCCCACACCAGTAACATTAGGGTAACCCAGGTGTGCAGTGGGAGTCAGAGAGCTGCCCATCCAGCTCCTTGTTAAGCAAATGATGGGTGTTTTTATTACTACCTGCAATTTTCAAATGAATGACCTAATGCGCACAGGAAGAATAGACCACCTCTTCGAGGGTGGTTGGATTTATTTTTCTAACCCAAAGCAGGAAATGCTCTGACTGGGCTCCGACCCTCTCCTGAAGCTGCTCTGGGCACCCTGCCAAGGCTGGCTCACCAGGCTGGGTTCTTCTGTTTTCATCTAGTCCAATCCCTTTCCCTTAGGCTTTCTCTTTTGCTAGCATCTTTCTGTGATATACCTCCCGGCAGGGTAAGTGACATTGGCAACCTGCGTGCCTTGGCTTCCTGCTTGAAAAAGAGAAAATCAGCTCTGGCCAAGGTAAAAGTCATGGGTTGCCTTTAAGGTGTAGAATTTTATGGAAATTCATACAAACAGACTAGACTGTACATTCTTGGGATCCCGGAATTCTCTTTCTCCCTCTCTCCATCCTTCTCTCTCTCTCCCTTCCTCCCCTTCCTTCTCTTTCTCCCTTCCTTTACTGCTCTCTCTCCCTCCCTCTCTCTCCTTCTCCCCCAGGCTGTCTCCTGATGTACAATGTAGCCCAGGCTGCCTTTAAGCTACAAATAGTCCTTCTGCCTCAGTCTCCCAGATGTTAGGATTGCAAATTTGAGGCACTACAATCTGGCTTGGTGTTTTTGTTTTCTTTTGTTTCATTGATTTAAAAAAAAAAAGTTTTGGGAACTTTGGGAACTTGTACTGTGTCTATGAATCCTTTATGTGCAAACAGTTGGGCTAATTGTGGGCTCCATGCCAGAGAGCTTCCGCCCCCCTAGGTGTTCATAGAGTGCCAGGAGCAGCCTTCAATTTCCAGCCACTAATAAACAAGGTAATCACTCTCCTGGTGGATTGGGCTATGTTTCTTTCACTGAAATAATTATGTCTTCATTATTGGCTTTCCAAAAAACAAAACAAAAACACTGTGTTTCTCAAAGTCCCAACATTCAAACCTCTTAGCGGTTTCTCATCAGTTTTAACCCAGGTTTCAACCCAGCCAAACTCAGAAGCACGTCCATTCATTATGCTGTTTGTCTCTCACCCCAGCTTCCCTGCCCCGTTCTCTTCCTATGTCTCCCCTGATTCTGGGTACCTAATACACTGATTTTATAAGCTCATTTAGAATCTCCTGAATATAAAAATTGTTGCAGTTCAGCTTGGCGGTGGCATTGGGCAAGGCACATGGGATGTCATCTGTTGGGGTTTTAGCTCCCTTCGCCACGTAAGAAACGTCAGCACGTAAGCCACCAAATGGGAAGCACCCTGCGCACCACGGAGGCTCTTCCTCATTTCCTGCTGTCTGAGCAGACAGCTAAGCACGCATGCTCAAATCCAGAGTGTGTGGCCTCCTGTCTCTTGCCTTTCTAAGCCTTGCCTTCAGGTTTACTGCCAAACGAACACAACTTTAACTGGCCTTCCTGGGTTTTCCCTTAGAGTCGGAGGTCATTTCCACCTAAGCTGAAAAAGACAAAGCATTTTCAAGGCACTAACCAAGAACTGATGCTGCTTCTGGACCCTCCCTTTGTAAGATTTCCTATTTCCGGCTTCAGCCGGTGAGATCAGGGATGCACTGTGTGGGACAGTTTGTTGCTGGTCCACCTTCCAGCAGTGCTCACACACTTAACAAGTGTGAAAAAGTGGATTTTTTTAAATATGAAAAGTATGCCTGGATCAAAGTATGTTATTCAACAAAGCACTTTTTCTCAAGTAGGACTAGTTTCTTGAACATTACATTCCCCTACCAAGGCTGCCCAGTAATGAACCCAGAGAGGCCTGACCTTCCAAGTGGAAGCAAGGCTATGTTGTCTTGTCTGGGACACTGATCAGGTGTTTCCTGAATGCCATGTGTCAAAGGCTATTTTAATTCTGGCCCAGAGGGGTCTTTTGTTGCTAGAGCAAAGGACCATAGATCAAAATCCCAGATAGGGAGTGATTTAGAAAACACTCCAAGTTAAAATCCCACGTAACAGCAGTCATGTCAAATGGTCATGATGAGGATTAAATTAGATCAGATGTATGCTACACACTTGGCGTAGCATTCAGCCAGCACTTAGGAAATATTAATCATTGCTATTTTTACGAGGATGTAAAATCACATTTTTAGAATTATACAGTCTGTAAGTCAGCTAAAAATATCCATCTGTGCTCACAATTATGAGCTGGTGGCTAGTGTCATTCTGGAGCAACCACCTTGGTAGAGATGTTGGAAGCAAGGGATAACTCAGAGACAGGATGCCTGAGTTTTCAAAGTGGTGTCCTTCAACAGGAGCCTTCAAAAGGGGAAGGAAGACTAGGAGAGGGCAGGGGCCGTGGGTTCAGACAGATCTACTAAGTCCTTCTCCCTTGCCTGGACCTAGAGGGAGAACTGAATTTAAATAGTAGCAAGTAGCTGTTGGCTTTTGAGTTAGGAGAACCAGCCTTTTCTTCTCCTCATCCATACTAATTTGCTACAGACTGCACCCCTTCCCTGCTCATGAACTAGAGTCGTAACCTCTAGGGTCAGATAGTCCCCCCTTGAGCTGCAGCAATAACCCCCCCACACACACAAATAGAAAGCTTACTAGTCATCTCAGGATTCTATAACAAAGTACGTGGAGCATATGGCTTATAGGATAGAAATCACTTTCTCATTCTGGATGATGGATTTCTAGGCCAGCAAGGGTGAAGGCCCATTGCCTGGCTTATTGGCTTATAGGGAAATGTCTCTTCACTGTCCTCACCAGCTGAACATGAAATATAAAAAAGAAAAAACCAAAAACCCAAATCCTCTCCTTCGTCTCTTTCCCCTTTCTTTCTCTACCCCCTCTCCCTTTTCTTAAAAGGTTACAACCCCATTGGCTTAGAGCCTAATTCATGACCTCATTTAACCTTGATTACCCCCTAAAGGCCCTGTATCCAGATGCAGTTATGCATAAGGTGGAAGTTTCTACATATGAATTTTGGAGAGATAATATTGTTCATATCTGTGACCAGTAAGCAGCCAGTACTCACGGCCACTGAGGGACAAGTCCAGATGCCAAGTGTGGTAGATTGGTGTGACCATGATATCCAAGGCTTTCTTCTTTGTACCTGTTGCTCTTTCAGTATGACTTTGCAAACTCTCCCTCCATCCTTTGTATCTGAACTGACATTAACTATTTGGGCCAACAAAATACATAATACACAATTTAATCTCTGAGTTAAAGAGGCCTTCGGAGCTTCCATGTATTGTAATAGAAAGCCTAGTGCCATCCCACAAGTATGCCTGAGTTGGCCTGTAGGGGGAAAGGCCCAGCCAACAGTCAACCAGCCAAGCACCAGACACACGAACAGAGTAATCGGCTCCTTAGCATAAATGAGTCCAGCTGAGATCAGTTAAGCCTGACCCACTGTCTGTCTGGTGGAACTGGAAGCAAAAGCCACTAAGCTGAGTGGAGCGATGCTTGTTAAACAGAATAGATCATGGAACCATCCAATAAAGAGAGTCGACAAAAAATAGGGAGAATTTTAGGGCTGAAGAGCTAGTTCTTCTCTAGTTTTAAATTTGTATAACTTGGCAAATAACCTGCCTGAAGCGTGTTCCTCATGTGCCAAAGATTATATTTTAAGCCACAAAGGAAACGACCAAAGAGCTTAAGTGAAAGTCAGACGGTAAAGTCTGAGTTAAAGGAAAAGGAAGGAAAAAAGGTTACATAAACTTGAGTATCTTTACAGGACTGAATCTGAGAAGCCAGTGTCCTTGTCTAAAAATCCCATGTTTCCCAAGTTAAGTCTGTATGGGTTTTAAGAAATATGTTCAAACTTGAAGCCTGTGATCAGGTCTTTCAAGAGGTGAAATAAAGGTGGCCCCCAAGTTCTTGGTCCTACAGTGAGAGATACCTAACATGGGTATTAGTTAGACTCAGAGTAATCATGAGGCAAGAAACAGCACTGTGTGACACATCTCACATGTGACTTGATATTGGCTCTACATTCTTCAACCAAAAGCATAACAAGAAGAAAAAAACCTGGTAACTTATAAAGTCCTAAGCCATTGTTTGGATTTCTAGGTCACTTTGGCAAGTTGAATTTACGTTCTGGGGAAGGGGTAACTTTGAAATATCAGAAAATCTTATATACTATAAGTGGATAAATCTCAGCAAAGTGGTCAATTTGAAATTGATATCGCCAATCAAACGTCTAGCCTCTGGAGGTTATGTAATAGTTCAGATACAATTTGAAAGTAAAACCTAGGAGAGATGAGGAAGTCACAATTGATACCAAAGCAATGGAAGGTCAAATAGACCTTGCTTTCTCGATGACCCCAGGATAATCCAAACAGCGGAAGCAGTGGGAACCAGGGGGCAGGAACAGGATGGAGATGGGGGTGAGGTGATGAATTGGAGGATGTCAATCAAAACATTTACATCAGTGCCCTCCCACGGCTCTGTGGTCATGAAGGGAGCGGTTAGTTCTTATAGCTACAGACTCCTGGTCCGTGTCCAGGTTGAAGGCATGAGGACAGTTCTCTAAGTGGGAGTTGGAATATGGGAAAATGAATAGCTGAAGCTGGAAAAAGCACAACATTCTTAGAGAAGCTTGTGGACGCTAAGGAGGACGAGGATTCTTGGCACTGTGCTCCCTCACCCATTCCCCACACATGCTGTGGGGAGTTCTGTGATGAGAACCTGCTATGACATTACAGGAATATCTACATGCATTTGCACTAGGATCTCTCTACATCTGTAGCTCAGAACAGACAAGCAGAATTGTAACACTGAGGAAAGTCACCCGTAAAGAGGTAACCAAATAATAGTAGCCACAGTTAAATTCTCAACTCAATAAATCAAATTAGGAAAAAAGACAGAATCATAGCAAATAAAAATGCAGAATAATATGAGTAATTAAAATAAAAGCCTCCACAACAAAGGGCTTCTTTAAATCGCTTTGAAAGGATTCTGTGATGTAAGCTCAGTAGTAAATTTGGTGGCAGAGATCTCTGCAGTAAAAAGTTTGATCTATTGATGGCCCTGGAACAAAACAGCAAAATAAGCAGAGCTGAGGAGTCAAGAAGGGAAGAGGTGGCTTCTCTAACCATAAAGTCGAGAAGAATTCAGCTAGAAGATGTGAGGGAAATTTTCAAGAGTATGAGGAAGAGCCTGAAGGATAAATATTAATTTAGTAAGAGTTCCAAAAAAAGCAGAAGACATTATAGAAGAAATAATAAACACAGTAAGAGATTAAAATGTTCTTATCAGATCTTCAGATGAAAATCTCACATTAAAAACAAAGACAAAGTCCTTGAGCTTCATCTTGAGGAATTTCAGGACCCAAGTATTGAACTTTCCAAAAACACTTGCGGGGGACCAAGAGTGTACCAGTAGGAAACAATCAGATTAACATTGACTTCTTAGCTGCAAAAATTGTTGCTAGACAACAAAGACACAGCATTGTTACTGCTCTGGGGAGCAGTCATTTGGGGTCTAGACTTATAAACCCCAGCAAGATCTCACTACCAGATAAGAACATGCGCCCACCTTTGGTAGAATGTGTACATTATATCAAATTACATTCTTCCTCAGAAAATGTACCATTAAAATTTCTCTAAAAGCATATAACCTCCCAGTTAATGTGCTTCATTTATGAGTAATAAACCTAGTAATACCTAAGTATAAATTCTTAAGTTCTGTGGAATGGTTAGAAAAACTGACCACACATTATGATAGACATTCTCAATAAGTTTTAAAGTACAGAGATTATTACAGCTAGATTTTCTCACTCTAATGCATAATTCATTAATGACATAAAAGAACAAAGCATTAGTCCGCTCTCTGTCAAATTTTCTCAAATGTCTCTACAATAAATCCTGTACGAAATCAAAGGCAAATTCAAAATAGAATTGAATTAAAACTGAATGTGTTTAAAGTAGAAGAAGACCTGCAGAATGTGGTCAAGATAGGACGTGCATGGAAATCCAGGAGTAATACACTTGTAAGAGAATATCAAAGTTTAAAATAAATTAACTAAGTACTTGAATTAGGAAGCTTAATAAATGAAAATGAAATCAAAGAACTTGGAAATCAAAGAAGATAATGGTAAAATACATAAATGCAGGGAAAGATTTGAACAGTATGAGAAGCCAATGTGTTTTCTTTTTTAAGACAATCAGAAAACTCATCAAATATAAAAATGGAGAAGTCATCTGCAGAAAGGCAGGCATAGATAAGCAACAAACTATGATGAGCAGATTTATAAGGCTTAAGTTCTATGTTGAAACCTGTGGAAGGGGAGGGGTTGTTCAGAACATGTGTGGCAAAGGATATACGGTTCAGAAAACTACCCTTTCAGTGACGTGAGTGAAGAATAGCGTTGGAGATCCCAGCAAACAGGTTTTGCAAGAACCCAAATAAAGCAGTGACAGCAAAGACAGAAAGCAGGCGAAGGATTCTGGAGCTTTTTAGAAATAACGAAGCATAGGCTTTGGTGGTAACCTGGATAGTGAACGTAAGCATCTGGGGAGGGGCCGAGTCGGATGCTCTAGATGAGGACTCATGATCAGAGATGTTCGAGACACCATCACATCATCTGCAAGCACATGAGCTCTTTTGGACCCTCACAAGGGCCCTGTGGAGGAAGTCTAGGTTGTACCCTTGAGTTTAGGATTCATTTGGGTTCCAAAGCAAACTTTTGTCTTGGTAGCAGTGCAGATCTCCTAGCAGGATTACCTTGAAGTACTGTGAGGCCAACTCAAGGTTTAGTAGGAAAGAAGATGGAGACAGATCAGCAATGTCCACAGTGGCCATGGTAGAAGCATATTGGAAGGCCTAAAGTACACTGACAGACCCTGCTACAGGAAATATTTAGATCATGAATAAAATGAGATTTGTTTCCAGCATCATGTGGTCTAAGAAGAAAAATGGCAATTAAGTGAACCACCAAATCATCAATATTTAAGAAGGGGCGTGCCAGTGTTCTGGTTTGCCTTTTGATTTGGTTTGCCCCAAACATTCCAATCAAAAGCAACTGGGGAACTTGGGGTGGGGTAGCTATTTGTTTTATAATCTCAGGTCATAATCCACCATTGGGAGAAGTCAGGGCAGGCTCTCAAGGCAGCATCTTGAAGTAAAAGCCTTGGAGTAACATTGCTTGCTGGCTTGCTCTCTTTTTCGCTCTCTGTCGCATGCCTCCTTAGCTTTTAAGATGCATACATACACACACATACATACATACATACATACATACATACATACTTACATACATACATACTTACATACATACAGTCCTTCCTATATCAATAATCATCAAGGCCATCCTCCTAGATACCCCCACAGACCATCCTGATCTAGGCAATTCCTAAACTGAGGCTTTCCATCTCAGATGACTCTGGACTGGGATGGCAATCAGATTAACCAGGATTAGCTGTCTGAGTGTGAGTTCAACAGGTTCTCCCAGCCTGGGTTTTAAGCATGCTTGTGTTATCACCAGTCACCCAACGTAACCTGGGTTGTGCATGTAGCGTAAAAGGGTGGCTGGAAAGCTGCAAGTATCAACTCACTTTACTGTTAGAGCTGCATCCACAGGAAATCAAAGTGGCAGAAGTGTTAATAAAGTCCCAACGTGTTTGGGGGCTGGAAGCAGAACCCAATGTCTGGTGCAATGCTAGGCAAATGTGACCAATTGCTACACCACCAGTGCCAATTTCCATAACATAAATTCTTGTCCATTGTCCTGTACCTTTAATCTAAGCCTCATCCATTTTAGAGTCAATCACTGTGGCCCTGATCCAGTTTCCAGAACAAATACTTTGCTACCCTCCGTAGAGTTTATTGATTTTCTCTCATTCGGTAGACAGAAGTAGCCGGCCTTTATTAAATTTAAATTACATTAAAAGTGTATTGCTAATGCTGAGTTTGTAGAACTAAGATGGCCTGGATGAGAGACGGGAGTCTAGAAAGCTGTGCTATGACAGCATGAGAGAGGCATTGTCCCGGAAGACCACAGGGTTTTTCAGCATGCAGAGTATCAGTCACTGCTGTGAAATGCTGAATCAATTAACTGCTTGTTGGGTGAACAATTTATCCTCATTGGCATGGAATTTCCTACTTTTAGTAATTATATGTATTTAACTAGTATTCTATATACATATTACTAAAATATATATTTATTCTTTGATAATTTCATGCAATTTTTTTTATAATATTCACCCCTACTCCTTTCCCTAACCCCTCCCACAGCCAGTATCACCTCCTTTTGTAAAGCATTTGGAGTTCAGTTTGTGCTGCCCATAGATTCCTGGATTTGGGGGCTCAGAAATCCTTTAGTTTTAGTATCTTCTGTGTGAATTTACATCTTAGGAAATCTCCTAGGCCAGTGGTTGGTCAGCATATTGGTTGCTATCTCTGAACCTTAACTTCTGTTTTTGTAAAACAGCTAGTTTAGATTATCTGTGGAATCCCATACAGCTCAGAAACTTCAGGGACAACTCCAATATATGCAAAAACAACATAACTGTGCATGTGATAGTTTAATATAACATACTAGCTTTGTTTTCTAATATAGTGTTCTACTAATTTACTTGTTATTATTTTATGTGGGTGGATGCTTTCCCCGCATCTATGAGCGTCACATGGGTACAGTGCTCATGGAAGCCAAAACAGGAAGTTGGAACCCCTAGAATGGGAGTTTTTGGTGGTTATGGGCCACCACGTGGGTGTTCTTAATCACTAAGCCATCTCTCCAGCCCCATTACACACATACACACACACACACACACACACACGTGTGAGTATTTGTTTAGTTTGTAATGAAAAAAAGAACACACACACAATTTACTACCTTAGGCATAGGAGTATTGGATTGCTATATAGGATAGTATTCTCAATCCTCAAGATCCAGTCCCACAAGATTGCATAAATGGATCGATCACATTCTCACTAACACAGAGACACTAGCATTTTCTATGGCCTTTAAGCGAGAAGAAACTGGGGCCAGGGAAGCAGGAGGCACTGTGCAGCCTGGAATAGCAGCCAGTTTTGAAACTGAGAGGCTTCCACTTCAGTCCTGCCCGTCCTGGCCCAGCCAACAGGAGATCCCATTCTTTTTATTCTGTGGCCATCAACAACAAAGATCATGAATAGAGTTCAGCCCACAGTGGGAATGGAAGCAGAGCTTTGTGAAGCCCTTAATACAACAACATGGACTGGCCTGGTTCGAATAGGGCTAGTTAAAATAAAAGGAAGCTTTCTCTAGCTGATACCAAGTGGGGGTGGGGGACAGGTGGAAGGAAGGAAAAGAAAGGAGTAGAATTAATACTACTGATCTGTCTATGTAGCCCTGCCCACTGTGTTTCTAATGCCCAGCAAAGAGCTAACTGTGGATTATGGAAAAGTAAAAATGCTATAATGTCCAAAATTGCTTAGCTAATAAAATGATTAATATTAGAAGTAGATTGTGCATTTTCTGCTGTGTTAGAGAAGCAGAGCTGGAACACAGCAGCGAGCGTGCTAATACTTTTGTTTAACTGGAGTACAAGAAGGACCTAAAGTTAGATCAGGGGTTGAGGGAAATCTTCATGAATGTTTGTTTGTTTGTTTTTGCTTGTTTGCTTTGATGGTTCTGTGGAATAAACCTAGGGTCTTAACATGTGCTCTGCCACCAGGCCCTAGGACCCCTGGTTAGCTTGAGGCTGGAGGTACAGCGCTAACGACTATCATCACAGAAAACACACTGGATCACCTACACATTACACACTTCTTTTCTGTAGAGGTAGTCTGGCTCTTATGAAGGATAAATTTATCTTATCTTGTCTGAGATCTAGATCTTCAGTGCTGACATGCATAACTCTCATTTTGCTGCACCCAAATAATATATCTTTTTTTTTTTGCCACAGCATTCCAATTTTTAAGAAAAGTTATCAAGAAAATAGCAATTTAGCTGTCAAAATGTCTTACGTTTAATGCTTGAAAAAGACAGGGAAGACATGTCATTAACACTGTTAGCCTCAGAAAGTCTTACAGATATGTTTATAAAGAAACTTAAGAAAGAAGAGAGGAGAGAAGACAGGAGCAGAATTCAACAGAATGAGAATTAAAGTAACCGGAACAGGAGAAAAAGACAAAGACGAGAACACGAGAGGAGAGCGGGCAAAAAGAAGCCGTCATGGAAATGAGATATAAGCACAGCCTCACCCTCACCCACAGATGGTTTCTTCAGGCAGCCCTGTGGGAGAAGAAAATGGAACTTCATGTTTGCTTTATCTCTAACTCTCCTTCCTAAGTCTGGCTGTACTGTCTCTTATTTCAAGGAGAAAACATTACACTCAGGGTCATCATTCATTGTTGAAATCTACAAGACATTTTACAGAAATGAGTCAACGGTGCTTAACTGTTGTGTGACCCAGACTCAAGAAAGCAGAAAGACTGGACAAGTGTCCCTTTCCAATCCAGAATAAAAGTCCTTCAGTGACCTCTCATTTTTGCCCAAACAATTTTTACAAGACAAAAGTATATAGATCTATAAAATGGGAATGTGAATCAAACATTTACTGAAAATAAATAATAAAATTATCTTACTATATTATTTTTAATTATTTGAGAATTTCATACAACATATGTTGATTATATTCACCTACTTCTCTTTCCCCAGCTCCTCCCAGATTCAACCTCTATTTCCCTTCTCTTCTCAACTTCTTATCCCACTCACATTTTTTTTCCAGGTGCTCAAACTTTTATTAATTCTTCCAAAACCCTCACTGTGAAAATTTTACTTCGAAAAATATGTATTAAAAATAGATGGTAAAAATGAATAAAAGAAAATATAAAAACTCCACCCCATCCTTTCTCTTAAAGTCAATTTGTGCTGAGCATATATACTCTTAGGTATGGGACCCTCCACTGACTATGGTTAATCTACCGGTTTCACACGCTTAAAGAAATTGACTCTTCCTCCTCTAGAAGCCATCAGCTGTCAGTGGGCCCTCAATTAGGGGTGGGTGCAATAAGTCCCTCCCCTCTACATGTTAGAATATTGACTGGCTTCATCTTATGCAGGCCTCGCGCAGGCCATTACGGCCTCCATGAGCTCATGAGCATAGAGGGCCTGTGGGGTTCAAATGACACGGTTTTGCTCCAGTCTTTCAAACGCTTGGATCCGACGTACGGTCTTTCTGCCTCTTCTTCCAAAATGACCCCTCACCCTTGTGGAACAGGTGATGTAGGTATTTCATTTGTGGCCCAGGATTCCACTGACATTTATTCTCTGAATTTTGATCAGTTGCATTTCTGCTATGTCAAACGCTGTCTGCTGTACAAAGAAGTGTCTCTGATGAGGCCTAAAAGCTGCACTGATCTATCGCCATAAAGATAAGAATTTAGAGGGCAGATTGATTTTGTGTCCATTTACCAGAAAAATTGAAGGTTCACCCTTTGGGACCTGTCATCTCCTCATGTATTCTTGCCCAGATTTATAGTACCAGGCCTGTGGAGCAGGCTCTAAATCTAATCAGAAAATGACTAGCTACCCCAGTGACAGCCATGATGCTATTGTGCACATGGGCATACCTTGGATATAGTTTACAGGTTCACAGATGATGGCATCAAGACTATTGATAGCATCTCCCTCCAAGGAGCTTAGTATCACTTTCTAGCTCTATAAAAGATAGTCAGCAGGGAGCAGACTTCCTGATCACTATCAACTTCATCTCTCTATATGCTGTAACTAAAAGTGTGTAGTGTTTTCAGCAATAGGGTCTCACCAACAAGTTATGGGGCAGGAGGCAAAAGCAATGTCAATATAGACTATACCGTCTGGGAGATCTCCAGGACACCCATGACTTGTAATTCAAGGAGAGATATTCTTTATCTGGCACTAGCCTTTTTATTTAATAACCTGTGGCATTTGGGGAGGAGCCTGTGTAAGTCAATTCTTATTAAGCTCTTTTATATGACTGTATATATGAAGCTCATAAAACAGTAGGTTTCTTTATTGCTTTTCAAACATCCTTTGTGTTAGTTGCCCTACCCCACTCCCAACAAGGAGAAAAGGGAATAGGAAGGTTTAAGTAGAAAAGAAGGGTTTATTTTAAAATAATCATTTGATATATATATATATATTAATCATTTGATAAGATTAGAAGCAAATTTTTATATTAATGAATGTGAATTTATTCCCACCAAAAGAATTGAATTTTATACTTTACCTTATAGGACTTCTTAAATATATCTCACAGTTGACATATATTTTGAGTTTATAACTTTAATTTGAAAATTCTGCTTTGTGTAAATACATAATTTTAAAACAAATCTATCAGAACTGATAGGGAAGGACATTACACACACATAAAAGAAAAAATCCACCAATAGGATATCACAATTCTAAACATTTATACACCAAACACAAGAGCACGCAAGTTCATAAAAGAGACACTGCTATAGCTAAAATCACATATTGACCCTCATACCATTATAGTGGGTGACTTCAATATCCCAGTCTCACTAACAGACAGTTAATCCAGACAATAACTAAACAGAGAGATGATGGGGTTAAATAATGCCATAAATCAAATATCCAGCAAATATTTACAGAGCATTTCACTCAAACAAAACAAAGCATACCTTCTTCTCAGCAGCTCACAGAACTTTCTCCAAAATTGGCCACATACTTGGTTGCAAACTATGTCTCAACAGATGCAAGAAAATTGCATCCTTTTGACTACCATGGATTAAAGCTAGGTATCATCAGCAACAGAAACAACAGAAATCTTACAAGCTCATAGAAACTGAAAAAATTTACACTACTGAATGAAAAATGGGTCAAGACTAAAATTAAGAAGAATATTAAAGACATTTTTGAATTGAATGAAAATGAAAACACAACATAACCAAACTTTATGGGACATAATAAACGTGGTTTTAAGAGGCAAGTTCATAGAACAAAGTGCATCATTTAAAAAAAATAGAGAGATCTCATATTAACAACTTTAACAGCACACCTGAAAGATCTACAACAAACAGAAAAAGTAACACCCAGAAGGAATAGATGGCAAGGAGTAATCAACTCAGAGATGAAATCAATAAAATAGAAGAAAAACAAACAAAAATACAAAGAATTAATGAAACAAATAGTTTTTTAAGAAAATCCTTAAGAGTATGAATTCTTAGTCAAATTAATAAACTCAATGACAGAGAAAAATACAAATTAATAAAATTAGAGACAAAAATAGGCACACCACAATGGATACCAAGGATATCTAGAGAATCATAAGAACATACTATAAAAATTTATACTCTGCAGACAGGAGAAACTAAAAGAAATGGATAAATGTCTTGATCTTGTTAAATCAAGTTAAATCAAGATCAGATAAGCAACTTAAACAGACCCCAAGCCTCTAGTAAAATAAAAGCAATAATCAAAAGTCTCCCAATGAAACAAAGCCCAGGGCCAGACTAATTCAGAACAGAATTCTACAAAGTCTTCAATAACTGCTAAAATAAAGGAGTGTTCCAATTAAACTCTTTTATATGAACATAAATATGAACCTCATAAACTAGTAACAGAAGGAACACTGCCTAATGCTTTTTACAAGGCCGTAATTACTCTGATACCTAAACCACACAGACTCAATAAATATTGAAAATTATAGGCCAATTTCCATTATGAATATAGATGCAAAAATTCTTGATAAAACACTTACAAACTGAATCCAAGAACACAAAAAAATAATCATTCAGCATGACCAACAAGTAGGCTTCATCTCAGACCAAAAGATAAAAAAAGCCCTGATCATTCTGTAGCTCATTAGGTACAGAAAAGGTCTGATGAAATTCAACATTCCTTCATTGTAAAAGTACTGGTCCTTTGCTGTACATTATAGTTTCTGATTTTGAGTTTTTATGTGTGTTTTTTTTTTTTTTGGTGAATGTGTGTGTTTCTTGTGCTCATTCTTAATTTCTTTTTGTTTATGTCTTCACTTGGCTTTATTCTTGTTTGTTTTGTTTACCTACTTGTTTTCTTGAGAGAGAGGAAAAAAGCAGAGTTGAGAGAGTTGGGAGGTTGGAAGAATCTGAGAGGAGATGAAGGAAGGGAAAGTGTGATCAGAATATATTACATAAAATACTTTATTTTCTGTAAAAAAATAAAATAAAAAATCCATATGATTTAAAACATAACAAAAATACAGATCCGTTTCAGGTCATTGCAAAAATTATTGGAAATTTTGTCTCAAACTCAAGTTAAAATTTCCTTAACGAATTTATCCAAAGCCTACTTAAGCAACTCAAAAGAAATTTTTCTGAAGCACAGTTGGAGATTTTATTAAAGATATTAACATAGGCTTGAGCATGAGGATTAGAACAAAAGAGACATACTCTGAAGAAAGACACATCTAAGAACACAGATGTTGGCTTTTAAAAGTCAAGTGGCAGAAAACAGAGCATACCCAGGTGTGGGTATGTGCTCCTCAGGGGATTGTTTCAGTTCATTTTATTTTAACATAATTGTTTATTGATTCTTGGGGAATTTCACATCAAGGCATCCCAATCCTCCTCATTTCCCAATCAGTCCCTATTCATCCCTCGCCCTCACAGCATCCCCCACAAAAGAAAATTTTAATATATTAATTAAAAACAAAACAAACAAACAACAATCACCACGTTGCTCCTCCATCTTTCCAACCTCCCCATCACCTCTGCATCCATCTTAATGCATTGGGAGCTGCAGTGTGTCATGCAGTGTGCCTCTTGTCCACTCAGCTTTGCTTGCAAATGTTCTTCACATGAGTCATTGGTCTGGCTCAAGGCCTCTGACTTGGTACACCGCCAGTACTGGAAGATATCAGCCCTTTTTTTAAACAATATTTTTTATTAAATCTTTGAGTTTATATGCATACTATGTATTTTCTCACACAAATTGAATTGAAATCAATATAGGTAGCAACAGCAGGTCCTTCGGTACACACACCTGTGGTTGGGGCTGTGACCAGTTGTTCCCTGAACTGTCCAGAGTAATATATTGCATTTAGTTGAGACTGGAAGGTTCTAATGTGAGCTACCTGGCTCTAATTTATCCAAACTTTAATTGAACAACAACCTGAATTGAGAGCCTTGATTGCCTGACTACAAAGTGGTCCAGAGGCTTATTATCCTCTACTAAAGACAATAAAGGATGATGGGAGAAAGGAAAGCACAGATATTACAGTAATTATTTTAAATAGCCAAGCCTAAGAGATAGAGCTTGTCCTTGGAAACTTTTCTTTCTGGAAAGTTCTAAAAGGCAAGCGCTTTTTAAAAAAAGCAAAGGCTTTCTTTGTTACCTTCAGGAGCTAACAGGAGATCACAGAGCAATGCTTTGTCTACCAGATGGTTTCCTGATGATCCAGGGACTTTGTAGACTGGTGGACCATCAGTGTTGTATGGATGGGATCAGTAGAGCACAGGATTCAGCTCAAATTTTAAGGTCACCTTCCCGAAGTGAAGGAAGAAGACACGAATAGCAATAAATGAGCCACAGCTACCAAGACACCTGATGTTCTGCTCAGCATTGAAGGATAAGGCACCTTCCAGTCTGAATCCTTCCTTCCAAGGGGAGTAAAAAACTTTTAAGTTCAGTCACTGTGCTGAAAATAAATGTCTATGGGGTTCTCAGTCTCCAAATAGAACAACTTTTATCAGCTTTTTCCTCCAAGGCTGAGTGAGCGTCGCAGAGGAAGAGGTAGAAAGATGGTGAGAGTCAGAGGTCCGGAAAAGCAGGAGCAAACAGGGCCTTCTGGACATGACAGAGTAGTTGGTCACATTCAGAGCTCACAGCGGCTGTAGATAGCTGCACAAGACCTTTGCTAGATCTAGCCGGGCACACTCAGCAAGGAAGGGAAGGGTCATCGAGCTGAGAGCTACTCGTGATTTGCGGCTGCTTGGGGAAAGAGAGACTGTTGGGTGGCTTCTCATGGGTTCCTCAGGCTGCCCCGATGCCTCAACATTGAACTCAGTGGGTTATAAAGATGGGGAAAAAGAGGTTGTGAAGTTGGGAAGGAGAGGGTGACGTATGTGAGAGAAGTTGGGTTAGAAAGGCAATATCAAATACATTGTAGAAATATAAGAACTTCTCAAAGAATAGGCAAATAAAATAACGCTTTTTTGAAGTCCTAAGTTTTACTCAATTTTTTAGAACACTTTAGACTTCCTGTTTCATTCAAAATCTGTCCATTGGAATTTGAAAAGGAAGAAAGAAAACAGAAATTCAAACCCTTTAATTAGCTCATACCTTAAATGTTTATGTATTGGTTTGTTTGGTTTAGGGACAGCGAATAAGTCTGGGGTTTTGGTGTTTCTTCACAGTGCTGAGGAACAACCCTCTGCCCCCCACCCAAGCTACCACCCCCTTACACTAGGCAAACTTTCTATCCATGAACTTTATCTCTAGTTTGTGGTTATGGTTTTTGGTGCAAAATTCAAGTAGGTTTAAACGCCTTCCTAGAAATCCACGATACCTAGATAATGACATGAGGGAGGCACAAAGACTCCTCCAGGAGACACTGTACTACCTGTCTGTCACTGTAGCTACACACCTAATAGAAACACTTAAAGGGAAGGGGCTTCTATTGCTCACAGTTCCTGAGGGTTCCATTTATTTGGCACCATGCACCTGTTTATGAATATCTTGGTGACAGGACCATGTTGATAGGGCCAGTCATTCATCTCATAGGAAGCAGGAAGCCCAGAATAGTAACAAAGGGATCAAGATATAGTCGCCAAGGACACATCTCCAGTGACCCCCTTCTTCCAACTAGACTCCTCCTTTCTGTAGTTCTTCTTTACCCCATCAGTCTGTTCAAATTTCAACTCTGACAAGGAATGAAACCTTTCATTAGTCTGCAGCCCTTAGGATCTCATCATCTCTGAAGGGTCCTCTCAGGCACAGCCCTGGCATGCTTTACTGACGATTCCCTAGGGACATCTTCTTGTATCGTTTGAGAGAGAGCCTGGCTGTATAGTTCTAGACAGCCTCAAATTCATTAGAAACTACCCAGGCTGGCCTAGAACTCTTCACCCAGTGATTTGGATGCAATCGGCATCCAAATCACTGGGATTATAGATATGCACCACCACAACCAATTCTCTTTGGTGTTCCTTAGTCAAGTTGACAAAATTGACCATCACGCCAACATAACCAGCCACAAAAATTCCCAGATATGAATTAGTAATTATTTGGTATTTCCGTTCATGTGAGTCTTCCTTAACCTAACAGAATAAACCAATTGCAGCTTCCTCATCTCCTCAGGAGTCCTAGACAGAATTGGGAGCTTCTGACGTTCTCCTGAGTCTCCTGAAAGGGGGAAGAAGATGCTTGGTCAGGGCTGAGGGAAGTCTACAGGACTCGCATTCAAGGGGCTTTGAGGGAATCCTTTGAACTGACTGTGAGCTTCTTTTATTTGGGTAAGCACACGCCTAGGTTTCTTGGTTGAAAATCAGTGTTGCATCTGTCAGGTTTTCTGGGATCCAGAACTAAGTGCGGACTCCCGAGGGTGGTGGCGTGCAAGTCAGAGGGGAAACTAACTGGGAGGAAGCAGGAAGAAAATAGAGGGAGAAAGAACAAGACAGGCAATTAACGGGGATGCTCAACTTGATGCAGATGGAGCAGAATTAACAGACAGAAAAAAAAAAGGCTGAGCAGAGATTGGAACATAAAGTTTAGGCAAGAAATTTAAAAAGTCGGAGTCTTTATGTTATCTGTAATAGCACGTTATTCTCTTAGATTTTTGGGGGGAGGGTAGGGGGAGAAGAGCAGAGTGGAACTTCTGAGACCAAGCCAAAGCTCCTGTCTTTCAGTTCTCTTGGGAAAGCAGGTATTTTCTATACCTTGCTGATTTTCTTGGGTTGCAGGGAAAGGGGTCAACTGGACTTGATCTCAGTCGCAGGCTGCTTTGGCACCTCATGTTAGAGATTTAAGCCCCTTTAGCTACTGTCTTTGTTTGCCTTGAGGTAACACAGTAATGAGGCCTCCACATGGTTTTTCATTAGTTTTGGTATGGTGAAAAAAAAAAAAAACTATCAACAAAGGTCATCCAGAATCACTGGAGCAGTTTCAAGTTTGGCTTAGTCACACCTGATATGTCTGTATCTCCTCAGCTCTGAAAGGAGCCACACAGACCTGGTCTTCCTTAGAAGAAATTCTAGTCGTTTATTGAAAGCAGGGAGGTCTTTCCATGTCTTGGAGATACAGCATACGTTCCAGGGGGCCAGGTTCACCTTTCCTGCAGAATGTGTGGCCCGTTTTGCTAAAGGTAACAGTTACTTCTGTTCGGTCATAGAAATTATCTTCATAACTGATTCCAAAGCTACACAGACCTTCTCACTTCCTTCAAAATCGCCTCCGTTCTCAATTGCTTCTCACCAGTGCATCTTGTTTTCAAAGTGTGGATAATACCCTCCTGTGTTGCAAAGAGGGGCACTTAACACCAATCAATTTAGCTGATAGAGGAAGGACTTGAATCTAATCCAAGGCAGAGGCGGTAGGACCCCTTATTTGCTGCATTCAGTCAAGAGTATTCTTGATAGTGCATAACTAACAGCCAACAATGCTTTTGGATTCAGATAGACTATCTGGAAACCTGACTGAACACAGTATAGGCCTATCTCTCCTCTAGGGCCTCAGCCGTGACAAATGGCTGCATTTAATTACAACAACTGGGATTAACAGTGGTTCTCAACCCTCCTAATGCCGTGACCCTTTAATACAGTTCCTCATGTTGTGGTGATCCCTACTCTTAAAATTATTGCGTTGCTACTTCAACTCTTAAAATTATTGCGTTGCTACTTCATAACTGTAATTTTGCTCCTGTTTTGAACCATAATGTAAATATCCAATTGTGGAATATCTGATCGGAAACTGCAAAGGGCTTCAGCCCCACAGGTTGCGAACCCCTGAATTATAATCTTCTGATGATTTCTTTATTCAAATGTTTTGTGCCTTCAAGCAGGGCCAGAATGCTCAGGTAGGGTGATAAGCCAGACCTACTACACGTGGTCCTTCTTGGCCCTTTGTGAGTCTCAGAACCTGGAATCCCCTCTCTGAGAAGCATCCTAAAAGGCAACATCTGAGGGAGAAGTATCTTGGGAAACCAGAACTTGAGAATTGGCTCAGATCTCACTTGATTTGCCTCTGCTGCATCCTATTGCCAGGAGGCTCTGAACCAGATTCAATGGAAGAGCTCTCTTGGAGGAGTAGCAGGGTAATACAGCTCAGTGGTAGAGTGCTTGTCACACATGCATGAGGCCCTGAGCTCATTCCTCCAGAAACACACGTACACGCAAAGACTGTATGAAATAAGAGATGTTAATGTAGTCCACTTTGGAAAAAAAAGACATGATCCACATAGTATTTCCTACATAAATATTATTGTTTTAGTTTTCAGAAAGTTCCTATGATAAAATACCGATCAAAAGTTTCTTTTTTGGTTGTTTTTTTTTTTTTTTTTTTTTTTTCAAGACAGGGTTTCTCATCAGTAGCTAAGGAGCCAGACCTGGAACTTGCTGGCCTTGAACTCACAGAGCTCTGCCTGTCTCTGTTTCCCCTAAAACTGGGATTAAAGGTGTTTATTTTGTCTTACAGTTTACTGTCTACCATTAAGGGAAGCCAGTGTGGGAACTCAAGGCAGCAACATGGAGGAATGAACAGAAGCAAAGACCACAGGGAAATTCTGCGTACTAATTTACTCCCCCTAGCCTTTTTATACACCTAGGCCTACCTGCCTAGGGCTGGCTCTGCCCGAAGTGGACTGGACCTTCTTATACCAATTAGCAATTAATAAAATGTCCTATAACCATTCAAAATACAGAATTGTGGAGCCAGTCCCAATAGATACATTAACAAAACAACTCGCACACCTAAGGCTCAGGGAACATTGTGGAAGAGGAGGCAGAGAGATTGTAAGAGCCAGAGGATTAGGAAGTTTGCTGGGAGATTGTGTCTCCTAGTAACATAAGTGGTTACACCCATAAAGTCTCATTATTAGCATGGCCGTCTAAACATGAACTGAACAAGGATAACAATAGACTTGCTAAGGGGGACAGAAAAACCCTACACAAAGAACTACAGGCAACCAACTACAGTAACCTGAGAGTGGGAAATAGTGTCTTCCCCAGGGAAGAGCACTAATGGTTATCTAATACCAGATGATAAGCTCCAAAAACATACATAATCATAACATTACATAGACTGAGCAGGTTACATTTAGTAATATAGAAACATGTGTGTATATCTCTCTATATATATTTATGTATCTATAGATGTAGATATAGGTATATGCATGTAACAACAATTAATGAAAAATAGTCTTTGAATTTGAAAGAGAACAAGAGAAGGTATATAGAAGAGTTTGGAGGGAAGAAAGGGAAGGGAGAAATGATGTAATTATATTATAATCTCACAATAAAAGAGGATAAGAAAGGAAAATGCCCCTCAGACATGGCCATAGATCGTTCTGATAGACAAGTTCTCAATGGAGCTTCCCTCTTCCCAGGTACATCTAGGTCTGTGTCAAGTTTACAGCTATGAATAACTACAAAACATGGGAAAAAAATCTGACATGGGGCATTAATTATGAAATAAACACATAGATTAAAAACTTCCCAACATAGCAATGGGTAAGAAAATAAAGAAAAGAAAGTGATTCCGTTTACATCAGTATAAAACAGTATAAAGTCATTTTCAAAAGGCCAGAAAACTATGCAGGGCCTGTATAATGAAAAAAAATTGATATTTTCAAATGGAATAGATATTTTTCTTAATAATGCCATTGTTGTCAATAATGTGCAAATCCTATGTACATCATATTTCTGAACAGTGTTGGTTCTGTAACAAATGCAACTCGATGTAAAGACAACCTAACAAAGAGATATATGAAAGTAATACTAGCAACACAAAATTTATTAGGGAAAAGCAGACACATTAGAATAAAGAATATTCTTACAGTAGTATAGAAATATAAAACATAAAACCACTGTTAAAGTGCCAAAAAACTTTTGTAATTTAAGCAAAGTAACTTCTATGGTTGATTAGTCGTGTAATGATACATTCCCAGGCTATATTTTTCAATATAGTGATAATGTCTTTCACACTCCAAGGTATCTTGAATTTAGGTTACCAAACCACAATTAATCACCTATTTTTATTTCTACTCCCTCTGAGCCCTACAAATGGCAGTAAGTACATTTTTAAATCGTTAGCCAAAAGATCCACAGGAAGAGGGGTCTGGATAGGTGGTTGAGTGGAAAGATAACTAGGTGGCAGGTTTGATATGTGCCAAATAAGTAGATTTGTTCTTTAACTATATATAAAAGTGATCAATATTTAAAATAATAATAGAAGATCTGTGGTATAGCTCAGTACGTACTTAGCATATACAAGGTCCTGAGTTTAATCTTGATACTAAAAATATAAAATAATAGAAAAGTCATAAATCAGTAAGCAAAGATAATTCAATATAAAATATGTAATAACATAACATACTGTGAGGGGGCGGCACACACTTATAATCCCAACACTCAGGAGGCTGAGGCAGGCAGCTGTCTGTGAGTTCAAGGCTAGTCTAACCTACAAAGTGAGTTCCAGGACAGTCAAGCTGTTACACACACACAAAAAAAACTCTGTCTCGAATAAGCAATACAAACAACAACAAAAACATACTGTACTGTAGTTTTATGTCAACCGACACAAGCCAGAGCCATCAGAAAGGAGGATACCTCTGTTGAGAAATGCCTCTCTAAGATAGGGCTGTAGGGGGAGGATGCTGCCACACCTGAGCTGGCGGTCCTGTGTTCTTTAGGAACAAGCCACGAGGAATAAGGAAGTAAGCAGTACTCCTCCGTGGCCTCTGTCTCAGTTCCTGCCCCCAGGTCCCTGCCTGTGTGAGCTCCTGTCCTGATTTCCAGTGATAAATAGTGATTTGGAAGTGTCAGCCAAATAAGCTATTTCCTCCCCAGCTTGCTTTTGGTCCTAGTGTTTCATCATAGCGATAGAAACTTTAACTAAGACACATACCCTTTACAGAGCACACATATAGCATATACAACATGCATATGGAAATAACACTTACAGAATAGTTAATACTATCAATAAAGACTTACAAAATAATAAAGCATGTTGTATAGTTCCTGGTTGAAAAAATTAAAAATTAAAACAATTTTAATTCAGTAAAAGCGGAGGAAATGCAACAGCACCCACAGGAACCCAAATTGTACAGGAGTTAAAGGTCAGTCTGTCTATCTGTGCCAGGTTTCAGTTTACTGTAGAATTTACAAGTGGATTAATTTGTCGTCACTGAAACAAAATCTCTTAGATAAACATGGAACATGGGTGAAAAGATTTCTTTTCTTCTTTCCTTTTCTTTCCCTTTTGATTTTGGTTTTGGATTTTCAATGCAGGGTTTCTTTGTGTATCCCTGGCTGTCCTGGGTCT
The DNA here is from genome assembly GCF_950005125.1 of Chionomys nivalis. Classification (NCBI taxonomy): domain Eukaryota; kingdom Metazoa; phylum Chordata; class Mammalia; order Rodentia; family Cricetidae; genus Chionomys; species Chionomys nivalis. Next base: position 26,980,674 of record NC_080099.1, on the reverse strand, counting down.
TGCTCTGTAGACGAGGCTGTGTTGAAACTCAGAGATCCACCTGCCTCTGCCTTCCAGTTGCTGAGATGAAAGGCATGCACCACTGTTGGAGGAGGGCTGCTTGGTCATTCTGGCCTCTCGGCCCAGAAATAATCACGCAGAAACAGTAACCCACATCACACCATCCATTAGGTCAACTTCAGGAGTTTCTGCCCATGGGCTCCATTACTGTGGTGATGCATAAAATCATGGCAGAGAGTTGGTGAGTGGAGGCAAAGCTGGTTGCCTTCTGTGACCAGGAAGCAAGAGAGAGAGAGAGAAAGGGAGAAGGGGCAAAGTGGACCCGTCAAATGCACCTCCTCACTTCTGTCACTTCCCAAAATGCCATCAAAATATGACTTCATCAATAAATTAATTCATCAGCTAAATTGCAGTCCTTGTGAGCCAATCACTTCCCTAATGGAAAAATGGCTGGCAACCAAGTCTTTGCCGCATGCACCTTCTTGAACATTTCAGATCTAAATCATAATGCTCCAGACATTTACTCAAAAATAAAATACTCACATGCGTGCACACACATACACAAACACACACACACACACGCACACACATACACACACACCTTTTTACATCTTTCTGGTAGCCTTAGATTCATGATCCTCCTGCCGCGGCCTCCCACAAACCAGATAGTATTGCATGGTGCTCATACTGTAGTTGTACACAACCATACCTAGCAAATGATACACTTTTTAATGTATTACATACAAACCTGTGCTAGAAAAAAAACATTGCAAACCTATTTTCAACATTAAAAAATGGGAAAGATGCTGGGCAGTGGTGGTGCACACCTTTAATCCCAGCACTTGGGAGGCAGAGGCAGGAGGATCTCTGTGAGTTTGAGGCCAGTCTGGTCCACAAGAACTACTTCCAGGGAAGACAACAAAGCGACATAGAGAAATCCTGTCTCGAAAAAACAAAAGACAAAAACAAAAACAAAAAATCAAAAAGGAAAGAGACTGCTTGCCTGTTATTAGTGTGACATTCACATTGAGAAACAAGATAAAGGAGGTGTACTTTTCAGAAGAAACAAATCCTATTACAAACTGTTATTGGAGTTTGGTTTTATTTATATAAGGAAAACAGAAACAATATCTGAGTGTTTTGAGACACATAAAGTCATGCCTGGAAGCTTGTGTGTTGAAGTTTCAGTAGTTAATTGGCTCCACAGGTGAGTAGGAACTGAGTTGGCATCACTCAGGGTAAGAGAAAGAGGTGGAGAAACACTTCCAGGTTTGATTCATCATAGGTCTGTCTATATTGTTTGAATCTTTAATAATGTGTTTATGTACAACTTGAGTAATTCTCTCAAAATATATATGCTATGATTTGCTTGCTTTTTGACATTTGAATCCATTGGATAATGAGACAGAATCTTTGCAAACACCAATACCAGAGTAAGAATTGTGCCAACATTCCTAGGAGACTTCGGTGCTAAACAGTTGTGAAGGGGGTACTTAAACTTAGTGAATTCTTACTGAATAAAGCCACCCAGGGTCTGCCAAATGTCCTTAAAGAGGTCGGAAGGACATCTTGAGGGAGGGCAATGGTCCAGGAACTTAGTCGGTAGAAGGCACAAGGCAAAGGCTTCAGTCTCTAATCTCTCCGGGTCTCATTTTCCTCGTCAGTAAGATGAAGAACTGGTCCAAACATCATTTCAAACTCTGTTTTAAAGTGGTGGAAGGAGGAATCGGGGTATCAGTTTTACATTTTCAAAATAAAATCTTACCAAAAAATTCCATTATGCAAACTTGATAGTAGTAGAATTTCCTTGGTCAGAGAAGGTCATGGGTCTCAGGATGCCCCAGGGGATTCTGAGGCCTGTGTAGACCATTCCCTTAAAAATTCCACTGGTGATCTCTTCTGAACCCCCTTCTACTTGAACAGGACATGCTCATTTGTGGATGTAATCCATATGTGCCAGCCGAACGGAAGCGCCAGTGAGGAGAGATGTGGGGAAGGAGAAACAAAACACAGTAGCATTTATGGCTCTGTCAACATGTAACCGCCACTGTGGAAGACGTTGAATGGCTTCCTTTGTTTAATCCTCTGAAGCACCTACATGTTCATTTCTACATAGATGAGGCTACCAGGGACAAAGTGCTTGCCGTAGGTTACATACTAAAGGAGCTGGAATCCAAGGCAGTTTGCCAACTTGGAAGAGGTACACAGAAGCATAGAGAAAAAAAAAGAGATTCAGATTCAGAAACTTCTGCTCAGAGCTGAGGGGAGAAGAGGATGTTGGGAGAAGCTTTGTCGCAAGCTTTGTCTGAAGCTATGCCTCAGAGAACCACTTCCTCCCTCTCCCCTTCCTCCTCCCCCTTCTCCTTCTTCTCCTCCTCCTCCTTTCCCTTCCCTTCCCCCCTCTCCCTCCCTCCCCTTCTCCTCCTGTCTTATTGTTGTTTGCTTTTTTGCTTTGTTGTTTTTAGACAACATATATTCGAAGAGCCTAGAGGGCTAAGCCTATCCTATGTGAAGCAGATCAAGAAAACACACAAGGCAACATAGAGCTCATTGTTTGCTATGTGAAATATTACAGAGCTTGAGAAATTTTGAAATTGTTTTCTTTATCCATAACAAATTCAAGCTGCTCCATTTCTACTCCCTCTAGGTCCCTGACAGGGCTAAGATGTGTGTCCAGCACCTGCTAACATGACATGCTGATATAAATGCAGACTACAGTGATCGCATCACCTCTGCCTCAATGCGATCACCAGTTGACCAAAATGTTGAGTTAGTTGGGCTGTGATCCATATCAGCTGCCTCCACTGGTAATATCGCTATAGCTATTTGCCTTATTTTCCAAGTAACTAATTCAGACCAGCCAGGCAAGGACTGAGTCATCTTGGAAGGGACCCAACTCTCTCCTCTGCACTTTACAAAAAGATCATCCTTTGTGGAATGTGAACAAAATGGCCTCTGCCATTTAGTCATGTTCCCGAAAGTTATTAAGATGAATCCAGGTATTTTAGTGCTCTGTTGAATCTAGTCATGCCAAGGAAACAGGTATTTGCCCACAAATATTATAAGCCAGCCTCAGGCACAATGTCTCTTGCTCCCCATATCGAATCTAACACAACAATTTTGTCTCTGAGATCTGGAAAGGTAAGACTCACGTTGACTGCAGCTATGAAAACCATGACTAATGTTAAGCTAAGGTTGTACTTTTTTTTTTCAATCATCACATTCTTCAGTTTTAAGGGGAATAAAGTATTGGCAGATCCTCGGTCAAAACAATCTAACTTACTTTTTATTTGTATAAAGGAGCATTTAATATAATAACAGAGGAACTCAGAAGTGCTATTTCTATGACATCAAACTATTTCAATTTTCCCATCTTCTCACATGAGGAGCACTACCCATTGTCTCGGGAAACAGCAAATGTGGGAGTTGGGATAAGTGTGTTTATTCAGAGCAACAGAGTGGAACTGGGCCTGTCCACTTGTGCGTTTGCCTTGGCTTGGTGTACTTGGGCATGTAGTTCATGCTTCACCAACATTGAGTGTAAAAATCACGGAAATTCCATTTGGAAACTTTATGTGATTAATATCTCACCTGTGCTTGAAGACAGACTTTAATTCTCCCTGCAGGACTAACACTGAGATTGTTGCCCATTGTTCATTATAGCAGAAAATTTATCACAGATTAATTTTTTATTTCCTTTTTTCTCTCTAATGAAAGAAGTTTACAGTGCCAGAGGGAGACATTTCACTTTACCTATGTCTGGGGTCCTGCTATGACGATCACCGGTGTCCTATTTCAGAAGAAAATTGACCAGACAGCATAGGCATCTAGAGAAGATCCATAAAATCATCTTTATACCAAGAAAGATATGTGCACATTGATGCTCTCCTGCACACAGAGGAAAAGCTATTGATATTTGGGGACAACTCTTAATCCATTTGAGAACATAAACCACCTCTGAGCTACTGAATAAAAATTGAGTAATGTAGTCAATATGAAGGACACTAAACTTGATGGCTCCCAAAGGGGAGAGAGCAAGGCTGCCCTGAGTCTGTAAAGTAACAGGCCAAAGCGGAACAGACACTGGAGCGGCCGAAGAGCACATGAGCAGATTCACCCAGAGACAGGCATGCCTTGGCTCTTCTGATAAGTCACTCTATAAACTAGGTCTCAGACCTGATAATAGAGATCAGTGGGATTTTTTTAAAATTTACCTAAACAGAATCTCAGTTTATGAAAACTGTAATTAACCCATAAAAGTTCAGGACAATGATGCAGTTTACAGGATTATTTTAAGCACCATCAGAAACAAGCATTTTCTCCAGACGTGTATATCTTATCAGAATGAATGCCCAGAAGGTTATGACTCTGGGTGCTGGCAGCCTGACCAATAATGTCGACCAGTGTACACAGCTCCCTCTGCATCCTCACCTCTCATCATCCAGAGAGGCCCCTAGAGAGACCACGAGAATGAAAGAAAAGAATATATAGAATAAAAACAGAAGCAAGAGCATTTGAGATCTTGTGGAAGTAAGGGAAACAAATCATGGAAAGACAACTGGTGAAAGAAAACACGAAATTATGTAGCCAGATGGAAAGAGGCTAAGGGCTATCTCAAAGACGGCACATGCTTTGAGACCATAAAATTTTAAGGGGACTACACCCCAAACTACAAACCACCAAAAGATATGAATGTGTTCACTCTGGAAGAATACAATGGGTGAGAAATGTAGGGTTAACCTTCCATTTTCTTTTACGAATGTGGCCAGCACTTAGATAGCCAGGTGTTTACGTGTATAGTTGTGTAACACCTCAGGTGGCTTACTGAGTCACCCACATAGGCGGCCACAGATTAACCTTTTTGTTAATTGATTTTTAACAGTCCCGCAGATGGCACCTGGAAATTTTCCACTGCTTATACATTAAGTCAGCATGTCGCTTTTAGGGGACGTAAATTCATCTCTTTGCAAAGAGCTTAGAATTTCGAAGGGAAAACTACGGAATGAATCTCAGCTTTCATTCCGGTTGGACAGAATCGGCCAATTCTGAATAACTTCTCTTGCTGCCTGTTTGGAAGGGAGGTGTCATTTTAAAAACTGGTTTCACTGATACCTTCAGAGCATAAGGTTTATGCTCTCATTTCTCGGGGCTTGAGCCAATGGTTTCTCAGTTTGGAAACAGGAGTAGGATTTCTGCAAAATTGTTTTTTCCAGACCATAGTGACTGTGATAGGTTATGATTTGGGAAATCAAACACGGCCATTGAGTACGTTATGACTGATCTAGTTAGTGAATCTGAGCCTTACAGGGGTTTTAAGAACTACTAAATACCTAGTGGATTGTTTAATCAACAGGAGAAAGAGCCACTCACCATGTCCTCGCCTCCAATCCTCCAAACTGAGCTGTTCAATACAGTTACAAAATGTATTTGCAAGAACTAAACAAACTCCAACCCAGAAAGGACATGCCCAGCATCCGGTGAGGTATGAGAAGGTAACCCTTGTGTTGTAGAACAGCAGACAAAAAGAATAATTGTGAGCTAATCCAAGTAAACAGGACGTGCTGTCATATCGATTTAAAATCAAACACGAGGATCTGGCAGTCTGAATGAGGAAAGAAAACCAGGAAAAGCTTCCTCAGTCAGTGCTGAGGACGGTGCCGGCCGTGCTGGATGTGGTCAGGGCAGCCCGGATGGAAGGGCTCTCGGCTGCCTAGAGTCTTTCTGTCCTCTGCCTTCACAAGCATTCACTTGCTGTGGACAAGGACTAGGGACCCAACAAATATGTGTTGTGGTGACCACTGAACCCCATTCCGATTGCACTCTATTCATTGCCCTAGGGTCTCCAAATGGAAAGCAAATACCCTTGTCTGTCTCCATTCAGCTAAATGTGCGGAAACAATCTTTGACAAGGAGACCAGAAACAAAACAAAACAAAAAAAAATGGGTTTTATCCTTCCTGTCCACTCTCCTTCTTCTACTCAATATAAACACCATTTCCACCCACACCTAGAGATTAGCATGTAACTCAGCCTGGGATACTCACAATGCTTCACCGTCTAAGTCAGACTGACTGTGACCTATCATTTGAAAGCTTTAAGACTGTGATCACATCCCTATCAGGTGGAGAAAGTTGATGTGGGAGAATTAAGTCAATATGTTTCTTTCTGTTCTAATAAGCCTTTCTCATGTAAAGCTCATTTGGGTTGGTTTCTGCCTGTCCTGATGCTTTCTGCAAGACTGCTTATAGCTGGGAGTGAAAGCAGAACTCTCTCCCAAAGGAGATTCAAGTCTACAGCCTGTGGCCTTGGTGGTGAGGTGGTGGATGAGGATTTGTGCAAAGGACAGGGCAACTGGACAGTAAGCCTAAGGTTTTCACCTCTAAGTCTAAAAGGACCAAGAGCAATGACACACTTAACCTTAAGCCACAATGAAGATTTTTTTTTTTGCTGTTGTTGTTGTTTAAAACATTCCATACACTATATTTTATTATATTCTTTCCCCTTCCCCAACTGCTCTTGGACCCTTTCCATCTCCCCTGTCTAAATGCATGGTTTTCTTTTTCTCTCTTTCAAAGAGAAACAAAACAAAACCCAAAAATCAAAAATCAAAACAAATGAATGAACAAAAATAAATAAATAAATGCAGCCAGTTAAACATACCAAAATAAAACAAAAAGCACACACATAGACACAGATACATACACACAATAAAGCCAGAGGGTTTTTTTGTGTGTGTATGTGTGTTAGAAAATATACCCAGTGTTGTTCCATTGGAGAAACTGAATTTTCCCTTTCCTGGCAGGATAAGGTGTCGACTTTGAGTCCGCTTCTGCTTCTCAGTGCTAAGACTTTGTCTTACTTGTACATGTGTTCTCATGTCTAGCGAGTTCATGTGTGTGCCCGTCCTGCAGTCTCTAGACGATGCTGTCCCCTTGTTGTCATCTCTCATGGTTCTTAAAATCTTTACATCTCCATCAATCCTACATAACAGCTTGAGCTTTGAGGGAAGGAATTCGGTAAAGACCTTTTAGGTTTGAATGCCCCGAAGTCTCTCACTCTGCACACTGTCCGATTGTGGGTCTCTGTGTGAATTCCCATCTACTACAAGATGAAACTTCTCGGATGAAGGCTGGGTGATGCACTGATCTCTAGGTAGGCCAGAATGTCATCAACAGCCATTGTATTACCATGTTCCTTTAGCAGAATAATAGTGGTAGGCTTTCCCCTAGGCCCCATGACCCTGGTCTCAGCATCTTGGCCAATTAGCAGTGTCAGGTATGGGTTCCAACTCATGGGGTGGGTTTTTTTTTTTTTCGGGTGGGGGGGGTTGTTTGTTTGTTTGTTTGGTTGGTTGGTTGGTTTTTGGTTTTTTGAGACAGGGTTTTTCTGTAGCTTTTGGAGCCTGTCCTGGAACTAGCTCTTGTAGACAAGGCTGGCCTCCAATTCACAGAGATCCGTTTGCCTCTGTCTCTTGAGTGCTGGGTTTTAAGTCCAATCGAAAACTGGTTGGTTACTCCACTGTACCAGGTTGTAGGCCACACATAGCTGAGTGATATGATGAGGGAGACAATTTCATCTTAAGCCACCAAGTAAAACCTCCAGTGCCAGGAATGGGTTACATCTTATTGAGTTATTGGCAAAAGATCCCATAGACCAACTCCCCAGACATCACAGGTGATGGTCAAGACTATTGGTTACTCTTCATAATCTAACAGTAAGGCCTTGTTACTGAAGACACCACTTATGTCATGGAACACAGAGAAATCTAGCTGGTGCCCAGTTAGAAGCATCACCCCTACTGACTAGCATTCATGGTGCTGGAAGCCCTCTGGGTGATACCAGAGGACAAAAGTAATCACCAATACCACACAGTGAAGGTTTTTTTTACAGGCATGATCACTACAGCCAACCAACTACACATTTTACTTTACATCACTAATATAGTCCAATTTCTATCTATAAAACAGTATCTAATTGTTTTTATTCAGTTTATTTTTTAAAAAAGAATCTTTTCTCATTTCACATACCTACCCCAGTTCTCACTTCCTCCTCTCCTCCTGCTCTCCCCATCTTCCTTCACCCCAGTCCCCCATCCACTCCTCAGAGAGGGTAAGGCTTCCCAAGGGGAGTCAACAAAATCTGCAGTGTAAACAACAAAGTCTGACTATAAAGCATCATAATTCTTCAAGCGCTCGTGGAATTTTAGTTAAAACCTAATAAGAAGTAACTGTGAAAAAAGCTATGCAGATTTCATAATGAGCATTTGAAATGTAAATAATCTATGGAAACTCTGCTTGCTTACTTTATGTCCTTACTGTAAATGATGCAAGTGATGGCGTCTAGAAACCAGGGCCTACCCCACACTAGGGAGAGACTCTTTTGCTGAGTTGTGTTCTCGGCACCGTTAATAACTAAACTATTCTAAATGCAGGGAAGTTGGCAACTCATTTCATCAGCATCCCCTCCCTGCAGGAGAGATAGTTTATTATCCTCACGCGAAAGCTGCAGAAACCAAGATACAGAGAAGTCCAGCGACTCGCTCGACACTGGATAATTTATCTACCAGAAACAGGAACCTCTTTCCCGCTGTCAGTACCCCAAATCTATGCTTTTGACAACTGTGTTGCACCTGTGTTTTTCAGTGTACCTGCTAAGCCTGGCTCCAAGTAGGAATTCAACAGATGCTTGTCAAACGGCAGTAGACAGATAAAAATTATCTGTGTAAAGTCGTTTATAACAACCAAGTGATGTTGTGACTTTTTAAGTCAAAATGGCAGGCGTGGAGTGGTAACCCGTGGGACAAAGAGTCCTCTGTAGGGACACTTGAAACGTGTATCCCTTTTGCTAGTACTGTGGATAGAGTCCTTAGAGCACTATATACAAGAGCTAAGTAAATTCTCTTTGAAGTAGGAGGATTCTCAAATAATTTCCTGGGAAACTGGATTATCCCAAGTACAGAAAAGGGGTCTCACCTCATGCCAATGGGCAGAATAATAGGAAATACACTGTTGATGTAAGGAAGGACAGAAAGTGAGAGGAGGGCGTCCAGAAATACTCACTCATGGTCATTCCCACTTCCTGCATGAAGACAGTATTTCCTGTCTCATCTGGGATGTAAATAAGACAGCTCTTTAAGTAATAATGTTCTTAGCATCCAATGTTAGCAGAAATGACTTCTGTAACTATAATTTGGAAAGTTTCTTTATGATAAGAGTTTTTGAAAAGTATGTGACAAATGAATTATAATTTCATTCAGAGTCATTATTTTTTTGTTTTGTTTTTGTTTTTTGAGACAGGGTTTCTCTGCAGAGTAAACTTTTAGAAGTAACTTTGATATCGCTCTAAATCCGACATTGGCTCTATTATAAAGAGTGTGGCCACAGTCAAATGCAGAGACTTATTAACAACCACTCCCGCGCTGGAATGCTGCGATCAAATTTGCTAATCCGTGTACACCAGCAAAGTTTAGCTAAGTCTGGAAAAGACCTTTTTGCAAGAATCGCCTATCATGTGGCTTTGCAGAACAGATGAAGGTTAGCAGCTTGGTACTGTACAGCGGCCTTAAGGATCTAAGGAACAAAATGGCTTAAAAGTTTAATTCAACCCGAATCATAGCGATTGCTAGGATTTGGAAAATTTGGATTCTAAGAACTACCAATAACTCTCACATGATAGCTGTGGAAAAAAACTATGAGGTCATTACATCTACCTACCGATCCCCATCAGTTCTAGAGAAGCAATTGGAGCCTAGCTTGCTGGAGTACCGCTTCCCTGTGTGGGGGAGAGAAAACGTTAACTCCTTATGGTGTAGCCTGGTTGGCCCAGTGAGAGATGAGGCCCTTCTGCATCTCTAGCTTGCCTGAACCACTCAGGGGAACCTGCTCCAGATGAACCCTGGACTGGTCCCAGAGGCACATACTAACGCGGATCTGAAATAGGACACATGGGAGCTGTTTATTTTACAGATTTTTTTTTTTTATTCCTTTGCAGTTTCAAGAGCAATATTTCAACACACCCGGAGAGAACGGAAACAGTCGACAGGGTGAACAGCCTGACCCGCTCAGCTCCGAAGCTTGGTCCACAAGCTGGGACACAGGTGCATGCCCTTGCTTGTCAGACGACTGCAGTGATTTAGGCGCACTGTGAGGCTGCACGGACGGAGCTCTGGGTGGACACACACGCCTTTCTGGTTTTGAGCCATTACTAGAGGCCTGAGGGGCACTGCAATGAACAGAATCCTGCTGCGAAGAAAAGGCTGTACAGGCTGCAAATCGAGGCTTTAGAAGGACTGAATTATTAACCTTTGGAAAAATAACTAGTAGGGCCAGGCAGCCTCTAATCCCAGCACCGGGGAGGCAGAGGCAGACAGAGTTCTGTGAGTTCAAGGCCAGCCTGGTCAAAAAGCAAGTTCCAGGTCCGGCAGGGCTACACAGAGAAAACCTGTTTCAGCGAGCGAGGGGGGTGGATGGGAAGGAACGAAGGGAGGGAGAGAGAGAGAACAGATAAAAACTGAATAGAAATATTGACTTGTATTCTTCTCTAGACAGTTTTGATAGATAAAATTAATCCAAAGGTGTTTTTTATATCTTTTAAAAAAGATTAATCCAAAAAAGTTTTTTTGTCTTTTTTTTTTAAATAAATCTCTTCACTGATAACAAAGCAGCCTCAGAAATAGCAATCTTGACAACAGAATGAGGAAAACTGAAAGCATCTACAGTACTTATTTTGGGATTCGGGGGTGATATTTTCCTCATGCCTTGCATAAAGAATTACATGAATGTCTATAGCCAATTGATCATGGGGGTGAGGAGAAGAGGGAGGAAGAAGGGAGCGAGGGAGGAAAGGAGAAAGGAGAAGATGAGGATGCCTACCTAGTCCTACAATGCATTTGTCCTAGGGAGAGAGGGAGGGGTCAGACTTTTGCACTAACAAGTTCCATAAACAGCTACAGCCTGGTGGTCATTTTCCTTCTTCTCATCTTTGTTTGTTCGTTTGTTTGTTTGAGACAGGGTTTCTCTTTGTAGTCTTGGCAGTACTGGAACTTGCTATGTAGACGATCTGGCCTCAAACTTACAGCAGTCCTCCTGCCTCGGCTTCCCCGATGCTGGGATTCAAGGCGTCTGCCACCACAATGGCCATTTTTCTTAGTGGATAATAACAGTCATCTTTTCTTTTTCTTAAAAAAAAAAAAAAAGACCAGATGTGGTGGTGCACACCATTAATCCCAGCACTTGGGAGGCAGAGCCAAGTGGATTTCTGTGAGTTCAAGGTCAGCCTGGTCTACATAGTGAGTTCCAGCACAACCAGAGCTATCTTAATAAAAAAAAAGAAAGAAATAGAAAAAATGTTTTGTTTTGTTTTCAGTTTATGTGTCTGAATGTGTGTCTGAGTATGTGCACCCATGCAGGACAGAAGAGGGTGTCAGATTCCCTAGAATTATAGTTGCAGGTAATTGTAAGATACCCCAACATGGGTTCTAGGAACTCCAGCTCTTTGTAAGAGCAGCAAGTGCTCTTAACCGTTGAGCAGTCACTCCAGGTTCAGCTGTTGCCTTTCAAAAAGCAAAGGGTATCGTTAGCTTGACTCTTGGACCAGGCACATGACTCATCTGTGTAACCTCAGCTCTCAGGAGGCAGAGGCAAGAGGATTGCCAGATAGCAGGCTAGTGGCTACAGAATAAGACTGTCTCACAAAAGCACCCAAAAGAAAGTTGACCGTTTAAAGAGACAGCATCAGAATGGACTCAAAATGGACAAATGTATTCAAAGGCAGACATATATCATCTCACTGAGTTTGGAGGAGGTTTTTTTGTGAATAAATTTATTTTTCTTGCTTTTCTTACAACACTTCATTTGGTTTCGTTTGTTTGTTTGCTTGCTTGCTTTTTACTTTTGTTTAGTTTTGAGCAAAGTTATTGCTAAGTAGCCCATGCTGGCCTCAAATTCCCCAACTCTTTCCTTCTGCCTTCCAAGTGAGTGTGCTACATACCCTTGCATCTTTTTTCTTTCTCTCTCTCTCTCTCTCTCTCTCTCTCTCTCTCTCTCTCTCTCTCTCTCTCTTCCTTCATTTCTTTTCTTTTATCCACTCTATCCTGTCTATGAGTCATGAATACAGGATGCAACTTCATGGTTCACTGGCCTGATTTCCCTGTCCCCAAACAAACAACAACCAAAAGATGGACCGATTTAATGCCTCCAGAAAATTTAAAAAGAAAAGAAAAAGAACTCTATGTACAGGCATGTTCTATACAAATTCAAATAATAGGATATAAGGTACAGAGAAAGTGTAGGATTATTTCCACGGCATCCAGCCATTAAGGAAAACCAGTTTGCAATTAGGTGATTAACCCAAAAGCCAGTGGTAACAAGCCAATGTGCTCTTGTTCCAAACATCTTTGCTACAAATTACTGTTAAAAGCGTCTCCCTGTATTTTTCACTTTGTCTTGACTGCCTGGTGATGAGTTAAGGTGATGAGTGCATGAGATGGGTTAGATAATTGCACAGCAACTGCAGAATGCTACATGTTATCTCATGCAAGCCGTTCCGTGACTGTGCCAGGCCTCTCTCAGGGAAACCCTTTCACGCTAGCTTAGCTTAGCCTGCAGTGCTCAACTGTATTATCCTGGTTAGCCTTGACCCATTCATTCATCCCTGAGGCCACTGTGCACAGTCATAGTACATCTCCTCAAACGTTCCTTCTGCTTAAGCCACCTCTACACGGAAGTGGCTCCCTTAGTCTCAGCACTCAGGGTACGAAGACCTTGGCTATTACTGTTCCTAGGGCCCACCTGGCTCTGGGTTGCAACAGTGCCAAGATTATGTTCTACAGAAGGAACAAAAAAGTCCAACGGTTGATGATTTAACCCACACTCAGGAATAAATCAGAGTCTCTAGCTAAATTAAGCAAATATATGCATGCATTCATGTAGCCACTGCTAAGTGAAACTTTGGCTATTTCAGCACTCCTTCTAATTTCTCCTCATTAGAAAGTGGTGATTCATTCAGTTGCATTGGCTAAGAATAATATAGCCACTGTGGTCCCCCAGAGTCCTCCTAGTCCATCATCCTGTCCACATGCGATCTGCTGCCACCCCTCTCTTCTTCTGTAGTTCCACTTCCTACCTTAGCATGTTTCCTCTGCTGCTTCCTTTAGCAAGGCTTTGTGTTGTTTTACAAAACGTGCTCAGTACCTTTGGTGGTGACTGCTCAGCATTTAATTTCCAAATGCACCTGATGAGAAATGTTTGTGACTCTAGATACTATCTGTCCTTTACCACGGAATAGATATGGAATCAGGGAGGGTCTCCTTTGCCATATCTCCTCCAAATGCTTGCCTCTGCAGAGATGCTCTCCGGAACCCTGACTTTTGATGGCGTGAGAATGAATGACTTCCAGGCTCAATGCTACTGTGGAAAAGAAACCAGACTCTTGGCAAGTGTGCTAGTGCACGCCTTTAATCCCAACCCTTGAGAGACAGAAACAGGAATGCTGGGAGCCAATTCGAGTGGCCACCATTACAAGATGGCGCTTGGCCCCAGCCTCGCTTGCTGGACAGCTCCATATTAGGCAATGCAGTGGAACCGTGCCTCTCGTATGGGCAGTGACGATGATGTGCTTAGGGCCAATTCCGTGGCCAGGAGCATCGGCAGGCGCGCATCGGCCAATCCAGGCACGACTCGTTCCCTTACCCCCTATATAAGCAGCTCCCGTTTGGCGCTCGGGGCCCCTCGCTTCCACTCTCCCTTCAACCAAGAGGCTCCAATAAAGCGTGATTTGGGAAGAATCCTCGTCTGGTGGTCGTCTTTTCCTGCTGGTCAGGGAGTTTGCCGCACAGGAAGATCTCAGTGAGTTTGAGGACAGTCTACAAAAGTTCCAGGATAACCAGGATTTGGAGGGCAGGGGACAGGACATGACAAACAACACAGAACCAGACCCTATTGCATTGCAAAGATCTGGATCATCCTGCTGGGGCAACACCTGATGCTTAACTCTTTCATGACTACAGAGTTAACAATGACCACCAGTAGGTCTAAAAGTAGTCATGACCTTCTGTGTCTTCTCATCTTTATTTTACTCTGTGAAAGTATGATCAGTGACAAAGAGTGCACTTTTAATATTTAGAATACTGTCAGAAAAAAATACACACAGCTATCTGAAAGCAACATTCTAAAAGGTTGTATGGTAAAGGTATTTTGCACTAGAAAGAGAACTCCAAAAGAGTTTTCAACATCTCTTACTTCTACTTAGGTGTCCATTTGTTTGTTGTTTGTTTGCCTTTTGCTTAGTCATTTGGTTGTTTATTTAAATAAGGTCTTCTTACTTTGCCCAGTCTGTCTTCAAACTCCCTGTAGAACTCAGACTGTCTTTGAATTCCTGCTTCTCCTGAGTACCAAGATCAGACGAGTACGATCAGGCTTGGCTTTAAGGAGTGTTTGTTTCTAATGTTCTTAATTTCTCTTTGTTAATTTATTTGTCTGGGATGAGGGCAGTGAGCATGGCAACTTGAGGGAGTCAGTTCTCTCTTCATGTGGTTCCCCAGGCTTGACCTCCTGAGTCATTTTCCAAGCCTCTGTCCTGTTTCTGTAAGAGCTAAATGGTTTCAAGACTGATGATCCAACATGTCAAGAGCCATGGAGATCCAACACGCCCACCTTGCTCCACCACACTCTTAGTACCAGCCCTTCCGTATGGTGTCATTTTTCACTTTCCTGTCAATACCTTCCTCCTCAATACTTAACCCCAAACCTAGGCAGTCTTTGACCCATTACTGACCACACATATTATTCTATGCCAAATTTTTGTGTTTTCAGAACCATAGAGATGGGAAAGAAAGATATGTTAATTTTTATAACTATCCAGTGGAAATTACAGATTTATCCATAAAACCTCACGGATTTTTCTGGCTTGTCTGAAATTCTTTTGCATCAGTGTGGTACAACACTTACTGTCTCAGGTTCCCAAAAAATTCCGCTGGATTTTACCCACACAGACCCCCAGTTGTGCTGGGGGTAGAAATCAGGTCTCTGTCATTTTAGGCAAGGCCTGAGCTCTAGCACCAGCACCCCACAGACTCTGGAGGCACCAGAATAGGTGGAACATGCACATCATAGGAACGACTACAGATGTGGGCACAGAGACAAAGAGCTGTTTCCAAAAACAGTAAGATATTTTCAAGCAACTGCTCATTCCCACTGTTGATTGTTATCCTTGCCACAGCGAAAATAATATTGTACTTTTAGCTGTTAGTTCTGACCTGCATTTGTGGCATAATGGAAAAAATAATGGTCTCTGACATTTACCTTTGTCTAATTACGCCTTTGACTTGTAAGTTCAATCTTTGGAGTCACGGAATCCCAGCTGGTGGGAAGAGGGGGAGGCGTTATCTTTGTTTAGCCACAAAATCGCTCCAGCTAAAATGTCCCAGTTACTTCCCCCATTCCTTTAGCTTGGGCTTCTAAATAGGTTCTACCCCTTCTTTCTGTCTTAATACTATATTACTCCATGGACAACCCTGCTCAAAGGTTTCAGTACATCTGTATGGACATTCTAAGTAAAAAAAAAAAAAAAAAAAAATGTCTTACCAAGGCCTCTAAAGCCTCCACAAAAACAACTGCACCCTGAGTCTCCAGCTTTGACTCCCAGGGCTGCCTAACAAAACACCTTCCTCACACAAGATGTGCTGCCTCCTACTGGAAATCAGAGCAGCCAATGTAAAGTCTCCAGAGGCCATGGAAGAGGCAAGTCAGCTTTGCCTCTGCCCAGTGTTAGCTCTGTGACGTTCAGCAGGTTCTTTAGACCCTTTGAGAATCAATCTCATTCGCAAAGTTGAAATAACTCAAAGAAGTGAGTTACTGTTATTTAAAATGGTCTTCATTTTGTTGCCCCTTGTATTTGTTCTCCTTTTCTGGGCTAAAGGCATAGTTCCTTTTCACTTGCTCTGAAATGGTGTTCTTTCACCTTTGAAATGACCTTATCTAAACCACCTGTGGGTAGAGAAGGGCGATCAGGAAGATGGTTCAGTGGACAATGCAAACATGAGGAGCTAAGTTCTGATCCCCAGAGCCAATGTAAACATCTAGGTACCGCATCTGTAACCCCATCACTCGGGGGTGGAGACAAGTGGACCCCTTTAGGGCCCATGTCAGTCAGTCTAGACAGATCAATGAGCTCCAGCTTCAGTAAGAGATCTTGTCTCAAAAACTAAGTTGGAGAGGGATGGAGGACATCCAACATTGACTTCCTGTCTCCATGTACACCTGTGCACATACCCTTAGGGACACATGTATAGAACACACCCGAGAGAGAGAGAGAGAGAGAGAGAGAGAGAGAGAGAGAGAGAGAGAGAGAGAGAGAAAGGGATCAAGTACCACACCTGGGAATTTGTTTTAAAATATAGATTTAAAGACCTATCCTAAATCCACTGATAAAGAATAGCGTATGGGACTAGCAATTTTAATCAGTTTTCACGTCATTCTTCTTCCCCTCTTTTCTTTTATTTCCTTCTTTCCTTCCGTCCTTCTTTCCTTTCTTTCTTCTTTTCTTCTTTCTTTATTTCCTTTCTTCTTTCTTTTCTACTTTATTCTTTCCTTCCTTTCTTCTTTTCTTCCTCCCTTCCTTTCTATATTAAGTTGCATTATATATAGGCCCCTTGAACATGCTATTTACCCAGGGTCATTTTTCAAATTATAGCCGCCTAGTGCTGAGAGTTGTCTCCTAGGTTAAGAGCATTTGCCACTCTTATGGAGAGTTCAGCACCCAAAGGGCAGCTCACAACTGTCTGTAGCTCCAGTACTGTGTTAGCAAACACCCTTTTGGGGACTTTGTGGGCACTAGTCCCTATGGAGTGCATAGACAGAGATACAGGGAAAAGACTTATTCACATAAAAAAGTATAAATACCTTTTTTTTTTTTAAGTTACAGCAATTCTGCTGCCTCAACTTCTCATTTGTTGGGATGACAAACCTACATCACTACAGTCAGTTTTCCCAGGTAATTTTGGTTCATACTAAACACTGAAAAAGGAGATCTATCCCATTTGGTGTAACCTAGAGCTATTTCTTATTTCTCGCACGGTACCTGACATCATTCCCTACTAAGCCCTTCAGAATACTATGTGCCATCTTTTGTCATTTATCCTCTTTGCTTTGATTTAACTGTGTATGTGTACTCCCTTTATTTCCTTCCTGTTCCTGCGAGATTCCTAGCACTCTGTAAGAGTTCCCTTGACTAAGCTTTGGATCGGAAGCAAGGAGGCACAGTCTCTCTTCTTTTGCTGTGATAACATATCATGACCAAGGCAACTTAGAAAAGAAAGCATTCCATTTGGCTCACTGTTTTAGAGGGTTAAGGTTCATAATGACCTAGCCAAGCAATGGTTGAGAGCTTACATCTTGAGCTGCAACCACAGTCCAGAGGGAGAGAGAGAGAAAGAGAGAGCACACACACTGAGAATCACATGAGTCTTTTGAAAGAAACTTCTGACACACTTCCTTCAACAAGGCCACACCTCCTAATCCTTCCCAAAGGATGTCACCAAATGGGGAACAAATACTCAAATATATTCATCTATGGGGGTTGTTCTCACTCAAACCACTACAAAATGCTTTATTAAGTTCCTTTAAAATATTTGTTTAAGTATATTTGATCAAAAATATCTGTAGTTCTCAGGTATTAGATGATAAATAATTAGAAATATAATCTTTCTTAGGTAAGCCTCAACTTGATATGCCATGCTTTTTTGACACCCATGGGAGGCCTTCCCTTTTCTGAACAGAAACAGAGGAGGAGGGGATGGGGGGTTAAAATAAATTAGTTAAATAAATACATTTGATTAATAAAAAAGAAATATAATCTTTCTTTTTAATATTTTCTAAAAACATCATTTGGGGGCCAGTAAGACGACTCAGTAGATGAAGATGCTTGCTACCAAAGCCTGACAACTTGAGTTTGAGATCAATCCTTAGGACTCGCCTGGTAGAAGCAGAAACTGAGCTCCTGAGTGATCGCTTCTAACCTTCACACACACACTGTGCCATGTGTAAGTCCGACATGAATGCACACAGATAAATTAAAATGTGGTTCAAATATTAAAACTTCCACCTAAAAAAATTTAGTAGCAATACAGGTTGGCTATCTCAAGGCTTATTGCTTTGCTCTGGGTTTGACTATGGTTTATATGTTTATATATGTGTGCTCACATACATTTGTGCGTGTGTGTGTATGTGTGTGTGTGTGTGTGTGTGTAGGACAGGTGCCAACCTAAAATCTTCTCCTTCAGGAATTGTACAGGTTGTTTGCAAAGGGCCCACTCTCTCTACCTCCCTCCTGTTCCACACATGGCTTATTGGTGTGGAGTCTGGGGACTGAACTCAAGTCTCATACTTGTCCAATTGAGCTATCTCCTCAGCTTTCTGTTGTTTTTGAGGCAAAATCTCACTCCCCAGTCCAGGTTCCTCTTGAGCTTTTGCTTCTTGCCTCTTTTTCTCTGCTCATCCGATTATAGGCAGACACTGCTAGACTTGGCTCTAATGTCAATCCTTTCTTCCTGGTGCTCGGATTACAAGATACCATGCTCGGCTCAAGTTCTTAACTGGAGCAGAACTTGAAGAGAAGCAAAGGGGCTAAAGGCCCAGCTTTACATTCGTCTTTTTCTTCTTTGATCATGCAGTGTGAGCTGGTCTTAGCATGACTTTCTGAATATACAATGGCAGGTAGCGAATATGACGAAGGATTAAGGAAGAATAGATGTGTGTGCCTAATTAGTCTGGAAATAGTTTCTGATTTACTTGCTGATGGCAGATATATATGATGTTGTTTATTTTTCCCATTTTGCTTAAGGAATTTTAAACCTGGAAATAAGACCAAGTTTACTTAGCCCATTTAACTATAAATCCAGTAGTACTGCCTTTCAACCTCTCTTCACTGAGTACCTGGAATGGAGCATATAGAAGGAAAGAAAACAATGCCATTTTTAAGGATGTCTAGTGTTTTCTTTTTAAAAAAAATAATTAAAATATAATTAGATCATTCCCTCCTTTCTTCTTCTACCTCAAAGTCCTCCCATATCCTTCCCCCAGTCCCTCTTAAATTTATGACCTCTTTAGTTAATAGACATATATACACATATGCCACCCACTGAATCAATTTGGTGTCACTTGTGTGTATAAGATTTCAGGGATGACTACTTGGGGACTTATCCCTGGAGATGCATCATTAATTGCCTGTAGCTTTTCATCTAAGAATGGGGGAGCCCCTTGAGATTTCCCCCATTCTCATTTATACTTCAATTGGCATCAGCACCGCTCAGGTCTTGTTTGCATGACCACAGGTTTGAGATTTGGGTAGTGCAACTTCTTTGTCATATATTGAAGACACTGTCTCAGAGCTGATGCCTTGGTCCTTATGTTTTATAATCTTTCTGCTCTCTCAGTCACCATGTTCCCTGAGACTGAGGTTGTGTTGTGTTGGATGGACCAGCAGGGGCCGGGGCCCCATGGTGAGTCATTCTCTGCATTTTGACCAGTCTGCTACAGAAAGAAGCTTCTTTGATTGGAGGAGGGCATGGGGGGGATGGAGGACTTGGGGGGGGGCATGGAAAAGGAGGGTATAAGGATGAGTGTTTAGAATGCAGTTGGGGATGATTCTGCTTTTGGAAAGCATCACTAGTAGGTTCTCCTCTATTGTCCATGAGATCATTGCCCATGGTGACATACCAGCCATGGGGAGTTGGCTAGGTTTACAGTACTAGATCTGATTTCCTGTCTGTTGAATGGGCTTTAAGTCTAATTAGACAGCTATTGGTTGTCCCCAATAGCTATAATAGATATAAAAATACTATTTTCTAAAAGCGTTATCACTAATTGCTGGTTACTAAGAAACAACTAAGAAAAGTAGTTGCTCTCCAGACTTTTGCAGACAGTGTGTACGTCGTGTATGGGATTGACTATCCTGAACAAAATTACCTGAATATTTGATACCGTCCTGCTGAATGTCAGGCAGTCGTTGGACACAAGCCATTGAACACAGAGGAAGTTAGTGTGTCTCCACGTTGGGAAAGGAGTCTGTTGTCATTGGATTTCTCTTGCACTAGTGGTTGGCCGTGCTGCTCCCTTTATTTGAAGATAACCTTAACCACAATGTTACAAAACCGATAAGCAGCGCAGGCTCAGTGATAATCAAAAGCCATGCTCTCACTCCGTTCCAGCAGTATCTATAAAAGATACTGTTAGTTTTTTTTTTCCTCCTCTGGCAGAGATTTATGCTCTGTTGCTTCTATCAGATGAGGACTGGCTTGGGAAACAAAGTACAATTAAAAGTAACTTACAGATTTCTAGTTTTTAAGTAGCCTCAATATTCCAGCATTTACTTGCTTCTTCCACTGACGAAAAAAAAAAAAACAATTACCATGTAAATGGCAGTGCTGAAGACACAGTTTGCTTAGCAGATAAGGTCCAGGGGATGCCCTTCTAGAGATAATCTTCCCCACTACTGCCCAGCCATCTGGCCATTCGTCGCTCAGCTTTCAAGGATGACTTGCAGAAGAATCTGGAGAAAGCTCTTGGGGAATTTCTGAAATGCCTATAAATGCTTGGAAAAACTCGACTTGAAGTGACTGGTTATGGAACAAGATGGCAGTAGAGATGGGTGATTCCCCTGGGCGTGAGTCACAAAAAAGAAGAATTGGTACAGAAGTCTATTCAGAAGCCACAAAAAGACAAACAAAACAGAATGGACCTAATGAAGAGGAGAAAGGGAAGGAGGAAGATGAAGAGAAAGAAAACATGGAGGAGGAGAAAAAGAAGGAGGAGAAAGGGAGAAGAGAAGGAGCAAAAAGAGGGGGGAAGAAGAAGAGAAGGTAGGAGAAAGAAGAGAAAGAGAAGGAGGATAAGGAAGGGAAGGGGGGACAAGGAGGAAATAAGGAATGGATGGTTCTATCTTGCACTTGCAGGAAGACATCCAAGAAAGGCCTACCTACCAGCAGGACCCACTCTTGTGCATTGAAATGATCCAGTTCTTAGATTTGTTTACTTTCTTTCCATCTATAATCTCCATTCTTCTTTCTATCGTGCCTACCTTGGAACAATACAAAGCTGATAGTAAAACTCTCTGTCTGTATTTCTTTTATAAGAGCATGAGATTTAAAGAGTATTAAGTTTTCTTTCCCCTTTGGATCAAACCATTATCACCTTTCTGTAGTCAATCCCATGCCCTTAAGGCCCTTCTGCCTTCTGTCTGCTGCCTGTCTGCTGCCAACCCACACAGACAGCCAGCATTCAGGAGGGACAAGGTCCAGCATCTTTATTCCTCCACGATCTGCTTTCCAAACCACCCAGGTCCCTATCACTTCCCAACCTTCTTAGCCATGTTCTCTGCTGGCTCACACTTGTTTCCAACTTGACACTGATATTCCTTGTTCTTGATAATGACTCTTGCTGTAATTTGCACTGATCTCCCGGATTGTATTTCCCCACGGCAGATGTAGATAACAATTGTGCAGGATCCTACATACAGATCCAAAAAACAGCATTTCTTCCACCCTTCCCAAGAAAAGGTTGGCAAGGGAAACCACATTTAAAAGTGTAAAACACGAGCCAGGTCTGGTATCTCTCCTTTGCAATCCCAGCATATGGGAGCCAGAGACAGGTGAACCTACTGTAAGATCACAGCCAGCTTGGGCTTTATAGAGAATTCCAGGTTAGCCTGGGCTGTTGGTTAAGTTGGTTAAGTCTCAAAAAAAAGGGGGGGGGACAAACAAAAATTATCATGTCCCAACGATCAAAATTTAACAAAAATTTTCCCAAGTGACTTCTGCAGTGGTTTTCCACACAGTTTAAGTGATATTTCCTACGAAGCAAACAACAGACATATTCATGCTCTACTGTCACTTGAGGGTGACTACCCTTTGAAGACAACCCACCAGTCAGCAATGGAAGAACCAATGACTATGAAATTTATTCCTCATGGGTAGGTAATACATTTTACAATACTTTAGTGAGTCCACGTTATTAGGTTTGGAGGGTTCTCAAACTAAAGAAATTTGAAGAGTAAACCCTGTAATTTCTAAGATTTCATAGAAGGAGATGTTTTTCTCATAAAAACATGCATTGACTTTTAGAATCTCAAGGAAATAAAGTGGCTGAGTGAAGGGGCCTTGGTGATGCTGATGGGAAGCAGGGCACTTTACTCTCTGTGGAAGTCAGAAATATTTCACTTGGTTCTTATTTCCAGAGGTTTTAGTCTCTGTTGCTCAATGTATCACACAATTGAGTTTGGCTCAATCCATGGCTCTGGGCCTAAGGCAATACAGAATACTATAGTAGTAGGTGCATGGGGCAGAAGCTGCCTCGAAGCAGCCAGGAAGCAGAAAGGATGGGGGCTTGGACAGAACACAGTCTTCAAACAGTTCTCATGTAAGCCCCTTCTTCCACTGCCTCCCAATAACGTTATCCCAGAATTCACCCCCCATGATCAAATCTCTTCCCAATGACTCGGTCTACAATATGGAGATCCGCATTTCAGTATTGAGAGCTGGGACTTCATCGCCAACCTTGCCTTAGCTAGCGCTGCTATTTGTTGTGAAGAAACCACAAACAAAGCGACTTGGAAAGGAAAGGGTTTATTCAGCTTACATTTCTACATCATAGTTCATTATCAAAAAATTATGGACAGGAATTCAAATCGGACAGGAATCTGGAGGCAGGAACTGATGCAGAGACCATAAAGGGGTGCTGTTTACTGGCTTGCTCCCCATGGCTTGCTCAGTCTGCTTTCTTATACAACCTGGGACTAGCCCAGTGGGGACCCCACACACAATGGGGTGGGCTCGCCCCATCCATCACTAATTGGGAAAATGCCCTGCAGGCATTTATAGAGGCATTTTCTCAACTAAGGCTTCCTTCTCTCTAATGACTTTAGTTTGTGTCAAGCTGACATAAAACTAGTCAGCACATCTGACCTCTTTTCAACTTGACACACAAACACATTACTATTAAGCCACAATATTTCTTTCATTGCCCATCCCTAAGCTCACAAATTAATATAAACTTGACAATATAAAATGTTCTTAAAAGTTGCACAGTTTTACAAATTCAAACACTTTAATATTTGATCTCTTTAAAAATCCAAAGTCTTTTTAAAGTTCTAAGTCTTTCAACTGTGGGTTTATGTCAAATCAGAAATACATTAGTTTCTTAATGAAGAAAGAACCAGAGCACCATCACAATAGGATCAAAACAAAACCAAATTCCAAGAATGTAAATAATTCAATGTCCGGGATTCACTCATGATCTTTTAGGCTGCTCCAAAGGGCTTGGGTCATTTCTCTGGCTCTGCCCTCTGCAGCACACACAGCTTGTCTTCTAGGCTCTGTCTGGCTCTACTCCACTGCTATCCTGGTGGTTAGCCTATGGTACTGAAATCTCCAAAACGCTGGTATCTTCTGCTGCAACTGGGCTGCACTTACACCAATAGCCTCTCATAGGCTCTCTTCATGGTGCCAAGTCTCAACTTCTCTACATGGCCTCTTCGATCTTGGGCCTCCAGCTGCTTCTGAGGCTGCCTCTTCACCAATGTCCTCTTCTGGCTTTTCACAGAGCCAGGCCTCAGTTGCTCTTCATGACCCCTTCTCACCTTCAAAACCAGTACCACCTAGGTGACTCATACACTACCAAGTTTCACCACCAATACAAGGTACAACCTTGGCCACTTCTGGAACCCAGCTTGTGTGTACTGACTCTAAGGAAACACTTCCCAGAAGATTTCACCTCAGTGATGCTGGCCTTTTAATCCCTACTGGTTTCTCAGCTCCAGCTGACCAGCATCCGTTGTGCCAGTGAAGCAAAGGTTTCACTGCAGTGATACTGATCTCTTGTTAATCATGACTCTTTAGCTCCAGGCGACTGTAAACACAGCTCTGACAGTCTTGAAGTAACTCTCAAACTTCCTTCTGCAATGTTACATGACAGGCCTCCCTCAATTGTCTGCATTTCTCTCAAAACTCTTTCTTCCAATCTCCCACAGCTCAATGTTTTCAAGTCCTTCCACAATCTTCCCCAAAACATCGTGGTCAGGTTTGTCATCGCAGTATCACACATCCTAGTACCAA
The DNA here is from genome assembly GCF_950005125.1 of Chionomys nivalis. Taxonomy (NCBI): domain Eukaryota; kingdom Metazoa; phylum Chordata; class Mammalia; order Rodentia; family Cricetidae; genus Chionomys; species Chionomys nivalis. The sequence continues at coordinate 26,956,572 of NC_080099.1, read as the reverse complement.
ATTCTGTTGTAGTTACGGTTACTATTGCTGTGCTGAAACACCATGGCCAAAAGCAAGTTGGGGAGGAAAGGATTTATTTGGCCTATGCTTCTATATCACTATTCATCATCGAAGAAAGTCAGGACAGGAACTTAAACAGAGCAGGAACCCGCAGGCAGGAACTAATGCAAAGGCTTTGGAGGGAAGTTGCTTACTGACTTGCTCCCTATGGCTTGCTTAGACTACTTTCTTTTAGAACCCAGGACTACCAGCCCAGGGGTGGTACCACTTACCTTAGGCTGGGCCCCCCATAGTCAATCACTAATAGTGAAAATGTTCTCTAGGCTTGCCTACATCCCCATCTTTCGGAGGCGTTTTTCTTGCTTGAGGCTCCCTTCTATCTGATGACCCAAGCTTGTGTCAAGTTGACATAAAACTAGCCGGCACACAACTGTAACACTCTCCTTTTTGTTTAACATTTTTCCCAATCTGTGTTTGTGGAAAACACTAAATAATTTATTTGTAAAAGAAATATTTTTCTCTCTTCATTAAGGAAGGTAGGAGCCTACACTGTAGTTCCATGTATCACTCCAAAGTTTATGAGCAATTCTGATCCGTTCCACGGTAATAATAAGAACAAAAAAATATCCCACAATAATGATGACTGGATTAACTGCGGTTAATAAATACAATCACAGTCACACAACACACATCTTATTCGTGTTCATACAAATTTCAACTTGGTTCCAAAGCTTTCCTGACATGTTCTCCTTTGATGGTGACTCAGGCATCCACAATCTTGAATCCAGCAGCTAAGCCAGCTGCCGAGATTAAGAAGAGATTTAGGAGTACTCTGGCATTTAACTATTTTGGCCCAGAAATACATCTTTCTACTTATGTGTTGTTGGCCAGAGCTAGTTCCGTAACTCTAACCTAACTGCAGACAGGCTGGCAGTGGGGAAGGGCACGGGAAAGTGTGACTGCGTCTCATGTGTCTTCCCCAGAAGCAGCTGACTTTCACGTCTCAAGCACAGCCCAACTTCATGCTTGTGTTATCTCAAAGCTGCCATCAACCATTTAAGATGCGTTATGAATTTCACTTTCTAATGACGCCAAGGCTCATAAAAAATTGGCTAATTACGTGTAAATCTGATCCCCACAGAAGTCTCCCAAGGCATGTTGTATAAACCCTAGTTGTAACTAAGCCTCCCAACAGTAAAGACTTCTCTAAAAATTGGTGGCAGAATGGGATCTGCTTTGTGGGAATGGTGTCCCCATGCCCTCACCAGGGACCGTGGACCACGTCCAGTGCCCAGCACTGAGAGACCGGAAATAAAAAGAAATACAGAGAGGAGAAAGAGTGAGGTCTGCTTGTATATTGCACACCAGACGCCAGGCCCTGCCATCAGCACCTTGCCGTGGGGCCACAGTGGGTGTTCACATCAACGCTGAGACCCCCAACATCAAAAAGGTATGATTTCCAAAGACTAAAGACTAACAAAAAATAAATAAATAAAACACAAAGCAGATACTATGTCAGAATTAGGCTCTCTGTAAACCTAATAAAATCAATTTAAGGTTGGAAATCCACAAGTAGCTTTCAAGACCCTGAGGTATCGAAGAGTTCAGAATATTATATTTCTGAAAAGTGTGCAGAAAATTATAAGAGAACTTTAACAGCCACTAGTTAAGACCATGATCTCTTTCCTCTCCCGACCACCTAATTGGGATATTTTAAGCTCCAATTAAGGAGAAAGTGAGTAGAGTATATATTCAATTTGGCCTAAATGGTATATTTTTGTTTGGTTTGCTTTTTCTTTATATATAAGTTATTGCCAGCCAGCCTGGTCTTCCGGAGAGTGTGTAAAGTTCACTGCACTGACACACCTGGCACCACACCTGAGCACAGTCACAGGTATGCTGTGACACAAGACATCTCAGTGTACCAAAACTAGAAACATGTATGAAAGCTGGAAACAGTCAGATGGGAGTCTAGGAAATCCTCACAACATCAGATGTGTGAGACCGTGAGGAGATAGTACAGATTCCACAAGCAAGTGGTCCCATCAATGTGACATGTACAATTACAAACCACCATAGCCTTTTCTTTTCATGGCAATCACATACAATGAGATTTACTACAATTTCTATGTTTGCAAGAATAATTCCAAATGCATATATGTGAATAAAACTGTAGATTTCCCCTAAATTTAACAGCAATGTTTTATTTTGCATTACCAATATTGAGCTATGGAAATTAAAGAGGTTTTGCTGAACTATTATCACAAAGAAAACCAAATTTCAATCAACCATGTCAGTCAAAACACTTTTTGTAATCTCTTTATAGAAATTTACATTAAAATGAAAAGTTTATTGGTAGCTGTTCTCAAGTAGTCCATATCCAAAAACATCAGGGAATGTGAAGTTTACTGTACGGACTTTATATGAATGTGTGATATTTATCAGCGCTTTTAAAGGTGCCTGTGTGTGTAGTTTCTTTCTCCAGTATGCATTACTACCACACTAGTTTCTCTTTGTTTCTTAGAATAGACCCTCCTCCCTATTAGGAGGCTTAGGGACCCCAGACTTGGAACTCACCCTGACATCAGCCTCGTTGGCAGGGAAAATATCCTTCCTGGCCTTACAGAACTTAAATTAGTTTAACATCTGAAGGCCACCTTTAGAAACAATATGTAGGTGACTGTAATACAGTTAGTTCCCAGGCCGGCTATTTCAAAGCGTCGTTAGCTTTTGAAGATTTCAATTACTCATTGTGGATTAGACTTTAATCTGCAGACACCGATTTGAAATTCCACCGCCAAAGGCGACTCTAGATTGCTGCCTGCTATATCTCCCTGCAGATTGTGTTTATCAGTCATGGGTACTGTTCAACTTGAAAGGGCAACTGTGACTCAGTAGAGCCAGAGAAGAAAAGGTCCTTGGGTAAAAGTGGCCTTTATAAAGCCAAGGAAGGTGTTCTTCTATTTCACTCTACGTAAACCCAAACCATCCAAACTCTCTGGGGAGAAGAAAACTCGAGTTTCCCTCTGTGACAACTGAAGTTTACCCTTTTGCTGGTGGATATGGAATATCTTCAGTCACTGATAGATGGAAATTGGAGCGTGCCCAGGAAGCTTGCAGTGTTGATCATCGAAATTTTATTTGAAATGCTATCAAATATGCACAATAGATGGCTGGAGGTTTTTTTTTTTTTTTTTTTTTTTTTTTTTTTTTTTTTTACTTTTGAAGAATGTTGATTATGGTCCATGCTTTGAGGAAGTTATACCTGAAGACAGAAATATCTTGTCTAACATGGAGTGTGTTTAATGGCCTTGGAGAGGAAAATGACATCAAAAAAAGATACTCTTACCATTTAATCAAATTACCTCAAAATTTGACACAGAACTTAAGTTGGTAACCCTCAAATTCTAGATTATTCAAAAACAATCCCCTTGTCCTTTAGTTGTGGCCCCAAAATGAACACATTTGTTGAAGGAAAGGAGAAAAATCAAGTAGAGAATAGAGGTTAGGAGTGAGTAGGGAGTAGAATCCAGAGCATACATTCTCAGACAAAGTCTCTCCAGAAAGTGGCTTCCTAATTGTGCATTGCTTTGTTCCTCACCACAAAGGCCCCAAGATCCTGTTCCCAACAAACCCATATGATTCCAGAGACAGTCCAGTGGCCAGTTCGGGGGTCACTGAAGCAACTCTAATTATTTTCTGGTGTTTCTAAATGTATTCTGAATCATAGATAATTTTGAAGAATTCAGTTCACAAACGGCAGAACCACAAAGCAAGAGAGAATTCATTCATGGTAGAAAGTCCCCAATAAAAATAGCTTTGTTTACACTTTGTGTCTCCTCCAAATTCTACTCCAATGCTGGGGACCCAGAAAAAGGATATGTGGCGCTAGATGGGTAAAACCTCAGAATCGTGTTTTAATATTTTGAAGGGATTTTAGAGACTAGCTAGCTGGTCTTTAACTCTCTTCTGGTCCTGCATGGTTGAGAGATGTCTCTAAAACAATCGTATAGTTGCCGCAGGGCGGGAACCTAAAACCAAATCGCTCCATCTAACCACCGCAGAGTCCTCACCGGTCACATTGCTCCCCCAACTCCACTTGCACCCAAAGAAAGATAAAACAAATTTCACAGTGGGTAATTCCATTGTAAAACAATCCATGGTTATTTCAGGAGAATTCCCAAGAACTTATAATAGAGTTTTAAAAACATAACAGTAAGCAAGATAAAATTAATAGTCCCAGAAGACAAGCACTGGGAATGCTATCTGGCTTTTATGATTAGGGAGAGTGATAGCAAACCCCTAATAAAAAGGTAAGATATAAGAGAAAGTATACAGCCCCACATACTCACCAAACCTGTTGTGAGCTATATACAGGGGAAACGGAAATAAACGCCTTGGAGCCCAGCTGTCCCCCTCCCTGCTGTTTCCACCTAAACAAAGCTATTTTCCACCAGATCCAGCACGTGCCTGGTGACAGATGGAAATAGGGTGAGCTCATGAACCCAGGGGAGTGGAGCCCAGCATTCCAGGCAGAGCACCCTGAATGCATTCGGCCACTCCCGACCCCCAGCCCTGTGCATGGTGAGCATACGCAAGCCAGGAACTCATGAAAGACACCGGACTGCCCCTTGTCAACAGACAAAAAGCATCAGCTCTAAAACCAGTCTAACCGGAAAGAGTCTTTCTTCACCCAGATCACAGCGAGGAATCCCGTTTAACTCTGCAGCCTATAACCCTTCAGCAGGTTTTTCATCCGAAGGGGGCACAGCAGCGCTCTCTTCACATTCTTCTCCTGGTCATGGTTGTGCTTCTGACACCACAAGCTAACATTTTGCATTGCATCTTTAAGGATGACAACATGAGCAACATTTCAGGGAAGGCTCGGTTTGGTGGATGACCTCACATGGGGCAGTCACTGGGTTTCTCTGAGTGGTTTGGTTTGGTGCTACATCCTTCTCATGGATACTGAGAGTTTGAACAACCTCGGTGCATGCTCAGAGCTGTAACAGAAGTAATCTGTTTGTAACTAAAGGCTGGAAGGCTTTTCTTTTCTTAATAATGTATAGCCTACAAGTTATAAATTTAAGTACTTATTTGATGAGCATTGATTCACCTCCCCACATACCTTATATCATGCTAGGTTTAGATATGAAACATGACCTAGTTTCAAAGCCTATTTCTGTCCTGTCTTTATACTACAGTGGAACTGATACTTAACTCCTCTGAGTGTGTTTACTCTTAGAGCTAAATATGATAAAATATAGGGGAAAACGCAAATATTGGTTCTAGATGACAGCCTCTGCCCTTCAGAAAACCAGTTTGAAAATATAAACATGTGCATAAATACCTAAGTGATATTTCTGCAACAGAGAGTGTACTGTGTAACATGAGAAGACAGAGAGAGAGTGGCCAATTCTGTCTGGATGGGGACGGGAGCAGAGCACGGTGAAACACTAGAAAGGTGACGACGGGTGGGCATGAAAGGGCAGAGAAGCAAAGACTTCATCCACCCAGTTTCTAGAGACAGAGGCACTGTCCCTGCAGCAGCAAAGGAACTCATCCCCTCAAACTGAGGATACTTTTGCTCTGGGAAACCAGAATTGATTCAGGTGCTGGGATAGTCCAGTTCAAGACCCACACCTCACACACAACACACACACATACACACATACCTATATATACACACGTATATGTACATGCATACACATATAAACACATCACAGATACATACAGACATAAATACACATACATGTACATATACGTACACATGACTATACATACACACGCCATTATAGGCACATATATGCACACATATGTATGCACGCACCTACGTGCATATGCATAAGCATATATACATACATATACAAACACATCACACATATACTATGTATATATATGTAAATGCTATAAATAGACACATGTGTACATACACATATATACACATACAGACAGACACATATATACCTACAAGTACACTCACACACACATACACACACACACTGCCTGATGATCATGGCATTTCTTCCCATTCAAAACTATTCACTGAGTGTGCAATTCCCCCCAAGGCTGCAGTCAGGAAAAGGAGAGAGTAAAATTGGCAGATGAGTCATAGAGGAAGTAGGGGGCCGTCGACTAAATAAATATAGCTAAAAAATAAAATTATTAGAGTAACACAATATGCTTGGGGGAGTTAGGACATAGTATGTAACCCCCTGGTTTTCTGTTAGCAAAAATCTTAGAAATGCAGTCAGCAGGACAGGTGGGGTGTCACAGCCCTGGCATCCCAGCTGGACGATCTATTTCTTCTAACAGATAAGAAAAGCATTCCATAGCCGCAGAACAGTAAGAACTAGCGAGGGGCAGAAAGCACGATCGCTTCTCCACACCCTAACCTAGGCAGGCACTGCAAATCAATTATGCCGTGACTTCCCTGGCTCTTTCCTGTCCCTCTTCAACAGCAGCCCTACCGAGACAACCAGAAAAATACCAGAGAAAGTCAGAACTGCAGTCTCAGGGGCGTGAAGAGACAAGCGCCAACAGAAAGCCCTACTTACTTCTAGGTACTCACGGTGAGGGACTGAACTGCTGTATTGGGCACTGTGGGTTTCTCACTCAGTTCCCGTGCCCACTCCTTCGGGGAGGCAGCTTTAAGGAAGGAAAAAAAAAAAAAAGAAAGAAACAGAAATCTTTTGATCCACTTGAAATCGGGGTTTGGGATTTTGATTCAGAATGACTCATGAGGAGGGAAAGAGGGTTCCCGGCAAGGTCTGCATCAGAGGCCGAACTCTCAGTGCTACAGGGGGAAAAGGTGGAGCAGATCCTTGGAGGCTAGGGAGTGGGGCCAGCTCAAACAGCTCATCTTCCTGCAGTGAAGTGGGGGGGGGGGCAGCCCTAGAAGCTCAATCTGAGCTTGTTTCTTCAGCTGCCTCCCAACAATGACTCCACAAATATCTTAATAGCTAAGAAGCTTTCTGTTAAAACAGGCCAGACTATTGTTAATGATCAAACCCTGAATAAAAGCCCTACCTTAAGCCCCATTTACCGAAGGAGTGAGCATCTGTTAAGCTAGTTCTATGGACATGGGTATTTCGATAGAAGCTCACGCCCCTCTAGTTTCTGCCCTCTATGCAGAGATGAATTCTGAATTGATGCATCTACACCCAAGTCTGACTTTCCTACCCTCACGTTGCTCCCTGAACTCCCACACTCAAGATTTTCTAGATTCATTAAGAGCCCGTGTGTCAATAATTCAATTTTTCATCTTTGCTTCCACTAGCCTGATCATCTAGGATCACAACTGCAGCATGATCTGGTTTCTCCTCCTCCTCCTTTCCCGATCCAACAATTCTTTCTTTGCATAACCTCTTTTCCACGCCTTCCACGGTCCATCTGTTCTGCCCAGGTTTCTCGTCCCTCTACTGCTGTCCTGGAACACTCCCCTGCAGGATTCCCTGCTCTCAGGATCGTCTAACTCCTCACTTCGTTAGCCTTCCACTTTACTCGGCTGTCATGGTCATTTAACACTTCACACTCTTAACGTTTTGAAAGTTCCAACACCTGAAGGTAAGATTTAAACAACTTAGCTCCATGTCACGGCTTCCACAGTTTGCCGGCCAATCATATGCTCAGGATTGCCTTGTATTGTAATCTGACTGCATGGCACAGCACTTGCCCAAGGCCTGGGTTTTGTTCCTAGTACCACAGGGGGGATAAAACCAACACTGCAATAAGACCCATTTTATACCACATTTCCTTATGTGCTGGGTAATTTTTTGTCTACTTAACACAAGCTAAAGTCATCAGAAAGGAGAGAGACTTGAGTGAAGAAAAAAAAAGACTTCATGAGATGGGACTATAGGCAAGCCTGGAGGGCATTTCTTAACTAGGGATTGGTGGAAGGGGGCAGCCCCAGTGTGGGTGGTGCATTCTCTAGGCTGGTAGTCTTGGGTTCTATAAGAAAGCAGGCAGAGCAAACCATGATGAGCAAGTCAGTAAGCAGCCCCCTCTATGGCCTCTGCATCAGCTTCTGCCTCCAGGTTTCTACATTGTGTGATCTTCTACCATGACTTCCTTCAAGAATGGACTAAAATGAAGAAGTGTAAGCCAAATTAACACTTCCCTCCCCAGCTTGTTTTTTGCTATGCTGTTCTCTTTACAGCAATAGTAGCTCCCATGAAGACAAGTATTATAGCTGGTTTTTCTGTAATTTATATAATATTGAGTGGGGGGAAATGCTAAATTAGGAAAATAATATTTTGGGGTTTTTTATTATTTATTTTTGTTGTTGTTGTTTTTGGTTTTAACCAATATACTATCAGAAGTTGGCTTCTAGAGGAGTTACAATGCTGTGTTGGTCATGTGGCAAGCTAGTAAAAAAATGTTCAAGTTGACTAAAACCATCAAATTATCCTCATTATGATCAATGGTATCACGGATTGCAGAACTGACCACTTTGAATAAATATAATTGTAAATCCAAGCAAGCATTTGGTTAGTGTCATCTAAGTAAAACGGTGGGCCATCGGAAATACTCCGCATTAACATGTTAGTGGCATGTGTTAGACTCTGCATCAGAAACGTGTTATTCATTTTGACTGTTTCACCTGATGACCATGACTCCACAAGCAAAATGACGAATGCTCTTCTCCTGCACTCCCTTGCCCTCTGTTACATGCTCGCACCTGCAGAAAGGAAGATTCCCTTCCTGATATAAAGCATCTTGCCCTGCGTCATGGTTTGAATGAGAATAACCTCCCCACCCTGTAGGCTTGTATGTGTGAATTCCTCATTCCCTTTTGTAGAACTGTTTGGGAAGGATTAGGAGGTGTGGCCTTTTAGAGAAGGTGTGTCCCTGGGTGTGGGCTTCAAGGTTTCAAATGTTAACTTCCTCTCTTTCTCTCTCTCTCTCTCCCTACCTCCTCTTCTCTCCTCTCCTCTCCTTTTATTTCCTCTTGTCTCCTCTCCTATCTTTCCCTTTCCTCTCCTCTCCTCTCTTCTCCTCCCTCCCTCTCTCTCCATCTCTCTTTCTCTCTGCCTCCAGGTTCTTGTCTCAACATGTAAGCTCTCAGCCACTGCTCCAACATCACGTCTACCTGTCTGCTGCCATGTTCCCTGACATGATAGTGATAGAGTCTACTGCCCTCTGGAAAGGTGAGTCTTAAATTAAATGCTTTATTTTATGTCTCCTTGGTCATGGTGTTTTGTTAGAGCAATAGAAGAGTAACTAGGACAGCCCTCCCTCCTCTCTTCCCTCGCTGCCCTGCCACATGCTTCTCTCTGAGGGGCTGTAGCACCTTTGGGTGATAACTCTGAACTTGTGCTTGCTGACAAAGGTCTTAACACTCATACTGTTTACCCTGTTTGTGCTCTAGTCCCTAGCAAACAGTGGAGGTATATTTTAAGGATTTAGATGTTATCTTTTAGTTCCCTTACCAACTTGCACTTGTGAAATCCTGAGGAACTCCCACAATCTTACTGTGATCCAGCTCTTCCACAGACGATGGATTTGGGCGTTTCTCTCCACACCCAAAACATTCAGATCACAAAAGATTATAGCAGGTAAATACACCCCTCCTAATTTTAATAAAATATGCCTCTCACACAGCCTAAAAAAAAACCATATCTTTTTATATCCACTGCAACAATAATTTGGAGACTTTCTGTCCTCCTCAGATCCTTGTATAAAAGCTTAGCACTCATCCAAAATCAGAGAGTTAATTGGTATTATGCTTTTTTAAATTTAATTTCTTTTTTCCTTGCTGGGAATCAAACACAGACTCTTGGCATAGCTAAGCCGGCTCTCACTAAGCTGCCTGCTCTCCACAGATGTTAACTTGGAAAAGTAAATGACAACTTTCCTATGCTTCAAATCTGTCAGATTTTTCTTCCCTAGAAAATAATTGCCCTAACCATCTTCCAAGCCCATTCTTTCCCTAACGAATAAGCCATCCAACTGTAGAGTTGGGAAAAGACAATCCTTTCCATTGTTAAAATTCACTGACCAAAATAACTTAAAGGAGGAAAGGGTTTGTTTTATCTTAACACTTGCAGGTCACAGTCCATCACTCAGGGAAATCAGGGTGGGAAATCAGTTAGGAACCTGAAGGTAGGAAGGATTGCTTGTTACTCCTCACAACTTTAGCTCAGACTGCTGAAATGAGCTCAAAACCAGGGAAACACAGCAGAAACCATGAAGGAATGCTGGTTGCTGTCTCTTTCTCTCTCCCACAGGCTCACGCTCAGCTAAGCTTTCCTATATACCCAGGACCACCTAACTAGGAATGGCGCCACCCACAGTGGGCTGGGTCCTGCTGCATTATTAATAATCAACCCAATTCCTTACAGGCATGCCCACAGGCCAATGTGATCTAGGCAATTCTCAACCCAGTATTTCCACTCAGAAGTCTCTAGGCCAGTGGTTCTCAACCTTCCTAATGCTGTGACCCTTTAATATAGTTCCTCAGGTTGTGGAGATCCCCACCATAAAATTATTTTCATTTCTACTTCATAACTGTAGTTTTGCTACTGTTATGGAATGCAGGTTATCTGTTATGCGACCCCTATGAAAGGGTCGTTCCCACAGGTTGAGAAGTACTAATCTAGGCTAAGTTTGATGGTTAAGCTAACTGGGCCAAAGGGCTACATTAAATCCATATTAAAGGAATCACAGCTCCATTTCTTTGTTTGTTTATTTGTTTGCTTTTTTTTTTTTTTTAACTCAGGAGGTTTTCTCCCCATGTTTAAAGCCCTATGTGATGCACCAGGCCTGTACCCAGGTCGCGCTTTCTCTTGGCCCTACGTTTGTTTCCTGTTCTCTTCTACACACTACATTCTTCCACTCTCCTTTCTCACAAGCCAGAGACTGATGTCTCTTGAGGACATCCTCACTCTAGGGAGCGGGCGTGCTGCATCTTCTTCAAGAAAGCTTCGTCACCCTTCTCCATGTGGATTTATGGTGTTTACCCCTCTCCGAAAGAGATTTTTGTCTGGTCTTAGCACATTCCTCTCATGTATTCTCCTGGCTCCTGTTTCAATTTTCTTCCACCTTGCTGCAGCCTATATTTTCCACTTTTCAAATTTCCTTGGTTTCCCACAAGAGCTTTTAAGCACTTGCTTCTCCCTGCCCCCTGCTCCCCAAGTCCCTTCACACCAGCTCGAGGCAGACTGCATTTAGTGCCCACGTGTCTGATTCTTCCCTCCGACGAGAAGATAAACAGAACACATTTTCCAAGTTGCCCTCAGCTCCCTTTCTGTTCCTCCTAGGACTGGAATCTGAAATGCGATCCTCGCCCATCGTGCCTCCTCGCCACTGCCTTCCATGGCAAAGTGGCGAGCCGAGCGTTTTCTTGCCAAAGAAACAGGTGCCTGCGCTGGAAATCCCCCACGCTCTTCAATTGCGTACTTTTGAGAGGGCTCAGAGACGGCTAACGCTTAGGAGCAAGGGTATCTAGGGGACACTTCTTAGGTGGAAAACACGTTTGCTTCATCTTAAAAGTTTGGGTCTCATCCCCACCAGGCTTTCCCAGGTCCCGAGGCTGTGTGATTTTAGCACGGGGGTAGGGTGCAGCTGAACCCTTCCTTCAAAACCGTCTATAAATTTGAATTACTTGGGAGATTATCTGCTTGCTGCCCAAATTCTCCGAAACTCCGGGTGGCAAGTGAGAGGGTTCACAACGATGGCATTAAATGCTCAGCAGTATACGGAGAGCCGATTCTTCAATTGGCAGAAAAGGCAAGGAAGAATGCTGGTCTGCCGCTAGGCGTGTGCTCTGCATATGGCAATCTGAAGGCACTGGGAACGCAAGTGAAGGGGATCCCACTTGGGACACAGTCCCTACAAAGATTATAAACACATCTTTGCCCATGCCAGACTCTCCTTCGCAACCAGGCCACAGGAGACATCTCAGTGGAAAAGGTTTTGCCTTCGGCTCTAATAACCTGAATATGTGCAAAGCAATTAGCCTCAGGCTGTGGACTCTAGGGCATACTATTGGTCACCTTGCAACAGGTGTGCCCTTCTGTGCTCTAAAGCAAACTGGCACCACAGGGCCCTGAATTCCCTGCCCCACCCCTGTTCCCCAGAACAATCAACTTCATCTCCTGCCTGAAACCATAACATATTAAACAGCTTTTCTCCTGCTTACTTACCAAAATTTGGTGACTACTTATCAACACATTTTGTGCTCTTTTTTCAGCTATAGAAATAAGAATTTAACTCAATGATGACTACTCCTAGAATAAAGCAGAACTCGTATCTAATCCTACCTCTGCTGCTACCAGGCATTTGGTTAAGAATAGCCAGATTCCTAGACATCTTTCTGGCACCCACTTCAGGCTTCAAGCTGGTTTCCTTTGGGTTTTACCTAGGGCGGACCTCTAAGGATAGACTTTTTCAATCTGAGGTTACAATTCTCCAGATGGTTATAAAATTAAGTTTTATGCTGGAATGGTAAGAGGGCATTCCAAAAAACAAGACTAATGTTCTACAAACTCTCATTATGGCTCGTTTGTATACCTAAGAATTGGTTATTAACATGTTCTTTTATTGTGGATAAAAGTGCAATTTTTTTAATGAAGCCCTACAGATGAAGAGGGGCAAAGAATAGAATAGTTGTTCATGGGCAGAGGGATATTAATAGAGACTGACTGTTGATAGACATGATTTCTTTTTAGGTCGATGGGAATGTTCTAAAATTAGGTGGTGGGGGTGGTGGTGATAGTGGTATAAATCAGTAAAATATACTAAAATCCATTAATCATGAATGTAAAATGTGAGAATGTTATGGTATATAAATGAATATAACACACATTTTCAAGCATTCAAATCTGTTTGAAAATATGACAAAAGGCTACTCAAGAGAGCCATTGATTTGCTTCAGGGCATCTGAATATTCTCCAAAATTATATCATAAAATTTTAAGGAAAGTATGGATAGTTTTCAATCAGAATCTCAAAATGATCCAAGGCTTATCATGGCATGATTTCATTCCTCTCTCTGGTTGAATAATACCCCTCCTCCTTTGTTTGCTCTTCTGAACCTCTAGGTATATTCTATGCCATACCTATAGTGAATCATACAAGAACGAATATAGGAATACAGGGGTCTTTAATGATGCTGACTGAAGTTTATTCATTAGCATAGTCAGACCACACTGTAGCAAAGTAAGTCAGACCACACAGTAGCATAGTCAGACCACACAGTAACATAGTCAGACCATGCGATAGCATAGTTAGACAACACAGTAGCATAGTCAGAACACAGTCGGTCCACACAGTAAGATAGTTAGACCACTCAGTAACACAGTCAGACCACACAGTAACATAGTTAGACCATGTGGTAGCATAGTTAGACCACACTAGTGGTATCGTCAGATCACACAGTAACACAGTCAGTCCACACAATAACATAGTCAGACCATACCATGATCCTGTCTCTAGCTTTTTTTTTTTAATTAAATCACTGCTTGGCCCACTAGCTCTAGCTTCTTCTTGGCTAACTCTTACGTATTTATTTAACCAATTTCTATTAATCTGTGTATCACCATGTGGCTGTGGCTTACTAGCAAGATTCCAACCAGAGTCTGTCTCTGATGGGGCTACATGACTCTGCCCTTCCTCCTCCCAGCATTCAGTTTAGTTTTCCCTGTCTACCTCTATTCTTTTGCCCTATCAGGCCAAGCCAGTTTTCTTTATTAATTAACCAATCGTATTCACAGCATACAAAGGGGAATCCCACATCACCTCCCCTTTTCTGTTTAAATAAAAAGGAAGGTTTTAACTTTAACGTAGTAAAATTGCATATAACAGTTATCAAGCAAGAATTACAGTTATATCTATTTTATCTTTTATCATAACTAAAAAAGAACTCTTTGTGTTTCCCTCAGTGGTTGAACTACTTTACATTTAACTAACAGCAAATCAAAGGACCCATATAAATTTAAGAACCTTTTTATCAAATGGTTTCTCCCTATCACTAAAATTCTGTGATTCTAAAACCTGAAAGTTTAATTTATTTTCCAAAAATTAGAATAATAAATAAAATTTTCCTTCCAGAGCATTGCAAAACTCTATTTATTCAGTAGTGTGCATGGATTGGACCAAATATATCAAATTTTAAGAAGAAAATCAGTGTGAAATTTGAAGTCTCATCAATGGCATCTTCATTGCTGAGTGTATCTCATATTGCATATTGTATTTACCCACCTTTGTCAATATTCATGGGGTTTTAAGTCCTATTTACATAATGGAACTCTTAGTGCCTCTGATGTTTTTCTGATATTGGTGATCCTCAATTCCAAAAGAGGGCCTAGAGAGGTGGGTTCAGTGGGCACAGTGCTTGCTAGGCAAGCATGAGGACCCAACTTCAGATGCCTAGTAGCCATGAATCTGTAACCTGGGAACTGGAGGCAGAGATAGGCACATCCAAGAGGCTCACTGGTCATCCAGGATAGCCAATAACAAGCTCCAGGTCCAACAAGAGACCTTGTCTCAAAAACTAAAGTAGAGAGTTAGAGGGGGAGATACTCAGCATTGACCTCTGACTTCCACATCACATACTTAGACAAGTGTACTCCAAAACAAATACGTACACATACAAACATGCATGCATACATACAATACACAGAAACACACAGACGTGTACAAACAAAAAAACACAATTCCAAGGTGGGCTCAGCATAATGGCATATTCCCATAATGCTGGCACTCCAGAGGCAACTCCAGGAGGATTGTTGTGAATTCATGGCCTGCTAGGATTACATAATGAGTCTCAACAACAACAGCAATAATAATGAATGATAATAAAAATCTAAGGATAGTAGAGCTTACATACCCTTCATGATCATTTCATTGGTATGGAAACCCATTAGAAATAAAGATAACAGAGAATGAAGAATAGAAGTGTTTACAAGAGCTGGCAAAAGAGAGAAGGGGAGAGAACTGTAAATGGGCACAGGAGTGGGTAGGAGGCATGACTCAGATGTTTCAAAGTGCAACAAGGAAAGTGCAGCTGATAATAATTAATTGGACACTTCAAATCAGAGAGAATTTTGAGTTTTCCCACCACAGTGTTTGAGGTGATGGATCTTATACAGTATCAAAATACTATGTTTTATCTCAAAATCATGTACAATTAAAAGGGGATGGCAAGATGGTTCAGCAGGTTCAGGTGTCTGCCCCCAAGCCTGGTGATGTGAGTTCAGTCTTGAGGACTCTCAGGGTGAAGTGAGAAAATCGAGCACAGTGAATTTTCTCCTAATCTCCACATGTACACAACGGCATATACACACACATAAATGAATAAATAAATTGATAAATAAATAAATGAATACTTGTTGGAAAGTATGTATGATAGCAAAAAGAGATACAAAGGGACTCACACAATGATTCTGTCTGTCTTATAGAAGCATGGAGAATGGGTATTTTTAAACAGGGTGGCAATTCGGAGATAGGCAAAAAAATTTTTGAGTAAGAAGAATGTTTATACAAGAGACTGTATTGGGTTCTTCCGTGAGGGCAACAAACTATCAGTCAGCTACATTCAGGCATTCCTTCATGGCAAGGGACGTGTCTAGTTTATCTAGCAATGCTAAAAAAGAAGGCTGGAAGCATCCAGTAAGTATTTCATGATCGTTAAATTGCAGTGTAATTTTCCATTGCAAAATTGTTGGCAAAAAGCAAATGACTACCACCTAATCAGCCATTCACAGCAAATTCTTTCAAGCCATTCTATTAGTGAGAACCTTTTACATGAGATTTTTATGAATTTCCAGGTTATATTATTGATTAAAAAAGAAAAGTGTCGAACACTCTCATTTGAGTAATAAGGAAATGATATAGTGACATCTTGACTATGATCACCGGTGACAAGTTTCTCTTCTCAAGTCTCTTTGGGTGCTTTAAACACCTCTGTGTTTGAATGCCCATTGCTTTTTCCAAGGTTTGGGAGGTTTTCTGGTATAATTTTACTGAATAGATTCTCTGTGCATTCAGTCAGTTTTGTCTTAGCTCCTCTTTCTGTTTCATGAATTCTTGACTCTGATCTCCTCTACATAGCCCAGGGCTCTTGGAAGATTTGGTCATATTCTCTCTCTCTCTCTCTCTCTCTCTCTCTCTCTCATTGAAATGTTTGTTCTCTACCTCTGACATTCTTTCATTCTTTCTTCTGATTCATGTTGTGTGGAATTTTGAATTTTTTCCAGCTATTCTCATTTAATAATCAGGTTTAAGGCATTGAGCAGCTGTAAGAATGCGGGATGTCTTAACAGCTTGTTTTCTCATTGCTTTGGTGCTTAGTGAGTTCTGTGCATTGCATCTATGAGAATGGGTGTTTCCTCCAGTTTTTCTTTTTTCCTCACTTTTTTCATGTTGATTTTGAGTCTTCCAGGCAAGTTATCTTCACAGTGATTTTTCCCTCTGCCACTATTTAGAAGAAAACCCCAACTGTAGTAACAGAAACAATGATTTCACAGAAATCCTGGTGCTCACAGTGTAGTAAAATATACTTGTATACATCACTTATGTCTCTAATAATTTTCATAGACCCAGTTTCTAGGGTTACTTTGCTAATGATTGTCCTCCCACATATATCCATGGTGTTTGTGTGTTTGTCTGTCTGTCTGTCTGTGCCAGTGCCCCACAGTTTTTGCCAGAGAAAATTGCATCCATCGGTAGACTGTGCCAAGTTCAGCACACGTGTTATGACCCTGTACTGCTGCTCACCTAGACAATAGCAAGGGTGGTGCCCTTCCTATATTCTTCAGGCTAGTCACTCCAGGATGAATGTAAAGATGCCCAATCTTTGGGCCCCATGTGGACTTCTACCACATCCTCTGTGGCCAGCCTTGCCTAACCATCCCTCTCTGCCCGTGATGCTCCTGGGCTCAAGTTGGCATTCCATAGCCTTTTCAGTTACTCACGTTTCAACCTCTCAGGCTCACACTCCTACAGTGTCCATCCTAGGGATGGTACAGCACATCCCTGACAAGTGCCACTGATCCGGGCTTGGAGGGGTCTCCATCAGATAGCTAAGGACCAGTTAGCAACTGCTCTTAGCTGTGTCTTACGTTGGAGGATGTGGAACTCTAACCTCTTCCTGTTAGTTTTCTGTGCATACTTTTCCCTCCATACTTTCCTGCTCTCTTGCGACCCCCTTTATATGCTTCTGCATTTCTTCCCCTCTTCCTTAGTAATAGAACCTAATCTTCTGTATCATAACTCTTTCTCTTCACCAAGTCACAGAGAGGTAGATTCTAACTCACCTTCTTACCTGAGGACATTCTACCACACTTCTTAACACAGCTTGGTCCACAGAATTCTGTCTTCCAGCACATTGCTTTTGCAACAGATGAGGTCAAGCTTAAAAGCATCATGTTTTCCCATAAGCCTCCTGTTCCTGCATTGCTGATCTCTGTCCTTGCATTATTGATCTCCATCCCTGCATTTCTGATCTCCGTCCTTGCATTGCTAATCTCTGTCTCTGCATTGCTGGTCTCCATCCCTGCATTGCTGATCTCTGTCCTTGCATTGCTGATCTTCACCTCGAAGCTGCCACATTCCAGTTATGCAATCATCACACCTCTCATGGTCCTTCATTCTCTTTTTCCACTGAATTGTTTATTTCACAGATACTACATTATTTTCTCTTTATTCTATGAGCTTCCCGCCCTCATCCCCATTTCACACATTCAAAACATGAGTTTTACTACAAGATCCATTTCCTCCTTTGATTTCCTTCCTTTGATATCTTTTGCCATAAACAAAACCATTTCTGGATCTTTATATATCATTTTATGATTTACCATTTCCTTAACAGCAATACAACCATACTTCTCTGAAAGTGATATAATAGAGTATACACTCAAGAGTATTTTTTTTTTCTGAGACAGGGTTTCTCTGTGTATTCTTGACTGTGCTGGAATTCACTCTATAGACCAGGCTGGCCTTGAACTCAGAGATCAACCTTCTTCTGCCTCCTGAGTACTGGGGTTAAAGGTCTGTGCCCCCACCTCCCAGCTTCAAGAGTATTCTTAAAAACACAGGAGGGGAAGAAAACAAAACAAAAACAAAACAGTGGTGTAAAGCAAGCCTCTAAGCGAAGTTCGGCTATAAAAGCGGTCTTGTATCAGGAAGCCTATAGAAACTTTTTTTTTAACTTTTTCACTTATAAAATTAGGTGGGAGTGATTTGTTGGTTTTCTGTGATGATTGTTTAAGAGAATGAAAACCTGAGACTCAACAATGCCAAATAACTTCCCCCTTTCGGCTTTGTACTGCCATCGGCTCCCCACAAATCTTGTAATTCTCATCCTGTCTTTCACCAATTCATTTATAATTGCTTTTTAAGTCTTAACATCCATCACCTGCATTTATGGTAAATAAATTAATTCCATCATGTTAATTATATTGAGTTGATAGAAAAAAAACCAGTAAATGTACACCCTTTGGTTTACAACATTTTTGTTTGTTTTTCAAGACAGGGTTTTTGGCATACAATATTTTTGTATTAGCTTTTCGTTTTTGTTTTGGTTTTTTTTTTTTTTTGGTAGACTGAGAGAGTTCCCCTTGTAAACTGGACATGGTAGTGCGTACTATAATGGCAACAACCAGACATGAGAAATGTAAGTTCTAGCTAGCCATAGTTGGACCTTGTCTGGGGAGGGGTGGGGGAAGAGGCAGGGGAGAAAGAGAGAGAAGATATCTTTTCAATTTAGGAACTCGAGGCTCAAATCTCAGAGGCAATCCAGTTTTTTTGAACAAAGAAAGCTTTGTGCTTCCTTACACATTAGAGAGCAGCCTCGTATCCATTCACACCGGTTGTTATGGTGATTGCATATGGGTACCACAGACGCATTCTTGCCTAAGTTCTATTTTTGTACAACTGTTCTGAGACTCTGCAGACATTTGTCTCATTTAGCAGCTACAATATTTAAGCATCAAGATGCTTTTAAAATAGCAGATAAGCCAGCCATGATGACATATTTTAAGCCAGGAATCGTATTACAAAAGACTAAGATTTCACATATTTCAATAATGTCTTCATAGTAATGTATCCAAATCCAAAAATAAAAAAAATCCAACCTGACTCTAAACAAAATCAGATGGAGGAAAATGTGGATTCGTCTAATGATAAATGAAAAGAAAAAAATGTTTGCACTTTTATTGCTGCTCCATAAATTATGACAGAGAGGGTATGAGAAATTGGGCGTGTGTTGCATTCCTGCAAGCCGAGTATTCAAAAGGCTGGGGCAGAAGGACAGTGATTTCAAGGTGAACCCGGGCTGCATGACCAGATTCTGTCTCAAGAAAAGTCACAGATCTAAGGAGTGGGAGGAAAGATAAGAGAAGATAAGGGAGATATATATGATTAGAGTACTTTACATGCATGCATGAAATTGTCAAAATTCATGTACAGCATATGCTAATAAAAGTTTTTTGTGTGTTTCCTGAAACAGGTTCTCACTCTGTAGCCCAGGTTGGCCTGGAACTCTTCCGCAACTTGAATCAATTTTTCTGTTTCCTCCTCCCAAGTGCTGGGATTACAGGCATAAACAACCTAATCCAGGAAAAAAAAGAAGGAAGAAAAAAAGAAACATTCCTCATATTTAAAAAAAGAAAAAACACTGGATTTTGCTTCTTTTTATTTTCAAGTTTATGCAGCTTACAAACCAATTTAAATGACCCAATTGAGGCAGTTAATGTTTTATACCTTTATCCTGATTAAAATAAAGCCTTTTTTTTTTGCTTTGCTTTGATTACATTGGTTTCTTTACTGCCTAACAGAACACTCTGCACCTTTCATATTCTTGATTTTTCATATTCTTCAATTCATATTCCTAATTGAAACTAGTTTGTCTTTCATAATTTGGTCTGGATCTAGACATAATCCGTCTTTTATAATGTTGTGTGTGTGAGAGATGAGGGTGTATACATCTGTGCATGTGTGTGTGGGTAAGCGTATACATGTAAGCACGAACGTGTGGAGGTCGGAAATTGATGTTGAATATCCTCCTCTTTTCCACCTTAGTTCTTTTGAGACAATGCCTCTCTCACTGTACCTGGAACTTGATGGTTAGGCTAGACTGTGTGGCTAGGAACCCTCAGCTATCCTCCTGTGTCTTCACCCGCACATTGGGATTACAGGTATGCACCACTGCTCCCAGAGTGTTATGTAGATGCTGAATCTCCAGACTTAAGTCCTCACGTTTGCATGGCAACACTTTATTGGTGGAGCCATCTTCCTGGTCCCCATCACCCTTTTAGGAACACATTTGACTTTGAGAGGATTTGGTATACAGAGTTCTCTGCCCTTGAACAGATTTCTCTTGTCAAGGAACGCATGACAGATAAAGAGATCTGTAAACTCGTGAGATAGATGCCCAGGCCAGAGAAAGTTCAAGGTAGGAAGTGTTCGATAGTGCTGGAATGGCAACGAGGTGGGGGCTGAGTATAACGAGCTTTAGAAAGGCTAGAAAGTGACCCCAGTCTCCTGAAAGAGGCTGCACACGGCAAAAACTGTCACAGCTTTGTTTAAAGCTCCAGTATGTGGGCAATCCAACAAAGGGATTTAGGTTGGGGCTTGTTTTTTTAAGACAGGGCCTTTCTGTGTAGCCAAGGCTGGCTTCGAACTGAACGACCTCCTGCCTCCGCTTCCCAAGTGCTAGGGTTGCAGGTATACACCACCAGCATAACTTACTAAAGTAGTTGAAAACATTGATGTTTTGCCATTGGATCTATGTGTTATAGAGGTTCCTAAAGACAAAATAATACAATATCTCAGATTTATCACATGAATGTCTTATTATGAATCCTTCATGTGACATTAAAAAGGAATTATTCTCCTAAAGTGAAGACAAAATTGTTAGTTGGGTGACAGAGCTATGAATAATTCAAGTGAAGCAAGGCATTTCAGTGCTTAGCTTACCAATGACACATTCCCAAAGGTGGGAGAAATTTGTCTGTTGTCTGTAAGATTTCTTGGGTTCCATTGGAGAAAACCCACACGCCAGACAGAATGAGCATTTAGCACTTTACTCCTAAATAATGACAAGAATTCAGCGACAACTTATTAAATAATTTGCATTCAGTAGCTGAATATAGATGTACTATGATCTAAGAAAAACAATTTTCTTTGCAATTAAATGCAATATAGGTGCTGACAGCAAGATCATATAACACAATCAAACCCAGAAATTGAGTTAGTTAATACTAATCTTTCAATATTTTGAATTATCTCCTACACAAACAGGATCAGTATTGTGTAAAAACAATCTAAAAACTTGAGTTTTTTTCTCCCCAAACCGATGACTCTATCCTGACAATGTTTCTAACTCTGAGTGTCTCCTGTAAAGTATAACTGCCCGTTGGAAACCTATAGGTTATACCTAGGAACTCTAGAAAGAAAACCTGATCATCAGTGTGAGGTCAAGCATGCGTGTTAACACTGGCCTGTCAGCACGCTGGGGTTCCTGCTAATCTAGCTCTAGCTTCTTGTTACAGTTCTCAATATTGTGAAGATTTTGTTTTAGGGTATTCATCATTTTCCAGCTTATAACATTAAGCTAAATGTGGCTCCCAGTGCCCGCAGTTATTAGCCACATGCAACCTTTGCTCAGCTACGGTTTACCTGTCCCCAATGTCCAAATGAGTCAGCCAACCTCGAGCAACTCTGATCCTATTTTCTGATGACTCTCATTGGAATAATGAAGGCAGCTGTTGGCATTCAGTTGGAAGCACTTGCCTTATGCATATAAATCAGGTTTCCTTAACTTACATCTCTTCCTTTCATTATTTGTATTCATTTAGCAGCTGATGAAACTGCCTAGCATCTAAATAATTGGGCATTTTTTTCTCTGTAGAATTGTAAAATCAGCATAAATCAGCTGAGAATTAAGGACAGCGGTAATGAACGTCCTGAGGCAAACTCATTGAATCACCAACATTTCTTACACATTTGAAGGTCAAGTAGAAACCGGCGTGAATGGATGATATAATTTGGATGAAATGTGTAAGAATTTGAAACTGGTGTAAATGAGGCTAATGCTAACTACATGGTATAAATATGAGCCTTAGCCACAGACAAAGGATGAATGCTCAACCCGAAAACCAACCAAGAGAAATGAGAGGCTGACTGCTCCCTTGAGATGTTTCAGTGTCTGTGTGGCAGCTGGTAGAAAAAGGGCACAGTGAGATGCGTCATGACTATGGGACACAGAGGTAGGGGGAGCGTCTTGGTGGAGTCAGGGGTGGTGGGAGTATCGTGCGAATTGCAAAGACTCCGTAGTCAGAATGAGAAAAGCAGTAAAGCTAGGCATGAGGTGAAAGCCTGTAATTCCAGCGTTTGGGAGTCTGAGACAGGAGGATTGTGGGATTGAGGCCAGTTTGGGCTGCAGAGCAAAATTCTAACTCAGAAAAAAAAATATTGAAGAAGAGGAATGGGTTCTCTGAGAAGGCACATAATGAGCTATAGGAAATGCTGATGTCTGTATTTTGCGCTATAATAAAATAGAGGACTTTTTGTATTAGGCTAATTTCTACTATATCTTATGGACTGAGCAAAGTTGACATCTTGCAATGTCAAAGTTTTCGCCAAACGCTTAGGCACTGGTAAATTGAAAGAGTTTGCAAAACAAACACACAGAAAAAATATTAATTTAGCAATGATTTGCAGACTTATTCATCACTTAACATATTCCGTGTATAACTAAGGGCTATAATTACTGATTCTATATTTAAATTCTCATCAAGTATGAAATAATTATACTCAACCCAAATACCCACTTCAAAGAGATGATTCACAGTTGTAACTTTTTTCCCTTCTTTTTATTAATTCTTTGTGTCTTTCACAGCAGGCATTTCCATCCCATTCATCTCCCCATCCCTTCATATCCACCCTCTGCCCTTGCAACCTCCCCCTCCCAATAAAAGAAAAATAAAATAAAATCTAAAAGAAAAAAAAGAAATAAAAAAAGGAAAAGGGGAAAAAAAGTCAGTCTCATCATGGAAGCTGTGCTGTAACCCAGTGAGTCACACAGTAAATCCTCTTATCCACACATCTTTACTTACAAGTGTTCATTGCCAAGAGTCTGGTTCGAGGCCTCTGGTTTCTGCTACACTATTGATGCCAGGCCTTCACTAGGACTCCTCTTGACTCTCCTGCTGTTACCCTATGTTGTGAAAATCCTGCAGTTTTGGGTCTGCAGGATCAATGGTCCCTTCACGCACTACAGCAGATTATAGATGGGGTGGATGTCGGAGTGGGCCAACCCATAACCCTGGTTCTGGGCCTGGGGATTTGCAGGGTTGGTCAGCTTGCCAGTAATAGGGACGGCTCTCTCATGTTCACAACTTCTGGACTGGCTCCCCCATACCATCCTCCATGGAGTTGGCTCTATTTTGCTGCCCACACGAGGGACAGGACCTGCTTTCCCAAGAGAGTTACCACTTCTAACATTAATAAAATTTAACTTCAAATTTCCACTAAAATTGCCCCATATGTTCAACTTCCCAAACACTAATAACTACCACAGAACCCATGGTACTCCACTCCTGTGCTACATTCAGGTCTTGTTAAGCTGTCCAGGCCTTGAACTTGCTCTGAAAACCCAACGTTCTTGACTAAGCCCTAACTAATTAAACATCTTCAATATTTGTTTACAATATAACTTTAGGATATTGTAATTTGCAGGGAAACAGATCACAGAGATCTTTTAGTTTAAACCTCTTAATGGTATGAATGAGACAGAGATGCACACTGATTCTCTATATACCAGTCCAAACTAAAGTTAGAGGTAGGAACAGAATCCAGACATCGTAATGCTTGATTTCTTCCTTCCTGATGTGTCACATTGAACTGATAATAATCATAATTTTAAAAATAATTGAACATGGGCTGAAGAAATGGGTCAGTGGTTAAGAGCACTGGCCGTTCTTCCAGAAGGCCTGGGTTCGATCCTCAGCACCCATATAGCAGCTCACAACCATCTATAACTGCAGTTCAAGAGGATCCAATGCCCTCTTCTTACCTCAACAGGAAACAGAGTCTCCGGTGATGCCCAGACACACAGGCAGGTAAAACACCCACACATATAACATAAAATAAATAAATCTAAGAAAATAATTAAGCACTAAAATGTTGAAAGAAATGCTTGGGTGGTGAGATAGTATTCCATTCTTCTGTTCAGTTTTATTCTGTTCAATGTTAGCAGAACATAATCAGAGAACAGAGAAGAGAATCAGGAAACATACTAGTCTGATTGTAGTATGCTGGCCAATGCTGGGACTTTGTTGAATATACGTTACATTTGAAAAAAATGCTTGTTCTAGGAGCTGAGGAAATGGCTCAAACTATAAAGTATTTGCTGACCAAGCATGAGGACCTTAGTTTAGATTCCTAGCACCCATGTGAAAGGTACCATAACAATATACATCTGAATTCCTAGAATGGGGGAGTCAGGGACAGGAGGGTCCTGGGGGCTTGCAGGCCAGCTAGTTTAGCCAGATCAAGGAGCTCCAGGTTCAGTGAGAGACTGTGTCTCAAAATTAATGTGGACTATGATTGAGGACGACACCTAACATAACCTCTGGCATTCACATGCATGTGAACACATATGAACATACACACACATCTTATAGCACACACAAACAAAATGGAAAATGCTTCCTCAAGAATGAGCAGAAAATTTAGGATCAGTTTTGTGTTATTGTAGAGGTTCAAGGCAGGGCCACACTTTATTCTCCTAGAGAAAGGAAGTGACCATGTCAAAGATTGCACTATCGGGGGCCGTTCTGCTTCTCTTTTCACGGGGGTTCCTTTTTCCTGGCCTGAGAATCAGATCAGCGTCTTGCTCAGTCATCACCAGAGAAGCTTCCTTTTGCAGCAGATGGGACATGTACAGAAAGTCACAATGAAGCAGTGTGCAAAAAGCGAGAGACCTTGGAACACTCAGTTCAAAATGGGATGTCTCCATCAAATCCCTCTCTTCAGGGGTAAGAGAATGCTTCAGAAGAAGAAGTAGAAAGGTTTTAAAAGCCAGAGGGGATGGAGAACCACAAGGACACAAGGTCTTCTAGGCATGTCAGAGCTAATGGAGCATGCGCAAGGCCCGCCTGGGCCTAAACCAGATGGGCCCCAGTGTTGACATGGAAGTAGACACAACCACACATCCCTAACCCAGAACCTAGCTCCAGTTGATAACCACTTGCAAATGAAAACTTTCTTTTCTCTAACCGAGCCTCCCTGGGTATCCAAACTACTCCTAAGGACAGACCCCATGCCCAGCAGTGGATGGCCAACACACAATGAACTCGATGGTGTTATTGGGGGTTCATTATCTCATAATGCTTTGTCTGAACATTTTCCCCCAATAGATCATTCGCACATATATTATGGTTTCTGCTGTTGTGTTTTTACGGGTTTCTGTGGATATGAATGTGTCTCTACTCTGTGTGTTTTCTTGTGTTTTTTCCTTTTCTCTTTTTTCCTGTTTGTTTGTTTTGTCCTATTCCAGTCTGTTTTTATTTTATTGCATTTTTCATGCCTATTTGTTTTCTAATGAGAATTTGGGTGGGTAGGAAGTAAGGAGGGTCTGAGAGAATTTGGAAGAGGGGAGACAATAAGGCAAATATATTGATTGAGAAAATGTATTTTTGAAAAAAAATTAAATTAAATTAAAAGAAAGAATCATTTGCTCTCCGGGCCTAATTATTTGCATAATGAATGCTATGGTTTCCAGACCTTATTATGGTGGCTAATGGAATGAACCTGTTTTGTTGTTGATAGCCCTTTAAATTTTATTTTAAAAACCAAAATTATAAACAATCTTGTGTGATACTCCAAAAAAGTTTAGACTTTGAAATGAAGAACTTTTGTCTTACATATACCTATAAAATGGTTTAGAAATTATAGCATGAACTGTCTGCTTTGATATGATTAAATATATATTTACTTCACTACTTAAGTTTTGACAAAGATAAAAATATAAGCAATATTTAGTTTACCTAAGAATTACTTACATATGGATATAAATGCAATTTTTTCAAAGACTGTTCTGTAGAGAAATATAAAAATAATAAAGGTGCTATTTTTCATAGCACATGTATCATTCCAAATAGATGCAATATTTAGGGGCTCATAACTCTATATACCAGAAACACTTGGAGAAGCTAGACTACAAAAGTCAGATATTTATTCTCTTTATAGAACAATCCAAATTATTTTTTCATTTGTTTTTGGTTTTACAAGACAGGGTCTCACTGTATAGCCATGGCTGTCCTGGAACTCACTATGTAGATCAGGCTGTACTTGAACTCACAGAGATCCACCCACCTCTGCCTCCCAAGTGCTGGGACTAAAGGCATGCACTTCTACACTCAGTATTTAAATTATTTTTAATTATATTTTTTTCTCTCTATCAATGTTAGTGTCTTTTCATTCCTCTTTTAAAAAATTCTTTAGAGCACCAATTTCTTTTGCCATGGTTTGGATCTGGTTTCCATTTTCCCTCATAGATTGAGAAAGAGAAAATAGGTGACACATGTGTCTGTGTGTGTGTGTGTGTGTGTATGCGCGCGCACGCGTGTGTGTACATGTGTCTCTGTGTGTGCATGTGTGTGCGTGTGTCTCTGTGTGTGTGTGCGTGTGTGTGCGTGTGTCTCTGTGTGCGCGCGTGTGTGTGCGTGTGTCTCTGTGTGTGCATGTGTGTGTGAGTGTGTGGGCGCATGTGTCTCTGTGGGCGCGCGCGCGTGTGTGTGTGGGTCCCTGTGTGTGCGTGTGTGTGTGCGTGTGTCTCTGTGTGCGTGTGTGTGTGCGCGTGTGTATGGGTGTGATATGTGCATGTGTGTGTATGTCCAGCCGAAGCTACACAATGAGACTCCAACTCAAATAAAAATAATAATAGAGAAGTAAAAAATATATTTCTACTGAAATTAGCCATGCTATCAAAGGTTCAGGACAGCCACTTAAATTACACACTGAAGTGTTGACAAATGCCTCTCCTGGTTCTTTATTTTTGAGTGCACCAAATGAGAGTGAATTAACCTTATTACCCATCCCGTTTTCCCTTTTTGGATGAGACATGGTTGGTGGTGGGACATGGAGATAACAGGCCTTTATTCCTCTCACACAAAAATTCAGAGGTAATATCACCTATTGCCTCTCAGATCCGATTATCCAGAACTGAGCTATTGAGCCATCCTCAGCTGCTGGGGATGCTAAGGAACACACCCTTGATTTGAGGCAGCTGTGTGTATTAGTAATCAAATCAGTTGTGTCTTGGTTAATCTCGGCTAGATCCTCACCCCAGCTAAAATCATACATTGTTTTCAGCTACTCAATTATACAACATGCAAAGAAAACCTGAAGTTGGGGGTGGGGCACTAAAGGAGAAAATCATCAAGTCTTTCAGCACAAGATGACCTAGACTTTACAAGAAAGAATGTGAGAAGTGAAGAAACACGTAACACAAACAGGTTTTGCTCTAGGAAAGTTTCTTACCTATCAAATACACAGATCTGATCTTTATTCTTTGTTTCTTTTTGAGTGACTCTGTGGATTCTCACAATACTATGAAGTGTCACATTGAAGAGGGCCTTGTCACAAACTCAGCTTTGTTCAGGGATTCTAAAATGCAGCCAGCTCATTATTATGCCAAAACATTTCAAGGTGCTTCACAAAAAAAATGTACAATTACTTACCAACTGTAACGCAATCTGTAGCCCAAGATAAGGGTTACGAGCAGAAGGAAATGAGTGAGTCACTACAGCTATTGGCTTCTATTTTTGATAAGGTCGTAAGGGGATTGCCTGCCTCCAGTCTAACCGCTTCCTATGTGGACATACACAAAGAATGTAGGTGTGGCCCAGAATACACAAGACGCTATTTTCACATGTTTGCCTAACATCTTGCGTGCACTCTTAAACCGTTCCTCCACCGCATCTGTTCTTTTAAAATCATAGAACAATTTAAATAATAAAACATAGTTCTATTTTTGCTAAAATTCATTCCCAAGTTGGCATCATCTAAATATCTATCTATGTGCATCTTATGAAGCATCAGTTATATATCTTTAAATGAATATCCACCCCAACCCCCTCCCACACTTGTGCCTCTTTTTTGCAGTGCTAGAAATCGAAGTCAGGATTTCCTGGTGCATGATAGGCAAATACTCTACCTCTGAGCCATATCCTCAGACCCTCTTTCAATATTTACATGGCTTTTCCCCTGCCCAGGGGCCCAGAATATTCAGTCATATAACTTCTAGTCTCATTAGTTTTCTAGGCTTTGTGTAGTAGTTAAAGTGAAAAAAAATTCAGAAATGAAGTCTGGTGAGACCTAAAGCAGCTATTATGATCTTTATCTTGATAGACCCCAGTATTTCTTTAGACCTTCCAGTTTGGTCTTCTCAGCATTTGTACACTTTGACTTGATGCTTTATGCCTTCCGGGAACATACATAAAACCATAAATAGATACATAAAACCAAGGAATGTTTTGAAAAGATGGCAGAACGATAATCCATTTGGAATTTCCAATGGAAATATAATGTACTAAGTTTAATTTCAAACTATGGGTCTCTAGAAGCACCAAGCAAAACCTGATAATGAAGGTTAATAGGAAAATTAAGAGGATGTGTACTATTGAATGGAGTGTGTCTTCGCAAGTGTGTGTGTGTGTGTGTGTGTGTGTATGTTGTCTCAGTCTTTAGAGAAAGGATCTCTCTATGTAGCTGGGGCTGGCCTGAAACTTTCCATGTAGACCAGGCTAGACTTAAAATCATAGCAACCTCCTGCCTCTGCCTCCTGAGAGCTTAGATTACAGTATGTGCCACAGTGCCACCGTGTCAGCTCATACTGGTGACACCATCAGTTGTTCACTCTGCATTAACACTATTACATGGACGGCTAATTGAATCTTCACTGCCACCTACAAGACAGAATTTTTCGTCCCCTCAGTTTTAAAAGTAAGGTGACTGGATCCCAAGGAGATGAAGAATTGTTCCATGTCACACAGGAAGGTTGAAGCTGATATGATATACCAATGTATGCAGTTGTATTCAAGAACCTAAGCTCTCGCCGGGCGGTGGTGGCGCACGCCTTTAATCCCAGCACTCGGGAGGCAGAGGCAGGCGGATCTCTGTGAGTTCGAGACCAGCCTGGTCTACAGAGCTAGTTCCAGGACAGGCTCCAAAGCCACAGAGAAACCCTGTCTCGAAAAACCAAAAAAAAAAAAAAAAAGAACCTATGCACCATACCAACCCATCTTCATCTTAGTTCATGACCTAAGCCACGGTTACAGAAAGGTACTTCTACCCCCAGAACTGAAGATACAAGAGAACCATGTGTAAATTCTGCACCTCTAGCTGAGTGGCATTTGTATTGTTTCTTTTTTCTTTTTCTCATGCCTATCTTCTTCTCACATCTGTACGCAGACCCTCTCTTCTAAATGAAATCTTTTTGTTTACAAATGGACACCAGACTTGAACTACTAGACCCTGTCTGGGATAAATTAAAGAGGTCAAGGTTCTGGCTTTAGCCTGGCTAACTCTTTGAACACAGAATGTATAAATAAATGTAGAAGCTGATGGCAGCAGCCCTTTTCCATCACATGGTCCAAGTGCTAGAGAGTGTCGGTTTGCAGAGAAAAGAAAAGCAGACAGCAAACATTCCCAGAAAAGCGAGGGCTATCTTGGGCTACTGGAGTAAATAAATGCTGAGGTGGTTTAATGTGCGATCCTTCTCTGTGTGCTATGATTACCATTAATTAATAAAGAAACTTCTCTGGGCCTATAGAAGGGAAGAATAGAGCTAGGTGGGGAAAGCTAAACAAAATGCTGGGAGAACGAAGGTGGAGTCAGTGAAACCCCGTGTAGTCATCAGAAGGGAAAGATGCAAACTGCTGTCTGGAACCTTGGTAGGTCACAAGTTGCATGGTAAAATATAAAATAATGAAAATGGATCAATTCTAGATGTAAGAGCTAGTTGGCAATATACTTAAGCTATTGGGCAAGTGGTGAGTCAAATAATATGGTTTCTGAGTGATTATTCTGTGGTCTGGGCAGCTGGGAATGAACAAGTGGTCTCCTCACAACAATGGTTTTAATAGGTGAAGCCCCCACAGACTCATGTATTTGAACGCTTGAGCATATTGAGCAGAATGATTAGGAGCTGTGACCTTATTAGAGGAAGTGTGTCACTCTGAAGGTCTCACAAATTATGTGCAAGTCATACCCAGTGACACAATTCTCTTCCTTTTGCCTGCAGATCAAGATGTGGAACTTTCAGCTCATTCTCCAGCATCATGTCTGCCTTATCCACCATGATAAGGGACTAAACCTCTGAAAATGCAAGCCAGCCCCAATTAAATGTTTTCCTTTGGTCATGGCATCTCTCCACAGCAATGAGAACTCTAAGACAGATGCATAGCTGGCCATAGTGTTTTCACCTCCTCCTTCCATTTTGCTGTCTTTAAGATGTGACTCCGTAGCTCTTCCCTCAATGGTCCAGTCTAAGTAGCATGGTGGATCATAGCTGTCACCTTGGTACTTGGGAGGCCGAGGTAGAATCACAACAAGTTTTAGGTTACTTTGGGCTAGAGTGACACTTGTCTCAAGAAATTAAAGAGGAAATAAAAATGGAAAAAGAAAACAATGACAAAGCCTATTATTTTTTAATATGATCTTTATTTGGTTTTTGATTTGGCAGAAGGAAGGGAGTTGTACCATAGCTTAGATCACAAGGAGCATCATACATTGTGTTAGTCAGTTTTCCAATACTGCTAAGACCCCTTAGATGATCCACCAACAGAGAGAAAGGGGCCACTTTGGTGTTGTCGGTCCATTTGTAGTTGGCTGTTGTTCTTTTTTTTTTTTTTTTTTTGATTTTTGAGACAGGGTTTCTCCATAGCTTTTTGGTTCCTGTCCTGGAACTAGCTCTTGTAGATCAGGCTGGCCTCGAACTCACAGAGATCCGCCTGTCTCTGTCTCCCGAGTGCTGGGATTAAAGGCGTGTGCCACCACTGCCCGGCAGCTGTTGTTCTTTTTACACTTGACTTTTGGAGGGACCACCACCCAGCTCCCAGATAAATCACACACGGAGGATTATTCATCGTTATGAATGCCCAGCCTCAGCTTGACTTGTGTCTAGCCAGCTTTTCTTAAATGATTCTGTCTACCCTTAGCCTCAGGGCTTTCATCTTTCTCTATTCCTGTATACCTTTTCTCTGCTTCTTACTCTGTCTAGCTGTGTAGCTGGGTGGCTGATCCCTGAAGTCTTTCTCCTTCCTCTCTAGTTCCCAGATCCTTTTCTACCAGATTTCCCCTCATATTTATCCTCTCTGACTGCCAGCCTTGCGTATTCCTCTCTCCTGCCTCGCTCAGTAACGCAGCTTCGCAGAGTTAAACAAAAGTAACACACCTCAAAATAACATTCCCCAACAGTTGGCCTATTGTTTGGGGACCCTGTGGTGAATCCTGAGATGGTAAAAGAACTAAGCAGAAAAAAACCTGTTTATCTTATGGTAGCGAGAGAGAGGGAGAGAGAGAGAGAGAGAGAGAGAGAGAGAGAGAGAGAGAGAGAGAGAGAGAGAGAGACCAAACCTTCAATACAGGCCTTGAGCACACATGTATACCCGTTTTCTCTTTGACTCATTCACTCACCAATGCCAGGCTTGCTTAGCTTAAGAAACACATAGCTGTGGCCCCAGGAAAGACTATCCTAACAAGCTAATCCTAAAAAGACTGGAAGCCCAGCTGATGTCAACTTCATCCAAGCCCAACCTAGATTTTAAAAAAACAACAACAAAAAACTGTCGGGCCAAGCCATAGACGTCTGTAAAACAGTAAACTACTGTTACATGTGTGCTCTGTTAAGCAGCATTCAGCTAACTGATACAGTTGCCTGAAACGTTCCCAGGACTATTTCTGAAAGCCTGAATCAGCTGAAAACACCATGCATGGGGTCTAATTTTACATCTATTTTCCTTGTGTTTCCTTAGTTTGGTTCCCGGTATTTGCAACCAGGAGGCTTCTAAGTGGACCAGAGTTTACAGGACCTAAGAATAACAGGAAGAGCACGTTATCCTTATGCAAGGTCCCCTAAGAAGGAGCCAGATCTGTGATGCTGTGGCTCAAGGATAGCTAGCAAGGGGACAGGGGCGGTTGTTGAGAATATAGTTAAGAAAACTAATACAGCATTTCATTTGGGGGAAACTAATTCAAGGATTTGGTTACAAAATGTTAGAATGGAGAGAGCAGGGAAGGAAGACTGGGAGACAATGAAGAGGGAGGGAGGGATACGGGCTGGGCTTCACAAGCCTGTGCCTGCCACAGTGCTGGGAGAGACTCTACTGTGTTCTGCTTTAGGTCCCCACAGATGAGGCACCGCCCAGCCAGGGATGGAACTGTGACAAGGTAGTCAGAGCAGCAAATGCTACCACCGTTCTCTGAGACAGCGAGAAACGGGAAGCTATGGGTGAATCCCTTCTCAGCCATCTCTGCCTTCCAATATCTTGCTGGTATCTTCTAGTGTCCCGAGGCAGAAGTCCATGGGCAATGGAGTTTGAAGAAGGCAACTTGCAGGCCTCCTGCCATCTACAAACTAGATGAAATGGGAGCAAGTGACTCACACAGGGGAGGTAACGGTGAAGGGTTAAGGATCTCACTGCCAAGCGTAAGGACACTGAGCTACCTCTGTTTGTGAAGCCTTGAAGGATTACAGAATGAGTAAGTTAATAGTGTTCCTAGAGGTATGGACACAGCATCCTATAGCAGGAAAGGGGAATCTAAAAATGACAAACTGACTCTTTTCTCATCCCAGTTAAAGCGAACTCAGAGATTAAACTTCATTCAGAAGCTGAAAGGATATAACGTTCCTTTGAACCAGAGTATTTGGATGGATGTTATATTGTCCACAGGATGGTGGAGTTTCAAGCTGTCTCAAAGCAAACGTAGGCCTTTAGAGGTTCGCACAACGGCCACACAGCCATTACAGAGCCAGGTGCCATCAAAGCTTTGGTACCTAAGCCTTCAACATGATGGCGGCGGGGTCTCTACTGTTGTCACCCTTTTGTGACTTTGACAGATTGTTTTAAATGTATACCCGGTATCTGAGTGCATTCCTGTGATAGCAACCTAAAAATGTAGCTATATAGGGAGCATGAACCCCACCCCCTTTGCCATCTGCTCTGTAGCCAAGACCCTCCTTAAAGGCAGCAAAACCCAGAACAAGACTGTAGATCAGAGACAACTGAACTCATGCCAGCACTGAAGCTTGGCCCACTGGAGCCTGGATGAGAAGGTCCCAGCTTACTGCACTGACGATGAGTGAACCGGCTTATAATTTTGTGTTGCAACTAACGAGCGTATTTTTACTGAAGATTATTCTCATGATATAAAAATTCTGACTAGCCCATCTAAAACAGTGGTTCTCCACCTTCCTAGTGCTGCCTCCCCTTGGAACAGTTCCTCATCTTGTGGTCATCCCCAACCATAAGATTATTTTGTCATTACTTTCTAACTAATTTCGCTGTTATGAATCATAATGTGAATTTCTGACTTGCAGGTTATCTGAAATGCAACCCCAGTGGAAGAGTCATTTAATTCCCAAAGAAGTCTTGACCCACAGGTTGAGAACTGCTGATTTAAAGTCCTGAGTTGATTCTTTCTGAATACAATTATGGAGACAGTGAGCCTCACAGCTAGAGTGTTCTAGAACAAAGAAGTCCACCACAGAGAAGACGACAATGTGGGGGAGTTCAGGGTTCTTGCTGAATGGCATGTCATTACCTTTGAGTTTGTTTTGTATGTTTGACTTAACCTCTCCTTGTCCCAAAGAAGTCACCTGTTCTCAAGAATACTGGATGTGTTTGCTGGCAGGAGACTGGGAATGTAGACCTGAGTCACTGGAGGGGCTATTGTTTCAGAGTTATGCCACGTGACCACACTTCCTGGAGACCCATGAGCTCCTTGGCAGCCCCTTGGCACAGTTATAATTTGTAAAAATTCATACAAGTATAAAAAGACAAACCCCAAAGCATAGTTGACAATTTCCAAATGCTAGGAGTCAGTGTTTGCTTACAGGTACTCTCACTCTGGCTCTTTGCGTCCATGTATTTTCTGGTTGTTCTGTGATCACACACGCACACACACACACACACACACACACACATATCATATACCCTTCTTCATAACTAAAAATTATCCCAGGGCCAGAGATGTGGTACAGCACTGGCCACACACACACACACAAGATGCAAGGTTTGATCTCAAAGAAATACATTAATTAATAGATGATTAATTACCTCCAAAGGAGAAAGATTTATGTATTTCATTTCTCTCAAGATCCACATCTGCTTGCTTTGGAAACTGTGATCATTCTCTAAGATTGTGTGTGAACATCCCTCGCCTCCTGCAATCTCCTGAGCTGGAGTATAATTTCCACTCATTAATGACCTGGTTATCTGGAACAGCAGCATCTGGCTGTGTGTTGATCATCTGATTGATAGTGTCTGGCTGCCACTACTGGGGCTTGGCTTCACTCTGCTTAGGGATAATAGGAAAGAGCTGTGACCCCAGCTTCCAGGTAAAGACGCCTGATGTGGCCTGTTGGGTCCTGTTTGCTGCAGTCACCAGTCCTTCAGGTTTCTGCAGATCTCAGAGCATACCAAAAGGAACAAAGAAGACACCTATGTCTGTCATTGGCTTTGGAAGAAAATATCTACAGGCTAGCAATTTGGAATCTCTCACTTAAGTGCAAGTATGTTCAGGGTCTCCAAATATCTAGATTTACAAAATCAGTTTCAATTTTAGATAGATATGTTTAGGCCATTTGTGTCAAAGTAATAAAGTCACAATCCCATTGAAATACATTTCTAGTAGGGTAATGAAAGTCTGAGAGAACATAGATTTATTTCAAGTTGGCCATGATCTTTTCTACAAATATTAATATCCTATTCTTGAATGTTGGAAGTATTCTTCCTATAATTGCAGAATTATGTGAGAAACGGGATTTTATATTTAGGTAAGTCTAGATGGGATTACCCGTCAAATTTTAAATCTTTATTCCATCACAGATTTTTTCTTAATTTATTAAGATTTTGATAATGGTTGGGTTGTCCAATGTAAAATGGTCAGCCCTGAAAACATACACACAAGTAGCATAATATGAACTCAGTAGGCTATATTTATGAATATATATACACATATATAAAGACACACATGTGTGTGTGGTATGTGTATACGTGCATGCAGTAGCAAATGATGAAAAAAAGAAGCCATGAATCTGGTGGAGAGAGGAGAGGACTGTGTAGGAGGATTTAAAACCTAAACTTTAGAGGAAATAAGAAATGTAATTAGAATACAGTCTCTCTGAGTAAGATGGTAAACACCTTTAATTCCAGCACTCAGGAGGCAGAAGCAGACAGATGTCTGGGAAGCCAGCTTGGTCTACATAGTGAGTTCAATGACAGCCAAGGCTGTGTAGAAAGCTTTTGTCTCAAACAAACAGATACAATCTCAGAAATAAAAATGTTGTATGTACATATAACAGCACACCATGCAAGCCCTTTAAGAAGGGATTTTAACTTTAGGAGCCTTCCCAGCTTATTTCCCTTAGTGGACTTTTGGAGTGTGGCATCTCTATGAAGATGCACACCTCAAACACATGGAAAGAAGTTACAGTCCAAGGCAGTGGGTGGAAGAGAGCCATGGGGCCACTACAGTGAGCAAGGAGGTGGTGGAGAGATGGAAGAGAAAGAGAAGCTGCTGAGAGATGATCTTTCTGTACGCTGTGAATGTGTGTTCCTCTCATTGGTTGATAAATAAAGCTGTTTTGGCCAATAACTGGGCCAAATAAGGTTAGGCAGGTACAATCAAACAGAAGAAGGTGGAGTGGAGAGATGCCAGCCAGCCACCAGAGAACCTAGATGCCAGCAGACTGGTAATGCCATGGCCTCACATGGCAATACATAAATTAATAGAAATAGGTTAATTTAACTGTAAGAATTAGCCAGTAATAAGTGAGGTATTATTGGTCAGGCATTAGTAATATTGATATATGCTTCTGAGTGATTATTTGATTATTTGGGCGGGACAGAGAAACCACCATTTACAAGAAGCAGGGTGATTTGTATGCTGTGAGGAAAGGCAGAACCAAAGGCAGTGAGGACAAGCCTAATGTGAGTGACTACATTGCCATGGTCAAGGTGATGTCTGGGCCCTGGCTGCCACCAAGGGCCATGTGTAGGTCCATGGTCCTACTGCATCTGGGGTCTATGTGGCTGTCCATGGTCTGTTACCACTGAAGATTGTGTGGCTGTCTGTGGTCTGTGCTGCAGCCTCAAGCCAAGTGGATACCCAAGAGCTGCACTGAACTGGCTATGTCCCTCACTGACCACCGCACAGTGGCACCAGTGGAAATGTGGGTACGGGAAAGCTAGCCTCACCCCATGCCTGGGAGGAACGGGCAAGCAGCAGGCAAACCAACTCACCTACCACCCAGGCCCACCTTCAGGGCTTTGAGTTGGCCCACCCCAGAATGTACCCCATTTATGAGCTGGAGCATGTGAAGGGGCTGGTGTGGGTCCGTAGCCACAGGATCTCCATGACTCAGCGCAACAGTCAGATGCCCAAGAGTCTCAGTGAGGGTTCAGCATTGATGGTGTACCAGAAGCAAGAGGCTTTGAACCAGACTGATAATTCATTGCAATGAACATTTGCAAGTAAAGCCGTTTGGGCAAAAAGGTATACTACATGGCACACTAGAACTTCCAATGGCACTATGATGTGTTGGTGGAGTTTCTCTGTATTCCAGTAGCTGCTCCCAAATAACCACACTGAGATTTATTTTTAATTATAAATGCTTAGCCAATAGCTCAGGCTTATTACTAACTAGCTCCTACATTTTAAATTAACCCTTATTTCTCATGGGTTATATTTCTTATGCCACATGACTTGGTACCTTTCTCAGTATGGCAAGTTCATCTCCTTCTCTCTGCATCTCCTCCCATTCTGTAGATTCCTCCCTTTTACTTCCCAGTGTCCTCTTAGCCCGGCTCTCCCATCCAATATCTTCCAGTCCAGCTATAGGCCAGCTAGCTTTTCATTAAGCAATGAGACTAATACATATTTACAGTGTACAAAGATTGTTCCACAGTGACAACGAAGGAATGTGTGATGGAGAGTCAGGAATGGTACATGCACAGAAGGGTGCAGTTGATAGAGGAGCAGGTCCTTACCCAGAGGGGTCAGAAAGATGGATTTTTTCTTTTCTAATTTTTATCTTTTAATTTTCTTTTGGGAGGGCGATTACAAGGGTGGAGGGCAGATATGAAAGGACTTGGAAATGAATAAGATTGGGGTGCATAATATGAAATTCCTAAGGATCAAATAAAAACAAATTATTTTTTAAAAAGATTTGTTTCTTTTTATTTTATGTGTATGTGTTTTGTCTGCATGTATGTAAGTGTACCACATACATGCCTGGTACTCAACACAAGGGTATTAGGTCCATGGAACTGCAATTAAGGGTGGTTGTAGGCCTCCATGTAGGTGCTGGGAACAAAACCAGTGTCCTCTGCAAAAGTAGCCAATGCTCTTAAATGCTCAGCCATATCTCTAGCCTCAAGAATTTTTGGTTTGTTGATTGTTTTGCTTATTTGCTTTTTTGAGACAGGGTTTCTCTGTGAATCCCTGACTCTACCGGAATCACTCTAGACCAGGCTGGCCTCGAAATCAGAGATTGGCCTGCCTCTGAACCCTGACATGCCAGGATTAAAGGCATGTGCCACCACTACCCACCTCAAAGATTTTCTTTTACTGGCTTAATAATGTGAATTTATTGCAATTTATATATCTCTACTTGAAAACGGATGTAATCAAAATTAACTCAGTGGTATTTTTGTAAACTTGTTGTCTCATTTTGCTTGTTTTAGGCCTTTATTTTTTGTCTTTTTTGGTCTTTTGCTTGTCTATTTTGGTTTCTGGTTTTGGTGAGAGGTCTGTTAGCATACTTCATGTTTTGTTTGTTTAAGAGGGAGAAAGGTGCAGAGCTGGGTAGGTGAGGACGTGGGGAATATTTAGGAGGAGTTGGAAGAGAAGAAAATCATGATTGGAATATAATGAATGAAAATTTTTTCAATTAAAATATTAAAAGGCAAGAAAGAAATATGTTTTTAAAAATGAAAATGGGTGTGATGAATATGAAGAATATGAAGGGTTTTACGTGTATCTTTCCACATTTCCATCTCCTCCTGAACTTCCTCACCCTACCATGCACATGGCTAATAGAGTATCAGTCTGTATGTCAAAGTGCATACCAACGGTTCTGAAAATCTGGAATACTGAGTGGGTAGGGAGATGAGAAAGGACTGGGATGGAATTGCTGTTCTCAGTTTTGGCTCAAAATGACACGTAAACTAGCATGCTGAATGTGGCTGTATTTTCATTCCTTTAGGAGAGAACAGGGGAAGAAGAACGTTGGGTGAGGAGAGAAATATGGGTAGAAGTGCACAGATGTAGGTACACAGGAATTAAGAGTATTTTCAACTCTGTCATCATTTGCGGGCTCCTGAAGATGTTGCTGAATTTCATCACCCCCACTCCTCCCTTTTCCTCTCCTCTTCCTCTTTCTCCTTCTCTTCCTCC
Source organism: Chionomys nivalis (assembly GCF_950005125.1). Classification (NCBI taxonomy): domain Eukaryota; kingdom Metazoa; phylum Chordata; class Mammalia; order Rodentia; family Cricetidae; genus Chionomys; species Chionomys nivalis. Next base: position 26,917,939 of record NC_080099.1, on the reverse strand, counting down.
TCTTTTTTTTTTCTTCTTAAATTTCTTTTTGTTAAGCTCAGTAAGGTTTCTGTTGCTGGAAAATAAGAGTTCAATCCAGTAGAAAAATAATATAGCTGAAAAGATAAAGAGACTGGGAAAGATTTAAGCATGCAGTTATTTACACACACCAGAAAGCTAGAAATGGTTTAAACCTTCAACATTATATGACCAATATAAATCATGTTCTGGGGAAATATCCAATAAAGTTATGTGTACATAATACATGTAAATGAGAAAATTATGGAAGTTTATGTCCAATTATGATCCCTTTGTAAGTTTTGTACTGTACATTGGCATACAGAAATGATAATAATGTCTGCACAAAAATGTCAACAATAGCTTTCTCTGAATGGCAAAATTTGAAAAGTTTTATTTCCTTTCCTCATTTTAAAAAATGGTTCTGTCATCAGTAAGGAACTTGCATTTCTTTTACATTCAAAAATAAGGAAATTCCACACAAAATTAAAATTAGTATGATGGGTATAATTTGTTGGTTCAGAAGTTGAGTGAGCAGATAAACAAAAGTAAAATATGTAAAAGTTAAATGGGAAAGACTTCAGCGATAGCTTAATATCAATTAAAACTCACCTATGATATCATGAGACTGTGAAATCAGCAAAAAAGAATCCCCTGAAAATGAGTTAGAGTTTGATTGTCACAACTACATTGTGTGGCTAAACAAGAGGCTTACGTGTAACTAGATAAACAACATGTGGTTTTGTAAGCCTCACTCATTCTCCATGGGCAAATAGACACTATCCTACATCTCACTCATATCAGTAACATTTTAATCCAAAATGTAAATCCTACAGATAATAAATCTTCCCTGAAGGGAAGGTGTGTGCTAAAATATGAGCACACTGTGATGGACTGCCACTTATGTTTAAAACAGAAACTGAAAAAGACTGAAAAGATACAACAGAAAGGTAGAAAATCATCAGACTCTGCATGGAAAAGATTTTTTTTCAAATACAAACTATTTAAACTATGACTCATTCAAATATTTAAAAAATACAAATGAAACTCCCTCTCTCTCTCTCTCTTCCCCCCCTCCCGCTACCTGCTTGGCATATTGCCCCTTCTAACCTACTTTATACCAAGCAATTTCAATCACAAGATGGGATTGGCAGTATTTCAGAAATGCTTTTCAACAGTACAAAACCTTTTTTTGGAAACTGGGATTAGCTTGCCACAAATATGGGTATGTAAAAGTAGGCACTCGGTTATGCAATATTTATTCAAGTGGAATTCTTCCAATACTTTTTGGAAGAGAGGTACTTTTCAATGATGCCATTCTGTGGGCCAACATCTTAGAGAAAGTGCACAAGAGCATTTGTCATTTTTTTAATTTGTGTTCTCAGCATTAAAAATACATAAATGTGAGAAATTTAAATAAATGGCAGATTTTCTATGTAGTGAGTGACTAATTTTAATTAAGTTTATTTGCAAATAAGATGAATCCTAATTTCTCTCCTTCAGTACACACCTAGGAAACATATTACTTAGCGGGAATTACTGTCTCCCTCCACATTAATCTGTACCATGAGTTATATATACTTGTGGATCCTGGTCTTACCTGTCTATTGTCTCAACCTACAGCTTCTTTAGTCTAGCCTCTGGCTCAGTGTGGCACAGATGGCATGCTCTCCACTCTCCTTCCATTTCACAGTGCCTTCAATCTTTCTGATCACCCCATAGCTTACCTTTTTTTCCACTTTACCCCTGGAGTACAGCCACCTGTTCCCAAATAATGACACAGAGAATTCTTATTAATTATGAATGCTTGGCCTTAGCTTAGGCTTATTCCCAACTAGCTCTTACAACTTAAATTAACCCATTTATATTAATCTATGTTCTGCCACATTGGTTTATTACCTCTCCTTCAGACTGTATGTCTAACTCCCTCCTCAGCTCCCTGGGAAAAAAACCACACACACCTCAGATTCTTCCCCAGTTCCTTTCTTTCCCTGGAAGTACCACCTATTCTCTTCTGACTAGTTATTGGCCATTCAGCTCTTTATTAAACCAATCAGAAGGCACCTTAGGCAAAATACATCTTCAGAGTCTACAAAAAGATTATCCCACAACACTGGAGTCTGACCATTCTCTGGCATTTGGTCTACAGGACACTGCCCATCTCTAAATTATTTTAGAGAACGTATGTACTAATAAGATTTCATCTTTTATTTGAGTAATTTATCTTAGCTACAAATGTCAGACATACCGTTAAGCTGTGCCCTATCTAGGATAAAACCCATCATCATGCATCCCCAAGCTGTTGTCTTTCTTCATTGTTCAGTTACTAAATTTTATCACTTCTTTGAGAGTTGGCTTTTTAAATTTCTCTCTTAGTCTTAGTCACTGTTCTAGTCTTGTGAAGAGACACCAAGATGAAGGCATCTCTTATAAAAGAAAGCAGCATTTATTTAGGGGCTTGCTTACAGTTTTAGAGACTTAATTCACTATCATCATAGCAGGAAATATGGCGGCACACAGGCAGACATGGGCTGAAGCAATAACAGAGAGCTCAACACCCAGATCCACAGGCAACAGGAAGAGAGAGCCTCACAGGGGCTTTTGAAACCCCATAGGCCACACCCCAGTGGCACACTTCCTTTTACAAGGCTACATCTCCTAATCCTTTTAATTAACAGTGCAACTCCCTGGTGACTCAGCAGTCAGATATATAGCCTTATTCTTATTCAAGCTACCACACTCTTCAATTTTCTTTCCAATTAATACCCTTCCACTTTTATATAAGGTCATTTATGTACCAGTTTCTCCCTACATTTGTTTAACATTGAATCTCTCAAAAGAATTAAAACATAGGATTGTATATAGGTGGTTTCTTGAGCAATAATCCCAAAAAGTATATTAAAAAGAGAGATTCTTAAGGACGGGAAAGAAGACGAATTCAAAGGTTCCTTCTGCAGTTGACTATAGTAACCGGTACTTGCAAGGTCTTACCAGGATCCTAGCATGAAGCTTATGAAACACCACTTACAAAACTCACCCAGGAGATGAACAAGGTCAATATCAACTTATAAGTACCTGTCCCCCTGTTACATAACTTTATCTGGGGGGGGGGGCATATCTATTCCTGCCAGACAGGACACCGTGAACTTGTTATTCCCCTATCTTGGTCTCTCCTTAAGTAGCTGGGACCACAGGCACTTACTTGAATGACTTCCAGTCTAAAGGAGCATTATGCATTTTGTTCTTAAATGTCTACTCTTTGTCTCCTCTCCACAGTGGGATTCTACCTCCATGGCTTGTGATTATTCAGTGTTATTAAAATATTATAATCAGGGCTGGACAATTAGCCCAGCAGTTAAAAGTACTTGCTGCTCTTGCAGAGGACCCAGATTCAATTCCCAACACTCACATAACGACTAACAACCAGTGCTAGGGAATTTGATGTCCTCTTCTGACCTTTAAGAGCATAGGCACTCATGTAGTACTTATACATGCATGCATACAAAACACTCATACACATAAAATAATAATGTACATCAATCTAAAAGGCTTTGCCAGGCATGGTGGCACATGTGTTTAATCTCATCACTTGGGAGGCAGAGGCAGGTGGATCTCAGTGAGTTCTAGTCCAGCCTGGTCTACAAAGCAAATTCTCTCTCTCTTTTTTTTTTTTTTTTTTTTTTTTTTTTTTTTTTTTTGGTTTTTCGAGACAGGGTTTCTCTGTGGTTTTGGAGCCTGTCCTGGAACTAGCTCTTGTAGACCAGGCTGGACTTGAACTCACAGAGATTCGCCTGCCTCTGCCTCCCAAGTGCTGGGATTAAAGGCGTGCACCACCAGCGCCCGGCCATAGCAAATTCTTGTACAATCAGGGAAACCCTACACAGAGAAACCCTATCTTAAAGAAACAACAGCAAAAATATTAGAAGAGGTTAATCCAACAGTTACAACCAATTTCCTATGTCATATGTGTGTGTGTGTGTGTGTCATGGGCCTAGGTCAGTCCAGTGCAGGCTCCCTGATTTTCTTTAACATTATAGAACATCTGCGCAAGTTAACAATGCTATTAATTATGCCTTAATCCTCTTACTCAGCTACCCAAAGATTACACAGATGACTTAAACTTATCTTGTTCTAGACTGATTTCTTAGCTAGCCCTTCCTGTCGTGGAACTTGCTTCGTAGACTAGACTGACCTTGAACTCACAGAGATCCACCTGCCTCTGCCCCAGAGTGCTGGGATTAAAGGCGTGTACCACCAACACCTGGCATTTTTTAACCTTTTACCCTTAGATCAAGGTTAAATTTCTTCAGTAGCTTAGGTTGACCATCATTATATTTACTTGTATTTACAACTTACATGAATACTGTTTAGCATCCTATTCTCTGTTCCATCTACATGAATTGGAAGACTTCAAAAGTTTCTATTATGTACAAATCAGAGGAAAACATCCTAACTATGCTCATATCCTACATAAAAATAGTGCTTATTTTTAGAATAGTCTAAAAATGAGATGGAGAAAACACGTTCACTTTCGCTATCCTTTGGTTAAAATATATCATTCAAGGAATTTGCCAGGCCCTTTACTCTTTCATCAGAGCATTTCTTGTGTTAAATAAAGTTCTCAAAAAAATATCTCCAAAAGAAAAAGAGTTGAGAAGTAATTTTAACCAAGAGTAAATGTCTGTAATGTTTTTAAAGCATTAGGACAAAAATTCGAGAATGTATTTTTATTCAGCAAATACCCATTAAGCATTCTGTGTGAAGAGGCATTGTAAAACATTATAAGGCATATAAGATATTTCCATCGCTTCTTAGAAAATGACTTGTTTTCCTATTTGTACAAAATTTGTTTTGTAAAAGTTTTGTTTTTGAGACATGGACTTTCTGTGCAGCCCTGGCTGTTCCAAAATTCACTCTTTAGACCAGGGTGGTCTCAAACTCACAGAACTCTTGACTTGTCTGTCTCCCAAGTGCTGGGATTAAAGACATGTGCCACCATACTTGGCTAGTTACACAAAATGTAGAAATTCTTCAGAGCAAGCAGAAAGCTTTAGAACACAAAAGGCAACCGTTGGTGGCTCTTTTGCCAAGTGCCAGGCTTTGGGAACCTGGTTGCATTTTGAGGGCTCTGGCCTTTCAGTTGATTAATCCCTTGAAAGCGGTGTGATATGACGGTATTTTTGACAGTAAAGAACAGATATTAGGGCCATGGTGAAGGGAATAGGTCACTAGGGTGTGTGTCCTGGCGTCTGTCATCTCTCTGCGTCATTGAGAGAAGATGTGCGCCTGCCACATGTCCCTATAGCCACAATATTCTGCCCAAACCCATGGCTCAGAGCAACCACAGATCAATCCCTCCACAACCACAAGGAAAGAAAATCTTCCCTCTCTTTAAGTTGATAATTTTCCGGGAGTTGACACAGCAGCACAGAGTCTCATCAATAAAGAGAAATACTGAAATAAGGAAGACAGAGAAGCAGGTTGATGCTAAAGAAGTAGGGTTCACTATGGCTTCCTTGTACCTCTTATAGCATAATTCAACATTAGTCTGCCTTGGCCCCAGCTTTCACTCTTTCCAGTAGAGAAAGAGAGTTTGCCTGGCCTAGGAGCCTGGCTGCTTCATTCTCTCAAGTCTATGACATCCTTCTAGATCAAGCCTCCATGTGCTCAGATTAGAGATCACCAGTCACCTATTTTTGACTTCTCATCTTGTAAACATTTGGCTTTGTCCCAGAGAGCCTGAAAGGACCAGTTATTCAAGTTGAGGGGACAGTGTTTTCACACTAGTCATTTAAGGAGAAGAAATAAAGAGCTAGGGATTAAATAATAGAGAAACTAAAAGTAATCAAGCAGATTCTTTAAGAGCACACACACCAAGCAAAGAATGTTATGCTAATTAGTTTCAGTGGTTTTTCAAATTCTGACAATAAAGTGTCTTAAATTTTAAGTAACATAATCCCAAACTTGACACAGGCTACCTTTTTAATGCATGCCTTGAAACTATGAAGTATGGAATTAGTTTATTTGAATCACATAGATAACTGCTGCCGGTGGATTTTTCTGTCCCACCTACCAGCTCCCAAATAACAAACTGGAGATGTTTTACTATTTATGAAACTTGGCCAATGGGTTAGACTTGCTTCTGACAGCTCTCACACCTTAAATTAACCCATATCTTTTAACCTACATTCTCTTGCACGACTTGGTTACCTTTACTTTGTAAAGACTATGATGTTTGCTCTGCATCCCCTCGTGTCTCTGCCATTCTGCTTCCCAGCCTCTTCTCTGCCTGGAAATCCTGCCTAGCTATTGGCCATTCATCTTTTTGTTAAACCAATCAGAATAACACATCTTCACAGAGTACAAAAAGATTATTCCACAACAACTACTGTGATCATTCAATCTAATTGATTCCCTAACGCTTCAATTATCTTGGCAATGAAAGCAAAAAACAAACAAACAAAAAAAAAAAACCCTGAATGCTTCCTGTCCTCAATTCCCCAGGTAATTATGATTGTATTCCTAGGCTCTTGTCTTCTCATCATAAATGATGTTTTAATTTGGAGTGTCACTGTCTATAGTGACATCCTAAGTTTCGACTTCTTTCCTGGGAAACAGAGAAAAGTTAAGGAAGATTTCTGGGACTTGGAGGTGTGGCATAGTTGGTAGAGCATTTTCTACACAAGCATGAGGATCTAAGTGTGGAGCCCCAGAACCCAAGCCAAAGCTAAGCATGGTAATGCATTGGTGGTCCCAATGCTGGGGTAATACAGACAGGAGGAGCCTAGAAATGTACTCCTAAGTCAGCCTAGCCAAATTAGATACAGTGAGAGAGCTTGCTTCATAAAATCAGTGGAGAGTGATAAAGGAAGACATTTGACATTAATCTCCTGCCTTTGCAGGCTCACACAGCCAAGTAGACCTGAACACATACCTACATACCTCCCCCCATACACACCTTGTACTATAATAGTTGAAAATAAATCAGAAACCAATTCCACATCCACAAACACAGAATTTTAAAATGATCTCTATTCTCCTGTGTGTAGACAGAGTTTAAATTCTCTAATGTGAAATCACATAATCAAATGAAGATGTGACTGGTTTTAAAATAATCTAATCATCTATTCAGTTGGAAACTGAGATCACTTATGACAAATATTTCCCAGGGTTGTCAAACTAGTTCTTTCTCTTGCATTTTGCCAGTCTGTTTGGCAAGCTAGCTGAATGCTGGCTGGATTTTCATTCGAGTCTACTGGAGGATCAGTGAGAGGGTCTCAGCTCTGGAATTTACTTCTTTGGTGGCCCCACTAATCATGAATTTACTGTTCTTCAGGGAATGACATTAAATGTTTTCTTCAGAATTCAAAATGGAATGAGATTTCCATATCAAATAACCAACTAAGGCATTTTTAAATATTTTTTTCAGTTTAAGGGTATAGCATGATAAAGTACTTGCCTAGCATGTATGAGGCCATAGATAGGTTCAATAACCAGCTGTAGTTCAGCAAAATGCAATAGAAAAAAAAACCTCGGCATTTTTGTGAGAAACAAATAGCATGTCACATTAGCAATTAGTAAATAATTTTAATGAAATCACACAAACACACCTCTTGCATATTTGTTTAGCAATTACTACTTCAAAATGGAGAATTACATTGTTTATATTCCAGAACGTTCATATATCAGAGACAGTCTTTTGTCTCAAGTGATTTTTTTGCCCAAACATAGTAAATCAATCTGGGTATGATGGCTCATACATCCAATCTCAGCATTTGAGAGGATAAAGCAGGAGGATTGCCACAAGTTCAAGGCCTAATATTGGGTACATTCTGAGTTCATGGTTAGGTCTGGGCTACAGAATGAAACCCTGCCTATCTGAAAAAAAAATCAACCATACAAACAACAGAAAAATCTCATAATGTCAAATTAATCGAAAGATAGTTTAGGCAGTCTGTATATGTCAAGGAAGTAGATACCTGCTGTAAGGAATACAACCTCATATTCAAATTATATAAGTCAGTTTGAGCCTCTATCACAAAGTACCACAAACTAGATAGCCTATAAAGAACACAGAATTATTTCTCAAAGCTCTGGGTGTTGGAATTTCAGGACTAGGGTATCAACATGAGAAGGGGTCTTTTCTGAGTTGCAGAAAGACAGATACTTCTTGTGAGTTCACTAATCCCGTCATGAATACCTGACTTCCCAAAGCTTTTTTAGCAGTGCTAAAAATTAAAGCTTCAACATATGAATTATGCAAGAATTAAAGCATGCAGTTAACCATACAAATCTTCTGACCCATCTTCACCATATTAAGATTTTTCACTGGGCAGTGGTAGCACACACCTTTAATCCCAGCACTTGGGAGACAGAGGCAGTTGGATCTCTGTGAGTTTGAGGCCAGCCTGGTCTACAGAGTGAATTCCAGGGCAGGCTCCAGAGAAACCTTGTCTCATAAGCCCCCCCTCCCATCCCCAGAGAACAAAGATTTTGCTCATTCTGCTCCTTTACAGAGGCATGAAGAAAACCCAACACAACCAAATAGCAAAACTGTGATGTGCGTTGACAAGATGCATTTTTCCCACTGACCCTTAGTGCCCCATTGAATGCCAAGCATTTAAAAATGACTGGGTGCCCAAAGGATAGAACTCTCTGTTTCTCCTCTGATGGTCAAGAAGTCAAATGAAGCAAAGAGGACGTAGATGAAAAACAGCCAAGCCTTGAATGACTTACCCCAGAATGTCATTCAGGGGAAGCCAGAAAGAAAGTAGAAAAGGGAAGAATAAATCTTAGCAGACGTTAATTTTTGTGAGCTGCTCAAATTATTTTGGACCACTACAATGCATTCTAAGTAATAAATTGGTTTGGAAGAGTTAAACTGAGAATATAACTGACCTTGAGCAAGCAGGCAACTCAGCAGCTGAGGAGATGTTGCTCCAGTAAGAGGCAGGCTGGCTGAGATCTAGTATGCTGGTCAATGTGAGAACAAAACCTTCACTACAGTTTCTCATCTGCTACTCGTGTCAATGAAGAAAGACCAATGTGCAAATATTAAAAATAAGAGCAAATATTTGTGGGCTGTTGTGCTCAATGAGCAGCTAGATGACCTTGGTTATCTCAGGGCACACCTTTGCTCCTGGTCCTCCAGATTGACACACAGATTAAAATTCAGACACTTGAGAGTCGGCAGACCCAGAACAACTTCTTTTGAGACCCTCCCTTATCTGACTAGAAGCACAAACGCCTGGAAGTAAGGCCACTGTAAATTTTGTTGGAGAGAATTTTACTGGCCAGAAGGCAGAAACAACCACTAACAGCTGTAAACACAAACACTGTCTCCTTTGTTGCCTTGGCTACCTGTTCTTTCTCCTTCCCTCTTCTATCAAGCTGTGGCTATAAATCCCCACCTTTTGCTCTCTGGGGACTTGTATTTTTCTCTGTGTTCCCTGTTTAAGTTGTAACCTTGGGGGTAGAGAGCTGTCTGGCTGTAACCTGTGAATGAAGCCGCACAAGCAGGAGGAGTTGAATTCAGAGCCCCAGCTTCCCAGGAAAGTGTCACCTGCCTCTAATTCCAGTACCGAAGAAGAAGTGGCAGCTTGACTCCTTGGAGCTCATCGACCCTCCGAGCTAGCCAAATTGATAAACCACATGCTTCATGAGAGACCCTGTCTCAAACAGTAAGGTGTAGAGCAACAGGAAAAAAAAAATCTGATGTTGACCTCTGACTGCTATATCACGTGCCCACATTTACACACACGTATATAAGTGTAAATCCCCACCTGAACAATGTTACACAATAAATATATTTATTAATTAATTAAATCACAACTCCTAAGTAGTGGACCTGGGGGTGGAGAAAAAAAAATTTTTTTCCTTGCAAACCCTATGAAGTAAGTAATCTCCAATACAGACATAAGACAAGTTAGAGTCAAGTTCAAGAGAGTCGCCCAGTACACTGGAGCAGTGTGAGAATTCAAATATAAGACTATATTGAGTCTATGCTACACGACTTCAGGAAATTGTTCATACTGGGTCTGGAAGCCACAGTAGCTCATGTAAACTGTCAGATAAATCAGGCATGTCAATATTTTGTTTCTCGTGACGCCAGGGATGAACCAGGGACCAGCACCATGGGCAGTCACTCTTCCATTGAGCCCCACACCACCTCAAGCCTCAAACTTCAGATCACTTTGCTCTTTTGGGTTTTTTGTTTGTTTATTTTTGTTTTGTTTTGAGACAGGGTAGTACATAGTCCTGGCTGTCCTGGAATTCACAGAGATCTGCCTGCCTCTGCCTCCTGAGGGCTGGAATTAAAGTTGTACACCACCACACCCAATCCAAACTTCAGGGTTTAAAGGTAATTCTTATAGAGCTGGGGTTGTGACTCAGCAAGAGAGTATGCTTAGCATGCAAGAGATTCTGGGTTTAATCTCAGTGCAATGCCCCCACCCACTCCTAGAGAAACACACACACGCACGCACACACACACACACACACACACACTCATAATGCAAACAAAAACAAGCAATGCTTGCATCTAACTCAGGCATCTTAGTTCAGAATGCATTGGTACATGCTAGGGAAGGACACTATTTGGGTGACTGCGAAGTTCATCCAAATTAGTTTAAAAAGCAAAGATAAATGAAGCATTTAACTTTAGTTCACTTCCTTCAGAAACCAGTTTCTGAGACTGGCATGTGTTCTCATTGGAAAAAAGACCATTACCTCCTACAGAAATGCACGTTTAAAGCCCTATGACACTTGTAACAATAAAATCCCACGGCACCAACAAATGCTGGTGTGGATAATAATGGTGACTTAAACACTATATTGTTAACCTAGAATTGTATTCAAGAGATAGAACACCCAAGTTCAAGCCAAAAATAAACAAATATATGTATGAATGGTTAAAAAAAGAATTCTTTACATACAATTGAAAAACTGACTCAAGATGAAAGAATCCACAGTGAATAAGATTCACAGTTTACCACAAGCCAGTGAAGAGACAGTGTGTAAGATAAGACTTAGACAAAACTGAAGCCATTGTCCCTTTGGTACCTCCAGGCAACTCTGCAGAGACGAAGCAGGCTGAGTGTGCCTATTCTTAGCAGTTTGGAGAGAGGGAACCAGCCAGGGTCATGCAGAATCAACTGCCCCCAAAAGGATTAATGGAGGAAGGTCCTGGGCATGGAAAGTGTACTAGAGGTGCTAAATTTAATCCTGGTACATGAAGCAACTAGAGGCGCTTCAGAGAGTCGGCTGTGGAGGAAGCCAGGCTAGTGTGAGAACATGGATGTATGTAAGTGTGCGTGTGTGTGAAGACAGCAACTGCTTTGTCTGTAAAAGTCCACAAAATAGGATTGGGGAGTACAGAAGAGCGGTAGAGCCTTGTATTATATAAGTGAGAGTCTGGGTTCCATCCCCAATGCTGAAAAAGAAAGTGAAAAAAAAATCCACAAAATGACATGCATACTTCTTAATGGTAAGTATAAATGTCTATTTGAATATGTTTAGAAAAAAGATGGAGGAATGCAATTTTTTTGTCAGCTTGACACAAGCTGGAGGGCATCTGGGAAAAGAGAACTTCACTTGAGAAAATGCTTTCATTGGATTGGCCTGGAGAGAAGGCTGTGGAGCATTTTCTTGATTGGTGATTGATGTTGGCGGGCCCAGCCCATTGTGGGCAATGCCACTTCCAAGCAGGTGGACCTCAGTTGTGTAAGAAAGTAAGATGAGCAAGCCATGGGGAGCAAGCCAATAAGCAGCCTTCCTCCGTGGCCTCTTCTGCTTGAGTTCCTGCCTTGACTTCTCTCCATGATGGACTATAAACTGTGAAGCCTTTCCTTTCCAAGTTGCTTTTGGTTGTGGGTGCTTCTCACAGCAATAGAAAGCAAACCAGGACAGATATCATGGGACAAAAGACATTCAAATGAGAATAACCAGAGGCTATTTCTCCCAGGCTTGTCATACAAGGAAATCAGACATTCTTACTTATGCTTGGCAGAGACTCAAAAGCAGGCAGGGGATGATTCTATGTTGGGAGGTTTTATAATAAAAGAAGAAAAGTTTTGGTGTGCTCCAGTTGGAAATCATTTGCTTGAAAAGCTAGGGGTGTGCTACCTAGAAGTGGAACTTCTCTAGGGATTGGATGGGGGTTCCTATTTGACTTTCTCATTTTGGTCCTGAGTTTGAAGCTAAGTCATTGATTGAGCCCTGACACGTCTGCATTGATTGCTTCAGGGTCTCTCCTTTGGCTCATCAGGTTGTCTCGACAGAGGCTGTGTCAGCATTCTTTTTGATTGTGAGGTTTGTGTCTTGTCCATTTGTGTTGTGGGATATTAGTTGAAGATGTGTTACATTTGGTTTTTTTTATGTTTTGTTTAATGATGCAAAGATGGGTTGCATTCTTTTATGTTGCATTTGTTTAACTCTGTAAAGCTGTGTTGCTTTGCCTGCCTAAAATACCTGGTTGGTCCTATAAGGAGATGGACGGCCAATAGCTAGGTAGGAGAAAGAATAGGCAGGGCTGGAAGGCAGAGAGAATAGATAGAGGAAATCTAGAGAAGAGGGTGAGGATCGAGAAAAGCAGAAGGGGAGAAGGATGTCAGGGGTCAATCACCCAGCCACAGAATAAGAAGGAAAGAAAGACATATAGAATAAAGAAAGGTAAAAAGTCCAAAGGCAAAATGTAGTTAAAGAGAAACATGATAATTGAAGTTAGAAAAGCTGGCTAAAAACAAGTCAAGCTAAGGCTGGGCATTCATAAGTAAGAATAAGTCTCCATCTATTTATTTGGGTGCAGTTATAAAACACAAATAACAAACAAACAAGCAAAAAACTACACATTTCTGTATATCTCAGTATGCACCAAAGTGATCTTAGTGGTTACCAGCGACTAGGGAAGAAGGTGTAAGGTCTACAAAGACTAAATTCATTATTTTTCATTCCTAATGTTTTACTTACATAACGTTGTGAGATTCTAAACAGTGTGGCGGAAAAAAAAATGGTAGTTGCCTTTTCTATGGTCAACATGATCATATTCTTATTTTACAGTTAGAGACACTAAGGCACCTGAGAAGGTGATCTGTCCAGACACAGATGATAAACAGCGGGCAGAGCTGAGCTCCAAGAACTCTCCATGCTATTCACTGCTACTCAGTCTGCCATGCCATGCCCTACAAAAATACAGTCATGGCAGCAATGAAAGAGAATGGCATTTGGACAACACAGAACATTTAGCAGAAGCCATGTTGGGTTATGCTGTCAACACCTACCTGCTGATAAGTTAGAGCGCAGAAATGACTGATGCCCTGGGCAAACTCATTTACCCTAAGTGACAAGGTAATCCTGGACGAATGAGTGTGAGTCAGAGCTTTTGAATTCCCCACAGGGGTAGCTTCGGCATTTGAAAGGGAGTCTTTCTTCTTTAACTCTGTTTGTCTCTGTGTGCATAGGAACATATGGACACGTGTATGTACAATGCTGGAACCTCTGCATGCTAAGGATGCACTCTGTCTCTGGGCTCTAGCTAGTCTGACCACAAGGCATAGCATCACAGATACAGTTACAACTAATGACAACGTAAGAGAACAGGGAACTCCTCTGCAACTTTTAGAGAATTCCTCTCAGGGCATCATCCATCACCCATATTGCTGATAACATGCTGTTTTCAGTTTTAAATCTGGGAGATACAGAAAAAAAACCATCGTCTGGGTGTTTGAAGAAGTTAGGAACAGGGTGACTCTCTTCGTGCGTTCACGCGACTAGCCTAAATCATGTCCTTTGCAGATTAAGAGCCTCTTAAAGTATCATGTTTGTCCCTGGGTTATGAAGTAGAAAACAGTAGAGTGATGATGTTTGTTCTTGAGACAGGGTCTTCTCTGCTTAGACCAAGCTGATGTGGAACTCAAAATTATCTTGAACAGGAGGAGTTGGGGGTAACAGATATGTGCGCCCATACAATGTTAAAATTTGCAAGTTTTATTTGAAACTTCTACATTGTTGGTAATTACACACACACATATTTACACAAACATGTGTGCACACATACATTTTAAGATGTGCTTATTCTTTAACAGAAATGGTGTCATTGCACAAATTTAATTTTTGCTTCTTTTGATGCTATATAGATACAGTCAGGGTTCAGAATAACCTCTTAAATTTGGTTGTTTGGAGGCACAATGAGTAATTTGTTGCAGAAATAAGATTGCCCTGTAGTTCCCTTATCTGCATTAAGATCAAACTGAGAAAGGAAATGAAACTGCTTCCTTTCCCTACTTAAATCCCGTTTCCCATCTCCTTTGGAAATCTCATTGTCTAACAAATCTTATTGTCCTGCTGCAGATAATCGCTATCTCAAACTAATGCTGTATCCCAGGTTCAGGTTCCAATGTTTTTACAAACTTCTAATTCCTCCCAGTCTTTATTTACAATCCCCCAACCTCTTTACATTCTCCAGTTATCTTATCTTCCATTAAAAAAAAAAGATATTTTTTGTTGTTGTTTGTTTGGTTTGGTTCTTTGGTTGATTGGTTGGTTGATTGGTTGGTTTTTTTGAGAAAGGGTTTCTCTGTGTAGCTTTGGAGACTGTCTTGATACTTTCTCTGTAAACCAGGCTGACCTAGAACTCACAGAAATCCACCTGCCTCTTCCCAGGTGCTGGGATCAAAGGCATGTGCCAGCCACTACTGCCTGGCAGCAATACCAAAGTTTGTGAATGACGTTGTCTACTTGATAACCACATTCCTGTGATTTTCCTCTTCTTGTAAACCAATAAATATATTAGCCCCCTATGTGTAGTGTTGAGGGACTAGGAGTTGAATTTCCTGACAGTCAGACAGAGAGGGACAATGACTGGGTAATAAAGATGATGAACTTCCAAGATGGCTTCTTCCTCACCCTCTTGACCTGACAAAAGCCTAGAGGATTAAAACAAAGGCCCTATGGGTTTTTCCTTCTGCCTGTAGAGCCTCTACTGGTGGAATGGCTCAACAAGGTCAAAGACAAATCATGACGTGTATGCACAAGAATCGTGAGTCAACCATCTATCCTGTCTTTCTTCAAACTGTCAAACCAAAGCCTTGGGGAAACGGCTTCAGAGAGTCTGGTATTAGCCTTCCTGAGTTTCCACTCTTGGGTAGGGTCTTCTTTTCTGTGTGCTTGCAGACAATAAGATGGTATAAAACTGATAACAGTAGCTGAGCATGCTGGTCCTTACGTGCGTCTCCTTTCCCTCTAAGCTGTAAGCCTTGGGTCACAGTGTTCAATATTAGACAAGTAATTCATCACACTTCTTGACTGACAAGTCCTAAGCTCTATCTGTACTTTTAACCATTTGGGCAGGCAGGAAACCCTGGGTCAGGCCCTTCTGTTGTGTTCCAAGGAGAAAAGCAGCCCAGCTTCTCAGATTTTCTGAGTTGATTCTGAGATACTCTCACTCTTTTCTTTTCTTTTCTTTTCTTTTCTTCCTCCCTCCTTCCCTTTTTTCTTTCTTTCTTTCTTTCTTTCTTTCTTTCTTTCTTTCTTTCTTTCTTTCTCTTTCTTTCTTTCTTTCTTTCTTTTTTCAATAGGGACTCACTATATAGCTTCAATCTCATTATAGCCTTGCCTAAAATGAACAGATATCCATCTGCCTCTGCCTCCTAAGTGCCAAGGTTAGAAGTGTGAGCTACCGCACCCGGTCAACCCTCACACTTTAAAAAGACATCTTAAGTGTTTTTCAGAAGGAAAAAAGATTTTTAGATAGTTTAACACATTGACACTATTGACCCAACATTTATTGTCTGAGAAATTCTGTTCACACAAACTGCAAGCATCTCACAGATGAAAATAGGACCTATCTGAGAAAAATATTATAATGAGACAAATTCTCCAATAAGACTCAGTGTCAGTTACTACTGAAAGTGTTCTAGTACAGAGAGGAGATGACAAGAGCTGCTGTGGCTGAATCAGGGCTAGTTGCTCTCTACAGCTTAACTGATTTCCAGGACTCATAGTTAGAAGAAAATTTGGGAAGAAGCAGTGGTTTCTGTTCATGGTCTAGTTCTTAGTCACATTCTACTTCCAAGTAGATGTATATCTGTACCAGATTTGCTATATTATTTTGAGTCATAGGAAATCTATATTAAGTCATAGGAAAATTAGTTTTGAAAATGAAAGCGTAAAGGAAAAGATATGGAGGTAGAAAGGAAGGAGACGTACTGGGAGGGCATCTGAGAGGAGTGGGTATGGGGAGTTGGGGTGGATACGGCCAACATAAACATATATGAAATTGTCAAAGAATAAATAAAAAATTTTTTTTTTTTTTTTTTTTTTTTTTTGGTTTTTCGAGACAGGGTTTCTCTGTGGTTTTTGGAGCCTATCCTGGAACTAGCTCTTGTAGACCAGGCTGGTCTCGAACTCACAGAGATTCGCCTGCCTCTGCCTCCCGAGTGCTGGAATTAAAGGCGTGCGCCACCACCGCCCGGCCATAAAAGATTTTTTTTAAGAAAAAAAAGAAGCTGTCATGACTCAGAGCTTTGGGAAATGCCCAGGGCAGTGGCGAATACCCTACAGCGCATGGGCCAAATCTTGCCCCCAAATTGCTTTTGCACAGCCTGCAAGCTAAGAATGGACTTTACATTTTAAGGTGATACAACAACAAAAACCAAATACGCTCATACAAGAGCCCATGTATTATGTCTGTGTCTGTGCAAAAAAGCGTCAAACCTGCTACGTGTCTTCTAGTCACAACCCATGAAGGTTCTGAGATCTTATCTTACCTGCAAGCTCACAGGAGAGGCCACTGCAGTGTCATGGGTCCAGCAGGAAACAGAAGGCTCCAGGGTCAGAAAATATGGACCAGTTCACTACCACGCCACCATCTGCTGCAGTTACTTAAACGCAGATTTCCGAAGAGTGAGATGGAGAGATCCACGGGACAGACACCTGCTTGCAGAGTGGGAGAGGGATCCTGAGCTCAGAGACTCTGGAGCTCTCATAAGGGGCAGTAAACGCATCTGCTCTTCACCAGCAGGGAGATGTTAGCTCAGTCTTCAAGGGGCTTTGGCTGTACATTTAAGAAAAGATAGTTGGACTGCCCGTCAGTGCCTCTGTTTGTGAGACGTACGGAAGCACACGAGGAGATGGAGAAATTCAGCTGTCTTCGTTTCTCTCCCCATTGCTGTGATTAAAATAGCATGATACATAAGCACCTGAGGGAGAAAGAGTTTATTTCCGTTCACAATTTAAGAGTAACGCCAGAGAAGTCAAAGGAGCAGCAGCTGGAAGCAGCTGGGAGCAGCTGGGAGCAGCTGAGCCCATGGCATCCACCATCAGGGATGAGGGGATGATGAATGCTGTCGTCAGCTCACATTTTTCATTTTCAGAAGAAAGTTATGAAAAATACCCGTGTTGGAGGAAGAGTTAAACGCTGTAGGCAGAATTCTCAATATACTGTCTTAAGAAATGCTATAATTACTGTCGAATTTCTAGCAGACCAGGCTAAGATGTTTTCTCAAAGCATAAATGAAAGAGTATAAAACTTGAGATAGTTTTAAAATTCTATAGTTTTTCAACTTTATATGCAGCATTTACTTAAATGTTTATTCAGTTTTTTATTGAAAACAATAAGTATTGTAAATGTAGATAATCTTTAGACAGAAGATGGGGGGCTGTCAGCAGAATCATCTTATTCTCATATGAAAGGACCCCGTCTGAACGCCCCTATCCTGCCACCAGTACAATGCTGAAAAGACCACGTCACTCGATGGTGACAGGCCACCAAGTCAGACCTATAATTTTCAGTCCCCAGCCCGCTGAAGCAAAACCACAGAAATGGTTTGATGTTTGGTTAGTTAATCTTCCTTGGTCATTTGTAAGCAGCTTTACAACATCAAGGAAACAAGAGCATATTAGTAAACTAAGAAAGATGCCCATTGGCTTCTCTCTTTGATCCCTTAGTGTTCTTATTTAGACTTGTGCAGTGTGTTTTGGTGGGTTAAACCTGAAGTCATTTTTGCTGAGAATTAGGTAGGGGCTAGGTGCACATGGACCATTTCACACAGACTCTTTTTATATATTAAAATACCAACTCATTTAGACACCTTAGATTTGCTTTGCTTAGATTATATTTTAAGGATTCTGTGAAAATAATGATATAGGCTTTTTGTTTGCTTTAAGGCAAGGTCTTTTTTTTTTTTTTTTGGTTTTTCGAGACAGGGTTTCTCTGTGGTTTTGGAGCCTGTCCTGGAACTAGCTCTTGTAGACCAGGCTAGTCTCGAACTCACAGAGATCCGCCTGCCTCTGCCTCCCAAGTGCTGGGATTAAAGGCGTGCGCCACCACCGCCCGGCTAAGGCAAGGTCTTAATAGGCTGACCCCAAACTTGTTACAATCTACTGGTCTCTGCCTTTCAAGAGCTAGGTTTATAGGCTTGTGCCACCAAACCCAACTCTTATTGTAGGTCCGGATAAATCTGCTTAATTTTGTCATTGCAAGCCAATAGTTAGTACTCCGGGCCTGTAAGATGGTGTCTTCTGAAAGATGGGAGCTGTGGATTAGAAAGGAAGCTGGAGAGACAGGGCTTTTCTTATGTTTGACCAGATGAATGTTTGACAATGCTTTTTGTAATAAAACTTTTCTAGCTATTGGCTTTTTGGGTGCTTAAAGAAAGGAGGCAGGAGTAGCTTTAATGTTGAATATATCTTTGTTTTGAAAGAAACTCACAATGTGTTTGCAGGGTTTCTTTCTAGGAATGTTTTCACAGACTTTGAAAAAGATGGAGCACTCATTTATCATTCAATTCATGTCCTTATTGTATGACAACTTATCAGATTGGCTTCTAAGCAATTTGAATGTTTTGCATAACATGAATAATAAAAAAGAATATTACCATGTACAAAAAGTTACAAAATGAAATGAAAAAAATTAACTTCAAAATTATTTGTCCCCTAAAACTAACTTTAAAAGTTAGTTTCTTAAATCTACCAGTTTTACAAATGACTAAGAGGGAAAAATAGAACAGTCTTACATTCTGAGGAGAAACAAAAAGCATACAGTATAGATGCATTCATGGTGTTGGAGGGTCACAATAGGCAAACCGAGAAAATGATTATTGTCTGGGAGTAAAGGAAAGGCATGATCTTAAAGGGACACACTTGGGAGTTTTGGGCACCTGGAAATATGTTTCAAAACTATATGGTGATTTACATATATGTCTGTTTTATAATTTGAATCAAAATGCACATACATGTTTTAAACACTTCTCTGTCTGTATGGTATGCATGCCATAAAAAATAGCTCAATGTAGTGCAGCATACCATAACCTATGCACCAGGGAGGAGAGGCAAGACAGTCTAGAGTTAAAGGTTATCCCAGGCTACATAGTGAAGCCCTCTTGCAAAATGTAAACAGAACCAAAGTAAAATAGAGTAGAGAATCTGATTCAATGGCGTCTAACACATCCAAGGCCTTGATTCAAACTCCAACAGCACTGAACAATTTCCCCAATAATGTCAAATCAAAAACCCAACAAAATACAAAAGTAAGGGCTGGAGAGATGGCTCAGCAGTTAAGAGTGCTGACTGTTCTTCCAGAGGTCCTGACTTCATTTCCCAGCAACCACACGGCACTCACAACCATCTATAATGGGATCTAATGCCCTTCCCTGTTGAGCAGAGGACTATGCAGACAGAACACTCATATACATAAATAAAAATAAATCTTTAAAAAATAGAAAAGTAAAATAAAAAACAAGCAAACAAACAGAAATAAAAAACAACCACCCAATGAACATCTTATAATCAAAGACTTGTATACTAGAAGTCTACAATTCTAAGAAAAACCTTATGCTGGTGTAGAGTTAGCCATAAGCTTGCAGGAAGAAGCCCAAGGTTTACACATTAATAATCCAAAAATAAAGCATAGAGAGGCTAAATATGGAACTGTGTCTAAATCATCACAGCAGAGGCACACTCCAGTCCCAAGAAGAAGAGTTATATTTAGATTAGAAGATAGAATTTCTAATTCCTTTTTTAGGACTGGATTTCTAATATTCATTTCTAAATTAGATACAGGACAGTCTTTTTCAAAGATATTGCATTTCATGATAAATTTATTTCATAAGTTGCCAGGTTCTCTAACTACTCATACTGATATATTCTATTGTGATCATTATGTTGACCTTGGATCTGAAAATGTATTTATAACCGTAAACTAGAAATATGCAGCACTATTTTATAACATTTTGCCTATATAAGAATATACATGTGTGTGTGTGTGACTTGTAAACTTTTCTTCCATCTCCTTTTCTGTCACCTATATCCTGTATCTAGCCTGTACCTAAAGGACCTGAGAGTTGAAATGTCTAAGCAGATGGAACTGGTAGTATAAGCCTGTGAGCCCAGCTACTTGCAAGGCCAAAATAGGAAAATCGTGAGTTCAAGGCCATTTGGGCTGCATGAGAAATTCCAGGGCAGCCTCGACAATATGGAAACCATATCTTAAGCTAAAAGCAGTCAGACAAATGAAGGACTGGGGACTTAGCTAAGTGGCAGTAACCTTCATAGCTCATAGCATACCTAAGGCCATGGGCTCAGCCCCCAGAACACAAGTGTCAAATGTAAAGGCACACACACATATGTGGAGCAGCAATGTTAGCCATCAGCATATGAAAAAGTACCTCTAAAACCATGGTCCTCGTGCTAAGGTATAGAGAACTGTGTATAGTACTCCTTATAGAAGCAGAATGTTTAGAATTCTTACCCCCACACACATGCACACACACACACACACACACGTGCACACAACACGCACACACACACACGTATGCACACTTTTTCAAGGCTTGGGGAGAAGCCTTATAAAATGTGAGCTTTAACCTTCTCATTTTACAGTGTAAGCACATTTTTGGTTCCATATTCGTCATAATTATCATTTTGATATTAAATATTTAATTATTAAGCAAATGTCTCCTAACCCCTTAAAACAGGTTTATACTTTCTGGCAGGACTCCTCCTTATGGGGGAATTCCAGAAATCTGTGCACTTTGCTGGCCATGTGATTGCCAGGTAAGGTTGATTCCCACCCAAGACCATGTGTTCAACCTCCAATGCATGTGTGCTCACACAAACACCTCTACAAGACAAAGCGAAAATCCTGCCTTCTCAATCTGTTATGTAAAGTGGGGCTGGGGTGGAGGGGGTGATTGTTCTCTGCTCTCCAGTTCCCCTTTCTCCCAGACAGGAAAATAGCAACAAGGGAAGACTTTCCCCCCCTATCACTGAGATGGGATTGTCCTGGTGAAAAGGAAGCCTGGTTACCTTCAGAAGGCCGCCTGCAGATTGATGGCTGTCTGAGGAGAATATAAAGGGACATATTTTCTAAGCACCAACATCTGAGCTGAAACTACACTTACAGCAAAACATAAAAGTCTAAAGACTCAAAATATGACCCATGGTTTGTTACACCATTGCTGTGCATTAAAATTAAAATTACCCTAATAATAGGAGGTTAAAAACAACAATAACACACATATATATTTATAACTATATATATTTATGTATATATATATAGTTATATGATCTTGTGGCTCATTTTATTCATATGATTCTGACAGTAAAGGATTCTCCAAGCAATCTATCAAAGAATCACAGATAACCAGCAAAACCCTACTGAGCTCACTAGTAACTGGAGGTTAACAGTATGATGAACAAAAACTACCATGCAAGTAACAAACTAGAGGAAACCAATTCAGTTTAAGGGTCTGTAGCCATAATCCATAAAAATCACAATTACTGCATAGCTACTGATTCTTGGCTGCAAGCCAACTCTGCTTAATTAAAACACAGTAAGCTGCTGGATGGATATTGCTGCAGGAAAGCTAAAAAGGAAGGGCCAGGTGCAAAGAAGACAAGAGAAGTTGTTCCAGAAAGTCTCTCAGGGACAACTGTGTAGTCCTCTGAATGCTATCACCAGAACCAGATGGGCAGTCCCTGGATGCAGCTGAGACAGAGATGGGAGGAGAGAGGGAGGGAGAGAGCTTTCTGGATCTCAGGAGGTGTATCTCAGAAGAAAATAGCAAGGCAGGATTTGCAGCAGGTCAGTCTAAAAGCAGGCGGTGCTAAGCCTCAGTCACCCTCATCTGGTGTTCTTTGCTGGATCCTTTTAGAGTTGTCCCAGGCGGGCAAGGCCTTTGTGTTCGATCTCAGCCAGCCAGTCAGTCACCCACATTGGACTACCCCATCGCAGTTCCCTAGTGAGGAGGCAGTGAGTTAGAGCGAGGTAACAGTTACAACAAATTGACTTATTTTCTCACTTCGCATCATACCACCCCAGGCTTCAAAGCACGAAAGAGCCAGGTTGTCACATTTTGGCGATGGGCTCACAAATGAGCTGGAGCAGGCAAGGTCCTTATTTTGTTCTTTCAAAACTGTACACAGAGGTAATCATCCACCCTACTAAGTAAGTATGTGAGAGGGTAAGTGGGAGGAAGGCAAAGAAACAAGAATAAGAATAAAAAATCACTTGTATGTTCACATCGAGACATGGTGGAAGCCAGACTTTCAGGACCCAGCGAGCATCTATTCCAGGCATCTCAGGCAATTCAAAAGTAAAGATACCTAAATGATGACTAAGGGTTCTTCCTTGGGGGAGGGGTGGTTCTTGAGACTCCCACTCTGTTGTCCTGAAGGGACTTGAACTCTGGAAACCCCCTTTACCCGAGAAGCAGGAACTACAGGTACGCACTACCTGGGAATGGGAGTGAGGCAAATAAACTTTAAAAATGCATCCTCAGACTACTAAGTCTAAGATCTGAAAATTAAATTGTCTTTTGCTTATCAGGTTGCCATAGGCTGAGGGGGGGGGGTCATCTTCAGAAGTTGTAAGGGTAGCAAAAAACAACAATCAGATACAAAATCAACAGAATAACTTTTCTGACGATCAGTTTTTGCAATGTATGTCAAGTTTTAAAATACATACATCCCGTAATTTTATTTTTAGGAATCTATCCTTAGGAAAAATCAATCAGAGAGAAGGCTATAAAAGCCCAGAGTGGTGTCTGCCTATAACAGGAGTCTGAGGCAGAATAAAATGATAAGTAATAAATGCCTAATTACTTCGGATCTTAAATGAGATGTATATATATGTATCTATAATTACATATTTTAGAAACTGGTAATAATGGTGGATTTTTAAAACATATTTATTTTTAGTGCGTTGGTGTTTTGCCTGAACGTATGTCTGTATGAGGGTATCGAGGGTATCCTATCCCCTAGAATTGGAGTTACAGACACCTGTGAGCTGCCATGTGAGTGCTGGGAATTGAACCTGGATCCTTTGGAAGAGCAGCCAGCACTCTTAATTACTCTTCAGACCCTGGATTTTTTTTTTTTTTAAATGAGGGTTTGAGTTTCTCTGTATAGTTTAGTGTTTTAGTCACTGCTTCATTGCTGAGAAGAGACACCATGACCAAGGCAACTCTTATGAAAGAAATCATTTAATCAGGGGCTTGCTTGTAGTTTCAGAGGCTTAGTTCATTATCATCATGGCAGGGAGCATGGCAGCAGGGAGCATTATCATCATGGCAGGGAGCATGGCAGCATGGTGTTAGAACAGTAGCTGAAAATTATACCCTGGTCTTCAGGCTGAGAGAGAATTGGCACAGGGCCTGGATTGGGCTATGGAAACCTCAAAGCCCACCTCCAACGACAATGCATTTCCTTCAACAAGGCCACAACCCCAATCCTTCTAATCCTATCAAAGAGTTTCACTCCCTCATGACTAAGCATTCAGATCTATGAGCCTATGAGGGTCATTCTTATTCAAACTGCTACACTTAGACTTAACTAAAACTCATGTCCTTCAATGTCAGCCTCCTGAAGAAAAAGGATTATACCCATGTGCCAACACTCCCCACACAACCTGAGGGAGACATTTTTTTTGTTGTTCTGTTTGAGACAGGCTCTCATGCCACAGCCAGTTGAGTCTGACCTGGAACTGCATGGTACAGGCTGGCCTGGTGCTTGGGGCAAGTCTCTTCTCTTCAGCTTCCCAAATGGTAGAGTTATATGTGACTCTGCATGGTCAGCTTGCAACGTTTTTGACGAACTGAAAGAGTTGCTCCTCAGGGACATATTGGAGGTCAACAGATAGCTCAGTATGATTTAAAGTTTTGGTTGTTTTGTCTTTTGCTTCCCGTTTTCCCATGTAGAAGATTGAACCTGGGGTCTTATGCACCAAGCTACAACATCAACCTAAAAGCCCAATAAAAGAATTTTGCATGAGTGTGGGGGAGGGGCAGGTGTGTCCACATAGATGCCAAAGTGCACATATGGAGGTCAGAGAAAAAAATTGCAAGAGTCACTTTTCTCTTTCTACTTTATGGGTCTTAGGGCTTGATCAAGTCATGAGGATTGGTGGCAAAGTGTCTCTATGTACTGTGCCAATGTCCTGTCCACATAGTTCAAGTTTAAGTGAAAAAAATTACTTGAACTATAAGAGCTTATTTTTACTCTCATAATCATTAGTGCCCCCCTTTGGCTCATATTTTAAAAACTGGAATATTAAACCTAGTAGTTTTGTCTTATGTTTAATGAAACAGTAAATTACTTGGAAAATACAGAAGCAAGTGGTTAAAAAAAAAATCATATGTTTAGAAACTGGGTTCCGTAAGAACATACAAGGAGAAACCATTCAGAAAATAAAACTGGAAATGACATTTTTTTTTTACCATAGTCTTTGAACATGATAAGAAACAAACAAAAAAAAAAAACATGAATTGTTTGTTCTAATAGCATGGGTTAGCCATGAGGAAAAAGACCCTCTTAAACATGTACTAAAGTGGCTTACATGTTCAATGTTAGGGCTAATAAACAATCAGTTTTAGTGTGTTACTATAGAAAAAAGTCACCCTTTCAAAGTGTTAAATGTAGAATTTTTGTTTTGTTTCAAGACAGGCTCTTACTATGTCGCTGTCCTGAAGCTCACTCTGTAGACAAGTCTGGCTTGAACTTCATAGAGATCCACCCGTCTCTGCCTCAGAGTGCTGGGATTAAGCCATGCACCACTATGCCAAGCTAAACTCTTTTTTAAAAAATTATTTTTGAACATTTTATTTGTGTACTCCATGCAAGAAATGCACAGCAGAGGCCAGAAGAGTGACTCTGATCTCCTGGAACTGGAAAAACAGACAGTTGTGAGCTGCCCTGTGGGTGCTGGGAATTGAACCTTGGTTCCCTGGACAATCATCCAGGTGTTCCTAATGGCTGCACCATCTCTCCAGCTCAAATTCTTTGCCTCTTGTTTATTTATTTATTTTTACTTCTTCATTCATTTATTTACTTAGACAGAGTCTCTATATAGCCCTGACTCTCTTGGAACTCACTGTGTAGAGAGTGCTAGCTTCTAACTCAACAGAGTTCTGCCTGCCTCTGCCTCCCAGTGCTGGGATTAAAGGTATGTGCCTTCATGCCTAGCTTTTTTTTTTTTTTTTTAAGTGAGAGCTTACTTATACCCATTTGAGATCCTTTTCAAAGCCCAGACTTGTAACTTGGTGGTAGAATGCTTGCCTAGCGTGTGTCAGGACCTGTGCTTAAGCTCCTGCATTTAAAGGAAAAATACTTTCCACATCTTAAAACATTTATAAAAATATGTCTGGATTGTATTTGTAGCTTTTTGAAAGTGACAAATGGAGTAATCATGACGAAATGCGCCAGAAGATTAAGCTATTAAAGAATTTTCCCATTAGTAGTGAAAGATGTGTTGGGATACAGCTTAGTGAGGACTGTATCACATTATTCCGTCCAGAAAGCTTGGGGACGGGTGAAGCAGTCATCAAGAGGTGTGCGCTTTGAAGTCTGGCCTAACTAGAGGCTTTACTCTGACTGGCTGGCTTTCATCGCACTCTAAGGTATTCTGCATACTAACAGGGAAGGGCAATCACAGTCCAGCTACAAAGGCTGTGACCTAGAACCAGGACTTGCCTGCGGCACATGCTGGTGAAATAATAGCACAGACCCTGGGGAAGTAACCAACCACTCTGTGGTTGGATTTAAGTGGATTTAAGGCCCAGTCTGTGATATAGACTCCATGCCAGGGTAGACAAGAATCTGAGACTGGCCTATCCAGTGTGATTGGCTTAATAAAAAGCTAAGCAGCCAATAGCTACCCGAGGAGAACAGGTGGGACTTCCAGACAGAGAAGAAGTAGGAAGAGGGATCTAGGCTCACATGTTAGGGAATATTATCTTTAGATGTGTGACTTTTGTTTATGCTGCATTTGTTTAACTCTGTGAAGCTGTGTTACCATGCCTGTCTAAAACACCTAATGGGTCCTAAGAAAGAGACGAATGGTCAACAGTGAGGCAGGAGCAAGCATAGGTGGGGCTGGCAGACTGAGTATAAATAGAAGGAGAAATGAGGAAGAGCTAGGAGTAAGAGATCAAGAAAAGGAGGATGTCAGGGGCCAGCTACTCAGTCACCCAGCTGTCCAGCCAGCTAGAAATAAGTAAAGAAAGGTATAGAGGGATAGAGAAAGATAAAAGTCCAGAGGCAAAAAGTAGTGAGGGGAATTTAAGTTAAGAAAAGCTGGCAAGAAACAAGCCAAGCTATGGCCAGGCATTTATAACTAAGAATAAGCCTCTGTGCGTGATTTTTTTTTTGAGCTGGGTGGCGAGCCATTAAATACAAAAAACAAAAACCAAAAGAGTGAAACAGCCACAACGCTCAAGTGGGGAGGGGGACAGGACACACAGAAAGCAGGATGGGTGGTATGTGACAAAATTTAGATTAATATAAATGGGTTAATTTAAGTTATAAGAGCTAGTGGGACAAACCTGAGCTAAGTCCAAGTTTTCATAATTAATATTAAGTCTCATATTGTTATTTGGGAGCTGGCTGGAGAAACAGAGAAAGCTTCGTTACACCGGCACACAGAGAGAGACAAAGGACATCACTTAAAAAACTTGCCTGGTGGGCGTTTCTCTGAATAAAATATCACCTAATTTTTGTTGTTGCTTTGTTTTGATACTATGTTTCACTGTGTAATAGCCCTGGCAGTCTTGGAACTCTCTTTGTAGACCAGGATGGCCTTGAGCTCACAAAGATCTGGCTGCCTCTGCTTCCTAGGTGCTGGGATTAAAAGTGTGGGCCACCAGACCTAACTATAATTTACAATTTGGATAAGAGAAATATAAAATTTTTAAATTAAAAAAAAAAGCATGGGGCTGGGAAGACAGGTCAGTAGAGTACGTACCCCATAAGCATGAGGGGCTGAGTTTGATCCCCAGTGCCCTTGTGAAAGGCTAGGCATGATGGAGAGATTTGTTATCCCAGTTAGGTGGGATGGTGTGGAGACAGGCAAATCCCTGGGGCTAGCTGGCCAGTCAGCTTGTCTAATCAATGAACCCAAGGGCCCAGTTAAGAGACTATCTCAAAAAACAAGTGAGACAGCTCCTGAGAAAGGACTGAGGTTGTACCATCACACACACACACACACACACACACACACAGAGAGAGAGAGAGAGAGAGAGAGAGAGAGAGAGAGAGAGAGAGAGAGAAGGTAGCTGCATAGCTGAAGTTGTATCATCATACACAGAGAGAGAAAGGCAGAGAGACAGACACACACACAGAGGCACATAGATAGATAGACAGACAGCTTTAGGTTATCTACTTTAAAGGGAATAACTTACAAACATCAATTGCAATATTGTTCTGTGAAAAAGGATAATAAGTTTTGAAATAATGTTAAATACTTACTTGAAAATATTTACAATATTTTTAATGAAAAAGAATGCGAAGGGAACTTAGGGAAGAAAACAAAATAACAGGTACAGCATTAAGTTTCTCTAGGGCAACTGTTTTTTTCCATGATAGGATAATCACTTTATTTCTCAAGAGAAATACTGTTGACTTCATCGGTGTGCTTAATGCCAGCTAGTGAAAGCATAAAACCACAACCAGGTCAGCTTGTCTAACTGAACTCACTGACTTGGTGCGCGCGCACGAGTGCTCGTGTGTGTGTGTGTGTGTGTGTGTGTAAATTTTAAAGGTTCCCAATGAAGTCAGGCAGCAGCTCATGTTTGTAACCCTACCTCTTAGGAGGCAGAGGCAGAAGACCTGCTGTAACTCTGGGGACAGTGCGGCCTACAGAGTTCCTGGTCAGCCTGGGCTACAGTGAGAGCTGTGAGAGCTGGTCTTAGAACCAAACTATTGACAGGTTCTACGCGGTCCTGTACTTATTCTCACACTGTAGATAGAGAGTTAAAGAGACCTTTATAGGGAACTTACACCTCCATTTAGAGTACCTTAGTGTTCTAGCTTCCTTTCTTCAGCTGTGATAAAACATTCTCACTGAAAGCAACTTAGAGAGCGAGGGGTTCCTTTGATTTAGACTTCCTGGTCACAATCCATTGTGAGAATTCAGGGCAAGGAACCCAGGGCAGGAGCACGAAAGCATGACTGCTTGCTATTTCATGCAGCATTACTTCCCACCGGGGAAGGGACCTACAGCAAAGAAAAGTACTGCTGGAACCACAGCAGATGCTGCCTCCTAACTGACTCACTTGGGCTCATGCTCAGCTAAGTTTTCCTATAGAGCCAAGGACTATACTGCTCACAGTGGGCTGGACCCTCCTCTTATTAATCAGGAATCAAGACAATGCCCTACAGACATGCCCATGGGCTCATCTGATTTAGGTAACTCTTGACGTGTGGTTCCTTCTTTCCAGATTGTAGCAAGTTGACAACGAAGCTAACCAGGACGGTTAGCATTTGTAAAGAGGCAAGTTTGACATGATATAATGACTCAAGATCTATCTAGTCTCCAAATCTATGTGCATTTGGTACAAATTGCTAAATTTGCTGATACTAAATTGAGCTGGGGCTGGGCTGTTAGCAAAAGGTGGAAAAATACACAAAACAGTGTAAGGGTCCTCCTCTACGTCACTGAAGATGAATCTGTTTAAATGGCTAGTCCCTTCATTGGTACCTGGCAAATCAGACAGCCTCATGACAGACAGTTAACTAAAGGAGACCCCCTGGCGCTGTTTCTACAAGTTTCATGTGCATATTTTGATTATTTCTTCTGGAACTACACCGACT
The DNA here is from genome assembly GCF_950005125.1 of Chionomys nivalis. NCBI lineage: Eukaryota > Metazoa > Chordata > Mammalia > Rodentia > Cricetidae > Chionomys > Chionomys nivalis. Next base: position 26,888,863 of record NC_080099.1, on the reverse strand, counting down.
CCCATTTCCTTGGCCAATACTGTTACGTAATTCAGTATATTCAACTCTTCTTGGTCCTGCATCCAAAAGACTTCAGCTGGTTTTCTTCTCATCTTTTAGGTCCCTTCTTCCTCCTGCCTTCTGTCTTTAGTTATTGAGTTTTGGAATTACTCATTTCCCTACTGAACTCAGCTTTAAGCATGGCACATGAGGGTGCTGCCATTTTATTCCTCATAGCATTGTGCCATTAATCCTGTGATGTAAAGAGTTTAGCCCAGTATCCCAGGCATACATTCTTCTAAGGTCTCTTAGCTGCTGTTTTACATCTCACTCAAACCTGTTCCTTTCCTTTTCCACTCATCTCCGAAAGTCCACTATTCTTTCAATTGCTCAGGCCCAATTGGGTTCTCCCTCCACACACACTGTTTCTATCTGCAAATGCTGCTGCCACTTCCCTTGCTAACCACTTACTGCCCCACCCAACCACTTACCCCACTTTCTACTACTAACCACCGTGGCCAAAGCAACACTGTCCATTTGGGGATTATTCTAGCATACTTTAACACATCTTGATCTTTCTGTCACTTACTTCATTGCCTGCAGAGCAGTTACAATGGTCCTGTGTTGGTTATCTAGAGCGACAAGTGTGTTGTTTGGTAATTTTGACGGATCACTGTAGAATGTACATACTCAAATCTACATGGTATGCAGTTTACATCATACATGTGTTATGTGGCATAGCCCATTTCTCTTAGGCAGCCTCAGGGATCTGTACAGCATTAGGGATCTGAACACTGCAGACTTAATATAATGTTGCGTGTGTATCTAAACCGAAAAAAAGAAACAAAAACAGGGCTATGGATTTTTCAGCTCCATCATGACATTATGTGACAGGTTTCCTGAAACGTCACTAAGTTGGACATAATTCTGTATTTAAAATGTTCTTCCTTCCTGGAACTCTTCAATGATTTGACAGCTGCTATGGACTGTGCTGTGCAGCCCAAACATTTGTAGCTGAAGTTACCCCACCACACACACACTCACCCACTCACGTGACTGAATTGGAAAGAAGGTTCTTCAAGTTACTTTAAGGTTAAAAGAGCTCTTAGGGTTGAAGCTGGGGTCAATAAAACTGTGCCTTTATGAAAAAAGGAAGTAGCTGCAGGGTGGTTGCTCCACTGTGTAAGGTCACCGTGAGAAGGATGCTGTCTGTAACCAGAGAGTCCTCACCTGACCCTAGCCACATGGGACCTCGATCTCAAACTCAGATAGCTCCAGAACTATGGTAAAAAGTTTTTTTTTTACTTAAGTCATCCAGTCCATGGTATTTTACTATGGAAGCCTGAACTACCATTCCACTCAGAGAGAAAGCCAAAGTATCTCCAACAGCCAGAGGCTTGACACATTTCCCATGCCTTCCAACTCTGACCCTGTTGCCTTTGATTCTTTCCCCTCACACTGCCCGACATGCAATTCCATACGAGGCCTACTCCCACTTCGGGGGCCTTTGCTTTCTCTACTTAGAACAGATTGCTCCAAAATATTTGCATAACACACTTTCTCACTCAAAGGTCATTTCAATGCTGTCATCCTAAGTAAGATTTATCATCTCCCTACCCCTTTCCTTTAGCATTTTTTTTTTCTGATGGAAAGGCTAAATATCTTATCTCTTTATATTATCTACGACATCCACGAGATGGATTACCTATATCCTAAGGATACAGGGAAGGTCATAGCAGGTGTTTCAACATTTGTTCAGTAAATTAATGTTGAATTCTTACAGCCATAAATTAGCTTTAGGCTGGGAGGCACAACATAGAGCGTTTACTAGGACAGCAGTGTTCCCTAGTAGAAAATTAGACTGCTTGAAAGAACACATGATTTTTTTTTTTTGGCCTCTTCTGGTTTTCCATTAATTTTAGAAAAGTTCACGGTAGTTTTAGAAGTCCCGAGTGTATGACCCAAGATCTGTTCTTTTTGATTTCCATCTTTAAAAAACAGATAATGATAATACGCTGACCAATTGTCAAGGACAAGTAAGATCGCAGTTAAAGGCTTTTATTTTTTTGACTGGCTGTTTATTTTTGTAAATAAATTTTGTAAAGGCTCTGAGGTCTTGGATACTTTGATCTTGCTTAAAGTATTCAGCAAGAGATGGTGTTTATTCCTACAATTCTTTAAATATAGAGTAAACACAAGCATAGCAGACAATGACCCGAGGAAACTATTTGGGATGGCTCGCTTTCTCTTAGGGTTTCGGAGAGGTAGCAAGTTAATGGAGACTACTAAGTTGGAAAGCAGGTGTTCTTCCTCTAAATTTTCAGAGAAAACAAGCCTGCAGAGCATTTTTGTGTTAAAACCAAGGAATTCTTCTCTACCGCAGCCAAACGGAAAACTCGTAATTGTAGCGTAGGCTGCTGCTGTCACTGTATCCCGAGAGAGGCGTTTCCTAACAGTGAAGTTAAAAATTGTCTTCCATCGTCGGAACGAGGTTCCCTTGCCACCTTCAAGCACCAGCTTTTAAAAATAAAGGTGTCACCCAAGTGGGGACACACCCACCGCATCCCGGCTGGAATTACTCTTTGGTTATGCAAATCTAAAACGCTGGCGCGGGGCTCTCCAGCTGGGCGCCCGCCCGCTTGCCTGCCCGGGTCGGGGTGCGCGCAGCCTCCGGGCGGGAGCGCGCGTGGCCAGCGCCTCCGGAAGCGCGCGCGGGTCCAACAGGAAAGACCCCAGCATCACCCGCAGCCGGAGCGCCGCGGGCCTGGGTACCACGCGCCCTAAGGGAAACCGCCCACAGGCCCTGCAGCGTCTCGCGAGATCTCGCCGGCTCGCCGCAAGTATTGCGAGTTTAGAACTTAAAAAAAAAAGGGAAGAAAAAGAAAAAGAGAGCGAGAGGAGTCTGCAGAGCCGGTGCTGCAGGGCGAGCATCCGCGGCGGCTGGCACCAGGGCCGGGGCAGCGGACGGGCAGGCGGGCGGCCCGGGGAGAACGTGGAGCGGGCGGGCGGCGGCGGCAGCGGAAGGGGCGGCGGTGCGCAGGTCGGCGCGGAGACGCGTGCGGCCGCCCGGGCCGCGCCTGCTCGCTGCGCCGCGGAGGCCGGCGCTCGCTCTCCGGGTTCGGCGCGCCGGGCTGGCCGGCGCAGAGCTCGGGGCGGGCCGAGGGGCGGGCTGAGCGGCCCCGCCTCCCGCGTGCTGCACCGAGCGCCGCGGCCCCGCCGCGCCTTTAAACCGCGGGCCGGCCGCGCTCGCGGGCACTCGGCGGCTGGCGGCGAGCGTGTGGCGCGCGGGCTCCTGAGGCGCTGCGACTCTCTGTGGCTCTTTCTCTCTCTCTCTCCTCCGGCTCTCTAGCGGGACCGCCGGCTCACGAGCTAGAGCCGAGCCCTAGGCAAGCGTTCACCCGCCCCTCTCCGCTCCGCAGCTTCCCCGAGCGTCGGGCGGAGATGGAGCCCCGGCCCGCGGCGCCCTCGTCTGGCGCACCGCGGCCCGCCCGGGATGGGGACGCGCCGCTGGCTGTCGCCGGGGTGGACCTGCCCGGGACTGCCGTGCCTTCCTCCGGTCGAGAGGATGCTACGGCCGGGAGCCAGGCCGGCGGGGTGCGCGGAGAGGGAGCGGCGGCGGCGGGCGATGGGCTGGGCAGACCTCTGGGGCCCACCCCCAGCCAGAGCCGCTTCCAGGTGGACCCGGTTTCCGAGAACGCCGGGCGGGCCGCGGCGGCTGCGGCGGCGGCCGGGGCGATGGGCAAGGAGACCCCGGCGGCCGGGAAAGGCAGCAGTGAGAGCGGCGCTGCTAAGGGCAGCGAGGAAGCCAAGGGCCGCTTCCGCGTGAACTTCGTGGACCCGGCTGCCTCATCGTCCGCGGACGACAGCCTGTCGGATGCGGCGGGGGTCGGAGGCGACGGGCCCAACGTGAGCTTCCAGAACGGCGGGGACACGGTTCTGAGCGAGGGCAGCAGCCTGCACTCGGGCGGCGGCAGTGGACACCATCAGCAGTACTACTATGACACCCACACCAACACCTACTACCTGCGCACCTTCGGCCACAACACGATGGACGCGGTGCCCAGGATCGACCACTACCGGCACACAGCCGCGCAGTTGGGCGAGAAGCTCCTCCGGCCCAGCCTGGCAGAGCTCCACGATGAGCTGGAAAAGGTGAGCTCGCCCAGAACCTCCTCCCTTATGCCCTGGTGCGTGCTGGCCGCGGGATGCAGCCGCCGACTCTCCCTGGTGAGGTGGCAGCACAGGACCCGAGGAACGACTTGCTGGCATCTCTGGATTCAGCTGTCAAGTGTGGAATTGCAGCGGAATGTAACTTAATCCTTCAAAAGTTTGCAGCGGGTTAGGCTGGTCATGCGATACAGAGGAGGCAGCACTTAGCAGCCTTTCCCATCCAGTTATGTATCTTGTGTGCCCCTGCCTTTTTTCACCCCGTCTTGACAGTGTGTCACCTCTTTGAGTTATGCATGTGTTTAGAGCCCAGAGAAGGGAGTGTGGAGGAGGTGTGGAAGAGGCTCTCTCTTGGGACAGGGTGGAGAGAACCTACTACCATCTGGGTCCTTTTTAGATTGTAGTGTATGGCTTATGTATATCCATTAGGGATCCTGAGTGGAAAGAAAGGTTGACGTTTGAAGGAAAATTTTAATAGCATGTGTTTGTAGTCTATTAATTATTAAAGCCCATTATTTGCAATCTTGAATATGTAGAGGACCATTGAAATCTTTTTTCTTTTCTTTTTATTTTTTGTTTGATATTTTTAGGTAGGATCTCTCTGTTTATCTCTAGCTGACCTAGAGTTTGCAAAGTAGACCAGGCTGGCCTTGAACTCACAGATCTACCTGCTTCTGCTTCCCTGCTTCGCAGCTTCTCTTCGTTAGGGTTTAAAGGCATTTGCAACCATGCCCGCAGACACATCTCAAATCTTGGGAAAAGTTGTATTTGATAAGAGCACGGTCTTGTTTGTTTGGAAAGAGAGCTGCATCCAGTGCAGGGCAGTGGTAGAGAGATGGCTCAGAAGTTAAGAGCACTTGTTGCTCTTGCAGGGAACCAAGAGGGTTCAGTTTTCTGCACCCACAAGGAAGCGCACAACCCACAACCATCTGTAACTCCACTTCCAGGGAGATTCCATGCCTTCTGACCTTAATAGGCACCAACCATGCATGTGGTATATATCCATGCATGCAGGCAAAACATACATACGCATAAAATATTTAAAAGAGGGATGTTTTTAAAAAGTGACATGGGTGAGTTTTTAGAGAAAAAAGGAAACAAGGATTTTATTTTATTTTTTCCCCCTCGAGGATGTCTAGAGAAAAAGTCTGGAGTCTTTATTTTTGTGCAAGCCCTTTTACTTTGTAAACAAAAAGCCATTCCCATACACTCTTATTGACTTTTCCTTCTGTTGTTTTTTTTTGTTGTTGTTGTTTTATGGCCTTGTAAGTCTTTTATTTCCTCGGGGTTCAGATAATTATTTGAAGATAACATTGATGCTTTTGAGACCTGATTAATATTTAACTTTTTTATGAGTTGAATTACTTGACATCTGCCTCAGCAAGTCTATAGTGGAAGTTTTGTGACTTCAGAGTTGGTACCACACAGGGAGAGATGATCAGCGTGAAGAAGTTTATGTGATTTGTTTTGACTGTGATGGTTTGATCTCATACATTCATGTCTTACAAGACTGCACTTGTCCCAGTGTTTGATAAAGTAACAATCATGGTTTGAAGTAAGTGATAGGTCCCAGCCCTTACAAGCTTGTGGATTGTTTAAAAGATTGACATCATTTAGCCTTAGATAATACTACCTCTGTTCTATTGTTGTATTTTGTCCTATCAGAAGCTAAGCACTTTCTGAGATACTCACACTTAGATTTTTTCACATCCATTCTTCTCTGTTTATAGGCTCAATCAGAAATGGAGTTGGTAAATGATATTTTACTGCATCATTTTTAGTATTTATAATTTTTTTACAAATACATTTCAGGTTGATTTCAGTAAAGTCAAATTCAGCAGTATAGCACTGTATCTGTAAGTTGTAGAATGTAAGCTGAAAGTGCATCTTGCACTTTAAGCCCCCTACGGTTGAGTTTATTTTGTGTGTGGCTTATAGTGTGGGTTTTATTGTTTTTGTTCAGTTTAGAGCATCTGAAAGATAGACACATTATCAGCTATGTGGTAGTTGAAAAAGTCACCTAATCCCTTAACCTCAGCTTCCTCAGTTTTCGAGATTATTGTAAAAATTAAAGAAAAAATGCAACAGAAATAATGGACCATGGCCATGCTAAATTCATGGAATATCACTGCTCAGTGATTCTTATTTTGCTCTTACGTTGACTCCTCAGAGTTAAGGCTAAGCTTTTAAGATTTCAGTTTTAGAGTCTCTTAATTCTATTACTAGATAAATATAGTTTATAACGTGCTCAATTCAGAGTCTCAATTGTGCAGAATAGCATAATGAATTCTTCAGTTGTTTTTCTTTGCTTCCATAGCACATGCTAGACAGATGTTTTTCTATTCAGGTGGACCCTCAGCCTCTACTCAAATTCTGTATAGCAACCAGAAGTTCTTGATGGTGTTAACTAATAAGCAATTATTGAAGATAATTGCGTCAAATGGGTTAGATACCTGCCATGTTAAATAGTACAGGAGCACTGCTCAGAGTTGTAGGAGGCGTGGGCGAAGGTATGACACATGACGATGATCTCTGATTGACTCCCCAGAGTCCATATAAAGTCCATATATGGTCCTCATTCATATAGATTGGCAGCAACTTGAGCGCTTTTAGCCCTATTAGTAATGCTATCTATAGTTTCTTTGATGTTCTAGTATTGGATTGTCATGTACTATACTCTGGTAACTGAGTGCTATACCATCCATGAAGTGTCTAAGGCAGATTAAGTTACAGATGCCAAGAGCAATGGGAGATCAGAGGACGTGAAAGATAAATACTCTACAAACTTACTAGGAAAAAAGACTATAGTTGTCTTTGTCATTGATCTTTTAAAGTATTTCCCTGTTGACATAGGTTTTTGTCCTGCCCAGTCCTGCAGTCCCAAAGAAACACACAGGGGTTTATATTAATTATAAACTGGTTGGCCTGTTAGCTCAGGCTTCTTATTAACTCTTTCTTACATCTTAAGTTAGCCCATTATTCTTGTCAATGTTAGCTACGTGGCTTGGTACCTTTTTCAGCAAGGCATTCTCATCTTGCTTCCTCTGTGTCTGGGTGATGGCTGCAGACTGACCTTTCCTCTTCCCAGAATTCTCCTGTTCTCGTCACCCTGCCTCTACTTCTTGCCTGGCTACTGGCCATTCAGCGTTCTATTAAACAAGTACAAGAAACAAGTCTTTACAGGGTAAAACCATTGTTCCACAGCACTCCCTCCCTTTTCAAAACAAGAACTATGAATTGAATCTCACTTGTTTAGCTTTCTTCCTGACCCTTATCCATACAACTTGTAACCAACACTCTAAACAAAGAAAAACATCCATAATCCATTTTTTTGGGGAATGTGGGCATAGTTTTCCAGGCTACTTCCTGCTAACTGGGGGTTAATAATCTTATATGGAACTAAAGAAAGTTTAGAATTAAGGTCAAGTCCTGGCTGGAATATTCCTTGAGGCTTGATCATCTCAGCTAGCAGTCTTGAGGCTGTTCTGGATGTAGAACTCAGACATCTGGGCCATTTGCTCCTATCAGATTCCTGGGGGGGGGGGCTTTCTTGAGCAAACCTTATTTTTCTTAATCCAGAATGAATCCACAGCCTCTTATTTCCAGTGGAAACAAAAGTAAAACCTCTTCTCCAAAGTAATAGACCTTTTGACTTAAAGTTTTGAGTCAGGGCATTTTCAAAATACATATGTTGGATTAATCCAACAGCATTTAAAATCAAATGTCTTTTAGCTGTTGCTCCTTCCTTAGCATTCAAACAATTCAAAGACAACACAGTAACAGACTCTGTGTATTTTCCATCTTTATGTGGCTTTATTTTAATCTCTTATTTCTTTTATTTTTGTTTTTAATTTTTTTTTTTTTTTTTTGAGACTAGGTTTCTCTGTGTATCTTTGGCTGTCCTGACACTCACTCTGTAGACCAGGCTGTCCTTGAACTCACAGAGATCTGCCTGCCTCTGCCTCCCAAGTATTGGGATTAAAGGTGTGTGCCACCACACCCAAATACTCTCTTTTTTTTTATATTAAGGACTTTATCCTTTTTCTTTTCTCTCCCAAGCCTACATATATTTTTAAACACACTGTAAACCATTTAGAGGTTTTCTTCATCTGAATCTATCTTTACTGTATATCTCTTTTTTTCTGACCCACATGAGTCTTTAATTTGATAAACAGTATGGCTAGGATTAAAGCCTTGGCATTGATGGCTGGATCTACCCTATTTCTTACCTTTCTTAGAGTTAGCCTCTTGGTGGAGGTACTGGCCAGAGCCATGTTTATTGCCACAACTCCATGGAGTTTCAAGGTCCTTGCCGTCACCAAGAAGCAAGTCGGCTATTCATAAACACCATTTAAGTGTATGATGGCAGGGGCTCTTAAAAGAGCTGCAAGGTTTTGTAGCTAAAGCTGAGTCAGGAAGCCTCTCTTAAATGAGATGCTCTTGTCTCTAGCAAAGAGAGCCCACCCGAGAAAGTGCTGCTATCAATAAGCCATGCTTAACTCTATTCATTTCTGTCTAGAATTACTTCCCAAGCTTTCTCATGCTTTATGTGGATACAGTTGTCCATGTGAGCGCCATTTCTGGGACTGGGTGGGACAGAAACCTCAGTCAACATTTTCCCTACTAGCCAGCTGCAGAGAATAAACAAATATCCTTGCTGTTATGAGCCACTCTAGGAAGAAGGCTAATGGCTTTCCAGTTAGGAACTGTTGGCCAGGTAAGGGGTGACTGTGTTGTCCACAGTGCTCTGGAAATGTGGGATGGTGGATAAGTGAGTAGCGAGTCAGATACTGTGTCTGCCTGCACAGACAAAACCAATAATAGTTGTTATTAACACAGCAGTGAGGTGAAAGGAAACATCACCAGTCAGGGTATCATGGGATCCAGTTTTGACTGGGCCTTGGAAAGAAGTGTGGCATTGGAGCCCAGGCCTGAAGGATAAGTTGATGGGTGGAATGTCGTTCCGGAACAAAGACTGTATTTGTAAAGGTAGTGAGAAGAAGTGTGCTCTGTCCATGCGACAGACACAAAAGGCCGGTGTATCTTACTGTAGGTGTAGTTGGAAGCTGTTGAGGGATGCTCTGGGACAGAGTACATGATCTATTTTATTTGAAAATCTTTGCTGGCCAGAGAATGTGTTCTAAGGTGTGACTGGAAAGAAAACCTTAAACTGATTATAAGGATTTATGCAAAACAGATTAGATGTGAGAGAGGCTGACTCTCAGGTTTTGGACTTGAGTAATTGAATAGTGGGGTTGTGCTCCCTGACTTGGAAAAAATTGAAGTTGGAATAGATTTGAGTGATGAGAATTCTAGTTGTATTCTTTGTAAGACACATTTTTCAGGCAGAAGGTGTGTGTGTGTGTGTGTGTGTATGTGTAAATGGTTGAAGTACCTTAGTTATGAGTGAAATATTGGGTTGATAAAGAAACAAAGTATGGTCAAGGGTTAGGCCTGGAGATCATCTAAAGTTATGTTGGGGACTTTTAATAACTAGACTTCATAGTCTGGAAAGCAGTATCCTAGAAGGGCAGACATCTAGAAGAAGGCAGACACTAAGGGCATAGTGGTACATGCCTACAGTCCTGGGAGGCTGAGGCAGGAGCACCTTTTGGGTAAAGGCCAGCCATGGCTGTTTAGATGGTTCCAGGCCAGACTGAGCTCAATAGGGAAACTCTCTCTCAAAAGGGTAGGAACTCTGAAAATTGATGCTAGGAATTGATTTAAAAATAATTGTGTCTCCCCCTCCACCCCATCAGAGTATTGATTTCTCCTATAGGAAGAAATGAAAAGTGGAGTACCAAAACTGATCTGGACAACTTTAACATGTGCGATTGGGAGCATAATTATCAGTTGTGGGGTGGTAGGTACACAGTCTGCCGCTCTTGGACTCAGCATCATCTTCAGTATATCCTCATCCATCACTATCTTTTGTAACTGCAGTTAGAACCCTAGGAAAGAATTTCAGTGGAGCAGAGCTACCACTGTGGTGAAACATTTGGTATTGTTCATCAGAAGCCATTCACCTTGAGTGTCCTAGGCTCACAGATTAGGCTATAGACTAGCTGGCCACAGAGCCCCTGCTCTGGGATTACAAACCTGGGCTCCCAACCTGGCTGTTTACTAAGCCCAACTTCACCCCACCTGACCTTTTCCTCTTTTAAAAATAACACCTTTGCAGTTGTTCTTAGACCCGGGGTTAGAATCATGTGGTTAGCATTATCAAGTCATTGGATGTGGCCTGTTTTGCCTTTCTCATTAATAAAGGAAGCACCAGTGTTTTATCACTGAGCTTTTTTCCTTTTAATTCCTAAGAAATCTTTTACGCATTTACTAGTAATAAATGATCTCATAGAAACTGAAAACGGTTTACTAGCCATTTTGATTAAACTATAGAGCAAGACTTCATACTTGCTTTTCTGTCTGATGCTAGAATATTTACCAGGGTCTTTCTCTGTATCACATCTGTCTGGCTATCTCTCTGACCTGCTGTAAGATGCTTGAGCTGCTGGAAGGGTTGCCATCATCACTTCAGCGTGTTGACATCCTGACAATAAGGAAGAGGATACTTGATGGTGCAGTTGTTAATTAGTCCTTCACTAGAATCAGAGCATTTGTCTCATTAATTTTCATACAGAGATTAGGTACCAGTGCAGATCTGTTCACTGGATGTATCGGGGCTGGCAGTTCCTGCCACTTAACAAGGCTTTAAGGAAAACGCTCTATTGCCTCTTAACACTGGGCTGGTTCTATGCCCTGTAAATAATTATTTCTGGATATAGCTTGGTGCCTTGAAAGTCACCCTGGAAGAACAATAGGTCATAGCTTGGGTGGTATCTGAATAGTTTCCAGATATGAGTAAAGTTGCCCCTGATAAACATTTGCATGTGGAAAGTCAGATTTCAGTTTTGCTGGGGCCCTGACCATGTTACTGGCTACTATAGTCTGGCTTCCAGTTTCTGTATTTATTCTTCAAGTAGAAGTAGCAACTGACTACTTGGGTAAAAAGAAGGATAAATTTGGGAATCTAAAATGAGGCAAAGGAAAAAGATCTGTGTATTACTCGTCACACTTGATGCATTATCTGTGTGTATTTATGTTCATGCCTATGCTGTGGGACTAGAATCTGAGAGATGCAAGTTGAGTTTCTTGGGTCTTATGTTTCATATCTTTGCTTGCAGTGACTTTTCGTCATTTTTTGCATGTGTTTGGAAAGTCCACAATACCAGTTGATTTAGGTCCTTGCTGAGTGACATGGGTTATCTACCAAATCCTAACTGAACATCAACAGCAGCACTGCTCTAAGTGTGGGGGATACACCAGTAAGCAAAACAAAGTCCCAGGACTTTGTAGTTGTAGGAGACAGTTGGCAAATAAGGCAGATGTACTACAGTGAAGAAACTAAAACAGGGAGAGAAATTGGTGGCCTAGTTGCCATTTTAGAGTAGTTGAGGCAAGGTCTTAATAAAAGACACGAGCCAAGAGGAAGGGGATTCCGCCATGCAAATACCAGGAAGGCTGCTCTAGACTCAGCAAGGACAGGTGCCTGAGGCTGAGGAGGGACTGTGACTAGTGCAGTTTAGAGACCAGGGAGGCCAAGGCTGAGAAGAGAAGACTGAGACAAAAGTTAGAGGCTGGTGCTGAGCCTCACAGTTCATAATAAAGACTTGTTTTGTTCTCAGTAACATGGAGGAGACATTGAGAGGGCTTTGAGCTCAGATTTGGTGGGATTTGACTTAAAACTTAAAAATGTGAATGATTGCCATGTGGAGAATATACTATAGGGTTTAAGGATGGGAGCCAGGACAACAGAAGCTTGAACAGGGTTTTTACAGAGGTGAGCTGGTTGGTAGAGCAGAGGTTCAGATACAGGGGTTCTTAAAGGGAGGATTGTAGGGAGTTTGCTGAAGTCTGAATGAAATGTGTACGGAAAGAGAAATGTTAGGTTTTATTCTTATTTTTTTTTTTAGAATGGAATTACTATTTAAGGAGGTAGGCGAGAACTGGGAGGAGTAGGGTTAGGTAGATCCAATGGGATATAATTCTCTAAACCTGTTCTACAATGGGGGCAAGTCCTAGAAAATCGCAGGTACTAATGAATTAGAACTTGAACAGCTTCACACTGTAGCTGTTTGTAAGACTGGCCCCCTCTATAGAAGAGATAGGTTTGAAATAGGATCTTACAAATACTGAGGTTCTGCCATGATGGGGCTAGTGGTGTTTGCTCGACTAGGTGTATTGAGTTTATTTAGCTAAAATACAGGCATCTTAAGAGAGAATACTTCTAGTGCCTTGTCATTGTCTTATAAATGATAGACCCAACAATACATTGTTGTACTCCTTATTTTTAACATAACAGCTTTATAAAAATTGAGGCCAGAATAACTCCATTTAGAAATACATTCTTCCATCTAATGTTTCTTTCCTTCCTTGAGAACTTCTTGTAATAGAGGGAGGCTGCCAACATACTGTTTTTACTTAGATGTCTTTCTTTCGCACTTGATAGTTTGCAGCTATAGCCTTGGTGGACAGGTTCTCCCTGAGCCCTTTGACTGTACTGTCCCAATGTGTCTGGCCTCCACTGCTGCTGGACTGAAGGTTTGGCCTGAAGGTACTTTCCTTTGTGTGTGTCTTTTCTAGGTTTTTGAGTTTCTTGCATCCATCATTTAGTTATTTTATCTATTTTTTTCCTCTGTTATTTCCTCCTGAAGTCCATTCAGTGAATTTATCATTTCACATGTTGTGCTTTTCTTTAAAATGTACCAAAGTCTAGAATTTCTGAAGTTTCCAATGAAGCTTTCACATCTCTGTTAGATGCTTTGCTAATGTGATTTATCCTTGACTTCTATAGTGATTTTGAAGTATTTGTGTCCTGAAAAGGACATTTGGTTCCTACCACAAACATTTGAATGGGAAACATTTTATTTGTTTGTACATCTATTAATTTGAGGAGGGGAAAATTAATGTGTAGATAATACATTGTGGTGACTGTGAAATTTTATTTTTAATATCCTGAAGTTGATTTCCCTCTTCTTTGTTGAGACAGTGTCTCACTGTGTATTTCACACTGACCTGGGTGCACTGTGCAGCTCAGACATCATGGGGTAGCTACTGTCTCTGTTCTGTACCTGCCTCTGGCACCAGCTGTTATTTGGCTCCTGGAAGTCTCCCCTACATTTGGGGGCCAGCTTAGTTATGGGGATTTACCCTTACTGTTATTCTTGTTTTTCCAGAAATTCAAATGAATTTCCTAGTTCCTTTGTTGATTTGTGACTCTGTTCTGTTATTTCAAACTGGTGTGGCTTCTCTCTTACCACAGTCAGTTTGAGAAGACTCAGTGAAAAGGCAGCAAATTCATACTTTCCCTAGTGCAGGTACATAGATGTTTCCTCTCCAGTTTATGCTTCCACACCTACTTTCTTTGGTTTCATTTCCATGAGCAGACAGGTGGGCTATCAGTTTGCAGTTCTTGACCATTGTTTAAATCTGGATCATTCCACTTAATACATTTTCAGAAAAAGGATATACCATCTCTGATTCTGAGTTCCTGAACTGAAAATGGGAAGATGACAGAAGAGAAACACCCAGTGCTATCTGTCCACTCGTGGGTTCCATGCAGATTGCGTTTCCAGTGCTGACTTGGTTCGGATGCTGCTTGTCATGTTTTTTCAGGTTCTTCCTAATTTTGGGGTCTTCTTCCCATAAACAATTAGAAATACAAGTTGGCAGGGCTATTTCTTGTTAACAGAAGGTAAATGTTTCCTGAGAATTTTATCTAAAATGTTTCAAGCTCTTAGTCTGTTGACATTAGCACATTGTGTGGGATTTGAAGTAATTCCTGTGTTGTTATTTGTGAAGCATTCTTTTGTAGCTCAGTCTTGAAGTTTTGGTAAAGAACATGCAGAGCTAGTTCTAGTGCTGAATTCTTTGACTTGGATCAGCAGTTCTGACTTGGTTCATTGTGAAGTCACATGGTCACACTGACCACTTTTATCTGTGGCACTTGAGTTTTGAGCTTGCATTAATGCCTCTGGATATTAATAGAGCATTGTTAACCAAAGCAACTTGGGTTTGTGTAAAACAATACTTTGTTTTGAAAGCATAGTCTGTATGGGGAGCATTACACTGAATACACCAATCACCGACAGCACGGATAGGAAGTATTGGCAGCTTTGGGATGATATAATTAGCTAGTACTTGCTAAAAAATTTGAACAGTTATTACAATAAGCTTCTTGGACATCTAGATTTGCACATATACACAGTATTTTTTATGCGACATATATGCATATATACAATATTTTGTATTTTAAATTCTAAGTAAACTATTTTAATGTAAGATTTTGGCTTAGACTTGAAAGCTGTGGTTAATGATATGAGAAATTTTGGTGTTTTAAGGATTTTTATCAGTATTATAATCCAAAAATTATTTTTAGGATGTAAATAACTTTTTGATGAGCCTTTACATTTTTGATGTATTAGTTTGAGTTTATTTAAAGCAGTAATAGCCAGTACTCAGAGGATGTGAGTTCAAGGCCAGGCTAAGCTTTCATGATGAAATCATGGGGCATAACTTGAAAATACTAACAGCTTTTCCCTCTGAAACTATCTGTGGCTGGTGTGAGCGTTTGAATTTTGTGTGACCATCACAGTTTCCATTTGTCTTTAACAGTATGTGATGGGTACCCTTTTCACAGGTGTCGGAACCAAACTTTTAGGAATTAATTCTATAGGTAATGAGTAGCAGGGCTAGGATTATTTGGGAGCTAACACTTTGACCCAGTATATTATTTTAAGGTATTATTTAGAGAAAAGACTTACCATAAAAACTTATTGTTAGTTTACTGTATTTCAGTTAAAATGCTGTTCCATTTTCACACATTCTGGAGGAGTGGAGGTGAGTGTATGCGTTATAAAATCTGAATGCTGTATTTAAAGAGGACTGCAGCATATGGTGCGTGCAGTGATGGAGCTGCAGAAGCACTGAGCGGTGGGCCCCACCCAGTCAGGGAGGCTAGACTCAGTCTATTTAGGATTTGGGTGGAGAAAGTGCTAGGTCCCCTTAAGATATATTACAGGCAGAGGGAGTTCGAGCTGAAAGTCCTTTAGGAGAAAATAGTTTACAACTGATTTCCCAGGTTGACAGTGATGGCCTGTGCCTTCAGTCCCCATACTCCAGACACAAACACATGCAAATCTCGGAGTTCAAGGCCAGCCTACTTTTCATGGTGAGACCACTAATCAATAAACAGAAAAACCTGTCAGCTGAAGGAAAATTGCATCAGTTAAATATTTTGATGTGAACTTGCAATAATTTTCTAATTGGAAGCATAAGAATTGGCAGGGGGGCGTTTCAAAGAAAATTAGTAAAATTAGAGCTAGCTGCCTTTGTTTAGAAAAATATGAGAACTTTACTTGCTTATAAATGTTGTGTGTGTATGTGTTATTTCATGTTCATTTCTGCATGTCTCATTGGGCAGTAAACTCTGAAGACATTGAAAAAAATTCAAAGTCATAGTTTTATAGACTTGACTAGAGAAAGTCTCAAAGTTAGAATTTCTCTTTGTTCCTCAAAACAAAGTGTGCTCAACAGAAAAAAAGAGTGAGAATTTCTCTCTTGTTAGCAGTCTAATGTTTATTTTTAATTATATCAGATATTATTTATTAAAAAACCGAATTCAAAGAATTCAGTGTGAATACTTTTATTTTCCTAGCCTTCTTGGACACTTTGGGCTCAGGCACCAGGCTTGTGAAGGTAAAGTCTGCAAGGGAATAAGAAAGCTGAGTATCACCAGGAATACTGATTAAAAGGAGGTGGCAAATTTGAGTGGCTCATTACAACCCAGGGACTGAATGATTGGCCAGTTGGACTGACCTTCTCCACCTATCAAAACAGCCTGAGTAAATTTGAAAGTTAATTTGATGTGCACACTTGTTCATGTCACACATTTTCTATCCCTTCCTGGATGGAACACGTCTGGGCAGGTTCCTTAAAGGTGGTGTGATGCAGCTGGCTGAGGTCACTGTGTCTCTTCGTACTCATAAGAAACTTGAGTCTTGCCGTGCTAGGCACAGGAGGATCTGGGGTTTGCCGCAGGAAACCTGAGTTACTTTGGGTGGGAGTCTCTGCCAGGGTCTGCTCCCCAGACTTTGAAGAACCAGATTATTCCTCGGCCTTGTGGCGCACTAGTGGAGAAAGCACCATCATGTGACAGTCATGTCACTGTAGACTTTGGTGGGTGGCGGCGGCAGTGGAAGTCCTCAGAGGCGGATGGGACTGTACATAGCTGGGAGGGCAGCACAGTTCATTACTGCTTTTCCATTTAAAGCTTCACTCAAGGAAGGATCATTTTGTTTTACTTACGTGTATTTCTCCTTACTGTTCATTTTTTTTGTCTGTTTTTGGTGATTGGCTGAAGTGTTTAGACATTTAGATGGTGTGACCCCAGAGTAATTTGAAAAGGGCTAGCTTGAATAAGGGGATGATTTTGACTTCTAAAATGCCCTTTCCCTCAGATATAGCTACTACTCTGTATCCATCCCATCCTCTGAATATTCTGTTCTCCATCTTTGTCTCTGTTCAGTTTTTTGCTGTCTCTTTAGGTCACTATAAGGTTTGATTTACAATATAAAAGGTGTACTAATTAAATTGTGATAGAATCAAGACTTATTTCATAGGTAGAGTTTGAGAAAGGCTTTCAGTGTAGCAAACCCTTGTCTTTTATCGGGGTAGGTGGTATTGAATAGATACTGTCAGGAGAATGTCTGTATGCTTTCCAGTTCATATGATTTTGACTTACTGAAAAACTAAAAACCTTCTATATCCAATATTCTTTCTTCCAATATTTCTTTCCAATATTTCATCTTTAATGAATAGCCATCCTAGTATATTTGCTAAATGAGTGCCTTCTATTTCCTTCCTGCTCACTATGTAAAGTAATACAGTAGTAATTGATGGTTCATTTTTCATAGGTGATGCTAAAAGGAAAACTTGTTCCTCTTAACTATGTATCTCTTTGCCTACATTGTCCACAAAACCAACCAAAACTTAATCTGTGTATTCACCTGCGATCATTGCGAGAGGAGTGAAGAGCACTGGGGACCCTGCCTTTGATCTTCCCTTATCACAATGTATCACAGCTTCTAAGCAGGAGTAGCCAGAGTGGATGACCACACCAGTGCGTGTAGTCCAGGGAAGCTTAGCCTCACTCACATAGGTCAGCTGGCTAAACTTTCTCCTTCTGAAGAGTAGCCAGAAATTGAAAACGGCAGGTCACCTAAGGACAACTTTCCCACTATTTGCTGACTAAAAAAAAAAAAAAATTACTTGAAATGTCTTTCTATAGATTTGACTTAACAACTGTCACACTTGAACTGACATTGATGCTTAAATTATGGTGTATCAGTTCAAGAGCCAAAAAACAGACATCTCACTTGCTTTATATATGTCTGTCATATTATCTAGAGACCCTAAAACCTTCCAGGATATGATATTGATGGGGAGAAATTATTATCTCCATCTATCCGAGGAAACCAGTTCTCAGAGAGGGAATATCACATAAAAAGTAAAGTGTGGGCATTGAAAAAAGGTATGTAGCCTTTGACAGGGCTAAACATTTCCTGGAGGCTGCATTAAATATGAAAAGGTCCTCAGTGATGGTAGGAGACATAACTTTTTCATTAGTCTCTATTGAAAAAATAAATTACACTTTTAAAGATGGTTCTCAAGTCCCTAGCATGGTGACTGATAGTGTGTTAATATCTGTGTGCTAATGAGTCAAAGGATATGCTTGTTATTTATGCCCAGAAAACTGCTTTTGCGAGTGCAAAACTACACAAGGAGAACATCAGTTACCTAGGGCTCTTGTCGCACATTGGCACCACTAAGGTACTGGTTCATTTCCTTACTTAAAAGGTATTGATGTTCAGCTGGCTTTAAATTACTCTAGAGACAGCCTTGTGGTAGCTTCCTGAGCCCTAAAGAGACTGTGACACAGCTTTGCCCCACTGTTCTTGCTAAACACCCCTTCCCAAGTTACAAAAGTATACAGTTTATTATGTTTGCCTAAAATCAGCGAGTAAAGATACTTTTTATAAAAAAAAATAAAGTAAGTTTGTACTAAAAGTGAACATGTGTTAATAAACATTGCCTAAAATCTGTTTTTATAGTAGTATTTCCACTGTACTAAGGGACTGCACTCCTCAGCATTAATGCCTTCCCTGGTGCAAGGAGGAGACCTGTGACAAAAATGGTTTTTGTAGGTAAATGTGGTTACACGTGTCTGTAATCCTGCATACGGGAGGCTTCAGGAGAGGGATGGTCGAGTTGGCGACCAGCCTGGACATTTGAACTTGAGGACCAGAGTCCCCATACCCCCAGTCATGGTGATATGTCTGTAATACCGTGCTCCTTCCTTAGGGAAGATGGGAGGCAGAGACAGTCCCTGGAGGCTTGTGAAGTAGCAAACAAAGAGACCCTGTCTCCAGCAGGTCAGGGACCTGCGTCCTGATACCAGCGTGTCCTCTGACTCTGTCCGTGGTTGAGGGGGAGCTTTGAATCTACAAGAGGAACAGACATCACCCAGTACACAGAAAATTCTTCCTTTTCCTACTGCCTGCAAAGAGACAATAACCATGGGAGCTAGAATTCTTCCATTCTTGTCTTTTCTGAATCTTTAGAAACACACCCTGCCCATGTTTTCTCTCTGTATGTTTCTCTTTGTTCCCATGCACTCACCCACTGGCTGTTTATCCCTGGCCCCTCTTCTAAGTTCCATTCATGAAATTTTAAGCTGCCTGATAGATTCTCTTGTCTCTTGGCCCCCTTATTCTACACTTCGTTTGTGTGTTGTTGTTTTGTTGCTGTTTCCATCAGTTTCCCTTTAAACAGAATCTTGCTTTGGTAGCCCAGGCTGAACTTAGATGAATAATCTTGTAGTCCCAGTACTAGGATTGTAGGCATGCTGACGTACTCTCTTTAGTTGCACTAGTGGATCTGTTTGTTTTATAAGAAATCCTCCCAGTTACAATAGGTGTAACATCCGTCTGCCTTCCATTATTTCCCATCTCCCTCTCTTCTAAGTTTATTTCTGTTGCGACTCCAAACTCAGAATCACAGTGCTACTTTTTCAGAGCTGTATTTCCTAGAATAATGCTAAATTAATTTATCTACCTACTAATATGCCACTAAATAGTTTTTACTTTCCACCTACTATTGTGGAAAAGATAGTAAATACTGAAAATTGTTATTTTTGTACCTTTGTCTTGGCCTATCTTACTTAACTTCATATTTGAACTTTTATTTACTTGTGATGTTTTCATGTAAATTTTTGTGAAGGTGGATAGTCATTCCTGAGATTTTCTTGTTCCTTGAAAGCTCATATATTGAACAACTCAAAACTGAGTCTGGAGCTCAGTAGTAGAGCCTTGAGTTGGATACCCAACATCACCAAAATAAACAAACTCTGGTTTCTTTTTATTTTGGGAAATTAATTTAGTTCCAATCCCAGTTTCATCACACTTCAGTCCATTTATTCAGCCACAAATAGCACAGTTATTTGATTAGCTTTGGATGTTTGTTTGGATGGTTGGTTGGGGTCTGTCTTGTAGCCTTGCTCGGCCTGGAGCTCAGGCTCACAGCAGCTCCTTATTGGACCAGCCCCATAACTGTGAGGGTGCAGGTGTGCACCACTACACCGAGCTTTAGTTGTATATTGTAGTTTGGAGATTAATGCTAAAACTTTTAAAAGGAGATTTGCTAGAGGGTGATAAGGAAGGTAACTTTTTGTTTTCTGTGAAACATCGCTAGTTTTCTAAAGTAATATTTGATAAAAGCTAGAAAATACTTGTCTTTTGAACAGTATTTCACAGTGTTCACACTGTGGTAGAAATCAGAATAATTGCTAGACCTTCAACTTGCATGTGAGATTCTGATAAGCACCCACAACAAAAATTTTAGGATGCCTGCATACTTTTGCATTGCTCAAAAGACACCCACATTGCACTTTAGCCTTGGGAAAAGTAGCTGATTAGGGACATACATATTCAGTTTCTAAACAGAGGTGGAAAGAGATTCCTTTTCTTTTTTTTTTTTTTTTTTTTTGGGTTTTTCGAGACAGGGTTTCTCTGTGGTTTTGGAGCCTGTCCTGGAACTCGCTCTTGTAGACCAGGCTGGTCTCGAACTCACAGAGATCCGCCTGCCTCTGCCTCCCAAGTGCTGGGATTAAAGGTGTGCGCCACCACCGCCCGGCTAAGAGATTCCTTTTCTGTGCATATTATGGGCTTTCTATTGTAGCATGAAAACTAAGGACTTTTTTGCTTCAAGATTAATAAATTGATAGGCTTGTTTCTCCTTGAATAATTGAGCAGCTGGGGGGAATGGTGAAATCTGGATTAAGAGTTTCTATTTACTGTTTGGAATCAGCTTTACTCCTTGGAATCAGCTTTGCCCCTCTGCTTTATGGGAAACATTTAACAATGGGAGTAAAACCCAACTGGGATTGTGATGCACTGACGTCTAGTCACGTTGAAGAAAAACAAATTTCTCCATGTTTCTGTTAAGGTTAATGACTGCTAGTTGCCGTGTTTACACAGGATACATAAAGAGAAGAACAGTAATAGGCTAGAGGCCAGGGAAGACTGGATAAGTGTATAGATGCCGTTCTGTGGTCACATAACTTTCCATCACTTATTTCTTTTCATTATTATAGTCATAATTCACTTTAGTGTTGAAGCACTAAAATTAGTTTTAAAAGTTGGACTGTGTTCATAAAAAAAAAAATCAGTGCCCAAAATATAGCTGTGTTTTGTTCCTGGTGTTGAGAGTATGGATTAAAAACCATGGTGATGCCGTTGAAGGTCATATGTTAGACTTAGACCATCTGTCTTCTAAGCCGTTTCCTTCTACCCTGAGTTGTACAGTTTGCCTTAAGTCTTGGTAATACTAGTTTGGAGATGTCTGGCCCTGTGTGTCCCAGTAAAGACTGAACAGATAGTGAGAACCACTGAGACATAAAGTAGAGAATAAAAAACTAAGAGCTACAGAATTAGACATGGAACTTTACCTAAGAAAGAAAGACCAACAGCAAGAATGTACTGTGTGATTTCTGGAGAAGTCAATAGACCTGAGTGACTAAGACCATGTAGAGTCAGTGTAGAGATGGGGCTCTGAATGGATCTTAAGAGTCTTGGGAATAGTCTGTATTGGTTGATGGGAAAGACTTGTAAGCCGGGCAGTGGTGGTGAATATGTTTAATCCCAGTGCTCAGATAGAAGTAGATGGATCTCTGACTTCAAGGCCAGCCTGGTCTACAGAGCAAATCCCAAGACAGCCAGGGCTACATGGAAAAACCCTGTTGTGAAAAATAAGCAAACAAACAAAAAAGGAATTTTAAATGGTTAATGTTGATATTTCAGATATGGGAGAGAATATGGCAGCTAGATGATATAAATTTGTGCTAAGGAGCCAAGACCTTACTATCTGCCTTTTTGTCTGTCTGTCATCTTTGATGTAATCTTACTAAGATTACCTGGAACTGGGACAGGCTGGCCTTGAACTCACAGTCCTTTTGCCTTAGTCTCCTGAGTGTTGGGATTACAGGCCCATCCCACCATGTGCCTAATAGTAGCTCTGAATTTTTTGTCCCATCTGGATTAATCTGGCAGGCAGCAGTCACTGTAGACTTCAGATACCATCAAAGTATAAAAACATTCGTTATTTGTGAGTTTGAGACCAGCCTGGTCTACAAGAGCTAGTTCCAGGACAGGCTCCAAAGCCACAGAGAAACCCTGTCTCGAAAAACCAAAAAAAAAAAAAATTCGTTATTGTTATTTTCATTATTAGTACAGACTGGGTCATGCTTTGTTGCCTATATTGGTGTCCAGATTTTGAACTCAGTCTCTGCTTTTTCAGTGCTTGGAGTATAAGTTTGTACCACTAGGCCCATTTTAAAAATTGGAATCATTAAAATGGATTTACGTCATAGTGACACTTATTTTAGGTTTTCCTTTTACTTTATTGCTTTGATTAAGCAACCTATCTATCTTTATTTATTTATTTATTTATTTTTTTTGATTTTCTAGACAGGGTTTCTCCGTAGCTTTTTGGTTCCTGTCCTGGAACTAGCTCTTGTAGACCAGGCTGGCCTCGAACTCCCAGAGATCCACCTGCCTCTGCCTCCCGAGTGCTGGGATTAAAGGCGTGCGCCACCACCGCCCGGCTATCTTTATTATATTGAAATACTTGAGTCAAGCTATTTAGGAAGAAAGGCTTACTTGGCTCCCAGTCGTGAATGATGAACGCCCAGACAGTATGTTATAGGCTTTGGTAAGGACTTTCCCATTACCGTGTCACTTTATAGTGCAGTAGAAGGAGCACGCGCAGGTGAGAGTATCACATCACCCACATCCAGGAGACATGTTGGCAGGGTAGCTTCCCTGGTGATGTAGGGACCTTGAACTAGGCCTCTCTTTTTATGGTTCCACATCTCCAGTACCACTGTACTGGGGACCAGACTCCCCATTCTTGAACCTGTCTGTGTAAGAAATAAACTATGTAATTTATCACATTTCATTCTCATAAGTTTTTGTCATCCTATGTGTAATTAACCATGTTTAGTTATGTTTGTTTTTTATCAAGTGATTCAAGATTATTTAATTCTTAATTTGCATTCATGTTTCTTTCTGTAACCAGGAACCTTTTGAGGATGGCTTTGCAAATGGAGAAGAAAGTACTCCAACCAGGGATGCTGTGGTTACGTACACTGCCGAAAGTAAAGGGGTTGTGAAGTTCGGCTGGATCAAGGGCGTATTAGTATGTATGCATAGACCCTACTTATGGTTCCAGTCCTGTTGATGAGCAAACCTAGCTCATGTTCTCGAGAGAATTACTGGTTTTCTGCCTCACTGTTTGTTTATGTGTGCTAGGGAAGACCCAGTAATGCCTTGTGTTCTTTCCTTTGTGATACTATGTTCATTAGGGGAGAAATGTTTATTATTATATACATCATCTTGATAAAATTAGAAACTCACAAGTTTTTCCTTTTGGTAGAGAGGGTATTTGTGTGTAGCCCTAGTTGGGCTACACTGGGCTGACCTTGAACTCATTTTGCCTCTGCCTCCCAGGTGCTGAATCAGTTGTAACAATACACAAAGAGGAACATAGAATAAATAATTAATATACGTTCAAGTTGTGGGAGTATCATACTTAGTTTAAATTTTTGGGAATGGTGTGATCCATTGACATTTGTGTTGGTGTACACGCAATCCTTAACTCTGCCTTAACCATTCATGGCAGATGTTATCAATGCATAGGCAAAACTTATATGATAAAGACAAATTGTAACTTTAAGATTTGAAGTCTTACCAGGTGTGGTGGCACAGGCCTTTAGTGCCTCCCAGCACTCAGGATGCAGAGGCAGGTGGATCTCTGAGTTCAAGGCCAATCCACTCTTCTATAGTAAGTTTCAGAACAATCAGGGCTACACAGAAAAAAAAAACCCTGCCTTTAAAAACAAACAAAGAGTCAGTAGTCTTAAAAATAGTCTTCTGTTGTGTTTCTGACACTCTTGGTGAGCACATTTACTTATACACATACTTACATGGCTCTTACTTACATCAGCTAACATAAACCCTCAGTAAGCCCTTTTGACAAACTTAAGGTAAAGGAGTTAGATTTCAAAATACTTTCGTAGTTTCAATCACATTTATCTTTTGACTTGTTTAATTTTTATTGCTGTGTCTTGTGCCCTTTTTTCTCTCCCAGGTACGCTGTATGTTGAACATTTGGGGTGTGATGCTCTTTATTAGATTGTCGTGGATTGTGGGTCAAGCTGGAATAGGTAAGGGAAGCTTCACACCTCTTGATCTACGTTATAATAGCTGTGTGCCTTTCTGCAGTTGCTGACTGGGCTGTGTTGCTTTATTATGTAGATTGCTACCATAATTGACTTTCACGGTTTTGACTTTATTTCTCAAAATTGAGATTAGAATTAGGTAATTTATGGCCTGTGTCTTAGTTACTTATCTATTTCTGTTGAGAAATGTCATGACCAAAGAAACTTACAGAAGAAAGCATTTAATTGAGGGATTGCTTACGGTTTGAGAGAGTGAGCGCATAACCATCATAGTTTGGAGCATGATGGCAGGCAGGCAGCATGCATGACACTGGAGCAGTTACTGAGAGCTTACTTGTGACCCACAATCAGGAGGCAGAGAGAGTGAGTCTGGGCCTGCTGCAGCCCTCTCCCAGTACCGCACTTCCTCTGAAAGCCAAATACTTCACACACAGTCCACCAACTAGAAACCAAACATTCAAAAATGTGAACATACGGGGACTATTCTCTTTCAAAGCACCACAGTCCAAATCAGTGCTTAACTCTGCTAGTTCTAGGAAGTGGCAAGTTTAGGAATATAAGGTTCATGGTTTCTTTTTCCTCCTTAAAGGTCTCTCCGTCCTTGTAATAGTAATGGCCACTGTTGTGACGACTATCACAGGATTGTCTACTTCAGCAATAGCTACCAATGGGTTTGTAAGAGGAGGTGAGTTGCCCTTGCACGGACCCAACCTGAAAGATACATTCGTGCTTTTTAAGTCGCCTGTTCTGTATATCGAATCTGTGTTCTTGAGAGCTTGTACTTGGCCGGCCTTGCATGAGTTGTGTTGATTCTGCCCTTAGATAATACTGCTTCTCAGTCTCATCATTCAAACTTGACTTCTTCCATTGCACAGATTAGTCTCTTCCCATCTACAGCTGAATATAGTCACCACACCAAGATGAACAACATGTAAAGTTATTTAAGTTTACTGCTGAAATTAATATGAATTAGCCTATTCTATGGATTAGTTGAAGTGTATTTTATTTGTGCTTGAATCAGTCAGGTAATTTTGAGCACCTTGTGGCACATGCTGGGTTTGTAACAATGTCAGGCAAAGTCCAGTTTTCTAAGGACTTAAGATCATATAGTAAATAGTAGTAGTCATTGTTTGTCACCTAGGGACTGGGAGTGATATCATGGTTCTGACATACATTATCTTGATGAATGCAGTATTGTTGTTTATTACTGTCATCATTTGTATGACTAATGAGACCAGATAGGAAACAATTTATGTGGATGCTTTATTAAAATTTAAACTTGATGGAGGTTATTCAGCCTGGTCTCAAATGTCCAAAAATCTTTTTTTGAAATAATTGAAAGCCTCATTTTGTAACAGTAAAATCAAAACACTGAAATTGAAGAAAACTTAACATATGTGACAGAAAGCACTGTCTTAATAAAATCAGGCTATATCGATGGTCAGGTTTTTGTCTTTAAATCCATTGTGTAACTGTGGATGACTAGTACTTACTACCAAGCAGGAAGCTCCATATTCTTTCCTGTGATAGGTCTATTCCTTCAAATTGTAACTTTCAGATCAATGAAATATCTGTAGAAGCTACAAAAGGCAGTTCTGAAGTTCCTGTTTTATTAATGGAACTTACTGCACTACAGTACTTCCTGTAAGCATGACTAGCCCAGATACCTTTCTTCTGGAGTATTTCTTCTGAAAATACACTCATATACATGGCTAAATCTGTTTTGTGAGTATAATTAAAGGAATTGTTGGCATTTAAAACTCTAACTTTTTCATTCTTTTTCTTAGGAGGAGCATATTATTTAATCTCTAGAAGTCTAGGGCCAGAATTTGGTGGTGCAATTGGCTTGATCTTTGCCTTTGCCAATGCGGTGGCAGTTGCTATGTATGTTGTTGGATTTGCTGAAACTGTGGTGGAGCTGCTTAAGGTAATTAATTGGGCCTAGTCATTCACTTGCCAGATCTTCACTAATAGGATACATACACACACATAGCTTAACCTATTGGTGAACTTTAAAAAAAAATGCTACCAACATTATTAATGCTTATAAGTAAATTTGCTTATGTAATAGGAACTGTGTGGTTTTGACAATAGCATGAAGGTTTATTCTTTTTCCCTTTTATATCATAAAGGAATATTAAAACATAGGTTCACTAATCATACCAAACACAGAACACATTTCTGTTGTGTCACTTTATAAAACCTAACTGTGCCAGTCAGATTATAATTTCCTTGATTGGTAATTGCTCTTCTTGATTTATTGGGTCAATATCAGATGTACTAGCATTTGTAATTCAATTAGAAATATAAGGTACCTGAATGACAACTAATGGTAATTAGTGCTTAGTTTTGAGACAAGGTCTTGCAGTGTGACAGACTGGGAATGTGTAGTATAATCCAGGCTAACCTTGAAATTTTGATAGTCCTTCTGCCTCTGACTCACACGTGCTGGGAACACAGGCATACTCTGTCTATTCCCTTAATAAGCATTGATTGAATGTTTACAGCTATTTCTGTTTTGTAGGAACATTCCATACTTATGATAGATGAAATCAATGACATCCGAATTATTGGAGCCATCACAGTGGTGATTCTTCTGGGCATCTCAGTAGCCGGGATGGAGTGGGAAGCCAAGGTCAGTCGTGGCAGAGCATCTCTAAGCGTTTCCTCCAAACACCCAAGTTTTGGGAAACTAAAACTGATTTTCAGAATCTAGTGGAAAGGTAGCCATTTTTATAGAAGTTTATGGTATATAGCTTATTGGAATTTAAAATGATATACTTGAAGATAACCCATTTTAAATTCAGTTAAACACTACTTTGCTCATCATTGAGTAATTAAGAATTGCACCTAAGGCCCATTGCATGATAGACTTTTTGTCTACAACTGAGTATATTCCAGTCCTCATTTATTTACTCATGTAGCACATTGACTTTATTGACAAAACCCACTTGGGTCACAGTTAATGTATAAGAATTCTTGCTGGGCCAGCAAGACAGCTGAGTGGGTGAAGGTGCTTGTTACAGGTGTCCTGGGGCCTGAGTTGGATTCCTGGAAGCCACAGGCAGGTGGAAGGAGAGACCCAGCTCCCTAAAGTTGTCCCCGGAGATCCACACATGCACTGCAGCGCATGTGGCTCCCTTTCCCATAGTAATCATATTTGAAAATATTTTCTAAAAAGTTTGGGTTGCAAATAGTATCTGCCTACCTTTTTTGAGTAGCTAAAGTTAGAGAAAAGTTTGTGTTCTTAGGGCTTTCTGCCCCCGCCCCAGTGTCACTGTTCCTGAGCTCCCCCACTTGGCATGTCTTTCTGTCTTTCCTCCTTTCCTGCAGCATTGCAGGCAGACACACCACTGTGTGTGGACCTGCTCTGAAACTCGTGTGATCACAAGCATATTCTCCCTGTCGAGACTTTAGTCTTGGTGGGGAGGGCTTTATAGAATGAAAAGCCTGTGACTTGGCTGGTGATATAACCATCTTTGGGACGTATTGTAGAAATGAGTGGCATGATTCTACCCATAATCAAACATTCTCAGATAGTTTTGTTTGGGGCAGGGTCTTACTAACTCAGAGTTGCGCTAGTCTCAGACTTGTGGTCCTTCTGCCTTAGCTTCCTGACAGATGGGAACTTCAGGCTCATGGCCCTGCCCTGACTTGAAGAAAGTTCTTTAAGAGCTGTTATTCATTTAACAGCATTTATTGAATATCTGCTGATACTTATACTGATACTGATGTGTTGCATCCTTTAAGACATTTGGCAGAAAGGCAAAACGAGACTGGTTGTCTGTACTGGAGGAGAGAGCAGGAGACAGGCAGTGTGTAGCGGAGGAGAGTGTGGAGATAGACTGTGACTCTCAGGCTTTGAACCGCAGGCTCAGATCGTCCTCCTGGTGATTCTTCTGCTGGCCATCGCCGACTTTGTCATAGGAACGTTTATCTCACTGGAGAGCAAGAAGCCCAAGGGGTTCTTTGGCTATAAATGTAAGTATAAAGGATGGATACTTTGTTAAGAATGCAAATTACAGCGCTCTGCTGTTAACTAAGTATATTTTAGGTATTTTATATAGTGATTAAGTTTGGTCTGGTGATTCACACTAATTCATAATTCAGTTTTGTCCTCTTTAAATAGACTGTACAGTTAGAGTAAAATTGCTTCATTTTCATCTTGTTTTTCAATGATAGCAAAAACAGGTGGTTCAGTATAGAGAAGCCAGTGTTACTAAGAAGGAGGTGCCTGCATGGCTCTCATTATACATCTAGTTATGTGTTTCTTGGTAATGGGGATGTGGGAAATGTATCTTTAGATGATTTTATTGCTGCATAAGCATCTGAGGGTATACCTACCCAAACTAAGATGTCGATGACATCATAGAGTTATAGACCCCTTTATGTATATTGCCCATCATTGACCAAAATGCTACTTGGCGTGTGACTTTTTTAAAAACGTAGCAGTTTAAAAGTGCTATGAATTGTGAAAGCAGATGAAAGTGGCCAAAATCCTGACTTCTTATCTCTAAATACTATTGCATATATCCACTAAGGAAAAGGGCAATTCAGGAATTTTTTATTTGACATGATGCATAGATCTTTTTCAGGTTTTGTGAGGATCCTAATAGCAACTGCAGGTTCCTTGTCCAGAATCAGTTGCATTAAGTTGTTCACTTTCCTTTTTAAAACAAAACAAAACTGACTCAAGACATAATCCTCAGTCTCATTAGGCTTTTTTATCTTGACAGTTTTCAGGATGATAGGTAGGTGTGTGTGTATGTGTGTGTGTGTGTGTGTGTGTGTGTGTGTTGGGGTGGGGTCATCTCTCCAGCTGGGTTATTTACATTATCCAGATAAGCAGTGTGTCCTCAGCACCCAGAATAGGGGGTCAGGGTGATCTCCGCTTTCCCTACTTTTGATGTTAATTTTTATGTCTTTATTAAGGTGAGGACTAAGAGGCTTCTTGGTTGGGAAGTTGCCATTTGTTGTCAGCTAATAAACGATACTTTGAGACACTGCTTAGTCTTGCCCCCAGTTGACTTTAGCCAGATGGTTTTATTAGTAATCCTTCAGTCTGTCAAGTCACAATGACGTGGAGCAGCATAGATTGCTCTGTCTTCTTTAGTCACAGTCTTCTTTTTGAAAGTCTTTCCTTGTTGGCTGTCCAGTTGATGTTCTGCTTGACTCATTGACTGCTCTATACTCCTCACCCTCTGTTTCAGTTGGGGTTTCTATTGCTGTGATGAAACATCATGACCAAAGCAACTTGGGGAGGACAGGGTTTATTTGGCTTGCACTTCCCTATCATTGTTCGTCAGGGAAGGAAGTTGGGGCAGGAACTCAAACAGGGCAGGTACCTGAAGGCAGCTGATGCAGAGGCCATGGAGAGTGCCAAGTACTGGCTTGGTCCTCATGGCTTTCTCAACCTGTTTTTTTAAAGAACCCACAGCCACCTGCCCAGGGATGGCACCACCTACTGTAAACTGTAAAGACTTGTCACTCATGTTAGTTTAATAAAATGCTAATTTGCCAGTAGCCAGGCAGGAAGTATAGGTGGGGCAACCGGACTAAGAGAATTCTGGGAAGAGGAAAGCAGAGATGGAGTTATCATCCAGATGCAGAGGAAGCAAGATGAGAACACTTTACTTAGAAACGATGCCAAGTCACATGGCTGAACATAGATCAGAATTATGGGTTCATTTAAGTTGTAAGAAGTAGTTAGTAAGAAGCCTGAACAATAGGCCAAACAGTTTATAATTAATATAAGCCTCTGTGTGTTTATTTGGGACTGGCTCTGGGACTGGGCGGGAGAGAAACTTCTGTCTGTAACTTACAATGGGCTAGGTCCTTCCCCATCAGTGACTAGTTAAAGTCCTGCAGGCTCACCTACAGCCCAATCTTCTGGAGGCATTTTCTTAATTAAGGTTCCCTCCTCTCAGATGACTTCGGCTTGTGTCAAGTGACAAAACTGTGCTGCACATCCTCTTTCTCCTTCCCGTGCACACAGTTGTGTTCATCATATAGGTCCACCAACTGTATTCTTTATTTTGGTGTTATCTAGTCTCATAGTTTGAAGTAACTTCAGGAGATTATCTTTTTATTTTTTAATTGCTCCTTTAAGCCATTTCTTTTAGTCTACATAGGTGATAATGGAAGTGGGTATTGGAGAATAGGGGAGAGGCTGGCTCCAGACCAGATCAGAGTGTTTCCTTTTATTTCCCTACCTCCTTTCTTGTGTTTCCTTAGTTTGAAGTCAGGGAAAGTGAGTCAGTAATCTATATTTGTAATTTTCATTTGAGTTAGTGATGACAGTCAAGTTTGGAGGTTCTTAAACAATTACTCATAAAAGGTATGGCATATCCTAGATTACATCACCATTTTGATAGCAAACAATTCTATCAGATAATAGGAGTGCAGATACTGAATTAGCATTAAGTAAAAATGACCCATTGTGGGGAGACCATATATACTAATTATTCTTGACTTAAGTTCTTTTGTTCTCATTTGCTGTCTAGCAACTGATGCAATGTTTTGTCCTCTGTAGCTGAAATATTTAATGAGAACTTTGGACCGGATTTCCGAGAGGAAGAGACTTTCTTTTCTGTGTTCGCCATCTTTTTCCCTGCTGCAACTGGTATTCTAGCTGGGGCAAACATCTCAGGTGATCTTGCAGTAAGTATTATAAAGTGTTGTATTGATTACTGATATGTTAAAAATGCTCTCCATGCGTTTATTTTTATAGACTAAAAAATTTTCTTGTCTTCTAGGACCCTCAGTCAGCCATACCCAAAGGAACACTTTTAGCCATTTTAATTACTACAGTGGTTTACATAGGAATTGCAGTGTCTGTAGGTAAATAACCTTCATTTTTGTATATGTCTTAGAAATTTTGTGATGCTCATAGCATATTTTCTGACTTGAACATTCCAAAATAGTTTAGGTAAAAAGGCACAGAATCAGTTGCCTGTTTTAATGCAAAGGCCGCTTAAGGACTAGTGGTAACTTACAGAGACATAAAACCACCAAATGCTTTGTGGGGTCCTTTCTGTCATTTATTTATTATACTAAATATATGTAAAATATATGTAAGAATATATGTAAAATGGCACCTGTAAACTCCTATTTTATTTGGACATATGTGCTATATTCACACATGGAAGTAAGTTTTCCTCTTTAAAGTTGTAAAGATTTGGGAGGCCCAGCACACTGTTGTGCATGCACCTCTTTATGCTCATACAAATATAAGTTTCGAGTTTGTTAATCTCATGGTAAGAGGGGTCCATGTATATTTTACTAAGAATAATTTAAATTTTACCACATTTTTTCGTTGTTTGTTCAGAAATAGTGACAATTCTGTTTCAGAATTTTATTGCTATTTCTCAAGGTAATTTTGAAATTTGGCTGAACAAAAAAGTTAGAAATGCTGATAATAATATCATGATGGACCAAATTGTGTTTTAAAAATGATTTTGGATTTAATTTATTTTTAATACATATTTCTAAAATTCATTTGCAAAAACCAAGTGTTTACCTAAACTTTTAAATATGTTTATGTAATATATAGCCTAGCTAAATAAGGTTTTTAATTTAACTAATAGCGTAACTGATTATGTTCCAACTTTTAAAATCTTTTGTTGCCACTGATACATTTCTGCTTTAGTCTGACCCTTTGGTCTTCCTAGACTTCACATTGACTTCATTCTATCTGTCCTCAGTGAGCAGGGAACTGACCCTTCTTCCTGGTGTTCTGGAGTGGGCTGGGAAAGAGCTCAGTACCAGTGCCTGTGTAGCTAGTTCAAAGAAACAGAACCTTTATCCCCAAGCTGTCAAGTACAGCACACACATGTGGTTCTTGTGCTCAGGATTTTCCTTGTAAATATGCCCAGCCTAGACTGTATTGTGATGCACAGGACATGAAAGTATGCCTGCTCTCAAGCTGATTGGAGTCTTAAGTGTTTTTTCTCTCTCTCTAGTCCTGTAATAGTTCAGAGGTGCATTTAGAGGGAGATGCTTTTGGCAACATGATTGAAAGGCAGAGAAAAAAATGATGATTGAAATATTTATACAAGTTTTCCCACCACTTATAAAATGCCTGAAATGTAGCACTTTTTTAATAGAATGTTTAGTTTGATTACTTAAACCACAAAGTTTCTTACTTCATTCAGAATAAAGATGTATATGCATGAAGTGTATGCTATTATGAATATGTTCCTAGACAGTACTGTGATTTCTTTATGAATGGATGTAGGATTTTAAGAGGAATGCGTGTATGAGTTACTCTGACTGTTGCTTGTGCTTCAGGTTCTTGTGTTGTTCGGGATGCCACTGGGAATGTTAATGATACCATTACCACAGAGCTAACGAACTGTACTTCTGCAGCCTGCAAATTAAACTTTGACTTTTCCTATTGTGAAAGCAATCCTTGTTATTATGGACTAATGAACAACTTTCAGGTAAGCATTTACATTCTATCAATGATAAAAATATTCTGTATTTATCTAGGGATTAGACCACTATGAAATCTGGTCATTTAGAATTTAGCTGTACATTAGAAGGGAAGAAAGTTGTTGCTTTCTCTTTATCACTAACTAGGCAAATGGAAAATACATGAAAGAGTAAATAAACTCTTGAGATGATTCATGATTCAGGCTCATTCTCTCTCTGGTTGTGTTGTCTTTTTCACAAATCAATATCAATGCCCTATGCTTAGTATTGGGAAATGAAAAACCAACTAAACTCTGGCTCTGCAGTTTAATATTTGGCATTCTCTAAAACTAATGGTGAGACTGGACAGAGTGACACTCAACAAAACCAGTGGTAATATCAGTGCAGGCCACAACACAGAGCAGCAAAGATGAAAGGCAAAATGGCTCTCCAAATGAAGCACTGAGTGGAGGTAGCGAATGGTAGCAGTATACACACACCTGCATCTTGCATTAACACAGTGAACACGCTCATGATAAACTGAGGGTTGTGAGAGATCGAGTATGAGATATATGAAGCCATACACTAAATATATTTAAAAACTGTATCACCCAAATATAATAATCCTTTTTGAGAGCTGATTTAAAATAAAAATAAAAATAAAAAGCCTGCTTTGAAATGACCAGGACAATGGGGACAATTGAGGCAATTTGATTGGTGACGAGATGTGTGTTACTGTGAAGGGCTGGCCAAATTAAGCCGGGCCAGCGACTTTAGCTACAATTTCCAAATGTCTGCCTGTTATCAGATACACACTGAACCTTATGCATTAAAAATGTAGGGCTGCAAATGATGTGGATTGGAACCTGGTGACAGGTAGTTGGCGGTGGCGGTTCATCATCCTCTTTTGTCTGTCATATGTTCATTTGGAAATTTACAAGAGAGGTTTTAGTGGTAAATCTGTTTTAATAACTTGTAGTTTCCTTCTTCATGCTATTTACCAAACTGCTCTCAGATTTCCCCAGCATTAGTTTCCTTTATTAGACGCTCCAGACTGTGACTGCTCTATCCTCTGCTCTTTGTCAACCGTTTTTAAGACTTCTTTTGCAATTGTGCCACTCCATTTAGGTGATGAGCATGGTGTCAGGGTTCGCACCCTTGATCTCTGCAGGTATCTTTTCAGCCACGCTTTCATCAGCTCTGGCCTCTCTCGTGAGTGCTCCCAAAATATTTCAGGTAAATGTTTCATAGAATAATTTTTATTGGGGGAATGTTAAGACATTTCAATTTTTGGATTGTTGCTAT
Organism: Chionomys nivalis; assembly: GCF_950005125.1. Classification (NCBI taxonomy): domain Eukaryota; kingdom Metazoa; phylum Chordata; class Mammalia; order Rodentia; family Cricetidae; genus Chionomys; species Chionomys nivalis. The sequence continues at coordinate 26,855,148 of NC_080099.1, read as the reverse complement.
ATTCAAGTAGGTTACCTTTATCAACCTCACATGTTTGTTATGTTTGCCTATACGTATATTAAAACTGGTATAAATTTTATGTATATAAATGCTATGTGGATCCATACAAACATTTGTGCATTTACCTAGTGTCATGGTATATGCTTAGAAAGGATGATTTGAGGATCTGGAGAGATGGCTCAATTGTATGGTCTCATGCAAAAGATCCAAATTCCGTTTCCAGATTGTACATTGGGTCACTCATAATCACTTATGATTCCAGACACATACATAATTAAAAATGACAAAAATAAGTATTTTAGGGATAAAAGAGTTTTTGACATACTTAGCATAAAAGTCTAGAGTTCTTAGGAGTGCAATCTAAGACTAATCAGAAGCAGTAAATAATAGTTTCAATTAGCATGTTGCCAACTTAAATATTTTATGTGGCTAACATTACAGTAATTGTAGTAGGTGCAGTGATAACTAGAGTGAACATTGCTCCCTGTAGTGATCATAAGCAGCTAATCCTGATTAGGATATAATTTTTTTTTTTTTTTTTTTTTTTTTTTTTTTTTTTTGGTTTTTTGAGACAGGGTTTCTCTGTGGCTTTGGAGCCTGTCCTGGAACTAGCTCTTGTAGACCAGGCTGGTCTCGAACTCACAGAGATCCACCTGCCTCTGCCTCCCGAGTGCTGGGATTAAAGGCGTGCGCCACCACCACCCGGCCTAGGATATAATTTTTAATTACTAAGTCAGATAAGTGTTAAATTTCTATCTTTATTCTTAATATTATATTTATAGCCAAAAAGTATAGTAATAGTGTAGAATATGATTTTTAAGGTAGCATCTATTAAGATTTGAAGAAAAGTGATTAAACTTTATAATTAGGGTTTTAAATCTACTTTTATGTTTCAAATTTGGACCTAACATTTCTTTTTTAAAAAGAACTTATTTTTATTTTATGTACATTAATGTTTTGCCTACATGTAAGTCTGTGTGAGGGTGTCAAACCTTAAGAGTTACAGACAGTCATGAGTAGCTATACACATGAGCTGCCACATGGGTGCTGGGAATTGAACCCAGGTCCTCTGGAAGACTAGTCAGTGCTCTTAACCTCTGAGCTATCCCTCCAGCATCCCTGAACTTAGTTTCCTAAAGTCATAGGTACACTGTCTTGTACTTACCAGCTTCCAATTTTCTTTTTTATTGTACTATTATTTCAAATGTCTGCTTTGCTGATTCTTCAAAGGAAGAGTTTCCACATGGGGTGGGGTAAGACAACATCTTAAGCAGTGTTATATAAACCAACTACCCTTCTGCTATTTGAACTATTTTACATAGCCCTTATTTATAGTCTGTAGGTGAAACACTGTGAGACAGGAAACAAAAAGCATCAGAAATGAGAGACTCGGGCTCCAATTCATTATTAACCTGTTTTAACTGTTAGCAGACTTGTGTATCTTAATTTTCATGTATTTCATTTTAATGTTTGTATTCTTTTATTAGGCTCTATGTAAGGACAATATCTACCCAGCTTTCCAGATGTTTGCTAAAGGTTATGGAAAAAATAACGAACCTCTTCGTGGTTACATCTTAACATTCTTAATTGCACTTGGATTCATCCTAATTGGTTAGTTCTATGAAGGATATATTATATAGGTTTTGGTATGTTTATATATAGCATTATATAATCATGAATATCAAATTATTAACAAAATGTGCCTTGCTTTAGTGCACTAAATTAATTTCTAATCAAACAAGAGTAAGTAAAATACTGCAAATAATAGTGACAGATATTATTTACTAAAATTGTTGCTATTACATGAAATTAGGGATGGAGGAAATAGAGGAGGTTACACTTGTTTTTTAAGACTCATGTAGCTCAGGGTGGCCTCCTATTATTCACAATTGTAGCCGAATATACTGTTGAATTCCCAGTGGTCTTGCATCTATTTCCCAAGTACTAAAATTGTAAGCGTGTATTCGTAAAATATATGATGATAGTGTAGGAAAAGGGTACTAGTGTGCCAGGAAGATAATGCCTCTATTTGATCGTGTGCAAAGCTGTGGATCCTGTTGATTATTCTAAAGATAACATTAGGCTTTCTAAAGAATTGTCTAGACCCTCAAATTAGTTGATTGAAACTTGATTATGCCATCTGTTGTGATAGCAGGATATTAGTATCAGTCTGTGGTAGATTTAGGGGTATTTATTATGCTATTTAAAAGTTAGGAATATTTCAAAATTTGTAGTTTTAAATACATTAATTTTTTTCTTGTTTCTTTTGCAGCTGAATTGAATGTTATTGCTCCAATTATCTCAAATTTCTTCCTTGCCTCATATGCGTTAATCAATTTTTCAGTGTTCCATGCGTCACTTGCAAAATCTCCAGGTGATTTCACATTTTAGAAAGTTGTATATGCTAATGGCTATGATTTCTGAGAAAACAAAATTTCTAGTTTTCTAAATTTGGTGTTTGTGAGTTTAGCTCATTAGAGTTGTTTTCTTTTATAATTATGTCAAGTTCAGTGCTCAGAGATCTTTTGTTATGAAGTACACTGATAATAAGCTGTTTCTTTTCAAAACATTAAACAGCATTTGTCATATTAAAGAATTAGTCCTATTTTGAGAATTTCTTTACTATTTGCTTACCTGATTCAGTTCTCGTAACTTTGTCATTATTTGATAACTGTTCAGAATTTTTGGTACTGAGAATTGAGCTGGTGCTCCAGGCATGATAATCACAGCACACTCTTTACCACTGAGCCTAAGTGCCAGCCCCACCATGTTTTTGCACAGTGAATTTTGTAGAATTCTAGCATAGGGGCCTCTGTCAACTGAAAAAGTACTGTGCTGCTTGTGTTCGAAATGGGGCAGGGCTAAAATCAGGAAGAGAATGGAAAGTACAGAAGGATTTAAGTACAGAACAGGCCGGTAGCAGGTGGGGTTTTCAAAAGGAAAGGAAGTATGAACACATGTCTTAGCTTCAGTTTTACTTTCAAAATAAAATTTTATTGAAATAATTTTAAATAAAAAGTATTTTTGACTATTAGTGACAAGGTTATGAGTAGTTTTTAATTCATTATATTTTATTAATTTATATATATTATTAGTATATAACTAATACTAATGGAAAGGTATGAATTTCTTGGAGTCACACCAAGATTTAGTTACATGGGTAGGTTGTTTGAAATGTTTAATAAATTTATTAGAACATGGCTGTGTCTCATGCTGATGACCAGAGGGGAAAGCTGCTCCACCCAGGAGCAAGTCTACATGAAGTCTTTCCTTTTTATGGTGCTTCTGTAGTGTTCACTATGGTGGGTTGATTTAAAATTTCAAAGATTGTATTGACTGAAGGTCTGAGAAGATGCAGTAATAGGAAAATATTATCTTCACAGTCATTACGAATTATCAAAACCAGTTATGCTCAATAACAGTCATTGACTTTATTGTTTGATGTTATCCTGGAACTTAATATTGAGTGTGGCAGCCATAATGAAAACTATTTTATACATAATTTAGTGTCACTGTGTAAAGCAGATGAAAACTCTGATTACGTTTTCTGTCTGTCATTGTTAGGATGGCGTCCTGCATTCAAGTACTACAACATGTGGATCTCCCTTCTTGGAGCGATTCTGTGTTGCATCGTCATGTTTGTCATTAACTGGTGGGCGGCCTTGCTCACCTACGTGATAGTTCTCGGACTGTATATTTATGTTACCTACAAAAAACCAGGTCAGTAGTCTTTTCTGCTTAGTAGTTTTACTTAAAAAATGTCGACAAATTTTTGTTACTTTTTATTCAAGCGTCTTTTGTATATTTGAAAAGGTGTTTCATGTAAAACTTACAAAACCTTCTTTCCAAATAATTTTTTTGTTTTTGAAGTACATTTAAAATGTTTTATTCCTATAGAATTTTATTCTCCCCATGAATTAAATGTGACTAATGTTTTTAAGAAAAATAATAAACTAACATTCTGTTGTAGTTATGTTTTAAAATTGTCCTGAAGGTTCCAGATTTGCAGCACTCTAGTAACTACTAGCGAAATATGTATGTGTATGTTTGCATGTGTGACACACACACACATATGTAGCCTCTTGTTATCTTAGAGCTGCTGTATGGCAAGGAATTCAGGCACTGGGAAGATGTGTCTTTCCCAAAGAAAGTAAATATATATAGTTTGTGTTTTTGTGTGTTTGTTTGAGATAGGGTTTCCCTGTCCTGGAGCTCACTCTGTAAACCAACTGGCCTTGAACACACAGATCATTTACCTCTGCTTCCCAAGTGCTGGGATTAAAGCTGTGCACCATCACTGCCCAGCTAATAACGAATGTTCTTAACTGAGAAATAATTAGTGATTATCATCTTCCACATTAATGATGTCTAGGTAGATCTCCATGTAAGGTGATGAGGGTGAGGCTATTAGGATTTTTTTCAGTGTACAGAAAAGGATCTGGCATAAAAAAGACAGGAGAGTTTGCTCCACTGGCATAATCTGAGAAGGAGCAGGTCCAGCAGTTTACAGCAGCGATGAGACTTTTCGGTCTGGATGTGAAGTGATAAGCTTTTGGATTCAGACGGTGGCTCTAGAAGTTGAAAGGGCAAAGGAGCTATATTTTTAACTTCTAAGAGCAATTATTCCTTCAAAATACCTATTAAGCATATATTAATGTGTCTAAAATCAATCAAGGACCAACCTTTTTATTCAATGGTAGAAGACATTTTCATGTTTAAGTAGCTTGAATGTATTTACTGTACTTAAAATATGCCTTCAGCTACAGAATGAATAATTTTAAATGTTTTATTGTTGAGAGATTGTTTTGAGTTATGTGAACATGCCATCATCATGCCCTTATTAGGATATGCCTTTTTATTTTTTGATTTTTTGATTTTCGAGACAGGGTTTCTCCGTAGCTTTTTGGTTCCTGTCCTGGAACTAGCTCCTGTAGACCAGGCTGGTCTCGAACTCACAGAGATCCGCCTGCCTCTGCCTCCCGAGTGCTGGGATTAAAGGCGTGCGCCACCACCGCCCGGCTTAGGTTATACCTTTTTAAATTGCATCGACAGACATGAAATATATGATATCTTCATATATTTCTATATACTGGAACTATGCCAAGTTATAGAATAGTGCTTTATTTTAGCAATTGACTTATAAACATGAAGATTCTGCCCTATTTGCTGTCAATCCCATATGTCTGAATTGGCTGCTGTTGGTATCACACTGTGTGACCCTGTTTTCCCACAGATGTGAACTGGGGATCGTCCACTCAAGCCCTGACTTACCTGAGTGCACTGCAGCATTCAATTCGTCTCTCTGGGGTGGAAGACCACGTGAAAAACTTCAGGTAGGTGATGAGGCACCATGGAGGCGTTCTCTGGTCGCTAGTCGTTCAATTCTTAAACTATTTCTGTATGGATTAGTACAGGATATTCTGTTTTGTTTGGATGGCCCTGGGCAGTTAATTTATTCAAAATCAAATCATGTAAAAAAGTTTGTCTTCCTTCAAACTGTTACGAAAGTTTTGGAACTGTCATTTAAAGAACAATAATTTTTTCCTCTTTGTAATCATTCATGTTGATTACTATTTATAAGTTTCTTTAAAATTTTTTATGTGTATGGACATTTTGCTTGTGTCTGTGCCTGTGCACTTGCATGCCTAGTGCCTGCAGAGGCCAGAGAGCAGTCTTCGATCCCCTGAAACTGGGGTTACAGAAAACTGTGAACTGTTATGTGGGTGTTGGTAATTGACCCCTGTAAGGGTTTTTTGTTTATCTGTTTGAGACAGGGTTTCACTGTATATGTATATGTTTCACTCCAGCTGGCCGGGGACTCCCTTTGTGTAGACCAGACAGCCTTTCAACTCAGAGACCCCACCTGCCTCTGCTGCTTGAGTGCTGCGAGCACAGCCGTGCCTGCTGCTGTAGGCTCATTTTGATACACCTATTTCTGTAATTTATTAAGACTAAATAATACTGAGTTATTCCCATTACTCAGCAACTAAGTGGAAACCACTTGCAGTGATCGACTGCATTTAGCCAGAGTGGTTGCCTTGTACTTCCCTCAGGGAATGGCTGTCAGTAGTCTATTAGTCACCAGTGAAGCTTCTGCAATGTAGTGCCAATCATGGGTTAGATCCAGCTGCTTAAGCACTGTAGAGAGATGCTTTTCTATATTCAGAAATACTATGTAGATAAAGTCTAAGACCTTTTAGCTTATTTATACTTAATATTTTCATAAAATAATATTTTCTAAATTGATCAAATTTTTTAGCTGTGAAGAGGTGACTTTTTCTGGTTATGAGTCATCACCTTTCATTGACTTCTGTCTGTAATTGTCTTTCTGAAACACACAAAGTTGTTCCAGAGAACATCTTTGAAGAGGAGATACATTTCAGGAAACAATTGTTCTCTTGAGAAGGAGAATTTGTGTGTGTTCCTTATGTTGCTCTTTTGGGCACCTGCTCACCCACTGTCCCTTTTCTCTGAAATGAAAAGCTCCCAGAGACCGCAGCTTTGCAAGTAAGAGAGGGGAGGAAAAAAAAGAATGAGAACCCTGATAGAAAAACTTAAATGTTAGTGTATTTTGGGTAGTTGATACGACAGAAAAATAGAAATTGTTGTTTTGTGAGTTGTGTAACATAAATGAATATATGAACAAAAGTCACAATTAGTTTTAAGCCAGTAAAAACTTGATTGGACTTATTTTAATTGCGTGAATTTTTTTAAGTTCTTTTTATCCCAGTTTGGTTTTTTGCTGTTTAATAATTTATATAACTCAGCTGTTCTGTAACTCAGTGTACTCCTGCCTCTGCTCCCATGAATGTTTTAAATTTTTATAAAAATTATAATAGACATAGCATGAAGGGGAGAGTTTGTAAAATTTTGCCTTGAAAACCAATACTTGCCTTATCTATCCTCTATGTCCTTTTCTTACACCATAGGCAGTGGTTTCTGCAATTTGACTGCTTTGTTACCTGTTCATTTTGTATCCATAAAGCCGTATTTATCTTCCTGATTTTTTTGCTGGCCATTATTTTCTCTGTTTCTGACTATAGTGCATAGATGTATTCTTCCCATACTTGCAATACATTGTATGGTGTTACTTTGATTAATTCATATTTAATATTTGTATTTTTATAATGTTAAATGGTAGATACAGTATAATTTTTTTTGCTTTGTTGTTGTATTAAAACTAATAATTCTTTTTATATTTAATTTTTGTGTTTATCTCAGCCTTCATCAAAGTTGCCAAAAGTTTGAGTTACTTGATGTTTGTTTCTAATAGTTTCCTTTTTCTTGAGTCTGGGTTCTTCTAAAGTGCAGTCTCTATACTTTCTGACAAAGAAGTTCTGCACTGGTGCTGAGGCCTTCCTTGCTAGTCAAGTTCTTAATGTAGATTAATGCGGCTTTGCCATTCTTCAGGGAATTTAAGTCATTTTAAAGGCTTTCTTTTGATCTGATTAGATTTCTCAGAAAGGAATATTTCGTTAACAGAATTCTGAGAGCTAGGTAGGGAAGGAGGTGAAGGTTTCAGAGTTTTGCCCATAAACAGCCTCTAATCCTCTAGCTTAGATTGCTGACTTCTGCCCTTAGCTATTTCAGTGTCTTCTGGACTACAGAGGCCCCTTTAGCAAGAAGCCATGGTGATGGAAATGATGGCTCAGTCTACTTGCTTCTTATGTAGACTTCTTATGTTCTTGATTCAGGTTTCTTTAACACATCATTACTGCTGTTTCCAGACCCTTGCACTCTAGGCGGCATTGCTGCACTTGTGGTATAGAATCAGCAGCTTCACGGCCTCCCCTTCATTTAGTGTTTCCTGATGGTTTGCTCCCCCACTCTGCTGCCTGCTTTATACCTTTCAATATTGTAATGCTGATACTCATGGGTTTGTTAATTTCGTGGTTTTATCACTTTAACAGAATTATATTGTTTATGGGGGAGTCTACTCTAACAAGAAGCTTTTTAAAAAGCAATAATTAAATGTTGAAGGAGTTGACAGATGTTCAGACATGAATGGTTCATGGCAGGTAGGCAGATTTGGCCATGTGGCACTACTGTTCCTTACGCATTTCCATTCTATTGCCCCTAGAAGATGTGTTTTGTCTTTGTGATCAAAGTTATCACTGCACCCATGATCTTGCTTACAGGAAAGAAAGTATGGGAAACAACTCACTTTTAAGTAGCATAGTCTGAAAAACAAACACCTTATGGGTTGTAAAATACTCAGAGTTCCTTTGCTGGAGAATCATGCTACCTGTGGATGCTGAAAGGCGAGACAAGACAGTCTGAAGAGGACACTGAGCTGTCTGGGCAATAATGTTTCATTTGATTACTCCAAAGCACCTCTCAGACAGAATTGATTTTTGAGCTACCTCACTAAATTTCTAAATCTTGGTTAATACTTTTATTATTTTATGGATGAGTCAAAAAGTTAGTGTTTAAGTTAGAATTAAAGAAAAATTTAAAGATTCACTTAGTTTTGTTTTATGTATATGTGTGTCCTTGCCTACATGTATGTCTGAGAATCAGAAGAGGGCATCGGATCCTCTGAAACAAGTGTCAGACTGTTGGTAGTTGCCATGTGTGTACTGGAACCCTCATCCTCTGCAAGAACAGGAAGTGCTCATAGCCTCTCTGGGTTCCTTAGGAGTCCTTACTGAGCATCTTTCCAGTCCTAACCTTAGGAATCAGTCAGCACTTTGCTAATCTGTTTTGGTGGATAAATTGATACCTGGATATTATATAAACAAGATTTATTTCCTCTTTTAGTTAGTGAGAATCAGTTTTTATTTTTCAATACAGAGTCTCTCTCTGTACTCCTGGCCGTCTTGGAACTTGCTATTGTAGATCAGGTTGGTCTCAAACTCACAGATTTGCCTGCCTCTGCCTCCCATGTGCTGGGATTAAAGGCCTGCACTGCTGTTGCCAACAAAAAAGCAAGTTTAAAACAATCTAAATATTTTTTCACCTTCTCATGTTTGCAGAGATACTTGAGTGCAATTTTGGCATTCATGGTTATTAATTAGAATGAAAATATTGTAGTCCAATAGAAGATGTAGTTGATTCTACTTACATCACAGCAGTCTTAAGTAAGCTGGATTAGACAGGGTTGATACATGAAGTGATGCCATTATGCTGAGATGGAACTCACCTGTTTATATTATGGTTTTGTTGTGCTCAGTAAGTTTTTTAGGATCTATGAAATGACTGGAACATTTATGACTTTTGAAGATAAAAAATTATTATCTCATTCTTAAACAAAATAGTAATTTCTGTGGCATTCCCAGAAACTCAGAGTTGTTTGAGAGGGGTATCTGGTATGCTATTTCTTACAAGTTTTTTTTAATATTTGGTGTTATTTATGTGTTATATATGTCTATTTGTCTGTACGAATGTGCTCTGTGTCTCCAGGGGCCCTTGACAGCCAACTGGAGTTACACGTAGCCTTGAACTGTCTGACATGGCTGCTGAGAACTGAACTTGGGTCCTTTGGAAAAGCAGCAAACACTGTTAACCACTGAGCCGTCCCTCCAGTCCCACATAGCCAGCATCTTCCTAAAGTTCTTCTGTAGCTTTGCTCCTAGAGAAACCACATACAAACTTCAGATTTCAAACTGTTCTAATTTTATTTTATTTATTTTATCTTAAATTAGGCCACAGTGTCTTGTTATGACAGGGTCTCCAAACTCACGCCCTGCTTTACTTCATCTTGTTCATGACTTCACGAAAAATGTTGGTTTGATGATCTGTGGCCATGTGCATATGGTATGTATTAGTTTTGTTTTCTATAGTAAATCATTCTTTCACTCATCAACCGGGATTGTAAATTACAAACTTTGTAGATTAGAAGTCATTAGACAAATTTGTAGGATTGTTTTTTAGATGTTTTCTTCAAAATACTTTTTCCTTTAAGTCACAGTCACAAAGTAGCATTTTTAAACAGATACTTTGTGATTTGAATCAGGAGTAAGAAAAATACCTATAATAAGTTTTCACCCCCAAAGTAGTGCTTTTTTAAAAAATATCATTTTGAATCTTGAAAATAATTATGAAATGATGCATCATGCCTTGTGCATTGGAGCTGAGGTGAGGTTTTTTTTGTTTGTTTTGGGTTTTTTTTTTTTTTTTTTTTTTTTGGTGGCACCTCCTGGCCAGCTGCGTCAAGAGAAGCTGACTGTTTCCTTCCCAGCCATTGATTGTTGGATACTTGTTGACGTGGATGACAAACTTTTTTTTTTTTCCTGAGGAGCACATGGTCACAGAAGTAGCTGCAGAGGTTCTGGAAGGGTTTTGTGGTCCAAGTCAGTGGGAATGACAGAGTTTTCCATGACTCAAGGTGTCTTGCTCCACAGTAACATGTGCCAGCTATTGAGCGAGCGGCATTCCTGCTACAGATCAAGGAGGATTTTGGAGAGAGGGCACAAGTCTTTTTGAGATGCATCATGGACACAGTCTAAGGGCTGTTAGCTTGGCTACTGTAAAGAAGAGAGAGAAGGATATTTCTGTACAATAAGTACTGTGCCTCAGCAGCTGGAGTCCAAAAGAGCGAGCATAACCTGAAAACTTTTCGGTCTCTCTAAAATGATGTATGCCAGTGTGTTGTCAGAAAACCCTTAAAGAAGGTAGGAAACGAAGGACCAGACCAGCCAAGACTCAGCATCCCATCACTCCACGCATCCTGTAACACTGCTCTGAACAGACAATATGATAAGAAAATGAGGAGGCCGCAGAATGTGCTAAACACTTGCCCAAGAGAATGAAGGGAAGCCACCAAAAGATGCCAGGAACAGATTGCCAAGAGAGTAGGCTGTCCTCACTGAGAATTTCTATTTCTAAATCTGAATCCAGTTAAAAATAAGTCTTTTAAGAGTAACAAATAAATGATAGGCCTTGGAGAGTTAAAAAAAAGAAAAACTAGAATGTCGTATTTGTTTTTTCCTCAAACTCTGCTCCATTATTTAGGTGCCAGAATGTATGTTCGTTGTATTGCAGTTCCTGTAACAGTCGCTCTTGTATGGTCGCAAAGCCAAGGCCACAAATATCCTTTTGCACACTTGGGCTTGTGTGGAGGGTTTGTCATCAGCATTGACCCCACTCAGGGTACATGGAGTGTTCCAGTTTGTCTCTAGCTGAGCCTTGAAGTCAATGCCTTGAGCACAAAAGGTTAGAAGGAAGGCAGTTTCCATTATTAGGAGATATTTTTCTCTACATATTTTTTATTTTTATCGCTTAACTTATTTTTATTTTATGTACTTTGTTTTGCCTGTATGAAACAGTGAGTTGTTTTGTGGGAGCTGGAAATTGAACCTTGGTCCTCTGGAAGAGCAGCCAGTGCTCTTAACCACTGAGCCATGTCTCCAGCCCCTGACATACTTATTTTTAAGATATATACTTTTAAATACTTTCAAAGTTTTGTTTTATATGTCTGTGCCTAACAAATTTTATAGATTGTATAAAAGTATCAAAATGGAATTTTGAAAAAAAAATGGAATTTTGAGTTAGCCAAGCCCATTTCCTTCATCTTATAGAAGTATTGCCTTACTTTGATTTTTCACTGATATTCTCAATTTATGGTGATTCAGTAACCCAGACACTTAGACCAAACAGAAAGCAAAATAGGAGACTTTCTGTAGAGAAATAGAAGGCTTTATTTCGTATTGTGTAATCTCTTTTCCATTTTCAGTAATTGCAAATTTCTCTCATTAATTTAGGATTGAAATACTTTGTTTTAAAATCTTTTTTCCTACCTTCTCCAGGCACCGGCAGTGCTCTGCCTTTTTGCATAACCTTAGGTATTAGAATTCCCTCAGGGAAAATGAAAGACTATTATTTCACTTCTCCCACATCTACACAAGCACATTCTTTCAAGCCAATGCAAGAGGATACCTTTTCTAAGTGTAAAAGGAATTGTGTGTCAAGTAAAAAATTCTGATAATATTTTGTTTTAAAGGGCCCTCGAAGACAAGCTATGAAAGAGATGTCCATTGATCAAGCCAAATATCAGCGATGGCTTATTAAAAACAAAATGAAGGCTTTCTATGCTCCGGTTCATGCAGATGACTTGAGAGAAGGTGCCCAGTATTTGATGCAGGTGATGAGTCTTTCACATGGCTGCACATTAAAGCTTTTATGTTTTCTACTTAATTATTCATGTAGTCTATATCTTTTTAAAAAATATCTTTAAGCAAACCACTAATCGTTTTGTAATTTAGAAATCTGCAAAAATGTTGTGTTGTCGTGTGACACAAAGGGCCTATTTGAAAATTCTCTTAACCTGTTCATCTCTCTCTGTTAGGTATTTCTCACTTCCTTTACCCACCAGGTTTGTTTTGAAAACATTGAGTCATAGCCATCTTTATTTTGGCTTTTTGAAAATTCTTGTCTTTTGTATTTGTTCATTTACTAGCTCTTAGTTTAGACTTTATGTATTTTATAGGCACCACAATAGGAAATTTGGAATCATTCCCAGGTTTAAATGTTAGTGCTGTTGCTGTCTTATTATGGGTCTTGGACCGAACTATTTACTTAACTTCTGAACTCTGTTTTCACTTTCCTAAAGATAATAGGGAGATATAAATTGAAACAGTGTTTACCAACTTAATCTTAAAACCAAACAAGTACACATTAAAAGTAAAAAAGCGCTGTGATTAGAACTGTCTGTTAAAGGTGAGGTGAGATTTTTAGCTCTGCTGCATGCTTCTTAGAACGTAGGAATAATCTTTGGAGCTTGGTTAGGAATAAATAAACTTTAGGAAAGACAAGCAGGGAGTAGGTTGTAAGTAATCATGACACTGCTGCATGGAAGTTGCTGTAATTTAATGACGGCAGAAAATGAGAAAATTTACTGTATACAAGTGGCTTTGAAAAGGTTGTCTGTAATTGCTGTCAATGAAAAGGAATGAAATGTGTCCTTACAAAGACTGCAAAAGTCATTTTGAAGCAAGGTTTGGTGAATGGCTTCCATGTAGCCTTCCGTGGCTACAAAATAGAAAGAGAGCCAGATGCGGTGGTGCACAGCTGCAGGCTCAGCACTTTGGAGGCTGGGAATTATCCCGTGCTTTTGGCTGGCTTGGTCTACACCATGGGTTTCAGGCCAGCCAGGACCTTGTCTTAAGTAAAAATCGAAACAAAACCATTATTTTAAAGATGAATTAAAAGCCTAGAGATAAAATGCGAATTTTAAAAATTAGGAGAATATATAAAATATTCAAAGAATGATTTTCTAAGTGAAACCCAGAAAATAGAACTGTGAAAAATATCAGTAATCTTTTAAAAGTTTAAATCTTTGAGATTTTAAGGGAAACATAAACATTATGGGAGCATAATAATCCTGAAATATAGCCAGTAAAAGAATGGTACGGTGTGTCTGGATATGCTGTAGGCCAGTAAATGAAGGGGGAGAGGGGAAGATGTGGATCAAAGAGGGAAGCTAGATGCCAGGACTAGAGTCAAAGCAGTTCTGCAGCCATAACGACCAGGACCACTTCTGTCAGGTAAAGAGAAGTTGGATGTGTTTGAACTGCCACAATCACTGCTAGACAAGAGCCTGGTGATAGAACTAGACTAGACTTCACGCATACACCTCTTCCCATGCAAAGATGACTCTGCAGTTTTAAGTTCAGGCACAAGAAACCACCTTGTGAATGGTTAGTTAGAGTTGTCTAATCAGCTCCCAAAACAGAATATTGGTGGAGCCCCTGATTGTCTCTCAGGGACTGAGGGTGGGCCCTTATTGCTGATGATACCATTCACTTAGGACGTGGGAATTAGATGATTTGATCTGGGTCTGACCTAAAAGCCTCTTTTCTACAGTCTAGCTTTCATGGTTCCAGAAAGTGCTATTTAAGATGCTAAAGGGCGGCGGGGGGGGGGGGGGGACTCTTAAATAAATAATTCACCAATGTTGCAGTGTTTCTGAAACATGATACTTTACCAGCATGGCAAAATATGCATAAACGGAGCTCACATGTTGGAAGCAACCAGCAGCTTACACGGGCTAGTGAGGTCACTAGAGAAGATTTCATTGTTGCCACTTTGCAGCATCATTTGTAATAGCTTAACACAATTATAATTAATTTCAACAAACATCAGATAATTAAAATGTATTACTCTATAGAATTCTGCATATAGGTGAAAACTGCACATAGCCATGTGGGTAAATCTCAGTGTTAAAAATAGCAGCTCTTAAAAAGTACATGAAAAAATAGAGGTGCAATTTTTAAAAATTGTAAAAACTTTACCTGGATGTGTCCCTAAACAATAGAATTATTAGTAAATGTGATAAGTGCACATGGAGATACATGCGGTTCTTCATGTGTATTTCATGTGTCTGTCTGAACTGTGCTTATTGCTTTGTGATTTATAACTTTTTGTAGTTTGTAATAGTTTAGTACTTCAGGTGTCTACTATGTCTGGTAGCGATGTGTGTGATGAGTTAATCCTGCTGGCTTTTGTAAGCTTTCAGAAATATTTTGATAACCACTTACATATGTAATAAATTTTATGAAGGAATTCTTCCTTAAAGAGAACTCACTAGAGCAGATTTCTTTTCCTCTCATGGTGAAGGAGGTTGCAGTGGAGCTGCATGGCCTCAGAAGCCAGAGAACCACTGCCCTAGAAAGCCCAGTGCTATACAGCCTTGTAATCTAGCAGGATTTCAAACTAATCTAGTGTTCGTCGTCCAACTAACATGCTTTCCATGGATCAGGAGGGTTTCCTCTGTGGGAGGAAGACAGAATAAGCACAGCCTATTCTGTGTGTGTGTCTACAGCTGTAGCACTGCACCTCTGGAAGGGGCGGAGCTAGCTGACAGTTATTCTCGCTTATTTGCAGCCTACTTCTGCCGAGTTAGTAATTCAGTGTAAATGCCACTGGAAGATCTTGTTTCCCTTTTTCCTTGTGGAAACCTGTCACACAAGTACTAGATTATCTTGTTTTTTTAAATCATTGTCAGAAAGTGTTCCGTTCATATTTTTCTTCACTGCTGGTATTCTAGCAATATGGTTTTAAGTAGTTGATTCTTTCAGAAGAAATTATACTCTAAACTTCTGATTTCTCTTCTTCCTTTCTGTCTAGCTCATCTTGACTATCAGAATTTTTCATTAAACCAGCATTCAGATATCAGCCTTCATTACAGAATTTTAATCACTAGTTTGCTAATGAGAACTTTAACAGTGAGATGTTAGTATGGTTAATTTCTTGATTTATGTTTTGGATTTTTTTCTTTTTAAAAAGGCAGTAGACATCTGATTCTCCAACCATTTTTAAACCTTTATTTTATATAGCAAAATGATACTGTTCTTAATGAATATTCCAAAGAGATGACTCTTCAAAATCAGTTGCTTACTTATAATTTCAGCCTAGAATTATCTTGTCTAGCATCTTTTTAGACTTCATTGGTCACGTGTTAAAACAGTTGAGTGATGGCGGTTGTAGTAGGAGCTACAAGCTGTGTTCCGCCGCCCGGCTCCCGGCCACCGGCTAGCTTTATACCCGAAATAACAACACACAAATTGTATTCTTTTAAATACTGCTTGGCCCATTAGTTCTAGCCTCTTAATGGCTAATTCTCACATCTTGCCTAACCCATATTTAGTAATCTGTGTAGCACCAGTCTTACCGGGAAAGATTCAGCATGTCTGACCTGGCGGCTTGCTTCATCGCGTCTGCCCTGGAGAGTAGCGGCATGGCGTCTGCCTCACTTCCTCTCTTCCCAGCATTCTGTTCTGTTTACTCCACCCATCTATGTTCTAACCTATCAGGCCAAGCAGTTTCTTTATTAATTAACCAATGAAATCAACAGATTGATATATGACACTCCCTCATCAGGCAGAGGCTGTTTTTGAAAAAGGTTTTTGTGATCTCACTCTGGTTGTCCTGGACCTCATAGTGTTGACCCGCCTGGCCTTGAATCACAGTATATGATTGATCCTCTTGTGTCTGTTTCCTGTGCTGAGATTACAGTTTTAATCTGGCTAACAGTGTTTTTAAAACTTGTTTTGGTATGCCACACGGTGGTGGTGCATGCCTTTAACCCCAGCACTCAGGTGGCAGAGACAGGTGGAACTCTTAAGTTCAAGGCCAGTCTGGGCTACAAGAGCTAGTTCCAGGACAGTCAGGGCTGTTACTCAGAGAAACCCTGTCTTGAAAAACCAAAACCAACCAACCAAAAACCTTGTTTTTCTTCTAGCTTTCATAAATCCAAAGAATTTGGGAATTGCTAATAAAATTATTTATACTACATGTTTATATCCCAATACTATAACCAGGCTCTAGGAATAGAGTGTGCTGTGATGTACTAAGTGTTGATAAAGTGAGGTCATCATCATTTTGCTTAATAGTAGAAGACAAAAATGAAAAGCTATGTAGCCCGTTCTTCTGTTATGGTTGTGATGACAGAATGACAGAGTGAATGCGGTTATTGTCACTAAGTTCTGACACAAGGTGTATAGAGAACAGTGCTGAAAATCCAAAGCTGGCACTGCAGGAGGAGAGGCTTGAGGGAAGCATTGTGTTGTTCTTCTTTAAGTGATAGAATCTGAAAACTGATTACACTAATGAGGTATTTTCTGAAGAAGATACTTTTTTCAGTGGTAAAGTATTTTCTTAAATACATACTGCTTCATAGGAATGAGAAATAATATCTCTTTTGTAATAGCTACACTGAAATATTTAAAGGTGAAAGAGATACATGTGGAAGTGAAAAAAAAAAATTGAGTGATCCTAGAGAGAGTTAGTGCATTAATGCCACTGAAAGTATAAGTACACAGAGTGTCTTACAGGATGTTTATTCCTTACTTTATAAATTAAAACTTTGAGAAACTATTCAGTGGTAGTATGCATTCCTTGTTTGTGTGAGGCCCTGAGTTTAGTCCTTAGCACTCAAACAAACGTGCCATTTTTATTATTAATAGGATTATGACATAGGTTTTTACCCCAAGAACATGACCTTGATAGTATTTTGTGCCATCAACAAGTCACTGCTGTTTTGTAACTGACTCTGTTAAACAGCTGTTGTGCCTAAAGATACTGAAAACACTGTTTGGTTCTGTTCAATACCTTTGACTCTGCCTCCACCCGGCAAAACAAACAAACAAACAAATATGAGACTTCTATGGTTATACTACCCAGCAGATAGTTTTCATTTTAGAAGAAAGTTGGGATATTCTTTATTGTCCCTTACTTTCTGCACCTTAATTACTGAAATACTTAGGACATTGACTCATGGCCAGGCCTTTGATAAATATTTGAATTCATTTTATGTTTTGCGAAAAAAAAAAAAGATTTAAAGATGTTACTTAGAACCATTAGACAAAAACAAACTAGAATGTATCATCAACATAAATGAGAGCTAAAACCATAAAACTTAAAGAAAACAGAGCTAAATTTTCCATGGCCTTGGATCTGGCAGTAGACTCAGTTATGACACCAAAGGCATGAACCTTAAAACAGCAATAAATTGGACGTTTTCAGAATTCAGATGTTTTCCACAGAGGACTTTATGAAGAAAATGGAAACAACTTAGGGAATGGGAAAATGTTCCAGTCACTGTGATAAAGGGTTTGCCTTAGTTAGTAACTAAGTAACTTAGTAGCTGTTGTTGTAATGCAACACCATGACCAAGGTAACTTATAAAAGAAAGTTTATTGTGGGTTATAGTTTCAGAGGTGAGTCCATGGCCATTAGTGCCGTGAGCATGGGGGCAGGGAGACAGGCAGGCAAGCATGGAGATCTGGCAGTAGCTGGAGCTTATATCCTGACCTACAAATGCAAGGCAGAGAAAGCTAACTGGGCCTGGTGTGGGCTTTTGAAATGTTGAAGCCCATCCCCAGTGACACACCTCAACGAAGCCACCCTTCCCGATCCTTCCCAAACAGTTCACCAACTGGGGACAAGACATTCATATATATGAGCCTATGGGGGCCATTCTCATCCAAACCACCACAGGTTCTGATATCCATAATATGTATTCAAAAACTTCTAAAAATAATAATAAAACACAGAATTAGTAATTACAGTTGGGTAAAAAAAACTAAATAATCTCCAGTAAACATGAAAAATATTTTTGACATTAGTTATAAAGGAATTGTAAATCAGAACCACAGTGAGATACTGTTAGTGGGGTCGTAGAAATATGAGAACCTGTGCTTTGTTGACTGTCAGCATAAACTGATAGGCTGCATTCTTTGGCATTTATCCCTAAAAACTGAAGGAACAGTTAGAGTTTTCTAGTGCAGGTATTTGCCACTGCACCATTGTGCACAGCAGCCAGAAGGTACAAGCTATGCACAGCCAGTGTGTTCATCATCAGACGAATGGATAAGCACATGTGACACGTGGATATTTAAATACAAAGATACTGTTTATCTGTAGAAGAGACTACGGTACTCACTTCTGCATTAGCCTAGAAGACAGCCTGCTAAGTGAAGTAAGCTAACCCCAAAGTTGTGGGATTCTGCTCATGAAGTAACCAGGTAAAAGTGTATTAAATGTCACAAGGGCCACAAGGGAGAACATGACTAGCTATGAATAGCTGTTACACAGCCGTTGCAGAATTTCTGGTTGGGGTGATGAGAAGGTTCTAGAAATAGTGGTGTATTACTTGGCAGTATTGTAGACACAATAAATACTATTTAACATGGTAAACTTGTTAACTTTTTACCATGATTCATTTACGGTGTTTGTCTGTATGTGCAGGTTCGTGTGTGGACTTAATAAACAGTGTCTTTCACTCCTTACTGGAACAAGCCAGTCTGTCTAGTTTGATTGGCCAGTGAGCCCCAGAGATCTGCCTGTCTCTGTCTCTGTCACTGTTATTGCAAGTGTGTACCACAAGGCGTGGGTTTTGAACTCAGGTCTTCATGCAAACTATCTCCTCAGCCCTTACCACAATTTTTAAAAAGTCATACCCTCCCAGGATATAATTTCTCAGTATACTTGAGAAACAAAACAAAATCTTAGAAAAGAGATTCTATTGGACTTTGAGGGATAATTGTTAATCATGCTTAATTGCAGCTCTTTGTTTCTGTGTCCATGTATGTTTTAAGACTGGATCTTCCTATCTATCTCAGATACTATATAACCCATGACACTCACTATATCTGGACTAGGCTGGTTTCAAACTCATGGCAGTCTGGCTCTGCCTCTTGAATGCTGGGATTATGAGCATGCACCCACCATGCTTGGCTTGCATTGTAGCTCTTGGTGAGATTGCAAGATGAATACTTGAACTTTTGTGGGAAGGAACCAAACAGAAAGAACATGTGAATGATTGAAAGAATTCGGTTTCCTATTGGAAGAATTCAGAACTCTGGACGTTAGTGCACCTAGGCATTAATGACTGTTCTCAAAATATATCAAGGAGGCGGGGAATGCAATTGTTGTTTTTCTTTTTATGTTAAATACCTTATTTTGGTTAGTAAAAGTACAAAATTTTTCATGTCATCAAGATATAAAAGTGAGGGGCTGGAGAGATTGCTCAGTGGTTAAGAGCATTGCCTGCTCTTCCAAAGGTCCTGAGTTCAATTCCCAGCAACCACATGGTGGCTCACAACCATCTGTAATGAGATCTGATGCCCTCTTCTGGCCTGCAGGCAGACACACAACAGAACATCGTATAATAAATAAATAAATAAATAAATAAATAAATAAATAAATAAATGATATAAAAGTGAATTTAGTAGCTTTCAAGTGTTCCTTTGTAATATCTATTTTTATTTGTATTTAGTATATGTAATTTGGGGTCAATTTTATATGTATAATTTACAAAAGAAAATTCTGTCAATGTGGAAATACTTCACCTCTTAAAAATTGGTTTGTTAAATAGTGTGTATTTGAAATTGTGTTTTATATTTTAGGCTGCTGGTCTTGGTCGTATGAAACCAAACACGCTTGTCCTTGGATTTAAGAAAGACTGGTTACAAGCAGATATGAGGGATGTGGACATGTATATAAACTTATTTCAGTAAGTATGTTCTGAATTGTTATGTACTTGACAGAAAAATGCTAATTTTGAAGCATTCCCTCAATTTTTACCTTGTTTTTTCTATGTAGTCCTTTCTTAATAGGTGCATAAAAATGAGAAAGAACCTCATGTACTATTTGGGTTTTAAAATGTTGACCTACTAGGAAAATAATGATCTCTCTTTTTATATAAAACCTATGTACAAGTACTTATGTATAGGTACAGATGCAAATACATCTACAGAATAGCTCATGTATGTAAAATGGTTTGTTGACTTTTTTGTTTTTTTTTTAACTTCTTTAATAATTTCAATGTGTCTGAGACATACTAAATCCCCTTAAACTCTTTCATTTCTACCCGCCTTTCCACTCAACTTTGAGATTGCTTCTTTTTTTTCCTTTTCCAATTGAGTCCAATTTTTTTTTTTTTTTTTTTTTTTTGGACCAACTAGTGTGTGGTCAGTCTCCCAGAGGTCCCGTTTAAAATGCTGCCTTGCTATCCCCTCCTCAGCTAGTGGTAGGATCACAGGTCCACTGTCCTCCCTCTGTCTGGGAATTTTGTCTGGCTGGAGCTTGTTGTCACTTTACTGTGAGTTCATATGTGCAGCTTTCCTGTTTATCTAGAAAACTTTCCTTGAAGTTACCCTTTAGCTCTTATAGTCTTTCATGCTCTCTTCAGAGATGATGGCTGAGCCTTGGGGCAAAGGGTGTGATGTGAATGTCTGACTTAGGGCTAAGCATCCAGTGTTTGATCTCTGCACATTCACCAGATTGGAGTCTCTGCTAATTGCCATCTACTGCCAGGAGAGGCTTCTGAGGTGGCACCAATGGACATTATCTTGCCAGGTCAGTCATTGTTGTAGCTTGCAGATTTTCATGAACAATGAGGTTGAGGCACTGGTCATGGACTCTTCCAGCCCCATGAGCTCTCTGGTCAGTAAGGATGAATGCCCGCTCAATGTCCCCATGGTCTGTGATTCAAGTATGTAATGTCTTCAGCAATAGGTTTTTAGCATCAAGTTATGTTATACTTAGTGGTCTATGTGACACCATTGGCTAACAACTCAAAAAAAATGGTAACCTAATTCTTGATACTGGGGTAATTTGTTAGATTGGGGTATCTAGTTAGGATATGGCCTCCCCTCATTGTAGGGTAGCACCATTATACCTCTTTATATATGTCTATATCTTATGAAGCTTCTACAGTAATAGGTCTCCAAGTTTTTTACAAAAGATTTTAATATTAATTACCCCTCTTTCCCCATATTTCATCCTTTACTTTGCCTCCCATCGACCACCCCCGTTTAGCCCATTTTATTCTATTGCTCCCCCTTAATACTTTATACTACTGTGCTGTATCCCCACATTCTTGAAGGCCACTTCTCCCCTTAATAAATTCCCAACTTAATGGAACACATATATGTGAATATTCAAAGGTAACATCAAGAAAGGAGAGGAAATATACAATATTTATCTTTCTGGATTTAGGTTATCTTATTCAATGTGCATGTTTCCAACTCCCATCAATTTACCTGTGAATTTCATTTTCAATTTTCTTAACAGCTGAATAATTTTTTGTAGAAGTGTTACATGTGAACAAGAGTGGGTGTGTATAGGTACTTGCTTCCTGTGTAAGCTGGTAGGCTTCTTCCTGTGCTTTTGCGGTAGCTGAACAGAGTCAGCTTTGTGAGGTCTTCGTTATGTCCTACCTGAGCAGCTGAAGAGATTTGCTTTTGTTCCCACGCTGGTCTCCACTTCATCCTTTGAGTTGCTCTTGTTTGCAGCTACAAGTGCTTGTTTGCCTTTTCCACCTGAAGTCTTGTTCTGAGCTCATGGTTCTTGTTTCCTCTGGGTTGCTTGTTTACCATGCAGCTTAGCTTTGTTTCACATCACTGTAACTTCCTTCTCACAGCTTGTCTAGTGGGTTCTTTTTATTCCTTTGCTACTTTGCCTTTCTGGTTCATAGATTTTTGTGTATATATTTAATCCTACCAGTGTTTTGTAGAATTGAATTATTCAATGAGAGAACTTTTGTTTTTACCAGATTTACTTGTTAAAACTTGAAAAGTACTTCCTTTTCCTAGTATGGAATTTGCTCAACCAATGTAATTTACACTAACAGTTCTCACAGTGCCATTATTATTGTACAGTATTACCTTGCATATAAATAATTGTCTTTAAAAACAAACATCAGTGAGAAACTCTTACCTTTAGCAAAGAGGTTCTAAGATGGAATTCACACGCCAGTTTTCCTGTGAATTTTGGTGGGATTACTTGGAACTTACTGCAGTGGCCCCCTTTCCTGATGTTCCTGGTTTGTTTATAGATTTTTTTTCATAGTTTATTTCAAAAGTCTTTCCGGAAATGGTCAGAGGTCATAGTTGCTCTTTGAGGAGGTCTTCTTTGATTAGTAATGCGTGCAGGTGACAAATGAACCCTTACATTGTTAGGTGATTTTAGTAAGGCTAAAGTCTGGAACTAGGGCATCCTGACCATCTGGTGACCAGTCACTGCAGCTGTCTAGTTCTGTGCTTTGTATGTGTTATGCCTCAGAAAAGACAGATAGTAGAAATAAAGATTAAACGATGAGCTCTCAAAGCTGTGAGCTATGCCAGGCTACGCTGTTTTCTTCACAGGCTCAAGAGCAGTACGATGGAATAATTAGCCTAGGAGATAGAGAAGCAGCATTTGGGAAATGGATTGATACTCCAACATTAGCAGTAGTTGTCGATCATAATGGCCCTGAAAGGGTCCGAATGCTTTGGGAGTTAGCATTGCTCTGTATGTTGTGCATCATTCAGCTACTTACAGACAGATAGGTAAGAATGTTCTCTAGTTCTCAACGCCATTAGAAATCAATGGTCTTGTTAATGTTATTACATTTACTTACATATGTATGTACATGCATGGTCATGCCTTGGTACAAGTGACAGGAATAAATTCTCTTCTTCCTATGGGGTTGGTGGGTTTGGCAGCAAGTGCCCATACCTACTGAGCAAGACGCCTACAGGCTCTCACTATTTCATGTTTTATTGTGTAGTACTGGAAATTGAACTAGGGTTTTGCACATGCTAGGTATGTGTGATTTACCACTGAGCTGATGCGACTTGTCTCCTCGGTCCTAGAAAGCCATCTAGGCTGCTCATTAGTTCTGTGATCTTTCTGCCCTCACCCAAATGCTAGAATTACAAATGGTGTTTACTACCACATTCAGCCCTGTCTGTCTGTCTGTCTATCTATTTTTGAGAAAGGGCCACTTGCTAAGTTGCCCAGGCCACTTTTAAACTCATCCAGTAGCCCAGTCTCCTCTCGAATTTGTGGTCTTCCTGACTCAGTTTCTCCGGTAGCGAGGATTGCAGGCCTGTATTATCATGTGTATCTAATAGCAGCTTTAAAGCAATGTTACTGCTCAGTATTTGTCATAAATAATTAACCCCTAATGATTTCATTGAAGTTTTAAATATTTGTATAATTGAAGTATGTTTTATATATTAGCAATATGTAAGACCTGAGACAACAAATAATTTTCTATAGTTTATAGCAAAACCATGCTGGTGTTTTAGCTATGGTTAAGTTCATAGTTTATTTCCTGACATTCTTTAAAGAAAATTGGCATTTGATTCTGTTGATTTACTATCTCTTTAAAAAAAAATGGTTACATTAGAATTAGGTCCTTCAAGATATAATTGAGAAAGTAATCTCTATTAAATTTCTTTTTAAAATGACTCTTTGACCTTAGGTAACTAATTACAGGAACAAAGCCAGATAATCTCTAGATAGATAGATAGATAGATAGATAGATAGATAGATAGATAGACAGACAGACAGACAGACAGACAGACTGACTGACTTTGTTATACGTTAAACATTCTTCATTTTGTTTGCAAGAGCTGCAGGTGCTCTTAACAGCTGAGCCATCTCTTCAAACCCAGCTTTCAGTTTTCAAAATCTAAGTATGGGCTTAGAGACCTTCAAGGTTTTGGTGGATATAAATAAATTTTTGCAATGCTTTTTTTATTTTTGATTAAAAATTTTTTCTTAAAATATATTTTGATCATATTCGTTCATTCCCCCAACTCCTCCCAGATACTCTTGTCTCCCTTTCCACCCAGCCTCATGTTGGTTCTTCCTGTGCTGAGAGTTTTATGCCAATGACACAAGTTACAGTCATCTGAGAAGAAGGAAACTCCACTAAGAAAATGCCTCCATAAGACCCAACTCTGCACAAGACTATAGGGCAGTGTCTTAATTAGTGTGTGTTGGAAAGCCCAGCCTACTGCGGATGGTGCCATTCCTGGGCTGATGTTCCTGAGTTCTATAAGAAAGCAGGCTGGGCAAGGCGAGGTGGCACATACCTTTAATCCTAGCATTGGCAGGCAGAAGCAGGCAGATCTCTGAGTTTGAGGACAGTCAAGTCTATGACATAGAGAAACCCTCAAAAGAAAAAAAAAATTAAAAATCTCACAAAGGCATGTGGAGCAATCCAGTGAGCAGCACTCCTCCGTGGCCTCTGTATCCGCTCCTGTCTCCAGGTTCCTGTCCTGTTTGAGTTCCTGCCCTGACTTCTTCAGTGATGTACTGTTGCCTAGAAGTGGCAAAGTGTAAGCAAAATAAACCCTTCTTGGTCATGCTGTTTTCATCACAGCAATAGTAACTAAGAGAAAAAGGAAAGGGAGTGGGGGACCAGAACATCCAACAAGACACGAAGTGCACAAAAAAAAAAATAGTACATAACCATAGAATCCCTTTTTGTGTTGGTCATCCAATTCTGGGCATAGTTGAAAGCCATAGACCAGATAGGTCATGGGCCCGAAGGGAAAACCCACTACTATTGTTCTAATAAAGAAATATAACAATAAAATGACTGCTAACGACATTGCTATTCCAGAAATCAGTGCTTTGCTCAACCCTCAGTAGGAAGGTTCTTCTTGCAGTAGATGGTAGTTAACAGACTCACAATTGTACAGCATGATGACAGTGAGACTTTGGAGCATGTAGCCCTAAAGGGGAAGTCTTTATCAAACCCCCTCAAGGCTCAGGGATCTGTGTGGAAGAGGTAGAAAGAGTGTAAGAGCCATGGGGATGAATGGGTCCAAGAAAATAGCATCTGCAGGCAGGACAGGACTGAGACTCACAGAGACTGACAGCACACTCAAAACATGCAGTTTCCAACCAGACAATTGCTTTTCTATACTAACTTCTAAACAGTAAAAAATACTATAAAATGCTAACCTTTAGGGTTTGAAGATGGCTCAGTTGGTGGAGTGCTTGCTAGGAAAGCACAAGAACCTGAGTTTGGTCGCTAACATCCGTGTGAAAGCCTGGGCACAGCGGCGTGTCTGTGACCTCAGATAGGAGAATGCCTGGGTGTGTACACCAGCACTATAGCTGAACTAACAAGCTGCAGGCTCAAGCTCCTGACTCAAAACAACTAATAGTGACTGAGGAAGACACTGATGTGGACTTCTGGATTCTGCCAGTATGCTCAAGTACCTGTACACACATACATTAATACACTCGGATACTGTTCTTTTAGAAATGTCTTCATAAAATGAAGGCTGTTCTCGTTCTCCATAAAAATCCATCTCTTCATCTTCAGATGTTTCTCTTAACTTCAAAGGAATATACCTAAGTTTAGTGTAGTAGAATTGCTCTAATAGTTGTTTTCTGTCATATTGCCTTGCAAATGGAGGGGGCTAGATGGTGCAGTGTTTAAGACCGCTCAGCTCTAGAAGACCCAAGTTCTATTCCCAGAACCCTCTTCAGGTGGCTGTAGCTCCAGCTGTCCTTCTGGCCTCTGTTCTCACAGACACTTAGGTATACATTTCTACACACAGACACATAATGAAAAAATAAAATTTAAATAAATGAACAACTAAACAATTACCAACCAAACAAATCTGTTTCTGCTCTAAAAAGCTGCTGCATGAGTCAGTTGTGGTGCTTGGTGATGGTCTGAATTCCAGGAAGTGTGTTGTCTTGTGAGGTGGCTTTGAGAGAGAGTAGGTGTAGAGAGCTAGGCTGCACTTAGGCTATGGTGTGGGAAGTTGTGTATACAGTGTGCTTCCGACCAGAGCATCAGGTCGCACATTACTGTAATAGAAGCTTGCGTAGTATCGAGGGTATTATAGAAGAAAGGTGTGGGATTCGGAGCTAACGTGATTCGTCTCCCACTGACTGATTTCCAAAGCGTATTAAAGAAAACAGACGTTTGGAGCTGACAGTAGTCTTCGAGGTGTAGAGGTCCTTTCACTTCCCACAGAACATAACGGTTCTGTGACGCTTCCTTTCTCCATCGCAGTGATGCTTTCGACATACAGTATGGAGTTGTGGTTATCCGCCTGAAGGAGGGCCTGGACATATCCCACCTCCAGGGACAAGGTGAGTGCTCCGCAGTAGAGGTTGCCTTCAAAAGTGTGCATCACTTTGTTAGAAAATCGTGCCTAGTTGTTGCACGTCCTTCACTGACTTTCATAATTGCCATCATCTTTATTACTGTCTTAGAATCAGACTTGCTTAGAAGCCAACAATGTCTGCATCATAAAGGATGGCTAATTATTATTGATGGAGAGGATAGAATTTATGATTTATAAATCATACACTTAAAAGGCAGATATTAGTTATTATTGTAAATTGACCAACCAAATTTGTTGTAAAAATCGGATTATAAAAATATTTAAACCTCTACTAAAATACTTAAATCACTACTTTGGCTGTAAGTTAAATAATACAATGCATACATTTAAAGTATTTTTAAAGTGACAATTTTAAGACCCAATTTAAGGTATAACTTTCTTGCAGATTTTATGAAAATGGAAATTTTCATATCCTTCTAATTTTTTGCTAATTCAAAAATACTGAATAGTATTTCTTTTCCCCTTATACAGTTAATTAATGAAATCATTAGATTAGTTGAAAAAGAAGCAGATATTCGAGACCAGCCTGGTCTACAAGAGCTAGTTCCAGGACAGGCTCCAAAACCACAGAGAAACCCTGTCTCGAAAAAAAACCAAAAAAAAAAAAAAAAAAAAAAAAAAGAAAAAGAAGCAGATAAAAACTTGTAGTCAGCTCATCGATTTAAACTCTTTGACTTTACACTGCTCACCTTTAAGAGTAACTTTGCAACTCTGCAACTTTGAAGAAACACTTTGAGTTCTCTATGAACTAAACACGCTTTGCTGGCTGAAAATGTATTTTTCTTTCTCTGGAATGAATCTAGCAGAACCTCATTTGAAGCCTTGTACCAGTGACTATGTTTAGAGAATCTGACTCATACCCATGAACACTGCATAATTAGAAGCTGTGCCCCTGTCACTCACAGGAATAATGTATTATTCAGTTCTGTTATTTAGTGGGGTTTGAATGTGACTGAAACATTTTTAAAAGTTTTGTGTATCTATGATCATTATGAAGTGCTTCTTTGAAGTCCTTGTCCTTTGCTAATATCTGGTCTTGAGCCCAGGTGGATGTCTTCTAAAACTTACCGCCTTTTCCCATAATTTTGTAGCCTGGGCAGGTTTGGTAGCTTCTGGGCCTGTTTGCTTGTCTGTTAATGCCTAGCGATGTACCTCATAGGGCTGTCCTGAACAGTAAAGAGGTGAATCCTTTTAACCCCTTAGCATAGTGCTAGTGCTCCCGTATCTCCTATTGCTTCTGTCCCTCCATACAAATTAGTGATGAGCATTATGGACAGATTATCAATTTTGTATTGTATTGTCTTTACATGTGTTTTCCAGTTGACGTTTATTACTTACTCACTCCCCAGGACCCTACTTAGCCACTAGTACTGAAATATTTACATGGACAATCATTTTAAACGCTTCGGTTGTTTCTTAAGAAACCACTTATCACACCTTACTATTTCACAAGGGATACTGGTTTACCTTTTTACTATGAAGCCATGTCACTTTGAATAGTTAAAATACAATCTTTGATACTGTTTTAAATACTTTCATATCTACAGAAGAATTACTATCTTCACAAGAAAAATCCCCAGGTACAAAGGATGTGGTGGTGAATGTGGACTGCAGTAAAAAGTCAGATCAAGATACTTGCAAGTCATCTGGTGAAAAATCCATTACACATAAAGGTAATTTCCACTCAGAGATTTTTATCAAGAGTTGGTTTTAAAGTGGAGGGGACTGACTTTTGAGAATAACATACATTACAAAGTTCCTTTTCTTAAGCTAGACATTGTTTGCTTTCCTTAAAACAAAAACCATGCCAATTAATTATTACTAATATAGTTTGAACTTGGGAAGAGCACGTCCTTTTTCATGAGGCTTACAGATAGTTCCATCCACAAGCTTATGTGTTCTGCCGTAAGAAGAGGGATGACTTCCAAATCTTACTCTCCCACCCTCACGCTCCGACCTCTGTTGAGACTCGTATCTCCTCTGTCCTATTCCAGCTGATAACGCACTAAGAAAGAAATCTGCACTGTAAATCATCAAGCCATAGTGTACTTTTTATTTCTCTAAGATGACTATCATCTTTTTATGAAATTGATGGCCTTGGACAAACCATGTCTCTGCACAGTTTATCTTTTAGATTATTTGAAAGCATTAATGTTGCTTTTTATTCTTTTCTTTCCTGTGTAATTGCCTAGTGCAGAAGTAGAAAGTGTGACCTGCACACATTTCTCCTCTCGGTCCTTGGTGGCTTTATTATTCTTTTTTTGTGTTCTCTATGCATTCCATAAACTGATTCTGTTCATTTGTTATGCATTTATTTTAATTTATGTGTACATTCTTTTGCCCTTCCCCCATTTTCTTGTCTGAAACAGACCCTTTCTGTGTAGTCTATTAGGAATCAATGCATGCAGTTGTATTGATCATTTCCTAGAAGCTACTCTGCACTCACATCTAAGAAGATAGTAATAAAACATTAACTTATCAATGTGTGCTACAGCTTCATAGTTTTAAGAAGCAGGAAACTAGGTTAGTACATTTCTACTCTGTTGTAAAATTTTAGATGCATTTAGCCTGACTTAAAGAGTTACTTTGGTGGGTAGTAAGGCCCTGTTGGAAAAAGGCATTTGCGCTGTCTTATGACTTTAATTTGATCCTGGGACGTAAAGAGTGGAAGGAGAGAGCCGACTCCTGCAAGTTGTCCTCTGCTTTCAGTCACCTGCGAAGATAGGTGACGCTAGCAGTCATTTTAGATGCCGCTGTGACTTTGGCATATAAACTCCTTTAAATGAATATAAACCGTCCATTACTAAAATTTCAAAAGCAGATATTATTACGTTATAACAGTAATACTTAAAATTTAATTAGTTTTTTCCATAACATGCATAAAAAGTAACAGTTACATAGGTTGATTTTTCTGTTTTCTATTTGACGAATTCTCAAAATCAGCATAGCTATTATAAGAAAAATGGATACTTTGTAAAAAAAAAAAACTTCAGGATTAGGAACATTCCAATATATAGTCAAAGTATTGGTTTTATCTGTCTTGCTTACTGGGCCATATAGTGTACAAAGGGACAAGAAGAGAAGACCCTGTAAGTACTTGGTTTGTGCCAGCCTAAACTTGTTTGAGCAGGGCTTGCAGCTTCACAGCCTTCAGGGTAGGAACATTCCTACCAGTGAAAAAGCAAGGCATCAACAAACCAGGTCTGGTTCCCAGAGGATAGAGTGAGAGATACTGTTGAAAGCTGGGAATCTTCCTTTGGATCCCTTTGCAAAATGTTCTTAAAATTTCTAAGTCTTGAGTTTGCTTACTTTAAACAAGTAAATTTACATTTATGGGGAAAAAAGGAGTTAGAAAAACTACTTACCCCAGAAAGAATTGGTAAATATTTGAATATAAGCGGTGAATATATGCACACATATGTATGTGTACATAAACTTTATTTGAAGAAAATAATTTCTTTATAAACTGGCATTTTACTCTGATGAAATTCCTTAATATTCCAAGTTCTGATTGACGTGTACAACCCAGGTGCGTTGAGCCGTTTGTGTAGTGGTGCGGTGACCTGTTTGAAGCTTGTGTGTGATCTGCCAAGGTGGTCGCTCAGAGTCATGCATCCGCTGTACACGCGTTGACATTCTCAGCTAATTTCAAGTATAAAGTTTAATGTTTACAAAATCTGCTGGCTCTTCTGAATAATTTTACAGATATAAAATTTCAGTGTGGGTGTTCATCATTCACTCTGTATGGTCTTTATAAAAATATGTGTTTTAAAAAATATTTAACACTCAGTATAGAAAATATTAACTTTCAGTAGTAATCATTTCTCATGGGCTGTTTCTTCACACTGTCTTGTTTATAATGTGCTCTATTTACATTTCCATTACTCTATGATTATAAAGGCGATTAACTTCATATTTTGTGTTTTTTAAACATAATCTAGATGAGGAAGAGGATGGCAAGACTCCAACTCAGCCACTGTTGAAAAAAGGCAGGCATTGTTCATCATTTTATTTTAATCCCCTTCTCATACTGTTAACTCTCTAATTCCAGCTCTATTGTTTTCCTTTTATTTTAATTTAGTTTTTATTTCCATGGTGAGGTGATATTACAGTTATCTATTAAATGCAGATTAGTAAAATTAATTTTATTCCAATGAAAGCATTAAGTCTCACTGGGACAAACTGTTATTACAGTCTTTTGAATTGTCATGGTGTTTCTGAAATACACAAACCTGAAAAGTCAGGGTTTTTGTTTTTTGGGTTTTTTCTGATTTAAACTGCATGGTCCAATAAGCAGGGACACCGGAGTAGGCGTGTCCACAGTGTCGCTTACACTCCTTACCATCTGTACCCAGCCAAATTCTTGATTTTGATACTAATATATTTTTTGTTTCAAAAATTGCACTATTTCTCACAGTCGTGCTGCGTTTGGGAGATACAGTCATGTCAGCGTACATGAATGTTAAGAGAAGGAGATAGAGGTGAGAGTTACGGAGCAGTGCGGTTTGGTAGCCATATTACGTCATCATGCAAATCATTTGTCATGTTTGCTTACATCATGGCAGCATGAAAAGTGAATGATGGACCTTTTGGAAAAAGGACCAGAGTTCCTTCTGTAAATTTCTGTTTTTAAAATTGTGGTAGTGGAGTTTCATAATAGTCATCTGCTTGCTCACAGAGTCAATGCTGATTTTTTTTTTAATTCCTAGAAATGTAAATTGGAACTCTTTACAGACATGCAGCCTATCTGTACCATTTCCAGGAGTTCCTACCATCTGTCTGTGACTCAGAAAGATGTGGCTATATGTCTTTGACATTGTGTATCACATATTGAGGGGACAAATGATTAATAAGCACACTTCCCTGGTAATTGTAAGAGTATATATTAGTAGTTATCCAACCATCTTCCAAATACAGCTTTTTATTTAGTGCCTTTGAACTCTAAATCATTGAGATAGCAGCTAATAAAAGAAACCTCACAGGACAAGTATAGTATTAAGGCTTGATCTATTAACCTAAAGTAGCTCTCCAGGAAAACTGAACTCCATCGGTAAATGTATGGTATTTAGCATTCCTGCAGATTTCACCAGAATACTTCAGAATACTAGACACTTGGGTAGTTTGGGTGAGTTTACCTATTATAAGACAAAAAGTACTTTTTAAAATCTGTTATAAGCTACTACTGGCTTATAATGGAAGTCATATATAGCTATCTGCATATAAATATATCTGAATTTAGAAATGCTAGGAAATTCTAGGAATATAGTAAAAGGAGATTTGACATTTACTTCCTATATGTCGTAATTTTTTGCTTACTCCTTTAGAATCCAAAGACCCTGTTGCACCTTTAAATGTAGCTGACCAAAAGCTTCTTGAAGCCAGTACACAGTTCCAGAAAAAACAAGGAAAAAATACTATTGATGTCTGGTGGCTTTTTGATGATGGAGGTAAGGCCATTAATACATCTTTTAAATAATTAGAAATTTACTGAATATGTAAGAACAGTGCTAAGAAACGGCATACAATTTTCATGTGTTTACCACGTTCAGGATTGCAGCCTGCTCCAACAGCACAAGAATCAGTGTGAGAATCATGCATCGTCCCTTCGGGGTCCTTCAGGGTGCTTTAGTCCGTTCTTGAGCGTTGTGACAGTGCTATTTTATTAACTACTGCAGACCAGGTTGTGACTGTCACTTGATTTGGAGTGCAGTTAGATTGGTCAGAATTAGTTTCATATTATGAATCTTTGGCAGAAATAGCACAAAAGTGATACTGCTCTATTGTGTCTGTATCTCGCCAAGAGTGGCGTATTGGTGTAAAGTAAGCTGTTGAGGAAAGTGTGGTTTTTCAGACTTACCCTTGAAAAGTTTTTTCCCCTCTTAATGGTTCCTGGGAGGCTCTGCAAATAGACCGTTCTTCCTCAGCCGTTACACCCGGATTCACATTCAGTCGCTCAGGTTCTGAACGACTCTTGTGCTTCTGGGTGATGCATTTTCACCCCCACCGTTCTGTTCTCATCGATTGGTCGGCATTTCATTGTAAAGAAGAGCTCGTCTCTTCGAGTCATTGATTCTTAGTTTATCTAAAAGGATATAGTTTATTACTGTCATCATTTGTTTAGTTCTCTGAATGTCCACATCCAGCCAGCAGGATCATCTCTCACTTCCCTAAGGTGACTTAATATGTCCATGTGTCGTAGGGCACTCATTTTGGCAGTTGCTTCCTGAAATAAGATGG
This sequence comes from Chionomys nivalis, assembly GCF_950005125.1. Classification (NCBI taxonomy): domain Eukaryota; kingdom Metazoa; phylum Chordata; class Mammalia; order Rodentia; family Cricetidae; genus Chionomys; species Chionomys nivalis. Next base: position 26,822,542 of record NC_080099.1, on the reverse strand, counting down.
TATCCTAGACTTATCCCTTCCTCTATATGGAAAGGACCTTTTATCCAAAAACTCCTCATTCCTTTTAGTCAAGAGCAGTACTTAGAAGCAGTATGCCTGTGACTTCTAGGATAATTCTTCGTTACCAGGCTCCCTCAGGGGAGAAAGCTGGGGAATATATATTATATGTCTGTATGCATGTGTGCACTATCTAGAGCTTGAAAGAAGCCAATTCCATATAACTTTCCGTCTTTCTCATTTCAGTGTAAAACTTGCCCCCATTAGGCTATATTCATTTCCTTTCCCTTTCTGTCTGCCCTAGGCCACCATCCAGTTCTACTGCTTACATAAAGAACTGCAGTTCTTGGGCTGAACCTCTCCCTTGGACTCGCTCCTTGACAGAACTGTCAGGGGAGGGCAGATTTTACTTTACATTGAGTTATATAATAAATGTGGTTTTTCAGTCCAAGTTGAAAATAAATATTTTTGTTTGAGATAAAATCATTTTAAAAAGAGTTTATTATATTTTTGTAATTCAGGTTTGACCTTGTTGATACCCTATCTTCTGACTACCAAGAAAAAGTGGAAAGATTGTAAGATCCGAGTATTCATTGGTGGAAAAATAAACAGAATAGACCATGACCGGAGAGCGTAAGTTTAAGTTGGAGAGCATTGATCAAATAGCCTTGACATGATAGAGATTTGATAAAATAAAATCCATATATAGACCATGAAGTATTAACTGATACTGCAAAAGTTTCATTAAATAGAACCTCATCCTCTTTATTTTTTGACATTTATATTTAAATTATAAGTGCATAATTTTACTTAAATGTGATAGACTAACACATTGACATTTTAGAAAGTTTTTATTAATACCTGTATTGTCAGGTGTTAGAAGCATATCTCTAATCATTTGAGAGAAAGTGCATAGAAATTGCCTTTTCATATGTAGAGAAATTGTATGGTTTTGAAGACATTAGCATACTATTGCCATCTGTCCTGCCGTGAGTCTGGATTCTGGTGCTCCTTTCCTGGCCTTGTCCCTGCAGGGTACTTCACACATTGTTCCCACTTTCACGTAGAAAGTCTGCGAGTTATGACTGATCCTCCCACAGTCCTGTAGACTAGACATGTGAGTGCTGCGGTGTGGCATGAAGGTTTCTGAAAGTCTGTCTCTTCCCTTTCTGTCTTTTCCCCATCCCTGCATGCTGTCTACATTTGGGGGATTTCAGGCATTTTTGGTCTACCTGTTCTATCTCTTTCTTATACGCATAGCTCTTCCTTTGCCTCATTCATCTGTGTAAATGTGTAGTACTGCGAGACTTTTCCTGGGGAGACACAGCATACACATCTACCCACCCCAGCTAAGGAGCGCACGACAAGACCACACGGACACTCCCAAAGTCCCACCTGGTGAAACAATGAGTTTTATTGGGACTACTTACAGGAGTATGGTTGAGGGGTTCTTAGGAGCAGGGAAGACTCGAAGACAGTCACATTACCAAGGCCCACCCCAGCGTGGTGACAGCTCTTGAGAGCTGGAAACCTGCAGCCCACTGCACTGCTCGCAGGCAGCTCGACCACTGGGAGAGTGCCCTTGGGCCCTTTGCCGGTGACTCTGGTCTAACCCTCTTCCTGGCAGCTTGGCATCTCTGGGAGGGAGGAGCCCAATGAATGTGGTCAGTTTCCTGAACTTTGTGTGTGTGTGTTGTTTGCCTTCCTGCTTATGGAGCTTCTCTGCAGGATGGAGTGTATCAAACTTGGAGGAAACTTAGACAACAAAATGTTGCGTTCTCTTGAACCTGGTTTAGTTCTCCAGTGCTGGGCCTTACCATATTTCCCTTTCTCTCTCCTGCACATTTCCTTCCTCAGTCAGTTAGCATGTGAGGCCGCTCGCATCACTTTCTTAAATTTTAGTTCTGTGGCCTCTGTAATGCTTAGCAGATTGGGACTGAGAGATACTGAATTCAATTAGATATTCATTTTCAACAGGGAATTATGGAAGACATATTTCTCATATTTTTCTTTCTAAAGCTGTCATTTTATAAAACATAGGATCTTGTTTTATTGATTGCTTTTCTTGGGTGTTCAGCTTTTTGTTGACATGACCCCCCTCATACAAGATCTTGCACGAGGTGTTTATTTGCCAAAGGCCAGGCTTGTCGTACTCCTTTCCCTGACCACTTCAAAGACAAACACTATGAACTACTCTTTCATGAACTGGATCTTCAGTTTGGCCTTAAGTTCTTTTTGGGCCTTGGGATATTTTAACATAAAATCTAATTGGTAGTAACCCAAAAATAACTTAAAAGAGGCTTGTTATCAGATATATCCTTCCAATATGCTTTGATTAAAATTATTTTTTATCAAGCTGGGTGTCACATGGCATTATGGATAGCCCTGGCTCAGCCCGTTAGGCTGTAGTAGTTACTTTCTCGTTGCTGTAACTGAGTGCCTGAGGGACAGCATGGGAAAGGGGAGTGTTTGTGTGGGCTTAGGTTGCAGAGACAGTCAGCATAGAGGAAGGCATGCTGGCTGCAGCATGCAGCAGTCAAAGACTCTTTGTGTCTGCAGTCAGGAAACAGAAGACACTGCTCAGATTTTCTAGAAATTTCCTCAGTGACACACGCAGAAGTATGTCTCCTAAGTGATTTCAAATACAGTCCAGTTGAGAGTGAAGATTAACCACTGTAGATAGTAGGCAGGGATAGAGAGTTAGAGATAGTCATCTCTACTCAGGCAGTTTCAATGCTTTCTTTTAATGGAGAATATGAGTTAATTCAAGACATTTGTGTAGCAACTGATAGATTTTTCTCTTTAAGTCACCTTATCACATATGTAGAGAGTAAAAATACTTAACATCCTTTGCATGTCTGAATGCTGGTTTGTGTTTTTTTTTTTCCCATAGGATGGCTACTTTACTTAGTAAATTCCGAATAGATTTCTCTGATATCATGGTCCTAGGAGATATCAACACCAAACCAAATAAAGAAAAGTAAGTTGCTGGATAAATTATTCTGTATAAATTTCCAACTCTTTGGCATGTGCAGACACAGATAATTTAACTTGGAATGATTATCAGGGCCTTTTCTCTGCCCCGAGTTATGTGAAACCATGTGGTGAATGGTGGCCAGTGATACCGAAGTAAGCTGTAAAGAACTGAGTTTTCAGAGGGGCTCACTCTTTTCACATGCTTTTTGAAAACTGTTAGTGCCCCAGAAATTGCAGAGAGGTTTTACGTTCCAGGTGTTTCTTGCCCACAATGACTAAAAGCATTTGATTCTAACTTTACATATGTATTACTTCCATTGTTTACTTTTATAGTGAAAATCTGAGTTTCCCAGTAATAGTGGCTGTCAAGAGTCTCTTACTCAAACACTTTCTACTCTTGGAATAAATAGTCTTCCTGAAAATGGCACAGAGAGGCAGTTACAGTCTGTGTGCATTTTATTGGGAATAACTAATTTTTGGCATGTGTTAAATGAGTTACAGAGCTGGGCAAAGATGATCTTTTACATTGAGTTGGGAATGATTTGCTATTTGAGCAAAGCTCTGTTTTACGTATCACTCAGGAATCACCTTGGCTGGTGTGCTATTCTTTAGGTTGAGGGTTGATACAGGCGAGGGCAGGCAGCGTGATGAGCGAGCTTCAGCTCCAACCTTATTATCGCCTGTGCAGTTCTAGCCCTGCAGTCTGAGAGACTGGAAATTACTGTTTTCTAACCCAATGATACAAATGATTACAAGTTTGTAACAAGTTATAATTTCTACTGAAGTTATTTGTGATATATAATTCAAAATAAAATTGTTGGTATCCTGTCTGTTTTTTCAAGTATTGCTGCTTTTGATGACATGATTGAGCCATACAGACTTCATGAGGATGACAAAGAACAGGACATTGCAGATAAAATGAAGGAAGACGAGCCTTGGCGAATAACAGACAATGAGCTTGAGCTTTATAAGACCAAGGTAGTCTTCACTCTGTCTCCTTTTCACTAATCTTACATGTGATTTCATAGACTCGCTATACCAAGCACTGTGATTTGAAACAGAGGCAAATGCTTATGTAAGCTAAACCTCCATTAAGGGTGTTTTATATTTGAATGGTGGGAAGCTAGGAAGCAGCATCAAATATTTTTTTAAATAGTGTATTTTTTATACAAAATTTGTTTTTGCTACTCGTTTTACAAACCATAGTGGTTTCTTCTTTCTCCTCCTCCTTCCTGTGCCTCCTTTTTCTCTCGTAGTGCTGAAGATTCAGCACATAGCTACCTGGGCTTACACACTGGTTACTGAGCTAGTTTGCCTTTGTTCACAATTCTAATTGTCAGATGTTTAGGAATGATTCTGTCCTTTTCCATTTTAGACATACCGGCAGATCAGGTTAAATGAATTATTAAAGGAGCACTCAAATACAGCCAATATTATTGTCATGTAAGTATTGTTGGAATAAGGTTTGGACTATTTTTCATGAAGGTGTGTGCATGTGTCTGTGTCTCTGTTATAACAGTACTTAATGGTTTTTGAAAAGTTCATTTTAGAATTTCATGAGTAATGTATTTACATCATTATCAATTCCTCTGTTCATTTTTCTTCCTCTCATATTTGTGACTTTTCTTTAGTTATTATAATAAATTACTAAATTATTGTTATAATAAACTGATATGCACATACATAGTGTTGCACATATGTATGTTTTTAAGGCTGACCACTTATAATTGGGTCAGCTTTTATAACTGGGGACTCATCCCTGGATCTTTTAATTAATCTACTTAATTATTATCTTTAAATTAATTTTCTTAATTGCCTTTAGTTTTTCATCTCGTGTGATGCCTCATGGCATTTCTCCTATGCACGTTGGCATGTCAGCTTGTGTTGTCGCTGTTTAGGTCTTATCTCATGGTCACAACTTCCCTTTGATATAGAATGTAGACATCCAGGTCCCCTGGCTTTTACAGTCTTGCCGCCCCCTCTTTAGTCATGTTCCCCAAGCCTTAGGTATAGGGGTTGTGGTTGCGGATGTATCCAGTGGGGTTGAGTGCTCCAAAGTCAGTTGTTCTATGCATTGTGACCAGTTGTAGTCTGTAATGGTTTCTGTGTGCTACAAAAAAGCTTTCTTCATGAGTGAGCTGCATAAGGATAAGGACTTAGAATGTAATTAGAAGTTGACTAGTTTAGAAAAATCATGGTAGTAGGTTCTGCTCCAGGTTCTATGGGATATGAATGTGACATACATATACCTGGAAAGGCCAGAGTCTCCAGAGTCCCTGGAGCTGGTTTACAGTTGTGAACTGCCTTGTGTAGGCACTGAGTTGAACCTGAGCCCTCCAAAGAGCAGTATGTGCTCTTAATTGCCATGGCATCCCTTCAGTCCCTTGTTTTGTGTTTTTTAAATAAGAAACTGAGTCCAGTTGGTGCTGCCTGTATGTGTGTGAATGTGGGACAACCTCTCAGTGAGCAAACCCCCAAAGACTGTCCCTTCTAAAGCAGCCTTTAACTTCCAGTAGCTTCTCAGATAGGACTGGGGTCTTGTGAGCCCCTCCCCAGTTTATGATGGAATTTTGACCTGTGCAGATAGTCACACCAGTGTGCGTTCATGTGCAGTGGCCTTGTCATTTCCAGAAAGTGACATCTCACAGACTTCCTCCCTGTCATCTGGCTCCTACTGTCTTCTTCCTCCTCTTCCTCAGCACTCTCTGAGTCTTGGCTGGAAGTGGGGAGCACTTGTGTGATAAGAGATGCCCATTCATGACCAAGAACTCAGTCGCTTACTCTGTGTTTTGACAAGTTATGAGTCTCTGCATTAACTACTGCCCTCTATGAGAAGCTTTTTTTTAAACAGAGATGAGGGCAGCACTTCTAAATATGGGTATTTAGAAGGTAGTCTACCTAACTGTTTACTAAAACAATAGAAGTAGGTTACCCTCGGGGCCAATGACAACCTGGGCAGGAGCTTTTGACACTGATCACAAGACCAGCCATGATTTCCGTCCCCTGGAGCAGGCCTCAGATCCAGTCAGAATGCAGTTGGTTCCACAGTAACAGTCACAGCTCGGGTGGTTTGCTTTTTTTGTTTTGTTTTTAATTTATAGCCTAGACTGTTCTTAAACTTGACTCTGCCTCTACCTACCAAGTGCTAGAATTTCAGTCCTGTACTACAAGGCCCAGTAAATAAGTACTCAGAATTTATTGAAAAGATATTATCTATAAAAAGGAAAACTCAAACTTTAAAATGTGGTTGCCTTCAGTATGTGGAGCTAGCATTTATACATGAACAAGAGACACTGTGACCTTGTGCCAGTCTGAGTAGTTTGTCTGGGTTGGTCATTCTGAACGTTGACATTCGTACTCTTTGATTTCTTTTTCACCTTTTCAAAATTCCCTAGCACAGCCACAGGTGTGGGTGACACAGGAGGGGCTCACAGTAGAATTTGGACCCCAGGCAACTTTCTCATATAAAGATAAGTGTGAAAGGTTATTTAGAATATTAACCCGGTACAGCAGTTCATGCCTGAATCCACCCCCATGTTTTCCTTGCAAGTGTTTTCCATGCAGACATGCTGTCTCTGAACTAGATAGAAGTGTTGGAGCCTACCCGAGCCTTTCCTCTGCGGAGCTATGTTAATTAGAGATGATATGATCCTGGATTTTTTTCAGTTCTGAGTCCTTAAACAGATAAGAAAAGCTCAGGCACCCAAAAACCAAGATGAAATAAATGCCTTGGTGCTAAGGAACTGTTAGGGTAACTCCAAACACAATGTTTTCAATTTGTGCTGATGGTTTGTAGAGTTCTATAGTGAAAGACACTAAACCATAGAAGTTTAGAATGAATCCTTGTAGGTCTATGAATATCTCTATAAACCCTTATAGGTCTATAAATAGCTTGATAAATAGAAATTAAAATTCACAAGAGAAGTTAAATTTAACACATATTTAATTATGTTTCATTTTTCATCTATAACTTCCACTGATTTCTAATACAAATGTTTTTCTTCTAAAGAAACCTGTCCTTAGTGAAGAGTAAATTTGATTGAATAGTAATATGTTATTATTCTTAATAATAAATATGAATTACATATGTTGAAGTTCACAGAAATACGAATAAGGACAAATGTTTGAAAATCCATTGAATCTGAGGATAGTGAAATGAGAGTATGTATACTAATTATTGTTGTGTATATGCAGTTTACCTCCACTCAGATTTTATCATGGGAATTGGGATCTAATTGATAATTGTTTCATTTTCTTCTTCAAAGCATTGCTCAATGTCTTCTCATTCTGATCCTAGGAGTCTCCCAGTTGCACGGAAAGGTGCTGTGTCCAGTGCTTTGTATATGGCTTGGTTAGAAGCTCTATCTAAAGACCTGCCGCCAATCCTCCTAGTTCGTGGGAATCATCAGAGCGTCCTTACCTTCTATTCTTAATTATTCTGCACCTTGGACTGCCCTCCAGGAATGGTACTTCAGTGCCTAGCGAAAGCGCTGAAATCGTCAGTAACACCTTACTATCACACTGGTGAACTGGGACTTTGTTTCAGTCTTCTTTATTTGAAAGCACAGGGAAAAGCTGCCCCAATGGTAGATATGCGTAGACTTGAGTTCTACTCTACTCCACATCTCAGTCTCAGCGACTGCTTAGTCTTTCCCGTCGGACTGAAGCTCGTGAGAGTAAAGTTGTCCTTTGCTACTTGAAAGCAATAAGAGTGTGTTATTGTTTGAGTGAGGAAAGGAGTACAAAAGCCTTTAGCCTTGAGGTGCCTTCTGAAACTAACCAAATTTCATCCATATATCTATTGTCTTTTGTAAATTTATAGAATGTTAAACTTTGCCTTCAGATATTTTTATTTCTAATGTCACCTTAAGCAGACACTCCTTTTCATCTTCCATTGACCAGTTAGTTCTGAGTACTGTGTGTTTTGTATTCCTTTTGTAAAAGTATCTGTTAGATACTAAGGACAAACTAAAAAATATATGGGGGAAAGTATCCAAAAAATGAAGCCCAAGTTTAGGTTTCTATGAGTATGTGTACATGTAGAGCTAGGAAATAGAGGCCCAAAACACCATTTTTAACTCCATTGAAATTACGTATTATTTCTTGTAAATCTTAGAGAAGGGTGAGGATCTACCCAGTATTTCCTATATGATGCTGAAAAGTCACATGTCCTTTTTCAAGCAAAATCTGAGATCATTTGTATTATTTTTTAAATGATGTGTTCTAATTGAGAAGAATTCCTCTCAAATGTGAGGGACTCTTAAGACATGCTGACGGGTGTTTTTGGAGGAAATTTAGATAAAGAAATGCCGTTTAGTAGAACATTTTCAATAAACACTACAGGAGCTTCACTATCCTATGCCATCCTTTATTTTTAAAAAAATCATTTAAAATTTTATCAATGGTTAAATGGACCACTGTTTTCTTAGTGGAAATGGTTTTAGGCTTAATTTATTCAAGTGTCAAGTACATTTAGTCTTAATACACTCAGGTTTGAACAGATTATTCTGAGCATTGAATTTTAATCCATTCTTAATACTTTAAACCTTCTGTGTTAAAGAAAACTGCCAGTTTGTGCGTTTGACCTTGTCGCCTACTCGAGCACTTGACAGTGTGGGGTGCTGTCCTGAAGCTTTATCTGCAGTTCTTAATGTGAAGTTTCTCATTTTCCAGGGAAGGATTTCCTGAACACATTTCAAGGGATTCGTGTCTTCATGTCTGTGTGTGTGTGTGCAATGCGTGCACAAGTGCACATGCATGTCTGTATGTGTGTGCAATGCGTGCACAGGTGCACATGTATGTGTGTGTGCAATGCGTGCACAGGTGCACATGCATGTCTGTATGTGTGTGCAATGCGTGCACAGGTGCACATGCATGTCTGTGTGCAATGCGCGCACAGGTGCACATGCATGTCTGTAATGAGATGTCTGTCACTGGGGTCTCCAACTTGAAAGTGACCACAGCTCAGTAGATTACAGGTTTTTGTTTTAATAAACATTGAAGTCAGATCAAGGGGTTACAGGTCTCATGAGGACCAAGACAGTTTGAAGCTCATAGGGTAGCTTCATGTGGTTGTCCAGTTAGATCCAGTGCTGCTGAGTAGGTGGTCAGCTTCAGGGGTGGAGAACATGCAGGTTTCCGTCATCTTGAGCAAAGTGTTAGGAAAGCATTTTCAGTGGTGCAGTACTTCTGCTGCATGAATATGACCTACGTTTATACCAGCTGGATGTCTGGTCATTTCCATTCAGAAAATTAAAAAAAAAAATGAAGTTAGGTGATTTTTTTCCAAGGTTTTTTCCCTACATTATAATACAACATTGTTCCATTTATTTTAAGTTCTGCAGAGTTTGGAGGCAATATTAGAAGTGTCATATTCAATAAACCATATCATGCATGATTTTTCTGAATGGATAATAAGGCCCAGGCTGACTGCTGCTGTCTTGAAATGTACACAGGTACACTTGCCTTTTATTTTTAAAGGTTTTTCCCCATTCAGGAAAACTTGATTGCGATCTGTACTACAGAAACTAAATGTCATACATCATACATTTGTGTCTAAAGTACATAAAATGGATCTCAGTACACGTAATAGGGAGGGTAATATTGTTTGTGAAACAATGTAAGAAGCTTTCCTCTTTTAAAAACGTTACATTCATTTAACACTAGATACCAGGTCAGACATTTTCAAGGTTGCGGTAGTACTCTAAAACGAAAAGTTTCAACAATTCTTGGAGATGCTAGCTAGTATTAAAGCTATTTTTATTTTATGCTGAATTTTGATTATTTTGATGCCAAATTATTTTTTAGTCCTAATCATTGATAATAACTTGAAGATAATTATGCAGTGGCATTTGAACTCATTGTTATGATGGGTAAAGAATTTGTGGGTTCACAGAGAATGTTGGTGTTGATTATTAACAGTTACTGAATCAAATATTTATTTGTTGCAATGTTTCCTTTGTGCTTTAAGTCTTCCTTTATGCTCTTTTCATATTGCTTTCTGACATTTGTGTTTTTTTTTAAGACTATGGAAATAATTTAAAGAGTTGAGCTCTGGTGGATGATTATCTGCTAAGTTTGAAAATATAATATTTTGATAATACTGTACTGTTCCTGTCACAAATGCTTTTGTAATGTTTTAACCCTGAGTATTGCAGTTGCTGCTTTGTACAGAAGTTACTGCAATAAAGGAAGTGGAGTCATTAAAACTTCAATATCTACTCTTAATTTTACCTATTCATAATATTATGTCAGCTTTGTGATCTCATCTCGCTTAAGTGACCTTGGGGAAGCTGAATGAATTGTGCACCACCTCTCCTAAGAATGACTATTGGAATTGATTTTAGTGGAACAGTACGAAGTACAGCACCGTATGATTGTTTTTGAACTGATTTAGATTTTCTAATTTTTAATTTAGGGCCAGACTTCTCAGGGGAAACTACAAGATTAAATAGGATTCATATTCCCTAAACTTGTTAATTCTTTGCTCCTGGGATTTGTTTTGGTTTTGGGAGCTGACTGAAATGTTAGAAAGAAAGCACTGTACCTTTCTCATTCGGGCCTTTGCTGGTGTGCCACCTGTGCTGGCCTGTTACTCTTGAGAAAGCAGCCTAGAGAGTTAGGAAGTTTGCTAAAGGTCGTGGGGATTGCTGAGAACATTGGCCAGAGCTGGCGATTTGTCCTGTGTGCCCTCAGTGCTGCTCTGCAAGAGCTGAGACAGAGCGGGCATCTGCACACTCCCCTCCCACTCTGCCCTGCGAGTCTGCCCAATATTCCTATCACAGCTGCAAATAAATGCCCATTCCAGATTGCCGTCAGAGATCTGAAATAAATCCACTTGTGATTTTTGTTTTTGTTCTCAAATAAGCTGCTGTTCCTGCCACTTTACTCTTTGAAAGCTTATTAAGGAATTCAAAAGTGACTATGACATTTTAATTTTAAACAGAAACCAATAGGGTTTTGTTACTCATTTCAGCTGAGGGGTAGGTTACAGTTGACATGCACTTGTCAATACGAACAACAAGGTAACTAGAGAGCCTGAAGAAACCCATGGTGAAGATAGTGCAGTCCTTGCATGCACTCAGTTGAAAGGTCTGTCTTGTTCAGGTAGTTCAGATAGTAAATACACAAGTTAATAAGCAGTGTGACTTTGGGGTGGTATATACATCACTTTAATTGTTTTTATAAATCTGGTGGCAAAATAAGAAGAGTCATAATTCAAGAAAAGATGTGGACTTTTCACTTCCTGGTGTGTAGGTTTAGCGTTTGCTGCTGTCCTTCTAGACGGGGAACCTATTTATTTTCCAGTCTGATCAGCACACATTATCTGTCTTGCTGTTTGCATATGAATACAATTGTCCAATCTGTTCTGCCCATAATTAAAAGTGAAACGTACTTCTTTTCATCCATGAAATAGGGAAAGTGATCCTTGGATCGTGAATTAAAAGCTTATTTCTTGGTAAAGTTATGTCAAAATATTGTTGAAGCATTTGTTAGAGAATTGCTAAAAAATTTTTCCCTGGAAGAAGACATAATTTAGTATAAAGAAAAAATATTTCAGGCTAGATTCAACTTTCTCACCTCTAATAACAGACATACACAAAGATAACATTAAAGCTAGGAAGACAGTATTTCATGTACAGAGCTAGATGGAAAATGATAAAATGAAGAGGTTATGTTGGCCTGTTTACATTTTAAATTCAACTAAACAAATAGTATTTTGAAAACGAGCAATGTTTAGGGCAGTTATTCTCAACACGTGAAAGGAGCTACCCTTTGACAGGGGTTTGCATACCCGATATTTACCTTATGATTTATAACAGCAAAATTATGAAGTAGCAGTGAAAATAACTTCATGGTTGGGAATCACCACCTGAGGAACTATTAAAGAGCTGTAACATTAGAAAAGTTGAGAACCACTGGTTTAGGGACTTGGCTGAATAATCAATAGCCCCAGGTTCTTTTTTTAATTAAAATTGTTTTCACACTGTTTTGATATTTTTGCTCCACACATTTCTACCCACCCAACAGTATATTCTTTTACTCTTTCAAAACAAAATGGCCACATAAAGATAGGCAAGCAAGAGACCAGTAAAGACAAATAAATAGGTTAATAAATACATAAAATGAAGTAAAAAGTGATGTGGGATTTCCCCTTTGTAGGCTGTGAATACCGTTGGTTAATAAAGAAACTGTCTTAGGCCTGTGATAGGGTAGAGTGGTGGGGGAAACTAAACTGAATGCTGAAAGAAAGGCGGAATGAGGGAGAAGCCATGGAGCCGCCGCTGGAGATAGATATGCTGGGACCTTGCTGGTTGGCCAACATTGTGCCAGTGGCCTGCTTCCTGGGCGCATCCATGAAGGTAATCTTTGCTTATGTTCATACACCTAGGATTTTAGAATTGTTGACATAAACTTCAGTTGATCCTCCCCCCCCCCGCCCTCAGAAAACGGATAGTGGTAAAGCACAGGTGTGTTATCGAAACACTGATGACAGGAGCCATTCCCAAGCCTCACGCCAGAATCTACCAGAGGGCTCGGTAACGTTCACGTATGCTACTGGTCAACCTTCATTCCTGGGCCATCGTGAGTGTCTAAAGTGAAAGTCTCCACATTCTTCCTTCATACACCTTCACACAACTTGCCCCCTTGTGGTGTTCTTTGTCAGTTTTTCTGTGGAATTCAGTCATTCTGAGCGTCCCCCTTTTTTAATAGCAGCTATGCACTCAATTATTGAAACTTCTATTTTTTTTTCCTCTGTGGCCAGATCAGAACCTGAAAGTTGCCAATAGTAAAGCAAGTTCAGGAAGGTAGCCAGGTTACTTGGAGCCCCTGCTGCTTAGCTACACCTGCAGCAAGAGGGAGGATGTCTTTGTCATCCCTAGAGAAGGAATGAGGGCAGAGCACCAGTGGGCTCTGCATTTAATAAGGCTTTAGACTACAAATTTAACAAGTTTCAAGTTTCTTATTTACTGACAAAGTGTATGAAAGCTGCTAATTAATGTTTCCATATATATTAATCTGTCTTTTTCTTTCTGATTTGTTTAAGGCTAGAAACAATCCTTGGGTTTAGGAACCCAAAACTTGGCATCACTCCAAATAAAAGCAGTAAACGGCCTGGAGAACACAGCAGTTAAGAGCACCGGCTGCTTTTCCAGAGGACCCAGGTTCAATTCCCAGTACCGACATGGCAGCTCATAACTGCCTGTAACTCCAGTTTCAGGGGCTCAAACACCTTCAGAAAGACATATATGCAGGCAAAATATGAATGCAGATGAAATAAAAATATATTAAAAAGCAATATTCTTCTATCCTACTGTTTATTCTTATCCCTACTGTTATTATTGCCCATCATAGTAACAAATAGTAACTTAACATAGGAAAAAAAACCTTATTTTCACTGCCTAAGATCTTCCACCTGAACCATTTGTCTTTACTCTGATTCCAATCTAATCCTTAGTCAGGCCGTGAAATCATTATTTCTAACTGGCCGTGACTACCCATCCAAACTCAGCTGAAGTCTGTGTCCTAGGCGAGTTTTCAGTAACCTTCGCATCCCTTGCCCTCCAGTCATTTGATCCTAGTTCCATATGACACAGAACTTCAAAAACTGACCAATTCATTAAATATTTACACTTCTTATCTCCATGGCTGATCCTAATTGCTGTTAACAAACTATTTCAACTTTCTTTCTTAGATAAAAGGTTTAAAGAATTGGTTCACAACGTGGCCATACTGATGGCGACCACTTTCATAGCAATTTAGATAAGCTCATTGCCGACACTGATGGAGGCTATGGACCCAGAGGAAAACCTACTACAGCTACTTTCCAAAGCCAGTACAGTTTCTAAGTGCAGCCTGAACATCCACTCTTTCCCCACAATGCATGTAGCCCTCAGCCGTCACCACAGAAGCTTCTTTTTATAGCAGATGGAGACCCTGGCAGGAATCCAGATGGGTCAAAATGCAGAGAGCAACTGAGCATGGGGTCCCCAACCCCAACCGATAAACCTATGCCCCTACTCTTACACCTAAGGCTCACACCATGTAGCATCATGGAAAGGGGGCAGGAAGGTTGTAACAACCAGAGAGCCAGGGTGTTTGCTGGGAGATAGTGTATGACAGGGAAGCTATCCCCATGAAATCTCAAAACTACAGTGGCCTAAAGGAAACCAGCACAATGACAACACCCATTGACTGGCTGGAGGCACTGTTTGTAGTTCACCCTCTACTTCCTGCTTGAGGGTCAAGATGTGAGCTCTCAGTTTGCTGTTACAGCTGCCTCCTGCCGTGATGACGACCCCTCTGGAACCAGGAACCCAAATAAACTCTTCTATAAGTGGCCTTGGTCATGGCGTTTTATCACAGTAATGGAAGTGTAACTAATAGAGCCCAGGTTTGGCCTCACTAATACTGTGGCATTATTAACCAAAGTGAGTAAATGACTTCTGCAGGGCAGTCAAGGACTGAAATGTTTTCCTCAGCCCTCGAGGCTTCTACTTGAAGCACATGAGCTGTTTTCAAGTATTATGTGAGTATCGCCGCATTACAACATAAATTTCAACACTCTATAAACATCTCCCATCGTACACCTTACCTCACAAGTGGTAGATGTGTACAGATAGGCATACGTTAATGTTTAATTCAATTTAGAATCTACTCCCCATTTAAATAAGCATGTACACAATCCTATATAAAGTACACAAGCTATGAATTATTTAACCATGTCTCACTTCTTAGGTGACTATTATAGTCTTTTGGTTTTTGTTTGTTTTTGCCTTTTTGAGATAAGGTCTCATTCTGAATCCCAGGCTAGCCTGGAACTCTTTGTAGCCTAGGCTGGCCTCAAACTTGTGGATGATTTTTTTTTTTTAATCTCAGTCTCCAAAAGCTGAGATTAAGGCAGAAACCACTATGTTCAGCTTAATTCTTATTCTTACATAGGACATGGTGTTGTTGCTTGTACACCTTAAGTCTAATAGATTCTTGTCACCTCCTTACCGCCTCCAATAGGAATCTCAGTCAGCCATGCTCCAGAGAGTCAGCAGCCTGCTTTGGAAGTACATACACCCTTCTCACACTGGCGTCACCCGTGGGGGTTCTATAATTACAATGTGCTTCCCACCTCTTTTATTTCCGGGTCATTATTTCAAAGTCACCTACTCATTGGGCTGGTGACAGATGGACACATTATCACACATCCATGTGCTATGACTCATTTGAGTGTTTTTAATTTGGGGAATGCTAGAATCCAGCATAGTTGTCAAGGTTTTGATGCTGTCAGTTACCCTGTAACTGAACTTGGTTGAATACTCAAGAAATTACATATAGCCGGGCGGTGGTGGTGCATGCCTTTAATCCCAGTGCTCCGGAGGCAGAGGCAGGCGGGTCTCTGGGAGTTCGAGGCCAGCCTGGTCTACAAGAGCTAGTTCCGGGACAGGCACCAAAGCTACAGAGAAATCCTGTCTCGAAAAACCAAAAAAAAAAAAAAAAAAAAGAAAAAAGAAAGAAATTACATAAATCCTAAGGGGCTAAATCTACCATCCATGTAGGATAATGTGGTTTTACAATGTACATCTGCACAATACCACATGCATGTAGCATGCTTGCATGCATATATACATCTTCATACACAGATGCACTGGCTTCACAAACCATCTCTACACTCCTCACATTTCCTCAAATCTCTAAATGTGTCACTAATAAACTCATGTATTACTGTAATACATAGACTTTTATTCTTGCCCAAACCCTAAAACCAGAAAACACTATGTATTCATTACTGAGGATGACTCCATAAATATGAAATTAAATTACAGCTTCAACCAGCAGCAGGTTTCAGCTAACTCTTAATTAAACCATCTTTGGAAACTCAAAAGCTTTATACCTCTCCAGGCTTATCAGGCTAAAACTTTTTATTTTTCCTTGGGAAGTTACTGAAAAGATTTCTCAGCACTAACATAGTACTTAAACATAACATCTTTTTTTCTCCAAGGGTGGTTTCTCTAGATTTGATTTTTTTTTTTAAATTCAATTACAACTTCAACTAGGAGCAGGCTTTATCCCAACTCCCACAAAGTATATTTAACTTTCCCTACATAGCTAACATAGCTTAGCAAATAAAACTAGGCATGGAAAAAGGCCTAGGTGGTT
Organism: Chionomys nivalis; assembly: GCF_950005125.1. Classification (NCBI taxonomy): domain Eukaryota; kingdom Metazoa; phylum Chordata; class Mammalia; order Rodentia; family Cricetidae; genus Chionomys; species Chionomys nivalis. The sequence goes on along the minus strand of NC_080099.1, from coordinate 26,806,417 downwards.
TTAAAAAATAGCTCTTTTAGCTATAGATTTGGTCCTGGCATTTTGACCAATTTCTAGTACAATTATATGTGCAAACTGCCACATGCCAGAGAGAGTGCCTCACAGCTCTTGAAGAGGAGGAAGCAGGCATCAAAGAGCTCCTGGGAGACCACAGCACCTCCCTCAACCCCTCACCAGCAGTGACGAAACAGAAGCAGTAAGTGGAAGTTGGTGTAGCGTGTACTGCTGTGAGGGTTGGTAAACAGAATTAGCCCGTGTCAACAAAACCCATGGAGTCTCTTTAAGAACACTCAATGGTAGCACACACCTTTAATTCCAGCACTCAGGAGTAGAGGCAGGTGGCTCTATGTGAGGCCAAGGGCGGCCTGTTCTACAAACTGAATTCCAGGACAGCTGGAGCTGTATAGAGAGACCCTGTCTCAGACAACTAAAGCCAAACCAACCAAACCACACAAACAAAAAGCAAACATGTGGAAGCTTACAGATAAAGTAAAATTAAACTACAAAAGCAACTTTAATATTAATATTTTTAGCTTTAATATTAATAACCAACCCCCAAACAGCTGTGCTTAGTACCGAAGTAAATGTCTAACAGAGTTACTTGGCGGTGTGCACACAGGAGCAGCTCAGAGCTCCGAGGAGGTAGCTGTGGTCTCTGTCCTCCCCCAGGGACCTGTTCTTCAGTGCCTATGCCCTGAAACTCAGAGCTGCGTTACAGGTAACTGAATGCCATGGGCAATTTGGCAATAGTAATGACTTCATAACGTGCAACACCTGAAGACTGGCTCCTCACACACACAATGACTCCAAGGTGTCTCCGGCAACACTAGTGTCTCTGCTCCACACGGTCTTGGTCCTGAGCACACAGCTTCACTGTGCACCGTGTGTGCCATCCAGTTGCCATGACGTCAGCAAGTCCTGCCGGAAGTGCTGTACTGAGAGTCAAGACCACTGGAGTAAAAATGTAGTGGTTTTAGTGTACATACCAAGTTTTCTGCTCAGTAGAAAAACAGTGGTTTATAATGGGAAGAGGGGGACTTTTAGTATTTTCTGATCCCACGCACATCATTTAAAATATTTCCAAATTATCTGATGTTTTCTCTGGAGGCACAGACCCATACATGCTTGCTCTCTCTCTCTCTCTCTCTCTCTCTCTCTCTCTCTCTCTCTCTCTCTCTCTCTCACACACACACACACACACACACACAGACACACACACAGACACACAAACACATTTTTAAAATAAAAATAAAAGCTTTTTAAAATTGTGTGTGGTGGGTAGTGGTGGAATGTACTTGTCAGTGTGGCTGTCCTAGAGCTCCAGATGGATGTGGGCCATCATGTGTGTGTTGAGAACTGAGCCCATGGTCATTCATATCTGGTTCTAGAATAAGCCGTCTGTTATTCATCTGGAGGTCTAAGAGTGGTGTTTTTGCCTGCATGCTTACTTTGGGGACCTATTCTTCAAATGACACACTAGCGCCAGCGTTCCACTGTGAGAATTCCACACCCCTGGAGGGTTTGCAGGCTTGGCTCTTCTCATTCCTTCCTTCAGGACAGTGGGATCTCTGTAGAATTCCTGCTGCCATTTTCTTCTCCGCCTTGTGCCCATCAGCGACACCACCATTGCCGTCCGGCAGAACATCCGTGCTTCAGTCCAGTTCACACCTGTCACAAGCAGACTACACTACTTTGGTCAGAGGGGCTTGCTGAACAGGACACAGAAGGAGAGACAGCAAGAAGTTCTTGGCCTCAGGCAACTCCTGCTTCCACTTGTGTTTTGAGTTTCTGCCCTTTACAGCTGACCACTGGGGTTTTAAATACCAAGGATGCTTTGTTTGATACCACCTGATTATGTTTGCGAGCTAGAGAGCTCTTGGCAAAACCACCCCTCGCCCTTTGTACTTCACAAAAGCCAACCTTCACCTGTGCTTACAGAAAACTAGCCAGATCACCAGAATAGCCAAAAGTATGCTGTCACCATGGAAGGGGAAGGTTTACCCACCACACAGTAGAGGCCAGGTACCCAAGCTGCCACAGTGAGATAACTTTCACACTAAGAGAAGGTCATTGAAGGGAGTGTAGTTCAAACTGGGCCATCTCATCCAGGCTGAAAGCAATCACTTATACAGGATGGGTTGATTGTGGCCTGGTCAGCACTTCCTCACAGGTGGAGATTTGTGGCCAAATCTCTGCCCAGGGTCACTCTTGACACTGGCAAGTTACCCTCTTGCCGTTCCTGACATGCCACACACACGGGTGACAGGGGCATTGGCCAGAGGCCCTTATGTTCATTACCAAACTTTTGAAAATGAAAGAAAACAGGATAAAAAAGAGAAAATATCCATCACCTGATTATCCTTGGTTTGTGGAGGATAGGGGTTCGTTGAGGTTAGGCAGGATGTGAAGGGACCAGGGGAGCAGGTTCCAGTGCTCAGCTTCAGTGCCAAGATGGAATTTGCCAAAAGTTAACACATGAAGCAATTGGGTAGTGCATGCTGTCACGAACACCGTGGTGTCACGTTTCTGTATACCTGTTGCCTATTCACTTCTCCAGTTTTACATGTATTGGATTTGTTTGTTTTCTGAAAGAGATGACTTGTATTGATCCCTGCTTTTCTTAGTCGTGATGGCCAGTGCAAACCAGAGACTTTCTGCTGTAGCCCCACCCCTTATTAGAAACTATAAAAATTACATGGAATACTTTTGTTCAACTCAATCCCAGGAAAAGTCCACGACTGAACATTAAGAGAAGTCTCTGAGGTTAACCGTGGCTTTCCTGAAGTCCCCACCGTCTTACACATCGTGACCTATGATAATGGTAGTTAACCCGAGAGCTCAACAAGCTTAACTATTTCACAATATCAGAGTAAGTCATTCCTCAAAGGATGGGACAAGTTAGCTGCTTAGCAGAAGGTTCCAAGTCAGGCTCGGGTTCACATGTTCTGTTGGGTGCACTTGACCCAGACCTGCTAATTATCAGAGCTCTCTTCTAAACATTTAAGGAGTGGGGAGATAAAAAGCACCAGCCTAAATCATTGTAGAAGGCAGTAGTTATCTTCTTCTGCAACCCAAGACCATTCATCTTCCTTTGGATACAGGAAGAGGTGGGGCATTAGAACACCCTGAATGTCACCTGGGAGAGAAGAGAGACTCCACAGAAGGCTGGCCTCAGTCTCGCGCTGACCTTATTAGTGCCGTGGCCAGGGGCATGCTCCTTGGCCTTTGAGAGCTTTGTTCTTCAATTCTAGCTGGAGGATGCTCTCCCCCCATAAGAGGGATCTTTGAAGGTTTCAAAAGGCAATATGGCTGTCTCAGTCTGGTAACTGCTGTGAGTTCTCCCACCCCATGTCTCTGGGATTACAGGGAATCAGTGACATTCTTGACCACACTGGGTAATCCGCAGTCTGACTTCTAGTTTACAACCACAAGCGGTCCCTTATCAGGTCCTGTTATTTCTTCTCCCTCCTTTCCATTATCCATCCTCTGAGCTATGCCTTCCCATCAGGTATCAAGTGCTTTGGACCATTCATCAGGCTCCTCTCTCCATCCCTCTACCTTGCCCATTGCAGTGCACTCATGAGAACTCAGAGTGTGTCTGCCAGCCTGGTGTCACACTGTGACTCCTCCTTAGTGTGTCTTTGCTAGCTTGTCAGCAACCTCAACCCCAGGTCTAAGACACTAAGCATAAATCATTTTAGTTCTCCAATTTTGTTGGGACTTTGTAGATCAATATATAGATCAGTAATTTTTTTCTGATGTGAGTAAAAAAGGTTCCTAATAAATAGGTTTCCAACTCCCTTCCATGTTGAACTGTTTCTACACTAAGTCAGAGCGAGGCTTTTAAACACCTGAGATGGGATTTCTCCTCCCCCCCCCGCCCCATTTCACCAGAGATTATCATCTGAATGAGAGCCGGGTACCCACATGGGCCCATTGAGCCCAGGCTCTGGACTTCCCTTGGTTTGACTGAAGGTCCATTTGTTTATTCTGATCTGGCTAATGAAGGATCCTAATTTAATAGGTGCCTTTATTGGTCTGTTTTCAAGTATGGCTTATGATATCTAAGACAGTATGTGCTACTTACTTAGCCTCTTACTAGGATTCTGCTATTTAAAGAAGGGATTATTTAATAAACTGTGATCTAATGAGCATGCACTGGCTTTATATCCCTAACACTTAGGACAGTATCTGCTACATGCTGGGCACTCCATAAACATTTTTGGAGCAAATGAACAAAATCAACTGGTTTAAAAATAGAAACTGATATACTGTCTGGTCCACATGAGTCTTAACAAGAGCTAATACATTAATCCACACCAGAAACATCTTATCTGCCTCATTTCCCATTGACTCTTGGCTTTTGGACAAGGAGCTTGAGGAGGTGGGGTGCTGGGCTGGGCATTGGTTGTTTATCGGGGTTCATCACATTTCATTTACAGGTTCTCATTCTGCTCATAGGATATTTCACTATGTGTTGTAGATGGATTTTTGTGGGGGCTGTCAGCTCAAAAATAGCTACACAGAAACAGTCTTAGTTAGGGTTTCTATTGTGGCAACGAAACTGAGGCTCCTTCCGCTGCTGACTCTAACTTGTGTCAAGTTGACACGCAAAACCAGCCAGGACAACTGATCCCTTGCCAACTCATCACACAAACACATCACTATTAAGCCACAACCCTTCCTTTCATATTCATCCCAAGATCTTGAGTAACGCTAAAAAAAAGTCCCAGTCTTTACAAATCCAAATACATTAAAAAATTTTAGTCTCTTTAAAATAACTAATCTCTTTTAAAATCCAAAGTCTCTCTCAACTGTGGACTCCAGGAAAACAAGCTCTTCCTTTGAAAGGGAAGACCCATGGTAAATCACAATCAAATCAAAGCAAAATAAAATTCTAAGCATCCAATACCTGGGATGCACTCACGATCTTCCGGGCTCCTCCAGAGGGCTTGGGTCACTTTGTCAGCTCTGCCCTCTGCAGCACACACAGCTCGTCTTCTAGACTCTGGTCGGCTCCACTCTACCTCGGCTGGTGGCTCCAAAACACTGGGGTCTCTGCAGCAACTGGGCTGCACTTTCACCAATAGCCTCTCATAGGTTCTCTTCATGGTGCCAAGCCTCAACCTCTTTGCATGATTCCTTCAGTCCTGGGCCTTCCACTGCCACTGAGGCTGCACCTTCATCAATGTTCTCTCCTGGCCTCCCACAGTGCCAAGCCTCAGCTGCTCTCCATGACCGCTTCCTGCCTTCAAAACCAGTACCACCTGGATGATTCCTACACATTATCAAGTCCGGCTGCCAGCACGAGGTATAGCCTTGGCCACTTCTGGAACGCAGCTTCTCTGTGCTCTAAGAAAACCCTTCCCAGAAGATTTCACCTCAGTGAGGCCCATCTCTTCTTAATCACCTCTCATTGCTTAGCTCCAGCCCAGCAGCATCCATTGTAAAGGTTTCACTTCAGTCATTCTCTTGACTTGTCAATCACAGTTGACTCTTCGGTTCCACCTGACCAGAATCACAGAACCTTAATTCAAAATAACAAACGGCCCTGGTAGTCTTTAAACTTCCCTCTGAAACTTCACAAGCTAGGAATCCATCTTCTGCACTGCTCTCAATGTTCCTATCTCCCAAGCTCCCATAGAACATCCACAGAGCTCTTAATGTTCGCTGGCTTTTCTAGCCCAAAGTCCCAAAGTCTCCCAAAACGTATGGTCGGGTCTGTTACAACAACATCCCACGGCACTGATACCAGTTTGTCTTAGTCAGGGTTTCTATCGCTGCAATGAAACGCCACGACCAAAAGGCAAGGTGGGGAGGAAAGGGTTTGTTCAGCTCACACTTCCCCATTGCTGTTCATCACTGAAGGAAGTCAGGACAGAAACTCAGACAGGATCCTGGAGGCAGGAGCCGAAGCAGAGGTCATGGAGGGAAGCTGCTTACTGGCTTGCTTGCTATGGCTTGCGCAGACGACCCCTCTTGATAGCACCCAGGACCAGCAGCCCAGGGATGGTACCACCCACTATGGGCTGAGCCCTCCCCCATTGATCACTAAATGAGAAAAAGACTTAGAACTGAATCTCTTTGAGCTATTTCCTCAACTGAGGCTCCTTCTTCTGATGACTCCAGCTTGTATCAACTTGATACACAAAACCAATCAATACAGAGACTTACTATTAATTATGAAAGCTCAGCCTTAGCTTACGCATATTCCTAACTAACCCATATCTTTTATTCTATATTCTTTTGTGTGACTTGGTTACCTTTATACTGCCCATCCTGCATCCTCTGCATCTGACTGGTGACTCTGCCTTTCTTCCTCCCATCATTCTCTTTCTGCCCGGAAGATCTGCCTAGCTCTTCAACCTAGCTCTTGGTCATTCAACTTTTATTATACCAATCAGAGCAATACATCTTCACAGTGTACAAATATCCCACAACAATGTATATGACCTATGCAAATAATCAACTTAATATTGCAAAGATTTATTGAACAGCCACATGACAAATGCCGTATCAGTTGCTATACCATGGAAAGGAAGAGGCCACTGTCCTGTCTTTGAAAAAGTCACAGCCTCCTGCTATGAATAGCTGAAAGTGACATCAACATCCAGGCACAGCAAAGCAAGTTTTTGTAGAAAGACACTTGTCGGAGGAAAAGGTCAGAACTCTTGGCTTTGAGAGGCACACTCGGACATGAGGAATTCAGATTACCTATTCTGTTTACCAGGTTCACAAACTGAGATGGAAAGCCCTGTGGGCTGCCGGACACGGACACAGGGACTCAGGAACAGCCAGCTGCTGTTTCCCTGTACTTTTTCGTAGAAGCCCCTGAGCTCCAACTTACCATTACTGTGTTACCACTCAGTTTCACATGGAGAGAGCCCCTTCCAGAACTGATGATGTCCCTTATTTCCATCTTAGAGAAAAACGAGAGTAGGGTGCTCTACTTGCCCCCAGTTCCGGCGCCCCAGGCTTGAGAACACCTCTTACACAAGAGTGCATGAGGACCTAGGTTGGAGGACAGGCTTAGACTGCCCAACCCTGAGATCAGCTGTGCCAGGGCTTAGGCTTCACTTAAAGAGACAGGGACGGAGCCAGAAGTGTTGATGAGTGCATTTAATCCCAATACTCAAGAGGCAGAGGCAGAAGGATCTCTGTGAGTTCAAGGCTAGCCTTGTCTTTGTAGCAGATGAGAACAGTCAGAGCTACATAGTGAGATCTTGTCTTAAAACACACACACACACAAAAGTCAAAACAAACCAAAAGATAGGCATGGCCTTGAATCTCTTTCCCTGTCCAGTCCCAAAGACTAGAAGAAAATTAAGATAGAGAAGTGGAGAGGTAGGTGGGATGGGGGAGAAGGAACGGAGCTGCTTGGGTAGGGGAAATGAGATGTGTCTCGGTGATGAGGAGCTGGTGCAGGGGATACCGAGGAGGGGGTAGAGGCCAGAGAGACTGAGGGGCAACAAGAAAGAGGCCAAGAAACTTGGGAAAATGAAGTCGGGTGGGGGACATCTGGGGCAGGGAGCCAGGCCACACAGGCTTCTGTAAAGCCAAGCTCTTCGGAGTTGCACTGGCCTAAGTGTTCCCAGGATCTCAGGGACCCCAGCAAATGAAGCTCTATATGTAATCACTCAGACAGGAGACTAACTCTTCTAAGGGGTTCTTACATCTCTCTTCAGCTGCCAGACTATTGAAATAAAGGACACTGGACAACTAAACACCCCCCTGGAGTCCTTCTTTGGGGGGAAGGAAAACCTGAAGTCTTCAGCCAGAGCAGGAACTACCCTAAGGGAAAGATTTAACACAGTTCTGACAACATAAACCATTTTTCAGGGTACCCTGGGATTGACATTATGGCTGACCCATGATTGGTAGGACCTGGACTAGGACTGCTGAGATATGCAAACCCCTTGCCCTCTAGTTAAACATAAACTTCTTGCTGGTACCCCAAAACAGGCTTATGGGGAGATCACTGGACCTCTCTTTCTCTTCCCAGTGTGCCCTCACTGTGTATATCTCCTTCCTGTACATTTCAATTTTTTACTTTAATCGGTGTCTTAGGGACTGGCAGCGGGCCCTCTTTCATTGGGGTTGTCAGAGGCCTTTGCCTCCCCAAAACTCCAGTAACTCTGGGTGGGACTTGGTTGGAAATGTTTTAAGTCAACAAGGAAGGGAGTTAGTATTTAGTTAGGTGCCTGAGTGTTTACTTAAGGCATTAGCAACCTGCTTGTCCAAGTTTGGACACCATCAAAGGCGTCTTGGTGGCTTTTGTTTTTTGGGGATTATTGGATTATCCGGCCCTACAGGGGCTTACTGTTTTGAGAAGACTTTGTGAAAAAAAAAAAAAAAAAAAACAACAACAACAATTGAATGGAAGCAAATCCTCAGTTATTATTATTCAACCTGCTATCTTTTTATTCATTATTATTATTATTGGAGACAGATTCTCCTCTCAGACGATACATCCCACCCACAGTTTCCCCTGCTTTTGTTCCTCCCAGCTCCCTCACCACTCCCCTTCTCCTTTAGACCCCTTCCATTTCTTCAGAGAAGAGCTTGTCTCCAAGAGACAGCAGGACCAACCAAGACAGGGCAAAAGCCCTCATATCAAGGCTGGATTCCTGCCATTTCTCAAGGGGCTCTCTGCTGAGGTCGCTGACTCTGAGACTTGACAGAACCCCAGGGTTCTAAGCAGAACTGGGACATTTTGTTAAATCCGTGGTTGCCCCCAACTAAGGATCATGTCTGCAAAATGCAGCTCCCTCCCGCCACCATCCTTCCCTGCTTTTCTCTTTCCCCTCCTCCATCCTTCCCTTTCCTTTCTTCCTCATTTCCACATTCCTCACTCTGGGTTACTATAGCTGCAGCTCTAAATGATTCCCTTCTGTCTTCTGTTTGATATTTCACGGTTTGGGCCACAGGAATGTGTTTTGAGGGCATGTGCATGACTTGAAAATGCTTTACATTTTATTTCTAATTACTTTTAAAAATAATTTAAAATTTTGACTCTTCAGTATGTGTGTGTGTTTACATGTGGATATGTTTACAGTACTGATGCCTGCAGAGTCTAGACGTGACGGATCCCTTGGAACTGGATGTGGGTGCTAGGTACTGAATTCCAGCCCTCTGGAAGAGCAGGACCCATTATTAACCACGGGCATCTCATAAGACCCTTGTTTTCAAGTTTTAAAAGCATCCTGCTTTTCTATGTTGTCGTCAGTTTGAATGAACGCAGCTTGGGGAGTGAAAACTTGACCTCTAGGTCTTTAAAGGTTCCTGGGAGCAAATCTTGAGCACACCAGCTTCGAGAACCAAAGGCTCCAAATTACTGCCAGGGGCGCCCTCGTGTGGCGCCAGTGGGTATTAACTCTGTATCTTGACTGCTGATCTCAGGGGACCGAGGGACATATACCTACCTCAGTACAAACAGAAGACATAATAGTTCAATCTCTTTTCTCCCTCACTCCCTCCACCCTTCGGTCCCTCCCTTCCTCTCTCCCTTTCTATCTCTCCTACTTCTTCTTTCTCTTTCTCTCTCCCCTCCTCTCCCTTTCTCTTTTCCTCCCCCTCTTCTTTCCCTTTCCCTCTTTCTGATCCTCTTTTCTTTCCCTCTCTCTTCTTTTCATTCTGCTTTTTACCCCCTCTCCCCTTCACCCTTCTCCTCCCTGTCTCTCCTTCTCTTTCTGTTTCTCCCTCCCGTTTCCCTCTCTCTCCTTTCTTCCTTTCCTTCTTATTTTCCCTCCTGTCACTCCCATTTCTCCCTAGCCCTAATGCATCTGTCTTCCTCAGAGTGGAAAAACTCTTCAGTTTTCTCAGGTCAACATGGACTTTACTGTCACCTAACTTCAAGAGACATCCTCCAGCTTGGAAGACAGTTGGGGTAGAATTTCCGTAGGCTACCTGGCTACTCTTTACCATTCAAGTGAGCAGAGGGGAAGAGCTATGGATACAAGGATGAGCTTGAAGTGCCAGGCTTTATAGTCTTACCACCTAACCCAACCACAGGAATCAACATTTTCACAGGCAAAGCATTCTGAGAAGTCAGGGTTCAAACTGCCACCTGCTGCCTCCAGAAGCCATGCGCTTGGGACTGATACAATCTGCAGACAGAGAGGCGAATCCCCCACAGTCCCCTTCTGTGGGGGATTGAAAGAAAATAGCCCTCACAGGGAGTGGCGCTATCAAAAGTGGCTTTGTTGGAGCGTGTGTGACCTTGTAGGAGGAACTTGTCACAAGCCATACCCAGTGTGGTACTTCCTTTTTCTGCAAGCTGTAGTACTCCCAGCTGCCTCTCCAGCACCGTGCCTGCCTGCACCCCACAGCACTCCCAGACACCCCGCTCCCTGCTGCGACGATGCTGGACCGAACCTGAAACTGTAAGCCGCCTCCTCAGTAAAATGCTTTCCTTTATAAGAGTTGCTGTAGTCATGGTGTCTCTCCACAGCAAGAGAAATCCTAACCAAGACACCTTCTTTCCCTGGGGTGGTCATGTCACAAGGAACACCGCAACACGGAGAAACCTCAAGTAGGGGCAGCACTTCTGAGTTAAGCCAGCATGGCGCTCTGGTCGCCACATGCTACATTCTCACATTTATCTAGATGACGGTCCTACAAGAATATTTCTTATTGACAATTTTCTCATAGCACGAGGCGGAGGGAGAGGACATCGCGGGCTTAACACTGTGGAACTGGCAAGTGGGTCTTCCCAGCGAGAGGTCTAAACGTCCTCCGTTTTATAACTGGATCTAAGTTTCCATTTCTTAAGGGCACACAAAGTTTATCACAAACAAAGGGCCACTGGGACAAGGCAGAGGGCACATATGAGGCCTGTGCCAACCTCCAAGGTATCTCCGGGCAATGGTTAAAAACAGAGAGTTCCTGCAGCCCCCTGAAACCTGCCCAGACTTCCCCTAGCATGTCCAAAGACGGAGAAACTAAAAGCTCAGGCAATCAAATTTATACCAGCGTCACTGCTGTTGGCCAACTGTATTCGAGATGATGTAATTGTGCCCAGAATTCCCCTAGCTGTGCTTAAAAAGCTCCCGTTAGCTCCCTTGAGGTCACCATTTTTTACAAGTGGTTGACCCCGCTTGCTGGTTATTTCTGCAGAATAAACATTCTTTGTTTTTACATACTATTTGAGTCTGGGGTCTTCTTTAGCAATTCTTGGACTGTTAAAACAGGTCCAGTGGTGTGAAACCCATTTTTAATTCCATCTCAAATTGTTCCATACATATCTCTAAAAATCAGTTTTTAAGAAATTTGTCACATGATCAGGTGACACTCTTCTCCCACTCCAGCTCCTTTATAAACATCAAACTCTGTAAATTCTGGTTCTGGAAGGTGTTTCCATTTTGGCTCCTCTTGTCTTCTCAGCACTCTGTCTTGGGGACTTAAGGGTACACAGTGGTAAGTTTTGGACTGAGAAACTGTGCGTATGATTACTTGTCTCCTCTTTTTAAAGATTGTTTCTCTCTATTCTGAGCATTTTGAAGTTCCTTACAAATGTTAGACTCTGCCTGTCAATCTTTCCAAATGTCTCCTGGGATTCAGATAGAGACTGCATTGATCTGCTGGTAGTTCAGTGTGGGGAACTTTGGATTTCAACAACACTAAGTTTGGGATCTGCGAGTATGGATTCTTTTTCCATTTACTTAGAGTTTCTTTAATTTGTTTGATGTGCTGTGACTTTGGGGATGCAAGCTTGGAATTTTGTGGTTGTCAAAGTTATTTACAAGTATTTATTCAGGTTGAATAAAATGATTTGCTCAATTTCATTTCTAGTTGCCTATACTTATACACATAAACACAAATGAATATTTGTAGAACAAGCCAATCTTCTTTTCCCTTAATTCTGCTAGATTCGTGGTTTAGAGAGTGAAAAAAAGCCAAACAATACCAGACTGTGTCATAAATAGCTTCACCCAAAGTTAGAGTGGAGAAATACATCTAGTCGTGTTTACAAAAATGTGTTTACATCACACTGGCATGTGCACAGTGAGTATTATGTCTGTGTTTACATTTATATATTGATTTGTGTGTGTGGGGTGTCTATGTGCCAGGGTTTGAGTGTGGATCCTTGCAGGAGGAACAGGTTCTCTCCTTCCACCACACGGGCCTCAGAGACCGAAGTCAGACTCTCAGGCTTGGCAGCTAAGTCGTCTCCAGGCCTCTTTTAATTTTTCTTTAAGTTTTAAAGTTTGCATTTTAAACATGAAGAAATAATGACCACGCTGGAGGCTGAGATGGAGAATTAGAAGCTTTCTCCGTGTTGCTCTGTGAATGGGAAGAGTCAAAGTCACTAAGGGGACCACATTCTCAGAAGAGAAAGAGTAAGTACCCTGAGAATCAAGAGGTGTAGGACAATTGAAAGCCAGAGAAACAGAAAGGCAATAGAAACATCTCAAATAGTTCACAGTGCCAATCGTCATCCCCAGGAGAACGTGGATTGGAAGCCACAGTCACAAAGTAAGACAAATAGCCACAGTGACGATAGATTGGCAGCCCCCAGCCCAGCTGAGAAGCCCAGTTTAGTTTTTATTTTAAATTTACTCTTATGTGCATTTGTGTTTTGCCTGCTTGTGTGTCTGTGTGAGGGTGTTGGATCTCCTGGAACTGAAATTACAGACAGGTGTGAGTTACCATCTGGCTGCTGGGAATGGAACCCAGGTCTTCTGGGAGAGCAGTCAGTGCTCATAATCGTTGAGCCATCTCTCCAACCCCTGGGATCATATTTTAAATAAAATTATGATGAAAGTCGAGTCAAAGGAAACTGAACACAGTGTGTTGGTGTATTGCTAAGCTCAGGAGTTAAGGCCAGGGAAGGAGCGGTCTCTTTCTTGGTTCAGAGTGTTGAAAACTTCCCTCGTAATTGCTCTTTGTTGTGGGTCATCATATCTTTGGACCTAAATATTGTCTCAGCCACCGTTTCACAGGACAGCCAGGCTAGGACAATGTGCTCAGTATGTAATAACCCCTGCTAGACTTAGAAAGAAGAGGGGTTGTAGTTTCTCGATCCTGTGCACCAACAAACCAAATTCACAGCTTCGGTTCTACTTCAGAATGGAAGACAAATGCATATTCTTTGAAGTCTTCCACTTGTAGACCAGGCTGGCCTCGAACTCACAGAGATTCGCTTGCCTCTGCCTCCCAAGCGCTGGGATTAAAGGCGTGCGCCACCTTTTCGTTATTTGCCCGTAATGGGTGGTGATAGAGTAAATGAGCAGGATTGAGCAGTCCAGGGGCCTGGGCTGTCAGACTATGAGTGGCAGGGATGGCCAAAAGGAGTCGAGGTATAGGAAGAGATGGAAGACTGATGCTATTCATAATAATTTATGGGGTTAGGAAGCTCCATTTTATCAGAGGAGTCACGTGACAGCTGAGGAAGTTCCGTCGTGTGTGTGTGTGTGTGTGTGTGTGTGTGAGAGAGAGAGAGAGAGAGAGAGAGAGAGAGAGAGAGAGAGAGAGAGAGAGAGAACTAGAAACCCAGTCTTGTTTATGGACTGTGACGCTTGTGGATTAGAAGAGAAAAGCTCGCCCAGATTCTCCCCTGTCAGCCGTGTGTGGTGGAGACAGAGAGGACATAGAAAACAGAGTGAAACTCCCGGTGAAAGCTCGAGAACCCGTGGTCTTCAGAGAACAGACTGTTCTGAGCAAGGAGGTCCCGCTTGAGAACAGGAGGGGTTAGGAAGGGCACCCATGCTAAGTCCCGAGGCTGGCAAGCATTTTCTAGCGCTGTGCCACATCCCAGCGTCAACCAACTAGGTCAAAGGGCTTCAAACTGAACCGCTTTCAGGGCTCACGGACAGCAGCTCTGTGGCAAGCAGCCCTACCGTCGTCGAGCTGGGTCCAGGAACAACCGAGAGCTGGCAACCAAAGGGAATGCATGCTTCCACCACTCCCTGGGGAGGCAACTAACTCCATGTGGGTGAAAAGCCGGTGCTGTGTGGCCCTTTTTCCTCTCTTTTGTCTGTAGGACTGGGACACCCCAGACTCTGTCTTAGGGAGGTGGTCCGCCATCCCCCGTGATGCAGTTCCAGGAGGGCAAACTCACAGTCTCTCTCTGCCGGCTCCCTGCACAGAGTTCTCGGTTCCTTTCACTGCAGCGAGTTAAACTCAAACTCCAACTTCACGTACACTCGGTTCGGTCTAATGAGGTAGATAAAGCGAGTTTGTGGCGTCCTCTATGTAACTGTTCACGCCCCTTACTGCTTCTGAAAACAGCGAAAGGTCATTTCTTGCCGTCTGTAGCCTAATCCCTGGGTATTTAATTAGGGATTTATTTGACTATTGTGAAATGCTTATTGCAAATCAGAATGGTGATTTTCTTGAGAATCCACCGAAGATTGAGTCGATTTAGGGAAATCTTTAGAAAATTAGATGCCAGTTCACGTAAGCAAGCAAACACAAATGTTTATCCAGGAGAGAAAAAAAAAATGCACTCTCTGGCACACAGTCAAAGAAAAACAAATGAAATTGAAAACGTTATTTACAAGTACGTGAGGAAAAATCTCAACATGAAAATAGTATATGCTAATGTTCTATTGAATCGGATTTATTTGTGGAGTGATCTTGAGAGCATCATGGCAATACTAATCGTCTGTACTAAGCATATAAGCAAGTACCCTACACGGTTGCTTTTGTTTAAGAGGGAGCTGTACCCCAGCTAGTAGAAGAGTATATTGTATGATAGGAGATGATTCCAGGTCATTCCAAGTACAAAAGTGTTCAAAGTGAAGCAATGTCGTTCCTAACAGTTTTGTTCCCAAGAGTTGGGTGGCGGACATCTTCTGGGTGTTTGCTGACACACGAATAGACAGAGACGCCATATACGATGAAAGTCGGGCATTTAAAAAGGAAGTCCTTTTGTGACAGCATGTAAAACTTGAGGGCCGTATGCTGACTGAGTACATCAGACGGAAGGGGCCGATATTGTGCTATCGGACTTACACGTGGAACTTAAAAGTAAGCAAAACTCGGAAACAGAGAAACTGGTGACTTCCAGTATGCAAAGGGTAAGGGAACAGAGAAGCATCTGGCCAAGGATGCAAACACACAGGTGTCTGATGAGTAGGTTCTGGGGCGGCACGGGGTGCGTGATTACGCTAGCCGTAGCGCTCTGTTGGGATGATGTCTGCTGAGACAATACTCATAGATGCTCTCACAGTAGACATCCACTAACTAACTAAGGCAATTGGCATACTTGCTAGCTTTTGAAAAATTTATTTTTACATTTTATTTATATAACGTTTTATGCACAGAGATGTGCTTGCCCAGGGAGGCAAGAAGACAGCTTCGAATCCTCTAGTCACAGGTGATTGAAAATGCCCCTGTGGGTACTGAGACTTAACCAGGGTCCTCTGCAGGACCAAGTGCCCTGGACAACTGAGTTGCCCTTCTGCCCTGACAAAATGAGTTTTAAAAAAGAAAACATTCTTCTTTCTCTTTCCCTTCTCTTAAAACTAAACATTGCTCAGAACTCTTGAATATCTGTTCTGTTCTCGCCAGTTGAGGTGTGTACCCTTGAAGTACCCTGTTGGGGTGTGCCTGCAAACTCCCTAACTTATTGTGCAGAGAGTTGTTGAGAGATACTTGATGACATTGTGAACCCCTGAGACTGTGTTACTAAAATTAACCTTGGGTCAGTGGGCGGGACCATCAATGAGTAGACAAGGATTCCCATAGAGAGTATGGAGGACCCAGAGACGTGAATAGAGAGGCTCAGGAAGGAGCAATGGGGGACTTGGAGATTCATGTCTTTTGGGTCTGGGAAGTATGGAAAGAGGAGCGCTTGCTGGATCTCCTGTAAAAACAATAAAGTCAGCTTAGTCTCTCCTGCTCGGCTTCTTTGATCCATCAGGCGTTCGCCCCAGTATCTGACTTTTGAGTCTTTATTAATAATAGAACAACTTAGATAAAAACAACAGATATTTTTATATAATGTATACACATCAGAAACATCATGTCGTTTACAATGTCAGTTCACATGTCAATCCTACCTGGTGGACGTGAGAAAACAAGTATGAGAGAAATAACTACATAAATAAGGAAGTAAATGGAATTTACCTGCATTAAATAATGAACTTTCTAGGCAAGTCAAGTAAAAGTCAACAGACATAACTACTAGGCATAGACAGCCACAAAACTATAGCTATAACTATATAACTATATAGAAAAAATGTTCTCAATATTTCGTTGACCCAAGGAGTAATTGGTTTCATTATGACATTTTAATAATATATCATTGTATATTTCTCATATCTGCTCCCTTGCCACCATGCCATGTTCCTCCTCCTTCTCCTCCTCTTTCTAGCTCTTCCTGCCTCCAATAGTCCTCTCCTACTTTCATATCATGTATGTAAATGTGCATATGTACATATATATTTAAGTCCATATTTCACCTATAGAGAAAATGTGATCATTTGTCTTTCTTCCTCAATGACCCTCTCTTGTGCCCCCTCCACTTTTAACTCTTTCAATTCCCTAATAGTCTCCCTTTAACCTTCGTGTTGTGGATTTAAAATTTAAATTTCACAACTGAGGAAAAAAATGATATGTAAGCCTGCTTAATTTGCGTGCTGCTCTTTTTCATGCCCTCTAAATAACTTTCATTTCTCTCCAAAACAACTTCTTTTTGTCCTTCTTTCCTGCAGAATAAGATCCTGGTATGGATGCATCCACATTTCATCACTCACTCAGCTCCTGGGTCCAGCTTGAGTCTCTGTCTTGGCTTCTGCTAATAGTGCATGAAGATATAAGCAGAGTATGTAAGCACATGTGTGGTGATGTGACTCACGGCCCTTCCTGTATGTGCCCAGGAGTGGCATAGCTGTGCCTTGTGATGGCTCAATTTTCTGTTTTTTTTTTTTCTTTTCCTTCAACACCTCTATCTCCCTCCCTTCCTTCTTTCCTTTCCTCTTTCCTTCTTCTCCTTTTTCTTCTTTTTGAGACAGGGTCTCTTTGTAGCCCCAACTGGCCTGGAACTCAGAGAACTGTGCCTGTCCTGTCTCTTTTTTTTTTTTTTTTTAAATCATCACACTGATTTCCATAGGGACCGAGCCAGTTCACAATTTAGTCATCAGCGTGTGTGTGTGTGTGTGTGTTTCTCTTTGCCTGCATTTTGGAAAGCATTTATTTTCTCTTATTTTCATGATGTTAGCCATTCTGATTGGGTAAGATGGAATCTCAAGTCTGTGATTTTTGTTATTATGGTTGTTCCTGTTGTTTTTTTAAAAAGTTTTTTTTTAATTTATTTAATTTTATGTATGTGAATATTTTGTCTGCAGGTAAAAACCTGTGAATCACATGTATGCAGTGCTCATGGAGGCCAGAAGAGGGAATCTGATCCCCTAGGATTGGGATTACAGATGACTGTGAACTACCATGTGGGTGCTGGAAAATTGAACCCCATTCTTATAACCACTGAGGCATCTCTGTAGCATCTCAAAGAAGTTTAAATTAACATTTTCCCGATATTTAAGAATCTTTAGCCTTCTTTTTCATAATTATAACCATTTATTGAGTGGGTGGATTGAGGTATTTAATTTTTGGAGTTCTTCATATATTCTACATATTAATCCCCCGCCATATAGCTAGTTTGCAAAGACTGTTTGTGGTGGTATTTGGGGACAGAATGGAACACAAGGCCTTTCCCAGCTCTCTGCCTGAGCTCTGTCTACAGCCCCACATTAGATTTCTAACAGACCCCCTTTTGTTATTAGTAGAAAAAGCAGAAAATTGCAAAAGGGCACACAGAGAAGAAAATACTGGCAGGATTGTGTTTGACTTCAATTTTTAAATTATGCCCCCAAATTGAAATATATAATTCCCTGTGCACTAAATGTAGGATCTGGATGAAGCTTCTGTGGTTTTGTGTTCCGGGACTACGTGAGTCGGAGCCTCCCCTTCATTCCCACACCGTCCACGTCTGGGAGTGATTATGAGCTGCAGAGGAGGAGGAAGGAATGCAAGCGTCAGGTGTTAACAGCACTTTCCCCAAACATTCCCCTTCCTGCTTTCCCTAGCAATCCTTTCTGGTTTTGGAAAGTCTCTCTTGTGGGTCTAAAGTAAACTCAACCACCTCTCTGGAGAGCATACCACAGCCTGGCCCCGTACCCTGGCCACTTTGATCTTGATTCCTGGAGGGAAATGACCCCAGAAGGAGCTGAAATTTTCGAAGGGCTGCCATCTGGTCCTGTGGTGAAGACAAACACAGTTTCAGAATTCTCATTCCGTGTGAGCCACCTTGCTTCCTACCTGTGATCTGAAAGGGGGCCTTGTTCTTTGTGGGAGGGTGTTCAGTCCATTCCAGGATGAGGTAAAGGCACTTGATATTATTTTATTGTCTGTGCAAAGTGAGCTGGCACCTCCCGGATTGCACAGCATTCGCATAGTTTTGCTGAGCATATGAGGAACACACCCTGCAGCCAGAACAGCCCACCAAGGACCTGTCTAGCACTGACGCATGGAAGGGAGCCATACCAAGATGAAAGATACTTTCCTGTGCAGGGTGAGGTGATGGAAAAATAAAATGCCCTACAAGTATATACACAGACCTGTGCAGAATGGAGCCTCCTCACTGACTTAGTACAACACTTGACTTTCACTTGTCTTTCACGAAAACCGCTTCCAAAACCACTTTACAGTTAATAAAAAACTCGGCTTGGGGCTGGGAACATAGCTCAGTTTGGACAACGGCTTCTCCTGACTGCATGAAGACCTGGGTTCAATCCTTAGCACCACATAAAATGAGTATATGGGGCCACACCTGTAACCCCGATTCCTTGGGAGATGGGCAAAGGAGGATTAGAAGTTCAAAGTCATTCCAGGCTGCATAGCATGATGGAGGCCAGCCTGAGATACACGGGGCCCCGCTGCAAGAGAAAATAATTGAGGAAGCCCAGCACCCACCTGTTGTTAGGGTGCAGTATAAATCACCCCAAAGACAGAGGAAAACATTCTAGTTGAGACTTCTGTCAGCTGGATGTGTCAGGGACCCCCAAGAGGCTGAGTCCATGGTCCAAGCCCGTTTTCAGAGTTTATTTCTTTCAAACAGAGACAACTTGCTTTTGAGCTGAGACCACCAACGTTTGCTTCTCAGTATTTCTCACGCTACCTCCACTTCCCGACCCCACCCCACGCCCCGACTCTCCAGCTTGCAAAGTGGAGGCAGGAAAACATATACAAATTGCCCACTCTTCATAAAACGCACTTATGTTACAGGCGAATATTTGAGGTTCCGTGCACTCTAGACAACTCAGGAGATATTTGACTAAATGTAACCAGGCCAATTTAGGGCCCTCATGAGAATTTTCAAACACTGAAATTATGTACAGCGAGATTTATTCTGGAAGACAAATGGAAATGGAATTGTTGGTTTTTATAAGGCAAAGATAAAGCAAAACTTTCCAACGTCCCGGCTTTAAGAACAGTTTCTGCTTGGTGATTGCGAACGTGAACAGTAGATGGCAGTGTTGTTCCTGTCTTTGGGGAAAATGGCCTCTGGAGCTGTTTCGCCGGCAGAGTCTGGTTAAAGGTCCAGTCTATTGGGTTGGAAATAATGAACTGTATCCTACTGCAAACAGAGGAATCTGCCTCCACGTCTCGTGAGCCCCCACCCCCGCTTTTCTGTAGTGTTGAGGTTGTTGAAGCATCGCGTGCTACCTAGTGTCGTTTGCTCTATCAATGAACTCAACCCAGGAGGCAGGGAAGAGCCGACTAAGGTCTATGAAACATTCCATTTGAAAAAACAAAAAGAACAATTGGAGAGTTGCTACCATCTCAACAGTAGCAGATTTAGGAGACCAATAATCAAAAAGCAATATCAGTACTCTTGTGGATGCACCCTTTGCTTATGTGTGTCTGTGCTGAGCCAGGCTCTGTGCCCAGCGCCCCCCATGTTTACCATTATCCAGTGGGAACCATCACCCCCATTTCACAGATGAGGTCACTAACTTTAGACAGTTCAAACACTTCCTCTGAGGTGTCAGTCAGTGGCTTGACTGCTTACTGCCCCTGGAACTCGCTCTTATAGACCAGGCTGGCCTCGAACTCACAGAGATTCACCTGCCTCTGCCTCCCAAGTGCTGGAATTAAAGGTGTCAAAAGACAGTTGTAACAAAGGCACTTCACCATCTCAGAATTGAGGTATGAGACACACAAATTTCACCAACAAGGAAGAGGGTGACTTCTATACCCTATACAAAATAATATATCAAATGGTGTGTGTGTGTGTGTGTGTGTGCGCGTGCACACGAGCATGTATGTACAATTTACAATTGTGGTGTGCAAATTGTACAGCCCATCTATCTTTTAAGCATGTTATTGTAAATTCAAAGCATCTTTGCCGCATGAAAATTAGTTCTCAGAAACTTCTACTTCATGAGAATCAATAGTCATTTTCTTGACCATTCTTCTAGGCTGGTCTGAACTCATGAGACCTGCGGCTCCTCCCACCTCAGGCCTGCAGTGTCTAGAATTGTAGGCGTCACCACTGTGTTGTGCTTAACTACAGTTTCCTGACATGTAAACTCATGTCCGAGAGGCACTTCTTGCGGCAGCTTTTTCTGGATGGGAAATCACTTTTTCTTGGGAGTCCACAGTGTTGTGTGCCACTAGAAACCAGCAGGCGCCCCTTCTGTGGGAAATAGAAAGCTGGCAGTCCAAGGACTCACCCAGGTATCCTCTTTGGAAATCCAGGGAACTCAGTAGAGCCAACCATCCTCACTGTTAATAGGCTAGGAATTTCTAAAGTGCATACTCGTGAAGTTAGTTACACTTTAGATAAGGGCAGTGGGTGACGGATTAAAAGACCCCTCGAGAGGCTTTTGAGTTTTGTTGGCTGGGAAGGAATCTGGCTTCCTGCAGTCTTCCGAGTTCCACTGCAGAGCAATGACACACACACACACACACACACACAGACTTCTGGTGGTTCAAGTGGTAAATTATTTGTATTTTGATAAATAAATATTGCCTGAAGACCAGAGGCAAAACTAAAGCCCCTAGGGGTCAGGCAATGGTGACAAACACCTTTAATCCCAGGATTTGGGAGACAGAGTCAGATGGAGCTCTGTGAGTTTAAGGATACTCTGGGCTACACAAGATTAATGCAGAAATAAATTCAGGTAGTGGTGGCCTACACCTTTAGTCCCGGTACTTGGGAGTCACACGACTTCAAAGGTGCCCCAGAGGGAATACAAAGTGAGAGAAGAGAGAGGCTGTGAGCTTAGTTTGCATTTGCAGTCTCCCAGCCTTGGTAGAGGTAAGACTTCTCTAGTGGCTTGGCTGCTTTGTTTTTCTGGTTTTTGGGTTGAACCCCAATATCTATCTCTGTTTTTTATTACACTCAAGAAGCCTTTTGATCATTTGTGGGGATCCCCAGAACATATGTCTATGCTCTGCTCCCCCAACACCAAAATCTGGGGTTAATATAACAGCTTCATGGCCCTACAGACTCATTAAGACCCAGTGAAGAAGAAAGTGTGGCCCCTGGAAGCTGCCTACAAGGCCACAAGAGCAAGGGACAGCATGGTTGTATTTGAATGGAAAGTGGGTGACCCTGCAGAATTTCCACTCCACAGAGAGGGAGAGAGCTGAGGTTGGCTGGGGCCCAGCATGAAGAATAGAGGCTTGGCTAAGGTCCTCTTTGGAGGCTCAAATGTCTATAAAATTTCAAAGTGTCTTTATAACTTGGCTTCTCCGTAAAGCAGGAGGTCACAACAGGAGACAGCTGGAAGAACAGGATGGAAGGCCCAGAGAAGAGCCGAGCGAACATTCCTCAGCAGAGGTGAGGGAGGGGGAGAGAATCAGAGTCCATGGCGTAGGTCCAGGCAAGTAGAATCCTGAACTGTGGGGCCAGTACTTTAGAAGAAAATTGTGTGGTCATTTAGAAAGACTGACATTTCCATAAAGTAAGGCTCTGGTGCTACAGACATGAATGTTTGGGTTCCTAGAAACGTGGGATGCAGCGACACTGCCATTTTGATTTGGAGATAGTGAGATTCGGTAGTGTTGAGGGTGTCTCTTAGGAACATGTAGTGGGAAGAAGGGAACTAGAGCTGGGAGTGCAGGGTGTACCCCTGTGATCCCACTGCTCAGGAAGCTGAGGTGGGAAGGTCACACACTGGAGGCCATTTTGAACTATACAGTTTATCTTCTTTTGAAGAACAGTGGTCTATTACACTCCACTGCTCTACCAACTGGACCCATGAGGCTTCTGGAATTGTTTATTCTCATAATCAGATAGGCACAGCCTCTCCATTCTAAGGTTTCAGTATTTCTCATCCATGGCACCCTGCCTCTATCCTGTAGTCAAGCCTGTCTGAACAAGGCTATCATTAGATGGTTTACCCAGTGTAAGATTCATTGGCAGATCACAGACATTTTCCTAGTTATCTTAAGAACCCTGTTGCAGACGGTAGTTATGATCCGGCACCCTTAAATTCACCACATCACAGATCACTATACTCTTGCCCCTCCTTAACCCACTTTAAGGATCTGTCTTCCTTCTTAAGCATGCCTGCCCAAGGTAACCAAGGCTAATCCAAACTGGAGAGCCTGCAAGCCATGAAGGTCTGTGTTTTGCTGGCTTTCTCTTTTTTCTTTTCTTTCCTTTTATCTTTTCTCTTCCTTTTTTTCAATTCTAAATCCTTTTGAAAGATTTAAAATAATTTTCTAAAATTGACCTTTATTTTTATTTTATGTGTATGTGAATTTTGCCTGCATGTATATCTGTGCACCATGTGCACACAGTGCTCTGGGAGCCAGAAGAGAGCGTTGAATCTCTTCAAACCGTGCTATCTCTCCAGCACGTAAATTTAAAAAGTTGTTAATTACAAGTGTGTGTGTATGAGTGTGTGTGCGCATGTGCGTGCAGGTGCCAGTAGAAGCCAGAGGGGCCATCAGATCCCCTGGAGTGGGAATTACAGGTGATCGTGGGCCTCCCCATATGAGAGCTGTGAACCAAATGTGGGATCTCTACCAAAGCAATACCCATACTTAACTCCTGAGTTGTCTCTCTAGTTCTCTCCCTATTATTATTCTACCAGAACAATATTTATTATATAATTATTGAACAATTGACTGTAAACACACTGTGATTAAAATATATGAACATTGATTTACGTCATTTGACCAAGATTCAGGGCTTGTGTTTCTTTCAGGTTTGATAGATATACATCATTTATTATTTAGATTTTCTAGGCTTGGATGAATTCTGCCCAAAATGTCTTTTTAAGCTTAGAAGAAAGCAACATACATAAAGGAAATGAACAGAAGGGCGGGATTCGGGGCTGGTGCCTGGAGCCTTCTGATCAGCTTTCTTGCCTTGTAGAGTGTAAGTTTGGATTCAGTACTTCTCATGTCCGCTGGGGGGGACATTCCCAAGACTCAATTTCATGTCACTGGCTCTTGGTGGCTCGGTCCCATGGAGGCAGATGCTCAGGTATGTGGACCATCACAGGATCCTTCCCAGGAACAATGGATGGTTATACTTTCCTAACCCCCTAGAGAGGCTTCAGCTTCCAGTCTCTTGTCCTGTAAGAACTGCAGCTGTGAGCCAGGCCTCAGGAGATCAGTTTTAAGCCCACACCTCAGAAAAAAAAAAAAAAAAAAAAAAAAAAAAAAAAAAAAAAAAAAAAAAAAAAAACAACCAAAAAACAAAACACAAGCCCTTGGTGACTATAGTGCTGAGGGAACCCAGCAGGGCTTTGCCAGGAGCTACACTGTTGTTCCTGGCTGGGTTTCCATCCTGATGTGGACAGACCATGGTGAGACCAACCGCCTGCTCTCACTCTCTGTCTTGCTTTGCAGGAAGGTTTGGGTTTCTGAGACTCTGGGGGAGCTGAGTAGCTTGCCTCAGGCCAGGACTGTGTGACCTGTGCCTGTTGCTCCCCCAGCCAGCTTTAATGGGCTTGGATAGCTTGTGCCCACAGCGTCGTGGCTGGAAGATGAGTCAGGGCCAGATGCAATCAGACTGCCAGGCAGGCCAGCTTTAATGGAACCTGGAACACTGTGAGTCACACCTAGGGTGTATGTCATATAAAGCTAATGTAGTAGAGGGACACGGGAAGCCCTGAAAGGAGTTTCCCACCTCCCTCCACTGCTCTGCCCCTGCCAGCTGCGCTGAGACCAGAGCCAGGCTTTGTCTGGGGAGAAGGGAGGGATGTCCAAAAGGAGCTGAGTAATAGAGACAATGCAGTCTGCTTCAGAGCCCAGAGCCCTATGATCTTTTGACTGTAGTTAGGTCCCTTAAGAGACAGGGCAAACCACCATAATGCACCCCATCTGCGTCTCTACAAGATGAATGTACCTTCACCTGAGTTAAAAACTCAGGAGAAAAAAAAAAAGGTGTGAATAAGTGAAAAAATATTTAGAAGTGCGTATTAGTAAGGTGGAAGGATATCTGACCCAGAGCTGTCTGAAAACAATATATTCTGGGCCAGACCTGCGGGACACCCTAGGAGACACCATGCTAGGAGACCTTAGGAGTGTGTCCAGGGGTGGCATGCATGGAGAATGGCCCTTCTCTTTCTCTGAGAATAATTCTACCCACGCTGGATTTTGTGGTCTTAAAACAAAAGAGTCCATGACTTAGTTTCTCAGGAAGGAACAGTATGGACTATATGATATAAACAGGGCAGTGCCAGGAAGTCGTCAGCAGGCCCAGCCTTGCCTGGCAAAGCCCTGGGGGTGGGTTGGGGTGGGGACAATTCACAATTAAGTCTAGTAGTGATATGGAAAATACCAAAAATGAGAGCCACAATTTCAGAGGCATGACCACTAACCAGAGAGGCCCAGAGTAGGACCCAAGGAATGGAAGCATCTGCTCATGAGGCCAAGTGGAGGAGAAAGACACCAAGGATAAAGATCCGGCAGTAGTGGCAGACCAAGACACAGACAGGCCTTTGTCAATGCAAGCCACCACATGGGCAACACTCATGAACCCTTCTTTCTTAAAGTCCCAGGATGTCAACGGTAAGTTTCTATAGGTTGTTATTTGTTGAGGGAGATTGCTTGTTCGTTCCTGGCTGCTCAGAACTGAAATAATCACACAGAAACTATATTATTTACAATACTGTGATGATTAAGCATATTTCTAGATGGCTCTTATATCCTAAACTAACCCATCTCCTTTAATCTGTGCATCACCATGAAGTCGAGGCCTACAGGCAAACTTTCCAGCTGGAGGCTCACATCTTTCTCCCCTGGCGGCTAGCATCTTTCTTCTCTGGTGGCTACACAGCTTCTCCCTGACTCCACCTACTCTTTCTCTATATCTCTTCCAGCCTAGCTGTACTCTGTTAAGCCATTGGCCAAAAGCAAATTCTTTATTAACCAATGGCAATAAAACATATTCAGAGCATGCATTACCTCCCACATCAGTCTTGTCCACATCTGTGTATAATACTGTAATTAAGAAGACTTATACCTGAAACTTGGAAAACTACCTAAGTGACTATTTCTAGAAATGACCACATGGAGTTTTATATATGTCATACAATGGTGCATCAAGAACGAAATACTTAAATAAGTAAACAAAGTGTAATAGTTAATTTGACATGTGTATGTATGGTATGTTTTGTATGTGTGATATGTGCATGCATTCATATATCCATGTGCGCACGGATATATTTGGAAGACAGAGGAGCAATTCAGGTTGCTCTTCAGTTTCTCTCTGCCTTCCCTTGAAACAATTGCTCACTGTCTCTGCTACACTGGCCAGTGAGCTCCCATGATCTGTGCATCTTCACTTCCCAATGCTGGGGTTACAGACGTG
This sequence comes from Chionomys nivalis, assembly GCF_950005125.1. Classification (NCBI taxonomy): domain Eukaryota; kingdom Metazoa; phylum Chordata; class Mammalia; order Rodentia; family Cricetidae; genus Chionomys; species Chionomys nivalis. Next base: position 26,780,637 of record NC_080099.1, on the reverse strand, counting down.
TGCAGTCATGCTTGGCCTTTACATGGATGCCTGGGATTTGAACTCAGTTCCTCATGCTCTTTCTCACTGAGCCATCTCCCCAGGCCCAATAAATACTTGTATTTTGGTTTTGGACCATTTTTAACTGCACTTTTAACTATAGAAAACATCCTTTCTGGTCTTGAACTTGCAAGGATCTGCCTGACTCTGGCTCTGGAGTATTGAAATTAAATGTGTGCCCTTCATGCCAGACAAGGGAATCATTTATTTCTTTCCTGAATTCTTCATTCTACTGATGCCAAAGTACTAACTTTAGGAGGGCAAGAATTTCATAGTAAATCCTTTTCCATTTCTCCTACCAAGGCTGAAGGCTGATCTACATATTTTTCTTTCTTTCTCTCTTTTTGTATGTGTATATGGTGTGCACATGAGGATGTATGTGTATGTTATGCATGAGCATATGTGTGTCTAGATATGTGCATGTATGTGTGTGCACGTACACACGTGCATATGTGTAGAGTCTTAAGTTAGGAATATTGCTCACTCCCCACCTCATTCTTTGAGGCATGGCCTCTTAATAAACCACGGAGCTCGCCTATATGGCTAATCTCACTAGCCAACTTGCTTGAAGGATTCTCTGTTTTGGCCTTGCCTTCCAAGACTAGAATTATCCTTGAGTCATGACAGTCACTAGACATTTATGTGCGTTGGCGAGATCAAACTCTAGTCCTCTTGCTTTCTGTGGACAAGCATGTTCTCCACATAGCCTAGACATTCACATTGCTTATGCATCTGAAAGCAGGTACAAGCCCCCAACATTATCATACTTTTCTCCGAAGCATTCCATCCTAATTCAGAAGCTTGGTGCACATGCATTTCAAGCATGTCAGGAACAGTGGCATTTGATCAATTCATCACTCATGATACTCTACAATAAGACTCAAGCCCAAGTGGTGGAACTTACCACATCCACTTAAGAAATCATGATCCTACTGACTCTGTTGGTACAATTCATGTCTCTCTGAATGCATTTGAAACTTGGCCCATGCATTATTCCTTACACAAGAACCAACTCAAAACTATCAAAGAAGACCACTGCAGACTGGTTCCCCAGGAAGATTGAGTTTGGAGAGATGCAAAAAAAACTGAAGACCCCAAGGTTCACATACCTGTCTCTCTGAGTTCATTACTCTCAAGCTCTGCTGGGCCCATTACAACATCCACTCCTTTCTCCTTGCCTCTACTGTTAGTTCTTATGGTATGGGAAGTCCTTCTGTATATGTGTTGCTTTTACTGGCTAATCAATAAAAATGCTTTCTTGGCCTGTGATAGGGCAGAATAGAGCTAGGCGGGAAAAACTAAACTAGGCTGGGAGAAAGAAGGCAGAGTTGGGGAGATGCCATGGAGCCACCAGAAGGGAAAGACGTGAGCTGCCAAGTGGAACCTGGCCAATAGGCCACGAGCCTCATGGTAAAATATAAAATAATAGAAATGGGTTAATCAAAGATGTAAGAGCTAGCTAGCAATGCACTTAAATGATTGGCCAAGCAGTGATTTAAATAATATGGTTTCTTAGTGGTTATTTCATGGTCTGGGCAGCCGGGAACAAACAAGCAGCCTCCTGCTACATTCTGATCCATTCCACATCCAACCCTCAGGCTTATATCTCAGATAAGTTCGTCCATTTTCCTCCTTCACACACAAGGCCATTGTATACATCCTCCCTTCCCACTCATTCCGTTTAGAATACCTCTGTTGTATGCAGCATCCCAAAATGTTGATGTTCCTTTATGATATGGCTCCTAAACAGCCCACTGGATACAAGTCATCTCATTTATTTTGAGGCAGGGTCTCTCTACATAGCCCTGATTATCCTGGAATTCACTATGTAGACTAGAATGGCCTCAAACTCACAAAGTCCTACCTGCCTCTGCCTCTAAGACTAAAGGTGTGCACCACCATGCCTGGCCCCACTTGTGCTCTTTCTCGCCTACCTCCCCTTCTAATGGAGCCTATTCTAAGTTTGCTCCATAAATTTCCCGTTCCTATGCCCAGCAGAGTACTTGCTGTGGAGTAGACTTCTGGGGAGCAGCAGTTGGGTTGTCAGGGAGACAGAAAGTCTCCAGGAAGTGTCTCAACATAGAGTAGGAAGAAGTGCTGAGAACTTAAACTTACCAAACACTATGGTTTATAGGGGCCCATGTTACCGTAGCTTTTGCTCTTTTATTTTTTAAAAAATTAAAATATAATCAGAACCTTCCCCACCTCCCTCATCCTTCTGGCACTACCCCACCCTTGTGTCTCCTCCTCCCACTTCCTTTCAAATCCATGGCCACACATGTTCCGTGTGGCATTTTTGTTCTCCAGTGGAGAACATACACTAGATGTGAACCTTGCCAGGGTTGACCGCAGTGTCCAGTTGGGAGGGGCTGCGTGTGTGTTCTCCCCGTCTCTTCACACAGGGTGGGCCCTAGGCGTATATTGGAGGACAGTCAGTTACCAGGCCCCTCAGCCGCTTTGTTACTCTTGGCACGCGGCTTCCCCTTGATGAAGGTCCTAATGAAATCCTCTCTCTGAACAGAGCTCCCTTTCATGCGCATTATGACGTCACGGGGCTTTGAAGTCTCAGCTAAAGAAAGAGAGAAGGAAACAATGCGCTGTTATGGGGCTGTTGAGCCGCACTTCACCCAAGTGCCTCGCTTAATTGCTTGCTCTTTAACCGGATGCTCTTTGCAGCAGATGAGAACATCACCTGCTCCGTGACAGGGAAAGAAGGGACTCGAAAACTGATGATATGAACAACAGCTTTAAACCACATGGGAACCTAAACCCTGCATCCCTGTAGTACCCTGGGCTCTAAGTCAAGTTCAGGGAGCCAGAAGGGCCAGATAAATCTCCAAGGGAGGGACATGTGACTAAGTCATCAATTGCTAAGCTCTATGTCAGGGTCCTGGTCCAACAACAGAATGCCCTTGATCCAGGTGCTCTGTTACGCCAAGAGAGTGATTGGCACTGTTAGCCATCAAAAAGATTTCTCTTTTCATTATTAAGAAACCACCAAGTCCTTCCTCTGTACCATGTTTCCAGGAACACTTTAGATTGCATCTCACTGAATCTCACAACCCTAGAGGCTCCCTAGCAAGATGAAAAAAAAAAAAAAAAAAAAAACCTGATAGAGGGGACCACAGGCCTGGGTATTAGTTGCTGCCCATTGTCATTCTGACCTTCCATCTTGTCCCAGGCCCAGCAGTGCCTTGGCAGAGCTTGCAGACTACTCGGATTCCCAACAACTCGAAAGGTCTTGGTGCATCATAGCAGAAATAAATAGTGCGGATGGAATCGATACGCAAGTTCAGACGGAAAAGCTCCTTATAATGCGAAGGTGGTGGTACAAATGTGCAGAATTGAGGGACAGCAAGAGGAAGCTCACAAGGAAAGCATGAGTGATCAAGAGTGAGACTGGAGAGATCGCTCAGTGGTTAAGGGCACTGACTACCCTAGAGGACCATGGTTCATTTCCCAGCACCCGCATGGCAGCTTCACATCTGTCTGTAACTCCAAGATCTGAGACCCTCACATGGACATACATGCAGGCAAAATACTGATGCACTTAAAGTAAAAATAAATTTTTTTTTGCTATCTTTTTTTTAAATTAATTTATTTATTAAAGATTTCTGCCTCCTCCCCACCACCACCTCCCATTTCCCTCCCCCTCCCCCAATCAAGTCCCCCTCCCTTGTCAGCCGGAAGAGCAATCAGGGTTCCCTGCCCTGTGGAAAGTCCAAGGACCACCCACCTCCATCCCAGTCTAGGAAGGTGAGCATCCAAACTGCCTAGGCTCCCACAAAACCAGTATGTGCAGTAGGATCAAAAACCCATTGCCATTGTTCTTGAGTTCTCAGTAGTCCTCATTGTCCGCTATGTTCAGCGAGTCCGGTTTTATCCCATGCTTTTTCAGACCCAGGCCAGCTGGCCTTTGAAAATGTATTTTTTAACAAGTGAGAAGAACATGAAAGACAGATCCTTTTTCTTGGGTAACCAGCTGGCTATAGTAGAAGCTGCATATTAAAAGTCTCAGGAGCTGAAGAAACACAAACCTACTGGTGACCCATTGTGACCCACTGGCGTGGCAGCTGGGGAGGGAGAAGGTTTTGGGACAATGAGAATGCACCAAGGAAGACGCATCTTTCCGGAAAGGAGAGTTGTGCTCAGTGGGTCAGGAGGACCTGTGTGCGCCTATGCTAGGATGCTTGTGTGATGCTTTACTCTTTTGTCTTCATCTTTTGCCTCTAGACTTTTTCCTTTTTTTCTGTGGCTGGCTGGGTGACTGGCCCCTGACATCTTCTTCTCTTGCCCCTCTTCTCCCGTAGTTCTCCTTCTATTCATCCTCTCTGCCTGCCAGCCCTCCTAGCCTTGCTCCTGCCTTGCTATTGGCTGCTCATCTCTTTATCAGCCCATCAGGTGTTTCAGACAGGCAAAGAATCACAGCTCCACAGAGTTAAGCACACGCAGCCTAAACAAAAGTCACACACCTGAAAATAATACTCCCCAACAAGGAAGAAGCGCTCCACTGCTGTGGAGGGAAGAGGAATTCTCTAGAGAAGCCAGACAGAATCCACACACTGGGATCTGCCTGTGCCTCTCTGGTGTTTTTACCTTGGACCACAGTGGACCTTGAGAATGAGCTATAGACACCTGGCCTATTGTGGGCCACATGTATTTCTTTGCCCTTCCTCCCAAGGGTCGTTATGGTAAGAAGTCTGTCTGGGCAACGGGAAGACTAAGAAGCTGTAAGCTTTAAGTTCAGCAGTTGTTCTGGTTTCTTTCTCCTGCTGTGGCAAGCATGGACCAGAAGAACTTAGTGGAGGAAAAAGCCACCCAGACTACACCTACACATCTGCTTTTTGAAGAAAGTAAGGAACTTTCTGCCCCTGGAACTCGGGGCAGAAACAGTAGGGAAAAGCTGCTTGTTTGCTGTCTCTCTGACTCGTTCTGTTGTTCGCTTACTCATTCACTCTTGGATGACCTTCTTACATACCTATTCAGAGATGGAGCTGCCCACAGTGGGCTAGGCCTTCCTACCTCAACTAATAACCACAGTAATCCCCCACAGACATGCCTAAAGGCCAGTCTGTTTAGGAAATTCTGTCACGGCCACCCTTGTCCCGCAAGGATGATGCGACCACTGGAGCTCTTCTCACTGCAGTTTTACTCAGGACCTTTTGACAATTGTAAAATCTCTCTCTCTCTCTCTCTCTCTCTCTCTCTCTCTCTCTCTCTCTCTCTGGGCAAACCTCTCCCAGCCCTTAAGTAGGCCTGGGCCGCCAACCTCAGATTGCCAGGTGGGCACTGCCCATAGGTCCACGCATATGCAAGCAGCTGACAGTCATTGCATGATAATAGCATAAGTCAGGCTTTAGCCATAGGAGTTGATTATCACAGAGAGCACACGCTTTCGGGATCGTGGAGGGTGGGATCCAGCACCATTAGGTGCGACTCCACGCAGCTCTCTACATTGCCATCAGGTGTGGCTTCACGCAGCTTGCTACAGTTCCCCCTTTTTGTTTTGTAAAGCAACAGGCAAGAGTAGAGGTCTGATCTCTGTTAAAAATGGAACATGTGCTAGTGTCTGTTCAGGTGTCATCCACCCAGAGAACACTAGACCTGTCCGGTGTCCTTTTACAGAGGTGGGAGCTAGACACCAACTCACATGCAATCAGACTTGCTCTTCTTGAGGTTGATGTATGCTTACCTCAAGTGCAGTGCACAAGCCTCGCATCCTGTGCTCGCTTCTATCTCTTTTAAGATAGATAGCCAAACTTGGGGAGACTGTCCTGCTTCAATGGCCGTGAAGGCCTGAATGATCATAACTGCATTGCAATGCTGTGAAACCCTTATGTGACAAATGCACCACAGGCATACCAGGGAGGCAAGCACCATTAAGCCTGTTAGGGCTCCTACTCCCGCCCACTCCTTCAGATGATCCATGGAGTGATCCAGGAGGATAGTCTTCTGCCAGGCTGGTATCCATGCGTGTGGAATCTGCAGTCGCAATCGTCATCCGCAGCTTTTCCAGTTTTTTTTGAATTCACCAGACCAATTACCTAAAAGATATCTAGACAATTCTTTAGACAGATTAGCTGCATGGGTTAATCTTTCATACTGAATGCTGGTCACATACAGCCCTGGATGGATAGAAATGTCTGACAGACTAGGGTATGGACTTGCCTCTCTTAACATACCCCAGCTGCCATACCCCCGTGGCACATTCATTGTCAGCTGAGTGCATGGAAGACACCTTCTCCCTGGTGCACCTCTTTGGCTTCCCTAGCAGCTCAGCTGATCCTGCTTCTGCTAAATGACCATATGCTGTATTCTCATGGGTTGTCTTACACAGGATTTAAAGATAAATGCCCATGACAACAGGTGTTGAGATTGCCAGCAGTAGGGTTCCCAATCACCACTAGATCCAACCTCCCATTTGGGCTACGGTATTCTACCAACCCTTTGGCTAAAACAGTACCCACAGGTACCTGCTCCTACAATAGGGCAGTCTCTTGATTTAAATTCGCTCTGTCGCAGACTCTTCAGCAGCGTGCAGAGCCTAAAACTGCCATTGCCTTTTCCTTGCCCTGCAGCTATGCTGCGTTCTGGGGCAGCCCTGTGCGGTCTGTGCGCCAGCTTGTCTCAGCTCCAGCACTTGTTGCGTTTGCTGATACTCTTAGCACTGCGGCATCCGCCAGGCTAGGCACCGACTGCTGAGGCAATGTGCCTTCCACCACAGCCACCTAGCAATGCTCTGCTCCAGTTCTGCTCCAGCTGCATTCATTCTGGGTCCAGACTGGTGCACGGAGTGGAGCGGAACTCAGGGAAGCAGGCTTGCTGCTCTGAAGGAACCCCGCTTAAATTATCTTATAGGGAATTTGGACGTTGTCGATCTCTCTGGCTACTTCCTGCTGAGCGGGGACGTTGCATTCTTACTGCCATTTTCAGCTGCGCTCGGACGTGGGTCACGGAAGCGACTGGGGAGAGGCGGAGACTCTACCTCCCCAGACCCCATGGGGGTGAGACAGATCCCCTCTCGGCCTGTTGCCTGGGGCAGGGACAGAGGTCCAGGCCAACAGATCTTATCTCGGTTGTGCTGCGCTTCTATGCCCTGAGGCACATGTTGGGAGTGGCCTAGCGTTCTGGCCTTGTTGGTCCTCAAAGCAGGTCCTGGGTGTTTGCAGGTTTGCAGACCCTCAGCGCTGCTTGGCCTTGGAGCCGCAGCTGCTCACTCTCCACTGCAAACTCAGGAGGTCTCGGTAATTCAAACCACATGAATCTAACTCCCTTCCTTAGCGTACCTTGTTCAGCAGCAAAATTCAGATCTCTACAAAGCTTGTCCTAGGATGACACATTAAGATTGCCAGAGACGGCAAACCAAGGAGCAATTGTGTCACATTCAGTCAAAAACCTTTCCAATGTGCTTCGTAACAGCTCGTTAAGAGCCAGAAAAATCAAGTGTGATGTTGAAGCGCCCATTCTAAAATCCCATTCTTTCTTTTCTTTTCATTTTAAACCGTCCACTTTGGTCGTGACTCTCACTTTGATCCGTCTGCTATAGTCGCAGCCCTATTTACCCCCACTCTCCCTTCTACCGGTGAGAGCGGAAAACCCGCTTTTTTCGCGGATCCCCAATCTTTACCTGAGGATTATCCGGTGCACCCCCTGACTGCAGCAAGTTCTGGGCTCCACGGAGAGAGGTTTGGAGGTTCCCCGTACACGGCACCACTTGTCTTGTCCCCGTACGGGCCACCAACTGTCACGGCCACCCTTGTCCCGCAAGGATGATGTGACCACCGGAGCTCTTCTCACTGCAGTTTTACTCAGGACCTTTTGACAATTGTAAAATCTCTCTCTCTCTCTCTCTCTCCTCTCTCTCTGGGCAAACCTCTCCCAGCCCTTAAGTAGGCCTGGGCCGCCAACCTCAGATTGCCAGGTGGGCACTGCCCATAGGTCCACGCATATGCAAGCAGCTGACAGTCATTGCATGATAATAGCATAAGTCAGGCTTTAGCCATAGGAGTTGATTATCACAGAGAGCACTCGCTTTCAGGATCGCGGAGGGTGGGAGCCAGCACCATTAGGTGTGACTCCACACAGCTCTCTACATTGCCATCAGGTGTGGCTTCACGCAGCTCGCTACAAAATTCCTCCTTTAGGTTTCTCCGCTCAGATGACACTCAGCCACGTCATGTGGACAACAAGGCTAACCAGGACAGGAGTAGAAGGTTAAAAAGAATGAGATGAGTGAGAAGTAGACTCAAACTCAGCTCATGCTAGTTCACACTAGTGTGAACTGTGTGGATAACGTGAGTGTACCAGCTGAGGTAGGAAAACGTATATTAGCTTTAAACTAAAACAACAACAACAAAAAACAAACAAAAAACCCAATAGAATGAACTTGGATATGGTCATTTAATTTATAAATGAAGAGAACAAAACATCAACAGATAATTTCATGTTTAGGTCATATAGTTAACATAGTAAGAAAACCAGGAGTACCAGTCCCAATTTCTATACATTATTTTTCTTCACCAAACTATTTTATCACTAGAGTTTCTCCGTGTGTCTGTCTTTTTTTCTTTGTCTCCATCTCTCTATCCCTCCTCCCCTGTGTGTTAATGTGTGTATGTGTGTGTGTGTGCATGTGTGTGGTGTACTTGTATTTAAGATGGAGGTATGTACCCCACAGGCTCCCAATATTCCCACCAACATACTGATAACTTGATTGTTATGGTCCATGACTCAAAATACTCCCATATCCCACCGAAGCTGTGGCAAATGACCACAGCTACACCCAGATTTTTGGTTGCATCAGTGAAGGCAGCCCATTCCCTCACAAGCTGATGACTAGATTTAAGGGATGGGTCACTCTGCCAGACACCATCACTGACTCGATAGTGCTCTGCAGATTTAGTGGAAGGGACCCTCCTGCTTTGAGTCTAGGAGATAGATACATAGTCTTCTGGGTGGGCAGCAATGCAAACACACACTCTGACCAGAGCTATAAATTTCTGAATCCCTGCTGTCCATCTGACTCTCTTAGTTCCTGTCAAATTCATTTCATCCACGAGTCTTACCTGCTACCATTCTTAGGGACTTGTTGTCCTTTAGAGACAGACATTATGGGATATATTTGAGACCAGATTATGGGTTAAAAGCAGTTACCCATGCTCCGTAAAATCAGGACATTTAATAGTGACAATAATGCAATCTCAGGGACAATGAGCATGTGTAGGACCTCACTGTGCCATCTTGATTATGCTCCATTTCCACCAAGACATTGGCGCTTGGTTCTTTCCACGCTGTGCTATTGGTTGAATTTACTGGATTCAGTCAGTAAACCCCAGTGCTTCTTACCCAGATTCTCGGTGGACACTATGCAGAGTGAGCATGTTCTGTCCTACTTCCCTCTGCTAAAGCATCTGTTGTCTGTGGCCGTGCTCCAATCCCTGCTCGTAAACAAATGAAAGTTTCCCAGGAATAAGTAATAGTCTTAAAAAAATTTCTGGAGCTGCCCTGGCTTCCTTTGAGCACAGCCACAAAAGCTGCCCAATACGGGATGACTAATACTACCAAAAATGGGGTTCTCAGTCTTGCCTGGTGGTCTCTGGTTTGCAGCAAGGGGCAGCATCCCACACACCGCAAAGAATGTGCGGTGGGGATGTGAGCACGCTACAAACTGGGCCAATTTGTGGTGCACTTGCAGGTAATGCAAGAAACGCTTAGAAACGCTATTTAAACCCCACACCATCCTGATTTATAGTGGGAGCTCCACACAGAGTACCTTCTATCCTCCCCAAAGAACACAGTATCATGCTCTCAGTACTGATGCGTTAGCCACAACCTGTTTACATAATACGCTTAAAAAGGCTAATCTCACTTATGTGAGGTCTCTCCCTAAGTTGCTGGGTCTTCTAAACCAAGGGAGGGGCTCTCTCTTATAAATCAAGCTCATGGGTGAACAACAAGATTCCCTTTGCTGGCTGACTTCATTCAGTAACACCCCACTCTCCAAGCCCAGGTATCTGTATTTGTATCTGCTTGGGTCTTTTGGTTTCACAGACCAAAAATTTCAAGAGGGAAAATAATTTCTATTTCTGTTATCCTTCTAGGAGGAAGCCCAAGCCCACTTGGTTCCGGGCAGAGCCCTTCCTGTTCTCCAGAGTCGTACGTGGGGTTTTGGCTCAAGCAATAATTTGGGTGTGTCATTAAGAACATTTCTATCTCTGAAGGGCTCACAGAAGGAAGACTGGTATGACTAGAAAAGGGAGCTGGTATTTTGGGGCTGGCAGGCTTACGTGCTGTTTGGCAGCTACCTGACGAGGGATGTATGGAAATAAAGTCAGACAGCTCATTGAATTGATTCCCTTTGACACATCACACCGAGATAGCGGAAGGTCGCACTGAATCTGTTCCTCATCCTGGAGCCTAGATGGTCTCCAGATGGAGGGAAGTGAGGAGGCCATCAGTTACCCGAGTGTCTAGAGCCTGGGAGAGTGTCCAGGGCAGGAAAGGGAGAACAGGGGCTGGAGGTGGACCTGAGCCAGTTGCCTTTTCTATGACTGACTCCCGCCAGGAATTCTAGTGGCCTTATTTCATCTAACGCCATGGCAGTTGTGGGAAGTGGATGGTGGGAGTCCGGCTATGTCATTGATGTCAACCGATTTGCCACAGAGACCTTGGACATGTTATTTATCAGAGCTAGATTCTAACCTCTCATTTAATTCTGAACCCCATTTCTTCTGTGTTTTCTTTTCTTCTCTCTCTTCTTTCTTTCCATCTTTCTTTCTTTTTTTGTTTTTTTTCAAGACAAGGTTTCTCTGTGTAATAGCCCTGGTTGTCCTAGACACCTCGCTTTGTAGACCAGGCTGGCCTTGAACTTACTGAGCTCCACCTGCCTCTCCGTCAAAAGTGCTAGAATTAAAGGCTTGCGCCACCAGCACCCAGCTCCTTTGTGTTTTCTTACACAGCTAAACTGGTACCTACGTGAGTAGGCCAGGCCTTCATTGTCCAGTAAGCAGTAAGGTCTCAGTGATGCAAGCCATCTATAACTCATGTCTCTCCCCCCACAGAATTTTTCTGACAAAAAGCTCACATATTCTAGTCAAAATTGTCCAAATTTAAAATAAAATATTTCAAAAACAGGCTTTATTCTCTATTTTTTTTTTAATGTTTTTTTGAGATAGGGTTTTTCTGTAGCTTTGGAGCCTGACCTGGAACTAGCTCTTGTAGCCCAGGCTGGCCTCGAACTCACAGAGATCCATCTGCCTCTGCCCCCCGAGTGCTAGCATACACCACCACTGCCCAGCCAGGCTTTATTCTAAGGAATAATGAGGCAATCCTCCCCTCTTCCTATAACCCTTACAGTAAATTCTGCCTCTCCGTACCAGCTGTGGGAACTGTCCCATCAGATGGGCCCAAGCATGTTTTCTCGGTGTTAACAGGGATTTGTGCATCAATTTTCTCAGTTAACTCTGGAGGAAGAAGGGTCCCTGCGGCAGGTGGTCCGTTAAAGCCAAGTCTCACCTCTGACAAAACGCCAAAGTGGGGTGTCTCTCGGATCTTTCCCTGTTTTCCTGGGAGATGTCTAGGGATGGATAAACACTGGGTGCCTTCAAGATAACTGAGTGTTCCCCAAGACATGCAAGCATACCAACTGTTCCTCTCAGAACGTCACAAATTAGGCAGAGAGAAAGAGAGAGAGAGACAGAGAGAGAATGAAGCACAGTAAAATGTTCGTGACCTCCCCATAGAAATGTTTTCAGGACATAAAAACTAAAAACTGTTTTCGGCAAGGCATCAGGGCAATGGAAAATACCTTTGCCATCTGTTTCTCATTACTCTCTTATCTGCTTCTCATCTTTCATTTTGATAGGTGCAGCTCTGTTTTTAGATTCGAGCTTTATGGCTTGAGGGTTCTAGCTGTGGGTTTCTATACATTTCACCCACAGTCCCCGCAGTACACTTTTGGTGGGAGGTTGTCTGGGTGATCGGCCTGGCCACAGGAGTTAAGAGCTCTGTGGCTGGGGGCTGGCTCTGCACTTGGAGGGCGTGTGACTACACTCTCCGGCAGTCTTTGTTCCCCTCAGCGTTTCTTTTGGGGATGGACTTTACCTCCTTCGTCATCCTGAGGCAGGTCTAATTCATCGCTATCAGAGCAGGAGCGTGTTCTCACAACCTAGTTTGGAATAAACACCTTTGAATGGGTGTGTCACTGTTGGTTAAGAACTAGGACTGGGTGGGAAGAAGATGTGGGGAGCAGGAAGACAGGAGGGAGAGGGAACTGGGATTGGTCTACGTACCAATAAGATTGTTTTAAAAATAAAGTAAAAAATAGAAAAAAGTCCATTGACAACTCACAAATACACACAATGATTGCATTTAATAAGATCTTTAAAAAACATAAATGTGTATTGATGTGGGAAGTTCTTCCGTATATGTGCTGCTTTTATTGGTTAATGAATAAAACTGTTTATTAGGCCAATGACTTAGTAGAGTAAAGCCAGGTGGGAAATTTGAACAGAGATACATGGAGAGAGTAGGCGGAGTCAAGGAGATGCCATGTAGCTGCTGAAAGAGACAGATGCCCAGAATCTTACCTGGCAAGCCACAACCTTGTGGCGATACACAGATTAATATAAGTGGGTTAATTTAAGATGTAAGAGCTAGTTAGGAATACGCTAGAGTCATTGGTTGAAACAGCTTTATTATTAACCAATAAAAGAAACACATATACAGAAGGACTTCTCACATCATGTGTATAATTTGATAACTCAATAAAATATGCACAGTTGTGGCTGGTTTTTCTTTGCTTCATGTTTAAAAGCCACTTATGAGTGAATGCATATTGTATTTGTCTTTCTGGGTCTAGCTTACCTCACTCAATATGACTTTTTCTAGATCCATCCATTTGCCTGCAAAATTCAAGTTGTCATTTTTTGTCACTGTATAGTACTCCACTGGGTAAATGTACCGCATTTTCTTTATCCAATCTATGGTTGAGGGACATCTAGGTTGTTTCCAGGTTCTTGCTATTACAAATAATGCTGCTGTGAACACAGTTGAGCACATGTCCTTGAGGCACGATTGAGCGTCTTTTGTGCATATACCCAACAGTGGTTTTGCTGGGTCTTAAGGTAGATGGTTTCCTAATTTTCTGGGAAATCACCATACTGACTTCTAAAGTGGCTGTGCAAGTTTGCACTCCCACCAACAATGGAGGAGTGTTCCCCTTACTCCATAGCCTCTCCAGCATAAGCTGTCATCAGTGTTTTGGATCTTAGTGCTAGAGCATGGGTGTGGGAGCCTCCACTGAAGCATAGGAAGCTAACAGTGGCCATGTCTTCAATAAAGAATGGCTCTTAACCTTTAGCCTGTAGCTCCTCTGTAAAAGGTAGCACCTGAAGATCATCTACCTCATCAATGCCGGGAATGTGGCTGCTTGACCTCGTGTAGGTTTTGTGCATGTAACCACTGCTGCTGTGAGTTCGTGGTTTTAATAGCCATGTCTTAGCTAGCAGACAGCATTTCATGCACCCTCCCCATTCTTTAGCTCTTACATTCCTTCCACCTCCTCTTCTGTGATGTTTCCCAAGCCTTGTGGTCGTGGGGGTAAGATAGATGTCCCCTTTAAGGACATTTTTTTAAGGACTTTACTGTTCTCATCTCTCTTGTTTCTTCCAGCATATCTGTTATATAACTTCAGAATCATGAATATCCCTTTCCTTACTAGGTCCAAGGGACTTAATGATCTCTGAACATTGTGGATCCTGAATAACCTGCATGAAGTGAGTTCCTAAGCAAATGCAGAAAACAAGAGGTAGTGTGTGCTTAATAGTATATAGTATATACGATGTACTGAGGATGGCACTGGGAGGAAAACCCATGCCAATGTTGTAGCAAAAATCAGTGCCACTCAAGTTACTGGCATGGCCCTAGCTAGCCTTGATGACTGCTCCAATTTGTTCACCCCTTAGTAGTCAAAGTGATCCATTCAACTGCCATCATTTTTTTTCCCTTTTAAGAAATAGTTGATTGGTTACGATGGGCTTGGCACTATCCCAAGTCAAATAAGTAACACACAAATGAGTAATATTTTCATTTTTCTTAAAAATTTCCAAAAACATTTCTAGAAAGATTGGTTGTATTTTTACTGTATGAGTGTATTGTCTGCATTTGTGTCTGTGAACCAATGCATGCCTATTGCCTATAAAAAGCCAGAATAGGATGTTAGATACCACAAAACTGGAGTTCTAGATGGTTATGAGCCACAGTATGGATGCTGGGAATTGAATATAAGAGCTCTGGAAGAGCAGCCAGTACTCAAAACTACTGAGCCATCTCTCCAGCACAAGTAATATTTTTCAAGGCTTCATTCAGCCAGAGGCTTAATTTACATTTGATATGTCATAAACTCTTTTGATCAAGGATATCCATGAGAAAAAGACAAGAAGTCAGATGGGTTCACGTCCAGCAAAGACTAAGAGAATAGAAAATGTCAGGACTTGTTACTTTAAAATCATCTGTCATGAGAAAAGCCTTCTCATTGAATAGTATTTAAACAGAGATAGACTAGTGATTGCCTATGGGAAGATGATCTTAGATGGACATGCCTACAGATGTTAGACATCTCCGGGTGTTAGGAGCTGAAATCTCTCAGTAGATTCCAGGAATTGCAAGGATGTCAACAAGAGTATTAGTACAGTGAGAAGACTCTCAGAGGAGAGGACAGAGAAATGGGCTTGGGGACAGGCTGTCAAGGGTCTTGTGGGATCTCAGGGTTTTTTCTGTGTAACCTGAGAATGTGCTAGAAAACTTGAAGAAGAGTAGACAAATGATCAGAGTTGCATTTTTAATGGATCACTTGGGCTATCAAACGGTGAGCAAACTGGAGTGGTCATCAGGAATAGATGCAGAAAGGCCAGCTGTGAGACTCTTCCAATGACCCGACTGACAGTGTTCTTTCGCTGCAGCATTGACAATGGAAGGGATAGGATGTGGTCCTATGCCCACAGATAATGAAAATAGTATTCATATGATTTAATGTAGAACATGAGAAGGAAAGAGCCAGGATGACGCCTTGAGTTTGGTGTTGGATGATTTTAGGGGCTCCATTTCAGACCAAAAACTTCATTTGCATCAGAAACATAATAAGAACAAGCAACAGAATGTTTCTCTGTCTTTGAGACATAGACATAGCAAAGACTCATGAGAAATGGAATGGGCACCAGGATTTGTAAGCATGTTTACTCATCTGGACCACAGGGCTTAGTTTGGAGAACACAAGTTGGGAGAACACACCCTCTTGGGTTCTCTCCAGCAATTGCCTCTGAGTTGTGTAAATCACTAGATTTCCTTTTTCATGTTGGTTGTTGAAAGCTTAATGCTATATTTAGTTAGTTCTCATTAAATAATAAAATCCTAAAGTGAATGTCATAAATAGCAAAAATATGAGTGGCTAATTGCTTATGGGTCAGCTCTTTGAGCTGGGCTGGTTTGAGAGATTTTTCTCTCCTGCTGTTCTTATGTGGTTACTGTCATCTGGTAGCTCAACTGTCACTGGCTATTGGCTGGGTCAAAGTCTTCATTGGCTTTGCCTGGTGTTCATCACATGGAAACTGGGATCCAAGTGAAAGCAAGCAGTAATGGCAAAGTATCATTGAAGTCTACCCTTAGAAATCATCCAAAGTCACACTCACTGTTTACTGATGCTCAAGACAAATCCACAAGGCAGCCTATTAAGCTTATTTTAATAGAAAGAGTTACAAAGAATTTGTGATCATCTTAATCGACCTTATGCCAAGGGGTGGTTGGGAGAAGGTATGCAGAAATTGATTATACAAATTTTATATTAGCTTCACACACACACACATGCACACACACGCAGAGAGAGAGAGAGACCCAAGCATTTTGTTTCAGTGTCCTCTTCTACTTATTTTTGCATTACCTTATCCCTTCTAAACACTAGAAAGCTATCTTTTTTATTGTTTATTTGAGACAGGGTTTCTCCATAGCTTTGGAGCCTGTCTTAGGACTAGCACTTATAGACCAGGCTGACCTTGAACTCACAGAGATCCATCTGCCTCTGTTTTCTGAGTGTGTTGGTATTAAAGGCATGTGCCACCAATGCCTGGCTTAAAAAAAAAACTATCTTAAATGTTATTACTTTTTGTACTATATTATAATTTACATTGGAAATTTTTACCTTGATATCTGAAATGCCTTGCCTTAAAGACTTGCTGTTGAGTTATTGGAATTGCTTTAGGGTTTCAGAGTGTTGTGCAAATTCAAAGTTAGGAGATATTTCAAGGAGCCTAACTAGGCCTCTCCCCTAGAGATATTTTCCATGCTCATTCAGTGAAAGCAGAACTCCCAGCACATTAAGATTGTCAGACCATAGCAGTTGCCTTAAATGCTTTTGTCATTCTCAATTTCAGTTTCCTTTCTGTAAACTCATGGCCTCAAGTCTGACCATTGGAGAGAAACAGAAACTCCCAAGTAAGAAGATTTGGGAAGAAACTTTGCCTTGATTAGGAATTTGCTTCTTCCAAGTAGCTGGAGATTGGAATAAATCTAAATCTTATAACCAATATTGATGTCCTTACTAGTTGGGAATTGATCTAATTGAATAAATCTAAATCTTATAACCAATATTGATGTCCTTACTAGTTGGGAATTGATCTGTCATGATTTAACACACGTCCAGATTTCACCTAATGTCTGACTATGGAGTCAAATTCAAGGAGATTTATGGTTTCGCCGAAAACTAGCTGTCTGTAGACTCAGCTGGCTCTTCCTGCTGTGGTGGCTGCTGCACAGAGTTCTTCCTCCATCATTTAGAAGGAAATGAAGGAAATGGATTTCTACTTGAGAACACCATATTGAAATGGCAGGACTTGGATCAGATCAAAACAGGTCAAACCACAAGCACTAAAAGGGACTCTGGAGGCAGGGATAATAACTGCTTACCTTGATGCTTCTTTTTGGTGGACAAGATAGACCTCTGTTGGGTTGCAGAGAGCTCCTAGAGGGATGAGAAGGGCTCACTACTTGAGGGTTAGAAAGTCTGAACACTAAAGCAGCAAGAGACAACAATGGTGAGCACAATTTGATTGAGAAGTGACAGTGGCTTTATCTATTGGCTAAGGAAGGGGTGATGAGTGTTTTCATCTCATATATAGTGAAGACAATTCCTCAGGATTTAATGTCAATTAGATATGAGAAGATTCAGGGTGAGTCAACTCATTTTTATAGGTAAGAACAATGATTTCGGAGGTATGTTTTTTCCCTTTAAAGATGTCCATGAGGGTAGCAATGACAGACGGTGTATGCCCTGTGCTGTGATGATATGCTATGATGCTGTTAAGATGAAAAAAAAAATACTGTCTTCACTCTGTGAGTGATGTAATAGACAAAGAATGATGGGAAATAAAGTAAGGTTGAAACTATGTATTGATGTGCAAAATTGGGTTCATAGGTGTAGTCCATCAATACTTTATTATGAAAAATCTAAACATTGAAAATAAAACATTCTTCACAGTCAGTATCTGTGCCAAGGCTAGTTTCATTTACGTTGCTGTGACAAAATATCCTACAAAAAACAAACAAACAAAAAAAAAACTGTTGCAAGAAAGAGTTGATTTGTCTTACGATTCCAGGCTACAGTCTATCCTTGAGTCATAGCAGAGACTCAAACTGCTAGTCACATCACTTCTGCAGTCCACAACAGAGAGAAAGAAATGCATTCAGGCCTATTTGTTTACCTGCCTGCTTTTAGTTAGCTTTTTAACTCTAATTATATTCAGAAATCCCTGCCTAGGGAATGATGCCACACACAATGGGCTGAATCGCCATACACAAATTAACGATCAACACAGTCCTACACAGATATGCCCATTGTACAACCTGAGCTAGATAATTCATCATTAAGACTCTCTTATCAGGTGGCGCTAAGTTGTATTAACTGAATACCACAGTGCCCACAATGTAAAAAACTTACCTTTATAATATAATAAAGCTTGCCTTGATGATGCATCTTCTATTAGAAACCCTCCATAGAAAGAATATGGCTTATAGTTACCAAGAGATGCAGACCAGGTTTGGAAAATAATCAAGAGAAAAAGCAGGGCAGAAAAATAATAATTTCAGGCCACCTCATGTTACAGAAGCTCTGTGATCAGGAGCCCTTTTCTCCCTGACCAGGACATTTGCAAGTCATTCAAAGGACCACTGCAGCTCTGGGAAGCAGCTGCTGTTGTCACAACTTGAAGGAATTCTCTGATCTCTGGTGGGTGCAGGTAATTGGCTGAGCTTATTAACTATGTGACTATCAGCAGTTTAAACATGTCTAACACTCCCACGGTGCTCCTGTTGGTGCTATGGTATAGTCTAAGACGCTACTTATTCTTCAACAACTGCCTCTTAAATGTTCACAAGAAAGAACAGGAGGCAGAGATGGATGACCAGGTAGATGAGGAAATGGGTGAGTAGAGATGGGTGATAAAAAGGTAGGCTTGAAGAGCCTGGCCCAAACACACTTGGCAGAAATCTGTAATCTTCAAGACCGTTTCTTTCTGCTCCAATGGTTCAGTTTGTACCACAAGTTTTGGGTTGTAAGTTTCTTGGCTGCTTTTGGTGATGAAAGTGACCTTATTGAGAAATAAAATCTTGGTGAAAGTAATTGAGATGTAAGTTCAGGTGAAATCAAACCACTCTAGAATTATGGCCCACACTTGCAATGCCAGCACCCAGAAGGCTGAGATAGGAAGATAAGGTGATTTAAAATAAAAAAAAAATGGCCCCCATAGGAGGTGGCACTTTTAGGAGGTGGTGTGGCTTTGTTGGAGTAGGTGCGGCCTTGATGGAGAAACTGTGTCACTGGGGGTGGGGTGGGCTTTGAGGTGACTTTTGCTCGAGTTATGCTTAGTGTGACACACAGTTGCTTCTGCCACTTGTGGAACAAGATGGAGAACTCTCAATTCCTTCTCCAGCACCATGTCTCCCTGCATGCTGCCACAGCTACCCACCATGATGATAGTGGACTAAGCCTCTGAACTGTAAGCTTCCTCCAATGAAATGTTTTCCTTTATAAGAGCTGCCTCAGTCATGGTGTCCATTCACAACAGTAGAATAGATCTGTCCTAACTAGACAGATTGCCAAGTTCAAGGTCAACCTGGGCTGGCTGATATACTTAGACAAGGTTACAACATGAGACCTGATCTCAAGACTAACAAGAACAAAGTCATACTGAACTCCAGAATCTCCTTAATCCAATATTCCTGGTGTCCTTATAAGAACAGAAGGGTGTGTAGAGACAGATGTACCGGGAGGAAGTTACCACATGACCATGGAGTCAGAAACTGAAATGCTGGTCACGAGAGTCAACAGATGCTCTAGCAAACCAGTCATGGGTGAGAAGTGTACATTACAAGTTGCACAATGAGCATGGGACCAAACGCACCATGATTTCAGAGTACAGAACTTTCAGATAACTCATTTCTTTTATTTAAGAAACTTGGTTTACAATGCTTTGTTATAGCATCTTAGGAAACTGATGCAGTTTGCTTTCCCCATCCTCAAAACAAGTAATGATGGTCTGTTGTACTCATTGTAACAGACTAGCTCAAAGTGAAGGTCCACTACAAATTTTACTAGTAGATCTTTGTTGAGTATAGATATTACCTGGCATATTTATTTGAAACTTTGATAATCAAATCTGTCTAGTCATTAAAATTAAAAGGGGGCATATTTCAAATAATTTAGGTAATCATAGAAATAGCATGTTTTAGGATCTGTGTTAAATGTTTTTTTCTTTAAAGGTCAAAGCACACCTAAGAAGTTGAACCCAAAGAAAAACATATAAGCATCCCCCTGAATATTAACCTTCATCAGGCGATGAAAGAAGACAGAGACAGAGACCAACATTGGAGCACTGGACTGAAGTCTCACGATCCAAAGGAGGAGCAGAAGGAGAGTGAGCACGAGCAAGGAACTCAGGACTGCGAGGGGTGCACCCACACACTGAGGCAATGGGGATGTTCTATCGGGAACTCACCAAGGCCAGCTGGCCGGGGTCTGAAAAAGCATGGGACAAAACCGGTCTCGCTGAACATAATGGACAATGAGGACTACTGAGAACTGAAGAACAATGGCAATGGGTTCTTGATCCTATTGCACGTAATGGCTTTGTGGGAGCCCAGGTAGTTTGGATGCTCACCTTAATAGACCTGGATGGAGGTGGGTGGTCCTTGGACCTCCCACAGGGCAGAGAAACCTGCTTGCTCTTTGGGCTGAGGAGGAAGGAAGACTTGATTGGGGGAGGGGGAGGGGGAGGGAATGGGAGGTGGTGGCGGGGAAGAGGCAGAAATCTTTAATAATTAAATAAATTAATTAATAAAAAAAATTAAAAAAAGAAATCTTTAATAAATAAATAAATAAAATCAAAAAATTGCAAAGTATAAGTGTGCAAAATTAAAAGATCTTGAATTGCAATCTGAGTTTAGATAAAAAATTTTTAAATAGATATACAGTTGTATGGATAAAACCAACATTATTTTATATAATCTTTTAAATTTACAGCTTCATTTTGACCTCTTATTTTATCTTTTTTCTCTCTCTGAATAGTCTCAGGTAGAAAAATGGGAGGAGACTTGGGTTGTCTCACACTTAGGGTTTTATGTTACATGCAGAGGTGTGACACGCCTAGTAATAAAGGCAAAAAAATACCACTGACCACACTGCCTGTAACCGATCCAACTATGAATTCAAGGGGTGAGTAGGTGACGAGAGGCATCTGTGGGCCCACAGACAGACCACAGACAACAACTATTCTGGACCTTGACTCATCCTTCATCTACACTCAAAAGAGACTGGAAGCAAATGAGGGAACTGGATGTTTGTAGGCTATGCATGAGCTCAAAGTTATAAAACAGAACTGCTTTTATTATCAACAACAAAAAGGGACTTATATAAACTTGGGGGGACATGGTTGATATCTTTCCTCTATTTTGTTTTTGTTGTAAAACAAATACGAAGACAAAGTCAGACACACGATGCAGATAAAAAGCAGATTTAAAACAGACACCAGGAAGCAATTTTTCTCTCCCACTCTGAGAACCATTTATGTGTAGTGAGGCCAGAAAGACAAAGGAGAAGAATTAAACTGCCAGGTTGCGGCGGACAGACCTGGCATTTGTAAGAGCTGGCTCCTTAATATTTGAATTGGCCTTATTGGCTAAATGCATTTATTCTTTCAAAAAGCTCGTGTAATTATTCACCCAAAGCTTCACATATGTATGTTCTCAATCAGCTCACGGAACAAATTAACACAATATTCAGGGAAAGCAAAGAGTGACACCATGGAAAGAGACATAATTAAAGTGGAAGACACAAGGTACAGTGTTAAGATTTATCTTTCTTCTACTATCTGGGCAGTTTTCACCAGAATGGGCTATAAATTGTAATTTTTGAGACTGAATGGCTCCTCTCTGCGCAGTTGTCTTGGTCTTTTGTATAATGCCGACGCCCGGGTATTGAACAGAGCAAACTCCACCATTCTCCAGCATGTGTTACAGAAGAAGGCAGACAGGCTTTGGTTTACTCTACAGAGACTGATTCTACCCTTTTTCCTCAAAGGCAGTGCCTATCACTAAGATGTGTTTCTTCCAGATGACAGATCGGTGGATTTTGTTTCTTGAGCCATTCAGCCAGTCTGTGTCTTTTGATTGGGAGATTGAAGTCATTTATAGTTAAAGTTACTACCGAAATGTGCGTGTTCATTGTGTTTGTTGTTGAGCTTTGTTTTGGTTTTTGGTGTTCTCAATGACGCTTTGTGTTTTAGTACTAATAGCTACCTGTCTCTTCTCAGTCTCTTGGCTAGGCTCATGCTTCTTCTTCAGTCTGGAATACTGCGTCCTGTATTTTCCTTAGGTTTGACTTGTTGAATATAAATATTTTAGGCTATTTATATTGTGTAAAGCTTTTCTTTCTTCTCCAGCTATATCAGATAATTTTGCTATGTACATTAGTCTAGGTTGGCTGGTGCAGTCTTTTAGGACTTTCAGTGCTTTGTTCCGGGCTCTTCTGGCTTTCAAAAATTCCATTGAGAAATCAACACTGATTCTTATGTGTTTTTCTTTATTTGTGATTTGAGTTTTCCTCTGGTGTCTTTCAATACACTGTCTTTGTCTTGCCTACTTGATGTTTTAATTATGCTATGCTCTGGAGATTATTCTTTTCTGGTCTTAACAGTTGGGTGCTCTATATGAGTACATCATTTCATAGTTTTGGGAAGTTTTCTTCATGATTTTATTTGTGGTATCCCATATTTCATGTATATTCCTTTCCTGTGTTTTAATATGTTTTCCTCGAGATCCTCTTTTATCTTGAAGTCCTGATATTCTACTTTTTGCTTGATTTGCTCTATTTATATGCTTTTCTTTTGAGTTTTCTAATTGGGTCATCTGTTTTTTTTTCAATTCTATCTTAATCTCAGTTGCATCTTCTTCAGTGATTCAAACTATTTATAGAATTCTATCTTCAGATTCTGATTTGTCTTCATCATTTCCTTCCTTCAGTGGAAATTTCTAGACTTAGTTCTGTGGGTTCAATAGAATGATGATGACATGTGCTCACCGCTGCTTAGAGGTTCTAGATGCTATTCCACAGCAAGGGTCAGACTTGCCTTAGGTCTGAGATTCATAAATGCCCTGGCCAGAGTGTGAGACATTGCCCTTGTCTTTACAAGAGAGTAGGGTACAGGGAGTTTGTTACAGGAAAAAGGTAGGCAGGAGGAACCCTTGGGGCAGAAATGTAGGCAGTGAGGCCAGGTCACCACACTTCTGGTTTAGACACAGTGTTAGGAACACGTTGTTCACAGTTTCTACTGTTGTTAATGGAACTCGTGGATGAAGCAGTAGTTGTCTGGGGAAGGCTATTCATGTTACTTTTCAAAATTTATGTAACACGTTTTCCGTTTCCCTTGGAAAACATCTACACTACATCCTAAGATTTAACCCGCGGACTTAATGGGGGCGACTAATGTGAGCTATAGGTGCTTGGCTATTTTGAAAGCAGGCCAACTTAATCTACTAGTGCCATTTTTAGGCTCACAGGAAAAGGGGGAGAAGACAATTAAGAAACACAAGTAACTAGTGTACTTTCCTTGAACGTTCTTAGTAAAAAAGAAGTATGTATGTGTTTTTAAAATACGAAGGTCTGGTTTAAATAAAATATTTAACCCTTCAGTATTTTAATATATATTTAAAGGTACAGGGTTTTGGGTGGGGTCTGCTGTTTTGCAGCCAATATCTTGGCATGTTAGCACACACAAATCTCTGGTTTATGAGACACTGGGAGCAGTTACACAGAGGGTGGGATAGACAAAGCAAAAGCAGTGTTTAAATCGTGCTTGGAAAACATTTGGGATTCAGTAGAAGCCAAAACCATGGGAACTGGCCTATATCCTTAGGGCTTAAAAGAGATCCAAATAGGCTTACCATGGAATGGAAATATGCGGAGTACCAGACCTCAGCCAGACAATCAGGTCTCACTTGTGTGTAAACTGGCTGTGTGCTCAACTCTTACAAATCTGGGCCTCAGTTTCTTTACCTGTAAATATGAGTGAGTTTCTAGCTCTTCATGGTGATAAATCATTTTAATGGGGTCTATTGGTGAGCACAGTCTCTTTACTTACTTTTTTGGGGACTCTGTAGTGTGAAGGCTCTGGCTGTGTTTGTGGTTTGGACTTCTGGGTTCTCACCCACAATTCCAATAAGCAAGGGACCATATGGCAATTATAAACATTGGTGGCAACATTAGGGTACCTACAAATCTCACAGGTGTGAGCTACTTGGAAGACTGGTTCATCCGGGTGTTGTGTGTCTGGACATAATCCTGCAGTTTAGTGGTTGTATCAATACTCAGAGGAACATGTTTAGGAAGACGTTTTGGATCAGTATGTGGTCTCCTTTATTCCCTAGTGGTGGCAATGGCATGGATGCAAAGATCAAGAAAGGCTGACTTTCCTGACCGAGTTCCTGCTATCTGCGGGGTCCTTCCACCAGCCGGAAGCTTTCCTTGACCTCATTGACCTTTTGAAGCCACACAACGAGACCAAGTCAGGGAAGTGTTCGAGTCTGAGACGTCGTACGATTTGTTCCAGGAGACAGGATTAAATTAAATTGTTCTTCCCGATTCAAAGGAGCGTCGTTTGTTTATGTTGCTGTTTTTAATTGCAGGACCAGACCGTCTCAATGGTTGGATTACAGAATGAGCTTTGCATTGTATGTTAGGGTTTTACTGAATGAGTTTTCAAAGATAAAGTCAGCAAAATGTACTTCTTATGAAGAAGTCATGGATCTGAGTATATTGAGAACATTAGCATGCTAAAAAATTAAAACCAACCCTCAAGTATCAAATGTCTCGTTTCCCATGAAGCAGCAGTGGGCTTCCATCTTTCTATCTTTATTTCTCTTTAAAAATTCCTAGGTTTCTTTTTTTTACTCTTAAAACAAAAAGGTCCTCTATTCACCACCTCCCCCAATAAACTTGTCTTTAAATAGTTTCCAAGTAGCCGATCAAGGTCCCAAGGGTGAGTATATCAGTCTCTTTCCACGGCACTGGAGGAGACAAGAAAGGGGTTGAGTAAGTGATGTCCTCCTCCGCGGGACTACTTAAAGTGAGAGTCCAGATGAGCCATGAGTGTCGTGGGAAGTGGTGGAGTTTTCTCTTCTGAAGAGAAGGGAACTTTCATATTTTCAGCATATTCTTAAAAGAGCATGAGTATTTCTGAATGGTCAGGTTGAACACTCTAAATTGCCATCTTCTGTATCAAATATGGCTGTGTTTCGTTCACTTCAATTTCATATTCTGTTGTTCCCCAAAGTTTTTAGACTCAAGTGGACCAGTGTTTTTAGACTGTTTAGGTGTGTGTCTCACCTTTAACACAAAGGATTTATTCTGCAAAACAAGATAATTAAAGCCAAATAACACCTCAGAGAATGGACAGTGTGATGGGTACCATTCCCAATCCTGAGACAATAAAACAAGAGTAGATATTTGAGTGAACTGTCACTAGATGCTTCTCTGAACTAGTTCAGAGTTCAGGTGCAGATGTGACTGAGGTCCACGCAGTGTGAGGTGCAGCAACATGGAAAAGAACTAAACAGGACAAGTGTCTCAAGAGCTCTAAGTCACAAAGCGGGTGCGGGAGAGAATTCCTGTCACCTGAAGATCATTATCACTAGTGAATATAGTCACTGAGTTTGGTTTAGATTCCTGAGTCAACATTGTATTTTTAAATAATTACGCTGGTAAATTTTGGAGAAAAATGGGAACGGGAATAAGAAAATGCTACCTGAAACATCCTCAGTGGTTAGTTCTACGAAGGATGGTATGAAGTACAGCTGTCATAGAGAAGGCAGGGATGCCTGTAAGGATCGCACTTGGGAAAAGCTTTTTGGAATCCCTTTCTTCTAACACATTCTTCTATGTAACATGCCTAATGCCTTTTATCTTCTGCATGAAGCTCCCAGCAGTGTAGGTTTTCGAACGTCCTCATGAGCAGATTTAAGATAAACTAAGAGCCTTGTTGCTTGATATTCAGAGCAGGAGTCAGATTTGGTTCCAGGTCACTGGACATTACAGAGCTCATGCTGGAGCAGTAATAGACGCCAGATGGAGCTGCGCGTGCGTGTTGGGCTTTAGAGGATGCCCCGAGGCAAGCACTTTTCTTACTCCGCACAGCTAATTTCTGGTTGGCAAAGGACAGAATTAAGATCAGTCATAATATTCCCTTGTTTTCTTATTCCTTGTACGAAACACTTAAGCGTGCAAATCCTACCACGGATTAAATTAACTTGTAGATCTTGGAAATGTGTGTGTGTGTGTCCCTGTCCATTTTAGAAACATATCAAAGGAGGGTTCATGTTCAATCCCCTGCTAAATCTATTCACTTCACAGAGTAGAGTGCGTGGCACTGAAAGCGATAAGGTTTGAATTGCCCCATTTTCATTGAGGTATGCCTGCTGTTTGCTTTGCTTAAAGATTTGGCTCCAGTAGACTTTGCTCTTTACTCTCTTACAGATACTTCAGGATGCTTTAGTGCGACAGCTTCCACAGATTTACTGGTGGAGGAAGGGAAATGCTTTCAGGTCACGGCAAAACTGGGTCCCAGGAAGCTTAGAATTCAGGCAGGATTGAATACCCCCACTGCTATCCTTATCTCTTTCTATATGCACGGGACTTGAAAGCAAACCCTTCTAAATGCGTTTGCAGTTCTTTAGTACATATGCCCGTGAGCTAAGTCCCCAGTGCCTCCCACAAATGTACCAGCCATTCTAGTCTCAGGAAACTCAGCCATAAGTACCCCAAAATAAGCTTTATTGCCAGACAAGTGTCATATTTGATACATAGACCTACAAAAACAAACACAACCAAAATCCATAAGTTTTTCCTCACAAACACTTGATTACAAATTTACATTGTTTTTCTTTTTCTTTTACTTATTAAAAACAAACAAAACAAAAAAGCCCCCAAACATTGGATATAGCTGGTTACTACTCTTTGGTCGACACAGGTGTGAGAGGGATGATTGGCAGTCTGTGTGCGCTTTGGCCATTTCATGGATGAGGTTTCAATGCTGGTCCAGGGATGGGTTCTCTGAAGAGGAGAACATGGACATGTGCTCTTACTGGGACCTGCTGGTGGAGCATCTTTTCAAATGGCTAAAGCAAGCTAAACATCAGTTCATTTTACAAAAATATTTCATACACAATAAGCTATGATAAAACGAGGCATATGGTGTATAACTACAGTATTAATGAAAAATTCTAAAAAAAAAAACACATGGGTTTTAAGAAAAAAAAAACATCAACATATATTCCTTGGCTGCGTGGCATGATTGTTTGCACATATGGCAATCCTGAAATAGCTTGTACCTAATAAATGCACCATTAATCGACGACAGCACCAAACACGACAGAACGCCAGGTGTTCCTATTCTGAGGAACAGCCGTTCTTCAGCTGCCTGGGGGACCACAAGTGTGCAGCGCGCCCTGGTAAGAATGAGGTGTTGTGGGCGGCACATGTGGTCCCTTGAGGTTAGGAGAAGGAAATACAGTACAGTTTGGCCTGCAATGCTAATGGTCTCACAAGCAGTCAAGGTATTTTGCTACAGAGGTTGAGTCTCCTCTACTGTTGCCTGGTGAAGTCTGGTGATGTGAAACACTGTCACGTGAGCTGCTCTGGCTTTGATCTTTGGATAGGATCAACCGACATTCGCGTCTTTTAAAATATCGATTACACTGCCCGTTCAGCTCCGCGAGACTTTCTTTCGAATAGTCAGGGGCATACCAGTTGGAGGGCTGGCAGAGAAACCAAAGGAAACATCTCTTGAATGTACTGGATTTTTTTTTCAAAGCACCTCTAAAAGAAATAGCTCAAATTTATAAATCTAAAGAAAACCAAGCGAGTTTCCCTTTTTGTTTACATAAGTTTGTTCATTTCTCCATATATTACTGCATTAAAATAAATAAACATCTATATTTTTTTTTAATTAGCAACTATAGCAAAATACCCAAAGTGTTCCAGACTGCTAACAGGAAGAAAGCTCACATTATTTGTGCATTTAGTGCCATATGCTGATCTCTTGAATATTTAGGTTTTTTTTCAATATATCTTAAAATGAAGTTATATAAAAAATACAGTAACTATGTTTGCCTTTGCCCTCAAATCTTTGGCCATACTGGAGCCTAAATTACCCCTCCCTGTGAGGGTCGACATTCCAAAGTCTGAATCAGGGAGGAAAGGAACAGAAGTCTTTTTTTTTTTTTTTTTTCTCTTTCCTTCTATTTAAAATTAGTCACTGACATTCCAAACACTTCTGAAGGCTGGAGGTGCCGGGGTCTGAGCTGGGACCCAAGTCTGCAAAGGGCTAATACAGTTCAATCTGCAGCTTCATTCTGAGAGCCTCCCCCAGCACCCCCAGGAGGTAGTCATCCTCATTGTGTTCCTCCAGCTTCCGAAGCTCCTTCTTCCCATAGAGTGGGATGCTGCTGATTTCCAGTGTGTAAATGCCGGGGGTGAGCTTCTTCTTGGCCGTGTGCAGGTAGCTGAGCCCATTCCTTTGGTGGATTCGGAAGACGCCTTCGTCATTCCCTTGGGAGATGACGTAGCGGATATGGTTGTTGAGGGGCTCAATGGCGGGCACCAGTTCGAGAATGTGCTCCTTGGAGCCAAGGCCAGAGAGGTTGAACTTCATGTTGACTGGGCTGTCCATGGCAACGCTATCTAGGCTGATGTGCTCCACCTGGGAAAAGAGCGGGAACACATTTTTTTTACAGGGCACACAGTGGACTCAAAAGCCATCCATGGCTGGTGGGTGACAGTCACAGTGGCAAGGTTTAGGTTGTTCCCTGGTTGGCCATCAGCTGTCTGTCAAAGATGATGTTATAAATAGAGGTGGGGCAAAACTTCATCCTGTGGAGGAACCCCGCCCCCCCCCACACAAATCTTCCTGACTCTCACCTGGCCCCAACAAGATCATTAAATTTACAGGACTTAGGCCACAGGCAACAGCCACATAGGTAGGTCTTCTGATGAGTTTATAGGATATGGTGCTTATCACTCAGTAATTTTAAACTGAGAGACAGTCATTTTGATCTGGTGTCGTGGCCGCTCGTAGTTTGCCCATGTTTCAGGGGATGGCCACGTGCTTGCATGCCTATGGGTAGCACTAAGTGTATCTATGGGACATTAACTAAAGAAGTGGGGAGTGGGATAGGTTGTGTCTGCAGGGAGCCGGAAGGCAGAAATGGGGGGTCGATATGATCATTATGCGTTTTGTACATCTGTGAAATTCTCACACATTTTAAAGAAGAAAAGGACAATTTAAGAAGTGAGTCTAAATTTTATCTTTTCTGGGGTCAAAATGAGAAGACTATTCAACAGTAGGCCTTGCACCCACAGAAACCATCACGCTCAAGGCTGGGCGTCTGAGCCAAGATGGGTGAAAGCCAGCGCTTGGGGCCCAGATAACAGGATCCGAATTTGTCAGCTGGGGTGTGAGGTAGGACTGCGCTTTAGTTAGACACGCCAAAAAGCCATAATGCTTTGATGTGGGTTTGTGCTCCAGTGAGGCTGTGGCTATGATAGCTAAGAGAAACCCATCATTATTTAGACAGAATTATGTTTCATGTACTGCAAGGGAGAGGCTTTATATCTTGATGAATGATTTGTCATGATTACACACCCTTGAATACTTCAGTCTACTTAAAAGTAAATGCAACATTAACTCATTATTTTAAAATACTATCAGAGATTTTGGGGCTAAATTAGCATGGTCCTATAGATAAGAAAAAGATTCGGGGGCCCAGAAAACAGACAAACTGTCAATTGACACGGCCAGTTAGTTGGTGACTGTAGTTTCTTTTTTGGTTGTTTTTGTTTTGTTTTGTTTTCGGCAGGAGCAATTCTCAGCAATATTAACTGGAAAGAGAGGTGACTTGTGAAGTCATACTGTCTCAGGCCTCCGGAGAAGTCACCAGTATCCTTATATGTGGGTTATTAATCTCTGAGAGTTAGGAACATATGTTCTATAAGACACAGGGGCCGAGGACCAGATCCCAAACCAGGCAGCCTTTGGTCCAACCTTACATACCGGAGGCTGGAAAGTCAGACCTCTAGTTCTTTACAAAAGAAAATTAATTGAAAACAAAATTTTGTGATGGGTAAGACCTATAAGCACAGAGCAGGTGACCGGACTGGGGACCTACTGGAAAGTTAAAATCGACAGTGTCTTGTATATAACTGGGAAAATTCAGAATCATTTCACTTGTGAATTATTTCCAAATATTATTTCTCAAGTGGGCATCTTCTACTTTGTGGCACAAATTAAGACAAATTGGCTTAGAACTGAATCGTTGTCTTCCTCAGGGCTTTGTGCTTTAGACATCATCCCAACTAACTTTAATTTTCTTATCTTTGCCACACTGGATCTGCCAATGGACCCATTAACGATGCAGACAGACTGAACTGTGCTGAAGCTGAGAGCCTATGAATGGCACTGTGACAAGATGATGTGGGTAACCTTTCTTATTTTGGCAAAGCAGGGGTTCTCCTCCGGGTCTACTCACAGCTGAGGCTGGCTCAGGCTCCTGCACGCTCCTCTTCTGCCTGCCGTCTTTCTTGGGGTAGCCATTGATTTTGCACTCGTAGCATGCTTCTGGAGACAGGGCGTTTTCCTCATCCACCTCCGTGTCTGCCGAGAGGTACTGTCCTTTGTTGAAACCCATCCCTGAGACACAGTGGCTGTTCATGAGGAAGAAACACGATTAGACATTATTGTCAGCCCGGCCAGTCTAAAGAGCCTTCAAAAGTATGGAAGCCATAGACCAAGCGCTGAACCACTGTTTCTCAACCTCTTGAGGGAGTGTCAAATGGTCCTTTCATAGGGTTCGCCTGGGACCATCAGAAAACACTTATGTTTACATTATAATTCATAACAGTAGCAAAATTACAATCATGAAGTAGCAATGAAAATAATGTTATGGCTGGGGGTGGGATCACCACAACATGAGGAACTGTATTAAAAGCTCACAGCATTAGGAAGGTTGAGAACCACTGCCCTACACTCTTAATCACAAAACCCCATCTTCGTGGTTCTGTTCTTTACCACACAGAGAGTGAGAGCTCCCCTTGGTTTGAAACAACAAAATTCTGAGGACGAGCCCTGTGCTGCCTCAGCTTGAAATTTGAACTAGACCCAAGCATGGAAAGGTAGATTTGCTTAAAGACCGAAAAGTAGCACTGGATGTCCAAAGACAGCGGTAAGAGAAAACTCTGCTGCTTCATAAGCCTGAAGCTGGTTCTTACTGCCCAGGAAAGAGATCCCTGCTTTAGCAGCTGGCATTTCTGAATTCCTATTTTAGTTAGCAAGGAGAGGCAATGTGTTGTTTCTGAAGAGATCTGTGCTAGGCCCAGACCTTTTCTGTTACATGTGATGGTATAGCAGTTGGGGAAGATTGGTCCATGTCCGTTAGTGCTGCCTCGACTACGATCTCTTTCAAAGGAGATGGTCCCTATCTCTAGATTACCATCTTCTGCGCCACTGATGAACACCCTCTGGGTAGAAGGGTGCGTGGAGCTAGCACTCAGTCACGAGTGGGAAGATTTGAAGTCAGTTGCCCAAGGGGAGCCAGCCTTGTACAGAAGGACTGTTCCCTTCCTGAACTACATAAAACCAGAGGAGAAAAGAAAGAGATGAAGCCCTTCCTCAGAGATTGCTGGGCTCAGCATCAGAAGAAAACAAACAAAAAAACACAAGTCATTTCCACGTTGACCTCTTGCAGTAACACATGCACTGCATAAGCCTTCATCCGGCCTTGAGTAGGAATGAATCAGTTGCAGCCCTTACAAGGAGCAAACAGTGATAACTCAAGTCCTCAGCTCTTTACAAAGGAAGTGACTCTCACTTCTGGTGCCTAAGTTCCAACACTTCCATCTCTTGGGCAGGAAGCAAGACTGCCCGAGCTCACTGGAGAGAGGCATAGCCACACTCTGCTGCTGTTGGGGTCCGTGGGCTGCCTTACCCCTGTCCCACTCTGAAGTAGCCAGGCGGGCAGCCGCAGAGGTAGCCCCCTTCCGTGTTGGAGCAGCCGTAGCTGCACGGGTTGTTGGAGGAGGAGCACTCGTTCACATCATGGCAGGCGCTGGAGAACTGGTCAAAGGAGAACCCAGAGGGGCAGGCACACTTGTAACTCCCCAAGGTGTTGTAGCAGGAAGCTGAGCCACAGGCCCCTGGGTTGGAGCACTCGTTCTCATCTGTCCGAGGAAAGAAAGAAGCGTTTACACGGGAAGGGGCCTAAACAAGGAAGATGACACGGGGGGAGTGGTCTCCACGGGTCTATCAGTTTATAGGATAGAGAACTTAAAAAAAATACTGTTTTGACTGACTT
The DNA here is from genome assembly GCF_950005125.1 of Chionomys nivalis. NCBI lineage: Eukaryota > Metazoa > Chordata > Mammalia > Rodentia > Cricetidae > Chionomys > Chionomys nivalis. Next base: position 26,748,657 of record NC_080099.1, on the reverse strand, counting down.
CAAAGCAGTCAGAAAGTTAACTAAAAATATTTCAAAAACACATCTTTAAAGGCAAAAACAAAAATAAAAGAAAAAAAAAGCCTCGCACCACCCTTTTCCATCCATTCTATTTGGACTGTTTCTGAGTATGTGGGTAGCCCTTAAGGACAGATATTTGCAGTTTACCTAATGAATAATCCTTTTGTTCTCCTAACAAAGGGTTATTTCAAACGCCGTTATTTTAGAGACAGAAGATTGATATTGCCAGGGCTTGGGGGAGGGAAGAAGCAGGAATAATGGCGACTGGGTATGGGGTTTCTCCTGGGGGCTGGCAGCTGAGACTATTGGGGTAGGTAGGTGCTGCATGTGTCCCTGGGAGGGACACACTGAAGCCATACAGCTGACTTGATAAAAGGGTGTGACTCTGTTGAACCAAGACTGGTTTTAACTGCTCCAGAGCCTGCCTGGTGCAGACCGCGCCTTCTTGCGATGGTTACATCCGGCCATTAGCTGACACCGAGCTCTTAACCGTTAAATGCTCAGCTTTGGCCTGTGGAACCCTGGCAGGAGCACCGTCTCAGGTCTGTTTTCAGTTGCTGTTATCACAGATTCAAAGCCCCACGGTGCTTTTGACTTTGGAAATTATGAGCTCGCCTTTAACTGTTGGCTTGATAGATAGCCCTGGGTTTGGCTCCTTTGAGCTTTATTATAACCCAGATTTCGCCCTGGGCACAAATCACATCTGGTGCATGGAATTCTTTCCATTCTTGTGACTGAATATGGAGTGTAGAGTGTCTGTGGACATATTTCAGCCCAAGTGGGGAAGCAGGCCCATCTGTGAGTATACGTATCCAGGGAACACAACGATTATAGGGTGTGGGGGCAGGGACCTACAGTGGCTCATGAGATCTCCTAGGTGGAGATGGGACTCAGCAGAGGCTGCTAGACAGGAAATTGAACTTCATTAAGCACAGGATAGAGGCTACCCATAGGGCAGGTAGTAGGTGCATTTTAATAAAATGAGCATAGTTTTAGAATTAAATGAGACAACTTAAGTATTGAACTATGAGTCACCGAATATAAATATGCTCAGATTACCTAATGCGTGAAATCCCCAGCCTTTATTACATGCAGAGAAAATACATAAATTCTCAGTAACTTGGCTTCGTGGGACCTGAATGTAACCAGTGTTTTATTTCTATATTTGAGAGACTTGGGATTCTGCCCCAAAGCTTCATCCACACTTATAATTAGTTCTCACATGAACATGCCATATTTCTCTTCTAACACGGAATCTAAATTAGATTATAACTTAATGCCATGTTCCCACTATGACTTTATTCAGGCATTGTGTTGGGTTGAAAAATTACCAAGAAAGCCAACTGAATTTGAATATTCCACTTACAAGAACATTTTAGAACAGGATAATGTCTCTGGAAGCATTGAGAGATCTCATATTTATAAGCTATAAATATATGGCATGATAACATTGTATGTGTTTAGTTAAGTATGACCTTGTTTGAGATATACTGTGAGTTAAAATGCCTTGCAAGGCTATGTTGGGATTATTTTTGAAAAGTTTACACTATAGAAGGAACTGAAAGCGATCAGCAGTAAATGGCAAAAAATTTGCATACTGAAGCATTTTGTTCACGGGCAAGGGTTTGTAAGAGTCATGCATTTTCAATTCTGAACAATCACAATACGTGTCAGGGGTTGAGAATGCTACCTACATCTGGACAGTCTATGTTCTAAACGTTCTCTTGATTCCCTGGGCTACAGTTACAGGAAACTGACTAAAAGTGATAAACTTACTAAAGTGGGAGTTTGGGAAAGGCTTTTCCAAAATGAACACTTTCAAGAGAACTTTTTTTTTCCTTGAATTGGTGGCAATGGGAATAGTACCATAAACTTACGACTCTGCTTGACAAGAGTTTCCTGCAGTGACTGACAGCTTCAGCTGTGCACTAGAGAGGCCTCTGAGAAAACTCCTTGAAAGTCCTCTTCAGAGCCTCCTACCAATCACAGGGCAGTGATACCAGCAGTCATAGAGAATCTCAACTTTGTCATGGTTCTTTTTCTTATGCGAACTTGTTGCTTTTGTTAGCTTCCTGGCTGGAGTAATTTCACTCTATTTCTGCCAAGTATCTGAGCTAACGTTCCAACTGTTACATGGTTTAAAGGCAAGGAGAGTGCCGGCTTTATCAGAGGCCGGCTGAATCCCTGGGAGGACCCAGAACCTTGGAGATCAGTCTCTGATTGTCTACCTAGGGAGTGGCTGTTTAGAGATAACCATTTTAGGAAAGAAAAGCTCCTAACCAACCCTTGCAATTGGGAAGACCTGCTTATGTACTTTTGATCCCCTTTCTTTCTGGGCCTCGCTGGCCTTGGATTCTCCTGCTTTAGTCTGTAGGTGCAGGGACTGAGGGCACACGTTCCCACACCTCATTCTTGGCGGGCGCCGCTGCCCTGCTCAAGGTGTTTCTCTCGTCAGAAGGCACACGGGTCTGGGTCAGGGCTCGGGCAGCCTAGGCTAGAGCACCTAACTCAAGGAATTTGTGAAAAGGTGACAGGAAATGGTACCTTATCCTTTCAAATGTCACTCAGGCAATTTCAAATAGAAACTCCACAGTTACTAGAAGCCTGCACAGAAAGTTTTGCACTGGATGTTTATAGGTCATTTAAGAAGTGTAAAAGCTTGAATCCATGACTTGTATGTGCTATCATTTCTATTTAAATTCCCTTCAAACCTAAGAATTTCATGTGAGATAACTTATAGAGAATGATCCTTTCGTCTTAAGTTTTGCAGAGCTAACCCAGAAGCCTACAGTCCTCACTAAAATGATGGCCTTGGGAGTTTAGAAACACGATAATCTAATAAAATTCTACACCATCTCTAATAGTCAAAACCACTGTTGTCTGTATGGTAAAGAGCTTGCCAGCTCTTGGCCTCAGTATATGAATGAATGTATCAGGTCCTAGGCAATTCTACGACATTCTCTCTCTCTCTCTCTCTCTCTCTCTCTCTCTCTCTCTCACACACACACACACACACACACACTTTCTTTGAAGGAAAAAAGGAAGTGTATTATATTTATGAAAACATTTTGATTGGCAAATTCATTCATTACTTTGGTAATCATCGAAAAACTTAGTTTTACCCTTTTATTTCCCCAGCTGCAGGTCTTTAATTTTTTAAATTTATTTTTAAAGTTAGTGTACAACATAATGGTTCTCATTTGTGACACTTCCCCATATTCTCCCTTGCTCTAGATCACGGGCTGCCTCTGCCTTTCCTCCCACAGATATGCATTGCTGGTGCAGTAAAGCATCTGCCCCTGGCCTGGCAGGAGGCCACAGTCGAGATAAGAACTTCACAGACCTTGTGTACTTTCTTCTCAGCTCATTGAGCTGTCATTAGGAAATTCTTTTGAGAAGAACATAAAAGACCAAACCGAGTCAGTTCGTTTGGTGGATTGTTATACTGCATTTGAATGATGTGATGTGTATAGTAGCTTAAATCACTTCATAGACAAGAAGGCATCCTGCCATTCTCTGGGGAGTGGGGGTGGCAGCTTCATTTCCCTTCTGATTGGGAAGGCAAGCTTCAACTCTCAAGATGTGCTGGACAGTGCAGCCATGGAGTATGTTCGAATAGAACCAAGAAATTGGGCATATGTTAAGTGAGTCTTTGACCAGTGGTTTCCATTATTATGACCAATGCAAAGAATAAAATGGAATGCCTATGTGTTTTCTTTTGTAAGTGTTTTTGTCTGGAGTGGTCAGCAGCACTCGCTGTGACTAGTCGCCTTTTCTATGTTGAGACACGGTCACGGTTCTTATTAAAGCTGCGTGACAGGAGAGCACAGATGGACTGGCTTCAGTTCCTACACTTCCTGACCAGGCATGGTGGTGTATGCCTGTTGTCACAGCCCTGGGAGCAGACATTGCAGGCCAGCCTGAGGCTACATAGCAAGTTATAGACAAGCCTGGCCTGTGTACTGATATTTCATTAGAATTTTAATAAATAAAGCTTGCCTGAAGATCAGAGAGTAAGTCAGCCCATAGATCAGGCAGTAGTGACACACACCTTCAATCCTAGTAGCCACACTAGTTGCCATAGAAATGGGGCAGTGTTGGTGCATGCTTTTTTTTTTTTTTTTTTTGGTTTTTCGAGACAGGGTTTCTCTATGACTTTGGAGCCTGTCCTGGAACTAGCTCTTGTAGACCAGGCTGGTCTCGAACTCACAGAGATTCACCTGCCTCTGCCTCCCAAGTGCTGGGATTAAAGGCGTGCACCACCACCGCCAGGTGCATGCTTTTAATCCCAACCCTAGAGAGGAATGTAAGACGGGAGGAGACAGCTTTCAGACACAGCCTCATTCTGAGACTCCTCGAGGTAGGATCATCATTTTAGACTGAAGTAGAGGTAAGAGCCAGAGGCTGGCTGTTTTGCTTTTCTGACCTTCAGGCTGAACCCCGTCTCTGGGTTTTTATTGGGCATGCTACAGAACTATATGAGGCCCTGTTTCAAAAAGGAGGGGAAGGGTCCTTTAGATTTGTAAGAGGGTAAGGCACGAGGAGTTCTTCCACAGCCTAAATCTCACAGATTACTGAGGAAAAGCAAAAAAACAGGACGAAGGAAGATGTTTTTTGATGCCATCCTCAGAAGCCTCACAGTACACCAGAGAGAGTAAATGACTACCCCTGTAGCTGATGTGCCTTTAAATACGGCAGAGACAGGTTTACCCTGGATCATGCCACAAGTACAGGGCCCAGCAGAATAAACCTGGGTGTGCATCAGTGTTTTTATGGAGACTTCCCCTGTCCACCTTTCTCACAGTGAGCAGGGGTGGCATGAAACCCTGGACTTGAGTTGTGCTAGGCAAGTGCTCTACCACTAACACTAAAGTGAGAAAAGTAAGTGCCCGGGAACGCTCACCAACACACTGATTCCACTGGTAGTGTTGAATGTATCCCTGTGGGCAGCCGCACCGATAGCCGCCCAGGATGTTCTGGCAGCCATGTTGGCACCTGTGGTTCCCGTCACATTCGTCGACATCTGCAAAAACAACCCAAGGACGGTCTTTACGGTCCCTTGTTCAATGCGTTCCAAACACAGCCTTTAAGGGGACACGCAAACAAGGCATGGCGTGCAGAGAGACTGGGCCTTCCTGCCACAGCATCGTTAGTCAGTGGTGGTACAAAGAATGGCTAAGATAATAAACCACCTCATTCTTAGTGCTGTCCACCAGACCCTGGCACATCGCGCTCTGAACAACAGCTTAATTTCTGCAAATCAACCATAGTAACCATGAAGATGGTGCATTTTGAATTGATTAGCTCCATATGGTATGATTTATTTGGTAAATTATATATATGTACACACATACATACACACACACACACACATATGTACATTACAGATTCTAGTTGATTCAAAATGTCTCACACGTAATCCTCATTTTGGGGAAGACACAAAAGCCATGGAGATATCTACAAGGTATAATGGCTTTGCATGCAGAATTTTTTTTTTTTTTTTGTTGGTCAAGACTAATTAGATGCAAAGCCTTTTTAAGTATTTGAATATGTTGTTATTTTTAGGCAAGATGTGGTATGATGCATATGGAATAATTTCTTTGTTAATATATGCATACACTTTTGGAATGACAACTAAGGCTTTGAAATCTACCCCAAAAGAGTGAAGTAAAATTGGCATGTCTGATGTGTGTGTAACAAATTTACAGGGATAATTAATAAACGGTATCTTATGTGGATGGTTGAGAGCTGAATTCACACATGGCAAGCAGCTGTAGGCTCAGAATGCCTCCAATGTCTATTGACTTCAAATACAAAATTAAAATTAAAATTTTCTAAAGCAAAAAAATTGACTGAAAAATAATACAAAAGTCCTATAATTCTTACAAAGAACATTTAAAAAAATTTGATTGTTTCTAGAGTTGAAAACCATATATTCCTAGGAATAACTTTGAAAAGGATGATTAACTCAATACTATAAATTGCAACACATTCTAAAGATATAGATGTGAGGAGGCCTTCAATATTAACATATTCATCTTCCTATACCTGAGCTTCTGCCAAGGAAACACTCAAGACCCATGAGTCTTACTTATCTCCCAGTCAGTGTTCTTTTTGATTTTGGAAAACAAAACAAAACACTTATTTCATGTGAGGCACCGTAGGCTCCCATGAGTAAAGAGCAGGGGGCAAGGGCTTCCGTGTACAAAAGGAAGTGTGTGTGTCTTTGTATGTGGTGTGCATGCATGTGTGTGTGTGTGTGTGTGTGTGTGTGTGTTCCTCTACAGTGCTCCCCCACGGAAATTGAGGCGGGGTCTTTTGCTGAAGTCCGAGCGTGTCCATTCCTGTCATCTAGCTCTCCACCTTGCTCGACAGAGCCCATTCTTGCCTCTAGAGCCCTGGGATTACAGAAGAGGCACCATGCCTATTTGGCATTTACTTGGGTCCTCAGGCTGGCATGGAACATGCTTTATCTACCAGGCCATTTCTGAAGCCCAGATGTTAAGGATTCGTGTGCACACGAACTCACCTTCACAGTTCAGCCCAGAGGCATCAAGAGAGAACCCCCTTTGGCATTCGCAGCTGAAGCTCCCAGGGGTATTTTGACAGATTCCCTTTGCTCCACAAAGTGACGGCTGAGACCCACATTCATTATTGTCTAGCAAAGCAACAAGATGGATGGAAAGAGTCAAGCACTCTGGTGTGTAGTATGTGAACTAAATCTCTCTGCGCGGAATGAGCAGATGATACAAGCTCAAGTTTCCACTATGTGGAGAAAGCGTTTTAGACAATATTAAGTCTGAATTTATCAGCAAGAGTAGCATAAAAAGTGCATTTTTCAGGGACTTGAAACCAGAATGTATTTTAGAGTTATTAGAGACACCACTTTGGATAATATAGACTAAGAATCTCTTAACATGTGCCTTCTAAAATAAAACTGAAAAAATCCCAGTATGACTATTAGCTTTTTATCATATTTTATCTGAGCATCACGGCAGTATGGGATATGAAACTGAAGCACTGCTCCAACACAAAAGTGTGTTGAGGGCTTCTGCATCTGACGCCACAGCTCAGGATGTCACGTGGAAGCGCCCGCACAGTGTGCCCACTGCACACATGCATTCATGTTCCCCACGACTTCTTTGGGCCAGACTGTGCTGTGGCCCTGCACCCACCAGACATCTGCAAAATACCTCGACTCTGATTTGCCTTACCGATGCAGGCAGTGTGATGCTGGGTGAAACCGGGGGGACATTTACAGGTGAACCCCCCTAGGGTGTTGACACAGAGGAATTGGCAGTTGTGCTGTTTGGTTTGACATTCATCGAGATCTGAAATGACAGAGAAGTCCAGGAGGATCAGCCCAGAAGTCCAGGGCCGTTCAGTTATGAATAATGCAGTCTCGTGAATCCACAGGAGCAGTGCGTTTTCTATGGGGGCGTTTGGTTTAAATTTCAGCTCCAATCTAGGAAGGTTCACGTATGCTTATTAGGAAGGGTTTGAATGTGCATATTAAACAGCCTAAGTGTGGAAGGCTACCAGCCAGGACAGCGTGGCTAAAGGTTTTTAGGGCAAAACTTTCTTAAAATAAGAACTGGATGGGCAAAACATAGCAAGTCCATCATTTTCAAAGCTAACATGGAAAAGCAGTCCTTGTATTTAATATAGTTTAGGACATGGATGGTTACCTATTAAAGGGACTACTAAATAAAAAGAGAGTTTGGAAATGGAGGAAGAATTAGCAGATTCAAATGGAAACATCATCACTAAAATGAGAGGAAACAGAAACTTAAGTTGCTGCTGGGTGTGGTGGTGCATGCCTGCCCAAAAGACAGTAATAAACCCTAAACCAGAGCAAAACAAACAAAAACAAAACAACTGGAAATTTAGAATTAATGTCTGGATTCTTCTTATAGGAAACTCAAAATCTGATTTTCGATTGAGAGAAACTTAATTTGGGAAAAGTAAGTTCCCTCCACAGCAGAAGGTATGAGCTCCACACATTTTATAAACACTGTGAAAAGTCAGTGCACGCAAACCATTTCTCTAAGCAGGGTCAGGAACAACCCAGAACTTGCTGTTTTTTTCTGCACTTATATTTTTTAATATGGGTTGGAAACAAAACCTTGCTTGACAGAAAATACCATCTGTTCAATCCATTAATATCATGATTGGGAGGGTTCATGTAAAATCCAACACAGTATGGCATTGAAGCCATTTTAGTGATCACATTTAGCATGGTAATTATTTTTAATACTCCACGGAACGTGACACACACACTGACTTTTCTCCGTTCTACAGGAAATGTCAATGTAACACTGTGGAGAGATGAAGTCAGATGCAAGCAGCAACAGAAATTCTAATTTCTCACACATTGTTCCAACTCTTGCAATATTTTTTAACTAAAAAGTTAAAATGCATGGATTATGCTATTTTCATACACATGCATCATTGTAATTTTCTCAAATTTACCCCCATCATCTCTTTTTGTTTTACCCTCTTGCCTCTGACCATATCCCAAAAAGTGTTCTTCAACTTTCATGTCATGCATATTTTCTTTTACATTTTTATTTTAAAAGTTTTTAAAATTGGTATTGAAGGCGGCATACAAAAGCTTAGGTTTCATTATGGCATCTCTACACTCCTTTAACAAAGTCTAGAGTCTGTATATGACAGAAAACATGGTATTTCCATTCCTGAAGTTGGTTTATTTTGCTTAATGTGATGACATAGAGTTCCACCCACTTTTCTTTGATGTAATTTTGGGTTTTCTGGCTGGAGGGGAAAAAAAAAACCAACCTCCATTATGTGTGCGTGTTTGTGTGGACACGTGCAGGCATTTTGTGTTTTTTCTTTTTTCTTTTAATTTCTAAGAAGTGAAATATTGCGACTTAGATTTTAAGTTCCTCTTTCTTACATAATGAGAGGCCTGGTGCAGTTTTCTGTGAAGCAGGGGAAGTATACGCTACAACTCTGATCACTAAGATGCAAACGTTACTGAAAAGACAGACAAGGGTGGCCGGCTCCCCTCACCTTTGCACGTCTTTCCGTCCTCCTGCAAGACGTACCCCCGGGGACAGGAGCACTGATAGCTGCCCTCCGTGTTCTTGCAGATGAAGTTGCACGGTTTTGGAGACTGTGAACATTCATCAAGATCTACGGGAAAGGAGCATGAACATGAGAGCCCTGGTTACACGAAACGGCCAGCCCTTCTCCCACCCCCACATTCCCACTTCATTTTTCTTGATTTTCCTCTGCCACTTACAGTGGCATCCAGCCAGAGAGAAACGACTCTTAGAACCGTTTTCTCTAAGGTAGCAGACTGGCCTACTGTGAAGATCAATGCACACATCTTGGCTAAACCTTGTAATGTCTAGACAACTGTCTGGGCTCAATTTTTTTTCCCCTTCAGATTCATTAGGCTGGCTTAGACCCTGGAGGCTTCATCAGTGGGTTCTCCCACCTTGCGCCTTCTGGACACTCCCATTTCTTCACTGTCTTTCCAGAGTGGGTTTAGTCTGAGTCACTGGCTCCCTGTCACAGCCTCTCATGGATGCCCAATGAGTGCTCTATTCACCTGTCAGCCTCTCATCACTTTTCCCTCCTTTTTTTTTTTGTCCCAGGGTGGTGCTACATTGTGACCTTTCTACGCAGCTGGCCATTCACAGACTCTCATTGCTAAGCTATACTGAACTGTCCTCACAGGGATGAACCACCCTTTACTGCCAGGACTGGGACTGACAGCAACAATCTCTATTTCCTCCACAGAGCTCACGGGATGGAGGACTAGGCATAGAGAAAGTTCTCAATTAGCAATCTGCTCCTGGCTCCTCCTGTCTGCTGTTTCTACTGTGTGAGTCAAATGTGTGTGAGGGGTCAGTTGGCTTTTCTTAAATCCGATATTTGTATGCCAGGGACTTGTTACTAAAATAGGTAATTTAAGAGGATATTGCAGAAGCTGAGGAGATACAAAGAAACTAAGAAATGCTTGAAAGACAAAAAAAAAAAAAAAAAAAAACCTTAATTAACTAAATAAACAAATAAAGGCTATTCTCTAGCCTTCCTTTTGCCACAACATGGTGTGCGTCAGACAATAAAAAAATTAAAAAAAAATACATTGTAGAACAGCCAAAAGGTGCTGTAGCGAGACTGCTTGCAGGGAGAGATTCTAGATGATGCCTAGTTGCTTCGTTTCATGAAAATTGTAGAAATGCATTCTGTATCACACACAAACACACCAGAGTCACAACAAAAGACTTTTCCACCAATTACATGCACATTTGTAAATTTTAAATTAAATATAAAATGTTAAAAGCACATTTTTCAATATTTATGTTTCCCTGACGACACAGAATTAGAGATGGAGCCGACCCCGCGCTCCACACAAGGAGACAAAAGGCAAGAATACCATCGTTAAGAACAGCACCCTTGACAAGTCCAGCATCCTTTAGGGGAAGCGGCATAGACAAGCGCTCCACCGAATGCACCTGGTCTGGAGGAGGCAGGAGTTGCCAGCCCCCCCCGCCCCCCCCCCCGTGTACAACCTCCTCTTACCTACACAGGATGTCCCACTGATGTCGGTGGTGTAGCCAACCTTGCAGAAGCACCGGAAGGTGCCCATGGTGTTGACACACTGGCCATTAGAGCAGAGGTTCGGCATCACTTTACATTCGTCGATGTCTGCACAGCAGGAAATAAAGAGAAAGGAAAGGAAGTTCATGTCTGAACAGTGGGGGTGACCGGAAATGAGGAGAAATGAAGGGACAGACATGAGGTGGCAGTGAGCACCCACAGAAGTTCCAGCGTCCCTTTTCATTGTTCAGGGAATGCTATGGGGAGGGGAACAAAATCACCTGAAGAGGTGGGGAGAGATAAATAAGGAGGGCCACGCTGCAGGCTTATGCTGGACTGTTTATCCATTCTGCATTCTGAGTAGGAGATACTATTTTTTTAAATATGTATTTCAGGAACTACACTATACAGATTTGGGTCTCCAGTTCCCAACTGCCTTAGATCAGAAGGAAGGCTGCTGTTAGCAGCCAGGCTAACAGAAATGTGAAGGAGAAATCCTGTCATAATTCCGTCTGAAACACTGGTGCCTTTATGTGTGTTCTACACATATGAATCACAAGGATATTTTTGTTAAATGTTTTATAGAGGTGTGTGTGTATAGATATGTAAGCACTTGTGTACAGGTGTGTGTGTGTATAGATATGTAAGCACTTGTGTACAGGTGTGTGTGTGTATAGATATGTAAGCACTTGTGTACAGGTGTGTGTGTGTATAGATATGTAAGCACTTGTGTACAGGTGTGTGTATAGATATGTAAGCACTTGTGTACAGGTGTGTGTATAGATATGTAAGCACTTGTGTACAGGTGTGTGTGTATAGATATGTAAGCACTTGTGTACAGGTGTGTGTATAGATATATAAGCACTTGTGTACAGGTGTGTGTGTATAGATATGTAAGCACTTGTGTACAGATGTGTGTGTATAGATATGTAAGCACTTGTGTACAGATGTGTGTGTATAGATATGTAAGCACTTGTGTACAGGTGTGTGTGTGTGTGTGTATAGATAAGTAAGCACTTGTGTACAGGTGTGTGTGTGTATAGATATGTAAGCACCTGTGTACATGTGTGTGTGTGTATAGGTATGTAAGCACTTGTGTGCAGGTGTGTGTGTATAGAAATGTAAGCACTTATGTGCAGGGGTGTGTGCACAGATATGTAAGCACCTGTGTACAGGTGTGTGTGTGGAAGCAAGGGGAACTCCCTGTGTAGGCCAGGCCGGCTGGCCAGTGAACCTGTTTTCACCTCCCTACCACTCCTGGCCTTTCAAAACGCAGGTACAGGGAATCTAATTCATGTCTTCATGCTTGCAAGACAAGCACCTCACCCAATGGAGTTATCGCCCCAGGCCACACTCCCAGAATTTAAGAGATTTATTCCTACACCAAATCTATGGGAGACTTTATCACCCTCACTTGCCAGATGAGGAGAGGAAAGCACAGAACTAGGCTAATAGTAAATAATGCCCTAAAGAACACGGCACAAACTTCTCTGATCCCAAAGGTCATGGCGGCTGGTAACCTCCTAAACAACCTTTGCCTTGTTGAAAGAAATGTTGGCCTCCTGAGTGTAGGCAGGGATTCATCCTATTTTCTGGATCCTTCCACACCAGTAAGTTTCATGGAGATCATTTTTGCACACTTCTTTTAAACTAGAGTGGGTGTATAAAATTCACCGGTCTGATACAGTGCCCCAAGTCCCTCATCGCTCTACCTCTCCCATCAGTGGCGTATCCCGGGCCGTGAGGACAAATCTTTTTGTACTGGGCGGTTCCAGGAAGCGGGCACAGCTCACATTGGTGGCCCCAGCCTCGTCCACCGTCACAGCAGCATTCTGACTTTGTGACGAGATTGCGGCTACTGGAGGCCATTTGACACATTGTCTGCAGGACTTCGGCGAAGCACAGGCCCTGCCGGTTGTCTGGAATGGACACAAGCGAGACATGAGTCAAGGTCAAGAGCTGACAGCCTGGTTTTCAGTGGACGATCATCCTCTCCTCAACCACAATCTTCAACCCTGAGAGTATTCATCTTGTGCCAACAGTCTACACTTGGTGATTATAAAGTTGTGTTGACATTGCACCCCCGTGGTGCTTGTACTAAAAAAGATGATCAAACTTGGCAAAAGTTCTACAACATGTACTCTTTCCAGTTCAACGAAAGAACATCACATATATGTATTTTCTTTATCTAAAAGTAATGACAGGTAGGGATTGTAAAATATATTCAAGACTATGCTATGAGTGTGGCACTTATTCCACTATTTTCTGGTGTTTTCTACAGCGAAAGGACTCAATACATTATAGATACTATATTGATATAAGTAAAAGAGTTTCTTCTTCAGTACGGCTTCATAAGCCAAAGTGTGCCAGTGAAACTGTCGTCTGAACAGAAAACAGTGTTCTTTGTAGAGTATCTTTACTGTTTCCTCAAAGACTTATTAGCAGCGAATGTCTAGAATGGGGACAACAGGAACTAAAATACATTGTCTTAGGTACAAAAACCTCCCTAGGGTTGGACGTAGCCTGTTGCTGCCCCTCTATCAAGCCACCAGCCAGTTGATCGCTCTTCCTTATCTGGTTCCTACAAGCTCGACCACGCCCTCCTTTTCCAGCTGCCCTCGTTAACTGCAAACGGTTACGACAGGGCAGGGCACACTTTTCAGCGTTGGCTTCGTGTGATGTCGTGCCCATGAGGTCTAGGTTTTCCACGAGAAAATATTTCTTAAAACATTTTTTTTTCTGGACGGTAATATAAAAATTAATCTCCGCTGCACTTTTGCAATGTGGCGCTTGCTTTGCATTGATAATGTGAGGCAGAGCTTACCTCACTCACACTGCAAATATTTTCTTTGGGAATTAAGTCATTTCCTCGTGTAAGTCTTTCTAAAGTCACATTTTCCACAGAGCTTAACTAATCTTAATTTTGGAAAGACCGTTTCAGGTTGTTATTTACATGACATATGCATGCATGGCAGAGGCATAGAAATATATCATCTTAACAGACGCATACCTGTGGGGAGAGGCATGTAGAGTACTCTCACTTATGAGGGCCAATGGACAAGAATGCATGCGCAGAGCTGTTCTCTGATGACATCATGAACATGTTCTGCTTACCAAGGAAAATATTTATAGATTCGCTTACCAAGGCATTCAGTGCCCGAGGAACTTGACTGGAAGCCTTCATTGCACTCACATCGGTAGCTCCCAATGATGTTAATACAACGCCCGTTTTCACAGATGCCTGGCTTGGTCCTGCATTCATTTTCATCTTCACAGAGAAAAAGAAAACCAATATGAACAATGAGCAGCTCATACAGCCATAGTTTCCTAACTATCTTCCAGTGGTTACATCTCATTGAAAGCTCCTTGACAAAATACCAATAAGATGGGATAGGTCACATCCGAAATGACTGTGGCGTATGACTATTACACCCAGCGTGCCTCATCCACCCAGGTAGTTCCTGCCCTTGTAGAAGAGGGATGGTGTTCTTGTAGAATCGCAACGGTAAGGAGAGCCCTTCCCCCAAGATACCCCACCAGCAGAGGAAGAATGCTGTGGAGAAGGACTAAAGTCTGCAGGTAGAGAGATGGCATCTTGAGATGGTGCTAGCCAGGGACGAAAGCTTGTCGGGTGAAACCCCAGGGCCAACTGCGGCCTCTGAGGGCAGGCAACAGGACAGAGAAATCAGGGAATAGTGCTCTTTGGCTTGGTGACACATGAATAAGTAAAAACAAAATAAAAACCCAAACAAAACAAAAACCCAAACTTATTTATAAAAATTCCCAATATACTTACTGGGTTTGCATGACATTTTGTAAAATGTATTTGATGATTTTTCAAAGCTGTTTTCAACATAAGGGACCTCATGACAGCTTCATCTTTTTGGGAAGTTCCTCCTTTTCTTTCACACATTTTAGTTTTTTAATCCTGAGTTTTCTGACATATTTTTCCTGCATTCTTTTTTATTAGCATTTGTCTTGAATATCTTTCCCATCTCTTTCTTTTCAAGCCATCAACTCACCCTTTGATTTAGGTTTCTTACAAAAAGCGTTTAACCGAACTTAAAAAGAATTGTAAAAATGCATTCATCTTTCATCTAGCAATTGAAACCATTCATACTTATGATTTCATTCTTACCTGCCACTTCATATGTTTCAAATTATTCCATATTTACTATGCTGTTGCTCCATTCTCTTAACTATCAAATCCATCTAATTTTTTATGTTTTCCTTGCATCTCCACTCCAGGTTTGAAAATTACCATGTTCTTTTCACTCTTCTAGCAACAGCCTTCAAATGATTTCAAAATGTTCCTTTAATGAATTTCCTATCAGAGCCAAGTAGAACTTTTTATCTTTTCCACACCATATATTGAATCTGGTGCCCTGTGCACGCTTGGTAAATGTTCTACCACTGCTCTATTCTAGGCCCCTTTATATTTGGAGACAAAGTCTTCCTAGATCGCCCACACTGGCTTAACCTGGCTGTCGTCTAGGGTGGATCTAAATTTGCCATCCTCTTGCCTCCGCCTCCTGAGGTCTGTCCCAGTAGCGGGATCTGTTTCAAAGTTTATAGCCAGTACATTGTATTCTGGTCAGCCTGCTAGATTACTACACATATGCTATGATTGTCTCTTGGATTAGATTAAAAAGCTGGCTAACTAGTTTAGAGAGGACTTGTGGATATGAAATAAATTCCAAAACAGTGTTTGACAATGTCTTATTTTGATTGTTCTTAAGCCTCATTGTGAAAATAGTGGGCTATTTTCTTTTGCCCAGCATTTTTGTTCATTGGAATGGAACCTAGTTTTCTTTTCTGGAAGAACTGAATATTTTTGTTTTGTTTTTAGTGTGTTCTAAAACTCACAATGATGAGACTTCCTCTAGATAGTCAGTTTTAGGTGAAACACTGTTATTATGAATAATTCGAAAGTACTTACAAAATGGTGATCTGAATTATGAATTTTGAATTTTCTAGTTTGTTCTTTTTACAATCTGAGTGCTCAGGCCTGTCATCCTAGTTCTGACCTTTTCTCTTATCTCTGTCTCATTTATCTCTCTCATTTCTCTCATCTCTCTCTCTCTCTCTCTCTCTCACACACACACACACACACACACACACAAACACACACAGACACAAACACACACGCACAGATTTGGGGTTTTGAGACAGGGTTTCTCTGTGTAGCCATGCCTGTCTTAGAATTCGCTGTGTAGACCAGGCTGACCTTGAACTCATATGTCTGCCTGTTTCTGCTCCCCCCATCCCCAATGCTGGGATTAAAGGTGTGCACCACCTTTCATGTATTTATAATTTAATGATAGGACTTAATTTCTTCAGTAACGCTTCTGATGGATGCCCCGCCTAGCCTAAGCTCTGGCACTTGAATGACCTGTTGATGTGCCTCAGGCTCTACCATTGTTACCTTGCTTTACTGCCACTGGCAATGAGAATTAAAAAGGGGGTGGGGGAGATGAATTCCCATGGCTGCTGGCTGCTAACATCTGTAGCTTTCAGAGGGTTGTCTTAGTGTGGCGCTACACCACCCGCAACACCTTGATTCCCAGCCTCCACCGTCTCCCCTTGGACAATCTCTGTACACTGGGACCACCAGCTGTTGCTGTTTTCTTGCCCACTGCTCTCCCTGTGCCCACTCCCTCTTCCTCCTCTGTGTCTAACCCACTGCAGGGTCACCAAGAGGAGAATGACGCCCCAGACAGGTCTTGTTTCATTCATGAGCCTGGGCACTGTGGAATTTGGACTTCTGTGGACCATCCCAGGACAGCCCCTGCTGTGTCTATGTGTACTGAGAGGTACCTGCGACTGTCCTACTGGGGACTGCCCTCATTTTCAGCTCCTTTCCCCTCCCCACAAGATGAGGCCTCTTTGTAGTCCTCCAAGGTCAGCACTTTGTTTTGCCTTCCAAGATCCTACAGTTCTCCCTTCTCAGGAAATCACACCACACCGTGGTCTACATTCTCCAGTAACATCTACCTGTTGGAGGAGGAGGCCACTTGTTTGTCCATGGTCATTTCAACAGTAAGTATGCCCGCAATTTATACCTCTGCCTCATGAGTGTTTGCATGTGTGGGATATGAGACACATCCAGCACAGCCCACAGTCATTTGTGCACCTAACCACATTTGCCATTTTCTAGTCTTTCCCACAGAAACAATGTCTTTCCCATAGTACATAATGTTACAAAAGTAACATCATCCAATCAACCCATTTCAGTAAAGGTCCTTCTCATCTTTTACGTCTCTTTTCCTTTATTTCTCTTGTCAGGCATCCATCTGCAATCCTGGATGCTGATTAGCTTATTGTGTATTCTAGATCTGTCCACGCAACCATGGCCCCAACCTGGATGACTTTTTAAATAGCCACCTAAATGACGTCACTACTTCTGCTTCTTCCCCCTTAAAACACACCACTTAACAAGGCAGCCAGAGTTCTCTAAAAACGCCAATTAGAGGATAACAATGTTAGCATTTAATTGAAATTTTACCATCTGCTTAGCTCTGTCCTAAATGAGCCACGACAACGACCCCCATGAGGTAAGTGTCCTCATGATTGCTATTTGTTTTAGCAGGAGGAATCTGAGACACAGTTAATCCAACTTACCCAAGGTTACAGGCCAGCCAATGGCTTACAGCTAGGTTCTTCACGTTCAGGGCACATCCCCAGCCTTACTAATAAACCATTTTGCCTTGAGGTTTTCTCCACAAAGCCAGACTCTCCACTGTGTCTGCACTACTTTGGCCTCCTTCTGGCCTCCCTCTGTGCCACACTCTGGCACAGACCCCAGTGATGCTACTCTTCCTTGCTGCCACAGGTCTACATTGTTACTGACACTTCTCTGTTTTCCATTCAATGTTACAGTTCCCGTCACTCCAGTAAACCCTGAGGCGCACTCCACAGTATCTCCTACCCAATCACAAAACTTTACTTTCTTTAAAGAGCTTAATTAACCTTGTTTGACATTACCAGGTTCGTTTGTTTTTTTATTTGTTCAAGCCTGTTTTTCCCAAGCCAGGGAGAAAGTGAGGGATTTGTCCTCAGATGGAGCCAGTTTACTCTGTACTGCCAGCACCACAAACATGGTGACTGCTTCATAAATATAATTAAGCTAATGGATGACTCTTGGGTAAGGGTTTTCATGAGGCACTGGGCTCTTTGTGATGGAGATTTCAGTCTTTTCCCTAAGAATTTCTCCAAAATACTCAAATCTACTCCAGTACTTTTTATTTGCTTAGGTTTTCTTTCTTTCTTTCTTTCTTTCTTTCTTTCTTTCTTTCTTTCTTTCTTTCTTTCTTTTTTTTTTTTTGCCTGGAGCTTTCTCTGTAGATCAAGCTGGCCTTGATTTGAGCTCACAGAGATCCACCTGCCTCTGTTTCCCGAGTGCTGGGATTAAAAGCATGCACCATTACCACCATTACACTTGCTTTCCTTTTTTTTTTTTTGGTTTTTCGAGACAAAGTTTCTCTGTAGCATTGGTGCCTGTCCCGGAACTAGCTCTTGTAGACCAGGCTGGCTTCGAACTCCAGAGATCCGCCTGCCTCTGCCTCCCGAGTGTTGGGATTAAAGGCGTGCGCTACCACCGCCCAGCCTACCTTTCCTTTTTAAAAGGGATTTTATTTATAAACTTACTATGGATACCTGTCTTCCACTTGATCATTTTATTAGTCCATTCTATATCCACATTTTTATTTGTGTTTTCTGTCATTTCTGTGTGTGCAGGTGCACCTGGCACCTGGAGGTTACCATGGGTTCCTTCCTCTTTGTGCTCCACTCTAGTTTTTGAGGCAGGGTCTCTCACTAGACCTAGCTTTCACCATCCTGACTAGTCCAGTTAGTCAGCAAGGCCTGAGAGCCCCGCCCCCACCCCTCTAGTGTGGGTGCTGGGGGCCATCTTCCCAGCCCCCCCATTTCTACTCTGTAACTTCCAAAGTAATTTTAAAGTCCTGTGACAGGTGCATTTCTTCTGAGCTTGGCTAGATTATCTTTATATCGTCTTTTTTTCCCTGCATTTCAATAGTTCTAAACTATTTCGGTTTATTTTATTTAACAGCGTTCCTCACATATTATTGAAGTGATTTTTCTAAATCATTTTCTCTTTCCCATTGTCTTGAGTTTATTTCTTATCTTCCTGTCTTTTCCCTACTCTGTACACATGACTTGAATTTTGGGTAAATTGTTCAGCCTTGAATAGCTTTCTGCAGTTTAACTTTATTTGCTGAAAAAGAAGCCTAGCAGGTCCCTAGGGGAAAGCAGACATAATCTACGGTTTCAATTCACATATTTCTTTATGAACATCTTCAATGGATCTGCCATGCTTTCTGTCCCTGGGGCACTGTGCTGAGTCAGACAATCATTCGGGTCTGAGACACAAAGTTCAGGAAGTCACTCTCTAGTGACTGCTCTGTCCCTCTGCTTTTGGCCTTGACTCCAGGAATCTTCCCATCTAGACAAGCCTGTCAATAATAAAACAACATGGTGCCAGGCTATCTGCCTTTCCAGAGACTGCAGTGTAGATCCCGGTCTCCACAAAAAGACTCCCACGTCTCTGACTCACCATGTTCCTCGTCTTCAAACTTGGAAACTGAGCTGGCTGAAGCCGGAAGGAGAGCCTGCCTCTTAACACCTGTGTGGTGGCTGACACCTAACAGTGTTCAAAGGCAGCCTTCAGTCTGTTGTGACCGGGTCTTCCTTGAAGTCCAGACAGCCCAGCACTCACCTCTTCCCATTACATTTCTAAAATCCCCAACCTTGAGAAGGACATGTCTTTATCCCATCATTTTAAAAATAAACTGCCTTCTCCTAAATTACTATCTCAGATGCTTATGAGTCCGTTTTTAATCAAATTTAATGATCTTGGTATTTTTTTTCTATTTATTAGATTTTGGCATCTGTGATTTTTTTCAAGAAATGATTCTTTGATTATAATGCACTCAGGATCAAGTTTCTACCTCTGGTTAATTTTACAGTGTTTGTTTTTCCCCCCTATGTCCTGTATAACATCCTTAGCTTGCCATGTTTTATATTTTTATTACAATTGAATTTTTTTTTTAGAAATTTTCTTGGACCCCGAGGTCACACATGTACATTTCTCGTTTTTTAAATGACTTTATTTTCCATTCTAAATTCTGCAACTACTTTTAATTGTTATAATATTTTGTTATTTGTTGAGATTTCCAATTATGAAATCATACTGCCTGCATCAAATGAAGCTTTTCCCCACTCATTTTAACAGCTATGTATTTTCTGGCATGAATATTCCACAACAGATTTATCTATGTATTCATAATGAACACTTTGGTGGGTTTTGTCCATTTATTTTTTGCTAGTACAAATAGCACAATATTATATGTCCTGTATTTCTTTCCCTGGGGAAGCATCATTTTTTTTATTTTTAAAATGAATTTTACTGAGGTACAATTTGCATGCCATAAAATTTGTAAGCATACGATCCAATGGTTTTTGGTCAATTACAGGCCCTCATAACTGTCACCACAATGCAGTTTCATAACGTTTCTGTCCCCTAAAGGCACCCGTGCCCATTGCGGCCTCTGTCTGGTGTAGCTTTGAGCAGCAGACAACAGCCTGTAGATTCATTTTTAAGAAACTTTATTCTAGCAGCTGGGCAGTGGTGGCGCACGCCTTTAATCCCAGCACTCGGGAGGCAGAGGCAGGCGGATCTCTGGGAGTTCGAGGCCAGCCTGGTCTACAAGAGTAGTTCCAGGACGGGCACCAAAGCTACAGAGAAACCCTGTCTCGAAAAACAAAACAAAACAAAAAAAAGAAAAAGAAACCTTATTCTTTACTTTGGTATTCTTTTTGCAAAAACAGGAAATTATTAATAATTGTTGTTTCTCCAAAAATACCTCCATGTCCCTAGGTAGTGGAGGTTGGTAAGGGGGTAGTGGGTTCCAAGTTAAACAGTCCCAGTCTTAGGGAGGAGAAAGCTCATGTAGTGGCTGCAGTGGCTGCGGTGGCTCAGGTGGCAGACAGCACTTTAGGGAAGAAGGACACACGGAATGACTGTGGTAGTTGGGACATGCTCGCACAGGGCAAGACTGGCATATGCCATGAATTCATAGTTCCATCCCCTACCCCTTTAACCATGCATGCACTGAGACTCAGACAAGTTGAATCATGGAGGACAAGGTGCTAACCCTGCTGGACTGCCCTGGACTGCTCTTCTCAATCACGGGAGGACGCAAAGGTGGGACCGCTAACCTCGAAGCTTTCATTTTTCTACACGAGTAGAGGTATTTCCCCAGATGTTTTCTACACTTCAGCATTTGATGTTTCAGACTCACAGAGGCTAACGAACAACAAATGCCCACAATTCCCAGCTGTGTGGACCACCACTGCACGGTCCAGAGTCCCATGTGCCACCCTGGACCCTGGGAGATGGAGAGGGCCTTGGCACAACAACCTAGAACAGAGCTGGCTTATGTTTAGCTCGTCTGGGAGCAGTGTTAGTTCTGGCTTGGAGCAGGAGCACTGCTCAAGCAGAGACCGTCCTTGGGGCTTACCTACACAGCCCTCTCCGTCGGGCCTGCGGGTCATGCCAGGGGGGCAGATGCACATGAAGGTGCCGATCAGATTCTTACACATCATGCCTCGAGATTCACAGTCGTGCAGCCCTTCGGCACATTCATCCAGATCTAGAAGACATTTATTAAGATACGTATCGAAAGGAGAATAAAAAGTAACAACAGCACACCGTGTTTAGTGGGCTGTACGTAAGTAATTTTCAGTCATTATTTCTGGTCTTCTGACCCCCGTCATGCTATCATTCGGTGTGACAGAGGAAGGAGCCTAGTCTCCTGAACAGCTGGCTCTCGTCCAGATGTGTAGCACTCTCAGGACTGGTCCTTACAGTGAGTCAGGGAAGGGTGACCTCTGCTTGAGTCAGCATCCGGGAGTATGACAACAGCTGATGCTCAGGCTACCCCATCCTAAGCTTTTAAACGTCTTGTTATCTAGGTGGGAAAACCTACAGCAAAGCTGCCACACTTCTTTCTGTAAAGCCCTGGGAGAAAACTGCTCAGAAGAAGACAAGGGTCAAAGTACGAGCCATTCCAATGGGGCAAGTCAAGTTGCGGCTCTGGTCTTACCTTTACACATCTTTTGGTCTTCCCTGAGGGCATAGCCAACTGGGCACGTGCATTCGTAAGACCCAAAAGTGTTCATGCAGCGGAAGGCGCAGAGGAGTGGGTTCTGGGCACACTCGTTGATATCTGATTAAGGAAGTAGGCATGCACTCAGCGTGAGGCTCTTCCTTGTATCCCCCACTCCCAATCATCTCTTTAAAGAAACGCTAGTGTGTTTGCTGGTAGACCATATAGGAAGCAACAAAGTAATAAAACTCTCACTTCTGGTATATAAAATATAGTACCTGGCCAACTCCTCCTCCAGTGAGTTAAGGCCATATGTTGGAAGAACCCCAAAGGCTACCTGGAGTCTTAGTGATGGGTAAAAACTCAGAGCTGAGAACCCGCAGGAAGTAACGTTAATTACTATGTTGGCTGCCCTCCCTCTCTCTTCCCTTTTCCAAACCTAACCTGCAGGTGACCATTATCCTAGCAGGGGCAGTCTGAGAGTTAAATGTCAACTTCTTAATATCCTGTCCAGGGGACACGACCTTGAGGCCACCATGGTGCTAAAGAGTGAATGAGATTCTGGAAAGGAGCGCCAGAAAAGAGAAGTGCTATACTTTCTTCCTTTCCATCTTTGCAGCCTAGGCTGTTGACTGTTCCATGAGCGCATGGGACAAAACTCAAGGAAGCTAGCTTCTAGGTTCCAAAAGTGGAACTGAAATCTGAGCCTTCACAGACCAACCAGGCTGCCATTGAGTCTACACAACTCAAATCTTCTAAGATCAAAACATCAACATTCCTCAAAGGAGTGTAACCCTGCCCAGAATGTATCATTCTCAGTATTCAGAGGACAAATTAAAAGTTAACCGGATACAATGAAAAGTCATGAAAATGTAACCAACTCTTAAAGAAAGGAGAAAATAACAGATGCCAGCTCGGAGCCACTTTGGGGCTGCAGTCAGGAGACAAATGCTAGGGACTGAGGGAGCTGGATGAGGCAAAGGACAATGTACTGATGAAGAGTATAAACAGCAGAATAACACAGCGGCTATGGATGGATATAAGTTCCTAAAACACATTCTGTACATCAAAGGAAGACAATGCAATCTCAAGGCAGGATGACTTGCCTTCGCAGTTCATCATGGGTCCCGGCTCAAAGCCTTCATTGCAATTGCATTCAAAACTTCCAATCACGTTGGTGCATGTGCCATTCCCACAGGGATTGCCGATAGAACACTCGTCAGTGTCTGCAAGGCAACATAAGTTGTACAGAGTTTCGCACACATTTCAGGGATGTGAAAAAAGCACAGTGAACCCCCCTCCCGGCCACAGCACCCCCCCCTTGGCCTTGACCAGCCTTTATGTGTGCAGAGGTCACGGTGCACTGCTTCAAGAGGATGTGTGCAAAGACATAACATCAAGTGAACAATTCTCCTAGCTAGGCTTTTGCCAATTAAAACAAGTGGTTTTTTTTTTTTTCTTATTTGTTAGTCTTTCATGCATTTAAGGACCAAACCCAGGTCTTGTGCATGCAAGGCAAATCTATCATTGGACTATATCTCAAGGCCTTAGAGTTTGTGTATTTGGTTAAAGGCAGAGATACTGGGAAACTCAATCATCAAACGAGTCAATCTGTGTGGAAAAATGCAGAAGTGAAGTTTCTACTATTAGGTCATCTTGGTTTTCTAAATATTACCACTACCACCACCAAGGCTACCCGAGGGTCCCTGGGCTAACAGGAGAGTAAAATAGGGCATTCACAGTGCATCAACCAGAGGCAATACTCACCCACACACCGGACTCCAGTGTAATCCAGGTTGTAGCCCATTGGACACTCACAACGGAAAGAGCCATCGGTGTTGATACACTGCCCGTTTGAGCAAATGCCTGGGCTCTCAAGACACTCATTGACATCTAAAATATAAAACTGCCCATGAACTTCTTCATAAGAAAAGATGTGCTAATATAGCTGCATCTACTAAACACATATCTAACATGAATGGTACATAAATATATTTTTTTCTTTTTACTAGAAAAGCAGACATTTCACATATGACACATGCATATGATAAATGGTTCATAAACTACTACATATCTTAAATATGCTACACTATAGGACATACTAAAGCTAACATGATTTATAAAGTAAATGAAAAAGCCACCCAGGTTAAAATGTGTCAGAGCTCACCTTCTCGTGTGTCATGAAGACTAGGGACTGTCCCGTGGCCATATGGACACAGATCCTGGAACGCAACTACAGAGAAAAAGGTCCTCCATCACTAAAGTGCTTCATGTTAGGAATTAGTTAACACTGTACAATCCATGTTTAACAAGTATTTTCTCTCTCTCTCTCTCTCTCTCTCTCTCTCTCTCTCTCTCTCTCCCTCCCTCCTTCTTTCCTTCCTTCTTTCCTTTTTTCCTTTCTCTCACACCTGCCCCCTGCCTGAGTCTGAAACTTGCTACATAAACCAAGTGGTCATGTACTCACAGAGACTGCCCTGCTGTCTGTCTCCCGCGTGCTGGGAGTAAAGGCGCACACCACTGCACCTGGTCATGGTTTATTTTAAAACCCAACACTGGGTATACTCATAGAAGGCTAGCTGAGCTCTTCCTAGGGTACCGCCAACATGGGGACTCTGGGTCTGTCTGTCTAACACTACGAAGTCCAAAATTGTTCCTGTCCTTTACACACAGGAGCTACCCCCAACATAAGGACCCACCACAAGTTGATCTTTCTGGGAATTACTCTACAAGTCATTGGTGCTGATGGGAAGTTGTGGGGCCAATGTGATGATGTTACATCACAGAAATTTACATAATATTCAGAGAACCACAGCCCATGATATTACAGCAACATAGGCTTTTTCTTAACTGTGCATTCATTTTTGGTGGTAAGGACCGAACTCCAGCCTTGCAGGAGTTAGGTCTATGCTCTATCGTCAGGCTACACGTCTACACCCCAATCTGGGACTTGAAAAGTCCTGTGGAGTTTCCTTTCCACCCTCTCCTGGCATCTTCTGCCCTCGCCTCTGCAGTTCAGTCTTCAGAACGCATGTAATGCTAACACTGGGAGGAAAAGTAAGCGGGCTATGTCAGTGGACACGCTGTATATAGATGCTGGTGGGGCTCTTGCCAAGTCACCGCTTCTGGAACCACTGGTAATTCTATCTGAAGGTACTACATCGCCTTCTACATGGTCACAACAGAGTCTTCTCTGCTGTTACTCTCAACTTCATCGTCTTTGGGGCACAGCTCACACGGGTCCCCCCAGCCCTCTCTGTGGTTACTCTCACCTTCATCGTCTTTGGGGCACAGCTCACAGGGTCCCCCCAGCCCTCTCTGTCGTTACTCTCACCTTCATCGTCTTTGGGGCACAGCTCACACGGGTCCCCCCAGCCCTCGCCTGGCATCTTACTGCAGCAGCATTTCGCCTTGGTGGTGTTGAAGGCTTTGGGCACAGAACACTTGCCGTTTTCAAAGTTGGTGAAGCAGAAACTCTGGCGAGTATCTAGTCAGGAAAGCAAAGAGCACAGCTCCTCACTGCTCGTGGGACAGACGGAACAATGTGGACACAACTAGTTTGGAGGGAACACTTCTCATGGGCTGGACACAAGGTACACGCTAGATCAGTAGTTAAGAGACAGGCCTGGGCACTCGTCACGGTTCACTTTCATTTGCTAGTTTAAATTGATCTGCATGTAAAATGTTACTGCATCTAAAATACTTTTACGACGTGTTCAGGGATTTGTAAAATCAGCCTTAGTCGAGAAAATATTCCCACAGTCCTCCTTTTTTCCTTCACTCTCACATCAAGGCTGTCCAAAAACAACCAATTTAACATCCATGAAGTCAAACGACGCCCGAGGCAACTCGTGGACTGATAAACAACAGCCCATGCCAGCAACCAAATGAAAATGCCAAACCAAGATGATTTTTCTTTTAGTATAAAGTCTGAACATGGTACTAACGGTCTTAACAGACGGCTCGAATGCTGTCCATTTGAGACACTCTTGAGAAGTCTGTGCTCTAACTGCAGACTGTGTAATACTAATAGACAAATATTTTATTGTAAGAAAGCCCGAGGACGCTGCTCCACTGTCCACGTTTACATCATCTAGGGGACATGCTGCCAGAGAAGTCACACCACAGCTTACCGAAGCACCTCCGTCCATTATCAGACAAGACAAAGCCAGGGGGACAGATGCATTGGAAGCCCCCGGGGGTGTTGGTGCAGGAACCAAAAAGGCAAATGTTGGGGTCTTCGTCACATTCATTTATATCTGCAGGACAGAAGAGTTTGTTAATTCAATCAATGTTCTGTTCAAGAGTTGAAAATATCTACTTGTCCATGCTGCAACAGACATTAATTAATGGATGTTTAAGAGAAGACACTGTGAACATAGCTAATTTATTCTTTTAAAGTAAGTTATTGCCTTAAAAGCCAAACTTATATCCAGTTTCAGCCAGCCATATGCCAGAACTTCCCACGTCTACCTCCAGGTCCTGTCACTCAATCACTAGGTGGGGGCTCCATCTGCCCACCTGATATCACCTTGCCTCACAGGTTCAGTGTGCTCAGCTGGCTTTTACTCGTGGCCCCCTCCCTAATGCCTCCTTTGGGACTCCAATAGGGGCTACCTCTAGCTTTTTAGTCCCTACACACAATCAGCGTGCAGCCTGCCTGTTCTGCTCCTCAGTACCTTCTACCCACATCCAGTCGCCACCCTGTTACCCTACAGCTCTTCTCCAGCCTTCAGAGAAAGACAATAGCTGCACAAGGAATATGGGTGACCAAAAGAAAGGCCATGCAAACCACAGGAAATGGAATGCAATGTAAACTGAACCACAGATGCAGGTGCTTCCGACAGACAGGGTTATCCAGGATGCTACACGGTGCACAGCGACATCTGCATTTCTATGTCCTTACTGCTCTAGCATGCGGGATCTTTCCATACAAGGGTGGAATGGACACGATGACTAAATGAAATTGAATATGAAAAGCAAACATGATGCTCAGTGGGTGGAAGCCCTCACGGTGAAAGCAGGAGGACCCACGCTTAAATCCCTAGACAACATGTTAAGAGCTGGGATTGGTCACATGGGCCTATAGCTCCAGCACTGGGAAGCAGAGGCAGAGAGGGTCATAGGGCTTACTGCCTGCCAGCCTCACTCCAGGTTCAGTGAGAGACTGTCTCAAGGGAGTAAAAAAAAAAATAACATCTGTACATACATACATGTATACATACACCATACACTTTACACATACGTATCACATATATACTTCCCACCATGCACACACATACTAGACACTCATATATCTACCAAAATCAGACATATACAACATATATACACCACACACATATATCCCGTCCACCACATACACACACACACACATACTTACATCATATGCACACATACACCACACACATATACTTCTCCCCACCACATATACATGCTCAATACACATCACATACACATATATACATCATCCCCCATATACCACATACATGTACATCACACACATGTGCATACTACCCATATAACACACCAAACATACATACTAATACACTATACACACATACCACATGTACATTACACATACATATTTCATACATGCATTACCCCCCATGTATACCCCCCACAAACATACCACATAAACACATATATACTGTGTAGCCAATATGAATACTTTTAAAGAAAGCCATTGATGGACTATGGATTTTCTTTGCTCCTTTGTTGTGAACTCATCCATATGTACACATACATAAATACAAAAATCCTCTCTCATATCCCCAAAACAAAATTTTTAAAAATGGCAGAGAATCTTAGGCTTTCAAGAAACTTTTACCAAGATGGTTCATCTGTGTTTATTATTATTTTGGCTAGTAAAATAAGAATCGGTCTTTTAATAAACTATGCACACCAACAAGACCGATGGGGATACATACTGTCTAATCATGTGGCCTGAAATAGATTTCAGTTCTATGACCTCAGCAGCCCATTTTGCTCTGTAACTGCCTTGAATATGAACAACAGAGGCCTTTATCTTTAGGACCTGAGAGAGTGAAAACCTTAAAGTCAGACATATCCTCAGCAACCCTTTCATGCTCACAAAGCCTCCCTTAGACGCCATTGCTTCTGAATGTCAAACATGCTGAAAGAACAAGTGACAAGAAGTGATGGGGTGAGCTGTACAAAGGTCGCCTTCATCGTATCTACCAGGCCTTCCGAGGCTGGGCAGTGTCCTCCTGTGCTGGGAGCTGAGGTAGAAGCCATCTGCTATGGCAAAGGGACTGATAGTTTCCATTTTTAATATAAGTATAGCCTTCCCAAGAGAAAAATGTCAGGAGAACCATCAAGCTTTCTGGTTCATATTTTCAGGAACCTGGATACCTTTAATAACTACTCTAAAATCATGTGTCAGAGATCACACCGTAGAAACTTTTAAAATTCAGTAGGTAATCTCTACTGACATCTAGGACTCGGATACTAAGGATAATGAAAAATCCCTTGATAGCATTAAGATTCCTGTCCATGAAAACAAGCCCGCGTTTCTAAGTTCTCGCTGCCAACACTCTACAAACCAACCATTTCTGACTCTACAGTAAGACAGATGCAGGCACGGTCAACTCCCGAGGCCAGCAGGCACGCAGGGGCTGGGTTTGAGGTTCCCACGCAGCCTTTACTGTTACCAAGCCTTATTCTCCCGCACACCCCGTGACCTCCGAATGAATTCAAGCCTCACCAATACAGCTCTCGCTTTTCACTTCATATCCGGGGGGACAGATGCACCTGAAAGATCCCTCCAAATTCTGACAGGTCCCAGGAGAACAAGAGCCAGGAAGTGCCACACACTCATTGGTATCTTTAGAGAGAAAGAAGAGGGGAAAAAAAAGTGACCCGGACAGGAGACAATCATTGCGGTCTTTTCTGTTTGCTAAAATGGTAGACAGTGTTTGATGGTAACACACGGACTCCACCTGGGCCCATTGGTCAGCTGGGTCACCATGGACAAAGATACCCTGTGCTCCTCCCATATCCTGAATGGTTTTTATGAGGAAGGCTGCCAATTCTTTTGATTTGTTTCTTTATGTACTTTTATTGAGACATAGCCTCAGGCGCTGTCCCCAATTAAAAACTCTCCCCATGACACATTCCCAACTGGTGGTTAATACCTTAGACCGAAATGTCCCTGACACAGGTCATTTGTGGTCCTGCCATTTGATGGTGAAATGTGGATAAGCTGAGTGAGACTGTGGGGTTCACGGTGTCTCACAGAACATAACGCCACCAAGATGACTGGCCATTTCATTTCTTACCGATACAGTTTTTGCCGTCTGGCGTAAGTTCATAACCCTCATTGCACAGACACTTGAAGGAGCCAATTTCATTGAAGCACCGGCCGTTTCTGCATACTTGCCCGAAAAATGAGCTGCATTCGTCTATGTCTGTAAGCAGAGAGAAGCCAGGGTCTCAGAGGGAGTGTCTGCACAGAACCATTTCCCTAGCTGAACTCTGAAAACACGTTTTCTGGAACCTATTTCCCAAAGGTCCACACTGTACTTCAGTGACAGAAAAGGAAAATGACACACGTTCTGAGGACTGCACCACTGAACGGTCACACAGGGCCGCTGCGGCTTTCAAGGACATGAGCTATAACTTAGGAGATTTAAGAACAGGTAAAGTTTGACAATTTAAGTTTCAATTTTTTTTCCAATTGCAAAGTATTTCTTTTGGCAGAGGAGAGGGGACTATGGGATGTAACTTGACTGCATGACTTGCAGATCCTTTACCTGGACACAGGATCCCATTCAAAGGACAAAGAAGTGAGCATACTAAAGACAGAAATCAGCTCTGTTAAAAAGTGCAGGGCTGCTGACCATAATGCACCATTTGCAAGGAGGATGGCAGGAGCTGGGCTTTCAGGTAAGCCTCGGGGTGATTACGAGTGAGCGAGTGAGTCATTCTTCGGGGTGATTACGAGCGATTACGAGTGAGCAAGTGAGTCATTGCCTATGTTTCCTGAAGACTGCTTTTGTGTTACAGCATCATCAGTCAGGACTCTTGGGTCTCCCAGGAGAACTACAGAACCTACAGAGGAACCCGAGCGAAGTTGGATAAAATAGCCATCTAACTGCAAATCTTTTTCACAATTGCAGAATTCGGAAGGATAAAGGAAATCAACAGGGAAGCTGGGATGTGGTGGTGGGGCTGAGCTGTGCTGATCCTACAATGGTGGACATCATCCTCAATGCTCCCCTCACAGGTCCCGGTCATGTAGCTACATTGTATTGCATCAAAAAGCACCCCACAGTGGATACACAAGTAAGTGTTGCCCTTTCTCTTCTGTTCATTCTGCTTCCTTGGGGGAACCTCTCCTGCATCAATTCCCATGTCCTGTTGATATGTCAGTGTGTGGCAAAAACTGAAATCCTGCATTTAGCACAGGTGTGACCCAAGGACCCCTCTGAAAACTTGCTCACTGTGATTTTTTTTTTTTAACCGGGAAAGGCATACAGGCTTTGAACCTGATGGGCAAGGGAATTTCCAGACATGGACATGGGTATGGAGAGTCTGCTAGGGTTGGAGTGTAAATTAGAAATGAACTCATATAAAATACGTGAAGTAACCTGAGAATAATTGAGGGTCTTTTTCTCTCCATCTCACCTACAGGGCACAAAGAGGCTAAACTCTAAATCAGACCTGCTCCATTTATGGGTGTCCGGATGACCTTCCTCCTTGATAAACTGGGTGTGTGAGGTAGGGCTCAAAAAAGCCCATGGCCTTGTGACTACTGAGGGAAAATGGCTGCAGGTGTCTACAGATTGCTCAGTGGCTTTGCCTGTCTTCTGAAAGAACCAAGGCTGAACGGACGGGAAGATTTACCGAGGCAATCGTTGTTGTGAGTGAGCTCAAACCCAGGGTAGCACAGACAGTTGTAGGATCCAACAGTGTTCTTGCAAGTCCCGTTTCCGCATGGATGCCGCTCACACTCGTCCACATCTACCAAGGAGAACTCGACATTTAGCTAGAACCAGCTACTCCCCTTTCAACAAGCTACTCCCCTTTCAACCAGCTACTCCCCTTTCAACCAGCTACTCCCCTGTCACTTTTCTTTCACCCTCACCGCTTTGTGACTTAAATGCTCCCCAGTGCAGTGCTAGGGACCCATGGTTGTTTGAGGAAAGCAAGAATGTGAAAACGGGGAAACAAATCAAAACTGCAAACTGACAAAAGAGAAAAATCAGTCTGACCTATGGGTATGTGCAATTCCCAGAAGCAATGGGTAGAAAACATGTCATTGGCAGACATGTTGCAAGGACCAGGCTCACCTAGCAAATGTTAAAGCATTATTAACACTTGGTCAAGAATTGATAAATCTTAATTTAACAATGAAAAGTTCAGCCTCTTTAAGGAAGTAATAAAATCCAAAGAGGGGTTTGTTTAGAATTTAGTTATGAACTTTCTAAAAGTCACAGTGAGAATAGTTAGCAAGGTCATCTGTAACAGCAGACAGCAGACCCTTGTGCTGGGAGGCCAGCATGCAGGGCCACTATCCAGGGAACAGACACGGCTCCACAGTGTGTCTGAGAGGCCTGGGCTCCCAGCTGACTTTACTATGAAAGAATTATTCATATAGGACACGCTGTTCCCATATGAAATTCAGAGTCATAAATACAAAATGTGTGTGTAGCAGATTAGACTCTCTGAGTACAGAAGGAGACCCCTGTTTCTTCTATAAGCAAGCCTTCCCAGAGAGTCCACGCACATGGGTCCAGAACCAGTGATATAGGTTAGAGACTTTTATTTCTTGTCATTCTGGGGCGGCCCATGGTGGAAAGGTGCTCTCAGCGTGCAGTGGGTAAACTGAGGCTTTCCCCATATGCTGCTCATGGCACAGATAGTCCATGAAGGAAATGGTTCCAGACTAGAGAAACCTGATTTTAACACTCACCCTGCCAGGTGATCCCTATAGAGTGGGCGCACAGAAATCCCCTGGCTTTTTCACACAGAGGACATGCTACTCACAAACCACCACGTGTTACGTTTTATCTTCCTCCTTCACATATGAAGCTTAGAGAGGATCTCTGAGTTACATAACATCAGAGGTACGGCATTCGGTGCCATGTCAGCATCGTGGCATCCTTTCCAGCTGCCTTTGCAAGCATGTTACTCACCACTCACAGCAATTAACCAACCCTTATACTGGGGACTTTAAAAGACACTGGTTATATTCACGTCTGCAATTATCTTAAGAGCTAAAGCTTCAATGATGCCATTAAATCCTAAACTACAGTTTGTATAAAAGGATGCATATCTACACACGTGTGTGTGTTAATATGGTCATCCTCGCTACTCCTGTGCACTCCAAGATGCATTTTGTGGGTAAATTCCACCTGGCACTGAGTTCGTCTGAATGACTGTCATGCCACATGAACCTCTGGAGCCAGATGTTGAGGATCACTGGACAGAAGAACCTACTGTGGCATGTCCCTGGCTTGCAAATTTTACGCCAAAGCCTTAAACTGTTTAGCATGGAGGAGACATGGTGGCTGCCCTCGGAATCACTGTCTTTAAGTCCCAGCCTCATGTCGGTCACTGGATGGGAAAAGCGGTCCTACCCATGCACATGGTCTGGTCTTGAGAAGCCTTGAAGCCGTTATTGCAGATGCACTGGTAACTTCCTTGCAAATCAACACACAGGCCATGACTGCAGACGTTGGGAATTTCCAAACATTCATTGCGATCTAAAACAGGAAAGAAAAAAAAAAAAAGACACATGTTATGCATATCTGAGTTTTATTAAGAGTCCCCCATTTTTTCACAGACGCATTTCTCTAACCTGCTAGTAATTATTACAGACAGGCTAAGAATGAACCAGGACCAGAGCTTTCAAGTACCCAAGGCTCTCTTCATTCAGGCAATGTTTACAGGTGGACTGGGACCTCAAGGATTCTATTTGATGCCAGAGAAACCCACTGAACATCATTTTTCAAGAAAACAATTTGAACATTATGGTGGATGTGTTTCAGCATGATGGATAGCTTAGGTGGACAATCTTTCTAAAGGCATCCTTAAAATATTTTGTAGTGAGTAAGCGAGAAATCCTTGGAGAACAGGGAACCCATATGTTGCCGTATCTGGCAGCTGTTAGCCTATTGCTTACCTACACAGGCCCCGTTGGGAGAGAGCTTGAAGCCTGCCGCACACTCGCAGCGGTAGCTGCCGGGGCTGTTGATGCAGTCTGCATTGCGCTGACAAAGGTTGTCGCCATTGCTGCACTCGTCAATGTCTGAAAAAGCAACGGGTCCAGGTAAACAGTCTTACACAGTTGCTTTAGGGATACGTTCAGGTCACCGACTTCCACACTCAGCTCTTAAATACTACAGAGGGGATGGTACAAAATCACAAGCTCCCACCGAGAAGCCACTTACGCAGCCAAGTCTTTGGAGGAAGGACATATATTTCTCAGATTACCTTCACAGACCAGGAGCAGGTCATTGTAACTGAAGCCCGTCGGGCACTCGCAGCGGAAACTGCCGATCTGGTTGATGCACACACCGTTGGCACAAATGCCTGGAATCTCTTTACATTCGTCAATGTCTGAAATGGAATGGATTGGATAAAATATGTGTTTCTGCGAAACGTCTTTACCATTTTACCGCTGTGTAGCCTGAAATGAAAATACGTATTCTCTATTCAAGTCAAAGGTAAGCTGGCATAAGTGGTCACGTGGCTTACGGAGAACAAGAGACCACAGTGCAGTTAGTTCCTCTGAAGAGCTTTGGAAAAATGAAGGTGATTGGTAAAACACCAAAAAAAAAAAAAAAAAAAAGTGAAAAAAGTGGTAAGAAGGCCAGTGAATCCCTTAAGGAACCAAGCCCCAATTGCTAGTTGTGTGAGGTCAACTGAATGGCTGCCACTCATCTGACAAAGCTGTGTTTCCTTAAGTTAATGTATTTTGTTGCACACACACTCAAGTAGATTGCTTCACAGAGACATAAAATTATATTGTTTAAACCAGGAGGGAAAAATAGAATTCACAACAGAAAGTCCATTCAGAAGGAAGTGATTCATCTGAAAAGGGATTCTGTAAATTCATAATGAGACCAAATGAAAGGGATGATATAAAAATAGACAAAAAACTTAAGATGTATTTTTGAAAAGAGTAACTAGCAGTTAAAATAAGGCGAAGCAGGGCGGAGAGATGGTTCAGTGGCTAAGTGCTTGTTGTGTAAGCACCAAGACCCACGTTCAGATCCCCAGAGTCCACATAGTGGCACGCATCTGTAACCCTAGGGCTGGGAAGAAAGAGATCAGAGGTGTGTGGATCCCTGGAGATCCTGGCCAGCTTGTCTGTGAGGGACCCTGTCACAGGAAGCAATGTGTAATATGTTGAGGAACACATCAGATATTAATCTGTGGTCTTTAGAAATTCCTGGCACGCACAAACATGTGCACCAACGCAGATACGCACAAGGTACATCCACACCCACGAACACAAAATAAGGTAGGTTTTTTAGCCATGTAAGACAATGAGCATTGCAAGGGAAATTTGAACTTTTGCATGGCATGCGTGGAACTTTGAGACTGTCAAGTAATTATCACACTTTAATTGCTAGGCTATGCTGATGAAATATAACACAAACACAACTAACACTGGGCCGAAGGCTGGAAGCATGGTTTCTTGCTAATCATGCTAGCTTGGAATCTAGATTATTAGATTTTGTGGTACTGATACACTTGGAGACACTTGAGTACAAACTGTGATATATACATGCATATGTTCACACATGTATGTGTGCATTCACAACTACAATGGGAACAAACTCACCAACGGCCTTTCCTGTGTGGATGTCACTTGAGTACAAACTGTGATATATACATGCATATGTTCACACATGTATGTGTGCATTCACAACTACAATGGGAACAAACTCACCAACGGCCTTTCCTGTGTGGATGTCACTTGAGTACAAACTGTGATATATACATGCATATGTTCACACATGTATGTGTGCATTCACAACTACAATGGGAACAAACTCACCAACGGCCTTTCCTGTGTGGATGTCAAAGGTGAATCCAGGAATATTTCCACATATAGTTTTGAAGTCAGCTTTAAAATGGAAACAAAGGTGGACACTCTTAACATTCTCAGACACTTGCAAACTGTCTTTTCAATGCAATATTGACCAACAAGAGCGTTTTTGTTATCCACAACCAGTCTTCTGCATCGTAATCATGTGCATTTGATAACGATGTCTGCTTCTGCAAATGATCTAGGCAGCCTCTATCACTGCCATCTCTATCATCAGCTTCTTATTGATCTGATATCAGGAGAAGGTAAGCAGAATGTTAAAGAAGACAAAACTTCTTTGGCAATTAAGTTATTTTTCCCTTATGATACAAAGAGCTTTAATAATGGTTCATTTCATGGTGGCTCAGGTGTAGAGGCTCTCATGGAGCAAGCCCAACCACCTGAGCAGGGTTCTTGGAATCCATGGAAAAGGGGAAGGAGAGAACCAACTTCACAAAGATGTCCTCTGACATCTGTCCATCCATCCATCCATCTATCCATCCATCCATCCATCCATCCACCCACCCACCCACCTATTCACCCATACACCCATCCCTATCTATCTATCTATCTATCTATCTATCTATCTATCTATCTATCTATCTATCTATCTATCATCTATCTATCTATCTATTCTACCTAACAACCTTCCTATCTATCTGTCTGTCTGTCTGCCTATCTAATCTACCTACTGACCTTCCTCAATCAACTCAGTTTGTCAGAAAGCATGGTACCCCATGGAATAGCCCCTGCTGCTGTTGATTATCCTGTTTTCCAGAGAAGGTGTCATTAGAAAGGGTAAGTCCTCTGTTTGGATCACACCACCAACAGGGCTTTCCTATACATATATAGATATGTCCCCAAACCTATACATATATAGATATGTCCCCAAACCTAAGCCCTTCGTTTTCTGTTAGAGAAAATGACATTTATTTTCTCCAACCAGTAGTCTTGCTGGAGTTTCATAATGGTGAGAATGTCTTCACCTCATCTTACGGATGCAAACGGGGCTGGGGAAGGCTAAGCAAACCCACCTGAAAACGGTTGTGATATTATCTGAGGTGCCCTGCCTGGCTCACCATGTCAACACTTGCCCTCTAGCTTTTAAACTGAGTTTGCTGTCTTTGAGGCTGGGGACCATTTAGAGGTGGTGGAAGCAGTCCAGAAGGGTTGATCTTTAAAGGTCACCCCTGCTTCTGCCCCCTGCTTGTGTCCTCTGGCTCTTGGTCTATGCCCTGTGAACAAGCTAAGGCCTTGAGCTTCTGCTACCCTGGACCAAAGGGCTCTGCTCAGCTTTCCCCACCACTATGGGTCATGACTTTGGAAAGCATGAGACAGAATAAATCTGTCGTCCCTGAGATGGGTGGGTGGGTCGGTCGGGTGTTCTGTCATGGTGAGGAGGAAAGTACATGCAGCTGGGTTTGAGTCACTAAGACACTGGGTTTGAGAGCCCGGAACCACTTCTCCATATCTCTTCCCCTGAATACATTTTCGCATGCCTGGAGTGAAATGTCTGAACACATGCGCATCAATATTTGGTAATAAACGCACAGTCCATTCGTTTCCCATTGCTCCTCCTAGTTTAGTTCAGGATCCACAACCATGCTAAGTTACCATTCTCTAGGCCTCACAAGGTCTAGACGAAGAGTAATTTAAAGGCAAGTGGTTGCTAGTCTTGACTCTGTGATCCTTCCTTCCTTCCTTCCTTCCTTCCTTCCTTCCTTCCTTCCTTCCTTCCTTCCTTCCCTTCCTCCTTCCTTCCTTCCTTCCTTCCTTCCTTCCTTCCTTCCTTCCTTCCTTCCTTCCTTCCTTCCTTCCTTCCTTCCCTTCCTCCTTCCTTCCTTCCTTCCTTCCTTCCTTCCTTCCTCCCTCCCTCCCTCCCTCCCTCCCTCC
This sequence comes from Chionomys nivalis, assembly GCF_950005125.1. Classification (NCBI taxonomy): domain Eukaryota; kingdom Metazoa; phylum Chordata; class Mammalia; order Rodentia; family Cricetidae; genus Chionomys; species Chionomys nivalis. Next base: position 26,711,988 of record NC_080099.1, on the reverse strand, counting down.
CTCCCTCCCTCCCTCCCTCCCTCCTTTCTTCCTTCCTTCCTTCTTTTTTTTCCCCTTTCAATGGAATATGCTCTTGTGTGAAATCCTCCCATGCCTGGCTGGAAACAGGCTCTTCTGGGCCCAATTCCCAGCATGCACTGAGCACATCACAACCGGCTATAATTCCCAATTCTTGGAGATTCAGTGCCCTCTTCTGGTCTCTGCAGGCACCAGGCACAGAAACACATGAAAGAAAACCCCAGTACCCTAAAACCATTTTAAAATGTATTGTCATGAATAGGTTCCTTCCGTGTTGTGGGAGGAGCTGCACAAGAAACACATTAATGAGCTGGTGTTTTTTTTTTTTTTTTGCAATTTTTTTCATGAGATACTTTCTTAAAACATATTTTAAGCAGCATTTTCTTCGTCACTTTATTTTACATATTTTCAAGATTTAATTTAAACAATTATTATTGAAGTTGCTAGCTTTTAAGTTACTTTACTAAAACATTATACCTTCCATGTTGAACACAGTGACAAACAGTAGTTGCTCAATAAATTCTTTGGATGACTAAATAAATAAGTGGCCAGTCTTTTTGATGATGATTGCTTATAGACCAATGCTATAAACCCTGGCAATGATGCTTGCCTCCTTTTGAGATCTGGAACTTGTGAGTATATATCTCAGGAGTCAGTGTATAGCCCAGGTCATTTGGGAAATGAAGCCATAGCCCGCTGTTTGGCTCTATATGGACCTGACGCACACTGTGACTGTATGTCACACAAAGCTCTGAGCGGCGTGAGCGGCGGTGCCTACCTGTTCCTGGCATTGGGCATGGCTCACAAGGCTTGTTCCAGGCTTTTCCCACGTTGTGTGTGCAGCAGCACATCCTTTTGGTCACGTTGAAAGGCAACTCATTTTCACACGTGGTCCCATTATAGCTTCGGTAGCAGAAGCTTTTCCTCATGTCTGTGTGGGGAGAAACGGGTCAGCTTGGCATCACGAGCAGTGAAACCAGCACGCTTGCTCAGCCAACTTCCCTGAGGGATGGAACTCTGGGAAAGGGCTGTCATGGTCGGCTGTCTTAACTCTCTGAACTGCTCCATCATTTTCGGATGGACAGCCCCTGCTTTTAGGCAAAGCATTTTATGGACAAATTAGCATGCATTTCTTCTACTAAAATATTCATTTAATCAAAAAATATTAATGAATTTAATTGAAAAAAATTAAGTGTTGAAATCTGAATATCTTCTTATCTATACAAAGTACATTTTATATACAGGGAGAATCAAAATTATCTAAGACCTGTAACTCCAAGCCCTAATTTTTTTTTTTAAATCTCAGATTTACAGGATGTGTATCTACGTGGTGGAAGATTAAGAGCCTGAGGTAGAGCATCAGTTCATGGGACTCTGAAACACTTCCTCATTCATGACAATTCCTCCTTCATAAAGATTTGGACCCAGACACTCTCAACAGTGATTCTGAGAACAGAGGTGCCAGAGGCGCCCAGTCAGCTGCCTTGACTCTGGCGGTTCCTCTCGGGGTCGGCTACTGACCCATGCAATTGTGCCCTCCGTTGACCTGCATGTACTCAGGGGGGCAAATGCAGGTGTAATTTCCCAGGGTGTTGTAGCAGGTTCCGGGGCCACATACGCCAGGATGGGCAAAACATTCGTCAATGTCTAGAAGAGGCAAGAACATCCGTGAGTTAGGTTGGTAGCTTACTGAACAGGACACAGGTGATTCCCTAATTCTGTGTTTCTAAGATTCAGAAATGAAAAAAAAAAGATACCCACAAAGGATGTGTTTACATTCATATACCACAAGAACAGACTTAAAAAAAAAACATAAAAGCTCTCAATTCTAAAAACTATGAACTATAAAGAAACTGCCCCACGCCTGTACACATTTGGGGAAATTCACATCCTCTAAAAGGAATTTCTTTGAAGTCTGCTTTGTCCTATGCCATTTGGATTAAAGTTTTAACAGCAGCTTGAAACTGAGTGTAGGCTGTGTGATCCTCCTTTCAAACAAGAAGTCCCCTCATAGGCTCTCAATTGAGGGTAAATCACATTTCTTTCAGATGCATTTGACTAAGAAGTTCAAGACTAAAGGCTGTAATAGAATAATGTTTCGTTCTTAATGTTCAGTTTTTGAAGCCGTCCCTAATCCCACACACAAACACTGAGTTATATTGTTAACTAGAGCTTGAAGCAACAAAGACAAGGGTGGTTCTTGCCTCTAGAGGCAAGACGGTCTCCTAAAATTAAAATTGTATCTGCTATGTGATGGGGGGGGGACATAATCCATACAATATTTCGTCGTCTTTATATTTATCCACCATTTAGAAATTCCTGAACAGTATTGACTTGCCATTACATTGAAGTTTACCTGCTCCTACTCAAAATTATTGTCAATGTTTACATGTAACTAACTTCATATTCGCAATTCCATTTTCAATCAATATTTAACCCACCATCTTACTCAGAGAAAAATTTAAAGTAAATCATTGCAAATGAACTGCAAATTGAATTTGTCACCATACAAAGGGACAGCATTGCTATGAAAAGATAAAAGCTATCAACAGTCTCAACAAGCTATCATCCTTCTGTAGGATGCAGGGCCCTGAGAACAGACATTGCAGTAGACAACAGCACCACATCCCCTCACCTTCACAGATGCGGGTTTCCTCGCTGAGGTAGTAGCCCTGTGGGCACTCGCACTGAAAACTCCCAAAGGTGTTGATACAGTTTCCACCCTGGCAGAGCCCTGGTAACTCCTGACATTCATCAATGTCTATAAGAGGAAGACAGTCCATTAACAACAAACATCGTGAGCAAAGAGTCAATATCTGCAGCTTTCAAACATGACATCTTGTACGAACCACAGACATCTGTGCACCTAAGGGAAGGCCCGTAAGTGCTCTGTCTACTCTGACCGTCATTCTCTTGCCTTCCTTGCACAACTGCTGTTTTCTGAGGAGAGGAATGGAAGCAAGCTGCGGGCATTTGCTGGGGACGATGTAGCAAGGGGTCTCCCCATTACAACTGAACACCAGATGCTGGCAATGGATGGCTACTTCTAGTAAAACTGTAGCTAAGCATGTGTGTGACAGCCTGCCCACCTGTAGCTCCACTCAGGAAGCCTGCTGCACTGCTTCACACTGGCTTTTGTACTGGCTTCCCTCCAACCTAAGCCAATATCCTTATTAAAGCCTACATGACAATAGCGATGAACTCACCTTCTAAGATGATTGTGATGGGGTTCGGTCTAAAGCCCTCACCTCCAGGACACAGTGTATAATATTCAGCTGGGAGGGAAAAAAAGGGAAAACAAGAAGTTTGATTCTCGGATCCCAGTGGTTGAGACAGTCAGCAAACATTCAGCAACTGCCAAACTCAAATCCTCAGGGGGTGTCCATAGGTTTCTTTGTGTCCTTTCAAACGTATTACAATAACGCATATCACATTTTACTCCCAAATATCATGACTTCATCAATGACATGCATTGGGAATAACAAAAGCCATTTTTTTTTGTTTTTATTTTATAGAGAACACTGCCATTTAGACAATTCATATCACAAATGCTTTGCCAAGTAAATAAAACTGCCAGGAGCCTGCGGTACAAAGGTTTGGTTCTGTGCATATCTGAACACATGTTTCCATTTAGAGTGCCCCATGACTGACTTCAGGATACACTCCACCTACGGACCTGAACTAACAACCTCCGAGAAGAACTGGGAATGGCCTTCGTCTCTGATACCATGGAGAATCGAGATTATGACCATTCAGATTGGATTGTGGTTAAAATGATTTTTTAGAGTAACACAATGAAGAAAAATAGGAAGAGAGGAACTAAAATTCCTTTTCTATAAAACACTCTTGGCAGATTTTAGCACAACCACCGACAACAGTCCAAAACCACCCCTCCCCGCGCCCCCAGTCCAAGAATACAATAGCAACTTGTTTCTATCCTGGGCTGGGAATGTTCTGTTCCTCTTCTCCCGGCTGCATACTTACTGCTGTTTACAGGGGGGCACGTCTCGCAGGGGTTTCCCCAGGCCTTCCCCAGGGAGCAGCAGCAGGAGGAGCGACTGACGCCCACCCCAATCTCTGTGTTGCAGGACAGACTCCCGTCTCCTCGAGGACCGAACTTCAGGTAACAGTTGCCCACGCGGTTGTCTGCGGAACAACAGAGAAGCTTAAAGTGGTCTCCACTGTGGAGAGAACCCCTAAGGAAGGCATTTACAGGACTGCATTCAGGATTTTGCATGCTGATATGGAGGGTGCATTTTAACGCCTTGCACAATACAATCAATCTCTTGCTTTTAAATGTCTCGAATCAACCATAAGAAATGATGACAAACGGTAGTCACTAGAGATCACAGACTGTTTTCCATATATTCATGGAATAAGCAACGCAGTGAGGCATTCCTTATTTGGGGGTAGTCTGGACATTTCGAATAATGTGAATACAAGAATATTGGGTTTAATCAATCTGTATCTTGAGTTTGTGAAGAGGTGGAAACATATGTAGGTAAGTTAACTAAGTTAGGTGCTAACAGTCTCATTCTGCTCGACTGTCATCGGCAACCCCCAAATGGGTTGACGTCAATCTCCACAGCAACGTTTGCAGAACTGTCGAACTAGAGCTCTCGAGCGAAAGGGTCCAGTGTCGCTGAAGGTGGCCTCATCTCTGTAGCTACCATCTTGAACCATGGCTTTACATTCCTTTGAGTGATCTCAAGTTCAGAGTCCTCTCTTACCTTTCTGCTGATTTCTCTCTTAAGTGTTATTAGTTATTTCCGAGTCAATACCTCCAAGAATTAAACTGCATACTCTTTGTTCATATATGGATCTGTTCTAGTTCACCTTGAGTCTTAGGGGTTTTCAGTCGATGGAAGTCTCCACCTTTCTCAGCTGTCCAGCCTTGTTGCCACCTCTGATCCCTCATTCTCATTCTCCTTTCACACAAGTAACACAAAGGCTTGATAACTTTATCTTCAATATGCACCTGGCAACTGACATCACTGATGTCTTAATCTGAATTCCCGCTACCAGCATCTTTTTTAACCTAGACTCCAATGTCCTCCTAACTCATCTCTTAGCTTCAACCCTTGGCCCCAGTCCAGTCTGTTTTGGCCTTTGTAGCCTAAGTAATCCGTTAGAAGAACTGCTTCAGGCCAGGCCACCCCTAAGAGGTCTCATCCCAACCAAAGTATTTTGAAAGTCTTTATGAGTTCACAGAGTACCTTTCTCTTCTGGCTGCGCACAGTGCAACCATCTGACTGCCTCTCTTTGTTATGCTTCAATATCTTCACTTGTTTCTGATGCCTGATCTTAGGTGCAGGAACTGGGTTAACTCACGGTCCCTCCTTTGCTAGCTTTGAATTCACTCAATATTCCTTTTTCCCTCTTTTATCTTTATCCTCCATTCCTGTCTCCCCGACCATTTGACTATTCAAATGCCCTGCTAGTAGCTTTTGTATGTGTTCTTATAAAACAGTTTTAATGTACTAATTAAAAATTTTTGTCATGTAAAACACTGAGTTTTAGTGTCTAATCACAGCTGCTTTGTGGACAAACTGTGTATGAGTTCTATGATGTCCAAATGCTTATATTTCTCGTTTGTCTGTTTTGAGATTCGGTTTTACTCTGTGGCACAGGCTAGACTCTAATGTAAGCACCTCCTGCCTCAGTTTCCTGAGAGTTCAGATTGCATTTCAAAATCTGTACATTTTGATAAATTGGTTTCTAGTAAATCTGTGCCACCACAAGTAGTGTAATGAACATCCTACAAACATCTATGAAAGAGTCACTGTGTTAATATCTTTGCTCTATAAAGCCAAGAGAAAAACTTAGGGTTTGCAGATTCTTCTATTGAAAAGAGCACCATTCTTTATTATCTGTATTCACTGGACCCTTTCTAATGTTTTGAAATAATTTTAATGGGGTTTATAGAAAATAAAATCTATCTATACTGAAAAAAAATATTGCTTATTTTAGTAAGGATTTAGTCATTGTCAACTCAAATATCTACTACCTCTTTTCTTGGTTTTGTACTCAAAGTTGTCCTTCAGATTATAAACTTGGAATCATCTAGAGTGTTTCTTAAGTGATCAGGCTCTTTTCTTTAAATGAATATATCAAGTGCACATTATACTTCATTGTCAAGAGTATTTAAATATTCAGTTCTGACTGTCGGATTCTATTTATGTCATTTGTCTTTCACTTACCAACACAACCCACGCCCGTGGGGTTCAGCTGGAAGTCAGGTGGGCAGTTACACTCATAGCGACCAGGCGTGTTCACACATAGGCCGTTGACACAGTTTATGGGATCTGCACACTCATCAATATCTATGAACAGGTAAGATGCCCATGTTAACATCTTTACTTCTACATGTGAAGTGCTTTTCCAAGGAATTGAATGGATCTTCCCCCCAAGTTATTAAAGATTGCCATGGAAGACTCAGCAGAATGAAAATAGATTTGACACAAACATAGAATAAGTTTTTCGATGGTGAGGATTCTATATAAGTGTGTGCATAAATGTAAGTGCACATGTATGTGCGTTCATGTATGTGAGTACATGTGTGAGCAGGTGTGTGTGTTTGTGCATCTGTGAGCATGTTAGTGTGTATTTTTTTTAAGGTATAGGGGGAGACAATGGGATTATACTTTATAACCCTGGCTGGCCTAAAATTCACTATGTACACGAGAAAGGCCTGGAACTCATAGAAAACGGCATTTTCAACCGTGCTGTTTAATAACTTAATATATAAGTAATAATCAAATGCTGCATTCTGAGGAAGAAAAATGATCTGCTTAAGAAAAATGAAGAATCCAGGCTGGGTGATGGTGATGCACACCTTTAATTCCAGCGCCCAGGAGGCAGAGGTAGGTGGATCTCTGTGAGTTTGAAGCCAACCTGGTCTACAAGAACTAGTTCCAGGACAGCTAAGTCTGTTTATGCAGAGAAACCCTGTCTCAAAAAACAAAACAAAAAACAAAAAGCAAAACAGAATGAAAACAAAAACAGAAAGAAAAATAGAAGAATCCATTGAGAAGCTCCACAGGTTGAGAATCGCTATTTAGCCTGTGTAGAAGTTCACCGAGATGTGTAGACTTTAGGTCTGCTTAATTCTGGTGCGTGATTTTTTTTTATTTGAAAGGTTTGTTATTAAATTCTATTAAAAATTAAGAAAAATGAAATATATATACAAATTCACATATGTTCATTCACATATATGAATGCTTACTAGTTTTGTATTAGATAATGAAGTTGTTTATCTAAACACTAATAAATTCCATAGTAGAAAGTAAATGTGTCAGAATGTACTTTTCTTTTTCAAAAACATTCACAGCCTAACTTCAGAAAAATCTGAGGAGTTTATGTATTTAGCATAGAATACTATTCCAAGCCATGAGAACACAGTTGGCCCCGGCTCCTGATACCTGTGCAGTTTCCTCCTGTCCTGTCCAGTTCATAGCCATCGTCGCAGATACAGTGAAACATCCCAGGCAAATTGTTACATGTTCCAAAGACACAAATGTTCTGGAAGGAGCATTCATCAATATCTGAGGACACAAAGAAATAAGGTCACCTCTTGTTTACAAAGACATTTAATGTTTTTAATAAGTAACAATGAATTTTTCTAAATTCTAGGATATTTACGAGCAGTAACAATTTTTTTCTTTGTCTTTAGCTGGATAAATACTTCAAATGGTGAGTGAGGCATACTTATCTGTAGGATAAAATGCTTATCTTAGGATAAGATATAAAACAAGTCCTATTTTGGTTCAATGGGTGTCTTATGCTTTTTCCTCTTTCTGCAGTGTTAGGAATCTGATGCAGAGACCCATGCATGCTAGGCAAGTACATTACCACTGAGCTACACCTGAGACCCAACTGGTTTTGATTATAATATACTCTAATAGTAAATGCCAGCTTAGGCAGTATAAGTGGAATATGAAAATTAAATGCGAAGTCGTCAAATTAGTGAAATTTTAAAAAGCAAGTAAATGAAAGATTCTACCTAATTCGTACAAACAGTACATAGTTTATAATCGGCATATTGAAATATAAAACAACATAACACCAAATACTAAATATATTGGTAAAATGTCTTTAACACTTAATGTTAGTTTATTTTATAATCTGACCTATTACCATAAAATCATTCGTAAACATGTAGAGAATACTATTCTTTATACCATGAAATAACATGATCCACTACCCATAGATTTCTTTGTATTTTGATAAAATATATCCACTAACAGAGCATGGGAGGAGGCTCAGTAGGTAAGAGCGGGTACTGCTCTTCCACAGGACCTGGACTTGATTCCTAGCAGCCACAGTCAGTGACACACAGCCATCTGTCAATCCAGCTTCAGGGATTTGATACCCTCTTCTGGGCTCCATGGGCACACATGCTCACACATACACATACCACCCTACTCCACAGCACACAGACCCACTCATGTAATCAAAGATAAAATCTTAAAATCTTTTTTGAGGAAACAATTCTTTAAAAATGATTTTTAAATATAACAGTTGGTGTGTGTGTGTGAATATGTATGCACACATCGTGACTTGCACATGGAGGTGAGAAGGTGATTGGTGGAAAGCAGTGTTTTTCTTCCACCATGTGGGTTCCAGGGATGGGTCTCATGTCACCAGACTTGGTGGCAAGCACCTTTACTTGCTGAGTTATTTTGAAAGGTGAGTAATTTTGCAGGCTCCATAGATAAGTCATTCAAACCGCTATCTTGAAATAATTGTATCTTAAATTAAAAGGGTCTCCTGGATACTTAAAATAGGTACACTAATTTGTTCTAACTATCCTAGGCTTAAGGAACTGTTCAAATTGTGTTAAATGTTCAGCCAGTATTCAAATGTATCTCGCCCTGTGTTGGCGGCTGTCTCTAAGAAGAGAGAGCTAAGATTTCTTCATGTAGGCTGCAATTAAACTGTCGATAGTGGAGAGAGAATGGCACCGTCTTTCTGAGCACATGTTTCCCTATGGAATGAACTTCACCAAAAGCATCCTGTTTATACTAACGCGGCAGCTATGTAAGATGGGGTATGGGAAAACACTGTCTTTATATGGTCGACCAACTCAAATGAGACAGAATGCATTGCTGATGGCATCTTCCTCTAGGACCTCCATCCACCACCACGTGCAGATGCAATCAATCCTAAAGAATAATTACTCGGACATCACCGTCTCGCAGGCATCATTTCTCTCTTAACATCTACTTTCTGGTGGTGGTGCAGGGTGAGGTTTGCCTTTGAGTCTCCCAGTACAGTTCGCTTGTGTTTGGTTGATACCGATGTGTTTGTGTGTCTGTGCTGGTGCACGCCATTTCTTTCACACTATGGTGGGGAAGGGCCTGGAATTTGTTTCATTTCATCATCTTTCCCCCATAGTTAGCTTGAGGGGGAGGAGGGGAAGGAAGAGGAGGAGCCAGATTTGGAGTTGGGGAGTCACCTTTTGAAAAAAAATGTTTCTATGAATGGCAATTTTTGTTGACGCTCCACAGTCTCACAATGAAGCTACATTCTTTTCATTCTTCCATCATATCATATTTCCTCTAGCAGGTTGATGGCCCAAACTCCATGTACTGTGAATTGAATCCCGAACTTAAGAGAAAATCCATTTTTTTCCCTTGGACAGATAGCATACTAGACACAGAGCCCCATTTTAGGAGAGAAATGATTATTTCTTTTTCCTCTACTTTTGAGCAGAGGTGAACAAGTCCTTGATGGACGTAGGAGGCTTTCTGGTCTCAGACATACACACCACAGCCTCAAACACGAAAGGAAATGCCAGAAACAAGCTGCTTTGACTTTACTGAGCATGGTAAATACAGATGGCTGAGGAAGGCAATAGATCACCCTTTAAAACCAGAAGAGGTGTGCCACATGTCATTCATTTAGTGACACCAAAGGAAGAAAAAAATGGCTTAGCAAAAAGAAAGAAAGAAAGAAAAAAAAAGAGGAATAAGGCAAACTTCCAACCATTGGCTCTTAGCCAGAAATATCTCATAAGAGATGAAAGCCAGCCTTCCTCATTATTCATTCCATAAAATAATCCACGCTTAAACGAGCGGCTTTTTATACGTGCTGCATGCGCTGTGTATTCTGCTTCCAGGTGGAGCCCGTTCCAGCCCTTTCCGTGGTTTCATTTGCTGTAGCGGATCCAACTGGAAAATGAATTGGAAGCCTGGCAACCCACCTTGGCAGGATCTGCTGTCTGAGGCTGGGGTGAAGCCCATCTCGCACTCGCAGCGGTAAGCTCCGGGGACATTCAGGCATTGGCCATTCTCACAAAGGTTTATGTTCTCTGCACACTCGTCGACGTCTGCAGAATGAGAAGACATCTCTGTCATGTTCCAAATTTCCCAACACGTTTGTCTCCTTGCTCAAAAGTGATATCGGCTTCAGCGGCTGGAGTTGGGGTTGGTTAGTATGAAGCACCAGTTCACCCATTCGCTAGAGTGGATCAGAGGCCTGAGATGGAGGCTCCCTAATTACACACCTAACACTTGGCTATAATAGAGATGGATGGAGTTTCTCTCAGTTCTCCTTAATACCCTCTGATGAATCGGTATTAAAAGCGGTATTAGTAGATATGATCAAGAGCTCTGGGATTCTGCTCATTCATAGAAAAGCACAGCAATGGACTCCCTGTTTCTCCAGCTGAGGCGTCTTAGAGGAAATGAGAGACGCCATGGAAACAAAGCTTCCTTCCTACTACTAAAGTCTCACCAAAATATACAGGCGGATACTTTTAAAGGCCTTCAAGATGATTTACTTAATTCCAGGAAGCAGAAAAGGGGAGGAGGACAAACGTTAGTGTGCCCTGAGCCAGGTGCCATGGCCACCACCAGGCATGCAGTTTTCAAGAGAGAGGCCAAAAGAGCTACAAGGGTCCCAGCGGGCCCCATTCTGAGTGCAGATGTGTTTGCCACCAACACCATTCTTTCTTTGACGCTACATCCCATACAAAGTCCGGGAAATATGTAACAGCCAAGGCTCTACAGAGAGGGAGTATGAGCCTGCACTTTGACGAATTAGACCTAGTCTTATAATTATGAGTTTAAAGTTTGAATGAACCTCAGCTGGGAGACACCTCGCTTGTAAAGCAAAAAGTCATTTTCTTGCCCCAAAGGATGATCTAGTCTTACACATGGGTATAAGAGATGACCTTTCAACCTTGAGACCTGGGGAGCAGTGGGAGGGAAACAGCAACCAGTGTGTTCTAAAGCTTATGTGAGTGGTGGCTTCCTAAGTCCTCTGTTCTTCTGTTATTACATTTAATCCTCTCAAAACTGGGAGAAAAGTAAAACTCTGAGGAGGATAATAAGCAGTTTCGATGATCTCTCTTAGAATGGGACATTATGCATCCCATCTTCAAGAATTGTGAAGTTCCCCCAGATCATCCACTTAGTGATAAAAAAATGCTGCTATGGTCACTATGCCTATTTTAAAATCAGAAGAGCTCCCTTCTCTTTCATGAAGTTCTGGTAGAATTCTGTGCTGAAACCCTCTGGCCTTGGGCATTTTTTGAAGGTGGGAAGGGGGAGGGAACTGGTATTGGTATGTAAAATGAGAAAGGATTGTTTTTTAAAAAAATAATAAAAATGAGAAGGGCTGAGGTCACCCTGATGACTCATGTAGGTAGGTTTACACCAGAGTAAGCAGCATAAATATTGTAAACCCAGGTGCCTTCTCCAACACCTGTGTTTTTCTGATGGGTACTTCATCAAGTATACTGTAAGAGGTAACGATCGGCATTAGCAGTACAGGAAAAGAGAGACGTCATTACTTTAAAACATCCACATTCTCTGGATGCTTTTTCAGGCTTCTGTGTTTAAAGGATGAAAAAGGTATGTGCTCATTCACAGGTCGAGTAGAAGCACAGACAGTCATTTCCATTCTCTTCACGTTTTTCTTTTCTTTTTTTTTTTTTTTTTTTTTTGGTTTTTCGAGACAGGGTTTCTCTGTGGTTTTGGAGCCTGTCCTGGAACTAGCTCTGTAGACTAGGCTGGTCTCGAACTCACAGAGATCCGCCTGCCTCTGCCTCCCAAGTGCTGGGATTAAAGGCGTGCGCCACCACCGCCCGGCTTCACGTTTTTCTTAAAACAAGGAAAGCCTATTGGGTGTCCTGAGATGGGGATAACGGAGCACTCCGCAGGCCTGTCACTCACCTGAGCAAGTAAAGCCGTCTCCGGTGAAACCCTCTGAGCAGGCGCATCGGTATGAGCCCGGGGTGTTGACGCACTGAGCATTTATGCTGCACTGGTGGGTTCCATTCGAGCACTCGTCCAGATCTGCGTGAGGAGCCAGCATGACAAAGAAGATCAGCAGTGAAGATGGGACATCCTAATGCAGGGTGAGGGTGGGACTTGCAAAAGCGTGAGCCAAAACTGGTTTTTATCTTAGCTTATCTGGAAGGACAGTACTCTATAGCCCTCAGTAGGTTCATAATCCAAAATGTTCATGTCATAACTGTGGCCCCAGCTACCAATTCAAGAATTGTGTGACATATTCATAAAACACTTAAAGGAAGCTGGAGTCAGATTTCACGCTGGCTTCCACCTATGGTGGCTCTTACTACGGGTTCTCCTATCACTGTGAGATGATCTGTTTGGGAGATAGCATCAACAAGAGAGATTCAGCTTAGAGTTCTAAATCTTATAATAAGGGAAGAGAGACGTGGTTCTTTCTTTCATGGAATTAACAGCCTATTGGAAGGGATGCATGTCAAACACAGGAAAGAAAGGATGCTGTATTTTTCTAGAGACCATGAAGCAGGTTCCAGATACAACCTAATCTGAAATTCAGGGAAGAAGAAAGAACCCATTGAAGAGGTAACTTTTAATCACCTTCAGACCTCCTCTTCCAGGGATGAAGGGGCCTAACTTGACTGAGTAGAAGGAGAGAAGGGTGTTTCTCATGGAGAACAATGGAGACAGGGCCACTAAAGAGGAAAAGTACAGAATGTGACATTCAGGACAGGTGGAGTGGCAAAGCACAACACAGGGGCCAGGGCAGGGGATGGTGGAGCTAGAAAATGCTGCAGGGACCTGTAAACCTTGGAGAGGAAGCTGTGTGAAGAGAGGCTTAAGATTCTGCTACTGCTGTCTGAAGAATAAGTGGCAGAAGGATGGGTGAGCAAATATGAGGGAGGGAGGGGAAGGACAAAAGGGAAAGGGAAGAGGGAAAAGGGTGGGGAGGAAGGGGGCAGAGAGGAGGGAGAGGAGGGGGGAGATGAAGAAGGGGAGGGAACAGGAGGAGGGGAGAGCAGAAGAGAGGGGACTGAGGTGGTGGGGGAGAGAGGGAGGGTAGGGAAATGACTCCGGAGGAGGATGAAGATGAAGCCCTGGTGACTGAACTCTCCAAAGCCTCATCTTGGGGTAGGCAGTCTTGGGATAGTTGGTCAGACTGACAGATGGACATGAAGCACATAAAAATGGAAACTAAGAGAAAAATAGGAGGCACATGGGACAAGAAAAATGGCAACGAGGACTGGCCCTGCCTGTACAGTCATGAGATTAATGCTAGTGGGTGTGGCCGGCCTGGAAATCTGTTTATGGTCGGCCTGAGGAGGCTGACATAGGGGGCCATACAGCAAATCATTTCCAACTACGATAATACACTTTCTGCAATTGGCTTTAAATTGTTGACAAGTATGAAACATCTGGCTGGAAAGCCAAGCTTTACTCAAATTAATTTTCATTATTGGTAAGAGATATTAAAGGTTTTTTATTTAATCCTTACTATGGGCCTATAAGCTTTTCCTGAGAAGTCACCATGGGGACCTCAGATGGCTTTTTTCCCTTCTCCTTCTTCTATTTTAAATTGACCTGGGTAATGCTTACCAGCTGGAAATATTCTTTATTGTCACAGTATGGACATATTAAACAGCTTCATAAATGACACCCAGAGTATAATCCAGTCCCCTGCCTCAGGGCTATACAGTATTATTAGGCTTCAGTTTAAGAGTTATAGAATCCAGGGAAAAAGATTTTCCTAGTCTCCCTTTTTTGAGTTAGACTTCTTGGAATTCAACAAAAATACTTAGCTTTGCCTGCAAGGACAATTTTAATACTAAGAATTGTCCACTTCCTCCCATCTTAAGGCCACGTGAAAAACCCCTTTGTTTCCACCCTGGACTTCACTGGCTCTCAAACCGCACTGATTACTCTATGGAAAGACTGGGAAAACACATTAGCTGTTTTTCATGTTACAGCTGTTTAGATCACTGGCTGCACATCAAATAATTTTTTTTTCAACTGAGCAACATGCATGAAAAGGCAGATGCCAAAGCATCCTGTTGTAATTTGACCATTTATATTAAAGCTAAGGAAACACTCAGACAGGAATTATCCCTGCAACCAAAGATAGCTTTGATTTACGAGAGAATAAATAAAAAGCAAAGAGGATGTTCCCGTTTGGAGTGTTGATTAGCATGTGTGCAAGGAAGAGCCACGCAGAATGCTGGCCCTTCGAGAAGGGTTTTCCTCTTTGCAAACTCACCAATACATTTGATGCCATTTCCCACCCAGCCTTCTCGGCAGCTGCACTTGAAGCTTCCGGGGACATTCAGACATGAGGCATGCATGTCGCAGTTGTGGGCACCAATTTCACACTCATCCACATCTGAGAAACCAGAGTTAAAAAGGAAAAGATGAAGCATGAGCTAATTAAGTCTACTTCCAAGTATGTTTCTGTAAGACAGCAATTTAGGATAAACGCAGGGCTTGTACGGAGAAACACTGACACCGCCTTTGTCTCTAAGCCGTTTTCCACTTCGGTAAGATATAAGACTTCATGATCATGACCAAACAAGTCCTCCTCTCCAAGAACTTGCTGGCCATTTCCTGTTGGAAGGAGAAAGTGCAGCTGTGGTCCTCTGCGGATATGAGTGGCAGCCCCCACATGTTGCGAAGGCCCATTCAAAACTCCGTGGGAAGGATATAAAGACACATTTCAGGAGAGATTTTTGAAAAAGACTTTACTGTTCCTTCCTATTAATATTTATTACATATTTTTCATGAAGATAAGAATGAGCCTGATTAAAAAAAAGTCCACCCTTCATTTTAAAAGTCAATGCCCCAATGTAGATGGGGGGGGGTAGAATGTTTGCTTGGCATGTGTAAACACCTAGGATTAACTTCCAGCATCACACATACACAATCAAAGTTACACATATACTTAGAGCTTTTGTAAATGGTCACATGTGTGTGCTTTTGTTTTTTTCTTTCTTATCTGAGAATATGTAAAGAACGCTCTCTTCAGATGTGGCCTAAAAGGGGACCAATGCTCACCAGCCTGTGCTTATGTTCACAAATACTACACAGAAACACATATATGTGATTGATTCAGTCATGCGCAGCCTGAAGACGTTTTGGTCAACGGCAAACCATGTACATGACAATGGTCCCATAAGCTTATAATGCCTGGACACGCAGCTGATGCTAACATGCGGCTGAATTCATCTAGGGACACGTTTCTTGTGATATATGCCCTTTGTAAAGTCATGTGCAGCCATGTGAATGTGTTTATACAGAACATATACACTTGTGTACAACTGTCAATTTGGCTTCCTCAAACTTTCTAGGATATGATTTATATCTGTTCTCACTGCTCACTGACTACTGGACGCCACTGCTGAACTGATACCGAGAACACACCCCTGGCTTCCATCCCCTTTGCTATCAGTGAAGTCTTGCCCTCGTTCCTCATCATCTGCCTTCTCCTGGAGGGGCAGCTGAAGCTTTCCCTGCAGTCCGAGCTTCTCACTGCAGTCTTGAACAAAATGCTATACAGGGACCTAAAGGTGAGCATTCAGGAGACAGCTAGCCAGACCATTATTAAGATGTTTCCTAGTCATATCTATATGCTATGGGATAAAACTAAATAGTAAAAATTGGAGTCAGGAGATGAAGGAGTGAAGAGAAAAAAAGGAGAGAAGTAACGGTGGGGGAGGAGAGAGGATATAAAAGAAGAAACCATGTGGGTAAGGCAGTAAAAGTCTATATAGAATCTAAGAACGTATTATCAGTTTAACATTGCAAACTAAGTGAAAACTTGGATCTTTAAGACAGTGGTTGTCAACCTGTGTGTCGCAACCCCTTTGAGGGGTTGAATGGCCCTTTCACAGGGATTCCCTAAGACCACTGGAAAACACAGCTATGTACATTACGATTCTGAATAGTAGCAAAATTAAAGTTATGAAGAAGCAATACGTGGTGGTATTTTGCTCTATCAGATAAAGCTTGTCTGAAAATTAGAGCATGGAGCTAGCTAACCAGAGAGGGCAGGCAGTGGTGGCACAGACCTTTAATCCCAGCACCTGGGAGGAGGAAACAGGAATCGATATGACTGCGCAGAGAAAAGAAGTGATAAAGCAGGGTGGAGATGGGGAGCTTGGCCCCTTTTCACCTGGGAAGTTGGTGAGGTGAGAGGTGGCTATGGCTTGCTCCTTTGTCTCACTTACCTTTCTTCATTTACCCTGATATCTGACTCTGGGATTTTATTATTAAGACCAATTAGAATTCACGCTACAGCAACGAAAATAATTTTATGGTTGGGGGGGGTCACCCCAACATGAAGAACTATTTTTTCTTCCTTACATGGGCCCTCCATCTGGGCTGTAACCAAGCTGAGGAACTGAATGTGGCTACAGGACCCACCAGAAGCAGGGCAGACTTGGCCCACTCCTTCCTCCCAGGTGACCTCAGACATGATGTATGATAAAGGTAAGAGTCAGTTACCCATCACATGACAGTCATATGCTGGTGGATTGGCCCAAGGATGCTGAAGGCTGAAGCAATGGCTGCTTTTGAAACCTGTGAGGCTGAAGTCTTGCAGTCAAGGGGTTGAGTCCTACCTGTGCATCCCGTGGTCCCTTTCTTCACTGAATAGCCCAGCTGACAATGGCAGATGAAAGAGCCCTTCGTATTCTCACACTCCCCAAACATGCAGATGTTGGGATTCAAGTCACACTCATTCACATCTGGAAAACACATGTTCTGGTTACTGCTATCACATTAATTTAAAAGCCACCTTTTAATCTGAATAACACGGTACTAAAATAATCAGATAAACCTTAAAATGAGGTCTCCTTGAAAGACTTGTATTGCAAGTAAGTACTATGTGCCTTTAAGGGCATCTGAAAGAATTCTTTTTCAGATTTCACAGTTCTGACACAAAGGCTCAAATTTTCAAAGTAACAATGAAATAAGTCTTCTTTCCTTGTGGATACGAATTCATGCATGTATCAAATTCTCATTTGTTGGAGAGTGACATGCTGTCTTCTGGACATGACATGGCTATCATATGCATGGCCACAGAGCAGCTGTGGTTACTTGTACAAGATCAACTCAACTAAAACTGAAACATAGATGTGGTAGGTGGTCTCTAGGACCCAGCCCCAACTGAGGAGCTATGATCAGTAGACAGTTGCTGAAGGAGAGACAACCATTCTTTTTGGAGGATGTGACCCCTGGTAGTGGATGGCCCTACACCCCACCCAAGCACATAAGGGCAACACTAACCAGACTGTTATGAAAAAAAAAACAAAAAACAAAAAACAAACATGCAGTTGGGAGGGAGACATGTTTGAGGAGATGTGGGAAGAGAGGGAAATGAGGTGGTCATTACATTTCACCCTGTATGATGGTCTCAATAATAGAGAATACTAAAGAATTGCCATTGACTTCTGATACTCACCGATGCACGTTTTCATGTCCATCGAAGCCATGAAGCCATCGTAGCAGAGGCAGCGGTACTCCCCAGGGATGTTGGTACACTGGCCACCATCACAGACGTCAGGATTGTTTTCGCACTCATCGATATCTGATGACACAAAGTTAACGCCCAGTGAAAGCAAGAATGGCTTTCCTCGGTCCCAAACACTTTTCCTCCCTTTGGCTCTCTGCGGCCAAGTCTGGAGCCACAGGTGTAACAGAGCAACCGTAGCATGCGCATTTTGTGTATCTTTTCTGTACCTGCACACGATCTCCCATCTGGCATCAGTGCATACCCCTCACTGCAGCTGCATTCGTAGCTTCCTTCTGAATTGGTGCACTGGGTGTCGCAGCCGCCATTCATGATCATACATTCATCGATATCTGTGCAGAAACAACATGCACGTTAGACGCCCGTACAAAGGAATGGGTGCTGCATCCTCTTTTCAAACAGCTGGTACTTGAGTAGCTTTGGATTGTCTTTATATTGGTACTGATTAAGTTTATACCATTAATCTCCCTTAACCCCTTTCACTTCCTTTTATATAGCATTCAATTTAGTCCACTACCCGAAGAAGAAAGAACCCAATCATATAACCATTAAGGAGTTTGGAGTACTTTTTATGATAAGACCAGTGGGGTTTCTGCAAAATCAACAAACCATCTGACCCCTGCTTGCAATCATTCCCAGTACATGGGACCCTCATAGGCTTTAGGACATATTTGGTGCCAAAGCTCGATGGTCTGAGAGATGGGAAACGCAGACCTGTGTGGCCCACCCTTACCTATACAGCCCTGGCGGTCTGGCGTGGCCTGGTATCCAGGATTGCAAGAGCACTGGTAGGCTCCGATCATGTTCACACATTTGCCATTTCTACAGAGATTGTCACTCAAGGAGCACTCGTTGATATCTATAAAAGATAAGCAGAATTATGCTTTATGCCACATCAAACTTAGAAGAGCCTTTAAGCGCAGGCTTTAGCAAAGAGGTGCTGCCTGAGTAGGGAACAGGACAAACTTGGAGGCTTGGTGAAAATGGTGGTCCCTGTTCACTTACGTCTGACCCCAGAACTTCCTGTTGTGTTGGAAGCATTCCCTTCTCTGTCTATAGTTTCCAAAAGTTTCCAAAATGGAACTACATGTTCTACTAGACCTTGAAATGTATGTAACATAATTGAGCAATTTTTAATGTTATTTAATTTTATTTACAATTACATAGCCACATGCAACTAGCCATTGCCATCACAGAGTGCACGAACAGAGTGTGTGCCATAAATGAATATTATTATTATTTATTTTACTTCATGGGTTTACACTGGTGTGAGCATGTGGTCTTCAAAAGCTGTTCAGATGCTGCCTACAGAACTTGAACTATCCCGAGGGAAGACGCTGATTCCGAGGACAGAGTTAGGACAGTCAAGACTCTCACATGTTTGTTTTCGTCAAGCTGTTTGTGTGCCTGGGTATGTGGACCTTCAGTTCACAACTGCTAGCTTAAAACAATCTGCCCTTATGAGATGGACAAACGCCTTAATAAAAACGCAGGCAAAATATGTAGAAGAAATCATTAAATTCCTAGAGAACACCCAGACACGGCAGGATGATCCATTTCCATATTCAAAATGCTCATCAGAAGGAATATAAGTCAGACACAGTGACCACTGGATATAACGAGAAATTATTTCACATTCACACAATTACCTAGAAGATGATGCTACATAAATTTACGTTTATAGTCCCTGAATGCAGATATTACAAAACCTTTATTTTATAATATAAATTACTCTTTTTAGGGTAGTTTTCTCAACTGTAGGGTTGATAAACTCTAAACTATGACAAACTAGATGCAGGAACAGGTTCCTGCATCACTATCTTGCAGCATGTCCAGCCATCAATTCTTCAATCCCCATTGTAAAGTCATCTCTTGCACTATTATCAAAATAAAAATATTTAAAACTTGAAATTCATCTGACTAAAAAAAGTCTACTTAATACATTATGTAAGACTCATAGTATGTGCACTAGCACAGAAATCTATCTGGCTTATGAATTAATGCATGCACACTATCAAGCTGTGCTCAAACAATTTTGAGGAAGGGGCTTCCTGGCTAAGTCTGTCCTGGATAGCATGTGTACTAGAACACAGCAGCCCTCTGGATTTACAAGTCAGCAGCGGGATTGGGCAAATGCCACAACACTCTGCTGTCACCTTTGCCGTCCTTCTGAACTTGACGCTAGTAAAAGACCTTGAGGCATGAGGTGTCAAGAGAGCTCTCATGGTCTGATGTACGTGTGTAGACCCTGGGTGAGGTGTGGACTCTGACTGACTAGGAGAATGGGTGTATGTGTAGAACAACCACCAGGATGTATCCTAGACAGCTTCCTCACCATCCTGCCTGGACAATGGAACCCATGCTTTGCATAGAGGTCTTTACTTGGAAGGCAGCCTTATGCTCAACAGTCTAGAAACTAGATATGGAGAATTTGGATTTCCAGGTTGTAATGAGCCACAGAATCACACATCCATCAGAACTGCTCCTGATCTTGATCCACTGTGCTCACTGGATTTCTATATGAAGAGGAAAAACTCACCCACACAGTCCTCACGGGATGGTGACAGCTCGTGTCCCAGTGGGCAGTCACACTGAAAGCTGCCCTCAGTGTTCATACAGGTGCCACCCCTACAAAGGAGAGGGTTACGTTCACATTCGTCAATGTCTGAAAGGTAAAAACGTGAGATCCATTGAAGAACTCGGAGGAAAATACATTTACATATATAGTACAGGAGAAGTGGAATTAGGAGACAGGTGTGCAGCTCAGACATAAAGACATCCAATCAGAAGTGGGACAAGTTTTACTTTTTGTTTCAAAATAAAAATTATGAACCTTCCATTCTCAACACAGTAAACCATTGAAAAATTTTTATGTATAATATAATCTGGTTCATAAGAGGTTACTTATACAAAATTTACTTTATGTCATAATAAACTAAGAGTTTGTATGGCATTGCCAGTCCTTTAGCATTTATAGCTCAAATCCAACTGAGTAACAAAATCCTAAGACTCCTAAACGATTACAGTTAGGAGGGTCTAATCTGTGATCCATGGTTGCTTGCAGCTCAAGTCAGCCATGAGTGCAGATCAGCACACTATAGACAACAATGCCCTTTGTAATGTGAATCAGTTGTACCCCTGAGAGTGGCAACATCTTATGGGGCAAGTTCCACCAGTCACTCATATGACATAGTGGCCTAAACATTCTTCAGTATCACAACTACAAGGCACAGCTCTCATGGGACTGGCAAGGCAGGACATAAGTTGGAGGTGACCACAATGCTACCCATTTAAAATAAATCCACCCTGGGTGGTCTGTGTATCGCTTCCAGTCTGAGGAAGGTTATTTTGTCTGCCCTTGACAGCTCTCAGCCTCACTACACCTCTAGTCAAGGGTGCTGCCATGGCTCTGAAGCCAGCCATGACACAGCAGCCCAGCCTGCATGAGGCTGGTGTCCTAGCCAGCAGGGCGGTCTGGCTGAGCTTACCCATGCAATTCTTCATCATCATGAAGCCACTCTCGTATCCCTCAAAACACTCGCATTCAAAGCTGCCTGGCGTGTTGACACAGATGCCACTGCCACAGAGGTCCGGAGAGATCCTGCACTCGTCGATGTCTGCTCCCGTTGTTCAAGAGAAAGAAAAACACAGACCGAGATAAAAGAGGGCTGGAGGCATGGGGCCTTCCATGTCAGGAGCTGCGGTTCTGAGACCTGGGAAACCAGGACTGAGAGGAGGAAGAAGGGTTCTGAGGAGATGGGGTGGAGGGGGATGTTGTCTCCTTCATAAGGCACATTCCTTTCTCCAACTGCCAAAACTGTCATGGCCGACCGGCAGGTGGAGCGTGTGTGTCTTTGAGTTCTGAAATGTGGCCTTCTCTTTGCAGCTGACATGTCATCATAGAAAATGGGCCAAGTGACTCCTCTGCAAGGCCCAAATGGAGAGGCAGTGTGCTCACGTGGGAGGAAGACCTAGAGAGGCGTGAGACTGATCATTCTACTCCTCCAGCCAAAGGAGCATGGGCACCTGGAACCTGAGGCTAAGAGGGCTGGCTGGCAGGACACAGACTGGCAGCCTCCAAGGCAAACACAGCACACCCCTCAAGCTGAGCCTGCAGGCACAGCGGGGCCTTGGAGCAAACCCACAATGTGATCCGTGCTCCATTCAGCAGAGAAATGCTTACTTACCAACTTTTTAAAAAAATAAAGAGAAATCACGCGTTTGTGTTTTGCTGTGTTTTCTATATTCCAGTCATAGTATCTGCACTCTGAAAAAGTTTATGAGAAACCCTCACACCTGTAGCATATTTTCAGTACTGAAGTTGGAGCTACACAAAATATGTTTAAGAAAACATGAGCCATTAAAAAAAGTCACAATAAAAGAAATGTTTCTGCCGCCATCTTATCGTATGTTAAAATATTTATTGATGTATCAAGGCAGGGCCTTTATGTCTCTGACTGCCTTGGAATACCAAGTCTTTTACAGAGATTCACCCGCCTCTGCCTGTTGAATGCTGGGATTGAAGGTGCACGCCAGCACACCAGGCTTACTGTGTCTTTTGATGAACTGAAGTTTGAAGTCTTGCAGTAAAATCAGTGGACAATTTCTGCATTTTCAGCCAAGCATTTGTAATAAACTGCATGCCATCAAACAGAAACATTCCTAACTTCATCTCTTCTCAAGGTAAAGAGGTCAAGAATGTTGTTTGCAGGTGAGGCAAATAAGTCAAAACACATTTATCACAAACTAAAACAATTAGTAGAATATTCTTCAAGTTGATAGGCACAGACTCTTCATAGCTATATTCTTTTTTTTTATTTTTTTTTATTTTTATTTTTCAAGACAGGGTTTCTCCGTAGTTTTTGATTCCTGTCCTGGAACTAGCTCTTGTAGACCAGGCTGGCCTCGAACTCACAGAGATCCACCTGCCTCTGCCTCCCGAGTGCTGGGATTAAAGGCGTGCGCCACCACCGCCCGGTTCGTAGCTATATTCTTTAGTCCTCACATATTTTGAAGAGCATATTTTCACATCAAAACAACATTTTGTGTGATTTTGTAGCTCTCAAAATTATTTGGAGAACTGGATTTTAAGGTCAGTAAAAGAAAGTAATAATAACAATAATGAGGGACTTATATTCTCACTGAGAAGATGGGCTTTTGAAGGCTGTATACTCACTGCAAAGGCCAGAAAGCTAGGGCTTATTAATGGAGAGAAGCCATCTTACCTGTGCAGTTTCTCTCCTCCATGTCCAGGGCGAAGCCATTATTGCAACGGCACTTGAAGCTTCCGATGGTGTTTCTGCACTTCCCGTGGGTGCACATGCCGGGAAAGGCTTTGCACTCGTTGATATCTGAAAGCAGAGTGAGGCCCAACCATGGAGCTGGTTGACAGGAATGAGTCCTTTTATTGCCTTAACTTAAAATTCTATCGCCATGGACAATAATCGTGCAGCCTTGGACAGGGACGGCTCCTGGGGTCTGCAGTGATCACAGAGATGGCACAGAAAACGTGTCCATCGCGGATAAGGTTCTCCACCCTCAACTGAGTCTTGTTTCTATACCTGGCTGTTGCTTATGAAGAACAGTGGGGACAGGGACCTCTCTGCTGCTGAGGAACTGGGCAGGTCTACCTCCCCTCAAGCCATGTCAAAGAAAAGGAGAGGGCCAGTAGAAGGAAAGGAAATGATGAGCGTTCAGTTTCCCAGATTCCTATCAATACTGTCTTTTACATGTAATTTATAGTTTCAGACCTTAGGTTGGCCACAAAAACATAATCCATCTAATTTGCATGGGAGGTAGAAAGAGACAAGATTTCCTGAGCACAATGGGAAGGTGGGGATCATGGGAGAGGGTAGAAAGGGAGGGGGGAGAAAGGGAGGGGAGTGAAGAAAAATATATAGCTCAACAAAAACAATGAAAAAGACACACACACACACACAAAAGAAAAAATATCCATTCTCAGAGAGCGAAGAGAACCCTGGTAGTATGGCAGGCCAGGGACCAGCATGCAGTTACCTTTGTAAAATGGACGCCCAGTGAGGATGTCCCCTCTGTTAGCAAAGCCTGGTCCCCGGGGGCACAGCGTCTCATATTCCTTGGTGCCAGGCTTGGGGCATTCTTCACACTCCGTGCCCCAAGCTGCCCCGACTGCACAGCAGCAGGCATCCATGCGGAACTTCCCAGGAACGGGGTGGATGCATTCATCCTCATCCCACTTGAGGAAGCACTGCTCCAGGCGGATATCTGCATGGAGAGTGCAAGCCCAGGCTGAGCCTAAGTCAGAACACTCACTGAATGTCCCTCTACAGCATCTGTTCAGCAGTGTCTTAGACACTGTGCGCCTCAGGCTACCTGTGCTAGGTTAAAACTCTCCCATCTCCTAAAGATCCTTTCTTCCTCAATGGCAGTGCTGGGTGAAGCTAGCGCAAGAAAGCAGTGCACGATGGTGGGCCTGGAGGCAGACTTCCAATGAGAAATCTGTCACCGCCTTGAATGGATTCCACGGTAACAGCCATTTAGGAGAGTGAAGATGGGCTCTTAGCAGGTTATTTGACTCTCACAATGAACTCCGAAAAGCTCTCCTGACAACACGGCACTTCCATGTCTTAGCCAATGATCCTGGTCTTGCATTTTCCTCATTGGAAAAAGAATTTTAATGATGAACTCTTCTTTTTAATCAGCTTAAGGTCATTTTACAGCAGTCCTGTCAGGGTCCAGTCAGTCCTCTTAGGGTTCAGTCAGTCTTGTTAGGGTCCAGTCAGTCCTGACAGGGTACAGTCAGTCCTGTGAGGGTCCAGTCACCTCTGTGAGGGTCCAGTCAGCCCTGTGAGGGTCCAGTCAGCCCTGTGAGGGTCCAGTCAGCCCTGTGAGGGTCCAGTCAGCCCTGTGAGGGTCCAGTCAGCCCTGTGAGTGTCCAGTCAGCCCTGTGAGGGTCCAGTCAGCCCTGTGAGGGTTTGATCATAAACAGCAATGCTCAGATGCATCCTTACTGCAGCCCATTTGCAACTTGGTAAAATCTA
The DNA here is from genome assembly GCF_950005125.1 of Chionomys nivalis. Lineage (NCBI taxonomy): Eukaryota > Metazoa > Chordata > Mammalia > Rodentia > Cricetidae > Chionomys > Chionomys nivalis. Next base: position 26,687,173 of record NC_080099.1, on the reverse strand, counting down.
TTGATTTTGCTTTACTAAAACATTACGTTTTTACTTCAAGGGGGTTTTGTTCTGTTGTTACAAATTTTGGATCTGGGTTTTCTCCTGAACCATATAACCAGCTTCTTCACTATAAAGGGGCCAAATAATTTGTTTAAATGAAGGAGCATTTTCTTCTTAAATTCAAACTACACCAAACTGTATGTTAATGTTTAACTGGAATTACTCAGAGACTCGGAGCAGCAATGAACAGCCAGAAAACAGGTTGAACCAGTATGGTCCATGGGCAACATGCTCATGTGTTGGTCAACAGAGTGATGGCAGAGCTGCAATCCCACACTGCCTAGTGGCAAAAATGGGTAACGGATTCAGAAAAAAATTCTTAGCAAATACAATCAATCCTTTGGTGAAAGGATCCTGAGATATGACGTCATCAGTGAGCCTGAAAACCACTTCACACAGGCAAGGTCTTCCCTGATGGAAAGGTCGCTAAAACAATGAGACAAGTTAACAGGTTTACTGTTTAAGTTATTGTCAATACTGAGTCTTTTGATTTCTCCACCAAAAAAGTCACATCCGTATTGGCGTCCATCTTTAACCTTGAGTTACATACACTTTCAAGATTCAAAACTGAGAAAAATGTACTTTTTAAGAGCAAGCATATCAAAGTTTTGTTTTGAGTATTCCACGCAGTGTGTCTTCACTAACGTGAAGCAAAAGTCACACCCTCTGCCACTTCCCAGAGTGGAAATGGGAAGTTAGCACGGCTTCCCAAACACTGGTCTCTATGAGTTGGGTTCACCCGGCACAGACACTAAGGAAGGATCTTCAAGACATGGGAAGAATTTGGTTAAGCACAGGGGGTGTGGGGACCACTGAAGCAATCTGTTCAGAAGTCATGCTGTGAGAAACAGGAAGGCAGCGTCTCTCTTGGAGCTATCCTCTCAAACCTCACCTCAGTACACCAAGCAGCAGCCCCTCCCCTGGAGCTGCCCTCTTCAAACTCTGCCCCTGAGAAAATCTGCCAAAAGTCAGCCCCTCCTTGGAGGCTGCTCAAGACCACACCTATAGGCAATGTAAGACCTGGTAGCCATATTTGCCACATGATATCTCTCCCACTCTCCTCAGGGTCACCCAGGAGTGCTTTGCTTAGATGAAACCTGGACTTATTAATTCTATTTGATTGCCTTATTACATTGGCAGCAACAGTTTTCCAGGGATTCAAAACTTATCATTCAGCTCATCAGTACTCTGTAAAAGTCAGGTGTGGCAGTGTACACTCATAAACCAAGCACTGGCAGGCTCTGGGGATTCATTGCCCACCCATTCTAGCCAAAATGGGTCTAGATTTGGCAAGAGATCATGATGTCTTGCTGAACCAAAAATAAATAAATAAGAATTAAAAAAAATAAAGAGAGATTGTGCCTAGTTTCTTCTATTAATATAACGGGAATAACTCAACTTGTCTAAAGTAACAGAAACTAAAACTTAAATGATAGTTTTTCTTTTTAATTATAAAATATGCTTTAAACAGAAACATTTTTAATAAAGCACATATTTTAATATCCTGGAGTGATTTTCTTTTCAAGCAGTATCTCATTTAAAGCAAATGTCTCCAGTACAGACTCCAGTTTTGGACTAGCCTAGAGGACAGGGATCTGATGGTTAGCCTCGTGTATGTGGACAGGAAAGCATGCGTCTTACCCAAACACACGCGACCAGTTCCATCCAGTGTGAGGCCTTCAGGGCATTCGCAGTGGAAAGAGCCTTTGCTGTTGACACAGCGTCCATTTGGACAGACGCCAGGAAACACCTCACATTCATTAACATCTGTGGGGGAACACAGCGAGCAGAAGGATAAAGACATTACAAATAGCAAAAGCAGGTGTAGCCTCATTTCCTGTGTAGTGAGGGCATTCAATCTGCAACCCGGTGGTGTGGGTTATTACTTTGGTTAAAGCAAAAATATTCCACCGCGCAGCCACCAGCTTTCCCGGGCACCAGCTGTGCAGACGACCACGGCCTTGCTGTCCATAAAAGCGCAGCCCAGACATGCTCCCTTGCCAGCTGTTCTGTGCCTTGAAGGCTGGGGACTTCCTTATGAACTGACTGTATACAGAGGAGAAGTGGGAACCTTGAAGCTGTTTCCCAAGAGCGCCGTGTTGATTACACTGAGCTATTTTAACTGAAATCTCAAGGGTCTTGAGAAGAGCGACTAGCTCCTTGAGAGCGGACAGAGAATCGGCGCGCTTCTCTAAGGATCTGTTCTATTCCAGCATTGCACCCACCTTCGCAAGTCACACCTTTGATCCTGGCAAACCCTCTTGGGCAAGCTGCGTCTGTAAGAACGGGACAGGATTTTATTTCGTTATTAAAAGAAAAGAAATACGTTTGCCAGGCTCAGTGGGAAGGAATTAAAATTTGCAGCTGGGTGGCAGAGGCTAAGGACCCGTTGCCTTCAGTTCGGAAAACTCCCTCTTGCAGGGGTAGCACCACCAGCGTTGACCCAGATTGCAGCTGCTTCTCCCACAACGCCTCGCTGCTCAATGACAAGTGAATTAAAAGTAAACGAATCAAAGCCTCAAGGACAAGGCCATCCTGTCCTCCTGGGACACAGCCAAACGAGGACCCAGGGTTTGAGCCAATTCTCCTTCCACGTCTAAGATACTTAGGAGGTCTGCTCACACTTAAAGGAAAACTCAAATTGTCCATTTCTAAAGGAGAGTGAATTCCACCTGGAAAGACATTTTTGGAGAGAAGACAGCAGTCTTCCTCCTTAGAGACACACTGTGAGAACGGACGTCCGTTGACTCGGAGATGATGTTCCAACCAACAGCTCAGAGGGCCAGGTCAAGTGCCTACCTAGCTCACAGCGCTCACAGGGGCTCCCCCAGGCAGCTCCGAGAGTTGCACAGCATTCGGACTTGAGGGTGGCCCCATTAATGTTCACTTCACAGCGGTTGTCCTGGATGTTGAGCCAGCAAGTCCCTTTCAGGCTGTCTGAAAAGGAATAGGAGCGGTTGAGAAGCTCTTACCTGGGAAGAAAACTCTCTGACACCAAAGGGATTTGTTACAGTGGGAAAAGATACGACAGTATTAATTCTTAAAATCATTTTGACACCACATTTTTGGAACATATTGACATGTGCCTGTATTTAAATGTGGCATAAGTCAAATACTGAACTGCACTATCCCATACAATGTGGCCATTAACACGATTGTATCTACTAACAAGCTATAGAGAAATAACCACTATTGCCCTAGGGTTCATTCTAGTACTAGGAATATGGTACATTGCCATGACAACACCATAACACGGGGGAAGGAAAAACCTCTATGGTATGTGCTTTGACAGTTAAGAACTAATATATATCATTTTCATTATTCCCTCATTCTTCATTGAACATGCCAGTCAAACTCTACATTCTATTCTAGAAGATCCAGTATTTCCCTAACTATGGACATTTATTTGATTAATAACTTGGAAAAAATCTGGAAAAAAAAACCGAGCCCAAAGATGACAAACATATGATGATCACACATAAAGGTGAAAGCACCAGTCATCCCTTGGTCTTTCAAGGAATGCTTGCTTTTCGGTACTTGTCTTGCATTTTTATCTGTAGTTTTAGCTCTATTGCTAAAACTAATATATACTTATTTATCATCAAAGATGTGAGAGCATAGAGAAATATAAATAAGGTATAAAAATCTCCTAGCAATCTGACCGCCCGAGATAGCTACTCCTAATTGTTAAAATATTTCCATATCTCATTCAACTGTTTTTAAATAGTAAAATCCTAGTGAGCGACCATGGACATTGAGCTGGTGACTCCACATGTGTGAAAGGGGAAGGTCAGTGGTTAGGGAAGCTTTGGGCAGAATAACAGATTTGAACTGAACAAAGAGCAAATGACAACTGATTCTGAACCAGTGGCAGTGAATTTATTCCAAGCTGACAGGGCCACTAGTAACTTCCTAGACAAATGTGTGTTTAATTTTCTTTGTACCATTGTGGCTTTCAGTTAAGTGGGCACAATACGGGCAGTGGAGTTCTGGATGGGCACCTAAGAAATCTGAACTCGTGACAGTGGCCTCAGATGAATCTGATAGCAAGCCCTTGGGAACATATCTGCTGCACACGGCTGAGGGATACCAAAGCACATTCCCACAGAAGGTATTGGAATCTCATTTAATTCTATTTGCAAAGCTTTACTTCTAAATCCTACAATAAAGCACAAACAAAAGTGATTTCATAAATCCAGAGCAGGAACTAGGAGAGAAGTAATTACAATGCCTGTTTATATCACAAGAAGTTGCCATGACCCAAATCTCCTGGTGGTAGAGATTACACTAAAGGAACAATTCTTTCCTTGACCTAATACAAAATGTTGTGGGCAAGAGTGTGGGAGGGTGGGGTGAAGCTGTATGAGGAATTCAGAGTGTCGGAAGGGCTGGATGAGAGTGTGGGAGAAGCTGAGGGTTTGGGAGGAGCTGGATGAAGGTGTGGGAGAAGCTGATGGTCTGGAAGAAGCTGGTGAGGGCATGGAAGAAGCTGAGGATGTTGTAGGGCCTGAATGAAAGGGTGGGAGAAGCTGAGGGTGTTGGAGGAGCTGGATGAAGGTGTGGGAGAAGCTGAGGGTGTTGGAGGAGCTGGGTAAAGGTATGGGAGGAGCTGGGTAGCTGCTTTCTTTCTCTTTTGTCTTTGCTTTTTCCTTTGGGGCAGTGTTTGGTTTGGGAAAAAATCTAACCCTAACCCTAATCTAACTCTAATCCTAACCCTAACCAGTTTGTATAGAGACAGTGACAGGACAGGGGGTAATGAAAAAGAATACGCTAAGATAGGATATGTGTAGGAAGATGCCGGGATGAAATATATTACTATATATTTAAGCTAACCTAAAAGAATTAAGTTTAAAATTAAAATAAACATAATGGGTAGGAGTGAAAAGTAGCGGAAATATAGGTAACCAGCAAGAAAATCAAAAGATCATGCCTCTGGATTCAGTGTGGAGTTCGGGAGCAAGGTATCAATGCTAAAGAGAAGAATTTGGGGTGGCAGTTTAAAGAATGGAGCTGCCATTGGGGAAGATGAATATGTGTCTAGGAAACAGGATTGAGTTTAGAAATCAGAGCCTTGTGCTCTATTGAGATATCACGAGACATCCAAAGGGAAACAGTTGCAGTCAGGCGGAAACACAAGCCTGGAATTAATGGAAGGGTGAGGATGGATCCATGGAATTGAGAAATGAGTGAGTGCACACAGGGAGGCAAAGAGACCAAGGGTCAATTGGTGATATACTTCAGGGTGGAGGTCAGGAGAGTAAGAGTGACATAGCAAATAATAATAATAATAATTTAAAAAGAACCAGGAAACAGTTGCACTTGGAGTGTTCACAATGCAAATTCCGAGACAGTGAGTGATAGGCTTCTTTGCTAATAGTCTACCGTGAGGAATAAACCATGGGAACAACAGCAGAGAAGCTGCTGCTCTTTTATGTCTATGGGAGTTAGGGACATGGGCAAGAATGCACGCAGACCTGGACAAAGACAAGGGACACAGGCGTGGATTATATGGCACTATGGAACCAGAGCAGAGCAATGCAGGGAAGCCGAATCAAATACATTGTACTGTCATGTCTAACAACAGCAACCTGGATACAATTGTCTTTCAAACATTTAGAAAATCACTTAAGATAATCTTTAGTGTATCTGAAGGATTAGCTCAAAGTCCATAACTATTCTTAGAACCCAGTGAAGTCACAGATGGTCTGACTTTAGAAACCACAATGAAGCAATTTCATTCCTTATGCCCTGTGGCTTATACCCTGTGACTAGAGGTGGCAGGGTAATCACTGATTAGGTAGCCCCATTGAAAACATGCTCCAGGCAGGCTGGAGGGATGGCTCAGTGGGTAAAGGTGCTTGCCAACAAGCCTGATGACCTGAGTTCTATTCCTGGGATTCACATGGTGGAAAGAGAAAGCCAGCGGAAACACTCAAGTTTTATCGGAATGAATGAAAAGCTTAAGACACTGGCTGGGGAAATGTGGTGGTGTTTACTTGTTGGCAAATCGAAGAATGACTTATGATCTGGGAATAAAATGTCTTTGTTTCATTAATAACTATAAGGACAAAAGGCCAAGATGATAAAAGTCTATTTGATGAAACAGAAAGGAGGATGCCTTTGATGCTCAAGTGGCATACAGATTGCTTTCTGACTATGACTTGACTGATGCTGAGTTCATTTCCTTTATGTAATAAAAAATGACTCCATCTTGGTTGGAAATTGTGCCTTAGCAGAAATATTTCTGCTTTACAGATCCAAACCCCATACCCCACCATTGGTAATTAGATTAAAAAAAATGCAGCTCTGCCCAAGGCATGTGGCAACTCATTTCTGAAAGGAGAACCAACCAATGCTCAGATTCCAGTGGCCATGTTTCACTAGGAAATGAAGACAGGAGTGCCGCGTCTCCAAAGAGGGTTCCATTGAGAATCTGGGCCTGGCTCATTTCTAACTAAAAACAAGTAAGTAAGACAGCACCCAGCTGTCTACGGAGACAATGGTGAAACCACTTGTATCTTTTGCTTAACTGTTAAATCGCTAATTGATTTTGGCTAGACAGCAAACAAGAACTTGCCCATGTATATTGGCACTGTGTAGCTTCTTTTAAAGGTAGATATTAGGTAGCCCTGGGGATTGTGGCACGCCACAAGATGGAGGAGCAATGACCCGGGCAGACCTTTCCTTTATACATGATATTTATTCCCAGGTCACACTCTCATACTCTGTACACATTCTGTGCCATTACCAAGACCTGGTCTTGAGCAGGCACGGTGGCTCCTGCCTGCAATCCCAGGATCTGTGAAGTTGAGACAGGGGAATTGTCAATTCCCAATCTGCCTGCTCTATGTCAGGTTCTAGGCCAGCCTGGGCTATACATCAAAATCCTATCTTGGAACAAAATCAGGAATAAAAGAACTGGCCTTAGCGATTTTGAGTCATTTTTTTTTTCCATAGAGATTTTCCAAAGCAGAAGAACACTTATCTTCTTTTCTTTGGAGGATGATGGATGAGAGAAAGGAAAATACTAAACTCCTTCTATGTGTTCCTGGTTAAAATCTTCAAATTCTTATCCTCTGAACTGAATCCAAATTCCATCGTGTCTTTGATTACAAAAGAGGGTTTAAAGATCTGTGATAGGGATTCGATGGTACCCATGCCTAAAGCATTTGAAGGATGAGAAATGTGTGTGTGTGTGTGTGTATTCTCTATTTATTTCTATACATATATAGAAATGCCTACAACCACGGCATCACGTATCTACTGACGTGAAAGGGGGCATTTTGGGACAGAAAGGTTTAAAAGCCTTCTTAATTTCTGCCCTTCTGCTCTTCTCCTGTCCCTTCTGTTTCCCGCACAGGAAGGCTGAGGTAGGGAAAGACCTTCACATGGAATCCTTGTAGGAAGCTCACCGATGCAGACGAATCCGGTGGAGCTGAGCTTGCTGCCGGGCGAGCACTCACAGTGGAAAGAGCCGAGGTTGTTCCTGCAGGCCCCATTGACACACGGGTTGCTCTCACACTCATTTACGTCTACAATGCAGAAAGAAAAGATTCCGTTAGAGCTGCCATGCGTTTCTGGAAAATATTATTCCAGCAAGCTGCGCTATGCCAGAATGTCTGGTAAACTTGGCTCTTATAATTTTAATATGGATCTGCAAGGTCTAAAGTGAATGGGGAAGGAAGACATGTTCTACAGTGCGGTTACACATCTACTTGACTGGACCCTCAGTAGGACCAGAAGGAACACCCTGTTTAGAAAAGGATTCAGTATGTGCGCCTTCTACGACTCTATTTATAGCTGCTTTGGTTTGCTTCTTGGTTGTCACTCAGGTGCAATCTACTGGCAAAACAAAGCTTTATTGTTTTCTGTCTCTTAGAGTTTTCTGAGGTTTGAAGACAAAAGCATACCAACATTGGCTTTAATTCTGAATTCCTAGAGGCAACCCGAGTAACAAGGACTGGGATATTCATCCTGGCTACAGAATTCTCCACAGTCACCGTTCATCATTCTCTTTCTTCAGCTCTTTTCAGTCACATGATTACTTAATGAATTACTTTACACAATTAACTTTAGTAAGACATAAATTAGGAAAAGTAGAGCTGGGGCAGGGTGGAGGAGTTGTCTGTTAGTGGAGCACATGCCTCAGGTTGCTAAATTTAATCTACAGAACCAATACAAAAAGAAAGAAAATAAATTTAATTGCATCGAGTACGACTTTATTATTACTGCTTTTAGTCTTAAATCAAATCATATACCAGTAACCTAAGCAATTTCTGTTGATGTCAAAAGCAAATAGAATCATAGTACACATACATTTTTAAGAGGCGACTAAGAAATTCTCAAAGGTAAATAGCATACCGTTATGAATTAATAAAAGGTAGACACAGGTCTCAATTAAAATATGAATGATCACATCAAAGTCACTTTCCATAAAATCCAATTACTCAGTCACCAAGGCAGCCACTTAATTATCTATTCTTGCTTAATTATTCCAAACACAGCAATGTACCTCAATGCTTTTAGGTTAAACAGAAGGGTCTCTGAGATCCCAAGGAGATAGTCCCCTCTACATATATCTTTGGATTTAATATAGACACTTCTTTTCTTTAAAATATTGTAAGTAAAGCTTGAATGCCCCAATGCTTGCTCCTGGCTACCTCAAGTGAGATGTATACCAGTCCTGAAAGGGCCAGGCTCAGAGCTGACTGACAGTCACTGGGATAAAATGTCAACTCAAAAGTCTATGTACAAATACCAAAGATGTGCTAGCATAGGAAGGGGAAAGCTCATTGGGGCTTAAACCCTAAACCAAGAACTATCGACAAGTAAGGAATGCTAAGAATAGGGAAGATGCCCTAACTGGTTATTCAGTACCAAGTGGTCACCCTAAGAACATGCACATACAAACATCATACGGACTGAACAAGTTATAGTTAAATATTTAGATGCACACACATGTAACAACATTTAAAGAGATAGCGGCTATGAACTTGAGAGGGAGGTGCATGGGAGGAGCTGGAGAGAGAGAAGAGATGAGGAGAGAATTATATAATTATATTTTAATTAAAAAAAATCTCTGGAGAGAGCAGTTACTGCCACTTCGGGGTGTCTCGAGATGAGCTCAGATATTAATTTAGTTCTTGAACTACAAATTACTGCGGGAAATGCGAGTGTATTTTGCTTTCAGGTTGCTTGCAATGAAAAAGGACTTCTTGAAAGAACAACACAAGTATTTATAAGACTAATTCAAAGGCAAGGCTTTTCAATGAAACGTATTGAAACCTTCTCATGAAAATTTAAGTACAAAAGAAACGAGATGAGCAAGAAGTATGCAATCTGAGGGTATCGCACATTTAATTCTCCAATTAATTCATTTGTGTGAGCCCCCCCCCTTCAAAAAGAAGGGCTGTGTCATCGTTTTACAAATACCCCTTGAATTAAGCAATGGCCTACTCAAAAACTATAAACACATACAGCGACAACTACAAATATCGGCTATTTAGTTTTCCCTTAAATACAATGTTTTTATGGTATAAATGTCATGGAACCAGAAATTGAAACAGTTCACTGTACATTTCTGGAAATAAACTTCAAAGCACATCTGGTTTACATTGAACTAGTTATGTCACTGGAAACACAATCGAAACCACAGTCCTGGATGTAAAAATTTTAACTTTCACAGACTCTCCAAGCTCAAGCAAAATGAAATAATTCTTTTGTAACCTCAGTCTAAAATACAGAGAAACCTCCTGCTTATTGGTACTGTTGCTTATTATATATTTAAATTAATCTATTGAAACCATGAATTACAAATAGAGTCAGCGAACAGAGAAAACACATACACAAAAAGCTGAAATTTGCAAAGAGTCTGGTACTAATTCTCTGTCTAGCCCATGGAAATTAGTGAAGGAAGACTGGAGAGGAGAGACCAGGCTGACAAATTGACTGTGCCCAAAGGTGGAAGTCAGGAGACTCAAGAAGACAAGAGATGAGAGGCCCCTCGGTCGGTTCATATGTAGTTTGGGGGAAAACGTTAAATGAAAGGCAAATAACAGTGGGTAAAATAGTTACTTGGGTAAGTTTCCAGGCTAACTGATTATTATTTTTTTAATTTTCACCAACATCATAAGGTTGGAGCCCAAATATTTTTCTATCATTTCATCTTTATTCATAGTCTATAGACGCCTTTCCTATGAATCCCAGATAAAAGTCTTTTCCATATCAAAGGCAAGACTAAGGTTTACAGGAACAAGTGCTCTTTGAACAAAGTAAGTCAAGACATCTACCCTCCTTGTTGTCTGGTTTGCCACTGAAGTGACTTACCATTTATGTGACAAGCCAGCATTTTGCTACTAAATGTCATTCTGTCCTTTTCTTTGGTAGTTTACCTATCAATGCCTTTTAACTCTGTCTTACTTGTTTTAACAATTCAGTGTTCGCACCACAGAACCAGACCGCAGCCACGTGGTTCCCACTCTCTCTCATGCCATCGCCAGAGGGAATGGCTGCATGTGACAGGTAGGAAGCTAGCTTTTAATCATCAATAGTTCTGAGCTAATCGAGACGACATCTCATCTACCCTTAATTCTACGTTTCCTGAGATTTAGAGAAACTTACCCTTTAACAGAGAACCGAATTGGTAAAATGTAGCAGAGGTGTGGCTATCCAGGAAAAACAAAAATGCCATAAACCTCTTACCTCGCCCTTCTGGGATTGGGGGACAAGCAATACAGGGAAATGCTCTAGAGGAGCTTTTCTCAGAGAATATTGAAGGAAAATGGGTTGTAGGAGTGTGAATGGAAGCCAGGAAATAGAAAATGTCACGTGTATAGTTGCAGAGCCTAGCAGGCTTTACCAAGAGATGCCCCCCGCTCTTCGGGGATGCCCTGACCATCTGTGGAGAAGACAAGTACTCCAACCCAAAAAGGATGGGTGTGTCCTGCCAGACAATAAGGGAAGCAATTATCTTAGCTCAGTTTAGGAAAATGTGATTTTATGAAAATGACTGTCCTCCCACCCATACATATTGGTTAATTACTCTTTTTTAGAGGTCCCTCCAACTCAATCCAAACTTGGAACTGCGCTTTGCAATTGCATTCCTTTGGCTTCAGCTGAGACATTTGTGTTTTGGCATCTTGTTCAATAGTCCTAAGTTGCTTCTGTCCACAAGAATGCTTTGAAGTTAAAAACGAAGATGAAAAGAGGATGCTAACATCTCCCCCCACCTTATAATAGCGCTAGTGCACTTTTCCTGGGTGTGGAGTCAGCGAGGAACAATCACATCCACAGAAAAGGAAAGGGTTATTCTGCAATAATTAATATTAACTTTCTTAAAACAAACTAGTTCCGGGACAGGCACCAAAGCTACAGAGAAACCCTGTCTCGAAAAACCAAATAAATAAATAAATTAAATAAATAAATAAATAAAAAAATAAACAAGCTACTATTTGGAAGTGGTAGCAGGATTTGAGCAGATTATAGGAGCTGTCTGCAGGCCCACATCCTAGACACTAAAGGAAGAAAATGAATGGTAGCTAAGAAACACAGATTATTCTGAAACAGAACTGGGATCAAGATATCAAGTCATCCCTGAATGCACTCACATCATAGCCCGAGTCCCACTGAAAACGGAGACCTCCTTAAGCACTGAACTTGTTCAAGAAGCTTGCACCGCAGAAACTCAGGGCAGAAAAAACGAGGTTTTAAAATATTGGCCTAATTTAGAGTTACAAACCCAAATTATATCCTTCAGCTAGTCAAGCGGAAAGGATAATTTTCATAGAATATATATTTCAGGGAAGAATTAGTTTCACATAGGCTCCAAATATTTTTCTAGGTCAAGGTTTTGACACTATCAACCATCCACTTCACAATGAAGTGGCTAGCCGCTGAGTACTTTTGGAATGTAGGTTTTTAGGTTAGTGTGTCACAGTGATTTTTTTTAAAGAGTAAACCAAGTGAACAAAATCAGGTATTTTATTTGAAAGAGTGAAGTTATACGGCTCTTTCTGTTGGTTTTGACAGCTGTGTGATGATCACCTATGTGAATGGAACAAACTAGCAGTGTTTATAAACTGTGTTTACATGACTGCCAATCCCAGAACCTTCAAATCCACGGGCAGGGATCATTCTCTCACACGTATTTTGATGGCACCCCTTTACTATGACTTCTGTGGATGTATTTTGAGGTGCTTCTGGGGCTCAGACATGCCAAGTCACGGAAGATAGCCCAGCCCTTACCTTCACAGGTCTCTGTCTCTGTCCGGAACACATAGCCAGGGGGACATGTGCAGCTGTAACTGCCCGGGGTGTTTCTGCATAAGCCATTGTCACAAAGCAGCCGGTTTACCAAGCACTCGTCAATGTCTGCAAGTAGTCAGCAGAAGACAAGACGTGGACATGGTTACAGGAACATCACATGAACCACCTACGCTTTATTTTTATTGATTTTGTCCCTTACTCTTTTCTCTGACTCAGTACTGTTATGCCACACTAGAGCAAACACATTTTGTGCTATTCAGTGGGTTCCTTCTTCTTATGCCGGTGGAGGCTTTTACGATCTTCTGAAGTCCTTGGAAAATGTGTCAGACTTAGCAAGGGCTCATTCTTTGTTCTCCTTCAGTTACCTTCCCCCACTCCCTAAAAGTGATTATGCTAGGTTTATTTTTACATTGAAAGCACTGATAAAATATAATAGATAGTTAAACTCATTTGCCAGTAACCTTACACATAATAAGAATACGATATTTTTCAATTTTTTTTCTATTAAAATTCCAAGAATGCATTAAGTGTCGGTTATGGGAAATTTTCCCATTGTGTTTTCAGCTAAAGAAGAGGAGATCCTAGCGGAGCACTGTTGATGCATTTCATACATTCCTCTGGTCATTTAGAACGGCCCAAGGAAGACGGTTTAAAACCTACAGTTCAAATATTCACATTATCTCCCTTTATTTGGAACAGATCTCACGCTGTAGCTCCAGCTGGCACTGAATTCACTCACTGTGGGCTGAGGTTACAGGCACTGACTTCTTATCGGCAAGTTTGGTTACTGAGAGGAAGAAATAATAACCGCACTTGGGGATAGGGAGTTCCTTTTGCTTAAAGTGACATTTTTCCTCTAGCAAGCAGTTGCCCTTGGTCAAACGGCATAGGGTCACCCTGATGATACCAAAACAGGGATCAGGAAACAATTTCACGTAGCATCACCATAAATAGTATTCTTTCTGCTTCACTTGAGTCTTATCCACTCTGGATGCTCTATTTTGCTCTGATTCCATCTTTTAATATGTCTTCTTAAGTTAAAATTGTATAAACTCAGTCACTTTTCTTCAAGGGTGTAGCCCCTACTAGGATGACCATGCTCCAGTGGATGATCGTATACACCCACGCATAGATGGGCAGCACAAATTGGGCTCAACTGGTTACTATTTTAAAAAAAGAATGGATGAAGTTGGAGGGGGTGAGAGAGTAGAAGGGGGAGGGATGGGTGTAGAAGGAGCTAGGGGAGGGGCAGGAGATGTATGCTTAACATGCTTTGTATGCACATATAAAATTATCCAAAAATTAGACATATATATATATTTTAAAATATATATATTAAAAAAAAACTAATCCCAAATGAGGCCACATCCTATGCTACTGAGGTTGAGGACTTTGATGTATGTTTACTAAGGGACACAGTTCAATTCCATGAGAAATGGGTAAGAAAATTATGAGTCAAATACTTGATAAGACTTGCATGTTTTTTTATTTTATGTGTGTGTGTGTTGCCTACATGTATGTATGTGCATTGTGTACACACAATGTGGAGAGCGAGAGAGGGTATCACATTTCCTGAAAACCGGGGGTCACAGAGAGCTATGAACCGCCATGTGGGTCCTGGGAACTGAACCCTGGTCCTCTGGAAGAGCAGTCAGTGCTTTTAACTGCTGCAACATCTCTCTAATCCCTTCATCTATAAGTCTTTAACAAACATCACACATATGTAAAGTGTCATGGCTTTGTGACCTGAGTTCTGCGTGGGCCTGGTCACAGGATATTTTTGGCTTTCAAAGGGCCCACCCACGTGCTCATTCAGAATTGTCTTTGCTTCCACTTAACAAAGGGTGGTTTGGTTTCTATGATTTATTTATTTATTTATTTATTTATTTATTTATTTATTTATTAAGACAGGATTTCCGCCCGGCTGACAAGGGACTATGGTTGTCATAGAGCTTGAATTCCTGATCTTTCTGATTCCCAAATTCTATGATTACAGGTGTGTGTCACCACCATTGGTTGACGTGGTGCTGAGGATTGAACCCAAGGCTTCAAGAATTCTAGGCAAGCTCCTAGCAATGGTTCCAAACTCCTGGCCCATCTGCATGCTTTTAGAACTGTTCAATAATCTTTGGCTGGTACACTTTCTTATATGTGTTTAGTTCATTTAAGTATATAAGAGTCTATTTAAGCATGTAATAATAAGAACGTAATTTAAATTCATCTGTCTATATCTTAAATTCAAGATCAAATGGGTATATTAAGCAATAAAACCCTTAACAAAAACACAGCTATTAAGTTTCTTTACTCATAATCATCAATTGCTTGGTTGTAAAAAGCATTCTGGGTAATTTGTAAGCGTTATGTACAATGATAATTCCAATAATTCTCATTTTATGAAAATGGACTCAATTGTTCTGTGGGACAGTTTTGATTTTATCCAATCTCTTGAAGATGTAAACTAATAAAGCATTAGCCTGAAAGTCTCCTTATCTTCCTCCTTTTCCTTCTGCTGAATATAAATTACACAGGAGTTTGGTTTCCACGTTCTTTTGTAAGTTACAAAGGGAGAGACTTCTCTCAGCTATCATGTTTAGGCATAGCAGTAACTAGTAGTTTCTTGATAAAGTCAAGGTTCCTCCAACCTGGGTCACCACACTTTCCCAACCTATCAAGTGGGTTAGCCTTTGAAGTCTACACCTCACCGAAAACATTTAGGATTCAGATAACTACAGAGAAGCAGTTGGTGAATGATTCATTTGTAGTCACTCTCTTGGGAAAAGACTATTTAAACATAAAAGTACCCCACCAAATTCGACGCTGTCCTGTAGAACTCAATTCTAATAATTTTGTATCAATGCACAATACAAAGGCAATAAGAAAAGGTACGGGAGGTCTAGTTTTCATCATTAATTATTGTTTCTCCTCTGATCCAGGGAATTAAGCGACCCGAGTGGCTCTTGTACACATCCGCAGGAACTTACCGATGCAGTTTCTTCCAGAAGCATCTGGCTCATAGCCGCTATTGCAGTTACAGCGATAGCTGCCTCTCAAGTTTTCACAGATCCCATTGGCGCAAATGTCAGGGTCCAAAGCACACTCGTTGATATCTGCATGAAAGGGAGCATGTTTAACACTCACAGACACCTGTTTGCCGACACAGGAGGATCTAACAAGGAGCTTTCGGCACGTGAAGCATCTAACTTTGAAAACTTACCGTTTGTGTTTTAGAAAGAAACAGGAAATAAAATAAGAAAAAAACTGAAGGATATGACACTGGTAAGTCAAGAGATAGTAATGAAAAGAGCTGGCCCCACCCAAATAGTTAATCCATCTAGTATGTCTATATTTTTGACAAAATTAATAAAGAAAAATTACAGGCTGTTGGCTCAAAATCCAAAAGAAATCTCAATTTAATAAGTATGATAGCCATCTAATTAAAACATGGAGATTTATTAGGAAGGCCTGTATGACTTCATAGTACAGGGTGTTCTTGCTTTGTTCTCATAATTAGCAATTATTTAAGTAATGGGATACATAGTGCTTCTCATTGTTCCTGAGTTAGAATGAACCCAGAAGTCACTAAAACATGGCTACTCGACAACTCAGTTTACAGCAAGCCAAGGACATGACTACTGCCTCGTTGCCCAGGAACTGTGGCAGGTGAACTCCAATCAAACAAACACGCAATTCCCAACAGGCAGGGGCTTTGGTGGGAGGCCAATGACAGGGAATTAACAAAACAAACAAACAAAAACAAAAGAAAGCAACAAAAGGGGAAAAAACCCCAACAACAAACTACTGTGTTGCGAAAGTCCCCATTTGGTTCACTGTGATCAAATTCTGGTAATGGCTGTTCCCAGGAATTGGGAAGGATCTGCCAATCAGAACATCCCTATAATCCCAGGTGCTGGGACAGAGAAGGAGGCTCAGGAATTAAAGGCCAGCCTGGGCTTCAGGACACTGTCTTAAAAAAGGAAAATGAAATCAGAAAGACCTTCTTAGAAACTCTCTTCTTATTTACCTATGTTTTCATTTTGTATTTGGGAAAAAATATCCCAGTAACATTCTGCCTTTCTCTGGTCTCAGATACTCATTTAAAATGTAACAGCATTGCCTGAAGATTTACAGTCCGCCCCAATGCGGTCTCAAACCTTTGCCCTTATCAACACAGATGCCCTTGCTTCTCTTTCAGAGTCTTGTTAAAAACATGACACACAGTTGGAAATAAGAGACCATGAATGAATTTTACTTCTGCAGTTGGAGAGGAACATTTTGATGGTTTTTAGAGCATAAAAAATCTTAGTTATTTTGGGATGGTGTATCTCAGACCTGATCCATATCAAATATCTCTTAAAGACAGGCATTTTTTTCCTAGCTGTATCTATATCATTATTTGGTGTAGTGCTATCTTAAAGAAACAGACACATAAAATCATGGATATGGATTGTGAGTGAGAGTCTCAGTGGAACACTTTTAACAGATAAATATTTATCTGTCATGAAAAGCAGTCACATGTGAAATGTCACTTCATGCCATCTAACTTAACAGCTATTTCTCTGGAAGATGGAAGATGGTTCACCCTACCAGTCTCCACTTCTTCATTTTCACAGTAAATATAAGCACATTCCCATGATAATCAGAAAGCCATGAGACTGGGAGTTGAGCAGAATTACCTCTTCCATCCACAGTGATGCCCACTCCACTGCTACAAAGGCCTTGGAACTCAGCTGTGTGATGAAAACAGACAGAAAGTGTTAAGCCACGCCCATTCCACATCCCTCCATTAACATAACAATGGAAATAGAAAAGTTTAAAGAAGCTTATTCCACACTTCGTCATTAACATAACAATTTTATGTAAACTCATCTTAGTAATGAAAAAATTCACTATTTTCTAGACCATAATAATTTCAAGAATTTTAAGAATCACTGTAATGTATAAGAAGTAGAATTACTTGCAACCGTGGGTAGGGATGATCTCACTATATTGATAAATGCTTCAATATTTTTCTCACATGCAACTTTAATCTAAGACATGCCACCACATTGCCTTTGTCTTCTTTTCTCCATGACAACATGACAAGAGTCGAGACTTGAGTCATCATAGTTACTGAATACCAGGTATTCTCCATTTTACATCTAATAATTGATCTAATTGTTCTAATAAGCCAGCCAGAAACATTTTTTTCCCTCTTAAAAGGAAGTAAATTAACAAAGAGTAACAGATTAATTTGCCCCAAGCTACTGAGGTGGGTAGGGAAATAGGCTTGGGTCCTAAGAGCTCTGTCATAGACGTGTTATGTCAATGTCCCCTTTATAGGGCATCAATATTTTATTCTCAGTTATAATGGAGAGACTACATTTCTTCATCAGTCCCTTACTGATATAGTTCAATCTTTCCAACTTGGAAAAACTTAGACAAGCAATGACAGCTTCAGCTATGATTCTCAAATAATTAATTTTTTTGGAAGTAAAACTTATCCAAGTGTATGCTTCTTATGAGGCTAACATCCCTTCCCTGTTCCCAGAATACTCAGCCTTCTGCCATTTAAGAGTATCTCTTTTGGTATATCTTCCCATCACAGGAAAAAAAATCAATTGCCTATGGCTTCTCCAAACTGATAAATAAAATTGCCATTTCATTATAGCAGACATTTTTTTCACATGTAAAACTACCATTTGCATTCTCCTTTGCTAACTCCTGTGTGCAGTAAACTTTTTTCAACAGAGCGTTTCCTTGCTGATTAGCATGTGTTCCTTGAAGAGAGAGGGATAATATATGAAATGCTTTCTTTCCGTTTAAATCTGTGTTTTAATACCTGATATTAAGTTTAGGATATTTTATCCCCACGTTTTTTTCCTACAAAGAAAATGTCATATTCAGTAATTTGAGATGCATGGAATATTTTTTCAAATGTTCGAACAACCCATTTAAGACTATCCACAGAACTCAAAACCCATCAACTTTGCAGGAAGTTCTCTCTTATCTTTCACATGGAAAGAGAACCAACTAAGTGTGCAGCTCTCTGCTGCATTTACCCCACTGCCCCAGGCAATGGCCTGCTTCATCCTTCATGCTTTCCCTGCTCGTGACCCTTTCAAGGTGCCGATCATACAGATTGTAATTTGTGTTTGCTGCCTGTGATCCCAAGTATTTTCAACCTGAAGAAAAAGCAGGGACTCCATTTATTTTCAAACCCCGCTGTACTTAGGCATTTTCTACAGAGGTTCCTTGAAAGTATGAACGGAGAAGAGTCAACCTTGATGGACCTTGGACTTGACATCATAAGATGTCAAGACGTTTACAAAGTCAACCAGATTATCTTGTATTTATAAATTCAATAACGGCACATACATGTCAAGGTATTCTATACTCTCCATAACAACACAGATCAAGGGAACTGAGGGTAGCATTTGAATATAGAATCTGTACCACAATCATAGCGGCATGAGCAAAGAGTTGCTGTTCACTGTGATCACTGTGGCGCAGCCAAAGCTTACACACAGTCTGATACTTCTGACTATATGCCGCACACACCAGTGCAAACTCACTTTTTCTTCTTCAGTTCAGAAAAAGGACAAAACACTTCCGAGCAGATGCAATCTTTGGACAAGTTTGTTGTTGAAGTTCTAGTTTCTTACAAGGGAATACCTGAATTTTTGGCAGGGCAAGGCTGGCAGGGCTCTCCAAAGCCGTAGTCTGGATTAGCACAGCAGCATTCAGACTTGGTCACTGCACCAGGGAAAGGACGCACGCACACCCCCTTCTTGATTCCTCCATAGCAGGTACTACGCATGTGAGTGTCTAATGGAAATAAACGGATGGTAAGAGAGACAGGGGCTGTTAGATAGGAAACTTCTTTAATCCGAGAAGCTACGACACTAGGAACTTCCACAGGACATCTGCCATTTCCTGTCCTTTTAGCATCTTCAGCATCTTCACGGAGGGGAAATGAATAAAAAGGAACGACTGAAAACATCCCAACACCTGTAGTCCCTAGCCCTACCCTGTGCCACACAAGTACCCAACATTCCCCTAGTCTCAAGGTCTTTCATTGGCTAAGGATGTAGCAACAGTCAAAACATCACTTTGAGCTTTAATTGTGGAGTTGTCTGAGCCTCAGCCTGCCCTTTAGCTCCATTGAGGAGTTCTAAGGAGCAGTGAGGATAAACTGCCGTGAGGTGACTAGCTTGTTGTCTAGGGAATGGCTTTGACCTTTTAAATTAAAACATCTTTTTTTTTTTTTTTTTTTTTTAACCTGTCAGGATGCTGTTGGTGACCATGGATTTTTGTTTGGATATAAATAAAAAATCTAAGTTAAAGAGCCAATTCGAATAATTCATAGCAGTGATTTCTTCCTAACATAATCAGGGATGGTTCCCACTGTTTACTGGGTGGATCGAAGAAATCTACCACAGTATGAGAATAGCAATATATAATTTTCAACCCAAACGATGTGCTCTTGTTTTAAAAAATTGAAATCGCTGTAGTGATAAAAATTTCGCAAAGGCGTTCCAGTGATTTCTGATGTGCTCCCTGTATGTGAATAAAAGAATGAAGCCTTGGTTTTGAGCATGGATTTCATGAAAAATATTCATAGACTGGCTGCTGGAAAAAGAACTAATTTCTCCTTCCCAAACCATTTTCATGTTCACTTTTAGATTTCAATGGAATCATGTAGGTGTAGACAAAAAGCAACGAAGCATTTCAAGACGACCGAATATATTTCAGCTCTCTGCACAGGAAGGGGCTGCATTCTTCTGGCTGCTAAGTGCTGACAACCTGCAGGCTGAAATGCAGCCAGGCCTGCACAGAGGATGCGGCCCAGGGAACAAATGGTTTCCATCTGCCGGCCCTGCCTGGTCCTCCTCACCCCTCCTGGGATTCAAGAGTTAGAAGCAAAGTCTTAACAACTATAGCTGAGAATTTTCTTTCTCTCCAAAACATGCTTTCAAAACTGCCTTGCTGTTTTCCTGCATGAGCTGAAGATCTGAGGGTGCAAAATGATCGACTCATCCTTCAGGTTTCCGGAAAGTACTTGGAAGGGAAAGCCCCATGAATGCATTTTCCTAACCCCCCTCAGCGTCCCTGCAGCTTTACAGCCTAGGTCCTGAAGAGCCCACAGCATCTTTTCAAAGCCAATGCACAACCGCTTTGATTCATTTTCATGGTACCCACTCGGCAGATGATTCCAAAAGGAATTCAGAATGGCTTAAGGTAAAATGTATATTCAGCCTCCTATTTTCCCTTCAGGAGTTGATGGTTTGAAGAATAACCTCAAAAACTTTAAGTTTTAGATATCAGTACACTTCTATGGCACAAGTTACTTATGACTCAGGCTTTATTTGGATAAAAGTAAGAGTTTACATGAATATAACTGTAATCCCCAATTTCATCTTGGTTATTAATAGTAACATGAATTGCCATTGAATTTGGAACTCTTGTTTCTTTGTATATCATCACAGGCCTTGAAAGAAGACAGTGTGGGTTTTTTTTTTTAGAACATTCACATGTCATTTATTTATCATTTTCTTCTCTACCCTGTCCTTTCTGTCATAAGCAATCACATGGAATGAATGCAGATTTATCTCTTTGGGGCATCTTTTATAAATTATATCACATACAAAATGGCCTTTTGGTGACAGACTCCGCTCACTTGGCACATGTTTAAGCCTCACTTGGGTTTTAGCACGCATTCTGTTTGTGGTTGAATATTACCATTCTTTTGTGTAGATATGCCCTATTTTATGTTATCAGAGATCACTTGGGACTATCGGAGAATCACAGAATGCTCACTTACCAACACATACGCGTCCATCCACCCCCACAGCCAGGCCAGGGGGACAGTCACAGCGGAAGGATCCTTCGTTGTTGATACAGTGCCCATTCATGCAGATGCCTGGGGTCTGGCATTCGTCAACATCTGCCCAGAGGAGGATAGAAGCTGGTCCATTACAGAGTAGAAGGCTTTGCTCTCTAAACCGATCTATCCTACTAGCCTTCCAACTGGGTAACTTGCAGAAAGAATATATAAAAATGGCAACTGACCTTCTATAAAAATATAGTCCTCTCAAGCTCATTTTGTAGAAGGCTGAGTAAAATCTGCTGAATGCATTGAGGGAAAAAGAGAGTCTCATAACGTCTATTATTTATTTGATTATCTTGTTTACTACTATTATTATCCAATTCAAGTTAAGCGAAGTAAATATCTACAAATCTATGAGCAGTTTTTGCAATATTTTCCACACAGAAATAGATTCTGTTTTGACATTAATCTCAACATTTCATACCTAACAAAATAAGCTGAGATAGTCCATGTAATCTTCAGTCCACTTGCATTTATCAAATGCTGTCCAACACTAAGCAGTTTCTCAACAGCAGAAACACACCTCAGTCACAGAACTGATAAGCTGTCTCCATTTCAAGACACCCAGAGTCTAACATTAGTAATGAGAAAATTGATGGAAAATGATTTCCAATAGGGATGACAGGTGAAGCCAAAGTCATCTTCATATATGCATTTAACTTTCCTAAGGAACCCCGGGATGAAGCTCCAGACTGCGGTGCAATGCTGCCTGATACAGAGAAATGCTGATCACCTATCCTGTGCTAAGTCTCAGTCAACTGACCTTGAGATATCAAGCCAAACCTATAGTTTCCACTTCATCTTGTATTCCTTTTCTTTTCTTTCTTTTTTTGGGGGCCGGGGAAGAAGTTAAAAGCTATTTATATTGCATAAACTTAGTCCCATATTATATCCCTACTGTCCTGGAATTTCAATGACATCATTGGAATTGGTAACGAATCTTATTTTATTCAGGTAGACTGGTCAAATGGAAGGCAGAAAGCATTCATTGAGCTGATTTCCTCTAAGGGAGGAAATTGAAAAGAAAATAAAAGCTTGCTTCCAAGGCAAAACCACAAAATGAGCTCCACATTACAAAGTTCTGCTTGTGAGCATGAACGTCATACAATGTCAAACAATTCCAGGACGCCTCTATTTTCATTATTAAAATTATCACTAGAACTTAACATAGCTAATGAAAACATCCAAATCACATCTTCACTTAAGATCGTAAAATTATGACGTGTTTCCAAATAACCTGTAGATCACTGCTATGGAGAAGATGTGATAATGTGCCCATAAGGAGTGAGCCATAGAAAATCCAGGCCTGGAAATAGATAGAAATGATAACTTCTCAAGGTGTTCGCCTACTTTTATTCATTTAGCCAACAATCAGGAAGAAATTATTTCTGTACTGTTTTCTTCAGACTTGCTAAAATCAATGTGCCATTTCCTTAATTTTTCCTAGACCCTGTTACCTTGCAAAGGCATTCCTGGTTCTAAGCTCACAAAGTAGTTTCCCCTAGGAAGCTTTAGGTATCTCCCTTGCTGAACTAGCAATAGAGGTGAATAACAAGAAATGAAAGTAAGGGAAATGGAATTATCCTCACATGATCCACAGATAAGAAAAGGATGCCTCCAATCACGGTGACTGTCTTATCTCAATGCTGTGCGTACCTGTGCAGTAGCGGCCGTTCGGAGCCAGCACAAACCCGGGCTTGCATATGCACTTGAAGCTGCCGTCTTCATTGATGCACATCCCATTCAAACACATGTTCGTAGTGGTACATTCATCGTGGTCTGCGGCAGAAGACAGCATGACTTTGACCCTGGCCTCAGAGAACCAAGGCTTCCTCTCCTTCTATGGTCTCCAGTCAAAACTACCTCGTATATGAGCCCTGTGCTTGTGGGCACTGCTTCACTTTTAAAAACCATTTAGATTTCACTTTGAGATCATAATATAATCACATCATTTCTCCCTTCCCTTTCTTCTCTCCAAACCCCTCTCATGTGCCTTTCTTTGCTGCTTCTCAAATTCACGGCGTCTTTCCCCATTGATTGTTTAGCTGCCATTAAAACCATATAGACACTAGTGGCTTTTGTTTTCCTGAGAAGGTAACAAGGTTTCAATGTGTGTCCAGTTTCTGATAGAATTAAAGTATGGTAATCCTCAGTCAGGTTAAATGAGCTGGCTTTGCTCAGCGAATGTGTGAGTCCCACATCTCTTCTGACATCTATTGCTCAGCTAAGCATGCCAACCAATGATGACTGGCATGCCAAACATACCAGTCAGTGACTATGGATAGCAACTTTGCCATATTCTCCCAAATTCAGAAGGAAGCTCCTTCTCTATGCTGTCAGCGTTATGCCTGGCATCTAAAAGCAGCACACTGCAGAAGAATAACTGTTATTTATACTCAAGTATGCACTGCATAAGAAAAATAAGAGAAGTCACAAATCATGAGTTGTTGTAACATGACTAATTAATTCTATCACGTTATTTCTATACTCATGCTAAATGCATTCATATTTTATTTACCTAAGTCATGTGACCAGCTTTCTTCCACACATGAGATGCGGAAGCCTTTGTAGAAATCATGCATGTGGTTCTAAAGAAAATGGATATCCTCTAAAAACCGTTTTCAAGGGAGAGAGAAAACGCCATACCGACACAGTTTTTTCCATCTGTGGTTAATTCAAAGCCAGCGTTGCAAATGCACTGGAAACTTCCATCTGTGTTCACACAGCGGCCATTTTTACAAAGGACGCCATTCTGGATGCACTCATCAATATCTGAGAAGACGAAAGAGGGGCAAACAGCATTCCTTTGCAATGCTTGTCAATAAAAACAGTAAGAGAATGCATGCGACTTGAAATACTCGCTGCATTTTTACATGTGATACCCTTAGAACGTGTTGCTTTCTCACTAACTTTTCTTCTTGCGTAGAAAGTGTAAGCAATTTCACCAACCAGAGGGAAAGAAAGAGAGAAAGAGGACAAGGTTGTCATCAATCCGACTGCAGGGGAAGACCATTTAGGGCCACTAGTGCTTAGGGTCTTAGCTGGGGTCATTCTTGTGGATTCCTGGGAATGTCCATAGTGCCAGGTTTCTCGCTAGGCCCATAATGATGCCCTCAATCAAGAGATCTCTTTCCTTGCTCTCCTTCATGT
The DNA here is from genome assembly GCF_950005125.1 of Chionomys nivalis. Taxonomy (NCBI): domain Eukaryota; kingdom Metazoa; phylum Chordata; class Mammalia; order Rodentia; family Cricetidae; genus Chionomys; species Chionomys nivalis. The sequence continues at coordinate 26,662,851 of NC_080099.1, read as the reverse complement.
TCTTCTCCCCTTCTCTTTCTCCCTTCTCCTTCCCCTTTGGCTCTCCCTTCTCCCCACGCCAAGCTCTCAATTTTCTCAGGAGACTTAATTGTCATCATAGAACCTTCATCCAGCAACTGATGGAAGCAGATGCAGAGATACATGACTAAGCACTGGTCTGAACTGCCAGAGTCCAGTCAAAGAGAGGGAGGGAGCGATACGAGCAAAGGGGTCAAGGGCATGATGATGATACCCACAGAAACACCTGACCTGAGCTAGTGGGAACTCACTGACTCCAGGCTGACAGTGCGGGAACCCGCATAGGACTAGACCCTCTGAATGTGAGTAAGGGTTGTGTGCGGGGGCAGTCTGTGGGGCCACTGGCAGTGGGACCAGGACTTATCCCTAGTGCTTGAACTGGCTTTTTGAAGCCTATTCTTTTGGGGGGAGATACCTTGCTCAGCCTAGATATAGTGGGGAGGGCTTTGGTCCTGCCTCAAAGTGATATGCCAGACATTGTTGACTCCCCATGGTAAGCCTTACCCTCTCTGAAGAGGGGATGAGGGGAGCAGAGAAGAGGGGGGGGATTAGAAGAGGGGAGGGAGTGGAAACTTGGATTGGTGTGTAAAATGAGAAAAGATTGTTTCAAAACTAAAGAAAAAAGGAAAGCTAGAAGGAAATGGGGTGCAGTGAGATTAGGTGGGGGGGGAGGCTGGAATTATTAACGCAGCTGTGTAGGGTATAAGGGATGAAGAACTTAAAAGTCAGAACCTAATGTTGGATAAGCGAAAGAAATCACAGGGTTTCTGGGTTAATTAAGGGCAATAAAGACCAAAGGCAGGCAGGAGAAGTCGATGCAGGCTACCACCACCCGTGGGCGAACAGGAAAGGGGAAGACAAGTGGAGTTGTCTGGTAGATGAATTCCGAGATACACCAGCAGTGAGGTAGGGTTTGGATGACGGTGGTGGTGGATGAAGCCATGGGACTCTGCACGCAGACAAGGCACGATTTGGTGTTGGATTGTGAGTGGGGCTCAAAGAAAACAGTAATTGAAAATGACAATAAATCTTAAGCTCAGCGAAGTGTAATGCTGATGATACTGGGAGGAGGAGGCCATGCTGTATGGGCAAAGAAGGCAGACTGAAGGGTTTTGAAGCCAGATACTACATTGCCTGGCTTCTACATGCACACAGTGCTTATGTTGAAAGGGAGATTCTCCCAGGGCATTAGAAAACAAATCCACTAGGCAAGAGTGCTTAAGCGATTCATGCCTCGTTTTAGTAAGTTCCCTTTAACTCCAACAGCCTTGCTGACTATCTCACAGAATCGTTTTCTCTGCACAGAAACCCTGCTTTACCGATGCATGCTTGCTTCGTAGGAGTCCTCTGGAATCCAGCGTGACATTTACAGTAATAGGATCCAGGTGTGTTAACACAATCTCCATTAGTGCAGGGATTTGATGTGCATTCATCAACATCTGTGAGCAGCAAAAGAAACCATTACAGGCATCACTCAATTTGCAGAAATGTTTGTTTAAAGTGCATTTAGCCTCCTAAACTTGAGAGAAGGCCAGCCCGTGGTAATAGTCTAAATAGCGGAGTATTTATAAATGAATGAAAATTCCTTTCCTCAAATACACAGAGTCCAATGTGAAGATTTACAAAAAAAGAAAAAAAAATGCTTATTGGGGAGTACTAGAGGATTTGCTTTAATCAGGAAATAATGATTTTTTTTTCAACTGGAATAATGCCCAGTGATTAAGGGCACAGACCTTGAAAAGCACTAACATGAGTTCCAACAGACTATAATAGTAACTACAGCAAGCTAGGCAATATAATAGCCTAGGCCTTAGACAATGTCATGAGAACAATGAATGGTTTCTAAAGATACACACACACACACACGCACATGCATGCACACACACACGCACGCACACATATGAACACTACATGTGGTCAATACAGTTAGTTTTAGAGAAGAGGGCTGATGGACCATGGACTTTCTTTGCTACCGGGTTGTGGACTCAGCTATTTAAACACAACTAGGTATTCACTGAGGCTTTATTTTGTAGTAACAAACAAAACAGATAATGAAAACTGATTAAAAAGTGATTTTTTTTCCCACTATTAACTCCAGATTTCCTGCAGGTCTTAAAATTGGCACTGAGGATTTTTCTCACAGAGAATAGAATTCTATGCAATTACTACCTGATCTGAAAGACGAGAAAGCTGGAGTTTTTTGTGTAAAGTCTTTTAAGGCTCAATTAAATGTGACTCCATTTCAGAACCTTGCATGTGTAAAGCGAAGGACTAGACTTGACAATTCAGACCAGGCAAATCCCAGGGATATCACTTGGGCCAGTGTGAGTTGAATTTATCTTCCCTTAGCAATGCTCACTAAATAATATTTTGAATGCTGGCAAGTTAAAGGAGCTGGAGTGGTGGCTTGTCATCCCAGGTACATGCAGAAGCCATCAGCATCATAATTTTAGCTACATTGGAGAAAACATGGCAATCTCCTTGCAGGGTGACTATTTTAATAAACAGATCGCCACTCCTACAGATGTTCATGCCACAGGACTGCGCTCTCTCAGTCACACCAGCCTCGTTTCTATAAACCTTCAGATGGAGTGTAATTAAACCCTCACTGGTAAAAAAGAAGGCAAGGCAAAACAAAACCTCATGGTGAATATAATTAAGACAACAAAGTTTAACAGGATTAAATGCTTTTTCAATTCATTTAAAGGCCCTTTCAGCCCATTAAGACTCACGTACATGGACACTTTTGGTTGATACCATCAATTCTATTGAGCCAAAGGAATGAAGCAGAAAAAACAGGGAAAGAGAGAGTTTAAAGCATTAGCAAACACAGGCAGTATAATCGGTGCACTTTCTACTATGAAAAAGACCTCCAGTGTGCAGTGCTGAGAGTCACTTCGTTTGTCTAGATGGACATTGCTGAAGTTCAACAATTGAAAAGGATCCACGGAGGTATCTTGATGGAAGTCCCAACATAACACTGTTTAATTGAATAAAATTAGAGACCACATAGCCAACCTCCCCTTTCCAGGTAAACTGTCTGGGAAGCCATGACAAAAAGGAAAAGGCTACAGTCTTCAGCATGTCTTCCTCTCTTAAGAACCTACACGCATGGCTTATTGTTACCATAACAACTCTTCCTGCCATCCTGTCGTTCAGTGATATAAATCTGTCTCCTAGTCTTCAGGGGCCCAGTCAACAGATATGCTGTACCTGTTCATTTATTTTTATTTATTCATTAATTAAGTTGCTTTATAAGTCCAAGTGCCTTTTAAACCTCATTTGTTGATTTTTGTTTGTTTAACAGGATTATAATTTATTTTGTTCTGTTTTATTTTGAGACAGGGTTTTTCTGTGTGTATTCTTGGATGTTGTGGAACTTACTCTGTAGACCAGGTTGACCTTGAACTCATAGAGATCTGCCTACCTCTGCATCCTGGGTGCTGGGATTAAAGGTATGTGCCACCATGCCCAGTTGAGTTATATTTAATTTTCATTTTTATCTTTTTTTTATAGCTCTGGATCAAATCCAAGATCTTAAGCATGCAGGCAAACACTTCATCATTGAGTTCCTGCCCCAGCTACCAGAGATTTGGTTTTAGAACCACAAGTCACTATACCTACCTTCTGAATTTCATGTCTCTCTTCTCTATTCTGTGTCTCACATTCCAGTACTGCAAAGTGATCACATTTGCCCTTCTTAAAGGGACAGAGATAAACAACTATTAGAGTCACTACACTGTTTTTTTTTCTATGACTTCATTAAGGACTTAGTAGGGTTAAGAAGAATTCATGGGAATCTTATGAAAGAATTGTGGAAGTACTGACTATTAAAGTTGTTGAATTTTCAGACACTATTTGAGTTTAAAAGTTTATCCTTGAAAAATATTTTATATATCAATTTAGAATATACTTAATTTGAAGAGCTCCGTATTACCCATAGCAGAAGAGGAATGGGTTTATTTCCTATTGTCCTATAATGCAATGACAAGAGGTAAAAGATTTTAACAACCGTGTGACTCATACAGGCACCTAGACACTGCAGAACTTCACACCAAGAGTTGAACAAGAAAATAAGAGGAACATGCTGAGTAAAGGCCACTGGTTTCAGGCTTCAGGGGCAATTCTAGAAGCAAGAAGGGTAATTCTATAAGCAAGAAGGGCCAAAGGGTTTTTCTTGTTGTTGTTGATGTTGTTGCTTCAATGTTTAGCACAGTGATTTCCTTATGCTTCAGTAAGCATCTAACAAGAGTTCCAAATATAAGGGCAATCTATCACCCCTCAAAACAATGCCCTACTTTAAGGAGGTACCATTCTTATTCTAGCTACCAGAATATTAACTACTAGTTAAGTATTCAGCCAGTTTTTCCAAAAATGCTAGTTTGTTCGTCAAGAACTCCAAATGATTAAAAGCTGACACCCCGGAAAGAGAATGGTAGGTTTAGAAACACCAAAAACTTTTTTTTTGCTGAAGGTGTGCTTCAACATTAAGTTATGCCTGTGTGAATTATAATAGCGTGAAAGAGAACCTTGATGGGGTTTCATTGTTGAATAATGAGATCCATCTATACTGTAACCATGCATATCTGGGCACACTGCAGAAGCTCTAGGCCTCCCTAACATAGTAAACCATGCAGATATACATTCTCAATGCCACAGCAGGCAGAGGTGGCAAGAAGTGTTACAAGAACACTTCCTTTCTAGGGCTTAATATGCCTTAGGACCTTCAAGGCGTATTAAGCCTTAGGAAGGTCCTTCAATGTTAAATTAGTAACAAACTCATCCCCTGGGCATGGCTGGGTGTGATCTATGTACCATCTTTGGGTGAACTGAACAAAATCCATGGCTATGACTCTCTGGAGGATGACGTTCAAGGAGTGGCATCTGCAGAGGGAAGACAACTTGAACAACCCAAAGCCTTTAGTGGGGTTCTAGCTGTCTTTTCTAGGCATGAGTCTAATGTTGGACAATTGGGTACACCTTCAGCTAGTATCTAAAAGTATAGGGTATTTCTACAGATATGGCCACCTGCCTCAGGACTTCAGACTTGGTAAGTCCAAATGAGGAACCTAAACAACATATCCAGATGCAGTTTTCGGTATCTGGGCAACACCATATGGGATGGGTTGTGTTTCTCTCCAGTGGTTCAGAATGTGAGCAGGGAAAAGGATATGTGCTGAGTATGGCTTTTCATACCCGCCCCCCAAGGAAAGTCTGATTTATTCAGAGAGCGAGGTCATAGCTCCTATAGAGCCTGCTTCTGAGCTAGAGACCGCTCATTGTCTTCCTTTGCGTTGTCATGTCACCGACTATGACTCTAAATCAATAGATGGAATTTAGGGACACAGACTTTTCAAGACTACTTTTTAAGTGTGTGAGAAAATGGTGGCATACGCCTTTAATCCCATCATTTTGGACGCAGAGGCAGGTAGATCTTTGGGTGTTCAAGGCTAGCCTGCTCAAAATCATGAGTTCCATGGAAAGCCAGAGGTACACTGGATTTCTTAAAAAAAAAAAACAAAAAACTTTTGTTTTAAAAAAGGAAAAGAAAAAAGAAAGAAATGAAGAGAGATATAAATTGATAGAAAGATAGATAAATAGATAGATGAATGGATGGATGGAGGAAGGGAGGGAAAGAGAGATGACAGCTTCTGAGTTCATATATGGCTGGCTCACATAATAACTGGTCTCGAGGTTTGGTCTATGGGCTCTTAGACACCACTGGGATTTCAGGAATACGATTAAGAAATTTTTTCATTTTCACTTGAATATCTCACTGCCTTCTTCACTGTGTGAACGTTTTCAGTGACAGGACAAAGCAATGCTCGTGCCTGAGCCCAAATGAAAGCCACAGTGCCAAGGACACACTGCACAACAGAGCAAAGAACAGTCCTGTTCAGCAAAGAGCATTGTTTTTGACAACAGAATCATACCATACTACATATCCTGAGCTGTGAGTGTGCTTCCTAAACTCTCTGTGAACAGGAACGCATATTACACACCGTTTCTGACTGAGGCACCTCAGCTGTCTAAGAAATGAATGGCTGCACCGTTCTTTGTGAGCTGTGTTTTGACACAGGATACTATGTTTACTTGAAGATGAGCTGACATGCAAATCAAAGGTCTTCAAATGTGTGATTTGTAAGACATGCCTGTGTGCTGCCATGTTTCCTGGCATGAGTCAGCCCCACTTAAATGGTTTCCTTTATAAGAGTTGCTGTGGTTGTGGTGTCTTCACAGCAATAGATACCTAAATAAAGCAACATCCCTGTTTTCCACAATTACTCTTCTTCTTCTTCTTCTTTCCTCTTCCTCCTTTTTTTTTTTTTTGCATGGAGACAGGGTATGTTACTTAACCTAAATGTCCCTGAATAGCTAGACTGGTTGCACAGAAAGTCTCAGGGGTCATTCTGTGTCTGCCTCCCCATTGCTGGGATTACAAGAACATAATATTTTGAGCTCTACTTCCCATGCTTACAAAGTTCATACTTTACCAGCTTGGTCATCCCCACAGCCTTCTGTCTTCGTTAGATACAGCCATTTTGAATCTAAGAAATTAATGCTTGTAGACCATGTTGGCATACTCCTTTGATCCCAGCACTCAGAAGGCAGACACAGGCGGATCTCTGTGAGTTTAAAGTCTTTCTGGTCCACAAAGTGAGTTCTAGGACAGCCAGAACTACATAGTTTGTCTACATATCGGGACTACATACCTTGTCTCAGAAAACCAAAAGCAGGAGGGAGAGGAGGAAGAGAAAGAATTAGTTAATGGCTGTAGTCATATAGTCATAGCCAGCACTTTTTAAGGGTTTAAATGAGTCAGGGACCATAATATTTGTATATTTATTAGCATTGCTACTTCAAAAGGATCAATGAATATTGCTCTAAAAGTACACTCAGTTTAAAAATTTAAGTTAGAGTAAGGATAAGAATCTCTATAAAGAAATGAGAGACAGATTATATGCAGGAAAAGAAAGAATTGTGAATTCTTGATGTGACTTAAGTCAACAAACAGTTAAGGGGTCTTGGAATAAGGAGAGCGGCATACAAGTCAGAGAGACAGCACACAAATTAGTTTTACTTCAAAAGACGGTATTCAGTCCCATTTTATCTTACAGTCCAGCAGCTATGTGAAAACTTAAGAAGGATTAAAGAATTGTGAGCTTACCTATGCAATCTCCATTTGCATCCTGTTTATAGCCCATGTTGCATTCGCATCTGTAGCTAGAAACAGTGGGTACACAGCGTCCATTCAGACACAGGTTGGCGTGGTGCTTACATATGTCTATTGTCTGGTTGAGAATCGCTATGAAAAATTATGACATAATCAGGCTTGATCATTATAACATGCACTATTTACTTGAACTGATTTTTTTAGATGCTTAATAGAAATTAAGTATATATCAGAACTCAATTACTCTGTATTTTATTAAATTATATTTTTCATTTTGGAGGTGTTTGAAATATGTGTGTGTGTGCACGGATGCGTGTGTGTGCATGTGCATATGTGTGTGCATGCATGCGTGTATATGTGTGTGTGTATACACATGTGTGTGCGTGTGTGTGCATGTGCGTGTATGTACTTTAGTCATAGCCATTCTCTGTTACACTCACATTTTTATTAAATTTTAATATGAAAGATCTTAAAAAAAAACCAAATCCTCGAGACACATGGTCACAAGTTACGCTTGTTAAGTCACACATCTGGTAACTCTGCTCGTGTCTTTTTAAAAAATTTCAGGAATGTTCTACCATACATGTGAGCACTTTCCATTTCTTTTTCTTTTTTGTAACTTGCTGAATATTTAGATGTAGCAAATAGGCAGCATGCCAGAAAGAATAAACATAGCAGTGTGGGGCATTATTAAATATTATTATCAAGAACTGTGCTTTTAAAGACTGAGCTTAAATGTCAAGCAAACAGATGCTAATTCTGCTCTGAAACCCACAGTTCTCAATTTCAAGCAGTTTGACAACAATGGCAAAGTGCAAGGGAAGGGGATGCGTGCATTAGGCTGTTTGGAGAGGCCCCGAGCTGGGCTTGCTTTATCTCATCTGAGACACGGTGCTGGGACACCATCCAAGCTGTATTGGAGGAGAGCAGCGAACCAGGCCAGATGAACTGAGTCCAAAACATGCTTCCTAGTGACGTCACCCCGATCGCATATTCCTGGACTCTCATTTGTATTTTCGAAGAGCCTAGCTCACATATTCTTTTGTTCCAATTCATCAAAAGGGTTGAAGGACAGATGAAATGTTTTCCTACCACATTTTCTTGAATTTAGTATTAGTGTATTTTATATGCACACACAGACATACACTCACACACACTCTTACACACACATGCTTGTTAATATAATATCACTTGAGGCTGAAAACTCAAGAATCTAGAGGAAATGTGAGTACTTACTTAATCCAGTGATGATGGGTCCCTGTCCCCCGGCTCCTACTCCAGTTCCCCCAACACCAGGAGAAAAGCCATTGCCTCCAGGGATGGGGAGGAAGCCTGCCCCTCCTGGGCCATAGCCATTGCCATTGCCCCCCGTGCCTCCAGGTCTAGAAACGGAACTCCCTGGAATGCCACCCATTGGAAGGCCATCCAGGCACAGCCTACGGTATTCCTCTGTAAGAGAAAGAGTGTGGTTAAACAGAAACAGAGTTCTTGCTGCATCACTGAAGGAGTTGCCATAGGTCAGTTTTACTTGGTCTACACAATATGAAGAAGAAGCTTATCATCCTGTTAAATATTTTCAATGCTATATATTAACATAAGCAAGGTATGGGTGTTTCAAAAAATATTTAAAACTAATGATCCTCATTATTTTAACTGACTTGCACAAAGAGCCCTTTGTGTGCACCTCTGTATTTTACCCCCTAAGTGTAACTCATAAAATTCCAGGCATAGCTATTATTGCAAGAAATTTACTTGAGAAGGTGAAAAGCTTTAGGAAACTCATTCTACGTGTTTGGTTTTACTTGAATTCTCATCAGTATTATGTCCACCCAAATTTTATGTCTGTTTTCTTCATTTTTTAAGTGATTAGATATTAATATAGATCCAGAACAAAGTTTTAAAATAAATTTTTGCAGTAGACAGTATCCACACAGCTTTAAAAATCTTGGCTTAGTTGTATATATCAAAATTAAGTAAGAAGAAGCAAGGCTGTAGCAACTGCCTAAATGTTCTAATTATTCATGGAATTAGGGCCGTATATTAGGGATCAAACCTGGTGGTGTCTTATGGTTTCATGCTTTTGAGAGAAAGAAGAATGTCTCATTTTCCCTTTATAAAGGCATGTATCAGATTCCATTATTAGCAAATTTCTGAAGCTTGAATTATTTTTGAGTTTCAGAATTCCACAAAGATAACAAAAAGTGTCAACATATTCAATTATGAGGCCCTAATCATACTTTACTATTCATGCTGTGTCTAGCACGAGACCTTCTTCGTTTTCATCCTAGGGGATTTTTTCAATAGAAAGTCACTTTTAAGGCACAGGCTACAGGAGGGATGGATCCTCAGGTCAGGAGAAAGGAAAGGAACTATGGTAAAGGACTGGCACACTATAAGCTGGTGGTGATCCAGATAAACATCTGGCCTGCTTCAAGAAGGGCAGAGATTACCAGTGTTACTGACTTTCTTAATACTGTTGCTGCCAAGGTGACACAACCCGCCACTCACCAGAGCCTCTGACAGGACAGGCCTCAGGAATGGTTCCGATGCCCCAGCAGCGGCCGGGCTCACAGCAGCACTGAGCCTTTGCCATTCTGCCCGGGAGTTCTTGTGCACAGCGGCCGTTCACCAGGCCAGAGAAGCACGTGCCCATTCTCTGATCTGAAGATGGAAAGGGAAAACAGAAGACATGGCAGAATTACCTCCAGTTGCTACAGCAACCGTTTCCCATGTTAGGCATATGTAGGGGTGGTGAATTGCATTGACTTTTCTCCTTAAACCAGCTCATTCCTTTGCCTTTTAGTTTTTATACATCTGATCATTGCTTTATTTATTTATTTATTTATTTATTCAGGAAACATTCCTTTAAATATACAGAGTCTATGATAAGTTCTTTGAATATGAAAGTGAAAGACATGTAACTCTGAAGCAAGCTTCAGTGGCAAGCCAAACAGGTCTGGTGCTTGGAGAACAGAAATAACCCAGCCCCATTCTTTGCAACCCTGTTTGGGCTTGATCAAAATACTTTGTAAAGCAAGAACCCCACCTCCCAGAAAAAAAACAAAACAAAACAACAACAACAACAAAATGGGGTTGTGCTATGTAGCTGAGACTGGCTTAGAGTTTTCTATGAATTCCAGGCCAGAATCACGCTTGACTTACACAAGTCTTGCTCTGCCATTGAGATCGATGTAGCTGTTAACTCTACAACAGCATCTAACTGGTGGATGCACTGCTTTAAAGATCAATCAAAAGTCGCCAGAGAGGCTGACATCTGAGTACACAGACTCCAACCATACAAAGAACAGGTTCCCAATTGAATAAAGAAGATAGAAGCTACTATCACAGGAGCCGTAGGGTCACTATGAAAGGACTATGGGATTTGAATGCCCTGTTGTGAGGGTTTGCAGATGGGATGGTTTAAATTAGAGAAAAAAATGGCTGATATGTTTAAGATCTTGACTATGGTGAGAAATTAGAGAAGAGAAGGAAGAGCCATGGAGGGGACACAGGAGACATTCTGGTAATGACTCTGATGAAGGCAGTAGTCAGTACCATGTTGTAAAAAGCATTGGGCAGAGGCATCTGAAGGCAGAGCGAATGGGAAGTCACCTACATGCTGGATGTAAGGGAAAGCATGGTGGAAATTTCCTGAATTTTGATTTGCACATTTCAGATGGCAATGGCTGAGAAATAAACAGGCTGAGACAATACAAGTCTGTAATCCGTCATACATTTGCGATGTGGAAGAAATGAGCTTGGAACCCAGGGGAATACTCAAGGCAGAGGTGTGTATCTGTGAGTTGCCATTGCATCTAGTTAGATGAAAACTGTAAGGCCATGAGCGACCTTGTAGAACTAGTGGTAACTAAGTCAGTCAGATACGGATGAGACATGAAGCAAGGTGATAACTCAGAAGTATCATTGAGTTTGGCGATTCGGTTATAGTACAGCATTGGTCCACTATCTGGAGGGTTTGGGGTAGGAAAGTAACAGATAGAATTTGAGTCTAATAGATTTTATTCTGTCTGCTAAACTGAGAAAGAATCAGAGTGGCAGGAAACACTGGAAGATGAGTTTTAGTGGTGACAAAAGACTGTCAACTCCGTACCACACTGGAATAAAAACCCAGGTCATCAGCAAACTTGATGGACAACCACCTTTCTTTTCCCAAAGGAAAAAAAAAGTTATGTCCACTTAATCATGTGTTTTGAAATTTGATAAAGATCCTTTGTCACACAAATAAATAAACAACAAAGCCCCCAGGGTTCTAACAGGTAGCCAAGGTAGCCCTAGAACTTGCTGTGGAGTCCAGGGCAGCTTCAAACTCGAAACCACCCTTTCTGAGCCTCTGAAGTGTTAGATTATGAATGGATGCCACCATCTTGATGGTTATGAAGATGTAGTCAAAGACATGTTCTCCATGATTGTAAAAACATACAGGGCAATACTGAGGAGCATCACACCAATGATGCAAATTGACAGAGAGAGAATCAGTTTTCTCCATGGACAAGCTTTTCGACAGGTGGCACAGTCCCAAGTGGTCAGTCCTAAACACAAATACATGCAACACTAAATGGACTCAATGAGTTGCACACACACATATGTAACAATATTAATTAAAGAAAAAGAGGTCATGAAACTGAGCGGGACATGGGAGGAGTTGGAAGAGGAAGAATGAGGGACAGAAGTGATGTAATTACAATGCTCATGAAATTATAAAAAAAAATATTGCAAATAATGCCAGTAATATAAACAGCTGACATTCTTGGTATTAATTCCATAGTCTAACATAAACACACCATTTCCTCAAATGGTCCATAGCGTCTTCAGAGGGCTTCCAACCCAGCTTGTAACAAATGATCTGACTTTCAGATAGCCAGCAGGAAGTGGGATGCATCCTTTCATTTTCCAATAGAAGCTTAGCTTGCTCAAAAACAAAGCACTGAATTTGCTGCATGTATGGCCTAAAGCCATGGGAGACACTGAAAATCTTAGGAGCTGGGTTTGAACAATTTGTAGCTGGGAGTGATATCCCAGGTTAATTTCTATTGTGAAGTGAGACATGGGAACACATTTTAAAACATTCATTCTAGGAGCCAAAGTATATTATGCTTAGCTCTACTTGATGGCTGTGCCTCTCATGAACAGAATGGAAATTAAAATAAGAAAGCCCTGGACTCTTAAAAATAATCCCCCAAACTATAGAATACAATATTACAAGGTAGGATGGAAACATGAAATTTGCCAAGGCTTCTGCATGAAGGAGGTTGTGGCACTTTTGACACATATTTACTTCCATAACTGTATTTAACTCTTTTTACTCATGGACCAGTGCTGGTGGAAAAATGAAATAAAACAATAGATTCCCCAGCTAAGTGGTAGATTGTCTACCTGGCATGTCCCTCTTAATAAAATTACAAACATGTAATAAAAGCTCTCTGTTGGCCTGAAAAGCAAGATTAAAAGGGAGCCTACAAATGAAGTGAAGATGGGCATCTTGGGACTTAAGTGTGCAGCTGGGTTTCACTTTTCAGTTTCTATTAAACAATAGCTTTGCCAAACCTGTTACAGTCTCACAAGGCACAAGCATGCAGAACAGGAAATCTAGACCCCGTCCACCGTGATGTGACAAAGACAAATGTCACGAGGGCATTGGTGATCCAGTGAAGGCAGTAAGAAATCATGCCTGTCTCTATTTGGAGCTGTGGGGAGAAGAAGGTAACTACCTTTTGAGAATTTATAACCATAGGCTCTTCCCATATAAACAGCATTGCTTTTACAATTCATAGCATGCTTCTGTTTTGACAGACGTCAAAGAAACACACTGTATAACTAGAAAAAGCCTAAATATAAGTAGAGCAGAACACTAAGAAAGTCTCAAAGGATTTTCAAGAACTTCCAAGAAACGAGACTAGCCAGAAGGGAAGTAAACAACACAAAGAAACAAGCCTCAAGGAAGCAAAAGAAGCTGAATGGGCACTGTTGACTATTTTTGGTAACAGAATGATCAGACCTGCTAAGCATTAACCATTTTAAATCATTAATAGTTAAATACTGATTAGCCACTAACTTGTTTTTAAGGTTTAAAGCTGTGAACGTCTGAACTACGGATAGTGCACACAACGGAAGAACTGTCTTAGACAAGCTCTACGGAGTCTGTGCCTGAGAGGGTCACAGCTGGTTAAGGAACCTCTCAAATACACTGAAGAAGGCTGCCACATGCAAATGAAGAGCGGTCACTGCGGCAGTAGGTATGTGTGCACTGGTGTGTGTACACTCGCTCTCTTCAGTAGAGTTCTGAGACTGGGATCGGAAATGCTCTAAGGAGGTTGAGAAACGTGGAGACGAAGGAGGAAGGGTGATCATCTGATAAGAGTATTGGAAGAAGGCCTAGACAGAGTAACAGGATGTTCTACAGATACAAACCTTCCAGAATTTCCAGCAAGGTCCTAAGGCAAGTTCAGACCTAAGAAAACCAATAAATCCAAAGTGGGAAAAAAAAAGAGGAAACCCAAACTATATAAACTAATACTTATAGAAGTCCATGGTAAAAACTTTAAGTAAATCTAATTCCATAGTAGAATTGTAACAACTCTCTTGGTGATGGACAAGAGCAACAGGCAATTCTGTCAGAAAGGAGAAATCTGGACAACGAAGTCACTGAGTTTGATCTCACAGACATATCTAGACTCTATCAGCCATATGCTCTAGAGAGATCAGGTCTGTGAGATCAGGTCATATATGACCTGAAGAGACATATGTGGAATATTTAGTAAAACTAAGCATTTTCTATGCCATCAGCAAACACCAGACACTTCTCTGATCTGAATGAATGTCATGAAATTGGTTATCAATAGCAAAAGAAATCATGAGAACTCTACACACTTCAGCAATCTCCTAAATCAGGCACAATATCCATTTAGAATAAGGCAATGTGTATAAAACGTGAAGAGTAATGTGGCAAGTGCCTCAGGGGCCATTCTATACAAACTCCAGATATTGGTTGTGGACTGGTGATGTGGGAGCCGTCTCCTTATACAGGCTGGGATACTGCAAGTTCAGAAACCTGCATCTGCCATGGGTACTGAGGATGGACTAGTTGTGCCTCCCATTGCATACACAGAGCTCTGCTTCACACTGATGGATATACCAGTGGGATCGAGAAAGCAGGACTTCATTAAAAAAAATCATTGCACATTAACTAGCCTTTTAATTATGTATTTTAGTTCACATATTACATTACCATCACATAGGAATGTGGAAAAAACTGATAATAAAAGAGTCTATGGTTTGGAAATCTCAAGCTAATGTAGCACACACTTAGAAAACTGGACCATATGTGAGAGGGTAGGGGCAGAGAGGGAGTACTGTATAGAAAATAATAAATGTTTTTCACAAACTTCACAATTCCTCTCCTCTAATAACAACCAAGAGCTAGATGGCATACTTCTAATCCCTTGAATCAAAGCACACAGAATATTCTAGTATGAGGTATGGAACAGTGGCATCCATGGTTAAGGTCCACAAAAAGATGTCCTGTAAAGGAAGCCAGTTCAGTCTGGCCGAGTGTGCCTGCAATTCCATGGTCCTTGCAAAACACTGCATTTTTATCAAGAAAGAAGACATTTAGAAGAGCACCTGGTAGAAATGGAAGCTTCCCAGGGACATTATTCCTGAAGCAAGGATTTATTAGAGCCAAAGCAGAGAAAACCCATGAAACAATGGTCCTAACCCTTGGTGCGCACTCAACTAGACGGACACAGCAAGGAGCACACACTAAGTCCACCCTGCTAGTTGTCTCCTGACTTATTAATTGCCCAAGCAGGCTTTGTAAGTCTTGTTTACTACTGTCCCCAGAAAGAGGAAACAATTTTCACCCTCGGAATAGAGTATAAATCTTTATTGAAACAAAATCAAGGTATTATCGGAATGTGCCTCACGGGTTGGCATTTACTCTAAATTTGATTGATGAGAACTGAAGATGAATGACAGGGTGTGCTGGGTGATGAATCTTTGGGTAAACTTGGAGGTGGCAACCTGAAGCACATATGTCTGTGCTGAATGATATCTGCTCGTTAAAACACAGAGCAGAGAAGCTTAGTCCAGGTCAGAATACTCGTGACAGTTGGTTCCCTGGTACTGGACAAACATCCACATCTCTGATGGCCTCGCTCCAGTTTGGGCTACTGTGGATTAACTCCACAGATCTGTCTTTTCCCAGGATGCTTTTTATGAAAACTTCATGTGGTTGTTATTCAATAGAAACTGAACTAGAAACAAAGAAAGAAATTGAACCCCAGTGGGAATCAGGCTCACTGCTTCCCTTGAGGTGGTCAAGATGCCTCCTTGTCTCATTTCATCTCTGGGCACTCCTCCTTAATTATTGGTCTTCTTTTAGATGACTATGAACTAGTTACTACACTGCTCACCCTTGACTTCCCTGTGGGCTGTGGGGAGCTAATCTCTGGTCCTCATGCTCGTAGAGCAAGTACGTCATTGAGTCCCCTCCAGCACTCTCCTTTAGAAGTTTAATGATCCACCCTTAAAACATTTTTGTTATTCTGCATATGTGGAGGTTAAAAGACAACTGTGAGGAGTTGGTTCTCTCCTTCCACCTTTTTGTGGGTTCTGAAGATCAAACTGAGCTCAGGAGGCTTGCATAAGTACTCTACTGCTGGGCCATTTTGCCAGCTCTCGCCTTTTCTTTCTCTTTTAACAGTACATATTACCTTGAAAGTATTTAGCAATGAGTTACTTCTTCCCTCAAACACACACACACACACACACACACACACACACACACACACACACAGTATATTACAGGTTTGTATCCTCAGGACGTTCCAGGTGATGCTGTGTAATAGAATGTGGAAACGTGTAAGGCTGGAGGGGAATGCCTTAGAGAGTTGTGACAACATCACGCTCTGCAAGAGTTTCCAAATGTTTTCATCTCTTCTTCTAAACTTTTCTTGCCTCTGATTGCCTGGCATTCGCCAGTTCCTGTTGAGGGCTGATGCTAGCTCTGTGGGCAAAAAGAGGCAGCCGCCCTTGCCTGCACCCAGCTTGCTCTATGCGGCTTAAATAGTCATTACTTATTACTCCTTATGGCAGTCATTCTTCAGAGCCTGTATTAAATTGTGGAAATTAGGTATTAATGATGCCCAAGGGGAACAAATTCCAAAATGACATAAGGCTCATTAAATAATGCTATTAAAATGCTTTTAAGGAAAAATACTATTAGTGACACTTCAACTCTTTTTAAATGTGGCATATCTTAGTTTCTAAGTTAAAGTTTTTCTTTTCCTGGACATAAAAAAATGATTAACACGCTTGGTAAAATTAAGTTAGGATTTGTCTTCCTAATTTAGCATTAAATAAAATGGGAGGGCTATGCTATTTGAAAGTTGAAATGACTAGCTAAATGCTTCTGCCCCAGGAAACTCTTCTCTCGTCCGCAGGAGAAGGATTGAGTTCCCAGACATTTTACAATGTGGTTTAGACTCAGCATATTAACTTGGTCGATTTTCTTATGATACTGTAGGGAGAAGTGTGTTAACTACGAAAAGGAAGGAGGGCAGATCCAGCCAACATCACTCAGAACAAAGCTGCAAGAGCATGAAGCTTCACACCTAAGACCATTCTGAGTTCATCCCGCTCAGTATCATTATTATGTATACTATGTATTTACGAAACAAACAGAAGGAGATTCATATATTCACCGCATAATTGTCTATCATAAATGAATTCAATCTAAGAACATACACACACAAGGTTTTTAAAACTCAAAAACCTCTTACATGTTAAGATGCTGTATTTTTTTTCTCACACGGAAACACATATTTATTCAAAATAAAATGTGTTTATTTTTTTAAATTAAGCTGTTCACTTAATTTTATCACTAGCTTTATAATTTCTGGGAGTAATTTTTCACTTTTCTGTTTTTGGGGTGCCCTTCCTCTGTCCAATGTGATAGAATATTTCCTCTGAAACGAAAGATATTCCTGGAGGTCCAGGACTCAGCCTCTGGAGTCAACCTGTGACGTAGCCAGGACCATGACTGAGCCCTGCATCATTTTGCCCATCACAAAGCCAAATGATGCCAAGATGTCATTAACCCAAAGAGACTCCTATATTCACTATCACTTTACTCACAAATTTTGTGGTTTTCCCACTCATTCAAATGCATTGACATGGCAGGAAATTCATATAACATTTAACATGAAGCCTGAAATCCACAAGGCCCACGTGGCTGACGAAGGCAGGAGCCCAAAGTCTGGGTGGTGGGAAAAGCACAGGCACTTGTGAGATGACCTTGAGCTACGGGACAAGGCTCATGTGGAAGGGGCTCCATCATTGTGTCCAAGACGAGAGCTGAGATGAGGTAGGGGTGGCTATTAAAACTAATTCCGAATTTGAGGCTCAGAGAATGAGTGAGCTTCATTGGGTGTGGAATGGAGAAATCACAATAATTCAGGCAGAGGAGTCTATAGGCAAACAAGACAATGCTACCTTACTTCACAGCGAGAGATGGGCATTTAGGTCAAAGGTGGTCACAAATGAACCCTGGATACAAGCTCAGTGAAGACTTGTAAGAGACAAACAGTTTATTCTCATTTAACGGTGAGACAAAGAGAAGAAAGATGACTAGCCCGTAAATCTTGTGGTGAAATGTAGACGTATCTGTCTTTCCTTGCTTCTCCTAATAACAGCAACAGTGATCACAATGAGATTACTTTACAGAACACTTCCTGTAATGTTAGTAGAGAGGGATCAGTAGCTTGCCTGAGTCCTGATAGGTGGGACTGAGGGTGTGCAGTGCCTGAGGGTGTGAATTGTATATGTCACATGTCATATACAATTCACGACAGCTGTGACTGTCACTGACATGTCTATTTTGTGATCCTATTATCTGTGATGTCATGACCCTCTGGTGACAGAACACACACCTTTCATCCTCCTTGATGGATGGATGGCCATAGCTAGCTTAGCACCAGGGAGATAAGATATTTATCAAATGGTTTCGAGCCATAGCCCTTTATGGCTGGGGTGAGATCTTCATTTCATCTCCTTAACTCTGTAGTTCCAGCTCCTGAACTGGCTCACTTGGTACTGTCACTAATCCACCGACCCCTCAGGGAGCTACTGATACATCAACTGTCGGACTGGGGAAAGCTTCATTATCCCATTTATTCCCTCCAGTGGACCATGAAACTCTATTCTCCGGGCACTAGACTAATTTCCTTAATTCATCATTACATAAATCTTCAGTGCTCTTGTAGAAACTGTACATATTTCTCCCTCTCTTTGTAGTTATTATCAGCTCAATATTGGAGCTGACCAGGATGAATGCCCAAGGCAAGAAATGTAAAGATAACTAACTATGCTATGATTGTACGTCAAAGGGCATTTCCTAATCTCTGGGCTCTTGCAACAGAAGCCTAAGACATGCTTCCTGATGGATGACCTATACCATGCTGCAAAGTACAGCTTCATCTTTCCAACAGAGCAGACCTTGTAAGTATATTTGGCTTTAATTTGAACACGCTGGAAACACAAAATTAGGAGTGCCAACTCCTCTTTATAATAAGAACTTCTCACCAGAACAAACAAGCTTTAACTAAATAAGATGCTGCCTGCGTTCACAACTCACAGCAACAGAAGAATCTTTAATTACTATATTCCAGCTTCCCAAGTAGATTTGACATCTTTCTCTGGCTGTGCCTGCAACACTGGGCAGCAGTTACATCCCGAGCAAGTCTTTCTTCCAAAGAAATGATTTTGACAACATAAAACTAAGCCAGATGGCCCTGGAAAATGAAGACTTTACAAACAGTACTTGGTCTAGCAACCCCTCAGTGATGCTAAATACTGCGAAGGCTTTAGAATGGCCCTTTGGTCCATGTCTATTTCCCAGTGGCTTTATAATCGTCACCATCTTCATACCTGTTGGCCTATTCTGTCCCCAAGAAGCTGCATATTGTACCTTCAAAATGCAAGGCTTACCAATGCACCGAGAACCATCTGTGGAGGAAACGAAGCCACGCGGACAGACACAGAAATAGCTTCCCACGGTGTTGGAACAGTCGCCGGCTTCACAGACCCCAGGAACCACGCTGCACTCATCGATGTCTAATCAAGGGAAGATAATTGAGAAAGGCCTTCATTAAACAAAAGGATTTAGAAAACTAGGAGGGCACTCATGGTTGATTAGGTCAGATCATGTAGCCCCGAAGATACTCTTGTTTCAAGCCCTAAGGAATTTCTCACACATATCTATGGGAACGGAGTTGAGAGTCACATCTCAGGGCAGCAAAACAAGGCCAATGAAAGCAAAACTCTATATAGTCCTTTCCGCTCAAGTGCAACTTAAATTGCCAAAAAGACGTCAACATTTAAGTTCCTATTCTACACCAGCGAGGAAAAGATCCTTCTGGAGCCCTTTAAAAAACACATATACAATTACCTTTTAAATATGGAATAATTAAATACAAACATAGCTAATTTTGACAATAGGCATTGGAATCAACAAAGGCTATCAGATTATTTTGGTATGTGCATTTGGATGTTGGTACATTTGACATCCTGGAAACAGCTTCACTTTGAAACAATGTAGAACTAACTATCGCAAAGCGAAAAGCTGAAAGGCACTGGATTTTCCTTCCATGGCTCTCTGTGTTTCTTCACTCTGATTCATTCTGTGAATGGACTGTTTCCTTGCACAAGAATGAAAGCCTGCTTTCTCTTAAGTTGTCCTAAAACGGGAAACCCGAGCGTTTCTATAAGCTTTCCTGTACTTCTCTTTTAATCCCAGGGGCAGAGAAAGGTAGAAAGTCAAACAAAACCTCATTTAGGCACACTGGGAGCTGAAGGCTAATCCTTTTTACAAAAGGAAATGAGCCACTGGGAGAAAACCCAGCCAGGGATACCCAATTGTTGGCATTGTTCTCAAAGACACTGGTGTAGGAAAGACCACTGAACAGAGGAAGCAATTATAAAAGTCATAAACATAATTACTTAGAATCAAAGTAAATGGGAACTTTGTGTTTCTTTTATGTTCTTGTCCTCTTGTGCTGTATACATTCTTTTAGAATGTCTCAATTTACAAGACAGAGAAAATAACTGCATTTTAATTATAAGTGAGAGGGAAAACGGTGGAAAACGGTTAAACTTCATCATTACACCCCTCCCCCTGAGCCCCGGGAGCCCTGCAGAAGAGGCGGTAGGAAGGTTGTGAGGGATAGCGAACTTTCACAGGGAAACGGTCTTTCCTGGGCCTGGCAGTAGACATAAAGGTCATATCAACTCGCAGAGGCTGTGTGTGACAGCTTGTACAAGACATGCGTATGACGGAGCTAGCCAAAAGGCTAGCTGAAGAAGGGAGGTGGACAGCAAGGCCCACCCTTAGCTGAGAAGCAACTCAGGGGCTGCCTGGGGAGGGAGAAGCAGTTTTTCTTTAGGGATATAGTCCCTGAGAAGCTAGTTTGGAGTTGATGGTCCTATATCAGTTCACACATGGGCAGCGCAAAGTAGACTCAAGAGTGTTTAAAATCAGAGCAGCTGGGGGGAAAAAGTAGTGAGGGAGAAAGAGAAAGAACTGGAGGGGAGAGGAACATTTGATCACACTCATTATATACAAATATGAGATTCTTAAACAATCAGAAAGAAATGAAAATTATGAAATGGAAATTATAAGAAATGATAATAAATAATAAATAATTCAGAGTTTTCAATAATAACACATAAGGTGAGCCATCCCTTTTTGATATCCCTCTATTGCTCCACTCATTTTTTTTACCCGTTTATTCTGACAAATCATCAAACTAATGAGTTGTATCACAAAGCAACCATTAGATTTTCTTTTTTAAATGTCCTTTGTAAAAAGAAGGTCAACATTCGGACGTCCTCTAAAACGCTGCCTTCTTTGGAGATTCCGCAGCTGCTGAAGGGCAGAGGCGCAAATCCACACCTACCAATCCCCCGAGAGATCAGAAGTCTACCAGGAACTGCCCACACAAATGAGGAGCAAATGTGTAAGCGGTTAGAGCCCTCCCATCAGCCTTCGCCCCGCAAAATGAAACCATGTGTGCAAATTAGGACCTGTTGCATCCGGGGCTGCCATCTTCGTGCACGCTGCGCTTCTATTCGCTGGAGAACAGCACAGGCATGAAGCTGGGACAGACTGCAAACCACAAAGGTTCTGATAACCTGCCTCTCCCCAAGGAAGACGAGACCGAGGGTAGCATGATGAGAAGCAGGCGGCTCGAGCGGAAGGCTGGACCGGGCATCGTATTGTCTTCATCATCCAAAGTATTAGCAGCCCGAGAATTTAGGAGGTTTAGGATTACTGAAAATTCTTAAATATTATAAAATCTCATGTCCTTTCTTTGAACACTAACTTTAATTTGTAAGCATTTCCTAATAAAGAACTTTTTTTTTTTTTGGTTCAAAACTGAAAAGTGAAAGATGTTTGACATTTGAGAGGGGGTATTTTTTAAAGAAATATCTGGAATATAGAAATAGATGCTATGTTTCCTAGTTTGTTTTCTGTTGTGATACAAAACTGACCAAAACCAACTGGGGCAAAAATAAAATCGTTTTATTTTACAGCTTATAGTCCATCATTGAGGGAAGCCAAGGCAGGGGCTCAAGGAAGAAACCTGGAGAGAACTGAAGCAGTGGCCATTGAATTGGGTGGTGATGCAATATTACAAAAATATCTCTTTCATTCTAAGAGACTGGGACTTTGGCTAGAACTCACAGTCCACGTTAATAAATAATACACCTTGAGGTCTCTTGAGATTTAAGACCGCTGTCCTACTGTGTAGTCAAAGAGTTTGCTTAACCTGTTTTTCAGAGAACGATGTAACAGTTAAGCTTATGTGCTCGGGTTTCCCATGTAAGCAACTTTTACAGTCTAAGCTAGTGCATAGCTGTGGCCTTAAACCATACACCCTTCTACACCCTTGACCGAACTAATGTGTGTGCATCATTTGCCGAAAGCAGCAAACACAGAAGCTGAAAGCAACTTCTGAAATTTGCCGTGTAAAGTTGAAGGCAACCATGTATGGATATTGGCTAATAAGCCATGAAGCTTGCTATCTGGGTAAGTTGGGATGAGTGGGAGCCAGTGACTTAATCCCTTGTAAAACTCTGTTAAAGATTTCTGTAAAGCCTCACCTTCCTTCCCCATGGATGCTTCCTGTAAGATTCAATAAAGATAGAGCAAGGCCCTGTGCAGTGAGAGACAGACATACAGATTCAACAAGCAGACACAAACCAACTGGGCTGAATTTGAAGAGGCAACAGTGAAAACCATCCATACCTCAGGGAAACTCCTGAGGAGAAGAGATGAAAATCCAGGAAAGAAAGACCAGGACATGAGAGGACAGAGTCTGAGGAAGAGTGCAGGAAATACATCAATAAGAACATCCATGAAGATAGATAACAGGGGCTGGAGTGTACATGGAGCTGATGAGTCTGGACACAGGGCTTACAAAAAGAAAAACAGGGTCTAAAGAAAACTATGAGATGGATTTCTGATGGCCAAGTCACATAACCTCATAGTGTTGTAAGACTTACTCTTAGCAGGAGATGGGGCTAACTTAGTGGGTAGAGGGAACTTGGGTACCACTGACTTCTAAGAGCATGGCCCGGGGGATGCCCCGTTGTCACAGGGACATGGCATTCTCAAAAGCCCTTCTTGAGCACCAGAAACAAGTGACAAGATTTAGGAAGTGCTGCTAGAACCCTTCCTTCTCACCAGTGCTAGCAGCCTGTATCCTTAGGTACAATCTGCAGAACTTGTAGGTGTATTGGTGGGCAGCAGGCAAATCCCTGAGCTGGGATGTGATGGACAATCAATCGCTGCATGCTTTAGTTCGAATAGGGCAATGCTGGTGTGATATGATAAATTGTAAATGGAAAGCTTCTGCTTTCTTTCTCCCTCTTGGGTTTGGAGAACACAACCTATACGAGATGCTCTCAGAGTTCTGTTGTCTATCAGGGGCTTATGAGAAACTGTTCCTCTGGAACTGGACACTCTGCATCTTCACCTTATAAATTTCTGCTGTACTTTTCTAAATATAGTGCAGGGCTGTACAACCATCACTGCAACCTAATTTAATGGCACCTTCACCCCTCTTGGCCAATTCCCCTCTGCTATTAATCATTCTTCACAGCCGCCTGTAAGCCCCGGGTAACCGTTACTCTAGACTGTCCTAACACAACTGGCTGGTCTGCACAGTCCATGCAAATGAGATCATGAAGTAGGTGGCCTTCAGGGACACATGGCTTTCAAGTAGCTTGACATTTGCTATGCTGCTCCGTGCTGTGGTGTGTTTTTGCATTTTTTTTCCCCTGTGAGTGGCTGTATGCATGATGCTGCTTATCATTCCTTGTGGATATTTGGGTGACTTACATTTGGGGGATAGTGGACACGAAGCTGTCACCAATGTGATGTCTAAGGTGTCACAGAGACCAACTGTCTTCAAAGCAGCAGTGACATTGTATACTCCCACCAACATTGTATGAGCACTCCAGTTTCTCCATATTGTCATCTACATTTATTATTCTCTTGTTTGTTTCCTGCAGTGTTTTGTGTGTGTGTGTGTTTTTAAGTAGGGGTAGAAGTGTTATTATACCATAGTGTGGTTTGATTCCCTAAGGATATCCTGCTGATATTTCCATGTGGTGCTTATCAATCTTTTGTATATCTTTAAAAAATGTATTTAATTTCTTATGTTCATTACAAATATGGATCATTTTATTTTATGGCAGTGCGTGAGAATGGCTTCTATAGGCTCAAATGTTGGAGGACTTGGTCTGCAGTTAATGAAACTGCTGCGGGAAAATGGTCTGTACCCTGACACTTATATTTTAAATAAATGCTGATTGGACAGTAACCAGGCAGGAAGTATAGGCAGGGTGACAAGGCAGGAAGTAGATGTGGGGCAATGAGAATTCTGGGAAAAGGGAAGCTTAGTCCAAAGTTGTGACCTAGCCAAAGAAGAAGCAAGATGTGACTGTCTCGCTGAGTAAGGTACCGAGCCATGTGGCTAACATAGACAAAAATAATGGGCTAATATAAGTTATAAGAGTTAATAAGAGGTCTGAGCTACTAGGCCAATCAGTTTATAACTAATGTTGAACTCTGTGTGGTTTCGTTGCGACTTAACTACTGCAGGAACTGGGCAGGACAGAAACATCAGTCAACATGGAACTGCTTGGGAATGATGGGAGGTGTGGCCTTCTAGGAGGAGGTGTGCTACTGGGGTGGGTTTTGAGGAATCATTTCCAGAGTGCTCTCTGCCTTCTGCTTGCACTTCAATAGTGCTAAACCTTCTATTCTGAAAAAGTACAGCCTATTTCCATTTATATAGATCTTAATTTACTTCAACACTATTTATAGTTTTCAGTATGCTTGTCTTTTGATTTCAGTTTCTTTCTTTTTGATCTTATTACTAATAGAATTCTCTTAATTTCACTTTGGGAATCCTCACTCTTTAGAGAGTACACTGAAGACTCTTTAGGGGATATCTCGTTGCCTTTAGGTGGTATTTTATCGGTTAAGCACATCATCCACCATACAGACACTGCAGTCCCCCTTATTCAATCAGAGTGTGCCCTGCTTTAACTGTAAAACGGTGGTTTTCAGTTTGGGCCTCATCATGAGACATTTCATCTCATGGGCAGCTGCTGACTGCATTTTGAAGATGGAAAATTACTATGCGTCTGGGTAGGTTCACACACATCACCTGTCCAGCACCATCCATGCGACATAGACTGATACATGACTTATTACTGTCACCTTAATAATTTATCATGGTAAACAGACTGCAGAGGCACATGAACATACTAAAACTATATCATAGAGAGCAGAACTTATCTGATACAGTGAACTCATGGAAGGGTAAAACTCCCTCACATGGACCCTATAAAGGGGTAGAAACCCACACTGAGATGGTGACATCAACTACCCCTTCAACAACTGACCTGTCATTGTGTGTGGACATCAAGGCTCAAAAGGCAGAGAACTCCCTACTATTCCTCAGCTAGACCACACTGTGGATGCTACCTACTCATCTGACTTCTGCTCATCCTCCTGCTCACCCCTCTGGACCTGCTGTTCCTCTCTCTGTCTCTTCTGGCTATTGACCAGGTCTTGCCCTTTCACTTGAAGCTGGTTTGGGTTCATTATCTTATCAATACAGACCATATATTTTCATCAGCCTACTTCTTAAACCTCTTCTGGAGCCTTTTTATATTTTGTATCCATTTTGTATCCCATATAAATACATGTACACACATACATGTACACACATACATGTACACACATACATGTACACACAGGCACACATGCACGCACAGGTACACATACACCGTGTGTGATGCATGATCTCTAAGAATTAATGTTAGTAACTAAAATCAGAATAAAGGAATATGTTCCTCTTAACCAGATTACTAAGGGGAGAAGAAAAATCAGGTAGAGTGTTGCCTTTGAAACTTCTGTACTTTGTAAAATTATTTTTACTCAATAAATTCTGACACATTGAAAGGCACATATGTATTTGTCTATGATTCTGGCATGGCTTGCTCACAACACCTCTCTTATATACAAATCCACATTCTGTGATTTTGGTTAGCCAGGCTCAAAGAGTTCAAAAATATTAAACGGAAAACAACACATTGTGTATATTTTGAGTAGTGTGATTAAATTTTCATCTGAGGTTTCAAACTTCCCTTTAGTGGACACATCTACACAGTATATATTCTCCTGTATTGTCCCCTTGCTGGCTCACTCTGTTTATAAGAACCCCCTGAGTTTCTTAATATTGTGCTAATGTGAGCACACCTAACTAAAATGCCTCGTGTGTAAGTTAATGTATGCATGTATTTATATATGTATAGGAAAACACTACATATGCATATGTAAAGAGATAGCTAACTAGGCAGCAAAACAGAAATAGGCAGACAGTAACTATAGCTTCAGGCATCCACTAGGACTTCTGGGATGCATCTCTTGAAGTCAAGGAGAGACTGCTGTAGTTTTCTTTCGCTCTTCTAGTTGATGACCTTCACTACCTTTCTTCCCTAATTGTCCTGGCTGCAGCCTCCACAAAAACTGAGCAGAAATGCTGAGCAGTTTACTTCCTGCTGGTGGAGAAAAAATTCTTTTGGCACGCAAGAAGATGCACTTGATCATGGTGGGGAAACTCCTCTCAATAAATTCCTAGTTTGTAGATATTTTTCATTGGGAAGTGACACTAGAGATGTTGTTTCTGTTGTTTTCATGTTTTCCTGCATCTTCTGTGGTGATGGTGAACTTTAAACTACTCTGACATACTACATGGATTCATTTAAAGATGCTGAGTCTTTCTTCTATTCCTGGGACAGATCTTCACATTCCTGGTAGTGATGTATAACTGCTCATCTGTGGAAGATGATCTTATAACTGACAATGAAACATAATTATTTTTATACAGGACCTCATTTTTTTATTTGCAGATTTTAAACAATTAAGACTTTTCAAACTTAAATACCTGTTTTGTTAAGAAAAATTCTACAGGAATTCTTATTTGATATTTTTGAAGTCATTGATTTTTTATGCTATTCCATACTAAATTCAAATTTCTAAATTTATCCATTTAGAGTCCATCTAATCATTACTTTGTTACTGTAACAATAAATGATACTTTAATTTTTTTTTTTTTTGGTTTTTCATCATCTAAGTTGTATGGAAAAGGGTTAAATGAGATGGGTGCTTAAACAAACATGGAGATTTTAGCTTCAAGATACTGAGTTTCTTTAAGAGGCAAAATTTTTCAAGCATTTCTTTTTGGAATAAGAAAATAAAAATTAAAATGATGCTCTATTTTAAAAACCTTCTGGTTCATTTCTTTAAACAATAAAAAACAATTGACTATAGACATGTTATTCATTCACAAACTCAAAAAGTTACTGCTGATTAAAAGTCTTTGATTTGCCACATACCAAGAACTAATTATGTATGGTCTGTACCTGCCAGGCATTTGCAGTCTGCTAAGAAGATGGGTATAAAACAAATCATAAGATGATTGATTGCTCTGGAAGGCAACATGTTATAGTAGTATTGTAACTCAATGCAGTTGTGAGGCTCAGAACAAGTACTTGATGTCCTAGTATCTGAAAAGGGTCCTTCAAGAATATGAGAGAAACATCACCTGTATAGGAAGGAACGAGAGTGTTTTTCCAGATAAGGAACAGTAAGAGTCAAAAGTCTGAAGGAAGTCTCTTGGGTGAGGAATGAAGCTTCCTGTGAGCTGAGGACATTTACATAGAAGATAAAACCAGAAAGTAGTTAAAAGGCTTAGGATAGTTTGCTGTCCTTGTTTTGGAGCAAAGAGGGGCAACTGAGTCTTGGAAAGTAGGGCAGAGGCTAACTATATGTCCACTGCTAGTTAAGAAGACATTTCAGTGTTGGGGGGAAAAAAAAAACAAACCAGGACAGAGTTATTAGTGTGGACAGGGGCAGTAGAGGTCATTAAGGTCTAGTTAATGAGATCAGACCTCAAGGAGAAAAAGACAAAGGAAAAGTTACCTAAATGTAAGAAGGAAGGGTAAGAGAAAGACACAGCAAAGTACATTAGTGGCTGGAATTAATAAATCAATAACGCAAGGCAGAATGGGATTTTAGGGGAAATCAATGGCCTCTTCATTAACCCTTTGAGTTAGAGTATCTTGAAACAGTTGAATTTTGGAAGGTGATTGTCAGCCAAGGACAAAGAATGATGAAACCACCAAGACAGATAAAATTAATGGGATGGAAGTTATGAAGTGAAGAGAAAATATCACAATAGAATTAATACATAATAGCTAGGCTAGACAAATGGCTCAGTGGTAATGCACTTTCATATAAGCATGGGAGTCTGTGCTTGTATTTCCAATACTCATTTACTTAAGAGGACACAAAGGAAAAAGATTGTTGAACTTTGTCAAGATAAGGCAAGGCAATTCTTCAAAATTCTTGATTCATAGATGAGTCTGCCAGATATTCTAGGATTAAAGGCCAAATGTTTGATGCTCCAATGCTGCAGAGGAATTCTGGGTGATTGTCCAGGTAGCTAGATGTCTCTGTCATTTCTAAATTTTTGAAGGTTGCTTGCAATGCACTTTATTTATTCAGGTAATATAATATCCTTCTGAGGTCTTTGATGGAGTTGAACACTGGATAGTTACAGTTCTATTTTTTCTTAGTTATGATAGAAGGTAAATTAGGCACAAACTTTGGACTCACTAAGTAGGCTAAATAATAAATTATTTTCTTTAAAATTGCCAAATATAATTGGAATGGATATTGTAAATGGAATTCTTACCTGATAATTGTTCTTATTGAATATATAGCTTTACGATGTCCGTGTTAAAATCTTTTCCTTTTTATTTAGACAAAAAGGGGGAAATATTGTGAGATATTTGATTATATTGTGTAAAGATATGGCACTGTGATTGGTTTAATAAAAAGTAGAATGGTCAATATGTAGGCAGGATTTTAGGGGCAGAGAGGACACTGGGAAGAATGGCAGAGTCACAAGGAAACACCAGAGGATGCAGAGCAACCTTCATGGGCTTCACAAAGTAAAGGTAACCAAGCCATGTAAAAGAAGGTAGATTAAAAGATATGGGTCAATTTGAGTTATAAGAGCTAGTTAATAATAAGCCTAAGCTTTGGCCAAACTTTCATAACTTATAAATATCCAAATAATTATTTGTTATTTTGTGGCCCTAAGAAAATTCCATCTACAAAGGTGCTCATGAGCCACCAGCACAAAGTATTGGATATGCAACTCTTGACTCCTAGTCAAGTATAGCAAGAGCTCTGCATCTCTCCCCCATTCCAAACACAGTGTACTGAGAGAAACCATGTGAAGACAAAAGTGAATATCAGATAGACGTTTCCCTAGACCATCAACAGCATAGCAAAGTGACGACTCGAGCTGAGACCAAGCACTTGCTACATTCCTTCTCTGGATGCTGGCATTGTTGACCAAAAGAACAAGACTACACCTGGGGTCAGGGTGGTGTGACAGTGTGGCATCAGAAATAGCACCTGCTGTCAAGTCTAGGAAAGTGCTTTTAAAATGCTCTTTGTATGTTAGCATAAATGGGTGCCAGCAGAGCTTTTTCATGAAGAGTTTTGTGTGCTTGCTCACTAGGAATAATGGCATTTGTAACAGGCTACTATTGTGCAGTGTAATAAAGGGTTCCCCGCTGACCTGGAATCAGTGCCGCATCTTCCTAGTTTGGAGTAATTCAGGCACAAAGTGCTGGCAGCAAGAGGCAATGCCATCATGATGCTTTGTGGCACTGCGACAACATCTGGAAAACTATTTTCACCTCAAAATATAAGTCACTGAGAAAATAGTTAAGCAACATGAACTTTAATTTTTGATATATATTCCAAAATGATTTCCTTGGAGAGCAAGGAAATAACTCACCAACAGTGAATTGCCTCCCCCGCCCCCCTTGAACCAACGTTTTTCTTGGGGTGAAATATTTTATTACCCTTTGTTAATCCAAATTAAGACACACGGGAAACAACATTACATTTAAAACATGGACTTCTAGGATAAATAAAACTAATTACTCTTCATAACTTTACAATACTGATGATTCAACATGGTGAAATCGCCTATGTGCAGAGCGCACCTCTAACAGAAGAGGGGAGAGCTATTCAATTGTCTTCCAACATCTTTCCTGGTTTTTATTCCCACCACCAGCTCGGAAGATCAAGCTCAGAGTCCCATAGCTGCTTAGTAAGCACTCTGCCACAGAGCCGTATTCCCAGCAGGCCCTCACTAATTCTTTGCTCCAATTCCCCCCACCTTTCACAGTTTCCTTCAAATTTTCAATGAGGAGAAGATGAATTGAAAGTCTCCCTTTAAGGTTGGGTAAACCTAAAATTTCAAGAACATGAAAGCCAGGAAATTCCAAAGTGAAATTTACTATAACCATTTGGACTTGGCAAAGCTTCAGGAATTCAGTACTCTGTACTCCTGTTCTCGTTATTAAGCGGTACGTAAAACCTTGATGCTGTAAGAAGCATTTTGGCAATCTACTGTAAGAAAGCTAAAGAAGTTGACCATTTCTCAATGCTCTAATCACACATTTATGAGTAATTTATTTTTATCTCTAAATAAATGGTCTCAGGTGAAAATGAACCCAGTTCTACATTCCACCGTAGTAGTGTAATGTCATGAGTGCTAAACTCCCCTTGTGCTTTTCAGTTTTTCTAGAAAGGAAACCAAAAAATGAAGTGTCTATGCTCACTCACTAAATACACACAGCATACGATTCCTGCAAAGAAGGTCGACCTTCGATTGCTGTAGCTGTATTTTCTTAGTTCTGCTCTATTTTGAAAATTGTCCTAGGAGGTTCTGTGTTTTAAAGTTCAGTTTAACTTTTACTGTAGTGGTACGTAGCTGGGGAGGCAGATTGGAATTAGAGAACGTGCCCCAAATGAGCAGGGCCCTGTTTTCAATCTCCAACACTTCACAAAAGCAGTTGTTAATTTACTGTATGATATAAACACTATCTGTGTACATACGAAAGTGGACTGTGTAACTAGTATGGAAGGGCCACTCTTCATGCTCAGCCTACAATAAAGTGCATACCTGGCCCCTCACAAGGAAGTGGTGGAATCACAAAAATTCATGGAGTCATTTTTCTGTGGAAATGAAAATGGCTGACTCTACAGCCTTCTAGTTGCACAGATGAACTTGAGCAGACTCTCACCCTAAGTGGCCTGATCTAGACACACCCATCTCTCTCTCTAACTAGCTGATATAGACACACCATCTCTCTCTCTAACTAGCTGATGTAGACACACCCATATCTTTAACTAGCTGATGTAGGCACACCTGTTTCTCTAACTAGCTGATGTAGGCATACCCTCTCCCACTCTAACTAGCTGATGTAGATTCACAATCTCTCTCTCTAACTAGCTGATGTAGACACACCTATTTCTCACTCTAACTAGCTGATGTAGACACACTGTTTCTCACTCTAACTAGCTGATGTAGGCACACCCTCTCTCACTCTAACTAGCTGATGTAGACACACTACCTTTCACTCTAAATAGATGATGTAACTAGATGATGATGCATTCCTGCTACTTTATAACTGTGATTTTGCTACTGCTATGAATCATAATATAAATTGTGATATGCAGGGTATCTGATATACTGTCGCAATCTACACGTCGAGGACCACTGGTCTAGAAGAACAGCAACAACTTAGAAATTACACTTCTGAATTCATGAATCTGCCATTACTGTCCCTTTTGCTGGAGGGCATAAAGTTTACTGCACCTTCTATTTTGAAGAAACTCCAAATTGAACTCACTATCTTCTCACCAACACTGCCAGGAAAACCTCTCCTACCTGTTTATTATAATTGTTTAAGGGGAAAGGAAGTGCTGTTTGCCTGTGATATCTGTTTTACATGTATGAAAAAGGTGTTTTGGAGGTTCTTGAATTTTCCAGGGATCAAGAGACATTCAACTACAAGAACTATGTGCATTATTCTACCTATTTTTCAGTGCTTTATAAAAGGACGTGAACACACATTGGCACTGGTAAAATCACACTGGTTTCTAGCATTTGATCTAGAAAAGTGTAATTTCACGATTGCTCTTATGTTACATACATTTAATTATCAGAGTATCAAATGCTCATTGCCGTGATTTGTGTGAAACTTACTAGGGCATGGAGAGCACAGCCAGCTAAGAGCAGACAGGAATTAACTGGTCATGAAATCTCTGGTGCTACGTTCCCTCATCACCACGTCATTGCCCTCAATAGGTTATCAGACTAGGCAAATATATGCTCCCATATATCAATTTTAACATTTTGAAAACTTGTGCTAGCTTGTTAAGTCTTACTTATTGGATGCTGTGCTGAATGTCCATCCCCACTGAAATGATATATTAAAAATTCTCAATAATTCGTGCCATGAAAATACTGTATTTTATATCACATATGGAAATCATGGGCAGTAAAGTCGATCATGATGACTATATCAAGGCTGAGACTTTAATGTGCTGGTGTTTGGCATAGCTCCTACCGGCCTGATGTGTTGGTACTTGACTTTGTGATCCAGGTATGCCATTCTCCTCCCTTCCCATGCACATTCTGAATAATATTTCACACCTAAGTAACTATTTCTCTCTACATGCTTCCTCTTACTTGGGAATAAAAGTATTAAAATTATGATAGAAGTTAAAAATGCAATTTGCCTGTGTGTGTGCATGTATGTATGTGCAGGTGCTTATGCATGTGAAGCCTCCTCACTTCCCATGCACATTCTGAATAATATTTCACACCTAAGTAACTATTTCTCTCTACATGCTTCCTCTTACTTGGGAATAAAAGTATTAAAATTATGATAGAAGTTAAAAATGCAATTTGCCTGTGTGTGTGCATGTATGTATGTGCAGGTGCTTATGCATGTGAAGGTCAGAGGTCAAGGTCGAGTATTCTTTTCTACTCTCCATCCTGGTCCCATTGTCATAATCATTGTTGATTTCTTCTTCTTCCTCCTCCAATTCTTCCCTCCTTCTTCCTTCTTCTTCTGAGACAGGGGCTTTTACTGAGCTGACTGTCTATAGAGTCGCTTGCCAGATTGCTCCAGGGACCCCCCTTTCTTGACCTCCCAGCAGTAGGGTTATAGACGTAGTCTCCCCCTTAGCCAGATTAGCTCGGGGCTGCTGCTCTGCTGTCCCTCTGGAGTCCCTGTCACCACCACCCCACCCCACTAGTCTCTCCTTCTTGGAGGTGGTATTTCTGTTTATGAAATGGGGGGCATCTAAAGGTCAGCTTGCTAGTTGCCATTCCTAGATGGTTTATAAGAGAACAGGTGCTCCTAATTTCCAGTTTTGATTTACTTCACCATTTTCCAAATGAATTTTCTCTAAATTTCAGTCCAATATAAATATATCATAAAAAGAATTTTTAGGCCATAGAAATTTTACTATCAATTTTTCTGAGTACAAATAATTATCCCTTGTAGTGGCAATTCATTTGTATTTTAATAAATAAAGCTTGACTGAAGATCAAAGAGTAAAATAGCCCCCTTGGACAGCCTTACAGACCAGTCAGTGGTAATACACACCTTTAATCCCAATAGACACACTAGTTGCCATAGCAATCAGGCAGTGAATGCCTTTAATCCCAGCGATGCACACCTTTAATCCCAGCTCTAGAGAGGATTATGAAATGGGAGGAGACAGCTCTCACACACAGTCTCATTCTGAGATTCTTGGAGGCAGGATAGCTATTTTAGACTGAGGTAGAGGCAAGAGTCAGTGGCTGACTGTTTTGCTTTTCTGACCTTCAAGTTGAACCCCAATTTCTCTCTCTGAGTTTTTATTAATCGTGCATCAACTCCTATTTTTAAATAGATAATTACTTTTCTTAGATGTTTCAAAAAAGAACAAAACAGAACAAAACCATCAGCTGGTGCACTAAATGAAAAGTTGCCTTCCCATTCTTTTTCTAAATCATCCAATTTTTATGTTTTAAAATACTGAATGAGAATTCCCTCAGGTCCTTCCACTGATAGTCTGCAGAAATAAGCAAATTCATACACACATAAAACTGACCTGTGCCAGTAGGTCTTTCTTTAGGATTATGGTTAGAATATGAGAAAACAGGAAAGCTAGGGTACAGGGGTCTTGTATAACCTACGCCTCATGTCAAGCAAATTTATTAAGAACAGCATCTCATATACTATTCTTTTTTTGTGAAAAAAAATAGGACAGAGTCAATAAAAAGCCATCATACGATGGGATGGAATCAGTTCAGCAGGGAACTAATCAAGCAATGTTGCACAAGGAGAACACAGGATATCTCAAGGGCATCTGAGACCAAGCACACAGCATCTTGGGGACTAATAACCATAGCCCCCAGATGGTGGGAAGAGTAGGGTTCTCAGGATCACAAGCCACAGTTTCCCCTAGGTCTGGCCTCAGGACATTACTGACTCTACCAAGCATATTCCTGGTTTTAGAGAAGGAATTATGTTCCTATAACCAAGACTTAATGGAAAGTCTCAGTTTAGTCTAGCCTTTAACACAATACATTTTATCTTTTGTATGTAAATGTTTTACAACTTGCTTTTATAATGGAAAATATATCTTTAATATACTTACATAAACATATGAGGCAACCACAATTTTTCAAAGGTCATCATTTCCTATTTTGTTCTTTAAGTCTACTACTGTAGATATAGTTTATTATATTTTGCCAATATAGAAAACATAACTTTATGTCTATATTTTTAAAGATGAATATAGATAGGATAACATTTTAGGATTAAAGTTAATAGATCAAATGACAAGGACATTTGTATTTTGGTAGTCAAAATATTCCTGATATTTTTGTCAGGAATTTATGGTTATATTTATGGCCTAACATCTTTAGTGAAACAGTTTTCATTAGAATTTTATTTTGTCATAGATTATTGGTTAAAAAGTTATCCCTGTATTGGTTTACATATTTTTATTCTATGAAGGAAAAACATGTTTAAAATAGCAGTCAAATAACTCTTTGTCAAGTGAAATCAGGTCTTTGCTCTTCTTTGTATAGAAATGTTCTTATTGATTCACAGAATTTCTTTAGATATTTTGAAAAAATTTGTCTTTATCTGTACAAAGAACAGCATTTTTCACTTTTTCATGTGTCTTTTTTTCACGTTTGTGGAGCTTTTCTCTTTTATTAGCATGAAATTTATTCTATTTTATAGTCTGGAATTTACCCATCTATTCCACTACAGAGCTAGGGTTGACAAAATGTTGGAGTTATGTCTTCTTGGGCCTAGAACTACATGACATGTGGCATTCCAACTTAACATTTTTCAAATTTAATATCCAATTATCTCAACATCATTTGCTGCACAGTTGATCACCTCCCTGATTGACTACATGATATGTATTTCTTTTGTTTTACTGGACTTTCCTTGTTGAATGTCTATGGGCCAGGCTATCTGCATGCTCAGCCCCTGACAGTCAAGGAGAAAGTAACTGGGCAAGTCACCTGTTGGTCAGTGTGTTGGGTGGTGTGTGACTCCACCATCTTCCAGATCTCTCCTGAAGCCCACTTCTTTCCTCTCACTCAGTCTTTACAGCCCATCACTGTATATGTCACCTTAGATGGGAGATAAAGAAGCCAAAGATGTGGGAAAAAAAAAAAACTCTCTTGGGGGCTTTACAGGTTCTCAGTCAAAGAAGGATTTCTTTGAGGAGAATCCTTCAGAGACACTGCCTAGTTGTTTTTTTTTTTCTTAAGATTCTGTTTCTCAGACCAAAAAGCTAACAACACAAACACTATATTAAATAATTTATATCTTTTAAAATTATGCTTTAGTCTAAAGTTCTATATGCCTTCCTAGTGCTGGGATTAAAGGCATTGTTATCACACTCCTTAATTCTTGACTTTTAAATTTTCATCTTATCTTTCCAAAGAAATGGTTGAACACATTTTTTTTTTAAGAACTATTTCTCTAGGGTGGTGCTCTGGACCCCTCCCGTGAAGAAGGGAATTAATTGTTATAATTATTCTACTCCCTTGGCCCAGACTCTTGCTTTCCTAGGCCTACTGATGTTCATAGTCTTGGTAAGTGGATTAGTTCAATGAAGTGGCACAGAATAAACGATATTTTAATTTCTGTGTCAGAAAACCCACTAGCTGAATCATACAGAGAGGCAGCAGAAGGCATTTCAGTGGGAGGTAAGCTCCCTAAAGAAGCAGACCTGTGGGCCAGTCTCCCGAAAAGCACACATACACTGGCCATGTGGGGATGCTTCAAATGCCCAGTCCAAGTAGAAAACGGGGATGGAAACTCATCTGGAGCCACAGAGCTCCTGGTTACATGCAACTGTTGTCGTCAACAACATGGGAAAGCTCCTTGTGAACAGGCGGGTTGAAGAGAAGAATAAAGGATTAATTTCCATGTTTCCTATCTTCATTACATCAGGCAGAGCTGGCATCTTTTCCATTCATGAAGTTTACTGACTCCACAGCCAGTGAGTGGACCACAAAGCGGCATCTAATTCTGAACCTACTTAGATATTTCAGAGACATACCACAATACACAAACTAAGAAAAGGCTGAATTCCTCGGCTACTGTTCAGTGGACTGTGCCTCTCTGGGCTGTACCTCCCGTCGCCCACCTGTCTGATTGACAGCCCTGACCAAGAACAGGCTGGATCTCAGTATTGCCACATTTTCATCACATTACCTGGAGAGAGTTCCTAGGCCTTTTGTGCTTTGATGTTTTCAGTGGAGAAGTAAATTAGTGTTAGTAGGCCACCCTCCCGCTCTGTTGTGATGATTCAGTAAAACAGCCAGCATAAATTGGGTTATCTTACTGCCCCAGTATTGCCAGAGGTTATAGTAAGTACATAGTGAACATTAGCCATTATTATTGCTACATGGAGTCTGCTGGCAGACCCAGGCATGAGAAAAATAACAAAGCAACCTAAAACGCAGTGAGATTTGTGACAGAGAGATTAAGTATGTTTTATTATGGGGTCAGGAAATAGGTTTAGATATGGCAGTCTCAACTTCTATATTCAACAGAGGGAATAGATCTGTTTCAACCTCAAAGTTCTAAGCTTTCTGCGGGATTTAAGTAATGTTGGTTTTCACCATTTTATTTTTTATTGGTGACCTGCAGGGCTTCATCAGCTTCCATTGCTAACCACTGTCTTCCCTCATTATCCAATTCATATATAGGCTTCACTCTAAGAAACAGCTGATGCATTTATTTTTTTAAATTAATTTACTCTTGGAAATCTGAGTAAAAGCAAATAATTTTCATCCTACTACAGGGAATTTATCTTCCCAGGCTTAGCGAAGCAGAGTTGCAACAGCAGCAAAGGACACCATGCCAACGCATTCTGGGAACGTCCCAAGCACAAATAAATGCGTTTGCTGTCTCAGACTCCAAGGGACAAGATGCTGTATAAATAAATATACCAAGGCCAAAGACTCTGGGATAAATTTAAATAAGCAACCGACACACAAGGAAAGAAAGACTGTGATGCAGCTTTCTCGCCGGCACAACACGCCAAGACAGAACAAAAGGCTCGGGAATGTTACAGAAGGTACGGTGGGGATTAGGGGAGGACATCTGGTACCCACTGGTCTCTAGCCATGTGCAGGGCAAAACAAACCAACATAGCATGTTTGCGGAAAGAAGCAAGCAGCGCAGTCTCAGTGGTGTGTCAGCACTACACAGACCTTAGTGTCTCCTCTTCATTTAAGCTACCAGGATATTTATATTCATGAATGTCTGAGTGGGATAAGTGGCCGGACCAACCACCTCTTGGGATGCGAAGGGATCATTTACTCCACTGAAGAGTCATTTGTCTGCTGTCTGACAGAATTTGAAAATAAGCAAGGCTACAGTAGCTATCATCAGGAAGTTTATGGAACTGCGACCCTAACCAAAGAGAAGAGAGAAATGGTTTTCTTTCCACACACATGGACAAATATGGAGGTGTACTTATTCCAGATGTGGGCTGAGATGAAGGTCTTGAGCAGTAGACCATACTGAGCATGAGAGGGGACACCAGTCACATAGCAGAAACATCCCAGATCACCTATATTAAACACCACAGCTTCCATGATGGCAGCAAGGCTCAGGCTTCAAACATTAAGGAGATGTAGTCTGTCCTCACCCTAAATCAGAACATAAGCCATTCGTGCTCAGGCTCCCACGATAGTGAAGGAGGATGTTCTAATCCATGAGCAGGCATCAGTTTCCCTCACCTCAGAATGCCAGGTCAACATAAAGGGACAATGACACAGAAGATAAAGGCCACACACCACAGTTAAAGTTTATCTTGGTTTCCCAGTGGTGGAAATACAATGAAAATGAAATAAAAAAAAATGATGGTCGGCATTGTGTTACTCTCCAATAACCCCGGATTCTGAAGACACACTTCCTTCCAGAGGCAGGAAGATTGGTACAAGTTTAAGGCCATCTGGACTGTATAGTGAGTTCCAGGTATCCAGGGCTATATGGTGAGTCCCAGTCTCCAAATCAATCA
Source organism: Chionomys nivalis (assembly GCF_950005125.1). Classification (NCBI taxonomy): domain Eukaryota; kingdom Metazoa; phylum Chordata; class Mammalia; order Rodentia; family Cricetidae; genus Chionomys; species Chionomys nivalis. Next base: position 26,624,572 of record NC_080099.1, on the reverse strand, counting down.
ATCAATCAATCAATCAATCAATCAATCAATCCATTAAAGAATAAATAAATAAAGGAATAAACATTTTTTTAAAGGAAAATGAAAGCTGGCCCAAGGAAAGAATTTTTTTTTTTTTTTTTTTGTGGCAAATTTCCTCTTTCCAAATACAGTTTTATCCTGGTCACACAGTTGGCCTACTTTTTGGACATGAACTCAGGTCAACAGATCACCATTTAAAAAACTTCGGCTCCTGCTGGTCAGCATCTATTGGTAAGGAGACTGCCACATCTATCAGAAATTGCTCTCGGGTCTGGGTGTAGTAGTAAAGAAGGAAGAGCTTCTGTCCTCAGGGATCGCATTCAAGCGTTGGAGAGAAAGGGTCAACAGACAAACACGAAGTGCGATGACATCACAATTCCCCCAAATGCTCACACTCACAATGCTGTGCCCTTTTAGTCTGGGGCAGACAGAGGAACTTAGACATTCAAAGGTTTCTTTTACAAGAACGAAAGCATGGAATTTCATATAGTTAAACCAGGAAGGGCATAATTTAAAAATAAATCTGCCAGTATTCCATTTTACATTTTTAACACTGAAATATAAATACCTAGGTTCTGATAATAAAAAGTAACTGCTGTGGCAATATTTTTAGTTAGAACATCCATCAATTTGAACTTATGACAACACAATATTAAACTATATGTGAATATAATTCAAAACCAGATATTGTATATAGTAGCCAAAGCTCTGGTATTCCAAGGTACACTTTGATATCAATTGAATTAAATAATTCTATGTAAGGACTGTTTGCTCTTTTATACACAGGAACAGTATTACCCAAAGAAAACTGATAATGGAGAATTTTAAGACATCTCTAAATACATATGCCTTCTAACAAGCGGCGCTTTCACAAAACTTTCAGGTTTCAATTCCTAATCAACCCTTGTTCCAATTCCTCCATTTCCACAAATCACAAATACTAAATCATATAATTCTTTCTGGGCAATGTTTAAATGGAGTTGGCTGCCTAGACAGAATGTAAGCCAAGCCATGACTGGCTTCGGGGCCCTGGGTGGTGCCTATGGTATAGCTCTCACTCCCATTCCCAGAGAACTTGGCGAGGGGGAATAAAGAGTGGCCCTGTCTTCCCCTGAGCTCTGCCTTGGCTCTGCATGCTCTTTTGATGAAGCATGATGGAGAAAAGACTTCTTCCACATTCAACTAAAAAGAAAGTCATTGTTTGATGTGGAACGGAAATGTCACAACCACTAGAATCAGCCAGTGGCTGCGCCTTCTCACCTATAATCAAAGACTGGCTTTTCTTCCCTCACTCTTGGATAAAGTCTGGAGTGAGCAATAAGACAAACTCCTCCAAAGACCTGGGATGGAAAATTGAAATAGCAGCACCCTTCCGGTAGACCATTTAATGTTTGCTCTATTTCTTGAGCTAATTCGGATAATTTCCCATATTTTCCAAGCGTTTTTTAACCTTTGCATTTCAAGCACACTGATGATCAATATCATATTGAAGTAGTGCAAATACTTGAATATTATTAGAAAGAGTGGCGGAGAAATTTTATGTGGTCCTTAAAATAATCAACGGCATTCTCCTCACTTTGCTGTTGTGAGGATCAAGAAATTAGCTGGCAACGCTGTTAAATGTGTAAGACTTTGAAGACAAGTGCTGACGGATTATAACTAAATAGAAGAACATGGAAAACAGAAAATGATTCTAACACAAAATTGTGTAGCAAGGAGTGAAACAGTAGCCTCGATGTCCATATGCTATCTCCTCTTTCCCAATGGCACTCAGATTCCCATTTGCTGTGTACAATGAAGGACTCACTTTCCACTTTCCCATCTTCTTTTCTGTGTAGATGGGTGTGCTTCTTTATAACTGGTCAACATAAAGTTATCCAGCTATTGCCTTCTATAAAAGGAAAAACCTTAACTAGAATAAACAGGGATCCTTTTCTACAACTAGCTAGAATAATTATATGTTACTGTCTTTAGAAAGTACCTTTGGGCTAGATGGTGACTTGGAGTATAAGCATGAGGCTTTAAGTTCAGATCTGTAGAATTAATTTAAAGGTTGCTGTGGTAGCATTTATGTAACTCCAGTGCTCTCATAGTGAGACAAAAGGCAGAATGAGGAGAATCCAAGAGCCCTGTCTTGAATCAGATGGAAGAGGAGGATAGGCACCTGATGCTGTCCTCTAACTTCCTTATGCAAACCATGGCATATGCACACCAAATTATGTGTACGCCTCTCCTCACACACAGAAACATTGTCCTCACACACAGGATCATGCACACACACACACACACACACACACACACACACTAGGTAACGCACATGTGAGCATGTACACACACAGACACACACACATACATGGACATATGCACTAAAAATTTACCTGTGATGACATAAATTGATTAAAGTAAAGTAATGACGGAGAAGTTTCAGTCCTGCTAAAAGCATTCTAAAAATATACATGATCTTTGGAGCTACATGCGTTTAGACATTTCTTAAGTTTTATAATGATGGAGACTTTATCACATATAAATTAAAACAGTAAATTTACTTGAAACGAACTCACAGATGAAATGAAACCTTACCTTATGAAAGAAATTATAAAATGTTAGACGGCACTCACTCTTACTACCTCAGAGGCAGTGAGATCAGCCAGATAAGAATGTTCACCTCAAGGCTATAGGATATGCTCCTAAAACCAAATCTATGCGCTACACGCACACCTCCATATTAAGATAAAGAATCAGGATTACTGTCGTTAGTTTGAGAAGTTCCAAACGCAGAGTTTTCCCTGGCTTCAGGATCAGCAGCCGGGCTGGTACCCTCCGCAATCTCACCTTCGCACTTCTGAGTTGTCTCACTCTGCCTGTGGCCAGCAGGGCATCTGCACTCGAAAGACCCCACGGTGTTGATACAGTTTCCTCCCTGGCACAATCCCGGAATCGCCTGGCATTCGTCAACGTCTGCAAGAAGAAAACATTTTAAACATAAACGAAATTGATTCCCAGACTAGATCAGTATTTTTCCTTTATGTCCGGGGAAAATGTTCTAAGACAACAAGCTGATGGAAGCAGACCCTCTCTGCATGGTTGTTATTTAACTTATGTAGAAGGTACCATACATGTCACACAGGTCTTCTGGAGATCCATCTGCGCTGGTCTGTGCTGTGGACAATCTACTGATTTTGTTATGTCAAAGAATGCTTACTGTGTGTATGCCTAGGTCTGGCATGGAGTTTGTCATTGTCTCCTCAGTTTCCCAGCGAATGATAAAATGAGTGCTTCCAACGGGCTTCCTCATCGAGCTCAGTGACTATGAACCTTGAGGATTCAAACGCACGAGATCTCTCTGCCATGAACACAGGGCAAAAGCCCTGGACAGGTCGTGTGTGTGTGTGTACACCATACAAAGCATAGAAAGTAGGTTAAGTAAGCACAGAGGTTAAACTAAAAGCAGAAATGAGAAAGATCTAGGACAAAGCTCAGATATTGAAATGTAACAATATATTCTGTAATAATGCATGAATCCAAACAGAAATCACAAGGCAAAACTGAACATGTTTTTAATTAGACAATGAAAATATACCATATAAGGCTTGTGAGCTACTGCTAACCTGGTAGCCAGAGGCGAATGCTGAGCAGCAAAATGTCTATATTGCAAAAAAGAGTGACGTTCTATGCCCAATGATCTAACTTTTTATATCCACACATTTTAAAAGCATTCATTAAATGTGAAGTGAATAAATTCAAGAGAACATGACAAAATATAAAACAAAAGACATATAGATAACTACTATAAATTCAGGGTTCCTGGGAATATGAATAAAATTGATGTATCATGTCAGTATTCATTACAGATATAAGAAAAAAAACCTTATTTTCTAATACAAGTAATGAGAATGAACATATCACCACAGAGACTACAAAGATAAAAAAAGATCTAAAGAATGGATGGCAGAAATTCAATAATTAAGGTGAAATATACAAGTCTGTTGAAAGGTACAAATGCCAAGGCTCAGTCAAGAACAAACAGACATTAAGAATAAAGCATATCCATTAAGGCAGTCTCATTCACAGTTTAACACAGAGAACACCTCATGCCTCAGTGGACATGCCGCTGAAGCCTAACAAAGATTTAAGGGAAAAATGACAGAAATTTCATCCAAACTCTCACAGGCAAAGATGTGACGCTGTCCTGTCGATGTGACTAAGAAGATATCTGTCTGACAACAAAGGACACCAAGACAGTACCAAAGGAAACATGAATAAAAAGAACAGAATTGGATAATCTCCTCCTGGGACAGGCACACAAAATTATGAGTCAAACTTAGGACAAAATTGTGTAGCAGGACCAGAAGATGTTTATTCCAGGAATTTAAAGGTTTTCTTAAAAGCAGAGGGAAATATTAATCAATATAGTTCTTCACATTGACGAATTAAAGAAGAAAAGCCATCACGAACCTATAGATTTAGAAAATAAATATCAGACTTCAACTCCAATTCATGATTTTAAAAGCCTCGATAAATCAGGAATGCAATATGATTTCACTGATCTGACAAAAGTTGTATGTGAAAAACAAAACAAAACAAAAACTATAGTTAACACAATAGAGAAGCAGTCAGTGAATGTCAAGAGCTCTGTTGGCTAAAAATGGGTGACGCTAACTAGTAAATACAGGACCATTTCTGGGTGACATTTTGTTTGAGCTTTAGCAAATAAAGTTTGCCTGAAGATCGGAGTATGGAGCTAGCCACACTGCTTAGCCATAGAGGCAAGATAGTGGTGGTGCACACCTTTAATCCCAGCACTTGGGAGACAGAGGCAGACAATCTCTGTGAGTTCAATGCCACCCCGGGTTACAAAAGATTGAATAAGTCTAAAAGAGAAACAAAGTCAAGTGGTGCTTGCTCACACCATTAATCCCAGCACTAGGGAAGTGGAGACAGGAAATGATATGGCTGGAAGGGGAGTAAGAAATATTAGGTGGGAGGACACAGGAGCTCAGGATTCAGTCTGAGGTTTAGCAGAGAAGACATTCAGTCTGAGGACTTGTAGAGACAGGATACCCCATTCGGTCTGAGGATTTCCTATAGGTAAGAACTAGTGGCTGCTCTGCTTCTCTGATCTTTCAGTCTTTACCCCTGAATATCAGACTCCAGTTTTTTATTATTAAAACCAATTAGAAATCGCATTACACAGTCTAGGTACTTAGGCTGGAGGTTGGACTCTGTGGTCATGGAGCCTCAGACCTCAGATCTGTCTTTTTTTTTTTCTTTTTGGTTTTTCGAGACAGAGTTTCTCTGTGGCTTTGGAGCCTATCCTGGAACTAGCTCTGTAGACCAGGCTGGTCTCAAACTCACAGAGATCCGCCTGCCTCTGCCTCCCAAGTGCTGGGATTAAAGGCGTGCGCCACCATCACCTGGCTCAGATCTGTCCTTGATATATGTACAGTGCCATTTAAGAGGCATGGGAGGCCCTGGAGATTACCTGGAGAGAAAGACATCACGGATGATCAGGAGAGAGAAGAAATCAGTTTCTCTCAGACAATAAAGTGTATATGTAGTGCACTATGGGTGTGGAAAGAATTGTGCCGTCAGAATACGGACATAGAGCAGTTTGCCCTCTCATTGCATTACATATTTTAGGAGTTAGTTTTTTAAAAGTTTCTTTATTTGTCATCTTATTTTTCTCCATTAATGTTAAGAACTGAAACGTTCCACTAGGTGACTAAAATATAAACTATATCTGTCATCGTTCTGAGCAGATCCACCATGGCAACATGATGTGGGATTCCTCTCTGTATGGTATGAATGTTTTATTACTATTGGTTAACAAAGAACCTGCTTTGGCCTGTGGCAGGGCAGAATATAGGTAGGCAGAAAAACTAAACAGAATTCAGGGAGAAAGAAGGTAGAGTCAGGCAGATGCCATGTAGCTGCCGAAGAAGAGAGAGAAAGGCAAGTCTGCTGGAGAGGAAACAAGACATGTAGAAAATGACATAGTACCACAGCCACATGGCAATACAAATATTAATAGAAATGGGTTAATTTAAGGTGTAAGAGCTAGCTAGAAATATGCCTGAGTCATTGATCAAACAGTGTTGTAATTAGCCGGGCGGTGGTGGCGCACGCCTTTAATCCCAGCACTTGGGAGGCAGAGGCAGGTGGATCTCTGTGAGCTCGAGGCCAGCCTGGTCTACAAGAGCTAGTTCCAGGACAGGACCAAAAGCTACGGAGAAGCCCTGTCTCGAAAAATCAAAAAACAAACAAACAAACAAAAACAACAAGAACAACAAAAAAACAGTGTTGTAATTAATATAGTTCCTGTGTAATTATTCAGGTCAGGGCAACCGGGAAACGAAGAAGCAGTCTTTGTTTACAGCAGTGGGTACTGTTTTCAATGTTCCCATGAACAGTTTCAAGTTTGCTGACTCCAGTCAAAGAGGTGGCACTTGGCATGGTAAACACAGCAGACTCACCCTGACATGCTCCAGTGCGGATATTGGGGATAAAGCCCCGGCGACAGGGTTGAGGCTGGGCTGGACACATCTCACAGGGATGACCCCAGGCTCGTCCAATGGTGGCACAGCATAGTGTCTTCGTGCAGACGATGCCTGTCAGCTGCCCCTGGCACATCTGATTATTGACTTGTGTGAAACATGGGCCTGTCCTGTAATCTGGAATTAGAGAGGAGAAGGAAAGGTAGCGTTAAGGATCATGGACTAGTCTTAGACCCTATTGCCAGAGGCAGAAACCAGAAACTTCCTTCTGAGCCATCCAAGGACAGAAGGACAGTGAGCTTCATTTTGAAAATTTATAACTTCCAGTCATGAGATGTATATTCGGAGACCGCAGTGGATTCTGCACTGGGCATTGCCAGCCGATATCTCATGGCACCCAGATCACCCAGATGTGCTTTCTTGGCTTGGATGACTTTAAAGAATTTCAATTGGTAGTGAACATTGTAAAAACGGGAAATTTTACAAGAAACTTGTATTTCAGGCTTTTTTTTTTTTTTTTTAAAAAAAGAAAACGTGGAAGTTCTGGCTGTGCTAAGTTCAACATGTTACATTGCATGATAGGATAAAGTGTTTGTCCTCTTAGGACCCTCCTACATTAATCCCAACCTTAGTGTGCATTCAAAAGTCCCACCTGGGTTCTGAAGGCATTGCTGTTAAGGATTAATCCTCCTTACCCACTCTCTTTTCAGACTAAGTAGTCAAGAGTTTAGAAAGCCAAAGTGACCTGATGAAAATGTGTTTTGCATATCAAAAACATATTTGGGTAGTCTAAACAATGCATAAATAGTTAGATCTAATAAGCTGACATCTATCTCTGTATCAGTCTATAGCTTTATGGTTAGCTTAGAAATGTCAAGAATTCTCTACAGGCTAGGCAGTGTTGTGTTCTTTGTTCTCTATTAGATAACCGTTATCCTCTGCTGCTATAGATGATGGCCAAAGTCTGAGTAAATGTGTGACGGGTGCATGATGTACAGGCACTCCTATGACCTTCCTATGAGGTCAGGTCTCTTACACCTCAAAGTGTAAGGTCAATAGCTGGGATCCAGCAATCTTCATGTCACTTTCGACCCCACCCCTAGGCCCACTGACTCAGATTCAGTTTATTTAACAAAATTTTCAAGGGATCCACATACATCTCAACGCTTGAAGGCTGAATCATACTGTAGGAGACTCAAAGGCTGGCTCTGAGTATTTCTAGTCTACTTTCCTCATGCTGAAAATTGACTTCAATAAACAATCTGGGGGAACCAGTAAACATTCTTGTAGGCAGAACTGAACCACCAATAAGAAAGCCATTGAGTGTTACTGTTATGGATTTGCAAGACGTAAGAAATGAAAGAAAAATTAGTTTCCTAATGACCGATTGGTGTAATGGTTCCCATTATCCTTGAAAGTCAGAACACATACAAAAGAGGTTTCTCTCCAGAAAGACTGTAGCTCATCGTTGACCACCCTTTGGGAATGAAAGACATCTCCCAGGCTTTCACTGCAAAGACTAGTTGTATTGAGTCTTATACAAACCTGCAATTGTGAATGCCAAACTTGGATAACAATCTGACATTCACAATGGCATGTAGGATGTGTTACAGCATATAAAGGTTGTGCATGGTCAAACAAAACGTAAAACCACATAAAACCGTGTTTAATGAAAAAGGAGGCTTCCTTGTACAAAATAAATGGGTATTTTAAAAGTTCAGTGTACTTAGAAAGCTAGCATAAAGATAAGTAAATTCATTGTAATGAAACACAATCTAGAATGAGTATTTTGGCACAAGCTGGCTTAATGTTCTCAGCTTAACTTCCACAAAAATAGCTTATTTTAATTCCCTCATAAGAACAGCAGATGTATTGGCTGCAAGCTGAATTCTTGAAGAAAAGTCTTTTATGTATATGGAAAGATATACCAAACTTAGGAATAAGTATTTTCCAGGTCATAACTTTTTAAAATCTTCATAAAACCCATATTTTGCCATTTTAAATATTGGGTTTGCAGTTTTCAATTATATTAAGTTATGAACATACAGGAAAACTCTATTTCTTACCAAAAGATGTTAAGATTATGACTCCTTAAGGATGTATAAATTCTTATCTTCAAATACTTTAGGTTTTCAGATTCCCAGGGAAAAGGCCTGTGGGACCTTCCTCTAACCCATCCTCAAGCAAACCAACTGGCCAGGAGAGTCATTCCTTCATCTCCCCACAGCACCTGCTGAAAAGGCTGGCCTCTTGGCATATTCTCAGTGGACACAAGCAGCTGTGTATCTTCGCCAATGACCTTTCTGGCGGAACAGATGCAGGCAACCTTGGACTCCCTTTCAACAACAGACTGCCTACGCCTTCCTCCTATCTCTTACACTTTGCTCTGCATCAAATCCGCAGGAGCTTATTGCAATAACACTTTGCTTTCTCACTTAAATAGCTTTAAAGTTTAAATGTGCATTCTTAGCTAGGCATGCAGCAACTGTCATTAGGCAACACATGAACAATAGTGCATACTTAAAAGGAATTTCAATTCCTAGTCAGATTAAAGTATTCTGTCCCTAAATTCAACTTGTACCTTGGCTATGAGCAAGAATCTGATACATGCCTTAGTCGATTGCTTGTTGATCATGTATTTTCTTTATGAAAGTTTCACCATTAACAAAATATTATTGTCCACACCACTAAGCATGAGGAGTCAGAATGGGAGCAAAGCATAGGAATGTTTCATCAACTTGGTATGTTGGAGCCAATGGATGGGAAACTAGTAACTTCGTTGGGTTATGACCAATAATTTTATTTTTTTTAAATTAACCTGGGAACACAAATATTGTTATTTTTATTTTCTAATATCTAAGTGAAACGTGAGTGGCTGAGAACTTGTTTTAGACCATTTCGTTTATTGATTTTGTTTTTAAACTCATTATCTTTTTTTGTTCTTCATTGCTTGTGTTCAATTGCATGATATGTGAGGGGGGAGGTGCGTGTGCCATGGTTCACACGTGGATGTGAGAGGAAAACTTGGTGGAGTCAGCTGTCTGCTCTCCACTTTATCTGATGCTCCAGAGATCACACTCAGGCTTTCACCTTGGGGTTGCAAGCATCGTTAACTGCCGAACCATCCTGGCTCTTCGTTTCATGCTTTTAAACATCAGGACGATTAGCACGCTCATAAAAAAAAATCTGGCAACTCCTTGCATTTCGTTTATCCACAAACAACTTAATTAGGTATATCTTACAAGTTGTGAATCCATCTGTCTGAAACCCACAATGAGAAGATTGCGGCACATTTATTGAAATTCAGTTCGGGAACATTTTTGCTACTTCTCCAACATTCCTTACGTCTGTTACCAGCCCAGTCCTAGGCAATTGCTCTCCAAGCCCTGTCACTACAAATCTGCATTTTCAGGACAACCCATGCAGATAAATGACATCATAGGCTAAATTGAGTCTGAGGCCCCAAATCTGCATATGAGAGTTATTCTTAGATGAGTGAAACCAAGCACTGTATCTAGCACATGGTGCAAAATGGCTAGGATACTGAAATGTAAGCATGTATCGTGACAGAGGAGAGAAGGGGAAAGATTAACCAAGACAAAGTGGATATGAAAGAGCCTTATAGATGCCTAGTATCTCATTACTGTATTTTAGAAAATCATTTATATTCTTTAAAAAGGAATTTGACAGGAGCCTCCTTGCATAGCCAGAAAAAGCTGTTCTCAGAGGTTGTGCATTATTGAACCCAATGCCAAAGGTGAGATACCTCTGAGCTGCTGATGAAGAAGTTCCAAGAACTTTAAAACAATACACGCTCTTGCTATTTTTTTGGGGGGGGGGTACCCACCAGAGGTAGATGAGAAGACCTAGTACTGAAGACACTATAGATCTTGGATGTGTGATATGGAGAAAATGACTAGGATTGAACTGGAAACTTCCTCCCGCCCAACTAGCTTTCATGGTGCCAGAGGATGCTATGCAGGCCAGTTAGGGAGATGCGAAACCAATAGCCTTACTTTTCTGTGAATATTACGATCTTACTAGGTCAATCAACTAAATAAGTAAGGTATATCCTAAGGGGTGCTATGGTTATGAGGTTAACAATTTGCTTTCTGATTGGATTCGGGACCCACTCCACAGAAGGAAAGACAGACCTTGAACTAGAGACCTGGACAAAACCCCTTGGCAAGGGAGTCATAGGCATTAAGAGAGAAGTGAATACTGCTGTTTATCTAGCTTGATAAAGCATCAGGCTGCCCTGTAAACATGTATGCTTACCCCCAGACAAATGCCACTTTCAGGTGTATTTAGACACACTTCCCTTGCTAGTGAACAGCGATGAGCAGAGATTCATGGCTGCACAAGGTCCTCATTGTAAGTGATGGTGAATACTCCACCATAACAAAGCAATCTATTCAGTCCTCACTAAGGCTCAGGGAGCACTGCCCAATAGGGGGCATGGCAGAAAGAATGCTAGAGTTAGAAAACAAAGCAAAATCTATGAAACAACATCTTCTAGCAAAGACACAAAGCTGCAGATGTTTGCACTGGGTCCATACAAGGTCGTGCCAGTAACATTACGGCATGGGTTGGGGAGGGACTCAGGAAGCCCTAACCCTTACTGCTGAACTAGAGTTTTAGTGAGGGGCAGTGCATATAACTGCCTTCACTCATGCACTCACTGATAACCCCCCTCCCCCATCAATCTCAGGTAGTTTCAAACCAACTGTTACACAGATGGCTCTGGTTAAAATAAATGGGTCACAAAACCAAACCAAAAGCCTTGTAGCAGAGGGGTTCATTTTGAGAGGCATAGGAGAGAGATGAGATGAGAGTGATAAGAAAGGCTGGAAAGGGGAGAATAATCACAAAAACATTATATATTTATGAAATTACCAAATAACAAAATTAATCAATAAAAAACCTGAAGGGAATAAAAGTTCGATGAGGGACTAGGGAGAAGGCTCAGCAGGTAAGGTGCCTGATGTATCAGTACAAGGACCTGAGCATCTGGTCCCCAGCACTCAACATAAAAACCCCTGTAGATCTGTAACCCAAGTGAAGGCAGGGGCACAAACAATAGGAACCTGGAGCTTGTTAGCCTGCCAGTATAGCCAATCAGTGAGTGCCAGGTTCAATCAGTGAGAGATAATGTCTTCAAAAATAAAACAGGCGGGTACTATGAAGGGCGAAAATGGTAAAATCAGATAGAGGGAAGGGAAGAAGAAGAAACAACACTGAGGATGCTTGATAAAGCATGAGGGAATCACATTATTTTATATGTGCCTACAATTATACACAATACCTGTAAGTATATATATACACATGAATGCACACACACATGCACACACACACACACATACACAAACACACACACAATCTTCCAATGAAATTATGCAACCTGGGATGACAATATTCCCTACAAGAGCCATAGACTATCTAGTAAGAACGCCAGTACCAGGTCACAGACATTTTCTTTAAGTTGTTAGTTAGGGTGGTCCAAATGATCCTCAAAACAATATAAACTACTGCTGTTATCCCTGGTTGTCTCTCAGAGGCAGAAAGTAAGTCCCTACTGCTGACGACACTGTACACTTTAGACATAGGGCATCTGATGTGATAGCCCCCTCCCTGAGAACTAGGTCTCGCAGGGCAAGAAAGTATGATGCAGGATGCCAAGGGAGCAGAGCAATCACAGTTTTATCCTGCTATGACATCTATGAGTCACAAGAATTACCAGCATAGCAGTAGTAGCGCTCACATCTTGGTGGTAACCAACAGTTATCTAATTGGACTTAAAGCCCCTTCAGCATAAAGGAAGTCATGCTTGGTACTAGAAACTTAGCCAACTACGCAGTGTTAGTGAAGTCATGAATCTTGGCAGACAACCTACTACGACCACTTTAGGAGACCAGCTTATCATTAGAACCATAGATAACTGCTGTTCTCAACACTCATCAAAGAAGCTTCTCTTGATAGCAGAAAGTCAGTATTGGTCATAATGCAAAGATCAATCCCAGCCCTGACAGATACAGTTATTACACAACTCTGGCATCTACAGCCTAGGAAGTACTGCAGAAGGTGGTGTGTGTGGATTAGGAACATACGAGCCAGAACACAAAGAAAACTACCACGAGATTTTGTCTTCTAGAAATGAGAGTGAAGCCACCCATACATGATATTGCAACAATATGGCTACCTACACAAGACAGGAATAAGTACAACATCAGTAGACATGCTAAGGTGTCAGTATCAGAAATCCACCCCTAGTTAAAGAAGAACTACAGGCAACAATGAAGGACAATTAGTTTCTCCCAAGAATAAGCCCCATAAATGGTTATTTAATGACGTAAATGACCAGTAAAAATTTGGCCAGCTCTGATATCATACACACAAGCAACAAAAATGGACTCAGCAGGGAGTTTTTATATATTCATGTATATGTTAGTGTTAGATTAGCAATCAAAGGAGAAAGGCCATTGATTTGAGATAGTGGAGTAGAAGACATTGGAAGAGTTGGAAGGAGGAAAGAGAAGGGAGGAAGTGATTATAATTATATCTTAATCAAAACAAAATACAATTTTTAAAAGATAAAATCTTGATTTCTGGTTTCATGTCCATACACACTTTAAGTCACACATGCAGTTACACGCCACATACACGCGCGTGCGCGCACACACACACAGAACATTGGCTGATTTAAGATTATTATATAAGATTAAAAATTAAAATTAAATTGAGATAAGGCTCATATTAAAGGGTACATTGTAATACGAAGAAGAAAAAACAACTTCTGGAAACATAGAGTTTTTCAAAAACAGACAAAGCAACTAAGGAGAAAAAAGTGAAAACAAACTCTTGCCTTATTGGTAGATATACAATTTTGTTCTATAAAAATAAAATATAGGGCTGGAGAGATGGCTCAGAGGTTAAGAACACTGACTGCTCTTCCTGAGGTCCTGAGTTCAATTCCCAGCAACCACATGGTGGCTCACAGCCATCTGTAATGAGATCTGGTGCCCTCTTCCGGCCTGCAAGCATACATGGAAGGAATGTTGTACACATAATAAATAAATATTTTAAAAAAATGTTTAAAAAAAAATAAAATATAATCTTTGCTTTTCAGAGAGCAATAATTTATCCTAATAAAGTGTATCACAATGAATTTATTTATTCATTTATTCTGTTTAATTCATTAATTTATTGTAGTTTTTGCTTATAATCACATAGTTCTTAGATTGGCACCAATAGAGTCCTGAGCTATCTATGAAATGCCACGTCTTTAACAGCATGTAAAGCTGGAATCTGCCACAGCCCTTGTGTAGTTTTGGGTAAAAGAGCTAAAGGTCACCGAAGAAAAGAACTTTCTGTGCTGTTTAAAAAAAGATGAATTTTTTTCAGCCAGGCAGTGGTGGCGCACACTTTTAATCCCAGCACTCGTGAGGCAGAGGCAGGTGGATCTCTGTGAGTTCGAGGCCAGCCTGATCACCAAGAGCTCAGGACAGGTTCCAAAGCTACAGAGAAACCCTGTCTCGAAAAACCAAAATAAATAAATAAATAAATAAATAAATAAATAAATAAATAAATAAGATTTTTTTTCAATGAGAGACTTTGTGACACGAAATTGATCATTTTAGAGAATCAAGGGGCAACAGCTACAAAGTCCCACTGCACTGTGGTTTACCAGCACGCACAGCGCATGGCTGAGAGTGGCAGCCAGTAGCCACATGTGGTTTCCTCAATTGCAGCCTAAAATATGGGTGACATAAAACCAACATTCAGTTCCTCAGTCACACTCGCCGCATGTCAAGTGTTCGGAGGCCACACGGTGGTTAGTGGCTACCAAACTAGAAAACACACTTATTTACATCATCCTGGAATGTTCTAGCTATATGTGCTCCTGTGGTTATCTCCCAACACCACAGAGAAATTGAAATTAGAAGAGCACTTGGTGCTGAGGGAATGGCTCTAGCAGGGGCTGTGTGCCTGAGGACATACAGATTCAGAGCACAATGAAACATGGCAACATTCAGGACTTACCTGCTGGTCGGCATCCAAACGCCATCTAATGAAAAGTCCAAAGACCCTAACAGTTCTACGACAATTCCCTTTTTATTGTCATGTGGGTAGGGGAAAACAGTGACACATGAACGGAGGACAAAGAACACACGTGTGTGTGCCAACCATGAAGCCTCTGTAGAGCATGCGTGCACCACTGCTTCATCTGTGACCAGCCCTATTTGGTGACACAAGTAACTCTTTTGCTGATGGTCACAGTAGACTGACACAGGCTAAGCAAAACTGCCTGAAGTCACACAGTTGGGCCTAAGTGATGCAGATTGTGAATAAGTAATTGTATCTCACATCAAACCCCTTCTTCTTTTTCAAGATTTTGTGTGGACGTGTTCATATATGTGCATGCATATGGAGACTAGAAACCAATGTTGCGTGTCTTTCTCAATTGTTCTCCACACTGCCTTTTGAGACGGTCTCCCGCTGAACCAGGAACTCTGACTCCAGTAGATTGGCCAGCCAGGGATCCTTCTGCCTCAGCCTCCTCAACTCCTGCCTCTGTGTCAGATTTTTTCTTTATATAGGTGTTGCCAATCCAAGTTAGGTCCCCACGCTTGCACAGTGAGCACTCTATTGGTTGAGCCGTGTTCTCACCCCCAAATCCATATTCTCAACTATCACACTCTCTATCTTTCAGCATCTTTGATTATCACGGCAGAGTTTGTTCCACACTTGATCAATAGCTCACGCTTTGAGCTAAAACCGTTTTTGTGCCCATCTATTCATTGCCATATTTTCAGACTGTAAGGTCTTTATTCTGTCAATGAATTAGCCTCGTTTACTAAATGCTTCACTGGGTACTTTGATTTGTGACCCAGGAGCCACTGTGTCTAGGACTTCTGAGCCACTGCCCAGATCTTGCTGTTTCACGGTTGCTAATATTACATCATGCTCAGCTATGGACTTTCTCTTTCAGCGGGTCCTCTGCAGAGCAGCAGCACGACCCACTCAAGTCCTTATCAGCAGCTTTGCTGGCGCTCTCTGCGTGGCCAGGATGTAAGGAAGTGCTATTTCAGTGCTGAAAGAGGCTGTGGCGATGGAGCCGGGTGGACGACAGAAAAGGCTAACCCAGTGCCCAAGAAGCCAGACACACTATCTACAGAAGATAACGTTGGACTGTCTCAGTTTAACTTGAAGAATTGCATGGCTGTTCATAAAGTTTCAGTCCATCCTAGATGGAGCATCCGAAAGCATTTAAGCACTATAACAGACAACTTAAATGTGAATCATTTTCCATAACTTAACTTCCAAAACCTAGAAACAACAGGTCTGCTTGTGGATTGACACATGAGGAAATGATGTCTGTGAAGTTTGAGGAACTAGTCTCGTCAGGGGGATTTAAGGTAAGAGCCAGAATCTCCTGGCTCATCCTATCAACCAATAGGAAATGGTTTCCGGACACCTACAAGCGATGACTCTAAGGTCATCTAAGTTAGTCCCTGGCCTGGCTAGTGACTGCCTGAAGTTCAGGGTAGAGTGTAATTCAGCCTTTCTCAGTGTGTGGGCAGTGGCCTACCAGTTACACAAAACATTAGAAATATTTTGTCAGAAAAGGATTCTGTGGTCAAACATCAGAAAATATATTCAAGTTCAAGAGAACTGGCTCCTTTGGCTGTAGCCACTAACCTTCAGGAGTGGTTAATGTACTCGTGTGCATATCAACTGCCAAGAGGAGGCTATAGTAGGCAGTCTTCAGAATTTATTTGCTCATAAAAATGTTTTATATAGGAGTATTCCTGAAGACCGGTGTGGGGTGAAATACACTTTGGCAAACACTTATCTGACTTTCTCACCACGCAAGGCCCTGTCATATCCTCAGATGTGGCTGCCTGAAACAGATTTAGTGAAAGCATACCTTTTGTGTGACTGGCTTGCCTCCAGATGACATCACTGCCCCCATAAATATCTCAGAGAACGTCGGAACCTGTGTCATGCTGTGATGCACAAGCAATCTGCTGTAGATCCTACGCTACTGTCCAAGTCGCTAATGGTATTGATCGTGTTTCTAAATGTCCACAGCCTCAAGGCTCTTCTGTCTTCCTTGCATTGTTCTTCTATCTACAAAAGTTCACATTTCAGGACTAGAATATTAATTCATATGTTCCTATGCAGGATTTTGTAAGCAATGCAGGGCAGAGGAAATTGTGTGTGTGTGTGCGCACGCGTGTGCGCACATACAAGCACACAACATACATGTGGATATGTATAAGAGCAACATCAAGAGGCATCTATGTTTATTTAGCATGGTACTGAGATTTTCAAGCAGTTTAAATGCTTCTTCTTAACCCCAATAAGCAAGGTATTACATTCTGCCCCTCTGTGTAGGAGCACCCAGCTCAAGGCCTAGGAATGGGGGAGGGGCTGCCAGAACCCAAGCTTTCACCAATAACTTGCCTGTGATCTTCAAGGAGCTGACCTCCCTCCATTTCTGTTTGTAAAATGAACCCCATACAGCAGGAGAGTGTCCACGGAGCAGAGGCTGTGGACGTGTAAAAAGTGTATGGATAAAGTGGTCCCGCTTATATAAGATCGAAGAAACCACTTATGTGAATAGCGGGGTCATCCCAAGAAAGAGCAAACCTCCTTCAGAGTGGGTCTCCCCACTATTCAAATTCTCATTCCCCCTAAGTTTGGTTTAGAATCAAAGCCAGGACTCACAGCCTGAAAACTAATACTGGGCAGCCAGTAATAAATTAACTTTGCAGAGAGAAATACCAGATCCACAGAAATGCTTTGCAGGAAAAAAGAACACCCTCCATTTTTTAAAACCTCACCAAAAAGCACAATGGGCAAACACGAAAACACAGTTACTGTCTGTGGGCTGCTGGAGGCAGCATTTCCGCTTCCTGGCTCTCACTCAGTCTTGCTCCCAGCCCTGCTGCTCTGATCTGATCAGGAGCAGCCAGGGGTTTCTGATTATCCCTGAGGTTATCTGCTCAGATCATCTCCCTGCAGCCTCTCTGGCCTCCCTGGAGAACCAGGCTGAGAGCTGGACACACTCACTGATGCACATTGAAGGAGACCTAGTTGGGTTTCAGGGTTTTTAAATGTCACGAGCATTCCAGAGATACAAAAATATCTTATAGTCAACCAATTTGTAAAAATTCTCTTCAGGCTTTTGATTGCTCATCTCTGTACTTCTAGCTGTGCTCAAAATTGAGAAGTGTGATTCTTCTTATGCTGTAGTATCTACTTACCTATCAGTCAATCTACATATTACCTATCTATATATTGTCTGTCATCTATAGATCTATGCATCTACTTTCTGTCAATCATCTACCATTTATCAGTCATGTGCTACTTATCCATTACCTATCGATCACCTAACTATCACAGATCCATCACCTACTATCTATTTATCTTTCTTATCAATCAATCATTTACCACTTTCTCTCCTTATTGAGCAAATAATATCAATTTGACACTTATTATTAGAAAAAAGTCTTCTTTGGACTTATAATCACGCATTCCACAGTTTCATTTCTGGTATATAAGGTCTTTGTCTATTTTCCTTCTAGTCACTCAGAAAATTATTCCAATTCTCAGGTAACTACCGACAACTTTGATTAATACACAGACTAAATGTTAAGACCCATGAGGCGGACTTCCTTAAATGATCATACCACTCAGGAACAAAGTCAAATGCTACCAAATTAGAGCAGAAAAATTGAACAGCTGAGATCCACCTAACTGTTCCTAACACGTTTTGCAGCACAGTTTCATTCTAAAGCGAAACTCCCACAAATATGGAGTCACAGAGCTCTCAAAGCTCACACTGAAAATAAATCCTGAGCTATGTAGATAAAGTGTGGATATACCTAACTTGTCCAGGTCCAAACCTTCTTTTCAGTCGGGAGAGCTTTCCACTGTGTGGTTCTTGCTGGGAGAATCATACAAAGCTGCACCTCTGCGTATTTTCTCAGTGCAATGGGACAATGGTGGCAGCGAAGCGCAGAGGAAGGAACTGGAAGGACCTGTGGGTTTCCTGGCTCTCTTCCTCAGCACCTCGTCTCCACTCTCCTTTCCCCACGCTGCCCGTAGGTCCTGTCCTATAACATACACAATGCTTTACACAACATTCCTCTTTCACTATCTTTAGTTACAGACGCTGAAGTTTTTCTCTGGTATATTTTTGGCAATTGAGAACCCTAACTGAAGCATGGATCATCTTATGGACAATAAAAATTTTTAAAATGTTAGGTACAGCTTTAAAACTTCACTTTTTTTTCTGTTTGCTGATTTTGTAGTTATGGGGTGATGTGTACAAGTAGCAGCCAATGCTCTGCCAGTGTCTGGGTTTAGATTAGAAGTTTAAGCAGAGTCACACTAGTTCTATTATCCAGTGGAGATCCAAATATTAATCTTCCCTACTTTCCCAGCAATGCTAGGATGCTCAGGGGGTCTTGATCATCATTAAGCCATTTCAAGAGGCTTTACCCTTGCAGAGGTCTTTGCGCATGCTGGAATCGTCCAACGTGAAACCCTTCTCTGTCTCCACCACACTGATTTGTCAGAATGACAAAGACATGAGCTATCCACAGAAAGGAAGAAAGGGTCCAGTGGGATGCACTGGTTTGAGGTTAGTAGGGGAGTAAAAATGACTTTGTAAAAGAAAGTATCAACTATAAGGCACAGAGGCAACTGATTCTAGTGAGAAATGAGAGGCAGTCTTGTAAAACACCTAAGGCTGGCTGATGTTTTTACCTGGAAGATGCTGCCCAATCAATCAATCAATCAATCTCTCTCTTTCCCTCCCTCCCTCCTTTCCTCCCTCCCTCTTGGTTTTGACTTTTCAAGACAGAGTGTCTCTGTGTAGCTTTGGAACCTGTCCTGGAACTAGCTCTTGTAGACCAGGCTGGCCTCGAACTCACAGAGATCCGCCTGTCTCTGCCTCCCGAGTGCTGGGATTAAAGGCGTGCGGCACCACCGCTCGGCCAAAAACACTCTCTTAACAAACATTGGAAAACTTAGTGTCTGCCCATTAGTGTCCAAATCCTGAATTACCACTAAGTCTTTGTGAAAATTTTAATGAATAGTTAATGAAACAGTTAGGGCAGATAAGTCTGTGAGCACATAAAATATAAAATAAAATGACTTTGAATGTCTAATAGGGTTCTATGCTCTGAAAGATAGACTGTATTAGGGTGGACAGAAAATCTTAGTCTTTATATAAATCAATGCTTCTTAACATTTTAAGTGAAAATATCTGGAAAAACTTAAGTATGTAGTAATACTTTTCAAAATCATAATCTGTACAGAGCAGGCCAGTCTGGCTGCCAGAAGAGGCTCCATAATTGCATTTCCATATTGCCGTGGTGCCTGGCTAGAGTCTGGGAATGCACCATTTTTCACAGTACCTGCAGTGCGGCTGGTGACTGATGGGGCTAGCATACTGCTGAGGACGAATGGGCGAGGGCAGGTATGGGGTTAAAACTGCTCAATGGAGAAGCCCAATTCTCTGGGCTTTGTTGTCATTTTAGATTCTCATAGAATTGTAGCTCTCCCCTTCCTGTACTGTTCACGTTCGAGTATATTTGCTTTCAGCTATGATTTGTCTCTCAAAAACAGCACTGATAACTAAGAACTTTTAGAACTGTTTTTTAATTATTAAGCTCACTAATAATATCACATATTTGAACACATGGAAATATCACTTCTAAGCAGAAATCATAAAGGGACCATAATTAAAACTGAAATATTTTGTGAATAAAAACCAGCACTACCAAAATTTAACAGCTGGTGATCACATGGGTGGGGGTTATGTATATATCAAGGGTCAGCATATTTGGCTCGTGTGTGTGGAGCCCTGGCTAGGAGCCCTAGTACCACAGCAGCACCAGAAAGTGATTAGGTGCCCTGTGTATATGTAACAGTCACTATTCCCAGTAAGTAAGGGAGGTTAGGGATGAAAAGGAAATACAAATTATTATGTTGATAAAGTTTTACTTATTTAAAGAACTGAGTAGGGTCATTTTCTTGCTTTGAGTGTGTGTGTTTGTGTGTATGTTTGTGTTGTATGTGCATGAAATATATGTGCATATGTGTCTGGGGATGCATGTATCTGTGCACACATCCTGTGCTATATCATCTTTACCGTATTCCTTTCATATGGAGTCTCTCACTGAAGCTGGAGCTTGGCTAGCAGCCAGCAAGTCACAGTAACCCTCCTGTCTCAGTCTTCCACAACCCTGGTGGTAAGTGCACTGGAAACTAACTATACACGCCTTTTCATATGGATGCTGGAGCATCAAACCCAGGTCCTGATGACCTCACAGAGAGCTCTTATCCACATATAGCCGATAAAGCAAGACTTTGAACGTCGAGCCAGCCACACCAGCCACTATGCATGTCACAGTATCTTCTTTCCTTGCCTCAGTATGTACAGAGGGGAGAGTGAGACTCAGCCTTTTCCTTTTCACACCCCTGAGTTGCTATGGTGATCAAAGTTCCCACCAGCATCCACTGGATACTTGGATAAACTGAAATCAGCCTTTGCTGACTAAGAGAACTGAATAGCAGTCTTACCATTGGCTGGTACTCCAGCTCTTATAGCCTCATAGATCGCGGGTCGAAAGCCCACACGGGGTCACATTATCAAATGTGGGGTTGCAAAATATCATGCTATAGTAAAAAGTTTCTGAGCACTCAGTGGCCAGAAAGGAATTCACAACCACACCTGTAAAGAATCCAAGGTAATTCTGCCAGGACTGGCCCAGGTTGCACTACAGGACTTCACTGTGGTCTTGCTTCTTAGCATACCATGGGCACACTTGGCACGGTACATACCATCATGTTCACAGTGACTGCCTGCTACACCTGGGCTCAAATCTGGCTCTGCTCAATGTTATAAACTGTCGTTCTCATGGTACCAACCAAGCTACAGAGATTGAATGATGGTCTGATTATGGAAAATACAGGCAGAATGACAGAATGATTCCCAACTGTCACATCTCAGCACGTGTCTATTAGTATAATGGATTGTGTTATGTTAGAATGTTGGGGTCTTAAAATTGTTGTACGAGTAGTTGATTTTGGGTTTCATGAAAATTCATTACTTTAATTTCGGTTTAGGATTAGGATAGAGTTTCTAACAATTTCTGAAATGGCTCCATACTTATTTCTGCTTCCTAGCACATATTCAGGTGATGCTCAACTATCAGTCAGTTCTGGGAAACACTGAAGATGCTTTATGTTCTGTGGCATCAAATACTCATCAAGCTGATACCTCATTATCCATGTAAAAATAAATGAGAACACCAGCTCCATATACAAATTAGTTTTTAACATTAACAATTGGAAAACTTATATGTATGTCAAAGAATCATTTGAAAAGAAAATTCCTGGAACCAGAGAGATGGCTCCAGCAGTTCCAAGCACTTGCTGCTCTTGCAGAGGACCTGGGTTCAGTTCCCAGCACCCATACAGTGGTTCACAACTGTCTATATTTCAGTTCCTGGGAGGGACCAATGCCCTTGTTTGGCCTCCATGGGCACTGCATGTACATGCTGCATTTAGTGCACACAGGCAATATACATAAAACAAAAAGAAATCAGTTTTAAATTTTTTCTTTATGATTTATGAACAGTTAAAGTTTTATTTGTACACCTAGTTTATATTGGTCACATAAACATTTCTTGGGTAAAAACAGGTTGAGAGTAGAAATAGTGTAAGAAGCCCTGACCTAAAAGACTCCAATTAACAGAGGCCTTAGAGTAAATGACATACTCTCAGGTTGAAATTTTCTATGCAATTATTTGAAATTTTTTTCAATCAAATATATCAGAAACCTCTTTATTTCCACCAGAAAATGTATCATTGCGTGTGTGTGTACACAGCAGTTTACTAGTGAGTACTACTGAATGAACGCTCACTTTATTAAAATGATGTAGGTACCTTATAATTCTGAAACACAGTATTCTTAAGCAAAGAAAATACAAATAGTAACCAAATGTCAAATGCACAGGACATTGTAAAAACACATCCCAAACTTGGCTATCTACATGAAACATGCTGTGCTGTACAATAGGGACACAGCTACTTCCGTGGAAGAACACTATGGAAGGAAGTTTCCTGACTTAGAGAAACGACATGCAGACAAGCCCAGGGGCAGTTTGCTTAAGGAGTGGTGTAGACCTGAATTATGCAAAATATAAAAAGTAACAAGAGCTACAAAACTGGCATGACGTTGAAGCTGTCAGGAGTGTGGACACAGTTTGGGTCCTTCCTTTCTTCTGGCAGATGAGTACAGGCTTCAGTCATGTTTATGACTATTTCATCCCCCACATCACTTCTGTTGGCAGAATAACACCTCGGAAGCTCATGCTTCGATAAACCCAGACTCACAAATCTCTTATGAAGATGAACTTTAAACTGGTGTCCAACTCTAAATCACAGGGCTCAGCTGTTAGGGATGGAGGAGGCAGGCAGGGCTGTAGGAATATTCTTCGTCAGCTGTCATTGCTTTTGCCAGTGTCTGTGTATCTCTCATGGACTGCTGATGAGCTTTGACTTTAGGTAATTTCTTTAACTCACATAAATCTTAATTTTAATCTCTTTTAATTTAAAAAACTGTTTGATTTCTATTCTATTTTGACAGTTTTAATGTGTCCAGGCAATGCTTGCCTCCATGTTCATAAAGTTAAAAATCCTGTTTTTATCAGGTAAATGGATTCATATGTTTGTGATGAATTCACATATAAATATTAGCAGAATAATTTTTAAAAGAAAGAATGGAATTTTTGGTAATGACATTATTAACAAGTATAAAACACTTGTCCATATATCGGGTCCTGTTACATCTGCTTTCTGAGAAGATGAACTCACTGATAAGGTAGGCATGATTGCTACAGTAAGGGACACATTTACAAGCCTCCAGAAGTTAGTAGTTGAGTCCAAAATTGTGTGCAGTTAGTTATTAGTTGCAATTCATAGCCAGAGAAACAATGTGGTATAAACCATAGTAGGAAGATATAGATCCTAGAAGAAGGTGCAGCTGAGCGAATACCTTAATCCTACCCCTCACTTGTCACGTGATGTTAATTTGGTGAAGCAGTTAATGGAGAAGGTCTTAAAAGAACAGATGCTCACCAAAGGCAGAGGCTGGTACCATAGTGTGGTGGCACATACCTGTTCCTCCAGCACTCCGAAGTTTTACAAGTTCAAGGTGAGATGGATAACACCTTTCTTAAAAGGAAAACTATTGATGAACTAGGATAATCAGTCAGCACTTGTCTAGCATCTGTGATATGCTGGCTTCAACCTTGCCTAGCGTCTGTGATATGCTGGCTTCAACCTTGTCTAGCATCTGTGATATCCTGGGTTTACTCCTCAGTATGAAATAAATAAAATGGGATAGCAGAGGGTTTTTAATTATATTTTTCCATGATTGCAACAATTTTTTGATAATGCTTGGCATTTTCTCAGTTCTGTTTATTGGACATACATTATTCTTAAAATCAGAAAATTAAGCAAAGGCAGAACCCGAGTTCAAACCCCCAGAACTCCCATCAAAATAGGACATGGTGGTTGCAAGCGTGTTACCCTCTGAACCAGCTCCCAGGACATGGTGGTTGCAAGCGTGTTACCCTCTGAACCAGCTCCCAGGACATGGTGGTTGCAAGCGTGTTACCCTCTGAACCAGCTCCCAGGACATGGGGGTTGCAAGCGTGTTACCCTCTGAACCAGCTCCCAGCCTTTGCTCGGAAATCTTTCTGTTCGTTAACAACATTATTTCTCTTATAGATGCTCCCAAATCAGCAGAGCACTGGGAGAAAATGCAGCCACAAACATAGAGGAAACCAGAAAAGGCCCTAACGAAGAAATAGAACTTGCCTCTTTTTTTTTTTTAAAAGGCAAAAACCCCAAGTCACAGGTGTTTTTCACACAGAACCAAGATTATTCCAACATCCAGTCTGTGGGGGAATTAAAGACAGAGTTTTGACAGAATACCTTTATGAGGTATCTTGGTCTCAAAGCCCCATAGAAAGCATGGCTATTTTTGCGAAATTTATCTATGAAATATATGTATCTTCAGTTATTGTTATAGTTTTAAGTTCTAAAATGAAATAGATGTTTTAAAATCATGTTCAGTGACAACAGGCATGACTTCTCTCTGCCTCAGAAATGCTTAGGACTCAACTTGGGCAATTTAGTAAAAGCCACTAAATAATGTTCATTCTCTTTCTTCAAGAATTATTTGTTTTTTTTTTTTAATTTTATCACTCACACTCACTATAATCCAGATGTCTGTTTTTTTTTCTTTTTCTTTTTCTTTTTTTTTCTTTTTTGCACAGCTACATTGGCGAAATGGCTGAGTAGATAAAAGCAACGATGGTGACCTCGCATGGGCGTCTCAGCAGCAGGACCCATGGTGGAAGGCGAGACCTGACCCCTGAGAGTGGTCTGAGCACACACACACACACACTTACAGTGGGCTCTCTTTATACTCACATCACACACACTGCCTCTAAAAGGCATAGCCTTTTGGTCAAAGTGAGAACCACCTCCTCTTTCAATAACCAAAAACTAATCATTTCTAATAAATGCCTGTCAGGGGCTCTAAATTCGAAGCACCTAATCTACACTAAGAGGCAGCTGACAAAAAACCACCCTAGAACCATTTCCATAATGTTAGAGAGACTTGGCCTACAGTCATGGGGTGAACACTTTGCTAAAATAAATTAATATTAATTGGTGTGTAAGAAAAATTTACAGATGTGATGAAGAAATTCAGTTGCAAATGTAAATACTCTTTAAATGTAAAAAGTACCCATACCACAGCGAGTTTACACAAGACACAAAAGTCGAATAAGGAAGATAAACTGGCCTGCATTTTTCTGGGTGGGAGCTATATGGCTTTACCGTCATAAGCAGCACAGAGCTGTCAATACAGGGTAAATACAACCTGAGCCCTGGCCTTCGAAAGCAGCCTGTGAAAAAGGTATCAAGTGTTCTACAGTAAGTATGAAGAGAAGATGGGGGAGCAGGTGTCTCTCGTCCTTCATTGAGACCTGGTGGTGGGAAATCCAGTAGGCAGAGTCAAGTCCAAAGGCGGAGGAGGGACTGGGGAGAACAAAACCAGTTCCCTGTGGTAGGAACAGGACATACTTTAGTGTTGTGGAATAATCTTTTTTGTACACTAGATTGGTTTCATAAAACTCTGAACGGCCAATAGCTAGGCAGGATTTTCAGGGCAGAGAGGACGCTGGGAAGAAGAGGAAAATGGAGGGACATAGAGCAAGCAGCATGGGCATTGC
Organism: Chionomys nivalis; assembly: GCF_950005125.1. Lineage (NCBI taxonomy): Eukaryota > Metazoa > Chordata > Mammalia > Rodentia > Cricetidae > Chionomys > Chionomys nivalis. The sequence goes on along the minus strand of NC_080099.1, from coordinate 26,598,732 downwards.
AAAGCAAGGTAACCACGCCATATAAAAGAAGGCAGGTTAAAAGATAAGAGTTAATTTCAACTACAAGAGCTAGTTAGAAACAAGCCTAAGCTATGGGTCGAGTTTTCATGGTGAATAATAAGTCTGCATGTCATGATTTGGGAGCTGGCTGGCAGCACAGGGAAAGACTGCTACACTTCGGTGTGAAGCTGGAAAGATGACCGTGCAAACAGTCTGGAAAGAGTGCTGAGGTAAGACACCAGAATTCACTGCTCACAAGGGCGTGCATTCCAGTGACATTTCCAAGGTAGAATAGACGAAACTTAGTGACCTCTGCCTGGGATGTGGAGTGACTGTCCAGTGTGACTGTGAGGTCCTTGCTTTAGGAGACTGGATGATCCTGCCTCACTAGAAATATACCTAGATACCGGAGCTCTGAAAAACCAGCAGGTCCAATGTAGCGTGTCACACCAGAGTGTTAGTGGAGCAGTCAGACAACCTTGACCACGAGCAATAGAGGCTGAGACTCAGTGGAAGGATGGAGACGAAGAGATTTCAGTGCAGTGGATAAAAAGGACAACAGACATTAGGCGAGACTGTGGACTAGCCCAGGTGAACATTCCAAGTGGAATAATGGCATTCAAATAAAATAGAGGTGCTTTGTTTAATTGATGTCAGAGAGAAAGTTGATGAATTAGAAAAGTAATTTAAAGATAAATGTATGACAAAGAAAAAATATAGAGAGAAAATAGAAGGTCCGCTGAACTCGTCCCCAGTAAAACAATTATTTAAGCCACTTCATGCAGCAGTCATTTTAAGACTGTGAGTATTGTCCTACAGGCAACAAAGCAGCCTAGTTAACATTTCTTCAAGAAAGTCTTTGGCATCTCAGTAACAGCAAGAGTCTATGTCACTAGGAGCCACACCTTCTTCCTCCTTTTGAAGTGCTAACTTAGGGTCATGAAGCTCTCCATATACTCAAGGACAGCGGGCATGATAGATAGCCCTCCCTTTCTGTCAAGGCAAGGAAAGCAGGCAAAGACTCTAGTGTCCTCTGCTTGGTGTGGCAGAGGCTGACGTACGGAGACAGACAAAGGAGAGGGTCTGGCAGAGTGGATGCTATTCTGGCATCAGACCGAGAACAGGAGGGCAGACACTGCCAGGGTACCAGCATGATCCTACGCAGAGAGTTTCCCAGTGAGGACAAGCTGAGAAGACGCAGACCACTCCCTGCCTGCAGCTCTGATCCTGAGCAACTGCTCGGAGATTTTGCCCACAAAAACCTTTGAAATATTACATAAGTGATGTAGGAAAGAACTACGACTACTTTGAAAATGGAAATTTGCCCAATTTTCTCTCATAACTGAGAGGATGCAGGTGGCTTTATGAGGACAATGGGCGAAATCACAGCCCAGTTATTTATCTGGGAGAACCACAGAAAAAAGAACCCTAAGTACCTCAGAGTCTGGACTTAAAAATCTCTGCAAAGGGGCCTGGATTTAACTGGATCAGCGTGTGGAGCAATGTATGCCCCAAGACATTATAGAAAACAATGAAGTAATTAGCAGGCAATTAGTGGAACCCCACAAATGGGTGTAACATCAACAGAAGCAGACAGCTTAGCAGGGATCAGAAAAGGGGAGAGTCAAAGAAAGCATGGTTGAAACCACTAGCACCCCATGGTGACAAAGCCCTGGGTTTCTCCAAGAAACAAAGGAGAAGCATTCAGCTACCAGGGGAAGTTACTTCACTAAACAACTGTGTTTCAGTCTTGTCAACAGGCAAGCAGTGAGTAGCATCAAGCTTGTGTGCTGTGGAATCATAAACTTGTTATAATGTATTATTTCCTAAAGTTTTCAATAAAACCAGCAAAGAAACAGTTTGTAATGAGGGGGTTGGAAGCAGTCTTTGAGAAGCCCCAGGGGACCAGATTTGATACAATTCAAAGCAATCATTATTAAGATTTCGAGGAATACATAAATACATTCAAGGAATACATTCATGCTGGATGAGCACGGTATGATAAGTGTCTCCTAAAAGTGACACCATTCACGATCAATAATGATGAAATAAAGAAAAAGAACACAACAAACAGTCTAAAGCTGCAAGACAGAAGTAGGGCTGAGAGTAGACTGCACACAAGAAACAAGCCCCGAGTTTCTTTCTCTTTGTTTTCTTTTTTCAACAGATGTGTTGTGACACACATGTGGAGGTCACAGGAAACCTTGTGAGAATACGTTTTCCTCTTCCACCATGGGCTCCAGGGATCAAAATCATGGTATGAAGTTTAGTGGCAAACGCCATTACCCTCTAAGTTAGCTCACTGGGCTCATGTTAGGGTTAGGCCACTTTGAGAGCAGAACAGAAAAGATAAGAAAAGAAGAAAGAGTTAAAAGGAAAGGGGATTCAGAGAAATGTGGAACACTGTTAAATCCCTGAAGAAATAGGTAATAAGAAAAAAAAGAAGGGGGCTGGAGAGATGGCTCAGAGGTTAAGAGCATTGCCTGCTCTTCCAAAGGTCCTGAGTTCAATTCCCAGCAACCACATGGTGGCTCACAACCATCTGTTATGGGGTCTGGTGCCCTCTTCTGGCCTGCAGGCATACACACAGACAGAATATTGTATACATAATAAATAAATATTAAATAAAAAAAAAGAAAGAAAAAAAGAAGATAGTCACAAAAAAAAAAAAAAAAGAGAGAGGAGGGAAAAGCAAAAACAGTCCAAGAAATACTGGCAGAAAACTCTCCCAGTCTCATGGAATACATTATTAATTAATCTACATCTCTGTGGTGATTTAATGAGAATACTCCACAAAGACTTACATATTTGAATGCTTGGGTCCTCAGCTGGTGAAACTGTTTGGGAAGGATTGGAAGGTATGGCCTTGTTGGAGGAGGTGTGTCACTGGGGACTGGCTTTGAGCTTCCAAAGGCCTGTCCCCTCCTTCCCCTCCTTTCTTATCTGTGCCTTATCATTAGCTCTCAAGACGTGAGTCCTCAGCTACTGCTCCAGTGACATGCCTGCCTGCCTGCTCTCATGCTCCCCAGAATAGTGGCCATGAACTCTAACCCTCTGAAATTGCAAGTCTCTCCTCTGCCCCCCTTCAAAAAATTAAAAAATTATTTTCCTTCTTTATTTTTGTAAATTGTCTTAGTCACTATGTTTTATCATAGATAAGACAACCTCAAAGAAATTCACCACATCCAAGTCATTAAAAAACGGACTGAACCCTAGACACAGAGTGCAGCTGTTTAATCAATTGGAAAAAGAAAAAAGAAAAATACCTCTCCCACAAAAGAATTCCAATAAAATTCATGGCTTTCTTGACAGAAAAAAAATGATAAGACAAAATTGAGACTGGGAAAAAGAAGAACAAACTGATATTAAAGCAAGCCAAAAGAATTAAGTATTATAGAGAAATTAATGAACCTAAAAATGGAAAAGTTAACATCAACAGAACTGAAAATTTGTCCTATTCTAGATAGATAAAATTGGCAACTCTTTGGCTAGATTGGCCAAAAGAAGAGGGCACTGAAATTATGAACATGAGGAATGAGAGGATAATTATTGCTGGTTCTACTTAAATATGCTTGATCATGAAGTGATGGTCAATCATGTATCTATAATTCTAGACAAGGACAAATTAATAAAATGATACAAAGTATCAAAAATGTTTCTGGAGTAGTCTGATTTGTGACTATTGGGTCAGGGTTTGGAAAGAGTCAAAAGCATAGAAGGATATCAAAATAAAAGAAAACTGTAGACCAATACTCATTATAGATATAGGTCCAAAACCCTCAGCATAACACTGGCAGATTAGGTCTAACAATCTATGCAGAGAATTATACTCATCACTTAGAAGAGAAATGCAAGGATTTAAGCTGGTTCAATGTATAGGAATTAATCATCATAATATATACTATTAATGTAGTAAGAGTCGAAATCAATCTGATCAACTCAATAAATAGACAGCATTTGATAAAATCCAGTATCTTTTATGATAAAAACATACAAAAAAATCTAGAACTAGAAGGGAAATTTTAATCTAGTTAAGGAGATCTACAAAAAAGAAAGAGAGAAAGGGAAGAGAGAGAGAGAGAATAGATAGAAGGAAGGAAGGAGAGAAGGAAGGAAGGAAGGAGGGAGGGAAGGAAGGAAGGAAGGAAGGATAGAAGGTACAATTTCACAAGGATAAAAAAGGGTGTTTCTTTCTTAAGACTAGGAATTAAACAAAGAAAGCTACTTTGCCACTCTTGGTCATAGAGGTTTCCACCAGACTAATTAGGTAAGAAAATAAATCTCTCTGTTTTGGGGTAACATGATCACACACATATGCTCATGTATTTTCCACTATTACCTAAATAATAACTAGTTCTCCAAAGTTGCACGATACAAAATCGATGAATGAAAATCAATTACATTTCTAAACATTAGCAATAAATGATGAAAAATAAAATTAAGAATTCCATTTACCTAGCGAAAACACTAAGAAAAGAAATAGCAACACTTATATTCTGAAACATACAAAACAAGTTGAGGTCTTTTTAAAAGAAATAAATTAGAAAAAAACATTTACTGGAACAGAATCAACTGAAACAGCTTTCTTGATATAACTAGAGTTACCTGGGAAGAGGGACCCTCAAATGAGAAACTGCCCCCTCCCCCACCATCAGACTGGCCTGCGAGCATGCCTGCAGGGTGTTGTCCTGATTCATGACTGATGTAGGAGAGTTCAGTCCACTGTGGGTAGTGGTCAAAGATTGTATAAGAAAACAGGCTTAGCAAGTTAGGAAGCAGTGTTCCCCTGGGGTCTCTACTTCAGCTCCTGCATTAGTTTCTCTTGATGAAGGACGCTATCACTCTTTTCCATCAATAGCTGCTTTCTGGTCATGTCTTGAACACAGCCACAAAGAAACAAACCAGCTTGGACAAACAAAAGTAATTTATGATTATCAAACATCTTTTCAGAAATGTCTTCCACAAAGGTGAGTCAGGTCCAGAAGGAGGCTTTGAGTTATCTTTTCTGGCAAATGAGGACTCAGAAGTGCCAGGACCGCTTGCTGGAATACCAAATGTTAGTCTTAGGAAAATTTAGTATTTGACACACGTTCAGATCCACATCTGGATTGAGATTTGTGGGTCAAATTCCCCCAGGTCACTATGACTTATCATTTCAGTCTCCTGGATCTGGTCTGGTTAGCTCAACAAATCCAATCCCATAGGTACGAAGACCAAAGTGGTGAGAGGCGATAGTTGACTCCGAACTGCCACGAGGGATGCGAATAGCTATGGTCCAGGTTTGCTTTAGTGTCTTCCTAAGGTGAAAGGAACAACACACCCCAGCTCTGAGAAGAGTGACTCACAAGACAGTCATCTGATTTCCCGTCATGACAGACCACTGGCGTTGAAGTACCCCCACAAGAAGGAACTTTGCCCTAATTCAGGGTGACTTTGAACTAGAAAATGTTAAGGCCATATTTCAAGATCCGCTGCAATCAGATTTTTTTAAAATGAACAACACAGAAATCTCCACAGAGCTTTCAATGGAATGACTGGATGAACACGTTTAATAATTTTAGTAATTAATTAGTATTTTAAAAATTAGGTCTCTGTATCATGCAAGAAACTGACTTCTTTCTATTTGCCAAACTGCACTATGGGAAATGAATCCAAATCGAGAATCCTCAATCCCTACGGCACTGCTTCCTTCTCTGAGGCGTGAGCCCATTTTCCAGGGAAGTGGAGTGGGAAGATAGCAGAACTCGAAAGAGACAGGACACACACAGTAGAGGGAATGCAGAGGGCATAGCATATTGGTCCTCTCTGGGGACTTCACAAATGCAATCCAATGTGGAGACAACCTCCTGACAGTAGTACCTGCACAGATCCACAGGGCCTAGAACTTAACAGAGGGTCTGGCTAGGGACTGTTGCAAAATCTGATATATTCTCATTTAATACACAAACATGGTAGGGAAAGAAAGAGAAAAAGTAGAAATAAAAGGTTCAAATACCACAACAGCATCAAGGTTTGAATTACTGGATATTTAGACTTTTCATGGAGATGCCCCAATACCTTCAGTTGCTCAGTTCTTTCAGAATCTTCCGATGAGCTACTTGTCAGCTTCACTTAGTTCTTTCTGATGGGAGCTCTTTCCTTCAAGTGCCAGAGCCACACCCTTTAAGCTGCCTTTTTTAAAAATAGCCCCTTACATGCTGCCTCTTTCACAAACATTCTTGATGTAAACAAAAGAAATCCATCATGTTCCTCTGGCTTCATTCCAAATGTACTTACTTAGCTTTGCAAAACCATCAGCATCAAGACGTATATATACATTTTTTAATGTTTAAATTTTTTTTTTTTGGTTTTTCGAGACAGGGTTTCTCTGTGGTTTTGGAGCCTGTCCTGGACCTAGCTCTTGTAGACCAGGCTGGTCTCGACTCACAGAGATCTGTCTGCCTCTGCTTCCCAAGTGCTGGGATTAAAGGCGTGCGCCACCACCGCCCGGCTATAATTTTTAAATATCATTAAAAGTGACAGCACTCTAAAAGAGGAGGTATTATAAAAGATAACACGAGAAATAATAATGTAAGTATGTATGCCTTCATATATCTTACTCCGGTCTGCACACAGCCTCACTAAGCCCTCCAAATCTCTCCTTGAGTTCCTGGATAAAACACAGCTCAACTACAGCAAGATATGTCAGAGGCTTGTCTCAAACAACTGAGATTCTCCTCTTCAAAATCTAGAGGAAACTCTCTGTACACACAACTTTTAAAGTTTATTCGAATTATTTCTAGTTTATGTCACAGTACCCAAGCTGGTGTCTGAAGTCACCACACTCTGGGTCTTTCCTTTTGCTGTCAGCAGGTGTGTCTGTGCTTCTGGATTTGAGGTCATCAGGATTTGAAAATAGAAGATGTGGAAAAATGCTAGATAAAAGTAGACTACTTTCGAATCCCGTGTTGCTGTGTCAGAGGGAGGCACACAACTATTCTAATGAAATAATTTGAGGACTTATAACTTGAATTAAAATAGCCTAAAAGTGAATATCATCCCAAAGGCCTTCATTTGGGACTTTGCAATAAGAAAAATCAGTATTAGATCCTGGGAAAAAATTAAAGAAATGATTTGTAAACTTCTTATTTGGTTACCAAAAAAAGCACCCTGGGGTGTTTTAAAAGGACCATGTGTAGGCTAGTATTTCCAAACCTCCAGCTATAATGGGATTACTTTGGGGGCTTGTAAACCGCTGATGGTTAGTCAGGCTTGGGTCCCACTGTTTACTTGACTGAATGCAAGGGAGGCTCCTGACGGCATCTTTATGGTTCCCTGGTCTGTATCATTCTACTGAACCAGAACTTCCAGGGAACCAGCATGGGAACAAATGTTTCCGTCAAAATATCCAGGTTATTCTCATGACTGACAACCAGCAAACGCAACGTCTTTGTTTTCCAAACGACAATTTTACTTACAAGTTTGAGGAACACAATAAACTGTCAGATTCTGATAAAGTGTCTACTGTAATGTTCTGAACATTCTTTCTTTCCCTTTTAAGATGAAAATGGCCTTGTTCAAGACCGGAATGTGCCGTGTGTGCTACTTCTAAATCAGATGAAAATATGCAACTTGACCCATATGGAAGGAGTTTACATGCATTAAGCTGGGACATTAAGTACGGTCATGGGAAACATGTGTAACCCACAGAAGAAGAGGCACCCATGGAATTGGGGTTCCTGGTTCCATTAAATGTACCTAATGTGTTGCCATCATCTTACTTGTAGATATCAGATATAGGAACACAAATTTTATCGTACGGGAAGTACCTACACTTGGCTTTCTGTATGACTTTAGATAGATTTCCAAGTCAAAAATTGCCTGTGATGTCAATGTCTTAGGGGGAAAAAAACCCAGCAAATTGAAAACATATAACAGACTCTTTCCTTTCCCATGGACACTATAAACAACAACAACAACAACTCAACAGAGGTCAAAACAAACAACAGAGCAAAACTTATCGCCAGTACCTAATGAAGGAAATAGCCCCAGAACGGCATCACGATGATAGTCCAGGATCGACACAGAGGCTTTGCAAACCTTCCCCTGCAAACAGTATAGGGGATGAGGGTAGAGACTCAAACCCTGAGAAAGTTCACTAATTCTCCATAGAGAGCTGGATTTGCCTTTAGCTTATGAACTAGAGAAAATGTGTAGGAGTAGAAGCCCTGCTACCAATATAGCATCGCACTGGGAGGAAAAGCCAAAGTCCTAGACAGCCCCAGCCAGTCTGATGGTTACCAGATGGGAGGAAGTTATGGAAGACGCAATGATCATCACCACACAGGGTCAATTCTCTCCAGTATTAAACAGAAGAGAATAAATGAGGAGTGTGAAGGTGGGGGTGCAGGAAACAAGGTGAAGCCCTTTACAATATGGGAAAAAGGGACTGGGGCTGGAAAGAGCTGGGGGAAATCTGAAACCATGCAGGCAGAATCTCCTCACAGCCAAGGAAGCCACCAGGCCTCATACCTAAAATGGGGGCGGAGCCGGCACCACTTGAAGAATGCCTTTGAAAAGACAAAGGGAATCATCTGGACACAGAGTATAGAGCTCAGCTCCTTCCCCCAAACTACCAAAGCCCAGCTGAGGTCTTCTAGCCCCGAGGGCTTAGGGCACTGAGCACCTGAAACTCCTGGGCCTCCCATAAGAGTTACAGACCGGAAACAATGTGCAGAAGAAACGCCTGGGTGATATTTAAAGGGAGAGGAGGAAATTTATCTCCTTTGCCTAGCAACCCTGGACAAAGTCACCTGTTTTTATCCTCTCCCTAGAGGGATAAAGGACAGGGTAGGAAGTAGTTAGCATGTTAGGATTCTTTGTGTTAACCCGAGGCACACAGTAGGCCGAGGGGCCAAAATTGTTCCATTACTGGGAGAGGAAAAGAGTAACAAGGAAACCAAAACAGAGGCAGACGGGCATTCTTGGCACTAAGTAGGTCTCCGCTAAGAACTATGCAAGGAGATGAATTGAAGGTCTATAGAGATGGCTTAGCAATTTAGAGCAATTGCAGAGAACCTGGGTTTGGTTCTCAGCACCTGCATGGCATCTTGTAAACATTCCTAATTCCCGCTCCAGGGGATCTGATGCCCTCTTTTGACCTCTGCTGGCACCAGGCAGACATGTGGCACACATACACACATGCAAGTAAAACACCCATAGACATAAAAAAGTTTTAAAAAAAAAAAAAGACTTTTTAAAAAGAAAGTGAATTGACTAATAAAAGGCCGGCAGCGAGGTGACAAAACTTAAAAGAAAAACAGGAAAACTCCAAAAAAGATAAAGAAAGAAATTGAAGACAAAAGCAAATTATTATAAAACTGCTAGTTGGTGAAAAGATTATATAGGTTAAAAAAAAGACTTACTGACAAAGATTAAAACAATTATAGAGCAAATAGCAGGTTAAGTTTATTGATAAATATCAATATAACTGAAGTGGAAGACCTAAAATTGAACCCAAACATATAATAGAAGAAAATTTCCGTATGTTTTCAAATAACCATTATTCCAAATTGATCATTTAAACTTGTATAATAATAAAGAAGAATATTGTACATTATTAAAAAGCCAAAGTATTCAATCTTACAGAAAAAAATAGGACATAAAAAATAAAGTTTGATTCAGACTTATTTATGACATGGTCAGTGAAGAAAATAGTTGTATTATGCCCAAAGAAATGAGTGGGGAACATGGAAAACTCCAAAATTAAACAAACACCACTTGGAACTCAACCATGAGACAACAGGTCCACATTCTTCACAAGGAGAGAGTATCCATGTGCAGAGATCTAAGGGAAGCTATTCCATAATAAAATCTAATGGGCCAACCAGGCAGGGAGAAAAGGAACACTGCAATTATCTTTCAGTTCAACAGCCAAATTCTCCTTTCAAAGAGTCAAGAACTAAAAATAAAAGTTATTTATTCACATGGTTAAGTGATCTAAGACTCTTCATTTTTTATATAAAAATTTACAAATGTTTTTGTCCAGTCATATTTCTCTCTGCTTCAAAACCTCTCTTTAACACTTCACGGTGGTGACATTTTCACCTTTCCTGTCTTAACATCTCACTTTTCTCTCTGGTCTGCACAGGCAGGTGTTTAAAGGCAGCGCTGTGACTATCTTCTCACCCACGCTCTCGCCACGGAAAACTCCCCGGCATGGGCATCTTTACCCCATCCCTCTGCATAAAAATGTGTCTCTTGTCCCTCTGGCTGCGAGAGAGATTTTTCTCAATATCCTTACCTTTTTAGTAATTTGATTATGATGTTCCTTGGCATTTTTAATTGTTTCTTTTCTTAGGGTTCATTGGTATTCTTGGCCATGTCAGTTTCCAACATTAAAAACCTTTGGAAATCTTCAACCATTATTTTTATTTCATCCAGCCCTCTGATAACTCCAACCATGTGTGCTTAATTTTCTAGAATTTGGCACAAAGCTCAGTATTTTCCCCTTACATTTGATGACCTCTATGCCAAATTTCCTGTCAGTCTTATCCATATAATGCAAATCTAAATATTCTGTTCGGTTTCCACACTGCTATTATTTTCTGTAGCTTTGTGGACAAACAAAATACCCTAAAAACAATCGTTACAATGTCCAGTCTGCAACTCTAACATTTGCTATCGGTTCGGGGTGACTCTGAATAAATTATCATCCCTTATTGTTTCTTTACAAGAAATCTTTACTTGTCAATAACTTAATAGATAGCATGTACTGTCAGCATTTTTCTGCGTATTTGGAGCTTTGGTATTCACATAAATAATTCTGAATTTAGAAATGGATATTTGATCCTCTGAAGTATTTACCTCCCACAGTCAGTAGCCAGGACCAGAATAAAATTTGTCCTATAGCTAGTTACTCTCTTTATTTCTTAATACTTTGGTCCTTAAATCCTTTCCTGGGTGTTAAAATCAATACCCCAGAAACTACGTGACTTTACATCTTAGATTGAGGGACAAGCACGTTCTCAGACGTGTGCCCAGAATATTATTCATTTGGCTGCTTCAGGGTGGCTGCTCCTCTCGTGACCTCATCATGTTTTGCAGAGAGGGTGAATGCTGTGGTCCTGATTGTACATTCTAGTTCTTTATAGAGGTTCAGCTCCTCTCTAGTGTCTTGTCCTAAGAATTCTAGCCACCATGGTCTCCTGCAATCTCAGCTGCCTTACAGCATTTTAGGGAGTCTATGAGGCTGTGCCTGTGTTCCTTCTGACTGGAATACAACACGGGAAAGCCCAGCAGCTCACTGGGAAAATCAGGTAGCTCATATTGTTCATTCATTTTTCTTTCTCTCACCTCATGGCAGGGAGAGGAACAAGGCTGCTCACCTCATGGCACTGAGGAAGAAAAGAAAAGTTCCTCCTACAAAAGCCATTAAGGTCATGAACCCATCAATGGATTCATCTGACAGAAGTTGAAGACTTTACAATCCTATAGTCTTCCACACATAGAAGACCTACCTATATTGTAGACAGTGAGGACCAAGCCATTATGTAGTTTTTTTTTTCCTTTGGGGGACATTTACAAGCCAAATCATAAAACTTGCTGTCCAATATTTTTGGAAGTTTTTGTCTCAAATATTTTATTTTTTCCAGTACTTTCTTTCAATGAGAAGGGTCAATATGGCCTCCACTTGTCTATTCTGATTACAAATCAAAGACTCCATTTTTTGTTTTTATTTTTGTTGGTTTTTCGAGACAGGGTTTCTTTGTAGCTTTGGTGCCTCTCCTGAAACCAGCTCTTGTAGACCAGGCTGGTCTCAAAATCACAGAGATCTGCTTGCCTCTGCCTCCCAAGTGCTGGGATTAAAGGCATGTGCTATCACTGCCCGGCAACTCCATTTTGTTTTAAGGTGATAAATTTTGAACATTTTTGGCCATTACAAAAACAAATTTTGAGTGTATCAGTTCAGAGGTAAAATCTGAAATTCATATACAAAAAATAAACTCATTTATGTCAGATAGCAGAATAATTAAGTGCCGGCAAACCATTGGCTTCGTGTGAGTTTTCATTCTTTTCTGTAACACACCACTGCTATCCTTACACAAACTGATTGATCAGCACGGTTTATGTCTAGGGAGATGGCCTACATGCTGCATCTGAAGGTGTGCTTAAGCATGGAGGTTTTGAGGCTACACCTCCTGTGTTAAAATTTTCCTTTGTTTTCACCTAGTAGCTTTGTGGGTTTGAATAAATGGCCTTGTTTCATTGTGGACCACTCCCCCTTCTCTTGTAAGAAAATTTTAAAGATGCTCTTTGGGCTTGAGGAGATGATGCAGCGGGTCAAGTGATTGCTACCCAAGAAGAATGACCTGAGTTCAGGTCCAGTTCACCCATGTGAAGGCCACACGTGGTATATGTCTGTCACTCCAGTGCTGAGCAGAAACAAACAGATCCAGCCAGTCTGGCCAACACATGAGCTCCAAATTTCCAAGATCTAAGATCAAAGACTGATGGAGGAAGGCAACCAGTGTCAACCTCATGCTTCTATAACATACACCCAAATGTGAGCACATACACCCCATAATTAATTTTTTAAAATTTAATTAAATTAAAAATGCATTCTTTGTGGTATTACGATTAAACACTTCAATAAGTATTATTTCTCAATATTACACACATACTTTTCTACTTAATATTTATACTAACAGTCTAACTTAGGCCTACATACATCATACTTCAGTGAGTGTATTATATAAACTTTATACTGGATTGCTACACTCCAACTGATATATGTGTCTCTTCCTAATTCCCTTTGCTGCCCTCTTGCTTCTCAGTCTACATTCTGTCTTGTCTCCCCAGACTGACCTTTGAGGGGAACTACTTTCGAATCCTGAAGCCACTCAGAGCACTTCCCCCAATGCAGACTAAATAAAGAGCAGTTTTTGCCTCTGCCTTTCCAAACACATTCAGGTCCATTTTTTTTTTCCTTCCAGCCTTATCCTGTCTCTCATTGACTGTGTATTACGGCCATGCTAGATAAATAAGCCTCCAAGGACATTTAAGGACCGTTATTAAGCACTTCTTGTCCGGTTTCTTCTGTTTGGCATCCCACAGGCTCACAACACAGTGATGCTATGGCTTCAATTCCACTGCACCATATGAAATCCAAGGAGCACAAAGGCAAGAGGAGAGGAAATTCTCTGCTGTTGAGAGATTACAGTCAACTGAATATGCACACACAACACAAGGATAGGCACAGTTACTTTATGGAACTTGGATAAACAGCAATAAATAAAATAAAAGGGGTATATGTTTAATGGTCACTTTGCAGATGAATGGCTTCCTGAATTGTTCAAAGACCCCTCTTTGTGAAACTCTCAGGACCATATTCTATGCACAGGGATCATATAAACTTTAAAGTAGTCAAATGGAAAAAAATACACTAAAGTAATTACGGTATTTGGGATAACAAACTTGTCAAAACAATAATGTGGTGCCTGATCACTCAACTATGTAGCAAGCCACGTAGTGAGAATGCTAAAGATTTCCCAATCAAGTTTACATGGTCACAAAACGACAAGGATGAAACCGGAGTCCCTTACAATTCAAGTCACCTGAACCAGAGCAAGAAGTGTTGAGAACCCCAAGTTATTTCCCTCCCCCACACCACCAAGCTCATCATTTCTAAGTGTGCATATCCTAACTTGGCTTCATGGATTTTTATACTTATAATGCCTTTTCTGGGCCAAACACTGGCTAGAAAATTTCTTAATTAATTCTCCTTTCATGGAGATGAGATGCTCCCAAATGTTCCTACTTATTCCAAGTCCCCCTCTAATAAAAGGAATAAAAGAACCATAAAACTTCACCCCTAGAACTTGGCTCTCATTGGTTCTTCCATTTGAGACTTAATTATGAATAAGAAACTGCCACACAGATCTTTTCGATAGTTTGGAGAGTCACTAAAACTATCAATGTCAGCACCCGTGAGATGCCAGGCATGACATGATTGTCATCTGATTATCAGAGACACTTTCTCCCCGAGTAGCAGCAGATGTCAGGGAGGGCAAGCAATGCCACATGAGGGTAATACCAACCTTTGAATTTTCACTGCACCCAACCTTCCTGAAACACAACAAGTAACAGTGGAAGCCAGCTGTGTGGCAGGCTCAGGGATCATGTGTCAGGCTTTACGATTTTGAATCCTCCCAGTAACTCTAAGGCTACATTCACTCCTAGAAACAGGTAATATTTGTTTTGGAGATTTGGGTAGAAACTGTATTTGTCATATAACACTCATCCATCTGTACACAGATGTATTTAATTCCTTTCAACAAACTCTTACATAACAATATTTTATTCCAATTAAATTTTATGAGTTTATATATGGTATGGCAGCTTTGCATAGTTTTCAGACTTGGTAACTTCTAATGTCATCTGATTTGATCTTGAAGTGGGTAAATATCTTATTCAGCAAATGTACACAGAGAGTCTTAAGTTAAGAACAAAGAGGTGGGAATCAGGGCCTTTTCTAGATGAGCCTGTTCAGGAAAGGATTTTCTCCAAGACCCAAGTTCTCCCTTGACAAATGTAAGCATCACAGGCCTTGCCTACCACTGCTTCTCCCATCTCCATCGTTTTGAATATTTTCTTCTTTCCCTTTGTTTCTGCTCTTTAGCATCTGCCTTTCCCCCTCCTCCCCCCATCTCCCACCCTGTCTTCTTAATGGCATTCAAGATAAAGATGCCATCAGAACGAGTACCAAAACATAAAGTTCTCAGATATCTTCTGGTAGTCCTCTGATGCCCACTTAAGTCTAAGTTTAGCTTTGAGGGTGCAAAGTTATAAAACGTTCTTCTTACTGACCTTCCCAGAGCAGAAAGGCATGTGTGTGCACTGGTGAGACGTGTGTGCTCACTGACTTAGAAGTATATGTGGTTTTAACATTTACACTCGATAATCTCTTGTCTTTACAGTTTACATCCCACTAAATTTTCAGTGTGAAAGAAAAGGATCATGCCCTTCTGAAGAAAGAAAAAGCTGACTTAGTTCACTACAGCAACTCTAATGGGTTGTGGAGCTTAAATAGTTGCTGTCATAAGATGAGCTATACTATCGCCATCATATCCATGTAGGGAGTAGTCTGCTGGCATTTTACACCACATTTGCAGTACTGACAAGGGAACTGTTTTAATTCCCTTCAGTTGAGAAGTATCCCTGAGCTCATTATTTCTTCCCATTCCTATTATGGTATCTACCATGGGCACCATACCATTTGTTTAGAGAGGATTTTTAGTTCTGGTCCTTAAATACACAATTAGCTTCTTGTGAATAGGATACACACTGTTTCTTTATAACTACATTTCCAAGTACTCAATACTTGATAAGTTCTTAACAAATATTTAAGGTTATTTGAGTAAAAGTTAAACATCCTGAACCAATGTGGTTTAATTGTAGTCATATATTCTAATTTGTGGCTGTATAAGTACTGCACATTAGCAGATTAAAGGATAAAAAGAAATACCAAAAGCATGAAAAAAATAGACATTTAAAATATTTTATATTAATAAAGGATTTTCCAAACACACTAGACAAGGAAGCAATCACCAGAAAGTTTTTCCACAGAAATGAACAGAACACGTCAAAGTCTCTGTTGTTTTGGCCAAATGACAGAAGATGGTCTGCCCAGACACATACAATGGAGGGACTAAAGCTGGGTCTTGAATTCGATTGCAATCTCATGTCCTCTGATGGCATGGGAAGTCCTTCTGTACACGTGTTTCTTTTATTGGTTAATGAATAAAGAAATTGCTTTGGGCCTATAGCAGGTCAGAACAGAGCTAGGTGGGGGAAACTAAACTGAATGCTGGGAGAAAGAAGGCGGAGTCAGTGAGATGCCATGTAGCTTCCAGAGGGGAAAGATGCAGGAGGAACAGACTCTACTAAGGCAAGATCCTATTCTTTGAAAATACTTTCTGAACAATAGGAAAGAGAGATTCAACTTATTTAGTACCTATATAGCACTTAACCCTGAGCCCAGGAATTATGAATAACTTGAATTTCTCTTTTTACGTTGTATTGTTTTCTAAATTATTTTATACTGTACCATATCACTGCTAATTACAAAGTATAAAAAAGTATAGTTTAAATAAAAAGTATTGCATAGGCATTTCTTAGAAGTATCATGAAAGTGTCCACCAGTTTATTCCTTCACCATACCGTCCAGTATTTCTGCTCATATTATCTAGTCTCTGTGTTACTAAAATACTGTAGGAACCCACCGTGCATCCATTAGAATAAATTCCAAATCTTGGAAATCAACACAGGCTAACAAGTATATGAGTTCTTTATAACTTGGATTTTGTCTATGTAATTCCCAGAATCCAGAGAAACTCCAAGAAATTCTTGTTTTAGAAATATAAACAAGGTCTAAGTACTTTAGTGACTATTACTATTACCTTATCTCTTAATCTCTTGACATGTGAAGGAGTGAACTAACATGCAGGCAATTCAGACTTTTTTTTTTTTTTTTTTTTTTTTTTGAGACAGGGTTTCTCTGTAGCTTTGGAGCCTGTCCTGGAACTCACCCCTGTAGACCAGGCTGGCCTTGAACTCACAAAGATCTGCCTGGGATTAAAGGCGTGCACCTAATTGAGACCTTTTTTTTTTTTTAAAAAAAAAAAAATGAGACCTAACGTTGCACTCATGTCTACTCTAGTGGAGACCACGATGAATCTGTTGCAGAAGGTGTTGCTCTCACATTCGTACTGAACCAGATAAGACAGGATGTGTATGCACATTTTTTTTCGATTTATTTATTTGTTGTTCTGTTTTTTGAAACAAGTTTGCTCAGCATAGCTCTGGCTGTCCTGGAGGTCACTTTTTAGACCAGGGTGGTCTCTAACTAGGAGATCGGCCTGCCTCTGCCTTCCACATGCTGGGATTAAAGACATGTACCATCATCACCAGGCTGTGTATGCACACTTTAGGTGTCTGGGTTAGGTAGGAAAGAGACAGTGAAGTATTCAACCAATCATGACGCTAACAACGAAATCCCTGCAGGTAGACATGAGTCAGAGCCCTGTGGCTCCAAGGCACCAGGAAATATCAGAGTACTCTGCTTCGGCATCCTTTTGGACAGCGAAATCATGCCTCTGTCACTATAACTGTATGATTTTATGAGAACTGCCCAAACATGGAACCGGTCCTATATCATTTTCCTTCCAGGCATGAAAGCTTTGCTATTACAACCAATGCCACTGGGAACTTGGTCTCACAATCCTACGTCTTTGCAAATTAATACCCTGGAAGGATTTTTTTTCTTGAAAACATTGATAGGATAAAAAGCAATCCTTTAGTCACTCTTTAAAAAGTATCTTCTTGTGGTAGTGTGGAGAAGACTTAAACTTTAAAGACAATGTCACTATGTATCAGGGTATTTGAAGGTTTATAGAATTAAATGCTTTTCTAAGAAAAACATATTTTACATGACAAAAATAATCTGTAGTCACAGTTTATGTGTAACTAGAAGGGTGTAGCATATATTTTTACCAGATGCTCGTAGGGAAGCTTCAGGGGAAATTCAATCATTAAATAAGCATTCACTGAAGTCAAAGAAATTTTAAAAAGAGACTGGGCCGACCACATCGGGAATCAAAGAATCATTTTAGTGTGTCTACACATCCCTTACATGGGCTCACTTATTTCTGCTCTGCCTCCCTGAAATTCTTGTTGTTAAGTAATAAGGTGCTCTCAGGATGGTGACCATGGAGGCTCGCTATATAATGCTGATTTCTGTTTCTGCTTTTCCTCAGGTGCATGGGAAGTACAAGTTTTTTCATCTGTTTTGTGAAGGAAGCAAAACTAATTGAATATTTTTATGTGCTTTAGACGCAGCTGAGCTGTCTGCGTTTTACAGTCAGCATGGTACCACAAGGCCTCTCTCTCTTTTTCTGCTAACTATAAAAGGTCATTGTGTGTATCATAAAGACAGGAGACTCCAGAGTTTCAGCTTACAGCTCCAAGACTCAAGTTAAATAGCTTAATCATGCCAGTCATTAGCTACCCTCAGTGTTTGCCTGAGACCAGAGAGCAGTCTGCCAGAACCCAGATAGTTGCAAAAGCAGGCCTGCTTAATGTGAGTTCTGAGCCCAGGAGGCTAGTTTAAAGGAAAATTATATGTATTCTACAATAAGGAGGGGAAATGTCCTTGACTTTAAGCAGCTCCTTTTTCCCTTATATAGTAGAGAACATGTATTCTGAAATCAGTAATTGAGTAAAAGCACGAACTTTAACCATAAACAGGCAAATTAGCCTATTTACTCAACATAGATGGGTAACTCCTCTTGTATATAGCACTTCCAATAGTTCTGAAGAGAGATGAGGAACTCTGATTTTATTAAAATTACTATGACATGCAAAAATTTTACTGAAAAGAAAAAAATGCATCCTTAAAATATTAAAGTTCATGGCTGCAATTTCTAACTGCGTGTTAGAAAGAAAGGAAGCTTTTGTACTTGCCTGACAGAAGGGCAGTAATTAAAAACAATTCGAAGCAAGTTTTTAAGGTCAGTTCATGAACTGATTAATTTTGTAATTTCTCCTGAAATCACACTACAGTGCATGTGAACGCTGAATAACTCCACTGGAGTCAGAGCCAGTGAATGAGCGACTGTCAGAGAACAGTGACGTCATACCTGGAAGCCTGGGCTGGAAGACTCCAACCAACTGTACCAGTTAGGAACGAACTTTGTCACCTGCTTTGATGAAAGAGCTGCAGAGCCTACGTGAGCGACAGAAAGCAGCTAGCATTGCTTCCACTGGTTCTGACTGGGTCTGCATTTTTAAGATTATTATCTTCTGTTCTATGGTCTCTAAACCACATGGCTTAGGAAATCTGTATTATTTTATTCCCATCAACTTGGGCTAACATTTCTCAATTCATTTTCCTTTCCCCAATAAGAACATCTGGCAAAAGCTTTAGAACTCATCCGAAGAATAATGATAAACTCTGTCATCTGTGGAATGTACTTTAGTCCCAAGAAATCTCTATGACATTAGGAATAGCACACATATCTCAGTGTGCACACACAGACATATGTTAAAAGTTTTCATGCATCAAACTTCTCAGGCTTCACCATTTTCATTCTCAAGAATGAAAATTACCCTGAATACCAACATGACATTTTTTTTTTTTTTGGTGAGGATAATGATTTAGGTTTTGAAGTACAAGTTATCTTCACAATTCCAAAGGGTCTCTGCACATATACCTGAAATAGTTCATTGATATGAACTCCGTACTCTTTAGTTTTTAAATACTAAAACTAAAGGCTCTGTAACTTCAGATGCCCAGGGAAAATCACTTGAAGATGTATATAACAATATGACAATGTAATATTACCTTTAATCTAAACTTACATTTACTCTAATGGCTCAGTGCTATGCAGTTAGCCATCACGTCTGATGAGGTTTAGCTTCTTTGGTGGACCATGACCACAGCTGTTCTCAGGCCCTATGGCCGCTACAGCATCAATGCTGGCTGTTCTCAGCAGCTAATAGGGACTGGTTTTAATTGCTATTGGAATCACCGTCAGCTGGTTTAACACCAGCTTTGATGACTGTTTACGGAGGTGCAGCGGTCAGTGCAGGATGCTTTCTTTGAGCATCCACTTCTGGAACTCCTTTGTTTTGCCCAAGGGGAGTTTGGCTGGGTTCACGTACTCAGCCGTCTTCTGCATGCGGCTCTGGGAACGCTTACCTCATACCACACTGCAGGAATGGGTGCTGAATCCAGAGTCACCATAGTAACACTTTCCTTTGTCATAGACTATCATGCAGAACCCAAGCTTAACCCCACCATCATGAAGCATCACTGACCACTATGGCTGACCAAGAAACAGTTAAAGAGAGGCTTCTCTCTATAGATGGGCCAAAGAATATGTTGCCGCAGTAATGATGACAGTCCTCATACAACCACAAAACAAACAACAAAACACTCCAAAAGCCACCAGAGTAAGACCAAACAGAAGCCACAGGAAGGCAGAGCCAAGAGGACTGGAAAGACTTGATCACATCTGATAGAAAGCCCAGTAGCTCTGGACTTGTGTTGTAGAACGTAGTGTGTTTCTTTATTATTAAGACAATTTGGGTCAGATTTTATGGAGGCCAGCCAGGGACATATTGTTATTGATTTTTTTTTTAACAGCAGAGGGGTTACTCCCAACAGTGTCTAGAAAATAAATGTAGTACATGATGAGAATCTGCCACGAGTCAATCAGTCAGCATCACCCTGGGGCCACTGCTTCTGAGCTGGCCTCCCAGAGCCGGATCACTGTAATGAAAATCATGGAACGCTTCTGCTTCTGAGAGGACTGTGTCAAATTTTACCCTTCTAACTACCGTTGCATAAAAATATATTTCATCAAAACAATTCCCATAGGACAGCAAAAACACATTCAGACATCGTTATAACATGACAGAATGAACTTTGAAGACAGGTTGCCCAGTCTCTTCCCCCTCTTACCTCTCTCGCACTGTGGCCCCGTGAATCCATAAACGCAAGCACAACGGTTGGGGCCAATGCAGCGCCCACCATTCTGGCATCCATTTTCACAGACAGCTGCACACAAAACACGAAAAAACAGTTCATTAACCACCACGTCTCCAAGCACAGCAAGATCAGTCAGTGACGCTGCCAAGTAAACATCTTATATCCAATTGCTTCTCTAAAACATGAGTGCACGAATCTGATTGGTCACTAAGTCAGAGATGCTACAACAATTCATAGATCTCATTATTAATCAAGTTTATTGTAAGTCTTTTTTCTTGATCAGATTCATGAGGATTAACAGGTCTGATGCTCACAAGAGACAGGCAATCACTATTCAATATTCTATTATCTTTTCTTCAGGGACATAAGAGGCAAAACTTATTAACGTGCCCTCCAAGCAATGTATGTATCAAAAATAAGCTCAATAATAAGAGGGAAATAGGCCGAAGGTGCAGCCACTTGGCTCTTTCCTCACTCATCATCACCGTCCAGCGATTGCTGCTCTGTTGATCATAGCAAGAGGGGACACACTTGGAAAGAGAGGATTTTCTCCATCTTAAAGCATCACTGTGTCAATGACCTCAGGGTTGCTTATTGAAGTCACACATTAATGCTATATGCCATACGACCTCAGGGTTAGTTGCTACAGTCTCATTTTGCTCCAAGGCATGATGCTATATGGCTCTGGAGAAGAGTCACTTCTGCTTCTTTACCCATCACACCTTATATTTCCATGTGGCACTTCTGACATGCCATTGCCTTGAAACATGGGGCAGGCAAAGAAGTTAGAGGAGAAAATACAAGGGACAGGAAAAGGGGAACGGAGGCCATGAGGGCTGTGAGATAGATGGGGGTGGATAGAAATGTCAAAGAGAATGAGAACTTCCCAGAGATCTCTAAGGAGCATGTGGGTCTTGGAATCAGTTGCCAGGATGTGAAGGTTCAATTGTAAACAATTACTAGATTTGGATTTCCCAACTGACCGACACACATTTTTGCAGACGGATAACTCTAATTGAATGTGATTAATGAAAATGTAAGGAATCTTCTTTAAATGTTATCTAGCGGAAGGGCATTGGAATGAAAACCACTTTCCCAGCCACGTTCAGTTACTGTACCAGCCTTTGGAAAAGACACAGACAGGCTGGGGCCATGGGTCAGCCAGGAATGTACTTGCACGCAAGTGTGAGGGCCTGAGTTTGGACTTCAGTATTTATACGAAAAATTTGGTCCCCCTGTAATCCTAGCACTGGGAAGATGGAGACAGGCAGATTCCTGGAGCTCCCTGGCCAGTCAGCCTACCTGAAAGGTAGCTCCAGTGTGACACCCCACCTCAAAAGAAAATAAATGAAATGAACTCCTGAGAAAGGCATCCGACCATCTCTGCCCTCCAAATGCACGTATATCTGCAACACTCCCCTGATAGACTGTAGACAGAGAGGATCTGCCTGCCCCCGACTGGGATCTATGAGCAGAAGGAGGCTGCCTCTCTGAGTTTTCAAACCCAGACAGGTGGACGGTGCCATGAAGGTTCAGCTTCTCCTGCAGATATGGGCCACTTACTATGCAACCCAACCTAACCTGTCTGCGCTAGGCTAACAAGCCCTTTCTTCTTCACAATATGCTTGGCAGTTCAGAAAGTAGAATTATTGTTCATAAACTATTTATGGGAACATACGTCATCGGTGAACACCAAATTCAAAATGAGTTAGCAAACAGTTCTGATACTTCTGATTTCTGATTTCTAACACTGTGAATATTGATATGGATCTGTGAACAGAAAGGTAAGGACAGACCACACTGCCAGTCATTCGCTGCTGTTACTGTCAGTCACATAAGAGGAATAGTTAGCTGACTTTAGGATTCTCCCTTCCAAGCCCTGTGGTTACTGAAGCAACCCTGCCCTGGACCAGGCCCTCCCAGCATCTTTTCTACAACTTTGCCAGACAGATGGGTGTAATGAGTAATGAGTCCTGTCCTCCATCCCAGTGTTCCAACCTCTTTGGTCCTCAGCATCCCTGCTCATAACAGCTGGCATTTCCCTGCCCAAAGTATTATGCGAATTAACATGCATGAAAAATCAAAGGTTTTTTTTTATACTGTTCGAGCTTTTTGGAGGGGCGGGGGACTGCTTGTTTGTTTTGAGATAGGGTCTCTCTCTGTATTCCTGGCTAGCTTTCAACTCACAGAGATCTGTCTGCCTCTTCACCCAAGTGTGGGAATGACAAGCATGTGTACTACACACAGCTTCTTTACTCTTCGTTTTTGGTTTTTTGAGAAAAGGTTTATCTGTGTAACTTCCCTGGATGTCCTGGGACTCAATTTTTAGATCACGCTGGCCTTGAACTCACAGAGATCTGCCTATCTCTGCCCGAGTGCTGGGATTAAAGGTGTGCACCACCGCCCGGCTCTTTTCTGTCCTCTTAACTGCCGTCTTTTTAAATTTTTTTTGGATGAAATAGGAGACTTGTTTTCCAACATCCAAAGATCATACTAAAGAGCAGCAACAAAGGCAACAAAGAGGAAGCGGAAGGTAGAAATGGAGTGTAAGCACTCAAAGCATGAACGAGGATAATTTTATCCTTTTGAGTGAAGCATAAATTTATAGATTAATATTTTTGTAATAAAATTAATGAAAATAGTATTTTACAGTTGAATGACAGTTGGAAAGACACTTGAATACATCTCAATTTCTACCCTGGAAGGAACATTGGTCGTCTGGTAAAAAGAAAAGGCTTCTGTATAGCAGGGGAGCAAATGAAGTGGAAGAGGAGGCTGCATAGGAGTGGAAGCTGCTGCCAGCGACATCTGCCTTGAGCATGCTATTGACATCAGCCTGAAGGACAGAGCATGCTCACTTGCTGCAGGAGCTCAGGTACTTAAAGAACATGTTGCATCAGACATGTCCCGAGCACCTGTTCTGTGCTAGGCCACATGGCAGGCACACGTTTTCATGAGACAGCCATCTGTATCACTCCACAGAGAACAAGTACTCGGGCCCAAGTTGAGTTTGAAATTGTGACTGTGACTTCTACTCAGACATACCAGAGAAAAATAACATTACCAACCATGTTGAAATGTTTAAAAGGAGAAATAAATTAAGTGCCCTGGCACGGGACAACATAAAACTATAATATGACTTTTCCTCCACCGTACCAGGCCGGTTCTCCGCCCATCTCCTATCCAGTCTTTCTCTCTCAATTTTCATAGTCTTCCTCCCCTTATCTATGTCAAAATGCTGAGGTTACCCAGGGCTCCGACTTAAAATCTATTCTTTTGTCTTTAATATTCTAATAGTCACCTATGCCTATGATTAAAATATTATATACCTAAAATTTCAATCGATATTCATCCCAATTATGGCTCTGCCTTGACCTCTGTCCCTAGATCTGTGTTCACAGGCAAATCCACTTGGAAGCCCAACGACTATCCATCTCCAGAGTCTCTTTCCATCTGGTCCCCTTTCAGCTGGTGCTACTGAAGGAAATGGTATTATCAGCCAGGTTCCACTGAAAGCCCTTGATCTGCCATTTGGGGCCTTTGCTTTTTCCCCCCCTTTTGTTAACCACCAATCAAAATTGCTCCCACAGACTTGCCGACAGGCCAATCTGATGGAGGCAATTTCCCAATTGAAGTTCCCTCTTCCCTGATGAGTCCAACTTGGGTGAAGTTGACAAGAAACTAACTGGCCCAGATTGTCACCTTTCCATTTACCTGCCAATCCCCTTCCCTACGTGCACAATGTCACTGCACCATGCAAAGGGAAGGACACACAGTGACATTGCTCCATACAATGTAGGAATGCTGTCTAAGGAAAACTGCCCATATTTGGGGAGATGCTTTAAGGCAGTTTAAATGTCTTCAACATCTTCACGTTACCAAACATCACATTTCAAGGGATTTTCTGGAATCAAAAGTTGATCATCATCATCTTCACTCTCAATAATGTAACACCCTTTCCATAGGACAACTTAGGAGAAAATGTCACCTTAAACTATCCCTGCCACTGCTGTTTCGTAGCCACCACCTTAACCTCCATATTTGCTAACTGCTGGGTTTATTAGCAAAGCCTTTGCTTGCACCATATGTTTTATTGTCCCTGTGATGAAATAGCGACAGAAAGACTCCATTGTATGAGACACTCAGGGAAGAACTATCCACATGTGCCCTGATTAGAACTCAGTGCCTTTCATATTCCTCTGACCAGAGGGCATGGGTTGATAGGTGCTGCAGCTTAAAATGTTATTGATTGTGATAAACAGGTATAACATGGCATTTCTCATCTTGAACATGCTAAGTTACAGTTCAGTGGCATGAGTCCATTCACGTTTCAGGACAGACACCGCATCCTCATCTTCAGGATGTCTGTTTGGGATGTCTGTGCTGTAAGACTGGAGTTCTACACCCTTGTTCAAGATGACAAATGCTATGTTATGCCTGTTTATCACAATCAATAACATTTTAAGCTGCAGCAAAAATAAATAGCCTAATCAAAAGCAGATACCCACATACACTTAACCTTGGTTCTTCTATGCTGGAAATAGACTGGCAGTTCTTAGGGAAGCCCAGAAGTCTAGACTTACATGAAACGTGAATGAAGGGACATAGAGCACCGTTCTCTTTGTGATTTAACTTTCTCTAATACTGTGTTCTTCACATGGACTTAAAATTATACTATGTTAGTGGGGCCAGCCTGGCCTATACATCTCAGCTACTGGGGAGGGTGAGGCTGGGGAATCACGAGTTCTAGGCCAGCTCAGGCCAGATGGTGACTTCACAGACAGCTTGGGTAATTAAGTGAGATCCTGTCTACAGGAAGCTTGCCGATCATGCATGAAGCCTCAGACTCGTGCTCAGTAATGCAAACTAAACTAACCTAACAAACGAATCAGTGTAAGCTATCATGAAAGTGTCACAAGTTTGTGAACATTAACCAAATATATTCCCCAGGGATGTGTCACCACACAAGAGCCACACTCTGCACCTCCCCCTTCAAACATGACTATTTCTTTATCATTGTGTGATTCTTTTTAGTGAAGCGTTTATTTACTGGCGTGTAGGTATACATAGCATGGTGCCAACCTGCCTGGCAGATGCACCATCTTGACTGAAATCTCCAGGATTGGAAGTGGGTAAGTTCTTTACTAAAGCCTCTTTTTTCTTCATACTAATCTAAACTTTTCAAATCATCATACAGTCCTGTATTCTGGTATTAGATCCACTGGGACAAGGTAATTTATGAACTTGGCTCTCACGGGTTAATTTTGGCAATTCTTAAAATTTTCATGTATGTGGTGGGGGGGGGGGGTGAAGGAAGTGGTGGAGATTTCCAGTAACCTTTATAGGAACATATCTATGTTCTGTGGCATCAACACCCATGAAAAATGTCAAGCTTTATAGCATATAATTATTGCTCAACATCAATATTATAAAACACAAAAACGACCAAGTTAGAAGAATTCCTTCAGGTTAAATTTATGACAATTGCTTATGAACTATGGCTTACTATATAAAACTATGTCTTCCAATGAATATCCATGAGCTTTGCCAGAACTTACACTCCGACTAAAAGGAAATGGACACTCAGTCACATTGTTCACAATAACGCTATTGCTAAGGTTTCTTACGTTGTCCACAGTAAGTCCCGATGTATCCTTTCTGGCACTGGCAGTGGTCCTCAGCACAGGTCCCGCCATTCATGCACCTCACACTACACTGCTGGACTGTGAAGAAGACAAAAAAATACAGACGCCAGTCACCAAATTATATTCACGGGCTTATCTATAAACTATAGGTCCAACCTAATGGCAAATATATCCCATGTATTCTACTGACACAAATGTAATAATCAAATAAATTTTTATTGCCACTAAGTCCACACATGTTGATATACCTGTTACATGTGACTTAGTATATTTTTTAAATAGACTACAATTCCAGTGTCAAAATAAATCCATAGATGGTGTTAGTGGCATAGTTTTGGGTATGGGAGACACTCATATCTACTTAGACAGCAGGGTCTATGTGCCTGCTGTCATGATGGATTTGGGGGGCAGTCCTCATGGAACCTTGGGATCAGAAAAAAGTCTGTTTAAAATACTGCAAGGTAATTATAAATAATGAACTTATAATTACATAATTTATAAACTATATGGAGAAAAACAGAAAGAAGGAGAATGGTCTAGGTTCAGTAGGAACTTAGATACAGCAAGCATAAAAAAATCACTCTGATGTGACATTTGGACTTAAATTTGAAAAATGAGAATCAACCAGGCAAGGGCAGTAGCAAGAACCAGCTTCAGAAAGTTCAGAACCCAATGATCTAAAGACCTTGGGATGCAGAAGATGTAGAAGGTGTCTTGGGGGAGGGGGCAGAGAAGGCCAACCAGATAAGATGGGGTTCCATTCCCACCAAAAGATTAAGTATGTCTGAACTGCAGATGGAAGGAATGATTTCAATAGAAGTGAAGAGATTCAATCGTAAAAGATGAACTGCAGTGCAAAAGGGGATTGAAGGATCTCAGGTAGACGAGAGTCTGGGAAAAGATGACTGCGGCTTGAACCACATGGCAAGAAAAAGATGGAGTAGAAATCTATTGTCCAGCAGAACCCACATATTTAAAGACCTACGCGGAAAAAAATGTGCAGTTGCATAAACCCTGGATGGGTGAGACAGAAGCAGCCGTGGACACATAGATTGTGGTTAGCAATGAATTAAGAATTTCACTTTGGAGGTGAGCTGTGACTGAGGAATGACACCCAGGTTAACTTCTGGCTTCCAAATGAGTGTGCGCACACACACATGTACACATGCATGCACACACGCATACATGTGCAAGAAAGTATTTCAGGCATTTAGGGATACATGGTGCTAAAAGCTTTTGAAAATTCAAGCAGGATGAAGGTTTGAAGGGTTAGAGAAGTTCCCGAGGGAAAGAAATTAGATATTCTCTCTAAAGGCCAAATGAATGTGTGGATGTCAGACTAAACCAGGTTCCATGCAAGCATTCCCTCTACAGGCCTGGTCATTAAGAAGCAGCATTGCTTTTGTTTGTTTTGTTCTGTTGCTAAGAGTGAGTGTGAGCAAATTGAGAATTAGATGATGAAGACATGAGGAAGGGTCTCAGACAGATAATCTGGCAGGGGAAATCTGCTTCTGAAGGCACTCGACATTCTTGTAGCTTGAATGATAAATCTCAAATCCCTGGGAAAACACAGACTATTAAAAACCACAAACCCAGAAGTTTGTGTCAGCGGTCCGCCAGAAGACAAATGCATTTTGGTGTTCCCAGTTTGAATCTTACTCCCGAATCAGACAGGTTCTCATTACCCTTGTTTAGCAAAAACCTATGGAGGGAACCATTAAAATTCACCAAAGTCATGCTCATTTTTAGGGAGATTTAAAGCCCTTGTTTAGATATTGAGCAGGCAAATATACATTATCACTTCTAGCTTACTCTAATGAAATCTCAAACACTTGCATGGGGGTTAATCTTGGTCTTTGGAGTCCCAACATTTTCTAGAGTCATGAAAAGAAAAAGACATTCTTAGTCTACTGTTATAGTTACTTTCATGGAATTGTTGGGAATTAATGTGTGTAGGAAAGTGAGTTAATTCATCTAAAGTATTTGGTCAGTATTTCAGTAGGCATCTGCTGTCTTTCTGATCTTCTCTCCCCATAGTTAAGACCCAAAGAGAACAAAGGCTGCAGTAACTACACAAAAAGACAACAAATACAGGCTAGTGTTTGGGAAGACAGGCTAGCCAGTCTTAGCCTGTAGACTCAAGTCTGTACTGCTTTGGGTAGGTGAGCTGGTTAGAATTTTTTTTTTTTTTTTTCTCAATTTGACACAAACAAGAGTCATCTGGAAAGAGGGAACCGTAATCAAAGAAGTGGCTCGGGTAACCGACCATGATGAAGTTCATTAGATAATTTTTTCTGATGAATATGAATGGGCCCAGCCCACTTCAGGCAATACTACCTGGGCAGGTGGTCCTGGATGCTAAGAAGGTAGATGAGAAAGCCCTGTCAAAAGCCAGAAAACAGCACTCCATCCTGAACTCAAAACAGCACTCCATCCTGAACTCTACTTCTGTTCCTGACTCCAGATTCCTGGCTTGAGTCCCTACCCTGACCTCCCACAGTGAAGGGGCGTGGCCTGGGAGCTGTAAGATGAAACAAACCCTTTCCTCCCCCAAGCTGCTTCCAGTCATGTTGCTTATCACAGCGATGACGTCAAACTAGGACAGTAGGTTAGTTTATATGCATGTGCCTCACTTTCCTCCTCTGCAAAAATAGGACCATGACAATATCAAAAATGTGGATGAGAGGATTCAAAGAACGCAAACACCTCTCACAGAATGCTGCACAGTGATCGCTCAGGAAATTACAGCTATTACAAAACATTACGTCATGGAATCCTAACCATCCCGCCACGTAGGCACATCCTCTGTTGACAATTGCCTACGCAAGGCAACAACTATGGCACAAGACCGTCTTAGTTCAAAATTTAACACCGGTAAGGCTGGTTAGTGAGAACAACCACCAATTCATATCTCCTTCAAGGACGGCACTTGTCACTGGTTCCCAGGCTTAGGGAAAATGCAGTGGACATAGCCACGGAGAGGGAGAGGCAACATACTTGATTTTGCTCCACAGGTCGGGGATATTTGTCCACTGGAACAAGTACACATGTTGGGACGGGAACAAAATCCATCTCCACAGCTGTTTCTGCAAATGGCTGGAGAGAGCAGAGCACATATGGGAATGAGAGACAGCACCCTCAGTCACCTTCCACAGTGAGAAAACAACATTTTTAAAACCACAGGTCTAGAAAACCAGGGCTTGACATTAATGTTGCAAAACATCTGTTAGTATGAGATAAAAATCCCCCACTGGAGATGTGGGACTAAATCTTACAGTTTCCTTGTGATGTTGGACAAAGAAATGCAGCTCTTTTAAAATTCTGTAATACCAACTGACACCAATTCTTTAACTTGATTATCAATACAAGTTGCTTTTTCTATTCAAAACCGGAAACTTTTGAGTTTAGGATTCACCAAAGGATCTTGATCCTAGGGAGCTGGCAGTAGTGGGGACTGAGCATCTTGGAAAATAGAGCCCTCTGTTTAAGAATGTGAAATTGGTAGAGACAGAGACCTGGGCCCTAATGAGTTGCCCAAACGTCTGGCTCCCTGCACATTCCATCCCAGCTGGCTTCTGCCCTATCCAATCATCAATCTTTATCCCCCTCCATGACTCCTCTCCTTCCTCCAGTCTTGTTTCTGCCATATCATCACTGCAACATAAGCCACTCCCACTGCTCAAAAGAGCCATTCTGATGGGGTGGGGGTGGGGGTGGGGACTGAAGCTCCCTATAGCTGTGACCTCCAGCGAAGCTGAGGGTCATCTAAGCCAAGCTTAGGCTCATTGACACATCACATACCACAGATACGCAAAACCTTCAGTCAAGTGCCTTGGAATGGGAATTCTCTCCCAAATTTAGTCAGGAGCTGAAAGATTTATCTCTATATCCCTAGTTAAATTCCC
Organism: Chionomys nivalis; assembly: GCF_950005125.1. Taxonomy (NCBI): domain Eukaryota; kingdom Metazoa; phylum Chordata; class Mammalia; order Rodentia; family Cricetidae; genus Chionomys; species Chionomys nivalis. The sequence goes on along the minus strand of NC_080099.1, from coordinate 26,568,652 downwards.
TCTTTGAGCATGCAGGCTGTGTGCAGATTTGATCTTTCTCCGGATGCAAGAGACAAGGGAAGGGTCTGGAAATGTTCTGAAACTACACGCAAATACTTAGAACACTGTGCATGTGAAGTTTTTCCTGGAGAGAGGTCTCAGAGCTTTCAAAGAGACCTGGGATCCCCATGATTTGAGAAACACACTCTACAGGAACAAACCAATTTGGTAATTGCTTTCCTTTTCTAAGATCACCTTTAATATCTATATAATATGGGCAATGTCTCAACTGGTTATCCTGAATGAAAATACTGTAAAAATATTATGGTCTTAAGATTAAAAGAAAAGGCAAGAAAATGGCTTCCACCATAGAATTGATATTTAAAATATATTAGGTTCTGACCAACAGTAATTTTCTAGGGCAAATGCTCATGAAATACAGTTTTATTTCAAGGGTTCTTCCTTCTTAGCAGGCAGGTTAATCTAGGTTTAGATGGAGTGACCCATTTGGTCTCAAACCAAAAGAAGGTTTGAGGGGCTGATTCTGGACATCTTCAGGCAGTAAGTTGTCTGTGGAGGCTTCGATGTGTCCCCTGCACAGGCCAGTAGAAATTAAGAGTGATGAACTCCTTCCTCTCTACGCTCATTGCAGTCTGTGGTCTCAGTACAACCCCTCCATTTTAACTGACATTACGAATCCTAGGAGTGTTGGAAGGAGCACGAGAAAGGGTGTACACACTGGGAGTCTGGTGACATTAGGAGAAGCTGCATGGACTGGTACTTAACACGCGTGGCACACAAGAGGTGTGAAGTTGAAGTCTCACTCTGACAATGACCCTCCGTGAGCACAGATAATACCCAAAACGTCTCTGGGTTCAGTTTTCTCATTAAAAACATAAATGAAACAGGTCATCCTGGAGGGTTCGGACACGTTATTTTTTCTTTCAGTTGGCAATTGCTGTGATGCTAAGCCAATCCCACTTATTGTTCCTCCAAGGACCAAAACACCGCTGCATACTTTCTCCATAAATAAATGCATAAGCAAACTCTTCCTCCATTATTCCATGTTCTTGGATGATTTCTTTTATTTTATTTATTTATTTTTTTTTTGAAAAAAGAAGGCTAGAAAGTAGGTTTGGAAACAAACATGGAATTTGGAAGTACTTCAATGACATTTCAAGCCACAATTAAAAATAATAACAGTTGGGCATGATGTCTCAAGCCTGTAATCGCGGCACTTGGCTGACTGAGAGAAAGCCCGGGAGTTCAAGGCCAGCCTGAACAACATGGTTCCATTCCTGGGACTGGCTAGAGATCATGTCTTTCGAAACGAATAATAGAATGATCACAATGAAGAAGGGAACAAAACCATAATGCATCATCTTTTTAAAGTAATAGACACATTTCTTCACTGTCTTCTCATGTGAAGCCTGATAGGAGACAAACGTCAAACTTTAAAGCTTGCTCTGGGTGGAAACAAAGTGGAGATGTAACATATGAGAAAATTAATTGTGGGTCTTCATATTATTATCATTATTTTGTAAAGTGCCTCAGAATTTGTCTTTGCTTCATGGTGAAGTAAATTAAACAAAGAAATATCTGTCACCAAGAAATTCGGGAATTAAAAATTCCCGGTTTTCAGTTTACAATGATTTTAATTTCCATATGTCTCCACATATGACTATTTTAAGATGCAAAAATAAAAGACTGACTGAATTTAATTCCTAAACTAGGCGAGGCTCTTGCAAAGGGGATGGTACCACTACAGCAGTGCTTTCTGGTAATTTTGTGCACAAGTTTTAATCTCAAGCTATAAGTTATTTTACTATGATGTTAATAATAAATATTGCTTAGATATACTAGACATAAATGTCATCAATATATATTGGAGATATGAAGATAATGCCAATGTTTGCCTAATATATGTATCTTATTAGCATCCAGTTATTTCTAATAGAAGAAATGTAGGTGACAATACTCACTGTGAGGTGCTAGAAACTGACCTTCAAAAGAAGGACATGGCATGAAAACAGTCAAAGATCCGAAGTGTTTAAAAGTGGACACTCACCGGGCCATGCATAAATTACAAGTGCAACCATGCCAGGAGGGGAGGCTCTGCAGTTCCCATTCCTTACTGATCCAATAAAACCTGACTCTACAGATTTGCAACCCATACCATAAACCTATCCCTTCTCCTCGGCTGCTCTCCAACTCAATAATGGCAGTCACATTCATTACATTTAGTGAGTCAGACTTTCCACAGTGCCTAAGTCATTCCCAGCGAGTGTGGCAGGTGTGTGGTGAGTGACGTTAGCTGTTTCAAGAGTCTGTAGATCCCAAGAGTGTGAGGCAGCCCTGGTAATGCCCCAGTGGCCAGAAAGAGTAATGCACCTTCTATAAATACTTCCCCCAGGACTGTCTGGAGTCCTGAGAGAAGGCAAGTGGCCATCATTCCTTTTCCTCTCCCCCATCCCCATGAAACCAAAGACCTATACATACATGGGTTTATTGAAAAATATTTATGAATCAATCATTTAAAAGAACACAGTAGCTGTTTCTTATTTTTGTTTCATTGCTAGAAGTTGTGGGATTTTTGAATAGAAGAAAACGAGAGAACTAATCTTTACAATAAAACTTTAGATTTCAGAAACAGCATTTAGGTTCTGTCTCAAACCCACAAACCCAATAAATACAGAGTTGGAGATGCCACTGTGCCCACACTACCCCTTGGCTAGGGTAGCTTACCCTTTTTCTGTTGACAGTGGCATAATTATCTTTCCCTTAGGGAATACCAAGGTCAGTTTAAAGTCAAGACCGGCTGTAAATGCATGTGCTGTCTGTGCCTTGGCTGTCCTCCAGAGTGGACAATGTGGCTGGGCTCCACAAACACACCGGGAAAGGCCGATCACACTTCACCCCACAAAGCCCATGAAATGAGAACCCCCTGAGTCCTTAATCATAACACCAGAAACTAATGCGCTTAGAACTTGGAGGCCGGCATATATACTCTGGAAGCTGGAAATAATTCATGTGAACCTTTAAATTCTGATACACAGATCTTTCCAGGGCATAAAAGTCACATTGGAGAAAACATACTGTCCACTGTTAAGATTTGGTATGTGGTAATTTTAAATTTAACTATCTCTTAGCCATAAAAGGAGTCAAACAACTTACATTAATTCTCTTGAAAAACAAAACAGCAACTACAAAAATCTTTTATCTTTTGGTCAGTTCAAAATCTGTGAGAGTACTCCTTTTAAATCTTTGCCATGTGGCTGCTGAGTGCAGCCCAGAGATGAGAAAGTAGTGTAAAGGTCTAAGATTGATCTTCTGATGGCCCAAACCTAGGAGTCCAAGAGTAACCATAGTAACACTGTGGTCTTAGCTGGAATTTATAGGAAAGGTGATGCTGAATCACAATGCTCCCCCCCGTTTGTATCAATACACACAAATGATACAAAAAATATCTAAGTATTCTAAAACCTTTATCAATGTCTTCCTCCTGAGTTTCCATTAGTGAAGTTTTTCAGCTGATGCGGCTTCCTCCCCACCACTGAGCTCCCTTTACCAGGGTTGTGTGACCAATGGCTTTGTATAAGCAACTGAGTGTTTAAACTGTGCGCAAGGTCAGCCCTGAAACAGAGCTGAGTATGCTGTGTGGGCCCTGCCAAACACTCACGGACAATGCATTGATTTCCTCCTGGGAGCGTCTTCCATCCAGGACAGCAATAGGAGTGGAATCTAGAACCGCACACGTTGGGCCTGCAGGGGACAAACACGGCAATACCCACATAAGGATAGGCGCAGTAACACAAAAGAAGCTCTTCCTAAGCAAAACCCAAGCGAGTAGGTATCAGGACAACGAACAAACCAAAGTTCCATTTCAAATTCTTGGGGCTTGGGAAGCAGATGTGGAAGTAAAGGGGCTAGAGTTTGGAATGGGGGAGGATCCAGAGCCTCTAACTATCCCCTCTCAACTGCCCTCCCTTGCTTGGCTTTTTAAACCGGGAAAAGAGACAAGAAACACATAATTTGCTACTATTCTAGAGTCCGGATGCTGAGAACAAAAGGAACACTCCGCTCAAAAATCCTTGCCCTTGTTCCCAAATCCATCCCTCCTTGCTCCACTGTTGTCTCTGGCCCCCAAGTGTCAAGGAGGGCGACTTGGAAGGCGGAGCGCTGGATCTGGAGATGATAACCAGCGACTGCTCCGCACAAGACCTCAAACAAAAGGCTCTAGAGCTGCGCCCCCGACGGTGGGGAGCAGGCAGACTCCGGGGGGCCCTGCGCAGGGCAGACCCAGGCCCTCTTTCGGCCTGACACTGGGAACCTTTCCCAGCGCCACAGACATCGCACATGCTCTGCCATTCGCACCCAGAGGCCCGCTCCCACCGGCAGCCAGCCGAAGCCCCCTAGGGAGGGCTTTCCGCGGAGCAATTGAGGCTTTCCGGGAGGAAAACGAGGGGCGCTCCTGGAGCTCTCGGGGTCTTTTAAGTGTCCTAGTGGAAGTCTCGGGGTCTTTAAGTGTCCTAGGGTCTACCCGCCAGCGCGACAGTCAGGGAGGGTGTGAAGTAGAAGGCAGGGAGGTCTCCCGCACAAGTCAGTCATCCCGCCGCCCACCTACCCTCGGAGTATGTCCTGCTGTCCTCGCCTGCGGACGCGGCTCGCCGCTACCGCACCCTCGTCCCGGTACTCAGGCGCCGCGAAGCCACCTTCTACTGCGGGCCGGACCTGTTGCGGGGGCGGCTGGGACCGGAGCGTCTTAGGTGGCGGAGGCTGGGGCTGACCGGTTGTGCCCTGAGCCCAGAGCGCCACGCAACCCAGCCACACGAAGTAGGGCTGGAGACACGACCGCCGCCGTCTCCCCATCGCCAGCGCCAAGAGCGCGCGGATCTAGGCCCGCAGAGAGGGGGCTGTCGAAGACCAAATCCGAGAGGCCCGGGGGAAAAAAAATCAGGGTCTGACCAGCCCTTCGTCCGTCAGCTCACGGGACTCGCTTGGGTTGCGGTGTCCTGGTGGAGTGGTGGAGCGGGATGCAGAGTCAGCTCCTAAGCGGCAGCGTGCCTGCGGGGCGCGGGCTTCTAGCGCTGGGGGCAGCGAGGCGCGGCGGCGATGCAGCCGGCAGCCCCGCGCGGTCCACGTTGCATCCCCCGGGCCACTGCCCCGAGCGACTCCAGGACCGCCAGCGGGTGGGGGCGGGAAATTACAAAAGTAACCCGAGCAGCCGCGGCATAAAGTTACAAAGAAAGCGGACCTCACAAGGAAAAAAAAATAGCAGGGGGAGGGGGTGCAGAGACTGAGTGGATTCCCGTGCGCCCCGGGCACAGATCCTGGAAAGCTGCAGAAGTCACCAAAGGAAACAGGCGAGCGAACAAAAGTCACCCCTAAAAGAAGAGGAGGGTCTTCTCGGGGCTCGTTTGGGGTCCTTATGGGGCAGCTAAGCGGGGCGGGGCGGCTGCACAGCCCATCAGAGGTGCGCGGGGGCCCAGGCGAACGGTTGGCGGAGGGAGGGCAGGAGGCTGGATGCCGGGGAAGATGCCGCGGAGGAGGGCGCGGCGCCGGGGTTTTAGAGGCTCGGCGGGGCGCTGGGCGGGACTGCGGGCGGTGGCTGTCAGAGGGGGCCCGGGCGCAGCGGTCCACACGTGGAGCGCAGCCTGGATGGAGGGGCTAGCAGGGCGCAGGGTGGGCGGGGACAATGTTACGGGGAGATCTCAGGCAGAGGAGTGGAGTGAGCGATGGGGGAGGGGAAAGAGGCAGGAAGGGGGGGCAGGGCAAAGGGAATGGAGGAGATTGAGATTGGGGAGAAGTGGTGGCGTGGGAGGGGCGGGGGGAGCTGAGCGCTTAGTCTAGGTTGGAAGCTGGAAGCGGGCTTCGGATGAGGGATTGGCGAGCAGGGGTGCCAGAGGAAATGAGAGGGGGATGGGGGAGGTGAGGGCGAGGAGAGAAGTGGAAAAGGGGGGGGGAGGAGAAGAGGGGGCCAGAGCCCGCTGGAGGGGCGAGGCGAGGCGGCCAGGCTTCCCGTCCCGCTCCTTGGCCGCTAGCTCTGTTTTGACTGCCTTACAAAGCAAGCAGACGGCGGGGGAGGGGGCTACCAGCGACCAGGTTTGGGGAGAGACCCTGCCGCGGCCCCAGCCTTTCCTCCAGAGAGCTCCGGGGTCTCGAGGACAGGAGACAAGGGAACCCGAGAGTGCTACTGAATTTCCCCGTTGGACAGAGGTCACATGGTAGAAAATGGGACCCAGTTCTTCGGGGACCAAGACTCTGATCCGCGTGTGTGTGTTGGCGGGGGTGGGGGTGGGGGATTCGCAGATGGCCAGGGACAGACCTCACACTGGAGCTCAACCTCGGTCCTGTTCGTCCTGGGAATCTAGGACCTTCGGGTCGCCCTGTTATCCCCCACCAGGAACACCATCAATCGGTAGAACAAATGGCCTAGACCTTTCCAGATTAAAGGGCATCCGCAATACAGAAGGAATTCATATCATGGCAAGGAGCCTCGGCCACGAGCTGGCGCCATAGTCGCAAGGAGTCCTTAGAGGAGATGTGCTCAGGTGTGACCCCTGGCAGAACTCTGCCTGGGTCCTCAAATGGGAATGGTTTGTTGTTGGGACAGTTGACTGCATAGCTGGTAAATGGGACTGGGGCGTGACTTTAGTTTTTGTTTAGGACCTCTTCTGATTAATGATTAAACCTGGCAATTGGTGTGATGAATGGTCTGTAAATGTAGAGTGTCTTTCCTTCAGATTCTGGGATCTTTTGTGGCCCTGCTTTCAGGAGGTCTCTAAGAAGCCCTTGTCATTTCTTAGTCAGTGGAATTAATGGGCCAGGCGACCACACACCTCTGAAAACCAGGAATGAGCAAGCAGGAAATGGTTCTTGGGAACAGTTTTCGGCTCATTCCAGCCCAGAAAACCTTACTTGAAAAGAAATGAGTATGCATCCTTGTTTTTCCTAGCCTGGATTGTCCAGATGTGCTATTTGACAGCCAGAAATTCTTGGAGAGTTGGCACACCTCCCTCCTTTATTTCCCCAGCGTAGCTGTAGTTGGCAGACAAAGACTCTCAGGTAGTAACCCTTCTAACAGTGTCCACATAGAGCAGGAGGGAAAAGTAGGAGTTGCAAAGTTTGGGGGAGGGGACACTGGGAGCTAGAGAAGTCATCCCCCCCCCCCGCATTTTGAATCAAACAAATAATGGTTGTAACCCTGTGACTTTTCATTTAATACTTAAACGACTTTATATTTCATTGCTGCTTATTGCATTAAGCCCAAATGTTCTAAAATCGCATATGCCTTCATTCTTTCACTCTGTGATACCTCTTCTAGGAGCTTGCATAAAAATACTTGGAAAAATACAAGATGATGGATCCTTTAAATTATTCATCACAGCACTGTTGTAATAGCAAAGGGCTGGAAATGCAAACATTTCATCAAGGAGGAACTGGCTGCGTGCATGCTAAATTCATTTTATGGAATATCATGCAAATATAAGAAAAATTAATTAGGAACGCTGTGTTCCTTTGAAGTGATGTCTAGCAAAGAGGGTTGGGGAAAATCAGCACAGTGTGGATAGAAAAGGTCATTTATTGAGTCGCAAAGTAGAATAAGCATTAACAGGAGCTAGGGAGGGAGAGAATGATGAGCTGTTGTCCCACAGTTGCAGAGTTCCTATTCCAGATCATGAAAAAGTTCTAAAAGGGGATAACAGTGATGGCTGCACTGTAGGTACAAGCCATCCTATGCAATCAAAATGATTAAAATGGTAAATTTATATTACATACCATTTTGTTATAATTACTTCAAAGGGAAGATATATGGTTTCTCATTGCCTGCTGCCTTTTGTCTGTGTGTTTGTGCTGTGTGTTGTTTTGTATTAGAAGCCTGAGTCAAATCTAACCATAAATACTTGTCAGATAAAGAGAATATAGGAAACAACCTAGTGGAAAGCTACACCTACTCTAGTAGTTTTGAAACCATCTCTGTATCTTATATAGTAATAAATAATTAAAGTTTAAAAGAACTAAGAGCAAAGTAAAATAAACTGGTTACATCTATAGCATAGCCACAGAGAAAGCGGTTCATCAAAAACGTATTTTGGACAGTAAGTCTCTAGTGAAATATACATCAAGAATGAAAGGAACATAACGAAGTCTAAAATTTCATTCAATGGAAACAATGTGTCAAGAAAAAGAAAAAGAAAGGTGGGCAAAAGTTGTGTGAGCCTGAACTAAAACCCAAAACTCATCTAAGATGCCAGATGTGGAGGTGCACATCTGCAATCGAAACATTCTTATGTCAAGATGAGAGAATCACCCAAAAACTCGTGGGTTAGGTAGCCTAGAGAACAGAGCAGCAGAACAGGAGGTGCAGAAAGGTGAGAACCCACTCTCAAAAGTTCTCTTTGACCCACACATACAATGTGTGTGTGTGTGCACACATGTGTAGAGCCAGGAAGTTGTTTTATATTAATGATTTATTTTTCATTTTAAATGGGTAGTTACTGGCATATTTGACTGTATATTTAAGTAATATAGCTATTAATATTATCCCAACTAAAATGTTTTGCGTGATAAAAATATGATGCTTCGAGTTTGATTTGAACCACTTGGGAAAAATGAAACAAGGACTGGGTTTTGAAAATATGAGTTAGCTGTAATTTTCTCTATATTCCTTGCTGATCATTCTTAAGCTAGCACCCTATGGGGAAAGAGAATCAGTATTCCCAGGCAGACTAAAACCGTGGGAAGAAGGCAGACTATCTAGTGAGCTTGGGTCCTGTGGAACAACATGGGAATGAGTGTCTTGTGTATGCCTGACTGGTGGCGGAGAAGCTGGCAGCTTGGAAGTGCCAACAGCATGGACTAAGGAAAACCTCCAAGAACACCTGCAATCTCCAGGAAAAAGGATAAAAGCAGGTGGCCTAGCAGGACTAGAACCTTTCAGACATCGACAACTAAAACAGAGTCAACTATGGTTCCCACACATACCCCAACAGAGGCCTTGTGGGAAACTGATGTGCACACTGTAACAAAGTGGTCCTCCCACCTCCTGATAGCACCAGAGAAGATCCTGTGGAGAGTGTGAAGGCCAATTCTCCTGCGCAGTAAGGAGCCAGTATTTCACCATGTCAGTCTTAGTCAGGGTTCTCCAGAGAAACAAAACCGACATTAGTATGTATGTGGATACGATCTTACTAGTGGACTGGCTTACAGAATCACAGACTGAAACGTATCTTCTGCAAGCTGAAAATTCAGAGAACTCAACCGCTTGACTCATCCCAGAAAACCAGACGCCACAGAACCAGGGAGAGCAAAATTTGAGTCTCCATTTGGGGTCAAAGACTTGAGAACTTCAAAGAACTTCTATTACTAGATCAGAATGGAAAGTTAAAATCATCGGAAACCAATGTTCAACCACTTGTGCCTCGGTTTTGCTTCCTGACAACGGAACTTAAGGGAGAAAGAACTGATTTGAATCACGATGCCAGGTTATAATCTGTCACTGAGTGTGCCTGCAGGGGGATAAGGGTGGCAGGAACTTCAAGCAGTGGTCATGTCACAGTACAGTCAAGAACAGAGAGCATTGAATTGATGCATGCCTAATAGTGTTCGGCTTTCATTCTCCTTTTCGTTTAGTCCAAGGTTCAGCCCATGAAACGATGCCACTCATTCTCAGAGTGGGTGTTCTCACCTCAATGAACCCAATTAGAACCCCCCCCCCCCCGATATGCCCATAGATGAACTTAATGTAGAAATCTCAAATTGAGACTTCCTTCCCTGGTGAATCTAGATCAGTGGTTCGCAACATGCCAATTTCAGATATCCTGCATACCAGATCTTTACATTACAATTCATAACAGTAGCAGAACTACAGTTATGTAGTAGCAATGAAATCATTCTATGGCTCTGGTGACAATGTTAGGTACTGTATTAAAGGTTCGCAGCATTAGGAAGGTTGAGGACCACCATGTCAGGTTGATAGCACTAACCATCACAAGCTGGAAACATGTGCAAACTGGAAACATGTGAACCTTGCCTCAGAAGGCTCGGCTCCTCTTTCTACTGTTTTTTGTGCCTCGGGTCCCCAGCTCATGAAGTGGTGCTCAGCCATCCTGCATCTGTTCACTCAGTCCACTGACTCCCACACTAGCAAACTCTTCAGTCAACATTTCACAGACACAAACAGAAGGCGTGTTCTGCCAGTTTTCTTTCTGGGCGTCCCTCCATCCGATCCCTTCACACTGACACCATCCAATAAAGTCTTCATTCATCCAGTCTCACTGTAGAGATGTCCCAATCTGATTGGACAGTTGTGAGAAGCTCTAGTAGAGGATCCTGACTATGTGAATACCCATACCAAGGCGCCATCCTGGGGAGCCCAAAGTAAGGTGCCACTGTTCTTTCCAGCTAGGGGATATCGGTAAGCCACAGAGAAGCCTGTGCTCCTCTCTTGCTTGACGATACTGTGTTCTTCTTCCTGAAGAGTGTCAACAGAGTCTCAGCGTGGAAATAGAACTTCCACCACCACCAGCAAGCCATAGTGAGGGAGTTCGCTCTTTACTGCCCATCAGTGTGATGTCAGGAAGACTGATAAAACAGATGGTTTAAATATAGAAAAGTCTCATAACGCAAAGGCCAAAGTGTCCACAACTCAGCTGAGAATTACTCACCCTGCAAAATCCAGGAAATCATAAATGCAAATGAGAAATGAAAATCCATATACACCAGCCCTTAGATAGACTGGATCCCAGGCTTGTCCCACGGTATATTTAAAGCAGCTATGATAAAAATGCTTCAGTGAGTATTTGTGAGCACAGATTAAAAGAAAGGAACAAGAAAGAAAGAAATGAAAATTTTAGAACTGAAAAATACAGCAACAAAAAGACTGAACTGAACACTACCACCAATCAAGGAAATCTAATTGAATTTTATAGATTACTTTATCTAACAGTCGAACAGTATACCGTCTATCCAAGACTGCAAATTATCCACCATGGTAGTCACCTTTAGATTATCAATATTGATAATCTAAACTTTCACATTAGGAGACTAGGAGAGAAGAGTACATTAAATCCTCAAAATATGATACGAGAAATAAAAATTCTATTAAATATGAATGAAGTTGATGACAGAAAACTGATAGAGAAAACCAACAATACTAAAGTTTGGTTATTGAAAAGGGTCAGTAAAATGGATAATCTTGTAGCAAAGCTTGGGAGAAAAGGACACAAGTTGTTATATTAAATAAAAGAACTGTAACTACTTATTCAGGGGCATCAAAAGGGTGATAGACCCACAGTATAAACAACTATGCTACAAACTTGCTTTGACTAATGGTCACGCCCTAGCTCTCGGGGGTTTTTCAGCTGGGAGCCCACCAGAAACCACTCCCCATCCATCAGGAGCTCATGAGGGTCTCGTGCTCAGAGCTGTAAGCACAGGAAAACAAGCTGTTCACTCTGGCAGGCAAGGGGTCATAGAAAATTCAGGGTCTGAGAGTACGCAGTCCCCAACAAGGCTGGCCAGTGTGACTGTTTTACTTTTCTGGTCCTCAGGCAAGTTTTATTAAAATACAAAGGAAATGCTGCTGCAGTATTCAGTTTGGCTCTCATGCCGAACTATATTTCACCCTGCCATAGGCCAAAGCAATTTCTTTATTAACCAATGATAATAAAACATATTCACAGCATAAAGAGTGGCATCTGACATCATCTCCCCTTTTCTAATTAAAAAGGAAGGTTTTAACTTTAACAAAGTAAAATTACATATAACAAAATGCTTATTAAGCAAGAATTGCAGTTACAATATTTAGTCTATTTGTATTTGACAAAATTAAAGAAAATATTCTATGATCTATTCTATCTTTGTGAGTCTAAAGTTTTATATCTAATTTTATCATAACTAAGGAAAACTATAACTATCTAGTCTTCAACTCCATCAAATACTCCAGAAAGACATAATACAACCTAAGTAAACACAAAGTACATTGTAAGCAATTTCCAAAACTCTAGAAATGACAGAGATATCTGTCTGCCTCTGCCTCCTGAGTCCTGGGATTAAAGGTGTTTGCCACCACTGCCTGGTCTCTAGTAGTTTAGATTGGCACTCTGATCTTCAGATGAGCTTTATTTGTTAAAACACATACAAAATGTCACCACAGATTAATCATTAATAGAGTAAGAAAATGAATAATAAAGGAATTTCCCCAATCTTTGGCTTGTTTCATTTTATTTCCACAATTTACCAAGACAACATTCCCTTTCCTTAATGATAATTCTTACCTCACTTCATACTTTATTATATATTTATACCTCCTCCTCCTCATCATCATCATCATCAGTATAGTTCCAGAAGACATACATGACTAGTGAATCAAACCAAAGCTCTGTCACTGAACTGTACCCCAGCCTTTTTGTTACATATTCAAATTACTTCTAAGTTTGAATGTATAGTACTGGGGAATGTCTTGTGCCTTTTTTTGGTTGTTTGGACATGGGTCGCACAGTTACTCATGACTTTAAATGTAGCTGTAGGTAGCTGATCTGCTTTCATCTCTTAACCACATTTAACCTTTTCCCCCCTAGAAATGTTTGTATTTTTCATGCTTTACAAATTTATCTAAGACATGTCCTGGTAGATATTGTGATGTGGGATGTCTCTCTGGATGCTATGAATATGTTTTATTACCATTGGTTAATAAAGAAGCTGATTTGGTCAATAGCCAGCAGAATTGAGAAAAGTGAGAAAATCCAAGCAGAGAGAGAGGGAGAAAGAAGGCAGAGTCAGGGAGACGCCAGCAGTAACTGGAGAAGCAAGAAGTGAGGTAACACCACAGCCACGTAGTAATACACAGATTATTAGAAATGGGTTAATTTAAATTATGAGAGCTAGTTAAAAATAAGCCTGAGCCATTGGCCAAATGGTCTGTAATTAATATTATGCCTCAAAGTGGCTATTTGGGAAGTGGTGGGTGGGAGGGAAACCTCCAGCTAGACTTTATGATTTTATTTCTAGAACATAGTATTATATTGCTTCTACAGATTCAATTACTGCACTTTTTCAGAAGAATGACTTTTTTGTTGATCTATCTTTTAGACTGTCTGCATAGAGTTCCTTATTTCAATGACAGATGATGTGTTTGTTTGGCCTGTTAGCTGGTCCACTGGCTTCAGTGGGTGTGTTGCTTTTTATGCTGTTTGTGGTTACCTCAAAACTTCCTTCTTCGTTGGCCATCTGATTATCTGCCAAGCCTACGATTGTTTAATTTAGTCAGAGACATGTTAATGTTTGATTTGGGTTTGCTTCTTTATATATATTTTAGGTTCTTAAGTCTGAAGCTTTCAGTTAATGGTCATTGATCATCTCTTTTATTTTTAAACATATTGAACTTTGTATTTGAATACTGAAGCATGAGGATTCAACTTACAAATTAGTACTGTATTATAACAGTGATCATTATACCTGTATTGCTATAATTAAGCTAGACCATAATTGAGAGTCTGCTTGCACACACAGGCAGTGTTCAATGAATCCACTGGGTTTAAACACACACACACACACACACACACACACACACACAGAGAAAGTTGGAAGGAAAAGTGGTGATGCGTTGGAGAGGATCTAGAGGGGAGATAAAAAGGTGTGGAATCTATCAAAATGTATTCTATATGCCTGTACGAAACTCTAAAATTTAAAAAACTGTCTTTGTTAGTATTCAGGCATCTATATTGGCCTTTCTTTGGGGTTCTGACGGGAAATGTCCTCAGCTGAAGTTACTAAGAGCACCTCCTGTGTACATACTCACTACATTTCCTTTAAAAAGGGCCCTGCCTACCTCCCACCTCTCTCTTTCTCTGTCTGTTTCTCCCCCCTTTCTTCTCTTCTGCTGTTCCTGTCTCCAGAAGCCAGTTTTCCCTTTCCTCTCCCCTTTTTTTTTGTTCCCTTTCCCCTAATAAAAAAACCTGTCCACGTGAACTCTGTTGCATGGTGCATGGTGTCTTTCTCTTGTTCACTATCTTTTCTTTCATTCTCTTTTTTAAATTACAACATTGGTGCCTGGATAAGGAAAAGCTCTCCTGGTGCTTCCTTTTGCCCACAGACAGTTTGAGGAACTCCAGGATCCCGGAACCCAGTTCACATACTAACCTAATTTCTCTGGATAGCTGGGTCCCTCCATCCAAAACCTGCACTGTTGGTAAGCCCCTTCCCTTTCCTCCACTTCTGACTATTTCCCAAGTGAGGACTTATCTCTTGAGTCTAGTTTTTCACCTTTTGGATTCATTAAGTCATAGTACCAGGCAATCATGACTCTCTTGGTCTCAGAGCCCTCAGCCACCACCCTTTGCTGTGATGACTCACTGGGCAGCCTGTGCATTTATTGGACCCTTAGGTCCTTCGGGTTATCGCCCCCATTCCTTGAGTGATGACACTCAGAGCAGCTGTGCCTTTCTCGTTCAATCTTTGCTTCATAAAAAAGTCGTTGGATCTTATTCTGCCTCACTCATGGGGAATAAGCCTACCAAAAATCTACTCCCCGGCACTCTATATCCTGATATTTTATGGGACCTTTGCAACATTCTGCCAGCGATCCTGATACTTCTACTTCCTCCTCCCCCAATAGACCTCTCACATTAACTCTCTATAGCATGCAGCATATTTATTTAGTGGTGGAGCTCACCAAAAGGTAATCACTTCACCCTGGGACCCCACCCACATGTTCTGCCCTCAACAGATCCGCTCTTTTCTGCCTGCAACAAAACTGCTTTCTTTTTCTGAATTCCTGGGATACTAAGAATTACAGATTCTTCAGTCTTACTCCTTTGACGCATTCATTTGAACTGTGTCATCGTTTATACCTCCTTGCTCCCATTGGGATGTTTTTGGAGACCCACTGGCCATTCCTAACCAGCTCTTGCTGCAGGCTTACCTGCTGTTGGCTGTAGAGCTAGAGGTGTAAGACCATCAAACATGCCCAGGTGATGCTGTGCTGATGGGACAGGTTCAGGTGCTTTAAGCCCTAGGGAGTCGACTTGGATCTACACCCAATAGTATTTTGCCAGCTCCAGGTGGCAACTGACGGTTTCACAGAGTCTGGACAGTGAAGTGAAACAGTCAGATACTCCAGAACATGACCAGCACCTCAGTTTTCCCAGGTCCCTCAAAGATGAGTGATGCCTCCCAGGTCAGCAGGAAGTGGTCTTAGGAACATAGTATCCTCATCTCCACTCCATCTGCTACCCCTTTTTAACGCCTCACCTTTTTATAATAAATAAAAAAGGATGAAAGTTAGTATTCAGGCATCTGTACTGGCCTGCCCTCAGGGTTCTGACAGGTTCCCTTCTCAGCTGTAGCCACTAAGAGCTCCTCCTGTGCACAAGGCCTTTTAAAAGGACCCTGCCCACCTCCCATCTCTCCTTCTTTCTCTATCTCTCCCCTTTCTCTCTCTTCTCTTCTCTTCTCTTCTCTTCTCTTCTCTTCTCTTCTCTTCTCTTCTCTTCTCTTTTCCTCTCCTCTCCTCTCCTCTCCTCTCCTCTCCTCTCCTCTCCTCTCCTCTCCTCTCCTCTCCTCTCCTCTCCTCTCCTCTTCTGTTGCTTCTGTCCCCAGAGGCTGGTCTCCCCTCTCCCATTCCCCATTTTTACGTTCCCTTTGCCCTAATTAAAAAAAAAAAAAACCCTCCACGTGAACTCTGTCATATGATGTCTTTCTCTTTTTTAAATTGATTTTTATTGAGCTCTACATTTTTCTCTGTTCCATTCCCTTTTGTGCACCACTTTTAAAAAATAAATTTACAACAGTCTCATTTTTAAAAGATTCTTTCTTATTGGGTTCATGTTGCATTATTTCCTAGGGAAATTACATCTGAATTTTCCATCTCTCTTTTCTAGATAATTGTCATCTGTGGCATGCAGCATGTCACTTACTGGGCACCCTCACTACCTCGTTGACAGTCTCCTCACCACTCGTTTTATTCCATACAGGAATGTACCCAGCACAAAGCAACTTTCTGAGATTCTCAGAAACTAACAGTAGCTCATGGTATTCTTTTTAGTGTCCTACCAGCAAAAAGACATTGAACTTCCTGTCTTAGTTAGGTTTCTATTGCTGTAATAAACACTACAACCCAAGGCAACGTGGGAAGAAAAGAGTTTACTTCATCCCATAGCTTATAGTCCCTTATCCTGGAAAATCAGGCCAAGAATTCCAGTCAAGAAGCTGGAGATAGGAATTAAGTAGAAGCCTTAGAAGAGGGCTGCTTACTGGCTTGTTCCCCATGGCTTGCTCAGCTTGCTTTCTTCTACAACCCAGGACCACCTTCCAAGGTGTGGCACTCCCCACAGTAGGCTAGGCCCTCCCATACTGTAGTTAGTTATTTTTACTCTTTTTTATTCTTTGGGGGACCCATCACCCAGCTCTCAAATAAATCGTATGGAGACTTATTCATTCTTACGAATACCCAGCCTTAGCTTGACTAAATTCTTGCCAGCTTTCATAACTTAAATTATCCCATCTGCCTTTTGTCTCTGGACTTTTACCTTTCTCTATTTCTGTATATCTTTTCTTTCCTTATTATTCCCTGTGTTGCTGGCCCCTGGAGTCTTCCTCTCCTCCTTTTCTGTTCCTTGATCTTCTCAGATTTCCCTTCCATTTATTCTGTTTGCCAGCCCTGCCTATTCTTTCCTGTCAAACTCCTGACTGTTCAGCTCTTTAATAGACCCATCAGGTGTTTTAGACAAAGTAACACAGTTTCACAGAGTTAAACAAATGCAACAGGAAAGAATGCAACACATCTTTGCATCATTAAAACAAATGTTCCACAGCATAAACAAATGTAACACATCTTAAACAATATTCCACAACACCAGATCAATCATTAATTAAGAAAATTCCTTCACAGACTTGCCTATTGGACACTCTGATGAAGGAATTTTTCTTAACTGAGATTCCATCTTCCTAGATGACTATACCTTGTGTCAAGTCAAAAAAAGGATCAGCACACTTTTCCATATACAGGCACAACGTTTATGTGTTGACTCAGGTCATGCTATGGTTGAAAATCTTATTATAATTAAATTCATGTCACATATTTTGCCAACCATGCATATGTTCTTGCATCAAACTAGAGATTATGTTTTACAACAAAGTTGAGATGGGTGGGTTCAAGAAACTTCTCTCTTCTTTCCTCCCCTCCCCTCTCCTCTCCTCCGGTCTTTTCTTATTTATTTCCCCTCCTCTTTTCTTTTCATTTGGTGTTGAACATTTTGAATTGTATGTCATGAAATTCTGCCCTTTCTTTTGACTGCGTCTGAGGAATTTTGACTGATTTCTCCTCTGTGTTATTCTCTGATTACAGTTGGGAATAGGGGGGTTTCAGATGTTTTCATTCTACCATCTTAACTTGGAAGTCTGAACGAGTACTTTAAATAAATTTTAATCAAAGCAATACAAACAAATGGTCACAAATCAAATCATGCAAAAATATTTTGTTAAGAAACAACTGAATTCAGCTCCAGGGTGGCTGAACTCAACCTCACTCCCCATAGGCATTTTTCTTTTTCTCTGTAAATGGAGGGAGAAATTACATATTGTGAAGTGTATGTGTTACAAGTGTACAGTTTGGTGAACTGTGATGATGGTCCAAAGTCCTTTAACGCTTACTGTTAAAATATAGACTATTTCCATCACTAGTGGAAGATTCCTAGTGCAGTAACTCAGTTAATCCACCACCCCTATCCATACACATACATTGTGTATGTACTATTGTAGTCTATGTTAGTTTGCCTCAAGTAGAACATATAAATGTCATATGAATTGATTCATGTAGTATGTTCTCATAGGGTTTTTTGTATGTAGTATGAGGTTTTAGCTCATTCATAATGTAGCAATGGTCAGTTTGTTCCTTATTATTGCACAGTATTTCATTACCTGTTTGCTTTGTAATTGTACAGTGAGAACATTTCAACTTGTGCCTGTCCATATTATAATTTCTCTATTCATTTTATGGCAGGCATGCAAACATTTTTGTCTATTTAGGGTTACCTGGATTTTGACTGGAATTTCAATTCATTTGTGGACAGAGTTTAGACGAGTGGACATGTCATCAGTATTCAGTGTTTTAATCAATGAGTCGCAAGACACAGAACCACTCTTATTAGTTCTTTGTTTATTTCCTTTAGTAATACAATCATTAATCTTTTGTTAAGTTTACCATAGATATTTTAAGATCCCTTGGTGCTGTGGAGAGTATTCTTATTAATTCTATTTTCCTTTTCTTGTTCAGTGTGGTAGTCAATTTTATATATTCACTGGGTATTTTTATAATTAAATTGGGCATTACTCTAAGTACTGTAATGGAGGCATTTTGTAGATTTTAGCATCTGCAATAATTTTCAGAAAGGATATTATCTTGGCTAATTATGGTAGGCCAGGTCCAATCAGTTGAAAGGCCTCAAGAGTAGAACTGAAGTTTCCCAAGGGAGAAAATACCCCACCTAACTACAGGAGTCAGCTTGCCTTCTTGACAACATACCCAGTGGGTTTGGTACTTACCTACCCAGCCTAGACTACCATGTGACTGATCCTTGCTATAAATTTATTTTCATCATCCTCCCAACTTATACCCATCCTATTTTGCATGCATCCGCTTTCCTTCCCACATCCAACCACCCACCCACTTCCAACAAATAAATGACTGTAAAAAATAAATAAGCAAACAAAAAATATGGTGGACACTAAAGAGAGCAGTCAGGTCTATATTGTTCTTTTCAAGGATAGCTACAACTTTAAAAATACCAACTTAATGATAAATTCACTAAAATGTTGTTTATATAAAATGTAAGGATGATTTTTAGAAAAAGAATGCTACCTGCTGCGTATATTTGTCAAAGGTAGACTTTCAAGAAATAATTTCTTTTGGATTAAATGTATTTAACAGGGTCACATAAATTTTCCTTACATAGTTGAGTGTGGAATCCATTCTCCATTGAAACAAACAAATCTCGTGTATAAAGGGTGGGCACATACAAGAATCTTAAATGTACTGTTGCAGATGGCTTCAAAACTCAACCCCATAAATTGCTTAATATAGTTTAAAGAAGTGAAGTTTGAACAAGCATAAGCCCCACTAGCTATTTCAGAGGGAGCAGGGAAGACAAAAAACAGGTTTGTCAAAAAGATTCCTAAACAAGCCCTAGTAAGTACAAAAGTTTAAAGCAAAAGCTAAAGAGGCAAGTATCGTGGAGATTTCCTATCACTTGCACATACCGTAGGCTTTCCTAGATAAAGAGCTTTCTAGAATAACCCATGCTCCTTCAGGAAAACTGCCAAGCACCTGGTTTACTTGCTGGTCATTCTTAAAGCAGAACAAGTAGAATTTATGAGAATCGTGTAGGATTTTATTGATCATATTTAAATGATTTAGAAAAAAATTAAGTAAAATTCCCACATATTGTGTTAATGTCAGAGCCAAAAACTAGCTGGAAAGGGAATAGAAAGATTAAAAATAATATAAGATTCACTTTAGACATTTAAAGTTTTGTTACAAATTTTGCTTTCTTTAAGAAAACCAGTTGACTTAGAAGTGGAAAACGTGCAGTTTCCTGGTCAATGTTTTAATAAAATGAACTTAAAATTACAGTACATGAAACATTGAAAAGAGGTATCCTTAAGAAAAGGTCTTTTGTTTCTGCCAGATGTAGGAAGATACTAAAACAGATGTTTCATCTAATCCTATAGAAAGAAAATTTAACAGGTAAACAATCAGAAAGAAATAGTAAAAATCATCATGCTTAATGTAATCATTTAAATTCTGTATAGAAGGATTATTTCATATTAGAAAGTCATGTGTGATAAGCTTGGTCCCAAGTGTGGCAATGTCAAGAAGTGCTAAGATCTTCAGAGGTAGGGCCCAGTGGAAGGTCACAAAAGTAGTCTCTTCCTCCTCATCCCTAGTTTTCCATTTCAAACTGTCAGTCCTCACCCTTGTCAAGCTGGTGCCTTTGTGTCAGCATTGCCAATCTTTAAAACCATGAACTCCATGAATATATATGTGTATAAACAATATATGCCTGTGTTTATATCTGTATGTAAACAAAGCTTTGGACTAGCACATTAGTGCAATTATCAGTTTCATTAAGGATAAATGATAGAATAAATGCAGAGAATGTTTACTCTTGAATTACTCAGAGTTCATTTGTTTTGTGTTATCTTTTTGTTCTGCCTCTTCTACAAAAAAAAAAAAATCACATTTCACTTGGGCCAGAGGTAGCCAAAGATTGTCTTGAATCAAACAGATCTTCCCTTTTTGCTTATCTCAGTGATTGTCTCAGGAAAGGCAGTGTGGCCTAGTGCAGAGGGCACATTATTTTACTGGGTGCTGCAGAGAAAGAGAATATTGATCATTGTTACTCATGTACACTGGAGTAGTACCTGATACCGAGTTGAGTATTGGAAAGTTGTTAATGAGCTGATTAAATAACAGATTTGCTTCTAATGACGCTCTTCAAAGAAAAATACAAGCATGAGAAAAACATCAATGCCAAGGGAAGTCACAGGAAAATAAGAGCCCCAGGCAATCAATACCTTCAGCCAGCTACACTGGCCAATTGATATTTTTGACTCTTCAGGTATCTTGAATGTTTGTAGATTTTGATAATGCCCTTGTTGTGAATCTAATCAACATAGCAAAAAAAAAAATAGCTTGCTTTTCTTGAGTTTCGTTGTTTCAAACATAAAGGACTTGAACTTCAGTGGTCAACACACTCATAGGATGCAGAAGAAACAGAAGTGCAGGATGAGGGGCAGAGTGGAAGTCACTGATCAGCCAGGAACTTGGAGGTCATCGTGTTCTGAATGAGGCAGTGGTGCAGTGGTGAGAAAACCAGGAACCCAGAAACCACTCAGAGGACTCCAAGAAGCAGAGCTGCGAGCCTGCAGTCTTTCTAGAAGATTAAGGACAAATAGCATCAGTGATGGCAAATAATAAATACACTGTGAGGATCTGAAAATGCAAGTTGGGGAGAAAATAAAATGTGCGATGGAGAGATGACCAGTGGTCAGGTCCATCTGGAGGTCTCCTGCAGTCAGAAGCACTTGGCAAGAAGCTGCAATTGGTAAGGGATGAGGTGGGAGGAAAGTGAGAATCCAGATACAGGAATGAAATCAAGAGCATTGTGTGAGAAAGAGTGAGGGATCCACTGTTCCCAAGGCTTCTGTTGAGGAACAGGAAATGACTAAATGAGTATGGGTAAATGAACTAATGGGAGGGGGGACGAGTGTTTTTTATGAGTTAATCTTGAGAAACCATCTCTGGAAATGAGCTTAAATGAAATGATTCTGTTAGACTCATAGAGCCTTGCCTAGACCAGTTGTCATCAGAGTGACCGATGGGAGCAGAGGCAGAGACCCACAGCCAAATGGTAGGCAAAGCCAGGGGAATGCAGCAGAAGATGGGGAGGAAGAATTGTAGGAACCAGAGGGGTGGAGGACACAGAATCAACAAATCTAGGCTCATAGGGGCTCACAGAGATTGAAACTATGACCAGACACAGTATGGATCTGAGCTAGGTCCTCTGCATATTCTTTATAGTTGTACAACTTGCTCTTGGGGGGCTCCCAAAAATAGGAGAGGGGAGTGTCTCTCACTCTGACTTGAGACCCTTTTCTGCCTAGCGGTTTGCCTCATCCAGCCTTGATATGATTGTTTGCACCCAGTCTTATTGTATCTTTCACAAGATACATGACCATCATGTTCAGTCCCTGCAAAGCCTGCTATTCCTTTTTTTAAAAAAGGGGGGAGGGGGAGGAAGGAGGAGTTGATTTGGGGGAGAGAAGAGGTGGAGGGAAAAGGCTGGGAGGAGTGGAGGGAGAGGAAACCATGGTTGAGATGTAATGTGTGAGAGAAGAATAAAAGATTTATAAAATGATTAGGGTCCTCTGTTGGTGTTGAATCTTCAGTAGAGGAAGATCCCATAGCCTCCTTCTGTGTACTGTGCATTAAGAACAAGTTGGTCAGTGAGCTGTACACAGCTGTAACTTTTACAAATTCCAGATAGAAGCCCATGGAAACAGAGGTGTTTATTGACTGCACTGGCATTAGCTTAATCAGAGGAAAATTGAAATCTTCGGAGATGGTGTGATGGAGGAAGGTCATTGGTTAAAAAATAAAGAAACTGCTTGGCCCTCATAGGTTAGAACATAGGTGGGTGGAGTAAACAGAACAGAATGCTGGGAGGAAGAGGAAGTGAGCTCAGACTCGATAGCTCCCCTCTCTGGGGCAGATGCAATGAAGCTCCGACCCAGGATGGACATAGGCTAGAATCTTCCCGGTAAGCGCACCTTGGGGTGCTACACACATTATTAGAAATGGACTAGTCCAGGTGCGAGAGTTAGCCGAGAAGAGGCTAGATATAATGGACCAAGCAGGGTTTAAAAGAATACAGTTTGTGTGTTGTTATTTCGGGGCATAAGCTAGCCAGGCTACCAGGAGCTGGGGCAGCAGGAACACAGCCCGCAGCTCCCACTACAATGGTGCATGGTGGTAGGAGTAGAGATGCCAAGGGAAAGGACCTGAATGTTATGGGTTGGAGGGTCAGAACTGGGCGCCTACTAATTTAAGTAACATCATTTAAGAAACACCATAAGAAAAATTTCTTGTGATAAATATTCTAACTAGTGGGACTTTTCCAGATCATAATCTTTAATAGAGTCTGTCTTCAGCAGTCCTTCAAAGAATAAAGGAATACTTCCATCACTACTTCCAGGACCAGATGGGAAGTTGAGATTCCATTGAAGATATTTCAACGGACCACTTTCAAAAGTCTTAGTTGCTAACTAAGTGGGGGACAGGAAGTAGGGGTAGCAGTGAAAAGTTTCAAAGGAATAAGAAATAGCAGAGCATCTAGAACAAGACACCAAGGGAATTAATGATGATCACAATCCAGAAAGAAAGGAAAATGAAAAGACAGGGAACTAACACCCGTGAGAATCAGACTGGCGTCATCCTCATCAGCACCCTGACTAACAGAAAACCTAACACCAGAAAGTGAGGAGAGACTGGCTAGAGAAATAGCAGTCTCGCCCAGAAAATTTGCCCAGAGAATTGCCGGTGAGACTAGACATCAGAACCCCAGACCAGAGTGAGAAGTTAGATTCATTTATATGTTTGCGAATGCTCATCATTATTGGCTCATTATCTAGTTTCTATTGCAGGGGTCATCCTCACTCTGTAGCGCTGGTGGGACTTGGTTCCAAAGCCTCACACGTGGGAAAAGAATGGTGACGCCTTCCCCACTAATGCTTCAGTTCTGCCGTTAGACACTGCTGTATGAGTCACTGGACGGGACGTCTGGGATGTAATGTTGAAGTAGCAGGAATGAATCAAGAGGACAGATGCACAACATCCAGTAGTGACAAATCCTACCTTTCAAAAGCAGCCATTCTATACACTTCTTCTTGAGTCTTAATCTGCAATTTTCAACACGTCTAACTTCCTTTTATACAGTCCCTTTCTGACTGAGACAGTTACTATTTCTTTGGCTAGTAACTAAGAATCCTCTTTTATTTTATAATTAAGTCATATTCCAGGTAATGGACTTGAAGAAATCCATAGGGAAACCTGGCCTCAGTGGAGATAAAAGCAAATTGCTGGTTTCTAATTGTTATTGTATGTATTTGAGGACAAGGCTCTAGTAGGATTCATTGGTTCTGCCCATGACCATCACAAGGAAAACAAGGAAGTCAAAGCTTTGAATTAGCAGGATGGTTCAAAAGCTCTTAGATATGCTGAGGGAAAGTGGCATAACTCTATCAAATTCACAAGTTCTAAATCAGAGTTAAATAAAAGGTAAGTAAAGTATATAACTTTCTTAAATTCAATCCTATCTCTTAAAGTCATAGAGCTACCCAAGGCAACTATCCAGCTTGCAGTTGGATGATGAAAGTTGTTGACAAATAGTATCAGTTCAATTCACCACCTAATCAGAGGTTTTCAAAGTCAGGTGAAATGAGGCTAGAGCAAAGGCTCAGCAGTTAAAAAGACTTGCCTCTCTTCCAAAGTACCCTTGCTTGCATCGATATCTGAATCACCTGTAATTCCAGCTCCAGGATATAACATCCTCTTCTGGTCTCCATGGCAGCTCTTGCACGCACGCACACACACACACACATACACACACACACACAATTGCAGCATACATGCATATACAGAAATAAGAATTTAAAAGTTACATGAACCACAGAAAAGAGAAGTGAGCATTAAGTTCAAAGGGAGAAATTATGCAGTTCAATTTGCTTGCCATCCTTGATCACAAACTCATATCCTCACAAGGTTGTTCACTGCTCAACAGTTCAGATATCCAAAATTGCTTGGTATAATAGAGGGAAAAAGTTCCTGACTTCACAATGAAGTTGGAATGCATTTATCAAGTGTGTCCTGTCAATCTCATACCAGGTCTCTAGAAAGATCCTGGAAAGCATCAATGTTACCTATGACTTGTATCATACGAGTAGTTGGGAGCAGGATGACTTAACAAATAATAACACACCAAAGTGGGAATGATCATAACCTTTCCTGCAGGTCCTGTGTTTTAAATAATGATTTGTTATTTAAATTAAAAGGGTAATTACATCACGTGATTTATAATAAAAATATGTGACAAAATAACACTAAGAGATGGACTTTGGGGCCAGTCTATAATGCTACTCTTGAAAAGGTGAGGCAGAAGAATTACTGTGAGTTTTGGGCTAGCCTGGGCTATAAAGCAAGATCTTGTTTCAAAAATCCTAGGCGGGGGAATTTTTTTTTTTAATGGAGGGAAGCCAAGAGCCTGCTTCCTGTTGGGTTTCATGTGCTCTTTGAAGCTCTACAGGGATAAGCCAAAGCAGCAGGGACAGATGCTGTGCAGACGGTGGCTTACTATCACAGCGGTATCACACAGCCGAGGGATTAAAGGTCTTTATAGCATCCAGAAGCAGCTTATTCATTCTGAAGAGAAAGGAGAAATGTTAGCTCATCCTTTGCTTGCTTGCCACAAATGTAACCTTAAAACATGGCCCAGGAAGATAGATAGGGTTACAGTTTTGCCATGTGTAAAACACCCAGGACCCATGGCAAATTGCTGTTTTCGGCATTCTGATTCCTACAGTTTGAATAGTTGTATCCCTCCATCGTCCATGTTGAAACAACCTCCAGTGTGGCCATATTGAGAGAAAGGACCTTTGGGGAACGGCTGTGTGACGTATGTTCCACCCTCATGAATGGGATTACTACTCTCTTAACAGAGGCTTCAGAGAGCCCCTGGCCCTTCTGGTTCTTCTGCACATGGCTCTTGTCCTTTCTGCTGTGGATGGATGCTGTAAGAACTGCTATCTACAAAGCAGGGAGCTCTACTTCAGCAAATAATACACTGTCCTGAATCTTGATCTTGGATTTCCCAGCCTCTTGCTCTTCAGAGTTACAGTATTATCATCTCACCTAGACACCTGAATGTATTTATCTAGAGATAAATTTCCCTTTATTCTATAGAAATAGATAGGTCTAAAATTAGATTATCCATTCTACACTATTTTAGGCTAATTTTTTCTGCTTCCTACTTTCTAAGTGTTCCAAACACTAAGGCATAAAATTCTAGCATATGTGTGTATGCTTGTTTACAGAGTCTCACAAGAATATTTATAGTATGCAATTTATTAATGAGAAGGAGAGCCACCTGTCATTTTGGACCTAGGGCTCAATGTGAACAAAACAATAATTCGCTATTGTCTTTTTATGGTTTTTGATATTATATGGTTGCTAATATTCTATCTTTTTAGTGGCTTGCTGGTATAATAAAATTGGATGTTCACAAAACAAAACAAACAAAAAAACAAAGTATGCAAATCATTGGAAGGCAAGAATACTATCATCGTGAGGGATTTACCAGAGGAGCCCCATAAGAAGGGGGCAGAGTTCAGAACTGAGAGTCGACCAGCATGAGTAATGAAGCTGTGTGATCTGTCTTAAATATATTTACACATTTATGAAATGTAAGCTTGGATCACGTAGTGTCCATAAATTAAACAGCCAACGAGATTCCAAGATGATGTCATTTTATTACATAGGAAAGTTTAATTTATCAACTTCAAGCTCCCAGAACACTTATACTGCATTTTGAGCTTTATGAATTCATTTGCTTGTTTTGGTGTTTGGCCCAATGAAAGATATCTCAGGAGATCATATTTTATACGTGAACGCAAACATGTGAAGCAATTTGATGGTCTGGAGTTTATATTTAAACAAGTTTGTGTTATCCCGGTTTAGTTTTATCCGCCATTACGCAGACAAGTCATATTTTTATTAAAGAAAACAGACAAAAGTCTGTCTCAGAAGTGCCGAAACTGGAAGTGGGCAGTGGCTTGAATCTATAGAAAAAGCACTGCTAATTCCACCCAGATGTCTTGGTGCATTCCTGTAAGTTTTCAGATTGAGAAGGAAGTTAGCTACACCCTTCCCTTTAACATCCCAGGCAAAAATATTTCACATATTCTACTTATGCTTTACTAACAGCACAAAGGACAAAAATGAAGTAATCATCATTTTGAGCTTAATATTTTATCATTAATAAAACCAACATGTGCATTTAACAGGCAGTGAGAACATCAGCTCTTCTCTTCTCGACGTTAATTTCCATATTTCAATGCATTAGAATGTAGTTTGTATTTTCAGATAGTGACTGGGGGAACAACGTGTAGCAAAATTTATATTTATATAAATTTAAATTTGCATATATATATTTACTTTGAGCACACTGAATAGTGTGGATGTCATATATTTGTGCTTAGTCTTAAGCATAAAGAATGAATGCAATTATTCTTTATAAACACTGCAAGGTTAAATACATCGTTAGAAAGAATGATACCATGGCAAGTGTTAGATGGTTTGGATCTCTTTTAGTGTCTATATATTCTCCAAGTCATCTTTGGGTGGACCACTAGGTCAGCAGCTCTTGGTTGGATACTGAAGAAATTATTATCATTTCCTTTCTCCATCCAAGTACCAATCAGACCTAACCCTGCTTAGCTTCTAAGATCAGAAAAGACTGCACATATTCAAAATGGTGTAGTCATAGATTGCTTCTTTTCTTATAACATCTTTCTTCCCATAAAACATAACTTCATTCTCAAAACTTTCTTAATGGATAATCATTATTAGATGTATGGATATGACCCAGTCTACAAAGAATGCTCATCTTCCCTGATTCAATATGTGTCTTTTTTTTTTCTGATAAAAAAAAATCTGGGCTTAGAAAAGCTAAAGAGCTAACCAGAAGCCACTCAGCTAGAAAGTGTCAACAGTAGATTCTGAATCTGGAATTTTTCCTGATGACTTTTGTGCCAGCAATGCTCCAGTGGTTAGGATGTGGGATTTCCCTAATATTCACTTATTAATCAGTTAGCATCTAAAGGCAACTGAAACTTGGCATTTCTTGCTCTAAAGAAAGGCTTTGAGTCCATCTAGACCCAGAGAATCAAGAAATGCCTTTGAAGGAATTTAGTGATGGTGAAGGCGGATGACTGAATGGTGTTAACCATTTTTAGGCAAGTGTAGCTTACAAGTATTCGAAGACAAGTCATAAGCTTACATGGCCCAGTTTTCGCACTGTTACAATGGTCTGTGTTATACACTAACTCATAAAATAATGCTAAAGGAACTGGGAAAGACGCATATTTCCACTGGCTAGCTTGTTTAGGAGCTTCTCAACAGAAAGGGGAGATTTGTTGAGCACATGTGTTTAGACTAGATAGATACAAGCAATAAACTTTCCTACAAGGTGCTGAGAACATAGCTTCAGAAGTTGAGATCAGATGGCTATTGAGTACGGGGTTGATTTGTGGCTTGTAAACCCCATCCAGATGTGACCTGGCAACAGAAGTTGAAGTTATTTCTAGCCCTCTGGCTGACTCTGAAGGTCTAGGTGTATGAATCAACATCCTACTTGGGGACTCCTTGCAGAGAAAGACGCTAGAGGAGACTTAGAATTTGTTGGTACTTTTTCCATACAAAGTTGATTATTGTCTTCTCCAGATCTGTGAAGAATTTTGATGGGATTTTGATGGGGATTGCGTTGAATCTATAGATTGCTTTTGGTAGAATTGCCATTTTTACTATGTTGATCCTCCCAATCCAAGAGCAAGGGAGGTCCTTCCATTTTCTGGTGTCCTCTTCAATTTCTTTCTTCAAAGACTTAAAGTTCTTGTCAAATAGATCTTCCTTGGTAAGGAAGATCTATTGACCAAGGGTAACTTCCTTGGTCAGAGTTACCCCAAGGTATTTTATGCTATGGGGATGTTCTATCGGGAACTCACCAAGGCCAGCTGGCCGGGGTCTGAAAAAGCATGGGACAAAACCGGTCTCGCTGAACATAATGGACAATGAGGACTACTGAGAACTGAAGAACAATGGCAATGGGTTCTTGATCCTATTGCACATAATGGCTTTGTGGGAGCCCAGGTAGTTTGGATGCTCACCTTAATAGACCTGGATGGTGGTGGGTGGTCCTTGGACCTCCCACAGGGCAGAGAAACCTGCTTGCTCTTTGGGCTGAGGAGGAAAGAAGACTTGATTGGGGGAGGGGGAGGGAATGGGAGGTGGTGGCGGGGAAGAGGCAGAAATCTTTAATAATTAAATAAATTAATTAATAAAAAAAAAGAATTTGTTGGTACTGCTAATATAGTGCAGAGAAAGCCTCAGTTTGATCCCACTTGAGTTTGATTCACACAGTTTCTTCTATATGTATCTTCTTTAAGAGCATCAAGTCAAGAATGTGGTAGCCAATAAGGTCCCCAGCTGCTTGAAATTTCCTATCATTTCTCTTGGTTTGGTCAAGAAGTTAGAGTGAGCACACAAGGCATTTGATGACCAGATGTGGTGGTCTGTCTACATCACTATCATTCATTCTATATTAGCAGTACTTAGGAATTTGAAGGAAAGGTGCTCCTGTTGCTATATACAATTTGGAAGCATGGAGGGGAGGGTTTTTCTTTTCTTTTCTTTTCTTTTCTTTTCTTTTCTTTCTTTCTTTCTTTCTTTTTTTTTTTTGCTAAGATGCAAAGCTCTCATGCAGAAGGCTGGAACAAAGACTCTGATGTCAAACATTGCCTCTTTCTTCTCCTAGATGCTGTCATCTCCCTGTTGACAACAGGTACACGTGTCCAGGCTTCTCGTATCTAAAGACTGATAATGAGATGAACAGTTTCCCAGTTATATATGCTAGTATGTCAGAGGGCAGGAGGATTGGTAGGCAAGCAGAGACTCAGTAGGGAAGAACTTAGGTGTCATGAGAAATCAATATAGTCTCTATAAGCAAGACCAGATTATTGAATTCTCCAAAACAAGATTTGAGTGGGGGAGAGAATGCAATGTTTCATTTTAAGTTAGTGACTAGCTCTTCTAATTCTGCTAAGTCTTCTTGTGGGCTTTTGGTGGTCAGGTTAAGGTCAGTATGTAGAGTATCCTCTGAGAAAGGCAAACGTGGAAGGAAACAGAAAGGATGAGAAATGTGTTGTGTACCTTGGGCAGCCAAACTCTGGGAGACATTGCATCAGTCAGAGGTTATGGTGAGAAACAGCTGTCACAGCAACAGTAATTTCAAGACTTTGAGAACAGAGGACTCAGATCTGAGAAGATGACTCAGTCAGTACTTGCTTTGCAAAGCATGTAGACTGTGCTCAGAACCCCAGTACTCAAATACAAGCAGGCGTGGCAGGACACATCTCTAACTTCAGTGCTGGGCCTGGTGAGACAGTTGATGGTGGTTAGATCCCTGGTGGTTGCTAGATAGCCAATTTGGTTGAATCAGAGGGTTCCAGGTTCAGTGAGAGACCCTGTCTCAAATAACAAGATGGAAAGAGACTAAGCAAGAAACCTGATGTCAACCTCTGGCACATGCACATATACAAACTCATATACTCATCTACAGCATATGCAGCACACATGCGCAAAAGAAAATTATAAATGTGATGTAGGCAGTGTATAATTAAATCATACGAGATCAGGTAGACTTCCTACTCTAGTGAGGAAAAGATATTGCCTCTTCTCTAAATCTTGAGGAAGGCTTGGTTTTCAAAATCCAAAGCCAAGAAGACTTTGATGGAGTGATTGCTCCGTTAGAATGGAAAAACCTCTGTGCTATGGTAATAGCAATCCCGTGGCACCACAAAGAGCAGCAGGTGCTGAGAGAAGTCAATCTCTGACCCTGCTGTACTTTCTCTCCAGAACTTGCTTTTGACTGTGTGGCAAACAAACCAGTAAGATGATTAATATCTGGCAACCTGCCAAGACTCAGGTGGAGTGGGTGCAGAGTAAAGAAGGATATGAGCAAGGTGGCGGGGAAGAAGAAAGCTGATGTTTGAAGCACTGATATTTGAAGATGTTTAGGACCTTTAGCTATTTAATAAGAATGTAAGTCACTATTCCATATCACCGTGAACGTGTCAGTAGAATATCTCCATTGAGTATCAGTGTCTATTAAACTAAACACCTCTCTCTCGATCTCTCCCCCCCCCACCCGTGTGTGTGTGTGTGTGTGTGTGTTTGATGAAATATTTATGAACTTCAGTTTAAGGCATGTGCCGCAGGATATTTAGCCAAAGGAATTAAGTTAAATTTAGCTATCTATATTTTGGAGGCATTAGTTAGACAATAGTGTTTTATTTAAGAAATGAAAAAAAACACTTATTATACAAACTAATGACCTCAGCTCCATTCCCAAACCCACTAACATCCACATTTGCCATATATACACATATATTAATGCTTGCACGCATACAAATATAAACTTAGAAATTGTTCTCCATTTTGTTTTATTCTTGAGGTTTAATATAATGAAAAAAAAAAACTCCCAAAGTCACTTTCTATCACTAGGAAAATGAAGAAAAAGCATTACGTTTAAATTCATGACTGGAATGTTTCACATCTAGTTCTCAATACCCAAGATAGTGCTTTGCACTGAATAGAAATGGGTTTGTTAAACCAAAATAAATTTATCAGCTACTATGTGGTCTAAAAGCAGTTCATGCTTCTTAAAGAGAAGCTGAGGGGAGCACTCAGCTCTGTGGAAAAAGCTTTCACAGTCTGTGTGTCCGATTCATCCACACAGCAGTTGAACAGTCTTTGACACCTGACATTCATAGTCACTGAGACTCTGGCCAGAAGCAGGCAGGAGAGAGCCTCCTTTTCAGACCTACAGCGGTCCAAGAAAACATGTCTAACTTCTTGGGACTCTGGCTATTTCACTTCTCCCAGACTAACAGAAATCTCAGTCATTTACTATCCATTCTCCCACCGATGAACAAGGTCCATCGAACACGAGGATGGGTTACAAAGGGAAGCCTTCATGATGACTTTGTTACTACCATGTAAAAAATATGATAAATTCAACTATACCTCACTAGGGTGGCAGCTGGTTTTGATTGGTTATCATACCATACCAGGTGGCATTATTATTGTTTGTTTGTTTTGTTTGCTTTTTTCTTTGCAAGATACAGTCTAATGCAGCCAAGGCATGAGTCCTTTTACTTCTGATCCTGCTGCCTCCACTCCTGAGTGCTGGGATTACAGGCAAGAAGCACCATGCTTAACTTTGAAGTTATGTTTTATTAATAGTCTGGTCTGTGAACTGTAGCAAGGCTTTGAATATATTTTGGCAAGAGCTTCCCACTTCTCCTGTGTGTGTTTTTCCCCACCATCTCTTTTTCATCATCCACATTTGTCTCTGTCTTTCTGCCAAATTGTTTAATGCTGTGTTTGAAACTGACCTACATACTTATGAATCCATTCTCCTGTTGTCTTTGTGTCAAGTGCTTTATGAAGCAATAAATCAACCTATGTGAACACATCATACAATCTACAAACATCTTCACTCGTTTTCCTGTTAATCACAAAGATTTCATATATCACTGCCTAAGGCCTAATTTTTTAAGTATGCTTAGAGTACATTCTTCTTAGGGCTGACTTACCAGATGATGTTAATAACTGTATTTTTGTGAACTTATTCATTCTTTGTGATTGCTTTATTGACGGTTGGTGTTCAGCTTAATCCCCTCTAGAGGCAAGTACATTATTCATGTTAGATCAAGTGCTAAGCCAAGTTTTTGTTTGCATAACTATCTTTTGATTTCATTAAGATGTCTCTTTTGACAAACTTTCTTGGTCTTAACTGCAGGTGATCTTATTTCCCTGGCCAAATTGTGCTAAATATTCATTAGAAATAATATCTTTTTTGAAAGTAACAGTCTCACTAGCTCCTTCTGACAGTGAAACTCAATGTTGGGTTTCTCTCATATTTTGTATAATTCCATTTTATTCACAGAAATTATAAAACTAAGTGACTGAATCACAAAGTGACTTTTTTAAAGCACATAGGATCTGAAAAATTCAAAGCAAACTTTCAGGAAAGGTCATAGGGACTCAAAGGAATTTTAATCAAAAAGGACAGAGCTGGAGGCATCACACTATTTGGCCTCAAACTATACAACAGAGCCATTGTGGAAAAGTCAACACGGTACGAAACAAAGGTAAAATTCTAGTATCATTTCTGTTGCTGTGATAAAATCCCATGGTGAAAGGCAATTTAGAGAAAAAGGTATTTATTTGGCTCACAGTTTTAGGTTACAGTTAATTGTCAAGTCAAGGGAGGACCTTGAGATGTAGTCCATCACTTCCACAGCCAAGAACAATGAGAGAATAAGCATTCTTTATCCTCTCTTATATTACATTGCTTAGGGAGTAGTTTCACCCACAATGGGGTGGCTCTTCTTACATCAGACAGCTTAAGTACTCTCTCCCCAGACACGACCGCAGGCCAATCTAATCTACATGATTCCTCATGAGACTCTCTCTTTCTAAGTGATTTTAGGTCCTGTCAAGTTACCATTTAAAAGTAACTAGCACAAGAGTTAACTGGTTAAAGTAGCCTATTCAATGAATGGTGTTGGGAAGACTGGAGATTCACCTGCACAAAAATAAAATTAGGTCCTGTTTGTCACCTCACTCAAAATAAAATTCAAAGCCCACTAAAAACTGGTTTAAAAACCTGAAATTCTGGCATTGCTGTACCATAATGTCACACGAGCCTTCAAGCACAAAGATGTGGACAAGAATTTTGTGAATAGAAGCCCAACAGTCATATAATCTCAAGATATTCATGAAATTAAAAAGATTCTGCACAGCAAAATGAATCATTACATGAGCATAGTGAACAGAGAGCTCACAATAAGAGAAAAATCTTTGCCATCTACCTCAGATAAGGGTTTAATCTTAGACTATATGACTATATTTAATATTAAACAATATAAAGAACTACAAAAATGAAATACTAACATGAACGAAACCTCAAATAAATGTGCCAATTATCTGAACTGGCAGCTCCTTAAAGAAGAAATACAAATAACCAATAAATATCTTTAAACTTGTTTAACAGCATTAACCATCAGGAAAATGCCAATCAAAAATACTTTGCAATCCCAGCTCACCCCAGTCAGAGTGTTGGAGTGGGTGTGGGGAAAGAAAGGTGAACCTTTATTCATGCTGTGCTGAATACAAACTGGTCCAGCTCATGTGGATGCCAGTCTGAAGGTTTCTCAAAGACACATACAGACAGGACTACCATGTGACCCAGCTATACCATTATACAGACAGAGCTCTGTATGGCCCAGTTATTTATATAATTCTGGAGTATGTAACTAAAGGACTCTGATCCTATCAGAGATATTCGTGTTTATTCTTACTCTATTCCCAATCACGTGAAACATACTTACATGTTTATCAACAGATGACTGGATAATGAAATTTGTAGCAAATACACACAATGGAATTGTATCCAGTTGTGAAGAAAACTGATATTATAAAATGTGCAATAAAATGGACATAGCTGGAAGATTTTGTATTGAATGAGGCAACGCAAGATTAGAAAGATAGATACTCCGTACTGTCTCATGTGACTCATGGCTCCTAATTTTTATATGTGTCTATTTCTGTGGGACAGAGCTGGATAGAGGACGGAAAATTAGAAAGGAAACATGACAAGAGAGGGAAAAAGAGGCTTCAAGGAAGGAAGGAAATAGTGATAGAATATATAAGATACGGGAATAGCAAGGGAACAACGGAAGTGTGAGAGTACAAACAGAGATCAGGGATAAAGGAATGTGGAAGGGTCTAGAAAATTTGTGAAAATGCTATAAAGAAACTTGTTGCTTTGTACGCTAACTAAAACATAAAGAAAAAGGGTAAACTGATATAGGACCTTTCGTCTCTGACCTATAAAACCTTGGAAGCTGTCACTCCCGTTCTCACATGAAGAAAAACATCGGGTAAATTGAAAGTCAGAGTTTCCTCGGATCCATTAGAGAACTGAGGCTACAGAGAAAATTGTCATTGTGAAATCAGGGCACTCGAATACAAAGAGTCACAGTCAGATGAGGCTTCCAGAGCAGAAGCCACTGTGGTAATAAACTGATTGCAACACTGCAGAGGTTATCTTGAATACATGGTGGCTAAGTGAAGACTAGCTTAAGAACAAAAGGCTTCCTGGGATTCAATCCTTAGGCATCCCAATGTTGTTGCAAAACCTTCCTCTGGCAGCTCTGGCTCTCATGATGAAGAGTCAAGAAGTCGTTTCATGTTTGTGGCTGAAGCATTACCATATGGAAAACAGTGTTCTGTGGGGTCACGTCCAGGGGATTTGACTTCAGTCGGGATTTATCTGGTCTGTGTAGGACAGTCAGCCAAGTTCACAGCTCAGAGTTTAGGCTTATTCAAAATATGAGAATCAATCATGGGATTATAAAATACTTCCCCTTCCACACCTTGCAGTCACAGGGCTCCAGACAGTCAAAATATATGATGTAAAAACTGATAGGGCTACAAAGAAAAACAGACAAATCTGAGATGTAGTTGGATATGTCAACGCTTCTTTTCTTTCCAGTGAGCTGAACATTGGTTAGGATGTAGTTGAACATTAGCACCATTAATCAACTGCATCTAAAGGAAAATTATAGAATACATCACTCAGGGACACAAATTTCCTCTTTTTCCTTAACTTGGAACATTCAACTTGGAATAGTCAGCCATACAAACAATATTCTGGGTCTGAAACCATTACTTCACAAATTTAGACAATAGAGATCATAGGAAGTTAATTAACATTACAATGGAGTTAAATAGAAATCTACAATAAAACTTAGAAAATGTTAGGCTACCAGAAAATTATATGGCTCAATAAGTCTAAATAACACATGTGTAGCAGTCTCAACAGACAATAAATATTTTGAATTAAATAAAAAAAGAAAAAGCAGAACTTAAATTTTGAGGAACACTGTGAAGATAATCTATTATTGAGGGAAGCTGGTCATATTGAATGCATATTGGCCATTAAGGGAAGAAATAAAATCATTAATTTATGATTTTATTCATGGAACTAGAGAGTCAAGAGTATTTAAGGGTATAGTTAATAGACCTTGTTTTCTAATATACTATTCATTATCTTTGATAAGCAGTCGATATGGCTTGGTATACAAAATGGGTCTGAAATATGCTGTAGTCTCAAAATTAATGACAGGCTCAAAACAGATAAACAACTTTTGAACAAATCCATATCCCTTGCTGGCATTTTCTAAAAGACTTCGGAGCCTATGCTAGGTAGTTTTTATGTCAGTTTGACACAGGCTAGAGTCATTGAAAGAAGCATTGCCCTACACCGTAGAAGTTAGTGTCGCTCCTGAGTAGGTGGTGTTGGAAGGTAGAAGGAAGCTGTCCAGCAAGCAAGAGGGAACAGGACAGTAAGCACCGTTCCTATATGGCCTCAACATCAGTTCCTTTCTTTAGGTTCCAGCCTAGAGTTCCTGCATTGACTTCCCTGGATGAGGAAATATAAGCTATAAATCGAAATAAACGCTTTCCTTCCTGAGTTGATTTTAGTTATGTTTTTTAGTTTTTAAATCACAACAGTAGAAACCTTAACTACGACAGAGCCTATTAAAAGAGCTTCCAATATCTGACACTAAAAATTTTAAGCATCAAAATAAACAAAATACCTTTTGGATTGTAGCCCAAATTATGATTTATGATTCCACGAGTCCATGAATAAATTAATGGGGGAGAAAATGTAACTCTTCCATGTGCATAAGTTTTAGCAAATTGCATAATTGTTCCAACTGAAAGAAAGGAAAAGAGAAATTCCTCCCCCTTGGGAGTTGGCCATACATAGTAATATTCTTGCAAAGAGCAAAGTGGGAAAAACTGAAGAGCAAAAGGATTAACTTTACATTAAGAAATTTGATAACCCCTTTAAGTCAGATGACAAAGATCATCATCAATAGTCACAACTCACCTTGAAATTACATAATATTAATAAAATATGACAAGTGTGACACTTGATCTCTGTGACTTTGTCTCTACATTAACGTCAACTTATCCAGTTTTAATGATAAAAACACTAGGTTCCTTTAAAGACATCCTATGACACAACTGCTCAGTTTGTCTTAAAACTATCAGTCATGAAGATTGCCACAGATTTATGGTCAATCGTTATTGACCATATTAGCAATGTTATGACTGGTATGTCTGCCACACCAGGCAATGAAATTCATCAGAAGTGATATTAAATGTCCACTGAAATATTGACGTTTCCTGATATTTTAAAAATTATGTTTGACTTACCATCAATGCCCACAGGAACCATTGAGTGGGGTTAATACAAAACCCCTGTTCTAGTTTTTTCAAAGAACCTGTTGGTTACCTCCAAAAAAAAAAAAAAAAAAGACTGCTACAGTCAAAGGGTACTTTTCATAGGTAATATTGATTGCCTACTTGTTCAGATCGAGGGCCAACTAAGACATATTTCTGACCAGTTCTTTGACTTCTGATTTGGACTGAAGTTCATGGACTTTACATGAAAGGTCAAGGCTTTTCTTAGACTCTTCCTGTGCCCTCAACAGACTGATATTTTATTTGTGTTTTAATAAATAAAACTTGCCTGGAGTTCAGAGAGTTAAACAGTCACACTTATTAGCCTTACAGACCAGGCAGTGGTGACACACACCTTTAATCCCAGTGGTCACACTAGTTTGCTACAGAAACTGGGTGGTAGTGGTGCACGCCTTTAATCCCAGCATTAGAGATAAATATAAGACAGGGGGAGATGGCTCCATTGATGTACACAACTTTCTTTGTGCCAGGGCCATATTACTTTCATCACCATAGCTGTGTAATATAGCTTGAACCCCTCACAATATTTATTCACTATTGATTTGGTATCCTGGGTATTTTGTGTTTTCATAAGGATTCTAGGATACTTTTACTATGTCTGAGAAAAATGTCATGGGGAATTTTTTATTGGGGTTCTATTAATTTTGTGGATGACTTTTGATAAAAGAGCCATTTCACAATATAAATTTTACTAATCCATAAGCATGGAGTGAGGGGCTTTTCCCATCTTCTAGTGTCTCTCTCAATCCCTTTTTTCATTGTAAATTATCTGCGGTGGTTTGAAAGAAAATGGTCCCCAAAGGGAGTGGTACTATTTGGAGCTGTGATCTTGTTGGAAGAAGTGTGTCCCTATGGGGGCTGACCTTGAAGCCTCTTTTGCCCAAGCTTCCCTCAGTGTGGTTGTCAGTTGACTTCCTGTTGCCTGCAAGATGTAGCACTCTCAGTTCCAGCACCACGTCTGCCTGCACACTGCCTTGCTATCCCCATCATGATGAGAAAGAACTGAACCTCTGAAGCTATAAGCAAGCTAGTCAGCAGCATCCTCCATGGCCTCTGCATCAGCTCCTGCCTCTGGGATTCTGCTCTCTTTGAGTTTCTGTCCTAACTTGTATAGCATGAATTCTAATTGTTCTTACTAAGAAAAGCTTGGAGTCAGCTATCAGGGGGTGAAATCTGAAGAATCAGAGAGGCAGAGCGGCCATCCGCTAGTGTTCCTACCTTTACCAATTCTCAGAGCAAAAGGGTGATCCTATCCTTAGACTGCAACCTCAGACTGCAACCTCAGATTTAACTGCTGCTCAGACTGCACTAAGACTACTTGCTCCAACTCCTCTTCAGACTGCTGCCTCAGATTGCAATGAGCTCCTGTCTCCTCCCTCCTTATCTTCCTCTCTCCACCCAGTTGTTCTCACTCCTGTCTCCACCTCTCTAGTGCTGGAATTGAAGCCATGTGATCCCAAGTACTAGGATCACCTTTGTGCGAGTTCTGTTTCATCTTTAGACTGGATCAATTTCATGTAGCCCAGGGTGGCCTTAAACCAACAGAGATCCACCTGCCTCTGTCTCCCGAGTCCTGGGATTAAAGGTGTGTGCCACCACTGCTTGGCCTCTAGTGGCTTAGCTCTGCACTCTGATCTTCGGGCAAGTTTTATTTGTTAAAACACAAACAAAATAGCACCACACTAACTTCCTTCAGAGATGGAACAGCAATGCTGAAGGGTAAGCCTAATGAACCCCTTTCTCCCCAACTTGCTTTTTGGTCAAGGCGTTCCATTGCAACAATATAAAACTTAATTAAGACATTATCTTTCAGTTTCTTGTTTATGTTCATTCCTAGATACTTTTTGAGGTGGGTGGGATTGGAAGAATTCTCATGATCTCTTTTTCAGCCTGCTTGTCATTGGTATACAGAAAGGCTGCAGATTTCTGTTACTTGAGTTTGTAGTCTGCCCCTTTCCTATCTCCCTGTTCTTGTCCATCTCAGCATGTAATTCAAAGATTTACATTCCGAGATGAGATATTAGACGTGCTCTGAGTCGTTCTCATACTTCAGTGACAACCAGCAATGGGAGCCTAGTAAAATGAAGTATTCTCCAACTCAGACTTCCACAAATAAGAGAAAGTCTCATTTGTCTGGTTTGCACAGCTTTTAAAAGTTAAATAATTCAGAGTCTATATTCTCTAAGTATTTGAGTAAAATCTAATATTTCAACAGGTCATGAACAGAACATTCTGCTATTTAGCTCCATGCACATGTACACCCATCTATGGCATGCACAAGGAAAAGTGGAGGCACCGCTGAAGCTTCAGGAAAGACTGAGATAAGTTTGAATGTCCATATTTTCCTTTAAACCGAGTAAGGACATTGCCATATGTTGAGAGTCAAAGGTTAGGGAAAGAATGATGGCCTTGGTGACATCGGTAAATGATTAAAACAGTTGCTTTGGGAATTGGAAACGTGTTGGATGGGTAAAGTGACTACAGGGTGGCAGTGGCCTTTCCTTCTCACATGGCAGAGGCCATAAACTGGGGCTGAAGAGATAGCTCCGTTGTTAAGAGCACACACTGCTCTTCTAGAAGATCCACGTGGGGTGACTCACAACTCAACTGAATATTACCCCATTTTCAGGAAATATGACACTCTCTTTGGACCTCTTTAGGCCCTGTACTCACACATACCTTATATGCAGATATACACATAATTAAAAATAAAAAAATAAAAAGCTATAATGAACTTTATAACAATTGAAGCCAAAGTAAGATGAGGTCTATGTGACTTCAGGCAGGATCACAGTGCCTGCCATGGGTAAGTTAAGATCACTCAGGAGATATTTAGTAAATAAAAAGATTTTTTTCCTTTAGGTATTAGATGGGTATGCAATAGTGTATTTTAAATAAACATCCTTGTATGTAGAATCATGGAAAGAGGGTCTGACAGCAGAAGCTGGTTGAAATATTGGAGGTAAAATATGAAAGATTTACACAAATGTAATACCGAATAACCTGTATCTATGCAGTGTGCAACACCACAGATTCTGCACTGGATACTTTGATTTGGTCAGAACAGTTAAATTTAAATGATTACTGCTGCTTTTGTTATTTTCTTTTAAAATTTATCCAAGAGGTCAAATATGGAAAGGGTCTTTGAATAGTCTTTTTACACTTAATTTCAGGAATCCTAGGAATTTTTTTTTAAAAAAAGTTTAGCGCTCACCAAGTCACACAAGAGAGGCCAGGGTAAGATGTTTAACAAGAAACTGGTGGGTAGATTGTTAACGTCAGCCACCTGGGGTAAACCACGATATCTCTTAATGCACTGAAGGTGTCAAAACGCATAAACATTACAGGAAACTTCTCTCTTCCTTTGAATGATCATCTAGCTTCGCAATAAAGAAATCATACTAAGAGGCATGAAAAAAATGATGGTCCATCCTCCATCCTGCTCCCCACTGCTCTGTGACCTCAGAAAGGGTTTTTCAATCAAGGTTTCCTTCTCAGGCTTAGATAATAAGATCCTAACAGAGAGATAAAGCCAAAATTAGAATTTAGAGCCCTAAAATACCAACAACTAATGGATTTCCCATTTCCCACCAAGCATTTTAACTATTGCTCAGTGACTCATGGGGAATATTACTTTCCTTCTAGTATCACATGAAATATAAATAATAAGAATAATTTAGGAAACTTCTCTCCAGCATCTGCTCTTAACTCATCTTAACATTCACAAAAAATTATGTAACCACCAGACTTTGAAGGACACATAGAGCTTTTAAACACCTTTTATGATTTTTAAAATAGAAATTCCAATCATAAGAT
This sequence comes from Chionomys nivalis, assembly GCF_950005125.1. Lineage (NCBI taxonomy): Eukaryota > Metazoa > Chordata > Mammalia > Rodentia > Cricetidae > Chionomys > Chionomys nivalis. The sequence goes on along the minus strand of NC_080099.1, from coordinate 26,528,124 downwards.
TAGGTCATAAAAAGAACATCATAATATCAAGATTGAAATACCTCTATTCATAATTTCCTAACTTGTACCAATATTTTATATTAAATTTGAAAAGAAATGTTATGTGATTTTCCTAAAAGCATATTCTGCATTAGTAATACATTTGTAGAAGTGAAATTCAAGACTCGGTCATTGTCTGCCATATAGAACCTTCTGAGACACCAAGAGTTCTTACACAAGTCTTCATAATCCACAAAACTTGAGGATAGAAACATATATTGTTATAAAACCTACATATTGGTTAGCTTTCTGCTGTTCCAATGCCTTTGTAACTATTCTAAGAGGGCATTGTTCCCATCTTATGTTCTAAACAAAATCAGTCCAGAATTTCAACAGTCTCATGGTACCTTATAACTTTTACCATGTATGTTTTAAGCATGAGCTTTTATAATGCTAATAAATAATACTAATAATGTTAATTCTTTCACATCAATCTTTTAAAGGCATGAAAGAGTTGACACATATATATGCATATATTCCTATAGATACACATATGTGCATATATATGCACATATGTCAGTTCTTTATGTCTATAGATATACGTATATCTCTATATATCTATATGTCTATATCTATCTATCTATCTATCTATCTACACAGGTAAATACACTTGATTATAGAAAACTATCAAGGATGTTAGTAAACGTGGCATCTTACAAAATGGAACCTGGTGACCCAGTTACGAATATCTCATGATCTTCAGTTTCAGGCTTTTCTACCTAGAACTCAGGGATCATACACAGACTCACTACAACTTTTCTTTTCTACCTGTTTTTCAGAATCTGGAGAAGACAGACTTGGAGGCTTCACACTTCAAATTCAAGTGTACTTTTTCTCTTTAGGACAAGGTGTGCTTGCATGTTGTCTCTGTTTTAGACAGAAAACACCAGATTAGAAAACAAAGTTGAGTGTCTGGTCACTTAGGAGCAAACCAATATAAGCTTTCAAGATCCAGATGACAAAAGAAGAAAAAGAAGACAAAACAAGGAATTTTTTTTCGATGAACAATGTATGCTGAATACACATTCTGTCTCCCACAAGACATGGAATAAGAGAGCCAAGAGACTGCTTCCTGGACAAACAGACAACCCAAACTAACTTCATAAGACCTATCAAAAGAACAAATAATTCAATATAAAATGGAGTACAGACCTAAACAGAGAACTCTCAACAGAGGAATCTAAAATGGCTGAAAGACACTTAAAAAATGTTCAACATCCTTAATCATCAGAGAAATGCAAATCAAAACAACTCTGAGATTCCTGTAAGAATGGCCAAGATCAGAAACACTGATGACAATTTATGCTGGAGAGATTGTGGGAATGCAAGCTGGTACAGCCCCTTTGGATGTCAGTGTGGAGATTTCTCAGAAAATTAGGAAACAACCTTCCTCAAGACCCAGTAATACCACTTTTGGGTATATATCCAAAGGATGCTCAATCGTGCCAAAAAGACATGTGCTCAACTATGTTCATAGCAACTTTGTTTGTCATAGCCAGAACCTGGAAAAAACCTAAATGCCCCTCGACCAAAGAATGGATAAGGAAAATGTGGTACATTTACACAATGGAGTACTACACAGCAGAAAAAAATAACGATATCTTGAATTTTGCAGGAAAATGGATGGAGCTAGAAAACATTATTTTGAGTGAGGTAATCCAGACACAGAAAGACAATTATCACATGTACTCACCCATAGGTGATTTTCAAACATAAAGCAAGAAAACCAGCCTACAAACCACAATCCCAGAGAACTTAGACAACAATGAGGACACTAAGAGAGACTTACATAGATCTAATCTACATGGGAAGTAGAGAAAGACAAGCTCTCTTGAGTAAATTAGAAGCATGGGCATTTTGGGGGAGGATTGGAGGGAGAGAGAGGCAGGGATGTAGGGCTCAATAAATAATAAAAAAAGGCCTATGGAAGTGAGGTGAGAGCTCACAGTGTCTACCATCTCCCATTCCCCCCCTTTTAAGTAACAGTTGGTGTTAAAGAAGGCATGGCCAAATGTCTTTTCAGGATCACCTTTCTAAACTTTAAGTAAGCCCAGTATGGAAAGCAGCCTTTTCCTGGGGAGAAGGAAAAATGATTAAATCTAGGTTTTAGATCTGAAATCCAAAAGCAGGTTCAGTTTGATAAAGTCCTATAACCCTCTAGCCAGGTGGACACAACTAACCATGAGTCACTCAATCTGTGTTGGGCCAGAGGATTGATTGTGGTCACCAGCTTCTCTCCACTGCAGGTTGGCAGAGCAAGGATTATATATATATATATATATATATATATATATATATATATATATATGATGTCATCTTATATATAGTTTAGAGATACTCTATTAATAACTTTAAAAATACCCTATTAGAATTAAAGTCGCCTTTAAAATTATATTAAAAATAAAGTCTCCTCCATGTGACTCCCTAATATGGCAAGATGCCATAAATCTCATGTGGGAAACAAGCTTCATGCTTCTTATTCTTTTTTTTTTTTTTTTTTTCTGATTTTTGAGACAGGGTTTCTCCGTAGCTTTTTGGTTCCTGTCCTGGAACTAGCTCTTGTAGAGCAGGCTGGCCTCGAACTCCCAGAGATCCGCCTGTCTCTGCCTCCCGAGTGCTGGGATTAAAGGCGTGCGCCACCACCGCCTGGCAAGCTTCATGCTTTTGTAGACAATAGATTATCGCTTCTTAGTATTAGATGACAAAGTACAACTTCAAAATATAATAATCTTGTCTGTTTTCTACAGTATTTTGTTCTTGTCTGTTTTCTTGGTTATTTCTGTCTTGCATTTAAAAGTGTTTTTAGTGTTGCTTCTGCGCAGAAATAGGACATTCAAATAAAAGAAGCTGCAGCTCTGTGAATGAGACCCTTCAGACACAAGACTGAAGTACATCTGCTTTCTACAGATGCGGTGGTGTGTGCATGGAGGACACGCACACATTCATCAATCATTTATTCAGTGGCTCTTGATTGCTTTCAGGGTGCTGGTCTTGACAGTGGAGAAGCACACAGTTACAGGTGTTGGGGAGACGGGCATAAAGGAAAATACAACATCATGGCCTTTAGCGACTGGCACAATAGGGCTGAGATCTGAGTCGTCAGAAAAGTTCTGAAGGAAGGGATGTATGAGCTGCAGTTAGAAGAAGCAGATTTCACTGGCGAAAGGATGGATGGAGAAAGCAGCCTCCAAGGCAGTGCCCCCCTTTCCACTCGCAGAGCCTAAGGTGAAGAGAACACCGTATATTTGAAGAAACACAAGGGGAAACGAACGGCAAGAAAAGCCCCAAAGTAAAGTCTCTTGATGGGAGGCGATTAGAATCTCCATGGTCTTGCAGGTGTGCAGTGTTTGAACAGTTAGGCGCTGAATCATTTTGAACAGAATGACTTGTGTTTGAACAGCCCCTTTGGTGACGGAAAATCCACTAGAGGCGTGAAGGGAAGGCCAATTGGTGAGAGGACTGAAACCTACCGCTGCAACCTCTGGGATAAGGCTCTGTCGGAACGCACGGAGAGTAACTGACAAGGGTAGACTCAGACTCCGGATTGGTTCCTATACTTAGCTTAGGGACCTGGATAGGATACACTGTATGTTACAGAGAGATGGAGCATGGGAGAAGGAAGGCGGAGCTCTGGAGGAATGCCCAAGATGGCGACTACTTTCAGGTATGGTGCTCCCTTGCTTTAATAACGTAAGTGCAGATAAATTCCGTTGAATCTGACTCGGAGGGGATCGCTGGCCGGGAACAAAGCTCTATTTCCGGTGTTAGATTTAGCTATCCAGAGGGAGCTTGCATTATCTGCTCTGTGGAAGGCACTGACTATTGAGGAGAAATGTTCTCTTTAGCAATGCTGGGCATGAGTCCATTTGGAACCGAAAAAGGCTGGAGAAAGAAAAGACAAAAACTTCACTTGGCTATTGTAAAAGGAAAGGGGGGAGATTTTAAACCTGGCTAAATCAAAAAGGCGTTAGCGCTCCAGAGCAAGGACAAAATCCCTTTCTGTAGAGTTTCTGAATACTAAAGAAAGGATATTCTCGTGACAAGTTTATACAGCTATCAACTTTGGGTCCTGCTCCACAAAGTGCACTCTGTGGATATTTTTCTCTATTGTCTTGTTAAATGGAAGGTTTGTTTCTGTGTTCTTTGCAAAATTTAATGAAGTTTCCTCTGAAGCAGGTAATTTGAGAATTTTATTGGAGGCCCCGTGGAATCTGCTGAGGGAGAAAGGGGGTCAGGTTTCCATGAGATTTGTGTGTGTGTGTGTGGGGGGGGGAGTTGCCCTGGTTTTGAATGGCTATTCAGACATCGACAGCAAGGATAGACTTTGGAGTTCCATGGGCCCCTAAAATAACATGCAAACAAAGATCCCTGAGCTATGGTACTTGGTAGGGTTGGGGGCTCAGTCATGCATCCTGTGATAGTCTCCTCTCTTCTCTCTCATTGATGGCAGCTTGTAGGGGGAAACTTTGACATCTGTATTAGTCATAGTCTGCTAGGGGAACAGAGCTAATGAGATGAATATATGTATTTATATATGTTTATAAATACAATACATTGAATTTATTAAGGCAGATTTAAAATAGTAACAACAGAAGAATCAGATTTGAGAGTTGTTACTTGGTCCTGGAGGCTGTGCCTCATCACTCTGAATAGTCCCAAATGGCCGCCTGTCACTGGGGACGAGGCCAACAACAGGGAGTTAGTTGCTCAGTCTCTGAGGCTGGTGCCTTAGCGGTCCAAATCGGCTGCTGGAAGCCCAGAAGGTTCCTAAATAGTGGCTTGTCCCTAGTCCATGATGGTAACACTGTTTCCGATATTAGGGAAGGAGTCAGCAGCAACAACTGGGCATATTAACTTGGTGGTAAAGAGAGGGCCAAGCTAGCCTTCTGCCAGACCCTTTGTCTGGACTGCCACCAGACCATACCTACCACAGTGGGATGGGTCCTTCCCTATCAACCAAAGCAATCAGAACACTTCTTTAGGTGCCACTACCCCTCAGGTGATGCTAATTTATGACAAGTTGACATTAAATCACACAAATGTCTGGCTTTTTGACATATCTGACTCCAGGCTGTAGGCAGAAAGGGCCTATTGTAACAAATGTAGCTGTGAGTTCTTCCCACTGCCATTCAGACAGACGAGCCCCCTACAATGTGGCTGTCTCTTTTCTACAGGATAGGAAATAGTTTTGCCTCAATTAGCTTTGCATTGAGGGAGAGCAAGAAAAGTGATATCTTGATTGAGGGAGCCCTTAAAGCGAGATACACGGGACTGGAAAATTCAACAGAATCCACAAGGATGACCCCAGCTAAGGCTATAAGCAACATTGAAGAGGGTGCCTAAACTAGCCTTTCCCTGTAATCAGACTGAGACTACCTTGTCATCATAGAACCTTCATCTAGCAACTGACGGAAGCAGATACAATACCCACAGCAAAGCACTGGACCGAGCTACTGGAGACCAGTCCAAGAAAGGAAGAAGTGATAATATGAGCAAAGGGATTAAGACCATGATGGTGATACCCACAGAAACAGCTGACCAGGCTAGTGAGAGTTTACTGACTCTGGACTGATAGTGGGTGAACCTGTATAGGACCAAACTGGGCCCATTGAATATGGGGGACAGTGTGAGTCTTGGGCAGTCTGTGGGGTCATGGGCAGTTGTACCAGGATTTATCCCTAGTGCTTGAACTGGCATCTAGAAGCACATCCTTTTTGGAGGGATACTTTACTCAGCCTAGATATGGGGGGTGGTCTTGCCCTGAAGTGAAGTATCAGACTTTGTTGACTCCCCATGGGATGTCTTACCATTTCTGAGGAGTGGATTGGGGGGGAAATGGAACGGGAGGAGGGGAGGGAGTGGGAATGGGGATAGCTAAGTAAAATGAGAAAAGATTGTGTTAAAAAGTCTTAATAAGAAAAAGAATAGAATAGAAATAGCCTTCTAATTTAAGGTGGGAACCAGGGACAGATAGGCTGTGGGAACACAACCCATGTCTCCACTCAGATGCACTCTGTCTACACACTGTTTCAGGACTGACCTCCATCGATGACCCTGGGACATTGAAGCTCAGTAAGTAAGATCCTTAAACCTGCCGCCTCAGTTTCCCTGCATTTTAAAAGAAACTAAGAAAGATAAATTAATCATAGAAAACAAATTTATTTACAGTATGGCCAAACTTATGGGGAATAAAATCTTAATTTCTTCTATATCATACCTGAGGCATCTTAGAGTTCACAAAAAGGCACAAGACAGAGTGGGACACAGATGAGTAGCTATGAAACAGGATACCTGATTCTGTTGTTGATGCAGGGTGCCTGGACTCTAGGCTGCCTCCATTCTGTTATGGAGGCAAGGTTATTATTATTATTATTATTATTATTATTATTATTATTCAACAAGATGGAGTCTTAAAGAGAATAGAATTGGGCTTTGTGACCTCCATCCATTCCAGGCCTGGCACGTTGCCTTGTCCTTGGCTCCATTCCTTGCTTAGGTGGAGAGGGAAGCCTTTTGAATTTCCCTTTTTCAGAGTTTTCACCCAAAGTGGAGCCTGGTCCAATATCTCAGGTTTTGTTTATTACTTTACTTCTGCACAATGCCACTTCAGAACTTCTCTGCTCAGCACATATTACATCATTAAATATTATCAATATTCTCCTCCAGGAAGGGAAACATGATTAGAAATGTGGAAATATCACTATGACTTACTGAGGCTTCAGAACCAGGTAGAATCCTTTGTTTAGCCTGTAACTGCCCAGTGGGCTTGCACTGGTATCGGAGGCTTTCTTCCTTCCCTGTGTGTTTCTATTCATGTTGGCCTCTTCCAGCACCTCGGCTGGCTGGGATCCTCTGCCCAATGGGGCACTCAATCCTTCCTTCCCCAGGGAGCTAAGAGTTTTACAAGTTTTGCCTGAATGGGTTGCCAGAACCTTTGCCTAACTTTTTTGCCAGTGGGCACCAGAAATGTGAGAAAGTGTTCTGTTTATTTTGTTCTCTGCACTATATAGTAGCAATTTGGTTTTTCCTTGAGAATAAAGATCAGTCAAGCCAGCCTAAAACACTCCATTCAGCCTGCATCTTCATAGCTCCAGAAAAATGAGGCAGCCTGCCTCAGGTTTCATTTCCATTAGACCCTGGAAAACACTGATTTTTTTTCTATCATCAACACAGAATGTGTAACCAGATGGATGATATTATCTTTCTAGCCCTTCGTTTCTATATTGATACAATGTAGTTGGGGAAAACTATAATCATTTACTGTTTGCTTGTCCAGAACTGTTAGTGTATTACAGAGCTTACCATTAATGTTCAAAGTTGTGATGTGGGAGCTCCTCTGTGTGCTGTGATTACCATTAATGAATAAAGAAACTGCCTTGGCCTGTTGATAGGGCAGAACTTAGGTAGGTGGGGAAAATGGAACAGAATGCCTGGAAAAAGGAGGGTGGAAAGAGACGCAATGGAGTCACTGCCAGAGTCAGACATGCCAAATCTTTGCCGGTAAGCCACTGCTATGTGGCGATATACATATTAATAGAAATAGGTTAAGTTAGTATGTAAGAGTTAGCTAAAAAGAAGTTAGATCTAATGGGCCAAGCAGTGATTTAATTAATACAGTTTCTCTGTGGTTATTTTGAGTTTAAGCTATCCAGGCAGCTGGGAAGAACGGCCTCCTCCGAACAAAGTTGTTTACTGAATATGATGACTTTATCTACATTCATTTGCCATTTCTATCTCTTTATAGGCCCAGTGGATGCTAGACCATGAGTACATGATAAAATCATTGTAGTCACTGGAAATTTCCAGTGTAAATATTTTGGTAGGATTCCATGACTGGACTCACTTTTGGAGCAGGCAATGTGTTAATATACTCAGATGTTATTTTATAGTTAGTACTAGCATGCTATAATCTCATGAATTAGTATTGACTCTCGAGCATTGTTTCCTATTTCTTGAGATGTTTGGGGATTTTTATTCATTAAAACACAATTAACTTGGTAAATGCCCAAAGTCATGAAGTCAGTTTAGTTAGCTTCACACAAGCTAGAGAGAAACTCAATTGAGAAAATGCTCCTATCAGTTTGGACAAGCCTGTGTATGTTTTGTTTTTTGTTTTTTGTTTTGATTAATGATTGCTGTCCAGCACACTGTGGACAATGTCACCCTGAACTGGTGCTTCTGGGTGTTATGAGAAAGCATCCTGAGCAAGCCATGAAGAACAAGCCTGAAATCAGTCCTTCTCCTCCATAGGCTTTGCATCAGTTCCTGTCTCCAGGATCCTGCCTTGATGACATGGTGGATGACGGGCTACAAGCTAAAAGCTAAAATAAACCCTTTCCTTCCCAAGTTGCTTTTGCTAATGATGTTTTCTCACAGCAATAGAAACTCTAACTAGACAGTCACAAAGTCAGAATTTGAATTCTAGAACACAAGCCGTTGTCCCTCTGCAATGCACCACTGCCTCTGTTTGCCAATTGTGATATTATTCTCCTTTTCTTGGCCATTATTGTCTTCATTGATGGAGGAATTTCTTGTGTCTTTTTAAATGACCTTGCTCTGGAAATTGGATGAAATACCAGAAATGTAATTTCTATATGTCTGTCCTTCTCCATTAGGTCCTCTTTTTATTTTTTGATTTTCACTTTTGCGAGAGCAACTTCAGAGGGTTGTTCATCTATTTCAGTTGCACAAACCATAGTTGACAAACCACTTTTAAAAGTATCTAGTTGGAGGCCAATGAGATGTCTGGTGTGGGAAGTCCTTCTGTATAGTTGTTGCTTTTCTTAGTTAATGAATAAAGAATCTGCCTTGGCCTGTGAGAGGATAGAGTAGAGCTAGGTGGGGAAAACTAAACTGAATGCTGGGAGAAAGAAGACAGAGTTGCGAGACGCCATGGAGCCACCAGAGGAGAAAGACACAAGCTGTCAGCTGGAACCTTGCTGGTAGGCTACAAGCCTCGCTGTAAAATATAAAATAATAGAAATGGGTTAATTTAAGATATAAGAGTAAACCAGCAATATACTTAAGTGATTAGTCAAGCAGTGGTTTAAATAATATAGTTTCTGTGTGATTATTTTGTGTCTGGGAAGCTGGGAACAAACAAGCAGCCTCCTACAACAGATGTCTCAACAAGTAAAGGCACTTGTTGCACAAGTCTATGACCTGTGTTCAGTTCCTGGAGCCCACATAAATGTGGAAGGAGAGAATCGACTCTTGAAAGTTGTCCTCAGACCTCCAACACATGCTTTAGGGCACATACCATTCCTCCATCATGAACACATACACAGTAGTAATAATAATAAATAAAAATATAAAAAATACATGGGTTGGAACATTCTAATCACTAAAGCTACTAAGTCTCCTTTCCTAATGTGAATTAAATGCCACATCATAGACATATTACTGCAACCCAGAAGCCAATCCACTGAGAATTTCTCTTACTAGCATTCTGCTATTGTTTGAATTTGAAATGTTCCCCTGGTGACCTCATGTGCTGACTACTTGCTGTACAACTTGTGGTACTATTTTAGGAAGTGATAGACATGTTAAAAGGTAGGGCCTACTAGCAGCTCACTGAGGGCAATGAGTCTCTGGACACTTCCTTTCTCTGTTCTGTGCTTCTGAATACCATGATATCTTCACGCTCCAGTGTTCAACCCCCACTCCCTGGCCCCAGCTCACCAGAGACTCACAGCAATGGAGCTAGCTGATGGTAGACTGAAAATGTGGGATCCACAATTGGAGGTAAATTCTTAAATTGTACCTTTCAGGGAATTATCCATCATGATCAAGGCTAAATAACATCGAATAACATGTTGGTATCAGGAAGGGTTGTGACTATTCCTTGTTAAGTGATTCAGAAGGCTTTGGAATTGGCTTCTAGGAGGAATTTGGAGGAGTTTGGAGACAGCAACTAGAAAGCCCTTGAATAGTATAAGAGTTTAATGAGCTCCTCTTTCTGGAGCATGAATCTAAAATGCCTGAAGGAGTACAGACTCAAGATACTCATGAGGATTCATGCGGGAGCCAAAGTTTCTCCTAGGCATTGAACTTTAGGCTATTCATGTTACATTCTGAGAAAGAGGTTATGCACATAACACTTATTTCCTTTGCTCACAGACTCTGGGTTAATTTTTCTGGTAGAGGAAATTTCGAGGCATCCCAACATCCAGTCTGCTGTGTGGTGGGTGTTGTAGTTGATTTTAGCCAGTTTTATGGTGAGTAGAGGAACAGAAAACTTTATTGGAAAGGTGTGACTATATTCTTGTCAGGTATTTGGTCATAGCATGACAAAGCAACTCATGCAATGTCTACATATTTAGCATGCACATACCTGAAATGGGATATTTGCTTATAGCCCTTGAATTTTAGCTAATTATCAGTCTACTCATGAGTTTTGTCCCAGTACGCTCTAGAGAAACATAGAAACCTATCGTTCTCAAGACAGTTCTGTTGTGTCTCTTTCTTTCCAGTCATGGCAAACTATCCCTCAGCTCTGGAGTCTGGTGTCATTCTGATTGTTTTCTCCTCCTACATTTTACGTAAATAGAATCATATAATATTTTTTCCCTTGAGTCTGTGTTTTTCAAACGACACAATGCTTTTAAGATTCACTCATTATGTTCCTCATGTTTTACCATTGAACAATTGTCTTAGTCTAGGTCCTTTGTGAAAGTAAATTTCCAGACAGTATAGGATGTGGAAAGGATTTGTGAAGGGAGATGTTCGTTCAGAAAAAGGGAAGAACTCTGAGAACTACCTGGCATTTCATTTCCTTGTCAGAACACCAATCCTGTTCTCACGAGGCTCCATCTTTATAACTTATTTTGTTTTCAAAGGTTGTACCATTTGATGACATCATTCTGGGCCTTAACATACTCCATAGGGCGAGTCTTTAAACTGTCATGTTTGCCTGAAACTAATGATGGAAATGAGGACTGAGTCTGATGAGTCCAGGATTTTGCACAATGTCTTAAGCAGTCCAGCAAGGAGTTCTCAGCCAGAGTCGCTGTTTTGAGTTACCCACGAAGAGAAGGCAACAGAATACATAGTGGATCCAGAAGGGTGGTACTGGAACTCTTTGTTTTTATAAGTTTACAGATTATATCCCACTGTGGTTGTGTGATATTTTTCTTCTATCAGTGATGTGAGAAAACTCCAGTCACTCTGAATATTGATTAACATTCATTGTTCTTGATTCTAACTGTTCTCAATGTTTTGGAGTGTATATATCATTATAATTTTCACTTCTATGATGCTTAATATTTTTATGTGTTTTTTCCTGTCTGAAGATCATTTATTTCTTAGCCCTACTATTATAGAACACACTTTCCATAGGCCAAACAATTTATACGAGGGCTCTCCCCCAAATTCTCCTTCAAAATCTCTAGAACAATCACATGTTCTTATATTTCATAATTTTGTAACAATGGGGAGGTATCTTTATTTCTTATACAGTCAACTGAGAATACTGACAAAGGGAGGAGATCTTCAATGGTCACATCTATCTGATTGGTGGTGTCCTGGAAGAGTCTTAACAGACTTCTCCAGGGCTTCCCCACATCAGCCTCCCTCCATGGCTTATTAGGTACCCCCAGACCTGAATTTCAAGAAGGAACAATTCAAAAGGGTAAATCAAAAGGGAAAGTCCTTCTCAAGCTTCTGTTTAGGGAATAAATGTCAGTGTCCCATTGGCTAAGGCTTGTTTAATGGTTATTTTTAGTAATATATGAATATGAATCCTGGGGCACTTGGGAGGATTAGACTAGGAACATACTTTAAAGTCCACCAGAGGTTTCCTTCAATACTCTTTCATTTCAACATGCTGAAATAGTGTTTCTGTCTTCATCAGCCACTGGGTCTTTCTTTACTGGTTCAATCTTGTCAGCTGACACAAACTAGAGTCACCCGGGGAGATAGAGCCTCGGTTGCTTACATCAGATTGTACTGTGGGCAAGTCTGTGAGACATTTTTTGATTAATGATTGATGTGGGAAGGGCAAGTCCATGTGGGTGGTGCCACCGTCCAAGGTCATAGAACAAAAAGCAAGATGAGCAAGCCACTGGGAGCCACCAGTATGTAACTTTCCCATATGGTTCCTGCCTCTGTGCTTGATTGAGCTTTTTCACTGAGTTCTCAATGATGGACTATGATGGGAGACATGAAAGCCAAATAAATCATTTGCTCTCCAACTTGCTTTTGCTCATGATAATTATCACAGCAACAGAAAGCAAACTCTTGTTTATTTTTGCTTTCATAAGCAACAAAAAGTACACATCTGTAATGCTAATTTCAATATTTTAAAAGTCTTTCTTCTTAATATTGGGTCTTCAATCTTGAAGGAAAGGTCTAAATAATGAACAAGGACATTTGTGTGTATTTTAAACAAACACAAACTTAAAAACAAGAAAAATGATGTGGATGTAAAGGTAAGAGGTCTTACCTTTATTCTTCTTTGACTTACATAAATATTTAAATTACTTCAGCTAAAAACTAATATTTTTATTTTTCTCTTAGTATTTTTAACATTTTTACTTCTAAAATACATAAAATACCTGGAAGGTGTTATTTTGGGAAAATAATGCCATTTTCTTCAATTAAACGAGATTTCCCCATGCTTAAAATTTTATCATTGTGTCAGTTGTTTGAACTGCTATTTAAAAAATACCCACCAGGTCACACAAATAAGAGGAGCTTAATTCTGTCAGTTCTGAACACTGTAAGGCTGAGGCAGGGTGCTGGTGAAGATCTTTCTCCAAGCTGAAAACAATTAACTTCTAATTGCATAGACACAATGAAGCCAGAGATCTCTCTGGGATCTTCCTTCTCTATAAAGTTGCTAATCCATTCACAAGGCACCACCCTTATGACCTGATTTCTTTTCCAAGCTTCTACTACCTAATAACATCATACTGGGAGTTAGATATTAACATGCAAACTATGGGTGAGAACAAAATATTTATTTCATAACCATGTTGGTATTAGTTAAATTATTTCTCTGGAAACTTTGGAACAAAACATCACACATGCATACTATAAAGATCTAGAGCATGTACGGTCAAAGCATAACATCGTGGCTAGCTCCATGTTTCAGCCTCAAAAGAAAATGGATTCAAACATGAATCATTACAGTCTTTAAGAAACTAGTTAGCCAGCGTGGAAATTATCAGTAAGTTACTTGAAAATCTAGGGTAATGCTAGGCAATCGTTTACTCTGGCCAAGCTAAGCCAATATCAAGGATGTACTGCTAACAATCCATCATTCTCCTCTGTGTGAGAGCACTTTAATTAGTGCTTCACTGCACAGTGGCATATGGAAGGCAGCTGATTCAATACTGTCTGAGGAATGCAACAGAATCTTAAAAACTTTGTTTTTCTGTTATTTTTGGAAAATCATTAGAATATGGAAAATTTTAGCCTTTCTGTTATAATCTTTATTCTCCAACTTCTGGAGAAACTACCTAGGCCCAAAAGATATATTAGAAATATCCTAACTCATAGGGTGGTCGGTTTTCCGTTTCTGAAAAAAATACAAACACTCTCAAAACTACATATCCTTCACTGTCAGCAAACTGCATATAAAACCCCAAGTGTGAGCATCTAATAGCTTCAGAGAAATTTTAATGTTATGAGTCAAGCTATGGCTTGTCAATGATATCCTTGGATGTGATATAAAGGGTACTAGGTCTACCACAGAACCATGTTGATTTGTTCTGAATTCCACTAACTTTGGATTTCGATAAAAGGAAAACCCTTCACCTTCCAAATGGTTGAGGGGGCTGGAGAGGGAGAAGGAGCAGTAAGTAGGTTATGACTATTTGTATGGTGTCCTGACAGTTGAGACTTCAGTTTTGTCTTCTCCAAGAACATCTGGTCATTTCTTTTTATTTTTGCACCTGGGATCCCAACTGTATATACTGGCTAGTCTTATGTCAACTTGATTCAAGCTAGAGTTATCTGAAGGGAGGGAACGACAATTGAGAACATGCCTCCACGGGATCCAGCTGTAGGGCATTTTCTTAGTTAGTGATCCGTGGAGAAGGACCCAGCCCATGGTGGGTGGGACCATCACTAGGCTGGTGGTCCTGGGTTCTGTAAGAAAGCAGGCTGAGCAAAGTCACAGAAGCAGGCCTATAAGCGGCACCCCTCCATAGCTTCTGCATCAGCTCCTGCCTCCAGGTTCCTGCCTGGTCTGAGTTTCTGTCCTGACTTCCTCTGATGATGAACAGCAGTGTGGAAGTGGAAGTCTAATAGTTAACCCTTTCCTCTCCAACTTGCATTTTGGTCATGGGTTTTGTTGCAGCAACAGAATCCCTAACTAAGCCTCCATAGTTTTAGCTTTCTGCCTCCTAAAGGACATCTTTTAATGTTAAAAATGAGCTGTTATATGCAGTGACCAGTGTGAAGTCACGTACCACTCACAGCACAGGGATTTGTGCAACTGAACTCAAACTGCAAGGTCCTCTTGGTGCTCGTAAAAGAGGGAAAATAATTTTGAGATTAGTTTAAAAAATTCACAAAATGAACACTTAACTACAAGATCAATTAAATAATTTCCCCAAATCTATTCTTGAGAAGTTTTGGCACACTTGATTAATATTTTGACATAAACATAGCATTGTTTTTAAACAAATATATATATATATATATGTGTGTGTGTGTGTGTGTATGTATATATATAACACACATATATATTCTGCTATGAGGGTGGGAAGCTTATTGAGATACCATTTTGTCTTTTGCTTTCTTATAGTAGTTAATATCCCCTTTCATATTCTAAGATCATGGCCATGTGAATCCATTTTTTTACTGAAGAAAATTAATGATTCACATGTGGCAAAGCCTGAAGAAAAAGTTGCCAAAGAAGTGATGATGTCCACTGTGAGTTTTTGGGAAGAGCCATTTCCTGAAGCAGTCACAGCTTCAGATGGCCAAAGGACAGACAGGCTTTGAGGAAGAGGAGGAGGCTTTGGAGAAGTCTGGCTGTAGCTTTGGGGAGGGGCTGGAGAAGTTTTTCACACTGCAGTCTTTGTGTGCCAATGCTGCCAGCACTTCCAGTCGACTGGGACTGGGTACCTGGTACTGTGATGCTCCCCCCTTGTTCTAGCTCTTACACTTGATCTTGACATTCTCACAATGTTATCTCCAAGCGACAAGGACCAGGAAGGACTGGTAATGCTCACATGCACAGTGGCAAGCCTGAATAGAGATAAAGATAACTGGGAGGCCAACAGGGGTGTGTAGAGGGCCCTAATTCCTCAATTCACAGGTAGAGAAACCAGGAATGCAATGTGAGATTTCCCTCTGTATGCTGTGATTACCATTGGTTAATAAAGAGACTGTCTTTGGCCTGTGCAGGGAACAGATCTAGGCAGGGAAAACTAAACTGAATGCTGGGAGAAAGAAGAGCGGAGTCAGAGAGAAACAATGGAGCCACTGGAGACAGATGCTGGGAACTTTACCGAGTAAGCCACAGCCACAGATTAATAGAAAGGAGTTAAATTATATTATACAGATTAATAGAAAGGAGTTAAATTAATATAAGAGTTAGCCAATAAGAAGCTAAAACTAATGGGCCAAGAAGTGATTTAAATAATATTGTTTCCGTGTTATTATTTTGGGGCTAAGAGGTTGGGAACCAACAAGCTGCCTCTCTCCTACAAGAATGTTACACTTGTTGGCTTTCTCTTCAATGGAAGGGTTTATACTTGTTTTTAATCCAGAAGCCTGGGAGTAGATGTTATTACTACTCTGGTGACCTTTGCTATTCCATAGAGTCAGGCTTCATTCAAATCCCCCAGACCCTTAAGCACTGTCTCTCAGTCAGTAGAACCCGTTCTTGTGGAACAGGTCACAGGCACTTTCCAAAAGACATGTACCTTATAAAGGAGTTTTGATGTAGTCATGCCTTAAGCTTTTCTGTGATCACTGTCCTGAGGAGACTTTCTTAAGGTCATGTTGGACTTACAATTGTCAAAAATACAGAGTGGGGTCAGCCTCTAGAAGTTTGAATCAGTTCTCTTAAGTCATGTTGAACCTGATTTCCTTCTTATTTCTGGTGCATAATGCCTGTGGCAGCCTCAAGCTTTGCAGGGACTCCTACAGGGGTGTCTCCAAATTTCCTCACTTAACTAGTTCCTGGGAAAGGAAAAACTTTGAAGATTACCAGAGTCTTCTCCAGTTTTATTAAAGGGCGAAAAAACTGCAGGAGGAAGACACTCTGAAAGCCAAGCTGCAAAAAAGAGATTTCTCAGACCTATTGAGCTGCATGTGAATTGAACAGAGAACACAAGGGTTACAGCTCCCATGAGTTCTCTCTCAGGTTGAGGAGATGCAACTTTTGAGTCATCTCTGATTTTGTAAATAACTGTTCCTCACACTCCTGTTACTGACTCCAGTAAAAACATATTAGTTCACCACCACATTGGTTTTTGACAGAATCACTGCTTTAGTCTGTCTTGTGTTCTGTTTCTGGGCTGAGTGTGTGTGTGTGTGTGTGTGTGTGTTGTATTGTGTATGCAGTATGTGGGGGTATATTAGTGTCTGTCTGTCTGTCTGAGGGATGGTGTGCATGAATCATTTAAGGGTGGTGTATGTCTCTATAGATGTTGAAGCTCCCCAGGAAAATTCCCCATGTTACATTAGTACCTCTGGGCTTTCCCTATATATTTCTAAAGAAGAAAGCTCTACAAACTTGACTAGAATGAAATTTCTGTGTTCAAGTAGGTTCAAGTATATTTCTGGAGAAATATAATGTTTAAGAGATACATGCTAACATGGTATTTTAGGGTAAAACTCAGAGCACTCACCTAAGATTTCTGTCTTAGTTGGTTCCCAACCCAAAGAACAGCAGCCATTTGATTTGGTACCCCAATAACCGGTGAGATAGAATTTCTTTCCATCTGCGGGCTTAAGGAAAAATTTGAATTTATTTAAAGAAAACAAAGGACCTATGTTATTTCTTGAAACTTATCACAGTGGTTCTGAAGTGAACTTTAAACTACCTCATGGCTTCCGACCACATCTCTGCCATTATTACCCATATGACTTTACACACAGTGTGTTATGCCTCTGGTTGATCTATTAAGGTCAGAGGCACTACCTACAGCTTAGAGTTGCTTTGTGGTTGAATGGACTAGAACACACCACTGTTTGGTTCTTTGCTTTCCAGCCTCAGAGCACTAATAAGCTGAAGAATTTCTCTTTTGCTTCTAGGTGGGCATGGGTGATATTTTGAAAATAGATTATATTTTTTAGCAAATATTGTTTCTGTATATATTAGGATGATCATATAACTTCTTTATTGTAGCCGTGAACTATAATAGTAACTTTTATAGTATTAAGTCAGGTTTATATTACAGTTCATGAACCTTGCTTGGTTACAATAAGACTTGGTATATTTTGTTGGATTTAATTTTCTAGTATTTTGTTAAGGATTTGTGTATCTATATGCTGAATTAAGTATGAGGTGTATGTGACATATTATGTGTGCATATACTTGTTATACTTGTTTTCTTTGTCTGTCTTTGTCAGGTTTGATATGTGAACTTGTATTCATCTTAAAAATAATTCAGGGGCACTTTCCTGATTTTTAGTTCTCCGAAGCAGTAACTATAAGGAAAAGAATTTGCCTTTCCTGAATATGAGTTAGAATGCGCTTCTACACCTGGTTTCTTTTAATTTTTGAAAGATTTTAGACTGTAAATTTTATTTATTTAATAGTTAAAGACCAACTCAGGCAATCATAGCTATTACATTAATTAATTAATTTTTGCCACATGAACTATTATAGTATCTCATTGTTTGCACTTATAGTTTTTTTTTTTTACGGATTTTGTCTTTGTTTGTTGTATGTCTATGAGAGTTTTGCCTGCGTGTGTATAAGTATTCTGTGTGTGCCTGATGCCAGCAGAGGTCAGGAGAGGGCACCAGATCCCCCTGGAACTGGTGTTAACAATGTTTATGAGCTGCCACCTGGACTCCGGCACTACTCCAGAGGCCCCTGCAAGAGCAGCAGGTGCTCTTAACTGCTGAGCTATCTCTCCGTCTCTGCATTTTAAAGTCTCTTTTCTTAGTCTTTATTCTTCCTAACCATTGTCTGGATTTTTTTTTTACTTGTCAATCATCAGTGCTTTTTTAATAACTTCAATTATTAAAATAAATGACATATTTCCCTTTTAGATGTATTGTTTTCTGTTGCTTTTTATCTACTCCATAAGTGAGAATAGGCTCCCATGTATTGTCGGATCTCGAACTCACTCTGTATTAAGGACTGGTTCAGAATCCCTGGTCCTTTTGCCCATGTCCCTGAGTTTGATGTTATACCACTCTGCTTGACTTTAGACCTTCTGCTTTCATTCGTTGACTTGTATGGAAACGTCTTTCACTTCCTTCTGTTCTTTAAAGACAGTTGATTGTATTAGTGATTCTGGGTTGATACTTCTTTCCTCTCTCCCTTCGTGCCATTAATTTATTCTCTTGAAAACAATATCACTTTTTATTTTGTTTCATTTCTTTTCAATTTTTGTTGTTCTTAAGAATCTCCCTTTGAAAAAAATAAAAACAAAACAAAACAAAAAAGCAAAAACCACAGCCAGGTATATTTGTGCACACCTTTGATCTGAGAACTTAAGAGGCAGATGTAGGTGGATCTAGGACAGACAGATGCATATGAGAACCTGTGTAGAAAATAAGCAAACACAAATCAATAAATCTCCCTTTTGATGTTTGAAGCTTCATTGTGATGAGGCTAGATAAAAAAGATCTATTTGTGTGCTTGATATGTGTTAGAGTTTTAGAAATGATGTTTTTATTCTTTGACAATTTTATACAGTGTATTTTGGTCACATTTACCTCCTTCCCCTAACTCTTTTCAGCCTCCTCCCTCACCCTTTCCCCAAGCAGCTTACCATTCTCATTCTCTTTTTACATCCCTCTTAAAATCCATCAAGTTCAACTGGATTGTGTGTATCCCATGGATCTTTCTCCCTTGTCTTATTCCTTTAGTGAGTAATTCTATTACTGTGTTACTCTATTCAAATGCTATATGGAGCAGATATGGAGATTACTCTTCCTGATTTTGATGGGAATGCGTCAAGTTTATTTCTGCTGAGATGATGTTGGCTGTGGGATTATTTTAAATTGCCTTTATTGTGTTGAGCTGTGTCCTCTATATTCCTAGATTCTTCAGGACTTTTATCATAAAAACATGTTGAATTTTGTCAAAGGCATTTTTCACATCTAATGATATTAGGTAGTTTCTGACCCTGACTCTGTTTATGTGGTGAATTAAATTTGTTGATTTATATACACTAAACCATCCCTGCATCCCTGGGATGAAGCAGTCTTGATCACGATATGGAATCTTTTTGATGCATTCTTGAATTTTGTTTCCAAGTATTTTATTGAGAATTTTTGTGTCTATGTTCATTGGAGAGATCAGGCTGCAATTTTCTTTTTTCACTTGATCTTTGTCTGACTTATCAAAAGAATATAGAACTGTTCCTTCCTTTCCTACTTTGTGAAATAGTTTAAGAAGTATTAGTGTAAATTCTTCTTTGAAGTTCTGGTAGAATTCTGAATTTTGCCCATCTGACCCTGAATCTTTATTTGGAAGACTTTAAATTACTGCTTTTATCTCATTGGTTGCCATGAGTTTGTTTGAATTATTTGCTTCATTTCAAGTTAATTTTGGTAGATAATACACACACACACAGAGAGAGAGAGAGAGAGAGATCCATTTCTTTTAGATTTTTCAGTTCAGTGGTATATAGATTTTTATACTATGTCCTTATGATTTTCTGTATTTCCTCAGTATCTTCGCAATGTTTCCCCCTTTTTTTTAATCTCTGGTTTTACCAATTTGAACCTTCTCTCTCCCTCTTGCTTGATCTGGCTAAAGATTTGTCCTATTTGTAATTTTTTTCAAATAATTAATTTAGCCACAAATGGAACATTTATATAACATCCTCGTCCCCAAGGTGCCACAATCAATACAGGAAGTCAGCATGAATATGAGCAGAACTGTGTCTTTTGGACTTCTGCCCTCATGAACTCTCAACATCTATAGTTGCCTACACAATTCCTGCCAAAACTGCAGGCAGTTAACATTCCAGCATGGAGTGGAGAGGGGTTCCCAAGTACCCCCACCCCATGTCGAGGAGCTATTGAGAGGCCACGGCTTCTTGAAGGTAGAGTTTGTTTCAGTTTTCTTTAAGGTGTGGCTCCTACTAGGCCAACCTTACTTCAGTGAATGACCCCATGCCTATATGTATATAGGCAGCATACATTGGACTCTCTGGGTAATATAACAAAAATTTTTAAAGAGATCATGAAGTTGGGAAGGGTAGTGGGAAATTCTGGACCTGACAAGAATTAGAGGAGTAGTGGGGGTGGTAAAGGTGGTCAGAATGCCTTGTATTCACGTATGAAATTTTCCATGAATTCATTAAAGCAATGTGTTTCATTAAAATACAAATTGAATGAGGACTGGGGAAATGCCTCAGTAGGGAAAACATTTGTCCGGAAGTCACAAGTGTCTAACTTCACATCTCCAGAATCTATGTAACATGTGTATGTGTCATTTGACCACTTCTCAGAGTAGGTAGAAAATGGAGGAATGAGAATCCCTAGGAGCTTGTGTATCTGCCTGTCATACACGGTTGTTCAATCGAAAAGAGACCCTGTCTCAAACAAAATGGAAGGTCAGGACCAATACCTGAGAGTGGCTTCTGACTTCCACATAGGTGCTGTCATGTGCATGTGCCATACTAACATACATGCTCTCTCTCTCACACACACACACACATACACACACACAAACACACACACACACAGAAGCAAGGGACAGAAACAGAGAGAGAAAAATTGTAGAATGAGACCTGATTACCCACATCTAACCTTTGTAAAAGCAACAACATTTCTTAGAACAGACAAAAACACAAATTCTTAGACTTCAGAACATTCACGGAGGGTCATTTAGTTACAGATGATGAAAGTGGTAAAAGATGCCACTAAACTTCACAGTGGAGCTTCTGGAAGTCCAACTTCATGTTACACCCACAGGCTGAAGCTATTTGTAGATGCATCGGTTTGTCTGTGCATTGGCGAAGCCTTCATCTTAGCCAGATGCACCATGTTGGCCATAGAGTTATACAAAATGCCCAAAGAGCGTGGTTTACAATAGGACGTTCAAGCCGGGGACACTGCACCCATTTATCACCATATCCCACACCAGACTGGCCAAATACGGTCCAAAGGCATCTGAACACAGTGCTGTAGCTTAAGAACAAATACAAGTTCCTCAGACGGATTTGGCTAAAAGATCCACATACAAACAAGCGAAAGTTTGGAAACTGGGGTCTGATGGAAACAATGTTTGTGAAAGATTATGTATAGCTAGCAGGCAAATCTCGAAAGGAGCGGGTATGACACTCAGACTACTTTACAGAGATCTTATCTGTTAAAGGAACTAATTACAGAAGTGTGTGAATGGGGGCGTTGGTGGTGAAATACAGAAATAATTAGCAAAGGGGGAACTAGCAAAGCTTTCAGCCTTCTACAAACTGAACGAAAACTGTGAAGAAGCCAGTCCTGGAGCCGAGAGGGAAGGTTTGTATCCAGAAGCATCCCCCGTGTGTAAAGCAGACCATCTGGTAAGGGACACAGGATGCTCATCTGTGTTCTTTGTCTACCCACTCACTTCCTGCTGGCCAAACACACTGGGCGCCAGTGTAGAGAGAATCCCATTGATGTTGTCTGGGCAAGCCAGCAGCCCTAGGCAGTGAGCAAAGGAAAAAGGGAGGCGATGTGGGGAGAAAGTTAAGCAAAGAATCTCTAGCACATGAGCACCGACCTGTAAGTCAAGAATAGTTACTAACTATTGCATCACTTTGTGAACCAACCCTAATCTGTTCAGTCAACAGGCTAATTTCCCAATTTTTTTTAAAGGACTTTTTCCTGGTATGCCAATCACACTGACTTTCTTCACACATTTAATTTCCCTCTCTCCAATCTAACTGACTTTATTCTTTTTAGATGTAATTATAGGTCTTCCGAAACTTTTCCAAAATGTTCTAGTTTTCTAGGAACTCTGCCATTGGTCTATTTTTTTCCTCCTCGGATTTCCTAACTGCCTTGGACAACACCCATGTGGACAGAGTTTTATTGGTTGGGTCATGCTAACTCATTTCTCACTCTGTCTTATGGACTCTGTGGTGAACACAGCGGGGTATGAGGCCAGTTCCTAAGAATGTTCTCTAGGGATTTCTACTTTTGAAGAATCGTGTTGGTCATGGTTACTTGACAGCGTCCATTGTTGTGTACACCTGTGTGTACGAATAGACAATAGGAAAAAGTGTCACATGAGAATACTCATGTGACAGGGCAGTTATCAACTTTTAACACTTGAATACTGAACAGTCTTGATTTTTAAAAAGAAAAAAATGGTAACTTAAACAAATAGCATTAATATAATATCGTATGTTATTATGAAGAAACTCATCTAGGATGAGACAAAGAAGAATTTTTCTTATCATTTTGTCCAAATTGGTAAGATAGGCATTTTAGGTATAGTACTTGAGTCATGCACATATTCGGAAGTGCAGAATGCAGAGTGCATGAATCTGTATTTAAATTCCCCTAAGTATCATTTGAGGGCATCTACAGTCTTCATAACCAAAGTAAAGCAAATGTCTGACACTTTCTTCTTGCACAGCAGGAGTCACTAAGTCCTGTATGCTTTATAAAAGGTTGTCGTGGCTGTGCTCTGCTGTTCTTCCCTGAAAATCCTTCAGTATTGGTAATTGTAGTTGGGGAAATTCAGTATCTTTCATGTGTCCCAGTAAGGCCTGAGTGACCCCTTCTCACCCTCCTCTCCCTCTCGCCTCAATTCCCATCATCACCTTCTTACAGCACTCCTGCCTGGATTGTTCTTATCTGTGTCTATTTCTGAAAACCGTCTGATTTTTCAGGTTTCAGAGGGAATGTCCATTGAAGCAAGCCGCCACTTGGCTTTCCCTTCCGTACTGTTCCCTGATATAGCATGGCTGTTCCCTTTATAGCAGCTTCCCTTACCCTTCACATTCAAATGTCATGATGTTACGTTCCTTCTAATGTTCGTCTTCTCCAACAGATGGCATATTCCATAGACACCATCTTTTTTTTACTATTATATGCCAAGCTATGTGGCTTAGGGCACCAAGAGAGTTATGATCTGAATGTTTGCCAAATACCCCTGCACCAAACTTGTGCACTGAAACTTGAGACTTAATGTGAGGGTTATTTGAGGCTGCATGGAAGTAGAGCCTGAGGAGAGTTCTTGGGTCATGAAAGCAGAGCCCTAATGAATGAGATCTGAGCATGTTTAAAACAGTCTGCAAAGAACTGTCTTCTGCCCGGCTCTTCCTCTCCATCCTCCACTCCTGCTACCTGTCCTCCTTTCCCAGACCTAGACCACCTCCTCATCTTAGTCTTGTTCATTCTTGTCTGTATCCCCACCTCCTCTCTCTGTGTGTTTATATCTCTGTCTCTCTATTCAAGACAATGGAATTACAAATGTAGAGTAAATTCTCTCCAGCTGAGTGATAGCCCAGTCCTGTCTTGCCCTTTCAGTCACATGAAGACATCACGGGAAAAGTTCCATCTACTAATCAGGAATCCTGTCCTTCTTTGTCAGCCGCAGATCCTAACAGTGCCTTGGTCTTGGTATTGGCCATCCAGCCTCCAGTTTGGTGAGCACTAAGATCTGTTATTTATAAGCTACCCATCACTGGGATCTTGTTATGAGTAGACAAGGGCTAGGAGTCCCCTAGCAGACATGCCAAATGAGTGAATAGATGCCTAACGCCCAGCCCTATCTTGTGTGTGTTCAACACTTTTCTAGGTAGCTACATACAGAGGTCTCCTCACTTCCGTGTGAAGCGCTAACACTGTGTACATCTCAGAAGCCCTCACCAAGGAATTCATGAGGGCTCTACATGAAGATCCAAGTCCCCTGAAGGAAAACAAAATTAATGTTTCTTTTCAGTGAACGAAGTATTTAGCATATGCAAATTCAATTAATAGCAAGTGATTCAATGCTGAAGAAAAAGTTTTTGGCACTCATTATATAACTCAGCTAGTAATTCTGTGGGAAACTGTGGAGACTGAGAATGGCAGTGTATGCTAGCCTCATGACTTAGAGAAGTCATTACTCTCAGAGGTGTAGAAAAAAAAAAGCCAAGCATTGACTCTGTTTTTCTTTGCCCTCTCAGGATTGCTTGTGTATGATAGTGAACAGTACATGAAAATGGAGGAGTACAAATGAAGTTAGGGGAATTTTAAAGCCATGGGAAGAATTCATCATAGCTTGTATTAGAGATCACAATCTCTGTATCATTTGATCTCCGTCTTATCTTTAACAGCTTGAGTGGGCAGAGGAGGAGGATTTACGTACATATGAATGAGCTACCCTCCCGAGATTCTCTGCTTGTGTTTCTCAAACTATAGCTTAATCCATGACTGTATAAACTTGTAAAGAATCTTTGTCATACGTAATTCCAGATGGAGTAAATATGCTTAGTGAGGACTTATCCAAGAGAAGAAATGCTGAAGAGCACATTTGCAGTCTGTGAAAAATTAGCAAACACGTGAACTGGGGCCTAAATTCTGAGCACATGGTTCTGCCCAGGCTCTTCACAATGAAAAGAACCTACTGTATATAGGCTGTGAGCAGACACTAGTAGACTCAGGCAGAACTGATCATCTTAGCTGGAAACTAATCAGACACTTTATGTCCTTTTAAAAATCCAAATAGGGCTATTGTTCAATGACTTTCCTGGAAATGTTTCATTTTGTACTAACCAAAAATAAGGTTATTACTGTGTATTTTTTTACCTGAGAATAAAGGAATGTGACTGTCACTTACTTTTGCTTTTGCTTTGAATAAACCTTATCCCATAATTTTGTTTTCTTTTTTAAGACAGACTCTCAACATGTAGCCTTGGCTCGTCTGCAACTCACTATGTAGACCAAGCTAACTTTGAACTCATAGAAGTCTGCCTTTCTTTACCTCCCAAGTGCTGGGGTTAAACACATGTGCCAATATGGCTGGACATCCCATAGCTTTGTAATGGCATTCCTCCAGACCTAAGATTTCACTTATGCTAACTGATGGATAGAAGAGGAAGTTTAAAATTGCAGCATTAGATCTATTTATTAATTTTATCTATTAGTTGAAATGGTGGATCTTTACAGTGAGGGAATGGGACATTAAATGTAAACCAAGATGTCACTTAGCCTATAGACAATATAGTCGCTAAGATGTCCGTTCCCACACTTGTTAACTTAGAGTTGTCAGTTTCCCAACGCAGGTCTTCAGACCTCTGCCTCATGTCACAGCCTAGCATCTTTGTGCATCTTTCAGAGGTCCTCATATTAGACAGGGACAGTCTTCTCTCTGTGTTCCTGATTTGTCACCTTAGGGTGTTCCTGTTTCGGTCCTGGCATGCCCTATGGCTTTGTGCAGGAAACATGGTGTTTTAGATAAGCAGGTTGATTGGAATGATGGTTTGTGTGAATTGTCAATCTGACAACATTGTGAATCACTTGGAAGATGGGCCTCCGGCCATGCCTGTGAGGGGTTATCTTGACTGTACGAAGAGAGGTGAAAAGGTCTGCCTACTGTGATCCAGTGCATTGTTTCCTCAGCTGGAGTTCAAGCTGTCTAAGGGGAGAAAAGGAGCTAAATTTGCAGGAGGCATTCACAAGCCTTTAGTGCTCTCTGTTTCTGATTGTGGATATCGTGTGACAGGCTGCTTCAAGTTCCTGTAGTCTTGACAACTCTACTACAAACGACTAGGTATTCTTGACCTGTGAGCTAAAGTAATCCCACTCCTCTTAAGTTACTTCCGTCAGAGTATTTTATCACAGCACAGAAGAGAGAGCGAGACCCAGGGGTTAGGTTGGAAGAGGCTGTGAAACAGGAGGACACAGAAGGAGATACGCAGCAGAAACTGCATACTTCCCCAACCTGGTGTAGAATGAATGTTGCCAAGGAGACTGTAATTACCATGAGGCCAGGGGTCTGCTTTACCTAAGAAGAATGCTTTGCAAATTGTAGGCTTGCAATAAATATTTATTGAGCAAACAGATAATAATGTTCAATTAGGTTAAAGGACTCTGTCCAGCCTTGCGGCTTATCCCAATTTGTAGTTGAAGTTAAAAGAGACTAGGAAAGATGCTTGTTGTCCAAGGCATGCGCTTCAAGGAAACCTCGGGCCCTCAGTAACTTGTTTTGAACTTGTTAAGGCATGTGGTATCCTCAGATTCCTGGATTATGTTATGGAGATTAATCTCAATACCAGAAATCCTCGAAGGACTCCCATATTAAATATAATTTGGCTTCTCAGGTGCATTTTTGGATGTTCAGAGGGAGGACATTCATGCCCTATTGAAGATACCTATCATAGCTTTCTGGTGACAACCAACCTTAGACCTAAAAGCATAAAGTTAGTCCAAATTCTAACATTTTATAATAAAAATGCTTTCTTTTAAAGAACAACTTTTCTGAATCAGGGAACATGACTCAATATGTGGGCATTGTAAGTGTAGTCTTTGTGTGTTATATAGTAGTGTGTCCTAAATTATTGGGAACAAAGACGTTTTAAAAAACATTCTAATTTATCACAGAAAAATGTTTTAAGCATAATGGAAATATTTTTAGAACTATCATGTGCTTGTGTCGCATTATAACGCCATGGGGTTTCAATAAAAGTTTTCCAAATATTGCTCCACTATCTAACTATCACATCATGAACTAGAAAAATATAGATTGTGGGCTGGTGAAAGTCTAAGTATTTACTTGCTGTAACCCTTTTTGCTAGAGACAAGCATTCTTAACTATCATTGTAACTCAAAGAGATGACACAGACAAAGTGTCCCAGGCATCTGCCATTAAATAGGTCCCACAGAATCAGGGCAAAACATAGGATGAGAAGTATAGTCAGACTATTCTAGTCACACATTTTGTCCCTGTGATCAGTATGCAAGGGAAATAGCTTAAAAGCAACAAATAGTTGTTTGGGCTGAAGTTTTTGTAGATTTGTGTCTAGTATCATCTGGACACATTGGCTTGGGTCTAGATGACTCGGAATATCACAGCAGTAGCAGCAGAAGATTGAAGCTGTTTGTGTCATGGTAGCCAGGAAACAGAGAGAAATAAGAGGTCCAGAAACATTATTCAAAGGCATATTCCAAATGAAGTCAACTTGACTACATCTGTAATTGACTAAAACCCACACAACTAGACACTCCTGGGAAGGATTTTTTGATTGAGTCAATTGATGCAAGGAGACCCACCCTACATAAACATCACAACTTCGGTGGAAGCAACTTTTGCTTTTTGCCTCCTTATCTTTAATCTCCTTGGCAAGTTTGTTTATCCTGCTGCTGAGGCATTCCCTCACTGATATTCGAGCCTACTTCTTTACAGTTTCCATGTAGCCTGAAGGTGAGCATTTCTCATGAACTTCCTGGAACTCTAGACCATATTTGATCTGCTGAGACACCCAGCCTCATGTACTGAAAAACCACTAGATTCTCAGCCTTCCCACTATGAGACAGTTGGACTACCTGGACCATACCTTGTAAACCATTCTTGTGAACCCCCTTAATAATATCCATGGTTGTTAATATTAATACTTGCAACTTGGAAATGGTCTTGTCAACATATTGCTGTATATGTTGTCTTAGAAAGAGTGTAATTATGCTGAAAAAAGATATTTTCTGAAAGTCGGTAGCAGTATTATATAATGGCAACATTAAAATGATTAAACTATAAGGAGGAAAGTTAAAATTCTATGATTTCATGATCTATTTACTTCATACATGACTACATTGCTTTAAATATTTATTTTTAATGGTGTGTGTGTCTGTGTGTTTGTGTGACTGTGTGGCATGTATGTGTCACTGCCTATAGAGGCCAGAAGAGGGTGTTGAACCTTCTAGAACTAAAGTTACAGGTAGTGGTGAACCACTTCTCTTGGGTGCTGGAACCCAGACTAGGTTCGTTGGAAGAGTAACAAGTGCTCTTAACTGATGAGCCATCTCTCCAGTCCTGTCTTTTAACTATAGCATATTACTATTTTCTAATAAGCTCCACTATCTTAATTGCTGATGAGTTTATCCTCTTTTCCCCATCAACAGCAGGGTGGGTAAGATCTCCTCAGCCTCCATGAGGATGTTAAGTCTTACATCCAAAGTGAAAAGCTCAAGATTAACTTCCTTCCTTCTGTTCCTTTCTTCCTTTCTTTTCCTTCCTTCCTTCCTTCCTTCCTTCCTTCCTTCCTTCCTTCCTTCCTTTTTCTTCCTTCCTTCCTTTTCCTTCCTTCCGTTCCTTTCTTTCTTTCTTTTCCTTCCTTCCTTCCTTCCTTCCTTCCTTCCTTCCTTCCTTCCTTCCTTCCTTCCTTCCTTTTCCTTCCTTCCTTCCTTTCCTTCCTTCCTTTCTTTTCCTTCCTTCCGTTCCTTTCTTCCTTTCTTTTCCTTCCTTCCTTCCTTCCTTCCTTCCTTCCTTCCTTTTCCTTCCTTCCATTCCTTTCTTCCTTTCTTTTCCTTCCTTCCTTCCTTCCTTCCTTCCTTCCTTCCTTCCTTCCTGTCTGTCTTAATTTCTTTCTTCTTTTAAGACTTCTGTCTCTTACCACAGAGATGTGTCTCTTTCTATGTAAAGCACATAACTGTAGACACATTTGATGTGTCCAGTATAA
Source organism: Chionomys nivalis (assembly GCF_950005125.1). Lineage (NCBI taxonomy): Eukaryota > Metazoa > Chordata > Mammalia > Rodentia > Cricetidae > Chionomys > Chionomys nivalis. Next base: position 26,499,346 of record NC_080099.1, on the reverse strand, counting down.
CATTTAAGACAGTAGTCTAGAATAACATAATGATTAGGGCCTTCTTATAACACAGATTGTATAAATGTCTAACAAAGGCTTGTTCTACTTATACAAACATCTCACCTAACATTAAAGAGAAAATGAAACCTAAAACTCTCATATGGATAAACTTCATACTTGAAAACTGTAGAACAATCTTTTTCATTAAGAAGTCTCTCTTAGTTACCAAGAGAGAAACTTGAGCTTTTCATGTCTCATAGGTTTGCTAAAATACCCAGATCTGTAGGAGTAATGTATTGAGGCTTCAATTGACGTAAAATATCACTGAATATCAATCCTATATCAATATATGCCATTTGAGATGATAAGAGGATGATGGAAATGAAATCCTAGATAAAGATATGGAGTAAGGGAAGCAATGGTGTACAGTGTGTCTTCTGGGGTTACATACAAGGGAAACCTTGCACCAGAAACTTAGAGCAAGAAACTGGTGAGGGAAAAGTGCTCAGGAATGCTCAACATAAACTTCATCTCCTCCATGGTCTTGCTTGCACTCAGTTCTGCTTCCCAGGTCTTTCCAATGTGCTCCTCAGACACTCTGGTTAAATAAATTATTATCCCACCAGCGATGGTAACTGTTTCAAAGAGCTAGCTCTCAGAACCACCCATCGAGCTCCTCAGCTCTGAAACATGCCTGGATGTTCTTGGCCCATGATCAGATGAATAAATAGAAAGGAGCATTAGGTACCGAGGGCTGGAAAATGAGTTTTTACATGTGGCTAAGAGGACATCATTTTCTTTTTATCCCACAAGATCATTCAAAGAAAACAGAAAGACAAGCAGATTATGTTTCCCCTAAAGTGACCACAGAAGGAGTGTTTTATAAACTAATCCATTAAAGCTATGACATATAATCCCTTAATTCTGGATATTAATCTAAAACACCAGAAAAACTAACCAAGATATTTCTGTCACAGTTCAACATTTTCTGGATTATAGTTGAGGAACATTATGTTCCCTTGGAACAGCTAAAGAATTTTTTAGTTCAACATTTTAAATGAACTCTTCTGAATATGTTATATAAATTGGATTTGGTCACTTTGACTTTTAAATTAAGAAGAATGTTTTAGAACTCCAATCTATGCATTTCAAGCTTGGTTTTCCACAGGATAAGCTTTCACGGAATAAATTATTCAGATTTTTAATTAGTTATCGTTTTATTACTTTCAAGTCACATTTGGTTTTCATACAGTACACTGAAGTGCACAGTGAACATGGACTAAGTTTCTGTAATCTGTGCCTACCTTGGCATTACTTCTGGCCATCATTTTTAAAATGTCAGACAAGATGGTTCAGTGGATAAGTGTAATAGATGCCGAGCCTGACATGCTGAGTTTGGTCTCCAGGACATGGAAGAAGGAAAAATTGGTGCTTATAGTTTTATAGTTTGTCCTCTGACCTCCACCACCCTACTGTAGCATAGCACAAGTGTTCTCTCTCTCTCTTCTCTCTCTCTCTCTCTCTCTCTCTCTCTCTCTCTCTCGCTCTCTCTCTCTCTCACACACATACACACAGACAGACACTATACAAACATAACAAACTTTTAAAAGTGCAGAAGTCAAACAACTACATATCTTCAATTAAGCATCAATAATTAAAAATAACATTTACTTTTCAATCACTGTAACTTTAATCATTAAAAAGTTGCACTTCATGAATCTAACCATCATTACAGTAGAGTTAATACAGCATTACTCAATTTTCCAGTGCTAGGTAGAGTGAATTCAGTTACATACTCCTGTAATGTATCTCGTTTATTGCTTATAGTGATTCACATAAGTTTAACTCAGTCCTGATTCCTTTTACTAATTATTTCCATGTTTTCCTCTTAAAAGTCTTTTAGAACCAAAGATAAATTTATTACTGTGTGTCAAAAAGAAGGCCTTCAGTGAAGGCCTATGTGGGTGAGGTATCTGAGAGCTCGTTCCCTCATTCTTCTTCCAGGAGCCAGCGAGAGTACGTTTCCCAGTGTTCTTTGCGCTTCAGTTCCCCTCACACATTATGGACAAAAATCTATAAGTTGCTCTGTTAGGCCCAGTGATTAAAACCCACAGCTCTGTGTCCTGAAGTCATTCTCCACATTAGTTTCCTGGGTTCATGGAGAAATTCAAACAAGATTCAGAGTCACGTGATGGAGAGAGCTTGGTTTGTAAATGTTCCTTAACAGGACTCAGATTTCAACTTCATATGAGCGAGAGGAAAGGCCATGTTGTGTGCCCTGATACTTAAATCTCACTTGTGGGAAAGCAGGTGATAGAGCCCAGCAAACACAGTGGAAACCCAGGATTAGAAAGGAAGTGGACTTTGAAATCATGAATCTTATTTTCTCAGTACCGTTATCATAGTCAGAGAGATAAGGTTTCTGCCTAAGTATGTTTCTTGTTGACTAGAATCAAAGCCTATCTGACAGAGTCAGCAACATTTGACTTTAAAGGGCTCCCAGAACAAAGTCGGGAAAAGGAAGCTTTTCTTGGGTGTCCATGCCCTAAACACACCAGTGGCATTTCCCCCTGCAAAATACATGCCACGTGTGGTTTCTTAAAAATAGCAGCAGGAACTTTAAGGGACTTGTGAAGGACCGAGTTTGGTCCCTTTCTACATCATCACTCCAGCCTGTCATCACTTAGTCACTTGGATAACAGTTTTTAGGGTGACTGTTTCTTTGAAAGATAGCTCAATGGGTTTTCAGAAAAACATTATTTTCTCCCACATTTTTACCATTTTACTTATCACTTAATAGAATTTTGGGCTTGTAGTAATGGACAAACTGTTGTAGATGCTGAAGGGAAGTGGATGATTCTGAATCAACATCTATGTGGTAGTGACTGAGTTCTGTGGTCATGGCCAGAGACTGGCTGTGTTTAAGAGTATTCAGTTTTCAATGGGCAATTTCAAATTGCTCTATAGAATAACTCTAAAAGTTCATAAATGAAAAGAAGCATCTTATTTTTGACTGATCCCAACCCTCTTACAGGGTCTCATCTCATTGACATGTTTTCCTCCAGTACTCAGTACCCTATAAATCTCCATCCTGATTTTTTTCTGTGGATTCTCTTATGCCAAATACAGCTGTATCATGAAGGCAGCATCTGCTCTGGTCTCTAATCCTGAAAGATGGAGCCATTCCCTCTCTGCAGTGCTCCCATTAACTCCCTCACATGAGAAATGTCGATGCCATGCTCAGCAGCCAATGCTACACCTCGGATGCTTATGTTCTGCCCCAGGCTTTGATTATAGTTCTGTTCTCCACAGTTCACCAAGCCTATGGCAAACTCATCTCTTGATATTCCAGGAAAAATTTATGTGTGCCCCTGGTTGCAGTGGGTAACCATTGTTTGCTTTGGTCTGCTGGTTTATCTTCAGGGATATTTATTTTCTAGAAACCTCCTCGGTTTTTAAAGATGGTGTACTTAAGCAGTTTTGGGGTTGTCTGCTTTCAGAGGAGAAGTAAATTCAATTTCATGGTGAGGTGTGTAAATCTAAATATAAATCTTATTGTACCATAACTGTATCCTAATAGAGACTTGTTCTAAATGAACAGAGTATTAATTATCTCTTTTTATCTAAAGAAACTTAGTAGCTTAAAATGTCAACTCTTTCATTGTGTTATGATTTTATGTTTCAGAAATATGAGCAGGGATCAGGTACGTAATATTTTATTTATCTGCATGGTATGGCTTAGGTTGGCTTGGTGGTATTTAGTTAGTTACTAGAATCCAATTGGTTTCACTCACACAAATTATACCTCGGCGAGAAGGTCTTTAGAGCTGTTGTAAGTTGGTCTGTATTTCTTTACGTTGTCTCATTGCCTCTGTATTCGCTCTCCGTAGCATATAGTTAGATTTCTACATGGAAGTGACTGTCTCATGAGCATTAATCTTATGGTTTCATTTGGCAAAGCTAACATGACCAGATGTTTGGTAAAGCACCATCTTTAAAAACCGAGGAGGTTTCTAGAAAATAAATATCCCTGAAGATATCAATCACTTTGAAGGTATTTTGTGCTCAGATATGACTAACATGTATATTAACAAACTTTAAGGAAAGTTTACCCCATTACAGCTTGGGTAAACATTTTCTAGTCTGCCTGCTTATGTAAGCATCCTTGGCACTATCTGACTTTGGAGAGGTGAGTGAGACTTCAGCCTGGCCAATGAGACTCGATGAAAGATTCTTAGGATGAATCAGTCTTCTAGTTGGCTTCAGCTTTCAACTTGACACAGTCCAGAGTTATCTGAGGCAGTCACAATTGTTTTAATCATGTTGGCCTGTGGAAATACCTATGGGATATTTTCTTGGTTTCTTGTTAATGTAGGAGGGCCCAGCTCATGGTGGGCAGCACCATCCCTGGGCAGATGGATGTGGGCTGAAGAGGAAAGGTAGCTGAGTTTAACTAATGCAAATTGGTCATCCCTGAAATCACACACACACACACACACACACACACACACACACACACACACACACCTCTAACAATAATCAACTAAAAAGAACCTACCAATTTGAGAAAGGGTTCAGGGGTCATATGGGAAGGGTTGGGAGGTCGAAAAGGAAGGAAGACGAGATATAATTATATTTACTTTAAAACATTTTAATACAAGACTGTTCAGAAAGGAAAATAGCTAAAGTGAGCCTGAGTTCAATCTGGTAGTCAGCATTCCTTCACCATCCCTGCTGCAGAGTCTTGCCTTGAGTGATTTTAAAAGTCACTTCGAAGAGCTACAGGTGCTTCGTGAAGCACTTATACCATCATCATTATCATACCATAATTTTATTTTATTTTTACTGTTTATTCTTAGTTCATAAAACTGATAGTTAATACTGCTAACAGACAAGTCAAAAGTTTACTTGATGGCACTGAGGGGGTGATAAACCATGCTGTGGGGAAGTGCCTCACCAAACATAGATAACTGAGAGAAAAGAACAGAACTTGAGACAGTGTTTTCCGATGCTCCTTTTAACTCCACGACACAGGAAGTTTAGTGTGTATAGGCTTTTGGGGGGTGGGGATCCTAAGAGGGTTTCCTGGAGGCATCTGTTGATGAGAAAATGATTTCTCCTAATACTAAAGAAGGGAACTCAAGAGAATTCTTAGGAGAAAAATGTGGCTGTGAACGGCCATATCTCTCTTCAAAGGCATAGGATTAGGCCTGATTCCTTCTTATTCTAGTGTGTAGAAGTGAATTTCTAAATGAGATCACTTAAGGAATGGCATGCTCCACTGTGAAGTGTCCAGGATGAAAGTATTCAGATTTTATTGAGATTGGGTGAGGCATAGATGTTTTGCCTGTGAATCAACCTGGGGGATTCCTGCCTGCTATGGAGCTCTTTCTGCTTCTTCAGCCAATAGCCTTTAAGATACCAACCCACTTGGGCGTGGTCTCTTTTGCTTTAAAAAAGCAGCATTAGCCCTGTTCTCCCTCTCCCTCCCCCTCCCTCCTTCTCACCCCCCCCCTCTCTGTCTCTCTCTTTCTCTTGCTTCCAGCTGCTAGACTCTATACCTGGTCATGTAGAGGGCTGTTGTCTAGGACAATGATCTGTAAGTTTTCCCCTTAAATAAACAACCCTTTTATATTTTATTTTATTTTATTTTATTTTTTTTGATTTTCGAGACAGGGTTTCTCCGTAGCTTTTTGGTTCCTGTCCTGGAACTAGCTCTTGTAGACCAGGCTGGCCTCGAACTCCCAGAGATCAGCCTGCCTCTGCCTCCCGAGTGCTCGATTAAAGGCGTGCGCCACCACCGCCCGGCAACAACCCTTTTATTAATCATAATTCCAAACCGGTGTGGGATTGTTTTGTGACTTACGCCTACACCTGCCTAAGAGGGAAACCTGGACTGAGGCCTGAAGGGGCCTTTGGGGGAGAAGCCACACCATTACTGGGTTTCTGTGAGTTGAGAAACGAGTAGCGGCACTTCACGGTGGGGCTGGAGTTATCTCCGCCCTAAAAGAAGTTTGGCATTGATTACATGGTTCTGGGTGTTTTATTCTACATTAGGCTCTAAAAAGATGGGTCAAGCACAGCGCTGCTGTGCAGGTGCCTAGGAGTGAACCCAGGCTCAATGCTCAGTGCTTGGTCCCCTCTGGGAGCTTCGGAGAGAGGAACCTGGCTCTGCGAAGTGGGTCACTGAGGTTGTCTTTTTGACAGTTGTAGTCCGGAGTCTCTTTTTCTTTTTCCTGTTCCTGTCTGTCAGGAGGAGTCTGGCTCTTTCATACTTTCCCTAAGACAGAGTGCAGCGTCTAAGACAGGGTGCCAAGTTAGACTCTCCTCCACTGAAACTCTTTGTTCCAGACATCGTGTCACAGCATGGAGAAGGCATCCATACTCATCAAATAAATCTGACAGGTGAGGGCTAAAGCTTTCAATTAGACGATGGAAGGACCTTAGCCAGCGGGACTATCTCAAGGTGGTAAACTCATTTCCATCAGTGTCCGGCCTGTCTGTCTTTTGTACTTGTTCTATTTAAACTGTGATTGCAACATCCACACAAAGCTTTCTTCCTGGGAAGCAGCTGCATTCTCTCATTTATAGTTACTTGCTGGCTTCTTGACTAGTTATCATTTTGAATTTTCCCAGAGGACACCAGGGCAGTTTCCTCTGTTTTTCTAATGATAAAACCTAATAGTCCAGCAGTCTCTTACTTTTGGACATTAATTGCATGTTTGATGAATGGACTTCTTATCACAGTACATATCTGTTGTTTATTCAGATAATATTTTTGCTTAATTCAAAATAATCAGGAAACAACTGATTATGTTCTTCTTGCAGATGTGGTTTCTTATTTTCTAGTTGCCTTCAGAGAACATCTTCTGTGCATTGTCTTCTCCAAAAAGATTAGAATCTCAGCATTTGCATGGAGGAAGTGAAGTATATGTTTTCCAAAAAAAAGCAACAACAGTGGTAGACACTTGATAGACTCCCAAGAATGATAGTTCATCAAAATAAGAGTCTTCTAGAGATGTAAGGGCCTTTTATCTACAGGGAAGACAAGGAAAGATAATGGAGGGTCTGGTCAGGACAGACAAAAGTACAGCTTTTAAGAAAAGATAATGAGGGAAAAACTACAGGGCATCTCTAACAAATACCTGTACAGAGCATAGATTTCAAAAGTTAAAGAAAACTAACAAAAATTTGTGAAAATATTCTGTGAATAATTGCAATATCAGAAATACCACCGTTGTCATCAATTTTCATGTTAAAAGTAGATCTGTCATTAAAAAATAAAACAGGGCTGTTAAGGGAGCAGAATAGGAGCTAATAGGTCAGTCGTAATAGCTTACCAGAGATAAACATGTAGAATTGATAGTGGGCAAGACATTTTCCCAGGATTGGCTCCAGGGGCCTATGCCACATGCTAAAATGAAAGGAGGAGGAGTGTTCTCATGGCTGCCATCTGAAAGGACTGAGCGGTTTGTTTTAAGTCATTTATAGTCATTTTATGCATTTGAAAATGTAAGGAAAGTGGTTTTTAATTATTTTTAGGTTTTATGAGTATACTGATAAGAAATGTTTATTTATCCCAGATAGGAAATCCATAGGCCAAATAAAGGTTTTCATCTGACTTCAGTAAGTTCACTGGGACCTGAAAAATAAGCCCGAGGGAGGAGTTACAGATGAGCATGGGTGACTCAGAGGCAGTTGTACCACCAAGAAGTTCCAGTCCAGGATAGATGATGGTTCGTACGAGCTGAAACACTGGAATCTTAACTTGCAGTCAGACATCCAGTTCCGATGTGCTGTAGCACACACAACAGCAGGTGTAGCTGGGGAGTGGAGGGCAGGAGACAGCAGTGGCTAGACTCTAGGGGGAGAGTTTAGTGCTAATCACATCCTTACCTCCTTCTCCTTACCATCACTAAAGACCCCTAGAGCATTGCTTTGCTGTGGTTACTTTATTGCCATGACTTGAAGAGGGTGGCAAGGTATTCTGAAGGTATTGACTCAAGTGATCTATTACTAACACACCCAAAACTCCTCAAAAGTGATAACACAAGCTTTATTGATAATGTTGTACCTTGACAACAACCAAGGAGAACTGATAAATGAACAATGGCGCATATACACAATGACGTATTACTCATGAAGACAATTCAGGGTACAACACCAGTGATCAAAAAACAATTGTATTTCTAGATACTAGAAGCAAATAATCCTAAAATGAAATTAAGAAAACCTTTACCATTAGAGTAGATGCTGCCTAGACCATGACCGTTTTCAGTGTACAAAGCCTCCAGTGAGCCTCCTTGCTCAACGAGACATTCCAGTGAGCTCATGCCACCAAGATATCTATCTGGCCCCTCCACCATCCACCACCCCTCCTGATTTCCTTCCTTCAGGCTGAACTGGCATCTTCTGTTCCTCAGCTTTGGCAGGTATACTCTTGAAACCCTAATCCCAGAGGCCTGCATGATCTGCCCCACACGCTCCACTAATTACTGCTTCTCTGCTCATCTGTCATTAGTATGCTTTAAAACAGTCCATCCTCACCAAAATGCGGCAACATCCTTCTACCCTTGTGTTACTTTTTTCTCTTTACATTCACACAAAGGCACACACGTGAACTTACACTGTTTATGGACACGCTCTACATGCACTTTTCATTCTGAGAATGTTCCGTGAGAAGAAGCAAGAATAGCCAATGGGAACTGTCTACCCTTCACCTACCGTTACCTACGTCTGTGTGTAGTTGCCAAGAATATGACCATTCGCTAAAAGAAATAATCACAACCAAATGCTCACTTTGGGACAAGTTATATTGATTCCATGTTATTATCTAATCTTTAGTTCAGATTTGAGTGATTTGCTTATTCTAAATTGTTTCATAGCTGTGTTTCCCTATCCAGACTCGTGTCCACATTGTTTCATAGCTGTGTTTCCCTATCCAGACTCGTGTCCACAATCACTCCCAGAACTGCCAGTCTTTCCAGCTCCCTTTATTCTGCAGTAGTTTCCAGCTTACTTTTGTCTTTCGTGTCCGTAACTATTTTGAATATTCTTAGTGTTTATTCTCTCATGATTAGAGTTCAGTTGAACATTTTTGGCAAGATTTTTTCCGTAGGTACACACAACATATTCTCTTCACATCAGACACTGTGATGGTGTCTGTCTTCCCTCTCCCTCATTTGCTTGCTTGTCTTCTTTCTGTGTCAGAATCAAACTTGCCAGGAAGGTCTGACTGATGGAGGTGGGACATCTTTCTATCTGTTGTTTCATTGGTTAAGTAATAAAGAAACTGCCTTGGCCCCTTTAATAGGACAGAAAATTAGGTAGGCGGAGTAGACAGAACAGGATGCTGGGAGAAAGAAGCTGAGTCAGGAGTCGCCATGATTCTCCCACTCCAGACAGACGCAGGTTAAGATCCTCCCTGGTAAGCCAGCTCGTGGTACTACACAGAATATTAGAAATGGGTTAGATCAATATGTAAGAGCTAGCCAATAAGAGGCTGGAGCTAATGGGCCAGGCAGTGATTAAAAGAATACAGTTTCCGTGTAATTATTTCGTGGCATAAGCTAGCCATGCGGGCGGCCGGGTGCCGGGGACGCAGCCCCGCCGCTCAACAGTTCCGTGTAATTATTTCGGGTAAAGCTTGCCGGGTTGCGGTGGGAAGCAGCCCCGCCGCTTTTATTACAACAGAGTGGCACCCAACGTGCTAATGAACTCCACGTAAAACCTGAGAGGGCTTAAAAAGGACACAGAGAGAATTTAAGACAGCTTTTTGCTGTTTGTGGGTTGCGTGCCGCAAAGAAATTGTCCTGACTCAGCAGCAGGAAAAAACTGGCTGTTTTAAAATGCCGGCTTTCTGGGCTGTGCCGCCATCGCAATCTCTGTCTGGCTCCTGCGGGAGACAGAGCTTTTGAATGGAGCATTTGGAGTAAAGTGCTACAATTTGTTTGATGTCAACTAGACTCACTGTGTGCCTAAAAGGAAGTCATTTTATGCTGCGGCTCAGAGGCACAAGCAGCTCCACCATGCTACTGGTGCAATGTGCAAGGATCAGAGGCACGAGCGGCTCCGCCATGTTGGACTGGGTGGGGCAAGCAAGCAGTACCTGTTTTTGACCTAAGAATGTCACAGCTTAGATTCTTAAGCGCTTAGCGATTTAAAAGCACAAAACAAAGTGCTCCTGGATACTAAAAAAATTACAGATTCACAATAAAACTGATTCAGACACTGTTGGATGAATATACGTAGGCTTGAGAGAGACAAAAAAATATATATAAAAAATAAAGTTAATGTCTTAAAAAAAACGGGTAAAGTCTTTAAAGAGACAGAGTACAGATAGTTATAGATTAAAAGAAATAAAGAAAAATAAGCCACGTAAAAATGGAAAATTCACAGAGAGTCTGGATTCTTTGTATTATTGTGTTTTCTTTAAAATTTTTGACTGTAAAGGAGCTAAATGCAGAGAGACATTTCATTATATGGGCTGCCAAGCTAAACCACAATGGATATAAGGGTATTATGATTTCAGAATATGGGTCTAAGGATATGATGCTTTGGAGAGGGTCTTCTTTTGTTTTCACAGAGGATGCGACCCTGTGGATTTCTTCTATCCCAATATGGTATGATAGACCACGCCCTCCTGAAAGGTTACTGTGAACACCCTCAAAAAAATTACTTCACTCAACTGCCAACTGAGATGACCCTGGCACAGAGATTATACCATAAAAGACCTAATTAACGACGCCCCCATTCAGCAGGAAGCAGTTTGGAGAGAAAAACTGCGCCCATGTTCCCAAATATTGTTTATAAATGTTCTTTTACATTTAAAGGGGGATATGATATAGATATGAATAATTTGCTTTGGTGTGGATTTGAAGGTCAATTTTGTTATATGTATATGCATATTTCTAATCTTGATTAAGGTATTGTGACTGTATAGTTCATTTAAAAATGTAATGTATATAGGTTGTTAATGGATAATCATCGATAATTGTCAAGCTTTTAGTCATGTTAGTTAGATTTTCTAGATGTGCATAGATATATTTCAGCTAGATAGGCATTCTTCATATCTTTCAAAGACTGCAGAATATGGCATTTAATGTTTTAATAACTTAGGGCTTTTCATGATAATGAGACACGTCTGCTCCTGGCAGCACCAATCTACTTCAAGAGGAAGATGGGCACCGAAGAGGCTCCTTAAGGAGTTTGATAGTCATTTGGACAAGAAACTGCTCTTGCCTGGACTGTTGCATAAACTGGACACAGAGAACCCGCAGAAAAAGGACTGCTGAACTTGCCTAAAGGCGAGATGGATTTTCGGGGTTCCTGACTCATGAAAGAGTCTGCAAGACATTCTGCAGGACACAGCAAAAAGTGACTAAACTGTCTTTGGAATTTCCTGCTTGATGAAAATGTCTGCTGGATACTATGGGCCTGAAGGCTGAAGATGGATGCCCCAACGGTACAAAAGAACTTTGGGTGACTGTCCAGGCAGTGAGATGTCTCTGTCATTTCTAGAGCTTTGGACTTCTTGTTTACTTAGGTAATATTATATCCTTCTGGAGTCTTTGATGGAGTTGAAGAATGGATAGATAGTTATAGTTTTCCTTAGTTATGATAAGAGATAAAATAGATATAAATATTGTAACTGTAATTTTTACTTGATAACCATTTTGTTATATGTAATTTTACTATGTTAAAGTTAAAGCCTTTCTTTTTTGTTTAAACAGAAAAAGGGGAAATGAGGGAGGTGGGACATCTTTCTATCTGTTGTTTCATTGGTTAAGTAATAAAGAAACTGCCTTGGCCCCTTTAATAGGACAGAAAATTAGGTAGGCGGAGTAGACAGAACAGGATGCTGGGAGAAAGAAGCTGAGTCAGGAGTCGCCATGATTCTCCCACTCCAGACAGACGCAGGTTAAGATCCTCCCTGGTAAGCCAGCTCGTGGTACTACACAGAATATTAGAAATGGGTTAGATCAATATGTAAGAGCTAGCCAATAAGAGGCTGGAGCTAATGGGCCAGGCAGTGATTAAAAGAATACAGTTTCCGTGTAATTATTTCGTGGCATAAGCTAGCCATGCGGGCGGCCGGGTGCCGGGGACGCAGCCCCGCCGCTCAACAGTTCCGTGTAATTATTTCGGGTAAAGCTTGCCGGGTTGCGGTGGGAAGCAGCCCCGCCGCTCATATTACAACATCTGACTTCTTTGTTCACTTAGCCACAGGCTTCAGAGATTTGGTAAATAGGTTTCAGGTTGGTGAATGAATATATAGGCAGCCAGAATTGTCTGGAATCAAATAGAATAGTTGCCTCTACAGTTTGCCATCTGGTTGCTCTAGGTAGCTGTCTCATTGAGCCTATATCCTGCTCAGAGAAGGAAGGGGACCCCAGAATAACTCAACCTCCCTTGGCATCTGGGAAATTTCTTGAGATGAATATTGTTGATTGTGCATTTGTGTGTGCCTGCCAATTCTATATGAATTAGTATGTGCTTCTGTTCTTTGGGACCAGGTGTATTCTAGACATGCACATGGTTGTTGATTAGTTACAAAATAAAAAGAAATTATAGTAATATTTTCTTCCCACACTTCAGTGATTTGCTTTTCAAATTCCTGGCCTGGATGGAGACTCCTAGGTGAGCTCAGGTGTGCCCCTGGGAGATGGGTTGTGGTGTGTTCACAGAAGTCTTTTTACTGGCCAGCAGTTTGAGGGGGAACCTTCCAGTTTGTAGGTGTCATGTTGACTTGCCCTGATAAACTCCAGGCAGGTCCTTCAAGTTCCTCAGAGCCCTCTGCAAGTTATTCACAGTTGATAGTATTTTAGATAAAGACACTCCAGATCTCATTTTTTGACTTCTGGATGTCCTGCCAGGAAACTTCTTTAGTTCCTGGAAAATGGTAAAGTCTCAAAGGATAGCCCCTTCCAGTGTAGGCTTCCAGCGATGCGACCCGGAATGTGAGCGGGAATCTGAACCGTCTAGCGCGCTTTGAAAAATCAGTCCCATAATTATCGGAAGAACTCCTTTAATTAAATCCATGTTTCCAGGATGCATAATCCAAACTGAAACATTCCAGAAGTGTACTTACCGAAAATAATAGATTGTGACTGTTTAAACTCTCGGAGCTTTAAATCAGTCACACCATAGCGGGTCCTGAAGCACTGAGGGCTTTGTTCCTAAATGAAGGTCTCATTGAAGAAGGGTTGCCTTCTACAGTGGGATCAATTCATGGCATTGTTTCTTTACAAAATCTTATTTTTGTGGACTGTCCATACACATTATTGTTTTTTGATAAAGTGACATGACATATATTCATCTTCGGTAATATTTATTTTAAAAATTTAAAAATGCTTTTAATTTTCAAAGGTAGGCTTTACTGTAGTCTTGTGATTTTTATCATGTATATAAAAGTCTAATTTTTAAAAGGTATAAAATCTCAGGTTCATGACTTGTCTTCCCTTGTGTGACAGATTATTCGAAGCAGTAGGATTGTGCGTCATTTCCTCCTGAATCATGCGCCCTCGATGTTCCTGGTGGCATCTGTGGTGATCAAGTGTTTGCTGCCTGTACCCTGGGTCTTTAAACCAAAAGAATTGGCCATTAATTGATTTTCTATGTATATGTTTTAAGATTTTGAAAGTTAAGTCCACACTTTCAGATTTCAAAAAGGCATGAACAACACTCAATTTATTTCAAGTGAGTATAGAACTCCTAAGGGAAAGAAAGCTTCAGTCAGTATTGAAAATTATGTTTGGCAAATGTGTTTGGAGAACATTTAGAAATAATTCCTGCTAAATCTCTTATTTGGAACACACTATTTTCCTCCCAGTCTGGGAATGATTAAATATCTTTTCGGTCCATCTCATTAGACAGAAATTGTCGACCATAGAAATGATATATTTTAGAAGACAGGTGTCTGGAGAGTCATATATGGATTCTAAACCAAAGGCATGCATTAAAAAGTGTGCCCATAGATGCCCCACCACGGACATACGCGCACTCTCCCTATAGCGCTGACAGGTGCAGTCGTTGGTCTCAGCCCTGGAGGTGCAGCATCAAGCGGTGCCATTTGCTCAACATCTCAGCCGCCTTTTTATGCACTTGGGTGTATCCAGCTTTCCATTATTGTTGGCAAGGCATCCCTCTTTGGAATGTCTGCTCTCTACTCAGGAGGTGAGCCGGTGCCAGCCTTCTGCTAGAAAGGGACAAACTGGAATCTGTAATTTAAATAAAAGCTAATGGTACAATAAAATTGGCAATGGAATAAAATGTTCTTAAAAAAATCTCCACATTCTGAGTGAAATTTAGTTTTGGAGGGGCCTAACAACCCCCCCCCCCATGCATGTTCAAAGCTTTGATTTCATGGCAAAGATCCTCAGAGAAAGACACCCTCTTATAGCTTCAGTAGGAAATTGTTTGAGTTACTGTGTCAGTAAAAGCATCTTACAGGCATCTAGCTTGTATTTTTTTAGTTTAAAAGTTGCCTTTGCTCAAAGTGAAATGAGGCAGAAACGGTCCTGGATATATTTTCCACAGAAGCACCTGCTTTGGGTGCAACCGCTCATAGAAAGATTTTGGCAAAATGAATGATCCCATCCTTTCAAGGGATGAGATTTTGGATTCTATTCATGGCACTTTTCAAAGGGAATTTTTAGTGTGTTGTCTAGACTTGTGTCCTGAGGTCAGCACACAGTCCAAGGATACTTCTCTTTGGAGAAAGACACAGAAATTCAAATTAAAACCTCACCCTGTTTAGTGAGGCTGTGCCTGGGATCCCACGAGTTTGGAGGAAAAGAACTATTTCAAGAGGGCAAATGTGTCAGTATCAGTCAAATAAACACCCTTAATATCAGGGAAAACTTTGCCACCTTATAGTATAATTTAAGACTTATAGTTAGTCCACATATTATATATAACAAAAACATTAACTTTGATGATTAAAATAGAGGTTACTTAGATAATGTATAAAATTATCAGAGTTAGGGCTGTGGAGATGGCTCAGCAGACAAAACACTTGTTAGGAAAGCTGAGAACAAGAGTTTGCATCTCCAGAACCAGAATAAAAGCCAGTTAACAGATAGTCCTAATCCCAGATGCTGAAGACAGAGAATCCCTGCGGTTAACCTGGCTAGCTCGAAGACCTGGATATGTGGGCCCACTGTTCAGCAAGAGAACCTACAATAAATAAAGTAGATAGTAAACAAGGAAGATTCCTCACATCAACCCCTGTCCCCCACATGCATGAACATACACATGTAAAGGTAAATATACACACACACTCAGCGAGCAAGAGAGGCACACACATGCACATGTGTGTGAATGTGTGCAAACAAAATTATCACAATTATTCTTCTTGCTTGGGGAATGCATGTACACTCCTCTGGCCCTAAGCAATGCTGATTACATTTTCATTTATGCTTCACTGAGTCATTAACACTGGGTCAGCCTCCAAAGTGTGTGCTTTTATAAGATTATCAAACACCTAAGGAGACTTGTGCCTGCTGACACATGGCACTCTGACACTTGGTGAAGATTTGAAGGACACTTTGGAATCCATGCCCATCAGAGCTGAACTCTGAGAACTATATATCCTAAACAGTAATGTCCCTTTTTTTCCATTAAACTCAGTGATGCGAGCTTTGGACATTGATTTTCTGTGATAATCTTGATAGGAACATTACAGGTTTGATACAAAAGACAAAAGTTGCAAGTGAAAAATTGGCATGTCTTTGAAATCCATACAGTTGAGGTTTCCCCAGTGATAGTCAAAGTAATTATTATGGACATGACATACATTGGCTATGTGCTTCAGTTTCTATTTACTTCCTCTCTTCTTCCTCCTTCCTTTCTCTCCCTCCTTCCTTCCTTTACATATGAATATATTTAAAGTAAGAATTGATTAACTTGGCTACAAGCATCCATCTACTACATGCTGGAGTCAATACTTGGTTCCTAATCTCATACATAATGCATATTTTTAAAGCATGGGGCAACACTGCCTAGACATTATTCTTTATTGTTCTTTCTATCTTAACTTCAAATTGCAAAAGGTTATATTTGTTTAAGTCAGATGAGATGCATACCTCCACAGATATAAGTGTATGAAGTTTCCTGGAACAATGGTGCTGGATTTCCACCTGGTGTTTAAAGTTATCTGCAGTTTAATATGAGGAAGTTCCCTGTGGAACTGTATTTTAGTGTGTGGCAAAGGGTGCACGCACAACTCTACATAGTCAGATACGTCACTAAGACTTTTGGCGAAAAGCCTGTAATATACAGAAGATTACACACTGACATGCATATAGGAAAAATACATGACTTGATATTATTTATACTAGCAATGTTTTATTATCTACTGACATGTTTTTTGGATTTTTATATTTAAGCCATATTGCATTAGATACACAAAGAAACTATTCTGTCCTATTTATATTCAGAATACTACTTAGAAAGCATACTTTCCTCATCTAATGTATACTAACATAATGAGAAAACAGCATTCTTGAGTGGTGAGGCAGGAAGCTTCCAAAGGAGGGAGTGATGAAGCAAGAGGAAAGTAATTGGTAAATCTGGAGTATTTCTGTGACAAGCCAGAGATGTCAAAGGTAGTTAGTGTTTCTTCCATACGTAAAAGTAGAGAGAAGATTAAGGAATAGTGTTTCAGGATATGTAGAAATGATCACATTTGAAGTTTAAAATGCTGATTTATAAGCCATGGCTATTGATAGTTGCCATTATATTACCCCATTGCTTCTTCTATCGAAATAAACGACTGCATTTCTCTCTGAGATTTTGGCAACTCCTTTCTTCTGAATTTGCATATTTCTCTGTTAGCTCTCCTGGCTTCATTTCCATTCTGATAAACTACCCTGAGACAGAAGGCGACTTAGGGGAGAGAATGTTTATTTCAGGTCATAATTCCAGGCTATGGTCTGCCTTGCAAGGCATTCATGGCACTGGGTACTTGAAACATCACATCCTCAGTCAAGAGCAGAGAGGAGTTAATGGACACAGGCTGTTTTGACTGTTTATGCTCAGCGCATTTCCTTCACTCTTAGACAACCCAGGACCATAGGCTTGGGGAATTACGCCGCCCTTGGTGGATTGAGTCAATTAACTTAAAACAATCACTCATAAACATGTTAGCAGGCCAATCTAGTGTAGCCAATCCCTCTCTGAGGCTCTCTTCCCAGGTGACTCAAGCTTGTGTCAAGTTGTCGATTAAAGCTAACCATCACATTAGACCTATCAATAAATCTCCCCAGGTGCTATATTTTTATTGCCAGTTTCTCTACCTTCTTTTAAGTGGAGGCTCTGATAAAATGTACTCTTTCATTCTGGTTTTGCGTCTATTTTACATTTGATCTTGGCTCCATTTAGGTCCGCCACAGTCACCTTTGAGCTCATCATCCCTTTAGATACTCTGTCCTCGATGCTCTGTGGCCAGCAATTGTCTTTCTCATTCTGTGACCAGTTTTTTAACCTTCACATAAATTATTATTTATGTGATCATTAAATTATGAAGACTTTTTTATTAAGGCAATTGTTTCACAAGGCAAAGAGGAGAGAGAAAGCCTCAATGTGCCCCTTAACAGAGCTTAACAGAGCTTCAGTAGGCAGGAGGCAAGCAAGAGAGCTTATAGTTGCAAGAATAGTAGTCAGTTTTACTTGTAAAATGTAATTCTTCTCAATAATTGATTGGAGAAAAATAGCACATAGAACATCAGACCATGTTACTAACATTGATAGCATTTTTATAAAGTATTCCACCTCATGATAGCCTGTCATATATTTATAAAGTACTCAAACTCATGACAGCAGGTCACATGCTCGAGAGCTCCTTGAACACTTGCTGATTGCCAATACATTGAATTTTAAAACAATCCTAGGTAAGCTGAAAAGGATTTCAATAATATATAGAATTTGCCTGAGTAGGACTAAGTCCATAACAAAAAAAAAGTTTTGAAAAATAATCACTAAGTACTTGGAAAATAAGAACACTCCTTTTGTCTACTGAGCAAAGAAAATCATAAAGGTAAAGATTATTTTGAACTTAATAAAAATAACAATATACGAATTTCTTCCAAAGATTGGCAGAAAAATCACTTCAAATGTTCCTTTTAGTAAAGAAAAGCACCTAAAATCATTGACATAAGCATTTTCCTTAAGCACCAAAGAGGAGAAAACTATGCCTAAATATGATAAAGAGAGAAAATGATGAGAGTCGGTGAAATAGAAATGAAGAAATAAGAAAAAAGGAGTGGAAATCAAAGCTAGCCCTTTGATATAATCAGTATAACTGCTAGACTGACCAGTAAAGGAGATGGCATCGTACTTAGATTAGGTGCCTCACAGTCATTTATTGTCTGTATTTTGAGCAGGTTATATTTATCTAAGGCTCAGCAAAGGTTGCAGAAGAGGAGACAGAAAGATCATAGGAATTAGAGAACCTAGATATCTTGTCTGAGATGGTGTCATACACAGAATACAGAAAAAGGAAGCTGCACTCATGAAATCTCAACAATATGGTCACCTAAATAAGACCTGAATTATGACAGTTCACATGCCAATGTGAATAGGGTGACACTCATAAGGCCACATACCTGACGGAAAGCTACAGGCAATTAATAACTGTTGAGAAAGAAAAAACAGGTCTTCCCCAAGAATAGATTCTCCAGCTGCCTATCCAATCCCAAATGGTCAGCCCTAACACATATAGAAACAAGTAACACTAAATGGGCTCAGCCCCCCTAAGGACACACACACACACACACACACACACACACGTACATATACATTATCATGTACAATATATATCATATATCTGTATATATGATATTAAAACAGATATTTAAAGAATGGGAAGCTTTGAACAAGTACTCATCATGAATGTTGATTTAAATACTCTTGGTGGAAACAAACCATACCTCTTAACATAAAAAGGGAGCAGCTAAAGCTAAGCTGGGCAGTGGTGACGTGTGCTTTTAATCACAGCACTCTGGAGACAGGAGGATATCTTTGAGTTCAAGGCCATCCTGATCTACCACGTAAATTCCAGGATAGGCTTCAAAGCTACCGAGAAACCCTGTCTTGGAAAAAACAAACAAACAAACAAACAAACAAACAAACAAATAAAAAAAGGTAGCTGTTATCAACAACCGGTCACACCAGGATACACAGGAGTCAATGTAATTCATCTTCTTAACAGCACTAAGGAAAAAGTCAAGCCATGTCAACACCCACAGACATGATAAAATTCATCACCCATTTAAGTTTTTGAATTTTCAGCAAAAATCTATTAATTTTCTTAGCCTACATGAAAAGCATTTATGTGAGCTGGGGGTGAGATGTATTGAGTAGAATGCCTGCCTACCATTCATGAAGTCCCCAATTGAATGAAGTGAGTATGGTAGCCCATACCTGTACCCCAACTTTTAGGTGCTAGAGAAATGAGAATTAGTAATTTAAAGTCATCCTTGGCTAAATAACAGTTTCAACTCAGCCTAGGCTATATCTTGTCTCTTGTCTCAAAAATGATCTCGTCTCAAAAAGTCAATAAATTCAGAGGCATTTATAGGAAATTGTGTAGAGCTTTTCAAAAGAAATTGAAAGCAGAAATAATCAGGATATCATCCAAAAGAAGTAAAGTCAGTGCCTCCTAACGATGTGTGTTTTTGTATGTTCATTGCATCATTGTTCACAACCTGAGTGAGTGAACAGGTGACAAAACCCTGGTTCATGTACACAGGGGAATATTACTCAGCCCTGAAAAGTGATATCTAGTTGTTTATCACAGTCTTACACTAGATGATGTAAGCCAGAAGAAGATATTTCCACATTATCACTTACATATAGACTTAAGAAGATTCAATTCTACAGAAATTAAAAAAAAAACAACAGTAAGCGTGTTAGTAGGGAGAAGAGATGGGTGGGAATGGGTTAAGATAAAAGCATACATCCAGCTAGCAACCCTATAGGTCTAGCATACAGCATCAAAGAGGAGTGAGAATCAAAGCGGCAGATACATCCAGCTAGCAACCCTATAGGTCTAGCATACAGCATCAAAGAATATAATATACAGATCATTCTGTAAGTAGGTATATTGTTAAATAAATACATGTTTGCTGCTCTTCCAAAACTCAAAACAAAAACCAAAAGAAACAAAAACAGAAAAAGACACCTCCTACCCAGCAACTCTATAATTATGTGCAGTGTTCTGCTTTATGATTCTGCTTCTCTTTCCTTGTCTGATCTGGCTGGATCCTGGGGAGGGAGGAGTTATCATAAATTGTAGACAAAATACAAATAAATGAGAGTAGGCATAAAAGTTTTGCTTTATTTGATGTATTCACCTCAGAACCAACCAACACTGTTAGTACTTTTTAATTCTGATGATTTGACACAATGTCAACATGTTTTATAGATGTTAAAAGAAATTTTTATATAAGAGGATTTCCACGAACTATCAGTTTATATAAAATATGAAATTTCTTATTTGTACGAAGACATTCCTGGACATATATAAATAAACATTTGCCAGAGTGTAACGTAGAATAAATGTCCCAATGATATCATCTTGGTGAAATGTAGATAAAAGATCCCCTATTGCCTACAGGGAATCAGTAAGTATGAAAGAGAGAAGTATTTTATTTTCTCCAGAGAACTTGTAAATATTAATAAAAAAAATGCCTTTCAAGAAATGTCCTGGAATCGAGTTTCTATCCCTTCTGACAGCCAACTCTCTTGAGTGCACCCTCTACTATAAACTTAACTTACAAAGTAATTTAAACAGTCCACACGTCAGAATTGGTGCTGGAAGTGTGAGACCCTCCCATAAAGGCTATGCTGAGAATTCAAATCGATTCCAAATGCCCCATGCTTCTTTTGCTTTTGATTCACTAGTGAGAAGAAATGACAGTGTGTATATAAAAATGGTTTCCCAAATGTCTCAATTCTCAAATAATGCTATGTGTTGTGACTGCTGGCAGGTTGAGTCTAGTGGTATTTTAAATTATGTTTTTGTTCCATCATTAGCAATCAGGCTTCTGTCTACTCTCCATTAGTGTGCAGCTCACTATTAATAAACGGAAGAATGCTTACTTTCTGTGGGTACAGACCAATCTCTTCATTGAGGGGAAAGCTGTAGACAACTGTCATCCAAAGAATGGAAAGAAAGGGTAACTTGAAAGTTGACCTAGTTTTAGAAATGCTAGGGAAAAGAAACACTTATATATAGGTTAAGAAGTCTTTTCAGTAGGCATTTTGTAGACTGAAACCCTGAAAAACTGGTTCAAATATAGATACTGATAAGACCATTACCCACTGCTTCTAGGTGGCAGGGCGACTGTGTAAGACATTAGACTCAACACCTATGCAGCTTCCTCCCCAGTCAGTTCCTGTTTGTTATTTTAGGCCTATGGTGCATGGCCCCAACTAGCCCTCACTTGCATGGCCTATCAATTTACCATTTCAGCAATCCTATTTGAATTTATTCTTCTCTTCTAATCCCTTAGTTTCCACCTTCATCTTGAGTGTTATATTAAAATAGATTCTGAATAAATTCCTAGTCTATAATTCTCTTTATCTCTGGTACTATTCTGATCTAGAATTATCTTTCTTATTTAAGATTTATTTTATTTTTATATGTGTGTGTGAGAGAGAAAGAGAGACAGAGAGAGAAAAACAGACACAGAGAGACATAGAAAGAGACAGGGACAGACAAACAGACACAGAGAGAAGCAGAGACAGAGATGAGACTATGCCTTGTGAGTTTAACTTTAGGACCTGACCCAACATGTCAAACTGTCTAGAAATCTCTCTCTGTTTAGTCAAGCTAGAGCAGGTAAAATGACTTGTGCAGATCTTACTTCATATGGTAATTTGAAAATTCACAAGTCCCAAACATGAAGGTCTTCTAGCCTAAGCTATTAACACATGCTGGGAAAGTGTAGACCTGCAGATACGAACATTTCTGTCTAAACCTCAAATAGCAGTTATGGGGTGGAGACTTAGCTTAGTTTGTAGAGTGATTGCCTAGCATGTGTGAAGCCCTGCATTCAATTTCCCAGCAACCCATAAAATTAGGCATGGTGGCACATCCAGGCACTTGGGAAGAGATGGAGACAGGAGGATTAGCAGATCAAGGCTGTTCTTGGTTTCATAGTAAATTCAAAGCCAGTCTGCGACACATCAAACCTGTCTCTGAAACAACACCTCCCACCCCCAAATATTGACAAAAACAATAAGGGAGCATTTACATATCAACATCAAAGACCATTGTCATGAAGGACTGTATGAACAATTTGCTGAATTTCACTGTGTTCTAAGAACACCCCTCCACACACATACAAAGCCTTAAGTTGTAAACTAGCAATTGCATGCTCCAGAGAAATGGTTCATCTCTCTGCATTGTGACTAATGTCTTAAAATGTTGTCATTCACATACTGTATCTGTGAGATCCCTTGAGTATGTGGAAGGCATAACCCAGAATTTCCATCAGAAGGAAGAAAGTGAGACTCATGTACCTTAGATTGAGGCACATTAGCTTTTATCAGCATCTCTCCCCCCCGACTCTCTCTCCCTCTGTCTCTCTCTAACTTTCTGTCCTCCTTCCTGCTATTTTCCAAGTGTTTGCTAATCTAGTAGATGAAAATCAGGGTGATCACACTCAGCGTTGCCCCGGGTGTGGCACATATTGCTGTATAGTAGCCCTCTTATCCATCTTTAAATTCAGATAAACCTCATCTTATATTTTGTGTCCTAAAATGAAGTATAGTAAGACTATAAAGAGACCTGATACGTCATATGAAGTATGGTTCCAGTTTGGTAGTTAAGAGCGCGTAATGCCCTTCTAGGGGACATGAGATTGATTCCCAGCACCTACGTCAGTCATTGTCATATAGATACATTGTGTCTCTAACTCTAGCTTCAAGGGATACAATGTTTCTGGTCTCCAAGGGCACCTGTACTCAAGTGTACATGCTTCCGTGCATGTGTGCGTGCACACACACAGATATACACAGACATACATGCATACACAAATGACAAAAGACAGACAGAAACACACACACACACACACACACACACAGTGTAACATTCAAAGCATTAAGCAAAGGCTTCACTGGATCCTGTAATATCTTTCCGATTTTGGTAGTCCATACAAGACAGGAGTTTGAAAGTTCCTGTATACTGTTCATGAGTGTCTGCCATATCCTGCCTGGAATACCAGATTGTTTATGAAAAGCACCTTTAAAAAGTAGATAGAGAAAAAAAAAAGAAAAAAAAAGAGAAAAAAAACAAAAAAAGAGAAAAAAAAATAAAAAAAAATAAAAAAAAAATAGAAAAAAAAGTAGATAGATACACTTTGGCTTGGAAACAAATAAATATACTTATCTCCCAGTATCTTAAAAACCAAACAATAACAATTTGTGTCACATTATAGACAATTTAAAATAATACAATTAACAACATGACCCTATACCTAAGAATTATAATTTATACATTCTTTATGAGTACACATGAAATGTTTCTAAAAATTAATTGTATGTTAGGTTTATAAGGCAAATTTCATGTATAATGCCCTTGTATCATAAAAATGGCTTTTTTGCCATAAAATATTTTATGTATTTAACAAAATATTAATCTTGTTAATTAAAAACAGTTTTTATTTTAAAGGAAAATAGAGCAATTGTTTAGTCAGTTCCTCCTGTTTTTCTTTAACCAAATTCTCATTTTTCTTTTTCTCTTTTTCCTATTGGTTGGGAATTTCTTTTCACAACTGTGAATAAAGGAATGAAGAATGGAAAATGTATGGAATGAAATAATAATAGAGATAACATTCATAAAATTTAATAGGGGATGATCAAGAAAGCTGTAATTTTTAAACAGTATGTGTATGAAAACAATTTTATAAATAAATTGTGCAGGTAGAAAGTGACATAGAAAATAAGCCTCATTGGGGTGTAACGTAACTATTGCCTGGCAGTAGTGAATACTGGGCTGGTGAGAATTCTCAGAGGATGAAGGTGCTTGTTTCCCAAATCTGACAACTCAAGTTCTAGTTCCAGACCCTGCAGGGTAGAAGGAGAGAACCATTGCAAATTGTCCTGACCCCTACATGTGCCCCTTGACATCACATCCACCCCTCCACAAATAATAAATAAATAGTTAAAAAATATTTGAATACTAATAACTATTATTCAACTTATGAATAATAGATATAATCACCAAAGCACAACATAGATCATAGAAAACTTCAAATAAAATGGAAAATTTAAACAAAATGGCCACTGACAGGAATAAACTGGAAACCTATTTACACTCTTTGTTTGCTTTGATATTGAACAACGTAGTTAAATTTTCTGAAGTTATCTTTCCTAATGTGTTTTCTGAAAGTTACTACAGCAATAATTGTCTTCTGCTATGTAAGAATTTGATAAAGCTGGGTATGGTAGCTTGTGTCCATGGTCCGAGATACATGAAAGGCTAGGGCAATAGTACCACCTAAATCCATGAGAGAAAAGCATAAGCTACATAGAAAGATTCTGTCTATAAAAAGTATAATTCAGTGATACATGTAATACATAGCATGTGGCACATAATTTACGACGTATTTAGTTCCCTTTCTCTTAAAACGTAGGATGCTGCTTGTTCCTTCACCACACTTTCAATAGGCAATGCTGCCTGCTAGGTTTTACTTTTCATACCAATGAAGAAATAGAACCTTTGAACCAATTTCCTATAGTAATTATAGATGCAAATGACTTGCCAGTGTAGATCACATTGTAACTAATGTCACTATGTTTAACTATATTATGTTTCTAAGAAGCTTCGGTTAGCAGCCAGGCAATGAGATACCCTCTTGCAGCACTTAGCAGTGGGTGAGGAGGAAATGAAGGAGAAAATAGACGCCAGAAAAAAGACCCTAATATGGACTTGAATCAGAAGCAGTCTGAGCGTAACTCTTTGCCAACTGGAAAGGCTTGTTCCACTCTTGACTGGAGAGTGTTCCATATGTCTCCAATTTTAAACAAAGCCACTCCCAACAGGAGCTCTACCTCAGAGAAGCCTGAGAAAAGGCCGGGTGTCAGCATCTTTGTGGTACTTAAAACACACTCATTCTGACAGGATCTTGAACACCTGCAGTTATTCCAAAAGAATTTTGATCCAACAATAATTTACACAATTCATCATCTAGAGGTGCCAAAAATTCTTTCAAAAACTGTGCTCTAGTTAGTAGAAGAAAAAAGAAAATGAGTAATAAAAAGAAGATGGTGGGTGGTAAAATTTTTACATATACTTTTTACAGGAATTAGTAAATTCTTAAGCTTTTTCTGTCTACTCATTTTTGTTGTTTTTTTTCTCATAGTTGAAGTGTCACTGATTTATTTTTTAATAAATTTATTTTTTTTACTTTTATCATGTACTTGCAATTAGCATACACACAGAAGTGGTGCTGTGGTTATTTTTCCCAAGGTACCAGGGTTTTGGTTTTATTTTAGCCTAAATAAAAACAAATCTGGGAGTCTCGCTTGA
This sequence comes from Chionomys nivalis, assembly GCF_950005125.1. NCBI lineage: Eukaryota > Metazoa > Chordata > Mammalia > Rodentia > Cricetidae > Chionomys > Chionomys nivalis. The sequence goes on along the minus strand of NC_080099.1, from coordinate 26,473,827 downwards.
ATGATGTCGGTGTTTGAGAAACTCCAGGAGCTTTTCCTTCTGGCGAAATCACCCCAAGATCTTAAATGATTGACAGCAGAAAAGGGTGGATTTGTATTCTTTGCGATCCCAGTCATAAACTAGATGTCTTTTGCCTAAATCGAGAGTTAGGACAATCTGGAAAAGAAGAAAGCAGAAGTGGGGGGGGCAAAAACAAGGGAGAGAGGGAGCATTCGAGACACTGTGGAACCAAGTTTGATTTAGGAAAAGTTAGGGAACTAACAATTCCATTTCTTTTTCTATTAAAATCAAGTGAGAACCAATGCTTCCATCAGAAGATGATGGGACCAAGTATATAGAAATGGCTCCTGGTCATGGCTAAGAGGAAAAGTCAACTTGATTCTGCTTTGCCATTTCCTTCTAAAACTGCCTCCCAGATGGCTTCACAGTTAACAGGAATTACCATATTGTAATTATTATCTGCTGTTCTTGAAGGAAACACATGTTCAAAGCAAAGAATATTGATTCTCTGAGAAGGTGTTCATGCAGCCCCCACCACCGACTCCTGTCTCCTGTGGTGGGCATCTCCATTGCTGTCAGCTCACCCTCCATGAGAGAGCCATCTTCCAGCATTGGTATTTATTAGAGGAATAAGGAAACCTTTACATTTTCCTCCTTCCAGCTTTTTTTCTTATAGAAGGGAAATCACACTTCACTAAAACAAAATGTAAAAAGAAATCAGCGTGTCTTTCCTTCCAGGTTAAACACTTGAGTAGAATTTCTTGTTCTTTGTTCCCTAAGGCCTGGCCTTTTATGGATTTTAATTAATCAATTAGGATTCAGAGTGAGTGGTTAAAGGATATATCACATGCAAAAATAAAATCCTCATTTCCACATTGCAACAACTTCCCTTGGAGATTCCTGCCAACACCGTTTCATTTGGTTCTTCCAAACCTCAAGCTTGGGCGTTTCTGCTTGGAACACTGCTCAGGAGACACTGTGCTCCTGAGCATCTTGGTTCTGCACCTCTAAAGACCAAGTTATACCCAGAGGCATGGGCAAGAGAGAGCCTAAAAGGATCCCCCTTTCACATGGGCAAGGGGCATCAGGTGGGGAAATCCTTGGAACAACACAGTCAAACAGAGAATATTTCACCCTTCTTTTAATTCTTCCTTTTTCCTTTTTAAAAGCTAGATTTATTGACCTACCCGAAAGTAAAATTGAAGAATGTTGTGGTTTTCTTTTTTTACTCGGGAGGTGAGTTCAAACGCTTTTTGCCGCTTAAATAGTAAGGCTAATTTTTATTTTATTTTATGATGGAAAAATAGACTTAGCAAAAACTCAGTCCAACTTTTCATATGGATACTGTTGAATCAATTACTTCAATAGATGCTCAGCTTTCTGGCTTAAGAAAAAAATATATAGCATGTCCATTCCGAAATGGGAAAAAGTTTAAACACGGCCTTCTGGGTGGCTTGACATAGTTCTAAACTAAAGACTGCACTCATGCACTCATAGCGTGACTGAGATTCTCTGCCCCTCCCCCCCCCCACGACATACACTTTGCTGTTTCTTTACAATGGGCCTTGATTGCAAACCTGCTATTATAGCCTCTGGGATCCTTAACCCTTTCCAAGAGTTTACTCTGCCTTGTCTTTCTTGTTCCCTCTGTCTTCGTTGATCTGGTGATTTTTGTAGGCCAGTCACATCCCCTAACAGCCATGGGCTTTCACGGAGCAGTGGAGGAGTTGATTATGTTCCTGCGGTTACAGTAGGACCTATGGTTGTGAGAGCCTGCCTCTGATTTTGTGATCGAAAGAGAGGTGGTCCAGAGTGTGGGATGTGTACCATGTTTGAAGTACTCTGTCCACTCTGATTAGTTTTCTTCTCTGAAAAGGGGCTTGATAAGCAAAGCTGCCTCAGAAAATCATGAAGATTAAGTGATTCAGTGTCTGTAAGATGCCCCAAACAGCGCATGGCACGCGTGCGCACTACCTCAGCAGATGTTAGCTATTAGTAACTGGAACGGCTACTGGTGACTGTGAATTTAATAGCATCTAGAATCACCCACAAGCCAAACCTCCCTCTGGGCATGCCTACTAAGGACTTTCTAGACTGGGTGCAATCATTCTGCAGGCTGTGGACCCAGCTGAAATAAACTTGAGAAAGCAGGCAGAGCACGAGCTTTCGTTTCTCTGTGTTTCCTTGCTGCAGCTGCCATGTGATGCGCTGCCTCAAGCTCCTGCCGTCAATGACTTCCCTGCCTGTGAGCCAAAACAAACCTTTTTTCCTTAAGTGGCTTTTGTTGGGCATTTTGTCACAGCAGCAGACAAGTAACTGATACCGTGATTGTTAAACTATGGGGAAAACCTAATTTATGCTATCCTGAGAATCCACCTACTATTGGCATACTATGTAACTATATTACTGTGTAATTTAGGACTAACACATTAGCCATTTAAACGTTCTATATCTGTAGAAACAGAAAATATGTTTCGCCGGGCGGTGGTGGCTCTTGCCTTTAATCCCAGCACTCGGGAGGCAGAGGCGTGCGGACCTCGGTGAGTTCGAGGTCAGCCTGGTCTACAGAACGAGTTCCAGGACAGCTAGAGCTGTTACACAGAGAAACCTTGTCTCCAAAAACAAAAAGCAAACAAACGAAAATGTTTCATGTGAGTTTAAGAGGTCACAAAATGACTTTTTTTACTGAAGAATTAACCATAAGAAAAAGAGTTCTATTAAATTATGACTCAATATTGGATGAAGGTCAGTCCTAAGACTGTGAAACCCATTGGTACTCAGAGACTCATGGGCGTAGCCTCCTGTTGCCCCATAGTGGCTGCTCACCTCACTGCATTTCCTTTTCTGTTGGTGGCCCAATCTCTGCCTGTGAGTCACAATCATGAGTGCGTAGATTGGCCAACTTCCTTCACTTTATCTATCATCTATCTGTCTATCGTCTATTTGTCTGTTTATCTATCATCAATACATATTTATTTATCTGTTAATCTATTCATTTATCTATTTCTCTATTTTCTATCATTCATCAGTCAATAAATCTTTCTAATTTATATCTCCAGTAATACTATCCTATCAATGCAGTCGTGATTAGTAAGTTAGTTGGCATTTCAAGTCATTACACTGAAAACACAATTTTTATCCTTTATTTAGAAGAGATGCATCATTTAGAAAAGTACATAGTTAGGCTGGGGAGGTTGCTCAGTGGGTAACAGTGCTTGATATACCACCATTAGGGCCTGAGTCCTTATCTCCAGAATCCTTGCTATAAGCCAGGGCTTCTCATGGATACTCCTGCAACCCCATTGCTAGGGACAGGGAGCAGAGACAGGAAGATTTCTGGGACTTGCTGGCCATCCATTTAGGTCCAGTCTCAGGGGATTAACATAGAGAGTGGGTCACATGACCTTCCTCTGGCCTCCTCATTTATACAAGTGTGTGTGACCCACACGTGGGTGCAGACTACACACACAGATTTCCTATACTATTTCCATACTAGCATAGATACCTATCTTTCTTTTTTGCCTCCCTGAATAAGTCACCTATGCCTGCAAACTTACATTTTATGCTCAGCAAAGTAAAAGTTACTTGGCTAGGCTCTCCATTCTGGAAAGCGGTATATGACATCTCTTGTGTCTAGAGAATCTTACTGAGTTCCATGCAATTGATCATCACTTTCATTCTGCATGTGCAAATCTTGTTCTAACAGGAACCCCAGGAGGTAGAGGTTTCTCAGTGTTGCAATTTTGGGTGGGTTTTGGCAACTGCTAATGATTGGTTTCTTAAACATCACTGGCCTAGGTTCTTCTAGGCTTTTACACTTGCATTCCATCATCTCCCTTATTCCTGCCCAATATGTTGTCAGATTCGGTTGATTTGGGCTTTGAAATATTACCTTTCCGGCCGGGCGGTAGTGGCACACGCCTTTAATCCCAGCATGCGGGAGGCAGAGGCAGGCGGGTCTCTGTGAGTTCGAGACCAGCCTGGTCTACAAGAGCTAGTTCCAGGACGGGCTCCAAAACCACAGAGAAACCCTGTCTTGAAAAACAAAACAAAACAAAACAAAATGAAATATTACCTTTCCAACCCTGCTTTTTCTCACTATTCTTCAGATGCTGTCAAAACCTAAGCCCATTCATGTGTCACCTAAACTTTCCCAACCTCCTCCCGCCCTCCTCCAGAAGCCGCATGCTAGTATAAAGATAGTACATGCACTAGAGAGAATGCTGTGCTGTTAGAATTCCAGTTTAGCAGTTATTTTGTTAACAATAATTGATCTTAATATCCTTTCTCTAAAATTAGTGAAATAATTGTTTCTCCAAAAGCTTATTGTTAGTAATTCTAACATTCATTTTGGCACAATGTCTATGCTTATGACGTATCAGTTATTATCTTATCACTCTTTCTCTCTGGAAGATTCACTGGCAAGAGAGAATACATCATTCAAGTTGTGGGTAGGACATTTTAAATTATAGGGAATTTAGATATAGCAATAGCAAAGTCTAAAAGATCCTTTACTCATTATTATACCCCAAACTTATGGATTGAACAATGTCAGTGATAAAATAGTTCTCTAAGAAGTCTTGTGCTGGCTTAAATTCCAAAGACGTTAGAAGCATTTGAATGGTTTTGCTGTGTGTTGGCACATGCCTGTCCTCTGAGTGCTCAGCAGGGGAAAGCAGAGCGGTGGTGAGCTCAAGGTCAACCCAGAATATATATATTGAGTTCCAGACACAGAAAAAAAAAAAGTTGTCTCATCGTAAGTGCTTTGAATTATATTTTATTTTGCTTACTGAATAATGTATCTGAAAGTTTTTAATAAAAATCACATATGTGGTTTCTGGCAAAAGACAGGAGTGAATCTGAATGTGATAATTTTTACAGGAAGCCTCACTGCTGGAACTTTACATCATCCCCACTCAGGGGTAGGGAAGTAAACACAATTTCTTCTTTCATTTATAATTTCTAGTGACATATTTTAGTGGCAAAATTTACTAGAGTATTATAAAGGAATCTCTTACTTGCTATATTCTTTTTGCAGACTTTGAACTCATCTGGCTTAATGATTATTATTTAAAACATATTTATGAAATGTAGTCGGAGGCTAAAAAGCCATGTACTGTAGTCATCCCAGCGTCTACCTTCAATTCTCTTTATAACTTAAAGTCAGTTCTATTTCTTAAAGCCCAAGCCGGGCGATGGTGGCGCACGCCTTTAATCCCAGCACTTGGGAGGCAGAGGCAGGCAGATCTCTGTGAGTTCGAGACCAGCCTGGTCTACAGAGCTAGTTCCAGGACAGGCTCCAAAGCCACAGGGAAACCCTGTCTTGAAAAACCCAAAAAAAAAAAAAAAAAAAAGCCCCAATCTTATGCGGTCATTTGCCTGTTAAGTATTTTCCGAGGCTTTTTCTTCTGTACTCTGCTAGAAACCCTTCTTCCTCCTTCCTTCCTCCTCCTTCCTTCTTCCTCCTCCCTTTTTTTTCCTGGAGCTAATTGGACACATGGTCATCAGATTTTCAAATCAGTCTCCCAACAAAAGAATGATAAAGCTGATACACTATACCAAATAACCTGCTCAACATTTATTTTCCTGTTTCTTACATTGTCTAGCCAGCAGGCAGCTCTTATCTCTATTGCATCTCATACAATTTACTCAAAAATTTGATAACACTATTGTTTTGAATTTACCATATCACTCCTCTCCTGCATATTCTTGTCTTTCACGCAGTACCAGTCTACATTGCCCAGAGCTTTCTAAAATGTGCCCCTTTAAATAGAATTTCCATTCAGCAAATTGAGCACTCTAGGCATGCCAAATCCATGTGACCTGGTGCTGACACGGCAGAATCAAGATCTAATGCTGACCTCATGGGGCCTAGTTTCTCCTGCTCCCTTGAAGAGAAGCTTTTCTTTTATCCTTAGAGTCTACTTGCATTGCCTATATTTATTGCATAAATGAATTGATGAGAAGGCAAATAGAACCTCCACTGTGTTGACCTTTGTCACTTTGACAGTGACAGGCTTATTAAAACTGATCAAGAGAAAAGATGATAATTATCAGAACAGGCTCATGTAGTCTGAAAGAAGCTGGTGAAACCAGGGTTACACTGAGGAGATCCCTTCTCCTGGCCTTAGCTGATGTGATCTTGGCACTGTTTCTGCTGCTAGGTCTGATCTAGAGTGAGACAGTCAGAGTCAGAGCTGCTTATAGATTTTTGTTACCTTTTTTGGCATCTAAAACATAGGGGCTCTGTTGATATATTCTTATAATGGCTCAATGAATATTTGGTATCTAAAACATAGGGACATATTTACTTAGTAATGGTGATGAGAATAATAATCAAATTCTCTGTTACAAGCAGAGGGGGGTTGTTACCTAAAGTGGAAAAGAGGCAGAGAGAAAGAGGGAGAGAGAGAGAGAGAGAGAGAGAGAGAGAGAGAGAGAGAGAGAGAGAGAGAGAGAGAGAACAACATGGTATAAAACAAAATACAAGCTTGGGGGATGGGTGACAGATAAGATGGGAGGCTCCAGGGGTGGAAAACAAATACTTGGTTTTGAACCGTAACAGCCAAATACTAAATTTCACAAAGATGCTGGCCTCGAACTCACAGAGATCCGCCTGCCTCTGCCTCCCGAGTGCTGGGATTACAGGCATGCGCCACCACCTCCTGGCCAAAGATGCTGTTCTTTTTTTTTTTTTTCTTGGTTTTTCGAGACAGGGTTTCTCTGTAGCTTTTGGTGCTTGTCCCGGAACTAGCTCTTAAGGTTGGTTAAGTGCATACAAAGTGAAGAAATAGAGCTACTGGCTGGGAAGAGCAGGAACAAAAGCAGAGGATGAATGTGAGTGCACAATACAGTCAGGTTCTGCACAGGCAGCCTGACTCAGCAGCACACATTGCCCATGTGGGGCTTGTGTGGACCCTGAAGAGCAAAGCTGCATCTTTCAGCTTAAGGTAATGTCCAGAGTGTTCTTCCCACTCTGGGCCACGTGGGAAGAAACCAAGGAGCCGGGTGCTTTCCTCCTCTTGGGAGTCTGCTTTACTTAGAGGGAAACAGAGCCATGAAACACATTTCTTACAGAAAATGAGCAAATAGATTTGACATTAAAGCTCAAGTCTTATCATGCTTTAAAATTACCATCATTTTTTCCATAGACATGCACTAAAAGCAGAATGTGGGTCAGCATGTTCTTGGGATCACATCTGAAACCTTCGACCACCTTCCGCCCTGTCTGGAAAGGGTCACAACTTAGCAGTTACATACTTGACTCCAGATCAAAACAGTTTTCCTCTTGCTGTAGCTCTTTCTACCGACATTTGTCTTCATTCTTCTAAGCTGAGTTCTTTTGTGCTGTTTGTCACATACCTCTCCCCAGATATATTCATCACATATGTATTTATTTATACATACATATTTACACACACATGCGCGGGCACACATGTTTTAGTGTACATATTTTGTACTCTGTCTCTGTAAAGTCAGCAAAGTGGATCCTCGTCTGCCCTGCTTTTCTCAGTCTTTAAATCTTCCTGCATTGATGCTTCCTAGTTGATAGGGAATTTCTTAGCAACCCCAATGCTATGTAGTACTCCGGCAATAGCTGACACTTATTAACACCCTGACGAGGTCTCTGGGACAATTTAAATTGTCCAACTATCATTCACCATAATCCTTAAATCATTACCATAGATTATACCGGTCCCCCAAATGAAACATATACTTAGCAAGCCCAGTCTCCTGGGCTCTGAAAGCCCTTTCTTTCTCTGTATGACTCTCGAGCTTCAAATATGTGTTGTTGAGTGCACTTGAACAGTTTGTCGTCAATGAAAAGGTGTTAGTGAACACTTTGGAGGCTTCTAGACTTTACTACGTGCACTTGGCTATATATGGTCATTGTGTTTAGGACACTGCCGCAAATGTTATTGTAATTCACTTTTCCCCCACATTTCTTCTGGAGCTGTGTTAAAATAACAAAAGTAGTAAAATACAATTTAACAACTGCTTATACACACAGTCTCAAACACCCTCTCAAAATGCCTTCTCATCTGATTAGAAAATTGAGGAATGAGAATGGACGGTTTAGAAGCTGAGTAATTACCTAAGGTTACTCAGATGGTGCTAAAACCATGTCAGAAAAGAAGTTCTTACTTCTACCAAGACCTTTACCACCAAAGCATGTAGAAATCGTAGACAAAACTCTATGCATGGCAACCCAGTCGCAAATGATTCCATAATCAGTTGTCAAATACACATGAGCCTCAAGTGCATGCTTTTTCCTTCTGCTCTTCAGTCTTATTTGTTCATTTTGTTTTCTATTTTATTGATCCTGCATTCATCCTCTCTTCACACAATCCTCCTGGGCTTTTGTGACCATGCTACTGCTTCTTTTAATAAACCTTTATGCAAGAGGCCATGAAGAGAATTGTTTTTTATGTCTAATTCTGTACTGCATTTTTGTTGTTGTTCTGGGTAGTGAATAAGTCCATAAAATGTAATTGATACCAAGACTGTAAATTTAATGTGGAGCTCCACAGTTTGCATTCTAAATGCCTGTTCTAACTGTATAGAAGATTATTGAGTTATTCGGATTTGAGGTCTGATTAATTTTGGTGTGCAACTACTTTATTTATTTGTAAGATTTTTTACAAAAATATTTTTTAGAAATCTTAAGATATTCATAATTGTTTTGCTACTCCTAATACACCCTTGGAATGGTTCTCCACACTAGTGTTAGTTACCCTTTTGGAATTATCTCTAATATTTGACTTTTTCTTCCCTTTGTATTTCATATTAGTTGTATTGTTCATAGTTGTATAACTTGGCATATTCCAGTTTTAATTTCTGTAGTGTGACCATTGGTCAAATATTTTATCTTTGTAAATAGTAGAACTCTGGATGTTCTGATTATATTGTGAGCTGTGGATTTAACTCATCTCTCTATCAGTTTGGTAACTGACTAACTTCAGGGAATCCAGTCTGCTTCTTCAGTTTTCTCAGTTGTAAACTATAAAAATAATATGTGAGAATTCAGTAGGATGCCTTTGAATCCACTGAGTGGAACTGCATTCTTAAGGTCTGGAGAAAGGGATTGGTGGATGAGAGCACTTTACACTCTTCCAAGGGACCCAAGTTTGGCTCCCAGTACCTGTATCAGGTAGCTCACCCCTCACAACCATTAGAATCTCTGGTTTGGGGCTCCCACACCTTCTTCTGGCCTCACAAGACACCTGTATAACATGACATAAACTCATATAGACAGGAGCATAACATGGCATACACATCTCATGTATACATATACATACACATACACCACATAAACACACACACATGCATATATAGTCAAGAGTTTTGTACTAGGTATTCCCGTTTATGTACTTTCACAGGTATCTTTAGAATTCTGGTAAGATATATGTTCACACTTTTTCATAATCCTTCAACTCCATTATCAAATCAACATTTCCCATTTAATGCAATAGGTTCATAATTCTTCATATTAGCAGAACAATGATCATAAAGGTTTTCTGCATTGTTTCATAAAACTTCCCAAGTAGGTCACTTAGAGTTTATCATACCCCCTCTCTTGCAACATGGATATGCACAAGGTTTAGAGTTGACAGAAGTGATTTGAATACAAGCTGAGTAAAATGCTGTAGGCAATTGTGTATCTCTCGACTTCAGTTATCTTTCAGGGTTGTTTTATTTTTAAAGAAACAAACAGGAAAACTCTAATGAAAGTATTTGCTGAAATAATTCTTTCTGTACAACTTTAAAATGATTCTCTTCTACCCCAGACCCATGACAAATTTTCTCATTTTTTTTCTTAAGTAAAAAATACATTGACTACATTTTAAAATGAAGTTGGGCTGGGGCTTTTATACTATACTAGGAAACTGGACTGGCAATTCTCAATTGAACTTAGGCCAAATTTCTTCGAAAAGTTGTTTTTCTGTTCAAAATCAATCTTGCATATTTGTCTTAGTCTCATCTAGAATACTGGAGGTAAAGTGTGGACTTTATCTTAATACTCCCAGAGAAAACCAAAAACTAATTTCCCATTCATATAATGCTATAAATTAATATGACGTAAAGATAATTTATTTGACAATCATTTCCAAGTACAAAGATAGTGTCAAACTTACACGTTTGTGGCTCTGCCTACATTGTCTCCTGTTATCCATTCCCCGAATATCATTTGGTTGATTCATTCCATTGTGTTTTCAATCATACAATAAGCAGAGTAACATCTGCTCATTGCTCCATGGCTCCATCCACACCTAAGATAGTATCCAAATGTTTGCAATGAATTCACAACTTGGATAGGTAATAATTATCCAAACCCATTTTCTGACCTGCCAACAGTGTACCGAGGCATCATCAATTTTCTCTCATTTCTCAGAGGCTTTTCCAATTTCAAAAAATATTCAATGTAACAAAAGCGGGAACAACTACATAAAAACAGCTTTCTTGAGTTGCAAATGCATTAATCACTCAGATTTGAGGAGTGAATTTTAGATATATACTTAATGTTGTTCAACTCTGTATTTTTGTTATCATGATTTACTCACTGTCTCATTGCTCAAAGATTGAATTATTCTCCTGGGGTAGATACATCTTTTTCTTTTACATCAATATTTGGCCCAAACACAAATGGCATGAGCCACCAATTAATGCAATATTTCATGTAGTCTAATTTACTGTAAAACAACATTAGAGTGAAATGTTTTCACCTAAATGTTATGCATAAGAATTGACTGAAGAAATATGGCAGGCTACCAGGAACAGAAGACCCAAGAGCTATGATATATAGAAAATGCAGAGAAATTCTGAAAGAGTGGAGTTCAATATCACTGTTGATAACTGTCCTATTAGACATGCTTTATACTAAAATCCAGTCTAAGGTTTCTTAGTGAGTATCCAGCGCCAATTTTTCACAAGCATGAATGTGCGGAGGAGCTGGTTTGAAGCCTGGGGTCCTCCTCTGAAGTGCTCTGAGTTGGAATTATGCCTTCAACCTCTATTTTGTGATTCTCTACTGCAACCTTTTAGCAGTGGGTGCTCAGTTACTGCCAGAAACATGAGATACCTGTCTTTAGAGATAAATATAGCCATATATTTTCAGCCTCATATTTTAGATACAGTAGAGCTAAGGGCTTGGTTGCCAACTAGCAAAAAATCAGTCAACATCTTTCTTGAACTGATGGCTGTTTGCTAGTCCAGGGGCTTTTTGGTTTACAACTCCAAGGCAGAGCCAGAGGGCTAGCAGTGTGTCTCCAGCGGAACTGGGGTCTTTTTCCTTCCAAGTTCACCTACATTCCCTATACCTCTTCTCTAGTACTTGATATTCTCTTAATACAGGGCCTAGATTGAAATTCCACACTAGAAGATAAGAGAGGTGGGGATGAAGGCACAAACATAGCACTTGAAAGAGCACACTGAAAATGCTGACTTAAAGTCACACTGAAATAACTGGTTCTATCAAATCTGCGACTCAAAGCATGTTTTGTCTTCCAGGCAAATGAGAAGAGGAGAATTTCACAGAGAAAACATGAGGACGGGAGCTCACAGTGAGGGCGGGAGCTCACAGTGAGGGCATGTCCCCCTGGTTTTACCTGTAAGCAAACACGCTTTAGCTGCCTTAAGGGATAAGTGGCTTTCTTTTACTCCATGAATGGAACGTTTCTCTCTTTTCTTTGCTCAGACAGCTTTATTCTAGGTTGTTAGATGGTCTGTGTGTTCCTCAGTCTCTTAGCTTAGGGAAAAACTGAGAACATGTGGAATGTTGTTGAGAGAGCCTGTGTTTTGTAATTTTTGTGTTAAGGAGAGGCATAGATTTCAGAAGACCAGAACTTTTGTTTTTCTAGACTCAGGAAACTAAGTTCTTCAATCTAGTTACAGATCTGGTGAAAACTCCAGAGCATTTTGTAAAATATCGCATATGCTTAAGCATGAGCCCTTGGGTTAATGGAAGAATGAGCACAGCCTGTTGGGGTGGTTTCCACTTACAATCATTGATTGGATCATAGTCCAAGGCTAAACCCTCCAAAAGTGAGGAAAACACCAGATGGACTCAAGGTATTGGTGGAAGAATCTCTGAACTGCATAACAGTATATCCAGGGGATTAAGGCTTAGTGGGGGACCCCGTGAAAAGATTACCTATTAAAATTAGGTTCTAGTTAGCCATGTTTTTTAAAAAAAATACTTGATAAAGATGTAGCTAATATGAGACATTAGCATTGTCTGCCAGACAATAGAACAAGTGTAGAAAGTTCATTGGCCATATTTATAGTATAGGAGTAATTTAGGACCCCAAATCTCTCGGCACAAATTGAAAATGAGTTAAGTGTGGCTTAAGAAAAATGTGGGAGGAAGTTTTATGTTGTGGGAATTCATTAGCTTTGGGGTGCCGGCCTTAAGGCATGTCTTCTGGTCTGCATGCGTGTTTGTGCACCACATGCATACTGGATGCCCTCAGCTCAGGAGTAGGTGTGGATACCCTGGAAATAGAGTTCCAGATGATTCTGAGCCACCAGGTAGGAGCTGGGAATTGAACCTGAGTCTTCTGGAGGAACAGTCAGTGCTCTTAACCACTGAGCTGTCTCTTCAGCACCTTTAGTTTTATGTTACGATAAGAACCTTCTTTATTTTATCTTATTTTTAAAAAAGAAAACTATCTTTTTTCATTTTACATACCAATCCCGGTTCCCACTCCCCCCTCCTCCCATTTCTTCCACCTTCCCCTCATCCCACCCCTCACCCACTCCTCAGAGAGGATAAGGCACATTGCTTTGAGGAAGGTCCAAGACTCTCCCTACTATATCCAGGCTGGGCAAGATATCCAATCAAAGAGAAAAGGTTTTAAAAAGCCGGTACAAGCAGTAGGATAAATCCTGGTGCTACTGCCAGTGGCCCCGCAGTCTGTCCGCGCCATACAGCTGTCATCCATATTCAGAGGGTCTAGTTTGGTCCTATGCTGGTTCCTTCCCTGTCTAGTTGGAGTTCCCATTAGCTCAGGTAAACTGTTGCAGTGGGTGTCCCCATCATGGTCTTGACCTCTTTGCTCATATTCTCACTCCTCCCACTCTTCAACTGGACTTTGGGAGCTCAGCCCAGTGCTCCACTGCGGGTCTCTGCCACTGTTTCCATCAGTTGCTGGACGAAGGGACAAGAGCCTTCTTATTTAGGAAAAAGAAGTGTTGTGGGAATGCATTCTGCCAATAGCTTTCGGGTACCAACCATAAGATGTGGCTTCTTGTCTGTGGATGTGCTCTCTTAAAAGGAGAGAGAAAAGCTATGCATACTCTCTTGGGTTGTGAAGGGGCATGAAGCAGTGTGTGGCCAATTCTCAACTCCCTCAATCCCCAACTCCATGAGTCCATTGGTATATATTTAAATATACATCTTTGTGGTTCTTGCCACAGTTTCATTAGCAGAAGTGCTGTGCACAGAGCAAGCTAGGTGATAGGTCTGGTCTGTGCTATTCTACTCATTCATACAATGCCAGTGCTCTTTGTCTGCTCCATAATGCTGTCTTATAATTTTGACATGACCAAGTGGAAAAAGTCATTGCTAATTACACCTTTGAAATTATGTATAAAATTTAGATATTCTTATTTTCTGAAAAGGGGACCGTACACTGACAATTTAAGCCACTGCTAAGGACGGTGATTGCTTCTAATAACATAGTGACATTTCCCCCTTTTCCCACGACCTGAAGAAAGTCAGTGATGATGAATGGGAGAAAATGCTTTTCAATGGCTTCCTTAAAGCTAAAACAGAGAAGACAGAATGAATAGACTCATTGTCTATCAAAAACAGTACTGAAATCCAACTTTTGATGATGGGTTTGGATTAAGGCCTCTCATTGGATCCTACAAGTTTTTATTCTCTGTCCTTTCCTCATACCAGCGGCGGTGTTTTTTGTTTCTACCCAGCTCTGTTGTCCAAAGCCTCTGCTCACACTCAGACTGTGCGAAAGAAGAGTTGTAATTGACGTTTGTTATAGCTACCAACTAAGAAAGAGTGAATACTTTCCAAAGGCCAGAATGGTTTGTTTTTTATACCAAGACTATAGAAGAGTAAAACCTGGAAAGTTTGAGGTAGCCTCGTTTCCTGAGGGGCGAATCCAAGTCCTTTCTAAGAAAACAAGATTCTAACCACATTTTGACTTGGCTACTTCTTTAACCTCTGTTAACTTTATTTAAAAATATAATTTGGAAAGCTATACTATCTACTTCATAGAACAAAAAGGAATAGAATGATGAAAATGGCAGCAATTACAGAATGTGTCATTCCAGAATCTCCAAGGTAAAACATTAGCCACCAGAAGGGATCTTGTTGCATGCCCTCTTGTTGCTGGCATTACTAAAAGGAGAAAGAGAAACAGGAAAAGTAAAGGAGTAAAGTCTTCACAATTTTGTGGCTTAGGTTACTAAGCACTTACGGTAAATAAAGCTTAAAATACAATTCCAGCATTTTGCTCCCCCACAACCTTCTGGACAGACAAAATCACTATTTTCCCAGAGACTAAAGTAAATTATTTGTAGGAACAAGTTATTTTGTAAGAACAGAATATCTTGAATGACTTGATCATTCAATGTGGGAATATTTGTTTCAGCTAACTGGTAGAGCACTCAATTAGTTGGCACAGCGTAGAGGGGCAATAGTAGTGTCTGGATGGTGTTTATATGCCCACTTTTTTATGTTTAAAGGTTATCATGAGATTACTTACTGAGTCTTCCCAAAGGGGGCTGCTTTGCTTTTCATTAGGATAATAATTACCCAATGATTATGATGGAAGGTAATTGCTAACATTCAGTCCAAACTAAGTGATAACAATATTAATGTGTTCAGGGATGTTCAGTTTTCATTACTAAAAGGCAGTGCCTAGATTAGCATTCCCAAAGTACACAAAGGTATATGAAAAAGCTTCAAAGATTTGCTCTTCTGAATTTGAATGTTTTGGCTTATGGAAATTCAAGAACCCATCAATCAAGGACAGAGAATTCGTGGAAAATGTGTGAAGATAAAAATCTCCATCAGTGCTCTTGGCGGTGTGAGAAAGCACCAAGGCATTAGGTGTCCTAGAACTCAATATGATAGCTTCATACAGACCAATCTCCTATTAATATTTCTGCTGTCATCATTAGGAGACAGTAGAGACACATGAAAATCAAGTGTGGTGCCTTTAATCTGAGCACTTGGGAGGCAGAGGCAGGTGGATCTCTGTGAGTTTGAGACCAGCCTGGTCTACAAGAGCTAGTTCCAGGACAGGCTCCAAAGCCACCTGGTGTCTTGAAAAACCAAAAGAAAAGAAAAGAAAATTAACTGTGGTGATTCTTTTAAGGTACTTCATTCTTCCCAACTACAAATATTCAGGGAATGACAAAATTCCCCACAGAGAAATGGCTAGACTTTTTCTTAGATTGCCAAGAAGGAATAGATCACTGAGAACACTCTGAGCAACAATATAAATGTTAATATTAATTTAAAGCATTCATTTCCAGATGTTTCAGCACACAGCGGCACCATAGAAATGGCGATAAGCTCTGGAATACCTGTGTTGATAGAATGACGTTGGCATAGTAGCCCTTACACATAATAAAATGTTTCTCTTTTTATTAAGCTGTGACTGTGCATTTGGTTTAGTTTCTATTTTTCTTAGCTATTAAAGAATTAATAGATGAACATTCCTGTGCTTGTACTGTAGATCACATGTATAGACATTTCTATTGGGAAGATCATTAGAAGAGAATTGTTGGATGTTGTGGTTTCAATGTGAGTACCTTCCTCAGGTTCACACAGTAAAGCCTTGATCCCCAGTAACTTGCACTTTTTCCAGGGTAGTGGAAAATGATGATATGAGGCCAATCTGGAGGAAGGAAATCCCAGACAGGGGGCCTTTGGGGGTATTTTGCTCTTGACCCCTTCATGTCCCCATTCATACATACACATACATACATACATTTTGTGGGATATTCTGATCACACTCTGACACTTTGAGACTGCTGATAAAGCTGATCTTGAAGCAGAGAGTGGAGTTAGTGATTGGTTGACCAGAATTAACCATACAATTTTGGCAGACCCAGATTAGGATGGAATAGGGAGGGGGTAAGAAAGATTTGTGGGCCTTTTATGAGCTGGGAAGCATGGAGAGGTGGGGTCAGCTGATTGTTCCTCCATTGTTCTGAGAATCTGTCATATATTTACCCTAATATCTGACTCCCAAGTTTTATTTAATAATAAAAAAATAGTCATCACTTCACATGCATGTGTGTGTATTTACATGGATGTGTGTATATATGGTTATGTATATTTAACTGAACAAAGCTTTGTCTTTTCTTACTGTCACTAATATTTTCTCTAGTTATTTTATAGTTTTTTCTTTATTCATTACTGCTTTCTACAATACCCAATACAATAAAATACTCATGAATTTTGTATTTTCTATATCACTTAGATGATGCACCAAAGGAAGTGTTGCCACACTAAGTATATTACAACCCCCAGGAAAATCCCAGCCTTTTTCACTTAAATATCCTTTCTATTTCCAAATTATGTCTTCAAGTTTAGATATTGTAAAGAACTCCAGTGTAGTCGTACTTCCTTTGGACCACCAGCTCCCACATAATGACATGGAGACTTATTATTATGAATGCTTGACTTTAGCTTAGGGTTGTTCCCAACTAGCTCTTACAACTTAACAACTCATTTGTATTAATCTACATTCTGCCATGTGGCCTGTGATCTTTTCTCTGGACTGTATGTCCATCTCTTTCTGTGCATTATGGGCTTAAATTTACATGCATCAGATTCTTTCCAAGTTCCTCTCTCTCCCAGGAAGTCCAGCATATTCTCTCCTCCCTAGCTATTGGCTATTCAGCTCTTTATTAAACCAATCAGAAGGTGCCTTAGGCAGAGACACATCTTCACAGTGTACAAAAAGATTATCCCACAACACTCTAGTCTTTTAACTCATCAGTACATTATAAGCATAGAGTATGATAAATCCTATTTGTGTAGAGACATAAAATAAAACCTGTGATCTTCTTTGGCTATCACTACACAAATTTCCCCCAGATCCTATATGGTTCTGCATCTTGTTCTTCTCTTGGCTAATCTGAAATTCTTGGGAACATTCTTTCTACTTAGTTTGTGACTTTAAAATCTACTTCTAAGTCTTTCCCACTTTTCTACTTTTTTTTTTGGTTAAAACCAATGCCATCTAGATTTCAGATTATTGTCCCTTTTGTTGCTCCAGATCATCATACTCTCTGGGTTCATCTGTCTGTCTTTAGCCATTCAGTAGTGATGTTTATTTCTGTCCTAGTCATGCCTAAGAAACATCCAACATTATCTTCACTTTGGTTCAGCCTCTTTTAACAGGTATTTTTCAAAGCTTGCCCTCAGTCTTCCTCTTCTCTTTCTAGTATTTTCTATTCTTGTGGTTCCCTTATTGACCTCTAGTTGATGACTAAGATCAAGGATTTTTATGCCAAGTTAAACATTATTTCGAGTAAAGCAGCCAAACCCATTCTATTCAGGATAGCATGGATCTTACTGATTCTTGTTGGTTTATTTTAAATATTTATTTCATTATTTATTTATGTGTATGCACATGTGTTCACATGTGTGCAGCCAACATTTGTAGTGGAATCAAACTCTGGTCCTTCACGAGAGCAGCAAACACTCTTTAACTCCTGAGCCATTTCACCAGCACCTGTTTCTTTTTATAATGTCCTAGTCTAAAGAAAAAAAAATTAACAGCCAGACTTTTAAACTTAGATTCCAATTCCCAGTGTATTTAAAAACTCCCTCATGAATTTTTGGACCTTAGCTCCTGTACTTTCCCCATTCTTGCCAGCTCCTAAATCATGTTTTATATATCCCAATCTCTTGAGTAGATCGTAGTCTTGCTCCTCCTCTGATCTCTCCTTTTCTTTCCTTGAAAGCTCTTTCTTCTTTCTCAACTTCCCATTCCCTTGTTGGCTTGGTTAGGGTTCCTATTGCTGTGATGGAACACCATGATTAAAGTTTGGAAAGAAGGGGTTAATTTGGCTTACACTTCCATATTTCTCTTCATCACTGAAGAAAGTCAGGACAAGAACTAAATCAGGGCAGGATCCTGAAGGCAGAGCCAATGAAGGGATGCTGCTTATTGGCTTGCTCATAATGACTTGCTCAGCCTGCTTTCTCATAGAACCCAGGACCACCAGCCCAGGGATTGAACCATCCACCATGGACTGGGCCCTCCCCCATCAATCACTAATTAAGAAAATGCCCTAAACAGGATCTTCTGGGGACATTTTCTCTGTTGAGGTTCCTCCCTTTCTGATAATTCTAGTTTGTGTGTCAAATTGACATAAGACTAGCCAACACCCTTGTCTTCATTACTTGTTGCCAGCAAGCATACCTCTCACAATTTGATTTATATCATGGCCATATAAGTATTCCATTTCCCTAAATACTGAGTGTCTATTAATAATAAACCTACTGTAGCCGGGCAGTGGTGGTGCATGTCTTTAATGCCAGCACTTGGGAAGCAGAGGCAGGCAGATCTCTGTGAGTTCAAGGCCAGCCTGGCCTACAAGAGCAAATCCAGGAGTAGCCTCCAAAGCTGCAGAGAAGTCCTGTCTTGAAAAACCAAAACCAAAACAAAACAAAAACCTATTGTGATAATTTTATTTATTCTCACTAAAGATTCATTCGTATATAAATAACATGTAGGTAGTTGGAGTTTATTCTAGATACAAACCACATCAATTGTTTGAACAGAAATGAAATACCTTTTAGCTAGACACAAAAGAACTAGAAAGACAAAGATGGTATCTTGAGGGATTATGGTAAAAAATAGTTTGAGGTAGAAGCTGTTACCCTTCAACTTTGGAAATGAGAATAAAAGGGTACAACTATTACAACAACTATTACAACACAGAAGTTCAGGAAGAGAGGTCCATATACCTGGGTCCCACCTGCCCCCAGAGCAGATTTTGCCCAGACAATGCTGAGAATACTATGAACACAGTGGAGTTGGTTCTAGTAATATGATACATGGACAATCTAAAATTATTTCACTGCTCCATGAGGAGCAAACGTCGGGCTGAAGGAGCACACTGTTGGGGCTTTCTGGGGTTGCACTGAAAGCAAGCAGAAGGAAAATATTCACTGCCATAGCTTCACAGTCTCTCGTTAGCATCGGTACCACTTCTTCTACCTGCCCCTGATGACTTCACAAGCAGTAAAAACCTTCCATTCTCAATCATTTTCTATCCTTAACTCATCTTTTTAAAAGTTTCTGTTTTTGAGATGATTATAATTACATCCCCCCCCCTTTCTTTTACTTCTCCCAGGCCCTCTCATATGCCTTTCCTTGCTCTTTCAAAGACATGACCTCATTTTTATTGATGTTTGTTCCATTCATGCATGTGTGTGTGTGTGTGTGTGTGTGTGTGTGTGTGTAGGAAAAGGCCGCTTATTAGTCCTGGCCGCCCAGATTGAAATAATCACACAGAAACTGTATCATGAATAAGAACATATCTTGATGCAAATATTATTAAAATTGTGAGTTTAGAGTGGGAAGGACTATTCCTGAGTCAATTTCTCAGTTCTGCATTATTAGACATGAACTTAAGCTTCCTGAGTGCCACATTCTTCGCTCATCAATGCATAGGCATGGGCTCTTAATTTCTGCTCAATAAATCATCTTTAGTAGATGAAATTGTAAAAAGCCTGGTATGTCTTAATTATCTCTTAGAAAAAATAGTACAGTATATCTAAGCATTGACTGCTTTATTGATATATTGTCAGTCAAGTAATAGAGACATTAGAAAAAAAGATTCTCTATAAATTTTGGTGAATTAAAATTAATTAAAATACAGCACTCAGCCTTTTTTCTTTTTTTCAATAGTTTTTTTTTTTTTTTTTTTTTTTGGATTTTTCGAGACAGGGTTTCTCCATAGCTTTTGGTACCTGTCCTGGAACTAGCTCTTGTAGACCAGGCTGGCCTCGAACTCACAGAGATCTGCCTGCCTCTGCCTCCCGAGTGCTGGGATTAAAGGCATGCACCACCACCGCCTGGCTCTTTTCTTCAACAGTTAACATTTAATTTTTAAAAAGATTCTTTAGCAGAATAAAAGTTTGAAACAAGAACCTTCTTTCTAAGGAAAGATAAGCTTGTTGCATCTCTAGTCATGAGGAATTATCCTCTGTAATTGTGGGTACTTTCTTAAGCAATAAAAACCAAAGTCCTAGCATCTATAGATCTATAAATTATGAGTAAATTATTTTAAAAAATTAGCATGGATTAACAGAGACTATGATTTATCAGTATGCTTTGCTCAGCACGTGTCTGGAAAACTATTGGAAGAAAACACAGAATTTTGACTTTGCTGATTTTGAGGATCCAAGAAACCCCTGGGTTTGTTGGTTAATCTGATGTTCTTTCATCAGTTCATTTTGAATCATTAGAAATAGAACTGTCATACATTTTGGTAAATGGTTCACCTTGGAAGTGATGCTACTTCCTCGTGTTTGGTTCTGAAAGAGCCTATTGCATTCAATAGCAATGAAAATGAACAGTGGGAAGAAACAACCTGGGTGTGTGCCAGATGAGCAGGAAGTAGGGTCCTGCTATTTTAGCCTTCTTACATGTAGAAAACGGTCTTGAAGAAATAATGAAAGCCTTGCACATTTGAAAGAAAATTTGATTTGTCAAAAAGTATAAGTGGGCTGTAAAATACGGTGAGATAAGGTGGGGCATTGAGGGGAAGAAAAGCTTGGGGATATAGGTTAGAGAGAGAAGAAAGCAAAAATATTTAATCCTAAATTGTGTACACATAGTTTAATTGGCCTTCGAAAATCAAGCTTAAGTGTCCCTGCTATGCCTTAGTGATTTTCAAGAGTGTAAGGCGCCTAGCCTAAAAGCAGGTTTAAGCAGCATTAATGAGGATATTAACTAACCTGCAAGGACTATATTAGGGAAATAAAAACAGTATTATTCCACATGATTTGAAATCAAATGGAGATTCTAGCCCTGGTTCCACCAAGATCAGCTTAACTGCCAGTGTAAATTATTCTTACTTGGTCATTGATGTCACATGCTAATGCTGTTTGGAGCAAAAACAGAAAATCAAGTGTGCTTTGTAATTAAGCAGACCTGGCCTCTTCCATCGCAAGCTTGTTGCTCATGGAGAGGTTCTGTGAGTCATCAGCTTCAGTTGCCTCTGTGTACACAGGTAATGGTACACACACAATAGAGTAACAGTACTGCAAGCTGCCCAGTGTATGCCATAAAGTGTAGAGGAGACAGGAAGCAGCAAATGTTGCATTCAACGGTGCTTATATCTGTATCATGGCTTCTGATAAAAAAATTAAAAATATGCTGTTATGAACCTATAAAATGACAGGTTCCTAACCTAATTCACACTAACCTAATTCACACTAACCTAATTCACACTCTGAAACTCACGT
Organism: Chionomys nivalis; assembly: GCF_950005125.1. Taxonomy (NCBI): domain Eukaryota; kingdom Metazoa; phylum Chordata; class Mammalia; order Rodentia; family Cricetidae; genus Chionomys; species Chionomys nivalis. The sequence goes on along the minus strand of NC_080099.1, from coordinate 26,452,364 downwards.
GATTCTGAGTTGCCTTCATTGAAGTTATTAATGCTTTCTTGTCTCTGCACCAGATGGTGCAAACAGGGCTTCTCTTTGATCTCATTTATGATACCGTTTAGGAGAAAATTAAAACAAAAAAACTTGGGAAAGTTGAGAACTAGGCAAAACTGTTAGGCCAAAAGTGCTCTGTGTGTGACCTTTATTCTAAAACTTTGTTGGAAATTATAGAGCATGCCCCTTCTAGGCTGTTCACCCCCTGAAGTTAATTGAAGCTAAATTATACAGTGCAGACAGACAGAAGGTCCTTGGGAAACATTGCCCACTGGTGCTCTGTAACATGTTATTCTACATGCTATATTTGAGAAGCATAGAAATGATGAAGTTCTATTGGGTCATAAATAAGGTAATATGATACAATTCATTCTTGGCCACTTTAAAGTCTCAATGAGAAAAGGGTGGGAACGGGCTAAGACCAACAACTTGGGGGAGTTGGATCCTTGCTCTTCATAAATAAAATAATTCTCTGTATTCATTCTGCTGTGCCTTGGCATGTATCAATAAATAAATAAAAAGAAAGGAAGGAAGGAAGAAAGGAAGGACGGAAGGAAGGGAGAGAGAGAGAGAGAGAGAGAGAGAGAGAGAGAGAGAGAGAGAGAGAGAGAGAGAGAAAGAGAAGCCATTTCAGTGGTTGGTGGGACAAACACAGTTTGTTGACAATTGTTTCCTTATTCTCATCTTCACTCTTATGTGGCCATAATATATTCATTTTCAGTGGAAGAAGAATTTAATCAAATCAAAGTTGTTTTCTCACCCCCTTTCCACCTTCCTCTTTCGAATATTATGGTTGACTGGAAAATGAATAAATAAATTTCTAAGGGGCAACCAGAGGCTTTTGATGATCTAGAGGGAATCCAGATGTTCACCCTGCCCCCACCTCCTATAAAGGCTTTCATGGAATTCGTTGCAGGTCATATTACATCTCCTAAAGAGACTTTCTTCCTGCAGTTTTACAGGTAATATCAAATTAAATTTTAACATTTTGTTGCAAATAGCTCATGAAAAGCCTGCTTCTCGGTGTTGGAGTTTCACATTTATTATATTAGCGAGATTTGGTGTATTGTGGAGAGGTATGATCTCATGATATCATTTAAGAAAGACTTCAGTCTGAGGCTATCTTTATTTCCTGTCTTGCTGTGATAAACACCAAGGCCATAAACAACGTACAGAAGGGAAAGATTTACTGCAGTGTGCAATTCCAGTTCACATTTTCACATCCTATTGTTGAGGGAAATAGGGCCAGAAACTCAAGCAGGAACCTGAATGGGAAACCATCGAGGAAGATTGCTGATTGGTTCCCTGGCTCATGCTCAGCTGACTTTCTGGTCCACAGAAAGGTGCTGCTGGTAGTGGGTTGGGCCCTCGCAACATCCACCATCAATCAGGATCTTTACAGATGGGACCACAGGCCAATCTGATTTAGACAAGTCGTTTTCTGTGTTCCCTCTTCCAAGATGACTGTAGGTTATGTCAAGTTGGCAACAAAAATTAATCAGAACAAAGGTCATATTAAAACACGCTTGCCTTGGGCTAACTTCAAAGGCACATTAGTCTTCCTGGCTGCTCTTTTAGAGGAAGGTAGGCACTGACAGAGCTCAGCATAAAACAATAGATAGTCGTGTCATTTGAGAAAATTTAAATATAAGAAAATGACAATTTTTGTCTTTGTTTTTGAAAATTATAGACTCAAAATAGACCAATTTAGCAATTTTTCTCAACTTTGAATCATTTATAATTACTTATGAGCTATACTTTTGACAATGAATAATAGCACTGGTAAATACTTCCATAGAATTCACTAGAACCATGAGCTGTTATCTCCAATGGCTCCACGTCATTGGCAAGTAATTTCATGAATAGTAGATCTCACCTGGACTCTACAAAATAAATAAAATGGACATTAAGCTCTTATAATGGGCTTTTGAATATTTAACTCCAATAAATAAATAAAAAAGAATATGTGTGCTACAGTGAATTCCAGAAATAAGGAAAATAGAATAGAAAACTAATCCCCAAGGTAGAACACTCCTATTTGTAAGAGGACTCCAAAGAGGAAGGCCAATACAATATATTGATTTAAAATCCATGCAAGACACAAGTCATTCTGAAAACCATTTCATGGATGGATAACATTCTGATATTTGAGACAGGGCTTCAGAAGTTTTAGGGCATCAACTATGCCCTAAATGAAAATTATAAGTGGAACCTTGGCTTTAAAAAAAGAAACTCTGGCTTTTAAAATTAAATTAGTAATGTTGGCAGTTTTTAAACTAAAAGTCTTTTAGAAGGCAGAAATGTTATAGAAATAATCTTTTGGTAAGATCAGTGCAAGCCTGGTATGTTTGCCTTTGGAAGTTTAACATATAATATCCCATTTGCAGATAAAAAAAGAAGACAAAAATCAAAAGAATGTATAAACTATCCAAGGTAAAATATAATCTCTGTCTAAGCTTTTCTGAAAATATAGGTTGTGTTAGAAGAATAAAGGTTTCAATTGCTGCAATTTGGTCCAGCCAAGTAGGCGAGCACATGCAGACATCTGAATTTATGAAAGTATCAATGCCATTTCACCTAAGACAGAATTTCCTTCCCGTATCTGTTCCCACCCTCTGAGATGTGGGACTAAGATGTTATTTTCACATTCTTGAATAAGAGATTAATAGCCTTCCACTGTTATTCTTCATTTTTTATGGCTCTATTACAATGTTCCATTGAGAATATTATGTTACATGTAAAACTATAGAGGAAATTGCATCAAAGAATTAATGAAGAAAAAGATGTAAGAGAAGAAAATCTTGCGAGCTACAAGATATATTTCAAAGGCATGTTTTAAATACCTGTCATAATCAGAAATTATACAAGGAGGAGACTTGGTAGAAAGTGATTTTTGTTCTAGACCTATCAATCATAAGAACTATCCTGTTCATAGGTTTGCTAACATTATAACCAAGACCAGCTGCATCCAGGACCATGAGATCCTTCCCAGATGAGGTCCAGGATAGTCCACGACCCACGTACCTTCAATCTGCAAATAGAACAGATTCATTACGTTATTTTGTATGAAAATCTTTGCCCAAGTAAATATAATAATTATCCTTGCTAATCAGACCTACTTTTTTAAAAATGAATTTTACCTAAAATATGTAAAGAATAAAGTAGACAACAATAAGGATGGGTAGACGGGTAGAGAGAAAGCAAAGAGAATACCCGTGGGATGATAATGACACTGTCTGGGTCCAGAGAACTTTCTGCATCCCACATCAATGAGACCAGAAAAGGATTCCTGCTGTATTCTCTCTCTTTTACCATCACACATTTTTTGTTGTTGTTGTTTTACAATTAACCTCCATTCCAAGAACTAGCCTAATGGAGTTCTAGATCTTTTTAGTCAAAATAGTCTCAATCTAAAAAAGATGAGGGTCCATCGACAAGCCACGCTTTGCTAAGCCTCATGATTAGCCAGAGTACTGTGCTATGCACCTGCCAAGAATGTTTTCTTACATTTGTGTTCTCACTGGAGAGACAAAGAGTAATAAACAACACAAAGTATATTGTCAGTTACTTTCCAATCACTAAATGCCTAATCCTGAAAGAATCTATTTATGCCACATTACTGCCTGGGATCCCATTGTTTGCTTTAGTACAAGTCCCGGCTGAACTAGCCATGTGCTAGTTGAGTAAATTTGGGCGAGTTGCTTAAAATGTAGTCACCAGGTCAGCAACAATGGCCTCACAACTGTCCCGCCTTGCTCTAAGACTGTTAAGTCACAAGCCTTAAAGACTGGGATCATGCTTTTACTCTCACACACCCTCCAAGGACTACTGATGCAAACTCAAGGTGAGAGCCAGCCTAGTTGATGTCTTAAGATCCTTGCTAAATGGACTTCAGGGAACTAACGGTTGAAGATGTATATCAATGGACTCCAGAAATTGCAGCAAACTTACTACTGTTTATTATTATTGGATAGCAGAGGAAAGAGTAGTTTCAGAAGTGAGTATAGGAAGTAGACAGGATTGAGTGAGCATGGAAGAGCATGAGGTCATTCCTGAAAGTAGTGACAGGTGTTGTGTTTCAAAGAATAGGTGAGGAGAAATTTTATCAGGAATTGGAATCACACACTTTCTGGAAAAAGCAAAGAAATAGATCTGAGTTCACATTTCATTATCACAGCACTAGTTTATGATCTCAGACAACTTACTTAACCAGAATAAATGTATTAAAAATTGAGCTATTTCTCTTGGAGAACTATAGAGAGGATTAAATGGGATAATGTATATAACACCTATAATAGATGACCTGATATTTACTAAATGTTATCTACTACTATTACTACCAGTATTGCCTATCCATTGTCAGGAATTATAAAAGTTCACACAACATTCAAGCAAGCATTCAGGCTGCAATCAAACCACATCCATTCTCCACAGCACATCTCTGCTGTACCTGTGAGAAATGGCAGGTGATGAAGAGCATCAGGGAAGAAGAATCTTGATTTTTCCTTTCTTTTGTGATTTGGTGACAGGGACCAAAACACATGAAGCTATCCGGATACATACTAAATACGATTGGCTGCATTAACTTTTAAAAAAATTTCCTTTACATTCCAACCACAGTTCTCCCTCTCACCCTTCCTCCCACTCCCCCCTCGCTTCCCTTGTCCCAGCCCACCCCCATCCACTCCTTCCAAAAGGCAAGGCCTCCCATGGGGAGTCAACAAAGCCTGGCACATTAAGTTGAGGTAGGACCAAGGCCCTGCCCCCTGCATCAAAGCTGAACAAGGCATAGTCCATAGGGAATGGGCACTAAAAAGCCAGCTCATGCACCAGAGATCCTGGTCCTGCTGTTCCGGGCCCCTCACATGAACCAAGCTACATAACAGTCTCCCACATGCAGAGGGCCTAGTTCAATCCCATGCAGACTCCACAGCTGTCGCTCTAGAGTTTATGAGTTCCTATGAGCTTGGATCAGCTGTCTTTGTAGATTTCCCCTTCATGATCTTGACCTCCCTTGCTCATATATTCCCTCCTTCCTCTCTTCAACTGGATTCCCATAGCTTGACCTGGTGCTTGGCTTTAAATCTCTGCATCTGGTTCCATCAACAACTGGATGAAGCCTCCATAATGACAGTTGCGCTGTTCACCAATTGGATTATAGGGGAAGGCTAGTTTAAGCACCATCTCTACTATTGCTAGGAATCTTAATTGGTGTCCTCCTTGTAGATTCCTGGGAATTTCCCTAGCACCAAGTTTCTCCCTGGCCCCATAATGGTTCCTTCTATCAAGATATTTTTTTCACTGCTTTTCCACTCTATCCCTCCCTCAACTTGACCGTCCCATTCCTTCATGTTCTCATCCCCCATCTTCTCCCCTCTACTGCCCCCTCACCCCCAGTTTACCCAGGAGATGCTATCGAATTCCCCTTCCCAGGGTAATCCATGCATCTCTCTTAGGTTCTCCATGTTACCTAACTTCTCTGGAGCTGTGGCTTGCAGTCTTGTTATCCTTTGCTTTACATCTACTATCCACTTATGACTGAGGACATGTCATGTTTGTCTTTCTGAGTCTGGGTTACCTTACTCAGGATATTTTTTCTAGTTTCATCCATTTGCCTAAAAATTTCCTGTCATTGTATTTTTTTTTTACAGCTGAATAATACTCCATTGTGTATGACACCATATTTCTTTGGTAGAGGGGCATCTAGCTTGTTTCCAGGTTCAGGCTTTTATGAATAATGCTGCTATGAAAATTATTGAGCCAGTGTCTGAGGAATGATTGAGCATCCTTTGGACATGTGCATAAAAGTGATATCATTGGGTCTTGAGGTAAGTTAGTTCCCAATTATGATAAACAGACTGAGAAAGAAATCAGAGAAACATCATCCTTTTCAATAGTCACAAAATATGAAATACCTTGGGGTAACTCTAACCAAACAAGTGAAAGCCATTATTAGCTTTTTATGAATCTTTTCAGTTCCTTTGTCTTCTGAGGAAATTCCTCAAATGGACTCATGAATTCCCTGGAGAAGTATTTCTTAGCAATGGTTTAAGTTTTTGAAATTCCTACCGAATTTTCTGAATTCTAAATGTCAAACTAAGAAATGTCTAGATTTTTTTAAAAGCACATATCTAGAGAAACTATTTGTATTCTACTTATGGCTGAGATTATTTCCCTTACAAAATATTCCAGGATTGCCTTAAAAAGGGCTGATAATCTAATATGTACACATCTTTTATTTATATCTAATATAAAACCCATATATTTGCATTAAGATGAGAATACAGAAGAATGCATAGTGGTTACATTATTTTGAAAAAGAATCGCAACACATACCTTTTTAAGAACATTAAATGGAGTGTGAAAAAGTATAAGAAAAATATTTGTGTTTTTTTCCCTAGTGAAGTGATTATAGAGACATAAGCTCTCCTGCATCAATAGAAATGCGGCTCCGGAGATTCTCAGTATCTCTCACAGGTCAGATGTACTTGAGATGACATGTGTAACTGGTATCCTATGGGATCCATACCTGCAGTATGTTCTGGCATATTCTGGGTTTGGAATCACACAGAGGAATAAGGAGTAGGAACTAGAAATGTGTCCATCCACTAGAAGTGGCACAGTGGCCCTGGGGGTGTCCCTGATACATTTTCTGATGCATCCCTTGTGCTAGTAACATTGTGGCCAGCTCTGTGGAAACAAGTAGGCACCTGGCCTCGGAGTCCCAATCATGTGGTCAACCTGGTGGTCGCAGAGCTCTCTGTCTCACTGAGTAGTCATCGGTTTCTTGATGGGCTATCAGACTTCACTCGAGTCCTTCAGTGATGACAGACAAGAGCTGGGCTGACATGTTCCATGCCTACAGTGTCCTCAGCTTAAGTGAGGTAGGAAGGTCAAATGCAGACCCACAGAGCACAATGAGGCCAAAGAGAAAGACCCTGCCAAATGAGAACACAGTTCTTTCTTCATGACTCCCTGTTGCCGTTTGTGAAACCAAATGAGAAGTGCTTGTCTCTCCAGCTTTCTCTTGTTTGCTTTATTTCAGAAACCTATAACATGTCCAGGTTAAATTGTGTGTTGTTCAAGAACTGCTTTGTACGATAAGAGATGCTTTTGGATTCAGTTGTGTTTCACTGAGTTTGAGTGTTTCTCTGCCCTTGTTGCTTTGGTGTGTTTATTTAATGTGGCACTCCATCTGAGTGTTTTTCAACCCATCATTCGGCGAGTCTGTTTACCAAGGCTTCATAACAAAGATCCACAAACCAGGTGGCAAAGACCGTCGTTGAAAAACTGTTCTCTTATAGTAGAGGCCAGGAGTATGAAAATGAAGGGTTGGCTAAGTAAGTAGGTTCCTTCTATAAGCTCTGAGGCACAAGCTTGTCTTGCCTCCCCTCTGTCTCCTGGTGGCTCTAATCAGCAGACCTCAGAATTCCTTGGTGCATAGGCACATCCCTCAGAACCTGCCCTCCGGCTTCCCGTGGGTGTCTCTCCAGGCCCTTTTTCTACAGCAGTGCCTCAGATCTCCTTTCCCCTTTTCTGTTAAGGACATTAGTCTTTGGAAATAGGACATAGCTGCAATCCAGAATTACTTCTTTCTGGATCCCTAGTTGCATCTACCGATATTCTATTTGCAAAAAGGTCATGCTTTACAGCTAACCACTGAAAATGAGATTTGGATGTATCATTTTGGGACCACCCTCAACTCATTACACTGAGATTGCTTATAGTTTAACATCCTTTAAGATGTAAGATTGAACTTGTCATAATTGTTTGGCAATGTCTCTGACTTTGTAAAGATTTTGAAGACTTTATATATCATCTTCACATCAGAAAACAGAAAGAACTCATACATGATCAGAAACTCTATTCATGTTACTCAGAGTTTACAGCTCCCGTTGTATAATGGTTAACACTCTGGACCCTGATTCTAGTGATCTGAGTTCATGTCTCGGTGGCACCTGTTCCTTGAGGAAGGGACCTGGTCAGTCATTCTCTTCAACTCAGACCATGAAACCCAACCTATAAAACAGGCTTTCCATGCATGCTTCAGCATTGCTGGGGCATGTTTCACTTCACTTGTCTTCTTCGGAGAAGAGGTGAGTTAGGCCCCATCTGATCATTCAAGAATTCGGGTGGGTGAAGTTTCTGAAATTTTTCCCATATGACTTTCAAAATGATCCTGGAGAACTTTGCACTACTGGAAGATGGAGAGGATACTTTCAGGAATATTTCTCCTGAGACAAGAAAGGGAGACTGAGAAAGGCAATCTGGATGAGATTGCCTCGAAGGAAGGTGATTAGTTAGTAAATAGTTTCCCTTATTAAAGGCAATTAGCTAATAAAGAATTACCATTATTTGATGGGTGTTCCTTAAAAGAAATAATCAATATCCTGCTTATTTACTACTTGGACATCAGTACACTGTTCTTCAGCTCTAAATATAGCTTCTGAATATACATATGAGAGACATGAGATGACTTCCCTTTCAACCACATATAACACACACATACACAAGAAACACACATACAAGAAACACACACACAAGAAACACAAATACACAAATGCTACATGGTAAGCAGAGACAGAGGCCAAGATTATAATAAATTCAGATTTTCATTTTGAGAATGGAAATCATAGCAATGTTTGAAGAACCCATGCAGAGAATCATTGAAATTTTCTTGTGTGAAAGGAGTTACTCATTTAGACTCGATTGTGTTTTTTAGGAGAGATTCTTTGCTTGTGATCTTTATGACTCTACTTCCATTTTCTGGGGAGTTTGTCTTCTCTCTTACCTTTCAAAGCCACGACTGGTCTTTTTGTTGGTAATATGACTTCCAGGGCTATGCAGCTTCACTCTCTGCTCCATTCTGGAATGAATGCGAGGCTGAAAGGATTACAGCCTAACATTTAAAGTCATCTTTTGGTTAAGATTTATCATTTCCATGGCAGCATAAATCACTTGAAAAGCTAATAGGTTGTGATCAGTTTGGTTTCATGAATTTTCTGTATCCATGAACACACAGTGTTTTCCCTGAATATAATCCTGACATGGCCCTTCTCATACAGACTCTGTCAACAGTACGATTCCTCAGAGGAAGTCATCAGATTTAGACAGAAGCTGCACCTGGAGTCTTATCACTGCCAGAGAGTGTTACTTAACCTTCAAGGTCTTTTCATTCTTTCTCCTCATGTTTAGAGTTGGTAACAAGGGACTTTCCAAGCATTTTGTAAGCCTAGTATCCATTCTGTCTCTTGGTTGCATTTTATTATGCCTTCTAAGTAGTCAATTCCTCCCTGACTCTAAGACCTTTTTCTGAAACATTTGCTAAATGCATCCAATAAAAGTCAAAGTGAGCTTCCAACACTTTCCACAGCTTCTCCCAATAGAGCCAGTGTCTCAGAACAGCTGTTCTGTCTTGCAGGCAATGGTAGATGTTGTTCTCCACAGAGTGGGGGGAGTGCAGAACAAGTGCCTCCAGCATCCATTACCACGTGTCCACTCAGCCACCCAAGGTTTTACTCTGAACTGGACTTCATGGCTGCCTTCCTGCCTAATTCATGGAACTCCAACCACTTTGCCTTGTGCTCCAGGCAAGCTCTTATTTTGTGTCTTGTCTCCTATTATCCCTCCGGACTTAGAATACTCTACTCACTCTATCCACATTCTAGCCCTCAATTGCAATTGTTTAAGGTCCATTTTTATGGGAGAACTTGGGTGGTTAGCCTGTGACCAACCCAGAAATCTTTTGTTGCTCATTTGATTAAAAAGTTAAATCACAGAGAAATACATTAATCATACTTCTCAGTTTACAAGGGTAACTTATTTAAAAAACCCTTTGTGAGTTGAAAATGTTCTAAGTGAAAAAACCTAATATCTCTTTTAATTTTGCCAAAAGTCTTGCTTTGTAATATAGTCGCTGTAGAGTATTGGTTGCTGATTCTTGTGAGCTAGTGACTGAATGGAGCCTGGGGTTATATGTGGTCATTCTGGGGTTCAGATTTAAGGTGGGTCTGCCATCTTTGTCGTGTATTTCTGGCATTGAGGCACTGTCTCTACTCAATATGTACTGATTTTTCATCATCATGAAGTGGACAGCTCAGGTTGAACTGTTGTAACTTGGTAGCCACTTGAGCATACACGTTATTTTGCTTCTCTCCCTGGCCCTCTACTTCTGTTTTTTCATCAGGTACTCCATTCTTAGCTTCCCAAATTCTCTGCAACTTTCTTCACACACACACACACATACACACACACACACACACCAGTTGATTTTTGCTTCCATTGTTTCATTTTTAAGTGCACACATTCTGCCCATGTCTTTCACAAAAATACTCATAGTATTCCTGTATGCAAGAATTAATTTTCTACCTCAGACGGCAATCTCTCCTCTCCCTGCACAGTGCTCCTCATGTTTAAAAAAATCTGTGTACTTTTATTAATTGGCTGTATGAGTTCCTTCAATTAATTATTTATTGTTGGATACTGGTGGTTGGGGTGTCTGGAATTTCACTCATGCTAAAAAATCACTACAGTAAATAAAACACTGTGCACATGTCAGTGGATAAGTAAGACACATTCTTGGAAATGGATCTTCTGAGTCAAATTCTTCTCAGTCAAACATATTTTAATTTTGTTAGACCTGTCAAATTACCCTGCAATTTGGGTGTTCCCATCTTGTTTTCTATATACAATATAACTTTATGCAACTTTTACAGTTTTGCAAGGTGGTAAGTCAAAAATGACAACTGTATGTATACATTTTATTTCTTATTATGAGTAGGGTATTAGGAAATTTCACTTTTTTCTATAATCAATATTGTAAAATTTTCCCACTTGCTTTATATTTTTCTTACTGCTTATTCTGTCCATCTCTCTCTATATATAATCTCATGTACATCGTCATTTTTCCTTAACTGATTTTGAATTTCACATCATATTTACAAAGGACCTCTCTGATTGAAAGTAATGACCAAATTCAACCATGTTTCCTATGATATTTACCTGGGTTTCTTACAATGCACATTCACAAGTTTTGGTGTTTTCCTTGGATGGTTTCTTTTTTTTTTCAAATGGCTATCCAGTTGCCCCTGTTAATTGTTAAGAAGTCCATCTGTAGCCTTTTGATATGAAAAAAAACCTAGTGGATCACATTATCCCCTATGTATATTTGAGTCTAATCTGGAATGTCTATTCTATCTACTGGCATACCTCATTACTTATACTCAATTCAAGCTGCTTAAATCGCCGATATGTGTTGTATGTCTTAACAGCTGATCACACTGGTTCCCTATATGACTCCTTTCCAGAGCTTTCCTAGATACTGTTGATTATTCTATCATACAAACTTTGGAATAAGACTTTTGAGTTTTGAAAATATATTCTTTTAGTATTTGTGTTGGGATTTGGAGTGAATTTTGTCTTATAATATATCTGGACTAAGACAGTGTTCTCACCTCAGTTCTTGACCTCCACAAGCCCTTAGAGAGTAGTGATTGGAGACTAATGTCTGCTAAGGTGCTGTGCATCGCTGGCATCTGCAACACTTCAGAGTTTTCTGGTAACTCTGCCCATGGTGTCACCTGTAGGTAAAGAGCTCACTTTGTAAGGGGACTTGTCTACATTTCTCCTCAACTCTCAATATTTTCCAAGATTTGTACTTTTAAAAATAAAACCATGTTCTTTCTTAAAATGATCAAAGATGTGTCAGGGAAGAACCTTTGGTTTCGACATCTGTATGTAACTTCAGTTTCTTGCTTAAGCAGCGTTCAGTTTGCCTAGAATTTTCACAGTGATCTTGAGGTTTTGTACATTCCCAGACTTCCAGCCTTTTGGCTCAATCACTTTGGTGACTGAGCTGAATATTTTCTAGAGACCTAGACCTGTGAGCATTGACACTGGTTTATATTTGTCGTGTATGAACAATCCTGTTCTGAAATTTGAATTACTTTTCCATAGACCAATTACTTGAAAATATGTAGAATGCTGATATGTAGAAATACTGTCATCTAACCAAGAATAAAACAGTCTACATGAAGGGAAATCTTCCTTAGTAAGTATACTATAACTTTTTTTGACAACTAACTGCAGTATTAAACAGATGTTCTTAATATACTTTGTATACAATGTAGGTCAACTGGAGTATATTATAGCAAGTCTAGCCTGTATATTTCCCAGGTCTGTGGTTGTCTATTAGTTACTGCGAATAGTATTTTCCTAAGTGAAGGGAAAAAGAAAATTCAAAAGCTGACATGTTTATGCTTATTTGTAGAAGCCTCAGGAGATTTTTAACACTTTCTTAGGCATGGGTTGATTTCATACCACTCTTGCTAACTCACTTATTCAGCCCCTCTGTTGAGGGCGTCCTCTGTGTCAGAGTCATACCTCACTGAGCAAGCACCACAGGAAAAAGATGATGATAATTCTCACTATTGACAAGTTGACAAGCTGGGTAGGGAACTGAGTATATAAGAAAGAGTCACAAAGCAAAAGGAAGGGAACTCCAAAAGCACTGACATCCTGACAGTCATTCATTTAATTGTTATCACAAATGCCTGAGCCAAACAGTCTAAGGGAAGATTTATTTGTCTCATGGTTTCCAGAGGTTTCTGTTCACGATCACGTGATCTTTGTAGGGAAAGGGTTTAGTGAGGCAGAGCATCATGGCAGAGGGTAACGCAGAGGGAAGTTGCTTCCCTCATGGAAACCAAGAAACAGAGGTGAGTCACAGGAATGTGGCTGGAACATTTATACTTTCCAAAGTTCCGTGTCCTGATGTGGGATACTCCTCTGTGTGTTGTGAATGTTTTGTTGCCATTAGTTAATAAAGAAGCTGATTTGGCCAAAAGCCAGGCAGAAAACTACTAGGTGGGAAATCCAAACAGAGGTACAGAGAGAAAGAAGACAGAGTCAGGGAGACATCATGTAGCCATTTGAGGAGTAAGATGCTTGAGCAATATTGGTAAGCTATGGCCATGTGGCAATACATATATTAATAGAAATGGGTTCATTTAAGTTGTAAGAGCTAGTTAATAATAAGCCTGAGCCAATAGGCCAAACAGTTTGCATTTAATCTTAAGCCTCAGAGTGGTTATTTGGGAACTGATAGGCAGGAGAGAAACCTCCAGTTACAATCTCCAGTGACCCACATTCTCTAGGTAGGCTCCACTTTGCACCACTCCACCACAATGGATAGGCTGGCTGCTTAAGGTTTTAGTCCAACAATGGATCAAACCACTGCAGCTGGGATTTATTTGACCACCACCTTCCAAATAATGACACAGAAACCTACTAAGTATGAAATCTTTGCCTTAGCTTAGACTTATTCCCAACCAACTCTTAAAATTTAAATTAATCCATTTATATTTATCTACATTCTGCCACATGGGTTGTTACCTCTCCTCCATGCTGTATGTTCTCATGTGTCTCAGGCAAATTCACTGTACACCTGATTCTTCCTGAGTTCCTCTCTTTCCCCAGAAGACTCACCTATCCTCTCCTGCCTAGCTATTGGATATTTTAAACCAGTCACAATAACACATTTTCACATAATGTAATCAAATATCCTGCAACAAACCACTGTTTAGGTTAACACTCAAATAGGCTCATTATTTCTGAAATTTCTCTCACAGACCTATGCAGGAATATGTTTTGGTACATATCTCTCAATATAAGCAAATTGACATCTCTCAATATAAGTAAATTGATTACCCTGCTTAAGCATCACCTTCATTCCTCCTTATAACAACCCAATAAGCATCAGTACGTTATAGCCTGCACATACACTTGAGGACAGGGATTTAACTGGTAAGTCAGAAGGTGTATTCAAATCGCTAGGTAATGACATTAGTTTCTGAGGGAAGAAATATTCTGGAGAGATATTCTATAGAGTGTTATTGCATAGTGTAATAGCGAAGGTAGTCAGTGAAACATGAGTGCATAGTACCAGCAAAATATTATTATGTGCCAGTAGATGATTATTAAATCAAAAGTAAATAAGTCATTTCTTCATTTCTTTATCAGATACCTGGTAGGATAAATTGATTAATGGAGATTTTAATTCATAAAGGCAAGATATGTGTAGCAGGAAGATATTTTGTTTATTTACGTTACTGTTAAAAATTTCTAATTTATGCTTTATAACTCTACAAATAGTTTGTTTACTTTTATTTTATTTTATTTATTTATGGAAAGATACTTAGAAGGTTTTTAAATTGTGAGTTTCCTTTTTTTTCCATTTGAAGACTTTATTGTTATCAGTTTGGTTGCCTACCACAGTATTTCTTTTTTAATTAAATACTTCTCACTCTATGTATTTATTTAATTTTTTATTATTCCATTGTTTTTGTCCTTTGTAAATTTCATGTAATATAATTTGATCATATTGATCCTCTCCCCCCAACTCTTCCCAGATTCCTCCCACTGTTCCCACCCATCAAACTGTGCATCTTCTTCTTTTTAACGCATCAAGTCCAGTTTGTGCTGTCATTATTCTCGGATATGTGGCCTTCCCCTGTCATGGTAAATCTACTAAGTTCTCCAGTCATTATGAGAAGCTGATTCCCTCCTTTCAGCAGCCAACAACTACCAATAGCTCCTGAGCTAGGGGTGAGACTTCATGTCTACTTACCCTCTCCATGATGAAATTTGGTCTTGCTCAAGCTTGAACTTACACAGGTCTTGTGCATGCTGTCAAAACTTCTGTGAGTTCATTTATGCAACTGCCCTGTGTGTAAAGAAGACAGAGTTTCCTCATAACCATACACTGCTTTTCTTCTTATGCTCTTTCTGCCTCTTCTCCAATGACTCCTGACCATTGAGAAGAAGGAGTATGATGTAGATGTGCCATTTAGAGCTGAGCATTCTGCAGCTTCTTATTCTTTATATTTTGGCCCGTTATGGGTCATTTGTTACTCAATCTCTAGGAAAAAAAAAGGCTTCTCTGATGAAAGTTTAGAGATGCTATAATCTATGAGTGGAACAACAAGTTTTTAGAAGACAGTTTAATATTATACAATTTATAAGAATAATGCTGATAGGTTCTCCCCTAGGGTCTATGACTTGTCTAGTTACAGGATCCTGGCAGGATAATGGTTCCAAGTGTGGAGTTCATCTTGTGGGACATGACTTAACACCATCCAGAACCTGGTTAGTTATTCTCATGATTGCACTCAGAAAGTGGTTGGTTACCATGACTGTACCGGTGGCCATCTGTTGCCAGGCTAGTCATTGCTGTAGCCCACAGGTCTCATAGCTAGACATGACTGATGGGGACTTCTTTTCTCCAGTGGCTTTTATTGCACCTTTGAGGATGAAGCTTCCAAATCATTTTATGCATGACTGCTCCATGTTCTATGACTATGTGGTGTCTTCAGTATTTGGAGCTTCACACTGAGATTTGGAAGAGGTACCCACAAGTATTGTCAGTAACTTGTAATGTTGAAGGGTTCCTGGGACCGCACTGACCAACAACTCAAAAAGAGGCCACCCATTTCTGGCAGTGGGGTCTTAGTCAACCTATGGTGCCTAATAGGGGCACTGTCACTTCACAATAAAGTAATTCCATCTGCCCCACAACACACACCATGGTCTGTGCCAAGGGTCCTCACCCTTTCTAATGCTATGACCCTTTAATTCAGTTCTTCATGTTGTGGTGAACCTCAACCATAAGATAATTTTTCTTGCTACTTAATAGCTATAATTTTGCTACTGTTATAAATCATAAGGTAAATATCTGTGTTTTCCTATGGTCTTTGACAACCCCTGTAAAAGTGTCATTTGACCCTGAAAGGAGTCACCATCCACAGTCTGAGAACCACTGGTCTATGCGGTCTAAGTAAAGTTGTAATCACTCATTTACTTATCTATAAAGAAATTAAAGTTACATTAAGGATATTCTCAAGACCCTTGAAGAAGGGGCATGCCTTGAAATCAATAAAGTTTACTCCTCAAAAATGTCCTTTGTGAAATTTCTGGATGGTATAATCAGATAGTAGTCCACAGTTAAATAACTTTAAATAACAATAAATGGCAAGTGACTCTTTCGGGCTGTGTTTTGTTGTATTCAACAGTCTGTGGTGTCTTCCTTGTTGCATTTATTAGCTCAGCATTATTTATTAAATATAAGGTGATAGTTTAAAATTTGATTGCTTAAAATCCATGAATTGCTCTAATACAATTGAATTTTTTTTTTACTGTGGTCCATCTGACTGAACTATTCATACTTACCTTGTACATAAGTCACACATTTCTTCTGCATATGTATACCTGAGACTCTTTGGACTTCCTGTTTGTCTTCAGCAAAAATGTTTTCTCCATGTAACGTAAAACTTTAGTTCACTACATTAATTGAAACTTTGCAGTAGTTTTCTTAGTGTGAAACAGATATGATTGGATGTTCAGGAAGGATCTTCTGGGTTTAGCCAGGAAAGATCTTAGAATAATACTTTCCAGATGAAAGCACAAAATTGGAAAGTTCCAGTCCCCAAAGACGACTTCTCAGCTCCTTCTCTAGTTCGTCTTTTGCCAACTTCATCTCTCAACTGTGCAATCAGTGAATTCCTTGAAAATTCCAGAATTTTTGATACTTTCTTTTCTCCCTTAAAATCCTCAAAATTGGGAATATTTATCATTGCTGAATTTTCCCCCTTATCCAAACTGCTTGAATTCCCATCCTTGGATAGTGTAATTGTCAAAACCCTGGGTGTAGACTGTATGGTTATTTGTATTTAACCATTTTAATTAAGCCTTTCTAAATTTGGAAGATTATTTTTCAGTTATGGTTACTAAGAACTAAGTAATGCACCTTTTCCCCAAAAGGCTCTTAAATAATAGAATCTCAGCATGTAGAACATGGGGGGCTGGTGAGATATCTCAGGGTAAAGGAGCATGCTGGGTAAACATGGCAACCTGTGTTCTGTCAAACTACTGCTCTTATTGAAAATTAGAAAATGAATTGTGGTCCTTTTCTTCTCAGTACAAGTTGCCTTTTGTGATTTCATTGGACCAAAAATTCTATAGCAGAGAAGTCAGAGGGTTGTTTACATGTTTTACTTACAGGAGCATCTAGATTATAACATGTTTCCCTCTCTTGGCAGTAGGTAATTGAATACAGACAGATAGAATATTTTGATGGACTATTCTGCCAGTGCACAATTGCTTAAGGCCATTTATAACCGACACCAAGTTGGAAAACTATGTCCTTTAACAGTAACAACTGGTCTTAGGAAAATAGATGAAATCAAGCAAATGCACAAGGCACTTAAATGAATATAAGGTCTACTGTTCTCCCTAGAAGGAATGTATGAATGCTGGCTTGGGAGGGTGGGAGAGCAATTGGCTTTGGTGTCCTTCATCCAGAAGATGTGATCTTGGCTGCAGCTGTGGTGTTGAAGAAGAACAGACCATCAGACCTGCAGCTGTTGTCTCAGCCAAAACTTGACCATAAACAATCTAACACTAGCTCTTTGTTGAATAGAGAAAGGCATTTCCATGGGTATTATTTTGAATTACTTCCCCCGCCGTCCTACTGTGACTTACTCGTTTCTCAGAAAGCAAGCAATTCACCACAAATCATATTATAATATAACGCATATAATTATAGTTCCAGTGGTTGATTTTTCCCTTGCAGTTTTAAAAGGATTTTTTCCTTCATTAAACAACAACCTGGTGTTTCTTCAGGAAGCTTCTGTCTCTGTCTGTCTGTCTGTCTGTCTGTGTGTTTTGTAGTGTTAGGAACATGATACAGTATTCTGATTCAAAGAAGACTATCAATTCTGCTTGCTTTGATGTCTCCACCAAAACACACCTTTAAATTTATTACTTGTTTTGAGTTGTGAACAAGTGACCCCCGGTTAAGAGATGAACGTTCGCTAAGGTCATGAGTTCTTACAATAAGGAAAGGAGGCAAGATCGGATAAGCCAGCTAACTCTTCCATGCCCTGTACTATCTTGTGCTCTTCAGAGCAGGCCAGAAGATGTTTCTGACCACAGGCAAATCAGCCACCACAAGATTAAGATGTAAATTTATATTATTTAAAAAAAAAGCATTTCCTCATTTTTGTATCCAATCAGTATAAAGAAAAATGGAGAGAAGTATATAGTTTCTCTAGAAGACTGCGAATAAACAAAGAGCATGGAGAAGGTGGCAGGTGATACTGTTCTTTCGGCCATCTGATGCTCATTCCTTTCTCTGCCCAATTTTCAAGGGCTTATGTCCTGGAGCTGTTGTTCATGGGTCAGTAGAAACTCAGCCACGTCAGTGCAGAATTCACTGCCAGAGTGAGGCAGGCATCCATGGACACAAGCCATTGTTAATTTCCAGTAGCACAATTAACTAAATTTGTTTCAATAAGAGAAAGTTTCTTTCATATTTCCATGAAAGTAAATAATCTGCATTTAAGTAACCAACATATACACTATAAAGACTATGATGCAGCTAAGTTGAAGCTTACAAAATGAATTCCTCTGCGTTTGTGTGTAGGAGTTTAGCTTACGGGGATTTAGATCTGTAGACTACTCTGGTACGTAACTACAAATAAGGACACTAGAATCAAGGAAAAATCTCTCAGGCATTTTCACCAACATATTTCTCCTTCATATCATCTTTGTGTAATTTCCACTTCTCCCTTAATCAAGGATTGATATTCATGCAGTCCTTTCTCATTGGAGACATTCATTTAATGTGATATGTCATCATGTGTATCCATAGGAAAGCCTTCAACTTGACATGGAGAAAAACATAATCCATCCACATTTGGGTCAGCAATGTGTCTTCTTGATCTGTTCTAAAGAAAACAACCAGTCAAAAGTGATTTATTTTCATAATTTTGCTTCAGACCCAGCTGTTACTCATTAGTGCTTAAATTGACCAGCTCAGAGCACATTTACAGACAGTAATAATTAAAAAATAATAATTAGCCCTTCCTCCCCTGTAATCTTTTTAAGTTACTGATTTAAGGAACAGTTATGTAACTATTGATTTTCCATTGATTCCATATACAGCGTTGAATTTTTGAGAGTGTAAGAAGATTTATTTTGCCACCAAGTCTATGTCAATAATATAGATGTTAACTTTATTCCAGAAAATGTCATAGTGAACAGAGCTAGCTTTGTGGGGGGGGGGGGTTCTTCCTAAGGTGATATGCTGGGGACAGGGAACTTTCTAAAATACCATGGTCTTTTACATACAAAAAGCAAGTGAATTTTCTCATTGTCATAAAAACATTGGTTCTAATCCAATCAAAATACAAACAAACATTTTTTGAGATGGTGAGGCTTATGAATACCAGCCATTTGATTTTGGTACAATTAAGGAAAATAAGTTTTGAGACATTTGTCAAGAAAGACTGAATGATGAAAAAATTAAATTATAGTATACACTGTGGAAAAAATATAATTAGAGGATTCAATGACTGAAGATGAATACCAGAAACTGTCTCCCATATCAGGTATAGTTGATGAGTTCTATCCACTTTGTTGTTTATCGAGGCGATGCTGTTTAAAAATAATACATTGAACTTTAGGTTTTCTACAGCAATAAAGAAAAGTATCTTCACTGTAAATCTTGGAGTTAAGACACTAAGAGAGTCTTAGCACTCTTAGGAAAGCCCTGATGGGTTAACTAAGACGAGCTGGCAGCAGCACTCTCCCTCCCCCCGAATATTAATTATCCTGTATCTAAAATGGTTCTGGGAAGCAGCAGCAGGCTGGCAGGAAGAGGTACAATGAATATAATTCTCAGTTGGGATAACGCATAAGCATTGTAGAAACAAGCACCAATATTTTTTCCATGTGGATATTAATTGTATGGTCGACAGCTGTAATTTACAAGAAAGAGCTTTAGAGTAGCAAGCAAGGTTGAACCACACTGCCACAATAACATGGGGAGACCTAAGAACTGGCAGGTGTAATCCTCCACCTCTTCCCTTGGGTCCAGCCCTCCTTCTATATGCAGGTTGGGAAAATGGGCATTACTGACCCGCAAACTGTATGCCACATTTAAAAGCTTCCACGCAGGCATACCCTTTGCAACTATTTCAAATCCCGAGACACTGAATGAGAGTTTCTCTCTAGCATTTGGACTTGAATTGGGACAATCGATATTTTGACACTCTTGTCATTGGCACTCACCAAAGGAATCCAGCCACTTACTTCTTTACGAGCTCTTCCTCTGACTGCTGTCTCCAAAGGCCACGCAGAGCCAATCTGTTCTTCTGGAACTTGGCAAGTGCCTTCCTGAAAATGTACCGGGGTGCGCTCGGCAACAGAGCTGAAAGCACAGGATCATTTATAACAACTTGAGCTGCGTTGTCTGACTTGGCATAACTCAGAAATCTTTCAGGGGTTACACACTTCACCTCGAATTAAATCTAAACTCTCTGTGATTGCCTGCAAATCCCTGCATGCTCCACTCAGGCTGCTTCTTCGGACTTCATCTCTTCACACTCTCTCCTCCCTCACCACAGGGAGATCCCTGGCTTCCTGCCAGCTCCTCAGAGGTCTTCCAGGCTCCTGGAATGCGGTTGCCTTTCTGGAATGCTCCCGGCCTCCTGCATGTCTGACTCGTTTTCATCCCTTGGGTCTCAGTTTATTTCTCTTTCTGAACAGGTCATTTCTGACCATCTTTCTAACATTTGCTTTTGTGTATTTACAAGTCCGTTTTTATTTCCCCCATAGAAGGTAGCACATATTGGAATTAATAGCTTACCTCCAGAATACCTCGCATCCAGACTTTAAGTAGTGTAAATGGTGAAAGTAGACACACGTGCAGGGGCCAAACGATCTTCCTGAATTAAAAAATATATTTATAAAAATCCTGTTATAAGAAGTCATGAGCAGCAAAGCAAAACTCTCAGCATATTGGGGTACTCCAGAACATATTGTACAGGGGAGATAGGTACCAGTTAATGGAATTCTCCTTCCAAAGTCTGATCATTGGTGCATAGATGTGTATGGGCTGACATTATGTGCACTGACATTAAAACACATTTGAAGGCTTCGTTTTGAAAAGTTTGCAGTGCAAGAGAGTAGAGAGTCATTTGTCTCCAATTTGCTCACATCAGAAACTTAATGACTCTTTTAACCCTTTATGACTGAATTTATTTTTTCCCCAAATTCCTTACAGTTTAGAAAAAGACTATAAAATAACAACAAAAAAGTAAAGTATTGTTGCTGAATGAGAATCTCACCATAATTCTATTTTCCTATGGCATTTTGATAGTGCTAGGGGGGACAGTCTTTATCCACATCCACCCACATGACCCTCAGCCACCCCACTCTTTTCTTTTTAAAGAAAACATTTACGTCTATGATTTGGTCATAGGGAAGTACAAAGGACTTCGTTGTGTGTGGAAATGAAACTGGCAATGAGCCTTTTAAGGAAGAAGGATATGTATGTGGGTGGGGGTGCAGTCCCCAAATCTCGTTCAGCAAATCCTGCATCCCTCCTACTTAGAAGGCAGGCTGCCCTGCATGGCAAGCCCCAGATGTTGTGCATCAGAGACACTAAGGCCGCCCTTCAGAAACACGTCACTGAGACACGGCAAAGCAGAACCCAGCTCAGACTATGCACAGTGCTGTTAGGACACGGGGTGGATAGGATCCCAGTCAGGCAGAATTAGTAGACAACTTCCTAGAGGCTGATTGGTATTTCTGAAACTTTTCCGTCATACCCACAAATCCTAGCGGAGCATAAACTGACAGATGAGGCAAACATCAGATGAGCTGGTTTGGTAAGTGATTGGAGAGATGGAATTGACTGGAGTTGGTGTGTTTTCAGTGCAATATCCCATGAGAATAAAGGAAATATCACAGAAATGTCAAAGAAAGTACTTTCAAGACAATATAAGTGTGCAGAAAGTTCTGGGGTGCTGCCTCAGCCATTCCTCAGGTCTGTAACTCCTTCTGCTTTCTCTGTCATCCTTCAGCAGCCTTCTGCACAGCAGGTCCTGCTCACCATGTAGCTTATCCTAAAATTAAGTTTCACTGTCGGCCTGGTGCTATTGTCCTTCCTTTCTGCTGGGTGACATTGTTCCCTGGGAGATGTGAGCATCTACTCTAAATATGCAACCAATGACAGACCAATATAACGATACCACCAGAGTCCAACGCTGTAAAATAATGTTTGTTGGGATTATTTACAATAATATTGGTAAGGGGTTACTTAGACATAAATGATTCATAGCTTAATCCTGAAAAATCCAGCCTAGTGTGGGTTATGACTTACAAAAAGAGGAACCACAGAGCCCTCTGCATGACTTGTAGGCATCTTGACAGGCCACATTTTCCTTCGGTTAGCAATCATTACTGCTCCTGAAACCTAGGGATAGAACGACCTTGTGAATCTGCTGAGTTTTAGGGACTTCTTTATATCTCTGAGTTGCTTACTTCCTGAATCTTTCTAATCCTTCCCCTTGAGCTGCCTGAGTCTTAATAGGCTACATCCAAGGTGGAATGTTCAGTATGAAGGGATTTGCTAGAGAGCATCCTTCAAGAAGTCACCTATAGTGTGCCTTCATGGGCTCACGGTCCCTAGGTCCTTGCAGCGTACTGATATTGTGTGCTGGGCATTGACCAAATAAATAGTCCTTTTTACTTAAACTTCAAAGACCTTTTCTCAGCCCAAGATTGCCTGTCCTTTGTGAAACATTTGATCCAGCTTTGTGTCTCTGTTTTTGTATCCATCCTCAGTCTTCTGGAGTTCAATACTGTGATTATCTCCTCTTTCATAGGCTTTTGTTCATCTCTTCCATTTACCCTCTTCTTTTTTTTAACCTGTATTTACTCTATGATTTCTCAATCTCCTCTTTCATAGGCTTTTGTTCATCTCTTCCATTTACCCTCTTCTTTTTTTTAACCTGCATTTACTCTATGATTTCTCTGAAAGAGCTCTTGTGACTGCCAGGTTCACCTTTAATTTGACTATACTGCCTGAGTCCCATGCCCCCACCTCTTCTAAGACCTCCAGACTCATCCATCAGACATACTAATTCCTTTAGTCATGTGATGTCACCCTTCTGATAAAAAAACCTGTGAGTGACTGCTTATCTCTAGCAGAGTCAAAGCCAGATTCTTTGCAATCCCTGTGAGACCCTTTGTGATGTGACCCAGGCCAAAGCCCCTGAGGAGAGGTCTCAGACTCAGTCAGATCTCACTCTTAATGTCCTTATATTTCCCAGCCAGCCCCAGTGAGTAAATGCATGCTCCAAAGAACTTAAAATTCCATAATATATTACACATTTTTCTAAACAAGTAGGGCTGTCCAACCTTTTGACATTGCAAAATGATGCTGTTCTTTACAACAAAGTTCATTGGGAAGAACTGCTCAATCAAGTCACACACACACACACACACACGCACACACAAAAGTGTTTTCAGTAAGTTTACATTTTTCTGTTTGGTCACATTTATAGCTATCTTGGACTGCATGTAGCCTGAGAGAAGTAGGCAGGACACTCCTGAGAGGTCCATTTCAGTTTCTTTTGCTCTCCTTCACTGATCTGTCTGTCTTTATACAGATGTTGCACAGTCCTGAATACAGCCAGATACTGCTTGACAGTAGACACATCATGAAAAATGTGTCCTTGGGCGACTTTGATGTCTGGGTGAGCATCACAGAGCATGTTTAAGGATTAAGACAACTATGGTATCACTAAGTGACACTATCTGATGGTACAGTTGTCATACAGGCAGTTCAGTTACTCAGTGACATACATGGAGGCACAGCATTTATAGAGTGACTCACATATTGCAAGTCTGTCATCTTGGTCCTTTAAGTTGTTTTGACTTTTCTAGATCCTTTTCCTTTACATGCACCTTTTACAATCTGCTTTAAAAGCTGTCCAGGACTTTGCTTGAAATCGCACCATTTTAGATCTGTAAATATGTACAGTTCATGGTACATTCTCTCGCTGGAAATGACTGACATGCTAGAGACTGACAATAGGAAGTGCTGGTAGCAGCGGGAGGCTGCGAAAACACCCCCTGCTTGAAGAACGTGAAGTTCCAGAACTGTCTTCTAAAGCAGCACAACAATACACTACAGAGTTGTATATGAACTTCCCAGAGGGCTCAGAAGACCCACTACAGATTTCACCAAAAAGACATTAAAGCATATTTCATATAAAGGCTCCACGAACATATAATAGCACCATGATTGAATAATAACTCCTGCCGCACACCGCACCCCCGTGTCTGCGCTCTGTTACCCTGTTTGTGAGCTTCAGACAAGCGGGCTGGAGGTTAAAATACACAGACACACACAGACAGAGAGACAGCGACACGGGTCATCCGTGAATTCTCCAAGAATGCCCCCTTTATTGTGTTCGGGGGCAGATTATATAGAGATAGCCATGCCCCAGCCAAACCCACTGGAAACCACTCTCCTGCCATCAGGAACTCCTGAAGGTCTCGTGCTCAGAGCAGCTGTAGGCACTCAGATCAGAGGATTACAAGAAATTCAGAATCTGGGGTCTCACTGCTCCCAACAAACTCCAAAAGGAACTAGCCCCGATAGCTATCAAATGGTGAATGGCTAAGGACATTAAATGCTATTAAAATATGATTAAAAAGAAAAATTATGAATGTGTGTATTGACATGCATGAATCTCAAAAATACTCAGCACGGTGAAAGGAGCCAGATGCAAGGGACCAGTGTTGTATGATTTGATTTCTATGAACAGCTCTGTAAATAGAATCTGTCAAGGCAAAACAAGAAGGAATGGTTGTTTGAGGGCAGAAGGGGCAACATGATGAACCACATACGACGTGAAAGGTCTCTATGGAGCTATAAAATAGTCTATAGTGGATGCATGGTGATGATGTCACAACCTGGGACTGATGGAGGAAGGTCATTGGTTAAATAATAAAGAAACTGCCTTGGCCCATTTATAGGCCAGCCCTTAGGTGGGTGGAGTAAACAGAACAGAATGCTGGGAGAAAGAAGCCGAGTGAGGAGTCGCCATGATTCTCCCACTCCAGACAGACGCAGGTTAAGATCTTTCCTGGTAAGCTAGCTCATGGTGCTACACAGAATATTAAAAATGGGTTAGATCAATGTAAGAGCTAGCCAATAAGAGGCCGGAACTAATGGGCCAGACAGTGATTAAAAGAATACAGTTTCCATGTAATTATTTCGGGGCATAAGCTAGCCATGTGGGCGGCCAGGTGCCGGAGACGCAGCCCCGCCACTCGTATTACAACAGAGTGGCGCCCAACGTGCTAATGAACTCCACGTCAAACCTGAGAGGGCTTGAAAAGGAGAGAGAAGAATACAGTTTCTGTGTAATTATTTCGGGGCATAAGCTAGCCATGTGGGCGGCCGGGTGCCGGAGACGCAGCCCTGCCGCTCTTATTTCAACATGGGACATTTATTAAAATCATTGAATTGTAGATGTGCAGTAAGTGTGGATTTGATTATCTACAAACATGAAAATTTTAATAAAGTTGTAAGACATGATACATGAAAAAAACAATATAACCACATGCTATAGTCACATATTACAGAAGTCAAATCAGTGGGGTGCTGGGGATGAGACAAAGACTACAGGGTTGACTTCAAATAGGCGGCAAGGTCAGGATGGAAGGTCTGTTTCCTGTGTAGATGTCAGTTCTGGTTGCAAGGTTCTGTTATTACCCCAGTCACTACAATGCGCACAAATTGGTGAGTTTTATTTTACCTGCTGTACTCACCCCAAAGAGGAGAAGCAGTCCAAATCATTTCTTTATATAGTTAGGTCTGCAGTTGGCTTCATTTTTATGTATTCTCTTTTAACCATTTTTTCCGTTTTAGAATTTTATAGATGAGTCCTTTACATAATATTGTCCCTCCCTCATCTCACTTTAATTCCTCGATGGCCACTTTGACTCTCTTTCAAATTTAGACTTCTACTTTTATTGCTTTTATTACATACACACACACACACATACACACACACACACTGCATGCACATACAACCTGTTGAATCCATTTAGTCTTGCTTATGAGTCTGTGAGTGTAGAGCTGACCATTGGGGACTGGATTATCAATCAGGTTATCCAGTGGAGAAGACTCATCTCTGAAGTAAACTGATGCTTCCTCTCTTGGCAGCCATTAATTGCTCATAGCTCTTCACCTACTGATAGGGTCTTGTGATGATGTCCCCATCACATTGACATGGTAACTGGTGGTGTCATTATACAGATTTAAACCTTCATGTGCTAAAGCCTTTAGTATTTTCCTGCAATGTTTTAGGTTCATATGACTCTAAGTGTTCATATAAAATGACTGAGTATGATAATTTACTGAAGATGAAAGCTTGAAAAAATTTCTGTGAAGTTGTCAAAAGAGAGAAGTATAGAAACCTATCAACCTATCTAAAGCAAATAAGAAGATTCAAAATGGCATCTTCAGTTGAACTCTGGATACCTTAATGCAAAACTGTAATTAGATGAAATAATTTAGGATCTTTCAGGGACTAAATAAAATTGCTATTAAATTATATCTCTAAATATAAACTATATAGAAACTAAATTAAATCTCTAAAATAGGCCTCTCTTTTCCCTCCCCTCCAATCGTCCCTTTATGTTAATTATATTTCTTGTTGTGTTTTGTCTGTTCATTTGTTTTGTTGCTAAGAACTAAATCCAAGACCTTGTGCAGGCTAGGGAAGCACTATACACCTGAGTTATTGCCTTCTTTTTCGTATTCATTTTGAGACCGTTCTCACTCAGTTTCCAGCTTGACTCTTTATCTCAATCTGTCCAGGCCCCCATAGGCTTGAGATTTTCTACCTCAGTCTCCTGAATAGCTGAGCAAACAACAAATAGGCCCATCAGGTACTATTCTACTTAGAACAATCTGATATTTATGTAACCAGGAGAATCATAGACTATTTTGAAATATCTATATTCTTTAAAATAGAAACTTCTCTGATCCATTTTACCAAGAAATCTTTGCAGAATGGAAAAGTAATATTTAAAACCCCTTTAGAAATTTAAATCTGGAAAGAATGCAATATCCTTCAGTAGAAAATAGGCCATCTTTTTTTTTTTTTTTTTTTGATTTTTCGAGACAGGGTTTCTCCGTAGTTTTTTTTTTTTTGGTTCCTGTCTTGGAACTAGCTCTTGTAGACCATGCTGGCCTCGAACTCACAGAGATCCACCTGCCTCTGCCTCCCACGTGCTGGGATTAAAGCCGTGCGCCACTATTTTAAAGTGGTAAATAGTCATTTAAATATGTTAGGTGAATGTTTACAAAGCACTGTCTTCCATTTGTCAATTCACTAAGAAAAGATTTACAGATTTCCTTTGGTGTCAGAGCACAGTCCAAGAATGGCATTGTGTGAGAATTCTGAGTGTTTGTGAGAAACAAGGAAAAGAAGAGTCTTATGACCTCGGTTTCTTCAAAACACAGAACTGTTCTTGAAATATGTCTTCATGTTCCTCCCAGGTGTGGCAGATAGGAGTGAGCTTACTTTAGCTGTTGTTATTCATGTGCCTCTATGAAAAAATATGTTTTTGCCACATACAGTTTATCCTTGTGATTGTATACAGCTTGGACTCATGAGAACTTTCTTAACCCTCAGGGTATAAATTGTTTGATGCTCTGATTAGAGTTCACTATTGCATGACAATTTAGTCCATCTCATTTTTAGGTTCTGCTTTCGCAGGTCCACACTGCCAGTTAGAATGGCAACATTTAGGAACGTGTGTGTGTGTGTGTGTGTGTGTGATCTGTGTATCTATCATCTATCTATCATATGTATGTATGTATATATGTGTGTATGTGCACATCTTTGTGTGTGTGTGTGTGTGTATGGGTGTTTGGTCTGCACATATGTCTGTTTATGACATTCATGCAGTGCCTACGAAGGCCAGAGGAAGACGATGTATCCCGATGGGACTGGAGTTACAGAAGTTGAGCCAACATGGGAGCTAAGAACTGAACTTAAGCCCTCTGTAAGAGCAATAAATGTTCAAGCTACCGAACCATCTCTTTAGCCCATTCAGGAACTTTTATAGTTATTGAGTCTGAGGAATAAAAATAACTATTATTTTGCTGTAACTCACAATTTAATTTTAGCCTTAAAAACTAAATTAAGAAAACCAAAGTTTCGTTTTTAAAGGAATAAAATATTTCTTAAGAAATGCATGTTGCTGCTACTTAGGCAAAGAAGGCAAAAGTGTCCAGAATAGAAGCTGGGGAAATGAATTAGCTGCTAAATAAAGAACACAGACGTACAACAGAATAGCAGAGATTGGGTGGGATTGGATGGAGTCTAGCAGCTAGAAACCCAGCACCTTTATTGTGTACACCTGAACGAGGTGAGCTAATCTCCGTAGGAGGTCTCTGTAAGGGATCAGACTCAGGCTGCTGACCTCTGGGAAGAGAAAACTGTGGGCGACCCTTTCTGCATATACTGGCAACAACCACACCCAACCAGGGGGAGGCCTTGCCATGCCCATGGGTCTGATGCCTTGGCGTCCTTCACATGGCCAGACCATGTCAACAGAATACATCCACGAGGACTTCATTCCCTCCCCGCACTCATTTGATGCTATTTATTGACATTCATTGAGACGAGGCTGACTTCGATCAACTGGCTAGCTCATTAGAATGAATATCAGCTTAATTAGTTTGGTTGCCGGAAATGGTTCAGAAGGATAAATCTATTTGAATATGGGAGTTGAGAACTAAAAAGTAGATCCTTTTGACACTTTTTTTTTTTTTTTTTTTTGTCTTACCTTAGTAAGTAAAGCTAATGTTCCTAATGTTCTATGTTGGCCTTTAGTCAATGTGACAAGGCAAGACAGGCAGTCCACCTGGTCATGGTTAATATGAATTCCTTTCCATAGCATCACAGAATGCCACAACACTGGCACTTTAGCTGCTCGTGGGAGGACAGTGTTTCTACATCTTATTGTTGTGAAGAGCGGCTGGCTACGTCCTGCCACCCGACTAGCTTTACACCCGAAATAATTACACGGAAACTGTATTCTTTTAAATACTGCCTGGCCCGTTATCTGTAGCCTCTTATTGGCTAATTCTCACATCTTGATTAACCCATTTCTATTAATGTATGTAGCACCGCGAGGTGGTGGCTTATCAGGAAGGATTTTAACCTGCATCCATCTTGGAGAGGAGAGCTATATTGTCTGCTTCACTTGGCTTTCTTTCTCCCAGCATTCTGTTCTGTCTACTCCACCTATCTAAGTTCTGCCCTATCAGGCCCAGAAGTTTTCTTTATTAATTAACCAATGAAACAACAGACAGATAAAAGACCCATCTACATCATCTTATAAACTTGAAGAATTTCATGGAAAATAAAAGAGAGATAGAAGACCCTAAAGAGAGAACAGTGAATACCATCTATCATTTACTGAGCACTTATTCCCAACTGAAGAGATTTCATGGATATGGGGTGGTTATAACGAATATGCTTTCATTAGAAATTAAATAACTGTGACACACACAGGGGAGCTAAGATTTACCCAGCACAGTGGTTTGGATGTCTCTTGCAAAATCATGCTGAAACCAGTTTTCATTGTGATGGTATGAGGTGGGACCTTGAAGAGAAAAGGGCGTGTTTAGCCTGACTTTCCTGACTCTCCCTGCAGCACAAAAGATCATGCTGGATGCTGGTGCCAGGTTCTTAGATTTCTCAGCCTCCTGAACTGCACACCAAATGAACTTCTATTATTTATAATTTATCCAGGCTGTGGAATTCTGTTATAGCAACAGAATATGGACTGAGACACCTAGGAATGCTTAGCTAGGCACAAACCAGAAATTTGAACCCACCCGGCCCTTGGGCCTGTGTCAAATGAGACCAAACTGGAGAAGAACATCCCTAAAACAAAGGAAACGTCTGTTGGAGAAGGCGGCTGGCTGGAGAGCCGTTTGTGAGCCGCACTCAGCGATTTTCTCAATGGAAGGAGGCTGGAACAGCATTCTGATTATTAGCAGGAGGGTTTAACTTGGGATATTACAAGCAAGTTATTTTTCTAGTGTTTTTCTGTCCCTGTGCTGCGAAATTTCTTTCAGATTCACAATTAGACAGATCTATCCACAATATAAAAGTGATCCGGAGAGAAGGGGTAAAAAGTAACTTATACCTCAGAGGTCTGAATTCAGGTAAGAGCCGTTGCTGCTCTTTTGCAGGACCTGAGCTCAGTTCTCAGCACCCACGTCCATTGCCTCACAACTGCCTGCAACTCCAGCTCCTTGGAGCTTGGCATCCTCTTCTGGCTTCTGCAAGTGACATGCACACACGTCACACACATATCACATATCCCTGCACACACCCTGACACATACAATAAAAATAAAGCTTGAAAAAGTTATCTTCTGATTTTTAAAAATGTGAAAATGTATACATGCACATATAAGCTTAAAATAAAGACGAGTTGTTTCTTGAATCTTTGGATTGTTTTCATATTGATGATGCGTTGTTGTATAATAACGTAAAGTAAAATACATAAAATAATTTTGAGAGTTCGAATCATCAAAAAAAATCTTATTTACCAAAAACAAACCACCCCCCCCCCAAAAAAATAAGGTAACTAGAAAGCACTGTCTCCCAGCACTTTCAATAATTAGAAGCTCCAATAAGGGATTCTACTAAGTGTACGAGGCTAGTTACTTAGGTGATGAAGCTGACATCAGCGAAGGAAGAAAAGAGGGACAGGAAGCCTATAATGAAGGGTCTTCAGGACCCCTGGAGTGGACTGTGTCCTGCTTCACACGGACGAGAGCAAGGGGATGGGCTAGCCGACCTGTGGAGTCCCCCAAGACTGCCACATGTTTTCATCTGCCCTGGGCCGAATGGCTGCCACCTCTTTTAGGAGCTGTGCTCTCCTTTGCTCCCCATGAATTAGGCTCGTCAAACTAAATCTGGTTGCAGCTAATTCTCTTTCTCAGACAGTTTTCTCAAGTCAGGTCTAGACCAGTTTAATTTAACTCATTTTCTGGAGTACTTTAAAAAAAAAAAAAAAAAAAAAAAAAAACCTGGAAAAAGTCCAGGGCATTTTTTCAGTCACAATAAAGAACATCCAGATCCAGAGCCACAGATCAATCATGGGTGTTATAGGGTTTGAATGGATCGTGAATTTAAAGAATCAGAATGGTTGCTTGCTTTCTGGGAAAATAGCAATTGGAAACAAATCTCATTTTAATATACCACAAAGATTATTTTGTGCGGGAACACAGCATTTTCTGCCGCGAGTTTGTTCCTGGCAAAGGAAGAGATCATGTAGCTGGCGTGGTCCTTGAGCCCATCTGGAGGGAGTGGTAGCTAAAATGTATGTGTCGGAGTCTGCGTCTCCAAGGTTTCATGTTTTCAAACATCCTATTTCTTTAAGGGGAACAAATGTTTTCCCCACAAAGACGGCCTCGGGCCTCCCTCTTGGCTGCTCAGATTTCTGCCTGCCTTTTGGTTACCCTGTGACTGGTGATTTCCCAGGGTCCCCAGGGAGGCCTCAAGCTAGCTGTTAGGACTGAACAAACAATCCTGGCTGAAACCAGAACGGAATCGGTACCCTGCTTCCGCCATCTCGCTCGACAGCTCTGTTTCAGCTTTTCCTGCCGACACAGATACAACATGGAACACTGAGGTTTCTAGCAAGTTCAGCAGTAAAGCAGGCTTGCAGTAATGGCTGCAGCCTGTTTCTTGAGGTACCAGGTCTTACACCAGGCAGTTGACAGAAGTCATATTGCATTGAATCGTTGCAACAGTATATGAGCCGAGCGTCACCATTTAAGTTTTAGATCCAGTGACATGGTGGCCGGCATATGGGCAGATATGGTACTGAACAAGTATCTGAGATCTGTATCCTGATCTATACACAAGGGGAGGGGGAGGAATCTTGCCTGAATTTTTGGAATCTCAAAGCTCACCCCGGTGACATACCTTCTCTACCAAAGTCACACCTACTTCAACGAGGCCACATTTACTCCAACAAGGTCACACTTATTTCAGTAAGGCCACACCACCTCCTAATCCTACCCAAAGAATTCTACTAACTGGAGAACCAAGAATTGAAACATAAAAGCTTAGGGGGCCATTCTCATTCAAACCACCACATTATACTAGGGGAGTTCTCTGTGAAGTCATCTGTAAAACCAATAAAATAAAATGAATTTTAGTAAACATCCCCGAAAACAGCACCGCTCAAATAGAATGATTTCATTTTTTCTCTTTATTCCCTGCCCTTGTGTTCTTACTCTGGGTATGACAGTGAGCTCCATGCTGGCCTTACCCCATGCTCCTGCTCTGTGTGTAACATCTATCCAGGTGCCTGCTTAAAACATTTGACAATGGTGCTCCTCGGTAGTCACATCTTGGGAGAGACTGTGAACCGGCAGTGCCTTGGTTCAGAGATGCCCAGTTCGCATGTTGGCTAAATGTTATTCCTGTAGTCCTCAAAGAAATAAAGAGACACAATGTCACTGGGAGGTTTTTTTAAAGAATATTAAAGTTTTCAGAGCACAAGAGCATAAAAAAGTCTTTTCATTTAGCCTTCTTCCCCATTCCCTAGTCTAGCTACCTAGCAAAAGTCTTATGTCCTCTTCACTCTTCATTGGAATGATTGGTGTGGGAGTTTCTTTAAAAGCTATAACACTATTCAAAGCACTTACAAACATGTGTACATTGGTGGTGAGGATAACTCCATTTCCCCTCTACTGCTCTCCTAGGAGATATTTATCAAACAGGTAAAGGTTAATGACTCGTATCTCAGGAACCTTTTGCGATTTATCCTCACATCTTGACTGACCTTCCTCCTTACAGATATAGCCTGTGATGTTATATCTGAGTCTGTTTTTTTCCAATTAGAATATATTTTAAAATATATTCCTAGCACTCATTTATTAAACAAATATTTATTAAAGTCAGATTGTGTGTCAAATTTGAGGGCACATACAGGGTAGGAAAGATATCCTGTTGTTCCTACTTTTCATGGAGCTCGTATTGGAAGTATGTTGCTTTAAATTGTAATCCTGTATTTTTGTAATCCAAGTGCTCTATTGCTAGGTTTATTTCATGTTTAATCCAATGGCATGCAGTCAATCAATGTCCAACAAATGCTAACTATAGCTTGGAACCTTAATTTTGTTTTCACCACCACAGTCATTTCGCATTCTTTAATGGCATCCATATTTTTCAAGGGAAATTTCCAGAGAGTCTCATGATATGTCCCCTAAGTATTGTTTGTTGGAACCAAGCTGCCATGCCGGGAATCGGCTGCCACTTTTAATCGCCTTATGACTTGGGTCAAAGCTCCCCACTTGTCGGCCTCTCAGTTACCCTCTGGAATGGTGCAATAACAGAGCTAGATCACAGGTTTCACGAAGTACAGAGACGCCGAGGTCTGCAAAGTGCTTGAGATAGGACATGATAATACGGAAATGCCTTTTAAATATCTTTTGGTAGCTTTGTTTTAGGAATTATCACTTTTCCCTTCTGCAGGCATTGAAATCTTTCAGGGTTTACTTCTTGCAGAGAGTGCCCTCATGATTCTGTCAGTTTTTTCTGCTTGGGTCTCCAGAGAAACTTTCATGGCTGATGCCTTCACCTCGCAGTCTTCAGCCTCCTGTGGATTTCAAGCGCTCTTACAAACATTTGCAATAAAAATCTCTATTTTCTTAAGTGAGCCAGCATCAAAGGATCATGAAATAGATACTGCACAAGGGTTCATTGTGGTCCTTGCTTGTGTGGTGAATAGCAGAAGTTCGTGGGGTGAGTGGCAGTTTTGCCTCAGTATCTTAAGTTTAGAGAGGGGCTGTGAGCTTGAGAGTCTCAGTTGATATATATTCTTTGGTGTTTCCCCAGTGCTTGTAAATCCTTACATTCTTTAGAAGGTTTTTAGCCTTTGATTCTTTCTATGTCATACCGTAAATGACACTTGTGACCATGCAGAACCACACTGGAAAGTTTGGGGTTTATATCAAGATTTTGAAGAAATCTGTAATTTTAAGATACACTCTGTGTTTTGTTGCATTTTTCACTCAGCCTCTGGCGACCTGAGGTCCCACTGATAGCAGCTGTACGTAGTGATAGTTAGTTGGTTACACCTGCAGTAGGCTGGCTAGGTCATTATAACGGATATGGTGGTGGAGTGTTCTTCTTTCTCATCTTCCTGGGAGAACTCTCTTCAAAGTTAAAATGGCTCTATACATCATCAAATACAGAACAGTGGAGAGCTATTGTGAAGGAAAAATTAAGTTTCATTGGTAAATTCTATTCCTTTGGGCAAACCACAAAAGGGATGATGCTGGGCTAGGGATGATGCTGGGCTCACTGATTCTCTAAGCAGAGTATTATCAGGTGTGGGGATAAGACCACTGTATAGGTTTCCTTCTTCTGCTGAAAGCAGCTCACCAGATTTTAGAGAACATGAGTTTGTTGCCCTACTCGCCATCTCCACTGCCTGTTTGCCACTAAAGACAGTGTGTTGGATATCCTCGTGGGACTGTTCCTCTGCGACTGTTTTGCTGTGGAATATAGGGGAGTTTGTAAAGGAAAGGAAACCCAAGATGACTTCCCAATAGCAGCTCCACCACGTTCTGGATGGCTTCATCGAATCTCGGACAATCCAAGTTTTCCCCAGTCAATACATAGTATATGTACACATATGCATACACAGAGTCAGAAATCTATGCATCAATCTATCAAGTGGTTGTAAACTGTGACTTATTGGCACAAAGACAATGAGATATATGTTTTTCTTACTGTCCTATATTATTTTTTAAAAAATAATGTCATAAGCCATGTACATATTTCTATTTATCTATCTTTTATAGATATAGATAAATCTATGGCAGTGGTGAGTAACTGAAGAACACTCAGACATTCATTAATATGTTTATTATTGAACATATAATAATACGTGTTTGTGTAATTTTTCAACTGCTTTACTCATTAGTAATTCATTTTAAGGTAGAAAAGTTTTGGCACAAGAGAATAGAAATATACTTGTAGCTTCTAAAACGTGTAAAGAATATTGGATTGCCATGAGTTCAGAATCCTGGCCTTGGGTAAAGAGCAAAGAAACTGGTATAAGTGATGAAGCTGGTGTATGGTAAAGAATAAAGAATATGGGGTACCAAAAACATGATGGGTCTTCTGCAAGGATTTGGCATTTGCAGCTGGAAACCAAGCCCAAAAGAGATGGACCAAGGTGTGTGTGGATTGAGTTGGGACTGCAGAGAAGGCAAATCAGGTGTTAAATAAGGTGAGAATAGAAGATCTGAATTCTAGGCATTACACAGGGTCAAGATCATAGACAGAGCTTTACTCTTGATAACAACTCCAGATGTGCAGAAGTGAGTGCAGAAAACCCACTTAGTGTTCACTTTTATAACTTGCCCTGCATGGAATGATGGAGCACTCATGCTGGGGGCAAGGCAGAAAATGAAAGAACGGTGTAACGGGTGTACAGCCCAGACAAACTGTGTATCTGTAAGGACACAACAAATAACACTGGAAAGCTTGGGGAATCCAGGTCTCAGTGATTGCATGAGCCCTGTGAATAAGTATGTCACTTTCATTGACATCGGTCTATAGATGGGCAAAGAGCTTGCTGGGTGAATGAATGGATTCTGCTTTCTGGACTTGAGTTCCATGACTGTCACATCTACCACGGGCAGACAAAGTTTAATAGTACTGTGTCTTTGAATAAAATTATGCTTAATCAGGTTCAGATGGCATAGAGCTTTACAAGGCCAGGAATGTAACTGGGAATAAAGATAATTCTGCAAATTCAATGCTATATTTTATGTTTTCCTCACCAAATAAAATAAAAGTCACAGGGAAAACTAGAATTGAAGTAGTTGTTGGGGTGCTCAGACTGCCACTGGTAGCCAGCAGTCCTTGGTTTAGCTCTACCTAGTGACTTATTACAAAGAGAGACATTCTTGTGGCCCCATGATATTTTGTGGGGATGACTCAGTAGCTGTCTCTCTCCTGGGATGGGGGGTCAGGTTAGTAGACTTTTCCCATTGTACCTTACTGTGTGTGAAGATGAATCAGAATTTATTTGACACTGTGGCTGATATTTTTCTATCACTGTGCATCCAGTAAGTGGCTTAGAGCTGGCTCAAGCTGGTCCGTCACTGATCTTCACATAATGGCAGTTTCTTGGCTATTCTCCATGTGTTCCCTCAGTCTTTTCCAATATGTCGGTGAGCCCCTCTCTCATACTGAGTGAGTTACACAAGGAAAGGGTGTCCAAATCCTAGCTGGCATCCCGCTCCTCTTCCTTGTACTTATCAAAGCTGCAATTATCCACTTATTTGTGTGGCCTCTTTATTAATATGTGGCCACCACACCAGATTATATGTTCCATGGCAAATAATGATGTTGGCTCAATCACCATTCCATACCCAGTACTTAGCACAATACCACGCACTTTGTAGAAACTCAATAAATACTTGTTGAATAAATGAAAGGTCCATGAGAGCAAAAAGTTAATTATGCCTTCAGTATGCTGTGGTGTGGAAAAGGAAGCTTTAGGCGGAGCCTTCCTCCCTCTCCCTCCGGGGAGGAATGGTCTAAGGGGAGATTAGTGCTTCACAGTGTGTAAGAAATCCCTTCATTTTAGAGATAAGGAATTTCAAGTCAGAGCAGTTTAATTACCTTTTCGGGGACCCGAGGAGTGCACTGCTGAGCCCATTTAGTCAAGCATAGCGATTGAGTCAGCCTGGATGGACTTGGCAAATGAACCCCTTCAGCTTGGCTCTGAAGCTAGGACTTCATTCATTAGATCCTGATGTTTCTGGCACCGGCTTCACCAAGCACCACATCGTACGACTTCTCTTCTGATTGCAGAGGCTAATAAATTAATCCAAATGGTTTGAACAGATAATGATGAGATGAACATTGGTCGGGGATGTGTGTCAGGAAAGAATTGGGAGTGGAACAAATAACCTCTTTCCAAATCCCTGAAACCAGGCGACCATCAAAATGTACATCTTTGTTGATTATGCATTTTGGATGGCAACATATAAGCCTTCCCCGTTGCCTTCTGCTCCAGCTCCCCACAGTCATTCAGGTTTGCGAAGATGCTACTGCTTCTGCTCTGAGGAAAATATGACCCTCTTTGATGACAATGTTGCAAGGAGATAAAGGGACTTTAAAAAGTATTACCATTATCTCATCGGAGAGATTCTGAAGGTCTCTTTATATCTTGCCCTTATAATCCCATTGGATTTTAGGAACTTGGGAGGGGCTGCCATGAAGTCACAGCTGGTGAGATAAAGAACTTTCAGGAATGCTTCTTGGATGGGCTGGGGCCATGATTCACATTCCAGGAGACATGTTAAATCAGACTCAGTTTATAAATGATGGAACAATCCAGCAGAGCATCGTGGGACTTCAGGAGCCATCTTGTTCTTTCTCCTTTAGTGTAAATTGCTTGCAACAAAGTAGTTTAAGAAAAATGAAAAGATAGACAGGTAAGCAATTAATTAATAAATCCAGGGGTTCTCTCTATGCACTTAATACTGTAGCCGTCCTGATTCATCTATGAAGCTTCCCTAGTCAGTTCTGATAGCAGTACTGTGTGACAGGCAGCTATTGTAATGCTAATGTGTTTTTTCCTTAGAGAAACTTCTTCCAGGACAAATTTTTAAAAATATGAGCAAAAATTGATGTCTTCGATTTGCTTAACTATTGTTTCACTATAATTATTTACTTAGAAAGTGATGTTCCTTTTAAGAATATTACTGTTTTAGCTACAAATGCACAGCATTTAATTATAAAGATGAAGGTCCACAATTATGTACAAATAAAAAAATAAAAAATTGGTTACTTGACGACTGATGTCCTAGAATTTGATGATCATATTCCTACAGGTTCCCTCCCCACATTGATCCAAAGTTCACCATTTGGCTAGTTTTAGGGATTATGATAGGATAGAGAATGGAAGAGAAATATAATTTGTTGTTGCTGTTTTTGGTTTGTTTCATCGATTTAATCTTCATCTCCTTTCTGTAGAGTGCCTATTATAGGCATCGAAGCTGATAAGCTATGAAGAGATGCCCAGAGGAAAAATGTCCTAAGATCTTGGAATACAATAATTCAAGCAAAGCAACCATGAGTAGCATGAACAGGGACAGTAAGGTCTGGCTGGGATTGATTGGAAGAAATGAAAATGAATGAAACCGGTCATTAGAATCATGTATAGGCTGACACATGCGGGTAAAGGAGGACGTCTCGGCAAGTTTTGGATGTTGTGTTAGGAAGGATGGCAATATCTGTAGCAGTGGCAGGATGAGAGTGGTGAGGGTGACCTTGGCGTCCTGGAGTGAAGAGGAGATGCTTGCAGTTGTGTTTATAGCTGTGAGTTGGTGGGTTAGAGAGTGGCTTCAGAGTGGCACTGCTGGATCTGGACACAGCTAGGAGGATGCTAAAGGCACTGGGGCTGGGGTGGGCTTGGTCACTATGAAGATGGTGGGTGGAGATCTTTAGAGAATTATCAGAAAATGATAAGTGACTCTGTTAGCATTTAAGGGAAAGAAAAAGATTCTTGTCCTCCCAAAGCGGATGCTCTTTGTACTATCCCAGAACCTCACCACTCTTTGATGTGCATCTCCTTACATTGGGAGGTAAACACACTGTCTTTCTTCAGTAAATAGTCTCCATTATCTGTCCTATAGGTTCAAGCACCAAATGGTTTCAGCAGATGGAGAAACCTTAACTATGGGTAAAGTGTGAACAGGTACTAAATATAAAATTCTTTTTCTTTGCTGTATTTGTCACTCATATATGTGGGCAACAACAGGAAGAAGGAAGCTTTCAAAGTGCAATTGACTCCATTGCCAATATAAAATTCTTATTAAAAGTAAAAGGAAGAAATGAGACACGACATAAGTTCTTTGTCTGTTCAGAAAGAATGGTGTTTAATCTGAAGTCTGTGTATGGACCGATGCCAAGGTAAATATTCCCAGTGGACACCGAGCTTCACTGGCCCCAAGTGGCTGCTGAACTCAAATCTGGAACAAGGTATATTTCATTTGAGAGGAGACCAGAATGCATGTCCCTTATATAGTGACAGCTGATCACTCTGCCTCAGTCTCTTTGTCTCATTTGACAAAGAACTTAGCATCTTGGGTGTCTAATCTCCATGGCCTCATGCGGGCTCTCCAAAGAGAAAACAAATGCTCAGTACAGCAATTCCTGCTCATGTTTGTTGATTGAATGACTGTAATAAAAGGATCAAAGTTTATTTGCTGTCTAGTCTCTATACTGTAGCATGTGGCTATGCACGAGGTGTTGCTGATGTGTTTCCAACAGCAACATCTGGCTTGCTGGCAGTCTACTCCGCTAACTGTGTTGACCCACTGATGGCTTAGAACTGTTCAGAAAACACCAGAGGGGTTGGTTGGAGTATATGGAAGCCATTGGGTGCTTTTTAAAAAATTCATTCTCCTGGGTACTATTTATATGTCAGTCACATTTCATTCCATGGAATTTACTGCACTGGTCTGTCTATTTGAAATGAATAAGGAAACTCCTCATTAAAGGCTGAGATTTCTATAGCCCAAAGGGGAGTATTCCCAGGACTGTATTTAGGGATCAGAGGTTCTGTGTTATTGGTTGAGTATTTCTGAAAAATGTGAATATTCCCTCAAATCGCAAAAAACTCTTAAACTTCCAATAGAAGTGAAGGTAAAAGTTTTTCTTTTCTTTTTTCCAACAACTCATGAAATAAAGAACAATTGAAGTATAATGGAAAGAACTCAGGTAATATAGAGGGTAAAAGAGAAAGGAAAGCGAGCTGTGACTCAGAAATGGGAATTTAAACTTAGAATGGAAAAAAGATTATTGAGTATGAAGCTATTGGAAATAGAGAACATGGATGTCAAGTCTATGGTGACTGTTGAGGAGAAGAGCAGAAGAAACAAAATCTGAGATTTGAAACAAACTCTTAAAACCCAAGGAAACGGTATCTGGAAGACTGATGTAGTTAAAAGCAAAATAGGAAACTAAAAAACAGAAATAAAAAGGAGCAAGAAGGCAACTTGAATAAATTTGACTGTACCAAATAGAAGTATTAAATTATCTTACTAACAAGACAGGAACAAATATGGGTGAGTACAGTCTAATAAGATATTTTAGTGTGATAGAGAGTGTATGGTTATACTCCATCACATTATTGGTTACAGCTGATATCTGGCTGCATTATTTTACAAATTGACATAGGTATGTCCATGTGAAAATAGCACATGCATAGGGTATAACATCATGGACAGTTTTCAGATATCCATGAGAATCTTGGAATAAATCCCCTGAAGATTTATTCCAAGTGCGTGTGTGTGTGTGTTCGTGTGTGTGTTCGGGGGGCACATAAAATCCTTTCTTGGAATCATGTGGAGTAGGAAATACAATCCACATCTATAGTGAGGTTTGTTTCACTTGCAGAGTTACAACATTGGCACTCACTATTTAATACCAACCAACCCTCATAGGGAGCTTGCTAAGTACCAGCAATTTTAAATTCATGTACCCATTTCATCTCACCAACAAAACCGACTTGGGAACTATTTTACTGATTCCACTCTATGGATAGTGGACCTGATATAAAGAAAGGTTGAAATTTTTTCTTAGGCCAGGAAGGTGTGATGTGGGCAAGCTGAGGTTTAAATTCAGGCAACACTGTAAACCTCCTAACTCTGAGGCGTTGACGTTAAGGGCCTGCTTTTCATAAAATTATACTTGTGACCCAGGTAAGCATTAACTGAAACTGATGTTTATTTTCATGCAAGGGAAATAATGAGACTGGATTTCCCAGGCAACAGGCACGAGATAGGTCTGGGCTGTCTTCCCAGCTTCTGATGGAAGATACTTAATCTGCATGAAGGGAGAGAGACAATGGCTGGGATGACACACGGGGAGAATCCTTAATTTTGATATGACAGACACTGTCTTGCTGAAACTTATATAGAAGCCTAGATGTCCAGAAACACACGACTCTGCCACCAGCTGCCTTAGCAAAGGCCAGAAATGCTTCATTTATTCATTTATAATTAAATTCTCAAACATCTGCCAAGTAGGGCCTCCTAATTACCCGTTTTTAAGAATGTAAAGTACTTAAGCATAGGATCGAGGATGGGTTTGTGACTTAATTTGTAACGTCCTTTGTAAAGATTTTCAAATAACAGGCTGCATCGAAGTGCAGAGAATTATCTTCGTTTAAGGTCCCGCCTGATTTAACAGAAGGCCTGAGTGTCCTAAACCTGCAGACAGAAGGAGGTCCAGAGGGAAACAGAGGCTTGCTAGTGAGCCAGCTGTGCAGAGAGCTGCACTCTAACTTCCCTTAATGGATGTGCAGCCCAGAGAATGTTGGCCATCTCTGCGGCCAGCTGGCCAGCATAGAAACCCTGCTCCTGGAAGTCCTGAGCTGTCTGTTTGGGACTCAAGTGAATAGAATTTGGTGAGGTTAGCAGAGGAGAATCTCATTAACCAGACTCCGGTCATGCTGTTTTATAAAAGCTTGCTGGCTTCCACATGTGACAGATGGGAGTGTCAACTGGGGCTAGCAGTTCCTGCCTCATAGGTTTATGTGAGGTTTCAGTTGGAATCCAACTTACACAAAGCTGTTAGCCTAGAACTCAACCAAGTTTAGAATTCAATAACTGGATCATGGTAAAGTTCCCTCTGGAAAGCTTTTACCTCCATTGCTCCCTTCAGTTTCTGATACACCTCCTTTATATGGTTCATGGTTATGAGTGGCATGAACCAGAGTCCATGCCAGGAAGTGATAGCATGGACCAGGCTAACCCCAGGGCGGCTTTCACGGTGTTTCTTATGATGATCATTCCTCAGAGAACTTAAAACTAGAGGCAGAGCTGCAAACAAGCCTGCAAGGGCTCTGGAGGGGAATCCCCACACAACCGCTCTGTACAGACTGAGGATTTTCTTCCTTCCAAAAACAAGCAAGCCGCATCTAGTCCCAGTCCAGACCTTTTGATAGTGCCAAGGCACGCCAGTGTGGCCGGTAGGCAGCGTTCTTCCTGGTTACCAACTGACAGAGGCACTTCCTGACAGTCCTCAGGTTTTGCTGAGTTTATTTAGGCTATGCTGGGTCAAAGGGCAAGCCAAACGGTGCTCACTGGGTTCACACACCCTCAGACCGTTCTCTAGTTTTGCTCTATTTCTAGCTGTCCCCACACTCTCTTTACCCCAATAACCTAAAAAGAAAGCAATGCAGTTCTCTTTTTGTTTTTAATAAAATTTAATCAACATCCAACTACTTCATCTGTAAAGAGGCCGAGAAAGCGCTGCGGGAAAACTCAGGGTAGCTTGTATAATTGAAATAATAGTGCTCTCCCATGTTCCATGAGGTAAACTTTGGAGGAAACTGATTCTTTGACAAAAAGTTCTCTGGTGAAGAACCAGGGTGAAGTCCAGATTCTGCCTTATTAAAACAATAACTTAAACTTCATTTAATATTGCTTCAGTTGGTAATCCTCTGCTATCAGGTTTGGCCTGAGTGAGGGCACAATTCATCACCCATTCAGAATTTTGCTAGCAGACCTCAAAGTCCACTATGTGTTTTTGCTTCGTTGATAATGTGCTATGTTCTAGAATTACCAGCCAAAGATGTAGTATTGATAACCAGGAATTAGACTTGCTGCCTTCAGGAAAGAGCAGGTCTCAACCCAGGCAATGAAGAGAAATAGAAGCTTTGCTTCAGCATTTCCAGAATGTTTGTACGATCCTATTGGATGGGACCGGCAGGTTCTGGTAAGAATATTAACCTGAACTTGTCGCAGTCTTGTTTCCCAAGCTAAACACTTCCCCATATGTGCTGCCCAAGATTTGCATTGCATGAATCATTCAAATCTGTTTGCCACGCAACTCGTGTTGACAGTAGGGTGCATGTTTCTGAGACCTGAGAAATCAGAGTAATTTGTATATTACCTAGGAAAATTGCCTCCTAAAATAACACTGTAATAACCTTCATTTTGGTATCTTAAAACGAGTGAGTGTTGTATTTTATTTTATTTTTTTTTAAATTTGTTTATTTATTATATATACACTTTGCAGGAGACAGTGCCTGATCTCATTACAGATGGCTGTGAGCCACCATATGGTTGCTGGGAATTGAACTCAGGACCTCTGGCAGAGCAGTCAGTGCTCTTAACCTCTGAGCCGTCTCTCCAGCCCGAGTGTTGTATTTTAGATAATTATTGTTAACTAAACTGCCTAGTCATTTTCTAGGAATTGCTGTCTATGCTTGCTATCATGTTTGTGTTCTGATTGGGCAGAAGAATGTATGCAAATTATTGACTGATATACAATCTAGTCTTTGCTTCATGGTTCTTTACCTGACTTGATTGCTTTCCCTTATTTATGGAAACATTAGCCCTAAAGCCTAGAGGTTTTAAGATTCTTTATACTTCATTATCTCTTTTTGTGTGTGTATGTGTGTGTGTGTGTGTGTGTGTGTGTGTATGTGTGTGTGCGTGCGCGCGCTTGCAGCTATGTGTGTGGAAGTCAGAAGACAACTTTGGGGAATTAATTATCTCCTTTCACCTTTATGAGGGCTCTGGAGATAAGCTGAGTTCATGAGATTTGCAAAACAAGTGCCTTTATCTACTGAGCCATCTAGCCGGCCCCAGACCTAGAGACTTAAAAGCACAGATTTTGGAATGAATTTTAGTTCACATTCTGCTTCTCAATAGCAATATGAGCAGAATATTATTTGACATCTCCCAACCTGTGACATAGATTGCGTCACGTCTGTAACTTCCTTGGCTACTCTAAACATCAAATTAGGTAATAGGTGTTATGTTTTTAGTCTAATGCTCCCTGTATCACTTCTATAAAATTGTTTCTAAAGATTTCTTTTTATTTGTGTTCATGTACATGTATGTGTGCCTTGTGTATGTATATGAATGTAGCCAGAAGAAGGTGTGTGTTCCACTGGAGTTGAAGTCATAGGGTAATGAATCACCTGGTGAATTCAAATGCAAACCTGAATTTTTGGAAATTATTTAA
The DNA here is from genome assembly GCF_950005125.1 of Chionomys nivalis. Taxonomy (NCBI): domain Eukaryota; kingdom Metazoa; phylum Chordata; class Mammalia; order Rodentia; family Cricetidae; genus Chionomys; species Chionomys nivalis. The sequence continues at coordinate 26,408,356 of NC_080099.1, read as the reverse complement.
TGTATGCTATGCTCAAATAATTGTTCTTTGCATGAATAATTTACCTAATAAACTGTAAGACTTTTGATAAGTTCTTTCATTTATGCACAGATATGTGTGTGTGGAGAGAGAAGAAAGGCTAAACTAATTATGCATGTTTATTATTATTATGCTATATATAATAACGTATATACAATGTTATATGTTATATTATTCGATTTGATTGCTGAATATATATTTCACAGAGTAGGCAGATCATTTATCTACCTTGTTATTCTCAGACTCTCTAGAGAACCAGAGACAAAACTTCCAAGTAATGCTCTTTAGATCCCTGCTGAATCGTAGACACTCTCTGAGGGGAACCATATACAGGACCAAGGAAGCAACAGTAACAGCGGAGTGCTGGCTTTTCATCAGCAGGCCCTACTGATATGCAGTCAACTGCCACGGTCAAGCAAACAATTATAATGTGAGGTGGTTAACTGTTGGGGTGGAGTTCTTTCAAAACAGCTGCTGGAGCCCAATTAGAGGGGGGAGTTATGTTTATTTTGTTCTGAGTCAGCTTTGGTAGACAAGGACACATCCCGAAGGGTTCCGTGTAATCTGCACCTTATGGGGGATTGGAGTGGGTGTGTGAGGCAGAAGGCACATTGGAATGCATGGTGGGCAACGGGAGTTATTGGTCCTCTTTCCTAGCAGGCCACTGCAAGAGCAGGGAGGGGAGAAACGAAATGGACTGGGCACTAGAAGCTTGGAAGTGAGACTGTAAGCCTTGCAGGTGAGCCCTGGGCGGGAGACAGCTTGCCTGGAGGATAGGAAGAACACAGAAATAGACACCGTGTTTCATACCTTGTGCCAAGTACAATTTTTTTTGAATTTCAGGAAAGTATAATTTGTGATTAAGGATACGGACATTAGAGTTGGCCAAATTTGAGATCAATGCCAGGTTCTGCTGTTTTACCAAGAAGACAGGGTGCATATGGTGGGAGTTTATTTTATGAACCCACCTATCTGGAAGAGCTTTCTCCTCCTGCATGGTTGGGAGGAATCGATGAAACCCTATAGGCAAAACAATTCACCCGGAATCTGCAAAAAGTACATAATTATGATTTTTATATGTTAATTGCTAAATATTTTGAAAATGAAAAAGTCGCACACTGATGATGATTGTTTATACAGACTTTTCCCTAATTTTCCTCCTCCCCCTTTGCCTCTTTCCTTTTCTTTTTTTTCATTTTGAGACAAGTCACATGTGATTCAGGATGGCTTCCAGTTTTGCAGCCGAAGCTGGCCCTGAACTCCTGGTCTTCCTGCCTCTCCCTCTAGGGGCCTCAGATTGCAGGTGTGGGGTGCTGTGTCCAGCTGCGTTTTCAAGATACTGACTGGTATCTGTTGTGATGTGGGAAGTAGGTGTGTCAGACACCATCTGAGCATCTGCTGGAAGAAGCCCAATCATTTCCCATTCTTTCCAGCCCCCTGTGTTCCACTCTCAAGTCATTGAGGAGAAAAAGCTACGGTTTTCACATCGGGTACCACCAGGGATGAAGGTCCTGGAGATCTGGGGCTTAATCAGCTCCTGATGGCTGACTGGAGAGAGAGGAACCAGGAAGTCTCTCGCTCTGATGCTGAACAGAGAAAAACTAATTCTTTTTTTGAAATTGCTTTGTGATGATGTCATAGTGCAACAAATCCCTTAATCTATACGTTATAATAAGAATCGAAACAAAACACCATGTCCGCTCCTTTCCCTGAAGATCAGCATCTACAAATGCTTTTCACTGTGCTTCTTCCTCTCACCCCCACCTTCCAATCCAGAAAAGTTACATTTTTTTTCACTCTTATGACCACCTGTAGGAGAAAGATAATCAGGAAATCCTTTTTCCCTGCAGATGTCTGAATAGCCAGCAGCAATTGCCATGCCACCATTTTGCTTCCATCTGGAAAGGGTTGTCATAGCAATCAACTCTGCTAAAACTAAATAGATGGAGAATTGTAAAAATCAAATAAGGAGAGGGAAAAAAAAACCTATCCATCTTATTTTCTGCAATAAGTCTCTTACTTAAAAAGGATTTTCTGCCGCCGTAAAGGTTTCAGCTCAGTTAGAAGATTCTCCTTCGCTTGAGATATTTCTATTTACCAATGATTACAATTCCAACTCTGTTTGCTTGTTTCAGCTGGGTGGTGCAACAGATGAAACATGTCATAGAGCTCGCACTGTAATCGGGACTGGGTCAGTGGGACCCCCTCTAATTGACCTGCGAAAGGCTTCCCAAGCACAGCACTATAAATGCCACCCACAGAACCTTCTTTCTGGTGACAATGTGGAAGCCTAACTAGGCTGGTTTTGAGGCTTAAAAAGAAAAGAGCTCTTGGGCAGCAATGGTAGTTTAAGGATGACTGCTGCCTAAAAGTGTGCGAGCAAGCATTTTTAAATTGATAACATAACAGGACCACACGGAGGAGAATGGACATCTGAATTTTCACTTCCATTTTCCAGACTGGAAAGGAAAAACAAATCCCTTAATTTTGAACACATTAAATACATTACCACCAAATCACATAGGCAGTTAAGAGTTGGCTGCACGATTTGATCCCAGGTAGAGCAATCCCTACAATCTCCTACCATTCCATGCCACCGTGTTTCCATGTCCTTTTTGACAGAAGCCACCATCACAGCGAATGTTGAATGGTCAAAATAATGCACTTCTTTAACATTGCCTTCCTGACTGTAGAGTGACTGCATCAAGGACATGAGCCTAACCAGAAATGGATGTCTGGTGGGAGATTTGATGCAGGATCCCTATGGCAATAATTGACTATTTCCTTACTTTCTTTTGTTTTTTAGCATTTATTTATTTTTTAAATTCATTTTACATTCCAACCAAGGTTCTCCATCCCACCACTCCTCTTCCTCCCTCATTTGCTCCCCCCAACTGAAGGCGAAGGCGTAAGTCACAATCTCACACCAGTTTGGAATTATGACTAATAGAATGGTTATTTATTTAAAAGGGGAAAAACTTACAGATCACCGTCCCAGACAACAGCCCTCTGCGCAATCACGGAGTCTAGTCGCTGGAGCGGAGCAGGAAGTAAGAGAGAGCGAGGAGGGAAGTGGCCATTTTTTTAAAAGGAGAGAGACCACGCCCCAATGGGCTGGTATCTCAGCAGCTATTGGCTGGAGGAGCGGAAGGACCTCCTGCAACACCCAACCCACCCCCTTTCCAATTCTCCCAACAGATAAGGGTCCCTATGGGGCGTGGCCACAGTTTGACACATTAATTTGGGGCAAAATCAAGCCCCTTCCCTCTGCATTAAGCCTGAGTATCACATCCCCTCCTAGGGAATGGACTCCAACAAGCTAGCTCCTGCACCAGAAACAGATCTCGGTCCTTCTTCCAGGGGCCTCTCGGATAGCCCAAGTTTCATGACTGACTCCCAAAGTTGGAGGTCCTAGTTCAGACCCCTGGAGGGAAGGCATAGCCGTTCAAGTCTAGGCTCACGACCAAAAATTATTTCCTTACTTTCTTGAGCACCCTTGTACCTGAGGAGAACGGTGTGTGACATTTTTCCTTGCACCATACAAGAGCTCGTTCCTAAGATGCGAATAGAATCAGTGTGATTCATTCTAATAGCATCCCCAGCCCACTCCACCGCCTCCCTAGCGAGCCCAAACAAGCATTCCACATTCACTGTGGTTTTGATTATTCTATTTGTGCTTAGTCCCACTGACCCAAATAGAATGCTAGCAGTATTCACATCACATGGTACATTATGTAATTGAATTTAGTGTTCATGAGGTTCGGAGCCAGGAAAACAACATTCCATGTGGTGAGCCAGATAAATCTATTCCTTTCGGCCGGAGTGGAGAAGTTGATGAGTCTGAAGACAAGACTTTTTACGTTTTGATTAGGAAAGGTTGTTTCATTCTTGAGGACATGGCCCTGGGCCAGGAATCAGTGTTGTGAAATATTTATAAAGATGAAGACACTTGGATGTGGAATTCCACAATGTACCCATCATATCCCGCCATAACCAACACATGCCTGCATACCATTGTTCAGAGAGTGTGATGGACTCCAAGAGAAAAGACATAATTTTGGAAATATAATCGCTTTGCCCCAGGGAGGTGTATTAACCAAGGGCTGTAGCATGTGAGACGCTTCCCTGGCTCTACACTTTATGCACAGGGGATGTCAAGAATGCTAAAGACAATGCAATGAAACGGGCAAAGGGCTTGTTTCTAATTTGGATTGATGGGTTTCTAAGGGAACTAGCTGAGCAGTTTACATGAATGCTAAATAATAAGGCTTTTTTTGTAAATAGAGCGTCAGCGTAATGGCATGCGGTTTGTCCAAGCAGCTGTACCACGAGCTATGTTGAAATTACACGAAAGCAAGATGTGCTCTCTCCACTTCGCTGAGAGTTGTAACTCTGACGTGACAGTCTATGTGGTGGATACAGATTCACCCAGCACACAAGAACTCCTTATAAGGGGCTCTTCTCAAGAATGTGATCCGCAACGTGTAAAACATTTTGGATCTTCAGGAAGTGAAGGACCTCCCGCAACAAGGAAGTGGAAGACCAAAATTTTAAGCTCTGAAACAAATCAACTATTAATTGCCAGTAGGTGATATTCATGACTGGAAAATGAGCATGGTTGGTGGTGACCGTTTGACTACAGTACATAATGTTACAAAGGGAACCATAATGAAGTACCATGTGGCAAAACATGGAAAATGAAACAAGACATGTACGACTCTTTTCCATCTGCTGATAAATGGGATGTATGCTGTGTGGTACTGTGCCAGCAGGTCCATGTCCAATGAAAACATAGGAGAGGAGATGCTGCCCACATGAAATGCAGCAGACAGATGGGAAATAATGTGCTGCTTATATGAACCTGTGTTTATGTTTGTTTGTCTGTTAAGACAGGATTTCTCTATGTAAATGGATGTCCTGGAACTAGCTCTTGTAGACCATGCTGGCCTCGAACTCACAGAGATCCGCTCGCCTCTGCCTCCCAAGTGCTGGGATTAAAGACGTGTGCCAGCACCACCTGACTGAGCCTGTGATTGTCAATGTCACATATTTTCCACCTCAAAAATGGACCATCAAGAACTTAGGTACATTTTCTATACTTGAGAGACAAGTTCCAATATGAAAGATAGATCAAAAAGATTTTGTTGCTGGTATATAGTTACACTCTAGTTACTTGTTCTTTATAGACATATTTATTAATACATTGGCGGAGGCTTTCATGTTTTGTTTAGTTTGAGATTGGTTCTCACTATTCAGCTCTGGGCTTGCCTGTAATTTACTATGTAGACCAGCTGACCTAGGACTCACAGATCCTGTGTCTACTTCCCAAGTGCTGGGATTACAGGAGTGTACTACCATACTAAGTTACGAGTATTGTTTTAATCTTCCCCAGTTCCACCAAATAAAATGGGCAGCTAAAATGATCTCTAGATACAGTAAATAATTTTTAAAAACTGACTTTCATCTGAGTATTTAGATAATTGAGCAAAATACGACTGTTATATTTATTTCCAAATTATGGTTTCAATACTCTATCGTAGTTTGAATGTCTGGATTAAATCTTAAGCAAAACTTTTCAGTCTATTTTGGTGTTTGAAGCCGTATCATACACATTCAACACATAACAAGTTCATAGGGAAATTTCCCCATTCATTGTCTGTGTTCATGTGAGTGTGCACAGGTGTGGATGCAGGTGCGTTCTCTTGGATATCTGTGTTTGCATGTGAAAGCCAGAGGGAAGCAAGAGGTGTCTTTCTCCATCACTCTACACCTTTCCATTTGAATAGGTTTTTCTCCCCGAACCTAAAGTTCACTGATGTAGGCAGGCTGGCTGGGCAAGCAGGGTACTCAAGGGATCCACCTGCTTCTGTCTCCCCAGTGCTGGGATCACAGACATGATTTACCTTGTCTGTTCTTTTACATGACGTGAGGAATTCAGAGTCCTCATGCTTACACGTCATGCTCTCAGCTACATGAACCCTCTCCCCAGCTCCTTAGCTGTTTGATAGTGTACTAACTTTCAGATAAGACAGTCTTCTCTATAAAATTCAATAAATAGATCCAAGAGAAATATACACTCTCATGTTTGTTGAAACATTTACCGCAGCCAATGTAGAATACTACCTCGCCATTAAAGACCAAGATCCTGTCATTTGTGAGAACATGTGTAGAACTGGAAAGTTCTAAAATTGAGTAAGCCAGGCTAAGAAAGGCACACATTGCATGAGGTAATGGCTAGGATCATCAACTTTCCAGGATCTGGAATGATCTAGAAGGCCCCTTGGCACATTGGTGAGGAATTAGATTCTTTTAGACTTGGGCCAAGTTTGTGGGAGATTTTCTTGAACTGATGTGGAAAGACATATCTTAATTATGGTGGGACCTTGACACAGGATCTTGGTCTGTATAAAATGACAAAAATCTCGATCAGAGCTGCCATGCCTTCATCACTCTCTGTTTCTGACTGTAGACATTGTGGCTGTGAGTTTCCTTTCGTCATAGCAATATCTTTGAACTAAGAATGAAAATAAATCCCTTTTGTCAGGGTATTTTATACAATAGCGTCCAAAGGAACCCAAGCCGATGGCTTTATCACTTAGTCTTTTGCCTCATGATGACTGAGGAGCAAAGAGAATGTGTTGGACCCAACATCACATGGAAAAACTTGTCCCTAGTGAACTCATGTCCCTCCACTTGCCCCCCACTCTTAGTTTCACTACACCCTAATGGTGCCTCAAGTTAGAAAGCAACTGTTAATTACATGTGCCTTTGGAGGAAATTTGTGATCCAGACTATAGCAGCTATCTGATCATAATCTGATGGAAACAAGAAACATACTGTGTAAAACAGAGTGACTCTAGATAATAGTGCAGTGTGCTTTTGAAAGACTTCAAAATTCTTCACCACGAGGTAGGTATCTGAGATTATAGACATAATAGCCAATTTAAACACATAAAATAAAACTAGACCATTTTATAATTAATTCTGCTGATGTCTTCCTTGGTCAAAAAGAAGTTAAAAGTAATTCTGTTTTCTGACTTGGGTGGAAACATGGTTGGAAACCTAAGGATGGAATGAGCCCTTTGACGGAGGACTCTGTGATAGCTTCGTCTTTGATAAACTTCTTAGCTTCTGAGCTTGTGTTTTCATACATAAAATGGAGATAATTCTTCCGCTTTCACATTGGTGATACTCTCTAGTGTTAGCTGATAGGGTTGATGGTGGTGGCACTGTGGGGCCTGGCAATCGTGACTGCTGCTGTCGTTAGGAAAAACAGCATGTACTTCCATCTTTATTGTGCTCCTTGGGATCATGAATATCCCGTGCATCCCCGAGGGTCAGCTCTGCTTCAGCATGCATTGCCCTCCATTTGTCTCATTTTCCTGCTCTCATTCTGTTGCCTTTGACTCTCTCCCACAGTGCAGGCACAACATGAGTTACAGTGATGTCAAAAACTCATATTCACCTCTGCATACTGAACATTTAACCATCCTCATTCCCTACCTAAGCATCTTCTACACATAGCCAACATTCAAAAGAAGGGCACTGGCATTTGTGTCCTGAAGTATGAGTTGTGGGGGGACTTGAGGGAAAACAGAGCCAGGTACCTCTAATAAATCACAGTCTGTGGAATGATATACCAAAATTAATTCCTTAGTTGAAGAAGTGTTTATTGTGCTTTTGTTTAGTTTCAGTGGGTTAAACAATAGAGTCTTTGAGAAAAAGACAAATACGGCCACTGCCTACACAGAGCTTGCTAGGTAGCAGAGAAGACATGCTAAAACAACAACAAACAACAACAACAACAACAACCAAATGAACAGCAGCAAAAAATAAGTACAGCAACGAGACAAGAGAAACAGGGGCAAAAATCTGTTCCTTCGGAAGAGAGCTGTTGTTCGCAAAGTGTTCTTGATAGATTTTTTTTGAATGTCAGAAAGGGGACCGACGTGGGACATCTGAGACAGATTAGAATAAATGGCTTATCATATGGTAGTCAGAAAAGAATAAAGTTCATGACCAGTTTTCAAAAAGAAATTTAGAGATCCAAAAGAACAATGGAGCCATTAGAGAGATAGCCATTGACATGAACCCAAAAAGGGCTCAGGACAGATCTTAGAGAACTTTAGCCTATCATATGTAATAAAGAAAGAGAATCTTACTTCTGTAAAATATTTTAAAGCATTGTCCAGGTAGCAATTTTTAGATGCCCACTGATATTATGACTTTAGGTCAGACCAATTTTGGTTATTCTTTTGACCTTTTGCTTATTTGACATTTAACTCCCCCACCTCTCTAATTGCTAGTCACTTATTATTATGCTAGGCTTGGTTCAACTGCTCTTGGAAAAGCACAACTTTCCACATTAATAAGCTCTGTTTCAGGGAGGAAGGATTCACTTTGTCTCATGGCTCCAGAGATCTCAGTCCACCCTGGTGGGAAGGGATTCACACAAATAAAAAGCTGGAAAAGAAGGAAGGACTATGAATCAGACATGCCCCATCCCCAGGACCCCACGTCAGTTCTTTATACTGGGTAATTCCTTCTCCTAGGAAACTAAAGTTTGCTGTGTTGGACACCAGTCTCTGTCCCTTTCCCAAGTGTAACTCTCTCTGTGTTTTAATTATAAATTCATCTTGTTTGCCTCAGGAAGACTTTGTCTTTCTTGACATTCCCTCAAATGATTATCCCTCTCCAGTAATTTTTTAATTTGTATTGAAATTCTTAGTTAAGGGCTAACTAATGAGGAAATAAAATTTATGTTATCACAGTAGTATTTTATATGCATGCATATGTATATATGTATTATCTGTGTAAAGTAAAACATTTATCACAGATATGTCTATAATTTTTGAAGTACTCCTTCATTTTTTTATCTTTCTTGGACCATTTTTACATATACAGTATTATGGTTTTGCAAAAGTACAGAAAATTGGTACCTCTTAAAGTATTAAAAACAACTTGCAAATTCACATTATTCTTCATGAGTGAAAATATCGAGTTCCTAAGGCACCACAAAGATTGTTTTGAGAATATTATCTAGTCAATATTTTACATTCAGATTTATCAAAATCATGAGCTGTAAAAGCCTAGAGCTAAACTCCATCTTAAGGTATAAAGGGAAAGGTAAGCCTGCAAAACTTGGGGATTTGGAAATAAAAATGCTGGGTAATCACAAATGACACGATATGATCACTATTACAGTACAGCTGATCTTGATCTATAATGCAGAGGAAGTCTCTATGGAGAAGTAAGTTTTAAATATGGAAAGAAATTTCTATCAGGATTAAGAATTTGGTCAGGTCAGTGAGAGTGGAAGCAGTTGGACAGGAGGACGGATTTCAGCTAAGGTAATGAAACCAAAAAAGGTTGGAGAAATTAAAAGGTTGATATGGTAATTTGGATGAAAGTGTCGCCTATAGAGTCATGTATTTGAATATTTGGTGCCTAGTTGACAGTATTCTTACTCACTGATGTTACTTTATAGAAATCTTCAGAACACTGTTGCTGAAGACAACACCTACATATCTCATTGAACATGAAGAAGTCGAACTGGTTTGACTACCTGGAGCCTTCGCCCTACTGACTACTGTTCATGATACTGAAAAGTACTCTGCATGCAAACAGAGGAGAAAGGTAAGCAATGACCCGTTTTGCAAAGCCTTCCATTTACAATGGTGAGCTGCTTGCAAGACTCACTAGTGCAATACCAGCACAAAGCAATGGGCATACACAGCCACTATTGTATTGGATTTAAAGCCTACTCCATGAGATGGAACTCATGACTGAGAACCTGAGCCCAAGACCTAGCGGGGAAACAAATCCTACTGACTGTTCTGATGAAGGAACATAGGAACAAAGTGACTCCTGATAACATTCTGCTGTACCTGTAGATTTGTGTCTTGCTCAGCCATCATCATAGAAGCCTTCTCCTACAGTAGATGAAATGAATGCAGAGATCCACAGCTGAGCAAAGACCTGAGAGTGAGGGACTTGGGGACACTTAGTCCTAAGTGGATGTCATCTCAGTGCTCAAGGAGCTATGCAGAAGAGGTACCTGAAAGAACCAGTGGGGATGAAAGACACCCAGGAAACAGTGCCTTCCAGACACAACAGTATTGATGCGTAGACACCAAGGAAACAGTGCCTTCCAGACACAACAGTATCAATGCACAGACCTCAAGGAAACGGTGCCTTCCAGATACAACAGAATTGATGCATGCATGAACTCACAGAGAGGGGGGCAGGATGCACAGGCCTACACAGGTCCAAATCAGATAGAGTTCCAGCACTGAGAGGGGAAGTGGACGCAAGTTCCCATCTCTAATCAAGAAGTTATCTTCAAGTGTCAACCACTTGCAAAGGAAAAATTAGTTTTTTCCAGAGGAGTCTCATGGGGTATATAAACCACACTTAAGAATGGCCCTATGCCCAGCAGTAGATGGCCAACACAAACCAATCCCAGTGGTATTTTCAGAGATTTTATTTTGGTATCAAAATGTTTGATTTGGGCTTTTTTTAAGCTTTCTATTATTTTGCTTATACTTTACGGTTTCCTATTTTGTGTTTTTAATGATGTGATCTATGCTTCTAGCATTTTTTCTTTCTTTCTTTCTTTTGTCTGTTTTGTTTGTTATGATATGTCTGCTTTTGTATTTGCCTGCTTGTTTTTTAAAGGGAGAATCTGAGTGTAGATGAGGGAGGGGAAACAGTGATTAGAATACATTACATGAAAAAAAAACTATTTAACTTAAACAATAACTTCAACAGATTTAAATTAATGCCTTCGCTGTGTGTTAGACGCTTTGGTTATGAGTAACACAAAGCAGACATTCTTTAAAGTAAGAAGATTTTTACTATACTAATTCACACAGAAATAAAGAAACCAGGTTGGTCATGGTGGCCTTGCAGAAGCCAGGTGAGACCTGCCTGTACTCGGAAGTTGTCTGTCATCTAATGAACATTCAAACAGTGAATGAAGGGCTGTTTAAGGACCTAAGACTTTTTCAAAAAGCTGCTGGGGGAGGGGTTATCATTTTGGATTCTTAGAAGCTAAAGAGTTATCTGTCCTTCGCATCTCCACATTGTATTAGTATATCCTGTTGGTTTGCTACCTGTCTTTGAGTTCTCCTACTCAGACTCATTCCTTGGACTGCCTGTTTTATTTATTCATTCATGAATGTACCTGTGTTTGTATGTATGTGTGTACATGTTCACATGTGTAGGGATGGCCACATTCACATGGATGCTTGTGGTTTGGGAGGTCAGAGGAAAACCTTGGGTGTTGGTCCTTGGGTACCTTCATCCCTTTATTTGGGACAGTTGCATGCTAGTCTGAAACTTTTCTAGGTTAGGGGCCTAGCAGATCTAGAGGTCTTGCTTTTCCATCTCCCATTACACCATTGCTGAGATTAAGGGGTGTGTCACTGCCTGGAGTTAACCTGGAGTCTCTGGAGCAGAAGTCCGTTCTTCTTGCTTGGAAGACAGGTGCTTTATCAGCTGAGACATTTCCCCGGATTTGGAATGTCATTTTTTGTAATTTTTTTTTATTATAATTATATCATTCCCCTTCCCTTTCTTCTCTTCAACACTTTCCATGAACCTCTCCTCTCCTCTCATTCAAATTCATGTTCTCACCGGGCGCACGCCTTTAATCCCAGCACTCGGGGGGCAGAGGCAGGCAGATCTCTGGGAGTTCGAGGCCAGCCTGGTCTACAAGAGCTAGTTCCAGGACAGGAACCAAAGCTATAGAGAAACCCTGTCTTGAAAAACCAAAAAAAAAAAAAAAAAAAAAAAAAATTTTTTTGTTACATATATTTTTACCCATATAATTATACGTATAATTTTTGTTACATGCATACATGTGTGTGTCTCTATGTTCATTGCTAAACATATAAAAACAATCTGCCCTGTTTGAATAATGTTGCCTGTCTTGTAAGAAGATCTTGGAGCTGATTACTTAATGTTGGACAATCTATTTATTGGCGGGTCTCTTCCAGAACCCCATCTACTGCTTTACTAAACTAGTATAATTCCTAACCACACTCTAAATACTTCTCCTTATACCCACAGATAGTTGTAATTTTTACTTCTTTATCAAATAAACTTCTCCTTGCAACAGATGAAGACCGTTGCAGAAGACCACAACCAATCAAAATGCAGAGAACAAAAGATTGTTTGAGTCCCAATCCCAAGTTTTATTTACTGCGCAATTTCTGCACCTAAGGCTCAAGGATCTTTGTGGAGTAGGCAGCATAAAGGTGGAAAGATCTGGGGATTAGGAACTTTGTTGTGAGAGTGTGTCTTCTAGAAATATCAGAAAGGCTATAGCCATGAAGTCTCACCAACATGGCTGCCTAAACAAGAATTTGAATGAGGACAATGCCAATGGACGTGCCATCACAGAACCTGCTTAAGAACTATCAGTAACTGGAAAGCGGATTTTAATTCACAGAAGCCAGTCAGTGTTGAGTGAATCTCTGTTATGCTGCCTCACAGCTGCTTCTCTGCCTACATACGGATCAGGTTACTCCTAGTCCTGTGCCCTTTCTGGCCAAGTGAGTAATATAGCATATTTGCACATATTGCCACAGCACATCCTCTTTCATTTAAGATACTATTTCCTTTGTTAGAGACTACAGAAGGAACAGTCTCTCTCAAGAGAAATTTATGAGTAAGGCCACCCTCACAAAGATAGAAGTCTGCTCCAGTATCTTTTAATTTTATGCATTTTCTTAAATCTCTCTCTTTCTCCTTCCTCCACCTACTCCTTCTCCTTTTGCTACTGAGAAATTAAGTTGACCCAGGCTGACTCTGAAATTGCTCATAACCTCAAAACTCTTAGCTACATAAGTCTATGTTGTGCATGGAATATTAAGGGGAGATGTGAATGAGGACCAAAGTCATGGCGTTTCTCCATGCAGTGGCACAGAGGTATGAGTATGAGAGAAGCCCCACCGGGGACCTTTGCGTACCTGCAGTCAACTTCATTTATCATCACGTTTCAGGAAATTAAAGGAAAATGGAATAGCAGTTATTTCTTGCCTTTCGCGTTCCCTTTGAAAGGCACGAGGGGTCCTGGCGAGCTCAGCACACCACAGTGATGACGACAGAACGACTCACAGCTAATATTTTACTACAGTGACCGGAATAAAAGCGTGCAGTTATAACAAATGGGTTGAAAGAGACACATTTCAAAACTCCTTCTTCACCCCCCTTCCCCTTCTCTCTTCCTTTCTATTTCCAACCTCCGCATTTTTGGACATCCTGAGCCCTTTGTATGAAAGTCTGTGTGGGTGGATGTGATGAGAAGCAGTTGAATAAACTTCCTTTAAAGCCACTAAAGCTCTTGTAGAGGCTAAGAGAGGGCAGGGGGTGGACCAACACTTCACAGTTAACAAGAAATCTTTGAGTGCAGATTTTAATTCACTGGATTCCCCAACCCCTGTCCAAAATGGCATGTTTTCTTTGAAAAAAATATGAAGACACTGAGTGGTGTTCCTTATGGAATTATGACCTTTTGCTGGAGATAATCTACGTGCATAATTCAACTGTGGATTTTTCTCCTTTGCTTATGTTTAGTAAATACAGTTGGAGGCATTTGGAGTCCTTGGTAGATATATTTAGAAATTCTTACTTTGGCTGTATGGCTTCCCTGTGGTTTCTGCTCAACACAATACATGCTCTTGGGGAGTTCAGTTCACATTCTAGGAAATTGGGTGGCTCAGCTCCTAGCTTCCAAATATAAGTTCTCCAAACAAATAAATAGACATTCAAAATGAGAAAGTCATGGAGAGTTAGAACTATAAATTCTGGTCATAAATGCAAATCAGCAAACTAGTTCCATTATAAACTCGGGTCTTAGAAGAAATATGCTTGACCCAAAAGAAAATCCTAGACATTGGTAAGATTTCATCTATGAAAGCTGAAAAATATTTGATGTATTTCTTTTTTATTGTAAAGACATTTCTAAAGTTAATTTGTCTCCATGTACTATAGTTCCCCATTCTTTATTTGCGAGTATTTTTTATTACTACCACACATATCAGTTTTAGCCTCTAAGCTATGGTTGTATTCCACTATCTTTAGTTGGAGGTGACATTGATCACATAGGATTCCGGGTCATGACATGATGTGTATTACTTTTCTTGTCCAAGTGGACTTGAGTCTTTCTTTGGAAATGCTTAGATTATGGATATAATGATGAAAACAGATACACATCATGCTAATTTTATTCTGTAATATGAAAAAGGAAAGGTTTTTAGAATGTACATCTCTAAAGTCAGGAAATAAAAGAGCAAACACAGTTACTTTGGAATTTGCTGGCACATAACATTGATTTATTTTTTGATATTTTGCATTTCTAAATGGAAAAAGTGATGCAGAAGCCTAAATTGAATACATGTAAGGGAATAAACAGGGAAAGCAGTTGATATAAGACTAAGTTATATGGAAGACTGTGTTGTTTTTTTGATAACATTAAATTCAGGCCTTTTATTTTTCTGCTTACAAAGAGAGAAAAATTAGTTCATTTTTATGGAAAAATTAAAATGAATTTCCTTAATTCTTCTGAATATAGACATTTGTTAAATTACATTAAAAATGTTCTCGTGCTTTTAAAATTTTTATTATATGTGAAAATGTAAAATATCAATTCTTAAATATAATTGCCTGCCATAGAAACACCTAGGGCATTCTGGTGATTCAAATAACACTATAAACACCAGATGGAATGACTTCATGGACCAAACATCTGCTTCATATTTTTGAAGTATTTGATGTCAATTCTGATATTATTAGAGTTAGATTGTTGGTATATTTTTAAAACTTTCATGTGGATTAATTCCTATTAATTTATTAAACAGTATTATTTAACCTCAAAATTATGAAAAACATTGCGTGAACAGTGGGTCTGTGTGTGCATGTTTAGATTCTTTCTTCTCCTCTTCTGTTCACCCTTCCTTCTACTTCTCTCTTTCTTTGAAGCTAAGTATTTGTCTATAAAACATATGACATATAATTTTATGTGTATTCTCTCTTTATTTTTTTCATTTTGAAGTCAATTACTGATACCAATATTCATTATAGGATGAACTCATGAAGAATAAAATAGACATCTTTACCACAATATATTTTACCAGCTTTTGTATCCTTAACCTACATCTATGTAAACAAAAAATGGGGTGGGGTGATATATAACTAAATTGAACAATTTAGGCTAAGATAAACAACATTTACAAGCAAAGAACTTTAAGACTTCTCATTGTGTGGAGGCAAGATGAAATTAATCACTTTTACTACTCTATCTTGCTTGGGCATGCGCACATGCCTTCCCTTTTGTTTGGAAAGAGTAAACCTTACTTCAAACCTGGGCATGGTAGCTGCTTGTCTTCTGCTGTCCCCAGCTATGAGGCAATGGAGAACGCCTTAGAGCAAAGATTATCATTGTCAAGCAACAGATGCCTGGTTGGAGGAGCTTGGGAGGAGATGAGAGATTGAAATTCTCCATTTCTCCAATTCTCCTGGACTCTATCTGACACTCAAGTTCCTGACGCCAAACCAATTCACTTTACTTTTTCACTGGCAACAGTTTTTTTTAGACAGTCTTGGTTCTATAAGAGGGAACCAATCTTTGGCACAGACTGACCTTTATAAACTCAGAGGAGTGAGAACATACTGAATTGTTAAATCATTCTGTTGGGAGACAACAACCCAGAATGACTAGACAAGGTCAGCATTTACTTACCCCAAAACAAACTAGCAAACAAACAAAAAGGGTGGCTGCATGAGTCAGGCTGGACCAACTGAAGATGACATCCCATGCCCAACATGCCTTAGAGTGAGGGTGTCAGTGTGGCTTGTGACTCAAAGACATTAGAAATCTCTTCTGAATGAGGATTATGAAAGGGTAGGAAGGGCAGAGAGGGAAATGCCGTTGAGAACATAATGGAATATGTCTGAAATGAAAGCAGACAGAGGAATAAATCAAGGGATGAAGGGAGTTAGGGCAGTGGGAAAGGGGGAAAAGAATGTGTGTGTGTGTGTGTGTGTGTGTGTGTGTGTGTCTGCACGTGTGTGCATGTGTGTGTGTCTGTGTGTGCGTGACAGAAAATGCTATAATAAAACCTATTGTATGGTAACATAACTAAAGGGAATGAATGATATTTACTATATAGCAAATTGTATCAAGTTATGTTTTCAGATTTATTTTTATATACCGTTTTATTTCATATTAAGTAGTGACCAGTATGCATGATGGCCGGTGTACATAATTTAGATTGGTATGCTTAGAGTGTTGGATTTTAGCATTGAAGATGAGTGAACTGAATTGAATTAATTGCTAGGCAAGTGAAAACATTGTTTGCATATTAAACTAAATGGAGTTTTCTGTTTTGAAATGGTCAGATGTTTTTTGTTATGGTGTCTAGGGTAAAGATGATATTCATTTCTGTGCCTCGTTACTCACTTAAATGTGCTTAAAAATAACAATAGTCCCAAGACACTTTAGATACCACATAGCTGAGGATGGTTGCAGCAGCGTATCATAGAGTTAGATGAGATGGAGGCTAGTGAGAATGTCTCTCTGTACTGCAATAAATAAGAAGGAAAAAAGAGAAGGAAACAGTATTAAAGGGGGCAGGGTTAATTGTTTCTCTGAGAGCTCTCCCTTTCAATGTGTTAACTTATTTTCCCTTTCTCTTTCATCTTCTCCTGCACTTTTGTAGTAAAAATGACTTTGTACATTGGCTAACCAGGATTTCAAGGTTTAAGTATTGCCTTTTTAGGCAGAAGAAAAGCTAAAAGTTTTGACCTAATTGAGCAGGAATGGGCATTCCTCTCTTCTTTTCTGAGCCCATTTGCTCCATTGAAGTTCTCCATTGGAATAGAATGTGTAACGAGTAAAGGCCTGGCAGAGACCCAAATGACCTATGCGCAGCACTCACGCATGTGCCAAGTCAGGTAACTAAGACCAGACGTCAAAATTTATTATCTTTGCAGTTTCTTGATCTCTGCCAGTAGAAGGAGTCATAGCCTTCACCAACTGTATTAATGAACTGCATATTTCTTGGTATTTCTTAGCTAAAGGCATTAGTATAAGTAAGTGTGTGTCCAGAAAAGACTTGTAATAAAATTAGGAGACAGTCAAATCACTTTATGATTATGTTATGATGAAAAGCAAGGGTCCATAAGCCCCAGTTCATCAGGACCTGAAACGATACCTTTATCATCTATATCTCTGTATTTTCTTCGTGGGTGTTAGGGATAGATTCTCATGTAATCTAGGCTGGACTTGAACTTGAACTTGCTATAAAGCCAAGAATGAACTTGCCCTTCTGAGTCGCTCTCCTGCCTCTATTTCCCAAATGCTGAGATTATAGGTACATGCCACTAGGCCAATTTATCTGGTGCTGGAGCTCAAATACAAAGAGGGTTTCTGTGTGCCAAACAAGCATTTCACCTGCTGAGCTATGTCCTCTGCGGTGTCACCATATTTTTATAAGTAGTCAGACACATGGGAGAGAAGGCATTAATTTATAAATTTCTATGTAACCGGAAAGATCCAACCTCTATGAGGAGGCTGTGGGAAGCCAATGCCTGGTATGAGAAGAATAGTCTGCCATGAGAACCTTTTTTATCTTAGTAGACTATTGAGTTCAGGAAGTGCTTAGTTCTGGTCCACATTCATTGTATTGTCTTTGCCAGTGCTATGGAGATGCCCATGCTCTTCCAGCTCATGTCCTTGGATACACACTGCAGAAAAAGCTCTTCTTGGACACATGCAAGTTGTATAAGGCTCTCCCTGTCTGGCTTTCTAGGTGCCAGGCCTTCATAGCTTTCCTATCAGCAGAACTAGATTAAAGCCACCCCAAATTATCTGAATGTGTAACAGAGGGGGCTGAGTCTTCCCCTTCAGGAAGGTGCTTTAGTACTTAGGGGCTCATAGAAGTTCAGTAAACAGTCACCTCCTGTTCTGCAGGTCTTGTGGTTTGTCCCTACAGCCATTCAGGTTTAGGGTTTTTGTGGCGGTCTGGATGTAATTGGCCCCCATAAGCTCACAGAGAATGGCAATATTAGGAGGTGTGGCTTTGTTGCAATAGTTTTGGCCTTGTTGGAAGAAGCATGTCACTGTGGGGATGGGCTGTGAGGTCTCATATATGCTTAAGTCACACCCAGTGTCCCAATGAACTTCCTCTGTTCTGAGGATCAAAATGTAGAATTCTCAGTTTTTTTCACCAGACCATGTCTGCCTGCATGACACCGTGTCCCACCATGATGATAACGGACTGAAATTTTGAACTGTAAGTCAGTTAAATGTTTTCCTTTACAAGAATTGTTGCGGCCATGGTATGTTTTCACAGCACTAGAAACCCTAACTTTGAAAGACTTATCTGTGATATGAGTCACCTTTACCTACCATTGAAGCAGAGAATGACTACTTTGTTAAAACAACATACAATTTGGCTGAAGATATGCCAAGTAGAGTGAACTCAAAAACATAGCATGTTCAGTGACTGGCAATAGAGAATTTCATATGAATAATTCCCCTAATAGATTGAGAATAATACCTTAGGCTCCTTAGTAATGTCCCGAAGAACCTTGGAAAGAATGTCCCATGGCTCCTCTTAACTGTCCTCTTAAAAATGCCAGGTGCACCTACAACTCACGTCACACTCAGTGGTAGACCAAGAACGTCCCAGTGGTTTTGTAGTGCCAATTGGACCACTCTGTCCGGAAGTAGCCTATGACTTGTAGGTTAAAGATGTGCGTCACCGTACCAGAATGCTTTCATTTTCTTTTCTGCAAATCATGTTTTTCTTAAATTCTGTGGTCTCTTTAGAACTTCCAGGAGTAAAATAGTTTATTTTCTGAATTGATCAACACATTTCTCGTTCTTTTTCTCACATTTTGTATCACCTTAGCATTTGGATCTTCTTGTGAGACAATGACCCACCCTTTCCCTAAATTTATTTATTTTTAATTGACAATTTAAAAATGTTTTAAAATGACATTTTTTAGGCTATTCACTTGTTTAAAGTTACAAAAAAAAATCCACCTGTTTCAAGTTGTCAACTAGGTGGGTAAACACACGGTCTAAGATGCTGAAGGAATCTCTGGGCTGGGAGTGTGTTCGGGTGTTTGTTGTCCATGCAGGTGTAATTTAAAGTCATGAGACTAGATGGAGCCACCAAGGGGGTGGATAGAGACTGAGCTGTCCAAAGACATGGACTAAAGCCTGAAAACACTTCCAGGTTCTACGGAAACATGCAAACATTTCTGGGTTTGACGGAAGCATGCAAACATTTCCGGATCCAGTACCGGAGAGAGAACCAAGTAAGGGGAAGATTAGTGATGGACAAGGGAGAGAAACACAGGTAAAGGATGTCCTACAAACGAAATGAAAACATATTTCATGCCAAATGGCTTATTAGTGGTAAATGCCATTCAAATGTCAAATGAGATGAACACTAAGAATTAGTAATTGATCATTAGATTTAGAAGATGTGAGATCAGGGTCATTGGTGTTGGGGGAAATAGATTAATTTATTATTGAGTACAACCACCTTAAGGCAGTATTATCAGAATAGGTGGGATGGGTGCTATAGGTGGGGTGTAATCAAGACATTCAACTTTATGGCAGAGCAGAGAAGAGGTGGGCATTTGAACCAAAGGTGGTACAAGTCAAAAGCTCTACAAACACACTGATGTCAGGTTAGAAAATACTTCAGAGGTGAGGGAAAACATGAAATGATGACTTGAAAATTCCGTCAAAAATACAGTATCGATTACAATAACTGTAACTATATTCACATTTTTTACATTAAAAAGCAAATTTAGACAGCTTAACTTGTAGGTCTTCAAATTCAATGATTGTAAATTAGTACCTATTTTATCTTATCCTGATTTTTTTTTCCTCAGGGTACTTTTCGTAATTTTTGATATGTGCCGTTTTGGGATATTTAATGGACAATTCATACACTGAAAAGCACTTGTCTTGAATGTGCACTGGGTACAGGTTTGGTGTGTGCAATGTCCTGCTCCATACAGACCAATGTCTTCAGCTGCTCTCATCCTTAACCATCACCCTTGGTTTCTACGGCAGCAGCAGCAGACGTTAGGGATGTGGGAGCTTATGGTGCGTTCTCAGACTTGGAGACAGGCTATTTACTATGCTTTTAATGCCATTTGCGTTTATCTCCTTGTTTTTCATGTCATTTTCCCTGCTCTGGCAGAAAACTCGAGGGCCTAATCTCAACACAGCCAAGGCATTTTTAGACAGAGCCCTTGTCCCACAGAGAGCTACCAAGAGAATGTGATAAGAAGCTCGATAACAGAGTTGAGCACTTTGCGGAAAGTCTCTGAGCCTGTTTCCCATGTGAGATAGCTAAATGTCCGCAGCCTTAGTCACCAGGCTCACTGTCCTCGCAGGCTGCACAAGTTGTGTGCCTGAGACCTGGTTGTCAGAATCGGTTAATACTCAGAAGTCTGTGGACTGTCCCTGCCCAAGGGTTTCTCTACCACACGGTTTGTTCACACATTCATAAACATCAATTTCTAGTCTCCCTTGAGGAGATCTGCGAAGACTCTTGAGATGGCCCCTTCCTGCCTCTTCCGGCTCCATGGGGGACACTGCATCCTGTACTTTCTACACTAGGATGTCTTGGCCTCCCTTAGTTCTCTGAGAGCACCCTTTCTCCTCACCGAGACTGCATACACTCTTCTCTTTTCAGAAACGTCCTTCTTGTCTTAATCACATCTTTAATGTGCCTGCATAAGTCCCAAGCTAATAATGTCCATAAGCACAGTCACGCAATGCTCAGAAAATGAGATAACGAGAAACATGTCCTCAGTTTGCCATTGTGAGAACATCATAGAATTTGACCTTAAAGGTCCCAGCTGTGTAGAAAGGGACAGGCAAGTGTGATTTTCAAGTTGTTGGCCTTCATCACGTTTATTTCATTTCCAATTCACCCGCTTGATTGTGCTTTTTAAAAGCTACATTAGCTGGGAACTTTGCTTACTCAGGAGTCATGGTGAACCAAAAATTGAGATTAGATCAAGCATAGGAAAAAATACTGCAATGAAGAGATGTTGACAGCAGGAAATAATGGGAGGCGACTGAAAGCATTGCGTGGCACAACATCTTCTAGTCTGCACTCTAGGAAATACAAGAACGGGTCACATAGATACACAGTATCTTTATTAAGTATTGTGTTCTGTGTAGGTGTTGAGTATGTGGCAAACGCCGAGTGGAGCTATTTTACCCTGAAGATCACCTGGGAGGTCCCCATACAAGTCTCTGTCAGAACCTACCCACATGCTAGGCCTCAGCTAGGTTCTATAATAAACTGTAAACTGGGCAGCCCACACTCAAAAGGAGTAAAACACCAAGAGGAAGAATCGGCAGAATAGACATATCTCAAGAATGGTAAAGTAATGGAAACAATCAAAGTGTTTGATCTCTGGTATTAAAAGAATAAAGGACTAGTTAGGAAATTATATACACACCATACATATGTGTGAGGTGATGAATATACGAGCCTCAGGGCAAAATAAAAATTCTACAAATAAAAGATAAATTGGAATAAATGACGATAAGGATATTTTTAATCCAAAATGAGTATGTCCAAAGAAAACTGTAGTTAATTGGATGACATCTTTGAAAATATTTGGGACTGAGGAGATGGCTCAGTGAGTAGATAAAAGCACTCGCACAACAGGCTTGGTGACCTGGGCGGAATCCCCAGTACCCCTGTCAAAAGCCTGGTGTAATTCCATATAAGCCTGTAACCCCAGAGGGACGGGGCTGGAGCCAGGAAGATAGGAACACTAGCGCCCATTGGCTGCCAGCCTAGCTCCAGATTCAGCCTGAGAATCCGGCTGAAACGAGTAAGGCAGAGAGAGATAGTATCGTGGCAAATACAGAAGTGAGGGGTAAACTGCTGAGTCAGGAGCACCAGAGAAGAGAAGTGAAAGTTTGAAACTGGCTATGAGATAGCCAAGCCTCCCAGATAAGGAGGGGAACAGGGCTCTGGGAACACAGCCAGTGTTGGCAGGCTACCCAGCTTCCATGGCGCCTCCTTTCCCTATAGAACACGCACAAGGCACCATTGTCCTTCCACATACTGCTTATAACACAGCTAGTTGTAACAGACTAAGATTGTGAGAAAAGATGACTTCCAGAAAGAAACTTCCATCTATTCCAGAGAAGAGCCCACCCTAGATGGCCCCCAGAGACAAGGAGCTACCTTTGAGGTAACCAAAGGAAGCTACACCTATGTCTTATTAGCTGTACTATGATAAATTCTCACAAGACAGGAATGAAGAGCATATACTTTAGCTAATTTCTAGCAGACCTTGACAAGATGGGAGATCAATAGAACCTAAAGGGTGGCGAGGCCAGGCAAAGCCATGGCCCAGCAAACTAGTCCACATGAGGATAGCAGGGTTTTAGTACATGACTGTTCCTCTGTCTGGGTGAGAAGCACACAGATGCTATGTAATCATCTCCTTAGGTAGATCAAACTAACATGCACAGAGTTCGGGATCTACTAATTGACTTCATCTTCAATGAGCCCAAAGAACTAATCAATCTCATTAAAAATAATCACGGTCTTTGTTGAGTTTCTGCCATGAGTCCTATAAAAAAAAACCCTAGCCTATACCAACAGCTTGGATAGGCAGTCTCTTCCTTGGGGGCCTGGTGCCATTTGGGAGCTAATGTAACTCTGGATTTCTGTTTTCTCTCTGACATAAAGCTTTACTCTTTCTTTTTACAATAAAATATATTTTTTAAAATTTATAATAAAAATATCTCTCTATGATAAGGTCTCCTTAGCAGACTCAGCCACCATTCCACTGCCTGTGAATTTCTTCTTCGTCATGAGATAAGGACCGGGAGCCACACTAGTCAGTGGAAGTTGTGTGTGACATGAACATCCAGCGCTCTAAGACCTAAGTTCTGTCCTCCTGAGGTGAGAATGTCTGCATCATACTTCACGACCCCTGTTGCCACCTTTCAATAGAGAAGGGGATAGGACATTTTGCTATAACCTACACACACACACACACACACACACATATGTATGCACCTGCAACACATATGCCCACACACTATACAAATATATCACCTATTTCCCACACATATACATACACTTAGATACGAATATAGATACATAAAAAATAAAAAAACTGAAAAAGTATCTAAATGCAAAACAAATAGTCACAGATATGGAAAATATGAAGGTCAAACAAAAAGGCAGCTGAGAAGCTGGTGAAAAGTTATTTGCCTGAAAACTACGAAGAGTACATTATTATCTGTGATGATGAGTTTGTCAACTTGACACACATTAAACCATCCTGGAAGAGTCCCAGGGATGGACTGTTTAAGCCAGCTTGACCTACGGGCTTGTCTGTGGGGGATTATTTTAGTTAAATTAACTAGTATGGAAAGTCCTGCCCACTGAGGGTAGCATCATTCCCTGGGCTTTGCGTCCTGGATTACAGAAGAGCAGTGGAAAGGGGTAAGTACAGACGGTCATGGACCCATTCTCTCTACTCTATCCCTGATGGGACGGATGGGAACCTGGAACTGTGAGCTACATAAACTCTATCTTAAGTCGGTTGTCTCAGGGTATTTTATTATACAGATACACATTCAAATCAGATTTAAATGGGAAGAAATCCATAGTTTTCTCTCTCTTAGAATAGCACATCGGGCAAAGCAAAGGGAACTGTTATGGAAATGTGAGAAAAGCTGCAGATTGCCTCTGAGCACTTACTAGCAACAGTTGTGAAGAGAACGATAGGTTTAAGAAAGTTGCAACGTAAGTCATCCATGTGGCCAAGATGACACATGAAAAAATGCTTAGTTAGGTGGTAAGTACAGACTAAAATCAAATGATAAGCTGTATATGTCTACCAGACTGCGAACAAAATGAAATAATATTAAGAGTTATCAACAATGTGGGGAGTCACAAGCACCTATACATTGATGGTGGCTGGATAAATTGACCCAACAGTTTGGCATTGTCTCCAAACATAAAAATATGTGTAACATATAATCTGATAGTTTTACTTGTGGATGAGCAACCTAGAGAAACTCACATATTCGTAGGTGTGCTGTTAAGATAGAAAAGGATATTCACACAGCATTGTGCCACAGTGATTAAAAATGGAGAAACTGGCAGGAAAGATGGTTCAGAGGTTAAGAGCACTAGTTGCTCTTCCAGAGGTGCTGAGTTCAATTCCCAGCAACCACATTGTGGCTCACAGCCATCTGTAATGCGATCTACTGTCCTCTTCTGGTCTGTGGCATACATACTTGCAGAACACTATATACATAATAGGTAAATAAATCTTTAAAAAATTAGAGAAACTAACATACCCTTTAAGGTCTGAGTGCACCCCCAAATTCATGTGTTGAAATTCAATCACCAGTGAGCTATAGCACCAGTCTGATTGGTAGGAGTTGATTAAATAAATCACCAAGGCAGAGCCTGTGAAGGTGGAATTAGGGCTCTCAAAAAAGGGCTTGAGGGACTGTCTGGGTTTCTTCTTCTCCACTTTCTTGATACACAAGAGCAAAGTGTTTATGCATCCCATTTTCCCCTTAGGTCTGTTTTTCCTGGCTAGGATACAACAAGAGGGAATGGTCCCCATGCTCACTCTGCAGACACTATTGCCAGCCTCTTGATCCTGGACTTAAACAGTATCCAAAATGGTGAAAAATAGACATTTATTTGCTAATCACCCGGACTCAGATATTCCACCTTATAAAAGACCCCAACACAGAAGAATATTAAACATAACATTGAGTGAAAGAAGCAAATACCAAATTTGATACACCAAATTTAGCTTTATTATTTTATTGAGTCTACGGCACATACTATTATCTAAACCTTAATTAGTGTCATTGCTTCTTTTGGCAATGGAATTCTGTCATTGGGGTATGAAATTTTCTAAGGATTACTGCAGGAACCATGTTCTTGGTGGCCCATACTGCAGTTTCTTAGAGTATGGCTATTGGCAGGAGCATCCTTCTTAATGGTGGAAATGACTATCCCATTATGTACTTGTGTCCTGGAGATCTCTCTCTTTATGTCTCTGCCAGTGTAGTTGGAAAATCAGATGCTTAGAAAATCATAAAAATTTAAATTCCTGTAGATGTGCTGTGTCGGTGGGGGACGGCACTGAGGAGACGGGAAGGGGAATTCAAACCATTTGCGTTCATATACTTAAGTGACAGGAAAACATGGAGAAAGGAATATGTTATAATTACAATAATAATATAAATATACTATATATACTGTAGAAAAAGCTGAAAACATAGGGCTAAATACACTGAGATGCATATATGTCTTCTCCTGCATGTCCAACACCATTGTGAGTTAGATGATGTAAAACATCCACAGTGTAAATATAGTTACAATTTACATAGACATAGTATGTATTTATATTCATTCAGTATTTAAAAGCACAGCATACATATTCATTGAAGGAACATGCATATGCCCATGGTTATGACAACGGCAGAAGACTCATCTTCTGACCTCCCTTGTGATTTGATGTTTATATTTCTAGGCTATTTTAGATGGTTATTCAGATCTGTGCTAAAATTTCATCTGTTTAAAGTACCAGCACAATGTGTGTGTGTCTCTCTCTCATATTCCTGGCATTCTTTTGTGGTGGATTAGATGACTTTTGCTTTGTACTCTGGTGTTTCCATACTTGAAACTGACAGTAAGGAAGCAAAGAATTAAAAAAAAAAATACATCTCCAAGTGCTGCACAGCCAATCAAAACAGACGGATGCAAATGAGATTGCAGAGGTAAACACAGAAGCATGTACAGATAGACAATGCATAAATTATGCAAATACATATGATGTAAAAAATTCAAACGTCATATTGGATTTGAATATAGAAGTGCATTTTGATGTATGCCAAAGTGCATCTTTGACTTAAAAATGGATATATGGCCGTTTATGTTGTAATACTGTTTATTGAAATGAAAATTTATCATGCAGTAATTCAGTCATATGTAAATATATGGTTGAATGTAAGCAGAAAGGGTATAGGTTAAATGGGAATGTCTATCTGTTAGGAAAGGGAGTGGGCTCAGGGACGGAGGATAAAAAGAGAAAACGATAAGAAGAAAAAGAAACAAGACGTTCAGGCCTTGAACAGACTAGCGAGGGAACCCTGTCATCATTTTAATTAAAAGGAAGAAGGAAAGTAGCACGAAGTAAAGAAAGACAACAGAGATGAGGAGGAGCTCAGCAGCTATTTCCTACAGTGAGGTGAGGGGCTGAGACAATGCTTTTGGGTGGGGGATGCTCGTACTAAGATATGAGTTACAGATATCATTAATAGAAATATCTGTGGAAAGATCATGGGAGGGAGTGCGTCAGGGGACGCTGTGTGTCCAGAACTGTCTACACGCTAGCACACAGACTCTAAAATTAGCTTTGTACAATCATTTTTGGCAGCCTGGCAAGAACAACAATTAAGGTAAAAAATAATAAATAAATACAATTCTGAGAGAACATATAAAAATTAAATAAAACAACCAATCAGAAGAATGGAGACTACAGATATGACAAACAATTGGTGGAATGGAAAATCTGATTGGCCAATAAATATAGGAAGAGTATCATTTTGATTTACTAAACTCTGTAATTTAAAAACCACACTGAATGGAAAATTCCACCTCACGTTCAGATGCAGAACTTTACAGGAGGAGGCTGAGGCCAAGAGGATGTCAGGCTGGAGTCTGTCCAGTTCTTCAGTCACAAGCTACAGTAAAGAGAAAAGGTTTCCACCATGGAAACAATTAGAGCCAGGGTCTAGCTACATCTTGAGCTATAACCAAGCCCAGGTCCTGCTGAACAACACGTTAGGTTCATATCTCACTGCAATGGATACAGAGATATATCTTGGTAGGAGTAGAAAGACTATTACTTGAGTTTTTGCTTTATATTTAAATTTATTTTTGACAATTTAGGATATGGATACTGTATATACATTCTACTCCTCTCTGTTCTTGCTCCAAATTGTCCCACGTCTTATTCTTTTACACAATGCACTTTAAAAAACTTCATCACATAAAAAGGTGTACCGTAATCATAACAAAATTCAATAAGAAAAAAAGAGAAATTGTACACCAAGAAAGGAGACCCAAACCAAACTGCAACAGTCAACATCAATAAACGTGAGTGTTCTAAATATTCCAAAGAAACGGTAGGATGTCACAGATGGTCCTGGTTGTAAAGTTTGTGTCTTGATTGCCCCCCCCATGTATATGTCTTATTTTAGCACGCACCATTGAAAAGACTCTCCTTGCTCCATGACATGCAGTATGCTTATTTATCAATGAATTAGCTAAAGAGTTATGTCCCGAGTTCTTTGCAAGTCTCCCCCTTTTCCCTCACCTATATTGGTGCTACATTGTTAGTGATTTACCTTTGAGACATAGTATCTCTAGCTGCTCATCAGTGTGCCCTGCTCCTTTTAATCTCTAGTCACTTCCCTTGTTGTGAAGTCTGCTTAGAAGGTTGTATAGCTGTCCCCACATGTTTCATGTGGTTACTTACACCCTTTTCCATTCTTGTTGATTTTTAATAGACTCAAGTGTGTGTGTGTGTGTGTGTGTGTTTTCACTGCTGCTCTACAACAGCATTCGAGGTAGTCACTTTTACAAACAAATGGACACCTCCACTATTCACTACTACTTTCCATTTGTCACTCCCGTTCTTTGTTCATATGCCTTTGTTTTATAAACTTTCAACATCTTTTTGGAGATTTTACTGAACATTCTATAGGATTCCATGTTCTTTCCTTTGGCATAACAACTGCACTTTTTTAAAACTTAAAAAAAATTCTGTGTATGGTAGATCATGTTTCTAGTGCTAGCATTGTGGAAGGCTGAAATTTGCCATGAGGATGGCCGTGAGTTCCAAGACAGCCTGAGCTATAGAAAGAGACGTTATCCAGAAAAGCAAAGTCCCATCAAAATAAAAGCTGTTTCTGAGAATGCTGTATCTAGTTCAAGTCCATTTTCAGTTAACACCATGCATGAGCAGCCTAAGTGACTCATAATAAAAGTATGCCCAGTCCTTTCCCCTCACTCTTTGAGACCTTTTTATCATTCATTTTACTTATATGGTAGTATCTAAATGCATATCTATACATAAATACATAAAATCAAATATATTGTCATCATTTTTGATAACTGCATTTGCTAGAAAAATGAAAAACAAAAGTCTCTTATACCTTTCTTCATTCTCTGTTGCTTTGCTTCCTTTATATGGTCCGAATTGCTGGCTTAAAGCATTTTTTTCTTTACTTTGAAGAACAATTTTAGTGCTTCTTGTAGGCTTCACTTTCAGTGGACAATTTTTTTTTCATTTTTATTTGAGAAAGTTTTAATTTCTCATTTGCTACTTTATTAGTTCAATGCATTCCTTTACAACTTGATACACACATGTAATACAGTCAAATCACTCTCAGATGCTGTTGATTTGATGTCCACTTTGCAGCTACACCTGAATCTACTGATATTTTGACTACCTTCTGCAGCCCCGTGGTCTCTCATTTAAGATTGCGCTGCTCAGGCTATTGACCGCAGGATTTCTGGTCCTGACTGTGCCAGCTGCCACAAAATACATTTTTAATCATTCTATCTACCGATAAAGATTTGGAAGTCAGATGTTGGGGTGAAAACCTGATAGCTCAGAGAGGCCAAGAAGCAATCAGTTGACCTTTTGGCTGGAGAACCAGCAAGAGAACGTCTATCCATTCATCCTAAACCAAAAAGGCCATGAATCTCTAAATCCCTCCCTATTCCTTATTGTGAGTTTCTCTGTCTTCCTGAGTTCTCCATACTCTCTATGGCTAATTCTTGTCAACTAGTGGCTGGATCCACCCCTGATCCAAGGCTGATTTTATTAACACAATCTCCAGGGTTCACAGTGCTCTCAAATATCCTGCAACAAGACACGACCTGCTTTGCCTGCCTTCCAGACTTTTCTTATCTCCTTCTCATCCTTGTCAATCCCTACCCTATAAGTCCATTTCTCATGCTTATGTCTCCTGTACTGTTTGTTTGGTAAGCCACTAAGTTTATTAAGGACCTGGTGTATGACCATGGTTTGGAAATATCTGCTGAAGACTGGAGGGTTAATTTCTTCACTCTTGAGAAATAATTTTGTAGGATCATAATTCTGAATTAATAGTCCTCTCCCCCAGTCTCATTGTAGAAACTTTTTGGACTTCACTCTTGTTTACATGGTTTCTGTTGATAGTCATGATTAGTTCCTGTCTTTGTTCTTCTGTAGTTGAAGTGCCTTCTCCTTCACCTTCTTTGGCTTTTCCCTTTATCTCTGATTTCTCCATGTTTTAACACATGTGGCTGTGTGTTCCTATGTGTGTGTGTGTGTGTGTATGCACGTGTCTGGGTATCCGATATCGATGACATTGGCTTTATTCCATACCCATTGAGCTTCCTGGATCTGTGATAATGATGTAGTGAAGTCCCAGTCATGACTTGTTAGAAGACTTCTTCCTTTCCTATGGTGCTATTGCTATGTGTATACTGTGTCTTCTGTAGTTAGTTCACAGTCTCTGGAGCTCTTTTGTAAAGATTCTTCCTATTGCTTCTCAGATCCAGACACCTTTGTCTCCAGCTGTTTCCAACCTGATCCTTGGAAGTACTCTTCATTTCTGTTGTACTATTGACACCTGGCATGTCTTTCAGTTCATTTCATAGCATTTTTATGATTTTGCTGAGATTATTTCTGTGATCTCTCCTGTTGTTTCATTTTTCCATGAAAGCTCCCTCAGTGTATGGCTCACAGTCAAAACCACCTGTCCATAATTCTAACATGCATGCCCTTTATGAACCTAATTTTGACCCTTGTTCAATCTCTTTAAAGTTTACTATTGGGTATTTTGGTTTGGTTTTTGCCTTTTTAGTGTGTTCTGTAGCTCCCCTGACAAGGTAGAGATTTGTACAAAATAAAGAAAGTTATAGTAAACAAACCAGGGCTGCACCAGTCAGATGCAGGGGTGGTTCCTTAGGGGTGGATGATGGACAGAGTTGAGACCTCTATAAGAAAGGCCCCTGAAGCTGTAGCATCCACAGTAGCATTCCTTGGGAATTAAGGCCAGGGAGGTTTGGGTGTCCTCTGAGATGTTGAATACATATGGTTTTTTATTGTTCTAGGAGCAATGTGAGTTGTATCATCAAGGCAGAAATGGGATTAGCATCCAATCTGATATAGGCATAGGGTAAGTGGAGCACTAGGTTCACCATATAAGAGCTGTCTGAATAAAGGTGGCAGGGTTCTGGGACCTCGTGTAGGACAATATATACGGCCATCATTTCCTTATATTGAGCAGATCCCCCACAAGGGAGAATTTTGGTAATCTTTGTCTTGGTTCCCCCCTGCAGGGAAAACTACAAAGGTAGTTCCATTCTTCTCACCATCTGTGCAAACGGTGAGTGCTTTGGGGCAGGGGCCTAGAAGAAAAAACTAAGGGGACTCTCCAGTGTAGTTCTTGATATAGCTTCACTAACTGGGACTCCCCAAAGTGGGTGTCCAGGGTCCCCAGAAATCCCTGCAGGGCAAGGCTCAATTGAGAACAAAGTCTGGCTGCCCATTCTAAATTCTTAATTTTGAATGAAATTATTAATTTCATGGATCTTTTCCATAATGTCAGAGGGACATGTCCCTGATTTTTAGGATCATATCAGCTATTTGATCGACTATAGAGCACTCTCTGGCAGTGTCCCCAGGGTGCTGGGTACCCATTCTAGTGGTTGTGACTGATGAACAATGGCAGCCAGCATGCTCTTTTTCCCTAATAATATCCAGCCTTGGATTTTATTTATGCTAGGATTATACCTCACCAAAGAAGCCTAATGGAGCTCATTGAAGAATTCAATGAGTGCCTAACGCCCCCCCGCCCTTTTTTAGGAGATCATACAACACCTCTAGTCTCCCAGTCTCTACAAGCCAACAAGGGCTTTACCCAGTTCATTTCCCCCAGCATCTTTTATAATCCTGATAAAGTGAGAGGCTCGGACAGGATTAATTGGGGTCCATTCACTTTGGCTTGAGTGAGTCTTAATTGGGATCCCAATATATGAAATGGAGGTACCTTTTATATTTTGTTTGGGGCTATTTTAAAGCCATGTTGTTAGAGGTTATCAACAATAGTGGTTACCAGAGAGCTAGCCCTGATTCTTCCAAATGTCCAATGAATAGATCATCCATACATATAGGAGGGTATTATCTTTGTCAAAATAAGGAGAAAGAATACTATACAAATATTGCTAGCAAAAGGCCAGACCATTGGCCATGAGAGAATAGCCCATTCATATCTCTCATCAGGTGGAGAGGAGTTAACTGTAGGAATGGGAAATTTTAAGCAAGTGTAGTTGATTTCACTTTATAGAAGATCATTAAAATTAAATTTTCTTGAAATTTTTTTCGTGTCTGTACTCATAATATGTATTTTGAGGGGATAGCAAAGATAGGGACCGTGAATTTTTCCTTTTAATGATGATGTTAATTTTGAGTACTTGGTTGATTCTGTGTCTGCCAAGTTTTCCACTATAGGATAATAAATCTAATTAAAAATTTGAAGCAATACAATTTGAGAGTAAAAAGTTTATTCACTCTCAAGCTTTTCTATCCAGTAGTTTCAGCCTTTATTAATTATTGCCCAGAAATGAACAGTCCTTTAACCCTATCATGTCCTGCAGACCAGCAGTTGGAATCTTGTCTTTCAAAAGACAGGTTTTCTTCCATTCTCACCAACCACCTTTCTATCTATTCAAATATCTGTATTGAGTGGCACTGTGTGTTTTTCTTTTGTAGGTTTATAATTTACTGTTGTTATTTTTTTGTTTCCAATTGGCCCAGATTTGGCACCTGTGTAAACATCTTCTGTCTAGATTTTGCTTTTGATTTTTCTGTGAAACTAGCTACATACTTTGAAAAGATGGTAAACATGCATCCTGTAATTGAGAGAGTCTTGTGCATGGTGAATCATTATACATTTATTCACACATTGTCTATTTAACGCATCTTTCAGTTCTGGCCCATAGTTACAGGGGGGAGCTGATTAGGAATTAATGAATCAGGTAGATGGTGGGGTTGATTTACTCTGTGGGGAGGTCATCAGGAACTAATGAATCAGTTGGATGGTGGGGATGATTTACTCTACGGGCAGGCCTTCTGAAAGTTCTTAATTTAACTTCTTTCCATTACTAACATGCCATAAGGACAACACTGTACACATTCCTCGTTTAGCTGTTTGTTTTTTTTTTAACAGAAAACAGTTGAGCAAATAAACAAAAGAAGTGATCGACTTGGATACAAAAGGGGATAGAGAGAAGAAAGGGAGAGGGTGTGATATGATTATCTTTTCATTAAATGGAGAGAGAGACAGAGACAGAGACAGAGAAGACAGAGAAACAGAGACACAGATACAGAGAGGAACTGTCAAGTAAAAATCCAGACAGAAAATGTTCCAAAATACTCTCAACTTTGTATATAAGCTCTGCCTCTTTCTTTGCTAGATAAGGAAAACCTTGTGTGATTATCCAGGACAGTGAAAGCCTTTGAAAGCCTATCAGGACCCTTTCCCTTCCTTCCTCTCAAGCCTGGTTTGCTGTATAACTGCCAGATTTTCTTGTTGGTGTGATAAGTACAGTGAACCCGGGATCACGTGTGATGGTTTGAAAGAAAATGACCCCAAAAGGAATGGCAATATTAGGAGATTTTGTTAGAGTAGGTGTGGCCTTGTAGGAGGAAGCTTGTCATGGTCGGGGTGGGGTGGGGGTTTGCTCAAGCTACACCCGGACTCAGTGTGGTACACAGTTCACGTCCTGTTGCCTAGGGATCAGGATGTAGAATTCTCAGCTCCTTCTCTAGCACCATGCCTGCTTCTACACTGCCATGTCCCACCATGATGATAATGGACTAAACCTCTTAAGTGGAAGCCACTGCAATTAAATTTATTTCCTTTATAAAATTTGCTGTGGTCATGGTGCCTCTTCACAGCAATTGAAGCCCTAACTGAATCACTTGTTTTTAAACACTTGTGTTTTGTTGTTGTTTGTGCTTGTTTACAGTAGGGAGGTTGAGTGCAGCCAGTGTGGAGAATGCAGACAGGACAGAAGGCTAGGAATATCACCCAAGCAGCAGCAGCCATGTTCCCAGCACCGCACTTCCCCTTTTAATTTAGACCCTGGCTGTGAATTCTGACACAAAATAAAATCATCTGCAAGGTTTATTTTAAAATACAAACTCCGAAGCCATGCCCAGGATTGTGGATTTGGCCCCTAGTTTAGGAGAGAGACAATTTGTATTTTTAAAATGATCTCAGTTAAGACCGATTCTGAAAATCCAAGAGTGCTGAGAGTTACTCAGATAGAGAAAACAAAATGAAGCCATTCTGTATTTTACCCGAAGGACTTGGCAATGGACTGTACTTAGTGGATTAGTACTATGTTGGGATGGGCACAGAAGGAAAGATAAGGAGGACTACTTTAAAAGGCTCTGATAGAGCACAGCTCTAATGCGACCTGTCTCACATTGCCTGCAACAGCAACTCAGCGTCAGCGAGACAAACTGAAGACCGACATGTGGCTTTATTACCAAACTCTCATCTGGCAGGTGAACCAGGTCCATTCACCTCGCTTCTCAAGTATTGTTTTGATACATAATGGAATCAAAACTTTGAACCAAGTCCGTAAAGGCAAGGAAAACTTTGTTTTACTACTCAGGGTAATGATGCCCCTTCCAGCTTTGGAATAATTCCTTGCAGCTCCCTGTTTTATCACGCAGGCAATCCCAGGTTTAATATACTTGTTTTCCTGGAGATATGGCATTCTTCACCCCTCCTGTGGAGTGTATCCTTTCTGACAATTCTGCTGTAAATTCTGAGGGTTGTTTTGGGCATTCATGTTCTGTTATATGACAAAATGTTTAGCTATTTGACATAATGTTGAATTAGCTTCAGTGCTTATTGGGACATCATGTATATAGCGATTTTCATTTAAAACATCTTTTAATTTCATGTCTGTGGTACTGTGAATGTAATTGGATCTATAAGCTCATAGGGAGTGGCGCTATTAGGGGGTATGGTTTTATTGGAGTACATATACCCTTGTTGGAGGAAGTGTGTCACTGTGGGGACAGACTTTGAGGTTATCTATGCTCATGATACTGCCCAGGGAGACAGACCACTTTCTGTTGCCTGCATAATGTAGAACTCTCAGCTACCTCTCCAGAACCATATCTGCCTGTATGTGGCCATGTCCCACCATGATGATGATGGACATAAACCTCTGAAATTGTAAGTGAGCCACCCCAATTTAATGTTTTCTTGATAAGAGTTGCTGTGGTCATGGAGTCTCTTAGTAATAGAAACCCTAAGACAGTGTGTTTTGTATCCCATTACTGAGCACTCTCTAAGAAAGAAGTGATGTGGGAGTCCCCTCTGTGTGTTGTGATTACCATTAATGAATAAAGAAACTGCCTTGGCCTGTTGATAGGGCAGAACTTAGGTAGACAAGGAGGACTGGACTGAATGCTGGGAGAAAAAAGGACGGAGTCAGGAGGATGCCATGAATCTTCTGCCAGAGATAGACGTACTGAAACTTTTCTGGTAGGCCATGACTTTGTGGTGATGCACAGATGATTAGAAATGGCTTAAATTAAGATGTAGGAGTTAGCCAATACAAAACTAGGGCTAATGGGCTAAGCAGTGTTTTAATTAATACAGTCTGTGTGGTTATTTTGGTTCTGGGTGGCCAGGACAAACAAGAGGCCCCCTCTCCTCCTACAAAGAAGTATATGTGTTAGGCACGGTCTCTGGATTCTCACATTTCTGAGAATGCTTTTAGTTTACCTTCACACAAGAAAGATCACTTAGCTGGGTATAAAATTATTAAATAGCAAACTGTTCGCTTCAAAACTATATACATTGCTGCAAGGACATACCCATTTTCCTTCCTCTTAAACTGTGTTAGCCTTTGACCATTCTTCTCTATGTTTCCTCTACTTTTTCTCCTAAATGATATGATATGAATGAACCACACTTCCTTGTGGGCCAGAATGTGTGCAAACTTTATTGTTGAGGTTGATTGATGGATCTTTTCTTGGTTGTGGTATTAGAATGGGTTTCAAGTAGGTATTAACCTGATGCCCCTTACCTCTGAAGAGAGAGCAGATGTTACTGCTCATGTCTTCTGATATCTGATGCCAGGGCTCACACATGCAAAAATCTACCATCAAACAGTCATGCCAAAAGCGATGGTCTCTGACCAGCCTACAGATTGTCAACCACCCTCAGGATGATGTGTGCCCCTGCCAGAACTTCCCTGCCATGCTGTGCATAGAGTTCTTCTCGCCTCCTTTCAGCAGCTTTTTCTGATATAATCCAAAGACAGACTACTGGAAATAGAAA
This sequence comes from Chionomys nivalis, assembly GCF_950005125.1. NCBI lineage: Eukaryota > Metazoa > Chordata > Mammalia > Rodentia > Cricetidae > Chionomys > Chionomys nivalis. The sequence continues at coordinate 26,372,859 of NC_080099.1, read as the reverse complement.
TGAAGGGCAATAACAGCTGGGCTCAATGATGCACAGTTTTAATCCCAGCAATCTGGTGGCAGATCTCTACGAGATCAAGGCTATCCTGGTCTATATAATGAGGTCCAGTACAACCAAAGCTACACAGTGAGATCCTACTTCAAACAAAAACAAAACCAGAAAACAAAAGCTAACAAAAATGAGCAAACAAACAAACAGAAAATGAAGGACAATGAGAGACTGGAGTATACAGATGAGAACCATCTGTTTTGCTCAGAAATCCAGTGTTCAGTTTGCAATGGGCACACTGGATTTTGAGTCTGAGAATCTGGGAGCATTTGGACTTTATCACGATGTGTTCTCAAAGGTTTTTCCAAGAAGTTTTTTTTTTTTTTTAATTTAAATAAGACATTGCTCAGGTGGGTAAACAAGCAGAAGTAGTCAAACTTCTTCCGCCCTATGGCTTTACTTTTTAAAATTTACACAAGGGAGGCTGCAATTCAACCAGTGGGGTTTTGTTGTTGTTTGTTGACTCACCTGTAGAACAAAAATAGAAGAAATGAGGTTTCAAAACAGCGTTCATTCATTTTCCGCAAAATAAAGGGATCAGTTTTCTGTTACATATTCTAAACTTTCGCTGGATTACATAGTCAACCTTATGCCTGCAACTTACTTCGGGGCTGGGATTTTCAGGAGACCACTCAGCACCACAGAGCGGTGCCGTTAACTGGACCTCGAGCCCCTTGGAGCAGCGGGCAGGACTGAATTTCAGGCCCGCAGGAAAGCATTGCTGGGACTGAGCGCTTCATGGGGTTCTGGATTTGGCCTCACAGACTGGTGTTCCTCTCTGCTGAGAGGCAGGTGGCTTCTTGACTGGCGGTCTTCCCAGGACGGGACAGAGAGGAAAGGCAGCAGGACGGCTGTTGGTGTGCAGCCTCCGGAGCAGGAAGCTGGGGCTCTTCCACCCCCTATGGTGGGGTGTTTCCACATCATATTTCACCGAGTCACAGTTTTCTGAGAATGTCCTAACAGTTTGAAAATGACATTTTTATGTGGCTTAATGTTCCTAATTTGCTACAACTTGTATTATGTCTCTACTTGCCTAAACCACCAACCAGATGGAATACATTCTGCTCAGACATTCAGACAGTTATTATTTAGGGGATAATGTAGCCTTTAAAACTTTTCACAAGAGACTAGGAGTCTGATTTTAGTACTCTCTTCTCACAGAATAGAATTTATTCCAAAATAAAGTACCTTTTGGTGGGAAACATCTTATCTCAGAGTGAAGCATCTGTTTGGTTTTCTTGTATGCTTTGTTAGCAGTTAGCTAACACATATAATGAGATATAAATATTTGTCAGGAAATGTATAAACAATTTCCTTTACCCACCAAAAAAAGCTGAATTTGGTTTAAGGATAAAAATAGAGCAATAGAAATGATATATATGGATTTGAAAGAATTGTATATTCAAGTATTTGAACATATTCCTGCTAAGTCAATTTCATATCTAATATAATTTGAAACAAGTCATTTGTGGGGAAAAATGGGTAATGAATTTCTGATGGACCAGCCATTCTTTCAGAGGCCACAGTTGACATCGAGCTGTTGGCCCAGGACTTCTTCCCAGCCATCGCCCTACTTGACATCATAAATTTGTGACCTCTTGCTCCTTCATCTCTTTACAGCTTCACCTGCTTCTTTTCATGATGCTGTTCCTCACCACCCCTTTGTTTCTGAGTGTTCCTGTTCAGTGTCCTTCTATTTATCCCCCCTCTTTTTTTCTGTTTCTGTTGATGTTGACAGGTTCCTAGATTTGGCCAGATTCCTTTCCTTTCTTTCTTTCTTTCTTTCTTTCTTTCTTTCTTTCTTTCTTTCTTTCTTTCTTTCTTTCTTTTTTTTAAACAGCCAGTTGTCAAAACAAAAGCATTGTCCTTTGATCATGTAGCATCGAGCAGAATTGATCATGCCCAGCTTTCCAAATTATCTTTTCCTGGATGCTAATTCTGATTTCTTACTGGCAGCTTATGTTTCTGTCACCACAACTGATCTACTCATCAAGTATAATAGTACTGAAAGTTATTACCACCTAAAAACTAAGAATAAAACAAGACATCTGTTTGTGCTACTTCAATTTTACATTGTAATGAAAATTTTAGACACGGAAATAAGGAAAGAAAAAGAAACAACAAGATTGGGAAGGAGAAAGTGGCACTTGATCTACATGCATTCCTTGATCTTTTTTTTTTTTTTTGGTTTTTCGAGACAGGGTTTCTCTGTGGCTTTGGAGCCTGTCCTGGAACTAGCTCTGTAGACCACGCTGGTCTCGAACTCACAGAGATCCGCCTGCCTCTGCCTCCCGAGTGCTGGGATTAAAGGCGTGCGCCACCATCGCCCGGCGTGCATTCCTTGATCTTGCATATCGAAATACCTTTTATCTGTTTGTCTGTCTGTCTATCTATCTATCTATCTATCTATCTATCCATCTATTTTGGTTTTCAAGACATCGTTTCTTTGTGTTACAGCTCTAGCTGTTCTGGAACTCACTCTGTAGACCAGGCTGGCCTTGAAGTCACAGAGACCTGCCTGCCTCTGCCTCCTGAGTGCTGGGATTAAAGACATGCACTAGCACCACTCAGTATATGCAGAAAATTCTTAAAATCCCTATCAACTATATGATTAAATAGTTTCCAAAAGTTAGAAGATACAAAATTAATATATAAAAATATATTGAATTTCTATGTTCTAGCAAGAAATTCTAAGAATGAAATTAAGAAAACAATTACAGTATGATTATGTCAAGATAATAAAATATTTGTAAATAAACTTAAAAAACATTTTTGTAAACTATATACCTTAAAATATCGTTGAGATATATAAAAGAAAACTTAAATGAATAAAAATAGCCACTGTTAACTAATCAGATGACTTACTATTATTGGATAGTAAGATCTCAAAATGGACCTATGTGTTAGCCACAAGAACTCCAAAAATCCCATCTGGATTCTTTTTCTATTTCTGCTAGCTAACTAGAAAAAAAATGCTGTGTACAAATATATACACCTAAGTAAAAAGGTAAAAAAATAATCCTTAAAGAAAATGTAAGTTGGAAAATGGAAACTCTGATTTAAAATTTTATGGCAAATATCCATAATTAAGGAATGTGTATTTAGAACTAAGAAAGTTCAAGATAATACAATTGATAAATAATTGTATTTTTGCAATGATCCTAGAGCAGCTAGTTTTTCACAGAAAGAGGAAAATTGGATTTCTTCTTAATCTTTATATATAAATCAAATAAAAATTGATTAAAGTCCAAACTATGAGACTCTTAGAATAAAACCTAGGGGCAAATAGTAGGAAACTCCAACGAAGACACAAAATGACAAATAATTTAAAATTTTAGACTTCGCCAAAACTAAATGTTGTATGCATGAAAGAAACTATTTTTAAAACTCAGAGACAACTCACAGAGTAAGGGAAAATATTTTCAAATGATTTATCCAACAAGGGATTTGTGAAAAGATTATATAAAGAACTCTCTGAACTCAGTGATTAAAAGACAACCCAACTGAAAAAAAAAATGATAATGGGTTTGTTTGGTCTGGTTTGGTTTCTCAAGGATGAGTTTTGCCATATTGTCATGAACCAGCCTTCTACCTCCAAAACTCTGAAATTACAGGAATGTGATTCCTTGGCAGGCTGTAATAGCTCATTTCAACAAATGCTTTGCATGAGATCACTAATATAAAGACTGACAAGTACGAGCTAATTTGTAGACAAGTGGAACACCCATGCGCATAGTGGGAACAGAAAACCAATAGCTGCTTTGGAAAGTGTTTAGCAATCCCTCAAATATCACACACGCTAGTGGTTCCACTTTTTTTGGCTATGCCCCCTGCAAAACTCTGTTCATGAACATTCATAACATCAAAAAAGAGAAATAACTGACATGCCCATAAGCTGACATAAACAATACATGAAGCATTAGTGGTTATAAAAGCGCATATTCTGCACAATGGATGACTTTATAAACTTCACCCTAGGATCAAATTGTGATCATTTATTTAGATGTAATACCATTCCTATTGAATGACCCCATTAGAAAAGTCCATTACAGCAGAAAGCTAAGGGCTACCTGGAGCTGATCTGCACAGGAGGAAGAAAATTGGGGGGCATGGGTTTTTTGGGGGGAACATTTCAAATTGTGGGATTGTCTCATGACTCCCTAGAAACTGAAGGCCAACAATCAAACAATTTAAATGGATGAAATGAATGCCATATGAATTATATTTCAACAAAGCTGTAAATTTGTTTTTCAGAGTGAGTGGTGGCTACATTTACAGTGATCCCCCACACACACAGCACATTATTATTAACCTCTAACCTTTCATATTATCTGTTGATGAGGGCACCTTTCCTTTTTATAAATATTTGGGTGTCTGTGCTCCTCCTGCATGAAAGATGGCTGTGGAGGCAGAAGAAGGTCTCAGATCCCCTGGAACTGGAGTCCCAGATGTGAGTCACCTTGGGGGTGCTGAGAATCAAGGCCAGCTCCTCTGTAATAACAGCAAGGGCTTATAACCACGAAGAAATTGCCCCAGGATCATTGTACTTACTTTTAACTGTTTATCTTTTCTTTTTACCTTTCCATAGTGATCTATAAGCAAACTAGTACATTTATTTATAAACCTACATTTATTTATATACAACATCACATTGCTTGATGTGAACTGTAAATCTTTTGCTCTGGTTATTTAACTTTTTGAAAATTACATTTTTTGGCAACTTTGAACCCCATTTAAAAAATTTGTATATTGTCTATTATCCATCTTTTCAATTTTCACTTTTTTTTAGTTTAAGACCTATTTTATTTTAGTGTGTGTGTGTGTCTGTGTGTGTAGTATGGGAGTGAAGGTGTCTGCAAAGGTCAGAAGAGGACATGTTCCTCTGGAACTGGAGCTACAGGTGGCTGTGAATTCCAGTCCTCTCGGGAGGCAAGAAGTACTCAATCCCTGAACAGTCCACATATCATTTTTAATAGTTTTCTTAATGTGTATCTTTGTTAGAGAGGCATTTTTCAAGGAAGCAAAGCCAGTTTATGTTTTTCTGTGACGTTTCAGTAGAAGTACTCATGACCTTTGTTTAAATATTGTAATTGCATCGTTATCATGTTGATTTTTATTGGCATATATTCATTTCACAAAATAATGAGTTTCATTACCATATTCCCATGCATGCATGAATCATATATGTTAATCCCATTCACCACCTTACCACTTCCCCCACTCTTTTCCCACTACATCTTTCTCTTCTCGATAGTCCTGCATTCTGTTTCAATTCTTTGTATCAAGCATAAGTTTCGGTTCAGCAGATTAGAGAAAGAAAGTGAGGCTCATCTTTCTGGGCCTCTCTTCATCTTCTAGAATTTCTAAAATTATATCTTCATGATTAAAGCTTTGACCTCTCTGAAATTTATATTGAAATGCAAATTCAACCTGTTTCTGTAGCATCTGATTCTTGTCCCCGTTAGACATGGTGATGTATTTCTCCAACAGTTTGTACACACACAGTGCATTAAGTTTGCAGTTATTTGGGTCAGTTTTAAAGACCAGACCATCATCTCTTCTATAGTGCCGTTCATTTAACCATCTTACTGTCTGTAACCATCATTTTACCTATAAAGGTAAAAGTTTTACCTTTATAGCTCTCTGATCTATTCCAGATATTTCTGATTGTCTTTATACACACACACACACACACACACACACACACAGAGTTCAGCACAATCAAACTTATCCTGCTTTTAAATAGGAAAAATAAAAGTCAACATATTAACAGGGAAATATGCTCCCTAAAGCATGAAGATTGCCCAGTGGCTTTACATATAGTTCAAACAGACACATCACTGTTTTTCTGACTTTGAAGATGTTTTATGCATACAAGTCTTTAAAAATAATTTTTTTTCAGTACAGCACTGCATTTTATTAAAGGTTGTATACATTAGTTCTAAATATTTTTGCTTTGTTGGTGAATCTTTTCTTCTGCTTTGTTTTTTATTTAAAATAGTATGCAATAATAAAGGCGAAGCTTCATTATATGGAATTGAAATATGAAGGGACTTTGCCAATTTCAGACGGTTGAAATTAACAACTGGTTATGGCTTCTTCTTCCTTCATAGGTGAGGAAAGGGAGACACGGAGGTTTCAGTAACTTACCTGGGTTTACACAGTTACAACTTAACTAGAATTTGGAACAAAGCACCAGAGGCCTTTCTTATCATCCTTCCTCTGGGCTGTATCTTGATGCAGTGTGGAGCTGAGGGTGAGGGAATGCAGTACAAACTGGCAGAAATGCAGGCTTCCGGAATTTTGAGTTCCTCTTGAAGACTACCCTCTCAAAGATCAGGAGATAATGCACACAAGCTGGACTCACCTTGGTTTTCTGGTTCGCAGTGATTCCTTTTAAGGAAGAAACTGAATAGCGGCATACCAACGCTAGAAGATAAAAAGAAAATTGTGGGCCGCCTACAGGTAGATGGTCAGTTTGTCATCTCTAAGACAGACTTGTAAGAATCCAGACAGCTCTCTTTGGTTAAGGTGCTGAAAGCCATACAAAAGCCCATGCAACAAACCTAAATATGCCAAACTAGCTTAATAAGGCAGCTGCCTTATTCCTACTTCCAACTTCTGATCAACCAGAGAAGCCTAAATATAGACAGCTCTCCCCAACAACGACACAGTGTGTACTGCTTCTATGTAACATAGCTGTGGCTTTCCACACCGCCAGTCTTTATTCAGACACACTTGAGCCTCCCCTCTTCTCTCCATAAAGCATTTCCACCCTCTGCCCGCCTCTGTTTGCTAAGCACTAGTGATGGTTGCTGACTCTCACACTACAGAAAGCTCTAAATAAATAGCCTTTGTTTTTTTTTCAGCTGGGTGGTCTCCATTTGCTTTCCAAAATATTATTATTTTTTTTTTTGTTGTTGAGTGCATGTGTCTGTATTTTCCATTACACTGTGAGCTTGACGACACGGTTGCTTTATTTATCCTGTGTTCAAACTTCCTGAGCATAACCTCATGCGCTTTTTCGTATTTAAAATATTTGTTGACTGGATTTCTTGGGAATTTAACTTGCTTCAGCTTCCAGGTGCTATTTGGAAATGCCTCTTTTGTGGCAGCAATTTACAGCTCAATAAATTATGTTGGAAAGACCTGCTCCTTTGTGCAACAGAGGTGACGGTGATAATGGTGATAACTAAGGTGTTGTGTTAGCAATACTAACACCCAATATATGCGAAACAGTATTTTAGTTAAATATTAGCTTCAACACAGCCAAAGGAGTAAACATTATTAAGATTCCTGTCTGATGCCTAAAGAATTTAAAGACAATAAGCCCAACTACCTTCAACCAAAACTGGACATGGAAGGAGCCAAGTTTTAATTCAGGAATCTTAGCATAGAGTCAACCCTCTCAATTACTAAACTTTACTTTCTCTCAGTCTTAAATGCAGGTTTAATATGGCTCACTTTGTTCCAAAATCCTAGGTATCATGTCCTGAGGACCCAAAAGGAAATAGAATAGGGTCTCTGCCTTGAGGAAGTTTAGCAGAGTTGTATGTACACTTGAATCTTTGGAGAGGAGCGAAAGTGTCAGGGGCTCTTAGAGAAGGGGACTTGGGAGGGGTATAGGAAGGTGGATTTGTGCAGAAAGTTACTTTCCCTAGGGCATCAGCAAAGGCTTGACTGGAAATAGGGCTTGCTGGAAGTGGGAAAGCAGAAATGTCCTTGGACAGAGGGCAGGTATAGTGTGGGACTCCACTTAGTGTAGCCTTTGGTGGAGGAGGCACAAGGCAAGCCAGATGGTGAGCGGGAGGGGAGATCACATTCCAGGGAGCTTCTTTTCTGACCCTCTGATTATGTCTGAAGGAAGCGTTTTAACTGCTTTTGGATCCCTGTTACCTACACGTAAAAGAAGGCAGTGTTACCCGCAATCTTTAAGATTCTGAAATTCTAATCATAGAAAGAAAATTAAACTTTGGTGAAACACTTCACCTTTTCAAATAAAGACAGTCTTAGCAATCTCTGCGTAGAATCAGCTGAAGTTCTGTCACCCATAAAAGTGACCCCAGGGAGAGGGCTATTGCTTTCCAAACACAATAAAAAGCTCATGAAACAAAAGTGTTTGAAAGTCTCCCAATATAAACAGAGTGCTTCTTTTCTATTAAAGCATTAAAACAGTTCTATAAAAAGCAGAAAATTCCTGAAGCTTCAACTGCCAAACCTATTCCTGAATTCCAAAGAGTCTGCCTTTCCAGTTCGCATGCTGATCTCGAAGATGTTGCGGATGAAGAGGGGAGGAAAAGGTCCTCTTTAAGTCTCCTTTGGCTAGGGCCCAAGTATGTCAGCATTGCTTCTGGCTGTGTGTTTCCTCCTCTGCAAGGGCCATTTCTAAACAATAGCCTTTTAGGCTGAGCAAGCAATGGGGTGGCGATGGCTCACTGCAACAGATTTGCAGAAGAGGAAGCTGGAGAATACTGGGAGGCAATACCAGATGAGTCCCAAACTTCCAAATCTGTTTGGAAAGTAAGATCAGTCGACATAAAATTGACTTGTTATAGAATTAGTTATTTTTATAAAAGGAAATCTCGAACATATGTTCAAAGAAGAAAGTTAAACCACATTCCTTCTGTTACTATTGATAAACTTTGTCTAGTTTTTACAATAAATAATTAATTGTTACACAGCTCCAACCATACAATAGCAACAATGTACACTCTATTAGCACTGACTCTCAGTTAAGTAGCATTATAAATTTAATCATTACCATCATTAATTTTCCAAAATGTCTTAGAAGAAATCAGGAGTTCCATAAAAAATAGTTGCAACGCACCAGTCCTATCCTACAACACACTGGAATTTCAAGTTATCATGTCCTACGTGATGCTCCAGAAGAAATCAGACTAAGTACAAGATGAAGATTAACGTGGATTAGTTTCCTGTGGTCTTCCCTCCTGCTTTATATGACTTAGGAGGTCCTAATACTCTTAGTACTGAAGTTTGATTTCATCCAGGACATTTGATTTGATTCGAGATTTGAATTTGGTATGTATAATTTCTTTCCTATGTAAAAGCCTACTAATTTTAGTTATGACTATAATACCTGTAAGGAATATTTCCTAACTAAGCCTCTCCGCCGGTGCAAAGAACTTCAATCAAACCATATAAGACTAAATCAAAAATGCCCACATTTAAGGAATGTTGCACTCTCAGGTAGCCAGGAACATGGGAGGAGGGCGGTTCAGAAGGAGAGCACACAAAACCCAAAACCACACATTCCTTTTTCCAGCTCAAGTCTAAATATCCTGTGGGAGTGTTCTGATCCTTCCCAGGGAGGGGGTCAACGCTTGGAAGGCTGGGAGTTGGAGTTCAAGAGCTTGGCAATTTCCAGGTTTAGGGCTAGGGTGACCCTTCCAACTCAATATTACATTCCAGACTCTTTGGATAGACACTTCCAACTCAATATTACAAAACCACCCTATATTTAATGATATTCAACCAAAATCTGTATAAGTTCCATTAAGGAATAATCTTTTGTATGCTGTGAAGATTTGTCACTTAGCTTGGTTTAAATAAAAAGCTGAACAGCCAATAGTAAGTCAGGATTTCGGTGGCAGAGAGAATGCTGGGAAGGGCAGAGTTGTTGTGAGGAGTTGCCAGTTTGACACTGGGGAAGCAGGAAAGCAACATAGGCAGAGTAAAGGTAAAGCCATGAGGGGAAAAGCAAATGAATAGAGATGGGTTAGTTCAAGTTGTCTTTCTGCATAGACCATGATCTGACCTCACAGAGATTCTCCTGCCTCTGCTTCAAGGGAGCCGGGATTAAAGGCATGTGCCACCACACCTGGGCAGGATTAGTTTAAGTCTTAAAAGCTAGTTAGAAACAAGCCTAGACATCAACTGTGATTTTACAGTTCATACTAAGTCCACACGTTACTATTGTGGAGTCAGCAGTCCCGATGAAAAAGGTCAGATTACAGCTTCTAACAGCAAAACTAAATAGGAAGGAAGTTAAGGTGCTGGAGGCTTTCGTGCATCCATGCTGTCCCGCTTCCCCGGCTCATGGATGAGTGCCTTAGGAAAAGGAAGGAACCATTAGGCTTGACCCCATATAATCCGTCAGCTCTGCTTTAGATCCTGTTAGCCTAATTCAAAGGCATAATCTGGGGAAGAGCAATGATTAACTAAGGCAGACAGGGATAGAAATGATGGCATGTTATTGCCATAACTGACTCCCTCATAAAGGAATACATAGAGTGGTACATTTTTCTAAAAGCAAAAGTGTTCCCAAACACACATTGGAAAAGTAACAATAAAATAGATGTAATTTCCTTGTGCTCTGTGGCCATACCCATTTACTGTCCCCAAAAGACAGTATTATAATAAGCTCACAGTCACGTTCCAATGTCCTTTCTCTTCCAGTTGGTTTCAATCCCCTTTGTTTTCAGTTAAGACTTATACTGGGTCTGTTTCATATTTCTGTAATATTTTCAAGGTCAGTGTCCTTACTCTTAAGACTGAGACTATCCGTTGACCGGAAGACATAAAGTAAGCCCTGTAGTAAGCTCTGTTCTTCGTATCACTCAGTTCCTTTCATCTCATATCCTAAGGTCCCAGTTTGATAAGCTGGTTTGTGGAAGCCTAGTTCCTCACTTTTTCTTTGGCCGTTTATTAAATTCCTCCAAATTTTGGATCTGGAAGAAGAAAGCAAGTTTTCAAGAATGAAAAGTGACAGCATCCATGAAATGTAATACAGCATCCTTCAGTCTGAAGAATGAAGTAAGATAGTCACCCCTGTTATGAACTGTATGTAGAATGCCGTCAGGTTATCTTCCTTTGCTGATGGAGTACAAGCTGGAGGATGGAACTGGGCAGTGATTTTTGAGCCCGCTCCCTCCCCTAGTCTCCCCCAGCCTATTTGTGGGTCCTATTTAAGCATTGGTCACCCTTTGACAGATAGGATGAAGCTTATCATGGTGGTCACACACAGCCACGTCTGTCTTTGATGGTTTGTTATACATATGGTTTACTATCTCTTCCTGTGATTCATAGAGAAAATCAGAAATAAGAAGCTTGGGTTGGCAACAGCATCCAGATGATTGCTTCCCACTCTCAGAATAGCGAACTCTCAACTAAGAACGTTTCCCACCACCAAACAAATGTCCAGGGTGGAAGAGAGTTCTATGATGGAAAAATAGAATTTGAAGAAAATGTAAGAACGTAGTGGGCAGAAAATCTGTTGCATGTATGTGTGTGTCTGTCTGTGTCTCTGTGTGTATGTTTGTGCATGTGTGAGATCATGTGCATGTGTTTGTGAAATGTGTGTGCATATGTGTGTATTTGTGTGTGCATGTGAGGTATTCGGGTGTGTTGTGGGGGAGTGGGGTGTTTGTGTATCTTTGAGTGTGTAGGTGTATATATGCACGTACGTGTTTTTGAGTGTGTGTTTTATTGTGTGTGGTATGTATGAGTGTGTGTGTTTGCATGTGTATGAGTGTGTGTGTTTGTGAAGGATCGGGTATGTTCGTATATGTGAAGGGTGAGGATTATATGTGTGGATGTGCATGGGGTGCAGAGGGTGTGTGTATGCATGTGTATGTATCTGTGTATGTATGTGTGTGCATAAGTGTGTCTGTGTGGGGTGGGCATGTAGCTGTGTGAGGAGTCTGTGTGTGTGAGTGAGTGTGTGTATGTGTGTAAATTTATACATTCTTTTTTCTGGTTTAAAAACAGAATGATGACAATTTTAAAGTAGAAATTTACAGTTCAGAGAAGACTTCAGAAGCGGATGTGCATCTCAGGGCCTTCCTCCTTCCTCGATGGTCCTTGAAACCATAATTCAACACATCACCAGATGTTTGCTGCTCCAGGGCGCTCAGAGGACGCTTCAGGGAATTCTGACATTTTGGGGCTGGGGACCTTGTTATGCTTGAAGCTTCACTGGTGGAACGTCAACATTCTTTGCTTTCTCTTTGCAAAATATTTGCTGCAAAGTGTAAATAAAGAAAGATGAGCATTTCTTCACATTGCTGTGCGGAAACATCTGACATCTGGGCTTGTGTTTATGCCTCCTGCACCGCAGGCCTGTCCTTCAAAGCAGTCTGGAGTTTTGCTTTCGCTTGCTTCAACGTCCAGAAAGTAACTTTAATGTTTTTCTTAGGAAGATGATTTTGTTCAAACATATGGTGCATCTTAAATATTTGAGCCAAAAAAACAAGTCACCGAGTGGAGACGTTTTCCAGTTTATCTTTACCGCACACCTGCTTATGTCCCAAGGGATCTGTGTCACTCAGGGTCCCACCTACATTGTCTAAATATAAGATCCGAAAATAACACAGTGCCTTGGGAGATATCATTTAAAAATATATTTCTACCTTGCCTGCTCCAAACAATGTGACTATAAAGAATCATACAGCTAAACAAAGCAAATAAATAAGAAATGAGAGAGAAAAGTAGGCAGGGAATGGGGTGGAGAATCAGCAGAAAGTGAGGACGGAACAACAGGCAGAACCTTCACAGCCTTAGTACACATAATATACACTCAATACAGTGTGCTGTCATTTCTCTCTGCATGTCCTTGCAAACACGTCAAAAACAGAAACAGAAGCACAATTGCTTGTGCGAGGTTCAGTGTTTGGAAAGACAAAACAACTGTTTGGGAGATGTGTATACGGTGTGTGTCATATATTTGTCATATATTTGTGTGTGTGCAGCTTATGGTTGTGCTGTCTGTATGTGTGTGTTGTGATGTGTATGGTGTGTGTGTGTTTGTGTGTGTGGTGTTGACCAGAGACATCAGATGTCTTCCTCAATCACTCTTCACCTTATTCTTTTGAGACATGGTCTCTTATTGAACCTCATTAATTTGACCGATGACTAGCTGATAGGCCTCAGGCAGCATCCTGTGTCTGCCTCCCCAGCAGGGCTTACAGGTACCTATAAGAAAATTGTAAGATGTGAGTACCGAAGACCAGACTCAGGTCCTCATGCTGTGTGTCAAGCGCATTACCAGGTGAGACGTCTTCCAAGAACCAGAAGGCCCCTCTTCAAACAGTAACAACAGAGCCGAGATCAGTGATGGGAAGGAAGTCAGCAAAATCCCGGGACATCCCCACAATCTCTAGAGTCAACTATAAATGCCATTGTTCGGGAGTGGATTTGATCTTGCAGTGACCTAGAATCCTACAGATGAATTATACAGAACAAAGAATATGCATGGCAGGAATGCCAAGGTCTACAGAGCTCATGTGTAGAAATTAGAAAGGAAGTCTCCCACTGGAAAGACTTGAATCTCACTATCTGGATGTCTTAATGCCATATAAATATGGAGATTATTTGATATTCTAATGTGCTGGAAGAATATCTTTAACATGTGTTTGAAAAATTGCAATGGTAAAAATTAATTATATTAATCACCTTTCAGGTTGCAACAACAAAATATCTGATCAGAGCAATTTGAAGAAGGAATAATTTATTTTGTCTTCTACTTTGAGAAATTCCTCATGTTGAAGACGTCATGGAGGCAGACACATAAGGCAGCTGGTCTCTTCACATCTGTAGTCAGGGTGCAGAGCACAGCAAATTCTCCTGCTGAGCTAGCTTTAGGCTTTTTAATTGAGTCCAGGACCCCAACTCATAGATGGGTACCACCCACATTTAGAGAGGATCCTACCACATGAATTAATCTAATCTAGAAAACCACCCATCAACCCATCAACAGTTCAAGAGAGATTTGTCTCCAGCATGATTTGGGATCCTGTCAAGTTAACAATATCACATCACAAAGATAACTAAGACATTACTTGATTTATATTGATTGCTACTTAAAAATAAACCCACATTTTGGGATTGTGTCAGTAGAGGACCATGCTTAACATGTCAGTAAAAGCCAAAAACTTTAGATCCTCACACTGTATAGTTATACCCACCAATTTCACTGGCAGCAAACTTTATATGAAATTTCAATGATTCTGTGTCTACCAGAGGTGAAAAAGAATCAGTGTTAGAGATGAGAAAATTCTGTCTGTTGGGTGCTAAGAAGCCACAAGGAATACTGTATCAGAGAGAGATGAGTCATCAGCCAGCATACAAGCTGTAAGCCCATCTCCACAAGTCTTCTTTTTTAAGATTTAATATTAGTGTGTGTATGTGTGTGTCCCCAGGAGCACAGGTGCTCACAAATGCCAGAGACATGGGGCTCCCTCTCAAACTGGACTTATGCGCAGTTGTGAGCCTCCTGACATGAGTACTGGAAACTGAACTTGCAGTCCAGGCTCCTAACCATGGAGCTGCATCTCCAGTCCTGTCAAAGTTTTCCTTGTTTTGTTTTCTTCTGCTTTTCATGTGAGTGGTTCCTCTGTCCTCGGCAGGTTTAGAGTATTCTAGCAAGGGATAGGATATAAAAAGGATCCCTCCTGGGCGGGCATCATGAAGGATGTTAGGAGCTACATCTAGACCCTCGTTGAGATATAGAACCACAAAGAGCATCCTCAGAATGAGACTGAGTTTCCTCCTGTATTATATTCCTCTCTAGTGCTGGGATTAAAGGCATGTACCACTACTGCCCGTTTCTAAGGCAAACTGGTGTGACTATGATGGAGGTGGTTCTTGTATTTTATCCGTTGCTTTCATTGGTTAACTAATAAAGAAAACTGCCTTAGCCCATTTATAGGCCAGCCCTTAGGTGGGTGGAGTAAACAGACAGGATGCTGGGAGAAAGAAGCCGAGTGAGTGAGTCGCCATGATTCTCCCACTCCAGACAGACGCAGGTTAAGATCTTTCCTGGTAAGCCAGCTCATGGTACTACACAGAATATTAGAAATGGGTTAGATCAATATGTAAGAGCTAGCTAATAAGAGGTTAAAACTAATGGGCCAGGCAGTGATTAAAAGAATACAGTTTCTGTGTAATTATTTCGGGGCTTAAGTTAGCCATGCGGGTGGCAGGGTGCCGGGGACGCAGCCCCGCCGTCCGTAATACTACATGACTACTGAGATTAAAGGTGTGTGTCACCTCTGCCTGGTCTGTAAAGCTGATAAGGGGGCTGTTTTATATCTCTGATCTTCAGGTAAGCTTTATTTATTAAGCATGAATGAAATATCACTACACCTGTGGGCCTGGCCTCACTGTCTCCCAAATTCCCAGAGGATTCAACAACTCTTATGGCTGGTTCACAGCACGGAAATGACCTCAAAATTTGTAAGGATCTGCCCAGGTTTAGACAGCTAGGAAGAATCTTGGATTTGAAATATTGCTATCTGCCTGCACGACCTTTCTGTGGACAACTGCCTTGACTCCAGACATTACTCAGACCGATGGGGATCCCCAGCAGTGTCTCAAAGGTCTCTGGATTAACTGCCTACTAATGAGTCAATTAAAACATACTCTTATTTATAGCTACGGTGATGTCACCCTTCCATTAAAGCTAATATTTCAGAACTTAGTTCTTCCAAATAAAACTTTGACCTACACGTTATTGCTTTTCACTCTGAGCTGGCAAAATTACGAAAGCACTATCAACACATGGTGATGGTTTCCTCCGTGCCAGGAGCTGCCGTATGTGCTATTTTCATGTCAGTTTCCAAAGACTCCATGGGGCATGTAGCATCTTCATGGGACAGATTGGGAAGTCAGGTGCATGCTAATATTTTACAGCTAAAATTCTACTGCAAAAAGCATTATCATAATAATGATAAAAAGGATGAGTTGCTTTGACATTTATTAACTTTGACACATCTTCCAGCTTCCTCACTGGCTTTTGGGTTAAATTTTGTGTAAACAGAGACTGTATTTTGTTTCCTGGCTGCCCAACCCAAATAATCACACGGAAACTATATTAATTACAATGTTGTTGTGTCAATGGCTCAGGCATAACCCTAGCTAGCTCTTGCATCTTTAATTAGCCCATTTCTATTAATTTGTGCATCGCTGTGGCTCACCAGTAAGGTTCTGGTGTCTTTCTCCTTCAACAGCTACGTGGCATCTCTCTAACTCTGCCTTCTCTCTCCCTGCATTCAGTTTAGTTTTCCTGCCTACCTATATTCTGCTTTGCCATAGGCCAAAATAGCTTCTTTGCTGACCAATGGTAATAAAGCATATTCACAGCATACAGAGGGAATTTTGACATCACTTTTGGGTCTCCTAATTTCAAGACAAAGCCTAAGTGTTATGCATGTCTACATACACACATACATATACATTTATATGTAACATTCCTTAAGGCACAAATATTATGGTATGAACCAACGCTGTAAACAAAAATAGAAGCATTCATGGATACATAAATCTTTAAAACTGAGAGGCATTGTGGGTCATTTCACTCCCCTTGAATCTTCAGAGGAGGCAACAGGAAACAGGAAGTGATGAATACAGAATCAGAAATGCAGAGTTGCTGGCATGAGAACCACAGAGTCCAGTCTAAATGCTTTTCTATTCTTATCAAATGCCTGGTAAATTACCAATTAAGTGGACTAAAAGGAAGAGAAGAGGGTCAAGGGAACGACTTCAAGAAGAGTTATACTAGTTAAAACAGTAAAAATTAACGTCCACGTGACAGCTTTGTGAATTTATGGCATAAAGAGAAATGAAGTTTTCATTAATTAAGTAGAAAATAGGCTAACAGTTTTTAACTGTTTAGCATAGGGTCACTCACAGTCATTATTTGAACTTCATGTCATGCAGTCATATTAACAGGCTCTGCCCCTCCCCACCTCCTAATTTGGGGGGAAAGGAAAAAGAAAAAAATCGTTAAATAGTAAAATAACATAAAACCTCATTGATAAAGAGGGAATTTCTGCAGAGTAGGTGATAAATACCCATGTATGTTATACAGTCTTCTGACACATTTTCTTGGCAGATGTCGGTCAATATGCTTGTGTTCTAAGGGACAAGAGATGGACAAAGGCACAGAGCACTCTGCACACGAGCACAGTGTTCTGCTCTGACAGCAGGTCTGTGATGTGGGGCCCACCCCTGTCCCCTGGACTAGCCCATCACGCAGACTACATTCCTAACTAAGTATAACAGGCCACAGGTAACCTGCTCCATTGGTAGTAGTTTCTGGATCTGACCCAAACTGTTGTTTAGTTGCTTATGTTTACAAAGGTCGTCTTCTCATGCTTAACTAGGCACTATCTTATTTTCCAGGGTGTGGGGTAGAAGACAGACCATAGCTTTCCTTCCAAATTGTCAATCAAGATGCCCGTGGGGGAAAAAAAAATTGCTGAAGGACTGGTCAAGCACTCACATGTCGTGAGGCTGTAACCTACAAGGTTAGAATACACAGATGTCCAAAGCCAGGCAAACGGAGGGCAAGATTTTTGTTGGGAATATGTGTGTTATTTTAAACAAAGGCACAAAAGCTGTCTTAAAAGGCCGTCCTTTAAATATCTCATTGTCACACTGTGAAGCCCCACTCACGACTGACTGGCACAGTCACTCCACCTAAATAAATAGAGAGGAACACTTGGGGGAGAGATGGAGAAACTGGCCTTTTCTAACCCCATTTCTGACCCTGACTTGGTGTGTGGTCCTGAGAAGCCATTTAACCTCTTGGTGGCTCACATCCCTTCCAGAATCTCACATTTCAGTGGATAAAGTGGGGATAGGGTTTTGGAATTATCTTCCTTAAGATCCAGGAATGCTTAAAGAAAGAATGAATATTTTCTAAAAGCAGAATAAAATTAAATTTTAATAGAACAGTATTTTGACTAAAAGATCCATATGTGGGTGGATCAGAGTTTGAACAACCTTAGATTTTGGTGTCAAATTAATCTTTTATTCTTTTCCAGTTGCAATTTAGTATTTTGTTGATATGGAAAGATACAGATTTTGTTAACAAGGAGAAAAAGTAGTTCCAACATAAATTTAGCATAGTCACGTATTTACTCTTGAGTCCATTATTAAGAATGTGTCAGGGCAGATTGTCATCTCCTATGTATACCAGCAAAACAGCAAAGGAGAGGTTTTTTTTTTTTTCTGCACAAGAAGTTAGTTTACATGAGGAAGGTACTTCTGAAGAGCATTTCCAGCAATTCCAGACCCAATTATTTAAAAACAGTTTTGCATCTATAACAGTTACACACACACACCACAGAGCACACCACACACATGCATACAGATGCACCCCACACACCATGAACACTTTTATCTCTGGATTTCTATACTACAGCCCTCTGAAACAGTTTTACAAGAAAACTAACATTTAAATTATTTACTCTTTAATAATCGCATGATATGCAATTCATTTTAAAATTATATATACGTAAGAATGGGAGAGACTAATACAGATTGTCTAGTTGAGGAAAAATTTTAAAATCCTCTCATATGGAGACCACTATATCAATTTTAGAAAGGAGATGGAGGCCCAGACAGGTTAAGTCACCTAAGAAATGAGAATAGAAGGCTGGGATGGTCCCAAGCAATAGAACACCCTAACTCCACCAAAAACCAGTTTTTTTGTTTTTGTTTTTGGTTTTTTTTTTTTTTTTTTTTTTTGGTTTTTCGAGACAGGGTTTCTCTGTAGCTTTGGTGCCCGTCCCGGAACTAGCTCTTGTAGACCAGGTTGGCCTCAAACTCCCAGAGATCTGCCTGCCTCTGCCTGCCTAGTGATGGGATTAAAGGCATGTGCCACCACCACCCAGCAAAAGCAGGTATCTTAATCTCAACAGAAAAAAACAAAAATGTTTGAAATTTTAGGGTTTCAGCAAATATATTCTTTGCTAATTGATACCCATTCCAGGAATCCTCAATAGGAACGTGTCCTGTGCTAACGTTAGCATCCTGTGAGCCTCAGCCTCAGTGCTGGCAATGCTGAGAAAAGAGAAAAGAAGGTGCAAGATCGGAGCCACAAAGACTGGAGACCCAGGTCTCATGGGTATCGGTCCATTTTTTTTGTGAAGTTCATCTGGCTGGAGGACTTTATTTAAACTAAATATTTCTCCTAGGTGCTCCAGGTGCCAGGGGCTGTGAATTACTGGGGTTTTAGATATGGCTGATAACTAGTTCAAGCCTCCAAGGAGTGTCCAGATGGACTATCTAATATACAAAGGTTCAGAATTCCAGGTATAAAAACACTCTACAAGGTAGCAAACAAAATGGCGTAAGAGACCAAGAGAAGGCCATAGGCCTGCTGAAAGTAGGACTCTGGGTAAGTGTTACATGAGTAGAAGGGCAAAGCAGGGATGCCAGCAGAAGCCAAGACATGAAATAAGCTACACACTGGTTTCTGGGCACAGCAAATGGTCACTTAATCATGTACCCAGAACCTAAGCAGAGTCATAAGTTGACATGAAGCAGTCAGATCTTATGAATGTCATGCAAAGGCATCATATCGTGCTCTTGCAGGAAATACAGCACCATCAGAAACTCTTTTAAGGGCTAAGTGAAATAATCAGATTTAAATTTTAGAAACATGAATCTCAGATCTTGGTAGATGAACTAAAGCAGGGACTCCAGTTCAGATGTATTTGGACATGCTGGTAACTCCCTGAAGATACAATCACCAGTGGTGTGCTGATAACACCCTGACTGATGGGGAAATCTTGTTAGCCAATTATCGTTAAGAGGTGGATCAAGTTAAGGTGTGGCTTTCTGGGAGAGAAAAATGGGCGCAGGACCCAGGTGTGCTCTCTCTGGGTGATTCCCATGGGGGCACAGCTGAGCTTGGATTTCTTGTTCCTGTTTCGTGAGTTTTCCCTTTATAATAAATAAAGTTATAATTGTTTTATCTTTTAGCTAGCCTGGTTATTTCTCGAATCGAGATAATTTCTACACCTAAGAATATGGATCATCAGCGGGTGTGCAAATGGAACCCTGAGGATATGGATCACTAGTGGGTGTGCTGAAACACCCTGAAAATATGGGTCACTGGTGGGTGTGATGATAACACCCTGAAAATATGGATCACTAGTGGGTGTGCTGTTAACACCCTGAAAATATGAATCACTAATGGGTGTGCTGATAACACCCTGGGGATATGGATCACTAGTGGTTGTGCTGATAACACCCAGCAAACCTGTTCACAGCCATAGCAAGAGTGAAAGCCATTCTGTTGTGGGAGAGTTGAGAAATCCAGGAGAATCTGAGAGCAGGTATAGTTTTAAGTTCTGTGAGAATGGGAACCTTGAAGGAAGCCCAGTCATTTGTCAACCTAGAACGACATCAGTTTTCCCCTTGCTCAGTTCTTAGGTACTTGTGTGTTTTCCAAGATGCAATACACAGGCACACACTTACTGCCCTGCCCCAAGGCCTGGCACAGAGTTGAGGTTATTTGCTTCATAACCTGGTCCATTTCTGGCACAGTGTTGATCTCAAACTCAGGTCAGCTAACTGGGTAGCTTCATCTTTCCTCACTTGGCTCAATTTACCCCCGATGATCCCACGAAGGAGTGAAAAGCATGATTTGTGGGTTTCCAAAGATAAGCCAAAGGGGTGGCGTTTATTAACTTGAAGACTCGCATGTCCATGGTGACAGAATCCATGCACATGCCTTAGGACCCTGCAGCTGTTTTCTGGCATTTGCATGAGCTGAAATGAATTAGGTAAATGGACTTTCCAGATCGTCCCATTATCCTAAAGCATATAATAGCATTTCAATTTGTATCGTCTAGACTTGCTATCTCACACTGCTATTAAGCCATCACGCTCACAGAACCTCCCAAGCCACAGATTTCTCTGTTGGCCATTTTAACCCACCCAGGTCTGTCCCAGCAAACAAAGTGCACGTTACTCACAGATCCAAGTCATAAGGATCAGAAAAAAAAAAGTTAGTATTAGGTAACTATGAAAATATGGGAAATAATCATCTTCTCTTTATTCATTCTTTAGAGGTAATTCAGGCCACCATTTGTAGATGTTCCAAATAGCTAAGGTTTTTGGCCACAGAAAATATACACTTTGGGATCATTTTTTAAAGAGCTCTTCCAGACATGAAATAATTGAGTTAGAAAGGAAACTTCTTAGACTGGCTAAGATCAATCAGTCCCACTTCCCTCCCAGTTTTCAACACACAAACCATATCTTGGAAGTTCCTGCACACCGTTTGGGAGATAGATGACATCAGATGCCCGGGCTCCTTGCATCCCACAGAAAGCTAAGCTGGTTAATACCACTTATAAGATTATAGGAAGCAAGCATTGGAAAATAAAGATGTAACAGTGGGTAAACAGGATATTTGCTTTAATTTCACAAGGTGGAGTTCACTGGCTTGAGGAAATTACCCATCTTTCCAGGTGACATTCCCTCTTACCAGGCCATGGGGAAGAGGACTCAAGAGCTGACAGTAGGCTCTGCTGAGGAAGAAAGACAAGTCAGGCTTGAGTCACTATTTTCAATGAGTCTCTTGAGTGCTTTTCTTTAATTCTAAATACATTTCTACTTTGGCAATTAACTTAATCCTAGGTTAAAGACATGTTTGTGTAGAATAAGTGGATGGCAAAATTATCTACTCACTAGCTACGAAATGAAATCCCTCATCTTCTCTAACTGAGCAAATAGAATAAAAAGGCTGAGACTTCATTCTTTGCTCCTGCTTTGAAATCTAGTGTCAGTGACCAAAGAAAGCATGTCCTTCAGAGCACCATTGCAATGAGTTTTGTAAAATGCAAAGAACTCTGAAGTTCAACCCAATAACAACTTTTTGAAATGGAAGAAGACTCATAGCATGCAATTTTATATAACACCTAACCTAGATTATCATTCTTCATATATCAACATCCAGCAATTCCAAAATAGAATCAATAATAAAAAAAAATTCTTCAAATTTCCTCAAACTTACTTCCTGTCCAGTGATAACAACTGCAACCTGTGCATTTTCTTCAAGACTTTCCTTTACACATCAAATTTCTTTGGGTTGCTAACATTACTGAGCTGTAATCTGCTCTTTTGTTCCTCCCAGAGTATGGAGGAAGCAGATGGAAGAAGGCGGTTTGACTGAGTGTGTTGGACTCTAGCGTCCAACACCAAGGAGGAGTCCCCCCCAGAGACCACCTCACACACCACAGCCGATGCAAAAGCATGAGGATTTTATTAATTCTGTCATGACAGGGTCCCCCAGCATTCGGGAAGCCAAGAGACCTCGAATACCTGTACAGTCTTCTTTTAAAGGGGCCACAGAAGTAAGGGGGGGGGTTGTTCTTTGACTATTCTGATTGGCTTATTCGAAAGGGCTATTGCCAATAATTGGCTGGAAAGCTGTTGCCAGATCAGATGAGGTAAGAGGTCATTTTGACCTTGTTTCCCAGGAGACCGAACCAAAACATACATATATGGGTAATTGTTCAGGAACTAAGTACGTGCGAGTGTAGCTCTTAGGTCCTTGGTTCCCAGGGGAGGAGGGGAAGCACTATGGCATGGAGGCTGAGAGGATTCAGAATTGTCAAAAATGGCTTCAGAGTTGTCTTAAAGTCTTACAAGTGCTGAGCTTCCAAGAGCCCGCAAAGAACATGGACCTTTAACATTCTGTTCTGTCATCCTGATCAATGAGTCTGAGGCTGGACATAAACCACGTGGGATCGGCCTGCTCGAGTGCCATGGACATGGGCAAATGAATCCAAAATGTTCTCAAAATGTGCTCTGTTGTCGCACCACGCCCCCGTGTCTGCGTTCTGTGCGCTAGCACCCAGTTTGCGAGCTTCGGGCAAGGGGGCTGGAGGTTAAAATACACAGACACACACAGAGAGACAGCCACACGGGTCATCCTTGAATTCCCCAAGAATGCCCCCTTTATTGGCATGGGCAGATTATATAGAGATAGCCACGCCCCAGCCAAACCCACCAGAAACCACTCTCCTGCCATCAGGAACTCCTGAAGGTCTCGTGCTCAGAGCAGCTGTAGGCACTCAGATCAGGGGATTACAAGAAATTCAGGATCTGGGGTCTCACTGCTCCCAACACTTTGTGAATAAAGACTTCATATAGACTGTCTTCATGATTCCAAGCTAAGCATTTATTGGAGCAGTGAGAATTTTCTCAGCCCCTTCCTCTTCTCTCTCCCTAAACACACACCTAATATCATTACTTGGCAGATACTGACCATTTGAAATGTCCGGGTGGGGAGGTGGGGGGAGGGAGGTGAAAATTTGTGAAACACTGTCCTCTAGTGGATAAGTGAGCATTTGCTGTATCTGCAGAAAGAACATGCACTGTATAGAATTCATTGCTAATTTATGTTGCCCAGGCTTTTAATAAGATGGAGTAGTTTTGTTTTTTTTTGTTTGTTTTTTTGTTTGTTTGTTTGTTTTTTTGAGCACGAAGTGTCCAGACGCAAGATTCTGCAGCATCAATGCCTTTATTTCCTCATCATCTTTTGATGATGAATCTTGCAGGTGACTTTATTGTAAAACTTAAGGAAATGCCAGGCAGCCATACAGTTCTAGGGCGTCCACTCAGACCAGGCAACGTGGTTTCATGGGCTGCTGCCATTTCTCATCCCTCGGAGTGAAAATGAAAAATTGTTTCTTTTCACTTTAAATACATTTAATGGTGATTCTGACGGAGTCCTCATTTCTATAGGATCCAGTTTTGCCCTGGTCCCTTTTATTACCCTACATGATAACTCTATTTGGCACGGATCCTACCCCATGGGCGCAACAGTGATAGTGGGTAGAGAATAAAATAAACCTACACATGGAAGAAGAGTGTGAATGACCAAGCGAGAGGAGTGAGTGGGCCTTGGTGTGTGAGCCACAACCTCATGAACAATTCTACCTACAGGAGAGGCGGTGGCTCCTGAAGCGTTGGCTCACTGAGAAAGGTCCTGTACCCCTTTATGCTATGCTTTCTTCTGATCCATCTTTACAAGCTTGGAAACGGTGTTCACCTCCAGCTTTTTGCTCCAATTGGGTAATGCAAATGTTCTGCTGTACTCTTGTGAAAACAAATATTACATTCGTTTATTCATCTATTGACAGTGTGCACCAAACAGAGCTAGAGGTGGTGTACACAGCGGAGGACAACTGGTTTAAGCCTGTTCCTTCCATCGTGTGAGCCTGAGGGACTGAACTCTGGCTGACAGTCTTGGTTGCAAATGCGTTTACCCACTGAGCCGTCTCTCTGGCCTCTGCTTACTTTCCTCATCAAACAGTGGCTATCAGCCCCTGTTAGTAGAGCCTAGAACTCTACTGTCCCCGTCTGAATGTATTCAGCATGCTAGCATATCTAAACATTTAGGAAATGGTAGAAATCTGCTCCCTTCTGAAGTTCACGAGGTGAGGCGGCTCTTACAGAATCAGCGTTTGCAGAGCTCGGCCAGCTGAAGTAAGCATCATTAGTTGAGGTTAGCTTCTCCTAGGCATTTGGGTATCTTGCTGTGACTGCATTCTAGGTGACTGCATTCTCTCTGTTTTTCCTATTTTCTTCCCTCTCCACGTCCACTTTTATTTCTCCCCTCACTCCATCTTTTTAGGAACTCCGGTCCCAGGAGGAATTCACAGTTCCTTAATCATCTATGTCTGTAGTGGTCCTGTTTCCAAATAAGGCCACATTTCAGGGTACTTATGGTTGGAGCTTCAGTGCTTGGCATTTCGAGGGGTACGATTCAACTCATACTAATAGCCCTTTTAAGGAAAAAACTAATCCTCAATAGGAAACCTAGGCTCTGAGTAGGATCTGTGTGAACCATAATCTCATTTATCTTTGGTAAGCTTTGAACTCCAGAAGGACACTTTAACCCTGTCAGCACATATTTCAGTATGTATCCACTGTGTTTATTTCTCCCTCCTCCCTCTCCCTTTCTCTGACTCTCTCTCCCCATCTCCATCCCCCCATCCTTGTCATTGTTTCTTTCTCCTTCTCTGCTTCTTTCTGATAGATTCCTGGGAAATAAAAAGGATTTACAAATGGAGCGTAGGGGCCAAGCAACCTGGTTTTCTCTGGAATAGTCATTCTATTTGTTCACTGTGAATATAAGACTGTTTAATGACACCAAACAGTCATTCAATGTAGGGACATACTCTATGCTTACTGACTACACAAATGTTTAAATCGCTCGGACAGCTCTCTCTACACACCCTCCTATACTGAGAGTCAGAGGAATGCAATAGGTTTCTTTTGCTTTGGATGACACCACATCCCTGCTAATGAAGTGGATTTTTACCCTGAGCCACCTATTGTGTTCATTTAGATGTGAAATTGGTGATAGATGGTGATGATCTTTTGATACTAACACTGGACTCATTAATTTGTATTTCTCCATTAATATTTAGAAAATTATGGAGGTGATGTGGGATGTCCTTCTGCATATGTGTTGCTTTATTGGTTGATGAATAAAACTGCTTCAGCCCATGGCAGGGCAGAGTAAAGCCAGGCAGAAAATCCAGACAAAGATATAGGGAGAGAGTAAGCAGAGTCAGGGAGATGCCATGTAGCCGCCAAATGAGAAAGATGCCCTAGAACCTTGACCAGTAGGCCACAGCCTTGTGGGGATACACAGATCAATAGAAATGATTTAATTTAAGACATAAGAGTTAAGTAATAAGAAGTCTGAGCTAATAGGCCAAACAGTATTGTAATTAATATAGTTTCTATGCAATTATTCATTCGGGTCTAGTTGCCAGGAAATGAACAAGCAATCTCTGCTTACACTGAGGTTTCAAAATAGAACCTTCCAGTCAAATGAAACATTCTTGTAAGAACCCTAGTCCAAAATATTTGAACAATAATGCCATATTTTTTTTAAAAAAAAATCTTTTTGAAACCTGTTTCATGTAACATACAGTGAGGAATGTGGGGACTTTGAAATTTGTAACATGGCATAACTCATGGAATAAAAAAACATTTCTTTTTTGGAGGGAGAACGAGTTTATTGTACATGGTGGAAGGATACAATCCATAGGGGGGAATGGGGGAGCAGGCGTGTCATAGAGTTATTCACATCGCATCCACAGTCAGGAAGTGAAGAGTGATGAACTACCCTCCTCTATCAGCTTTTACCTTTTTTATTCAGCCCAGGATCTCAGTCCCCGGAATGGTGCCATCAACAATTAAGGTATGTCATCTCCCATCTCGATTAACTTAATCTAGATTATCACTAGTGTGCCTGGATGCTTGTCTTCTGAGTGATTCTAGATCCTGTCTAGTTGACAATCAGCATCACCACATATATGTAGTATCAGTTCTTACTTGAATACCAACCTTCCAGGCTAGGCTGCAAACTTTAAGACTAGACTGATTTCTTCTCCACCCAAAAAAACCACAGGACCAAAAAAACCACAGGACCAAAAACCCACAGGAGGACAATTCCTTAAAACAAGTATATCTGTCTTACCTATTATAAAAAAGTAGGTAGAGATGATAGGCAAGCATATAGGCAATAAATAAATAAAAAAACAACTTCATCAGTGTGTCTCTCAGTGGAGAGTTGCATTCATTCTTGTCAATCAGATCATAAGTAAGCTGTTCAGTCAGAGGAACATGGTCAGTGATTAAGTAGTTAAGTTGTCTGAAGCTTAAATTATCTTTTTTGTATATATTCATGTCCAAGTCAGGAAACATTTTTATTACCTTTTAGATATTCAATGGTTTATCATAGCCTAGCCTGATAGTAAGACCTGAAAACTTATTTTACAAGTGTACTTGCTGATGGTTGAAAGCATTATCTCTTCAAAAGAAAATGTAACTATGATTAATGTTACCCATAGTAATAGATACTGAATATTTAGCACAACGGAATGGAGGGTCCAATGATTACAGCTCTGGAGATCCTGACCTTACTCTGTGTGAGTTCATGTCAAGGGTGTCATTAAAATCAAAGCAAAGCAGGTATTTATTTGTTAAGCCTCAAAGAGCTGGAAGTTGCTAAAGGCAATGATCTGCACTTCCTCCTTTCCTACTATTGTCTGTGCATGCTCTTTTCCCACCCTGGTGTGCACTTCCTCCTTTCCCACCCTGGTGTGTACTTCCTCCTTTCCCACCCTGGTGTGCACTTCCTTCTTCCCACCCCTGTCTATTGCTTATAATAAATGGTGCTTAATCCTGGTGGTTGATGAGCAAGCTGACATGCATTTCTTTATGGGGAAGTCCCTCAGGTCTTTCTGATAATACAGTCCTCTTTCTTCCCATCTTCTCCCCATTCCACCACATAGTCTGAACCGTTCCTTTAGACTCCACTGATGCTGGAATACAAATGATGTGATTACAAGACACAGCCTTATGAAATTCACGTCTCTGTTGTGATTTTCTAGACTAAGGTGGTCATTTAAGCAAAAGTACTTTATCCTTAAAATCATACAAATTAATATTCCATTATAAAGATTTGATTTATTGAGAGAAATTAGTTTTCATTCAAATGATAAAACAACTTAAAACTGATTTGACTTCAGAAAGACAAACAATCCTTTCAAAACAGAGTGGAGAGCTGGGAACATGTATCTGAGTGATAAAGCCTTTAAAATTGTCTGCCAATCACATTCTTTCAAGTACAATTGTATTTAAGGGTCATTAAGGACCTTGCTCTTCAAAATAACCCCACCACAAGTCTTTATACAGAGATTTCTTTCTGAATTTGTTATACAGAGATTTCTATGAAGACTTTTATAGTACAATCATCTTCAATTTATTTTACAGTCAATCCAAATTTTCACATATTTTGCTCAATTTAACACATAAACAGATGTGTTTAAGGAGAAAACTGGTCCTTCATAGCTGAGTACTGTTGTCATCATTCATACTTTTGTGATGAAAATTAGACCATCCGTAATCCATGTGGTATTAAGAACTGAAAAACTGGAGCTAAAGATCAGGTTCAACAGCTAAGAGCACCTATTTTCCCCTCAAAGGATCTGGCTTTGATTCCCAGAACCCCCATAGTGACTCTCAAACATCTAGTCTGGTTGTGGTACTCTCTTCTGACCTCTCATGGCACCGGGTATGCATATGGAGTCTATTTACAAATGCAGGTAAATGTGCACACACAAAATAAATCTAAAAGAAAAAGAATTTCTTTTTAAGAATTGTAAAATTTAGCACATTCTGAGGTACTCAAATATTTAATAATACTGAACTAGACAATTAAATATTCTACACATTGAATTGTATGCATCTGTACATGAGAAAGAGTAGTTGCTTTTAGAATATCAAGGTAATTATCTTTATTCATTTCATAATTATATTCAAATTCCTCATCAGTAGGTAAAGCTTGTTTAAGGGCTCTCTCTCTCTCTCTCTCTCTCTCTCTCTCTCTCTTCTTGGCTAGGCTCTGTGCTCTGTGAAGGCAAGGGCCCAGCCAGCATCTTTCTACTTCTGCATCATGAATGTCTAGGAGAGAAAGCTGCACTGGTTAGGAACCCAGGAAATATTTTCAAATTAATAAATAAAAGAATCAAAATAAAGGTCATTATGTTTTTTATATGTCAACATATACAGGCTGTGGTGCCCAGATGTTTGGCCTTGATTTGACTGTGGAAGTCTTTTTCAGATATGATTAACATTTAAATCAGTATATAGAATAAGGTAAATTATCACTTATAACTGAGTTGGCATCATCCAGTTATCTAAAGACCCTAGATGAAGGCTGGGCGGTAGTGGCGCAAGCCTTTAATCCCAGTACTTGGGAGGATCTCTGTGATTTCGAGGCCAGCCTGGTCTAGAAGAGCTAGTCCCAGGACAGGAACCAAAAAAAAAAAAAAAAAAAAAAAAAAAAAAAAGCCTAGTGGAAAAAAAAAAACTTAAGTACCCCATAAAGAGAAATTCTGCCCCCAGACTGTCTCTGTATTTAAAACTGCAACAATAGTCAACCAGGGTCTTTAGCCTTCCAATTTGCTCTGTAAAATTTGAGCTTCCCAGACCCTACAATCATGTGAGGCAATTACTTAAAATCAACCTCCCCTGTCCCATCACAATCACTCTTGTTTCCTTGATAGACACATGGGTCTTTCGCAAGCCTTTCCAGCCCATGATACAACATTTAATTGTCCACTTACTCCCGTGCAATAATTTCTGACTTTTTAATGCATGTGCTGCAACATTTGCAGTTCTTGTGGAATAAGAATCCAGACTCTGTGCACTGTGCTCTTGTTTGGAGGGTTAAATGAGCACTGTGCCTCTTGTGTGCAGCATCTCTTGGCGGCCAAGCTACTGGCTTGAAGGCCTAGATCACAGTCCAGGTCTGTTCTGCATGAGTGATGCCTTTGCTCAGGCTTCATGGTTCCCAAGCCAATCTTGCAATCATGTCATTCTCCAGTCCATCTTGTAGGGCTGTACCTGGCGAACATACCTTCCAGTTTCCATACTAACAGCCAAGTGTACAGACTGCTTGCCTGTAGCCAAAATGGTTAAGTCGATTTATAGCATGAAAGGTAGGTGATGCCAAGTCTAATCACGGTCAATGTTTATTGTTTACATTTTGACATTTGAAGAGTTGTTTTTGTGGAAACAGCACAGGATCCCGTTGACAAGAACAAAAGAATGACTAAAAACAGAGCAGAGAGTTTCTTAATGATGCCTTTTTAAAAGAGCCAAATTGTCTAAGAACTGTTTCTAAATTGACTGCTTAAAATAGAAAATAATCCATCAGCTCAGTGGAGGGATTGAAAGCATTGCCAAAGCCTTGTCATTTTCCAGCTGAATGCAAGAAGATTAGATTAAGGAAACCATTAAATGCTGTGATGTCATGGATACTAAATACAGCCTTGAATGAAGTGGTTGTAAAATGTGATATTGAACTCAGATTGGGTGAGACACTGAGCTGATTGTACAGGTACCTTGAGTGGCGGAGCACACCTTTGGGTAAGGGTTTGTTGGGATGAACTAGTGAGAGGCAAACTAGGAGAACTGTACAAGTGGGGGAGGGGTGAAAGGAGACATAAAACATTGTCAACAGGAAGCTGGCAAAGTGATTACAATGATCAGGATGATATCATTCATTGGGAATCTGCCTGGTTATACCATACATGTTAACACACCCCATAGAACTCTTAGACATTCTAATTCCTCAAAATGATAAAACAGTATATGGAACATGGAAACATAAGATTCCCCCTTCATGTTCACCTGCTATTCCCAAGCCAGCCCCTCGTAAGGGTATTATTGATTGCAAAGTCACTAACACGGGAAAACTAACATGTACATTCTGGTTAAATATTTGTTGTGATGTTTTTTCCAAATTCTCTGCTGTAAGCAAAACAAATGTCCTCAAACCGAAAAATTGTTATTGGAACTCATTCCCTTGTAAGTGCATTGTATTCATAAAAATGTGTATATTTTTACTTATTGGGGGTTGGCCTTGTAGATTACCTCCGAACAGCTGATCTACAGGTGATGCTTATTTCTTATCTAAGAGCTGAACCTTTAGGTCCCTTCAGCTTCTCACAGCCGTCACCTGTGCTGCACAAACATCCTCGAGAACTTGGGAAATGGATCTACCAGGCAACCCAGCAACCCAGGTGCTGTGTGTAGACCTAAAAGAAAGAGAGCAGCAGGAGGAAACATAGCTGTAGCCCCAGGGTTACTGTAGCACTGTGCAGATAAAAAGACTACAGCAAACATGCTACGTACGTATGCACATTAAACTGAATTATGTTGCTTATATATTGATCATAATCTTTCTCTTTTAAGTTGCTAGGAACTTTGTCACTGTATTAGGTAGGGTTCTATAAGAGAACAGAAGTAATGGAATGTATGTATTATAAAGTTGGGTTATTTGATTGGCTTGTACAGAAGACCCTCTCTCTGGGCTGAAGATGCTAGACCCTGTGGCTGAAGAAGTCTCCTTTGCTCATTGCCTTCCCATATTTTTTTTTAAAGAAAATCAATTGGTAAGTCACTTCAAATTATACATTCAAAACAGATGTTGCATCGCTTCCTTTCTAGAATGGACTAACTAAACTGGACTAAACTGGAATGTTCTATCAGTTTTCTAAGTGTGTCTTCGTCTTTATTGGTGCACACCTCTCCCCTTGATGTCTCTGGTTCTGATCTCATATCCCACTCTTCTCCAGCTTTGTTGAATGCTCTTCCTGCTTGATGCCTCTATGTGCACTAACCTCTGAAGGCTCCTGCACTCACCAATTCCTCTGTCTTGATGTCATTTTCTAAGATGATCATTTCCCTGCCTCTTCCAGTTTTGTTTCTACACCAGCTTGTTCAGGGACATATTCCACCAAGAACTCTCTCATTCCTGTTCTCATGATGGTATAGGACACAATGTGTGTTTTTATAAATTTACTTGCTGTAGAATACCCTTCATTAAGTAAGAATTTCTTAGCCAGGCATGGCGGTGCACGCTTTTAATCCCAGCACTCAGGAGGCAAAGGCAGGTGAATCTCTGAGTTTGAGCTCTGGCCTACAGAACAAATTCAAGGACAGCTAGGACTACATAGAGAAATCCTGTCTTGAAAAAAAAAAAAAACCAAAACCCCCAAGAATTTCACATATATTGAGACAGAACTTGACTATGCAGGTCTAGTTAGCCAGGAAAGTTAATAAATATGTGGACCAGGTTGGCCTAGAACTCAGAGAGATCCGCCTGCTTCAGGAGAGAGAGAGAGAGAGAGAGAGAGAGAGAGAGAGAGAGAGAGAGAGAGAGAGAGAGAGAGAGAGAGAGAGAGAGAGAGAGAGAGAGAATCACTCCAGGCAAGGCAGAATTTCTTACTGTTCAGTTGCCAAGTGATTTAGATCGAGAGTTCATATTAAAATGGAGTTCTTTCATGGGTAGATTGTCTTGCCATGCCTGTGTTCAAGGAGGGAGACCTGGGCTCGGTAATCAGGGCAGCTACAGAGCCCAGTCCAAAAAGCAATTCAAGCTGCAGGGAGATAAAGCAGATGAAGAACGAAGAAGCCCTGGCCCCCTCTTGCCACTCTCTGAGCAGCCTAGGTACCCCAGAGGCTACTGTGACCGTCTGCAAACTATTGCCAACAGAGCTTAGGTCAGCTTAGGAGCCAAGTGTAATCTGGATAAAAGGAATAACACAGGTTATTCAGTTTCTAATGGCTACTTGCACAGCTTTTTCCTAATTGCATTTTCCATAGACAATTCGTGCCAAAATGAACATTTCCCTAATGATGCTGGCAAGACGGTTTGTCAAACAGTGACACCTAGTGAGTGTTACTGTACAGACCTTGTTCTGGGCTCAGTTTCAGGTCCAAAAAAATTCCACAGACATTCAATTTAGAAGGCAGTCAAGTCTCATTCACCTACTTTTAGTATTAAACTTGGCAGAGTTTGACTCCAAAGTGGCGCTCCCTCTCATTTCGGGGCCCCTGTGCACTAGTGAATGAATGCCCTTGGAATGTTGACGAAAGTCTTAATCTAAGAAAAACAGCTAGGGAGAGAGCTCCAGCAAAATTACCCAGAGAGTCTCTCAAGTCGAGTATAAATGTTTAATATTTGTTAACTGCCACGGTGTGTGCTCAGCGCTGAGCCCTGCTCCCTTCATGACAAGGAAATAGCTCAGCCTGCAGGGGTCTTGGATGAGTTACTGGCTTGGCTCTGCTATATCTGTGTCTCGCTCCCTGAGAACTGGCACTTCACAGGCCAGCCGCGCCAATGGGTGTGATTTAATGGGGGACTTCCAGACCCACAAAGAGTCAGGGACTTCGTGAGAAGTGATGGAATCTAAATGGAACTCGGGGCCACGCACAACGCGAACAAATTAGAGCTCCAGCAGAGAGTTATTTCGTTTATTTACTAAACTTCTTTGCAATTTAGCTTACTACTTCATAAAAGAAGAGAGAGCCTTGGCCCGTGGTTTTGAGGAGTACTGAAATTAGCGTGGGAAGAATATTATATTGTGTGGGTCCATTTTCTGTGCTCTTGGGATGGACAGGCGTTCTAAGCTTTTACTTAGGTTCTGTGCTCTGTTGTCCTGTATCAGTTGCCATGGTTGTACGTAGGCGAACACCGCAGTGAGGAGAGCACGCGTCCTGCTCTCCTCTGTTTTGGACCTGTGATCTGACTGGTAAAGTACACTTGAGACAGCTAGGCCAGTCAAGAATGGCCTTGGTGTTCCCAGCCTGCTGCCTTCTTGGGGGTCCCAGCCTGCTGCCTCCTAGCTTATCCTGAGTGGTCTCTGATACCCAACATTCTGAGTCTAGAGACTTCTCATTCTGATTAAGAGATGGGCTTTCGGGGTGCTGGGTGGAGCAATGGCTCAGTGGTTTAGAGCCCTCACTGCATTTGTAGACCACCTGGGTTCAGTTCCCAATACTCATGTCGGGTGACTCACAACCACCTACAATTCCAACTCCAGGGGATCTGGTGCCTTCTGCTGGGCTCCACAGGCACCTACCTGTACTCACGCATACTCATAGCTATACATAGACATATAAATTATTAAAAATAAAGGAAATCTTTTAAAATAGTTGATGATAATTAAAACAATCAAAAGAGAAATGTGATCTTATCTAGATTGCTTTGAGCCAAAATTCTACTCTATTTCTTACTTGCTGAATGATCTCAGCGGAGTCATTTAAGGTTCCTTGGCTTAGTAACTAACTTTCACACAAAATTTGGTTGAAAGATACACACATAAACAAATAGTATGTTAATATTATATTAATTTCATATAGCATTTTTCTATTCAAAGAGGGATAAAGTAGGAGCTATCTGGTAGGTAATGACATTTTAGTCGGTGTGAGATTGCAACCCAGCTAGGTACCTAGAAGGACTTGAACATCTTGGTTTGTGTAAAGATATCCTGTTCTTAATGAAGTGAGAAAATTGAGTGATGACATTTCTCAGAATGTGCTCCCCTCCCTGGGAGATGTACTTCTCTCTAACTCAGCTAATGATGTACATTGCTGTACTACTGACATAAAGAAAAATCAGCATGGATGCTGCGTGGGTGTTCCCTGGAAAGGACATAGTGGCAGATGGAGGATGATAGAATTCTTTGCTTGTGTAGTTTCATGATGGTTTAACATCATTTCAATTATTTTTTATAAAGACAGCGCAATCCCATTGCTCATGGTTATATACTAGTGAGCTTACACAGGCCTCCAAGAGAGAGATGGGCATTTGGTTCTTATTCTCCTTTGCCCTCCCATCTCCTGTCTTGACAATCCTCTTCTCTTTCTCCTTCCTCTCTCTTTCTTTTATCTTTTCTTCTACCTCCTACCTTTTCCTCAGTCTTTCTCTTCCACTTTCTGTTGCAAAATCTGGAGCTTTTCTGTTGGGGAACCCTATTTGTCATCAGTTAGCCCTTACCTGACACTACAATCTCTCAATCCTCACAGAGAACAGCACAGCAGTGTGCATAGGAGTGTTAGGAGAGGTGTGTGTGTGTGTGTCGTGTTTTCTAGTCTTTCAGAAGTAAATATCAGGTTTACAAAAAGGGATTTCCAAAGCAAAGTTATGCCACTTCCGTGAAGATTTGTTGCAAGTGGCAAGAAAGTCTATGATGGCTCCCGCGTTTCTTCGCAGTTACTCAAGGGGATAGGGAAAACTTGGGAATTGATCTTTGTTGCAGTGAAGTCAGGATTGGAGTGCCGAGACCAGTAGAAGTAGAGTGCTCAGAGTCCCTTGGGTCTTTACTAATAGAGTGCTTTCTGGTTACTGATTCTTGATTCCCAATGGACAGGTTTCTCAGCATATTCTGTTATCATTATGTTCATTAAATCTGTCCTCAGTGGTGTCACATATTGTAGTACTTCATTGCACAAACACAAGTTTCATTTTCTGCCCCACAAACCACAATCTTCCTTACATTATCTGGCTATCAGGGTCCTTCTAGATGCCCCAGGGTGGTGGCCTAACTCTGACTTCTAAACCAGGTCATCATAATCTTTTGTAATTATTGGAGATTATTTCAGCCTTGTCAAAAAGTGTAAAAGGTAAACTCTCCCGCCAAAAGCAGTTCAAATACAGCTCCTTGTTTTAGTTAGTAAATCTGTACTGCCATGGATAGCTTGTTTTTCAACTTTATTCTTCAGTGATATTGGCCCGTATCTGCTCCCTCAGTGGACAGAGCTTGACTTGGTTTAAATATGTTTATGGCATTCCCTCCAATCCCATTTTGTGCTCTGCATATGACTCTTCCCTCCTCCTGCTCTTTCCCCCTTCTCCTTCCTCTTCTTCCTCTTCCCCTTTCTGCTCTTTCCCTTCCTCCTCCCCCTCCTTCTCTTTCTCTTTCTTTTTTTTTTTAATTTTCGAGACAGGGTTTCTCTATAGCTTTTTGGTTCCTGTCCTGAAACTAGCTCTCGTAGACCAGGCTGGCCTCAAACTCACAGAGATCTGCCTGCCTCTGTCTCCCAAGTGCTGGGATTAAAGGCGTGCGCCACCACCACCACCCAGCTCTTCCTATTTCTTAAAATCTTAATTTGCTTGACCTTGATTCTCATGTTTTTTTGTATAGAAGTTATATATTTTATTTCTTTTTTATAGTAGTTATTATAATTTTAATTTGCATATTGTAGTATCATTTTTTTTACTCTTTATTCTTTTGGGAAGCCCACCAACCAGCTCCCAAATAAATCACATGGAAGCTTATTTTTACTTATAAATGCCCAGCCTTGGCTTGGCTTGTTTCTTGCCAGCTTTCATTAACTTAAATTATCCTGTCTACCTTTTGCCTCTGGTCTTTTCCAATTCTCTTATTTCAGTAAATCTTACTCTTACCCCATGGTTTGCTGTGTAGCTGGGTGACTGGCACCCAATGTCCTCCTCCTTCTCTGGCTACTTCCTTTTCTCCTCCAAGATTTCTTCTTCTATTTATACTCCTTGCCTGCTAGCCCTACCAATTCATTTGTGTCTGGTAAATTTAAAAAAGCACTCCATAATCTATCCTATCCTAGTAAATTCAAATTTTTTTCCTAACTTACTTTATATCATATCTAAGGAAAACAGCAACTATAACTATCTAGTCTTCAATTCCATCAAGGCATCAAAGGGATATAATATTACCTAAGTAAACAGGAAGTACATTGCAAGCGACTTCCAAAAACTCTACAAGTGACAGAGATGTCTGACTGTTTCTTGCCCAAATGACTAGCCTTGTCACATTGAAACAAGCTCCATGAAGAGCCAATCATCTCTAAAGTAAATGGGTGCTGCCAGGAGCAGATGTGTCTCATCGTCATGAAAAGCTCTAAATTAATAAAATATCTTAAATGCTATATTCTATAGGTCTTTGAAAGGTTTGAATACCATCTGTCTATGTAAAATATATCTCTATATGATCTGGAAATCATGCCTAGCATATCTACAAATTTGATTGGTATAGATGACTAATTACTGACCTGTGTTTTTTCATTATTCCAAATAGTTCATGATGATAGTTTTTCAAAACTAGATTTAACTTTACATTTTCAAATGAACTGCATAGGTACCATACCTTAAACAAGAGCAGAAACATGAATAATATGTTGTAACAAAAATAACCTTGAATTGTGTATTGGTATCAATACACAAAAATTCTTTAAGCAAGGGTATAAACATATATACAGCATAATAAAATTGACTTTGAATTTCTATCCATATACCAAAATCCATGCCAAGGCAAAATATCTAAGATTAATAGTTTTTTCTTTATCCTTATTCCTATATCCCCCTAAATTATAACAAACATCTATGACCCCAAAATAACCAAAAACCTCCCACAATCCAGCTCCTGGGAATGTGGATGTTGTGCTCTTTAGACTGCTTCCTGCTGCATGTGAGTGAAGTCATCTTTAGAATCTCTGAGAGAAAATTGAGATAATGGCCAAGTCCTGGGGAGACCAGCATTAAATTTTGCTGATAGATATCACCTGTCAAGATTCAGGAGTTCTCCCTTGATCAAAGCTGATCCAAATCAACCTGTCAACCTGAAACAAAGAAAGCAAAAAAATAAAATAAATAAAATACTTCTCCAGAGCATTTTTGATTTGATTTACATTTAACAAATACATTTTTTGATTTTTCAAAGTTAAGGCATTCCTGAAGTATTTAAGCTGTTTCATTTCAACAGTCTTTCTTTCAGTGCCAGGTCTTTTAGCAGCTCAGCTCTCCTTTGCTTTCAGCAATCAACAAATCAAAAATGAACACAACAGTATACAGGATCCTGACTCTGTGTGTGTTTCCCATCTTTTCATGACTTTTATTTTTACATTACTGTTTACTGTCTATTTAAAGACTTTATTTTGTTTTATAAAACTCTTTATTTCTTTCTATAACTGCCTAGACACATTTCCTTTCTTTCTTAAGTCTATGCACATTCTAAAACACTGGAACTTGTTTAGAAGTTTTTCGGTCTGGTCTGGACCTCTTTTACAGCATATCTTTTTTTTTTTTTTTTTTTTTTTTTTTTTTTTTTTTGGTTTTTGGAGACAGGGTTTCTCTGTGGCTTTGGAGCCTGTCCTGGAACTAGCTCTGTAGACCAGGCTGGTCTCGAACTCACAGAGATCCGCCTACCTCTGCCTCCCGAGTGCTGGGATTAAAGGCGTGCGCCACCATCACCCGGCTATAGCATATCTTTTAATAGATTAGATTTTTAATCTACAATTGGATCCTAATAGTGCCATTCCCTAGAAGATTATGGGGGCAAATTGTATTCAAACTACCACACAGTCTATTTATTATTTTTCATAAATAATTTATACAATCATAATTTGTATAAATATCAAAAAATACTGATTGCTTTTTGTCATCATTGCTATTAATTATGCCCAAGCCTTTCCTTTATGGGAAATGTACAATTTCTCAGGTGAAGGTTTTCTGGTGAAAAACTACCAGGGAACTCCTGTAATGGTTCAGGTGGGTAAGGACACTTGCCATGCAGGTCATGACTCCTGTCATGACTCAGTTGGGTAAAGGTAAAGACACTTTACACTCAAGTGAGTAGAGACCATCCAGGTCTTGTGAC
This sequence comes from Chionomys nivalis, assembly GCF_950005125.1. Classification (NCBI taxonomy): domain Eukaryota; kingdom Metazoa; phylum Chordata; class Mammalia; order Rodentia; family Cricetidae; genus Chionomys; species Chionomys nivalis. Next base: position 26,335,045 of record NC_080099.1, on the reverse strand, counting down.
ATGAGCTGAATATCTAGAATCCATGGTAAAAAGAGTGTACCATTTCTGGAAAGTTGTCCTCTGACCTCCACATGTGCCCCATGGTATCCATGTAGCACACACACACTGAATAAAATTTTTGAAGGAAATATGTTCCTGTGTTTCTTTAAATATATCTCAAGTTTTTATGACCTTGATTTTAAGGTAATTTTGGGGCTTGCTTGGTTCTGTAACTGTTGTAAGTTTTGATATTTGTAGCATCTTGAGAATGTTTGCTTTCACAAACCTATTATTTTCGGTTGATTCCATGTCCCCGCTTTCATGAAGAGAGGGAAATAAACACAGCTGGGCAAGTGTCTTTGGAGTGGGATGTTGAGTCCTTTGTGTCTAGATCTAGGAGTGGTATATCTGGGTCATGTGGTCAATTGCCCTTTAGTTTTATAGAATTCTCCACATTGATTTCCATAGTTACAATCCCACTAACAAATGAGAGGGCTCCCTTTCCCCACATCCCCTCCAGCGTTTATCTTCAGTTGTTTTATTGATCTTAGTCCTTCTGGCTATGGCAAAATGAGATCTCAGAGCTGTTTTAATTTGGATCTCCATAATTGATAAGAATGTTGAACACATTTAAAGATATTTTTCAGACATTTTTTTTTTTAATTTCATCTTTTGAGAATTCTCGGTTTGGACCTCTAACTCATTTTTAAATTGGCTGGCCAAGATTCTCTTCCACTCTGTAGGCTTCCTCTTTGCTTAACTGATTCATTCTCTACACATGCAGAAGTGTTTAAGCTTCATGAGGAATCTCTTGCCAAGACTTTCCCTTAATTTGTGGGTAGATGGAGTCCTATTCATGAAGTCCTTTCCTTTCCTACACTTAGGTCTCGTAGGATAGTGCCCGAGTTTTCTTCTAGCAGTTTCAGTGTTTTGGGTTTCACACTGATGTTTTTGATGCATTTGTTGTTGAAGTTTGTTGACAACAGGCCCGCCAGCAAGTGTGTGTTCGTCAGTGTTTGCAGCAGCAGTACTCACGACAGCTTGTGGCAATTCCCTTGTGTCTTTAGAGGAGCGGATAAGAAACATGGTGAGGACATATGATGAAATTTACTGACTCTGAAGAAGCAAAGGGATTCTGACTGCTGGGGGTTGATGGATGAGTGGTGAGGGAGCTGTGGCAATGACATGACTGTTTTTAAAAATAAAACAAGTATTGAATTCTTTCACTCATACGACATGCTTAGCGTCATCTCTCATAGAGACTGACAAGGGAAGACTAGTTGCCAGGATGGGAGGACGGGAGGGAGGTGGTTGTATGTGCATGTGAAGCCTCTTTTCAGAAAGATTAAAAAACATGTACTGGAGCGAGGTCATGTTGACAGTTTGTGATAAAGTGCACATATTTAATACCATGAGACTGTGCACTTAAAAATAGCACTTAATTAGACCTGTCACTCAGTGGCAACAGGACTTGATTACTGGAACAAAGAAGGAAAGGAAGGAGGGAAGAAAGAAAAGTTAGCATTATGTTGTATGTATGTTAGTAATGTAGAAATGAACAAGATAGTTGATGTACTTTACAGCATTTTTAGGGTTTCTGGGTCAGAAAGTTTCCCCAGTTACTTGAATTGCATTTTAGCCTGAATATAAATTGCCCCAATTGTTTTACCATCTAATATATCAGCTTTTATTTTCCTCCAATGCCTTCCTGGAATAAATAACAAAAGGGACAATGAAAATGAAACTTGCGGCTTCTCTAGCAGGCGTTGGATTCTGTGGGAAACCCTGTAATGCCAGACCTCACACGCGCTGACATGATACCCACACACAACTGTGGTCCCTTGATTGTAAATTTTCCTCTTGCTTTTGGCTTTTCTGTTCTAGCAATCATTGGTGAGATCAGGCTCTCATATTCTATAAAACAGGGTTTCTCAGGCTGTGCCTTGCCCAGAGAGATTCCATTTTACACGCAGCTTTTAACTCCACTGTGAGTGCAGACACAGAGGCAGGATGATCTTGGGGAACACGTAAACAGCACCGCCTGTCTGACTCTAAATGTGACGCATGCAGGCTGATAAAGCTTTGAATTCTAAAAGTAAAATGGGTGCTGAACTATAAATATGCCAGTATAAATTGGGACCATATGAGCTCATGGGCATGCTCAAATCTTACCAAGGAAACTAGCTGGAGATCTCAACAAACACACCAGACAAAAGGATGCATGAAGAGGACCATATCTGACTGCTATGGTGATGGCCCTCACCAACCTGTCATCTAACCTACAGACAGAGAATGCTGGACTGACCCAGGGCCTGCATCTCAGGTTGATTCCCACTGGTGATGATACCTACTCAAGACACCTTCCATGCATCCCTTCACCTGGACATGGTTGTGCCTTTTGCCTCTGCTTCAGATGGCACAGTCCCATATCCTGCTTCTCTAGATCAGTTCAACCCAGTTCTGTTCACCACGGAGGCTCAGCTCAACTCTGACCCTGCAGCTTGTCTCCATGGCAGCTCTCCTAGGGGACCTCCAGCAGAGTTCTCTGGATTACTCACACAGAGATGGTCATTGAATCGTTGTGTGCTCTCTGTCCCCTTTGTTTCAAGCACTCTGGCGCTCCTTGCATTCTGCTAGGGCCTCTTTAATCTGTTTAGAGAATTTGGCAATTTACAAATATAGATATAGATGGATTTGCTGTGATGTGTGCTATATGCCCTGAGAGCTAACATTACATGTTAAGGTTGAATAAAAATACCTGCGTTTACATTGGCCAGCTATCAATGTAAATGGGGATGACTTGGTAAATTACAGTCAATGACATTGGCATAACTTGTGACTTGATTGTTTCAATACAATCTGACATTGTAGAGAGACATATACACATCCATTTAGGATTCCAATATAGCATGTTCTTGACAATTATCCAACAGTCTCTTTTTTCTTCATGCTACGACTCATGACATTTTGCTACAACTCATTAGACAATATCGAGTTCTACACCTCATGAACATTGTTTGTGTGTTTTGGCATCTGCCTTTTCCTTACAAGTGTTGTAGACTCTTGGCAACCTAACCAAAATCCCGATCTGAATACAATAATCTGGACTACATATGGTCATTCAATAAAAAGGAACACACAAGAAATTCTGCCTGTGTACTGCTGAGTGAGGAGGTCTGGGTAGTAGTTAGTGGGAATTTTCTCTAACCCAGCAATCATTTGAATTCTCTGGAAATGGTCCTAAAAGCATTTGACTAATAAAATAAACTTTGTACAAATAAGCCTCCTAAAGCTGATGAGAAAGAACCTTGAGAGGGGCATCTAAACAACAAGCTGCTCTCTCTTCCCATCCTGCTTTGGCCTCATAACGTTGCACCCAGATGAATGCTTCCAGGGGTCTACTAACTTCTCAGTAGAGGCTGGTGCATGTTTTCAACAGGCAGGGGAAACACTGCTCATCCTGGTCCAACTATAAGTTGCAGAGGTTTAGTTATAGGCCAGCGAAACTAAGAGGTGGGTTTCTTCTTCTTCTGACTAGCCCCACTCCAGTGCAGATTCATTACCATCGTCATGGCATATACTGCATCAGCCTCGCTTTAGCTAGTGAAGCATGTTCCCCAGCTGAGATTGGCAAGCTGAGATTGAAACCCCTCTACTCCCATGGGTTGCTTTTTTGTTTTGTTTTGGTTTTGGTTTTGTTTGTTTTTATTTGTTTGTTTGTTTGCTTGCTTAGTGTTCACATTATCTATTGGAATTATCCCCAGAGAGAAGCATGGAGATTTATTTGGCTGGAGCCTCTGAGGGAGACAGGTCATAAAACAGAACAGTTAAAACTCCTCCTGAAGGAATTGGCTTCATTTGCAAAGGAAGGCAGAAGGGTTCAAGCTGATGAACACCCTCAGCACAAAGTACATCACAGTGGAAATTAATCAAGGCGAGGTATACCGGTTCACTGGGCCCAGGCAGAAAAACCACAAGTCCCTAGCCAAATTTGGCAAATCAGTGAGCCTGTCTCAAAAGAAGTAGATAAATGAATGAAAGTAGAAAAAGAAAAGGAAAGAAAGAAAGGAAAAGTCAGGAAAAGCTATAGTCTACCTTGGTGGTCAAGGACTTGCTCAACTTATGTAAAGCCCTATTAAGAATCACAACATCTGAAGACTTACCTAAAAACTATGCCCACAAAACATACTACACTTAATTGTATGGGTTTCTGAGCAGTTGTGTGTGCCAGGACACAGGAAAGATCAACAGAATGATCAAAGAAAAGGAAACGAAAGTCAAAGAGGACCCTCCCCCTAACCACTGTCATTCCACGGTGACTGTAAGCAACCCAACTCTTCTTTTTCCCAGTTCCTTAGATATAGTGGGAAGACATCACTAAACGTGTCCAGACAGCTTTCAAACAAACAAGATAATAATAGCAAAATTTAAGGTGGGCTCAGGAGGAACAGGTATTAAATTTGCATGCTTTTTATCAGTCCAGTTTCCAAAAAAAAAAAAAAAAAAAAAAAAAAATTTGAGACTTGCCCATTCTTGTAGCAAGACTTTAAGAGGCTACTTTGGTTCAAAGCACTGTCCTTGTCTTGGGATTTGCAAATGTCTGCTGGGGAAATAAGAGTAGGATCTAACCCAGATGAAGGTGCCAAAAGGAGCATCCATCAGGGCAGCCATATATTTCAGAGAATTTAGGAAAATTAAGAGCAAATCTGAATGTGTAGAGCAACACAGTGGTCCACTCCCCTACTTGGGTGTCTATTCATCACAAGGGCCCAAGCACTGGCTACTCTTTCTTTCTTTCTTTCTTTCTTTCTTTCTTTCTTTCTTTCTTTCTTTCTTTCTTTAAGATTTCTGCCTTCTCCCCGCCACCACCTCCCATTTCCCTCCCCCTCCCCCATCAAGTCCCCTTCCCTCATCATCCCTAAGAGTAATCCGGGTTCCCTGCCCTGTGGGAAGTCCAATGACCACCCACCTCCATCCAGGTCTAGTAAGGTGAGCATCCAAACTGCCTAGGCCCTTGATGGTAGCTCACATTACTCCTTGATTAACTCCACCCTGCCTTCTAGACTATGTTCTCTCTGTCTCTTCTGATTTCATTTGATGGTGACTGCAAGAATTGGGAAGCTAAAGGGATAACAGGGTGAGACTCCACTAACAAGCTTGGCAAAGACTTTTTTATTTCACTAGAGTCTCAAGTGACTGTAGTTTGTCTATCTAAAATTTTCATTTTCTTCTTTTTACAATTTCTATCAATTGAGACTACGTTTTAATTACTTCTGTAGCTATTGTTTTTTTTTTTTTTTTCTGGTTAATGCTGGATGTTAATTCATGTGAGATAGGAGAGTTTAGGCAGTTTCTAAACTAGCTCTTTGACCACTAGGTACAGCACATGCCTTTTATATACACACTGAAGACAAAATGAAGGCCTACTTTCTCTTGAATTTCTCATAAGGGTTATTCCTTCTGATTGACAGTTTCCATTCCACAAATACAAATGCAAGAAGTATTCTGATCAAAGCTGGGCTAATGCTTCTTATCCGTTGTTTTCCACCTGTGGGTCATGACTCCTGGCAGGGGTCCGAGGACCTTTCACAAGGGTTGCCTAAGACCATTGGAAGACGAATATTTACATTACAGTTCAGAACAGTAGCAAAATTGAAGTTATGAAGCAGCATTGAAATTGATTTCATGGTTAGGGGTGGTCACCACAACATGAGGTTGCAGAATTAGGAAGGTGAAAAACCACTGCTTTATGAGTTTGAACGCACTCGTGTTATATTTTTCCTAAGACTGGGCAAGGAGAATTGAAAAATAGATCCAGAGTGTCAGACACACAAAGATGGCAAAGTGTGGGAACATGAGACTCAATGCTGACTGCAACGAGGCCTTACTTATAGCCTAAATAAATAGGTAAGGGCTGTTAAAAACAAATGACTTCTTTGGGTGAAATAATTCTCATCTCTAAATTCATCTGCTCCTGTTTTAGTTCACAAGATTTTTGAATAATTACAGTTTGGATGTCTTCATTACAGTTTCTATTGCTGTTAAGAGACTCCATGACCACACAATTTTTTTTTTTAGGGTGAATTTGTTTATTAAGCATATATCCAGCCCTCTAAGACTACTATGCGGTCTACATTGCTGTAAGTCATCTTCAATTATCTGAGTGGTGGACAAGATAAATTAAAAAAACAATGGTTGCAAGGACTTGCCATGTATCTCTCAGGTGCCAGGAAACGTGTAAGGAATCAAGCAAGGAGATGGTGCCAAGGAGAAAACAAAATCCTTAAAAGTGGACCATGTCAACTCTTAAAAGGAAAAACAGATCTTTGGAGTGGCTTACATTTTCAGAGGTTTACTCCATTATCATCATGATGTGGCATGGTGGCATGCAGATGACAGACACAGTGCTGGAGAAGCAGCTGAGTGTCCTACATCTTTCAGGCAAAAGGAAGTGGTCTGAGACCCTGAGAGATATCTTCAGCATTTATGAGACCTCAAAGCCTACCTCTACAGTGACACTCCTCCTTCAGTAAGACCACACCTTCTCCAACAAGGCCACACTTCCTAATAGTACCGCTCCCTTTGGGGGCCATTTTCTTTTGAACCTTCACATTCCACTACTTGACCCCCAAAGTGATATCATAATGCAAAGATACATTTTGTCTAACTTCAAAAGTCCCCATAGGCTGTCACAGTCTCAACAATGTTTAAAAACATCCAATGTTCAAAGTCTCTTCTGAGATTCATGCAATCTCAACTGTCACCCCCTTTAAAATCATACTTCCAACATACAATGGCATAGGATATTCATTACCACTCCAAAACACAGGGAAGGTAGCATATGAGGAAATACTGGATCAAAGTAAGACTAAAACCAAGCTGGGCAAACTCCAAACTCTGCATCTCCACGACTGATGTCAAAATGTTCTTCAGATCTCCAACTGCTTTCAGGTTGTTGACTGCAACATATTTCTCCCTCTTGGGCTCGTTCCACTCCCTGTTAGTAGTATTCCTTGGCAGAGGTATCCCATGACTCTGGCATCTCCAACATCTTGGAGTTTCCACAGCAATCCAGCCCTCAACTTCACAGTTTCATGTAATAGCCTCTCTAGGACTCCATTCCGGGACACCCCAGACATATGCCTTGGCTGTTGTTACAGTGTGAGTTAGAATGTCTGAGGTTTGAGAGGAAACAGACCATCTTGGGAAATCACTCTGGATGACAAGGGAGCTGTACCGCTAGCATTCAAACCACATCAATCATAGGGGTGGAGAGCACAAGTTAGTGTCATATGGAAATAGCTGGGGAGTTTCCAAAGTCTGAGCAAAATCCTATGGGTGTCACGTTTAGCTTTAGGGGTGGGGCTTTTCGTCTACAGCAGTTTGAAAAGACTCTTTTCCTTGCACTGTACTGGTTGATAATTTTAAACACTTGCTAAGAACAGCAGCTTTGGGAAAGAGTTGTGTTGTTGATACAAGATCCTACACATTTGGAATAAAAAATAAATGGATGTTCAAAGCATTTACATTGACCAGCTTATTTTATATAAGTAAATTCTATTGTTATGATTTTTTCCTAAGAATGCATAATGATTTGTAATACTTACAGATAATCCAATATATTCTTTGTTTTGTAGTAACAGAGGGAATTGGGGAGACATATTGAATACCTAGGGACATGTGGAGGCTTAGGCAGTAAAAGTCATGAGCACAAATGGCAGTTAGAACATAGTGGTTGGAAAGCAGGAAAGAAAAACATACTTTTTAAAAGCTGGTGATTTCACAGTTCTCAAGGAGTTGAGTTTAGAGACACTAAAAAAAGAGTTCAGTTATTTGATTACATTTCTGATTTCTCAGATACATAAATGTACACTCTTTCAATGCATACTTATATTTCCCTGTGCACACATACACACGTGTATATTTATTTACAAAAATATGGTGACCAGAAACAACAGTATGTGGAGCAACAAGCTAGGGCACACCCATCCTCCTTTGTGGGTCATAGCCCCATATTTGATGATAAAATTGCATTATTTTACAGGTTCTGTAGTATGTGGGTTACAATACTTTGTTGTTTTATTAGGATCATGGTTCCTGTCAGTGGATATATAGGTATGTGCATATATATATACATATATATATATATATATATATATATATACACTTCCTTTTTTGTTGTTACTTTTGGTATTATGTACGAACTCATGTGTCTTGGCATCTATATGGTTTTCTTGTGCTCTTTCTTTCTTTTTTAGAAATTTTTCCTTTTATTGAAAATAGATTATTTTCCCCCTACATATATATGTTATCATGGTTTCCCTCCATCTCCTCCTCCCAGTTCCTCCTCACTTCCCCTCCCATCTGGATCCAAACCCTTTCTATCTCTCATTAGAAAATGAACAGACTTCTACAGGATGATAATAATAAAATATAATATAAAACAATAAGATAAAGCAAAAACTAATACGTTGGAATTTAATAAAACAAAAGAAAAAACCTAAGAGAAACAGAGAAAACCCACTAGCTCAAACACTCAGGAACACGACCCCCCCCCCCAAAAAAAAAAACAATGGTCTCTTTTTTTCTGTTTGTTTGTGTTGTTTTGTTTTATTCCAGTTTTTATTTTATTTTATTATTATTATTTGGATGCTTGTTTGTTTGAGGGAAAAAAGGTTATGAACTCAAGGTGGTAGGAAAGATCTCAGAGGAGTTGGGGGAGGGGAGGCTATAATCAGAATATGTTGTTTGAATAAAATCTGTTTGAAATTAAAGATTTCAAAATAGGGAGGCAGAAAGCAAAATAGCCCTATAACACCATGCACCCACTCACTCTATACTGAGCTAAATAATTTGTTTGTTTAAATGGTCCATTATACTGAATATGTAATTACAAAAACCACATGCATTGAAAGCAACAAAAGTCTTGACCATATAGAGTTTAAAAGAGTATTTAGTGTGTATTTCCATTAAGTCTGCAATCCTTTACACATTATTGTCATTTTACTTTTTCATTCATAACTTTTCTTTGCTAATTCTCTCTCACACACACATTTATTTATATATAATCTGTTCTTCTATCTTATATTCTCTTCTTACATCACTTTCTCTGATTTCTTTCTGACCCTAGCAGCCTCATTATTTCCTTACAAAGCCCCTTTCCCACACTTGCTAGTTTTTGTTTTGTTTAGCGTCTTGCAGAGCTAGGCTAGGGTTCTCTGTGTGATCCTAACTTTGAAACTAAGCATCAGTGCTTGGTAGGCTCACCGGTGGTCCACAGCTGGAGACTATATTTGTTTTTGTTATAATCATGTCTTGAGTGGCTTTTAACTGGGGTCAAACAACTGCTGTGAAGAGAACATGATTCACAGGAGGAGACGCATGTGGTATGAGCTATACGTGTGACGTGTAGAAAGGGAAGCCAGATAAGGCAATGTCCTTGAAAAACGAAGGCTACACCTGAGATCTGGCAGACGTTTAGTAACAGTCCCAGGTGAGAAGGGGGAGGGAGGACCTATGTTTGCAGAGAGAGAACAGGAACAACATGGACGAAGTGAGCAAGTCAGCTTCGAAGAGCTGAGGGAAAACATGAAGGGCTTCTTCTGCACAGAAGGGACGACTGCCATTCAAGATGAGAGGAGTGAGCGGAAAACAGCTTCAGTCCTCAATCTTATGTGGAAAGAGAGGCTGACAACATTGTGTGAGTCAATGCTTTAATGAAAATGATGCTGTCTGTGCTGTGTGTCGACTGAAGAGAAACAGAGATGGCCAGAGATGAAGCCATTGCAAGGAAGCAAACAGCAGCAGCAAACTAGAATAATAAGGTAGATAGTAAGGACGACACTATAGGATTAAATCAACAGTGATGGGGATAAAGAGATATACAGATATTTGAAAATTATCTAAGTGTTAAGTAAAATAAAGCTTAGTAATATGTTTATAGTAGGACTTAAGGATCTATCAATAATGTTGTGGAAAGGGGTGACTGAGATAGAACTCCGGGAGAAGGATGCTATGTAAAGAACAATGACATTTGGTTTTAGTTATTCTGGGTTGGGGGGCCCTTGAAGAGGGAATGTGAGTGGGATCTGAATCTGAAGTTCAATAGCACTGTCAGAAAACACCATGGCCAAAAGCAACTTGGAGAAGAATGGATTTGCTTGGCTTATGTTTCCATATCACTGTTTATCATTGAAAGAAGTCAGGACAGGAAAGTGGGGTGGTGGTGGCACACGCCTTTAATCCCAGCACTCAGGAGGCAGAGGCAGACGGATCTCTGTGAGTTCGAGGCCAGCCTGGTCTACAGGAGCTAGTTCCATTACCAGCTCCAAAGCTACAGAGAAACCCTGTCTCTGTGTTAAAAAAAAAAAAAATGTTCAAGACAGGAACTCAAACAGAAAAGGAACTTGGAGGCAGGAGCCGATGCAGAGGCCATGGTGGGATGAGGCTCACTAGCTTGCTCCTAGTGGTTTGCTCATCCTGCTTTCTTTATAGAACGCAAGCCCACCAGTCCAGGATAGACTGGGTCCTTCCACACCAATCACTAATTATGAAAATGCCTACGGCTGGATCTTATGGAGGTACTTTCTCAGCTGAGGCTCCCTTCTCTCCTATGACTTGAGTTTGTGTCAAGTTGATACAAAACTAGACAGCACAGCTCATTCTTACCAGGCTTTAGCCCCAAACATGGATAGGATAGTATAAATGTCATCTTTGGAAATAACTTTGACCCTGACACTTGTGTAAAACCACTTGTGGCTCCCCGTGCTCTTGCTCTTAGCGGACTCATGCTGTGATTTGTTGGTTTCCAAGGTTAATGAATTAGCTCTCAATATAATTCAGTGCAATACCTATAGAGTCCCAAAGATTGCAATATGGTTTCTAACAGACAGAGCAGTCTCAACTCAGGTGATACCTCATTTCTCAAAAGGAGCCAGTGGTCCCTGGGGCTCACTGGGAGAAGATGCACCATCACTTAATAAAGCGAGATTTTGGGGCAGGCTGCATATTAACTATCTATGTGGGCTGGAAGCGTGTGAGGTAACTTATTATTGTGCACCCCAGGTCTCTGCAAATTGACTTTTTGTTTATAGAACAGAAAGTAAGTAGAAGATATTGCTATTTAGCTTTCTTGATCTCAGAGGTGTATTTAATTTTTTTGATCTTGAAAAGAATATAGAACATTCTAGAACTACAGCATTGGGGACAAAGATTCTAAACCTATAGGCTGTAGATTAAGAGGAATAAAAGTACAATGGAAGAAGATAAAATACTTTTAATTTGATAATTTAGGATTATTCCTGTCTGTTTCTAGCTGTAAACCATCTTTGACAAATAGGACAGAACTTACCAAATTTTCCCAAGAGAATGAATTTTTACTGAGTTTAAGCTTGAGAAAACATTACAATTTTCTTTTTTGCCACTATAAAATTTAAATTTATCGAAAACGGGAGCTTTATTTTTGCTTTTACTACGACTTGAAACATTTCAGATTTGCTATAGAATATCAAAATTAAAATTTATTCTCCTAGTTCAGTTTCTCTTTGAGTTTAGCTCAGATAAGTTTTATTGCCTTACATCTGTAAAATATCTACAGTGGATGAAATATGGAAATGACTAAAACTTTGTGTCTTACTTTTGCATGTAGAACTCATTGATTAAAGATCTATGCTAATCCTAATGAAATCCTTCTAAGCATCAAGAGGTCATTCAAAAAAATGTTTAATGGAATTGGAGAACACTGGTTGGTTTACAACATAGTTCTTCAGAGACTCAGGCGTACCTACTCCACCCTTCATATTCATTCAGTTAAATACTGAAGCTGTATCGAAGGGCTTATCTACTCATTTATTAAATCAAGTTTTCCTTATGCAACCCAGTCTGGCCTCAACTTACTTTTCCAGTCTTACTTTCTCAGCTCCTAAAGGCAGAAGTTACGGGTGTGCCCCACTGAAGCCCGCCAAAGTGACTTTTTCCTAAGTTTTATATCTTTTAAAAATTGGCATCCAGAATATGTTTCAGTATGACATTTTTATACACGTGTATTGTGCCTTACTCATATTCACTCTCTGTGCCCCCAACCTTGGCCTCCCTTCTTATCTCCTCCTACAACATCACCCTCATCTGATCTCAGGTGGCATGCATGTGTTTATTTTGCTAATACTAATGAATTGCTTCCCTTACAGGTGTTCATAAAAGGTCATGGTATTGAAAATGAATTTGAAATGTAGTTTTAAAATGATCATAATATAATTAAAACATTTCTCTCTTCTCTTTCCTCTCCCCAAACCCTCCTAAATACCCCTCCCTGCTAGTGATATTTTCCTCTTGTTGAATGAGTCTTAAATCCAGTTTGAGAGCTGTGGTTCTTGACGAGGTACGCATGCCTCTACTCCACCCTCATAGCGATTGTGTGATGCTGCCTGTTGATGGGGCCCATGGGTGTCAGAGCTGCTCAGAGCAGCTGCAAGCACAGGTAAGCAAGCTGTTTCCTCCAACAGGCAAGGGGTCATAGAAAATTCAGGGTTGGGGGCTGGAGAGATGGCTCAGTGGTTAAGAGCACTGACTGCTCTTCCAGAGGTCCTGAGTTCAATTCCAAGCAACCACATGGTGGTTCACAGCCATTTATAATGAGATCTGGCGCCCTCTTCTGGCATGCAGGCACACATGGAAGAAATGCTGTACACATAATAAATAAATAAATAAATCTTTTTTTTAAAAAAAGAAAAGAAAAGAAAATTCAGGGTCTGAGGGTCTGCAGTCCTCAACAGCTCCCCCTTTTCAATATAATTAGACCAAGATTCCTGACTGGCATGGGCGTAGCACAAATATGATAGCAATAAGTTAGAAAATGCCCTAGGGAACATGCTCATTTCTACAGGAATGATATAGTCACTGTACAGGATAGTCACAGCAGCCATCTGGCTGATGGCAATTCCGGCTGCTGTGGAGGCCGCAGTGGTGACAATAGCAGCTACTACAGCCGCAGTGATCCCAAAGTCTCAGCAGGGATGGCTCAGCACCAGTTGGCTCACTGGGAGAGGCACCAAGCCAGAACCCAGGCAACAGCAGCAGTCATCTCATCAATGGAAATGGCTGGCTGTTCTGTAGCCCAATCAGTGGAAAGGAAGTACGGCTATGCAGGACTATCTGGGTTCACCGGCATCAGCACTGACAGTTTCCTGACCAGAGCCCATTGTACCTTTAGGCCGTGGCTGATGGTACAAGCCCAACGGCCTCCCCAAGCTGCTCCCTGACCCCACAATCTTCAGTAAACAATCAATTTTGGAATTTGGGCATAGTTCTCTCCAACTGCTTTCTGCTTTTTATTGGGCAAAGTAATTTGGGGGGTGTTCACAGTGACCTTTTTGGGGGGCCTTGGTCCATCAAACCACATTAGTCTGGAATTAATCCACAGGTTTTCACCTTCTGTGGAAATAAGAGCAGAACCTTTTTTCCAAAGCAACAAATCCTTAGACCCGTATTTTGAAATCAAGATAGCTTTCTTAGCAGTCCCCAGAATCAAATGTTTCTCTCCAGTCAAAAAAGAAAACAGAATAATAAATATAATCCAGATTCTCTGTGCACAGTCCATCTTTATGTGGCTTATTTTTATTATCTTTACCACCAGAGTGGATCTGAAGAAAATCTGCCCCATCCTTCAATTCGCCCTCTTGTCTTTTCTTTATTACTTCCCTGCTGGCCAGTCTTCCATGTCTTCCATGAGAGTTAAAGCCATAGCTCCCATCAGGAGAAGATTATTTTGATGTATTTTTCTTGAGAACATATGTGAGAGATCATGCTACTATGACACCAAAGGGTAAATATTCTGCGATCTGAAACAGGCCTATAAGAATGAAACTGAGCAAGAACCCATGATCCCATGAGCATATTGCAGAGGCAGTCCTTCCAACTCACACAGCTGTGGTTTAACACTCTGGGAGACACGGACGTTACTTTTGAGGACAGATTGATTCTTCCCTTCAGGCAACTTCGACACAGGAATACTGTTCCTCTAAGTGAAGTGTTCTTAGTTGCTTAGGCAGCCTGTCCAAGTTACTTACAGATAAAATGTGCAAAAGGCATGAAAAAAAACCTGGAGAAGAATAAAAATTCCCAACACATATATTACAAAGGTGGAAAGTAACTCCTCAAGGGCTGATGGACAAGACCTAGTTAAGTACAACAAGAGGTTGCTGTGAGGGTTATAAAACAAGGAGCTTAGCCTAAAAATTAAACATATAATGCCTTTTGCAAAACTCTTACATATTATAAGGTAATTTTTAGTTGTGGTGATATTAAAGTCCTTATTTTCATAAATTACACCTTTAATTAGCTTTATACAATAATAATTGCATTTAAAGACATTCATCTTCACATTCAATTAATTGTAAAGTGTCTTTTCTGTTACAGGACAAGCATTTGCTTAATTGCGGGAGCAGGCTTTACTACTTCATAACCTTTTTCAGCTGTGCCACGAGGTGGCAGCACATGCAAGGATGTTTATTGATAGGAGCAGCAGAGCCTTTGGATTTGAAACACCAAATGCCTGATTGCAAGATTAAACTTTCGTATCTAGCGTGTGTGAGGTTAGTAATTGTTCCTAAGTTCAAGAGTACACATACTTTTCAATCCATAATATCAAATTTGTTCTTTCACAAATTAAGCTATCTGGTTTAAAAAAAAATTCTGTTCCTTTTTAGATCAATCAGAGAAAATAGCTTCATACAAACCTTATGTGTCTTCTCTCAGATGCTGACTCAAAAACACAGTCATATCAAATTGTTATGGTATTTTAAATCATCGTTCAGACTCAGCATTGGCTGTCAGCATTTTGATGGGTCCCATGACTACTCTGTTAACACCAACAATAAGACCTTAACGATCTGCCATTAGTATCTTGCCTGAGCTTCTGGAAGGATTCTCCCGAGCTTACTAGGTGTAGGAGGTCCACTGGTGGAAACTGGGCAAATGTAGATGATGGGAAGGAAGTATGGCACAGGGACAAATGCTAACTATATTTTTCCCATCTAGAATTTATATGAATGTATTTATGTATAAATATAAATTTATAAATTTTTGAAAAGTTGAGGTGGCGAGCATTCATTGTCTGTGGTACTAGGATTCATAAGGACATTTGATACAAGTATATGGTGTTCTTTGAGCATAATCCCCATCACACCTCCACGTTCCCCTTCCTGCCCTATATTTTTCCATTAGCCCCTCTTCCTTCTAAGACAATTTGACTTTTACTTCCATATCAGATATGCATGCATGACTTTATTTCTCCCTATAAATTTTAGCGTCCACAAACAAATAATAGCCACGTGTGTCTTTCCAAAGGTGACTTAATTTGCTTTAATTGACTATCTCCAATTAAATCCATTTTCTTGAAAAATGATATAATTTTGAATGAAAAACTTGTGTTGTTTATGCATTCACTACAGTTTCTTTATCCATTCTTCTGTTGATGGGCACCTAGGTTTGGCCAGTCTCCTTGCTGCTGGTTAGGCTTATCTACAGTCTTCACTTCTCCACAAAGATATTCCCACCTTCCCGGAATATTCTTGGTTTACATACTTGCTTAGTCTAAACCCTCATCTTTCCCAGAGGGATGCCCAAGCCCCATCTTCCCACAGAGCACCCTCTGATGACATTATTGGAGATCTCTGTTACCTCCCAACATTGTGGTCCCTGTTTCTGGCCCCATTGCTCGCTAATTCATGTTACTAGCATCTAAGGCTGTTTGATTTTGCTGGTTAGGTTTACTTACCTTCTTCCCTTTCTTCTTCGTGGTGGGGAGCAGTGTGCAGTGCTAGGAACTGAACCTAGGACCTCACACATGCTAAGCACACATTCTACCATCATACTATACTCTCAGTCTCCTTCTTTTCCTTAGTACAGTAGTTCTCAACCTGTGGGTCACGACCCCTTAGGGGGGATTAAACAACCCTTTCACATGAGACACATATTGGATATTCTATATATCAGATATTTGCATTATTATTCATAACAGTAAAAAATTACAGTTGTGAAGTAGCAATGAAAATAACTTTATGAGTTGAGGGTTACTGCAATGTGAGGAACTGTATTAAAGGGTTACTGTGGTATTAGCAAGGTTGAGAACCAGTGCCTTGTAGAACCTAAAATCCAAAATGGCAAAGTGTTACTTCTGGTTTCTTTTAAAAATATGGAAACTGTATTAGAAGGGTAAGATTCACATCATCATGTCGCTGAGGGTCAACAGAGGTTGGCTTTCCCAAACAACTTACATATTTAAGCTACTTAAAAATTTGCAAAACACTATCCCTAGGAACAAACACATTTAATTAATTATATGGACTTGGAATTAGTGTGAATGTATTGCAATTAATTATATAATACATATTTGAAGTGTGTGTTTGTTTATTACTTGAGCTTTTCCCATCACCTTGTGTACTTGAACATTTGGTCCCCAGCGAGTGGCATTCTTTGAGAAGGTTATGACATGCATAGGAGGTGAGTCTTGCTGGAGGAAGTAAGTCACTTTGGTGTGGGACTTGTGTAGCCTCTGGGTTGCTGATGCAGTGTGACTGACTGCCTTCTGATCCAGACATTGCTTTCCCACCAGGATGGAAGGTATATACAGTCTGGGTTTGTAAAATGAACCCTGTCTGCCCTCGATTGTTGTATGTAGGCATTTCATCTCGGCAGTGAGAAAAGTAATCAATACATACATTTATGTTTACGTACTCATCTACAAGGATTTTTGTTTATTAGAATGTGTCTAGTGAAATTACAGCGCAAAGGACGTGTAGTAGAATCAAAAGAAGAATATTCACGAGCAGGGTGCAGGGTGGATGCTGCCGCCATTTGCTCTACTGTGGAGCTCTCCTGTAGCCTTGGGTCACGTCTCACCTTTGCAGCCCATTCTCTTCTCGAGTAGTTTTCTTCTTGAGTAGTTTTTCCCCTACAATTGGTAGTTTTTCCCTCCTGTAATAGAGGAGTTACTCCAGTGACTGTTAGCTTTTCTTTCAAACAGCACTGTGATGAAGAAAAAGGTTGATACTTATCTGTCAAGGATAATTGCAAACCAAATACTAGAAAGTTGTACTATGAGCGGCATCAGGGCTGCATCCCGCCACCCGGCTAGCTTTACCCGAAATAATTACATGGAAACTGTATTCTTTTAAACACTGCCTGGCCCATTAGTTCCAGCCTCTTATTGGCTAGCTCTTACATTTTGTTCTAACCCATTTTTAATATTTTGTGTAGCACCACGAGCTGGCTTACCAGGAAAGATCTTAACCTGCGTCTGTCTGGAGTGAGAGAATCATGGCGACTCACGACTTGGCTTCTTTCTCCCAGCATCCTGTTCTGTCTACTCCACCTACCTAATTTTCTGTCCTATTAAAGGGCTAAGGCAGTTTCTTTATTTAACCAATGAAATTCCTCCATCATTTCAGGGCATAAGCTAGCCATGCGGGCAGCCGGATGCCGGGGACACAGCCCCACCGCTCCTATTACAACAGAAAGTCACATGTTCAATTGCATTTATACCATTTAACTATAAAATAACATATGTGGGGGTCCCTCTGACTAGATGCAAGCTGCCTGGACTATTTTACTAATTCTTATTCCATGGTGGCTGGAAGGTGATGTTTAGTAAATAGTTTTGGAAGAGACAATATGAAAATCCATGTATTCATAATATAATCATGATCTTAGCAAAGACAACAGAGCACAGAGTCCTTTTGGAAGCATGCTTGGAACTGAACCCGGGGCATCATACATGGTCAACACATGCCTGCTGTTGAGCCACATCTCCAGCCCTAAGGAGATTTTCTTTCTTTCTTTCTTTTTTAAATCTTGATTTATTTCTTTGCACTTTCAAATCGTTACTCTTTTTAAGTTGGACTGATCTTTTATCGTATAATTTATTACATAAATGATCTTTAAGTGCTTAGTGAATCCCTTTTCTTGAAACCCAAGGAGTTATCTTTGAATGAATATTGTTATTCTAAGCAGTCATGCGATGTTGGGAGGATTGAGGCCTCTTGTTGCTAATGTCAACAGAGGAGAAACCCCTGTAGGATTTAGATAACATCTGCATGGAGACCCCTTTTGAAGATTGCTGATGATTTGTGGCTGATCTTAAAGTCAGGTAAATTACAGAGTACTTCTTACCCCCCTGAAACATCAAAGAGACTTTTCTTTTTCATTTTAATGAAAGAATTTGTGTAAGCAATCCACTGAAGCATGCTCAAAATTATAGTTATCTGTTTGCAGGAACACTCCCTTTGAAATGGATACATTTTATAGAGAATATGTCTGATATTGAGTTCCCAAAAGATCATGTGCTGTTAATTACATATAATAACTAAGTTCAAGGTAATGTATATTTGATAAGCAATTAATATAGCTCACCATAATTCACCCCCCACAGCTTACACATGGCCTTTGAGAAAATGAGTCAGACTGATATACATTTCTAGTTCCCTGGGTGAGAAACAAAACAATAACCCATGTTGTCCACTTTATTTCTCATAACAACGCTTATCCTGACATAGTACACTGTATTTCCAAGTATTTTACTTATCAGCATAACACTTACTGTGACAATTATGCATCTCAATAATAAACTTAAAATTAACTTGAAGTTTAAAATTAAAACAATAGTTTTTAATTTCTTGAAACTCTCAAGGTAAGTATTAAACAACTATTAAACTTGTCCTTTTTTGATTTCTTTTCCTTCCCATTATATGTAACCTTTTTGATTTTTTTTCAAGACAGGGTTTCTCTGTAGCTTTGGAACCTGTCCTGGAACTCACTTGGTAGACTAGGCTGGCCCCGGACTCACAGATCCGTCTGCCTCTGCCTCCCAAGTGCTAGGATTAAAGGTGTGTGTCAACACCACCTGGCTAAACTTTTTTTTTGGTTTTTCGAGACAGGGTTTCTCCGTAGCTTTGGAGCCTGTCCTGGACCTAGCTCTTGTAGACCAGGCTGGCCTCGAACTCACAGAGATCTGCCTGCCCTAAACTTTTTATCAGGATTGGGTATTATTGAAATTGCTTTCAGTTTATAGTTCAATCAAAAACAAAATAGCATAAATACATTGTCAATAGGAACTACTGAAATAAAAGCTGCCATTCCCTGGACTCAATCTTTCACGAAATTCATAGGACTCTGTGGTTTTCCTTGAGTTCACACCTACAAGAATGGGTATTACGAACGATGAGTGTGATCCCACTTCATCCTTCTATATGCTGATTGGTGTGAGCCTCAAGAGCAAACCACACATAAAATCAAAGTGGGAACGGAAGGATGCTAAAGATTTTAATGAATTCATTTTTTTCTAAAACGTGGCGAGTGACGAAGTCGTGTCAACCAACGAAGTATAGCGTCATGCTCTAATAGACACGATAGACTGTTTGACCAGTTTTATTTCTCTGATTCCTTGTGGTCTTTTATTGTGCTTATTTCAGTTTTCTATATTCTTTGCTGTCCCCAGCTAGTCCTGCTACCCTCCGCAACTACTCAGCTGCTTTCTCCTCCACCGTGAAGCCGTCAGCTAGCTGCCTTGGCACCTCTCTCGCTCTATCAGCTGACTTGAGCCTCTGCTGGGTGTACTGTCTCTGCTACTTCTTCGTCCCTGACCACAAAAGAGGGAAAAAGAAAAACAAAACAAAAACACCCTAGAGAAGCTGTTTACACGAGTCACCATTGCCAACCAGAGGAGGCCCTACAGAAGGGTGTCTTCTGACTTAGAAGATCTTCAACTGCCCGCTTATGTTGGCAGAGAAGGAATTTGGTCCAATGTGACCATCCATAACTCACTTGCAAATGAAGAGCCCTTTTCCTAGGCCACCATGGGAGGTGCACTCCCCTATGACCTAGACAGAAACGTTTGCAGGGTCATCTAGAGTTCAGTGAGAATCGTGCTGGCCCATGACTGATTACAAAACTGAAACAGGTCTGGTTGAAGCTGTGCCTTCGGGAGCTGAGGCAACCAGGAGGCAACCAGCTGTGATGGTTGCACAGCTCCTGTAGGTTCTGGGGCCTAAGAACAGCCTGGCTGGCTATTGGCCTAATGGATCCCCTTGGTCGTCAAGGCATCCAAGGCTGCAGGAAGATTCCAACAGCTATTAATTAGAGAGGCTAGTTACTCCACCCCACACCATCTTTAGCAAATGACCATCAGAAGGTCTTATAGCAATACCTCAGTGACTTCTCATTAACCTGATTTTAACAATGTTTAAATGATGCTCACTCTGTGTCTTTGTAACGCTGGAGGAGCTGGTCCCCTTCATGTTGCAATATCATGTTCCGAAAGCTTTTTTCCATTCAGGTCTTATTATAATTTCCATTTGCCCTTTGGTATCTTGGATGAATGAATATGATAATTATACTCACTACTTGACCTTTTACATGACTAAAACTTCTTTTTAAAATTATCAAGTGCATGAAAAATGTCTTTTAGCCTTCTCGCTGTAGAAATTTCATAATTTATCACCTTATGACCAGATGAACTAAAACAAAAAGCAGCAATATTAATGAGTCTGTGTTATAACATTTTGTCATTTTTTTAATATACTATTGCTCAAGGGAGAGAGTTGCTGTGTACCAATGCCTGGGACTTTTAAGGAACATGCGCTCATACCAAAGTAATAAATACAGAAAAGTCACCTTGGTTGCATGAGCTGTAAATGTCAAGAATATCAAGTTCCAATTCTGAAAAATATGCCAACAGGTGATTATTTCTATATGAACATCCCAGACTTAAATCACTGGTCTAGATTAATCCCTGTGCTTGCTCTCTGATGTGACACAGAGTTATGGTAAACACAGGTGGCTGGGGTAGCTGCTGGCACTGAGACAGTCTTTCCTGTAATAAACCATATAACTATTGAGAGTCCTCCCTAATGAAAGGTAAGAGACTTTCTACTGGACAGCATCCTGTTATTACTGTACAGAGGCCGACATGCCTGGAGTTTCAATTACAAAGGGTATCTATGTGCCCGACCCCTCACATTGCTCAAAGTCAACTGTACCGAAACTACATAAACTGGGCACAGAGCCATTTATTGTCCTTATCTAATATGATGTCGTGTACAAAATTGTGTGTGATGTACTTTGGCAAGCTAGCAAGCTTGTTTACATCAGCTTTAGAAACAAAATATGCGTGCATGTTGTGTTTTCATGTTGCAACAGTTATGACGTCACCAGGTGGTAGGACCTTCTCAGCCCTGTATGATCTCCTGAGATCATCATGGTGCCTGCAGTGACAGGTGACTGAAGCACCAAAGGCAACAGTAGCACTCCCCATCCTGCCTTATCATTTATAGCCTTATGGTAACAATATATATTCACTCCTGAGGCTCCTGAGTATGGCCATGGAGACTGTGTGGCTCCTACTTACTGCTCCTTCCCTGTGAATTACTATGTTAATTAGGGGAAATTTAAGATTTTTCTTACAATTCTCTGGGTTTGCATGCCTTAAAGTTGCTTTCTGACTCTGTAATGAGACTTTCAGTGACAAGGACAGGTGGCCCCAGGACAGAACATCTCATCCTTCTACACTCCCTGTTGGGTAGTTGATCCAATTCCTTCTTCGGTAGTTGGCAAGAAGGCATGACCGAATCTATTATCATGGTGTTATTCAATGTGTTTTTCGCAAACACTTTTATCTAGAGCAATTCTATCAACTTCCAGTTGGCTGATTAAAATAAGGACACGGTGTTGCTTTGGTTTTACATCTTCACAGAATGGGGACTCATATTGTAGTGGAGCAAGTATTGCTGAGTTTCAAACTCCTTGGGATGAACTAGAAGGAGCTCTTTGATCCCGGTGCCTCAGACAATTCTTACGCGTATTGCAGATTGGTTTCCTAGCCTGAATACGTTATTAGGAATGTTCTCATGTTTTACTTAGCCTTCTGCTTGATTTCCCACAGCCTTTGTGATGACAATTTGTTTCCTAAATAAGTAAAGATGTGATTCATCATGTAGATGAAAGATACTTAATGTTTTTGACAAAAATATTATCTTTCTCTATTTACATGTACAAAATTAGTATGGGAGAGAGAAAGAGTCGTTTCTCTCACAATGGCACAGCTTCTTATAAGTTGCCTATATCCTACTAAATAACCCCTGACCCATACTCATGTAGAAACCCTAACTAAACCCGGTATATCACAGAAAGAAACTAAACAAGCAAACAACAGCAACAGCAACAAAAAATAATAATAATATTGACTTTTGCAATAAGGGAAACAGAAACTTAATTGAACAGTTTTGAGTAAACTTCTTTTATATTTGATTTCTATGTAGACCTTTTACATTTTTGGAAAAAGCATGAAACCTCTGCAGCGAACAAAAAGGTTTCAAACTCATCTTCTTGTTAAATTTTGCATTTTTACTTAGGTTGGACATGGGTATGTATTTTCACTATCTAATTGTAATTCTTTCTGACTAATACCTATGCTTCCATCACCAAACCAATTTCCAATACACAAAAAACAGATATCCAAAAATCCTTGGCTTTGGCAGCATCCATTCAGTATCATTTTTCAGAATATTTGTTTGTATTATTTTATTCTTTGACACTTTCATACATGTATAGAGTGTGTTTAGGACATCTTCCACCTCTCAATACCCTCTCACTTTTGTAGAAAGAATTACTTTTCCCACCTCGTCTTCCTTCTACTGGCGTGGCCCACTGCACTAGACTTACACCATCTTGGGAAAGCATTCTTAAGAGAACTTTAAGCGCTTAAACTGTCTTGTGTAAACTGTCATCTGGTCCCATAGATCAGGCATAAGTCTCTGGTCACAGAGACTAGCCGTAAATCGCTGTACAATGTGACCCTGACCGTCAGTTATGAGAATTGCCTAACTACTTAGTTACTAGCTCTCCACATCTGTAAACGGCCCTTGCTTGCCACCGATATACAGGACTGCCTTTCTGCATACATCACAATTGCGGTTATTCTACTTTAAAAACTTGAACAAATTGGGAGTAGTGGCTGCTACCTGCTACTCCACCTGGGAAATCCCTGCCAGTGGTGAACAAAGGCTCCATATAACTTTACTTACTGAGGCCTCTCGATGTTTTTTTTTTCTTCAGGTATCCCATACTACTACTACTGTCAAGAGTTAGGGCCAGGCAGTGGTGGCACACGCCTTTAATCCCAGCACTCAGGAGGCAGAGGCAGGCAGATCTCTGCCAGCCTGGAAAAAACAACAACAACAAAAAAGAGTTAGGTGATTTCCCATACAAACAGGGACCAAGTTTGCTCTGTTTTATCTGAATTGCTTCAAATATCATGCATATGGTAGATTCTTAATGAATTTGAAACACATTAGTTTTTTTTTATTACATGTATTTATTTATGTGTATTTGCAAGTTACTACAGAACATGTGTTCAAGTCATAGGACAACTTTTACAAGTTGATACTCTTCTACTCTGTGGATTCCAGGGACAGAAATCAGGTGTCCAGGCCTGGCTGGGAATGTCTTTTCCCATGGAGCCACCTCACTGGTCCAGAATCGCATTTTAATTGAATATTCTGAAAACTCTTAATAATTTTCTTGCTTGCTTGATATTATACCAAACGAGAAATATAAACTAACTAGTCTATAATTGTCTTAGCCCGTATCACCTCTATTATGAACTTACTTGTTTCAAAATGGAGAACTCAGAATTTTATACCTCACCTCTCCCAGTTTTTTTTTGGTTTTTCGAGACAGGGTTTCTCTGTGGTTTTGGAGCCTGTCCTGGAGCTAGCTCTTGTAGACCAGGCTGGTCTCGAACTCACAGAGATCCACCTGCCTCTGCCTCCCAAGTGCTGGGATTAAAGGCATGCGCCACCACCGCCCAGCTACCTCTCCCAGTTTTAAGGAAAAGAGCAAGAAAAGCATCCCTGGAATGATCTGGGCCACACTGTGGTCATGAAACTCTAAACCCACCCCAGCAACATCTACCACTTGTTCTGTACAGTAGATAGATTTTGACTACTTTTTTTTTTGAACATTTAAAGTATCTTAAAGTCTAACTCAACTGTGAGACTTAAAAGAAGATGTTTTGAGCTCCATAGAGAGCATCATCTTGCCTGAATGTGGAACTTGGTAATTAGAACTAAGAAGGTGTTTCAGTGCTGAATCATAATTACTATCAATTATTTCTTTAAAACTTGGCAGGGGTCAGCAGGAGTTATTTTTATTTTATTTTTTTCCTTTTATTGAAAACATTCTCCCCATATAATATATCCAGATTATGTTTTCCCTTTCTTCTATACCTCCCAATTCCTCCCCCACCTCCATCCCAACTAGATCCACTCCCTTTCTGTTGCTCGTTAGAAAACAACAGGAGCTGGGCAGTGGGGACGCAGGCTTTTAATCCCAGCACTTGGGAGGCAGAGGCAGGTGGATCTCTGTGAGTTCAAGGCTAGCCTGGGCTACAAGAACTAGTTCCAGGACAGGCTACAAAGCTACAGAGAAACCCTGTCTCAAAAAAAAAAAAAAAAAAAAAAAAGGAAAAATAAAGAAAGAAAACAGACAGGATCCTACGGGATAATAATAAAATAAAATTAGCTGTGCTACATCTAGGACAAAGGCTTAGGGAAAAGGAGATAGAGCAAAGGGTCATATTTGAGCTGTGTTTTAAGGAGAAAACCTCTTGCCTGGGCCACAGGCAGCGTAGCACCCTGATGCAGGCTCTTGCCTTGGTTGTGGACAGCATAGCACCCTAGGCCTTTGCCCAGGCCATGGATAGCATAGCACCCCGATGCAGGCTGAAAGCTTTGAGCTGTTTAATTTGGCAGGAGTCAGCATGAGTTATAGTCCCAAAGAAGATGGGGGAAGGGTGAGTAGTGATGACTATTGTGATTAGTTTAATCTATTTTGCAGAAATGGCTGGCTGATATCTTCGGAGTCTTCCATCCATTTCAATCATCACTTTATATTCTAGCTTGCTAAAGAACCGCTTTAATTCCGAGAGAACGTTTTACATATCCCCCGAGGATGGACCATTATCATTTTATTCTGTCTCTTGAGATTAGCAGACATAAATCTACTTAATACCAAGTAGTAAAATTTTAACTGCAAATATTCTTAAAAGGTTCATAACTTATAAATAATGCACAACTTGGCTTCCTCAGCTACTAAAAATGGGTTGTTGAGTGAAAAGGAAAATAAATGGGGTGAAATAATGGTCAATTAATGTGGTTTCTGTTTTCCATTTCAAGAGCTGATGCTATGGGCACTCACTGAGATGAGCGTGTGTAGCTGACCAAGAGCTGTGGATAGGCCAGAAAAACAGGAGAAAAGATTCTACAGTTCATCTCGTACTTGATAATGAATCAGATTATCCTGTTGTGCTGTAGGGGCATACAACAGTCATAGCATGCTGTTTTCTCTGTTGTTGTTGTTGTTGTTCAGTATAATATGGTTTACATATAATAATATACTTTATCTATGTAGGTACTGAACAAAAAGAGCATGGTAAGACTTCTGTGTGAGCCCCAAAGCTAAATAGAATCATTTCCCAGAAATGGAATCCATGAAAGACCAAAGTAATGATCGTACTAATGATTGTAGTAGAGTTCACGTTGGTGAGCCAATTACTGGGATTGCTAGCAGGAGTGTGAGTAAGGTTACTTGTAGGAGCAGGGATAACTCAGGCAGCTATATCACCTGGAACCACATTTCAGCAGGGCTGATGACTCTCAAAAGTTGCAACCATGGAACTTTCTGGAGGTAGCTCGACAGGTCTAAGACATTTCTGAGGGTTTTCCAGGTTTGCATCTTTCCTTATGCGTCTGTGTACACCTCTACAAAGCTGGAGGTGCCCTCAAGAGTCTTCCACGTGTCCAAGAGGCATCCCTCAGAATGGGAAAGAAAGCTTTGTCAATTACATCTCTGACAGATGGATAGTATCTAGAACATACGAAGAACTCAGGAAACTGAACACAAAGAAAACGAATCCACAAATGGTGTATAAAACTAAACAGAGAGCTCTCCAAAGATGACGCACGAATGACTGAGAAGGACTTCAAAATCTTCAACATCAGCCGGGTGGTGGTGGCGCACGCCTTTAATTCCAGCACTCGGGAGGCAGAGGCAGGCAGATCTCTGTGAGTTCGAGGCCAGCCTGGTCTACAAGAGCTAGTTCCAGGACAGGAACCAAAAAGCTACAGAGAAACCCTGTCTTGAAAATCCAAAAAAAAAAAAAAAAAAAATGTTCAGCATCCTTAACCATCAAGAAAATGAAAATGAAAACTACTTTGAGATTTTATATTACTCAAGCCAGAAGAGCCAAGATCAATAGACAAATGACAGCACAAACTCACAAGGATGGAAGGAAAGGGGAACATTATTCATGACCGGGTGGGAGTGCAAACTGCTACAACCGGTATGGAAATCAGTGTGCAAAGGTTCCTCGGGAAGCTAAGACGAAATCTACCACAAGATCCAGCTATCCTGCTCTCGAGTGTATATGCAAAGGACTCTATCTCCCTACAGAGACGCTGGCTCACTTATGTTTACTGCCACTCTGCTTACAATCACCAGAGATTGAAAATAGCCTAGACATCCAACCACTGATAAATGAATAATGAAAATGTGAAATGTGTTCACCCAGTGAAATAGTATTCAGCTGGTAAGAAAATAAAATTATGACATTTGCAAGGAGATGGATGAAGCTTGAAACAATCACTCAGAGTGAAGAAACTCATACCCCAAAAGAGGAACATTGTATGTTTTCTCTTTATGTAGATATTAACTTTTAAGTTTTAGGTATATGTGTTTCATCTAGACTATCCAAAGGATATGAGGGGATTGTCCAAGAAAAGGGAAATAGAATACAGTGTTACAAAGGGATACAGGGGAAATTGGAACAAGAGGATTAATTGAGGAAGAAAATAGGGCAGGGTAAAGAAGAGAATGTAGGAAGGGACAACTAACACTAAGGGCCCTTTTGAAAGCCATATGGAAGCATACTACTGGAGAACCTTCCTAAAAGTCATACATATATAAAAGGTGTTTAAATAAAGTTACTTTTTAATGGGAAAGACAATGTTCCAACTATACCCCACCACCACCAAAGATGGACTACATTTCTTGAGCTATTGATCAAAGAGATTCAATAACCCTCCAAATATTGTAGACTATTGCCAATGCTTACCTAATTATAAGACTTTATTATTGGGGACATCACAATCTTAGGTCATTGAACATGGAGAAATTGTGCTGGTGCTCAAAAATAGGTTTTAGCCCTACTGACTAGCATCCACAGTGCTGGGAGGTAGCCTTCACATCATTGGAGGAATAAAACAATAATCAATCTGATCCTGCTACAAACTGTTTGAACTACAATAGCAACCCACCTGCAAGATGTACCCACTTGTACAATAGTGGCATAGATGCTATGGGAGTAATCAGCCACTTTTTAATTAGATTTGAGGCCTGCTCCATTAGACTGATCTATACCTGACACTGTCAATGAGAACCTAAGACTACCTAGGTCATAAGTCCTAAGGGAAAACTTACTACTACTTTTCTGTCAAATGGCCTAGCAATCAAAATGACTCCTAACGACAATGAGGGTATCACTCAACCTTCATCAGCGAAGCTTCTTGCAGCACGGTGTTAGCAGAGATACCCACAACAGGCTAAATAGGCAGAGAGTAATAGAATCTGGAGCATTAGCTCTAAATGGAATAGCTTTGTCACATCTTTTCTCTCAAGGCTCGGACTTCTGTGCTGAAGAAGAAAGGGAGAAAGATTGTATGAGCCTGAGGTGGTGGAAGATTCCAAGGAAACAGTGTTTCAGACGCAATAGGACTGGTGCACATACTAACACACAGAGACTGTGACAGCCTGTTTAAGACATGTACAAGTGCAAACCATACACAATCCCAGCTTGGAGAAGGGGAAGTGGACACAAAGTCCCACCCCTAAAAGCTGTTTGTGATAGTTGCTAGGAGAAGAAAACTCACATTTTTTACAGAGTAGACACTGGGTATGTCGATCAAACTCCACAGTAGTTCTCACATTCTTGAGCCGTTGGCCAAAACAAAACAGACTCCATGGTTTTTCCAGCAGGAGGTGTTTTTTGTTTGTTTGGCTGAGCTTATTATTATCATTATTATTATTACTTACAATTTTAAGAGTCAAGAATGTCAAGTTGGGAGGTCAGTGAGGGGGAAGGAAGTGGAGGAGGAGAAAGATTATAATCAAAATAAATCGTATGAAAACTTTTAAACTTAAATACTTAAACGGTTCCAAGTTTTCATTTTCCCAGACAGGTGACCTTTTTGCTTGTCTCCCGAGTCTCATGAGCTTTCCCCTCTCTACTGGAGGGGATGTTTCAGTTCTGAGGATACTGCTATGTAACTTGGCCCTGTGCTTTCTGAAACACTATTCACCGCAGTCGATAATTGCTGAGGGAGAGGGAATCCCTTTATTGAGGATACTGAAGCTGGTAGATTTCCCAAGCTCCAATGAGTGGTCCTGTACACACGCAATTATGGGCAGCTCTAATTAGACTTAATGGGATTTTTTTTGAAAGGCATTGCTTTGGAAGAGGTCATATTTGGAAAAATATGGAGAAAGTTGGTGGGGAGACTTTTGGGTTAAGTGTGATCATATTTTCTTGTACACATGTATGAAATTCTCAAAAATAAAGAAAAATATTTTAGAACCAACAAACAACAAACAAATATTATAGGATCTCATATAGTTCTAATCTGTTCAGTAGCTTAGTTTTTTGATACTTCAAATTCATTCCAATATATATTAGTATGTTCTTTCTTATCACTGTTTTACTAAGTAGTACTTTTAAAGAATAATCAATTTGCAGTTTTATTGAAAACTTACTTAGTATAAGACTGTTTTTCTTACCATATAGATTCCAAACAAGTTTGAGGCTGTCATTCTTCGAGGGTGTGAGCCTCAGTTTTCAAGGAAAAGGAAGGAGCATACATGGTACAGCTAATAAACCCTGCAGCCAGAGTCCTCTGCATCTAGCTGTGTAATCCAAAGGAAGGAGATTTCATGTAGTATGTCATAATAAAATAACCTTCCTATTTATGCAAACATTTGCTATTTGGTGTTATAGTCCATCCGCTAAACCATGCTAATCTATCAGCCCTGGAGACTGTTTAGAGAGAGATAGAATGGCGCTCTATGAGATTGGACCTTGGCCATCTCTTAACAGCCCATGCATCATACATTTGTTCCTCAGAGTTTCTCTTCATGGAAGTGCCCAAACCTTTCAGATATGATGCACGTTGGGAGATCCTCAGGTCATACACAGGGCGTGTCCTTGATGGGGAGCATGTGGCTCCATTCTCTCCCCTGATCTCTTTTCATATCTCAGCCATGAGGTGACCAGTTTCATCCTGCTTCTTAGTTTTCAATGACGTGATGCTTCCCCACAGACCCAAAACACCAAGGGTGAATGATCTTAGAAACAAATGGACCTTTTCTCTCTGCACATTTATTATCTCAGCTAAATAAATAAATAAATAAATAAATAAATAAATAAATAAAGACTAACTGGTGCAGGGGATTGTAGAGTTCCCCTTTATTCAGATGTTGATGATTTCTTCTGAGTTTCCGGTGACATTCAATCCAACAACACTTTGCCAGAAAGAGAGAGGTAGGAGGTAGCACGGCTAGATCACAGATGTGACTTTATAGCTGACGCTAAACTGTGCGAAAAATGAGTCTCTTTCCTTTCTCTATTTGCAAAATGTAGACATTATACAAAAAAAGCATACAGAAATTGTGTGAACATTCAAGACTCAGTAAATGCCAAAGAGAAAAGTAACTTCCGTTTGAAGAGTCTCTTATTAAGCTCTGTGTTCAGCTCAGGAACACAATTCTAAATGAATCGCATTCTTTTCCCTCAGGAAATCCCCAGTTACAGTTACGATCCTGAATGAGAAAATGTCTATGCATTTTGGTTGATGTTTTTATGGTACTTCTTCCTTGTCTGTGAATCATACCTCACCATGGGGGGGGGTCTGATTAACAGATTGATATTTAATCAATGGGAAAAATATAGAATTTAGTGTGTTCTTCAATGACACAGGGAAAAGTCCTAGTGTGGTATGTCAGAAGATATCTGACAAGACAGGCTCACCTCTGTGAGTCAAGGATCAGCCTGGCTCTGAAGAACACAAACTAACGGTACTCAGTTTTAGAGAGGCCCAGGAATAAATGACCCATGACTACATAATGTTGTCTGTCTTCGTTGTGATCTATAACATGCTGAATTGACTTTTGGAAGCTCTTGAAAAGAATTTTTGTTCAGTATTAGAAAACACATGATGAAGCAATTTCTAGCCATCTCCCACTGCTGGCTCATATGTTTATACTCTGGATGCTTCCTCTATTACCATGTGGCTCTTCTCCACCCCAGCTTCTACTTAGGACTATTTGGGGAAGTTGCCAAATTACTGTGAATCAGTCGTTTCGAAAATACAATACCCATGTGGCGTGCTTAACAGTGCTCTTGATCGTATCAGCCATAAGTGTAGACCCTACCACTGTATGGAAGTGCTCTCTGGAGAAGCCCAACTTGAGACGATGAAGTTCCACTACCCTTCTACTCTACCACTTTCCAACTTGCTCCTTTGATCACTGGAGATTATTCCTTCTCCTGGCCTCGCTTTCAGGAGAATGAAATAAAAACTGAAGTGGGATACCCTGTTGTCTCAAAAGACCTCTACCAATCGGGAAAACCAACAATCTACTGTTATAAAGGATGCAGGGAAAAGAGACTTTTCTACACTGTTGGTGGGACTGTACATTAGTAAAATCATTATAGATAGTAGCATGGGAGTTCCTCAAAAAGCTACAAGTAAGATTACTACACATAATTATCCACTTACTAAGATAGATGCATGGCCTTTGGGTTCTGTATGACCTTTATTTCTGTCTCTGTGATTGAATGCTCTGAAAAAAACAATTTATGAGAGAAAAGGTTTATTAAAGTTACAATTCCAGTTCAGAGTCTGTCATTGTGGGAAAGTCAAGGCAGGAGCTTGAAGCAGCTAGCCACATCCACAGACTGGAGCAGAGAGTGCGCATGCCTCTTCTGCTAACCTCACTTTCTCTACTCCAATACAGTCTAGGACCCAAGCCCAAAGATTGGTGGTCACAGGAATGGTGGTTCGGGTGGTTCCACATTCTGTAATTTATCTCTCACAGACAAGCCCACATGCCAACCTAATCTAGATAATCTAGAGGTTCTCGTCCTGGGCGAATCTACATTGTTTCAAGTTGACAATTAAAACTATCACAATACAAAAGACACGAACTCAGTATACAAAATAAAATAACTGCATTTCCCCTGTATTGTGGTACCACACACAGTGGTAGACACTAAGAGGTAAAAACAGTCCCTCTGTCCATGATAAGTGGGTAATGAAAAGGTTTTATATACACAGTGGAATATTAGATCATGAAGAAAATATCTTGCCATCTGCAGAAAAATGGACTGAATTAAAAGAAATCATTTTATTTTAGGGGAAACATGCCAGACCCAGAAGGACAAACACCACATGTCTTCTCTCATATGTGGAAATTTAAAAACAAAATTGTTGACTTGAAACTACAATAATAATTGCTAGGGACTGGTAATGGTGTGAAGAATAGGGAGGGCAGAGTAGAAGGGCTACGGTACGGGATGAATGTGTGCTGTGTGCATGTATGGAAACAGACTGACTGTTAGTAATATGCAATTGGCATGTTAGCAAAGACTTAAGAAGAGTAGAGTTTCAGCTTCTGGCCTTGGAGAAATGATTCTGGGAAGAGAGCAGGACTCTAGAGAGTTCCGTACCACATCCTCATTACGTTTCTTACAGAGCCCTGAAAGTGGCTCACGTTGTTCCAATTCTAGTCCCAGTTCAGCTCTTCTGTGGTCATGACCTGTTTCTTCTCCTCGTCTACTGCCCTGTGCCAAAGTTGGTCTCTAGATGCTGAGTATATAGTTGTCTGGGAGAGCACTTTTCATTGTTTGTTTTACTGTGATTATTAGCAATAAAAGTATTTGATGTCATAGCTTAATGATATTTCTCTCCACATTTACACACTGAAATAACTACCTGATAGGTACATGTATCTTTGATATTTTTTTACTCCACCCCATTAAAAGTATGCTAACCACAACTTATTAAGCTAATTTAATGGTTGATATATAGGTCATACACTGTGGTTTATGAACAAGCCATGCTCTGTTGGGGCTGAAGAAATGGTTCTGTAGATAAGAGCACTTGCTGCTCATCTGATTCCCAGAACCCACATGCCTAAGTCACAACCACTTGAAACCCAAGCACCAGGAGAACTGACTCCTTTTTCTGACCTCTGCATGCACGCATACATGCACGCCCACACACACACACAGAGACACACACACACATCCCACAAAACTAAAAATATTTTTTTAAAAATCACAAAGGGTATTTTGTCTTTCTCTGCTTAACAAATATGGTAAGACATATTTTAAAACTAAAACAAAGCATTTTCAAGTCATCTTCTAAATGATCAAAATGATAGCACCTATTGAACACTTAGTTTAGTGAATGTTTAATTTTTTTCCTTTTTTTTTCTTTTTTTTTTTAGTTTGAGACACCTAATTAGCCCTAGCTATTCCTCAAATATTAAATATGTGATTCTTCTGTTTCAGCGTCCCACGTGCTGAAATTACAGGATTTTGCCTCTCAAAGTGGGAATATTTTGGCTTTAGAAAGCCTTCCCATTAGAAATGAAACTTGGAAAAGTATGGGCTATTTAGCCACCCATGGTTTTCACAGTCCGTACCCTCTTGCTCTGGTTCCGCAGAAGTGAAGAAAGAGCAGGGTCCCTTGAAGCCTTTGTTCTGGAACAACAACCCTTTCTTGCAAAATAAGTCACTAACTGGCCATGTTGAGAAAGATATCCAGTGTGTACTGATCACTGCCAATGAGCCTGAGTTCCAGATGTTGCTCCCTCTCTAGCAGGCAGGGTAGTGGGATTTGCAGGCAAATGGTTTTAGTGCTGTGGATTGCAATGTATTCATTTTGTCCAAACTCTTCTAGTATCATCGTGCTAGGGTCTGATTCGTCAAATTGTATTATTTCTTTTCCTTTTGATCTGTACAGCATGCATTAGTTTCTCTTTTGTAATCAATTATAGTCATTTTCCTTGAAGTTTTGCTAAACATTAGGGGTTATATCTCGGTTTGTGCTAAAGAAGACTATTTTGGCAATTCTTTGCAATGTCCATATTGAAGGTCCCTCAAGAAAGAAAAGGGAGCCTGGAGGTGAAAGGATTGGAGAACTAATGTGGATTGCTGATGAGACAGTAAATAGAGGAATCCATGTTGGGTTTTTCCCCACTTTCCTTCCCCTTTTTAAAGTAACTTCCTCATTAATTCAACTTCAATCACCAAAAACTCACTTTGGAAGACACAAAAGACTAAATGAGGAGAAAGGAAGGCAGTTGTAGACATAAAGAGACATGGAACATGATGATATCCTTAGGGAGGCCAGCTTCATGACCCTTGTTCCATTTTTCATCTTTGACACTAGCCAGGGTGGCTTTGACAGGAACAGCACATGCAGTCCTGGGAAGGCCAGTGAGAAGAGTATGTTACCATGTGTGCCAGCAGAACAAAAAATAGTATCTTTTTTATTCTTCCTAATCGAAAGATAGATGTATAGTATTAATTCTCCAGGTTGAACTACACAAAGGGTGCCATTACCCTTCCGCCATTCACGATGAATAGGATGGGAACAAGGAGGATTTCAACCCAAAAGATGCAGCTCTGAGCTGCTCTTTGACATTGTCTTTGCAATTTTATGTTTTTACATTTCAAGCTTCAGTATTGCGCAGGACAATTCAGAACAAACATAAATTCGATACAGGCATATTGCAAACTCACCCTCACCCAGAATATTACCAGTTTTCCAAATCTGTACTGAATTAACACACATGTGTCAATGTCGTGACTTCTTGTGCCTAATAGGAAGCCAAGTGAGGACAAATGTCTCCAACAAATAAATACTTGTGGAACATTTGATGAAATAAACATGAGACAAATTAAATAAGAAAAAAGGACCAAAAATGTTTTTAACAATTTTTGTTTAAGTAGCACAAATGTAGATATAATTAAGGTAAATTTTATTTTAAAGCCAAAACATCAATCTTGATCTTAAAAATCTTTGAAAAGGTGGTATTTACCAACAATGACCCTGTAAATTTTCATTTATAAATAAGATTGGATAAGGAGGATGAATTCATGGTTGTTAGTCATTCCTGTGCAACTGTGAGGACGTTCATTAGAATTCCAGGAACCACATAAAAGTTGGGTTACACACTTGTAACCCAGTACCATGGGCTCACAGGAGGGTCTCTGGAGTTTGCTGGTTGTCAGATGGCCTCAGGTTCCTTGAACGACCCTTTGTTAAGACAATGAATATGGGCATCCAACACCCTTCTTTAACTTCTTTATATATGCACAGACACACATACCCAAATATAGGCACAAATAATACACTCATCACATCACAAATTAAATTGAAAACAATAAAAATAGAAATTTAGAAACTTTTAAAAAGTGTGTGTGTATGTGTGTGTGTGTGTTGACATGCATATCTAAGTCAGAGAATAGTTTGTAGGGACCAGTTATCTCCTTCCAACATGTACACTCTGAGGATTGAACCCAGGCTATTGAATCTAACCTCTGTGACCCTAATTTTGTCCAGAGCAGGAATACTGCTTGTCAGGCCTGAGAAACTTCTTTAAGATGGTTGTCTGTTTTGTTTCGCATTGCGTTTTGTTTTCCCAGCTTCATTGTAATCACAAAAAACCAGTATAGATTACAGATATGGTTCTTATATAGTGGGATTTCACACAATATCAATTAAAAATTAATAGGCATTGCCTTTGGTTTCAGACTTGAATAGGTCAGGATTAATGTCTTTGTTAGCATTTCTGTTGCGGTGATAAACACCATGATCTAAAGCAAGATGGGAGAAAGGTTTGATTTCATCTTACAGCATGCAGTCCATTATCCAGGCCAGTCAGGGCAGGAACTTAAGGTAAGAGCCTAGAAGCAGGAGCTGATGCAGAGGCCCTGGAGGGGTGCTGCTCACTGGCTTACTCCCCATGGTTTGCTCAGTCTGCTTTCTTAAAGCATCCCAGACCACTAACTCAGAGGCGGCACTGCCAACAATGAGCTGGGCCCTTCTCCAGTCATCATCAATCAAGAAAATGTAAGACAGATTTGCCCAGAGGCCAATCTGATAGGGGCACTTTCTAAGTTGAGGTTCTCTATCCCCAAATGATTCTAGCTTGTGTCAAGTTAACATAAATCTGTCCAGCACAGCCAGATTACCCAAGCTCACTTTTGAACTGTGGAGGTACACTGTGAAGACATAGCATGGTTTGTTGATTGCTTTACAAATGACATCTTAGGTTTGGGAAAGAGCAGTGCTTAATCATGAGTCAAGTATTAAAGTTAGCACCCAGAAGTTGAGAACCAGAAAGAAAAAAAACAATTTTCATTAAGTTTAGAGGAGATAGTTTTAATCTCTGGTCAAAGCCATGAGAAAAATAATTTAAGTCATGCATGGTAGCATATGCTGATCATCCCAGAATTTAGGAGCCAGATGGGAGAGAGCAGAGGTTCCAGGTCAACTGTAACACTCTTTCTCAAACAATAACAACAAATTTGAAAGTTTAGAAAACACAGCACGAAGGTTAAAAATGTTTTCTTTAATCAGAAATTCCCAAGAGCTTTCTTAGTTAGAAATTGTAGCTCTGGGATCCAGGCTTGTTTAGTT
This sequence comes from Chionomys nivalis, assembly GCF_950005125.1. Lineage (NCBI taxonomy): Eukaryota > Metazoa > Chordata > Mammalia > Rodentia > Cricetidae > Chionomys > Chionomys nivalis. Next base: position 26,299,256 of record NC_080099.1, on the reverse strand, counting down.
TTTTTTTTTTTAGTTTTTGTTTTGCTTTTTGTCTTTTTTTTTTTTTTGAAAGAAAATTGAAAATTGTTTCAAGAAGACTTTTAAAAAGAAACTTCATAAATTGCTTCTGGTAACTAATTACTTGTGTAACTGTGTCTGACCAGCCTCTTCATATCTGCTTCTCTTTATCTGTGAGTCCTGAACCAAGTGTCCCAACCCTCATTTCAAATTGGCCAGAATAAATCCTGGTATCCGGTAGAAAAGAAAGCAAGAATAGATAATATGGACGAAGAGCTTAGCATGTGGCTCAAGGCATTGTTCTTTACGTATGCGTTACCTCGGTCAATGCCAGCAAGAGCTGTTGCTGAGGTAAAGACCACCAAGGCCACCTCCCTCTGCCCGACCACAGCGGACCAGGGGAGCATCCCGTGCCTGTACTGACACCACTCCTAGTCACTGAAAATAGAATGAAAAACTCAAAGAAACTCATTTCAGGCATTGTTTCCTCTAGTAAGACTGTTGAGTTTCCTGTGCAACTCAGCAATATATATTCATATTGCATATTAATAATAAAATTTACGACTTACATTAAGCAATCGCAATGCAAAATGGAACAGAGCTCAGCATAGGTTATCAGGAAGGTAATATCATTTAAACTCAGTAAGCTTTTCGCTGTTTGCTTCTTGTCAAATCCTTGATTCCCTCAAATCAGAGTTTGGTATTCATCTATAACCCGTGTTATCTTTCTTTAGATCAAGGCTTTGCTAGCTGGTCATGGCTGGAGAGCAGCATGGACATACATCCTGGGAGCAGTCTATGTGGCTTTGCACAGAAAGGACACAGCTGCATCTACTTCACTATCAGAAGGAGGTCGTCCACTGGAAGCTGCTGCTTCTGCTTAGGATGGAATAAGTGTATTAAACCTGTGTCTGACATGTCTTAAGAACTTCACAGATTTATGAAAAGAGCAGTAAGCACCATTTGCGACAGTAAATCTGTCAACTGAGATTATTATAGACACTATCTATGAAGGCGATACCAAAGCTAGCAAAGACATACAATTGTGCTCCATGTGTTCAAGAACGCAAAGGGCACACTGAACAGAAACAGAAACATAGGCTGTAACTATTGCTACTATCTATGCTACTATCAGACAAGGTAACAGACATAATAGGAAAGCATAGGAAGGTTATTTTTTAACGGTAAGGGTATCTATTCATCAAGGGGATATTAGCAGTTGTTAATACTTGGCAACCTAAAGTGTAAAAGTACATGAAGCAAAAAGTGATGGAACTATGTAGCTCTAGTTAAAGATCCCAGCATCTCTCCTCAATAAAATATAGAGAGTGTAACATATTATTGTGCAATATTTTTGTAGGACAATTAAACTGGCTTTAATGACTCTCTCAGGCATATTAACCTGATTGAGGTTTCTGTAACTCCCACCCACCCAGAGAAGAAGACTAATGTGTTCAAATGCCTTTGCAACATTTGTGGAACATTGTTTGGGTCACAAAAGAACCTTGATAACTTTTTAAAAATTCCAATTATAAAGTGTATGCATTTTGGCCACAGTAGAATTAAGTTAGATATTAATAAAAAGATAACATGGGAACTCTTCACATTTGTAGGAACTAACAACACCTTCATAAATAAGTCAGGGGTCAAAGATACAATCAACAAGGGGCTTTAAAATATTTTGAATTATAATAAACTTCAAAAGATAAAATTTCAAAACATACAAAATGCAGCGAAAGCATTTTCTAATCAGAAAGGCAAGCAGCTGGAGTTCCTCTTGAAAGAAAACCCAGGAAGGAAAGAACAAATTAGATCCAATCAGGGCTCCTAATGGTGGGCTCTCAGTCTCATTAACAAGAGAATTAAGAAACCGACTTGAGGCCTGTTCTAGTAGGGTTGTGAATACCTTAAATCTTTCTCTGTCTGTGTGTTTATTAAAAGAAACCACCCACCCCCTTCCAAGATACAGTCTCACTTTATAGCACAGGCTGCTATGGACTTGCTATGGAGCCTAGGCTGACCTCGAACTCATGACTTCCTTGCCTTAGCTTCTCAAGTACCAGGATTGCAGGGGTGCCCTGCTACACCAGAAGGGTCTTTATCTTTATCTCAGTTGTTGTTATCAAGCATGAATTTTCTGCAAAATCTTCCATAGTTTAAATCTTCATGAAAGTCAAACAGGTTGTGAGGACATATAAAAAAAAAATCATCCAGGATTGCCAAATGAGAAAAAAACCCCAAAACAAGTAGCAGCATATGTGGCTATAATGAGCTTGGTGTTTTAAAGACAATCAAAACCAGAGCAGCGAAACTCAACAAAGTCATTTGCATTTTCAGACCTTTAGAATCTATCTTCCAGAACCCACTGAACCTCTCTTCTGATGCCCAAATACATCACCAAGTGAGTAAGAAGTCTTAAGGAGTCTCTGAAGGCTGATCAATCCCTTTCTTGTGCTTTGTAAAGAATTTCAATCAGGTCTCAGCTACACCTTTCCAACCCTATGTGAAGAAACAGAGCTGGACCAAGAGCTCTGTTGTTTGTTTTGCTCCAGGCTATTCCATCTCTGCCCAACCATTGCTGCTCTCCCTGCTTTATCTGCTTATGTTGCTGATGTTTAAACGTGTAGTTAGCAGCAGTCTGCTCTTCTGGTCACATGGCAGCTTCCCCGCTTCTGTCCGGGCTTTGCCACTCCTGTGGGTGCTTGACATGGCTGTGCCCATGTCACACAAGACACATTCACTCAGGAGTTCAGTCACTTAGGGCTTCCTCTGCATGCCACAGCTGGCCATTTTCATAGGTGAGAACAGGGTTATTGGGTCACAAATTCTGGCCCTTTGCTCTTAGCACTGGAGCTCAGGAGGGAAAAGACACAATGGGACAGGGTTTTAAGGGGTAACCATAGGAAATAATGCTGAAACTAAATCTAAAGACATTATAGGCTGGGATTTTCCTGGTGAATTAGCTTGGACACTGAGTATAAGCCAGGGGAACTGTTTAATATTGAGTACGAGGCCCAAGCAGATTACTGAGAGACGAGAGCTATATCTCATTTCTGCCCCAAATCCTTGGGATGTATGGACATGAAGGCTGGAGATTATTGGCCATAGTTTATAGCTCCAATGTAACTTCCCTTTCAGGTGTCACACAGATTCCATATACCGTGGTTACAACCTGCTGTAGAAAGAGTCATGGCTGATAGGAATAAATGGGTGTTGATTCAAGGCTTGGAGAAATTTTATCTCAAATGCTATATAGCACCAGAGACATGCCACAATCTGTAGTGACTGTGGGTTGCTATTAGCTAAGTCCTGGGTACTATACATTTACTTGAATTTTTTGATTATTTGTTGGTTTTTGCGACAGGTTTTCTCTGAGTAGCCTTGGGTGTTTTGAAACTCACTCTGTAGACCAGGCTGGTCTTAAACTCACTGATATCCACTTGCCTTTGCCTCTCAAATGCTGGGATTAAAAGCGTGTGCTACCACTGCCGGGCTTTGCTTAAATTTTTTTTTTTTAATCTACCAAGAAAGGAATATCACTTGAGCTTTTTTGGGTCTTATGTTATATGACCTTGGAAGCCAGAAAGAAAGAGCAACACAGAGCTGAAAATGATTCCTAGTAGGGTATGATTGCATCATCTTGCCCATTTTGAGTGTGAGTGTGGACACGTAGGTCCACTGAAACCAAACCCACAACATTTGTTAGTCAGGAGCAAACATATAAAACTCTTAGCCATCCTATCCAGATGAACAATGGCTCCGTATGTCCTGTGAGCATCATAGGTGGCCATGAAGCTCCAATTCTGTATGCTTGATGGTAGTAGCTCACCAGTATTGCGCCAGGCATAGGTATAGGGCAGACACGGTTCTCTGTAGCAAGATGATTTTTAAAAAAATAGCTCCAGTTTCATGAATACTTCCTGTATCTGACCCTGACCTGATGACGGGTCTTGTCTGAGCTTCTCCCTCCCTAGGTCAGTCTATCAGCCTGAGGCTGTAACTGCTGACAGGCACGAGTTTGTACTCTGTCCCTCTTATCTTCTGGATCTCTCCTGCAACAGCTCCTGGTCATCTGGTTTTGACTCTGTTTCCTGGGGACCCACAGCTGTGAAGGAACAGCAAGCTCGTCTCTTCTATCAGGTTTTCTTTTTTTTTTTTTTTTGTAAATCTTTTGTACATTGCTACACTGAAAAAAGTTTATATTAAGCCTTTTGGGAGACTCTGAGTTTGGCAGTAACTCTGGAAACCAGCAGGGATGCCCCGATGACAAACATCAGCTATCTGTCGGAACTCTAGATTTTAATTTGGTGCTAATACAGCACTGCTCATGTGCACTGCTGATCTGTTGAGCCGCTTTCCCCATGCCTCCTGCAGCAGATCAGGAAACACACTTATTCTTATAGCAGTTCTGAGAACAATTGCTCTTTGAAGTGTGTGGCCTAGATTTTTATGCCATGTTGCTGTCAATATCTCTTGTGACTGTGAGATTTGGTTGTTTAGCTTAGTTTTTGTTTTAAATGTGTCTTTCTAATTTGGTGCATAAATACATGTAGGAAATTTAGTACTGCGAAAAGGATAAAACATATGGCTTTTGAGTTACTTAATTTCATGTCAACCAACATTTTTATTCTGTAGTAGAAAGCACATTAATAATGTTGTTAGAACACAGAATCACTTTTTTATAAACGAGCATATATGTGTAGTATAATGCAGATATATAATATATATAGAATTAACTTGACTAGATATATACATGGGAGATAGGATGGACTTGGATTCCGGCCACTGTAATAAATATAATAAATAAATACTTTGGTGAAGTGACTAACTTTTTGTGGTTTCTCATTAAATATAAAACTTATGATTGCTGGGAGGTGGTAGTGCACACTATTAATTCTAGCACTTGGGATGCAGAAACAGGTGGATATCTAGGAGTTCGAGGCCAGCTGGTCTACAAAGGAGGTCCAGCACAGTCAGAGCTGTTACACAGAGAAACCCTTCCTCAAAAAAATAAATAGAAAACTACAAAAACAAACAAAAATAAAACAAAAATCTTATGATTTCATTATACTGTAGACTACTGTGTCATCATTTTAGTAGAGAATGAACATTCTTTAATTAAAAATAATTTATTCCTAACAAATGCTGAAGTTTGGCTGATGAATGTCTTATTTTGATTCCTATCGGGATCACTGTGGTAGACAGAGATGGAGGAAGTCGTCGGGAATTGTTTAAAATGAGACGAGACAGCAGCAATGTTTGCATCTTCCATTAGCTTTGCCTCTCATGGAGAACCTTGTCGTAACAGACGAGCTATTCAACAGAGAGCTAGTCACATGGAGGCAGCCCCCTTAGACTCTGCTACGTCCTCAAGTAGGTTTATATGATCATGTGACTCTTGTCCTCTGCACGGCGTCGTTGGGGCGGATTTGATAGAAACAGCTTCTGTGTTTATGTTCGCAACAAGCACTGTCCCTCCGCTAGCGTTTGTACTGTCGGTCATGACTTCACGTTCTGCGCTAATTCCCGCTTCCCCTCACTGGATCACAAACAGAGTAACTTTTTGAAATAAAATCTGGAAGCTTTAAAAGTTATCTATGATGGTTAAATCATTTTTGTCAAAACTCCTTTTAACATTGAGATTTTAACTTTAAGGAATTACAGATGCTCTTAATGTGACTTCCAGTGGGGAATTTCATCCTAAAGGTCTTCGACTTTCTTGTCCCAGATAACTCATTGACTAAGACCTTACAAAATATAGTTCTTAAATAATAAGACTTAGCTTGGCAGTGGTGGCGCACGCCTTTAATCCCAGCACTCGAGAGGCAGAGGCAGGTGGATCTCTGTGAGTTCGAAACCAGCCTGGTCTACAAGAGCTAGTTTCAGGACAGGCTCCAAAACTACAAAGAAACCTTGTATTGAAAAACCAAAAAATAAAAATGAAAAAAAAAAGACTTCAAAGTCCATAAATAAGCCTATAAAATGAAAACTTCGTTACAAAATCTTCTTATATTTGCAGAAAGAAACACTGAAAGCATTAACTAAAAACATAGACAACTGTTAGGTGTCATAGGTTGAAAGAGTAAAATTAAATCCAAAATTTCTGAATCTCTATTCTTATAGTCTTCAAATTTTTAGACTAAGTAACTTAAATATTTTAACTGTAATATATAGTTTAGGGTTTCTCAACATAACTTTAAAATGAACTGCCTGATGACCCAGTGCTACCACTCCTGGTCACATACCAGAAGGATTTTAAGATGTATTTAAGAGATGCTTTCCCTGTGCGTTGCTGCTCTATTCACAATAGCTGGGAAATGGAATCAACCTAGATGTCTACCAACTGATGAACGGGTAAGGAAAAGGTGGCACGTATTTAAGATGGAATATTACCCAACTATAAACAAGTTAAATCATTAATTTTGCAGGTAAATGGATGAAACTAAGAGAAAAAAAAAGACTATGCTGAGTGACATCACCCAGGTCCAGAAAGACAAGCGTTGCTGCTCTCTCTCATATGGAATCTTTGTGTGTGTGTGTTTAGCTTGAAGTATATGTAGAATCCAGGAACCTAGAAGCACACTACTAGGGATGTATGAATTAAGGTATGTGAGACAGCACAATGTACATAAAATGAAAATAGAAATGGTGGACCCTTGGAGAAGGGAGGTTCAAGCATAGTGGGGTGAAGGATGGGGGAGGGAGGATAACAGGAGAATAATCAAACGAAGGATTGTGAAAACGCCATATGGAAATCTACTTTTGTAGATTTGATCCCATTTAAGATCAAAGAGGGTGAAATATGCTCCTCCCAGAAACAATTTGAGTTATCAGTGAAACTCTCAATGCCAAGGACAGGATGTCTCCCTGTGAAATTCTGAGATCACAGAGGTTCCCCAAGACAATACTGGCTATGGCTATTGCTCCTGGTTGCCCACCATAACAAGACAGTGAGACCTTTTTGTTGAAGACATCACTCACTCAGGGCACATGACGTAAGGAACTCAATCTTGAAATCAGCGAGAAACTCTCTGCCTTCTGGTTAGCTTTCGTGATGCTGGGGAGTGGTGTGCGGAGCGCTATGGGGGAGAAATGATATCAGTGGTCTCTCCTAGCGCTGCACCTTGCACACCATAATAGCACCTCCTAGAAAAGATATGCCCATTGCAATCGTGGCATGATGCTTATGAGGGTAACGAATCATTTTCTGATTGGTTCTGAGGCCTGTTCCACGGGAGGGATTTTTATGCCTGGTTTTGTAAACCTGATCAAACGCCCACATCTGGGGAGGTTCTGGGCCCTAGGGAGAACCTACTGGTGGTGTTTAGCTAAGTGGTTATGTTTTCAAACTGCACTCTAAATACTTACGTTTATAAATTTAGATTGATGCTGCTTTCAACTTTGGTCAGAGAAGCTATTTTTCACAGTTGGTAGCAGTTCATGCAGAGATTTATCACTGGCTGATGTGTTGAAAATAAATGATTCTGAATGCTCAGGCATAAAAGGTTCATCCATATCAACCTTCTACCGCCCAAGACATTGGAAACCCTGCAGAGAGCTGCGGCCCCGGAAATACTGTAAGAGCTAGCTAGGAAGGACGACTAGGGAAAACTGACTTCTGGACACAAATGGCAGTTAAGCCACTCAGAATTTCAGCCTGTACTGAGAAGAGGCACTGGGGGCTCCACCCCTAGCATGGGGCTCCTGGCAGTTTATGACTGCTGACAGAGGGGAGTCACTTGTCTTTGGGGTATGACAGCTAGTAGGGTGAGCATGACTCAGAGGATGACCTCACATTTATGTACATGTGGACAGCACTAATTTGACTCATTGCGTTATTCTTTCTTTCTTTCTTTTTTTTTAAAAAGAGAAAGGACATGAAGTGGGAGAGAAGCTCATTGGTGGGGAACCTTGGTGAAGCTTAAGGAAAGTTGTGGGGGTGCATACGGTCAAGTGACAGTGCATGAATGTAAGTTTTTTTTTAAAAAAAATCAATAAAACATTATCTTTAAAATGCAATGTACAGTTTAAAACAAAAATATATTTGTATTTTTCAACAATGAAGTTTGTTGTTGCACATTATTTTTTAACGGTTGGTTACTATAGAAAATGAATTAAGCATGTATCAAATATCTTTCCCAAAAATATTCAAAATGATCGTAAAGTCGTCACTCTAAAAACATTATTTAGCAATGCAGATGGAATTAGAGGGTTAAGGGAATTCATTTAGGCAAGCATCTACTAATTGATGATAAAATAATTGGGTGCCTGATAGAAAACTGGACATTGATGGAGGAACAAAGGCCAGCTCGCTAGTGCTTGTGAAGCGGCACATCAAAAAGAGAAAAGCAAAATCAGGCATGACCACCTGAAAACATTAGATAGTGTTATCATTGTCAATAGTGATTGCTAGCTGACTCACAATGTCCAAATAGCACACTGTCATGATATATATAAAGTGCATAGCATCACCGATGAAGTACTCTTATCAAAAGTTTTAATGCCAGAAGTCAAGAAAAGGAAGAAAAGCAGTCTTTAAGATCTCTGAAGCTCTATCATCATTTCTTCCTTCCTTCCTTCTTTCCTTCCTTCCTTCCTTCCTTCCTTCTTTCCTTCCTTCCTTCCTTCCTTCCTTCCTTCCTTTCTCTTTCTTCCTTCCTTCCTTCCTTCCTTCCTTCCTTCCTTCCTTCCTTCCTTTCTTTCTTTCTTTCTTTCTTTCTTTCTTTCTTTCTTTCTTTCTCTACCTACCTACCTACCTTTTTATCTGTGTCATAGTTAGATTCAGTTAGAAGCCTCAATGGGAAGAGGGGTTGCTTTCACCATATTTACCTATGAATGAGCATTATCTTTGGAGTCATTTTCTTACTTGTTAAATGATGGAGCAGGGCTTACCCCACTTTGGGCAGTGTCATCCCTAAGCATGTGAGCCTGAACTGTAGAAGAAAAGTCACAGAGACTGCCAGAGAAATTAAACCAGTAAGTAGCGTTCCTCCATGGTCTCTGCTTCAGTTCCTGCCTCGAGTGTCTGCCTTGGCTTCCCTAGATGATGGACTGTGAGCTAAATAAATGCCTCCCTCCCCAAGTTGAATTGGGTGAGTGTTTTATAACAGCATCAAAGAAGAAAATTAGGGCAATTCTCTGTCTTTAGTTAATTTAAATTAGCAGAAAGCATTATATTCCTTTATCATTTTTTAAAGAGAATGTTTTTGTTGCTTTTTCTTCCTTTCCCAATCCCTTGCATCCTTCCTCCCCTAGTAGCTTCCTTTTAGCTTTTGTGTTACATGCATCTTATTGCCTTTTTCCCTCTTGTGAATGCCTTTATACTCAAACCGACTCATGTTCATACATATGAAGAACGAAAGATTAAAGTGCATATAATAGGAACATGTAGGATTTGCCTTTTTGAGATGGAGTCACCTACTTTAATATAATGCTTTCCAGATCGACCCATTTTGGCAAATTTTATCATGTCATATTTTTACAGTTGAAAAATTCCCATTATCTATATGTACCATTCTTTCACCACTCATTCCTTTGCTGATGGACAGCCGAATCTATGTCTTTGCTCTTATGAAAAGAGCAGCAATAAATATGAATGTGCAGGTGTCTTCGGTAAGATGTAGCTCCAGCATCCTTTGGACATATGCCCATTTGTGATGTAACTGTGTCACATGGTAGCTCTACTTTCAATTTTTTGAGAAACATTCACGTTGATTTCCATATGGCAGCACTAACTATATCCTACCAGCAATAAATATTTTTTTCCATTTTTTTATTCGTCTTTATAGGAATTTAGTGTCATCTTTCCTGACGGTAACCAATATAATGTATGAGATGAACTATCAAAACAGTTCATCTTTGTGATGGCTTTGGATGTTGAATACTTATAAATCCTTATTGACAATTTGTATCTTTCCTTTTGAGGCCTTTCTGTTCATTTATTGATTGACAGGCTTTTTAATGGCATCTGATTTTAGCAGTCATTTTTATCCTAGACACTAACCCTGTAACTGAGACAGCCAAAGTAATCCTAAGCAGAAAGAATAGTAACTGAGGCATCATAAAACCTGACCTCAAATTATGCTCTAGAGCCATAGTTGCACAGGCAGCATTATATTGGAATACAAACATTAATGTAGGCCAGTAAAGAGGATATGAAGAAATAACATATCTAAGGTCGTTCAGTTTTTGATAGGGACATATCAACAACTATACTGAGAATAAAAACCAGCCTATTCAGAAAATGGTGCGAATAAAACTGGATATATTGACAAATACTGAAACTAGATTCGTCTTTCTGATTTACTTAACCAATTCCAAGTAGACCAAAGACTTTAACTTAGAAGAAAACATGGAAATCAAGATATGTCTAGGCACAAATCAACTAATCAACATTCCAACAGCACAGGAGATATCTATCAGAAATAACTAAGTGGACCAAATTAAATTTAAAAGTTTCTATATAGCAAAGGAAATTATCAGAAGATTCAATAGGAAATCTGCATAATGAGCAAAAATCTTAGTCTGTGCTCTTAAAAAAAATAAATCTTGGGAAAAGGCAACAGAGGTTGTTACAGGGACTACAAAGTTAAATTTTTTTTCTAAGCTTGGGTTTATTTTCATTTCTCACAAGAAAACTAAACTATATTTTCAGAGGTGTTACATACGGTACAGAAGAAACACTATGAAACCCCATAGGTTCTCAGTCAGTAATGAAACTTTATATAAATATCTTTTTCACAAAGTCAATTTTACCAATAATGAGAAAGGGAAGTGTTTCATAGAAGCATATGAATCTAATAAATACTATGAATAAAATAAATGTGTGGAGTATCTTCTTAGGACTTTGATACACACAAATTTCTAGGTTCCTTTTCAATTAGTCGCAAAGTGATAGTTAAAGATTTAATTTGTTTGGGAGTTGCTCCTAGAACTATTATTATGGGATGGTTTAGTTGGTACTATAAATTTTTTAATATTTTAAGATGTGTTTGATGTGTCTCAGACATGTAGCAACAATAACAGGCCCACAGCTCTCTAACAGTGCTCCTTAACTTTAATGCTGTTTATTTCATGATCCTTTGGTGGGGGGGGGGAGTGGTCTGGGCAATAATTATTCATTAATATAATTAAACATTGGATTATAGGAAAAGTGAGTCTTCCACCAAAACCCGAGTTGGTGTCACAGTCTAAATATAGTCATTAAAAATTATAAAACGCTACTGCTCCTGAGTGGAATAATAGAGTGGGTGAGTCCATCCGCACAGTCGTCTCTCCTTTGGAATGTCACCATGAAAGAAGATAGACCTATGTCTCTTTGTTTCTGTGGAAGGGTAGGAGCTAAGCTCTTTATGAGCACCTTCCTCTAAGTGGCAAACTGCTTCCTGTTGCAAAGATGGGAGACATTTAACTTGCCTTTTGGGTGAGACCAATTACCAACATAAATAGCCCTTTTTCCTCTGCCTTCCTCAGCAACGGGGCCTCCCATACTGTTCTTGTCATACCCAACATAGGAGGCCTACAGGAAATGTGGCCATGGCCGAAACTTAGTTATGAAATTGGTCAGTCATCCATCATTAGAGACAAGAAAGAGGAGATCTGGGCAGAGCATTGCTGTGGCCTCAGTCCGTCATATTTCCTTCTCCGTGCAAGATCCACAAAGACCCACTTCTGCAGGAATGTTTTCTGGAGGAGAACCTGAGAAGGTGCAGTCCTTCATTTTTAGAGGCAGACAACTCTTTAATATATATGATGCCGCTTCTTTCTTTTCCCCCAAGCCCTGGCAGGATTAAGTAGCCAGCTTCTTTTTTTTTTTTTTTTTTATTTTTATTTTTTTATTTTTATTCTTTTTTAATTAAAATTTCCACCTGCTCCCCGTTTCCCATTTCCCTCCCCTCCTCCCAAATATTGCCCCCTCCCCCCACTCCCCTCCCCCTATCCCCACTCCTCTTCTCCTCCCCCCACACCATTCCCCCTCCCTCTCGATAAGGAAGAGCAGTCCAAATTCTCTGCCCTGCGGGAAGACGAAGGTCTTCTATCTACGTCCAGGAAGGTGAGCGTCTAAACAGGCTAAGCTCCCACAAAGCCAGTTCATGTATTAGGAAAGAGACTTGACTCTAGAGGGGTTCGCAGATGTCCAGGGAGATGTCCCCAGCTGGCACCTTGGGCAACTGAGGAGAGGGAACCTGAAATGACCCTATCCTATACTGATGAATATCTTACATATCACCTTAGAACCTTCATCTGGCGATGGATCGAGGTAGAGACAGAGACTCAATTTGGAGCAACGGTCTGAGCTCTTAAGGTCCAAATGAGGAGCAGAAGGAGGGAGAACATGAGCAAGGAAATCAGGACCACGAGGGATGCACCCACCCACTGTGACAGTGGAACTGATTTATTAGGAGCCCACCAAGTAGCCAGCTTCTTGATCCACAGCAAGTATCATTGTGATGGTTTTCATCCAGCTTGCATCCCGTGAAATCACTCTCAGTCTCTTGTTTCTCATCTCAACCTCCCAAAGCTCCAAGGCTGCGTTACTTCTGCATTACTGTACCAGAAAGCATGGGAGGAAAGTGGAGATTCCCCAGGCAGTGTCCTGGGGAAGTGTTGGTGCCCATCCCATGATGCTGTTTGTTCAGTGTGGCATTTGTCATTTGCTACAGCTCATCCTCAGCAGAACTGAGAGTACAGAAGGGACTGGAAAACGGTTAGAGAGGAATGTCACGTCCGAACTGAGACAGGGGTTGAGAAGAACACATGCAGAGTAGGAAGACCCTTCTCTTCTTGTACTGATTTCTATTTAGTCACTCTGTTTTTTTTTATTATTATTATTTTCAAATACCATTAGAGAAAATCATAACATTGTTGTGTATTCCAAGGGGAACCTGGGCAGTACTGCTCTGTCTCTGATCAAAGGCACTCTCAGGACGCGTGTCTAAATGAATTGCTTGCTCAGGTTTCTCTTTATTTTACTCAAGTCTGATCTTGTAGCTATTGCTGTCTGCCAGCCGTTGTACAAATAACTTGATATTGTTACTTAAGTGACGTTCATCTTTGACAGCTGTCTTTGGAAATATGGAAAGTAGTGTATACAAAACTTAGGGATGAGACAATTGATTCACATGCTGATACAAGAATGCACAGGCCTCTTAACAAGTGCTTCAAGATGCTCACACAGTTCATCTTCTACGGGGAGAGTTCACATAGGAAGCTGGTGCAAGCCTGTAGAAGCTTTAGTAACATGACCTTGTAGATCTTAATATGCTAGAGTTTAACATATTAAGAGTCTAATGGCTGGTTAGACTGCCTCACACTGATGGCTCTGTCCATTCTATATTCCCATTTATATTGACCATTGCTAAAAATTAGGTGTTAGAAGATCAATAAGAAAATAAAAAAACACACACACACACACATTTCCCTGTGAGAAGAGAGATTTACTCATATCAGTGAGCGAACCACCTGAGACACGGCCTGCTCCATATTAACTTTGTGCCTCAAAGTGGTTTTCCAGGATGTTACTGAATCACTGAGCCAAGAGGGCAAACAATGCCATTTCAGACACTCTCTTTAAATCTAAAATGCTTGCCGTTACAGCCCTTTCTTCTCACCAGAAAAGGTATCTCTGAATTGAAAAGACAAGAACTTGTACATCGAGTTATAAAGCATTCTCTTCATCTTTGTGGAAGGATTTAGGAGTCTGTGACTCCAGGGACCTTTACTGTGGCATCAAACTAACCAGGGCAAGTACAGCTTGTGTTTGGTTTTACCAAGGTTTTGTTATTATTTTGTTCTATTTTTTGTTTTTCCTTTTTTTCTTTCTTTTCTTTAGTTCTTTCTTTTTTTGTTTCTTAAAAAAAATTTGTTTCTTAAAAAATTTGAAGTTGATGGAAGAAAAAAAACAGAGGCACTAACGATTATTAAGCACACAATTAGCATTTAAAAGCAGAGAACCTGGCTGATGGTGTCTGCTAGCAACGAATTTATGAGCAAGAGCTAGTGAGATGAGTCAAGTGCTTGCCCAACCAGCATGAGGAAGAGAGTTTGGATCCCCTGCATTGATATGAAATGTCAGGCCAGGTGGCACAAGGCTGCAGTCCCACCATTAAGGAACCAGAAACTAGAGACCTGCCTCCCCCAGGCTTGTTGACCAGCCAATCTTGCTTATTCCACTAGGTTTAGTGAAAGTCCCCGTCTCAGCATCATCACCATTATCATCATCATCAGAGTAATAATAAACAATAGTATGGAGAATGATAAATGAAGATACCAAATATCAACTTCTGGCCTCCATAGCCAAGGTTACACACCAGTGTGTATATCTACTTGCAAGTGTACATACATGAACATATATACACACTTAAAAATGTTTTTGTATATAAATACATACAAAACCATTTAAAATGCATAATTAAATGTTCCTCTGTGATTTATCTTTAGCAAAATTCTCTTTGCATAAAAATATGTACTCTTTTAATATAGCTCAATGTTTTCAACCTGTGGGTGGTGGCCCCTTTGGCAAACCTCTCTCTCTAAAAATATTTGTACTATGACTCATAACAGTAGCAAAAATATTGTTGTGAAGTAACAACAAAAATAATGTTATGGTTGGGGGTCACTACAACATGAGCAACTGTATTAAAGGGTCCCAGCACTGGGAAGACAGAGAACCACTGCCATACCTGCTTCCATTCCACTGCAAGCATACCTGAGAAATCCTCTGAACTGTGACAATTGTTTAAACAACCTAATTGAAAAAATAATACTGTTTTAAAATAGCTTATTGAAATTGTTCTTAGAGAATTCTATGCGCAGATTTCGTACATTCTGATTGCTGCAACTCCCAGCTGCCCTCATGTTACCCACTTCATCCCTACAAGTCCCCCTTCCAAAAATCTAGAATAGTCATCATTTCGTACTTTTAAAAGTTACAGTGGTGACTTCAAATATTAAATCTGTTTTTTTGTTGTTTTTTTTTTGTGTGTTTTTTTGATATTGGCACTCTAAAGATAGTGTTGCAATCGACAGGCCAACATTAACTTAACCATGCACTTTAAAATTCGCCTATTGTAAACAAAGACAACGGGAACTTTCTTAGATGAGTTCAAGAATTCTACCTTTCCTCAGAAAATAATCATTTTGGGGCCCAACTTCTTCGTAAGTGTACACTCATCTCCATTCATCTTTCGGCAGGTTTTGCTTTGTTTAATGGGTGCTTTTACCTTTAACTCCATCAATAGTTTGCTAAATCTACTAATAACTCTCTGGGGCAGCATTCTTTTACCTCACCAGTCTCTGCAGAAGCCCCTCATCACTCCTGACCCAAGGCCAGCAGCTGGGTCCTCCAGACACCCCCATATCCTGCTTTCCAGTACCTATGTTACTCTACGTGAGACTGTGGGACATCCGGCCTGAGGCCGGCCTTAAAGCATGATGTTGCCACCACACTCCATGTGCATGTGGAAGAGGAGGGTCATTTGCTCAGCAAGACCGCTGAGAGTCCAGGAAATCACTGCCACGCTGGCTCAGAGCTGGGGGAGGCAGGACGTAGGCGGGGTGGCTCTTCCAGTTCCAGGGACACTGGGAAGATCCCTAGCTTCCGTGGCCAGCTGCTCCTTCCAGCAGACCGAACTTGTGTGGGCGGGGAAGGGAGAGCCTTGCCCTGGGCGGGGCGAGGGTGACTGGAGTAGAGTGACTCTGGCTGCAGCTTCTGTCTCGGGACTGCAAGGCGTGGCTGAGCCCCTGTGTGAGCGCAGGCAGGAGCCCTGAACAAACCACTGCCTTTCTTTAGAATTCCAGCTCCAGTTCAGCCTCCAGATCCTGGCAATCAAAGGGGAGCATCTACCTGCGGAGGTATATACTAGCATAGCCTAGTTCTTGCAAGGACCAAGAGATGCCAAAGACCTTCCCAGCTTGAAGCCGAGAGTCTCCTGCAACCAGCCCGCTCTGGCAGCAATGGAGGATTGGTAACACTGGGCTGTGGGGGACAGAGAGAGAGAGAGAGAAAGAGAGAGAGAGAGAGAGAGAGAGAGAGAGAGAGAGAGAGAGAGAGAGAGAGAGAGAGAGCTGTGTGTGCAGTTGCTTTTTTTTTTTTTTTAAAGAAGACTCAAGTGTTCTGCTCTACAGCACTGCTGGGGTGTAGTGTCCCAAGCCTTATCAGCAGCTTCCGTAGCCTTCGGGTGATTTCTTTCACAGGATACACACAGAAAGCCTGAGCTAGAACTGCAAGTTCCAGCCCTGAGCTTTGAGGACGAGGGTCTCCAGTGTAAAGGAGGTGAAGTCTCTGGAAAAGAAAGACACTAATAGGACCCATTGGGTCAGCTGGTGGCCAGGGCAGTCATGCTTCTGCCTTGGCTCACAGGATTTGGGGCTGGATTGCTCGTCCTGCACTTGGCGCAGAAACTTCTGTTCCCGTACTTCTGGGACGACTTGTGGTTCCTGCTGAAGGTGGTGCGCTATGGAATTCAGATGACGATATACAAAGTGAGAGGGGAGCTGGTCACCGTGTTGGATAAGTTCCTGAGCCACGCCAGGAGGCAACCCCAGAAAGCCTTCATTATTTATGAAGGAGACGTTTACACCTACGAGGACGTAGACAAGAGGAGCAACAGAGTCGCCCATGCCTTCCTGAACCACTCGTCACTGAAAAGGGGGGATGTTGTGGCTCTGTTGATGAGCAACGAGCCCGACTTCATTCATGTGTGGTTTGGCCTGGCTAAGCTGGGCTGCGTGGTGGCCTTCCTCAACTCCAACATTCGCCTCAGTTCCCTCCTGCACTGCATCGGCACCTGTGAGCCCGCGGCTGTGGTGGTTGGCGGAGGTAGAGTATGGGCTGTGGTCGCTGCGCACAAAGAGAACCAACCTATTTCCCCGCCCCTTTTTTAAGTAACCATATTTCATGTCTAATACTTTGAGGTGGGTGATAAGGTGTATAAATTATGCATAGGCAAACGTTCTTCAATCCCATAGCCAGTGGCTTCCTCTCCCAGCCCTCTTCAATCACGTACCTCGTTGCAGATTAGTAAATAGCAATACAATGGAAGAATATGTTTTTGTGAAATCTCTGCTTCCTGCCATTTTGAAAAGGGCAACTAGTACCTTCAGTCCCTGCAAGGTCTCAAGAGACGTAGGGTTGGGTCAGTTATTTTATGAGCCTGGGAAAAAAGTTTCATTAATAAGTACATTAATAAGAATAAGAAAGCAACCAATTAGTGATTTTATCAAGAATTAGAGCATTTGGATAACGGAAATTTTAAACGTGAAATTCACAAATTCTTATCTTCACTCCTACACTTCCTTTGACAGAGCAAGGCTGAGCCTCCCTCTCAGCCAGGGGCAGGCTCCTGGCAGACCATAGTCCTCCCCCTTGTTTGACTCACCTCCATAGTTTTCTCTGTTACCTTCTTCCTTCCCTGATGTGAGTAAAGATACCTACGGCTACATATGTTCTCACTGAGTCTAATGAGTAATTAAAGAAGAAGCTGGGAAGGGGGTGGAGTAGCTCAATCCACAGAAATAGGAAGCACATTGCTTATTTGGTACCACCTAAAGGGTTTAGACAATTTCTTCTTGCATAGGGCTACAAAGTCATAAAGGTGTCCAAAGGAAAGATCTTGGGAAAAATACTTAAGTATTTGAGATTAATTGGTACATACCAGTTTTTGGTATAGAATTTCAGAATCCCGTAAGAGTGTGGAGCATAATCTAATTTCTGCTTCATTGATGACTAAAAACGTAGACGCTTCCAGTTGTCTTTTCTCACAGACTCACACATGACAAGAATAACTTAGGCTGGGGACAGAAAAGAGCTGACCCTCAATACTGTCACTCTTCCTATTTCTCTACGTCCTTCCAGCTTATCTTGTGGCCCAACCAAGTTAGAAGATGTTTATCTTCAAGCACTGGTTTCAGCTAGTTTAGGGCCATAGGATTAGAGAAGCCAAAATGTGTTCCTTGGGTACTGTCTGATGGTTTTCTCAGTCCTGTCTTCCGCTTCACTTTGTCAAGAGGCGTGTTTGTGTACTGAGTTTCCAGTGACCTAGAGCGACAAGGAGAAACCACAAAGAATGTTGACAGTGTGGTAAAACAGTGTTTATCAATTACTACAGGCTATGAACGAGGTATAAAAATAAGCAAGGTTTATTGTCTGTGGACACAATCTGACATTTTATCCCATGGCTTCCATATCATGTAGCAAATTTCAGCTCCCAGTTATGCTAGAAAGCATTGTCTCCCTCCAGAAGCACAAACTAAGAGGGCCCCAGCACCCCTGAAAAGGTCTTTGTGGCTATGATGCTGAGGGCAATCTGAAAAGCTTCCCAGAGCAAATTACTAAGGCGTCTTCCACAGGGGCATAGTGTTGGGTACTTCTCGATTTGTTATACAAACTTGGCTGGAGCATGAGGAGTTGCTTAATTATGTTCAATTAGTGTTGCGGTTTACTTGTTCTAGCTTTGACTTTGCTCTCCCATAACTAACTGCAGTGTTTCCTTGTTTTTCTGTTTGAATGCCAACATCTCAGCATCCCCCACTTCCTACTTAGGACATAAAAGCTATGGAGACCGGGAACATTGCTAAGTCCAGGAAAGTACCATCCAGACATAAATGCCTAAGTTTAATCCACAGAACCCAAGTCAGAAAAAAAAAAAAAGCTATGTGTGGTAATCTCAGAGCTGAGAGGAAGATGTAGGTGGGTCCCTAGTGCTCACTGGCTGTTTATCCTAGCTTACTTGCTGAGCTCCAGGCCAATGAGAGACTCCACCTCAAAAATAGTAAGGTGTAGCTCAGCAGAAAAATACATAGGACTGACCTCTGACTTCCACACAGACCATACACATGTACTTTCACACATATTCATACACAAAACACACATACATTCTGCACACACATGCATTCATGCACATATACATGCATTCACACACATAGATGTACGCAGATGCAGCCACACACACATGCACACATACATGCACACACATACACACAATATACATTCACACACACACATATATATGCATTCATACACAATTCATACACACATATGCATTTTCACACACATAAACACACACACAGAGACTACTACTTTGTCTTACTGGGTGGAGTCTTAAGTCCATTCTATTTAGCAGAGTTTTCCAGCAAAGTAGTTAACTGGAGAAATTAAACTTAAGTACATTAATCACTTATTTTAACATATCTCAAAACACACACTACATGAATTTCAAGGCTGCGATAATTATCTTTTAATTAATGAATAGGTTGTTTGTTTAAGAACAGCCTAGACCTTACTAAATTGTGCTCACTTAAAGTTCTTAACCTGGAATACTGTATTCTTGGTATTTTAGGCTGCACTGGTGAACACCTTACATGGTTAAGTTTTTAAACTTCAGAATCTAGATTCCAACCAGCTGTTCCTAATGGAGATCCTTATGGTCCTAGGAAGAGTGTACAGATGTGGAGAGATGAGTGGTTTACACAGAGCAGCCAGGCAGACCTAGCAGCTGCTGGAATCTCTGTGAGTGTCACTCTATTAAGCTGTAAGATGGTGATAATGCCATCTACTTCACAGCACAGCTCTGCGGATGAAATGATTTGGCTTTTGTGAAGCGGCCAAGGGTCTGTTAGGTAGTAGCTCGACACTTAACAATGGAAAGAATTCCTGCTGTGCTCATGAAGACATCCTACACCCACAGGAATAGCACCCAGTTGGCTTTAAGTGGTGTTTTAAAAAACATTGCACCTCTCTATATATCCGGTTATATCCGGTTTATTGGGGTGTATGACAGTATATGTGCAAATTTGTATATGTACATGTGTGCGAGTGTACATGCAAATGTGTGCACGTGGAGGCCACAGGACAACTTTCAGGGTAGTTCTTCACCTGTCATTCATTTTCCTTTGGAGACAGAGTATATCTCATTGGCTGGAAATCATCAAATAGACTAGCTTGGCCAGCCACTAAACACCAGGTTTCTGCTTGTGTCTCTGTCTACCTGTGCTGGTATCAGAAATGTGCACTATAATAACTTATTTGAAGGTGGTATAAAACTTAGACTCTGTGCTTCTAAGGTAAGCTCTTGACTAGCTCCAGAGAGCTCTCTGGAGTCCCAGAAGTAATATACAATTTTAGACAAGCTTTATGGATCAGGTCAGGTAATGTCCTTGGAGATAGGTACAATTTCTGCCTTGACTTGCTTATCTGGTAACCATATTCATGAGGAAGCCAGAAAAAAAATATCAATTAAACCACCACCAAGCATTATTCTATTATTATCATAACAATGATGTCAACTGCTACCATTTCTCAAAGCTTATAGGCATAGTTGAGGAGGTCCACAAGCACATGAGGATAACATGGTTTTGGGGGAACAGGCACAATAAGAAAGCCGCTGCATTCTTTTTCTGCTGGGTGGGGGCTGGGGGCTGTGAACCTAACTCTGACCACCAACCAAGGGAGAGATAAAAACGGAGAGCCCGCTTCCTGGCTCCCTGTCTGTGCTTATATTACCTCAGACCACGCTCTAATGATCTGCTATCCAGAAGGTTATTGGCTGAATGAATTCCCTCAACAAAAGCCAACTCCTGTAAAGCCTGTCTCCAGGTGCTCTGAGAAGCAGATGCGATGGTGTTAGGCAAAGAGATCAGGTAGCTTAGGTTGAGTAACTCATTTTAGTAGATTGCAGAACTGTGATTCAAAACCTAGCTTCCGATGTGCGATACTTATCTAATCACCATCTGGTTGTATAAGCACTTTTGGGTACATGGCAGTATAGTTATGAAAAAGTATGTGTTCTGGTTATGTTATAAGAAAACATTACAAGATGGCAATGTCAACACATTAGACTTTTAATACATGCTAATTAGAAAACCGTGTATGATACTAGACCCTCCAACAAAGCCTGAAGACTCACGCAGACTTGCAAAACAGTCTCTTATCTGTGTTACAGTCTAGGGGTCTGGATCAGGTTCGTGTTCTCTGACAGTCAAAGAATTAAAATTAAAAGTCAGGACAAAACTCAGACAGGAAGGTGACAGTCTGGACATTCTCCACACAGATGACAGAATCTGTTGGTAAAGAAAGCTTTTATTAGGGAAGAGGAAACACTACTCCTAAAAGAGAAGTGCTTTGGGTGGGCCATGTGTCCACACGTTTCCTTGTTACTGAAGTGTGTGTAGTTTACTTTCCTAATGCAGCACATATTAAATCACTATAAACAGATAGCTTTAAACAATCTCATGTTATCCCAATCTCCTCTACTTTAAGTGTGAAAGCACTTTATGTATGAACTCATTTTAAAAGACTTTGGATTTCTCTTCAACACTAGAGAAGGAAGTGCTCGTGTTAGCAGCAAACATGCTAACCTGTCCAGCCTGGCCTTGTTATGATGAGCAGTTGCCCTCATAAACTGTGCAGAGTAAATGTTCAGGTTAACAATTAAGCCTTTGCAATCTGGAAAATGCCATTTAACCATAAAAGCAACTGCTTCTTAACGCTCAATAGGAAGAGAGAAAAAATAAAGTCCTTCTAAATTTTATTGACTGTTATGTGTACGGAGGTACAAAAAGCAAAGGTTCCTGGGAACTTTATTACCTACCTTGTGTCCTGTGATACCCTCACATGGGATCCATGTCCATTTTTAGGATAGTGCTAATTTTTTCTTGTATTTATTAGAATGGTTATATCATATTTCCCCCATCTTAGATTTAGCAGGGTCAAGAAAGTTACCTTGTTACAAAAGAAAATAATTGATTTTTATTAATTTAAAAGTAATAGTGTAGCCAGGCGGTCATATGCACACCTTTAATTCCAGCACTAAGGAGGCAGGCAGATCTCAGTGAGTTGGAGTCTGGCCTTGTCTACAGAGCATGTTGAGTCCCAGGACAGCCAAGGTTACATTGAGAAACCCTGTCTTGAAAAACAAATAAGCAAACACACAAATAAACCAATAGTATAGTGCAATTAAAAAATAAGAACAAAAAACCAAAAAGGCTTAGACAGAGAATCAATGAAACAGAATGGCTCAGACATATCACTTCTCTTGATGGAAAAGGGGAAAATTACTTAGCAAGTCAGGAGAAGACTGCTGATTCTGAGAATATTTATAATGCATGGAAATGTAGAATGGATGCTAATCAGGGGTGGGGGTGTAGATTTTGAAGTTCAGTATGCCCGGATTAAAACAAGCCCAGTAGCTTGGGTAAGCTATTTTTCCTTTCTCACTTGTTTTCAGATCCCTTGTGTTTCATTTTGTGGTTCATTTCCAGGAAAAGGGATAGCACACAGTTTCTAAGTGTGCTATGATTTGTAATGAACAGTGTTCATAAAGTGCACATAAACAGCATAAGAGATAATACTGCATGATAATAGTAAGCATGAATACACAGAAATAGCACACACTCTCTAAGCGTTCTGTGATTTGTAATAAACAGTGTTGATAAAATTAGCTGGAGCACTATTTATTCAGGACTATGTTTCTGCACCTAACATGAAGCACTGGTACCATTATGTCTGAATAGTCCTTTATCACACAGCTTCCTTAAGCATCATTTTCTTAAAAGCCAGAGCCTAGCCATGCCTCTATAACAAGGTTATTGAGCTGCCCTACACAGGAGAGTGTTGGCTACAAATATGTGATAAAATAGATCATTTCACCCTGACTTTTTTTGTGAACATTGTTCTACACTATAGAGATATCAGATCACTTATTTGCAGTTGATTTTCATATTGGGTTTATTAATGATTTTGGTGCTGGAAATCAAACCAAGGATCCTACAGATATCAGACAATCATGCTACCATAGACCTATACCTTGAGTCATATAAAAATTTAAAAGTAAAATATTTACCAATCTATTGAAAGGTATAATCAATTGATTCCTTTCCCTCATATTTGATACTATAGGTCTGTTAAATGTCAAGCAGGATGAAATAAAGAGTTATTGAAACAAGATGCAAAGCACAATTCGTATGGCCATGTTAGACAGACATGTGAAATTCTTGTTACTGATTTCGTAGTCTCAGAAAAGTGACTAAGAGGTGCAGCGATGATCTAAGAAAAAGAATCGTTTTGTGCTAAGGGTCCTGAGTGCTCACACACAGGATCATCACTTACTCATTTTTACACTTGAGATTCCACCTAATGACATGCCTGAAATTTTTGCATCGTTTTCAAAAAAAAAAAAAAAACCCACTTGAAAAACAAACAAACAAACCCAAATGCATTGAGTCTCCTTCTACAATACAGACCTTTTCCTGTTCTGAGACTGCTGCTTTGATGGAAAGATGGTGTCCTTTGCCATAAAGAAGCTTCTTAGCTTTATGATGTCACATTTATTAATTGTTAGTGACTGTGGTATTGATGTCCTGTGCTGCCAGTATCCTGTTCAGAAAGTCCTTTCTGTGCCAATGAGTTCACGCTTACTTTTCACTTTCTTTTCTATCAGACTTAGGGTATCTGTTGCTCAATTTAGAGTTGAATTTTTCTGGAGGTGATAGAGATGGAACAATTTTCATTTTTCTACATGTAATCATCCAGTTTGAACAGCACCCCTTGTTCTGTTCTCCAGTGTATTTTTGGCTTCTTTGTCAAAAATCAGGTGTCCATAGGTATGTAGATTTATGTCTGGGTCTTCAACTTGATTCAGTTGATTATTGTATCTATTTTTATGACAGTACCATCTTGATTTTATTAATATAGCTCTTTCGTACAATTTGAAGTCTGGGCTGGTGATACCTCCAGGAGTTCCTTTATTATTCAGGACTGTTTTAGCTCTCTTGGGTCTTTTGTGTTTCCATACGAAGCTGAAGACTATTTTATCAATATTTCTGAAGAATTACAATGGAATTTTATTTATTAATGCTTATTAATTTTATTTATTAATGTTGGGGATTACATTGAATCTGTAAGCTGCTTTCGGTAGGATGACCATTTTGACTATATTAATTCTACGGGTATATGAATATGGGCGATCTTTCCATCTTCTGGGGTCTTTTTCAGTTTCCTTCTTCAATGTTTTAAATTATTTCTTATTCAAGTCTTTTATTTGCTTGATTAGAGTTATCACAGGATATTATTTTTTATTTATTTATTGTTTGATCAAGGCTATTGTGATCTTAGGCAAGTGTGTTGGTTGCAGGGTCCTGGCAGAGAATAAATTTGTTGGTTGGTAGTTGACACAAAGGGCTGAATATGGGCTAAGAGAAAAAAATGAGAGGGTTTGTTGGAAAGAGCTAAGGGGACCCTGGGTCAGCCTGAAAGGCAGGAACTCCAGGGACTGGAGGTAAGGTAGGAGGAAAGACTACTCTAGGCAGGCGAGGCAGGACTCAAAGAAAACCTAGAGAAACAGGTATGAAATCTGACTCCTTCCTGTTGCTACTTCTTTATGACTGAACTATAGAAACCAAATCAGAAGTCTTTCCAAATATGCTACAGAACTGAACAGTGATTGACAGGTAGCTCCTTTGAGCAATCAGATAGCCATTCATGCTTCACAGCCTCATTCATGAAAATATGTGACAAAGTACTATGAATTCAGATTTAAAGCAATATATAGTTTTGATAATGTTTCCAGTTTAATTTTAAGAATTAAATAACACATAGTTGCTTTTTATGTGCAGGCCAAATTTCATATATTCTACAGCATTCTGACCGGGGTCTACTGTACACTAAATAGTATTATTACTAATCACCATTTTTTTTAAAGTATGTCTATGTGTGCATATCTTTGTGGGGGTATTCACACTTAAGCACAGGTACACAAAGATGCCAGAAGAGCATCTGGCCACAGGAGCTGGATGGCAGGCCATTGTGAGTGCCTGATGTAGGTGCTGTACCCTGAATTCAGGTCTTTTGCAAGAGCATTGCATATTCTTAACCTCTGAGCCAAGTCACTGATTTCTTTTATGATGCATACGTGGTTTGGGAATCGCTTCATTTCATTTTGATTACCAGTTACACTGGGCATCATTTTCAGGACTTGGTTTATTAGCCTCCTGGAGACGCTGTGATAAAATATCCTGCACTGGATGGAAGTTTAAACTAGGGAAGTGTATCTGGCCTAGTTCTGAAGGCTGCTAAAGCCAAGGAGGTTTCAGGGTCACAGAGAAGGGTAAGAGAGATTCTTTGCCTTTACTTTGGCTCTGGTGGCTGCCAGTAGTCCTTGGCCAGTGGGTGTTGTCATGCAGCCACACCAAAAACGTTAGTGTCGATGTCAAGTTAAAATAAGCAACACAGCAAGCAGAAATCCTTCACACCTGACAAAAGAAGTGTCCCAGAAATATAGGACAAAGCTAACAACTGTAATAAATATAAAACTTGTACCCTGCTCTCAGAGACCCATGTTAAACTAAGGCAAAAATCCAGCAAAAAGAATGTGACGTACACAGCTCTTTCTCTATTCTGGAAAAAGAGTTTTCAGGAAGGATGGATTTTGTTTCATTTCTATACTGTTGAGTGCTGGGTACCTTAATATCTAATGCTTCCTCCTGAGGGGCTCACCATTGCCTTATCTCCTTTCTCTCCCACCAGGGACCTTCTTTACAGTATGGCATTTTATCCTACATTCGTGGCCAAATGAGAGTTTCAAATAATTTAGTCTCCCCTTACCTCAGCCATTGCCTTTTTTGTATTATTACTCCTGGAAACACCGAGTTTCCTGAGCTCTGTTTTTCCAGCCCTCAACACTCAGACCCTTGAATTAACTGCTCTCCACAGTTTTTCAGTTGTGGATACACAAGTTCTCAACATTAACTGCTCCTTTTTTCTTTTTTTTTCTGCCTCCCTTTGGTTCTGTCCTTGGTCTTGAGCCCCAAGCTGCTGCTGGAGGCTCGGCTGTCACTGCACTCTCAGCTGGCCCTGTCACATCCTTCCCTGCATAGAGATGTTTCTGGAAGGCATTTTTTTCTTTCCTCCTCTGCTTCAGTGGTTTGCAACTTATCATGTTGCCTAGAGAGCAGGCCTCTATCTGAATTCATTAACCTTTGGCTTCAAAATGGCCTGGAAACCACAATGATCCTAGGACCCCCGAGTAGCCAAGGGATTTCCTCAAGTGTGTTTCATGAAGGATGAGCAATTTAGCACCCAGGTGTTCTCCTGGAATAATTAACCACCAAGTTGTATTTAGAAGAAAATGTCTACTTCAGTATCCTAATTTTAAATTTGAAAAGACTCTAGGAAGTAGTTTTATTTAGAAATTGGGAAACTATAACAGTTGTACTAATAGAATCCATGAGATTATTGAAGATAGCTGTAAAGAGATAGACGGCAGGAAGAAAGAGAGGCTTGGTCTGATCTTAGGTGAGGGGACAAAAGTGTGGATGACCAAAATGCTTACAGAAGAAGATGAGATCTGGTCCCTTACAGCAGCAGAAACTATTACCACACCATAGCCCGTTTCTTCAGAGCCTGCTAAGCCTGGCTTGGAAGCTGGGAAGGGTAGTCTTTTTAGCAGGAAGGTATCAAAACCACCAACATTTAATGTGAATCCACTTTGTGTTGTTCAATCAGATGTGACAACATTATCCTTTCGTATAGCCCTGTTGAAATAGAGCCACAGAGCCCTGCTGAAGGAGAGAAACAGGGCTTGGAAAGGCGGCTCATGCTTACAATCCCTGGACTTTGCAAACTGAGGTGGGCAATTGCAAATTCAAGGACAAACTTGGGGTATTTAGGGCGACAGTTTCCCAAACCAAATATAAGTCCCAAATACCTTGCTGTCGCTCAGTCAGGCAGAGAGGATACTTTATTTCCACTTTATCTCTGTCCCAACACGTGAAAGAAACCCAACATGAATTTGAGATTCCAGGTTTGTTTGTTTGTTTAACCTATTTCTAACCACTTGCTTTTCAGATTTGCTTGGAAGCATAGAAGAAATCCTTCCCAGCCTCCCCAAGCACATTCGTGTTTGGGGAATGAAGGATTCTGTTCCACAAGGCGTAGTTTCACTTACAGAAAAGATGAGCCTGGCCTCCGATGAGCCAGTGCCCATAAGCCATCATGTCGCCTCAAGCCTCAAGTCTACTTGCCTGTATATTTTTACCTCTGGAACAACAGGTATTCGCTGTGTGTGTGTGTGTCTGTCTGTCTGTGTATGTGTGTGTGTCTCTATGTATGTGTGTGTGCATCTGTGTCATCAGTGCTGGGACTGCACAGACATACACATACAAATAATTAAAAATAATAAAATCTTAGGTCTGATGTACAAGATCTCAAACTCAGGCCTGATGTCTAACTGAGGTATCTATTTACATACCAGAGTGGACCTGGTCCCCAGGTTCTCCCAGCATCTCTCAGTACCTGATACAGAATCATCCTGGCTGGCATACACTGCCCCTTTCCTTCCTCCAGCTTCCACATAGAACCCAGCCATTTGGGCTAGGTCTCTTGGTCCTTGGCTCCTCTCTTGCCTCCCTTTCTCTTGTCTTTTTCCTTTCTTTCCCCACCCCTCTTTCTCCTCTCATGGCCTGGTCCAGTCTGGACTTTTCCAGATGCCTCTGTCTACGCTCTCCCTCATAGCTACAATTAACCTCCCCTTTCTGCCACTAATCTAGGAGTGTTGTTTTCTTTCTTTCTTTTTTTTTTCATTCATGATCCCAGCACTTGAGAGGCAGAGGCAGGCAGTACTCTATTATGAGTTCAAGGCCGGCCCAGTCTACAGAATGAGTTCTAGGCCAAACAGTGAAACATAGTGAGCTAGAGAGCCTATCTCAAAAAAAATAATAATAATAATAATAATAATATACTTTCCAGTCATTTGTAACAAATTAATATCTGAGAAATCATGCCTGAACGACCTATGGTTCTCAGGTCTTGGAACTTTCGAATGCAGGTGGGGAAGTTAATTGCTTTGGCTTTAAAGGTGGCTTGTTTCGATTTTGGCAGATGCTGGTACTTATTGGCTTTATTTTCATTTGAGATTTCCTTAGGGTGTGAAATCGAAGGTTGCTGGAATTTCTGAAGATGTCAACCCAGTCCCAGAGCTTAGCCAATTTCTTTGACACTATTTTTGTTCTTTTTCTGGTCCTCAGATTCTGGTACCTAATAATGAAGAGAATCATTTAGGTAGTTGCTACTTAGTTACCTTCCCTTCATTTTCAAACCCTGGCCAAAAGGCTAAGTGAGGTGCCTACTTAACACATCAGAGCGGACCTGGCTGCTGGGTTCTTCAGCACGTCTCAGTTTCTGTCAGTTATAGGGTGTGGCTGGCATACCCTGCCCACTACACTCTCCAGCCCAGGACCTGGGCTGCCATTATCCGAGAGGCTCTTTCCTCTAAGGGCAGTCATTTTGGTTACCTACCCTTTTGAACATTTGCCCTCTTAGCTGCTGCAGCTTGTCCCCCTCCCCCACTTTCCCTTCCTCATGTGGGGAGGTCACAGCTCTGCCTCATCAAATCCACTCTGGACTCTCGCAGACGGTCCAGTCTCTGCGTACACTCTCCCTTTCATCTAGAGTGAGTTTTCTCCTCCATCATACCTAGGAGCGGTCATGTTCCTTTCCTTTTCAGGTCTCTTTTTCATCCTCTTCTGTGTTTAAAAGCCTTATAATGGACTCTAAAGCAGTTCTTTCTCTTCCTGACTTGTGGCGCAGGTGACAACTCTCCTAACTTTCCCAGAATAACTGAGTCTTGTGACTCCCTGGAAGTCTTGAAGGCTTAGTGATTCCCAAGAAAGAAACAAAATGGGCTTAAGTAACTCAGCTTTCCTTACTGGGGGGAAAGGTTAAATGGTGCTAAGCAAAAGAAGATGATGAAACTGCTTGAGAATGCACGAGAATTCTTTAACCTTTAGGAAGCCCTGAGAACTGTGAACGACAAACCAGGGAGGCTCTGTGATCAGACTGATGGTTGGAATTTTGTTTCCATGTTTCAATATTGCATTCCTATGTGTGTGCCATGCCCTATGCAAAACTGCTATTACACATGAATTAAAAAAACTGACCAGCCAGTAATTTGGTGTATCTTCTCCCTTTTAGTTCTTTAGGAAGCAGACAATATTTTAAAATATGAGTAGAATAAATAAACTCAAAAATGCTGGCATGTATGTTTGTTAGCACAATTTTAGTTGGATATTGGTATTTGAAAGAGAATAACTTTAGAAAAGGGGGTTTCTTTATATTCCAGCAGAAAGTGTTTAGCCAGTTTGTTGACTTTGCGATTGTGTTCTTGTGACAAGTCAGAGGTGACTTAAAGACAGTCTCTACCTGGCCACTCCAATGAGGGCAGACTGGAGCAGATTGTAACAGGCATTTATTTCATCTTCAGGGTCAAAGCTGAGAGAGAAAGCACCACTAATTTTACATTTATTATATTACAATTATATAGCAGAGAATTGGGAAGAAAAGTTGTGGATCTGTGAGAGAAAAGCTCTGTATTTATTTTTTAATTTTGCTTCAAAGGCAGAAAGTATGGGCATAATCTTTCTTTAAACAAACGTGCTTCTCTATGTCTAGCGAGAACAGGCAGAAAGTAGGCGTAACCTCTCTTTAAACAAACGTGCTTCTCTACGTCTAGTGAGAATAGGTAACTTAGCAGACACTTAGCACCCATCTACAAACATCTACAAATGGTTCTTGGTTCCCCTGCACCCTGTCCCTCCATTCACTTCCTCTTCCTATCATACTTAGATCAGTATCATAACAGTGGACACTTTCTGACTGAGCCATATGGAATGCAGATTACATGGTCCTCTCTTACATGTAAGCAGAAATGAATAGCTTCAGGGAACTGTTAGTTGAAAGGAGTGTTCCTTGTGTGTGGCAGGAGAGACAAGATGAAGGATGAAAGCAAAAGATAGCAAAGAGAAGGAATGGATTACACATAGGTCTAGAGAGGTTAGGGATGCCAGTGGGAGGTCAAGGGGCAGTAAGGAACCCTACCTCAAGTGGTGCATGGGAGAGGGGCCAGTGGATAAAAACTTATTGAAGCCCAGTTGCGTTATCCCTTTTATTACTCTGTAGGGATCATGTACGGGATAGTTAAAAAAAAACAAAAAACAAAAAAACAAAAAAACAAAACAAAAAAAAACACCCATGAAGAAGGGTTTTCACATGCCCCTGGTGTTGATCATTGCGTTTGTCATGGTCAAACCTATGGGTGTGGGTTAGTGACGTGAGGGACATGTTCCTGGAGCAGTCTCCTGGTCATAGAAAGTTCTCAGAAGCAGAAAGAGATAACTGAGCTTCCAATAACATGGAGCCCGAGATAACAATCATATTGAACTAGTTTGCGATGCCACCTACTCCACAATGAAAATGCAGCTGTAGATACTGAAGGAGCCCCATGCATTCTGTCAAGTCAATATTTAGACACCCCTGTTCCAGACACCCTTCCTTCCCCTTCAATCCTATCCAGCTGCTGTGTTGTTATTGTGTATTTGTTCTTTGCCGTCACCTTGGGAATTCCTTCAGTGGTTTCTTGGTTCCCTACTAACTAGAGCCTCAGTTATTTCTTCAGTCTTTCTCCCTTGCCAAGATGCTGCAGAGAACAGCAAGCTCAAGAGTCCATTAAAGTCCCCTGATAGGTGACAGGAGCTTGGGATGTAGTGTTGCTGGTTCTGGACCAGCCTCTCCATGACAGGCGCTTAATTTGAGAGCTGGTTTACTGTGGGCAGGGACACTCCATGGGATGGACAGTGTGGTGACGAAGGCATAGGACATCTCTGTTGCAGAAAAAGCAAAAATATTTGCTCCTCTGGATGAGGAACAGAAAGCTGTCCTTTAGAATCGTGACTAGAGCTAGTCTCATGCCACCTATTTACGTGTGGTTTTGAGGAGGAAGCCTGGAGGTATTCTCGGTAGTGGTGATTGTTATCATCAGGAATACAAGTTGTGTTCCATGATAGAGACATATAGCTGGAAAGACATAGAAGTGCTAATGGCCAACCGTGATCTTACAATGTCATATGGGTTAACCGATCAGATCTTTTTTAATGGATGAATTTCTTACACTGACATTATTACTTTCTATAACAATTGCAAATCCCAAAACAGTAAGAAAAATATTTACCTGTAGATGTCAATACCAAGGCGCTATGCAAAATGCTAACATTTTATATATTACAACTGTATATTTTCATAAGAAACTAATTATGTGTGAAAGAAGACTAGACAGAGAAGGAACGTGTTTGGCTCATGAAATGTGTGGAACCATTGCAACATATTTCATGAATCTTGCATTTTTAAAGGATCATATGAGAAGACATGGTTAAATATTACAAAAGGATCATATACAAGACATGGCTAATCACGACAAAGTAAGCGGTCCACAGTGCAAGTCCTACTTGGAGAAGTTGTCCTCTGGAAAGCTTCTACTTTATGTGCAATTTAGATGCATATTATAATTCCTCTCATTTGGGGGCATGTATTTGTAGATGCTAGCATTTATTTCATTAGTTTTTAGCAGACACTGCACTCTGATTTTGTGTGGTTTTGACTTCCTTTATATAGATTGAAGACTGCAGAACTTCATGATAGCAGCAATTCATACTGCACATTTCCTGGAGAGCATCTAGAAAAAATTGAGGTCTTTTTGTCTTAATTCTTTGTGTTGTTAGTATCAGGATAATCTTTCCTTCATACATCTATATGTAATGAGACACAGCCAGACAGACACACACACACACATGCACACTTGACATATAACAGTGACCGTGACCTGCATAGTAGGTTCAAGTTACTCTGGAAGCATGTTCTGCCAATGAAGGGGTTTCATGGACTTCTGTAGCTATGGAACAAAGGAAATTATAAATCAGTCCATTCCTAGAATACAGTGTGGACATTAGATAAGCTGGCTACAGCAAGGTGGGAAAATTCTTTCAATATATTTTTGATATTACTTTAAAGCATTCTTAACTATAGGATGGTGGAGGCTAGACTCCTGCAAAGCTTGTTCCAAAATGCTTACTCAATGGTCATGAGAAAATAAGCACACATACAAAGGTAAACACAAATAGCCATTTTCTAAAGCATGTAAGCTGTCTAAAGATAATTTTGGCTCTCCACCTACATTTCACCTTTCTTAATTATGACACTGTACCTCGGTGCCATCAATTTGCATGATCTTTAATGTGGACAGAGTCCTCCAGATAACTCAGAGTCCCGCAGAGATGTGTAGGGGTTAATTTTTCTTTCTTTTCTTCTCTTCTAGGTCTGCCCAAAGCAGCTGTGATTAGTCAGTTGCAGGTGTTGAAGGGGTCCTTTGGGCTGTGGGCTTTCGGCTGCACAGCTGACGACATTATTTATATAACCCTCCCTCTGTACCATAGCTCAGGGGCTCTCCTTGGAATTGGTGGGTGTGTTGAGTTGGGTAAGTTTGCTTTTTCTTTTTGATGGGTCATCAAAATGTTTAGTCTGAGCTTATGCTTATTGGACCTTACAAATATTCATAGAACTCCGAGGAACTGCATATTGCATAAATACATTGTAATATCTGAGACAAGAAGACATTTTTGTAACATAGCACATTCCTAAACTACAAAAGTCAAATCTTGGGCATTTGCTCTTGTGATTTTAGCCCTGTATAGACTCCCTTTTTCTTGTGGTTGCTCATTCTCTGGCAGACCAGCCCCAGGATCCTCAGGCAGTCAGTCACAGGGAGTAAATATGTCAGTTGCATAGTTCAGAGCAAGCTCCCAAAACTCAAGGGTCACTTCAGCAGCTTTCTGCTGAGCAAAACAAGCCAAAGCTCAGACGATCATCTAGATTGGAACAGTAAAAAAATAGACTCCACCTCTTCCAGGCAAGAAGAACAAATTTGTATTACACAGGTAAGTGAAGGGAAGGACTTGGAGAGGCCAGTTTCTTTTCTTCCCAGTCTGTCCCAAACATCCAAGAACATTTGGGATAGAGTGTATGACTCAGGAGGTTCCATTTGAAGACATGCAGAAGGATGCTTCATTCACTAGCTCTGAAATACTAGAGCTCATTCATTACTGATTGTGCATGCCTGGTAATCAGTTGCAGCTTATTCAGAGTGTGATCAAGATTCACAGGAAAGGAGCATCCATCAATAAAAGTATCTGTAAGAATCTGGACAAAGATTCTTACATTCCTATCACAACTGGATTGTTAGATGTGAGTGTAGGGTCATAGTCACTTCTCCACAGATACCACAAGATGATCATTCATGCACACACATAAAGATCACCTTGTTGGAAATTAAGTAAACTGGATGACAGAGCAGAGCACCCGATTTTAATATAGTAAAAAGGAAGGGCATGCTGAACAAGGCACAGGGGAAGGAACTGCCACCATGTTGCCCCGTAAGCAACTTTAAGTAGCTCATTAGAGGGAAGGAGAAAAGTGAGAGGGGAAAAGGGAGAGGGGGAGAAGAAAAGAGAGGGAGAGAGAGAAAGAGAGAGAGAGAAAGAGAGAGAGAGAGAGAGAGAATGAGCCTATCTTTGTGGAAGAGACAGATATTTGATCTATGTCTATTATTGAAGCCCAGTACCAGACCTTCCATGGTGGAATCCACTGCTAGCCAGAGACCCCAAGGACACCAAAATTGTTGTGGACTGAGCTGTAGAAATGCCTTAAACTGATTTACTAACTGCCCCAAACACCTCTTCTTGAACATCCAAGGGCAGAGTTGGAAGTAAGATTCCATCACTGTGAGGGTCTGTGTGTATGTGTTAGATCTCAGAGCCAGTAAAACATGGGGTAGTCATATGATCAAGTGATTATACTTATGGATACATGCCCAAGGGAACTGAAAACATGCAAACACACTTGACCATGCGTGTGCGTGTTATCATTAGTGTTGATGGCCAAAAGAAGGAGTTACCTAAATATGTATTATTAATGAATTAACAAATAGAATATTGTATATCAATAGATATATTCAACCATAAAGAGGATGAAATACTGATGCATCTTACAAGATAAACAAGCCCAAATCACATTTTATAGTAAATGAAAGGACCAGGCACAATATGCCACATTAGTCAATAACAAG
The DNA here is from genome assembly GCF_950005125.1 of Chionomys nivalis. Lineage (NCBI taxonomy): Eukaryota > Metazoa > Chordata > Mammalia > Rodentia > Cricetidae > Chionomys > Chionomys nivalis. The sequence goes on along the minus strand of NC_080099.1, from coordinate 26,265,318 downwards.
CAAATTTAAGGTAGATGTACATAAAATATTGCCAAGGGTAAGAGAAGCTGGAAACTGGAATGGCTGCTAGGCAGTAAAGTTCCTTTGGGGTCATAAAAACAAAGGCCCTAGACATAGATGATGACACTGACGGCACCTTTGTGACCATATGAAAAACCACTGGGTTGTATGTGTAAAATTGTGAATTAGATTCCAATTAAAAACAGGATACCATGTTAAAATATGTTATAAAAACTCGACACTACATCCATTGGCGAACTTTTGTCGGTGGCATTTTAACATAGCTCCTTAAATCTCTGCTTTGGGGTATGACAGTATAAAGTCTTCAGAACAAATTGCATGTTTTTGTGCAAGGATAAAATGAGTCAATATCATTCATCTCTGAGATGAAGGATGGAAGGCTCTCCCAGTGCTTGTGGGAGTAGACATGTGCTGCCAATGGCTGTAGTAGTTAGTATATCTGCACCTCCAATGCTTGCGGTAATATACATGGACTTCTGATACTTGTGATCGTACACATGGACTTCTACACTTGCATACATGGACTTCTACACTTGTGGTAGTATGCATAAACTTCCAATGGTTGTGGTAGTATGCGTGTATTGCCAGTGCTAGTGGTAGTATACATGTAATTCTTACTGATTTTGAAGGTGGCTCCATTCCACAAACTCCAAAATGCACATTTGTAGTCAGAACTCATAGCTACCACAGGACTGCACTAAAAGATTACTGGGCTGTAAAGGTAATGTTTCCAAATCAACTTGCTAGCAGTGACAGAAGATGAATTATCAAAACCCTGGAAGTGAGTGAATCTGTTAAGACAACAGAATCATTTGAGTTTCATGGTAGTTACTGCCTGTTTTTACCTCTTCCCACAGGAGCCACGTGTGTGTTAAAGAAGAAATTCTCTGCGAGCCAGTTTTGGAATGATTGCAAGAAGTACAATGTGACTGTGTTTCAGTACATTGGAGAACTTTGCCGTTATCTGTGCAAACAGCCTCAGGTAGGAGAAATCAGTCCAGGAGGTGCTGAGGATTTCAGACGGAAAACACGCTGGGGAGCGGAGCAGGAGTCAATTTTGGTTTCTTTGCTTTCACTCTACAGTCTTCCAGAACATAATTTATCAAAGACCCAGAGGTGCTTACAATATACAAGATGAAATAAATACAAAAGTTCCGGAAAATAAGAGACAGACTACCCAGTAACACTTTAATTGTGTGCTTTGTTCTGTAGTAGGACAGGACAGATCCATGTGCTAGCGGACTGCAAGTCCAGGCTAATTCAATTTTATTATGAAATTTATTATGAAATTAGATGCATATGATACTTACAGAAAAAATAACTCCAAGCTTAAAATTGGCAATGCTTCAAAACTCTGGACTTTTAAAATAGCAATTGCACTTTACTATTTTTTTGAATAAATGATTATATTGGGTATAGTCCTGTTAATGCTTTTAGCATTAAAAAGAAACTTTATTGGTATTCCTCTCCCAACCCCTAAAGCAGTGGATCTGACATCCTTTTGATCAGCTGTCACTGCATGAGAAATAGGTCAGTGTAGAAATTTGTCAAAGCCTGGAGTGTGTCTTTGTGGCTTATTTGCTTTCTCTGTCCTTGCCTTTGTTCTGGTCTCATTTATCTTTCCAAATATTTTTTTAAAAGAAAGAAAAAAGGAATAAAAGCTTTCTGACTTCCTAAACACTCTCGACAGCAAAGATGTGATTTTTTTTATTTAATCAAATCAACATCAACCAGAGAAATTGTGAAGCATACGACCCTTCCTGAGGACAAACAGTGGAGCCGTAACTGAGCTATACCTCCTGGCCTGAGATCCCTCACTCAGCATGTCTGCCCAGGATGGTGGGTCATCTCCTCTGTTTTTACTGGTTAAAATATGAACACTACTTCCATTAATTATTTCCAATGCTGATGAGACGAGGCAGGGACAAATAAAACATTTTAATTATGTGGGCTTGAACGAGACAGATGAACACAGAAAAGAATGTGGACTTGGATAGCCTGATCTACAAGATGCTTTTATTGGTGAGCTTGGGGAGATTTCCTGTCTACCCCACCTCCTCCTTTGGTTAGAAGCTATCTATTTTTTTTTTAAATTAGCAAATCTGGATTTATCTAAAGAACATGTGGTTTCATTATCCCTTCTTAGCATTATTTTTTAAATAAAAATATGCACACGAGGTTTCAAACCATGGTCTACGGGATTCTCAGTTTGCCCCCATTCTGTAAACCGACCTAACTTCCTGCCTGTACTAATTCAGTGTGTTATTGCAGTGCTTGCAAGGAAAGCCCACTGTCAGAACACATGATTGTGCTTAAAGATGCATTGGTGTGTGCTAGACATATGCATGCATGCGTGATTATCAGTAGGCTTTAGAACTAAGAAGTCTTCCCTAGAATCAGAGTGGAAGGACCAACTTTCTTACTGTCCACTGTTTGTGCTTTAGATGATCATTCCAGGGTGAAACGCTGCTTCCTGCAGCAAACAGTTTGCCACGCGGAGCTGTAGGCAGTAGTTAATTGGTTCTGTGTTCGGTACTTCCGCCTCTACATGTAGCAACAAACATTCTCATTCCCTTAAAACGAAAAGTTACGCCGGGCGGTGGTGGCGCACGCCTTTAATCCCAGCACTTGGGAGGCAGAGGCAGGCGGATCTCTTTGAGTTCGAGACCAGCCTGGTCTACAAGAGCTAGTTCCAGGACAGGCTCCAAAACCACAGAGAAACCCTGTCTCGAAAAACCAAAAAAAAAAAAAAAAAAAAAAAAAACGAAAAGTTACATTAGAGTTTTCTGCATTTAAAGAGAAACTGTGGAGTTTCAGCTTTTCTAGGCAACTGAAGAGGGTCTTCGAGCCAGTTGTAGTAGGGTTTTTCAGAGCTGGATGGAGTCCATGTTCTGGAAGAAAGGGACTATTTCAGAATTAGTGATCTGTAGTAGGTAACTTCCCTTAAGTTCCTGATGCACCAGACAGTAGCTTAGTGAAGATGTTTTTAAAGAAAATGAAAGCTTCAATGTTGGTGTGACTCCTTCATGGATGTCATCACACCAGTCTGGTTCTTTGTACTGAAACCCAAATGAGCATGTCTGCTGAGAACTAAGTCCATGGGATATCTGTGAGAGAAGATCTCACTGTGTCAGAAATCTGGGTAACCTGTATAAGGGACTTAAATGGCTGAACAGTAAGCAAGTATTTTATGTGGTTTGGATAATGACTTATCTATCTATATCTATCTATCTATCTATCTATCTATCTATCTATCTATCTATCATCTATCTATGCATCCATCATCTAACTATCTCTATCTCTCATTCTTTCTATGTGTGTATGTGACTATATAAATACTTGGCAGTAAATTTGTAAAAGATTCTGTTAGCCTTTTCCGAAATCTTAGAGAAAATCATTTAAAAGCGCATGTGTGCATGTACCCATACCCACACTTAATTTAAAACATAAACACTTTCCGTTTGGGCCCTTGAGTAATTTAATTACTTCAAGCAGTATAGCATTGATCCTTAATTTGTCACGTGCTCTCATAAGACAGCATTTTCCCACGTAACTGACAGTGTGGTAACTTTATAAAACTTTAATTCAGTCGATCCCTTGAATGCTCTAGTTATCTGACTTGACTGTGCACATGAAATACACTGTAAGCATTATCAACACTCAAGAGTAAATCTCCATTCAGTCCTACACAACCATACCCCATTTTCTAGACCCTTTCACTCCTTTCTGCTCTTCAGTCATTTTTCTACCTGTGATACTCTACCTTTTTATGTTGGGAGCATCCTTTGTGGTCCATCTAGTACCACTCTACTAAAGATGCATGTTTAGTTTTACATATGTTTGTAAACATTTTTTTTTATTTAAGTGAATGTGCGTGTTTATGTGTGAGTATGCTACACGCGTGTAGGTAATCTCAGAACCCTGGAGCTGAAGTTACAGGTGGTTGTGAGCCTGTCACAGGTGCTGGGACCTGACTTCAGTTCCTCTGCAACTGGACTCAGATGCCCAACAAGAGCAGCAAATGCTCTAAACCGCGGACTTATCTCTTCAGATCCAGCGCATGTTTAGTTTTCTGATGATATGTTTTGTTTTTAAAGTTTCGAACAATATGTTCAGAGAATATAAAATAGACAAAAATATTTCCACAGTCTCTTTAAGAATGTTCTCTCTCTATGTCTCTCTGTGTGTGTCTCTCTCTCTGACTCTCTTGCCCTCTCTCCTCTCTCTCCCTTTCCCTTTTGTTTCTTCTCACTTTATCCGAAGCACCATCCTTATATTTATTATTTTAAAAATTTTTTGACCTTGAGTACATAGCTCGATAGTCTCCCATCCCTTTTAGAAACTGCTGTTAAATTTAATGGGTTTTGTTTTATTTTCTTACTGTTCTGCAGATATAGACATTTTTCTCTAGGATGGTTTTCATGGCAGCCCATACATCTTAAACGTCCTTTCATAGACTTCATCCTATAAAAATCGATGCTTTAATAATATTTCAGAATGGCGTCAAAATCTAATTACAGATGTATGGTACTTGAGAGCCAAAGGTTTAGATTCTAAGATGCCTGGGAAGAAATCAAGCCATTTTGTTGGGGCACTTCTAAAAATTGATGTGTTTTCTCTTAAGTCATTTATCTGATAACTCAGGAGTTTACTGCTCTTGTTCAGAATAAATGTCAGAGAATCACAGTCAGGGCACGGTACTTCACTAATCTGAAATGAATTGTCATTAAATGCTTCTGTTTCATTAATGTCTCAACCCCAACTGATGTCTCTATATCTGGAATTCAGAGAGTAGCTTCCCTTGCATCAAGAAAATTAGGAGCAAGCAAGGGGAGACAGCTAGGCAAGCTTTATAGCTCCCTCATTCCTGGGATTACTTGACATCGGGGAACACTGGTTGGCGCCCCCATATAGGCTTGTGCATCTACCTCACCGATTCTTAGTCATGTCTTTTTACCTGTTTACCTTTTACGCTCCCAATCGCATCTCGTTCCTTTCTATTTATTATTGAGCATTCATAGATTAAAGCACTTAAAACCATTTTGTGGTGCTTAGAGAAGAGGCTGAAACATACTGTGGTCAATGGATCATATGTTACCCAGAAGTAGTTCTGAGCAAATCGTCAATTTACTATGATTACAATGATAATAAGGCCTTACTTGAACTTGAATGTGCATTAGCCACATTAATTGACATTTTTCTTGAACGTGGAACAAAATTCATTTCTTCTTTAATTCGAAATACAAAAAAGTGTGTGAAGATTGTGCATTCTAAACTATGAGTTACTTCCCATTGTCTCATTTTAAGTTAACTATTTCATTGGTTCTAAGGGTTTAATTTACTGTTATCTCCTATGTGGGTCTATAGCCTTTAATATATATTTACATATATATATATGTATGTGTGTATGCATATATATGCATATATAAAGATTTCTAAATAAAATCAGAGTGGAAGTCAATATCAACATTATACAGGTAATAAATGATAGGCCTAGGAAATAAACTTAAATATTTCATAATCCTTTAAAAGTTTTACACATCCTGAAATATACTTTCTTCTAAGTGTCTACCCTCCCAGAAAGGGTCTTCATAATTTATAATTTGGAAAGAACACCCCCTCCCAGATATGAAAAGGAACCAGATATAACCCAGCGTTGTTTGTTAGCTACTGGACATGTTTCTCCAACAGGACTCTGTGACTTTCTTACTGTGTTTGTGTCTCTTCTCCTACTGCCCATGCCCTGTTTACTTTTAGGAGCGTTGCCATATAAATAGCAGGAATAACAGAGAGCGGGAAACGAGTTATTTACCAGTGAAATCTTTTCTTCTAACAGAGAGAAGGGGAAAGGGACCATCGGGTGCGTTTGGCAGTTGGAAACGGTATGAGCAGTGATGTGTGGAGACAGTTTTTGGACAGATTCGGAGATATTAAAATGTGCGAATTCTATGGCGCTACAGAAGGAAACATCTGCTTCATGAACCACACAGGGAGGATTGGGTCAGTCGGGAGGACAAACTTCTTTTACAAGGTAAACACGGCGCTTTCTCTATAGGAAATACGTTGCGTTCTACAAACTCTTGTCTGGAGCTTAAACTTCTACCTTGTGAACATTTTTTTTTTTTTTATCACGGTTTTGAAGCTGAGGTTAAGCATCTGCAAAGGTGGCTGTGGGTTCTGCAGAATCCAGTCATCTGCCTTGCGCTCCCTCCGCAGCAGGAGGATGATGGTTTACTTTTGCTGAGTTTTCAAGTTCTATGTTTAAGATTAAAGCGCAAGTCCTGGGCAAGTCTCTTTTCTATCCTCTTGAGTCTTTTACTCCCACTTCTTCTCACCTCTTATCATTTATACCATGTGAGTTATAAAAGTTTCTAGTACACAGCAATAATATATTTTTTTAAGAATGAAAATTAAAGCAAGGTCGGGAGATCTGCATGAACCGTTAGGACACAGAACGTGAGCACCATGTCGGGGCAGCTCCTAGTGGTGCTAACTCCAGCTCCGTGGGATCTGATGCCCTCTCCTGGCCGCTTCAGACACCTGCACACCCAGGACAATCACTCCCAAACTTGTACACATACACATTCACAGAAATAAAGATAATTTTAAAAATTCTTAAACAAGCTGCTTAAACTAAGTGATATTTGTGGGGCCTGTATCTATTAAATGTACAATACCCTTTCTTTTCAAGCACTTGGGAAACATTAAAATAAATTACCAGACCACTTAGGAAATTAAGAAAAAAATGCAATCATATGAAGACCCAAGCGTGTAATGAAGATGGCTTGTATTTTACGTTGCTGACTCAGCTTCCTTCTAGTGTCCTCCTGAGAGACCTCCGTGACGTCAGTAATACAAGACACCACATTGTCTCCATTTGTTTTTGAAAAATACTGATTTTTCAATTCATTTTAGTTCAGTTGTTCATAGTACTTTTTAAAGTTATTCTGGACTATATGGGTTCTATCCTGTCTTTTTACCATTTCAGCTACATGCTGTCTGCTTATAGTACAAGTAATAAAAACATCAATGATTATTACATAAGTAGGCAAGGATGTCTCTTAAAACTTCAAACCTTGCCAGGAATGGTGGCACATGCCTTTAATTTCAGCAGTTGGGCACAGAAGCAGGCAGATTCTATGATTTTGAGGGCAGCCTGCTCTACATAGGGAGATTCAGGATGGTCAGAGTCCTATAGAGAGTCCATCTCTCAAAACAAACAAACATACAAAGAAAAGCAAAACCTTGTGAGCTTACTGTTTTGAGGGGAATCAGCTTCCAACTAGAGAGATAATGTTAAGAGTGAAGGAGAAATTTCTGTAGCCCCAATATGCTTATAACTGTAATCCACGGTCTTTGAAGAGATGGCATCCATGAAATTTGCCCAATGTAAACAAAATGTAAGTTTGTAAACAATATGTGTGTATAAAAAACTAAAGGTTATGAGCAGCTATCACTTTTTCCAATGCTAATCTGGAGAAATAATTTTGTTGTTGTTGTTGTTGTGTATCTAGTATATTTTATTTAAAATGCTTTTCAGTGACAGGATTTCATATTTCATAGTTGTTGAGATTTTAGAGTCCTTACATAATATTTGGTTTGGGGAATGGAACACTAGTCTGCATAATAAGTTTACCTGCTTAACATATACCCTATACATGCAGCCTAAAAATAACTCAGTACAATAGCTTTAGTGGGCTTGAATTTTTTCTTTTTTTATTGATTTTATTGAGTTATACATTTTTCTCAGCACCCCTCCCTTCTTCCCCTCTTCAACCCTCTCCCACATTCCTCAGGCTCCCAATTGACTCAGGAGATCTTGTCTTTTTCTACTTCCCATGTAGATTAGATCCATGCATGTCTCTCTTAGAATCCTCATTGTTGTCTAGGTTCTCTGGGGTTGTGATTTATAGGCTGCTATTCTTTGCTTTATGTTTAAAAACCAATTATGAGTGAGGACATATGACCATTGTCTTTCTGGGTCTGGGTTACCTCACTCACAATGTTTTCTAGCTCCATCCATTTGCCTGCAAATTTCAAGATGTCTTTTTTTTTTTTCTTTTTTGGAAGCTATAAGTATAGACAAAAGGGAGCTGATGACAAATCATATTAAAATAGTAAGTGCTTCAAAGTGACCAATAAATGCCTACACAAATATTTTTTACATCAATTCAGGAAACGATCATAACAGTTTTCTCTTCAAAAAATATCAGAGCTCTGGTAAGAGGTCTCAGGGGCAACATAGATCAACAAAGGAATTAGAAATGAAACAAGGTCATCTCAAAGAAATTAATGAAGAAAAATAAACATGTAATAGAAATTAATATCACATTAAAAGTTTAAAAACAAAACAGATTGTAAACATTGTTGGAGAGAAGATAAACAGTATTAAAGATTTGTGCACACAGGTAAAAAGATAACTCAAATGTAGACAGTTCTGGCACGTGGCTAACCGTTCTTGCAGAAAAGAACTGGTCACATAGAAAAATAATTCTTTCAACTATATTATTAATAATTAGTATAGTTATACTAAAAATAATTATAACCATACTAACATTAATTCTCTTAACTGTACTAGATGAAAATGCTCATGAAGATGAATCTTTAGCCAAAGAGTGCACTGTGTTCCAGGAAATGAAGTATGGTGCAGAATAACAGACAGGAAAAGACACACTAGTGAAGTGAATGAACGAAATGCAAAGAACCAGGTGATGCTGAAGCATTTAAAAAAAAAGGATGGGATGTAAAAAACATAGCTTGGTTGACAACAGAACATGGCATTGGAAGCTCTCAAATATGCAAACAGAATGCCAAAGACCAGACCAAAAAAAAGAAGTAGGGCTTTTAGTATAGGTTAAATTGCTCTCCCAGTATATGAGCAACAACGGAGTTTTCTAAAAGTTTTACACACAAATAGAGAATAAAATATATGTGTGCTATGAGAATATTGTACTTCTCTGAGAAAATGGATTGAATGGAAATATCTAGCAAGTCTGAAAATAAAACAAAACATAGAAGATGGCACCTTCAATTTAAAAAGTTTGATGGCCAGGATTAACTCAATTTAAACACAGAAAATTAAACAGATCCACTTTATGCCTCTGTGTGGAATGAAAACAAAATCTGAAAATATAAAATGTATGTATTACGAGCATATACAGGAGATAGCAGGAAGTTTAGGTGATCTTTCTTCCACAGCAGTAAACCCAAGGATATACTAATGAAGATAAAATGTGGGGTTGTTAAAAAGTCTGCTTCCTAACAATTTTACAAGCTGTTTAATCATCTTAAATGTAATCATCTCTCCACCATGAGCAAAGTTCACCAAATGCAAAGTCAGAGCTCATTCGCCATAAGACTTCCTGCATTTCTGACATCACCAGCAATTCCACGAGCCTCCAGGACCACCCTTGGGATGGAAACTGACAAGGAATCAGCTGGCTGGAAGCTGATACACTCCAGGTGACAGTTTATCACAACTAAGGACAGTCTAAATCTAGCTAAGGGAACCGCTCACGGGCAGAACCCAGAGACTGTCTTCTCTTCTAGACTCAGGACAGTTCTCCAGTCCACAAGACTGACCTCCATTTCCTCCTGCCCTTGGGATACAGCAGCTGTGCGACACAAAGTCCAGCCACACTGTTGTTGGCATGGCTTAGAGACACCATTTAAAAACCCCATTGCTACTAACTGGTTGGCCTAAACATCTGAGACAAATGAGTGCATTTATAACAAGAGCAACATTGCAAGCTCCTGGAGACAATGAATAAGAAGTTGAGGGGCCCTTTCGCTGCTGCGTCCGCAGCCATGAGTATGCTCAGGCTACAGAAGAGGCTTGCCTCTAGCGTCCTGCGCTGTGGTAAAAAGAAGGTCTGGTTGGACCCCAACGAGACTAATGAAATTGCCAATGCCAACTCCCGTCAGCAGATCCGGAAGCTAATCAAAGATGGGCTGATCATCCGGAAGCCTGTGACTGTCCATTCCCGGGCTCGCTGCCGGAAAAACACTTTGGCTCGACGGAAGGGCAGGCATATGGGCATAGGAAAGCGGAAGGGTACTGCCAATGCCCGAATGCCCGAGAAGGTGACCTGGATGAGAAGAATGCGGATCCTGCGCCGCCTCCTCAGGAGATACCGTGAATCCAAGAAGATTGACCGCCATATGTATCACAGCCTTTACCTGAAGGTCAAAGGGAATGTCTTCAAAAACAAGCGGATTCTCATGGAGCACATCCACAAGCTGAAGGCAGACAAGGCTCATAAGAAGCTCCTGGCTGACCAGGCTGAGGCTCGCAGGTCTAAGACCAAGGAAGCAAGAAAGCGCCGGGAAGAGCGCCTCCAGGCCAAGAAGGAGGAGATCATCAAGACTCTGTCCAAGGAGGAAGAGACCAAGAAATAGAACTTCCCTAGAGTCTGTACATAGTGGGCTGCCTGTGACCTCAGGTGGATCAGTCATTAAAATAAAACAACCCTTAAAAAAAAAAAAAAAAAAAGAAGAAGTTGAGGGGCGGGGGGACCAGACATTATTTTCAAGGCAAACTTCTCAAACACAGAGACAGATAGCCCAGTTCCAGTATCTGCTCTGCTGCTGTTGGACTTCATAACCTGGGCACTTTTCTCTGGTCAACAAGACAAAACGACAGCCTACAGAATGAGAATAGATCTTCACTAACCCCACATCAGATAAAGGTCTGATCTCCAAAATATACAAAGAATTCAAGAAATTGGACACCAAAAAAATCACATAATCCAATAAAAAATGGAGTACAGACCTAAACAGAGAACTCTCAACAAAGGAATCTAAAATGGCTAAAAGACATTTAAGGAAATGTTCAACATCCTTAGTAATCAGAGAAATGCAAATCAAAACAACTCTGAGATTCCATCTTACACCTGTAAGAATGGCCGAGATCAAAAACACTGATGACAACTTATGCTGGAGAGGTTGTGGGGAAAAGGGAACACTTCTGCATTGCTGGTGGAAATGCAAGCTGGTACAACCCCTTTGGATGTCAGTGAGGTGATTTCTCAGAAAATTAGGAAACAACTTTCCTCAAGACTCAGTAATAGCACTTTTGGGTATATATCCAAAGGATGCTCAATCATGCCACAAGGTCATGTGCTCACCTATGTACATAGCAGCATTGTTTGTCTTAGCCAGAATCTGGAAACAACCTAAATGCCCCGCGACCCAAGAATGGATAAGAAAAATGTGACACAATGGAGTACTACAGGGCAGGAAAAAAAAAAAAAAAAAAAAAAAAAACGACATCTTGAATTTTGCAGGAAAATGGATGGAGCTAGAAAATATTATTTTGAGTGAGGTAACCCAGACACGGAAGGACAATTATCACATATCCTCACTCATAGGTGTTTTTTATACATAAAGCAAAGAAAGGTAGCCTACAAATAACAATCCCGGAGAATTTAAACAACGATGAGGACACTAAGAGAGACTTACATAGATATAATCTACATGGGAAATAGAAAGTAGAAAAAAGACAAGATCTCTTGAGTAAATTGGGAGCATGGAGACCTTGGGGGAGAGCTGAAGGAGGAGGTGAGAGGAGGGAGGGGAGCCGAGAAAAATGTAGAGCTCAATAAATATCAAAATAAAAAAACTAAGGCCTTATCAATATGTCTATGTTTTACAATACTTGATTGGTATGAAACTAAGTGGATGAACAATGGAACAACATGCCTCTCCTCTCATGTTGATATTATTAAAATTGTTACATCTATTATGGAAAAAAAGAGAGAGTTCTTAAGAGATTTTAGCACTGTATTTGGCTTACACTAAGTGCTTAATTGACCTTAGATGCTATCATTTAAACTGAATTAAATGATGAATTTTGGGGGTGGTGAGAGGACTCATTAAATAAAAATGTCTATCCTGGACATCAGATGGCAGAGAGAAAAAACCAACTCCCAAAAGTTGTTCACACACACACACACAGCATACAATGGCACACATGTACCCATATACGTATACAAGCACATATACTCACAGTAAATAACTATAATTTAAATAACTATTGGATGGTGAATTGTGAATCTGATTACATGCTGTTTTTTACTAAGATTAAACATCACATATGGCTTTATTTATACTTAGATATTAGTATCATATTTATCTTAGTGATGCCATTATTTGTTGTTTTTGTTGTTGTGTTTTTCAAGACAGGGTTTCTCTGTAGCTTTGGAGCCTACCATGGAACTAACTCTTGTAGACCAGGCTGGCCTCGAACTCACAGACATCCACCTGCCTCTGCCTCCTGAGTGCTGGGATTAAAGATGTGCGCCACCAATGGCCGGATTCTATTTATTTTTTTTAAATTTACTTGTTCTTGTTGTGCATTTTTAAATCTTCACCTCCTTTTCTCCCTCCTCATATATCTGCTCTTGGAATTTTATCTTACTTCATTTCACCACCTCCATATTAAATCTATTTGCTAGTTCTATTTAATAACGTTACATGTTTAAATGACCAATAACATGAGGGAACTGGACTGAACAATTTTTAGTTCACTGTCAGGTCAGTCTTGATAGAAAGGATATGTTAATAAGACACTGTGACTTAGGCATCATAGGGCGGGGCAGCTGGAACCATCTGAAGATGAAGGAGATGGACACCCAGTTTGTCTGGTTTTTGAATGAGTAGGACCTTCTACCAGACACATCATCTCATTCCACAAAAATGGGCAGACTCCTACAGGTTAGTCTAGAGGAATTAACTCGAAAGGCCGAGAGGAAAGCCAAACACATGTTAACTTATTCTAGTATTTAGGCAGTTGGTCACTTTTCTGGAGGCTTTGAGGAAAACACCACCAACAAAAATCCTGATGACTCAGAGCTTGTATCTTAGTCCTGTTTAAAACTTCCCTTCAGAGAAGATGTTTTTGAAGACTCAGAAACAGGTCCTCCTGCCTGTGATTAGAGGAATGAGGAAACCAAGACTGGGTACCTTCTGTCGCTTGCTTTCATTCCCTCGTGGTGAAACCTAGCAGTACTAAGGTGAAACAAAGCAGAAAGGAAGCAAAATGAACGCCAAGTAGGGAGGCCTGCATTGCTTTCCATTTTGGTTTTCAAATCTCTGTTTCTTTTCTTCTTTTTTTGTGATTTAAATTTCCTTGTTTCAGTTGAGCATAGAGTCTACTGGCGATTCCTGTGGTTGCACAAATAGAAAAATGCTCATGTGTTTTTGCTTTGTTTTGGGTTCGCAGCTCTTTTTTGCTTTTGAGTTGATAAAGTATGACTTTCAAAAAGATGAACCAATGAGGAACGAACAAGGCTGGTGCCACCGTGTGAGAGAAGGTAAGACGGGTTTTAATCAAAGAGCCCGAATCCACACATAACTGGTGCTGAGCGCAGGAAAGGAAGAACCACAGTACAGAATGCGATATACCCTGGACTGTAATGCAGGTGGACTGGTTTAACTGCTGCTAAATGAGCCCTTTTTAGGTTAAGTGACCAATTGTTAACTGGTTAAGCGGCATCTCTTTGGCTTTTATTGATCTGCATGTACATATTTAGTTTGTAAGCTGTTGTTTTAATTTTGGCACAGGGACCGTGCCTTAACCTAATGCTATTTCAGCCAGCAATTGCCACTTTGCAGTTATGGGCCTGCATCTCTAGCAGCAGCCCAGCTGCTCAGACTGCAGCCTGGTGGGAATTCTGTTCCCACAGGCACAGGCCCTGTCACTGCCACTAAAGGCAGCTTTAACTAAATCTCTATCATTCTATTTATAAATAAGACTCTAGATTCAATGGCTGGGGTGAAAACCTGCCAGCTCAGAGAGGTGGAGGAGTATCAACTAGCTAACCCTCTCTCCTTGCTGTCTTCCACTCCACCAAACTAGAACAAGCCGTACCACTCCAGATCCCTCCCTACTACTTCCTGTGTCCTAGATACAAGGAGAAGTCAGGCCACCTTTGATCTAAATTTGGGGTTTGACACTTAGAAAACATGAAACTATGGTCAGATAAGCAGATCCAAGACTCATTTTCTTCTTACGTAAATCAGAAGTGACATTATTTATTTCACGAGCCTCGTGTTGACAATTAAATATTGTGAATAAATCTTCATGGCTTCTTGTCTTCTTCTTTTCTCCATTTTACTCCTCTCCCACAGTAGACTATATAAATGTTTGAGTTTAGAAATTTGGATGAAAACAAAGATCTCGATTACCTCTATATCAACATTAAAAATATACTATCTAGATGTACACTTAGCATTGGTTAGAGATACTATCCGCATAAATATGACCCAGATTCCAGCATGAGGCAATGCCTCATGCTGCCTCGCACTACACGAGAGGTGACTGCCTAGATCTGGACTTCAGTGTGATAAGACAAGTTGTAAAGCCGCTTTGCTGTTCTTGTTGTTCTGTTTTTCTTACTGGCACTGGAGATATTGCAAAAGAAAGTATTATTTATTTTAAAAATAATCTCCCAAGCCTCTGCATATCAGATCAGTGTGAAGAGATAACACAGACAGAGGTGTCATTCTTACAGTGGACTTGAGTTCATTTCTCAGAACCCATGTCAGGCAGCTCACAACTGTCTGTAACTCTAGTTCCTAGAGATCTGAGTCTTTGGATTGTGAAGGCATCTGCACTCGTTTGCACTGGTACACACACACAGACACACACACCCAGAAAGACAGACAGACAGACAGACAGACAGACACACACACACACACACAATAAAATTAAACATTTTCAAAATTTTTAATTCAACTCCAGACACTTTTCAAGAGAAAAAGATAAACTTTGGAAGATTTAGAGAACTTGAGGTCTTTTATAACATGCTTCCTCAGAATCACCATGAGATCTGAAACTCAAACTTGAACCTTGAAATCATGTTTATGTAATTTCAGCATTTCTAAAACTGCTGCTTAGCTCCACTTTAGAATCCTCATGATGAGCTATTGCATTTTATTTTGTATTGCAGCCTTGTGCCTTCATTATGCAAATTGAGAGGTTTTTTTTTTAAAAAAAAATTCTAGAGTATTAAATGTAGCTTGACAGACTACACAATATATATGAGGCTTTGGAGGAATGTGGACCTAGTCCTAAAATGCATATCCCAACTTCTACGTGTATGACTTCGGTGGCTGTATGACATTGGGCAGACATTTTACATTTGGTAAAATCAAACTGTAGCCAAGACCTTTCTCAGAGGTTTGTGATGAGAATGGGGTGCACAGATGGGCCATGCTCTACGAACAGGGACGCTAGGATAAAGTGTGCCATAGGAATGTGGTGATGATGTCATAGGGGTGGTGCTGGGGGGATGGAAAGGATGAGAAAGAGTCAGTGGGGCTCTGTGGGAGCAGAGTCTGTATCTTTGTCCAGAGAGGTAAGCTGCAGCCCTTGCTGAGAGCCCTGTGAATACTCATCCACCTCTGCAGCTAATCCAGGAGGTAAACAGTGGCCTTGGAGGCGGCTGCTGTGAAAGCCGCTTTCCTTTACTCTAAATGTAATCCTGTCTTGCAGACCATCAAGCACAACCTTGATTAAATGGGCTTGACTAGAATAATGATTTCAGATAAGTGTCTAAGCGTGAGTGGCACTCATAAGTGTCAGGAGATGGGAGATCTCTCTAATGCCGTCAAGTGTTTCCAGAAAAACACCCTATAGGACGAAACACTCGGCTACTATGTTAACTGGGTCAGCCTCCATTATAGATTCTTTCATCCAAAATTGCAAAAGCTTCATTGTGAGTTCTACATCCACTTCTTTTTCTGATTTTGACAGCTGACTTCATTCCTCTGGACATTCGGTTTTTTTGTTCGTTTGCTTTTCTAAGAAATAAGAATTGTTAATACTAGTTTCAAACAATTGCTAATCAAATTAAATGCAATTATATTTGCAGAGCAGGCATGGTCCCTAATATGTACTGCTATTAACAGCTTATTAGAAATATTGAGTTACTTGTTCTTAGTATTACCTGTGTTAAAAATCTGTGCAGTTCCAAGAGACATTACCTTTAGTATGTCAACCAATAAAAAAAATTAAATTCACATTTTATTTGCATACAATTCTTGCCATTGATTTTTGCAAAGCTGCTGTGAAAAAAAATAGTCTAGATGTTGGCATCAAGAATAAATGCCATTAAGTGGGATGGAGACAAACACCAAGGGAAATAAGAACCTACAATAGCTGGGCCCGTCTGCTATAACTAGGTACATTGCACTGTCTGCTAAGATACTTGTCAGATCAGACGGCTGCAAAAATGGCCCTTTCTCTTGCAGGAGAACCTGGACTTCTCATCTCTCGTGTCAATACGAAGAATCCTTTCTTTGGCTACGCTGGCTCTTACAGGCACACGGAAAGCAAGCTGCTTTTTGATGTTTTTAAGAAGGGAGATGTTTACTTCAATACAGGAGACCTCATGGTCCAAGATCACGAGAACTTCCTTTATTTCTGGGACCGTATTGGAGACACTTTCAGGTAGGAATGGCACTGGATGCCCAGCTGGCCCTGTGCCTGTGAACCCATCTTCTGTGGAAAACAGAGACGCTGCTGCTGTGATCTCAGGACACACAGGGTCTTTCATTTTCATGATGATTACCCGCTCAAAGATTCACTCACGATTCGTTTCTAGAATGAATTATGAGTCCTGATGTTAAACTCCCTAAGTGTTTTTATTTTTTATTTATTTATTTTTTTTTAACGATTCTAAATAAGCATCCATACTTTATTAAAGGGATATTTCTGCTCCTAACTTTGTGCGGTTGTAGACAAAGAAATTTGAGTGAGAACGTTTTGGATGTGCTGGGTTTCATGGGGCAGGTGGACAGATGTGTGGATGATAGAAAGACTATCAGTAGCAAAACATTTTGCAAATATTTACATTTCTATGCCTCAAGGAGGTTAACTAACAGGAGTAGAACCAATGCCAAACTGCATATCAGAATATTGATTTTGTAGTTTTTAACTTTGAAGATAAAGTAGCCTATTCAGTTAGCACTTACCCACAACACCAGGAAAGGTATCTATTCCATTACCACCCTTGATTCTATTGACTTCAAAGTCAACAGGAAGACTGAGTTGGGACTGTCTATAACTAGAGATGCTCGAGGAAGACACATCTTTCTTGGTCCTGATTTCTTTTGTGCCCTTGGAAAATCACGATCGCACTTTGTGAACAATGATTGTATGCTGCTATTATGGTGTGGGCCACATCCCCAGGGAATGTGCTAAATCTTTCTGTCGTGAGGAGACTTGACAACATTCCAGCTCCTTCCTGTTCTCAGTAGGTTAGGGCAAGTGTGGGGTACACAGGGAGGTGGCTCCTACCTTCCAAGTCAAGACTCATAGCAATCTCTTTGCTGGGATAGAAGGTATATGATCGTGATTTCCCTAAGTGTTTTTAAAAACTAATTAGTAGTCTGTACCCAATCAGTAGGATACAAAAGCAGAAGCGACGTGAGAGCTAGTATTGGGGTAAAAAAGAAGTACTGTGTGAAGTTGTCAGTTAGGATTAAACAGAAGAGCCATAAATTCATTCATTCATTCATTCATTCATTCATTCATTTCTTATCTCTTATTTCTCTATTTAGTGTTGGGGAGGGAGAGTACATGACACACATGCATGTGGCTTTGGGGAGTTGTTTCTCTTCTCCCACCTTATCTGTCTGTCCACGGGACTGAACTCTGGTTTGATGACAAGGGTCTCCATTCATTGAGCTGTCTCACCAGTCCTGAGATTATTTATGATGTAATGAAAGTATTTTGAAACTGAGACTGTTCCCTCACGTTAACATTTTATTTTCTAATTTCTTTTTTAAAAAATATTTATTTATTTATTTATTTATTATGTATTCAATATCCTGTCTACATGTATGCCTGCAAGCCAGAAGAGGGCACCAGACCTCATTACAGATGGTTGTGAGTCACCATTGGGTTGCTGGGAATTGAACTCAGGACCTTTGGAAGAGCAGCCAATGCTCTTAACTGCTAAGCCATCTCTCCAGCCCTTATTTTCTAATTTCTAATACTTGTCTTAGCCTACCTAAAAGTTTATTTTACTTTGTTATTCAATGTTATTCAACAAACTAGTCAAGAGCATAGTGTAAGTATTTAACAAGAACTTGATGAATAGACAAACGGAATAAATTAGTAGTATGTCAAATTCTCATCTTATAGAATTGTGTTCATTATAACAACAGAATTGAAGGAGTCAATACCTAGAGTTTAAAGTGGGTTAAGATACTGAGGTAGGTGTAGTATTTCTTTCAATTCCTACTACCAAAGATAAAGTTTTAAACTTAATTTTTACTGTTGCACAAAGTAGTGATTTTGTACTAATATACCCTCTTTATCATGATTTATTTTATGGCTCTATTAAAAATATTTAACACTGAACAACTTATACCAATAAAACTGTAAGTTATTTTAATCAAACCACAGCTGCTCCTGTTATTGAACTCTGAACAAAATGCTTTTGTAGACATACATAGCTTTTGCTTGGCAACTAGTTATTTTTGGCCACTAGGTGCTTCGCAGAGCCAAACTCAAGTCACAAAAACTGCAAGCGGGAGTCGGCTCTTCAAATACTTACACTCTCACTCAGATCTGTCTATCTTTTAGGTGGAAAGGAGAAAACGTCGCGACCACAGAGGTTGCTGACGTGATCGGGAGGCTGGACTTCATACAGGAAGCAAATGTGTATGGCGTGCCTGTGCCAGGTATGTGGATGTTGACGACTTTGAGTGTGTCCTTTAATGCAAGTGACAGTGTTTCCTGCTAATGCTGTGGGTGGCAGGGAGGCCAGGGATGCAGCAGAGGAAGAAGGGAGAGATTCAGAAGCTGTCGCTGAGGACAGGAGAAATGCATCAGTTCTCTGAGGTCTGCAGCTGGCACAGCATGTGGCCTTAGTCATAATACCCATTTCTGGTTTTCTTAACTTCAAATAGTCCCTTTATTTTTCCTTTTTTTTTTTCATTAGTAATTAAAATGTACATTTTTGCGGGGCTATAGTTACCTCTAAATAAATATTTTCATTCTTAATATTTGTCGCAATGGGATACAAATTATACATTATTTATTTTGTTTACCATTTTATCAGTTTCATTTTTGAAGTTCAATAAAGGACAAAGTGTGGTCTTCCTTATTGTTCAGTTATTTCTAGTGATTACGTCATACATCAGGGAAAGACACAGACTCAGTTACCACATTGTTACCCCTGGAATAGACCAAGTGTCTCTGTAGCAAGGAGTGTGTGACAAGACTGATCTTGAAAATTTGTCTAGTAATTAACTGATTTTATTCCAACCCTTCCCCCAGGTTACGAAGGAAAAGCAGGGATGGCTTCTATTATTCTAAAACCAAACAAGTCTTTAGACTTAGAGAAAATGTACGACCAACTTGTAACATCTCTACCGGCTTATGCCTGCCCACGGTTTTTAAGAATTCAGGTAATTTTATAGTTTCAAACGTTATTGTTAAATGTAAGAACCAGAACCAAGAGGTGGGTCAGTAGCAAAATGCTGCTGTATCCTTTAGAAAATGTATGAATTTTATTTATATTAGTAAATATTTATTTATTTATTTATTTATTATACAGTATTCTCAGTATTCTATCTGCATGTATGCCTGCAGGCCAGAAGAGGGCACCAGATCCCACTACAGATGGCTGTGAGCCACCATGTGGTTGCTGGGAATTGAACTCAGGATCTTTGGAAGAACAAGCAGTGCTCTTAACCACTGAGCCATCTCTCCAGCCCCTATATTAGTAAATTTTAAGAATAAAAAGCAGAAAGATACATTGCTGATGCTCTTTGATGTTGTACTTGGAGTTGTGGGAGAAGGAAGCAAGGTGAAGTGCAGGGTTTGTCTTTGTCCTTTCTATAGAGTTGCTCTCCTCTTTAGCAAGGACCTCTGGCCCAGGTGATGCTCACCAAAACTGTACCTTGCACATATCTTCTGAAGATAGTTGAAGCTATTTGCCTAAAATTAGGTATGGCCGGGTCAACATCAAAGTGGTTGCAGGATGTGTACAGAACCTGGAGCAGTTTATCTTTAAGCGAGTTTCCTTCCACCCTCTTTGTAGAGTCCTTAGGTTAGGTCCTCTCCCTCTTGCATTGTGGGAAATCCTGAGCTCATTTATGTTGGGATAAAGGCTCTCTTTTTGTTGGATTGCTAGTAAAGAGTGGCTTGAAAATAAATTACTACTGATAACTTCACCTGCTCAGTTACTCAGTTAATACTGTGGCGCAAATGCATTTTCCCAAACTGAAAAGTTTTCCATTTTAGCATTATAACACACAGACTTTTACAGAATATATTTGTTATGTTACTATCAAGTAATAAGTAGAACAGAAATTACATTCATTTTTAGAGCATTTGTAAATCAATACACATAGCCAAGCCACTTCTTATCCAAGGTGCACATCATCTAAATTTATTTATATTATTTGCATATTATGTATATATATATATATATATACTGTTCAGATAGTTTTCAGAAAAATTCTCTGAAATTATAAGGCAAATAAATATGAAAGAGAAGTGACCTATATTAGTTGGAACTTGAATTGATGAAGTTGAGGACTAGCATTTAGTTTTTAGTATTAGCATGTGTGTATATCCTGTACATATTTTATTCACATTAACACAGGCACATGTTGCACTACCAATCCAAGTTTGCTATCAATTTGCCCGTATTACTTGTGTACTTACATGTCATGTGCATGTATTTCGTGTACATCATCTTTTGTATAGCTTCTATATACCCTCTTTATATATATTATGTATATATAAATCCATAATATATATTTATAAATATACTAAATACAGCCTGCGCAGTCCATATAATGTTTTACTTGTATATACATTATTTCAGGGCTGACCATTTGGTGCTGGTTAATCAGTTCGGGGGTTCTTCCTTGTGGAAGATTATTTCATCCCACTCCCAGCATTCTTTAGTTGTCTCTAGTTCTTAGTCTCGGTTGAAGACCCTGTGAGATCTCTTCTTCTATGTTAGTATGTCTGCTGGTGTCATCCATGTTCAAGTCTTGCTTAGGCAGCCATGTCGTTGAGATGTCATAAGTTTAACTTTCCTGGCATTTCTAGGAAATGTAATCTCACAGCAGAAATTCTGTTCTTCTGGCTCTTTCACTCTCCTGTCTCCTCTTTTGAAAATATTCTCTGAACCTTAGGTGCAGAAGTTGTGTTATAGGTATGTCAGTTAAGTTGTAGTTTTCTGTAATAGTCTTCATTTCTTGCAAAAGAAAAAAAAAGTTTTCTTTGTTGCGAATCTTTTCTTGCAAAAAATGTTTGTTATCTGTGGGTATAACTAAATATTTAGAATACAGTTAGGAATTACACCGGTTTAGTAATATGGAGGTTGTAGTGTCTCCTCCAAGATCCATGACCTCATTAGCTAGCTGTATTCTCTAGGGTAGTTTGGATACATTGCTAGTACAAGGCATGATCTTCTGCTTAGAGAACCTTTGATTACACTAAGATATAAGTCCTTATGACTTAAGACACAGTGGCCAGAGGCTCTGAGCTTCACGTGGCCTGAAAGGCTCCTCTCTGAGGATTAACTTTTATGGTACTAGAAGATGCCATGGAAGCTTCCAAGGGAGGGAAGCAGCCAATATTGCTACCTTGGCCTTTTATAGCCGCTCCTGCTCTTCTCTTTATCCCCTCTGTTATCCCACAAGAAATATATCTTCACAAACAGAACACAGATTTAGAAAGTAATATTTTAGCCTTTATTCCTAGCATAGCTTAAAATTTACTCACAGAAGCAGAAGCCACATTTTATCATTGAACTATTCTAGACTACTTCAGCATCACAAGCATTTAGAAAATCTTTTAATATCATTAATTTTCCAAACAGAACATTCACTATTACAGTAATGATTATTATTTCATTTGCTACAATTAACAGAAAGCATATCATTTAAGGCTTCATACACAGATCTCAAAATATTTGTGCAGCAAGGCTTGGTGGAACCCACGTTAATCCTAGAACTCCACAGACGCAAGTGGATTTCTTTGAGTTTGAGACCAACCTGGTCTACATAGTGAGTTCAAGATTAGGAAGGCTATATAGTGAGACCCTGCCTCAGAAAATATATATAACAAATTAATTATAGCAATAAGTAATCTGATAAAATACAGAACTAAAACTTACTTTTGACCATATGAATAAAGCAACTTCTTTGTGAAAAATTTAAGCCACATTCCTAACAGGGTAGTTTTGCCCTTAACAGCACTCAGTATGGCTGAATAAAACTAACTCCGTCCTTTCGTTCTACTCCAGAGACACAAGCTACTAGAACCTCCTGAGAAAACGTGTGTCATAAATTTTGTCTTTTATAACTCTCTTATGACAACATTGTATATTTATAATATTGTGTTGGTATTGTCATGAGTTAGGGTATGTCTATGTCTTTCAAACATGCTTTGTTTATTGATTATTATATAATAATTATTATGCATTCAGTAAGCTAGTAATTCAGTAAAGTTTACAGATGAATTAAAGTTTTCTTATTTCTAATGCTAAATTAATACTAAATGTAAAGATATAAAATATGATAAAGAGATATGACCCACATTGCTAAACACTGTACTCTTATGTAGCAGCTACCGTGCATATCATACTAATAACTTGTTCCACTCAGATCTGTAATTGTTTCCTAGGAGAAAATGGCAACAACAGGGACATTCAAGCTACAGAAGATACAATTGGTGGAAGAAGGATTTCATCCACTGAAGATTTCTGACCCACTTTACTTTATGGATAACTTGAATAAATCTTACGTTCCATTGACGGAAGAAATTTATAATCAGATAATGTTAGAGGAGCTTAAACTTTGAAACCGTTTTTTTTATGGGACTTTGATGCCTTCCTGGGAAAGAAGGAGGAGGACAATTGAGCTCCTTGGTTGACAGTCGGGGAGGGTTCCTTCCATAAGTCCAACAGAACTGGAAAGATTGTACGTGAAGAATGCATTTGCTATACCTACTCTTTCAAGACCCATCCTTCTCAGCACTGTGAGCTGGCAGGGATGCGATGTTCAGTCCGTCCATGGTCATGCGGCTAAGGTGAGATGCTGCTCATAGCTGCTGCCCAGCATCTCCGGAAAGCGGCTTAGTGCATAGAATGGGCCCAGGAGGGGATCACAGTTCAAAGTACAGTGTTTCCTGGGTACATTTAGGAAGTAAAACCAAACAGGGTATAGGATTAGCACATGACTCTGAGACTATAGGAAATGTGGTGATTTCCTCTGAAGAGATGGGGAAGTTGTGTTTCCTTCACTGGCAAACATTCCTTGAGTTTAATAAGACTTAAATTTGCTTCATCTGATATGAACTTTAGCTTTTTTTTTTTTTAATTTGAAGGTTCGGAGTGTAACTAAATACTTGCCTTAATAGTGAAGATTTTAAATAATACATTAGTTAACAGTTAGCCACTTAAAATACTTTCTAATATGTGAAGATTCTAGTTTTCAATGAACACTAAAATTTTTACTCAGCCTATTTTTATGTGCTCTATCTTGTGACTCAATAAAATCATCTTTAATAATATGTGTTTGGGGTATTTATTTTTTATTATTTTGTGTGTGTTGGGTGTTTTGCCTGCATGTATGTCTGTGCACCATGTTTGTGCCTGCTGCCCACAGAGCCTAGAAGAGGGCATCAGATTCCTCAGCACTGGAGTTATAGAGTTGTGAGCTGCCATGTGGGTGGAACTGAACCCCAGATCTTCTGGAAAATAGTCAATGCTCTCATCCAGCGGGCCCTCTCTCCAGCATGGTGACTTGTGTCTTTGTTGTGTTGATTTTAAGTGTAATCCCTAATAAAAGGAACCTGACATACATACATGCACTCCTATCTCCTATCTCTTAAACACACACTAAAGAGACAAACAAACGTGAAAAAGTAAAAGAACAGAGCAGGGAAACAGGTGAATCCATGTCCTTAGAATTGTTGGAAGAAGATTAGTGATAACTTTTCGAAGAGTCATAGGAACCACAAGAGTAATATATACAACAGCTGGACTAGAATAGAGCTCTGGAATTGCCACCAAGATCAAAGACAGAAAGAGCAGTCGGTCTGAACAGGAACGTGAGGAGTTCCCTGAAACACAGGGCACCATGGACAGTGTGGGGAGCAGTGTGCTGGCCTTACACTGCGGCATTTGGACCTAGTGTTGCCTTTACTTTAGAACCACAAAACATCCCTTAGTAAGGTAAAGTATCTTCTGGAGGGAAGTGGCAAGGACTGGCTATGGTTCGAGTGTGTAATCTCCAAGCTGCCTGTACTGGACGCTTGGTTTTTGTGTTACTGGTTGTTTTTTACTGTCTACTCTTTTACTCTTTGTTCTTTGCTCTTAGGGAACCCGCCATCCAGCTCCCAAATAAATCACACAGAATTTTATTGTTACTTATGAATGCCTGGCCTTAGCTTGGCTTATTTCTAGCCAGCTTTTCTTAAACTATCCCATCTATCTTTTGCCTCTGGACTATATTTTTCTCTATTTCTGTACTTTTTTTAAAGTACAGATTTGCTGTGTAGCTGGGTGGCTGGCCCCTGGAGTCTTTTCTTCTTCCTTGATTTTTTTTCCCTCCCAGATTTCTCCTCCTGTTTATTCTCTCTGCCTGCCAACCCCGCCTATCCTTTCTTCTGCCTCACTATTGGCCGTTCAGCTCTCTAATTATAGCAATCAGGTGTTTCAGACAGGCAAAGTAACACAGCTTCACAGAGTTAAATAAATGCGACATAAAAGAAGTCAATGTATCTTTGCATCATTAAACAAATGTTCCACAGGGTAAACGAATGTAACGCTCTTCAGCTAATATTGCACAACACCAGTGTACAATATTGTGGTGATAGAATGTTTCAAAGGCACAGTCTCCTGGAAAAGATTTCAGGCACTGGGGTGGACATCCTTGGAAAGGATTAGTGAGAACTTAGTTCCCTCACACTCCAGTTCATTCCTGAGAGAATGAGTGGCTGTGCTTGGCTTCTCCTGAGCATGCCTCTTCTTATTGTCACAGTTATTTGTTGTCAAAGTTGTCACACAGCCTAAGGGGACCTCACTAGAAGGCAAACAGATATGGCCACGTGATCTATAGATCACTTTCAGCCTCTCAAAATGTTAGCTAAGTCAACATTTTTTTTTGTGTGTGTATAAGTACCCACCCAACTTCATGCATCTTGTAATAACAGCAGAAAACCCATTAAATTAGAAGACCTTATAGAAGAAGATTAAGAAGTGGGATAGGGTCCAACCAGATGACCCTAAACCTGTTAACCTAGCTTTCCAAAAAGAAAGTTTGACTATTTATGTTGTCTAAGATATCCTGCATACCAATATATGAATGAAAATGGATGGATTTCTTTTATTTAAAATGTTAAGTCAATGTGTGAGCCTTATTAATGCTCACATTAGTATTTGCCTTTACCATAAAGATTTTGCTTGGGGTATGTGCTTTGCAGTTTGTAGTTGTCCTTTAAGAATAACACTGTGTTAGCATGTTTCCACTACCTTATAACTCCTTAAAAGCCAGGGAGAATGAACCATAATAAACAACACATTTTTATAACACCCTGTACCGCTACTCCCATTTGCCAAATCCACAGATGTTAGGGGCAGATGTTTGGGAGAGAACAATGCATTCCAGAAATGGGGGTAGGAATAGAAAGTGTCACAAGTGGGTAGAGCTTTGTGAGAAGTTGCTGGGAAACACAGCAGATGAGATCATGTGTTCAAAGAAACGGTGGGAGAAAAGACAAATGGCATTACACCGTTGAAATACTTCCCAGGCAAAATAAGCCAATTATGCAGTAAACACATATGAAAACCTAGACAGAGCCGTGTGAAATCAGGACAGTAAATCGCAGAATGTTGCATCGGATGCTTCTGCATTCCCGTTGCTGGTGGAAAACATCTGTGAGCGGACAATCTTATTACTGACTGAGCAAAGCAGTGGGAATCGTGATCACATGAATAGACAAGTTTATTTGGAACAAAAGCAAACCCCAAGAAGGGCTAACGTTTTTAGAGTGCTGTACACTAGGAGAAAATAAATAGGGCATCCCCCTTATAGTGTATGAATAGATAATTGCATTAAAATTATTTGGTTATACTGCATAAATACAAACTTTCAGAAAAATGTCTCAGGCAACTTCTGTTATGAATGTAAATATGTCTTCATGTATTTATATAGAGATGGGTGGATGCTTCCATGAGAGAGGGTAGAGGGGAGGAAGAGAGGGTAGAAGCTATTTAGTATCTAGTGAATTCGAATCTCTACCGGATGCTAAACAACAAGAAAATATCTCAAGAAATTTATATTGGTCACATGAAATAATAATAGCAATATATGTCTCATGTATCAAAACTAAGAAGCCCAGATAAAGCTGGAAAAACATTATATTTTAAACACTCTAAGTGTCAAATCAGAACTCCATGCCCAGTGAAAATGGTTTCTAGAAATTAAGGTGAAGTACAGTCTCAGCTACGGCATCTTATAAATAGTCAGGAAAGTTTGCCCACGAAAGATGCTAAAACGGTATTTTTATATTTTTAATTTTATTAGATCAAAGTAAAATGTGCTAAAAGTAAACTCCTTTCTTCAGAAAGGAAAAAATGAAGACTTTTGGAAAGGCTCTTATTTGGGTAGATATAAGGGAAAATTTTATTTCTCTCTATTTAAAAGTGACCTAAAACTACATAAAACAAAATTTATAAAGCTTTGTCAGTTTACACTTAATGCAGATGGAATAAAATGTCAGCTAGCATAAAGGATGAAAAATTTGATGAATAATGCAGACGTTGATTAAGCAATGAAGAATATATCTGAAAATTGTTAATAATTTGGGAGAATTAAAATAAGAATGAACTGTATTTCCATGACTCTAAGTTAGAAAGCCACAGCTCTACAGGCACTGTGAATGGGAGTCAAAATGGCTTCAACCTTCTCAAGGTCTTGGTCTGTCTGTCGGACCATTCAGTGTATGTGAAGAATTGACTCAGAAATTTTATTTCTAAGGATAAAGGAAAATGGTAAGAATTTATGTTTCAGTATTTTTTGTAAATGGATGTTTCTCCATCACGCCCCATCCCACAGCTGTTTCTTAATAATCACTTAGAGACTTAATATTGATTACAAAATATTTGGCCTATACCTCAGGCTTATTACTCACTAGCTCTTACAACTTAAATTAACCATTTTTATTAATCTACATTTTGCTACGTGGCTTCCTGGCTTTACCTCTCCTCCAGTACATCTTGCTCACCTGGAGGCTGGATCGCATCTCTCTCTGACTCTGTCCTTCTCCTCTCTGAGAGCAACACATATTCACATTGCATCGAAGATTCATCCCACAGCAACGTTCGGTTCGGGATAGCATTATTAATAACGCTGAGTATTGTTGATAACCTCAAATGGGAAACAATTGCACAAATACTGATAGAATCTATACTTATTTGGACTCCGTGGGGTTATAAAAAACAATTGACATGCTAACATGGCCTGGCATTGAGTGATATTGCTAGGTTTAGGTACTAAACTTCCCTCAAAGGCTCATATGTTAACGGTGTGACCTGAAGCTTGTGGCGAAAACATTGAAACCTCTAGAAGGTGGGTGAAGTGGAAGGAAGTTGGGTCAATGGAGTAAGGCCTTTGAAGGGTAAGTTAGACTCCAGCTTCTTTCTCTCTCGCTCTCTTTGCTTCCCAGCTGCCTTGACTTAAGAACTTTTGTCCTAGGGCACACTCCCAGCCATGGGGTTCTGCCCAGCAACAGGCCCAAAAGCAAGAGTCAGTGGACCATGGTACTAGTAAACAAAAACCACAGGAACAGTAAGCCCCAAATAAGATTTTCCTCCTTTAAGTTGGTTTGTCTCGGGTATTTTGTTATAGTAGTGAAAACTGATTGGCACAAATGCCCACTGACAAAATAATAATAAAAGAGTATATCATTTTTAAAAAATATATTGACAATGCAAACATTTGGAATTTTTTTAAAAAATTAGTTAAATAAAAAGCAAGTATAATATTGGATGGAAAGAGGTAAGTTTTTTAATTTATAAACTTTATATTAAAAAGTCCCTGCAAATAAATAAAAATATCACACACCAAAATTTACCAGACCCAAAGTCTATATATCTCAAACTTCTATACAGTTAGAATAGGAATTAAGAAAGGAAGCCACATATGCTGCTTTGCATTAAATTGATCTTACACTTTTGATGATGAATATATACATATATATGTATTATATAATTATATTTCTTTTGAGAAGTGAATTTTTTTACTCTCCTACTTTAAGCTTTGTGTACTGTTTGAATTTTCTAACTGCTAAAAGTGCTCATTATGTCTTCAATACCATTATCAAAGTGCATCATTTTCCTTAGGGAAAACATAAGAAGTTGAACAAGTGACATTATAGAAGATAATAATAAGACATAAATTTTAGATTGTCATTAATTTTCTCAATGCATTCATCAAATTTTGACCTATTCAAGAATTAAGAGCACCAAAGGGATGCGATTTTAAGATCTGGCTTTTAAATAAATATTAAGTATCAGCATCAATTTCTTGAGGAAAGGCATCCTCTAGTTTAATTTTCCTCTAATATTAGTAAATTTTTAATGTGATTTAGTCATGTTCAAGTTGCTGCTTCTAGGCTGGTGAGATTTCTTAGTCAGTGAAATGCTTGCTCCTCAACAGGGAGGGATGGGTTCAATTTCCAGAACTCATGTGAAAAAGCCAGGTGAGACAGTGTTTGTAATCCCAGCTCTGGAGATGGGGAAGCCAGGCAGATTCCCATAATTCCCTGGCTAGCCCCAGGCCAGTGAGAGACCCTACTTCAAAGATCAACACTGGAGCCCAGGGTGAAATCAAATGTCTTTAGTAACAGCACTTGGAAAGGCAAAGGCAGGCAGAGCTCTATGAGTTCAAAGTCAGCTTGGTTTACAGAGTGAGTTCCTGGACAGTCAGGGCTACATAGAGAAGCCCTGTGTTATAATTTCTGCGCGAATTGGAATCTTTGTGGGTACCATGGCTGGTGAGGATCACATGAGAAAGCAAATGGGTCCAAACCGCAGGGGGTGACAAATACGCCATACAGAGTTTGAGTGTGGAGTTTATTGAGAAGGGAAGGAAGGAGAAGAGGGAGAGAGAGAGGGAGACGGGGAGGAGGGAGGAGGGGAGGCAAAGATCTGCTTACCTCTTCAGAAGAGCAGTGGGAAAGAGAGAGATCGGGAATGGAAAGAGCTTAAGGGGACCTTTTGCACACGTGTGCAGACTAGGACCCTGTGCTGGCTAAAGGACTGCCTGGGTTCATCTTGCCAGGTGACAGGGGTCAGCATAAGCCTGACATTCCCATCTTTTTCTTATTGTAAAAAGATGGGGAGATTAAAGGGGATAGCAGGTGGGACATGGATGGGGCACTGGGTTCTCAAGACTGTTTCCTACTGATTTGTGAGCATTGAAATATTGGGGCGGGAAGGACTGAGAAAACTGGCGTGCTGGCTAGGGTAGCCAGTTGTTTTATTGCTGTACAAGCTCTGTAGAACTGTCCAATGTCTCTTGTACCTGGCGAGGTGCTGGCAGAGCAGAGGACAAGGCTAAGTTTAGGAAAACATTTTTTTTTTCTTTAGGTCCTTGTGCTTGAGAGGGAGGGTGTCAGGACAGGGGGAAGGTGGGGAGGTCTAGACTCTTAGGACCTGGTAATTGAGAGAGGGGTGCGTCTGACCTATTCAAGGTGAATCTTCCAAGTTGGCTCCCTGGAACTCATGAGAATTCTTTGAGTTTGTGAAAACATAAGTTTTAGTCACATTCACATTTCCACTGTTTATAATCTGTACTGACATTTGTTTTGTAGAAGCGACAGTATACTCATGTCAGAAATGACGGTGACACATATTTTTGTACAACAAAAAAGAAATACCTTTTAGGGCTATAGTTGGGAAATGACCAGAGAGAATTTGAAATCTTGATCTCGCAGTTATGATAGTGGTAGTACTCTGCCAGAGATGGATTAATAGCAAATTAGAATCTTATTGATTAACCTTGAGACTATGGACCTAATACAACAGTAGCATAATGAAAGTGAGAGATCTGGAACATGTTTTATTCTTCCAAATGTCTCAAATCACTTGCCTTTGTCATCACTTAAGTTTTTACCCTCAGACCTTCCTAACGTGCATTTACACACCATAAAGCACCTTCTCAGACCCTAAAGCATCTTAGATCCTCACATCTTGAGCTTTGCAGTTTTACATGTGACCCTTAAAGTACCTGTTCCTTTCCTATTATTATCACACCACCTTAACATTCAGAAGAAATCTGTTTCATGAGTTTATTTTTTATCTCGGCTTGGTAACAAGGTGAACTGTGTCTAGACTTGGCCTTGGTTCTTGCTGTTAAACTGGAAAAGCTATCAGTTGTCAAACTACATCAAAGAGCTTGAGCAAAGGATAAATTTTACCTCTGTTATTGATTAAAAATGACAGAGACTTACTTAGCAGGCTACCTAGACAGTCACCCCGGGGTCCTTCACGGTGATTAAAGGCAGGTCTTAGTGCAACATCCATTTTCTGACTGGCAGCGCAGGGCCTGACAAGCTTTAGAAGATTCTGTGGATTGGGAGTGTGTAGGAATACCAGACTACCTTGCCCTGGGCAAAGTGAGGCAGTTAATTCCTCAGTGTCCTGTTGCTCACAGTCTGAAGAGGTTTGCAGCAGTTGAGGTGAAAGGCAGGTTTGATCAGTGGCTAACACTTTCACTTGATGAAGCGGGTAGAGGCTCTTTTGTGCCCATCTATCTTCTTTGGAGGAAGTAGGAGCTGCTGCCAGGAGTCAACCTGTCTCTCCATTATGGAAAACCTTTTAAATTAACCATTTAAGTGTCATATTCCCCATTCTGAGCTTTTGAGTGCTGTCTATTGGGTATATATGAGTTATGACTATGGTATAGGATCTGTCTGGAGAGCTGAATCCAAGTTGAGAGGTTGTGGAGTAATGTTTTACCCAGAATCCTCCCGCTTGACTTAGCAGGTCAGATTTATACTTGTAAAGGACAAGGCATAAAAAGAAAAAAAATTTGTAATAGAAGCTTAACAATAAAAACTGACAATGGTGAAGAGCGGCTTACAGGAAATCTCTAAGTTAGTTTTTGTTATTCTGAAATAGATCTGTATAATCTTAAATTTTTATCACTATGTAGAATATATTTTTAAAGCAGAGTTGAATCACATATACTGAATGTTGTACATACCTAAGCATATTTTTATCATCACTTAAAAGTACATACCAATTTAAAATATTTGAGGCTTTTCTCGTTTAGAAGAAGATGCAATGAATAGAGTTCATTAAAACTTTTCAAAATATATTTTTTTTAACAATAAGTGCATTTACATACACATGCAGTTGAATTTAAGCTGCATACTGGCCTGTCTTGTCATCTGGCAGGATGCACCCAGGCGGTACCCTGGTCAGTTTAGTGCTAGTCTGTATGTAGATACAAATGGTCTTTTTAAGATTAAAAACTCTGCCTAGCCTCACTTTATTCCTTTCTGCCCTTTTTCTCTGAAGAGGCAGCTTTCTGTCTCTCTCTCTCTCTCCTGTCTCTCTCCCTCTCTCCCTCTCTGCCCCTTCTACCTCTCTCTCTTTATCCCCCTCCTGCATCTTGCTCTCTCCCTTCCCTTTCCTCTACCCCCCACTCAATAAACTCCACACTCAAGCTCTCCCTGTATGGTGCATTTGTCACATGACACCGTTTGGACCCACCCACCGCAAAGGTCTCTCTCTCGCTGTATATAACACCCTGTATCGAAACAGAAATCCAGAGTGGAGTGCAAAGCAAAAGGTCAAAGCCCACTTCCAGGTTTGAAACCACACTAAACCCCACCAATCCAGAGCATGAAAACCCACCGATCCCTGAGCTTGGCTGGAAATCCCAACCCTGGAAATCTCCACCTTGGAAAACTCCTCCTCCAAGAAACCTTGTGTAAGCCTGTCTCCGGCTCAGTTCCCTGCTGAGCAGAGAAACCACACTCACATATTTTTCTCAATAAATCTCTTGTGTGAGGTTTCTTGTGCATTATGGCTTTGTAGTACTTTTTGGCTCTCAAAGGTACTTTGCCAGGGTACCCTTCCCTTTAGAGCTGTAACACTTCCACTGGGGAGACCTCCCTCCTGAGCCCTGCAAGCCTCCATTGAGGAAATCTCCCTCCTGAGAGCTGCAAGCCTCCACTGGAGAAACCTCCCTCCGGAGAGCAATAAGCCTCCATGGGGGAAGCCTCTCCTCTCAGAGCTATAACACTTAACATCTCCCAAGTTGCAACACCCAAGGCTGTCTGCAGGCTTCCACTGACTTATGTATACTCTCACACCCTTGAATATCCACAAATACACATGCCTACATGCGTGTGTGCACACATGCACACACACACATACACACTCACTCACAAACACACGCGCACATGCACACATATACATACACGCACACTCACTCACAGACACACGCACACATGTCACACACACACACTGCTTCTTTGAAAGCTTGTCAGAAGTGTGCCTATTTCACTAGTGAGGAGTTTTAGTGCCGTGACTCCAGCTTCCATGCTCAGCAGCCCTGGCAAACATCATCACTGGCAGATTAAAGAGCAGCATTAAAACACAGTATTAAAGCTGTCTGTGGAGTTTATGTTGTAAACTTGCAATACTTTCCTTACTAAGAACACTGGCTCCTTGGTTTAGAGGAACTGCCACTTCTCTGTGTAAACTGTGGGACTCTAACCCTTTTATAGGACAGATGTAGCTGTGCAGTTGCTGACTGTACCAAGCCACACTGTAGCCATGTGGTGAAATGGCTGAAGGCTTGGATAACTTAGGTAACACATCTGACCTGGTGAACAGCAATGGCGCTTTCTTCTTTGTGGAATAATTGTAATTTCAACAATATCTAAAACATTTATACTCTTCAGGTCCTGCCTTCAACAAATATCAGATGTTTTTCGAAACTAGAGGGTGTCAAAGCATTTTTGCCACTCTCAAGGTCTATGTTTCTGAGTTTTATCAGATTTATTGAATCCAGAACTCAATGTCTTGTAAATATTAATTTGTGATAACACCTCTAGAATTCTAAATTGTGCTTAGTATTATATCCTTTTTTTCTTTATTCTCAGCCACATTTTTTACCTGCCTCTCAAACTTTCTGGGTCATCCCAAGAAGAAAGCAGGCCTACAACCTCTTCTGGTGTAGACATGGGCCACCCAGTTAGCCTTCCATGTTTGCTAGCTGAAGTCTGGAGTATTGACCTGTAATCTACCTGCTTCTGACTGCAGGTAGGGCCTACAGTTTTTGGAGGGTGTCCTATTGGAATGACAGAGAACAAAACAAAGGTTAAATGTGTTGACTACTCAGCACAGTTTCAGCAGCAGACTAAATCAATTAAAGAACGGTTTTGGGAACTCAAAGACCTGTGACTAAACAATCATCCAAGGAACCAATGGGTGAAGCTGCCTGCAAAACCAACCATCTGTGCAATGGGAGTTCTATAAGAACAAAAAGGAGACAGAAAGCTCACTTAAGTAAATGATGTCTGAAAACCAGCCAAACTCAGAAAGAAATTGGCATCCAAAGCCAGGAAGCCCCAAGGACATAAAAGAGATGCACTGGATCATGTGCTCATTAAATTATCAAAGGTCAGACAAAGAATTTTGGAAGCATTAGGGGTAAAGTGACTTACTAGGGAACTATCTAAGACTATACCACTCTCCTTTAACTGCTTGAGTTCAGACACCCTATGCTTCCATTTCTCTGAACATGGTATTCTTTCAGTGTTACAATGTATACCTACTTGAACTGTGTCTCCATAATATAACTTAACAGCTATTTTTAATATTTGTGACTTATAAAGTTAAATCAGGGTGCTACAATCAAAGACTGTGAGCAGACTTACGTTTTAGTAGAAAGCACAGGTCAAAAGAAAGGGCGATGATGTACTGAAAACAAGAAAAGAAAACTTCTATGCAAAACACCCTACTGGGCAAATTTGTCCCTTTGAGATGAAAGTGGGCACTTTCTTAGTATCTAGCCAGCTTCATCACTATTAGACCTGCCTTCTAAGGCAACTTCTTCCAGTGAAGGGATGCTGAACAATGCCTCAAGAACACACGAAGGCACAAAATTCGGTGGGGAACATCACCCTATGAGACGACATTGTAAAACGGTGATAGGTAAGCTACTTTCACTCCTAATATAGACATTAAAAGACACAAGTATTAAAAATAGCTGTCCTTAAGCTGTGTTAGTGGAGACACAATTTAAGTAAGTATACTTGTAGCATTGATAGCAAATCATGTGAGAGAGAAGTAAAGTATAGGATGTCTGAATACAAGCAGTTAAAGCAGGCTGCTACGCATACAGTGTGTGTGCATGCATGTGTGTGCATGTGTGTGTGTGTGTATAAACTGTGTTAATGACAGACATAAGATCTATAGATGTTACACAAAAGAAAAAAAGAAAGGACTCAAAGCCCATTAGCAAAAAAAAAAAAAAACAAAGTACAAAATGAGGTACAAAGCCAGTGACGGGAGAAAGCTGAACTCTTACACTAATACCAATAAAAGTAAAAGAGCAATAAAATATATATACTTATCAATAATTAAAATATAAATGTGTTAAACTCCCCAGTGAGACATACAAGTGGCAGATGATAGCACCTCTGGCACTCTCAAAGTCAGTCAGCACGGTGGGAGTTTCCACTTCAGTTGCAACTTAATTTCTCCATCTCCTGGGGATACAACATGTGCGCGCATTGTCTTTAGCGACAGAGTCTTATGCTTTCGTCTGTATACAAGCAACAGCAGTGTCGGTAGCCTTTACCATTTGAGGGGCCTCTTGGGCTCTCCTGACCAACAACTCACAGGGATGTAGCCAGCCTCTAGCACTGGGTTTTCATTTAATAGCATTATGGCCTTTAGGAGTGTCAATTTTTTTTTCCCTCCATTTGGGTACCTTTGGAATTTTTTTAATTAACGTAGCCCCGGGAGGCTTCTAAGGAAGGAGGGAAGCACCATTGCACCTGGCTTTCTCCCCAATGGCTTCTAAATTTGCAAAACATTCTGAGGTTAGCATCATCTTATCAACATAAAAAACCTTTTGTGGAGGATGGGCAGGACAAAGCTATATCGCAAAATCATGATGTCATAATGTGCAGAGGGATTACAAAGATAACCTTGGGAAGTTCTCTGAAAAATCTATTGTCATCTGCTCTCAGCAAGCGTCAGGCAGCCCCAACGATTCACAGCTAAAAGATACTGAAGTTGGACACAAGCAAAGTCTAACACAGAATGGAAAAGTTCCATTTATTTGTATTAATCGCTTTTCTCACAGGTCAAAGATGGCTACAAAGCTTGGATAGGATGTGCTAACACAATTAACTCCCTGTAACCCTCAGTTGCTTTCTCAAAACCATTACCGTTTTGTATTTTGAAGATGTTTTATGAAGCCTCCTTACATTTCTCCAACCCCGATGAACTCAGTGGGCCTGACTTAATCTGCTCAGAGCTATTCAGAGCCAAAGGTTAGCATAACCCTGTTCTTCCCTGCTGTCCCTGCTGGCTCTCTGAAGCAGAGTGACTGTGTTGACACTGTGGCTGTAGCCACATTTCCACCCCTGGCATAACCTGTTTGAGGAAAATCTTCTTAGTCTTGGGAGATAATTACCACAACAGAGACAGGCATGATTGTCTTTATCTGTGTTATTTTTATCACAGATGTCTTTTTAAACTGCTCCCCAGGCTTTATGACTTCCAGGAGCTCCTTAGTGCCGAGTTTGGCTTTTGATCCTCTTTGAGAGCTTCAGCTCTTTCCTTAGAAACTCAGCTCAACACAACTCTTACCATATTTTTCTTCAAGTAACCCAGATAAATCTCCTCCAGGTTGTTCTCTCACTTTATGAGCAGTATTTACGTGCTGATTAAGATACTGAGACTGTCAAAGTCTTTTGTACTTTATAGGGGCCTTGTCCCACCAAAGGGCTCAGCAAAGCCAGTGAAGTCCCTTCCATGCTAATCTCCAGCTCCCTGCTCAATCAACCAATTTTTTAAATTAAATTTATTCATTTATTTTACATCCCGACCACAGCTTCCCATCCCTACTCTCTCCCCCATCCCCTTCCCCCACTTCCCCTTTACCCCCTCAATCTACTCCTCCTCTGTTTTTGTTCAGAAAGGGGCAAGCTTCCCATGGGTGCCAATAAGTTGAGGTAGGAGTAATAGGAGTAATTTCCGCCCCTCTTCTTTTTTTTTTTTTTTTTTTTTTGATTTGATTTTTGAGACAGGGTTTCTCCGTAGCTTTTGGTTCCTGTCCTGGAACTAGCTCTTGTAGACAAGGCTGGCCTCGAACTCACAGAGATCCGCCTGCCTCTGCCTCCCAAGTGCTGGGATTAAAGGCGCGTGCCACCACCGCCCAGGCTGAGGGTCTTTTTTTTTTTATAGTTTTGCTTCACTCTTCTGAGAGGGACTCTCAGCTTTTATCACTTACTCTGATTGAGAGGGTCCTAGTGAATCTAGTCAGTTTTAGGGAATTTCTCTATCCATTTTGAGTTGTTTGCCTTTCTGCTTAAGGAACTTCCCTGTCGGAGAGAATATTTAAATCTTGGAGGAAATCATTACACAATTGCAGGCAGTCTAATGAGTATTTTCCTCTGCCTTCTAAAGCGCATGTAACGTGGACACAAGACTTCCAATGCACTTGCCACCTAACATCCACCTTGGTCCCACTGGTCTTTTTATGTATCAAACAAAACCAGGGATATGGTGGCGTATACCGCCTGCCTGTACTACGTGACAGTTTGGTACTACTCCTATGTTGCAGAACCTGCATTACAGGACCATTTGCGAGTCTCGGGCAAGGGACTGGAGATTTAAACCCACAAAGACACACAGACAGAGACATGGGTCATCCTTAAAACAGAAATGCCCCAAGAATGCTCCTTTATTGTGTTCAAGGGCAGCTTATATAGGGATCCTTAACTGATAGCCACGCCCCAGCCAAACCCACCAGAAATCAATCCCCTGCCATCAGGAACTCCTGAGGGTCTCGTGCTCAGAGCAGCTGCAGGCTGTCTCAGAGCAGAGGAAAACAAGTTGTTTACAAGAAATTCAGGATCTGGGGGTTCACAGCTCCCAGCAATGGAGACCATTACCTCGTCAACATATATTTAAGACTTTACAGGCGGCATAAATTTGTGCCATGTCATCTGGGATAAGGCATTACGTTTAACCTTGATGTCTACCTAAGCGTGAGGTAGCAGACTTCTAAGGCTACTATTTCTGATCAGTTCACTGCTGTTGATGTTACTATGTAGGTTAGAAAAACAACAAAAACCAGTATGTGTTCCACTTCCCCCATATGGCTGTCCCTATTGTGTAGCCTAGAACTGGGGAGATGAGGACATGGTTAGTCTATAAGCCCAGATGAACTACTGTGGCATGGACTTGCTTTATTCCTGACTTTCAGTCTAGTGAATGGGACACCTGTTGTATTATAAATTCTTAACATATTAAAATGATTTTCTGTCATACATCTATAAGAATATTTGGGTATTTCTTTTTCTTTCATGTGAAACTATTTGAGTAAATGGCTGTAGGTCCCCTATGAGAACAAGAAATCTTACTATGTAAAATTGTCCAAGTATTGTATTGTTCTTCCTCATTGGGTGTCACCCATCTTCCCAGAGAAAAAGGGCTATCATGAATCTTCTCCAGGAGACTGGAAGAACAAGGGGATGAGATGCTGACTGGCCTACCTAATTTCTTTTCGTGCGGTGTGGATAGAGGAGGAGGTTTTAGGGGTAGGGAAGAGAATGTAAGAAAAGAAAAAATTAACAAGATTCTGGATAAGGTAAAGTGGTAAAGTATTTGTCGTTCAAGCATGGGAACCTGTGTTTGATTTCAAAAGCCTGGAGTGGTGACACTTTCAATGCTGAGAAGGCAGAACAGGCAGATCCATGAGGTTCAACAGACAGCCAGTCTACCCAAACATGTGCACATGCACACACACACACACATGCACATACCCCCCCCCACACACAATTTCTTTCAATATCCTTTTATCAAGATAGAACACACAGAAAAGCTTTCCCCCTCTTAATTAAAATAACAACAAAAAGTAAAACACACCTTCCATGCTTAAGACATTGTAGACTGGAAAGCTTTAAGAAGAATGGAGTTTCCATCTATACCAGTTTCTTCAGCAGTAGGGAACCATCACATGAAAATTGATGAGGTCATTTCAGAAGCAGAGTAGCTGCATGATGCCAGTTGGGGCTCAATGGCTAGTGAGACAGCTATTGGACTTTAGAGGCTCAGTGACTGCGAATGAGGGACATTTCTGTCACTGAAACTTAAACCCCTGAGAACCAAACACAGCAATGACTATTTTGGAGAAAGTTACACAGCATGAAATCTGACTCCTTCCATCTCTCCAAATGTGTTTAGCATATTCTAAAGCACTGAGAGTTGATATCCAGGAGAGGATAGGCCACAACTGTCTGAAACCAAGTCCTGCTATGAACTTTTGAAGCGGAAATTAATCATGATCCAAGCTCAAACTTAAATTCTTTGCAAGGTAACTTTATATTCATAGCATACCAAAATGTTATTAAAATGGTTGCAGTGAATGGATGATTAGGTGTGGTCTCTTGGATGTACTTCTGAGGGTCTTCTCATTTGGTGCACAAGCAGATCTCTCAAACCAAAAGATAAATATTCCTTCTTCAATGCATTTGTGAATCGTGACTTGAATCAGCAAATCAGCCACCAGACTGTGATGGACTCAGTGTCCTTGAGGAGAGAATGGGAAGCTCAGAACAATCAAGGGTCAGAAATGAAGTTGTATATATATTTGTGCCACTAAATTTGCAATGGAAGCCATCATTTTTCACCAGACTCCTTTGTTTTCTTAAATGTGTTTATAAGTAGATGTCTGAACTTCCAGTTTCTACAGACATGAGCTCTGTAAATTGTCAAAGACATAGTGGAAAATTAAAGCAACTGTTCCAAATATTAAAAGCTGTAGTGTTTGGACCAGTATTATATTCTCATGCAAATAAGTTAACATATTTAAAATGGCACATAAAATCTCTGCCAACAAAGTAATAATGTAATGAACAAATTCCTCTCAGGTCAACGTTAGCCAAAACAAGAGCAGGGCTTTTCCATATTAACAGAGAAATTCCCACAAGAGAAAAACACACTCATTAGTTCCCAGCACAGATAAAGATCTTAACTAATTCTCTGAGACAGATATCAAGTATTCTGGTGATTAATGGGCAAGTCAAACCATTAAGCTTAAAAGGAAAGCCTATCATGGCCAGTTGCCTTTAATCCCCATCAGTGCAGCAGAGTTTGTTATTTTCCTTCTTTTACACAGTCTATTAAAATCCAAAGAGAACATACTTGAAACTCTTATAACAGTTATTTTATAATATGATCTAATTATTATGACATACGCTGTACATGAAGGCTGAAAACCTGGAAACATTTAGAGCAGATGGAGTTGTCAACAAAATGAGTGAACATTTTAATAATTTCCTCGAGAGGAGCAAAATAACAAGAGCAAACAGATATCAAAGTGGCCTGTTTGCTGACACTGGACTATGGTAACCCAGGGCTAACCATGGGCTTGTGAAACAAACATCAGATAAATCCTGAGAACATTCTACAAAATGACTGGAAAGTTCTGTAGAAGACAAGACGATCAAGATGAATAAACAAAACCTATTAAAGTACTTTGGCGTCCTGGGTAGGAGTCTGCAACAGAAAGGGAAATTAAGGAAATCTGCTAAGGAAAGGGCTGTAAGCATAATATCATCAGCATCGATTCCTTAATTATAACAAGTACAGTACACTAATTCAAGATGTTACAACATTGGAAACTGGATATGTGTAAAGGGAAGCTGTCTGACTGAACCGATTTTGCAATAAATTTAAAAGCATTCTAAGGTAAGAATGAATTTTGAAAAAATTGCAGGGTCCAGTGATATGTTTTAGTGGGTAGCAGCTTTTACTATTTTGTTACCAAGTCTACTGACCTGAGATCAATTCCTGGAACCCACATAGTAAAAGGAAGGAACAAACTCCTGCAAATTATCTTCTACCCTCCACATGCCCACCATGGCAATTGCCACACCTCCCACTGAACAGAGTAAATAAATAAATAAATAAATAAATAAATAAATAAATAAATAAATAAATAAGCAAAACAAGAAAAGTCCCAGAAGCTATTTTCTTTTTAATCTATGGCAATATGAACATGATTTTGATAATGTACATTTAATAAATGCTTACATAATTCAGAACAAAGCCATTCTTTGGGGTTTCAGTCATTTTTTACGCCTCCACAAGATCTTTAAGATTCATTGTGATTTGCACTTTACCCATTTTGTGTAATAGTCACCTGATCATCTATCTGTTCCTGTTTCCTCCTGCAGGGCAAGGGCAGAATCAGAGACCTGGGTTGCCAGTGGCATGTTTGGTTTCTAGGTCTTGACAACTAACAGAGCAAAGAAATACATGTTTATATTAGCCTGAGCATAAACACATATTCATAAATGTTTACATATATATCCATCTATATCTATATGAAGAACATTATAAACTGTAGTATGATGCTTTTAGTCTCTGTCTCTAAAACATGACCATTCAGAGCATAGTAGATATTCTTTGCTTAAGTGTATCCATTCTCTCTATAGCCAAGTAAAAGATCCTTAGTTCTCTTTTCCTCAGAATCACTATTTCAAAACTTAATAAACATTTAATGGTTCCATAAAGAAATTTAGAATATTGATATTCAAATATTTATTCAAAGGACGTGGTTTTGATTTGAAGTTAGCAGCAACAAATGGTAGGTGGGAAGTTTAATTAAACAGCAATTAAAATTGTTATAGTTATGAATGACTTTTAAAAACACACATTATGAAATTAGCTTGGACCTATAATTAGAAATTTAATTGTATGCGATTTCTTTGCTAAATAATTCCAGAATTTTTATTTTGTAGTAGAGACATTCTTTTATGATTCTACACATTCTATAGAACAAACAATGGAGATTAGTCTTGCCTGTCAATCTGGATTTTAAAAAGATCCACTTACTTTGTGTGTATGAATGGTTTTCTGTCATCAGCACCATGGGCACGCCTGGTTCCCGAAGAGATGGCTCAGCGGTTAAGAGCATTGCGTGCTCTTCCAAAGGTCCTGAGTTCAATTCCCAGCAACCACATGGTGGCTCACAAATGTGTTCTTTATAGAAATAACTTTAGTAGCGTATCATTCCTACTTGGATCTTGTAAAAGTTAAAACAAGAGTGCGCTCTTTTCTCTTCTCCCCGTCTCCTCATCACTCCACCAACCAAAGAGAAAAATCACACTCCAAGAAAGCACAGAATAACCTGGAAATGGAATTATATACTTCGTCTGTGAGCCTCAAGGTCTTATTCAGTAAACTCAGTTGAAGCCACTGCCCTGTGTCTTTGGAGAATGAGTTTGAGTTTGCCAAACTGGAAGCAGACACACAGGATATCTAGATGGTGTTGCATTCCCAGAGGTGCTTTATGCTCTAGTTGATGTCTCCCGCTTAGTACCTGGGAAGAGACAATTAATTGAAAACTTAATTACAGCAGAGAGGTGAGGGCAGGAACAACCCAGGGAAGCAGGAAAATCTCAAGAGCCCCTGCATTTTAATTAGTTATTTCTTCATGAAAAATGTTCAACATGAATGTAATCTGTCTCATTATGATTTAAACGGTTTAATACACACACACACACACACACACACACACACACACACACACACACATATATATATTGAAGCAGGGGATTTGAACTAAATTTTAAAAAGGTTAAGGCAATTTAGAGTATTAGCTACATATGTACAATCAGATACAATAATTTGGAATATTGTTTTGCAATGATTGCATTGAGGATGAGGGCTAGTGTTTTTCTTGTATTGCAATATGAACTTTTCAAGGTTGTTTCGCTCCAGATAAAAAACTTAATCTGTCCTCTGGAAACCAGAGAATTTTTTAAAAGAGCTTTGGCATTTTTTTTTTTTTTTTTGGTTTGGTAAGTTGTATAATGAAATGGGCTCCCCTCAAACTAATCGAAGGCTTGAGGCTCTTTCCAATAAATTTACTTTAAAAGTCTGTACAGATTTTAACACTTGGCTGTTCCCTCTTTAGGTTCTGTGTATTTTTATGGGTAGATAGTGTATGCACTTGCAAATAAAGCATGTTTTCATTTCAAAACTGAGTGCAACAGCGAACACAATGTAGGGCACAGCAACGGTTTGGAGTGGCGTACAGTGATGTTTTCTAGCGTAGTACTTGCTCACTGATGATTTCTAAGCAACGCCTGATCAATCAATGAGTGCTGTCTCCTTCTCTAATTATATTATGTTAATAGAATCTAGGAATGCATGTCTCCATATCTCTTGCCAATGGTGAAAGCAGAGGGATTGGAAGGTGCAATGCTGATTTCTTTTAATGGAGGTAGGTACTATGAATAAAGAAATGCAGGGTGCCTCTAAAATACAGAATGCCAAGGGAGCAGATTTCCCTGAGCCAGGAAAGCCACTTCCACTGTCACTCTGCTTCGAGTACCTCTGACATTGAGAGCTGCTTGGTAATAAGTCTGAGTTGCTGCTAGCGACAAAGTTTGTGGCCATCTGACACAACAGCCACAACTCATAATGATGCCAGTTTTTTGGACAAAAGATTGTTGTAAAAGGGGAACTCTGTCAGCTCTGTGGGGACCTGTCCCACCCAGTTTCTAAAGTCCTTGGAAAGTGGCCGGTGCTATCACAGGCCTGTGGATGAGCCTGTTTAAGATGAAGGTGTTCAGTCAGGGTGATATAGCCAGAGTCAAAACAAGAGGTTCTGAATTTGGGAAACACATACCTCAGGGTACACTCCTTTCTCCCCAAATTGTATTAACTTCCCTGAACAGTGTCCATGGCTTCCTCTATTCTATCAAAATAAGTCCATCCCCACGCTAAAAGTTAAGAACCACAAAATTAGAATTATAGTTTAATACTTTTACTAAGATATCTATAAAATGGAAGAATATAGTCATTTTACAATTGAAAATTTGTATTTAAACAGCAAATATAAATAACTAGGAATGCACAGACATATGCTATTATGGAGAACACATGACCCTTGAGTTCCACATAGTGAATAAGTTTCTGGACCATTTAGACACCCAACCTATACATTTGTAACTACGGGAAAAAGCTTCATTAATCCCATTTGTCTGGTTCATATGGGCATTGAGTTGGCAACTATTAAACTATTAGATGTGTGACCAGGTACTTCATATGCGTTATGGCTTAATATTCACAATATTCTCCCCTGTAGTCTTCAGAATCTCATGGAAACCTAGCTAGGAGTGGCCTGACCTTTTCCTGCTGGCCTCCATTTGTACTGCTCCTAGGAAACAGGGTGGTAAGGGACAAAGAAATCCATGTTTAGTGCACACAGGGCACTTTGGGCTGCTTCCTACAGCCAGGAAATGGTTCTCTGGGGTCCCTTTGGAGGACTAAAATCAACATCTCTGGGAAGTCGTTATCATTCGCTTTCCAGGCTTCTTTCTGCATGTACAGAATGGGAAACTCCAGGGCTGCCTCGGGGGTGTGTTTTGGCAAATCTTTTTAGTGCTTCTCCACTATTGATCACAAGATCTACCCAAAGGACTTTGTGTTGATTTTCTTTCAGGAAACAATGCTCTAATTGAAAGTTTCCTTTACAGGATAAAGAATTAGCGGAGAGAAATTTTCTCTTCTTCTCTTAACACATAGTAGGTATAACTCTTCCCTGCTCATTTGTGTCTGTAAATACAAATGTCTTTCCTGTGGACAGGCTTTTAGCCTAGGGACCACTGGGAAGGTTTGGAAAACATGGGAGTTTATGAATCTCTTAGACATTTATCCAGCAATTAGATTTTTTTTAACCATCATGTTCAGTTCATCTTCAGTTAATTTGCTGTAGTCTCAAAAGCTGTTTAATAATACTGAGCAAGAACATCAAAATTAAATGACAGTAGAGCGGGATGCGTTGTTTGGGAGTAACTGAGGACAAACATGAATGAATACAGAATACAAACCTAAAAGTGTCTTAGCTAATATCACTCAACCCACTCACTCAA
This sequence comes from Chionomys nivalis, assembly GCF_950005125.1. Lineage (NCBI taxonomy): Eukaryota > Metazoa > Chordata > Mammalia > Rodentia > Cricetidae > Chionomys > Chionomys nivalis. Next base: position 26,221,112 of record NC_080099.1, on the reverse strand, counting down.
CTCCAGCATGACATTTCTTGGTTTTATCCAACAGGGTATCCCTAAATCTAAGATAGCCAGACATAAGTGATATTGAGACCATTCAAGATGGTTATGAACAGAAAGAGAAGGACACACAATCTCCGTCTAAATTAAGTGTGCCGACTATTGGGATACAAGAATCTACCAAATTCTTCTAGAAGGTTTGTGTTTAAAATCAAAAGCTAATAGGAAATAGCTGCAAAGGCTCATTCAGTGCCTTTTGCCAACTCAGGCACGGTATCCTTTTGATGGATGGGTTAAAAGTCCATTAGTTCAGCAAACACCTCAAGCACACACAGTTTATACAACACACGCTTTCCCTGGATTATTCTAAAAGCCCTGCACTCACCGTGATTCTGTATATATATCAGGGGTAGGACATGAAGTCCTACAAACAACGGGAAAGTAGCAGAATTCCATGCCCTCAGAGGATGGTTTAAAGAAGAAATTCTTTTCAGTTGACTTCTATCTTTGTGCACTGTACAGGAGTTATTCTATATAAACTAATGTGTGTTTTTTTTTTTCATGTACCCTCTCCCCCAGTGGCTGGTGGCTTTGAAGGTCAGAGTTTCTGAGCTCAGATACAGACCCCGCTGTTTACCAGTCATGGTCCCGAGTGAGTTGTATGATGATTCTTCGTATCACTTTCCTCTTCAGCAGATAGGAATAACCACGTCTTACAGAAGAGGTCAAGCTCCAGGTGGAGAGAATAATGAGGGAAGCAATTTTTTTTTTAGTGTTAAGTTACCCAGATAGCAGTAATATATTACAATGATAGAAAACTAATACTCTCACATGGAGTCATGCCAACAAACTCTTCAATGTTTGTTTTATTTCACTAGGGTGGCCACCCTTAAACACTGAGAGCTAGACAAACTCATGGACTATGGATTGTATTTTCAGGGGACTTGGCTAAGGAAACATAGGAAAGTGTCCCAGATAGAAGCTTATTGTGATAAGAGATGCAAAGGGAACACACATGCCGCTGTGATATTCCATCTTCCATTGGCAGAGGTTTCCATCGGAACGAGCGACGTCGAAGGACCACTGCAGTGTTCGAGGGACACAGACGCCACTAAGTCCTTCTCCTGCTTAATTAAGGAGGATGATTTATATGCCAAACAATATACTTCCTGGCAAGGTCACGTAAGACATTCATGGAAACCTTGAAAAGAGCAACCCTCAACAGTGTCTAGAGCTAACATTGACTTTCCAAGGACTAGAACGTGCTTGGAAGAGATGATAGTTTACAGCAGGGACCAACAGCCTTTGGAATCAAGTACAATGGCTCCCTAGGGAGTGTCTCAAAAGCACTTCTATTTATATAACCCCAAGTGGGCCGTGGGCCTTTCTTAGCTTCAATCAATCTCCTTCCTCCCCTCCCCCGCCTCTGTGTGTGTATGTGTACACACAGGTGTATTTAAGATGCTGTCACTGCCTCATATTACCATATAAATCAAATTGAATCATTCATATAGGTACTTAGATTTGGGCCTCCTTCCTAGTAGTCAATAGAGAACATCTCAAAAAATGAAACTAAAGTGCTGAGTTAATTACAGGCAATGGTTTGAAGGCCAAGGAATACGCAGATTTTGTCTACAATGTGTTCTATTGAGTTTGCTGTTTGCCCCAGCCACTAACACTGTTTGCTCTTTAAAATAAGGTTTAGGGCATCGTGTGATTGGCATGACAGGGTTGGGATGATTTTATGAAAAGAAAAATGATAAAGAATTAGGATGTTCCCAACTATTTTTAATAAGCTTCATTCAATCTGGATTAAAAAATCTTGCTTATGAAAGTAAATGTCAGCATCAAAAACATACTAACAAAGAAACTTTATTTTGCCAAGTTTAAACATAGAAAGGGAATTATCCAAAACCACTCAAGCTCTTCATGGCACAATTTTAACATTTAGTGCATGTGACAGAATTAACTATAAAGGGCGCCCCCAGAGACCATGTGGCTAGTCCTCCACCACTTCTAAGAACTAGGATGAACATGTGACCTGCTTCTGGCAATGACACATCAGGAAAAGTGTGCAGAGAGGTGAGAACATGGAAGAGATGTTCTCAATTTAGTGACGATGAAGAAAGGTTTCTTCCCTGCCCCCCTCCAGTCATAGAGCACATTGGAGCTTTAGTGGATTCTGTGGGTCTCAGAGAAAGAGTCACAAGTATTGGAGAGCTGGTGATCTGGAAGTAAGACATTGCTGAGCTGCTACTCCTCCCCTCAGGACTCCTCGCTCTTCTGGATTCCTAATTAGAAGCAAATAAACAAAATTTCATTCACCAAGAATTCTGTTTCTGGCAAACAAATATACGTGTGATTGATTCAATATATACAAATAAACTCATCAATAAAGTACATTTACATGGATGACGGTAAGATATAACTATGTCACACTGTTTTATAGAACTAAATATTATTTCATATGACTCAAACCAGAAATTTAAAATGCTTGAAGTCAAAAGAAAAATTAATTGACTTTACATATGAATTCATTTGTTCAGGGAGTATTTGTTAGGTTCTCATTGTTTAACATGCCTGGGCTGCTGGGAATACTTGATTGCAAGAGTTGGACCAGTTTTCCATCCTATCCTGTGTACACATAAATAAACTCATGATAAAAAGTTGAATAGTGAATATCAAGTGCAAACAGAAAACAAACATAATAGTTTTCAATGAAAGAAACCTACTCCAGACAGACTTAAAAACTGAGAAGGCGCCCAGCATAAGAAAATCTTGGCAAATGCCTTATTAGAAGAGTAAGCACAGGGCTCTGGAATGCCGCAGTTCTTCAGGAATCCACTGTGGCTCAGCAATCTAAGAGAAGGAGTGGAAGAAGGAGAAGAGGGAACGTGCATCTGTACCTAAATCACACTGCAGGACCAAGACAAGGGAGCAGATTGCTTTCCATTTTAAAGATACTCAGAAGCAAAGGAGGGGCTTCAAGTAGAGAAGCAAGATCCTCTCATTTCTGCTTTCAACAGCTCGCTCTGTTGTGCTGAGTATGCATTAAGAGACAGGAGCTCAGAGAGAAAAGCACTTATCAGTAATCCAGAGAGGGTAGATAACTCTTGAGGACGGCGGCTGCAATGGGTGGAGAAAAAGCAGTACCTGAGGAAACCTGGCAGGAAACAAGGGAGTTGGCTGATGTGAATGGCATAAATCAAGGCTGACTCAGCAGCTTCCAGCTGCATCATGCGTTACAGGCACACTACCTTCTGATGTGGGGGAAGACTTTGATGATAAACGGTCCACAGCTGTACTTTGAACACAGTACATCTGAGAAGTTCTGGAGCGATCTGAGGGAGGGTGAAGTTGGACATGTGAGGATATGTGTTTGCTGTGGCTGGTGAGTTTCAGTGTTCAATCATGTCACGTAAGTTTAGCGGGTGAAAAAAGGGGACAAAATTCACCAGCGCTGTCAGTGTTGACATTTAAGGTAGATAATGCAAGACCAGTGAGGTAAACAAGAAGAAGAAAAGCAAGTAAGGTAATGCAATGAAACTCAGGAGGCTGCAGTGCAACGGCAGCTGAGGAATACTCCATTCGCAAAGCATAAGTGACAGGAGATGTCCTGGATACACGGGAAACCATAGGAAGCCCGGTAGACAGATTGCAATCAGTCATTGCCATGAACCTGAGCTTTGCAACTAACTTAAGCACAAGTTACTGCCATGAGTGATGCAAGTGAACCGAGGAAGGCAGGAGCTGGGCCGGAGTGAGGTGAGCAGCAGCAAGTGGAAAAAGAAGCTGAGTCACTTTCTGAAAGTTTTTCTTTGAGGAGCATAGAAATACGCTGAGACTTGTGGGCCAAGAGGGCAAGATGCATGATCCCCTTAAAAAGAGGTGCTTGGTGAGGAATATCCAGTGGCGAATGAGACGTTGGGTGCAAAGGTGCACAGTGGGGTTAGTGTAGCACAAAGGCTGTGGGGAGATGGTGTGATGGTTGTAGTGGTGGGGGTGACTGTGGTAGTGGGGGGCAGTGATGGTGGTGGTGGTAATGGTGGTGGTGGTGGTGGGGTGATGGTCACAGTAGTGGTGGTGGTGGTGATAATGTGGTGGTGGTGGTGGTGGTGGTGGTGATGGAGGTGGTGGTGATGGAGGTGGGATTTCTCTCTGTTTGCTGTGATTGCCATTAATGAATAAGGAAAGCACTTTGGACCTATGGCAGGGCAGAACGTAGGTGGGGGGGGGGAGAAACTAAACTGAATACTGGGAGAAAGAAAAACAGAGTTGGAGAGAAGCTATGGAGCCGCTGGAGACAGATGCTGGAAACTTTAGCTAGTAAGCCACAGCCACATGGCAATACACAGATGAATAGAAATGGGTTAAATTAGTATGTAAGAGTTAGCCAAAAAGAAGCTAGAGCAAATGGGCCAAGCAGTGATTCAATTAATACAGTTTCTATGTGATTATTTCGGGGCTAAGTGGCCAGGAACTAACTAGCGGCCCTCCTCCAATGGGTGGTGGTGATAGTGGTGTGGTGGTGGTGGGGAGGGTTGATGGTGGTGGTGCTGATGGCGGTGGTGCTGCTGGTGGTGGTGCTGCTGGTGGTGGTGGTGCTGCTGGTGGTGGTGCTGCTGATGGTGGTGGTGCTGCTGGTGGTGGTGCTGCTGGTGGTGGTGCTGGTGATGCTGGTGGTGATGCTGCTGGTGGTGGTGCTGACGGTGGTGGTGCTGATGGTGGTGGTGCTGATGGTGGTGGTGGTGGAAGGATCCACAGTCTAAACGAATCCTCTGATAGCATCAAGGTTGTTTTCTTCAATCTCTCAGGCAAGAAAATAAGAACACAATATCCACATCAGGGCTGTGCTGACTTCAAAGGCTCTGCCAATCTTGAATGACATTCACAAAATGCATTTTATCCAAGGTGGTATGCCCACCTACATCTGAGCGAGAACACAGTGACTCAAAATCGCACACAAGTAACAGCTGAAGTAGCAAAGGAAAGTCAGACCTAATGATTGAGTGGAGGAGTCGTTAGACTGCCTGGAGATGGGTGATTTCAAGATCTTAAGATAAATCTCATAGGCAATAACACATTCCAGTTTAGGAAAGAGTTTATAAATTCTCTTTTTTCCCTTCCCCATTCCAGGAGTCCATTTATTGAAAAATAAACCCGACAGCGCTGAACAGAAACATCCTGACACAATACATGGAAATGCTGAAATTCAAAACACAATAAATTACAAACATCTTTCTCTCCTCTCAAAGGATGGGCAGGGAGAAGTGAATGTACTAAAATAGAAATGTGTCTCTGAAAGCAAATTCTTTGAAAAGAAAATATGACAGCTAGGAATAGCAGAACAGGTCAGAATTACAGCTGCCTGAACACAGTGATGGATGACTGTGCCAGACTGAGACAGGAAGGCAGTGAACATTTCAGATTAGTATACAGTCATGTGTCACTGAAGGATATTATTAAGTCAACGAACTCTTGTATTTTCTGATTTTTAAGATCAGTAACCTGCTTGTATCTTTATGCACACCCTATTAGTTACTTTTCTGTTGCTGGGACAAAAAAAAAGCACTGAGGTTACTCACTTGCAGACCTCCTGCAAGTCTGCAGTGGTGACCCCTTCTCCTGTGTTGTACCCATTAGCACGAGCACACTGAGGTTCTGGGTTGCAGTGGGAGGTTAGAGAGCTCCATCTTATCCTAGCTTCACTGTCCATGTATCTATGTGTCTGCCCCTTCTTCATTCCCTCTCTGCCTCTACCAGGGTACCAGGATCCAAAGGGAACATGACTTGACATTTACTGTTTGTCTTCTGTTTCTAATGACTGAGAAGGAAAATCCTTTGTGCCTTTAATTTACACCTTTCAGACATCTAGTGGTGTTAAGCACTATTTTTGTGGGGGTGCTTTTTGGACATTTCTCGTTCTTTAGTCATTTGTCTGAATCTTGTATCTAGTTTCAGTGGTATTGTTTGTCTCTACTATTGAGTTACAGGAGTTACTCATATACTCTGATTTTCTCTGGGTATGGTTCGCTTTCTTTAGTAGTTTCTCTTTGAGGAGCATCACTATGAAATATAAAAATAATTCCTGTGTGTTGTGCTCATTCCTATGTGCTCATTCCCATGCCTCTATTGCAGGTCTTCTTGATTCCTTATCTGTTCTTGGGTCTGACTAGTTGGCCAAGCCATTTATGCACCTCATATTCTCAGCTCAGGAAACTTCTTTCCCCATGAACTATATGACCAGGTCATGACCCAAAGTTTTGCTTATTGGGAGGGATGCCTCTTATTCCTATCTTCAAGACTTACATAAACATACTGAGTCAATATGTTTGTAAACCATGTGATACGTTTCCCATGCATTCCTCTGGGCCCTTCCGATGGGACAGTAGTGGATGGCATGAATGTCCAGGTTTCCTCTTCATATGCTGCTTATGTAGTTTATTTTTTTCTTGTGCTGAATGTCAAATATACAGCTTCTTCTTTTTCATGGCCTAGTTTACTTCCTATCTTCTTGGTGCATTTGATGAGATCATCTCATGATAGATGGTATTTGTTTGTCATTTGATGGCCAATCCATTCCATATAAATACCCTCTGAGGATTGATGTCATGGTCTGGTTTCAAAACTATTGGTACTGGTTTGTGATTCATGCTTAGACTTGCCATAGATTTAATGATCTAGCAATACTACTCTTGGTTAAATACTGAAGAGATTAAAATCAGCATACCACAGAGATATTTGTACATCCATATCTATTGCTACAATATTCATAATAGCCAAGCTATTATAGGCAACCAAGACTTTTTAACTCAAGAGAGGAGCTCATATCTTACGGGCATACATTAAATGTGGGGAGTGTGTGTGCACGCACACATACATGTACACACACACATACTCACACTTCACACCTCACACCACACACGTTGAGAATATATTCAATTATAAAAAAATGAAGTTCTGACACCTGTCGGAAAACATATGAAACTTCAGATCATTATGTTGAGAGAAATAAACAGGCTCCAAAAGACAATTATTAAGTGTTCTCTCTTATATGTGAAATCTAGAATTAATTTATACAAACATATGTGGCAACGAAAAGAGAAAGGGGACTCTGGGGGAGGATCTGAACTTTAGAATCTAAAGGATGGGGAGAACAAGAAAGACGAATGAAATGGGTGAAACGTGAAAGAAGGACTGTTTGGAAGAAGGGAGACCAGCAAGGATGGAGAAAGAAGACACAGTGTGTGTGTGTGTGTGTGTGTGTGTGTGTGTAGGGGTGAATAAAAACTACGTGTAATGATACCCAGAGATGAAAATGTCCCAGTGAAATCTGGCAACTTGTATGTTAATCACATAGAATAATAAAACAGAAAGCAAAGCGAGGAGGAGGTGGAGCTGGGATGCAGCTCAGTAGTACAATTCTTACTACTGAGTAAGTAGTAAGTGTGAAACCTTAGGTTAGATCTCCAATACAGGCAAAAATAAGTCCACTTATAGTATGAAGTATTTACTCTTTGAAGCTCTGCTACTAGTTGAATTGCTGAGTTCTGGCCTTCATTCTCAGTTTCTTGTCTTCCCACAGCAGGGACGTAAAACTCCCAATGCTGTCAAGAAAGGCCTCTGACCCTTGGACTCCACTTCTCATTATCAATTTTCTTTTTTTCCTAATGCACCAGTCAAGCGTTGATATGGTCACCCAATTCCTTTATTCTTATGATTACTTGCTCCATATTTTTCAGTGCTTGGTACAGCTACCACTGCATTCATTCCTGCTAATGTAATCCCAGGTCACTGTTGATAAAAGTGAACAGTGCTAGGGGCTGCTGGCTGTGCCACAGACATTGGCGGTGGTCATCATCTTACTCCGAGACCCCACTGCAGGAAAAGTGTCATGCAGAACACTTACTAGAAAGCACTATTTGTCATTCTCTCTGCTGCAGTCTTTTTTTTTTTTTTTTTTTTTTTTTTTTTTTTTTTGGTTTTTCGAGACAGGGTTTCTCTGTGGTTTTGGAGCCTGTCCTGGAACTAGCTCTGTAGACCAGGTTGGTCTCGAACTCACAGAGATCCGCCTGCCTCTGCCTCCCAAGTGCTGGGATTAAAGGCGTGCGCCACCACCGCCCAGCTCTGCTGCAGTCTTGTGAGCTCCAAGGACAGATGGTAAATGATTTCACGTTGCCTCATAAGTGACCTAAACTGCCTTTCTACACTTTACCCTCCTCTGCTTGCCACTTTAGATAATTTCTACTAATCTTTTGCTATGGCGGTGATCCCCTTTCTGCAGCCTACACCAGACTTACCCAGGGGCATTTCATCCAGACAGGATTTTTGTTATCTTATTTTTTTTTTAACCATTCTTGCTCTTCTCTTGTTGCTATCACTTTCCTCGTCATCATCCTCCCCTCCAATTTCCTAAATTTGCTTCTAACTTCTTAAAGCTCTGCTCTCTTAATTTCATCATCTGCATTTCTGCAGGTCCACATCTGTGTACGAGAGGGTTTTGATCCGTGGTGCATGCAAGCAGATGAAATGTGCTAACTGACAGAAATGGGGCCACACAAGCCAAAGATCATCACCACTTGTGATGAGTTATGGTCAGAAAAGAGATGATGATGGCGGTTTTGTCTGGACCAGTAGCACTGCTATGGATGCAATCTTAGGGTTCGGAGCATCAGGTCTCACTGATTAGGTTAGAGAGGGGAGAGAAACAAGACAATGCTAAACAATAACTTATAATTATACTCTGAATAAAACAAATTGCTGTTTATTTAGCTCTAACAGGGGAAGGCAAATGTTTAAGAGGAGGTAAAATCAAGAGTTCTTTCTGCCCATCATGTTCCATGTGAGATTATCTATTCCGATCCCAACCCAAGATGTTCGACAGATACTTTCCCATGAGTTGGAATTCAAGATGGGGGCCTGTGTGATACCATTTTAAAGTGGTGGGTCTTGACTCCCTTGGGGTCACATAACAGATATTTACCTTATGATTCACAACAGTAGCAGAATTAGTTATGAAGTAATGACGAAAATAATTTTGTGGTTGGGGGGTCACTATAGCATGAGGGCCGCAGTATTAGGAAGGTTGAGAACCACTGGGTTAGCATTTTAAGCAATAAGAGGAACAGAGTTGGAGGGGGAAATATGGAAAGTATGGTATGTAAGAGATGAAGATTATGACTGCAAAGAAAAAAGTAATCAGGGTCTCCAGTATGGCAGATTAATAGAAAAAGCAAGAATCAAACAGTTCGTGTATTAATTCACTGAGGGGTTGTTTTGGAAGTATATTAACATATTAATCAATGCTGCATAATCTAATTTCTTGAGTGGCTCAGAATTTGAATTCTGATAAAGTGTTTAATTTTTAATCAGCTGTGCTCCCGAGAGCCTATCTGAGATCAATATGAGCATTTCCATAATTATGGTTTTGTCAGTTAGGATAATTCATTGTATGCTATGCGTCACTTGAATGTCTATTTAGGGGTTCCTATTCACTGGCTCCCTCCAAAACTATTTATTTAAGTAGATTTAATTACTACTCTAAAGATAAGATTATTGAGAACAATTTATCAGTGAAACGGACATTCATGTTCTTTCTCTACCACAGCGAGGTGAGGTACTGCTTGCTTCCCATTGCTGCACCTCCCTGAATGTGACTGTGCCCAGCAAATATGGTGTTATTTATGTTATTTGATACGCTATTGCTACGGAGACTGAATCACTACATCAAGCTGCCAAAAACTAGACTTGGAACAATGGATATGAAAGTTGATTTCCTTAGGGGGATTAAAAAAAAGAAGAAATGAAAAACAAACAAAAGATACCTTAGACGTTTTATAAATGCACTTTATGCGTTTTTATAAATGCACTTGCTTCCCGAAAAAACATCAGTTCCAAATCAACAGTTGTAGCCGAGAAATCTTATCAAAACAAAACAAACTCATTATCTTATAAGGATTACTATCTCAAATCTAATTATAGGCTTATATCCACCAGCACTTCATGCGTAGGATCTGAGGTCAAGGAGCTCCAAAGCTTGTGAATTGCGGCATCTTGTAGTGTCCATGGGGTTGCTCTATTGTGATGGTGATGATTTGCACCTCCTTAAACAGGAAAACCTTCCCTTTCAGTAAGTTCCGATTCTGCCCTTGGGTTCCCATTCCAAGCCTTCCCCGAACACTAGCACGAGATAACCCGATCTCAACCGCAGGTCAGAAGACGGTAATTTGCAGCCTGGTCTGGTCCTCTCCAGAGGCCTGCCACTGCTCTCCCGGCTGCACCGGGCCACGCCGGCTGCTGTCCCCGCGCGCTGGGCGCCACAGGTGACGGTGGCAGTGGCTGCAGGAGCAGCCCCGGGGCGGCGCGGGCGGGTCTCCGGCATCCAGGGCCCGCCCCTCGGCCTGGCGCGCGGAGGCGGCGCGCACGCGCGGGGGAACATGGCGGCGGCGGAGCCCTCGGTGGCCGCGCTGGCCGGCGGCGGTGTGGGCGCGGGGGCGCCGTCGGGGGGCGGCGGTGTGCCGGTGCTCTTCTGCTTCTCGGTGTTCGCGCGGCCCGCGTCGGTGCCCCACGGCGCCGGCTACGACGTGCTCATCCAGAAGTTCCTGAGCCTCTATGGCGACCAGCTCGACATGCACCGCAAATTCGTGGTGCAGCTCTTCGCCGAGGAGTGGGGTCAGTACGTGGACCTGCCCAAGGGCTTCGCGGTGAGCGAGCGCTGCAAGCTGCGCCTTGTGCCGCTGCAGATCCAGGTGGGTCCCGCCCCCGCTCGCCCTCCCTGCCGGGTCCCCGCGGGCCGCTCACGCCCCCACGTGTGTGGTCCCCAGCGCCCCACGGTTTGGTGCCGCAGCCTCCTGGGTAGCCGTGCAGCCGCCGCTGCTCCCAGGTTCACGGGTGATGCAGATCGCGGGGCGTGTTAGCTTCAGGGCTGGTTCCGGGAGTTGTGGTAACCAGTTGCAGACATGCAAACTTTGCCGGCGCTCCTCCTCTCCTTTCATTTTGGTGACAGTTGGGGTGCCTCCATAGGCAGGGAACCGCAGTCGCCTCTTTAATAGCCCTCCTAAAGCTAGCCTGTGAGTCCTAGGCTGAAGAAGTTATACCTAAGGGTTAGAGTTTATTAATTTTTATATTGCTAAAAACCGTGTAATACAGTGCAGTCTCCTGTCCTAAGATCCGAGGAATTCTCTGGCGAATGTAAGCTTTTGAGAGGAAGAGAGGTAGGTGTGACTTAGGACCTACACCAACCATAGTTTTTTTTTTCTCTACGTGAAAAATTATTAAGTCCTTTCTCTGGAAGGCGAACTGAAATATGTGGCCTTTGAGGTTAGAATGAATTTTCATATCCAAGTGCCATTTTGAGAAGCTTATCCCTAATTTTCGCTTATTATCTGTAGTCAGAGACTGGCTGGATGGTGCTGCCACTTCCCCCACATCTATGGATCCAGAGGGAGTACTTCAGCCGTGATTAAAGTTCATCTGCTCAGAGGACAGAGTTCATGGGCTAACTGCCAGAGCGCTGGAGTGAGTGGGTGGTGTGGCCTGTCCTGCTGCCCAGATGGAGAGCTGCATTCTTGAGTGGTTAAGATTCTCCATTTTTTATCTCTTTAAGAGTTCTAGATGACAGCTCTCTGCAGCCTTCCAAACGTCCATTTAGATTACCCATGCCAAACAGTCAATATGTTGGAAGCATCTTTGACAGATTCATTATAAGGCCAGAATAAAATACCCAGTGGGTCTGGACCTATATTGAAGATTCAGACTTCTTTGTCAACCATTTCCTGTTTTTCCTGGGAGAGTGAGGGGCTCCCTGTACTGCTGTACTAAAAATCTAGGCTTTTTGTTGTTTTGTTTTTTTCGAGACAGGCTTCCACTGTTTAAGTTTGTTTTTGTTTTCTGTGTGCTACAGTGGGGATTTTTAGATTTTGAAATTTTCAAGACATGATTAAACTCTTAAAGGGTCTAAAATTCAGTGTGTGTGTGTGTGTGTGTGTGTGAGAGAGAGAGAGAGAGAGAGAGAGAGAGAGAGAGAGAGAGAGAGAGAGAGGACAGAGACAGACATTCATGCTGAAAAGACAATGTATAATTCAGGTCGCTCTGGCTTTTGAAATATTTTATATATAATTGATTTTTCTTAATGATGTTTAAAACAACCATTATAGCAGTATCACTATTCTTTTTTATCTACTAACAAATAGTATTTTTTTGCTCACTAAATAACCCAAGAATTCTTTCCCTTATCATATGTATATGTCTATGTTTTGAAGTACATACAAATACTTGGATATTCTCACTTTAGTAATTGCCATACTTTTCCTTCAGTCATTTCCTTTTCCCAGCATAATTGTAGCTAATATGAAAGAATATTTTACATAGAATATGACATAAACACGCATGTATTTATGTACATGGATGTATTTTCCGAAAAGATACTTCTTTCATTGCTACTCTGTTTTCTGGAATATTCCTGTATTACCTTACTGACGTGGGTGTTTTACGTGCAGAAGAGTTCATTCCACACTGAGGTGACGTCTTTGAGTGCGCTTCATAGTGGATGCAAGCCTGGATTCAATTCTTGTTGGAGAAGTGATAACGTTTATTTCTCTGAAGAGCAGAGCATTGGGAGGTGGGAAGGTTAGCAAGTTGCCCTGGATGACATGGTTATAATGGCCAAGCTAACAAAGCATCAGGAAGTCTTCACTGAATGTCTGGATATCTGCCACAGCGTGGCTCTTTTCTTTTCGCGTTTGGTGAGAATGGGGAGTGGATTGGAAAGCAAGTCAGACTTGAGCTTCTGTTTGTTCATTTCTCTTGATGCTGCTCCCTGCTCTTTTCCTATCAACACCTGCCTCTTAGACAGACTCAAGGAGGCTACTGGGGAAGTGGGAGCGATGCGGATGGTAGGCCCCATTCCCTTTGACTCGAGGCCGGGACTACTAGTTCCCTGTGCTGTTCTCTGTGTGGGCAATGACCTTGTGCAATAATTGTAGGTGGCTGTGCCACATTGCCCCAGGAGTTGGCAGCAATTCTTTGGGAGCTGATCTTGAAGATCTCTATTGCCAACTCTAGAGTGTGATAACTTTTTAGGGACTCCTTTTTAAAAATTCCCTGTCAGTGACTAAATGTCTGCATGATAGCTTGATAGCGCAGGTAGCTGAACACACAGCTCATGTTTCATTCATGGTTTGTGTGTCTGGAATCTGACGAATTTAGAGACTTTGGAGACGGGATGTTAATGAAGGGAAGATGGAGTAGAAGTTTAGGTCTTTTATGATGACTCACTTTCCAAATCTGCATGATGCAGACATGGAATGCTGGAGACACACACAAAGCCCGGCATCATCTCACGGTCTCACACTTTGTCCAGGGCAGAAAGAGCTCAAGCAGAAGATGACAGGAAGAAATGGATGCCGTCAGGAAGATACAGGCCAGACAGGAGGGAAGGTTTTGGCAGCTCTTGAGAGCAGGAGATACAAGCTGCTCTAGGCGGGTTATTCTGACGTGTTCTTAGGGTGGTTAACTGGGAGAGGACTTGGGTCTGGCTTTCATGTTCTAGTAAGATTTTTATTTTGAGTGTGGGGCATAGACGTCTTACTAGAAGAGACAGTCAAGGAGGAAAGGCAGAAATACAAACAAGAAGGAACAAAATATGGCCTGCTGGTGGCTCGCTGGTGGAAGGTAGAGATGCTGATTCTAGGACCTTTGCTTTAGCTTGTTTGGGTGTCACAGGAAAAACACAGGGATAACCTCACTCCCAGACCAAGTGGGGGAACTGGCAGGGTGTATCTGGGGGGCAGGGTGCTTTAGGGGACACTGAGAAGAGGTGCTTAGGTCCTGACTTTAGGGTGTTATCCCCAGCCTATTGGTTTGATAGACAGAGGGAGTTATGGGATATATGATTATCGAGGTATATGGGGGGCTTAAAAACTTGTGGTATTGCCGAGTAATACCCATTGTATCCCTTGGTTCCTTGTGAGTAAATTAGCTGGCACCTATAAATGAACTGCTGGAGAGTGGGAGCTGCATGTGACCTGCATTTGATTGGTTTTTCCTTTTTCTTTCTTCCATTTCGTTAGTCAAGGGGAATCTTAATGTAGATTTAAATGTCAGTGTGCTCTTGGCTTGGCCCAGGTTCGACTTTAATCCCTTTGAGGCACAGTCTCAGGAGATCCCTCAGGTCTCGGCTCTCAGTGGGTAGGCACAGCTGGCCTTCCTTGGGGAGGCAGAGAGCTCAGACTTTATGATAAGTTGCAGGTGTAATATTATACCAGAGACGTCAGTGCCCAGAGTAGGTACGTATGTTCTAAAAGCTACAGTGAAATATTCCCTTCCCATCTAAACGAAAAGACTCAGAATCTGTTTTGCCAGAAATAAATCATTCGATGATGAGCCTTTTGGTGGTGTCTGGAAATACACTTTATGAATGAGTTTCCTAATTCTGCACACTAAATTAGTACAGTGATTTTTTTCTAGGGCGATCTTGATGATAAATCATCTTTAATCTCATTAGAGAGCTTCCCATCCCAGCCTGTGCTGACTCAAATGTTTGTTTTGCAGAATCTCACCACAGCCGAAGAAAAATACTGTTTTTCTTAACTGTGTTAAAGATAAGGACATTATATTGGAAGATGTTAATGATTTACCTATAATTATATAACTGAACATAGTGAAACCGAGATTTTGACTCATATTCTAATGCCCACAGGCCTGGGCTGTGTCTGGAATCCTTGAAGGCTGCCTGTGTGGGGTGGGGAAACCTCTGTCTTAAATGAGGAGATACTGGGTCAGAGCCTTACCGAAGCTTGCAGTTGGATTGGAAACAGGACTTCAGTGCCGATCCCTCGATCCCCTTCAGACTTTTACTCAAGTAGATCATGTTTATCTCGTGACGGTATAGGTTACTGATGTGAGAAGGCAGATCCCCTGTCTTACCACATTTCCCATCCCTAAACACTGTAGCACAGGGACTATCATAGGCACTGCGAGCTTGAGGGACTGAAACAACACAGACATTCTCAGATTTCTCGGGCCTACAGCCCAAGGGTGTGGGCAGGAATGGTTCCTCCTGAGGGGCTGAGGGGAAGAATCTTTTCACGACCTTCTCCACCTGTTTGTGGAAGATCGTGGCTTGCAGATAACATCACTCCGATCCCTGCTTTCTTGGCCAAGGCAGTTTTGTTATGTGTCTGTCTGTCCATCTCTCTGTAGAAGCATCTCAGCATACAGACACCCGTCCTTGGCAGTTACTTACACACCTTACTTCAATGGGTGGGGTGACTTTATCTCAAATCAAGGTCTCTGCACACACAGGGACTCTAGCTCTTTGGAAGGTCATTCTCTCCAGCTCTGGGCTTAGAAATTTCAAGAATGACTTTGCAGGGGGTGGGGAAACACTGTTCAACACTGCATCTTACTTCCATTCCAGGAACTGTGTATATCAGTGTGTGTGTGTGTGTGTGCACGCGTGTGTGTGTGTGCGTGTGTGCCTGTGTGTGTGTGCACGCGCGTGTGTGCGTGTGTGTGTGTTGCTGAGTGGCCCATGACCATTTTGTAAAATGCATGGTAGTGTCAGACTGTGACAAGTCTGTAGGTGTTCTCCTGTTCTCCTCAGTATGAAATCTAAGGTCAGTACCACACTATGGCAGGTGGAAAGGAAGTGGACAATGAGTTTTCCACTTAAATTCTATCTCTCACACTCCTGTTTCAGGAAGCTACTGATTAAAATAATCAAACTTTTATATTTAAATATGTCTATGCATGTATTTGTAGGTGATTTGCTTTTTGAATCCACACTGATTTGCAGGTGCTCCATTTTTGCTTGTGAAGATACTCGGTCAGATCGGCTTTCATCATGGCAGCACTGATCATCTTCCAGTTGTAAAACGTATATTTTGGGCCATTGGCAATACTTTTAGATACCTGCGATTAAGATTTAATTAAATTTTTTGAGTTGGATAAGAAATTCCTGAATTATAATTGAATTGAATCGTAACAGCATCTTGTTGGAATCTATGTGTGTTTAGGGATAGGAAGGAGACATGATTACATTAGGGGGGTAATATGGTTAGAATTTTTTGGTTTTTGTTTTTGTTCCTTTTGTGACTTGATGGATCTAAGGTTATTTCCACAGTCATAACTTATCTCCAACTACCATGGCCCAGGGAAGCCAATATTTGTATTTTAAAGAAGACTTGCATTTTGGAAGTGTTTTGTTTTAGAGTTATGCTGCGGTCGCTTAGATAGTACATACTTTCTGTATTCCTCTGTCCCACTGATTCCTGTTGTTAATATTGTACTTTTGTGTGGTTCATTTTTCACAACCAAAGGACTAGCTTGATGCCTTACTATGAACTTAGCTGCCTAATGGATATTTTTAAAATTGTTTTTATTATTTTTAATTTTTTAGTACATATGTGTATCTGTGTGAGTGTATTAGTCAGGGTTCTCTAGAGTTACAGAACTTATGGAATGAATCTCTCCATATATGTGAATTTATTGGAATGACTTACAGGCTGCAGCCCAACAGTGGCCAGCTGTGAATAGAAAGTCCAGGAATCTAGTAACTGCTCAGCCCCACGCGGCTGGGTGTCTCAGCTGGTCTGCAGTATGTGCTGGAATCCTGAGGAAGTAGACTCCAGTGCCAGTGAAGGGATGGATGCGCTGGCAAGGCGAGGGCAAGCAGGTCAAGAAGAAAACCTTTCTTCTTCCGTTTCCTTTATAGCAACATCCGGCAAAGTGTGGCCTACATTAAAGGTGAATCTTCCTACCTCAGGGTCTGGACTAAAGGCCTATGTCATCCCACCTCAAGATCTGGGTCAGAGGCTGTGTCTTCCAGCCTCAAGATCAGATCACAGGTGTGCCCTCCATTTCCGGATTGTAGTCATCCAGATACAGTCACGTTGACAACCAGGAATAACCGTTAAACAGTGGGTGTGTGCACGTGTGTGCACGTGAGTGCCGGCGCCTGTGAAGTTCAGAAGAGGGCAGCAACGTGCATCTTGAGTTACAGGCAGTTGCGAGCTGCCCAGAGCATGCTGGGAACTAAGCCTGGGTCCTCTGGAAGAACAGTGAATGCTTTTGACCAACCAGTGAGCCAGCTCTCCAGCCCCTGCACACTGGTTTTTACTAGCCTTTTCTTCTTGTCTTTTCTCTGGTTTTTATTTCAGGATGATCTTATCCACAGTCCAGGTCAGGATACAGTTAGATCCATATGCTTACTGACCTGTGTCCTCCGGGCTACGACACTTTCTTTGATTATGATTGTTATGAATAGCCTTGACAGTGTTGGAAATCACTAGTCAGGTATTTGCGTGGGGTGTCCTCAGGCTTCACGTGCATAGTGTTTTTCTTAGGGGTTTACTGAGATTGTTGGGACCCTGAGGACTCATGAAGTCCATTCTCCCGTCAAGTACAACAGTGTGTTGGTGTGACATTGTGGCGTGCAGGAGGTTCGCCTAGCTCATTGGTTTGTCACACTCCTCCTCGGCAGGCTTTTGCCAAGGGCAGCCACATTCAAGGGTCTAGGGAAATATCTGTGGCTCGCACAATCAGAAAACCCATCTTTACAATCAAACGTGTCACCACTCACTGTAGCATCTTTCTTTGTTTACGGAACAGGGTTCTGTGGGGTGAGGACAGCTTTAGGGCTGCTTATCCTTCTGACCTCCAGACCATACATTCAGATTTCTGACTAGGTAAGGATTTATCCAAATATAACTTATTATCTCGACACTAATTTAACAAAATAACTTAATATTTTGACCATTTTTCTCTTGTGGCTCCTCTAAAATAGTTTATTATTTGACATATTCTCCCCCTCCTTTTTTTTTTTTTTGACACTCTAAATGAATACTGGAATGACATTTTCCTAATTTAGAACAGTGTGTTACTACCTCACCAGACGCCAGTGGAACTAAGTTTGGCTTGCTTTTCTTGTATTTTGGATATTTTTTTTTCCCATTTCCCCTGTCAGTTCCTGCCACTGTTAATTTGCCTCTGACACTATATTGCTAATTGTTGGTAACTCTCTCGCTCTCTGTGAATTTAGAATGTAGACTGCCAGCCTCCTACGGGACCTACCATGTTAGACTATGTAGACTGAGTTAGTATGGGAGAGCTGGGGTGGGGAGCTTGTGTGACCTGTATGTGTGAATAGTTGGGTGTCTGTGAACTGTGAGCATGTCAGGGCTTGACTCTTAGCAAGCTTATGTGCTTGCCAGAGGTTTCCTGGGCAAACTTGCTGGCTCTTAGAACGGCAAGTCTGATTAAGTTGTATTACCATAATTTCAAAAAAGAGGCCGCTTTTATAAGTAAATTGTTTTCTAGCATATACCTTAATCACAGAGGCACTGTGATACTTCCTGTTCAGATTTATGAAGGAGATAGTTGTTGAGCACAGTGAACTAAGATTCAATGTTTACTGGGATTTAAAAACGCATAAGTCATGGTAATGATTGCTTTTAAAAATAATATCCTGAATACACTAAAGTTGGTCTTCCTGGCTTCTGTGTGTAGGTCATGTTCCCTGCTTTGGAAATGGCTAAACTATGGGATTAGGCAGGCACTCAGGCTCAGCTGATTAAGGTGCTATCCCCAAGCTTGATGACCTGAGGTCTACCCCAGAGGTCCAGTGGCAGGAGGAGAGAAGAGTCTCTGGAGTTGCCGCCTGGCTTCCCAGTGTAAATCCTAGAGCTTCCATGTACACACACACGCATATACTAGATAAATATACATAAACAAACAAACAAACAGGTAAAAGGTATAATTTGAAAAGAGTGAGGAAACAGCCAAAGCACTTGAGCACTTATTTTACTAATAATGCTTTATTGGTAAAGTTGGAGTCTCTCCATAGTGTTGACTGACAGGTGGTTCCTCATCACCCATGGTGGTTGAGTGTGCATGCTGTGGCCTCCGCTGCAGTGGGAGATGAAAGTCCTAGAGTCTGCAGCCAGAGCACAGACAGAAGCCATCAGAGTAGTTAGCATGGCCTCAGCACTGGCCATAAGACATTTGCTTCCGAGGCCCCGATAATCCACGGAGGACTGTTCTCCTCTTGAGTCTGCTGTATGCAGGGATGGTAAGGCCAGGTCTGGAGCTGAGCTGCTGCCGAGGCTACAGCCATGCAATTGGTACATAGGTTTCTCCAGGGAATTATTAGTAATTGGTATCTATGGGGAATTTAGGATAATTAGAGGGGGTTTAGTGGGTGACTATGAGTAATGGCTTCTGTTTCTTCTGGACCAAACACTTTCTTTGTCTCGCAAAGTGGAAGGTAAAGCACCTTGGGCTTTCAAGTCTCTAGCGAAGCTGAATTCCTGTGTTCAGTGTGAGTTTTACAGTTAACGGCTCCTCGAGGGCCCTGACTGTTGGAGTGGGTTCTCTGCAGCAGATCTGAGTCTTGGGAATATGATTCCCGGTTTCCTTCCTAATTCATTAGTTTTCCCACTCATGATAATGTATAAGAATTCACCCTTTGGTTCCTTTCCCATCCCAGGGCAGTTCCCATGTGACATTTACTGCCCTCCAGAAGTCACCCTTGCAAGTGGCTTCTTCTTATTTTTATATTGAGACCAGTGGTTTTGTATTTGCTATGAATTAGTTTGTTTTCTGTTTATTTTTAGTTTTATGCCTCATGGTCTCTGCTACAGATTATTTTTCAAATCACTATTTTCTTTGCGTGCAATAGTTTAAAATATATTTTCCATGCCTGTAATACCACTAACAGATTTGTATTTTACTATTGTAAATATTTTTTTCTGATTTGAAGATATATTCACAATAACATTCAACAAATGCTTTTAAATACACTCAAAAATAAAAAGTATAAGAAATATATTAAAATTATATGTAACTACCTCTTAATTTTTGAATATTTTCTTTTATATTTTTATGTCATTGAATGCTATTCAAGTGTGCTGCTGTAAAAATTAACTTTAGATGTTAACTTCTCCTGAGGTGAAAGAATTCTTTGAAATATGAACATATTTTTAATTGACTAAAATGTCTTTTTCTCTGAATATATTAACATTTAGATATTGTTAGTCTTTGTTTTATTTCTCCCTTCCCTACCAAGTGCAGTTTGGAGAATGTCTTTGGTTTTGCTTGTTTGTTTGGTTTTGGTGGGTTTTTTTGTTTGTTCGTTTTTCGGGACAGGGTTTTCTATGTAGATTTGGAGCCTGTCCCGAAACTCACTCTGTAGACCAGGCTGAAGTTGAACTCACAGAGATCTGCCTGTCTCTACCTCCCTAGTGCTGGGATTAAAGGCTTGCGCCACCAGCCGCCCAGTTTGGATACTTTCTTGTGGTATTGGTTGTGTTAAGTTTGCTTTCTGAGAGAGACCATAGGAACATTTTCTTCTCGCACTGACCTCCCCTGGCCTTAAATGTCATTGTAATACAAACCCCAGATCATCCTTGTTTTCTTTCCTTAGCTTACGACCCTGGGAAACCTCACGCCTCCCAGCACTGTGTTTTTCTGCTGTGACATGCAGGAAAGATTCCGACCAGCCATCAAGTACTTTGGAGACATTATTAGTGTGGGACAGAGACTGGTATGTTTGTCTGTCTGTCTGTCTGTCTGTTCCAATCTGCTAAGAGGCACAATATGCATTCATGCTGCTACTCAACACATTTTTTTTACAATTTTGTTTGGTACGTTTCTTTCAGTTACAAGGAGCTCGTATATTAGGAATTCCGGTTATCATAACAGAACAGTACCCCAAAGGCCTTGGCAGCACGGTGCAAGAAATCGACTTAACAGGTGTCAAACTGGTTCTTCCGAAGACCAAGTTTTCTATGGTGTTACCGGAAGTGGAAGCAGCCTTAGCCGAGATTCCTGGCGTCCGCAGTGTTGTACTGTTTGGAGTAGAAGTAAGCACCCTCTTGGGTTTGGGGGTGTGAGGTCTTGTTTACAGGGTACTAGTAGTGATTGACCCTGAGGGGAAGTGGCCACCACTTGTTACACGTCCTCCACCCTCATGGTACTGATTGGAATGCCTTGTGGCTGTTACCACCTTGAACTTTCACAACTCTGTGAACTGTGTACCCTTGGTCTGCCAGGATCACAGATGAGAAACTAAAGTATAGCCATGTCAGTGCCTTGCCAATGGTCAGCCAGCCAGTGAGGAGACAGCATTTGAATCTAGGCCAGTGATCCTCAGCTGCCCTGAGAACCACCTGCATTTTCTCTAAAGGCATTAATTATTTTATTTGTGTGTTAGTGGGCTTCACTGGGGGCACCTTTTGTGCTGTACCCCACCTCACCCCATTCCCAAGGTTATATAGTTCACCATCCTGCAAGGAGGTTTGTATTCCTGCTCTTATGAAGAAAAAAAAAACATACTCATGGATTCCTAGTGCTAATTTCAGTTGATTTATTACGTTTTATTTTATTTATTTTTTGAGATAGGACCTTGCTAAGTAGCATGGAACTCATAATGTAACCTAGGCTGGCATTGAACTTATAGCAATCCTCCTGCATGCAGAAATTTCAGGACTGTGGCCTCCATACTCAGCTTATTTCTATCTTTTTAAACAAATGTTGTACCGAAATTTTAAAATTTATGAACAAAATTATTAACTCAGTGCGATAAAATAACACAAACAAATGGTTATATTTTGATAATAAGGTTTTATCATAGTAGATTTTCAAAGCAGAAAAAAAATGTAATCTTAAATTTGATGCCCATTAAGTATTTTTTTATATTTTCAGTTCAGCTGTGAAATTAGGCAGTGTGTGTGTGAATATGTGGTCCAAGCTCATCCTCTTATGCGGTGGCTTTTGCACTTTTTTTGGTCATCATACTTAACTCTCATGCTCAGGTGAAATACTTTCTGAGCAGCGGAGTGCTTTAGGACAATTTACATGAGGAAGTAGCTGGTCGTTCACCGGAGCTTTCTAGTCATGTGAGGACAGTCGGCACTGGGCATGGTGGCCTACTGAAAACATAACTCTCGCTGGTTACGTAATGTAGTTACCATTATAGGGAGATTTTGCTTTGTGTCCTCTAAGGCAAGGCTACAAGTCAATGCCTGCGAAGACAAGGTTTGTACAGTAATGGTAATAGATACTGAGTAAATCCTTATTTTCACATGAATAAACCAACGCTAGATAATGCTGATTTATGCTCAAAACTACCTGGCTAACTGGAGCCTAAACTGAATGGGGACAGGGCCATTTGATTCTCAGTCCTTTCTGTTCTGTTCTAATGTATATTTACAAAATGCTTTTATGGGTTTTGGCCTGCATTGTAAATTGTTTGCTTTCGCCTGTCTTTACTTCTGCATGACTCAGTTTCCCCAGTACTTTCCCAGTCCAGCAGCTCATCCTCTTATGTACTTGATATGAATGTAGACATAATGCAAATGCCAGTGGCCCCTTCGCCCTGTAGTGGAGTGACAATAGTGAGCTTTCTCAAGGCCACTCCTAGGGCATAGCTGAAAGTTATTAGAAACTGCAGGGAATTCTGGGAGTCTGTTCAGTGTGACCTTGAGAAACATTGATAAAGCCAGCTCCTGGTCTGCAGAAATGCTGTTGTGTGTGTGTTAGAGATTGCCTAGCTCAAGAGAGCCTAACAGTGCTGTTAAATATTACAGTGACCTCTTGCATCCTCTTTGAACTCATATAAAGCACCAACAGTTTCCTGCATTCTTACATGTGATACTTTGCTTTCCTGCTAGACACACGTGTGTATCCAGCAAACTGCCCTGGAGCTGGTCGGCCGAGGCATTGAGGTTCACATCGTTGCCGATGCTACCTCCTCAAGAAGCATGATGGACAGGATGTTTGCTCTTGAGGTACTTGCTCTACTTAAAAATAAGTTCTTCATCGAGTTTTCTGAATAATTACAAGACTTGGATATTTAGCAGTCCCTAATAATTTGCCTTTTAAACCATAGCTTGGTCTGAGCATATCAAGGCCATTGCTTTTCAGAGAAGCAACTGTGCACTAACTGACCTTTCAGTTACAGTCTTACAGTTTTTTGGGGGGATTAGATTTCTACAGATGCTAAAAATTTCTTGATAGTTTTATGGTCACTTTACTGTAGTGTTCAACATGAGCTACTTGAGACGTCTCAAGTAGCCGAAACTGAATTTTATAGAATCGCAAACGGTTCAGGCAGGTTAACTCAAGGAACATCTAGCCCCAGACTCTGGCAGAATGGATCTAAGCCTGAGTAGCCTTTTCTAAGTGAGTGCTTCCTGGTTGACACTGGATCAGCCGTTCTTTATCAGTGTTGCCTAATAACCATCTGAACTAAGCCCCTTCTGTTCCACGACTGTTGAGGCTAGCACTTAATCCTGGGGAGGGTTTCACTCCAGAAGGTGTGTGTGTGTCTCCCTCTATACTTAATTCTAATTCACCAATAAGTTTGAATGTATATATGGATCTAATTTCTGAATTGTTAAACTACTTTTTTTTTTTTTTTTAATTAAGAATGATCAGTGCTAGCCGGGCGGTGGTGGCGCACGCCTTTAATCCCAGCACTTGGGAGGCAGAGGCAGGCGGATCTCTGTGAGTTCGAGACCAGCCTGGTCTACAAGAGCTAGTTCCAGGACAGGCTCCAAAGCCACAGAGAAACCCTGTCTCGAAAAACCAAAAAAAAAAAAAAAAAAAAAAAAAAAAAAGAATGATCAGTGCAGGGCTAGCAGGATCACTCAGAAGGTAAAAGAGCATGGCGAAGAAACCTGGTGACCTGAGTTCAATTCCCGAATCCCACAGTGAAAGGGGAGAAATTAATCTTGAATGTTACCCACTGACCTCTCCATACACACCGAACAATGTGTGACATGTTCATGCACACACACACACACACAAACTCTAAGCAATTTTAAATAAATGCCGAAGGGTTTGTTGTTGTAATGAGATCATGCAGTACTCTGGGTATAAACTGACTTATGCATTGTTCTCTGTGGAACTGCGTCGTCTCTGTAGCCCAGAGTGCCATCAAACATTCAAAAGGGATGGACAGAAGAGGATAGGCCACGGGGAACAGGCCATAGGTGGCAGCCTGGTCGGCCTCCCTTTTTGGTTTTCCTCTAGGTAGTAGAATCCCTGTTGTTATTACAGATAGAAGTTTGCTGTTTGTTTCTTTATTACGGTATTTATACCTATTTGAGCATTTCATGCAGTGTTTTTTGAGCATATTCAATTCTCTCCAGCATCCCCCACTTGCCACTCTTTCCAGTTTCAAATCTCTTCCCATCCAAGTTTGAGATTACTTTGTTTTGTTAAGTCCTTTCCCTGTCAAGTTCAGTTTGTGTGCCTCAGCTGGTCTTGGGTTGGAGTTCAGCCCTGCAGTGTGATCTCAAACGCACCTTTCTCATGGTAACTATCAAATGCCTGTGGCTCCTCAGCTAGTTGTGGATTTGTGTGTCCACCTTCCCCTCTCTGTGCTGGGATTTTATTTGTCTGGGGCTTACACGGGTCTCGCTTGTGGTATTAAAATCACTGTGAGTTCACTTGTGCATTTGCCCTGTGTTCCTAGAAAATACTGCGCCCTTGATGCTAACCACCACTTACTTCCACTCTTCCAGCCTTTCCGTCCTTCCTCCTCAAAGACCCCAGAGCCTTGGGGTGAGGAGCCTGAAACCATTGTTCCATAGGTAGATGCTTACTTTGTTAAGCTGTCCCTATGCAGATTGGAAATGTTGGTTTTCCTGGCTTTTAGTAAATGGTGCTGCTTCTCCTGGCAGCAAAGATCGGTAAGCTCTCATTAGGACCCACTTCTCAGGCTTTCTTATTAAGCTGAGGTTTTACAGCTGCTGTCAAGCGGACCATCTCTCAGCCAGCAGCTGTCTTCAGCTACCTGCACAGCGGAAACTGTATTGTCATGGTAATGCTCAGACTTTGAAGTGTTTCAAAGCCATGCACACTAAACAAAGCCTTGTTTGATGTGAAGATATTTCTAGGACTTTTCTCCTACATTCTTATGAACTTTATTTATGTCTTTATTCTTCTCTCATACATTACATTCCGACCAGTGTTTCCCCTCCCACCTTCCCTCCCAGGCCCTACCCCCACTCCCCCAGACCCACTGCTCTTCCCATTTCCTTTCAGAAAAGAGCTGGCTTCCCAGGGATGTCAGCTGAATGCAGCATGATGAGCAAGACTAGGCACACACCCTCATATCGAGGCTGGATGAGACAACCCAGCAGGAAGAAAAGGGACCCACAGACGGCAGAAGAATCAGAGACACTCCCACACTCACTGTTAGCAGTCCAACAAAAGCCCTGAGCTAAACGACCACAGCATGTAGGCAGAGGCCTAGTGCAGACCCAGGCAGGCTCTGGTTGCTGCTTCAGTCTCTGTCATGAGCCCTGCTCTGTTGATTCTGTGACCCTGAGACTTCTACAAAGGGACAGAAAAAGCCTGCAGTGAGGTCAGATGATGGTGTGCAGTGCCTACAGGTGAGGTCAGGTGATATGTGCCGTGCCTGCAGGTGAGGTCAGGTGATGTGTGCAGTGCCCATAGATGAGGTCAGGTGATGTGTGCAGTGCCATAGGTGAGGTCAGGTGATGTGTGCAGTGCCTGACAGTTTGTCAGCTGCTCCCCTTCATTGCATCTTGCTATAGAAGACACGCAGTTTGTCTCTACAGTTTTGGGGAAAATGCTTTTTTATTCTGTGAACTGAAAGTTAACAGCAACATGGCCAGCACATCTTCTTCTTTATTCCCTCAGAGCAGAACTACTTCAGACAATTCTTATCCATATTGCCTGTCACATTCATTTCCCTTGCAAGATGAATAATTAGTAAGCATAAGGCCTGTGGCCTGGACTTTATTTACTGGGTGTTTCCTTGTATGTACTCGTCATCTGTTGGGGAGTGTCACCTTGGAGTAAATAATGTTCATAATCGCATAATAGATTTCTCTACCACCATACACTTACCTGATTTTGTCAGATCACAGGAGAATTGCAGAATGAACGGAATAAATCCTCTCTTGAACTAGATACCCCTGTAGTTTTTGGTGTTGCTTGAATATGAAGTATTGGATACTCCATTCCTGACCTAGATAGTTCTACGTATGTACACGAAGAAGCCTTCCTTTATCACTGGCCCAGTTGGACTGCCTGTGCCTCCATAGCCTAATGCCAGTTTTAGCTCTGGAGAGAAAGTGTGGGCAGGACACCAGAAGCTGTTGCTACTGTCTGCTTAGGCTCCTCCCAGGTTGGGGAGGCCAAGCTCTGTGCACACACCCAGGATCCTGTTCTAAAAACTTTGCATTTTCTGTACCACACCTTCCTTCTCATCTGGGTTCTTTGCTTAGTTATTTTTAAACCCTCAGTCTGTAAGGAGCACTGTACACCTCAGTGTGACCAGCTTCGTGCACCACCAAAGATCGCTAGGGTAGACGGACAAGACTATGGTCCATACAGCACTAGAAAAGCCCATGCCCTCTTCTAAGGTTCCCACAGCAAATGCTTCTTGGATAGCCATTTGCCTTTTACCCCCGAGTGTCTGATTGCTGATTACTACAAAGAGTGGTCCTCTGCCATGGGATTATCCTCACCCCTTCATACCCCCTTCTTCGCCTCCTTGAGTTCCTCTGGTTCTGCTGGAGAAACCTGGCAAAGTCTTCCTGTTAGGAACAGTTCTAGTGGGCAACTTTACATAGTTACTGATTTTATAACCTTCTTTAATCATTCTAAAAAGTTCATAATGACAGAAGAGGTGGTGATTCCATTATTCCCTGGGGCAGATTCTCAAACCTCTCTCATAGCCCTTCACTTTTGCCAATCATTCCTAAACCAGAGTATTCTTAATTATGCCAAGTCCTTAGGTGTTGTTTTCTGCAGTCTGAAAAGAAGAATTTAGGAACCCTTATTTTATTAATGCAATCAGACTTCTATTTTACATAGCTGGAGAGCAAATTAGCAATAAAATAGTCTGGACAGCTATAATTATACCCATAGAAGAGATTATTTTTTTAAATAAATAGGTACCAAATGACAGTCATGCCAGGTAAAAGTACTAACATGCCCCATGGCTCCTGTTTTGATTACACTGCACGGGGTAAATGCAGATGAGTTCCCTCTTTTGTTCTTGGTGTTAGAAATGAGAAAACAAAACAAAAACAAAACTCCAAACCACAGGAAATTATTAAAGCTTGAATCCAAAAGATGTCCGCATTTGAGAGAGCGAACAGAGGTGAAGTGTTCCAGCCCTGAGAAGTGTGCACATCTGGAATGCTGGATCCTAACTCGGTTTCTGTTGCTGTGATAAACCCCATGACCAAAGCAAAATGGGGAGGAAAGGGTTATTTCATCTGAACCCCCATGACACAGTTGTCACTAGCAAGAACTCAGGTCATAGCCCAGAGGCGGGAACTGGAGCAGAGGCCAGTGAGGAACATTGTTTACTGGTTTACATAGCTTGTCTTTAACATAACCTAGGGCCACCTGATCCTGGGTGGCACCTCCCACGGTGCAGTGGCCTTCCAACATCAACCATTGATCAAGAAAATGCCCCAGAGACTTCCCTAGGGACCATTTGGATGGAGACACTTTCTTTATTAAGTTTTCCTCTTCCCAGAAGACCCCAGCTTGAGTATCAAGTTGACAGAAATTGCTGGCACACGTGGGGACATGACTTCTACCAGTGTTCTCTCTCTTTGCTCATGTTTACGTCTTTAGCCTGGTAATCTAGTAGCTACAGATCTTGATGCTGGCTCCCTGGCTCCCTTTACTGATGCCTAACCCATTACTAATACGAAGAAGATGGCTTTGTGATAAATCTGGTTTTGAAACTTTTCTCCATCACTGAATTTATTGCTATGGCAGAGAACCATTGTTATAGATGACGACCCTAGTTATTGTCCAATGGTTCTGCTGTTTTTAAATCACCTCCAATTTCTAGCTCACATCTTGTTTCTGTTTTCTAGCGTCTTGCTCGAACTGGGATCATCGTGACCACCAGTGAGGCCGTTCTGCTACAGCTGGTGGCTGACAAAGACCACCCGAAATTCAAGGAAATTCAGAACCTAATTAAGGCGAGTGCCCCTGAGTCTGGTCTGCTCTCCAAAGTATAGGATACTTGAAGATCGGGATCTTGGACAGGACGGCAAGCCAGACAAGCGCTTGTCTCTGCTAAAACTAAAATGTTAAGTCAACAGCAGCTCCTCCTTTGCAGCTCTTAGTAACACTTAACTAGCTAGACCATTGGGTAGAAGCATTTAGTTCTGATGTCAAGGCTTCAGGTGCTGCTTATCTTTGTTTCTTAATGGGCTTTTATTTATTATTCAAATTACAATGGAGGTGCCTGTTTTGTCTACACCATATACTCTATGTCTTTCCAAAGTGCTCCCTCTGGTGAAGTTTTCTTAAATTGTGTACTTTACAGAAATAAAACACATCTGTCATAATGATCTGACTTTTCTATAGTTGTGAAACATCTCTTGTAATGTCGGTGTAGACGTGGTGTTTTCACTTCCCAGGCTGCCTGGCGACCGATTCCTGGATGAGAACTGACAAAAGGGACAATGGATTGTCACCTACGTCCCTCACAGTGTAGAGTTGCTGACTGAGTGAGGTGCATTGATTTAACCGGAGCAGATTATCTTCACTGTTGGGTATCCGTCTCGACTGTGCTGCTTTCCTTATTCCTGCTGCCATCTTTGTGGATTTCCTCCCTCTGGCTAGTGCTCTGTGCTAATGCTCTTCTTCCAATGGACGTTTTAGTGCTCTGTGCTAATGCTCTTCTTCCAATGGACGTTGTACATGCTCGTTGGTTATTTTAATTCTGTGAACAGATGGGAGTGATTTGCAGTGCTGGGTAACTGACAGGGTTCCCCTAACATAATGCCTTTACAGTCTTTCTGAGTGCATGTTTTGGTACACACAAGAGTTAGTGGAGAAGTAAACACTATGTAAAAAGTAGTTTTAAAATCTCCATGTTTCCCTTTGTGTTTTTCTCTCCTTGCCATTCAAACATTGTTACTGTTGACATCATCAAAGTGACTTGGTAGGGATAATACTATGGTCATTGTTAGGCCATCAGTAAGTTTATTTTCACTTAATACTTACTAGTGCTTAAAAAACTTTTTAAAGTGTGTTGTGATATGTGGATCACTACTCTCTTTGTATTAAATTAGAGAAAATATATTACATGGTGAAATTGTTTTGTTTCCCGTGACTCCATGAGTACTAGTCAAGGAACTCCAGTGACTTTACAGAGGTAGCAGATTTAATATTTATAATCATACAATTCATGGGAGCTTTCAAAGGAGGAGAATCTTTTGCAGTCCCAGACTGATGGAGTTGATACAGGGCCTTCCTGTTGGAGCTGTAGGAATGTGTTGTTCGTTGAGCCTTTTAAGACACCACAGCCTAGTGTTCTTGGTGTGCTCAGATGTTTGCTTTGGAATAATGGCTCTCAACCTCTGGGTCACCATGCTTTGGGGATCTAACAATCCTTTTATAGGGTTCGTTTATCAGATATTCTGTGTATCAGGTATTTACATTACAATTCATGACTAGCAAAATTACAGTTATGAAGTAATGATGACATAATTTTATGGTTGGGGTGTTCACAACATGAGGAACTGTACTAAAGGGTCCATTGCAGCATTAGGAAGATTGAGAACTGCTGCTCTAGAAAATGAGAAAGAAATGTCATATAGTTATCTGCCTTTTAAAATAATTTCTAATAAATGTGACCTAGTGCTTTTCATACTTTTATTATCTGGAGAGCTTGTTAAAATACTGATTTTAGCTTTTTTCTTTATTTAAATTAAAAAACAAAAATGGCGTTGCAAGGTTTAAATTTATAATGGTTTGCTTCCTTTGTATTCACGCCTCTCCCATCTCAGTGAGAATCCAAGGCAGCGAAGCCTCGTCACAGCTGAAGCCAGCTGTGTGACCCTGGATTACTGTCCTTTGGAAACCATGTCTGAGAACAACAGACTGTTTTCTTCTCAACTCTAGAGAGGTGTGGGGCTCACTGTGCTGACATCAAAGCTGGTCTGGCAAAGCTGTGATCTTTCTGGAGCCTGTAAAGGGGTTGATCAAGATTCAGCAGCTCCATGCTTCTAGAATCCACTTGGGGTTTTTGTTTTTGATTTTGGTTTTGTTTTATTTGTTTTTCTTATGACTGCTGTCTTCTCAGGCAGTGAGTGTGGGTCTAGTCCCAGGTCCCTTCTGCCTTCCTCCTCCTGCCTGGCCTAAGATCTCCTGTGATTCAAGGTCCCTGATTAGCAACCGTATTCCACCTGCAGCCTTAACACCCTTTGGCCAAGTAGCATGGTTCCAGGCTCCAGGAGTAAAGACACGGGTATCTTCAAAGGCCATTGTCGTCACACAATGTGAATTGAATTAATTCAACTGTATCAGGACCAGGAATGTAACTACGGAGGCTCAGAACAATTGTGAACTCTGCCTTCTCCTGTTTTGTGAACCATGCCAAGAAGGTGGCAAGGCTTTTACTTTATGATTATAGGAAAACTGAACTGATTGTAATACATTAAGCTTTGGAACAGAAGTGTCTATAACTCTATAGGATGGTGAAATCTTTTTTTTGACATAAATAAAGAACATAAGGATGTAAGCAAGAAGGGTCTGGTGTATTGAATCTCAAGGGGCCTGGGAGCAGCATGAGGTTCTTTATGGAAATACTCAATGTCTGTGCAAACTTAATCTAAAATTAAGCTGGTAACTTACTCTAGCCAGGAAACTGAATACTCTGTTATGTTCACTGAAATAGCACATTTCTCTATTAAAGTGGGTTACTTTCCTTTTCAAAATTAATATTTGGGCTAGTATGACTTTATAGATGAGGAGAATGATGAAGACCCCACTCAGAGGTTCATTTTGGTTCTGTAACTGCAGATTTTAGAGACACAGTGTTTGGACCACAGCGATGGCTTTTCCAAATGTGTACAGTACAAGGAGAACCAGCTATGTGTCTCCAGCCTGTGCTTTTCACTTCATTGGCGATACTAGGAGGTCATTAGAGCTGAGGAACAGTAGACCGGCCCGGGAGAGGCCCATGCTCATCAGTGTACCCTCCTGTTTTGATGAGCCAAGCTCCTGGGCTGTACTCGTCTTCTGGCAGCTTTGGGCAGGTGGAGGGGAGGGGTGCCCTCCCTCTATTCCTGTTTCTGTGCTATGTACTCAGTCTCTGTTGTTGATAGCTTTCTCTAAAGCTTATCTTCCTAACTAAGTTGAGGGAAAGAGTAGCACACAGTATGAAAATAGTAATTATTTTAATCACCAAATAATCCTAAATAGATTTCCCCATGAAGGAAACTGGAATGACTGGTTTAGCTCTCGCTGAACAATGCTGTAGCTGTTAAACTCTTGATTTGAAAAACATCAACCCACCAATTATCACAATATATAGCAGTTATATATTATGTGTATATATATATTATATACATATATATGTATATTATATATAGATAGAATTAAGATGAATTTTTGCGTACTTGGACTTGACTCCTAAAATTCTTACCTGTGTGTTCTTTTACATTAGTTTTATTTACTGTGTATGGCAAATAAGAAACCATCTTACCAACAACGTTTAGTTTTAGCACACAAATGCTTACGATTTGCTGAGAATAGATCTTAAGTGAACTCACCACATGTCCAAATGTGAGAAATACTGAGCATTCTGTTTATTTTTCTTGCATGTATATTTTGTTGGTCATGGGGCAGAGACCCCAGGACCATTTGCAAAATCAGAATCCGAATTTGAGAGTTTTTATTAAGCCAGCTGGAGACTGCCTGGAGAGCGAACTATTCTCACAGAGGAGTCCCGACTGCTTTCTACAGGGAGCTTTTAAAGGTAAAAACCTGATCCTGGTGGACAGTTGCAGGCAAGGAGAGCAAGCAAGCAGTTTAACAGAAGCAGAAAGCAGCAGTTAGCTGGAGCATCTTGACCTCATGTCTCTGGGATAGGGTTGGATGATTTTTTGGGGACTTTCCTATAGGAGAGAGTAGGGGTAGGGGGTTCAGTTCTGAGTCAGACCTTAAATGACTACATCAGGAACAAGATGGAGGAGCCTCATCCCCATTACAGTGTCTGTGGTATGCATGACTGTATAAATATGTTCCAGTATGTGCCGTGCACGTGTGGAAGGGTGTATGTTATTGTGTGTGCAGGTGTATGTGGAAGCCTGACGTTGATGTCTGCCGTTTTCCTCTTCCTCGGTCATTCTCTACTTTATTCTTTAAGGCAGATCCCCTCAGCTGTACACAGCCCTCACTGATTAAACTGTTCTAGCTAGCCAGCTTACTCGTGGAATCCCACTCTGCCTTTCGAGAGCTGGAATTACAGGCAAGCCACCATGTTCACCCAGAGTTTGCTTGGCTCAGGGGGTTTATCAACTGAACCGTCTCCCCAGACCTGATGATCAATCTATTAATAGCTTTGTGGCTTTATTGACAGTATATACATTGATGGGGGAGCATTAAGTAAACCCTGCTTTTACTTGCCAACTGTATTTTGAGTTCTTGTCAATATTGTGCTGGAAGCACATACTAGAGCAATAAGGTAAAATGAAAAGAAAGATAAATGGATATGAAATTTTATAAAAACTATCTCTATTTACAGATGATATATTATACATTTGATATTTCCACAATTTTACCAGAAAACTTCTATAAAATGATAAATTCTTCAGTGTAGCAAGATACAGAATTAACTTACATAAATCAATCTTTTATATACACTACCAAAAACCATAGAGAAAGAGATCATGGACATATTCTCATTCACAATAGCCTCAAAGAAAATAAAATATCTAGTAATAAACCTAACCAAGGAAGTGAAAGACCTCTACAGTGAAAATTTATAAACTCTAAAGAAAGGCTTGAGAAAATGGTAAGCTATTTCATGCTTGTGGGTTGGTAGAATCAATATTGTGAAAATGACCATTTTATCAAATGGTGTATATTGATTCAAAACAATCCCAATCATAATCCCCATTTCACTTTTTACAGAAGTGAAAAAAAAATCTAAAACTCATGTAGAACCAGAAAAGACCCAGGATAGCTAAAACAATCCTGAGCAAAAAGAATAATGCTGGAGGTATCACCATTCCAGATCCTAGATGCATTACAGAATAATATAGCACCGGCACAAAACCAGACATGTACATCAATGGAACAAAACTGAAGACTGAAACACCTAACTTCAGTCATTTAATATTGGATAAAGATGCCAAATTCATACTCTGGGGAAAGAAACCATCCTCAATAAATGATACTTGGATAACTGGATGTTCACATGCAGAAGAATCAAACTAGACATATGTATCATATTGCATAAAATCTAAATATTAATTGGTCAAAGAGGTAAATGTGAAACCCTAAACACTGAATTTGCTGGATGAAAACCTAGGCACTACCTTGCATATATTCCTGTAGGAAAGAACTTCCTGGAAAGGATTTAATTTGCCCAAGAAATAAGGCCAATGATTGACAACTAGGACGTTATAAAATTAAAAAGCTTCTCCCCAGCTGATGAAACAATGAAATGAAAAGGAAGCCCACAGAATGGGAGAGAATCTTTGCTGTCTACACACCTGACAAAGAATTAACACCCAGAATATATAAAGAATTAGAAAACAAAAGCAAAAAGAAAACAAAACAACAACAAAGACTCAAAAAAATACTCAAATGGCTTATTTAAAAAAAATGGTGCCTCAAACTTCAGCAGGGTGATGTGGGAGGTGATGTGTGCTTTATTGCCATTGGTTAATAAAGAAGCTGCTTTTGAATAATGACTTAACAGCGTAAAGCCAGGCTGAAAGAGATATATGCTGTTCCTTCAACTGTAAAGAAAAGTGAAATTGCAGGTAAATGGATGGAACTTGAAAACATATTAAACAAGGTAACCCAGACCCAGAAATGCATTCATCTCATGTTCTCTGTCATCTGAGACACCTGGCTTCAAATTTTTAGAAGTGATACATATTGTAAGGTAAGTGCAGAAACCATGAAAGAAACCCTGTCTCGAAAAAAAAAAAAAAAAAAAAACATGAAAGAAAAAAAGTTGATGCAGTAAGGGAGCAACTGAGAAGGGAATGACTGGGTACACATGATTTACTGGGTGAAATAGAGAAAATTGGTAGGGGAAAATCTCATTAAGGATAGGAAAGGGAAATGTAGAAGATGGGGGAGGAGGGTCAAATCACAGAATGTCTGTAAATGTCATAAGGATCATATTGTTAACTACTTAGAAACACCTAAAATATTCACAAGCTGATGTGTATGTGTACAAACATGCTCTTCTGCCGTTTGGGCTGACAGTGCTTCCTCCAAGAGCCAAAGGTGACTTAAGGGAAACCCAACACCAGATTTAAGAAGCTTCTTTTCTCGTTTGTCAGGGTATTTCTATTGCTCTTGCCCTTGGGGGGCCCCCTAGAAGTGGAAGCTAATTCCCTACTGTTGACCACAGTATGTACTTCAGACACAGGGCCCAGGGGTTCCTGAGTCAGAACTGACCTGAAAGCCTCTTCCCCAATGACTAGCTTTCATGGAACCAGAAGTTGCCATTCAAGCTTTCAAAAAGGGTAGGTACCAGCAGTATTATCCAGCTGTGATGTCTATGAACCACAGCAATGATCAGCATAGCACAATAGCCCTAAGAGTGAAGTAGTGGTACCCATACTTTGGCTCTATGAAACATTAATTATTCTTTATCAGTAAAAGTGCAGTCAAATATTGGGGTAAGAGCCTGAAAGAGAAGCAGAGAAACCATCACTCTTCCCTACCTGCTCTGTTGCTTTCTCCAAACAGGGCACATAATCGCTTTCCACCCCGCCTTACTACTTCATCTCCTATGTGTCTTCAGTCTTCCAAAACATCTGCGATTAGTTTTGGTCAGCTAGTGGCTGACTCCGCCACTAGCGGAGTTCTGACTCCAAGCAAACTTTGTCAGAGTACCATCAAAGTATCACTTAACGGCTTTATCCATCAATTGGACCTGTGACCCACTCAACAGAGGAGATTCTGGCAACCTAGCCTACTAATCAGAGTTAGTAAAGTCAGGGGCCTTAGAAGAAACCACCACTTGACTAACCAACATGATACCTACTGCATTCTGAATATTTGTCCCACAGGTAAGTGTAGTTCTTGCCCTTCAGCAAGGAAACTTTTCTTTGCAACAGGTGGAGATTGTTACAGAAAACCATAACCAATTGAAATGCAGTGTTGAGGCACCCAGCCTCGAATGGGTACATCTACAATACAATTCCCAAACCTAAGTTTCAGGGATCGTTGGGGAAGAGGGGCTGTGGAAATCAGGGAGTTTGCTGGTGTATTGTGACTCCTAGGAATATCAGAAGCTTTACCTCTAAGGTCTCTCCAACATGACTGCCTAAACATGAGCAGAATAAGGACAACAATACAGATTATTACATGGATGGGGGAATCCCACAATCCCCTTGCCTTATACAAAGAATTTTAGGCAACAAAAGAATGCTAAAAGTGGTGGAATTAAAGGCTTCCTCAGAGAAGAACACACCAGTTAATTATCCAACACCAAATTGTCAGTTTCGAAAACAAATACGTAACTTTATACCAACTTAGCAAGTTGTACTTAACGTAATTACAAATATGTATGTTATGTGTATAAAAGCAATTAATCAAAAAAGAGACTATTAATTTTAAAGAGTAAGAGGGTATATATGGAAGGGCTTGGAGGGAGGAAACATAAGGACAAAATGATGTAATTGTGATATAATTTCAAAAATTAAATAATTTTAAAAGGGAGCAGCTCTGCTTTTCCTGAAAGATGGAGTTAAAGCGTGAAACGTCTTCTCCTCTTAAGGAGAGTGTTGTGACTTTGAAGATGGGAGAGGAAGAGCAAAATTGTGGCCCTTGGGTTTAGTGGCCCATATATTAACCCCAACAGAGACAGATAGATCTCCAAGCTTAAGACCAACGTGATCTACATAGTGAGTTCCAGAGTGAGGGGGGAAATGTGGGTGGTTGTCTTGATGGAATAGCAGCCTTCATGGAAACAAGCTGCAAAGAAGCTGAGACCTCTATTGAACCCCACAGAATCTTTATTTACTTGAAGGAACTCAGGAGGAAGTTCATCCTTGGAGACTAGAAAGGAGGCAAGTCTGCCTGGTACCTCCATTTCCCTTTCTGAGACCTGAGCAGATAATCCAGCCTTTATCAGTCAGATTCGGTTTGGGTTCTTGGGAAGATTTGGGATGATCTCTAAGTCAATCTTTATACACTAGTCTCTCTTTGAGGCCTTGTTCAATTAAGAAGACAAATGGCATAAAACCTGCAATGGGAAGAAGCTAGAGGATAGGAAAGACTAAACAAGGTGGCCTTTTTCTAAGTAGTTACAGAGAGACCCTTAACTCTTAGAAAAAGAATTTTCAGTGTAGCCTACTGGGGGAAAATGAGCATCCATACACCTGTAAGTAAACCCCCCACCTATGCCCTGTAATGAGACTCAACAAACCCATTAGTTAATTGCTTGTTAGTTTATTTTTTTCCCCAAAGTGAACTTTATGGAATTGTGCCTCAGTTTGTCATTGGGACTTTAGTAAAGGAGTAGACATTGCTTAGTTTCCCTCTGGGAAGGAATTTGAGCAGCAGTGGGTACATTCCCATGTGTATGCTGGTGTGCTAGTGCCAGGGGAGTCCAAAAGAGGGTGTGGGATCCCTGGAGTTGGAGCTCCAGGTGGGGATAAGCTGCCCCGTACTGGAACCAAGCTCAGGTTTACTGTAAGAACATTATGCCGGGCGATGGTGGCGCACGCCTTTAATCCCAGCACTCGGGAGGCAGAGGCAGGCGGATCTCTGTGAGTTCGAGACCAGCCTGGTCTACAGAGCTAGTTCCAGGACAGGCTCCAAAGCCACAGAGAAACCCTGTCTCAAAAAACCAAAAAAAAAGAAAAAAGAAAAAACAAAGAACATTATATGCTCTTAACCCCCTGAAAGGAAAGGTTTGTGGTTTTAGTTCTTCAAGCATCTCGTATCTCATAATAGATAGCTGCACCCTTTGCCAGTAGCACATTGATGTGCAGATTCCCCTTAGTGTCATTCTGTGTTTACACCAGCCAGATTGTACGCTCGATAAACGCGTGTGTTCTTGGTTTATCCCGTGACAGCGATATCTGTGTTCTTCCAAGGCCATCTGCCCTGCTAGCTGTGTAATTGTTAGCATAAAGAAAAGCCTCGTGGACAGTATGGTAACAGTGGGATTTTGATGTTTTTCTCATCATCCTAATAATAAAGAAAAGTAAGAAGGAAACAAAACGCATGGTGTCAGCAGAGGAAAGTCAGATGGTCTCCTCGCAATTAACTACCAGTTAGTTTCCAGACACCCCGCACCCTGTTCTGTTAATAATACAGCACTTTTGCCTGGTAGGGTAGCTTTCTGTAGTTTTCATCACATAAAACAGTCAGCTTGGAGCGCACCTGTCATAGATGAAGCTTCGTGTCTTGATGTAATTGTTAGTTGCACTGTGTATTTTCCTGGCTTCGGATCTGTTCTTTGTTCTTGCAGCTGGTTCCTTGCTCAGCAGTTCCTCCCACCTCAGACAGCAAGTGCAAGAAATGAGGCGCTGTGTCCCAGAACCTATCGTTAATACACAGGCATCCATTGCTAATAAATATTCAATGTGTGCAACTTTGAACTGAGTCTCTGTAAAAAGCAAATTTTGCTTTTTTTTTTTTTTTTTTTTTTGGTTTTTCGAGACAGGGTTTCTCTGTGGTTTTGGAGCCTGTCCTGGAACTAGCTCTTGTAGACCAGGCTGGTCTCGAACTCACAGAGATCCGCCTGCCTCTGCCTCCCAAGTGCTGGGATTAAAGGCATGCGCCACCACCGCCCAGCTAAGAATTGAAAGAGCCATCTTAATCTAAGCACATTCTTTTTCATACCACAAGAGGGTGCAGGACCTCAGGACAGACAGCCGAGAGCCACCCTGTCTCCACTGGGAATCAAACCCAGGACCTCTCACATTACAGGCAGAGCTTTTAACCGCTGAGCCATCACTCCGCCCCAAATTTTGCTTTTGAAATAGCCCGTTTGGCAGCCCCAACTAAAAATATGGCTTACTCATAAATTAAAATATTGAATATCTGGGGACTTTTCCCTAAAAATGAAAACCCTAGATACATGAGATAGATTAATGAAGAAAGCAAACATGTTTGCTATTGTTACAATTTTAGTACCTGTTGCATTGTGTGTGTACATATATGCATGTATTGTGTGTCTTCATCCTTTTGGATAGTTTGGTAAAACATGCAAGTACTCTTTGCCCTGTGAGGTCAGCAATTTATTCCTCCAGCTAGCCAGGGACATCTTAAATAGAAGACTGAGTAACAAACAGGAGTGTGTTTCAAAGGCAAGTAACACCGTTTGTCTCCAAAGTCAAAAATAGAATCACCAGAGGAACTGACAGAGGAGAGAGAGAGAGAGAGATTTAGATTTCCCCTTGGAAATTTCTTTTTCTATTGAAAATAATTTTTTTCAGACAATATATTCTGATTACCATTCCCTTCCGTCAGCTTCTCTCACATCTGTCTTGACTCAACTCCGTACCCACTCAAATCCACACCCTTTCCTTCTCTTTCCTTAGAATGCAAACAGGTATCTAAAAAATTAAAATAAGATAAGATAAAATAAAAACAAACAAGGATATGATAAAGCAAGAAAACTACTAAAATATCAACAGTCGAAGAAAAAGTACCCCCCCACTCGCACATACATACCACATAGACACAGAGACACACACATTCACACAAATAAGAAACATAAAAACACTGGAAACTAGATATAAGCACAAAAGACATGTAAGGGAAGAAACGAAATAAATAAATAAAAATAATTCCCAGAC
Source organism: Chionomys nivalis (assembly GCF_950005125.1). Lineage (NCBI taxonomy): Eukaryota > Metazoa > Chordata > Mammalia > Rodentia > Cricetidae > Chionomys > Chionomys nivalis. The sequence continues at coordinate 26,182,329 of NC_080099.1, read as the reverse complement.
AACACATTCCGAAACAAGAACCTCCAGAATGCCGTTGAGTTCATTTTTGTATTGACCATCTACTGCTGGGCATGAGTTTTTGTTGTTGTTGTTGTTGTTTTTGTTTTGTTTTGTTTTGGTTTTGGTTTTTGAGACAGGGTTTCTCTGTAGCTTTGCAGCCTGTCCGGGCTGTCCCGGAACTCACTCTTGTAGACCAGGCTGGCGTCAAACTCACAGAGATCCGCCTGCCTCTGCCTCCCAAGTGCTGGGATTAAAGGCGTGCGCCACCACCGCCAGACTGGGGTCTATTCTTAAGTGTGGTTTGTATAACCAGTGATTCTTCGTTGGAGAAAACCAAAAATTTTTTTTTTTGGTGAGCGTTTATCCACTGGAGATCGCTCTGGGTTAGGGATGGGGTTCGGGTCCTCTTCTCCAGCACTGGGAGTTGGTCTGTCTTGAATTCACACAGACCTTTTGCTTGCTGCCATAGTCTCAGGGATTTCCACGCGTGTCAGTTCTGCTGTATTTGAAAGACCTTGCTTCTCTGGCTCAGCCACCAGCTCATCCATCTCCTCTTCTGTAGGGTTCCTTGACCTCCGAGGGGAGGAATTTTATGGAAACATCCCAATTAGGAATGAGTGTTACACTAGGAGATTTCTCATCCTCAAGTTGAAAACTCTATACCGTCTAAATTCTACTGTGGTTCTATGCCCATCCATCAATTAATTGTAAACAGTAAAATTTGTTTCAACAGACGTCTAAAAAAATGGCTCTCATATTAGGAAATGTTCCTTGGGTACCTGACACTTAGTGATAATGAACGTGGTGATCCGCACGCCGTGGTGACCCAGGAACAAAGAGAGTGGATAACCTGCCCAGCGCCGACCAGCTGGAAATGGAAAGGTTAAAATTAGCCCTAGATTTCCAGCTGGAATTTAGGCAGTGGCTCTGTAGTTACTGTTACAGAATGCTATTTTCCTTCTGCCTGCCTGGGAGCCACACAGCTTGTCAGGTGTTAGGGGACCTCTGAGAGAGACTCTCTTTGCTCCTCAATCCGCGGGGGTAAAGTTGTGTGTCAAATAAATGCCCTTTGGGGAGAAGCAGGGATGGCAACGTGGAAGCTCATTGCTTCCAATATTTTTCTTGTACTGGACAGACCTGTCTGTAATTGCAGATAAATTGTAGTTTGGTTGTTTTCTCCAGACTTACATTTTTTTACATTCATTTCTTCAGCAAATTCATTGAGAAATTTGCAAAATGCTAAAGAAATATGCTAAATTCTAATTTTGTCACTATTTTTTTTTTTTAGAATTGCATTCAAACATGCAATTTTCTTAGCAAGAAACAGTGCCTTCAGCTCATCCAACCTCTGATTTCAGTTCTTCCAGTGATGAGAGCTCATTTTATCTGTGTTGAGTAGTCACTGTCTTAGACAAATTACTTTATACATATTTTATCTTTTAATAGCTCCATGCTTATCTAAAACCGAAAGCCTTTAGTTCTTCTGAGTATCTGAATATATTATATATTAGCTTAAGGTCAGCGAGCTTATTTAGTGGCATACATGATTATGACCAAAATTAGAATGGATTTATTACTTAACACTAGTGGAGTGTGTACTACGTCCCTTCCTTGCTCTCTTTTCATACCGAGCAGTGTGATTTGTTTCGAGTCATTAAAATAAAATCAGTCGCTATAATGAAACTTTGTGAAACTTCAGGATGAAATGAGACAGTCATGTCTGGGATTTAATTTCTCCTTTTTTTGGAGTGATCACTTTACCTGCCACTGTTCTGTGGGGGTGACAGTAGACATGGCACTTCTGGATCAGAAACAAAGAACCTTGTTGCTCATGTCTCTGCTAGTAGAATGGGCAGCTCTCTGCTGCCTTCCTTTGTTCCCACATCCACCCGGGTGGAGTTGGGGATAAGGTTGACACTGAGTTTTCCCACCAGACAATAAGTGAACCTTCTGTATCCTCAAAGTTGTTTCCTCGACAGTCAAAGCTCCCCTATCAGCCCTGAGAAACAGGCTGGGTAGGATATGTTCAGAGCCCTGAAGTCAGCTCCTATTAAGAGAAGCAATAGCCCAAGAATTACATAGGAGTGACTCCTGACAGACAGGGGTAGTATGCTGAAGCAGACAGGGTGGTGCCTGGCAAAAAGGAATAGTTAGTTTAAAAGTTATATATTTTTTTTCTAATTTAGGATCATTTTAGATGGGATGAATATATTGAGATCATTTCCTTTTCATGAACTGAAGAATACATGTTCATTACTTCTTAAAGTATAGTCTGTAGATTTTTTAAAAAAAAAAAAAGAATTGCGATTTCTGAGAAAATATAAATTTTCTAAATTATACTATGTTTAGGTCAGCTTGATTGGCTGATAACTCTCAAAACTGTTTTATTGTTTCCTGTTTAACCCTGAAAATATCAGCTATATTGAAAAACTTAATAAAGATATAAAGGAAGGAAGGCTTGGATGGGAGAAGTATTACGTAGCTAAAATGCAAACTATAGTTCTGAGAGAGAGAGAGAGAGAGAGAGAGAGACAGACAGACAGACAGACAGACAGAGATAGAGAGAGATACAGAGAGAGACAGAGAGACCCGATAAGCCTTCTGTCATTATTTGATAACATTTTGGTTCTAATATATTTTATTATGACTAACTGAAATGTGGAAATAATTAATTCATGTTAGAAATATTTATGTTTATTTATTTATGGTTTGTCATGGACAGGGCATAGTAGGGTAGGTTCTTGAGGAGTTTGGAGGTTGGGGAGACGACTCCGCAGTTAAGAGGTTGTGCCTCTTTTCTAGAAGACCCAAATTTGCTTCAGGTTTATGCTGGGACTGCACCACTCATGAACACCGCCTGCCCTCCCAACACAATAATGATAAAGAATTTTAAGACATAATTGATAGAATCCAGACAAACATCATCCACTTAGGGTTCTTTAGGATCAGTGTATGCTGCATATGGATTTGCTCGTTCACTTTCTTAGTACTGCTTGGGACTTTGTGTTTGTCAACATTCAGTCACTGTAACAAAATACCTGGTATTGTCACCTCAAAACAAGTTTGTTTTCAGCTCATAGTTTTCAAGGTTTCAATCTGTGGTTAATTGGCTGAATTGAGTTTGGTCTCGTGGTGAGGCTGTACATCATGACTGGAGTGTGGGGTGAAGGAAGTAGTCACCTCAGAGCCATGATGTAGAAGAGACTGAAGATCCAAATCCCTTTGTGATATCATGCCCTGAATGACCTCTGACTTCTAACCAGGACACAGGAGTGAAATTCCACATGAACAAGACTTCAGCAATGAGCTTCAGAAGATTACATGACATCACAACCGTAGAAGGCTTTTTTAACTCAGCTCATCTTTATCGTGTTTGAATTTCCTAGCTTAACAGATCAAATATTTCTTCTTTTCTTTGATAGGATAGAAAGTTCACTCTAAGTTCACAGTTGTTTATCACATTTATTTATTTGCTTTATGTCTATGTGCCTGTACACATGTGTGTGGGAACACATACACTTGAGAGCGTGAGGAGGTTAGAAGGCAACTTGCCCACGTTGGCTCTCTCTTTTCCACGACTTAGGTTCCAAGGATCAAACTCAGGTCATCAGACTTGGTGACAAATGTCTTTCTCCATGGAGCTGCTATTTTAATGGCCCCAAATTTATAGTTTTGAAGGAGTTTATAATATGGTGATATGAAGAGCTATATCTGCACTGGGAAAGCCTAGCTTCCATGTAGGTGAAAGACATGGGTATAAAATGTTTACATGGGGCATAAATCAGGCACCTGACTATAGACTGGAAACTTTGACAAGTTTTTTTTCTCTTTTATCTATTTTAGTTTGTATAACCTGTCAGAGAGTATTTTATCCTCAAACTCAGAGTTAAGTACCTGGCTTTATGTATGTGTTTGGACTTGCAGTATATAAATTCGGTTTTATGAGGGGCACGACTTAACGTTGGGCTTTGAAAAGCATTCTCAGTTGTGAAGGAACCACCTACTATGCCAGAGAGGTGTCTAATGTCTGCTGGGAAGGCTGATTGGTTTAGGCACTGTCATTTCTGATGACTGACAGCAGCACTCATCATGCCAAGTGATGTGGAGTTCCTGTGCTCCTAGACAATGCTGAACCTAGAACCCATAGGACAATTTTAAACTATGAGCACATGAAATAGAACAGGCCCTGCACAGCACAAAGGAGCATTATCATACTGTGTAAGGGTCCACCAGTCACCACTTGGATCCCCGGGTTGCCACAGCAAAATCTAGAACCTTTTGGAGCTCCAGATCCAATGAAAATGAAAATCCTGCCTGCCTATGTAGATTCATTCATCAGCTGTAAGAGACGTCTAATTCTTCCTCAATTACAGTTCGTCAGATCATCTTCAGTATTTCACTCTCTAAGCGCTCAGAGGCAGCAGCCAACCGTTTTGCTGTATTTTAGAATCACCTGGAGAATTTTCTTTTTTTTTTTTTAATTCTAAAGCCCACAGTCCACATGTATGAAATCAAAATCTCCGTGTCTGACATCAGATATGCTTGGCCTGTGTTTGTAAGTGTTTTGTGAATATCCAGCCTTACCCCAGCACCTGGCTGACCAGGACAAGGGAAGACTCTTGGCTCTGGATGATAAACCATGCTCGAGTTAGAGGCATGGTAGTGATTTGTCTTCATTATATAATTGAAAGGCATGCTTCATTTAAAAAGTGAAATACAACAAACCTGCTGAAATTGAACATAACCCTTGGACAATTGCCATGTTCAAGAAGCATGGCTTAATTCTCCAGTGATCTGGGCAGCTAGTCCCGAGTCTTAGGGTTGTGCTGCTGCTGGCTCACATAGCTGTTTTATGTGTGTGACAGTGTGTGACTGTGTGACTGTACCCCACTTGTGTGAGTGTCTATGGAGGTCAAAAGAGCACAAAGGATCCCCTGGAGCTGGAGTTATAGGCAGTTGGAAGGTGTGTGATATGGGTACTGGGAACCCATTTCAGGTCCTTTGGAAGAGCAGCAAGTGCTCTTAATCACTGAGACATCCCTTCAATCCAGGCAGTGGTTGGTAACCACTGTTATACATGCATCAGGAGAGCCTTTAACAATGTGTCCATCCCTAGGCCTACCCAAGATATCCTGATTTGACTGTGGCTTGCCCTTGACATGCATGCTTGAAAGAACTGTCCCAAAGGGAAGTCTAGTATATAAGCAGGATTTTCACCGTGATCACGACTGGCTCAGTTTTTCTCATTCTGTATTCTATGAACTTGTCTTCCTATTGGAAAAACTCACTGGAGGCAGAAAGCGTGTTAGATCTTATCTTTAGTGATGTTTTCTGATCTATTCTGATTCACTCCAGCTACCTCTCTTTAAGGTGTAATTACACGTTAGTCAATGCTTCTCTTTAAGCAAGAAATCAATCCTTTATCTGTTTTTCAAGCTTGCTACACTACAGATCACCTGCAGTTCTGTTTTCCAAATGAGGTCAGACCAAACTAGGCTCTCTGCATGTGAGCAATGGTTGTGCAGTCTGGTCTCTTTGTGGGGCCCTTGGCAGTAGGACCAGGATCTATCTCTGGTGCATGAGCTGGTTTTTTGAAGCTTATTCCCTATAGTGGGATACCTTACTCAGCCTTGATGTGTGTGTTTGTGTGTGTGGGGGGGGTGGTCCTGCCTCAACTTGATGTGCCAAGCTGTTGTTGACTCCTCACGGGAAGCTTTACCCTTTCTGAGGAGTGGAAAGGGGGGAGGTTGTGGGAATTGGGAAGAGGGGTAGGAGGGGGAACTGTGGTTGGTATGTAAAATAAATTTAAAAAATTTAAAATTAAAAAATAGAATAGAATGAGGTCAGGATATAGACACCAACACTGTCTGTATATTCAGAAGCCAAGAGACAATTCTGATTAAATGAAGAGATCCACTGTTTCTTCCCTCAGGAAGTTACAGAAATGCCTCTGTTAGCCAAGTGTCTCAGAAGGACCTTCACTAGGCCTTGCGACCTTAGAAAAGGACAAATAAATCACCCTTTATAAATTAGTCCTAAAACTCCAGCTTCTTCTATCACGTAGATAACTCTTGATGAGTCCGCAGATTGCTTATAAATATGGAGATCTCTACCCGTTCTCCATCGTCACCTTAATCTCAGAAGGTACATCTCCCCCGGGGGAGGACAGTAATTTCACACGGTGTATGCCGAAGGTCTTGACTCCCTTCAATTCAAATCTAGCCAAATTGCAAAGATTTCTTGTTGCTTTGTTTTTTTTTTTTTAAATAGAGCATGATTTTTCAGTCACATATATGAAGAAAAAAAGAGAAAAAGAGAGGAGGTAGGAGGAGAGGAGGGCGAGAAAGAGGGAGGCCCATCTCTGTGAAATTAACCTGGCATATAATAAGAAACAGAGAGTCTCTCCTCTGTACAAACCCAGTGATCCTTACCCTTATGAAAGTTAAGGTTGGTTTGTTTCTCTCCCCAACAGTTACACACTTCTGTTATTCAGCTTTTTGATACATCCTAGAAAGCCAGCTCATGTGTTCTAATGTACATAGTAGATTCATGTGAAGGCTCTTTTGTCATGGAAGCCAAGAAATCACTCATAACTCTGGCCTTACCAGTGTGTTTATCTATCAGATGCTACATGTAGTTTCTAAGCTTTTTGCCACAGCAGTGATTGAAAAAAAAAAAAAAAAAAAGTAAAAGCTAACAGTTCTGGAAGACTCATTGCAATAGACACAAGCAGGTCCAGGAGAGGTCCAATGTCTGGTACCCAGAAAAACTAACATCTCAGTATAATCACGTCTATCCAGATGTACTTACAGTCTATTCCCAGACCACTGTCAGCGCTGGGAGATCTATGACACCCCTCTGGGCATGTTGTGGGAATAAGACTCTCAAACTGCCATCAGACATAGCCCATTGTGGTTGTTTATAAACGACCCCATAGAAAATTTAAAAATAATTATGGAATGCAATATGATAACTTCATACTGAATTTATGTTTTATTATCTTCCATATAAATTTTTAATTTCAGAGAAGTCCCTCTCCATAGGGTACTTACACTTAGCCATGATCTCGGTTTTCATCTTATAAAAACGGATTTCATGACTTAGGAACCATTTGAAAATAATGAAAACACTCCATCTCCCATGCCTAAAGTAGTTCTACCATCTGTGGTCTATTTAATGTTAGATCACTATAAGTGTTTATTCCCAGTTTTCTATTATTATACTGTTTCTAAGTTTCTTAGAGAACACATTAGTTACTGAGCTATATTGACTTGTTATAAATGCTTAGTTAGGAATCTACACAAAATTTCACTACTGAATGAAGTTTTCTAAGTTACAATCTCACTTGTTTTAATGAGATACGGACTTATAGATTAAACCTGAGTCTCTTTGGATTCTCTTCAAGTTTTAAGATGATAACATTTGATAATAGAATCTGTAAGTTCTCACAACCTCTAGTAAAAGAGAGCCAACACGGGAAATGGAGATTCACTATTCGTTATTTATAAAACTTTGGATTTTGATCAGGATTATTTCCTTATTTTTTAATAGGAAAATTATATTCTGATTACATTTGCCCCTCTTTCAGTTCCTCCTATATCCTCCCCACCTCTCCCTCATCCTTTTCTTTACCTCTCTCTCTAGAAAACCAACATACAAGCAAACACTAAACCTCAACCAACCAAACCAACCAAAAAAACCCCAAACAAGCAACCAAAAAAAAAAATAAAAACACAGCAACATACACACATACCCACGAAAACACACAATTATAAACCATAATATTCATGCAAAAGACCAATAAGACAAAAAGTGTACAAAAATATCAAGTTAATTTTATATTGGCCATTTACTACTAGGCATGGGTCTTACTGTTAAGTGTGGTTAATAGACCATTGGAGAAAATTTTTCCTTTGCAGACAGGTTCTAATTACAGATAACAGCGTTTATGCCATTATTGCACCAACATATCCTTCGGGCAGGTCACCACTACAGATCACAGGGTTTGTAGATGAGTTGATGGTTACCTTTCTCCTCTGGTAGCATGCAGAGTATCTTCTATTACCATGAACACTGGTTAGTAGGGGGTGAAAGTTCTAGCTAGGCAGCAGTTCAGCTTCTCCATGTCCAATGAAATGTGTAAGTGTTGTTCAACAGTAGGTCCTTACCCTAAGTTTGTGGAGATGTTTAGAGTTCTCCATGGGGTCCCTTTGGCCAATGCCTCAACTAGATATGACCCATTCCTGGCATTGGAGGCTTTATTTTGTGGCAAGAGATACCTAGATGAAGCATTGTCTCCTCTATTATTTGATGATTCCATTTATATTTATTTCATGTATATATTGTAGGAATCTTCTAGAGAAAGTTTGCGTATGGGTCCTCAAATAGACCTTAGTGTTAGTTGTCCCTTTCCCTACTCTCTTCTTTACTTCTGTCTTCTATTCGCCTCTGCATTTAACCCTCTCACTCCCTTCTACCCAACTCCTGTCTCCCAATAATTATATATTTTATTTCCTCTTCTTCGGAAAATTGTCCCCTCCCTCCTAGTCCCTTACTAGGCACCTAATCTCTGTCATTATATGGATTCTAAAATGGATATCATGCAGATTAAAAGCTTAAAAACTAACCCTGATAAGCATCCTTTTTTTATATTGTGAATATTTTCTTGTATAATTTTATTAAAATATTTTCTGTGCCTTTTACATGGGTCTCCTCCTTTCTCTATATCTACTATTAATAGATTTGGTGTTTTCATAGTTTCAGGTTTACTAGATACTCTGTGCCTAGATTTTTTAGATTTTCATTTGTTTCATTGGTGAGGATTACCTTTGTGATCTTTGTTTGACTTCCTGAGTTTTTTCACTTCAGTTTTACTTCAGTTTGGGTTTTCTTTAGTGGTTTTGTTCCTTTTTTGTGTCTTGAATTGTTTTCATTGTTTCATTCACTGTTTGTGTCTTCATGATCTTCAGAAAGTTTTTATTTGTATACTTTTAAAGGTCTTTGAACATATTTATCATTGCTATTTTGATGTCCTTGTCTTGTGCTTCATTTAGCTAAATTGCTTTTCTCAGAGCACATTGCAATAGGGTTTCTGACTTCTGGAGGAGACATATTGTCTTTGTTTTTCATGTTTGTGCTTTCCCCTGGGGTTATGATATTTGAGGTGTTTCTTGGTATAGACATCTGGTCCTGTCTTTGTTGGGCGGATGTTCCATTCTTTGGTTACCATTTTCCACTTCAGGTCCCAGCAAGTGTAGTGGCTGTGGGGTCCCTGATTCCCAGTTGGGCGCGGTACACTTGAGATCCCTGGTAGAGAGCAATGTTTAGCTCCAGCCAAGTGTTGTGGGGCAAGGTCCCTGGTAAGAGCTTTTCTGCAGGTGGGAAAGAAGATGGGCTAAAATGGTTTGCAAAGAGATGCAGCTGGAAGAACTAGGGGATCTTTGAATCTGACCAAGAGGCTGAGTCACTAGAGGATGGGTGTGAACTACGAGAAGGAACTCCCACCAGTAGTCCACAGCAGGACTAATGGTAAATCTGGAGAAACCAGAACGAAGGTCAGAAAGGAGGATGAAGGTTCCCTACTTGAGTTCCAACCTGTGTGGCAGCTATGAGTCCTTAGTTGGGAAATGTTCTGTGGGTCAGTGAAATCACAGAGAATTGAACATGGGCTAAAAAGAAATACTGCAAGTGCTGCTGGGAAGAACTGGTGGGTCTCCAGGGCTTCACTAAGAGGCCAAGTACATAACGGATAGGATAGGGTTTAGAGCAGGGGACCAGGCAGCCAGGCTGCAGCAGAACTAAGAATAAGTGTACAATATGATTCGTATGTGCACAAGCTTATAGATTATTGATTTGCAGTATTACTTGACTCAAATCTACTATCATATTGTGTATTTTTAGAAATTATTAAAATGTTTTCTCAAATATAGACAGTTTAGAAAGTAAACAAAGTTATTAAGAGGAGAAATAAATGTTTAGACACTTTTACATGACAGGACTAATAATATCTATTATTACTATATTACATGATTCATAGGGCAATTTCAGAACACAAACTGGCAGTTTCAAAAGTCTGTGTAACTAGACAATACACACAAGAATTAATTAGAGAGATAGGATGATGAATATAGTTGTGATAATACATTTTATTGAATAATATTTTGGTATTGTAAGATCTGTTATAATGTGAATTATGGGAAAACTTACCAGCAGGTGGTAGCACCAGTTAACAAATATGCCTGCAGTTCACCAAGCAAGCAGTTCCGAAGGGATTACTGGCTGCAAGAGCAGTAACATTCTACTCTGTCAGAACACTGAATTGGAACTTGACAGCCTGATTCTTGACCCCAGCTCTGTTACATATAGTCCTCATCATTTCAGAAAGAGTATGTAATCATATAATGCTTAGATATAAGTAAACTTTAGACAGTAACGTTTGCTTTATTTTAAGGGTAGGAAGCACAGATTGTTGTTAGATAGTATGAGAAAGGGATAGTGCTATCTAGGGCAGGCTATTTTCTCTCTCTTCTTACCCTCTCCCCAGCCTATTTATGTCTTAGTATTTAGATATATGTTTTCTTATATATTCCCAGTAGAACGATGTATGTGATCATCTTGTTGCCTTTTAAAGAGTGTACTCAGAAATGTCAAATGACTTTTTATTGCTCACCTAGTAACATTTTTGAGTATTTTTCAATTCTGTTTCTTTCCAGATGTTGTAAGCTGTTAAGAACTCGGGTATCATTTGGTCTGAGGAAAAGCAGTTCCCTGCTTTCAGTGTTTATGTTGTAACCATTTTCGCCTAGAGCTTACATATTTATATACTAAAGCAGAAAATCTTCAGTCTGCAGGAGGAGAATTCAAATGCTGTCCTTAAGGAATTTCACAGAGGAAGACACCATCTCCGTGCACCTCCATGTGTGCAGGATAGGAAGATAGCGAACTGCACACTGACCTATATTTGCTGAATATTTACTCAGTAAGAAGAAGTGGACAACTGGCCAGAGAATTGAAAACCATTAATATCCAGGTCTCCTGAAAATGAGAGACTTTATTCTTCATTCAACAGATTTTACGGATCATATACAGTAGACCGAGCATTCTGCTAGGGGTACAAGTCAGACAGGACACACACACTTTTCAGAGCTGTGCTTTAACAGCTGATCTATAAGCGGAAGGGAAATGAGAAGAAAACATCAGGCCAGAAAAGGGAGCCTTGAGAGGAAATGAAGGATAGGTGGCTGTTTGGATTATACCTCCGCTGAAAGCAATCAACTGTGAGGTGTGACTAGCAGAAAGGAAAAAGGAGTGTCTAGTGGAGGGAACTAGACCTGCAGAGCAGATTTGAAGTTGAGGTGTTTAGGCAGAAGGCTGTGCTGAAGGTTCTAAGTTTTACATAACCATTGGCAAGTTACTTCGATTTGCTTTGCTTCTTGATTACCTAATCTGGCCATTGAAAATGGTGGCAATCTACTTTTTAGAGTTATACGAAGAACTAAGTGTGCAATTTAGTGCACAGCAAACTCTTTTTTTTTTTTTTTTTTTTTTTTTTTTGGTTTTTTTTTTTTGAGACAGGGTTTCTCTGTGGTTTTGGAGCCTGTCCTGGAACTAGCTCTTGTAGACCAGGCTGGTCTCGAACTCACAGAGATCCGCCTGCCTCTGCCTCCCAAACAGCAAATCTTAATAAAGGCAATGGCGAGCCGATTTCGCTGAGATATGTGTGCCATACAGCAGAACGGTTTTAGGACACCGGAGTTTGGATGTTGTGTCTTGGATTTATTAGGGCAGAAATGGGAAGCGCAGAGTCTCACAGAGAAGTGTCAGTAAAAAGATACATTGGTGGTGTCGGAGCAGCTGTTCCCAGGCTGTTTCAAAACGCAGTGAATGGAGGCATGAGATAGATATCATCTATCTCAAGAGGACAGCTATGAGGTAATGTGAGCCTGGGCTCGGGTAAGGGATTTGGAAGGACTTGACTATAAATTGGATGGGAACAAGACGGAGAGAAGATGAAAGTTCCTTTAGCGACATGAGCCTAGCGAACTAGGAGGAAGGCTGTACCTTTGGCAAAAGGCTTTCGTTTTGTGTTTGTTGTTGTTGTTACTTTTATTGTCATTAATATGTCCGAGGAAAGCAAATGCATATATTTTATGGGGAAGAGCGGACAAGAAGACACAAAGCATCAAGCAGCAGGGTCCAAGACCAGGGCTGAACGTTTCTGTTGGGGATAATCTGCTGATTTTCATAGTGTTCATTGAAACCAGCTGTCTCTACTAAAGGTAGCAGGGGAAAGTGGAACATTAAAAAGGAGGGAAAAAAAAGCATATAAAAAGATTCCGAGAAAGAATATCCTGAGGGCTGATAGGAACATTTGGGGAGTGAAACATTGCCAAGTGCCACAGCCAGCCAAACTCTGCGTCCATGAACTTGGAAGAGCAACTTCCTCTTCCTGTACAGAGATTTTTTTTCCCATGTCCTTAAAGTCCCATCCTTATTTAAAATGTCACGGGTGGAATCAAAAGAAAACTTCTCTTGCCAGAATATCATAAATTACTATCTGACTGGAGATAGGTGGAGTAACAACAAATGCAGGCACCCCGCTTTCTGTTAAATGGGGTTTGTAATGTAAAATGAGTGGACTCTCTTTCCAGGACAAGTTGACCACCCATAAACCGCCGGGCAAAAAGGATTAGAAATCCTTCTCAGAGCCTCTGGGAAGACTTCCTGAGCTCCGTGAGTTACAGTGCTGGGGCAATATGCCATACTTATTTATATAATACGCTTGCAGCATCACGTTATTATATTTTCAGGCTGGGCTGTGATCCTTAAAGACTTTATAGGCAATCATTATAAAGGCAGCATTACTAGGATCTAAAGAACATATAATATTACCAATTTACCCAAATGTGTTTCTTATAATAAATACTGTTATCACATTATAGAGCATTACCATGTCTATAAAAAGTTGCTTGCATTGCCTTTTTGCACCCCAACATTTTTTTCCCTTTTCCTGGTCCCTGTCAATTACCATCATCTTCGTATTCAACTAAGTTAAACTTTTCTAGAACTTCATGTCAATAACATTATGCAGTCTGTGCTTGATTTTGTTTTTCTATAATCTGCTCTTAAAATTTATCTGTGTGATTTATTGTAGTGATGCCTGTATACCATCCTGGCATTCAGTAGGCTGAGGCATGAAGATCATGATTTTGAAGGCAGTCTAAAATGCATAGTGGATGGAGACCAGCATGGTCTACATTGGGAGACATGGAACTCACCTGAAATATATATATATATATATATATATATATATATATATATATATATATGGTCTTATTCCCCCCTCTTTTGATTAATCACCATACTTTATTCAGAATTTCAATACATCCCTGACATCTTCTTCCAGGATCCGTTCCAGCATGCTACACTATGTTTAGCTGTTGTATCATTTTAATTTCCCACAGGCTGTAATTGTTTCTCAAACTTTTCTTGGTTTTGGTGACATAGAGGGAATTTGACAACAATTTTGGAGAATGCCTGGTAAGATTAATTCGCTAATAGTTTCCTCATAGTTTGATTGGCAATAAGGGTCTTTTAGAGTACTGTATATAGGATCTGAGTTAACTAGTTTTGTAATCACTGGACCTTTACTGGAGGACTTGTTTGGCTCCTGATTTCTGAGGTGTCAGCCTTTATTTTCTTGGTGCTATGCACTTGGGTAGAAGATTATGGATTGACTTTACATGGTCAAAGTTTTCACATCATGGCAAACAGGAAATAGAAAAGACATAGAGGCGGGGCTGAAACAAGATACGTCCAAATAACTCCAGCTCCCATGCTTTACTTTTAAAACATAAGCCCCACTTCCTGAAGTTCCCAGAGCTTTTGAAAGTTGTGCTCTCAGTAGAGGAGCAAACACTGCATACACTGACCTGTGGAGGGCATTTCGTGCTCAAGTAGCATCCTCAAGCCCTCGTCTCACAGACTCAGGGCCACCTCATACTGAAGACTGCATGTGGTCCAAGAGTTCCCAACGACAGTTCCAGTGTTTTTCAAACACTCGAGTTCAAAGTCTTTTCTGAAGTGCAAGGCAAACTTGTGAGCCCCTGTAAAATCACCAAGTCACACACTTCCAAGACAGAAGGGGCCAGCATTGGCATCTCTATCATCTGTCTAGATTACTGTTCTGTGTGGTATTGAAAATGATGTGCCTTTGTAGCTGTTGGAGGGACCATTGGTTAGGTCCAAGGAGCCTGCCAGGCAGTTTAACTCTGCTAGTGTTAAAATCCCTGGAGTGTTTTTCATTGCTGAAATAGGGGTTAAAGTCCCTAGCTATGACTACACCGAAGCTTTTACCCCACTTCATGTTTATCGGTGCTTTATATATTTGGGCACTCCAGTAATGCATACATACAAACTTAGAATTGTTTTTCATTCTTGACAAAGTGGCCATTTTCCCATTATATATTTTCTTCTCTGTCTTCTTTTGTAGCTCATTTTGTGTTTTTTCCCCCATAGTATCCCTTAGGCATTATTTATTTGTAACCTTGTATTTTCATCCCTTGCCTTTTGATTTTTTAAAAAGTAATTTTTATGCACATGCGTGTTTTGTCTACATGTATGTCTGGGCACTGTGTCCATACCCTGTGTCCTTTGAGGCAAGAAGAGTGTGTCTGAGCTCCCAGAATTGGAGCTACAGTTGTGAGCTGCCACGTAATGTGCGGCATCGAAACTGAGTCCTCTGGAAGAACAGTACTCTTAACTACCAAGCCATCTTCCCAGCCTCGTTTATGTTTTTGTATTTATGTTTTCTGAATGTTTTGTAGATAACATTTGAGTTCATGAAGGAAATATGAAGTTCTTCCTATTATGGGAAGCTATTTTGAAATGATAGCAACTTTACATTGAATATAAAAGTAGCGTAGGAATCTACCTGATAAAAACACTCTCTAAGTGTGCTCTATTCCCTCTCATAGTTTATAATCTTTACATCTTGTATATGTAGTTATTTTGTGTGTGTTTTTAACAAATAAAGCTTGTTTGAAGATCAGAATGCAGAGCTAAGCCACTAGAGGCCCGGCAGTGGTGGCTCACACCTGTAATACAAGAACTTGGGAGTCCCACGCCTTTAATCCCAGCACTAGAGAGGTGGAGACAGGAAGGAATATGGCTGGACGAAGAAAGGAATATAAGATGGGAGGAGACAGGAGTTTGGATACAGTCTGAGGTTGGTGTAGACAGTTGCAATGTGAGGATGAAGTTTGAGGAGACGGTCTGAAGACAGGTTCGCCCCTTGGGTCTGAGCATTATTAGAAGTAAAAGGTCCCGCTAGTGGCTGGCCATACTGCTTCTCTGATCCTTCAGCTTTCAACCCCTAATATCTGACTCTGGGTTTTATATATTAAGACCAATTAGAATTCATGCTACATGTACATGTGTACATTGGATACATCTTAGCTTAGTATTATATTTTAGGTTTTATCTTCACATTAAGAATACAAGTGGCTACAGAACATTTTGAATTATTTTGAAGCCTTTTGAATTTCTATAGTTACTACTGAGTGTATAGAACATATTATCTTTCCTTTTTAAACAATATTTTTATTCTTTAAGAATTTCATGTACTGTATTTGGACATATTCACCTTCTTCTGTAAGCTCTCCCCATATCCATCATCTCTTTCTCCCCTTACTTCCAACTCAACTTTGAGTTCTCTTCTTTATTTTCCCCCATTAATTCTAATTTGTATTTCCAACTGGTTTTGAGAGTGGGGTCTGCCTGGTGCGTTGTTGACCCACCAGGAGTCATGCCATTCAAGAGAAGTGACTTCCACTCTCCCACCAGCTATCAAATGTCAATCAATATCTCCTCAGTTAGTGATGGGAGTCCATGCCTCAGTCTCCTGCTCTGTGCTGGGCTTTGGTCTAGCTTGGGCTTTCATGGGCCTCGTGCACATTGTCACTGTCACTGCAACTGCCCCATGATGTCCAGAGAACACTGTTTCCTTGATGTCACCCACCGCCGCTGGAGCTTGCGACTATTACACCTGCGGACATATCTTGTCAGGCCAGCTGTTGTAATGTGCAGAGTTCACAGCTGGATGAGAATGAGTATGGCTTTCCTCCTTCGAGAGCATATGTAGCACTTCCCAGTACCATGGAAGCTAGCCAGTGGGGCTGAAGCTTCTAGGTCAGCACCAGCTTGATTTCTCCTTGTTCTGTGACTCAAATATGTTCTGTTTTCAGCAATGTGATCTTGCTGTCAAGTTCTGAAGGGGAACCAAGAGTACTGGTGATAACCTGTAATGCTTTGGTATATGAGACCTCGTTCTTCAACATCTCAAAAAGAGGTAACCTATTTCTGGACTGGAGATTTGGGTTGGGTGTGTGGAAGGAAGGATCAGGCCAACTCACTGAAATAGACCCTGGAGCAGGATGTGTGGGATATGGCTGGATGGAGAGGTTGGATGTAGTCAGGAAAGGGTTTATGGTCGATGATGGGCAGGATGGGTCCTGGGGGAAACCTAGAAATGGGTTATAGCACAGGCAGAGGTAGCCAGACTAAACTGGAAAACTGGATGTGGGACCTGGATTTGAAGGTTGTGGGAGGTATGGAGAGGGGAGGGTTTGGCAGACTCAAAGGGATAGACCCTGGAGAAGAATGCTCAAGACATGGCTGGGTAGAGAGGTTATATGTAGTATAGAAACATTTCTCTTTTGGGTTTTTTTTTTGTTTTTTTTTTTGTTTTTTTTTTTTTTTTTTTTTTTTGAGACAGGGTTTCTTTGTAGCTTTGGAGCCTGTCCTGGAACTAGCTCTTGTAGACCAGGCTGGCCTCGAACTTAGAAACATTTCTTATGTAACAATGTTATATTAATAAGCGGGCTTTCCAGAAAACAAAGCTCTAATGTGTAGTGTTGAAAGATTTCCATCATGTAAATTCTCCCACTGTGGGTGGTCCCAACATGATACCCTCATGGCTTGGTGACAGTCAATCCTCGTGAGTTGGCATGAGCTGACTCGCTCATTTTGAGGCAGATACTTTAATATTCAAGCCTGAGTGCTGGGTGAAATGCCTCTATCTGTCCCCAAGACCCTACAGGCAGGTACCAAGTGCTGAAGAATAAACAAGTAAGTGGAGGTAATTTTATGAATTTATGTAGAAGAGTGACTGTATTATTTACTCAATACCTTCAGTAAATGTTAATGTGGGTGCTCCCCAGGGGCTAATGTTTAGAGAAGTTTGTTCTAAACCTAAAACAACAGAGATCACCCAGGTTTAGCCAGCACATAGCCTTCCCAGTTTGCTTCCAGTTCTTTCTGTAGCCTGGCTAGCTCCTCCATTTTCTGTCCTTCTTCCTACTTCCTGAGCTCTCTAAGTGCTGTATTTCCTAGGCTTCCCTTCCAGTCATTCTCTTTTGTACTCCTGCATCTCGTTGACTTGCTTCTTTGTGGCCAGATGAAAAGCTGCTTACGCTAGAGTACCTCTGAGTATAGAAACAGAGACCATGCTGGTGCACACTTAGAACTTGTTTGACCTATTCTGCCAAGACTGGGCCAAGGAGCAAAACATGGCCAGAAAGCAAATGCTGCTGAGCAAGAAAAGCAGCATGAGGCCACACATCACATCTTAGAATGGTGAGTTGGAAAGAATTCTAGATCATTTAGTCTAAATAAGACAAAAACAAGATCCACTGAGGTGAAGCAGCCTGCTCAACACTTGTAGCACGAGTAATTAAAACCCAGAGACAGATATTGGGGTTCAAGCTGAAGATCAGAAAAGCAAAACAGCCAAGCTACTAGAGAAGTCTTAGCTCTACCAAGGCTGGATGACTGCAGACTGAGCCCTAAGCCTCTGTCTCCTTCTGTCTTATAGTCCCCTTTAGTGCTTGGATTAAAGACATATGACTCCCTAGTAGTGGGATTAAAGGTGTATGATACCACTGTCTAGCCTGTATGGCTGACTAGTATAGCTGTTTTGCATTCTGTTCTTCAGGCAAGTTTTATTTATTAAAATATGAATGAGATATCACTACAAACACTACAAACTGACCTCCTTCTACACAGAAGTTTAAGATGGAGGGAGAAAAAAAAATCCCTACTTTCTGCCATGCTACTCAGTGCTTAAGAAATTAATCTTTGTTCCTATGGCTTCATGGTGAATGCCAAAAAAGATATCCCAAATGCTGTGGGACAATGGTCTTGTACCCTGTCACTTATATTGTATTATTTTAATAAAATGCTGATTGGCCATAGCCAGGCAGGAAGTATAGGTGGAGTGAATGGTTGTGTGGGTAGGTGGAGGGAATGGGAGGAGGGAAGAAAGTAGGAACTAGGATTGGTATGTAAAGTGAAAAAAGGTCATTTGTTTTATTTTTAAAATAAGAATAATAATAAATAAGATGAGTCTGAGGGAGAAAAGCTACAGTCTTCTGGTTGCACATCTTTCTCATTGACATAGCCTGTTCTGACACCAATGGGTCCTAGCATCCCATTCAGAAGCTTGACATTTTGTCCCCATGCCCAAATAGTGCCTAAACTGAAACCAGCAACTGAAATTATCTTTCTTGGAAACAGAGAGCTCCTGAAGATGCCAGAGTTTTGGGAGAGCCTTGAAGCAAGCTCCTGCTTTCTATTGTCTGAATGGAATGGAAGTCCGTCATGTAGGCAGACCTAACATCTCACGACTATTGCATCAGTGACTGACACACAGAAGGTCCCGGACTACTTGATTAATGAAGATAGCAAATTATTATTTTTTGTTAGTTTGTCTTTGAGGCAAACTCTGTAGCCTTGGTTGATCTGGAACTCACCGTGTTCCTGCCTGCCTCTGTCTACTTAGTGTTGAAATTAAAGGCATGTGAATCAACACCCAGCAGCCTCCTCACCCCAACAATATCCAAACCCACAAAGAGAAGTATAAAGTAGTGTCAAGATGTTTTCACCCCAAATGAGGTTCTCAACTCTCATGCTTTTAAACCCAGCAGCCAAGAGAAAGAGGTAGGTGGATCTCTGTGAATTCCAGGCCAGCCAGGGATGAACAGTGAGACTCTGTCTAGAAAATAAAGTTGGGTTTGGTAGCTCACATTTTTAACCTGAATATTTGTACTTTGAGAGACAGAGGCAGATAGGCCTCTGTGATTTTGAACTAGTATGGTCTACATATGGATTTGCAGGTCATGCAGGGCTATGTATCAACACTGTTTCAAAACAAAATAAACAGAACAAAATTAGAAATCATGTTTGGGGATTCAGACTCGCAGACTCAGGAGAGAACCTGAGTTCTGCCCTTGAGACATACCCAGGAGGGGAGAAGAGGGAGAGCAAGAGGAAGAGGGGAGAGGAAAGAGAGAGGGGAGGAGAGAGAATTGACTCCCCTAAATTGTCCTATGACACCTTCATAAGTTTCATAAGTGTTCTGTGTCACATGCATTCTCTCTCTCTCTCTCTTACACACACACACACACACACACACACACACACACGTGAATACATGTAAGCTGGCCATCAGGATACACATCCCAGCGCCTTGGAGATGGATACAAATGAATCTGTTAAAGTTCCAGACCAGCCTAGGCTATGCAACAAGCTACCAACATGGCATTCCAGCTCTTCCAAGAACAGAGCTATAAAAACCTTTTAAGTAGTCAGGAAGAGGCAAATTCTACCTAAACTAACTTCAGTCCTTAATCAAAATTCAAGTTAAAAATCTGCCTACCCCACTTCTGCATTGGATTTTTATCAGCCTGTGCTCTGGGGCCTTTCCGTATTCCAAATTTCAATCATAGAGACAGAAGAGTACAGCCCCCAGACACAAAATGACACCTTTTCATGGGAAGGGAAGCAGCAACTGCTGCCCATACAGCACTGAAAGGAAGCAGGCAGGCTTTCCTACCTTCCTCAGACACTGCCAGTGGGACTTGCAATTTCTTAAGCTCCTCACTCTCCTCCTCTGCTGGACTTTTGCAGGTCACAGGCTTTGTGGGATATTTGGTTCCCCGTATGAAAGTCTGGGGTCTCTGGAGATGTTAGTCACAGAATATCTGGAGAGTAACAGATCTCCAACCCAAATCACAGACATTTACTTAGTTCCCCCAGATCCAGTTCACCTGTAAGTGCTGACCCAATTAGACAGAAAACAGAAAAACCAGATAACCTGGCTCCATACATTAAACTAGGTTCATGCTATTCAACTTGATGGATGGTTGCTTCCTTCTTTCATCACTTTTTATTGAAGGGTAGTCTTTGGGTAAATGTTTCTACTATCTCTGACCTTAAAATCTAGTCGTGCCTCATGGTAGGAGAAGTTTTATTATAGTTTTAAGACACAAGATCTTTCAAACAGCAATGGCAGTCCAAGCCTGTCGTCCTAACACTTCGGAAGCTGAAGCAGAAGGATTAATAGTTCATGTCCAGCCTGGACCGCATAGACAAAGCAGAGGTGAGGAGGGAGGGGAAAGTCAGGAGTCAATTGGTGAAAGGAGAGGGAGACAGAGGGACGGAATTGACTTTGAAGTAGAATAAGGTAGAAAATACCATTTATTAGATACTGATTTATTGATTTATTTAGTGGTTTATTTAAAACACTGCTTGTACTGCCTGTTTGCCAAGAGTGACTTCACTTGCTCCCTGGGTCAGAATGACCTGGAGAAATAGCTGAAACAATGTACTGTTGCCCTTAACAACCTGAGGACTTCCACACAGGATTCTGTAAAATCTCGCTTGCTTGCCCATTCTGCCTTGTAGTTTTAGAGACTAGAAAGAGAACATTGGATCTAGAACTCAGGCCTTTTAGGAGCTGTCCTGGGTTCAGTCCATGGGGGTGGGTGGCATCTGCTCTCTTCTCTTCTTGCTGGTGTCAGAGAGCCTATTCCAGAAAGATTCCTACAGCATTTTTCTTGGGCAGAAATAAGCCTGTCAGTTTTCATAACTGCTTAGAATGAGTTCTCCTATCTAATAACAATGAGAGAAATTAATCACTGGCTTTTTCTTCGGGGCAGAATCTGGCTATGAAGACTTGGCTAGGTTAAACTTGCTACATAGCCCAGGTTTGCTTTAAACTTGAAGTAATTCTGATTCAGTTTCCTGAGTTCTGGAATTGCAGGCTTATGCCACCATATCCAACAATGAATATACTTATTAAAAATAAATGAATCTATTTGTTTTATAAATAAGCAATGCTTAAAACATATATAAGTGCAACTTAACTGTAAATATCCTGTCTTAAGACAAAAATATGTAAAGTTTTTTTTTTCTCTCTCTATTTGCTATGGACTGGGATTCTAAAATCAGAATATTAGGTTATGTCTTGCATCTATAATATTTAAGAAGCTGTGTTTAGGCACTGGATGCAATTGAAGAGATCTATAAGCCCAGGACTTGGGAGACTGAGGCAGTAGGACCATAAATGGGAGGCTCGAGTAGGCCTTATGGTATGATCCCATTTAAAACAATAGGTATGAGGGTCAGTGATGTGGTTCAGCTGGTAAAAGCATTTACTGCAATGAAAAAGGTATTTTTTAAAGTTGTTCATGTGGCTTCTAAAAGCAATGCTAAGCAAGCCTATGGGAGGAGAAAAATTGTAGATACCACAAGGACACGTCCTGTTTTATCTAAGATACAACACGTATTTGTCATTTTTGTTTTGAGACAGGGAACTCTGTAGCCCAGGATGGCCTCAAAACCACTGTGTAGCTAAGGCTAGCTTTGAATCGCTAATCCTCATGACTCTGTCTCCCAAATCCTGGGAGTTGTCCTACCACACCCAGCTGAATTATATTCTTACAAAAATATAAATTACTTTATATTATTTTCAATTCTCAGACTTTCTTATCTTGTTGGATTTATTATCATAAAGACAAAAACAATTAAGATTAAATTTCTTTCATCTAATCACCATCAAATCTATTCAAAGTCACCAGTATTTGAATCTGTTCATCTCACTCCCCGATTCTCTTTTAAACAAGAACACTGTGTGAACACTAGGAGAGATCCCAGCTAGCAAGGATGCGGGTAGGAAACCTAAAAATCTCATCCTTCTCAATCAGCAGATGATGTCTGTCAGGGGTTCGAGTGTGGAAGGCCTCAGCCTGCAACTACTCTATTGCTTAAATATACCAGAGACCCTGGCTATTCAGTTTCCTGGTGGCATGGACTGAATCCTCACTCTGGTATTGGTGGTGGGTTCCGTCGAGAACATCAAGCACTTCAAATCTCCAGATGTACCAGACTCCAGTGACCACATGCATGACTTATACCGGGCCTTCACAAAATTGACCTGGGCACGACATTCCTTACACTCCATCTTTCTTTAAGTCCTAACTTGGATTGGCCCAGCTTCCAGGCATATTGGCAACTGATGGGTTACCACTCTGGATCCTCAGTGCGTCAGTGGCCGTCTCCATGATGAAGTTCAAACACAACTGTAACCCAATGCAAATAAGAACAACGAAGACATAAAGGAGTGGAGAAAGCTTTGTTAGCCTCAACAAGCAAGGAGAGCATGGGGGTCATTTCCAAAGCTGAGCTCTCTTTAAACAAACAAAAAAGAAAACCACATGGGGTAATATTCTGGCATGTCCATATAGGATGGGCCCATTCCTAAGTGTGCTCAGGTAAGGAGTATTTTCCTTAGACACATCTTGGGGTGTGCTTAGCTGTACTGAAAGTATATTGAAGGCTGCAAGAGAGAAAACACAACTCATAAATAAAGGAAAACCTGTCAGAATAACAGCCCATTTCTTGTCGGAGGCATTAAAAGCAAGAAGAGCCTGAAGCAATTCGTTCAAAGTCTTAACAGACCATGAGGGCCAACAAAGAGTGAAATACTCAGAAAGATAATCCACCATAATTGAAGGAGTAGGACAAACTTCCTGTGATTAAAAGCAGAGTATTATTTATATCCAACAAACCAAACCTAAAGAAAACGCAGGAAACAATATTTCAGCTTGAAGGGAGGAAAGAGCAAAGCCAAGAGACTGTGGGGAAAAAATCATTAATTACTACAACACAAAGTGCCACAGCAAAAACAATCAATCAAATAAAAAAATCAACAACGCAATGACTGCAATCAAAACACACATTATAACAACAAAACTTTAACTTTTGGTGGCCTCAATCCTCCAATCAAAAGACACAGACTGAGTGAATGAATTACAAAATAAAATCCACTTGTCTGTTGTCCACAAGAAACACACCTTTAACTTGAGTTAAAGGGTGGATAAACATATTCCAATTAAATGAGACTAGGCCCTATCCCAAAAGCTGACAAAATAGACTTCAAATTAAAGCTAATCAAAAGGGGACAGTTAGCCATGAAGACATTGCTGTTCTATATACAGGGGGGTGCCCAACTGTATATAAAAATATGTACTACTGGATTTAAAGACAGATTAACATTAACCCACTAATAGTAGGTGTTGTCAGTATACACACTTTCTCCAATAGACAGGTCGCCTGGACAAAAAATAAGCAAAAAAGCATTAGCACTAAATGACATAATGAAATATATCAAATAGACTTAACAGATATCTCCAGAATATCCCATGCAAATACCAAAAAATACACATTCTACTGAAACAAAACCACATTCTGGGGCGTGAAAAAAATCTTTACATAATAACTCTTTGTGTCTTAATTGACTACATTGCAATAAAACAAAATCTCTCATAAGTATACAAATTCAAAGAACTCGAACAACTCTTTACTTAATAAGGAATGGGTCAAAACAGAAATCAAGAAAGAAATAAAAAACTGCAACGAAGTGAAAAAAACAAAACACAACACAGACTTTTGGACACATCGAAAGCAACCATACCAGGAAAATATTAGCTCTAAGTGCCTGTATTAAGAAATCAGAAGGAGCCGGGCGCACGCCTTTAATCCCAGCACTCGGGAGGCAGAGGCAAGCGGATCTCTGTGAGTTCGAGACCAGCCTGGTCTACAAGAGCTAGTTCCAGGACAGGCTCCAAAGCCACAGAGAAACCCTGTCTCAAAAAACAAAAAAAAAAACAAAAAAAAAAAAGAAAGAAAAAAGAAATCAGAAGGAGCAAAAATAAATGACTTTAGTGATGCAACTCAAAAATTTGGAAAAACTGCAAACCAAATTATCTAGCATCTTTAAAGGGAGGTATGTTGACATTCATTTGTGGAGCAAATAAAACAAATTAACTGTGTGTATGTGTGTAAAAAAAGAATATATACAAATATGTACTTATATGTGTGTACCTATACACATACATATTTATAAAGCTGTATTAATATATGCAATATTTATATGTGTGATATAGTTTTATGGGTATCAATTATTATTATTCAATTACATTAATTCAAAAAGAGAATTGAAAATATGGTCATGTGATACCAGTACCTTTAAGACAGTACTTCCAGGTTGCTTTGATCATGTGCACATAATAGCTGGTATGTGCGGGGTTAATATGACATTTAACTTTTTATCTTAGATTTTCTTAACTACCTCTGGTCTTGGTAAATTGACAGCAGGTGAAGATAATCCACATTTTGAAATTCCTGTACCAGAGTTGGCTGCAAAGCTCACGGATCTCTCTCTCTCTCTCTCTCTCTCTCTCTCTCTCTCTCTCTCTCTCTCTCTCTCTCTCTCTCTCTCCATGAGTCATGCCATGAATCACATTTAGAAATGACTCTTCTGGGATGTGACTCAGGGTGCTTACCCACCGAGGTGACCATTCCTGTCCTTTTCATGCCTGTGATGAAAATTGTACTATAGCACACTTCCTTCCTCTACAGTGACAGTTAAAGCAAGCACTGATTTTGTTGCTCTCGGTTGGGTTGAATAAATGAGTGAAGTCTTTAATTTTAGGAGAGCTTGGCATTTTTGGCCTCTCATCCATCAACCTTTTGGAAGGGCTTTTTTTGGTAGATTGAAATATGGGGCTGCTCCTCAGTGAGTAGTTTTGAGTCTCCTCTCCTCACGGGAAGCATTGCCTTGAGTTCACCAATGAGAGCCATCTGTGAGGGAAGCAGATGGTTTTGAGAAGCACTGGACTGAGCACAAAGCCTGCAGAATTTGAGAAGGAAAACACTCCTCTTTAAGTGCTAGGATATTCATTTTAATTTTATAAAATAGTCATTGTTTCTCTCTGCTGTTGATGGTTTGTTTTGATGGTAGCTTTATTTAAAATTGTTTAAATGTCTTTCTTAGGAAACAAAGATGCATTTTTAAAACCCTATTAAAAATAGCATTTTGATGAGTAGCACTCAATATAAATAGCTCCACCAGACAATGACATGTTTTCTTGTTTTCCTCCAGTTACTTAGCTAACAGCACCTCAAGACCACTTTTTACTACGGCAAGACGGCAGAGAGATAATCTGTCTGTACACTGTAAAGATGTGTCTCTGCCTCCGGTGTCTTCTGACTGGTTTAAAAAAGAGCTGAGCGGCCAATACCTAGGCAGGAAAGAATAGGCGGAACTTCTGAGGATAGAGAGGAACTCGCATAGAATCTGAGGCACATGGGATTTAGTCAGCATGATGTAGAGGGAGTAAGGCATACAGAATGGAGGAGAGGTAATGAGCCATGGGGCAGAGCGTAGATTAATATAAGTGGGTTAATTTAAGTTATAAGAACTAGCTGGGAACAAGCCTAAGCTAAGGCCAAGCATTCGTAATTAATAACAAGTTTCTGTGTTATTATTTGGGAACTGGCCATTTAAAGAAATCTCTGCTACAGTTTATTTGTATTTGGCAAAAACAGAGAAAATATCCTATTATCTATCTTATTTTTGTGAGTTTGTTTTATACATAAATTAACTTTTTATCATAACTAAGGGACTTTAAATCTAACTACTAAGTCTTTAACTCTAAGAAAGATCCAAGAAGGGTAAAACGTTATACAGAATTTGGAATCGGTCCTTTAAACATATTCTTCTAGTTTCTTTCTCATGGAAGTATTAAATATAAAGTTGTTGCAAAAAGTAAGTATAAGGTGGTATGATAATGTCAGATGTAGAATTTTACATTTTGCTAATAGCACTTTCCATCTCAGACATGGAAGTCTGGTTGATCTGTTTGACTTTGTGCTACCAAGTAAAAACTAGTATCTGTGGAGTGAAACTGGTGAAGTCAATCACTACTGCATAATAAAGATGAGAACACAGAGATGCTTAACTCATAGTTCTGAGTTAGTAACTATTTTGCAGAATATCTTTCCTCCCTGGATAACATACTCATTCAGTATGGGGAAATTTCTTGAGTGCAGACTACTATGGGTATCCAGAGGGACCCATGGATCCAGTGATGGACCTTTGTACTGGGTTATTTTTGATTCTATCAGAAAGAGAGTCTGAGGAGTAACTGAAGTTCAAGGCTGATACCCCAGTTCAAAGATCACGGAACATTAATTAAGAAGAGAAGCACTGTCTTTTATTTTTCCCAGTTAGTATGATTCTTTGTTTCACTTATGAAGAAATGAGAAGAAGAGTGATAATATAAAGTCGCAGAACTAAGAATATGTGCTTGC
Organism: Chionomys nivalis; assembly: GCF_950005125.1. NCBI lineage: Eukaryota > Metazoa > Chordata > Mammalia > Rodentia > Cricetidae > Chionomys > Chionomys nivalis. The sequence goes on along the minus strand of NC_080099.1, from coordinate 26,155,836 downwards.
AAACAAACACATAATGACCATATCAATTTGCATGCATTATGAACAGAATTCTTGTGTCCTGTACTATGAGAGCATAAAGGAAAAGCTGTCTGACTCATTAAGTGTGACTGGATGTTAAACAACTTCCAGGTCTTCTCCGGGAGAGCAAGGCTCTAGAAGACTCAACACAAGACGCACTGTAGCAAATCTCACAGAGAGTGCTCGTTATGAATATGATTTCTGCTTAGTAATTTAATTATGCTTTAATCAAAAGCCATTTTGTGTCTGTCAGGGGAGGGAACAAAGACAATATATGTTCCTCACAATTCAAACTCTGTGAATATCACTTCTGTAAGAGCTACAAAGCTGTAAGTCTCAAATACTGCCACCTACCTCCACTCATCATCATCATCCCCTTAACTCCCCCAACAGTGAGAACTATGGGCACGTTGCCATATAGAAAGCTGTCTGACAGCATCTTCACGTGCATCCCAAATGAAAACATGCAACAATTCAGCGTCCTCTGAATACTGTGGCTGGGATACATCCATATAGTCAATGCTTTGTAAGTAGGATCTCACTCCCACTTGGCTGCTACCCACTGAATAAGGAACTCACAAAGAACAAACTCTCTCTCTCAAAAGATACTTAGAAGAGAGCACTATGTCTTTCAAGTTTTTATTTCTTTATAATTCGTCTGTATTTTAAAATCAGTTGTCTATTTAATTGTCAGAGGCTTGGATTAAAAGTAAGAGGACAACTTTGTGGGATTGATTCTCCCCTTCTACTACGTGGATTATGGGTATTGAACTTGTGTTGGTAAACTCGTGGACAAATGCCCTTACCTGCTGAATCCTCTCACTGGTCCTTGCCTTTGCTCAAGGATATACTGCCAATTTAGTGCTGTTAAGAGTTCAGACGCTTTTCTCGGTTCTGGCCCATTTCTGCAGTGCACAGGTTCTCGTTGTGAACTCTTCCCTGACTGCTAATTATTTTGGAAATGACTTCAGATATGGTACTGCAGCTCTGACTTGTCTGTTAACTTCTGGGCAATACTTCCCAATTCCTGTAGAAAATCTTTATCTTGACACGTACCGTCTCTCACTCACAACATACCTCAGCCTATCTCAGCAGCCATGCCGTTTAGGACATCACGGTCACAAAAGGTCTGATTTCATTTCCTTTCCAAATGCTGCTATTTGGACTTTAGGTTACATTTTAATAGTGTGGCCTTGGTCATTCCCAAATTATCCAAAACAGGATTAATTAAAACAAATTCTCATCTTTATTGTTCAGGAAAAATTAAGTGCTTGAGCGACAACAGAAAAGTGAGTAGATGACTTAGAGAGCAGAAACTTGTGCCTTGCTTACAGTCTTTCGAAATCCGCGAATTCCAACACTAAGCATCAGCTATCTCTTCTCACTGGGTCCCTTCAGGCTCTCTCCTCCCATCCCTGGAGAGTGTCCCGGATGTAGAGTGGATTTACTACAGCCCCGTCTGTAATTTGTGCTTAACTATCAGACAGTCTGCTCACCAGATTCTCATCATCAAACACACATTACCTTCCTATTTCCCCTTAACCTTAAGCTATTTCACCAGATTTTGAAAGGGAGTCAGGTTTTACCCCTCATTAGCCCCTTTAGCCCTAAGACCCTTGTGGAATGAAATATCATCAAACACTTGCCTAGTCTCTGCATTTGGAAACAGTGTTTCTGTTGTCTAAAAGTTAAATATTATCGTGGCTTTTGCCTTCATTTTCAAAGATAGATAAATTACATTTTACTACCTTTTCCCCTGGTTTTCCTTTGTTCTTATTCCAAACCTTAAATAACTTCCAGGATATATATATTTTAGAATAACCACTTGAATAACCCTACTCCTTTAAATAGAATCTATATTTCTTGGCCTTCCCTCTTTGTTCTTTTGTACATTGAGTTGTTTATTAAACTTGTTTATTCTTCCACAGACAATCCCTACATCGGGTTGATATAATACATCCTACATTTGGCATTTCAGGTCTTCAGAACACTTGCCTTCCAATGACCCTCCCTATCTTTTCTGTTGGTCTCCAGCCGTCTTCCATATTGTTTTCTTCTTTCACTAGTGGCCGTATCCACAAGGTGCCCATCTTTAAATTTTATGTTCTACCCTCATTTCTTTACCAACAAAAACTACACCTTCAAGACTCTGCTTAAATGGAACTGAAAAAAAAAAAAAGGTCACATCTGCCTTTGTTTGTGATTTATTTTCTCATTGTTAGTTCAAAGGGGGCAGAGAGTAAGCCTGCATCATCCTTGGTACATCTATCTCTGAGGATTCTCTGTTATCTTTCTCATGAAAGGGTAAATTACACTTCATTTTTTTTGTGAAAATCGTAAGAAAAGAATCAGGTAATTTTATTCTTTTCAGTAGCAATAAGCAGACTCCATCTTCCATCTGTCCCACTAATGGGGATTACATACCTTGGACATATGGCAAGGTGTAGCTATGTATCTGTAGACTAAACAATAAAGGAGCTTAAAATACAGAAATATCAAGGCTAAACAACAAGTATATTTTACACATGGGTTTCAATTCTTTAACTGTGATTTTGCATATCAACAGAACATCCTATAACTGTTTTGGTACATGTGTATGCTTTGTATAGTTTCCACACCAGTCTAATGTTTTATTGTTGGAGCAATGGCTGCACCTGAATCTATTACTGTTTCAGCTGCCGACTATGACTTCAAAATCACTGCCTGGCTGCTCAGGCCTAGGTCTGGAGGGACTACAGATCCCACCAGAACTGCCATTACAACCATTGCTCTACAACATTGTATTACAACCATTGCATTACAACATTGCCACTACAACCATTGCAGACAGCTACAATCATCACAGGCAGCACCACCAGATGGAGATCAATTGTTTAAACACATGAGCCTATGGGAGACATTTCACATCCAAATCACCATGCCTTCAAATCAAAGAGCACCATATATGTTTGAATGGTCTGCTACCCAAAGATTAGAACGCTTCTGCAAGAAGCCTCCAAACTGTTGGCCACTGCCATTTTTCAGTCTTAGGACATTTGGAAGACAAGTAAAAGAGGGATGTGTGTGTGTGTGTGTGTGTTTGTGTGTGTATGTCTGTATGCCTCTGAGTGTGTGCTTGTTGGAGTGATTAAGCATGTTAGGTTGTAGGAAGTAGTGTAGATGAAAACATGGGGGAAATTCAAGGTGCCTTTCTGTTTCTAAGATCCTGTCTGTTTGTAAGGGGTAAAAGTTAACGGCAATCTCAGTCATCACAGGCAGGACAAGACCAAATGCTCAGCTCTTTTGGAAAATGGTGGCAAGATATATATTTTGTACCAGATATGAAACAGACTGTAGAGGGGTGGTAGAAAAGGGAAATGACAGATAACAAAAGGGCTTCATGGAGTTATGCATTCTCTAAAGAGTTCCCCTGTATTTATACTCATTTTTCATATGGGGACTGATGTTTGTGAACGTCTTCTTTCTATGACCTATTTTCAGATTAGGATGATTAAATTACCCTCAATTTTCTTACCATATGTAAATATGTGTTTACCTCACATTATTTTCTTGTCTTTCATGCTAATATATGGTAAATGGTATTGTGATGTGTTTGTTGTTTCTTTTTGTTTAATTTATTCTTTGATAATTTTATATATGATACAATGTATTTTGATCATATCCATCCCCAACTCCTCCAGGACGTCCCAATGTCCCCCTCCTAACTTCAGAATCCTCTGCCCCTCTTCTAAGTATATTTCTACCTTGTCTTAGTTAGGGTTATCACTGCTCGGATGACACATCATGACCCCCAGCTGAAGCACCTTAGGGAGGAAAGGGTTTGCACCTTAGGGAGAAAAAAGTTTATTTGGCTTCATCTTCTACATTGTTCCTTCAGCTCAGGACAGAAACTCAAACATGGCAGGAACCTGGAAGCAGGAGCTGATGCCAAGTCTATGGAGAAGTGATGCTTCCTGGCTTGCTTCTCGTGCCTTGCTTAGCCTGCTTTCTAATAGAACCCAGGACCACCATCCCAGGGGTGTCCCACATGCAATGTGCTGGGCCTTCCTTCCTTAATCACTAATTAAGAAAATGCCCTATAGACTTGCCTACAGCCTGATCCTATGGAGGCATTTTCTCAGTCGAATTTCCCTCTCCTCAAATGATTGTAGCTTGTCCGAGTTGATAGAAAACTAACCAGCACGTACCTGTTAGCACAATTGGACAGCTTTCCATGTATTGAAGACATGTTTGTTTGAACAATGCCATAGGGAAATCTGACTTTGACACTGTCTTGAATCAATATTTGGCCCGCTTAAGTTTACTTTCACGGGCTGATTTTCTGTTGCTCTGGAACAACTAAACTCGGTTGCCTTTATCAAGCTAAAAAAAAAGTATCCTTAGTTCATGCTTCTGGAGTCTGGAAGTTCTATATTTAGTAGTACCTGCATGGTATGGCTGTCTTTCCTGTGTCATACCGTGGTCAAAGGAGAAGGGTGTGTGGCTATGCATAAGACAAGATTTGAGGGGAAGCCTTAGTTTGAAAGAGCTTACTCTAATTAGTGACAACTCATTCAGTTCCTCAAAAATTTACTCAGTGAAGACTTCCTAAAGTTCCCATCATCCAACTCTGCTAGGACAATAACCAACTTCAACCTGAGGTCCAAAGGAAACAGAACATGCCAAGCCATAGCACTCGTCCCTCTGTCTCATCAGTTAGAATTCTTAAAAGAGCTGTCTGACCCAGTTCCACTTACAAAGTGCCCTGGTTAAGTATACCTATGAATCAATGAGGTGTGATCATGTAGACATGAACTTTCCCCCCCCCACACACACACTCACCAGTGAAGCAGTGTGAAAGCTCACTTGTAAGGAGTAGGGTTGGAATCTGCCTTGTATCCTCATACATGTGGTGGAAAACTAAAGACTGATTCCATTTCACATTGCAAGAATGCACTGAGGTAAAAGAATTGGATAATTCTGTTATTATCCGGGATCTAGTGTCTTTGGAACTGTATAGAATCCAGTGATTTACTTCTAAATTCAGGCCAGCTATTTATTTATGTATTTAAATGGTTTTTAATCTTTATTCTTACTTTATCTGTATGGGTGTTTAGCCCATGTGTGTCTGTACATTGTGTGTGTATAGTGTTGAGGTCAGAAGAGAGTGTTGGATCCCCTGAGACTGTAATTACAGACAGTTGTGATCTGTCATGGGGTGTTGAACCCGGGTCCTCCGGAAGTATCTCTCCAGTCCTCATTCCTGCTGTTTCTCTTTTCATATTGTCAGCAACAAAATAAAAACAAAATAAAATAAATAAAAGCTTTGTGGGAGACTTTGAAGCAACCTCCAATTAAATTTTATAGATCATTAAGCTCATTCAAAATCTGCATTTAACATAGTAATTATAAAACATTTGAAAGATTTCTAAAATTTTTTATTTTTTGTATAAACATGTCTGTTTTTTAAAGTTTTGTTTGTGGCCCATTTTTAGCAGCCCCTTAAAGATCATCTGGCACCAGGACGTACCTTTTAAAGTGTCAAGTGTCTGTGAATGATAAGCAGGCTTTTATAAGTTCCTGAATGAAGTGTTGCCTCTGAAGGCCAGCAAATCCTACAGACAAGGAGAAAGGAGCTGTCTGGGTAAGCAGCAGCAGGTTTCTCAGTGTGCTAGAAGCCATATGGAACAGACACACCAGAAATCAATTTGACAGATGAATTTTAGTTGTTGACGGAACTCTGAAAATGTTTTCCCGATTTGTGTATTTAGAAGGTATCTAGAATACAGAGTGAAAAGGAAACACAGACTAAAACATGGAGCTAGGCTTTCTCATATTAGCACTATACATGTTAATGTTGACTGATGGTTTATTTTCAAGGGATGTGGCAAAAACAAATACCTTAGAAGGTTTATATTGTGCATTTTGAAAAAAATGCATTTAAAGCAGCTCCTTTGATTTGTGTTGAAATTTATTTCCTGATAAAGGGCTGTGTTGATATTATTATAGCATCTTTTATAAGACACAAATGTTAAACTATCATAGAGATAAAATAATATCTGTAGAAATCCCTCAATGTATATAAAGCCTACTATAAGAATGGTTTGTTTCTACAATATGATTTTGTCTACCTATAAAAATTAATGTAGCTCTAGTGATGTCTAATATGAAGAGTGACTTGGGTTTGACTCTCAACATTGAAAGAAAAGTAAAGGTAATTATCTCCATAATAAAACCACACACACATCTTAGTATATATAAGTGTAAATGTGGTGGAGAGACCAAAACATCACATATATTGCTTGCTAAAGAAAAAGCTACACTTTCTGCCTTTTGTTTAGGAAGAACTGTGAGGAGAAACATGTTGACCAGGTAGGTGATATTCTTAAGCCATAAAAAAAATTACTCAACATTTGTTATATGTCTGGATAATCTGATAAAGGTAGATGACTCTACAGTTTTTTTGTGGTTTACAGACATAGAATAAAAAGCATGTGTATTGCATCCAAATGTGTATGTGAGTGACAGATGTCAGTTGTCTTCATCACTGTATGCCTTTGTTTGTTTGTTTGTTTGTTTGTTTGTTTTTCCAAACTCGTGGGTGTACATACCAGTAAGGTATATTTCTTTATAAATTTTTAAAATTTTTTTTGAGATTAGGATCCAGGTGTGGTGGCGCACGCCTTTGATCCCAGCACTCAGGAGGCAGAGGCAGGAGGATCTCTGTAAGTTCGAGGCCAGCCTGGTCTACAAAGAGAGTTCCAGGACAGCTAGAGCTGTTACAAAGAGAAAGCCCGTTTTTCTTGGAAGAAAAAAAAAATGTCGAGATTATATTTACATCATTCCTCCCTTCCTTTTCCTTCCTCTAAACACTCCCTGTATCGTACCTCCCTCTCTTTTAAATCTTAGTATGGTCTGCCAAGTGATTACCATGCACACAGTGAAGAATTGGAAGACATCACTGCTCTCTGTTTGGAGTATGAAAAAACTACGGGACCATGGGGGGAGCTGGACCTTCTGAAGGTTAGTGTCTTAGACAGCATTTTATCGCTGTGAAGAGACACCATGACCACAGCAACTCTTAAAAAGAAAAACATTTAATTGGGACTGGCTTACAGTTCAGAGCTTTAGTCCAGTATCATGGCAGGAAGCGTGGTGCCATGCAGGCAGACATGACGCTGGAGAGGTAGCTGAGTGTTCTACATCTGGATCTGCAGACAGCAGGAAGAGACCTTGAGCCATTGAGGTGCCTTGAGTTTCTTAGGCCTCAAAGCATCCCCCCTCCCAACAGTGACACACTTACTCCAAAAAAGCCACACCCACTCCAATAAGGCAATACCTCCTAATAGTGTCAGACCCTGTGAGCCTATGGGGGCCATTTTAATTCAAACCACCATAGTTGGAAACTAGGAACTACTAACAGATGTAGAGATCTGTATCAAATCCTTAGGAACGCAATCTGCCTGCACTCCTGTAAAGAAATTTGTAAAACCAGAATGGGAGATTTTCCCATTAGGTGTTCCTTTAAGTAAATTAATTGAAATGCCTGAGATTTGCAAAGGGTGATATTTTATATATGGCTTTGGAGTTAGCCTCTTCTACACACACTAGCAATATGTTTAAAATATTACCAGTCTTTCAGAAATGTGAAGATTTCAAAACATGGGGAGTAAACTTTCAGGGCTATGACAGACGTGGTCCCATCTTCACATTTTCCATTGACCGGGAGAGAGAAATGCCTTGTTATGGATGTTTGGGAAGCTGTAGGGAGGCATGCTTCTGAGGGGATCTGTGAGAGGGATGGATGGCAGGGAGTGTGGAGGCAAGCCCTTTCACTTTGCTTAAACAGTGGAGACGGCTAACAAGACAAGCAATGGGGAGATACCTACTCCTCTTCAGTACTTAAAGAGAAAACTCTCCCATCTGTATCCTCATTAAAATGTGCCTTCCTGGGACGAACATATGTGAGCAGTTGCCAAAGATTCCCCTTGCTCAGCTTCTAATTTACGTCAGACAAGTGACACATGGCCTCTTTAAAAATACGAAAACACAACATGCTAGTTTTAAAAGATTTCTGCTCTGTTTAATTTTGAATTAATTTCCCTCACTTGTCAAATTCTCTCATTTAACACTAAGAGATTTATATATTGAATGGCAGATTAATTTGTTTGGCTATGGGACAAAAGATACAGTAAGACTTCTGATTAAACTACTTTATTATTCTTTAATACGTGAGCTATTTCTCTTTCCTAGTTGCTGCCTCCTCGGCATCTCCCCGCTCCTCCCTGTTGTCCTTCTCTTTCCTATTCTTCTTATTCCCCTTCCTCCCTAGTCCTCTTCCTACCCCCTTTCCCTCTCTCTTTCTTTCTCTCTCCTGCGTTTCCTTCTTGGTCTCTTTCTCTCCCTTTCTTCCTCCTTTCTCTTCCTCACTCTTTCCACTAATCAGATATATAACCTTCTATAAAATATGTCCTGACAACTTAATATTAATTTAAATTGAATCATTTAGTATGCATGTGTAGATCATGTAAGAACATATATCTCATTTATATAATAAGGATGTGTATCTCATTTATACAAATTAAATATGTAATCTAATTAATTAAAGGATAGTTAATGCCTGATCAATGGAATTATCAGAATTAATATATGCCACTATCAGTGAAGACATTCAGATCTTTAGTTTCTCAAAAATCTAATTACAAATCCAGCAGGCGATTACAGAGGTTCCATATTCACATCTGCCTGATGCATTTGCCCACATCAATCTTTTATACAGGGTATTTAAAACATTCTAAAGATAAAGCTTTCTTAAAATGCAATTACAGAACCATTCACATATGTTTATATTTCAAGGGCATAAATTTAACATTCTCCCATGCAGAGATTTCGATTTTTAACTAAACTTTCTTGCATACTACTTTTAAGGCTTTTATGGCCTCAACTCTTGCTGCAGTCTTTTGCTTTGCTGTGGAGATGGTCTGAGCATAAGTTGCAAAATTCCCCCATTTAGTCTTCCTAGTGTTGCGTATCAGGAGTTAGCTATAATGTAATTTGCTCTTGAAGTTGTAAGATACTTTAAGTACTTTCAGTCATACAAGGCTTCAAATCCTATTTGAATTGAGTTTTAGCATCAATCAAAAATAACAAAGGATATATAGTTATTAGTACCATGAAATAATGTACTAAGGTCATTCATTAGTCTACGGTAGTATCATCTTTGTTACCCTTCACTAAAGTTGTCTATCTATTCAGGGTACTTAGCAATGCCATTCTGTATTTCCCTTGTCGTGTGCTATGCATTTGCTGTAGAGAGTTTAATTCAATGTTTAGGAAAACAAGTCCAATGTCTATCAGAAAGGGAAATGCAATTATTGATAAAGGCATAGATGTGTCAAAGGTGAAACTGTTACTCTTCCGAAGCAGCTAATGTATGGCTTCATTCTGTAAACACACTAAAATGTCACATTTAAATGTCTGTTTAAAGTCCCTTCCATGTCCTATGAAGGAAAAGTAATGATGGGGAGAAGAAGAGAAAAACAACTCCAATTTGTACATACTAGCTCACCATACCACCCAGATACTTAGTGCTTTATCTCACTCTGTCTTTCCCGCTCTTATATAAAATGTCATTTGTATGATTTGGGGATCTGAGAGGCATCTGCTTACGGCTATGTCACTTGGTTTAGAAACTGCACTCTTGTGTTTCTAATGTTAATCATTATTTTCCTTTATAACGCACCAATTTTGCTTTGATTCTTTGAAATATATTATAGGACTCAGTGTGTTACTCTTTTGTGTACAGTATTTCCGTCAATGTTTTAGTAAGATTGGCTGACATTTAAAATAATCTATTTTTATTTTCGATAGTGTCACAGATTTCATATTGATGACACCTACCCACCCTCTGACTTCCCCTAATGTCCTTCCAAAATTCATCGTCTCTATTTAAAAATTGTATTGATTAACCCTTTGAGTGCTGCTTCTTTGTGCACAGGTGCTTCACCATGCCATGGAACAAGTGGAACCCACCAGCAGCCACATCCCCAAAGGAGACTGCCCACTTCCCTCATCATCCATCAAATGCCAACAACTCTTCCTTTAGGGGTAGGGTCCTAGGGCCTTTCTGCAACCATACTGGAATTTAAAAAATATATATTTCTATTGATTCTTTGGGAATTTCACATCATGCACTCTGGGTACACCCATCTCCCAGCCCCCCCATGTCTACCATCCACCCCTATACCCCCCACAAAATGAATAAAATAATTACAAAATGAATAAAATAATGATAATTACAAATATATAATTTGTGTTATCTATATACACAAACTCTCATTGGCCTGCCCCTTAAATAGACTGAGTTGTTCCCTTCTGGTACCCCCGCCAGAAGCCATCAATTGCGGAGAGCTAAATTCAGCATTCTTATCACAGTTTTAAAGAATTCTCTTAGAAGATATCCTGTTTAGGCTGTTACTTTTCTGTGTGTGCGTGCATTGAGGGGTTGGGAGAGAGAGGTTCCCTGGAAGCTTTCCATGTCCCCCTTTCTCGTCTGTCCATCTGCAGTCACCCGTATCAGTGCACAAGTAGCTTCCTTACACTTTACAGTCCATGGGGCATGGTTCGTGAACTGTTGCATGTTTTCTGGTGTCAACACTGACGCCGAACACGGCCCCCAGTTGCTGTAGGACCACAGACCCAGACAAGGCCCACAGGGGCAGCAGGACACCAATCTGGTCCCAGATGGCAGTGCAGGCTACTTACATCAATATGATCCCCCAGGGGCAGCACTGCCTACTGAGATCAACACAGCTTCCGACTGCAGCCCAGACCCCAGACATCCGCATGGTCCCTGATGGTAACTTGGGCGATGGACGCCAACACAGACCCTGACTATAGCAGGACCTCGGCCCCAGACATGGCCCTCAGTGGTAGCGCGGATCACCAGGGGCTCAGATGCTTGCCTAGGCCACGCCCATCAGCCTGGTCTTCACCTCTGTCCCGTCTCTAGTTCTGCCTCTCTCCAGTGTGCACCCCTCCACTTCTGTACTTCTGTCTTCCCACCACCGCATACTTGCTCATAGTGACACCCGCGGGAGGGGCAGGCCAGGGTGTCTTTGCTCATGCTGGAAATTTTAATGGCTTGATCTTGTGTAGGCAAGCTCAGCTACGGTTGGGCTGATGCATCAACAGCCATGTCATGCCCGAAAGTCAGCATTTCACAGTTCTTATAGTTCTTATTACCTGTCCATCTTGGGTATGAGAGGCATGACAGCATCTCATTTATTTTTTATGAGTTACTTTTCTACAGACTAGATTCTATTCTTTGGGATTATTTATTCCTCGAAAGGATTTCCCTCCAAGTTTTCTTGAGGGTAGCAGAAAGAAAATCACAAAAAATATTAAACTAAATTTATAAATAGTTGAGATAAATTCTTTTTCTATGTTTTTAAGATGGTTTTTAAAAAATACATGATTCTAACATATAATTAAAATTTGTATTTATTGGTATTTTATTCATTTCAGTGAATAATAGAGCTACTACTAATTGAAACATCTATTAAATCTTAAATAATGTATATTTAAATCTTCCTAGGAAATACATTTCTCATACAGAATTGGAAATTTGTATCTGGAATTTTCCCTCCAAGAGGGTGTCTGGTAAGGTTTGGAGACTTCTTTTTTTTTTTTACTGTTACATTGAGGGAACGTTGCTACTTTCTAATTAGTAAGTTTAGCAATGCTGCTAAGTACCCTACATTGCACAGGGGAGCTCCCCTAAAAATACTACCCACCTAAAGATAGTAGTAATGCCACGGTTGGTAAATCCTGCTCCAGAGCCTGATCACTTCTCCCCATCTACTTCTGGGATCTTCTTTCAGTGGGGTTGGGACTAATTCATCCTACCTAGAACCACACTTCCTTTTCTAGATTTCTTCCTTAAAAATCTACTGATTATATACCTGCCAGCGTGGTCCCATGAGATTATCATCTCACACCCATTCAAAATCTTTTAGTAATCTTTTATGTCATTTAGAGTAAAAGTTCAAAACCTTGGAGGAGTATTTAGCTTTTTTACCCTTTAGGCAAAACCAATATTCTTGCAAAGACCACAACTTTTTAAACACTGTGAAAAATCCCGAGTGTTATTTATCCTCATTAGTTTCTCTAGCAGGTCCATATCTTTGAGATAGATTAAGCCTAGGAGAAAGCTCACCGTCTCAGCTGGGGCCTCTCTAAGAGCGGGGTATCGTCAGGCACTGTGTCTCACAAGGTAGAGGAGGATTGGAACGAAGTCATCCCTAGCAGCATTATTTCATGCCAAAATGACAAGTCCTGAAAATCCAGGCAGCTCTGGAGGAACGGGAACCTGTGTGATTTGTTGTTAAGATAATAAAGACGATAGTTTTGAAATACAGTAATGTTCTTTATTTTTACTTCTTTCTTGAATGCAACCTTTCTCTTTTCAGACACAGACAGTCTTGTCTTTAAATGTATTTTTGTTTTTATTGTAATAAAACAAACAGAGTTCATGCTCAAATTTTTATGTCCCCCATGATTTTTGATTCATAGGTATGTTTCCTTGAAAACCTACCTTCGTTGAGAAAAAAAGAGAAAGTTTTTCAAATCAACTATATTTATGTCAGAAATAACCTTGAGGAATGTAAGTGAAGAGTTTAAAAAGAAATCATTTTATAAACAAACTTTATTTCAGTTATGCTGGCTTCCAAGAAAAAAAATATACGGAGTTTGAAAAAATGAGAGGAACAGAAACCAGGGGCCTGAGTTAAACCCTAGGGTGTCTGAGGAAGACACCAGAGCATGCAATGGAAGCCACAATTCAGTGAGTGTCTAGGATGGTCTGGAGTTTGCAGATGGCTTAGCTCTGCTCACGGGAAGGCGTATGAGTCAAATCCCACCCTCCACCTTACAAGTACTACTCCAGACACAAGGCATCTTCTGAGTCTGCTACGAAGACAGTATTGTCACAAACACTAGTAGATCAACTGGGATTTGGATCAAATTAGGAGCACATCCCTGCTCATAATTTGGGAACTGCAGTATTCATCACAGTGCTTATCTGGCCAGGGCAAAAGGCAAGCTCCATGAACCACATTCTCGTAGATATCAGATCGTTATGCCATAGAATTGAATGTGTCATATAAAGTAGAGGTCACAAGATTCAGGAGATAACACTACAGAGGAACAGAGGACACAATGCCTGCTTTAGAATTCTTTCTCTTACTGTCTTGCCACAAAAAAAAAGTTCCAATTTTCTTTTTTCTTTTTCTTTTTTTGGTTTTTCGAGACAGCTGGATTTCTCTGTGTAGCCTTGGCTGTCTTGGCACCCACTTTATAGATCAAGCTGCGTTGAACTCAGAGCTCCACCTGCTTCTGTGTCTCAAGTGCTGAGATAAAGGTTTGTGCCTCCACATCTACCTTCAGTAGCCACTTTTAAATGTAAGGAAGAGAAAGGTGAGCCTTTTGGAAGGAGGGAAAAGGATCAAAGTAAGTAGTTAAAATTCAAAAAGATAATATAAATCCATCCAGTTTAATCCATTAAATGTTGAGACAGGGGAGGCTGGAGAGATGGCTCAGCAGTTGAGGACACTTGCTGCTCTCCCAGAGGACCTGAGTTAGGTTTCTAGTGCCCATGTTCTAACAGCTAGCTTACCATCACCTATGACTCCAGCTCCAGGGGACTGGTGGCCCTCTTCTGGTCTCTCCAGTTATCCACATCGTTGTGGTATGTGAAAGTAAAGTGGTGAGCTCCTAGGAGCACATAGTTAGGGATATGTGGGTGGATATTGCCTTGGTAGATGATGTGCCCGTGAAAGCGGCTGCAGATTGCTGTTTCGATGCTGTACTCATCTGTGACTGGGCAGTTCTGTTCGGACCACTGAACCATCTACACAACAGCACACCCACGCCTCCATGGCCAACCAACTTCTGAAGATGAGCATTTAAGACATGTAGTTTCTTTGCCACGAGTTAAGTCTGACCTAGCAGCCTTTTGTGATGCTTAGCCTGGACAGTGCCAGCCACATCCCTTCAGAAAGACAGCATTTTGGCAACTTTATGCAACTGACTACTTTGCCACAGCTGCCGTGTCTGGTTGTGCTTGAATCGACTGCTTTCTGTCCCTCAAAGACACAAATTTTACCAGTAAAAGCACCGAAGACAGTTTCATGGCTACTAGGTCATCAAGACTTCAACATTCTAACTGAACTATTTATCCAGTTTAGGTGCTGTGAAGCGTGCTTAGTGTGGTCTCCATTAAAAGGCAAAATAAAACTCTTTAAAGAACATAGTTTGTAGTTTGTGTGTGTTTCTTGATTTTTGTTGTTGTTGCTTTTGTCTTTATTTTTCTAGAAAGAAAAAAAGAATGAAGTTGAATGGGCAGGGAAGTGGGAAAAATCTGAGAGAAATTGGGGAAGGGAGAACATCATCAAAATAAATTATATTAAAATTTTTCAATAAAATGTTTAAGATAAAAACCCAAAATTGACACATTAAATAGTCACATGGGTAACTCAGCAAATATACATCCGTATGGGCAGGCATATTGGCTATAAACAGACAAAATGGTCTCTGTTAGCTCACACAATGGATACATTTCTACACATGTAAACAGTCACACATTTAACTTATGTATATACACATAACAGTAGAACATGAATAATTGTAACCGGCAAGTTGATAATAAATCTATTTTTGACGACACAGTTAATGAATGTAAGATAGCCACTACCTCTTATTATTACACTACTCAGTTAGAAAACATACTCTTTCTTCCTCAGGGAATATTTTCTGCACTATGTTCATACATTCTTGAAGCTGAGTCTAGGAAGGGGAGAAGGATCACTAAATGTATTGGGAAGGTGAACAGGTAGGATACTAGGAGTCATACTGCAGGGGGAGCAGACACCAGTCTCTCGAGGACAGGTGGATCCAGGAGCAGCAGGCTGTCTCCCTGCTGAAGGTGCCAGCTGCTCACCATCTTCTTTCTGGGAGGAGGAAAGCGATTTCTAGGATTTGTCATTTGCTCCTCACCCAGACTGAGTAACTTCGGCCTCTGAATACTGGCTAAGGACTCTTCCAGCAAAATATCAGTCAAAGCTATTGGCAAGTTGAGGATGTATGTCCAGAAGTGGTAATTTATGCTATACTAGCAGAGTGTGGAAGGCAGTAACAGAGAGAATAGATTAAGAATAGCGAGAAATTATTGAATGATTTAAAGTGACAGGAAAAAAAAAATAAGCATGGATTGTGGGAGCATATTGCTTTACAAAGAAAGAAAGACTGTTAAGGGAGAAATTAGGTATGGCCCTCTTATCCATGGCTTTGATGCAATAGCAAGGAGGCCATATTAGCATGTTCCTCAGGAAAGGTCACTATGTTTAGGATCACAATTTCTGCCCTGTGGATACAGCATGGGAACAAGGAAAGTACACAGAGGAGAAAATGGGGACAGAGGCTTTTGCACAGTCCAGGGTGACTATGGAATCAACTCTGATTCTAGAGGAGATTGAGAGAAATGAGTGCTTCTGAAATGCATTTAGAGTAAGATAAAATATTATGAGGCAAGTAGAAAAGGAAGAACACAAGTTTCTGACCTGTCCAAAAAATGAGGATAGAGTTTACTTAGGTGAAGAAGACATAAAGAGAAAGGGGCTTAGAGAAAACCAGTAGCGATTATGTTTGGAAAACAAACTTGAAATGCTACTGAGCATCTATGAGGCAGGGGTGCAAAACAGTGTGTTGAGAATGTAACTGGACAAGCTAGGGAGCCAGTAAGCCATCTATGAAGTTCTTACACTATTATTGATTCTTTTATACACAGTGTATGTCAAGAGAAAATAAATCATAAGGCACAGAACAGCAAATATAAAGAGAAAAATCTACATTTATGTCCATGTTCTTTACTTTGCAGAAAGAAAGCTTGCTGCATTAAAATTGTTCCCCAAAATGCAGTAGCTCAAAAATTTCCACAACTTTGTAGCAATGGTAATTATCATTTATTATTCTTGAGATTTTATTTGAGGCATGATATATTGTAGTAGGAGCTGCAGGCTGTGTTCCTGCCGCCCCAGCTCCTGGTCGCCTGGCTAGCTTATGCCCCGAAATAACAAGACACAAACTGTATTCTTTTAAACACTGCTTGGCCCATTATATCTAGCCTCTTCTCGGCTAACGCTTGCACCTGGACTAGCCCATTTCTATTCATGTGTTTAGCACCCCAAGGTGCGCTTACCGGGAAGATTCTAGCCTACGTCCATCCTGGGTCGGAGCTTCATGGTGTCTGCCCCAGAGAGGAGAGCTATTGAGTCTGAGCTCACTTCCTCTTCCTCCCAGCATTCTATTCTGTTTACTCCACCCACCTAATTTCTAACCTATGAGGGCCAAGCAGTTTCTTTATTAGCCAATGACCTTCCTCCATCAATATAGCATATGAAAATTGAATGTGGCGTCATAGTAAGAAGTATAGTATAGTTCTTACTATACTATAATATATTATATATAATATAATATATAATAGGTAATAGTTTTTTTACCATACTATACATAGTATAGCTATTTGGGATTTTTGAGTAATTGAACCAAACCTTCTTATTCTTCAGGAACTATCCTGTTATATAAAATGACCCTCTGTGCTCTTGTCTTAGGGATGCCTGGAACTGCCAAAATGGTTGAGAGAAGTTACAGGCAAGCGCCATAAAGTAATGAATCTGAGAAAACAGTGCTGAACAAGCATCATGACATTAATGTCTAGAAACAGACACTTGAAAACTGTGCAAATCAGTGCCCTCAGCAGGCAAAGCACATGGAGGTTTCACGTGGGCAGGGCTGGCTGGGCAGCACCTGTCTTGCATGTGTTTGTCTGATGAGAGCTGCAGGTCTGACGTCTCCCACTGTAGCACTGCCGTATCTGTCACCACCTCCTACTATTATCAGTACCCATCCATAACCCATCACCCCCACAAGGCTCCAGGTTGTGTCCCACTGAAAGTAAATATCCACTCCCAACGCCATAGAAATGTTTCTTCTGAGCCCCATTGCACACCTCCACTTCATGCACAGCTCCTGCCCTACCCATGTTTTTCCTTTTACCCTTCAGATTCCCACTCCTTCCTGTGAACCTAGGGTCCTTCTAGCATGCTCCAGCATAATGGACTCAGTGCACATCTCTGTGCAGAGACAACCAGGGGAATACTCACGGTAGAGTCATCTTCTGAACCGATTCTCAGTTTTACATAGACTTTATTTGATGGCTGGTTTTATGGTGGCTCTCCACACCAAATCCTATGTCTACCTTCCGGCAATGTATTCCCGATTGTACAGTTTTTATTTGCTGATTCAGAATATTATGCGTGTTTACAAAGCACTTTTGAAAGTTAGCTTATTAACTTTAAGTAGGCGACTTAAGACGTACATGCATCAATAATAGGAAAGCACATTTGGCTGAGATCCAGTAGCTATCATAAAATCTGGTCCAGAATTAATTATATTAAATATTTACAGAAAGAGTAAAAACACAAAGATGAAAGCTAACAAGTAAAACCTGTTATCCTCTTGTAAATAGACTCAAGTCTGTCACAGGAGTCCAATGCTTTGTGCATGTTAAAGCAGTGCAACTGAAGCTCAAAGCTCAGATTTCAAACTAACCCATCCACATACACACGTGTGTGAGCATATATGTACACTGTTTATACACCCTTACATATGTACATAATATTCATATAGATAAACATGAGTGTACATATACACACTGTATATACAGAGACATAAACACACATGTGCACATATATAAGTATACTGTTCATACATATTATATATATTCAACATACACATATGCTGTCCATGCACATGGGAATATGACATGTGGGAATATAATATATAGTTATATATAAAATGTATCCTTGGAAATATTTTGCTAAGCAAATAGAGAAAGAAATACTATCAACAGTTGACTTAGTTGTTTTCGGATTTCATTGTCATGAGACTTATAAATGTCACTGTAGGGCTTTTTCTTCTATTTCAAGCCCTGCCTGAGAAAGCAGCTGATAATCACAAATAGAACCTAATCATACATTCAGGGCATGTAGATTCTTAGCATCTCCCTGTAGATTTAAACTATTAAGGTAAATATATATATATATATGTATATATATATTAATGTAAATACATATGCCTTGTTTTATTGTCTTAATTGCACACTACACCCTAGTGACCTATTCAACTTAGAATTCAAATATGAGAGCTCCCTGATGGTGTTTTAATTAACAGCAACATTGTTGAACTCAGATTAAAGAGAAAGCACCCCTGAAACAGAAGGCTCCAAAGCTTGCCCCTTAACCAAGGCTGCTGCCCCAGTAACTTCCAGAGAGGGAGCGACCCCTGGAAGGAGGAAGACTTCACCGGACTCCGTGTTTTTCATCCTATCTCAGTGGCCTGTGGGTTTGGCTCCTGTGTGTCTGTTAAGTGGTAATTCTAATCTTTGAAAGTCCATTTTCTCCCCATCTAGGGGAGCTTCCTGTGATCTGCAGCCAAGAGAGCTGGAAGGAACTCAAGTTGTTAGCGCATTTATCATTGGCACCTAGAGCTGGGGGTAAGATTGCAGACTGCTTGGAGTTTTACAGGGAGGGAAAGAGTGCAGAAGAGAGAAGGATTATAAAGGGGGGAGAGAGGAAGAGAGAAAGAGAGAGAAAGAGAGAGAGAGAGAGAGGAGAGCACAAGTAATTTCAGGGGATCTATTTTCTGTTTATGGAACAAGAATGCCTTTTTGTTTATGTAAGTTAATTACAAAATATCCAAGCTCAAATAAATTCCCACTCATATATATATATATATATATATATATATATATATATATATATAACCTTTCCCTGCCCCCAGTATCATCTAATTCTGATTAATTCTGAGCCACATCTCAGCTCTGCTCCTTGGCATGGGGTTACCTCAGACCTTAACAAAGCCAAGACAGAAGGACTGGAAATGGGGCAACTGTCCCTCTAAATATGCTTGCGTAAACACCTGACTAGATGCATGCAGATGGAGAGTTCGAATCTTATATCAAAAATAACTCTTCTGTGTCCTGTGATGCAACCAAGGGATATAATGACAACATCTGTACCTGGATGCACCCAGAGGCACAGCTCTCCTTGGGGTTTGCTCTGAAGCTCCCTCCTGTCTTGTGTGGGCAGTGCTTCAGAAATGTCAAAATCAAAACCACTGTGGGAATGGACATAGAAAGAAGGCTGCTGGTGGTGCCCCATGAAAAGAGCATTTATCTCCTAATAAATAATAAGATAAAACATTAAACAAATTTGATAAATTTTTAAAGCTAAATGAGCTAATAAATGTTATAACTAACTTTTTTTTATAATTTTTGGTTTAGAGCTTGAAAACAAGCTGTCTTGGAGCAGTTGTGTTAGAGCTGAGCCTCTGAGGCATTCTGAGAGTCGGGTTCAACATGGCGCACGGGAAGCTAAAGCTGAGTGGCCTGTGATCCCCGTCACAAGAGAAAAGGGGCGCAATGACAGATACTTCTGTTACTACACTACAGAAATCAGATTCCACTATTAACAGAATAAAGTGTACCTTTAAAGTTAGCCCGTGAGGATAAAATGGACAGCCACATTGTGGATTTCTGAAGGGGACAATCCTCGGGTTTGTCAGCTGGCCTCTTTTCCCACCTTGGAGCCTCAATATCCACAGCTCAGCTATCTATAGCTGTGTCTGGGGACTGGAGGGCTTTCGGCAGCTAGGTGTGGTATTTGATGTGTTTACCAACAGAAATGTCAACGGCAGCTCTGGGGCATACCAGTTAACCTGGCATCTTTCTGCTCGGATTAGTTTAGGTTAAATGCTTACTAGACAGTGATGTATAATTTGCTGATTGGCTTAGATAAGGCTATGAATCAGAAGAAGTGTCTGCTCTCCCTGAATGTGAGTCCCCACTAAAGAGATGGAAAAGGAGATGGAAGAAGTGGAGGCTACAAATAATGTTGGTAAAGAAACCAAGCAGTAACTCTGACGAGCGCCCTTAGAGGTTTTATTTTTAGCAAGGT
The DNA here is from genome assembly GCF_950005125.1 of Chionomys nivalis. Classification (NCBI taxonomy): domain Eukaryota; kingdom Metazoa; phylum Chordata; class Mammalia; order Rodentia; family Cricetidae; genus Chionomys; species Chionomys nivalis. The sequence goes on along the minus strand of NC_080099.1, from coordinate 26,135,767 downwards.
GTTGCTCAAACATTTTAACGGCCAAGACTGACTTGTCAATTGGAAGGTGGAGGAAGAGTGGAGGACTCACAAAGCTGCCTATGTAACCTTTTAGCACAGTGAACAGATGTTAACGTAAGGATCATGAAAGTGGAGCCACGAAGATGACACGTTTAGTGACATTGGGGGAAAGGTTCATTAGCTGTAGCCAGATGTGTAACAATAAAATGTAAATCTCAGCAGCTGTTGAGAAAGAAATCACACCTTACTGGGAGAAGTTTTTTGGTTTGCTTTGCTTTGTGTTTCAATTCAAGCAGAAGCTGCTTCATGGGAAGACTGAATTAAATGTTGTAACCGCTGGAGTCATTTGATGTCATCAAGACCCAGCAAATATTCCCTTGCTTTCTTGCCCTTATCATTTCTCCCTTCCCTCTTTTCAGCCTTTTTCCTTTTCACTATTTTTAAGAATTCAGACAGAATTTTTTTTTTAATCCATTTTACATACCAACCACAGTTCCCCTCCCTTCCCTTTCTCTGCTCCCCCGCCCACCTCCCCTCAACCCACCCCCCCCATCCACTCCGCTGTGTAAGGCCCCCCATGGGGATTCAATAAGGCAGGGTCCATTCATTTGAGGCAAGAGCAGCCCCCTCCCTCAGCATCAAGGCTGAGCAAGGCATCCCACGTTATGGTTTGGGCTTCAAAAAGCCAGTGCATGTACCAGGGATAGATCCTATTGCCAGGGGCCCCACAAAGAGACAAGACTACAAAACTGTCACCCACATGAAGAGGGCCTACCTTTGTTGGAATGTAACAGACATGAGCACTAATCAGAATTTAATCATTTGGGTCTATTGTTTGTTTTTTTTATTCATGTCTTCAATAGGTATTATAACACTAACTACCTCCTTTGGTAGCTTTGAAGTTTAAAAGTGATAACATGGACTTTGTGCATAGGAAAATGGCATGAGATATATGGATACAGAACATTAACTTAAAAACTCCTAGTGTGAAGTGGGAAACTTTCAAACAAGCACTTGTTAAACTTAATCACCACAGACTGGTATAAGAGCAGAGGAAAGTCACATCCCAAACAGAAAAGCAGCAGGAGGAAAAGGTCCTTTAAAGTCACACTATGTGAGCCAGGGAAAGAGACTCGGAAAATCATTCCCCAAGAAGGGACACTAGGCTCAGATTTGAAATGTATGTGATGTGAATCTATCCTAACACCAGTGAATATTGAACTTTCACCTCTTGCTGAGTCAAGAGAGAAGCCAAGTCCCTAACTTAGACCGAGCTAAAGACAGTTCCTCGGATCTCCCGTCAAAGTGACAACTCAAAGTTGAGGTGTTCTTTTTAAATATGCAGAGATATCTTGGATCACAAGATCATGAGGAAGACATCAGTATCAGGATTATCTGCAAGGTAACCCGACGATGGTTGCTGGGATGCTTCTTCTTGTATTATTAACAGCAGTGTTGCTCATGTCACCTTTGGAATGCATTACACAACAAACTGAACAGTAACCATGGGACACATGAGTGTTTTGCACATGTTTTCAAATACTTTAACAGAATGATTTGTAAGTGAAACTGAAATGTACGCTTCTTGGCAGCAGAGAACAGGTAAAAAGCAAAATTTTAGGGAAACTCGAGATAATCTCAACTGGTTTTTATGAGCATACACTAGGTTTCAAACATGTATATAACAAACATTGATCATATTCACCCCCCCATTAACCTTTCCTTTTCATCTTCTCACCTGCCAAAAAGAGTTCACATTCTATTTCTTACCATTTTTTTATGTGTTGATTCTTGAATATGAGAGAACGGGAGATTTAATTTCTTTTCCTAAATCTGGCTTACTTGGTTGGCTTTAGCCTTACTCTATGGCTTCACACCCATGTTGGTGGAGTACTGTGACCAACTGTTTTTGGAGACTCCACCATGTCATCAACATTGCTACATCTGGTCTTGTCATGGACACTGTCAAGCTGTTCCCCCAGACAGTTGGCCAGGACTCCAAAGTGTTTCTTTCTGTGTCTACTCCTGCCAAATCAGGAGGGGATTTCACAACCCAAGCAGTACAAGATACCCTTTTCTGCTTTGTGCAAAAGAAAATAATCTCGACTGTCAAGGGATGTGGATGAGATGCTGCAGCAGGCAGAGGGGACCATATGGGCATGGCTGTGCTTCTGGCTCCAGTGCTGAGATGTGTATGTCTTCTTCTAAGAGTTCATGATGTGGAAATGCTACGAGAAGGCTGTACACTCAAACAATAAAGATAAGAATTTTGAGTACTTTTTGGAGTTTATCAAATATGTAAATGGTGTCAGAACATTTGGTCAGGTGTTCCTAACTTTCAGGTATAAATTGAAATGTTTTTAAATGTATTCACTGGTGATAAAGCAACAAGAGAGATAATAAACAGTTGGAAGTGAGTTTACACTCAATAAAATATAAAATAAATCAGAACAGATATATAATGATATCTTTGTATTTTAAAGGGAAGAGTAATAATTGTAAAAACCAAATTATAAAATAGAGAAAACAGAACATTAGTGGACAATAGGCATTAGAAATCATTATAACAAACATATGCATATGTCTGCATATTGTTATACATGTAGTAAGTATTCACTCTATCCATGACCTTGAGCTGTTGAGCTGTCTGGTCTGATAGAGATGGTGCTTCTTGTCTGTGGATGTGAGCTCTTAAAAGAGTGGGGAGTTGTTACCCCTTTAAAGGGATCTCCTGGATTTGTCTATCTATCTATCTATCTATCTATCTATCTATCTATCTATCTATCTATCTTCTATCTAATATATATATATACTTTTGTGTTTATACTGATTATAAATACATATATACACAAAATTTCAGATTTATAGTCAGTAACATGAAACAAAACACTCACTAAAGATTGTCTTCATTTGAAGTTAACACGAATTCTTAGGGAACACACTACATATCTCTGAAGGGTTGAAGGAGTCAGAGTTAGACAGAAATGTTAAGTTGAAAGTTTTCAGTACTATGTGGAGTAGCCTTATTGTTCTAAGTCTGTAAAATCTACATCAAAGTCAGAGAAGAAGTATTCAGACACTGAAATGATTAGAAATTTGAACATTAAATCTCTATACAGCCTGGACATGGGGAGAGACTCTAATAGAAACAACATCAAATATCTCTAAGATATAAAATCATTTAAAAACTGCTTTTGACATTTTCTTTAACAAATTATACATGACTAGAAATTGATAGAACTCGTTTCAATTTTCAGCTTTCTGTTTATGCCTGTCTTATATTTTTGTGAAGAATTCTGATGAATTTTAATGTTTTTAACACTAGGTGACAATATGTGAGCATTTTGTCTTTTATAGTTACAAATTTGACTTTAAGTTGATATACAAATGTGAACCTATATACCCATGATATTTTGAAATGTACTTGTGCCTTACCCAGGGAAATTGACATATGTGTGACCCAAACTTACCAAAGACTTCAGACTTGTCGTGTATATCCCGCACTAAGGTCGTCTTGTGTTACAATGACTCTTTTAAAATTATTCCCAGGTAAAAGGGTGCAACTCTGACAAGCATCCATGCAACGCCCCACACACCCTAGTAACATCCTCTCTACTTAGATGCCCCTTTCTTGAGCTTGACTTTGTTCAGATTCCATACATGAGTAAAATATGTGATACTTGTTTTACATTTGACTAATTTCACTTAATAGAACATCATGCATGTTCAAGCATATTTCCAGGAATAGAAAAATTTCCTTCCCACCCCTTCTTTTGATGGAGGGAAATGAACGCAGACACTTACCATGCTAAGCAAGAGCACCTGGTCATGAGACATGACCAGACATATGCCATTTGTTTATGAGTATCATTCTACTGTACATAAATACCACATTTTCTCTATTCATCCGTTATGATGAAGTTTGCTTCTGTGTCTTACCCACTGTAAAAACCAGGATGGTAAACAGAATGCCGAGCTCCTCCAAGACTGAATTATTTTATTTGAATGCAGTCGGGACTTGGGTTGCTGGGCCACACCGATGTGTTTTGAGAACTGTCCATGAAGTGTTGCTCTAGGATGGCTCTTCTATTATGCTTTCCCTCCACTATAAGAGAAATGTTATCAATTCTCCATATTCTGACTAAATTTTTTATTCAAAAAAATATTAGCCCCTTTAACAGTGTGAGTTGACATTGTGGTTGTAGTTTTCAATTTTCTGATGATCTTACAGGCTCAAGTTTTCTTTTCTTTTTCCATCTATACCTATTTAGAATTTATCTTTTGAAGTGTCTTTTTAGGAATCATACCCATTTTCAGTAGAATTTTTGTGGTCTTGCTGTTGAGCTTTTTATATATCTTGGATACTAACCCTTTATTAAGTGTATAGTTCATAGTCTTTCCTCTCTTCACTTTGTAATTTCATTTACTTTAGGGAAAATACATATTCTAATTTTTCTATTTTTTTGCTTTTTTGTGTGTTTTATGGTCATATTAAAAAATATCTTTACCCAGAGAGTGTTGTGGATCAATTACCTTGTTTTCTTAGTAATTCGTTACACAAGTCTCACGTCCTTAATCCATTATAAGTATTTTCCTTTTTAACACAGCTCTTAAAATCAAATCGGTAGTCATTCTTCTATGTATGGACATGTAGTTTTCACATGTGATTTATTGACGAGATCATCCTTTGCCATTTGTGTGTTCTTACTATTTTATCAAAAGTCAATGGACTATAAATATGCTTTTCTAAGTTGTCCATTCTTCCTCTGTGTACATGTCTGCATGCATGTTAACTCCATGCTGACTTATTGCTTACTATGTATTCATACTATGTTTAATGTCAGGTAGTATAGTGCCTCCATCTTTAGGTTGGAAGTTACTTTAATTATTTATTGGCTTCTTTAAATATATATATATATATATTTACTTGTATTATAGGATGAATTATGTTGGAAAGAATTGATCAGACTGGGCATTGATTTTCTGCCTTGAATCTTAAAAAGAAATGCTTTTGATATATATATACATATATATATCAATTAATATATATATGATGAGATATAAGAAATAATTTATAAGTTATGGTAGATTTATTCTTTCATCTTTCGTACTAAAGGACCCTTGACAAAGTTCTTCCTACTGTCACTGGAGTAGGGTACACATTTATAACACATTTATAACATTTATAACACATTTATAACACATTTATAACATCCACCTGGCTTTTCCTCTCACATTTACTCCCACCTTTTATTAACATTACTTTCCTTGGTTTATTTTAATTCTCTGTCAGGCTATTAGTTTAAGAAAATTGGAGAAGAGAAAGCATATGATCAAACTATATTATATGAAAAAATAATAAAATGAACATACACAGAAAATGGGCTCTATTTTATGCAACACTTTTAAATAAAATATGTAGTTTTATTAAATGAAATGGAGCCTGACAGAATTTGTTGATATATATTTTCTATGCACATATACAGTATTTAGTATATCGGTAGTTTTGTTCACTGATTATTTAAAAAGCTCACAGGGCTGGGGATGGTGGCACATACCTTTAATCCCAGCACTCAGGAAAGGCAGAAGCTGTAGTGAGCTCAGGATGGCCAGGACTACCTAATGAAATCCTGTCTCAAAAAAAAAAAAAAAAAAAAAAAAAGCATAACTCCTTTATCCTTTCCCAGTTCTTCTTTTTATTGAAACAAAGCAATTCACATCTGCATAGTACTTTCGAATCTACCCAAACTTAAGATGATGTATATATTCCTTGGGGATTTTATCCGCTGTAAATAACACAGGGAAGTTAGGTTTGAAACAAAAAACATGAGGGACATGGAAGGATGACTAAGTAGTCAAACACTGGCTGCTCTTCCAGAGATCCTGAGTTCAGTTCCCAGCATCCACATGCAGCTCACAGCTATCTATAACTGTAGTTCCATGCTATATGTTTTTCTTCTCTGATATGCACACAAAACACACATATATACATAAAATAGATACATCTCTCTAAAGAAAGAAAATGACAATAAATCACAGTAATAATTATTTTTAATATCATAAGCAACAGCCCAGGCATCTAAAGACAAAAAAAAAATTATTTTCAGAGTATGAAAACTGAGCATAAATATTGTCCTTGGAAAGTGAACGATGGAATAAAAGTTTTAAGATTTTAATAATCTTCCAAAATTTCTTTTAGAAAGATTGTTGGTCACACTACTAAGAACTGCAGCAGAGCGAGCAGGAGGCTACTTCAGAGAGTCTGTGTTCTGACACAGAAGTTGGAGAAACTCCACACTTCACTGTTAAAGTTCCAGGAATTTCTGTACGTGAATAAAAGAGAAGACAGTCAGCTGGGAAAAATCAGCATTGGCCTAACACGGAGAAAGGAACAGAAACTAGGTCACTTGACCGGTAGCTTGGGGGACAACCTACATTCTCTTCCTTTAGAGACAGAAGAGACGGGAAGTCCCAGTGAGAAGCGCACTTAGGAGATAAAACAAATGCAGTTCATTTCACTCTCTCCAAGTCATCTGAGCTTTATTGTGTGGGAAACAAATACTGACTAATACGGTTGTCATTCATTTTCTTATTTAATCTAAGTACACAGTTCACAATCAAAGGTAGGAGGAGTATTCAATTAAATCAGCTGGACTCCATGACTCCTGGGGAGACATTGAGAGAGGTTTCAGGTAGGTCATTCTGCACTAGTAACTGAACAATGAGATGGTCATTTGAGGCTTTAAAATATAATATATGAATCTGGAAATCTCAAATAGTTTGTACTTAAATTTGGTAACAAGTACACTCAGTGCAGGAGTGGACTGTTTGAAGGCTGATTACAACTGCTCTACTTAGTGGGCCCTTAGGAAAATAGTTTGGCAATTATTTTCAAGACACACAGAAATTCGTATGATTTTTATCCAAGTGGATTTAATTGAAGACAGGCACCAGACAATGCATACTCTAAGAAAGAGACCTAAAACTCAATGCTTCTTCCACTAAGAATGTGATTTATAGTTGAGAGAAAAGTAATCATGTCAGATTGACTTACTGAAACCAGTCTCTTCCAGTCTCCTTTTCCTTGTTACTGAAGTTTCAAATGTAGCCCATCTCAGAGAGATTTTGTGTTAAATGTCAGTGAAATAGTAGATGCTGGAGGTATTTACACTGATGAACTGATGTTTAAACATCCACACCTGTTGTTTTAACTTAATTAGGAGCTTTTATCACTACAGATTGCTTTTACTAGAGAGAGCCTCTTAAGTCAGTGAAAATCAAGTAGTGGGTAGGATGGAAACAGAATAATGTTTGGCAACTTTATTACTCAATGAACATGCTTATGTTGTAATATTATTGTTTAATAATGATAATAATAATAATAATGAGAATGAAGTCACTTATTCTTAGTTTTGGCAATGTAAAAGTCAAATAAGAAAACTGTTAAAGCAGGCTTTATTTGCCATTAAGTAATATTTACAGAATCTTTAGAATGAAGGACAAATTCACAAGTAGTTTATATAGAAATATGTTATTAAAACATAATTTTGTAGTATTTTGTTATTTTGAATGGGACTCAGCACGTAGTCCCACATATAACTTATAAGTTCTATGCACTGGTGTGTATATGAATGCGGATCAACATGTATTCCCACGTGCAACTTTCATCAACTAAATCCAACTTCCCCGCCTACTCTTCTTCTGTACACACTTTCCAACTTCAGAGGTAGCTCTTCTCTATCCCAGTCCCCTTTTTAGATGTCCATTCTAGGGGAAATGTATGTTTGTCTGACTTAGTACAGGTAGTGCAACAGCCTTCACTTCGCCAAAGTTGAGAAGATTTTACTACTATTCAGGAAAGAATAGTAGGCTATAAGGTTAAGTTTCACACCTTAAAAAAGATGCCATATATTGTCTACACATCCCAATGCAGACACACAGAGAATAAAAGAACAGAAATCCATATAAAATGTAAACGAAAGCCTGGAAATGACAGTAGTAGCTGTACTTCCATCTGATATAAAGTGCGTTTCATGCCAAATTAGAAGAGATAAAGGTCACTATATACTTGTAACAGAAACAATTGGTCAAAAAGATGTGACAATTATATATGTGCATTCAATACTGAGGTGCCCAATTTCTTTTCTTTTCTTTTTTCTTTTTTTTTTTTTTTTTTGGTTTTTCGAGACAAGGTTTCTCTGTAGCTTTGGTGCCCGTCCCAGAACTAGCTCTTGTAGACCAGGCTGGCCTCGAACTCCCAGAGATCCGCCTGCCTCTGCCTCCCGAGTGCTGGGATTAAAGGCGTGTGCCACCACCGCCCGGCTGAGGTGCCTAATTTCATAAAATAAACATGATGGGACATAACGGAATAGATGGTTCCAGATTCTGTAATAGCAGGGAAACTCTGTAATGAATAGATGTATCATCCAGGAAAAGAGCTGGTGGAGGAATTTTAATTAGCACCACAGATGGGTGGGTTAATAGATATGGCATACATTTTCCACAACAGTTACAAATAAACATTCATCTCAGCATCCTGTGAGAACTTGGTTTCTAGAGAAAATTTTCAATCAATCTATGGAGAATTTCCTAATTTTTTCCACCCACCTTCAACTGTAGTACTCACAGACACACCACTCCTGTTTTAGATGACAGAATTAATGACTGCAAATGCTTAAAGCATCCAGAACTAGCAACTACCATTATAATCGCATCCATGTCTGTCATCGATATCTTGATCAAATTTTTTGGTTTGAGTAGGATTACTATGGTGATAAGAGGGGCCCTGCTTCCTGTACTCTGTCTTACATGTAAGTTGTTAGAAGGTTCTCCCTATCTGACATAGGCCTTCCTTGAATTTTTGTTTGTCCTGTTGCCTGCAGTGAGGCAGAACATTTAACTATTTGTTTTGCTTTGTTCTTCAAAGTCGTATCCTTGCTGACCTGTGCATACTTGGCAAAGCAGCCCATTGTAAACCCTCATCACGTTAACTTTCCTTTCCCTGCCAGTCAGTCCATTTGTTCTTTGACAAACTGCATTACTAGTGTTTTGCCTACTTAGGGAAAACCATGACAAAATGTTGATCAAATGTAGCAAGAGAGACAAGGAGAACAGGAGCTGCCCGAGGGCCCTGCTGAAAAGGCCCAGCATAAACCTTTTCAATGAATTCCAGTGCACTCTAAAATAAGAACGATGTGATGCAATCCAACACACTCGAGGTACAAAGGGGTACTAAACATTTTTTGTTATAAAAGAAATTATATACCAACAAATTTGAGAGCCTGTGAGTGGACAAATTCAAAAACACATAGCCACACAAACACTGAATCATAAGAAAATAAGAAACTATAAAATCTTACTAGACTAATAAGAAGCTTGAGTCACTAATCAAAAAAAAAAATCTTGAAAAGAAAAGCCGAAGAACAAATGGCTTCACTGCTAACTTCAGCTAAACATTTGGTCTTAAATTATTGCAAAAGGAACGAAGCAGTGGGAATTCTTCCAGCTGCATCCCATGAGGCCAGCATTAACCTGATACTAATTCAGAAAATCGATAGCAACAGCAAAACAGTCTACAAGACAGCGTCCTTCATGAACTTGGATGTAAAGACCCTCCACAGATTACTGGAAAACTGAATTCAACAGAACATGCAAAAGTTTACTTACTCCAAACAACACTGTTTCAGCCCAGAGACCCAGAAGGGATGAAACTGCTTACTCTAAGGAGTAAGGGACTACATAGCCATAGCAATCTCATCTAATCTACTAGGGGGCTCAGAACCCCTTTTCCCTTTCATGGACTGGGGCTGGGCGTGTAGGAAGTAGTAGAAAGTGTGTATGTGTGTGTGTTTATATAAACAATATTTTTCTCATTATAATTAAAACCCATCTACCTGAGCTTTGGTTACATCTATCAAATCCACAGTTAACAATTCCCACTGTGCTGACTGAGAACGCTTACTTACGGGCTTCATCACACGTAAGGGAAAAACACAGTACTAACAAAATACAGCGATGCTCTCCGTGATTTGTTTTTAAAATGCCCCATGGAAAGAATCTTTTAAAATCAAAGAAAATCTTATACTAATTAGGAAGCTGTCTTTGAAGGCCAGCCGCATCAGCGGAGGGTGATTGTGCTTCCTGTGATACTCAACAGACTCTTAGATTCCAATGGAGAAGGGAAAGGGTCTAATTCTAATCAGAAGCAGGTTGATCAGAGGAACTTATTCAAGAAGGATTAACTTTCCACACAGGAACAAAGAGCTAAATTCCTAATTCCTCCCTAGCACCAAAAGGCGCCCAAGCAAAGACAACTGGAATGGAAAGAAGGGCAATGCAGTGTGGCTCCAGTCCTCCTCTGTCTGAAGCACAGAAAGGATAAGAGACTGCCGGAGAGCATCAGACAGGGTCACAGGCAGGAGCAACAACACAGGCTCACGCTCATTTAAAAGTTTACATTTTACAAGGACTGATTCATGACTTAGGTAGGATTCCAAATTCATTAACACATTGCTACTTTAGAGTCATATAAACCCGATTTTAAAAGCTACCCTAATTATCTTTCTATCACACAATGAGAATCCTATGAAACCAATAATCTACAAGTTGATCACCCTTTACATACCCTGCTTGTTTTGGACAGTTTCCAAGAACATACAATTTACAAAACGCTCTTCTCTAGGATATGAGAATTTTATATAAATTGATAGGTAACCACATCTTCAGATCTTTGTGGTCAGCTATCTATCTGGTAGCACTTGTTAGATGCAGACTTCTTTACACAGATTCTTTACCCACTTCCATTCTGCTTCTTTAGGAAAGCCAACAATCAGCTCCACTGATTTGAGGTTCCATAGGGGCAATTTCTTTCATTTTTTTTGTGCCCTAATTTTTTCACATAATTTTTTTCATTACGTGTGGTTGTCTCAACTGCATATAGACAAACAGTATTTGGCATTATGTAGTCATTCAATATATACTGTATATTATTACTTCTGTTGAAGTTAAAAACCATAAACAGAAGCCATAGTTCTTGGAGTAAAGATAGAAGACTAATGGAAATTGTGGGTAGTGATGGCACAACTCCCAGAGCAGACACAGATCAGTAACATCTATAACACCTTCAAAATCTGCCCCAAAATCTAAGGGCCCAATCATCAATGGCACCTCGGCTCCAATGATATTTAAGGGAAGCCAACCTGGCTCCTTTTTAACGCCCAGCTATACAACGTCAGATTGAGGCAATGGTTGAGATAACAGCTAAGCGGGTTTTCTCAAGTTGACAATATATTTAAGAGTGTGAGAACAGTACAAAGCTGGCAGCTATACAGCTCTGATTTCAACAAAGTAAAAATTGTATTTTTAAGAAAAAAAAAACAAGAAAGCACTAAACCCCTAAACAAGAAAACAAAAGCAAAAATTCAAATTAAATGACAAAATGAGATGTCTCTAGATCCACACCCAGCAACATAAATCCAACTAGGGAATATCCACAGGCAAGAAGATCTTTATGAGTTTTTGAGTACGTATTTGTAAAGCTGAAAACGTAAGAGCAAAACCAGGCTTTACGAGAGAGTGCCACCATTCTCTTAGGTGCCTCACTGTATCTCTCCCAACCTGGTACATCTACACACACACACACACACACACACACACACACCACACACACACAATGCTATCCTGGAATCTCAGCTTCAACAGTGGGAAAAGTGAGGTAGACATCCATGTTCTCCACCATTTTTGGGTGACTCATAGGAGTCAAAGTCCTGCAACTTCACACAGGAAATATCAGAAGTAGCAGCGGGGCTGAACAATCCGGGATTCAATTACAAATGAGTGGAAATGGAACTCCCAGTGACAGAGAGCAGGTGGTACTTGTGGGCTTTCATTCTGGTTCATGGAGGCACAGCTTTCAGCACAGGATCCTTCAATACTGGACACGCAGTCCTTACATCTGTAAGGTCTGAGTCCCTAGCTAGCTTCCCCACTCTGATGTCTGAACCTTCTCCAGGGCAGGAGGCAACTCGGGTCACCGATTTCCTAAGAGAGGAGGAACATCTGGTCCTACCCAACTGCAGCTGCTGAGCAGTGACCCTGCTACACCTCACAGCTCTGCTAAAGGCTGCCCCTGCATGGAGAACAGAGCCAACTCGCCACTTGTCTGCTTGACATAGCTCACATCCCTGCCTGTCCTGTGTGACTGAATAGATAAACCCAAGATGTCACCTAACCTCAGAGCCCAGAGCGTGACTTCCCACAACTACAGATGCCTGTTAAAATCATTTTCTTTATCTCATGCGAGCCTCATGGTAACTATAAAGCAAAGCCCTGTAGAGGTTATATAAGATAAAATTAATCACTCAAATCTCTAAAACAAACAACAAAAGAAAGCAGTAAGAGATGAAGAAACTAAGTGTCTACAAAACAATATGAAAGCCTAGTTTTAGCAGGATAGAAGGAATTCTGAGAAGAAGGAACTGGCCTGTCTTTGGGGATGTGTAAATTTTCACAGCCATTGAGGAAAATAGCATGGGAGTTCCTTAGGAAATAAAAGCAGAGTGACTGATCATATGATCCAACAATTCTACTTCACGGAATATATTTAACAAAAATAAAATTAATGTTTTGCAAATCTACCTCGTAGTTATATGGCAGCATTATTCATCATAAGCAAGATGTGGAGTTAACTTATGTGCCCAAAGCTAAATGAAATAAGGGATGAGAGCAATGTATATATACACAATGGAATGTAGCTCAGAATTGATGAAGTGAGGGAGGAATTTATAAAGGTCCTTTTATTTGAAACACCATGAGTAAACCTGGAGGACACTGTGTTGTACAACATAAGCTGGACCCAAGTGTCACTTATAGCTTGGAAGTAACCAACAGCTGTCTAATTGCCCTTAAAGGTCCCTCAATAGAAGGAGATAAATTCAAGCCTGGCACTGTAAACCTAGCCAACTACCTGTGGCTGGTGAGGTCATGGATCCTAATGAAGAACATATTACTGTCACTTTCCCAAACCAATTTAATTCCAAACTGCATTCTAAATAAATAAATAAATACCCCTATACCCACAGCAAAGTGTGACACTCTCACCTCATCCAAGAGGCTTCTTTGTGCAGCACATAGAGACCATCACAGAAACCAACAACTGGTTAAATGTAAACAACTGACAGTGGAGTATTCATCCCCACCCGATAGCACAGCCCTTACAGCCAAGCACAGTCCCTACACCCAAGCACAGCCCCTACACCCAAGCATAGCCCCTACACCCAAGCACAGCCCCTACACCCAAGCACAGCCCCTACACCCAAGCACAGCCCCTACACCCAAGCACAGTCCCTACAGCCAAGCACAGTCCCTACAGCCAAGCACAGCCCCTACAGCCAAGCACAGTCCCTACAGCCAAGCACAGTCCCTACACCCAAGCACAGTCCCTACACCCAAGCACAGTCCCTACAGCCAAGCACAGTCCCTACACCCACGGCTTCAAGATCATTGTGAACAAGAATGCAGAATGGACATCTGTGGCAATACTGTGTCTTCTATATATGGCAGAGTGTTGGAGCCATGAAATTTTAACAAGATGGTTGCCTACACTAGACTTGCACAATGACAACACCAGTTGATATGGCAACACGGATGGAGGAAATTCCACAAGAGGTCACCATTAGATAAACAGCTACAGGGAATTAAACCGGTGAGAGTGGAAGTTTCCCTCAGGGATGTGCCCCTGATAGGTTATCTAATGCTAAGTGCTCAGCCCTAAATACATACACATGAGCAACTAAGTGGAACAATGGGTTGTATTTATAGATATAATTAAAGAAAAAGTTATGAAGTTAAGATGGTGGCGTGGTGAGATGCTAACAGCATTGGAATAGGAAGAGTGTGGGGTAGAAATGATGTAAATGCAATATTCAAGCAAAATCCTCCAAAAATAATAAGACACAGGGTAAAACCCAAGCAACTTGGGCCTATAATGATAAATGTCAGATGATTTTACTCATCAGTGGAATTCAAAATATTTAAACTTATGTATGCAATCAGGGACTTAGAAGACAGTTGTCACCTGAAAGCAGGGGTGGGAAGGGTGGCAGGAATGAGTGGCTTGCTGATCATAGGCTGGAAAGTTGCCAGTCAACAGGCAAAAGCAGCTCTACACAGGCTGACTGGGCTCAGGGTTGACTTGTTACGTGTTTCAAAATAACCAGTGGCAAATTCCAACACAGCAGCCAAGTGAGGTGATGTGAGTATGCTAATTATCTAAATTTCATCCACTCATATTTATACACATCCTTATTACAAACTTGTATAGAATTAAGATTTCTTCAATGAAAATAACAAAATTAGTAAAGTTTACAACTGAAAAGCAATAAGAAAAGAACAGAAAAGAAGTAAAACCCATTCTCTCTCTCCCTCTCTCTCTCCCCCCTCTCTCCCCCCCCTTCTCCCTCCCTCTCTCTCTCTCTCTCTCCCCCCTCTCTCTCTCTCTCTCTCTCTCTCTCTCACACACACACACACACGTGCTAAGGAAACAGCATACATACATAAAAATGAGAATGCTAAAACTGTTTCCAAAGGAATATGAGTGGATTATAAAACTCAGGTTCTCATTTCAACAGTTATTTTTAGAAAATGACAACTTATTGAATAATAGCACTGTGAAAACCAGATATCTGCAGGCAGCAGACTCACACTTGACTCCGACCTCTCACCCTGTGCCAAAATCAACTCAAGGTCTAACAAAGATCTCAAAGTACTCAGAGAAAACATAAGAGAAACACGTGAAGACACTTAGACAGTGATGATTGGGGCTGCCCCAAATCACAAAGGGAAAGAAAAAAAAATAATGAGATTCCACAAAACTGCCAAACAGTAGAGGGAAGAAACAGCTAGTATGATAGGAAGAGTATTTACAAGCTACCCATCTGAGAGTTGAGTGATATCCAGGGTATACAAAGAGCTATAAAAACAACAGAAACACTCCAATAGGAATGAGCAAATTGTCTAAGTAGACACCGGTTAAAAGTAGGAACACAGAGGGTAAATAAATACATAAACATGCCCAGAGTCTTTATCGACAAGTAAAGGAAGTTGAAAGAAAAGCTAGGAAGTTATTTATTATCAAAAAAGTTAAAATTACAAATGATGTCTGGCAAGGGCATAGACTAAAAGGGGCTTGTATACTTCTGGTTGGAGTGTAAATTATAAAGCCATCATATGTCAAAGTATGAAGGTTCTTTGAAAGCTAAAATTGCATCTGTCATAATATTCAGCTATCCCAGTTCTGGACATGTAACCAAAAGAAATGAAATCAGCACACCTGAGTGTTGTGGAATGCTGTTTTAAGATGTGTTATATTCGTTTATACTGTGGAACATTTGCTTTAATGATGAGCATCATGTTTTTAATGAGGTTTAATGATTTGCTTTTATGTTGCATTTGCATAACTCTGTGAAGCTGTGTTACTTTGCCTCTCTAAAACACCTAATTGATCTAATAAAGAGCTGAACAACCAATAGCAAGGCAGTAAAAAGAGTTGACAGGGCTGGCAGGCCGAGAATAAATAGAAGGAGAAAAAGAGGGATCAAAGCAAGAGAGGATCATGGGACGAGAAAGAGGAGGAGACGGAGGAGAGGAAAAGTCCAGGGGCCAGCTACCCAGCTATACAGCAAGCCATGGAGAAAGAAGTAAAGAAAGGTATACAAAAATAGAGAAAGATAAAAACCCAGAGGGAAAAGATAGATAGGATAATTTAAATTAAGAAAAGCTGGCAAGAAATAAGCCAAGGTAAGGTCAGATATTTGTAAGAAAGAAAAAGCCTCTGTGTGTGATTTATTTTGGAGCAGGGTGGCAGCCCCACAGAGAGCAAAAGAGCCAAAAGAGTAAAAAATACCAAGTATACCTGAGGGATTCCTGCACGCCCATGTTTATTTCTGCTCCACTTACAACTATGACATAAAACTTGGCTAGAGGACTATCAACAAGGTGGTAAAGAAACCAGAACATATGAACAAATTACGTGTCTGCATGCTTGCAGCATACACACACACACACACACACACACACTGCATCATATCACATTGCTCGGCCATAATGAAGAATGAAACTAATCGTGACGACATGATCGCGCATGCCTCTCATTACAACACTGAGGCAGGAGGACTCCCATGAATCTGAGGTCTTCGTCATCTAAACGAGGACTTCAAACACCATCAACAACAAAAGCAAAAGTTGAAAAAAGTGGACTCGCATTATTTGCCTATCCTCCAATATTACATTTTCCTGGCTGCCTTGTTTGAGAAGGGACTAATGATAATCCTTTAAAAGCTCTTAGATTTGGCATGGGATGGTTTTGGAGGAGGCTACTTGGGCTCAAACAAGAGACTGTACCCCGAGCAGCCTTTCAGCCCTCTCCTTTGTTTCCTCTTTCTGGTAGTTTGTTTTTTCATTCACTCGCAAGTATTTGAAAATGACATCAGCACCTACTCCGAATAAACAAATGACTGCACTTGATTTCGGTATCTTTTCCAGCAGCCATGAACTGTCAGGCCTCCCTTGCCACTCTATATCTCTAGTCTCAATCCCCTTCCCTAAAGTTTACATTTTGTGTATTTTCACATCAAAACCTTCTAAGTCGTTGAGGGGAATGACAGTTTCTGCTTCACATGACCTGCAAGTCCCCAGGCTCTTTGTAAGTCATGTCATTCCTGCCCAGAGCCACTGTCTGGATTTTTTAAGGGTCATGACTATGAATTGAATAGTGATTTTTCTGAATTCACTTTTAAAAACTAAGTTAAAGTGGCAGATTTTCATATTTTCTTTCCAAATTGAGTTTAATTAAAGCAGACCTGTCATAAAAAGGAAATCAGAGGAAAACGCTAAAGAGAACGCCCGTCGGCATCCATCATAACCGAGCTCCTGACAGTGTTAATGTTTTGGAACATCTGGACCAGCAGCAACTCAGGGCTCCTCTGTTGCTCTTCCCTCGTTATTTTGACATGTCCCAGCATCAATCTTCACAAAAGGGCTCGCTTTGCATTTAAGGTGAATTCATTGAAAACTTCAAAAGAAAGCTACTTTATAAAAAGTATTATCAACACCCATGAATATTTCCACAATATCGTCAAACTGCAGAGGTAGACCCATGGATATCAATAGTTATGCACATATAATGCTGTGCTTTTTGTGAGAATGTAATCACAACATTCCCTTCGGCCAAATCCTCTCATACACCCCTCCTTGGTCTCTTTCAAATTCATGCCCTCTTCTATTTGGCAATTGTTATTGTATGCATATATGTGTAAGCATATACACATATATTCCTAAACATAACCTCCTCAGTCTGTATAATGTTACTAGTGTGTTTGCTTTAGGGATTGCCATTTGGTGTTGGATTGTTTTGCATTCTGATTTTGGTAAGAGAAAGGGGTCTAGATGAGCATCAGGACTTGTCCTGAACTACCTATGCACTCTGATCCTGTTACAGCATTTTGCTTTAGTTTAATTTCGAGTGCTTATCTTTTTCTTCACCCACAATGAATTACTCAGGCGATACCTAAAATCATCAGAAGGGTCCTGCATCATTTTACTTTACCATCCTTTTACCTTCACAAATGTTTATTGGACTCACAAGAAGGAGCAGCCTGGATGGTTCAATGGTTAGACTTGCTGCCAAGCCTAAAGACCAGAGTTCAATCCTAGAGACCCACTTAGTAGGAGACAACTGATTCCTACAAGTTATCCTTTAGTTTCCACCAGTGTGTTGTGTATGGCACATGCATACATGCATTTTCATTTTGTAGGCTAATGAACATGTACATCTTTTAAATGAGAAAATCAAATTGTGGAAAAAAATGTTGATTAAAATAGTATGCTTAGTGCTTTGGGGTTCATAATTCTGATTGTAATAACTACATTCTGTTATTTTTATCCTCAGTATGAAAACAATTATTATAATATCAAGTCCTTCATAGGTACCAGGGGACATTAAAACTATATCCACAAACTTTTCCACATTCCTTTCAAATGATGCTACTTAGTTCTCTGTACTTCAGCATGGGTTGAAACTTAGTGACCTCTTTTTTAACACATAGAAAATGCTGGGTTTAGGAATAATTTGGTTAAAAGGAAAGAGTGTTTTCCACTGTCCCCTCCTCTTCCTCATTCACTACCGCACAACCTGCCATATTGTAAACTATCCTAAGAGAAGACACACCTGACAAGGAACTGGAGCTTCGGTCCAGCTGAATGTGAGGAACTGAGGCTTAGCAATAACCAGAGCGATGAGTTCAGATGTGAAATTCTTAGCCACAGACAAATCTTCAAATGACTTCAGCCTTGACTATAGCCAAATAAAGAGCCTGACCAGGAACCAAATGGCCTGACTGTACTCCACGCCTAGCTTCTCAGAAACTATAGGAAATACCTAACTTCTCAGAAACTATAGTTAATACGTGCTGTCTTAGCTTCTAAACTTGGGGCTGCACTGTCATGGTGCAGTAGAGAACCAACACACAAGTGCACGGATATTGACTGAAAACAACTTTTCATTTACACCCTGGGGTGATAAAAAAGAAATCTTAAGGTATTACAGCAAGAGAAACAACAGTCAGTGTGAGCCCTGAGGGAAATATGAAAGAGTTCAGTAGTAAACCACAAAGTACTGCTGGTTGTCTGTCCTCTAACCCTGGTAGCGACAGAAAAGGCATAACCATACATGTGCATAATGACACGTAATAATAAAAAAAGAAGACATGAATTTGAAAGAGATCAAGGAGAGGTACATGGGAGAGGGAAGGAAGGAAAGGGAGACATGTAACCATATTCTCAAAAAAAATAAGAAAAAAGTAAAGCACGGAATTATATCAGAAACGCAACCCTGCCTACGCAGGGTGGGTGGGAGCAATGGAATGCTTAAAACACACAGTGGATATCCAGATTTGACTGCAAACTGCCTGTCATATTGTACGTTCTCGATTTGCTTCAAACCCTATTTTTGCCCTTTTAATTATTCTTTTCACTCCCCCTTCTTCTCTATGTGAAATTACTAAATAGACCCCTATTAGTTATTTTACCAGTTTCATTAGTAATTTCTACAAGCATGATTTACTTTGAAGTCCACAGTTAACAATATCTCCTTCTTCTTTCAGACCATGGACCAATGAGTCTCAAATTTAATGCCCTGATGAAATACTTAAGAACCTGGTTAGACTGAACATTTGGATTTAGTAGTTCAGGACAGGCTGGGGAAGTGACCTTTTAATCCACTTCCAGATGAACTGGCCTCTCCTGCTGCAGGCAGCCCACTTAAAACAGCAAGGCCATGGGCCCCAGGGCTGCTGCCATCTCCGTTCTAAGTCAGAGTTCCAGTTTATTGCTGTTGTTTAATGACTTCGCATGCAAGCCATAGCATTGTCAAATGAAGGATATAACAAACTACTTTATTTTGCTTTTGTTTCATTTTGATATGTATTATAAAACACTTTCTACATATCAGAAATATTGTTTCATGTAAGTTTCTTAATATGTGTTCTGTGATTTTTAGCCTAGGGATATATGAATAAATTTCTCATCAGATCATATAGAGAACTAACAATAGATTCAATATGAGTCCATTCAAGTCTACTATAGTGGTTCAGTGAGCTTAATGGGGTGACCTAAAGGAGTAAAGAAGATGGATTATTTATAGGAGCATGACCAACTCAAAGACACCTGCATCATCAAAAAGCCTTCGGGAGTGAGGATTCATGAAAACTACATTTATGGAGCCCTATATACAACTTGCAGGCAGCTCAACCATCACAGAGTCTCCTCCCCTTGGCGAATTTATTGCCAAGGCCTTGTAAATCTTGTAGGTCTCAGGAATATCTTGTACATCGTAAATTTTGAAAACTTCTGAAGGCTTATACACCTCCCTTACCATCTAGGAAGGAACATTTCAATTCTGACCAAGAAGCTTTGTTACATCGTGCTATTTGCACACTTATTTAAACTAGTTCACTGCACAATTTGTCCAAATGGAGAAAGATACATAGATAAACTGGATTTATGTAAACTAATATCCTGCCATCAAAAATTAATAAAACTCTCTTAGCTGACCCTGACTCTAGAATAAGGAATCTCAGTTCCTTG
Organism: Chionomys nivalis; assembly: GCF_950005125.1. NCBI lineage: Eukaryota > Metazoa > Chordata > Mammalia > Rodentia > Cricetidae > Chionomys > Chionomys nivalis. Next base: position 26,115,628 of record NC_080099.1, on the reverse strand, counting down.
GTCATGGAATTTTGTTTTTGTCATCAAATTTTCATTCTTTAATTTTTTAATTATTTGAGAATCCTATACATGTCTGCATCGTATTTTGATCATTTTTTTTTCTTTCTTTCTTTCTTTCTTTCTTTCTTTTTTTTTTTTTTTTTTTTTTGGTTTTTTGAGACAGGGTTTCTCTGTAGCTTTGGTGCCTGTCCCGGAACTAGCTCTTGTAGACCAGGCTGGCCTCAAACTCCCAGAGATCCGCCTGCCTCTGCCTCTGCCTCCCGAGTGCTGGGATTAAAGGCGTGTGCCACCACCGCCCGGCTAGATTATTTTGATCATTTTTGCCCCCACTGTTTCCCCTAACTCCTTCCAAATCCTCCCAGCCTATCCGAACTTCATGTCCTCTTTTTATTGTTGTTTTTAAATACCTGACTGAGGCCAGTCTGTGATGCCTGTATATTTATGGGTTTGGGACTACCCAATGGAGCATGGGCATTCTACCACGGGCCACCCCTTAAAGAAAACTGACTCCCCTTCCCTGAGAACCCATCAACTACCAGGAGTTTCTTGACTATGCGCTGGAACTAATGAGACATTCCTTTCTCCATGCTAGAAAGCGTACTGGCTTGATGTTGTACTGATCTTATATAGACAACAACGGCTTTGGTTAGTTTGTGAATGTAGTACTGCTATCATGTCCAGATGACACGGTTTCTTCAGGTTTTCCCCATCACTGCTCTTACGATCTTTCTCTGGCTGTCTTCAGTGGTCCCCGATCCTTAGGGAAAGGAGGTATGATATTGATATCCCATTATGGCCATAAATACCCCACAAAAATGTGTTTTTTACATTTGGGCAGTTGTTAGCTTCTACATTAATTGCTATCTACTGCAACAAGAAACTTCTCTGATGAGGTCTGAAAATTATAATCCTCTATTGATGGAGAGACATGAATTAAAAGAGCAGTTTGATGATATGTCTATTAGCAAAGTGGTAGTAAGTTTACCCCTGGAGCTTAGAAGTTCATGAGTCATGGTTTCTTAGCCAGAGTCATGGTATCAGGTGTGAGCTTTCTCCTGTGGAGTGATCTTTGGTCATAAAGCAGTTGGTTACCCCCTCAACACCCATACCACTGATTTTCCAATAGGCATATCTTACCATGTGATCATCATTATTTTAGCTCGAAAGGTTCACAGATGATGAAGCTGTTGATATTTTTTCTTCTTCAATAGCCTTCAGATAATCTTCCAGTCATAAAAGCTAGCCAGCAGGGAAGAAGCTTCTGAGTCAGAATTAATTTTATTTCTGCATATAGCAATAAAGTCTTACTATCAAGTACCGGTAGGCAAAATCCATTGAAGAGCAACGGCGCTAGCCTGTGTTGTGTGCGAGACTTCCAGACACCCCTGACCAAGAATTCAGGGGAAAGTATCTTCCACCTAACACTGAGCTGTTTCTGTTTTCTTTTTCTTAGTTCTTTGTTTGTTTTGGTTTTGGTGGCTTCTGGGAACAGTTTTATCCCATGCTTAGTAGCTTCAATTAAACTTTTATATGAATATATGAAATAGTGGGTTCCCATACGGGTTTCCAACAGCTCTAGTTACAGATTTCCCACCTCCTCTTCTTTACCCAATCCTTCTCCCTTAAACCTCTGTCCTCATTATTCCCCCTTCCTTTTCATTCCTCTAAGAGAAAGTGAAATGAGACTTGCATTTTGATTCCATTTGGTCTTTCCAGTCATTGTCAATATTGTGTTTAGCAGAAGTCTTGATGTAATTCAAGGTAAAACCCAGCATCTTTGTCAGTAATGTTTTCAAGAACTATGTTCTGGGTTGAGAAATGTAGGTTTTAAATCTAAGGAATTCAATCTTTTTTCTTAAAGCCTCCTTAGCTTTCAGGAGAAAACGCTCTAACAAAGAGAGAAAACAGGGAGTCTTGAAAACCTCTAGGACTTCTCAGAAAGGCTTCCTTTACATAGAATCTTTCATCAATTTCCACAGTAACAGAAAGTAATTGGAACGTGACCCGAATGAGTAGCTGAAAATTGAGTGGTAACTTAAAACCCTGTTGAAGCTGTTCATCAGATACCAGGGACAGCATGGCCTTCCTATTGCAAAGATGTAGACGCTGTAGATATTTTTGCTAAAACCAAAGCTTGTCTTCTCAATACAGCAGAGGTGACATAGTATGAGTCACATGTTAAAACACTTAAGCTTGATAAGTAGAAGATTTGTGACATGAGTTAAGAAAGACCTAGTGTATTCACAACTGCACAAAACTTCCTTTAGAAGTGTAGGCAAACCACTCCAAAGGGGAGACCACTCCATAGGAGAACCACTCCATAAGGAAGATCACTCAAAAGGGTATCGCTCCATAGGGGAACCACGTGACCTGAAAGCACACTCTTCATAAACATAAGGTTTTAGAGAATAACATAGCTTTCAAGTAATTAGATTCTGAAGAGAGAATTTTAAAGTTACTTCCAACTCTGTGTTTGTCCTGTGTGTGATTAAATTGTGTTTGCCAGTTTTCTTAACTTTCACACCTATGTTGTTTGCTTATACTTTATGTGCCCCAATTCTATTTATAGCTAAACATCCAGCTTTCAGCTTATAATTATCAAAGTGGCAGAAGTGAAAAGGCGCAGGTTAAAATTTAATTATTATTCACAAATAAACATTCAGCATCAACCTATCATCCCACATTAAAGAGCCTATATAATTCTCAAATTATTTCCTCTACCAATACATGAGCGTGATCTTACATGTTAGCCTTTTTAGTGATGACACTGACATTCAATAGCTCTGCAGTTGTTCAAAGAAAAATGTGATTTTATTAAAAACAAAACAAAACATGTTTCTCAGTACTACTGGAAGAGACAGGGAAAAGAAAGTGAAACAGGAACATTGTCATAATATCTTGAATACAGAGGAAGCTTTTGGATAAAAATTATACTCTTGATATTCTATAATATAACAAAGACCAAAAGAATAGAGAACACCCTGCATGCTATTCTCTTAGACACTTGTTTTCAAATTATTTTTAGCACAGAACAGATTTTGAGCCTATTATCTTTTGTACATTTTAAGCATCTTTCCCATAAACATGTGGCCCTGTTTTTTTCAATATGACACTTTAAATATATGACATCAAAATCCCAATTAATTGTGTACATGGGAGTAAAGCAAGAACTTCCCACTATTGATGCACTTTTCTTCTAAATGTTTTATGTTTACGCTAATCTAGATCAACTCATTTAAAGTATGTGAGGTGTATATGTAGGATGTACGTGGACGTGAGCGGACACTGTGCATTAATTCAGGTGTATCTGATGTGGGTTGACACTGCATTAATTCATGTGTATGTGGACGTAAGTAGACACTGCATTAATTCAGGCGTATGTGGATGTGAGTTGACACTGTGTACTGACTCAGGTGTATATGGACATAAGTGGACACTGTGCATTAATTCAGGTATAATTGGATGTGAGTGGACACTGTGCGCTGATTCAGGTTTTTGTAGACCTGAGCAGACACTACATTAATTCAGGTTTATGTGAACCTCAGTGGACACTGCTCCAAATTTTCCTAAATACTTGTGAAAAGAAAGAGATGGAATTTCATGACTTTTTAAGAGGTTAATTTAATAAATTCTTCTTCAACTACCCAAAATATTTTCCTCTTTCCTAAAGCCAAAGTTTTATCACTTTCCTTTGTTCCTCATTAAAAGTAAGAAAAAAAGATGAAGTTAAGTCTATTTCTAAACATTAAATTCATTTTCTATTACAGTTGTTTTTCTTCAATTTAAATGAATCCCAGGAGGCCGAGAAAAATCTAATGAAAGAACAAAGAACTGTATGTGTCACAGGCAGTAGCTTCCAATATATTTTTCTCTGTTTGAATTGACTTATTAAAGTATTCAGAGTGCATGTCCCATATGGAAAGTCATGGTAGCCCTCGGTAGTGCCCCCAGCCCATTGCTACAACCCATGGTAAGTGGAATGCCCCATTTTTCAATATTCAAGGCACTGCACAGTGTTGAGTCAACTCATAGAAAACAGCTTTTAAAGATTTCCCAATCATAACCGATAGTTTCTCTCTTGGGCCTGAGACTGCTTTTCTTCAACTCTCACATAACCAGGGTATCCAGATGAATATCTATTTTCACAAAAACTATTTATTAACACACAGACCTTTTCCCAGAAGGGCCAAGTGCATGGGGGCAGGCCCTTCAATAATACACAAGCCCCATAGTATTCCAGTTTTTCACAATCACTAGGTGAGAACTCAGCATATTTTTGTCTGGAAGATTGGTGATTTTCTCAGTCTATCAGGAGGGCTTAAATGACCAAACCAGAATCGCATTTCTTATTCATATCCAGAGACTATGCCAACTAAGACAGCATCACGTCACTGTTAAAGAGAATAAAATAGCATGGTTGTAAATGATGAAGTCAGAATCCTGAATTTTCTAAGGAAATGAATATAACACTTCTCTCTCTGCTTCTCTCTCTGTGTGTCTCTCTGTCTCTCTCTCTGTCTCTCTGTCTCTCTCTCTCTGTCTCTCTGTCTCTCTCTCTCTCTCTTTTACCAAGAAAGTGGACTCTGGGAGCTGGATCCTTTCTGGGAACACCTGCATGAAGTAATAAATTAATTTGAAGGTGTAAAAACAGGTAGGAGGTTATTCTTTCCTATTAGGAATATCAGCTGCTGATGGTGGTAGTATTGGAGAGGGGCCAGCAGGAATCTGGCGTTGGACTGCCCAGCCACTGCTGATCTGCCTTTGTGATCAAACACCATTCTTTGCATATTGCAAGTGATCAAGAAATCTAAAAGCATGAGAAGAGAATCAAGGACCTCAGTAGTGTGTTGTATTTGGCCGATGGTTAGGACTACCACATCATCACTGACAATGGTGGTAAGGCATCATGGGTAACACGTTCAGTGAGAGTCTGGAGATCTCTCTGCTCTGCCCACAGGGACTTTGAATTCCTTTTTCTGGTGGAGTTGTGCATCTCTGCAATGGTTGCCTGTCGAAATTTATCACAATCAATTGTCACATTAGGGCTACATGCTCAACCATTATATCTTTGGAGTCCCCACGGGGAATGAGTTTCATTTATTCATCTTTTCTCCATGTGTCACGATATCTTTGCCATCATTTGACTGAAACTAAATAACTAAAACTTCCAATGTCGGAATTTTACAGATGGTGGAGAAGACTGCATACTTGGGCTACTGTGTTATTATCAATTCATAACAAGTCTGAGACCAGTTTTGCAGGACACCGGGTCTCATGAAGGACATTGCCATCTACTGTCCTGGCTACTGAGGGCAAGAACAGTGTTGGTGTTTGCCAAGTGATAAAGGCATGCTACACCTGAAAGACACTATGATGGTTGGTTTTAATGTCACCTTGCCTTGAATTAGAATCCTCTGAGTAGGGAACCTAACCTGAAAAAGTGGCTTGGTTACCCTGATTGCTGTGGGAAGGTCCATCCTGATTTACGGGCGGAATCTTTTAGTGGCAGCCCGGATCAGAAACGGTATGATAGATGGAAGATTATCTTGTTTTTTGCTTGCTTGCCCTTCTCTCTTCCCCCAGAGTTGATTTGATTTACCCTTTTGCTGCTGCTGAGAACTGATTCCCTTTGCTGCTAGCAGAACCGGTGTCCCCAATTGTCATTGTGGATCTACTGATCAGTAGTTCTCAACCTTCTGGGCTTCTGGTGTCTGATCCAGACAGTGGAAGCGCCCTGCCTTGGGACTGAGTAACTGTTACTCAGTCACTCCCCTCCTCCCAGTCAGAGACAGCTTTGGAAGCGCCCAGCCTCAAGGCCAAGTGATTACCAGATTCTCAGATTCTCTGGTGTGATTTAGCTGTAGTTACTATTTTAATGCTGACTTAATATATTCAGTTCATGGTTATTAAGAGGATGCTGACTAATACAGCATATAAACACTAATAGAACAACTTTCATATGATATTTGCTGCTTTCTCAAGCACGCTGGAAGGAGGCAATGCACTTCACTTACTAATAAGCCTGTGGCTTATTAATGCACATGTAATCTGGGAGTAGTAAAGTGAACACAGAAGCTGGGCTCTTTGATATTCTGCCCCTTGTTCAGAACTTCATTAAAGCTTTCCTTCCAGAAGGCATGACTAAAGCTTTTTGGCTTGCGTATACAGGATCTATACAGGATCTTGCTATATTCACACACACACACACACACACACACACACACACACAAGCTTGGGAAGTTTTGATACTTAATTACAAGATTAGGTCAACTACTCTAATACTATAGATTTTTCAAATTCTCATTAGATACTTTTGATGTTGTCTTTTTGGGTCCTTCAGTGGATGCAGAAGGTTCATTTGACTTAGCTCACCACTGCGGGCCCCCAACCTGCACCCAATTACCTGGATGTAGCATGAGGGGAGGTCACTGTGTTCCCAAATAGTTCTTTCATCTGAGAGTGAAGATGAAAAATAGTCAACAGCTCTCCCTGTATTATGCGCTTGCTCTTTGTTTTATTTTCTAAAGGTTTGATGTTTGATAATGAATAAATTAGAATAAAATATGAATGCCCCCTCTGTAAGGGCCCAGCAGGAAACATTAGCTGCTGCGCCAGATCTCAATCAGCAAATGAAAGAGGTTCCTTCTGGCCCTAAGATTGAGCCTGGGAAGTCTGCTTATTTAGATGAGAATTGAAGATGAAAGAAGGAGCGCATGCGCATGGGCGTGCCACTTGTGCCGCGCAAGGGAGGTGGTGACTAGAGGAAGTTTCGGCTTTGCTGAAGCCACAGCTTCTACAACCCACGTTAAGTATCGCCTTCATCATCTAAGTTATTCTACAAACACTCACAGATTCACTGATTCCTTATTCGTGATTTAATTGGCATACCTGCTTTACTAGGAATGCACACGGCGTGTAGCCATTTGGAGACTGAACATGTTTGAAAGCTCATAAATCCTATAGCGTATCAACACTGCTTTCTAAACTTAGGCTCACAGAATAAACATAAGCCATTAACAAAAATGCAGGTTGTATGGCAAGAGGCTTTGTGTTAAACTACCTGCCCTTTGTCATGTTGTGGGTGCCATTACTTACTTTGCAGTCGCCACATTTGGATCTGGTTATCTCTCCCCGTCTCCTCTATGGACGTCACTTCCTTGAAGTGTTGCAGGTATTCCTACTTTGAGGACAGCTTCATTTAAAGCCAGGTTCGGAGACGAATAACTTTGCCTACCTGATAGCGCAGTCCCTTTTCATAACCTGTGTCCCACACCTGACTTCCCAAGAGCCTTCCCATTAAGTTAGCAACTCCCAACTCTCGCCCTGAGGCTCAGTTTTGAAGGAAAGCTGGCTTTTAACTACAGCCCTGCCTCCATCCAGTCTTGCCTGAAAGTAAGAGATAAAGCTGTGTTGCTGGAGTTTCTGAGAGAAGGCGAATGCCAAGCAAAGGTGTTTCCTTGGTACTTTCCTTGTTTTTCTTGTGTTCCTCTCTCCGTGCCGTTCCAGACTGTAGGATGCGATACAGGTGTGTGTGTGTGTGTGTGTTGTAGGGTTTTTTTTTTTTTTATAATCTCACTAGGTGGCACGCTACTGATTGGACAGAAGTAAATCTAGAGAAGACTCAAGGAACATGCCTCTGTAAATTCATCACCCATTTCTACTTTTTGAGCTTTTCAAATGCTTCACTCTATTTACTTCCATCATACAAAAGTTAACCGCTAAGGGAAAAAAGTCTAAATTTCCATCTAGCAACTGGAGAGGATTTTAAGTGGAGAAGTCACTTCCACAAACAACAACTTGTGAGTAGCACTCAGAGCACCTGCATGGAGCAGGAAGTGACTCACGGTCCTCCCGCAACCTAAGCCTATCACACGTTCTTCCAATCCTCGCGCACACACCAGCACAGCAAGTCTTTTTTCATTTTAATTGATGAGTCACCTCTGCCAATGCAGGTTCAATTATTTTAAGTAAAGTCTATAAAGCATATAGAAAATATGTGTAGTACGTTCTTCACTAACACATTGTAATTACCATTTGGCTTGTTACTTATAATTGAAATGAACTTTTAAAATACGAAATGGGATGGAAAGATAAGGCAGCTGTCTTAACATTGGGATCAAATGACACTGGATCTCATTCCCCGTGGTGGAAAGCCTTGCTCAGCCTTGATGCAGGAGGAGTTGTTTGGTCCTACTTTAACTTGAGAGCCAGGTATTGTTCACTCCCCATGGGAGGCCTTACCCCTTCTGAGGAGTGGATGGGGGGGGGATGAAGTAGGAGTGGGAGCTGGAGGAGGGAGGCAAGGAGGGGGAACTGTGTTTGGTATGTAAATTGGATAAAAAATTAAAATAAAAAAGAAAAGAAATAGTTTTTTTTCTGTTCCTTTGTGAGAATTTTTGGACAGTTTAAAATTCAATGATTAAGCTTCCGTAGATCTATAAACTACAAATAATGTAATATTAAAATATAATAAACTGTAAGTATTATTTATATTATTTTAATATAAATCATATATTTACATTATATTTTCTTTTCTCTGAATTTGACACTATCTTTATCTTCATGACTATCAAAGTTAAGATTCTTATCTGTCACTTAGTAGCACAAATTTTTGAAGTTATTGCTTGGAACAAGCAAGATAAGTGGTGAAGTCCTCTGTTCCCACCACGTAATTAAATGACTTCCAACCGTGAAGGGTGTGTGCGGCTGGGTGACAAGCGGACTGTCACAAAGCAACTAGCCTGGAAATGTGCCACAGTAACATGCAATAAGTTGTAGTTCTTTATCATTTCACTAGGTGGCGCGTGACTGACCTGCGCAAAAGTAAAACTACAGGAGAGTCAGGAGATCATTAAAAAGATAAAGAGCAGGTTCTTCAGCTGGCTGCATTTATTCATTTGCCTGCTTGTCTGGGCTGCTGGCAGTTCAGATAGCTAATATTTGTACTGGGTATCATATGGCATAGTCTGTGATCAAGTGTTGTGAGGGCCAAATAGTTAAAATATGGCCAGCCCTGAGAACACATGTGTACAAGTAACTATATGGAATGAGTAGGCTGTATTTATATGTTTAGGAATATATACACACAGCATGTCTCTCTATATTGAAAGACAGAGAGATATATAGATATAGCAACAATTTTTTAAAAGAGACCATGAATTCTTTTTTAAAAAAAGCTAGGGTGTATATGTTAGGGTTTGGGAGGGAAAAAAGAGAAGTGGGAAATTCTGTAATTATAAAAAAAATCTCAAAAAGTAAAAAATTTAAATTATAGTTATAAAAATAAGCCACAAAAGTTAAAAAAATTAAAAATATTGTTGTATGATCAGTACTCAAAAAAGACCATAATTGTTTATTTTGATTTTCTACTGTTTAGTATTAGTAGTGAGGAATGTCAAGAATTTCTATGAATTCTAATAGTTTTCCAAATTAGTTATAAGATTATTTAAAATAATTAAATATGAAATTATAGAAATGATTGTATTTTTTGACTGTGTTCTAATTATTTATCAAATTTGTTTAGGTGCTTCTGTGAAAATTTAATGGTTTTCGTGTACTATGAAGACCTTGAAAACATTACAGGACTGACCTTCATAAAAGTAGTTTGTCTGGCGGGCAGTGGTGGCGCACGCCTTTAATCCCAGCACTTGGGAGGCAGAGGCAGGTGGATCTCTGTGAGTTCGAGACCAGCCTGGTCTACAAGAGCTAGTTCCAGGACAGGCTCCAAAACCACAGAGAAACCCTGTCTCGAAAAACCAAAAAAAAAAAAAAAAAAAAAAAAAAGAAAGTAGTTTGTCTGTGGTAATGAAAAAGCAGACAAATGGGAGTCTGTCTCAGCGCTCTAGGGGTTAAAGGCTGTGCACAACCTGACAAGGCAAAATACAGGTAGTATTGGTTTGCTTCTGCTGCTGTAACAAGGGCCATGATCAAAAGGGAAGAAAGGGTTTGCTGTTCGTTCATCATCAAGGGATATCAGGGAAGGATATAGTCCATCCTTGAGGGAAATCAGGGCAGGAAGTCAAGGCAGGAGCCTGGAGATAGGTTGTGAGCCAGAGGCTACGGAGGAATGGTCCTTACTGACTTGTGCTCCATGGCTTGTTCAGCTTGCTTTTTCAAACAATGTAGGATCATCTGCCCAGGGTGGTACTACTTCCAGTAGGATGGGCCCGTCTGTATCAGTCATCAGTAAGAAAATGCCCCCAGTTTGCCCACAGGCCAGCTTGATTGAGGTAATTCCTCAGCTGAGGCTTATCTTCTTATATGATTTTTGCTTATATCAAGTTGATTTTAAAAAAACAGCATATTGTATATCATTGGTTATCATTTTCTAAGATCTAAGATTTGTGAGAGAGAATTACACAAAAATGTTAATTTATATTGTTTTAATTTTCTCTCTCTAGAGGTTTATTAATATTGGCGAGTTAAACATGTATTTCAGGTGATTCCTCAAATAAATGTTTGTGTCAATTCCCATTTCAAAAACATGAAAAATTTACAGAAATGTATGTAAAAGAATCGTGTGGAATATTCCTCTATACTGTGTGGATATATGTCACTGTGACTGGGTTAAAAGAAGCTGACTAGCTAATAACTAAACAGGCAGAGGTTAGGTGAAACGAGCAAACACAGAAGAGAGAGAGAGCATGAGAAAGAAGAGCATTCTCAGGACCAGAAGGAGATGCAGAGAGAAAGAGATGAAGTTGTCATACTGAGAAAAAGTACCAAGCCACGAGGGCAGAACATAGATAAGAAATAAGAGTTAATTTAAATGTGAGAGCTAGCTAGTAACAATCCTGAGCTATTGGCCAAGCATTTCTAATTAATAATAAGTCTTAGTGTGGTTATTTGGTAGTGGCTGCAGGGACACAGAGAAACTCTGCCCACAAAAATGACTTTTTAATTTTCATAAAAAGAAAGGAAGTAATTTTAATTTATTGACTATTCACTTTGGGGCAAAGCCAACATTTAAATCCTGATAGTAACTCATTAAAAGAGAAGCAATGTGGGCAAATTATCTACCCAGTAAGTGCCGCTGCAAATGTGTGCCCAAAATTGCACTTCTAAAGAGTAGAAAGGTTTAAAGCCCATGGGCATCATCTTCGGTCTTCTCTTACGAACATCTCTACTTGTTAGATTTTTCTAGGTACTCAACTATATAATGAAGTAAATTTTCACAATACATCTGCCTGCTCTTTGCTCAGTCTTGTGAAAGAAAAAAAAATGTTAATTTATTCTTCTGTAAGATAATATCTTGAGTTTGTTACTTGCTTTTCAAATTTAAGTTAGCATGCACAGTAACAGGTTTCTGTGTAGATTTCCATACACATTTAGTTTCAGTTGATTCTCCCTGACTCCATCCTTCTCTACATCTTTCTGCTGCACAGCTGGTCCCTTCCCTCCTCAATAGTCTTCCATCCACTCTCATATCCCTTATGTTCCATGTTTTCTTTCCTCGCTCCTTTATTCTAAAGCCTTCTTTTTATAACACGACAGATTTCAGTGTTTCAAAATTTAGAAATTCAAAGCAAAAAAAAAAAAAAAAAGGATAATATTTGAACAAGGTAGGAACAATTTAAAATGCTAGAGGCTCTTTCCCTTGCAGACTCTTCATGGTTTTAGCAGTTTTAAAACCCTGGTGACAATAACCACAGAACTCAAGGAAGAGAAAATGTGGCTGAAAACAATCGAGACTGGGGAAAATGTTAATTTGGTTTAAGATTTCTAGTTACATGTGATACCTGTGTGTGAGTCAGGCTAGTGCAATGCCCTGGAAACCCAAACTGGGTTCTGCACCACCAGGAGCTGCAGTTGTAGAGAGCTGTGTGCTCCCTCAAAGTGGGGTCTTAGAATTGAACTCAGGTCCTCTGTAAGGACACTTGTTCACTTCCCTGCTCTCCATCTCTCCAGCCCAAGCTAGTTAAGGTCCTCCAGTCAAGAACTTTGGAAATGGTTTAGCCCCATGGGTGTAAGTCCTAGATTGTGGTTATTCCCCCTTGTGGAGTTTGCTGTTTCCCAACAGAGTGGCAGTGGAAAGCTCAGCTGTGACGTGGTCTCCTACAACGCAGCATGGAGAGGACAAGGAAAGTTAGTCCAACTCCTTCAGAAAACAGAGGAAATGGAGATGTCTTCTCCCGCTTTATTTCAGATGCCAAGGAACCCATTCCAGGGTCAGAGTGACTATACAGGGTTCTTCTAGAGACTGTAGATGCCACACAAACCCCAACCAGAGACTGTAGATGCCACACAACCAGAGACTGTAGATGCAACACAACCAGAGATTTTAGATGCCATGTAACCAGAGACTGTAGATGCCACACAACCAGAGACTGTAGATGCCACACAACCAGAGATTTTAGATGCCATGTAACCAGAGACTGTAGATGCCACACAACCCCCAACCAGAGAGAGACTGTAGATGCCATACAGCCAGAAACTATAGATGCCACACAACCAGATACTGTAGATGCCACACGATCCCCGACCCAACAAACAGACTGGAGCAATCTTTCAATTCCAGTGCCTCAAGCAGTTGGAGAAAGCAAAATCCTTAGCACAAGAGAGCCTGTCTGGTTGCAAATCTCTCCAAAGAACTTTTGGATTTAGACACACAAACAGTTCAGACATGACCAGACATGTGGGCCGGTAAGACAACAGGATTGAGAGCCACCAGCTACAGTTCAGCTGGGGTGGCCCTCCAGAGGCTCCAGGTGTTTCCATAAAGATCTGATGGGGTTGTACTAGCTGTGCCTGGCAAGATAACCAGGGTGAGATGTTCGGAGGAAATTTGAAAACTAAAAATAAAATAATATGGGAGTGCTTGGTGAGCATAGCAGTGATGTTAAAGGACAGAGAACCAAAGTGAAGGAAAAACACATTTTGAGGAAATGCTGGATACAATCTTGGCAACACTTGTGGGAAATATGCAGTATTTTTCCAAAATATGATAGCACCAACCAAGGAAAATAGAGGAGAGAAAAGTTTAAAGTGACAGGAGTGTTAAAATGTCAGCCAGGTGGTGGTGGCGCACGCCTTTAACCCCAGCACTCGGGAGGCAGAGGCAGGCGGATCTTTGTGAGTTCGAGGCCAGCCTGGTCTACAAGAGCCAGTTTCAGAACAAGCTCCAAAGCTACAAAAAAAAAAAAAAAAAAAAAAAAAAGACTTTTTAATTTGTAAGAAGTTGAAATATAATTTTTCTCTATGGCTATGACAGAAATTGATTCAGTGTAAGGATCTGGATCAGTTCTTTTTTCCTCCCAGTTGAGGAATTTAAAGGCAGGAAAATATCTGAAGAGCAACAGGTAGCAGTAGAGAAATCTCACGCCCAGCAGACAGAATGGGCAGCTGAAGAACAGCATCCATCGAGGGTGAAGAAAGCATACATGCAGCAGACACACTGAAAACAACACTCAGTGCCAGAAATCCAGTCTCTTCTTGAGGGGTGGGGGGTTTAAAGCCTCTGAAGAGATTCCCGTCCCTACCTTAGGTTTGGTCAGTTTGAAGACAGGATGGTTGATTGGTCCACAATTCTTGTGGGCCATGTCCTGATCCGCCCTTGAAATTGTTGAGTTCATCAGTAGGGGAACAACTGATAGAAGATAAAAGCTGCCAGGCTTTCGTCTCATGTCAGGAGGTTGAGGATGAAGGTGGCCATATCGGGAATTCACCAGCTTTGTGCCTAGCCATGGTCTCTCTCCCAATTTGTCTGTTAACATGGGTCTGTGTAACTCCCATTTGTCTCTTAAAATTTAGAACACAGCATTATAAAACCAATGAGAGGAAAGAGCCACGACCCACCCCAAACAGAGCAAAAATGCTCTCAGAAAATACAAGTAATATGCATTTCAGACAAATTATGAAAGAATTATCACCAGGAAAGCCTGTTGTTAGGAAGAAAAACACATCTTCAGAAGAGACAAATGGGATTTCTGGTGGACTATCAGAGATTTGAAATGATAAAAAGAAAAGAAAGAGTAAAATTGAGAACAAGTGTAAAGTTGAGTGGTAGACATGACAACATTACAAGGGTAGTTATTGTTTTATACATAATCTGTATACATTTGATATGTCAATATAGGAGAGAATTTAAATTTGCAATTTAGAAAAAAAGCTGGGTAAACCTGAAAGTCTCTTCCCTGAGGGTTAGACCTCATGGTATCAAAAGGTCCTCTTGTGCAAGCTGCCAGGGGAGAAAAACAACCAATAGTCACTCATAGCCATAAAGCGTATTAATTGCTATGGTGGCAGCCATGGTAAGAAATAACCAATAGTGCAATAGGTGCACTACTGTCTTGAGGGTGACCAGCCGCTGTTTAATTGGACCTAAGGCCCATTCAATACGAGGGGATTTGTGGCTGATACTGTAAACCCAGTTTTTAGACCTGGCTAAAGAGGGTCTTTAAGAATTATGTAAAATGGCTTAGCATAATCTTTGGTCATGTTTCTGGATTTGAAATGTACTAAATCATGAAAAACGTTTTACAAGTAAATGTAATTTTCTCAATTTGAAAACCCTTCTTAAATCACATAGCTGCCCAACACACAGCTCAAGAAACAAATGTAGGCTGACTTATTATGTAAAACCAGTTTCCAGTCTGTGTCCCGAACGGGTCCTCAACCTAGACGTTCTGCCCTTTCTAAACTCATCCCCCCTGGAAAAAGCTGTGCAATCCCCACGATTTCATTAAACTGATTAGTTATGGCTCAAAGTTGACTTTCAACCATGAGTCTGCATTGACCTGGCCTGCAGGACTTAGGTGACCCACTGTGATGTCATCCCTCTCCATGGCTCTCCAGCCTCCCTCCCTGTAGCATGCTACCTCCTGCCAAGACACTGGGAAAGCACACTAGTTTCTGCATACTTTGAGAACAAAGCATTGTTTATCTGTCCTCAAATTCTACTTCGTGTATCAGAAAGACTTAAGGTCTTTTTTGTTGTTGTTGTTGTTCTCAAACTTTTTCTCTGAAAAAAACCTTTTTAAAATAATTATCCGCCTCCATTTTCACTGATGCCCCAGAAAGGAAAAAATAAATTCAGCAACTAAATGTGCATTTCAAACCAAGTGTCCTGCTTGTTATTTAAGACTTACCGAGGAAGTGAGCAAACATCCACTTTGTGAGAATATCCAGAAAGAAACCGTGTTTGAAAAAGGTAGAGTGGAGAATACAATGCCCTAGCAACAGTACGATATGTTGAACATCATTGCAGTTCCTGCCCCTGACTTTACCACACACTTCTCACTTCATATCCATATATAGGAGACTTATATATGTCATTCAAAACAAGCAAACAAACAAAGAGCCCAAAGAACGGCAACAAAGACACTCCTCTGAAGTCTGAGGCAGTGGACAACTTGTAAATGCTAATCGCAAATTACCAACCCATTTTCTGTATCACAGAACCCATGTGTAAGTATGGAAGTAATGTGGGCGGGGGGGGGAATAACTTGATAGTTGAGTTTGCCAACATAGAATAAGATGTAATAAATACTGTGAGCAAAGCACAGGGTTTAAAGAGAATTAAAAGGAGAGTAATGCTGTCCCTACCTAGTGAACTCTGTAAAAATTGTGGAGAATAAAGGTTGCCAAAGGGCAAGGGAAGATGAACTGCGATATACAACAAACCGGTTTCTGTTCTGGGCAGCAGCTGTAGACATGCTGGATGATGAAAGCGAGGCTGCATGGTCAGATAACAGCAGGGGTCTGAGTGTTGAAACACAGTGGAAGCTTAGCTGTCAAAGGACGTGATCAAAGATGAGCTACCAAAGCAAATGACATGAATTCAATGGCTTTTTAGTCCATCCAAGTATCTACAGTGGGGCTGCATGAGTGGAATTTTCTGCTTTCTGAATGGCTTAAAGTGGAAGGCATCACTAAATATGGCAATGGGAATGCCTGAGGATAGTGAATTGTACAGTATGCTTTAAACAGGCTACCTCAGTAGATATTCAAACAGGAGTATTTTGTTTCTTCAAGGGATATTATCTTTACAGTATGAAAAAGCCATAGAGATCTGGACTTTGTCTGGAAGTTTAATTCAGTGAATGCCAAATTAAACTTCCCAGGTATACAATTTCTGAATTTGCTAAATGCTGCAAAATCTTACTTCTTAACAGCAGAGGAAGTTTAAGTTGATATATATATATTTATACTTCCCAACAAGTATAAGAAAAACTTGAACTCCCCATAGTTACTAGAAAACATCTTAAATTTTTTCAAAGGATCCAAATCTATGATCACTTAATTTTCCTTAAGAAGAGATCTGGCCTCTAGCTGGAGTGTGAAGAGGTTTGCTGGAATTTGTCCTTGGGGGACTCTGACATTCGCACTTTCACAGATGTTGACATGCTGCCACATGAGAAAGAAGCCCTTCATTTAAGATCAGGCGCCTCACCTCTCAGTATGAGCTCAAGTAAGAACCTAGAGCACAGCAGAAGTGCCTCCCACAAACCGAGAACGACAAAGTAACAGTTTCAGGGATGTTACTGTTTCCTTGAAGCAGGAGATCAGCTGAAGATCTGGGAAAACCAGAGCTATGTCCTCAGTAATTCTTTTCCTTCATGATTTTGGAACAGAGAAATTCAGCAATTTCTCACTCCTGTTGTCTATCTCTAGGGACCATCGCCAACAGGGAGATCTTAGATGTCTAAAAAATGCTGCCATATTTCACAATGTGATTTGTTCATAGGATCTTCTTGACATTTTGAAGCTTGAAATTTCAAGTCTTGTCACTTTGCCTTTGAAGTTTTTTTTTTTTTTTATGAAGTTACATATATCAGTCATCATTACAAAGTCATTGAGAAAGCTATTTGATCGCCAGCTTTAGTTAGACCCATTAAAGACTCCTGAACTGGAATAAATGGGACACTCTTTTTCCGAGGACTCCCCTTCTTTGCCCTGCTTGCTTCTCTGTGCCATTCCTTCTGATGCACATGAATCCCAGACTGCACTGTGTATCCAAGCTAGCAGATAAACCTATTGTTCACAATGCATATGCTTTTTGTTACTCGTCTAAAACATGAAACTGTATCAAAAACAATTATAGGTATATTTCACTAATTTAGTGAAAACCTAATCCAAGGCCAACGATATAACACTGTCTACTGCATAGCCACAAAAGACAATATTTAGAACAAAATAATCTATTTACAAAGTCTATAATTCAAGACAACCATCTTACGAAAACGAGATCAGAAGGTTACAAGTAGTAAAGAGTTGCGTTTTCCTCTTTCTCTGAAGTCCTTTGACACACTCTAGCTGTTATAACGCATATCATATATAACTTCAGTATGCAGCAAGTTCAGTCATAAAAAATTAGTGAAAGTCAAGGCTTCTCTTAAGAGCATTCCATTTTCGGAGCTGTAGAAATCCCACTTGTGGTAAGTCCAGTTTGTTAAATGTTTTCAAATGATATTAGTAGTTATAAGGGTTAGTGTTTCTCTTTTAAACAGATATTCTTATAGGCCAGGTCAAAATACACAGCCTAAAATAACCCAAATGTTCTTAGAGACACAGTTGCCATGTTTTTGGAAGCAAAGCAAGTATGTTTTTACATCAGCTGGTCACTGAACTGAATGTTAGCACGATATAGTGGGTGTTTGTTTTACGCACCCACAGCCTGGAGCCCTGCAGTCTGTTTAATATTGCTACACACTATTCTAGATACTTCTGTGGTGTCTCTAAGGTAATGAAATGATAATGTTATCAACAGCACTGCTTCCACTTTGAGCTTTATCAGTGCTCTTTGCTGGTCTCGCATGCTTTCCCATCACACAGCCGCGGTCTGTGCATGCCACCTCAACTGTACACAGGGGAACAAACATCTATTCTCTACACTAGGGATTTCCGGACAAGCTAGGAATGCCCAGACATCTGCAGTTGAACAGGCTGTCCTTCATGTCTTTGTTCCATGGTAATGCTGTGTAGGTATGTCCAAGCATAGCTTGGCTACTGCCCTCTTCCTAGGTGTCTCTAGGACTTACTGTTCTCCACCTCTCACTCCCTACTCATCTGTAGAACAATTAACCAACAATGTGCACCTTAGAAAAACATAGGTCTTGTTTGAGGGGACCTTGATCCCCATCCCCCAACTTCAGCATTTCATTTTTTCTGCTCTCCTTTGTAGCCAAACTCATGGGAGCTGACTTCCTATGTCCAGCATATTTCTCCATATTTCTCATCCACACTACGATTCACTCCAAATTGACTTCTGCCTTCAACACATCTTGTCAAACAGAAAACACCACTGTCAGCAATCTTTACTTGCCCAGTCCAGTTAGAGAACTGACTATATCATCCGGACTCTCAGTGCCGTACCGCGTGACACAGTGCTCTGCTAATACTGTACTCTAACCCTGATGAACGTCACCAGCCCTGCTGATGGTGCTTTTGTCCACATCTAGCTCTTTGTAGGTCTGCACTTTAAAGCCTGTGGGTCAGAAATCCTAGGTCCTAGACTGATTTCTCTTTGTGTTGTCATTTTTAATACTTTGTATCATAAATGTCATCTCTAAAAATGAATGTCATTTTCCCATCCCAAAGAGAATTACTACTTGTTAAACAGGAGGCTCAAGCTAAAAATGTAGTGTTTAGGGAGTTTCGCTCAGTGTCATTAAGATGCAATCAGTAGAGAAACATTCTAGTTTATCTCAGTGATAGGAGACATGGCGTCTATGATTCTACTATTGGAAACATAGTGACCGTGTTGCATGAGGTCAGAGCATGAGGTCAGCGCGGGGAAAGGCAGAATCTCATGTGCTTTTTAACAGGCATGTGACAACTGGTTCCACCTTCAGAAAAAAGATAAGAGACTATCAGTTGAAGCCATCTAGGACTGGATCCCAGTACCCATTCCATCTCAAGGCGGCTCTTTCAATAATTCAAAGGAACGCTGGTGTAGCGCTGCTATAGAGTATCACATTTAAAGCAGGATGGACTCTTGGTCCTATCAACTCCATTTAATACGTTTTTCCTAATTATAATAAAAATACACATAAAGTATCTGTGGGAGTATGCATAACTAAGCACTACTAAATATTGAGAAGTTTGTGCATGTGTGTGTTTCAAATGAATAAAAGTTCTATGTGTAAAAAACAAAGCCTGGAAATAGAAGCCAGTAAGATATCAAGAGCAGAGATGTCTGCACAGTGAATTCTCGGTAACATTTCCTTATATGTTTCTCTGGACTACAGTAATTCAGTAATTATGAACTGCATTAGCAATTGTAAAAATTAAAGACAAGTATAAAGTGTCCTCTAAATCTCCCGAAAGTGTTTTCCTCACTGATGAAAGAGGCAGCAGCTGTTCTTCTCACCCAGGCAGTGCTGCTAAGAGCCACCTCACTCACAAGCACTCTCTTGCTTCCCTATAAATGAAATCTCAGACATTGGTGTGTGCCCTAAATATATGCAATGGTTTACCATATAAATTCCTAGGGAGTTAATGCTATCTACGCTTTATCTCTCTTCCACATGCAAACATGCAGATAGCAGTGTTTTCTATGGGAAATGACCAAGTACCAGGTTAGTGGGTATTATCACATTGGCATATTAATGTCACCACCATATTAATATTACTGTATGAATATTGCTGCAAATATTAAATTAGCACTACCATCATACTAACATAGTAAAAGTTATTATTGTTATTGTATATAATAGCATGATACTGACCTGGTATTTCACTTAGCTGTTAGTAAAAGATCACTTGCAGCATAACTTCAATAGTCATGGTGATGATGGACAATAATAAAAGAACATCTGGGCATGAAATATGTGTCAAGCTCAGTACTAGGCTGCTGAAATGAAAAAATTTTAGCTAAAAAGTGTGTCAAGACCCATACCTTTATAAAAAAAAATATTTCTAGGAATTAAACCTAGGTCAGCATAATTCCTCCACAGTTCATCAACACTACCCATCTCCCTGCTTTGTATAATTAATACATGTAAATAAAACCTTGAAAGAAAAGATTTAGAAGCTATTCCCCAGAAGGCCTCCCCATCCCAGGACTCTGCTCTCTTCAGCGAATCTGTTGTTACTCTTTGTGTCTTTTGTTTGTTCCATGAAAAGCATTTACGAAGTTAACTGTCATCCGTCACACCAGGCAGGGCATAGTCGACTTTGTTTAACAAATGAAATCCAAGGTAAGCTGAGAAAGTAGCTTCTAATTGTAAATTTACACAAGCCTGAACCTTGAAGTAGGCTAATCCTGTCAACTGAAAGCGTTTACCTGGAGATCATTTCATCTCACCTTTAATTAAACGATTAGGGGCATTGCCACTTAGCACACTTAGGGGGGAAAGTGAGATGCCATGGAGTCAAAGTGAGGCATTCACTGGATGGAAAATGATACATTTGGAGATTAATTGCTAATCTTTTAAAATGTTGACATTTTCACATTCGGAGACCTGTAGAAGAATTTTGCTTTTTAAGCTACAGAAAGAGTCAGTTGTTCTGCAGTGCTGTTGTGGCTTTTGTTAGAGTTTTGCAGCTCACTGTCTGGTACAATTTCAGGTGGATGTGGACTGCTGAAATAATAGTGTTCTTCCCCTAACAATTTAAAATTGTAAAAATATCTTTCAAAGTAGTTAAGTTACCACCTCAAATGTTCCCACTCAGCTGCAATAGACATCCTGAAGGTAGAGTCACACCATTTTCTCCAAAACTCATGTATCTGAACAAGAAATGATGACTTATTCATGCAATGTATAAACAATGATTATTTATATACTTATTCAATTGTTCTAGGAAAAAATTAAAATCGTAAGCTCAAGATTTCCACAGTTAACAATATAGCAATACATTATAATGAATACCTTTACAATTCTTCTAGAACAGACAAAGCACTATAATTTTGGGACACAGATGTTATACAAGTCTTCAGTTTTTTGAGTTTGTACATTATATAGTAAGTACACAGAGCAATCTTTTATGTTGCAGACTTCTTTTTATGCTGCAAATAAAATTAGTTCATTCTAATGGATAATTTTTAAAAATTAAAATTGGTCCATGTGTTTTCACTTTAAGCAAACAAAAATGAGTTAATCATTCTCTTGAATTATTAACCCATGAAAAACAATGCAAAGGTCTGTCTGTTTGTCACTGAGGAATCAATTTGGAACTAATCTAGAAGTTTCCTTCCTGCTGACCAGCTTTCACAGTGTTAGGAGGCGTTGTGAAAGCTACTTTGGGAGAAAAGTCATCAATGTTCTTACCCAGCTGTGGACCTCATGAGCTCCAGCGATGGCCTGACTGGCAAGCTATGCCCACTGACACAACAGTGGAGTTGACTATTGTGGGGTAACCATTCTCATTATTGGATTTGAGGCTCACTCCATAAAGGATACTTGCACCCAATACTATAAACCTGGATAGAGCCTATGGCCTTAAGGGAGAACGTACTATTTTTGTTTTGGTAAATGGTCATGATGCCAAATTTCCTTCCAAATTCTTCTGTTTACATCAACGGATTTGTGATGTTCTCAACCTCCATCAGAGAAGCACCTCTTTGCTGTGAGTGAGTTAATACAGAGACTCCTGATTGACCTACCCACAGAGAATATAAGACAATGAAGTATTTGAATTCAAAAGATACTTCTGTATTATTCCCTCCATGGCACAGAAAATACAGCAGAAGTCAGAACAGAAAGATTATAAGAGCCAGAGGTTGAGTAGGAGTAGCGTGAAAGTGTCTTCTGTACATGACAGACTGCAGCTGTGCATTGCACACAAAATTTGTGCAAGATTGAAACACCACTGTTTCAAATGCATGAGTGAACAACTTATGAAGCCTTACCCCTCCCTGAGGGATTATGCTCTGTTGATGGGTGCTGGGGATGAGGACTCGGTTTTTCAGTGGTCAGTCACTAATAATGAGTCCATATTCCAGTAGATGATTCCCTCCTCATGTTAGCCACCACAACTAAACTCAGTGGGCCAGAAGAGTAAATAAGTAAGTAATAAAATAAAGACATAAAATAAGAGGGGTTTATTGGGAACGAGAAGGGTTTCAGCAATTGAGGTAAGGGGATGAAAATTCAATATATATGTACATACATGCGCACACTATATAATTATCTGACAGTTTCTAAGTATATGAGTGTGTGGTGTGAAACTGTCAAAGAATTTTTAAAGATTAAAAAATTCTCTCCAAAACTAAGCTCAACTAGTCAGAATAAAGTAAAATGTGACTATTTAAAGAAAACAATAAGCATTTGTGTTCATGGCCAGCAATAAGACTCACCTACGCAAACAAGGACAGCAACATACTTCAGGGATGTAATATGGCCAATACATATTTCTTGAAAGGTTGTCTTCCAAAGTTTTTTGTGTTTATAGCAATTCTCTGCATTCTAAAATCTAACTCCAGCACACTCCAAAGGACACAAAGAGCCCAGTGTTAATACAACCAAAACGAGTTTCCTCGCTTCATGTTATTTGACACCTCAAAGCTACTTGTGATCTAGATGTCTGGGTGCGGAGACAAAGAAATAGGAAGAGGTACGTAAAGGGAGTTCATACCGAGACTGGTAGGTGGGGGAAAAGATAGGTTCTTACAGATTTTGATCTGTCCTGTGCCCATTGTTCCAATATCTCTTTTCCAAATCCTAAGCCGGATCCCGGAGCTAGAGACAGTGGTATCTTTCCTCAACCTCTGAGACCAGCATTTACATGAGCTGATTTTGCTCTATGTAAATGACACTGTAGAGAATCATGTTCATCTCAGAGTTGACTGGAATAAAATAAGAGACAAAACAGAAGATATAGGAGAAATAGTCAACAGAAGGGAAAACACCAATATCCACCTTCTCTGATTGTGAAGAAGAGGCATCTGATGGTCCCCCATCCTTTGAATCTAGGCCAATCTTACGATTGATTTTGATCAATAACATGGCAGGTGGATATTACAGGATTACCACTTTGCTCTCAAAACTCACCTACTTCTTAAATTCTGACTGTCCCAGAAAAACAGAAGGCTTTAGAGGGCAGAGAAGGGCAAGATGACCCCAACCATTTCAGCCTGCTCAAATGATGTCATGGACATTTGAAAGAGTCTTCAACTTACCAGAAGATTTCACATCCAGCTAAGCAACTTCACAGCAAAATCTAACCACCCTAGAACCCCAGGAAGGAACGATGGTTGCTAAAGGACTGCTGCTTTATGGGATAGTTTCTATATGGCAGTTGGTAACTGAGACTGATTCCCACTCCAGGTCACACAGCGCATAATCTAATTTTACCCCCCACACCTTTGGTGACTTTGCTTTTATTAAAATTCTTCTGCTGGACTTAATACCTCTTGAGAATGTCTTCCAAATCCTTTCCAAGCTGCCATCCTTCTGGTTCCCAATAATGTTCTTTCTTTACACTTCCAGCGTTAAATCCTTATCTCATGAGGAAGCAAGCATGGCTTGCAGAGTTGCTTTCATTTCTATGATGCAGTTATCTTTTCTGCAGCCATTTGCACGATGTTCTTCTTTGCCCACATATTCTGACTCTAAAATTTCTAATTCAGGCCATTCCCAGTATATCCTTTACAACTCCAAATATGTTTTGGAAAAATTAAAGATTGAAATGTTTCAAACTGGACATTAAGCTAAAGCTTGACTTTTCAGTAGCAAAATTCTGCATTGATTTTGAGTCACCTTTACTTTCCCTGTAGCTCATCTATCTGAGGATGACCCTTCTGTTAACCCTCCTTTGTGGTTACTTCACCTGATCTTTTTTAAAATTGTTATAAACCTCACCCCCATACACTCAGCAAGCCACAGGAATACCCCTTTCTTTCCTTTCTTTCTTTCTTTCTTTCTTTCTTTCTTTCTTTCTTTCTTTCTTTCTTTCTTTTTTCTTCACTCAAAAAGTTCAATATTTGTTTTCCATATTAGTTTGATTTTCTGTTGCTGTGCTAAACACCATAACCAAAGGCAACCTAGGGAAGAATGAGTTTATTTCATGTTACAACTCCAGGTCACAGTCGATCACTGAAGAAGGTTGAGGCACGAACTGATGCAGAGGCTACCCGAGAAACATTGCTCACTCTCCTGTTGTTCATGGCATCCTCAGCCTTCTGATACTCAACTCAGGAGCAGTTTTCTAAGGGTGGCGCTGTCCACAGAAAGCTGGGCCTTCCCACAATGATCATTGATCATGACTATGCCCCACAGAGAAGTCTACAGAGCAATCTGACAGAGGCAATTAAAGTCTCCTCTTCTGAGCTACTCTCATTTGTCTCCTCAAGTCAACAACGGTTAACTGGAACAGAACCTGGAGGTAAAGGTGAAAGCGCTGAAATCATTAGGTGCTTGGGGTTTTGAGTGTTTCCTTGCCTTTAACATAGCTTACTTAGCTGTAAGTTTACACCAAACGATACTGAATTGGGCTTCTTTTTATCAGCCAGTCAGTCCACACAACACCTGGAATAATCAACTGTCTTTATCAAATGGCTTTTACACTCAACCCAGTATGCCTAGGACATTCAGGGGCTTGGAGGGACCTAAACCTCTGTGGTCACTAAGCTGTTGGTCTTTGCTTTCATGTGGAGAACCTGATAATTTTATACATGATAAATCAAACCTCCATAAAACTTTCCTTCACCCACATAGATGGATGGATCCCCTGCATCCTTACTAGTTCATCCTCCTTCTCTTATCAGAAAGATTGACACTGTCATTTTTCTTGAATACTTAGAGTTTGTAACAAACAGCTGACTCATGATAGCTATTCAATTTTTTTGAATGTAGAAATGAATTTATGAAAAAATGATTGTTGAGGGTGGTGGACGACCAGAAATTGAAAAGTGCCACCCGAATGCAGGGCTCTTCACCATCCTGGAAAAACTGACTTTCACTGGCATCATCTAACAGGGAAGGAAGCCAATAGAGACCCTTTCATCGTGGCTAAGGATATTATTGAAGAACAGCAGAGAGATCTGTCAGCGCTCTCCTGAGTTAAGGACCAGCGAGTTTCTGTAAGATCAAAAGGACTTCAAAGTCTCCCTTCCAGAGTCTCTGGAAAGATATTTCATTACAAACTCTCCTAGAAATTTTAAGATAACAGGAGAAACCAGCAATTATAAAATCCCTGCAAACCTCAGTGATATGAGCCCCACAGTGCAGAAAGGGATTGTGTGCTTCTGCTCAGCATGACCTAAACACCTTCAGTTCTTAATGATCAGTGTGTAATATCATCACCATTTGTGTAAAAACAGGAAAAATCAAAGGAAAACAAATGCAGAGCATCTGTGAACTTCCAGACATTTGATTTCAAATCATGTCAATAAATAAATAATTTCTTGCTGGGTGTCGTGGTGTACGCCTTTTGTTCTAGCACTCAGGAAACAGAGGCAGGTGGATGTCTGAGTTTAAGGCCAACCTAGTCTACAAAGTCAGTTTCAGGACAGTCAGGGCTACACAGAGAAACCCTGTCTTGAGAAACAAAAATACCCTGTCTTGAGAAACAAACAAAAACAAAACAAACAAACAAACAAACAAAAAAAGAAGTTCTCTCCATCTTCCTGTCCATGAATCATACCGTTTATCCTTGAGCTTGCCCTGTGTGCTATGGAACTTATTTCACTCCTCACAGATGTTGTTATGGCAAAACACAAAAGCCAGTGAGGCTGATAACAGAGGCCTAAAACAAGTCAGCTTCAAATCCTCACAGTGTCAGGACAGTCAAACATATTCTGCTAAATGTTACAGAAACTGTCAAAGGATCAGAGCAGCCAACAAGGTTGGGACCCTAATGTCTTCACTAAACAAATAAGCTTTCTGAAAATGTAAGATGAAGATCTGCATCTGCCCACCCTGGAAGCATATGCTCACAGACAGCCAGCTTAGCAGAGCCACTTTTCTTCTTCTGGAATGAATTACTGAAGATATCAGAGCTCGGCAATAAAATGCATATAGTCATTGAACACCTTCTCAGTTCATTACTGGTTATTATTTACTTTGTGACACCAATGAATTCAATGGCTGCTGGCAAATGGAAAAATTAACAACATGCTCAATATTTTACATTGTATCTCATCTTTAAAGAACCTTTAGTATGGTTACCCATATATAAAGGTAAAACCAGAGGTTCATAAGAGGTTGGAATGGCAGAGTGAAATAGAAATGTAAGCATCCATGAGCCTAAGATTTATATTATTAATCTTATACAGCATTAATGTTTAATGTTTTATGCATTGAACATTAACAAGTTCATATTAATAAAGTCAGTCACAATTCAGCAATAAAAACTTCAAGGACAGAGAGTCACTACCTCAGTGTGTACTGAAATGCTCGCTGTCACTGTTCAAGTGTGCGAATGAGGTTCCTCATTTTTATTCTTTCTTTTAATGGTATGATGTCTCGTTTATTCAGCAAGCAAATACTGACTTTGGACTAGATACTCAATGAATGAAAGGAACAGAGTTCTTCTACAGAATGAACCCATGTTTTGTTGGAAAAGAGAGGAAACGCAGGCATATGTAAATGGATGAATAACTACAAGGGCTGTGGACTATGGGAAACAACAATGCCTATGATACTTACCACAGTGTGATGAGATAAAGAGGCATCAAGATGATTGCTGACAATCAAATGATGCCAAGCTGGCATTTTCGTCCTTGGTAGTTAGTAGCTTGAAGAGCAAATCTTGAACTTTCTGGAAAAAGAAAAATTCTTTTGCAAATTAGGCTCTGATGCTACAGGTAATATGATAAAAACCGAGGACTTGAACAGGAGCTAATTTTCCCAGACCGCTTTGCATTTTGTCAGTAATTTTTGCTTAACTCAAACTCTAGATGGGTTTGTTTCTTATAAAGGGGCATTTTGGTAAAGTTAGAGGATCTGTATGATTTGAATCACTGGAAATATAAAATAAATTTTTCTTTTAACTAATTTTATTTTACAAATCCTATCCCAAAGTCATGAGCTCCGTGACACAGGAAATGAACTGGTAAGTTTAAGAAAATTTTCTTTAAGTTATCTATCTTTCAAAAAAGATTTATTTACCTTATTTTATGTGTGTGTGTGTGTATGTGTGTGTGTGCTTGAATGTATGTATGTGCACATGGGGGTGCAAGTACTTATGGAGGCCAGAAGAATTCATCAGAACCCCTGTAGCTGGAGGTACAAATAGTTGTGAGCCATTTGACATTGCTGCTGAATATGAATCTGGATCCTCTACAAAAGCAACAAATACTGTTAATCACTGAGCCATTTCTCCAGCTTCAAGTCCATTTTCATACAGTCATTTCTAACAGAGCTGATATTAAAAAATTGAATTGTTAAGTTGTGCTGTTACGTATTCCAAATACACTATGAGTCAACATGGGAAATGTAACGCACACTGAACAATTCAATAGTGCACATAAATAAGAAACAATTCAGTAGTTGGATTCCTGCTGGTTTTGTTTGTCTCGTGCTTTCAATTCCCAGGTAAAGTTGGCTTATGTAGAAATATAGTCACTAAATCATATGTACTTTAGCTTTGGGCTTGGGAGATAAGATCAGAAAGCGAAGAAGTGAGAAAAAGAAGGGAAATGACAAAAGAAAATAATAGAGCTCTTCTCAGAAGTATAGGAAAGGTTGGAAGATTGTTAAGTCTTGATATGAGCCCATCTTTCTATGGCGAACCAGATAAAACCTCGACCTGAACTGGAATGAGGTGTTTCAGAGCCTGAGAGTTATTTGTGTAGCTAGGTTTAAAAATACTGAAGTCATTTAGAAATGGACATGGAAAGGCTTTTCAACACCGTCTTTTCTACCTGGAAATAAAATGAATGGGAGCAAAATAGAGACATGGACATCTGACCACATTTGTAGTACTGACAGATTTGGTTAACATTTTGATAATGTTTGATCCCCAGTTTAATCAAAAGCAAGGATCTGTTCAAAACTTGGAGTCTTAAACAGACCATACACCTTGGATCTCTAGTATTTTTTTCACGGTCCAGTAAGAAACTATCCCAAGAATCAACAGATATAGTTGGCAGAGTTTTAAAATCAGTGAAAATCCAGAGCTATAGATGAAGAATATACTAAGCCAGAATGTGTCAGCAGGTGAGGCATGTTTGACTTGTTTTCCTTTTTTTTACTCATGCTTGAGACATTTAATAATTTCTACCAACTCCTTTTTAAAAATGAAACTTCAACTAAACCAATAACTTTTCATCTATTAGTCCTGTGAAGCCTGTATTGCGAACATATACTCTGTGAAAATACCAGTAGAACTTCTGTAGATGCAAGAAAAACATATTTGGTTAGACGCCCACGCCAGTGGAAAATACACACACCAATTAACAGGCTGAAATCATCAAAAGTTAATAATTGAAGCACCTGGAGGACCTATGAAAAAATCTGGGAAGGTAAGGCAATTATTGCTTTGTAGAATCATGTTAAGTTTGGGAGATGACAGAAAGGCAGTAAGGTTGGAGTTGTACCCTTGTCAATTAAAAAGTATATACTTGAGTTTTGTGTAGGATCTATTTGGATTCTTCTACAATGCCAACATCCAGTTAGACCAGCACCATTAGTTGAAGATGCTTTCTTTTTCCCACTGTATAATTTTGTATAATTTCTCCCACCTGTTTTGACAAAAACAGGTATCTACAGGTGTGTGGATTTTCTTCTGGGTCTTCAATTAGATTCCATGATCCACCTGTCTCTTTTTATGCCCGCCATGTGATTTTTATTACCATAGCTCTGTATTTGAGCTTGAAATCAGGAATGGTTTCAAGAACTCTGGAAGTTCTTTTATTGTATAGGATTGTTTTACCTATCCTGGGTTTTTTGTTTTTGTTTTTCCATGTAAAATTGAATATTGTTTTTTCAATTTTCTGTAAAGAATTGTGTTGAGATTTATTGGAAGTTGCAACATAGCACAAGGGATTCTCCCAGGAATCTACAAGGGTGACCCCAGTTAAAACTCCTAGCAATAGCAGATAGTAGCCTGAACTGGCCATCTGCTGTGGCTAGATTGGTACCTAGTCTATTTTTCATCAGAATCTTCATCCAGCAAATGATGGAAACAGATGCAAACCCACAGTCAAACATTAGGTAGAGTTTGGGGAATCCTGCAGAAGAGGCGAAGAAATGAAGTTTTCCAGAAATATAAGAAATAAAATCTGTTCTATAAATAGATGAGCAAATCTTGTGTAGTCTATGATAGTAGCACAGACGAGATTGGGAAATGTTGGAAAAATCATGAAAACACATGGTAACAACACCATTGGGCAAGTTCAATAGTGGCTGTCCTCTGTAGCCAAGAGCCAGCAGGAAGAACCTTTTAGTAGCTCGAGTCACTGACAGCCCTGGAACTAACACTGTGAAATAAAGGCCAGTTAGTGGAACACAGCCACAAGAGTGAGGGTTATAGTAGTGATCGCCAGGGTGGACGTGGTACCCCATGGGGTCCAGTTCAGAATTATAGAGGTAGATAATAGAACACAGATTCCCTACAGCAAAATAGACACCCGAAGATGTGGGAATATTAAAGCACAAGAAACCAGAGATGGAAAACTTAGAGCAGTTTTAGTAAAAGTCACAATTTTAGTTTCCAGACATGATCCACTTTGCACATTCCATAGTCATTAAGAGGTGATTTAGTCTCTGAGAGGGACGACCTTGTTTAGACTACAGCAACTATGCGCAATAATGAGTCCTCAGCCCTTTTCCGAGGGCACTTCTGTCTCTACTCATACAGCTATGTAGCGTGGGGAGGATGAAGGGAATCCTCAGACATTTGGAAACCATTGTGGAGACAATCTGAGTTGATGCTGATATCATCAAAAAAGACTTAAGATATGGTTTCCCTGTTTGAAGGTAGCACAGCACCCAGGAAAAGGGTAGCTCAAGAGTGAATTACAGTAGGCTCACTAAATGCAAAGATGTGTCTAGTCATTGTTTCTGTGATCTCCAATGCATTATTGTTATTAGTATGCTTCACAGTTTACACAATACTCAAAGGGATCTTCTTTTGTGCAAGCAAGAGGCATTGCACCAGAGAATGCAAAGGAAGGATCATATTAACACATTGTACTGTAAAGAAAATGTCACAAGATTATGGTGTATGTTAGTTCTGCCTTTATTTATTTATATATTTTAGTTTTAAAATATTTTTAATTATTTTTATTGAGCTCTATGTTTTTCTCTGCTCCCCTCCCTGCAGGATATGGATAGAATGATCACCATCACATCCCCATTTAATCTGTCAATCTGGTTCTGGAAAATGGTAAATAGACCCTGGAATGTGAATACAGACGTTCTTCTGATTAGCAGTCACTGCCATAGCAGATGCAGTATCTCTATTCAATCAGATAACATTGTTTGTGAAACACACAGTTTATGTCTATTGATTTGTAATCTTATTTAAATTAGGATAGAAACACCTCATATTTGCAGGAAATATCAGGAGTAGGCTCATGGGATGAAAAGGACCCTGTAGAAAGCCTAAACTTAGGTCATATGATCTGTCAACCCCAGTGAGCTGCAGAAATTAGTGAAGGAAAATAGTCCATGTAGGGTTTATGGCAAAATTCCTTGTGAGGACTCCAACAAAGACTCATGAGGTTCTGAAGGAGATCCATCCCCTCTGTAACAAGATTATATTATCTTTTGGGAAATAACCACACTCATGTTAGTTGGCTCTGATGGAAATGGAACACCTGATTATAAAAGAATAAGTCTGTGGCCAAAACTACTCATCAGGAACTTAATCCTGTCTGATGTGATACAGGATAATGGGAGTAGACACAGCAAAAATTCATCATAACTGGGATCACTGTCAAGCAACAGCAAGGAGCATAACTTTGTTTCAGTCCATGCTGTCCGGAGAGACAGATTTGGGAAGATGTGCAGAGGCACCGGATGGTATTTATTATGAGGGTTGGCTCATTTCTTTATGGAGAAGCACTGTGATAGGCCATCTGAGAGATGGAGAACATCAAAACCAGCGATCCGGGTCAGCACAAGTCTAAGAGGGCTTCAGAGCCAAGGGAGTTGTGATGCGATTCTTAGTTCTAGACTCAGAAGCCTAGATGGAGGTACTCAGGCACTGGTTTGAGCTCTGGACCCTACAGGTAAAGAAAATCTGGAGTTGTGAATCAGAAGGATGGGAAAGGGCAGCCAGGCAAAATGTGTCAGGATGAGACTTCTCTTTCTTTTTGTTTTGCTCCACCTGGTCTCCCATATGGCTGGATGGTATCCTTTGCTTCAAGGGAGCGTCTTTGAAAGTGAGTTCACCAACTTATCCGCCAGTCATTTCTGCAAATACTTAATAAGCACCCCAGAGGCAGCCCAATTATTCGAACCTAAAGTGAAATATACAAATTACAGCACAAGAAAAGTGCCTGCTATGCCCACTGAGTTACAGAGAGCAAATATCTCTTAATTCAGTCAAAGTGATGTCCAAACTGCTTGGAACACAGCATGATCCTTACAACTGAAGAAACAATGTAGCAAAGCTGCTTTTCATAGTTCCACTCACACAAACAGGCTGGCCATCTCTATCAAATGTTATAAAATAACCCTCTTCTAATCATTCAAGGAGCAAAAGGAGAAGTAGATCAAGGGGCCCTCATTTTGCACACATGCCTGTGAGCGTAAATGATCACAACTGGGAAACATGTTAACAAAACCATCACATTGAACCACATAACGGATGAATTTCTGCAAATTTCTGAAGTTGAGTTGGGTTGTAAAAGGACAAGAAAAGGCTTGCTTCCTGAAACTGAGAATGCCACTTACCCTGGGTATCACACAAGTGCTCAGCCTTTCAAGCTGCAGTGATTTTCTATTTCAGTGTAATATGACGTCCCAAGGAGTGCTATTAACTCAGCAGTTCAACGACACCACAACACTCTCCCTGGCATGAAACAGCTCCCAGCAATTTACCAAATTGTTTGCTCATTGAGTTGTATTTTCAGAAGTGAAAATGATCAGTTTAAGTGTTTTTCCCCTCAGCATAATACACACAAGACAAGATCCAGAAAAAAAAAAAAACCAAAAAACAAACCTGAAATGACAATCCAGTAAGTGTTCTGTTTCATGGTACTATTAAAAAGTCATGCAAATTCTACACATAGTTTTTGCTGCTAATAACATGCCTTGTTATCTGTTGGGTGTTGAACGGGAACAGCCCCTGTGCTCAGGGCTTTTATAGAACCTAGACAGCCAACGAAAGCTGAATTAACTACACCAGTTAGTGTGAGGCTTTGGGGCTTGTTTTGAGCTCTAAATTCTCCTCTTTTTCTTCTTATTTCCTCCTCTTTGTTCTTTTAGGATGTCATGTCCAATGGAAGCATGTTATTGTGACTTTTTTTTTCAGAGATACCACAGCTAGTGTTCACTTAAAAAGCTTGCTGCAAATATAGGAAAGCTTTTAACAAAATTTAGAGATGTCACCCAAAGTCCCCAGTGGCTTTTCACAGAGAGAATTTGAAATTAGATAAATATTTGGACAATAGTAAAGTCTTTTGTTGCTAATTTATTTGGTTACATTTTTCCTTGAGAGGACCAATTTAGCTGCATAACAAAAAGAAGCAAAGAAAGAAAATGTACCTGTTAGTTACACACTGTTTATTTGCAAGAGTTTGATATCTTTAATTTACCAAAAATGTCATTGCATTATATCTAAGAATTTATAAATAGATACTGTTATGAAGCAAATTTACTCATGACTGTCTTAAAATTACTTTAAAAATTAATCTTTAGTAAACTTATATTTATGTTTCTATTTTAAACGAGTCATATTTAAACATATAAATATAGCATAGAATTATACACTGAACATTTGGAAACAATGAGTTTAATGGGATATTAATGTTTCCTTAGGTCAACAGAAATATATTATTGTCTCCTTAGAAGGAAACACTGTTTCAAAAGCATTCTAAACAAAATTAAAACTTAGTTAATCTAAGCACCCTTCTAAGGAAAAACAAACCAAACAAAACCAAAAAACTGATTTATCATTTACCTTCCATTTTTATGAGTTTATTTATCTGGAGATAACATTTGCAAAGCTTTCCAAAAACAGAAAAGCAAAAGTTTCTGTTTCTAATTTAAATAGTCATATGACACGTGACCTTAGTGCAATAAGAGCTGTGCCAGCCAGGGCAGGTTCTTCTATGGATCAAGGGTATTTTTGTTAAATTGCAAAAATTTAAAACAAATGTCTCTCCGAGCAAAAAAATAATTAAAATAAAAACCC
Source organism: Chionomys nivalis (assembly GCF_950005125.1). Lineage (NCBI taxonomy): Eukaryota > Metazoa > Chordata > Mammalia > Rodentia > Cricetidae > Chionomys > Chionomys nivalis. The sequence goes on along the minus strand of NC_080099.1, from coordinate 26,082,442 downwards.
TTAAGGGCATCATCAGTCATAACTTTAAAACACATGCTCAAACAATTAACAGCCAAATCACAATAAGAAAGCTAAGAGATTTTCCTGAACACTTTGTGGTATATTTAAAATCTTCTCTTTTGAAGAGAATTATTCTAGGATGACCAATTTTCTTTTTGCACTTTTACTCAATAAACACTGACAAGTCAATTATGTAAAAGTAAAACTAAGCAAAACAAAGCAGCATTGAGCTATTTGAATAGATTAAATGACAGAAGAGAAAAAAAATTTCTAGCTCTTCTGTTTTATCTAGTAAACAGTGACATTCCTTTGAAGTTGTCCAAGACTTGGCTGGTTATTATATCATTCCTTTCTGCACGCTCATAAAAATCCACACACAGATGTACGGCGAGAGGAGAGGCATGCTGCAATATGACTTCTTCAAATATTAATAGCACCGGAGACACTCTCTGCACAGCAGCAGAAAAATATCCGTGTGATTTGAAAGTCACAGAGAGTATGTCCCGTAGGAAGGAGAGCTGCAGCGTATCTTCTCAGTCACCTAGTGCTTCTTCCTCTTTAACGCTACGTGAACAGTGGAGTGATAAACATGGTGTTCCTCTCTCCAGTCTCAGATGGCTTCTTCAGGTGTAATTGCAGAGTGCTCATTTTAAAACTGTGTCAAAAACAAATACCCAAGGCTGTTTGCAGAGAAGATGTAGCACAAGCTCTCGAAAGCAGAATGTGGCTGTTCCCATATCTTACACGGCTGCTCCTACCAGCGTCTATTTCTCTTTGAACTGTGGTGGGTGAAACATGAACACGGGATCTGTTTGCAATAATGTGAATTATCCTCCCAGTTGTATGACTTTTCATACTCACAGATGATTATATTTCATTTATACTTCCTGTCCCCTAGATTACTTTAACATGCCTTTGGGTTTTCCTTTAGACACTAGTCTACTTAATATAAGAACATTTTGAATTAGTAACACTGACATTTTTCCCTACATGGATTTTTTTCTTACTTTCAAAATATTTCTTATACTATGAACTTTTTTTTACAGAAATAAAAAAATCTTTTGTTCATACAATATATTCTGGTCATGTTTACCTCTTCCCCAAGTCATCCTAACCTCCCTACCCATTGAATTTTATATCCCTTTTCTCTCCACCTCTACTTTTTTGAAAAAGGGGCCAAAAAAAAAAAAAGCAAGAAGCAAACAAACAAACAAACAAAAAAGCCCCATTAAAACCACAAGAATGAAAATCAAAACAAACTGACAAAGACCATTAGAAAAACCTACCCAAACAAAGCAAAATGAAACAAAAAGTCCACAAAAATACCATTCAGTCTTTTTTGTATTGGTCAGTTTCTCCTGGGTGTGTTGTCTGCTCTGGAGTGTGGTTGATATACCCAGTGACATGCCATCTGAGGAAACGGATTTTCCCTTTGGTAGAGAGTTTCACTTGCAAGACAGCTTCTTGACAAGGGTGGGACCCCTTGCCCACTTCCCGCTCTCATCAGTGCTGGGGCCCCATCTGCCTTTAAGCTGAGCGGGTCTTATGTGCGCTGCCACTGTCTCTGCGAGTTCAAGTGTGCCGCAGTTCTGCTATGCGGAGTCTGGAAGGAACTCTTTCTGCATGTCTTTTTAAGATTGTGTAGCTCTACTAAAGTGTTAGGTGACTTTTATTGTTTGTTTGTTTTGAAACTGAGCATTCTAGTTTATTTTCTGTTGCTGTGGTAAAACATTCTGACCAAAAGCAACCTGGTGAGGAAAGAGTTTATTTTAAACCTTACAGGACCCAGTCCATCACTAAAGAAAGTCAGGGCTAGAACTGAATGAAGATAGAAATCTGGAGGGAGAAAGCACCGGCCATAGAGAGATGCTGCTTATTGACTTGCTTCTTCTGACTTGTTCAGCTATTTTCTCACTTACCTACCCGTTAGGGGCAGTAGCACCCACAGTGGGCTAAGCCTTCATACATCAACTAGCAATTTAGGAAAATTTCCACAGATTTTCCCACAGGCCAATCTCATATGTGAAGTTGACAAAAACCAACCATCATACAGGAACTCCCTAAATGGATTACGCCAGCCTCAAACTCACAGAGATCCACTAGCCTCTACCTTCCTTAAAAGGTTTAAAAGTGTACGTCACCACATCCTGCTACTATATATACATACTTTGTTCTTTTATGACAACTGTCTTTTCTATGTTGTGTCCAAAAACTTTTTCAACTAAACATCACATAGTCCGTCCTAACATAACACTCGGATTGGTACTGGCATATTAGGAAATCAGCCGTGGTAAGGGCTCCATGAACTTTCTTGAGAGAAGCAGATGTCCCGAAGTTTATGATTCTCATCCATCTATGCCACAGTCCATTTGGTCAGGCCTACCTTGATCAAGGGCAAGTTTATAGAGAATGAGGCTGGTTGACACAGTCAGAAGGGGATAGTTTGTATTCCCGAGGAATGAGCACTTCAGGCTGGGGGGCGGGGGGAGCACAAATGTCTTCCTTTTTGGATCCACTTCAAGAAGTTTGTGTACATAATTCATATACAGATTTCTTTTCTTCTCACCAGCCCTTTAATCAGGTTCCTTCCCAACTTCTCACAAGTGTGACAAACCATTAATCTTACTTTATGCCTTTCCTTTTTTCCAGCCAGATAGATAAAGATGCATGCTTACCATTAGCCGATTGCTTTCAGAGCACTGTGCCATTGCAATTGCCCACCTGTTCTAGGAAACTGCACAGAAAGCTACAAGCTGGGATGAAGTCAGTCCCTCAACTGGTCTTAGAGAATTTCTAACGAAACAGTTGATAAAGTGTGATGGAGAAATGCCAGTGGGTCAAGAGTGGGCATGACCATGTTTTGAGAGAGAACAGTTAACAAAAGACAGAGGCCCCACGACTCCCTGAGATGCCATCCTGCCTAGGCACTATTTTATTTCATGGGAGTTTCCAGGCATACTTATCTGCATGTCTTTCTCCTTCTTTCTCTTCCGTTCTCCCCACTCATTCCTAGCATTCTTCTTTTCATCCACAGCTTGCTTACTTGCCTTGAAATATGAGCCAACACTTAGCAGCAACTACACTATTGTCAGCCGCTGAGGGATGATGGTGAGCGATGCGGACCAGTTGTTCCTTTGTGACCATCATACCGTGCTAGCATAGAAGCTTCAACCTTCCCAACACCGCAACCTTGCAATACTCATGCCATGGTAACCCCAACCATAAAATTATTTTTGTTCTACTTCATAACTGTAATTTTTGCATTGGTGATGAGTTGTAATGTAAACTTTTTGGAGGCAGAGCTTTTTCAAAGGGGTCACCACCCACAGGTTGAGAACCACTGCGATTGGTGGCCTGCTGCTCCATGCTCTGGTATTCAGTTTCAGGGAATAGCATGCCAATGTTCCCGAAATCTGAGAGTTAAAATTTCAGCTGTCTTCCTCAGACCCCACTGGTCCCTTCAAGGGTGAGGTTATGCAGGTTGCCTGGTGCCTCCCTTAATTTCCATGGCCTACAGGGTGGAGAGACAGTTATATGACCTCCTGTAAGACCAGTTAAAAAGCTGCTATTGCTCTGAGGAATTCTCAGAAAGTGTCAGTTCTTGGATCATCTGGTAAATACTTAGAAAACATTCAGTCCAATGAAAAACATGTTTTCTCCCCAAACCTTAAGACTCATAAAAATATTTTGTTATTTCTGATGGGGAAAATTTGAAAGGGAGAGTAGTTAGGCTTTTATTGCTGTGAAGAGACACCATGACCACCATAACTCTTCTAAAGGAAAACATTTAATTAGGGCTGGCTTACAGTTTTGAAGGTTTAGTCCATTATCATGATGGAGGGAAGCATGTCACTATGTGGATAGACATGGAGTTGGACAGGTAGCTCAAAGTTATACATCTGGATCTGCAGGCATCAGGAAGTGACTGTCACACTGGGTGTGGCTTGAGCATCTGAGACCTCCAAACTCCACCCCCTAGTGACATACTTCCTCCAGCAAAGCCACAGCTATTCCAACAAGGCCACATCTCTTAATAGTGCCACTCTCTATGAACTAGTACATGCCCTAAATCACCGGATCCTAATAACTTCACTGAAGTTCTAGGCTCTGAATCTTCTACTCTTTACCAAGGTCTCTGCAGCCTGTCAGTACCGTTATCAACTGAATGAGATAGCATTAGTTTACCTAGTATTTGTAATGTCTCTGTGAACTGAATCATGAAATGTCTTGAACAGGTACTGCAAGTGGGGAGCAGGGATTTACCTTGATCTGTCTCAGGTTAAAACAGGAGTTGCCCTAGCACTTAATATAAATAACAAAAACAAAATTACCAAAAATCCACTGTTGTCTATTCCTTATTGGTATCTACCTTTAGTCATCAAGAAGAAGGTTTCATTTAGACTTTTGGCTAAAATTGATTAATTTGCATCCATTACTATTCTTTTGGGTGGGCTCACTGTCAAATGCCCAGCTGACTTAAAGGTATGTTTTTTTTTTTTTTAAAAAAAAACTTACAGACATTAGTCTTTATGATTTCCCCAGGACATTTTTTATTGGTTTGGTTTTTCATTTGGCACCTTCTTACAGTAACTCCCAGTCTATGCTTCAGGGACATCCATGTAAAAGGTCTGCCATCTCTGTGGTATCTCTTTACTGGTACCCACTCATAACTAGTGGGAAAGCAAAGTATTGTGATGGATACAGCTATATCTCCATCCAAATCTGCTTCCCCTTACTTGGACTGTAAGGCTACGTCTCTTACCAATACTTGCATATAGAAATGGCCCTATACTTGGGTTTTGTTAAATGACTCCTGGCCTCCCAGACCTGAAATGACCACACAGAAACTGTATTAATTAAAACACTGCTTGGCCAATCACTTAAGCGTATTGTTAGCTAGCTCTTATATCTCAAATTAACCCATTTCCATTATTTTATATTTTACCATGAGGTTTGTGGTTTACCAGTAAGGTTCTCATGGATATCTGTCTCCTTCAGCGGCTACATTTGCTCCACTCACTCTCTCCTCCTTTATCTGCTTGGAATTCCCACCTTGCCCTATTCTGTGCCGCAATAGGCCCAAAGCAGATTCTTTATTAACCAGTGGTATTCACAGCCTACAGAGGGGAATCTCACATCAGTCAAGTTTGATGTATACAAATTGAAGATGTTTTTGAAAAAACTTATGTCCTCCTGACACCCTCCCACAGACTGGCTGCAGACAACAGAGAGATTATAGGAGATGGAGAAATCCTGTACAGGAATGATTCTGGGTTTTAAAGCGTGGGAGATGTTTGCCTCAGCATTATAGAAATGTGAAAATATACCGTTGTGTTTAATCAATTTTGTCTTGTTACCATAGCTAGTGATTATGCAAGGCAGCTTCTTCTGCTTCAACCCCCTTGGAGCTCATGTTTTTACTATCCTTCTAAGAATAGAGTGGATCCAGGATTACACTGAAGTTGAAGATTCAGATCAGCGTGTATTTATGATCTTCATAAGCCACCAACATGTCACTTGCCATGGATTTGATGTTTTGGCGAGTTGATTTTTGCACAGAATTTATGTCCATTAATGACGCCTGAATATCTGAGTACGCTCTGTTCTATTTGCCAAAGCATTGCAATCCTGGCGAATACTTGCAGGTTTTCTTCTGATAGGTAAAATGAGAAGTTTATTAATACACCAGTCTTACTTGCCTAAGACTTTCTGAGGAGGTGTTCAGCTTTAGCTTCATTTGAAGAACTATGGATTGTGTACTAAGCTATATCTGAGAAATTGGCAAAAAAGTAACAGCCTTCTATTAAAATGGATGATGAAAATAAGGGAGTATTTTGTTTGTTCTCTTTTGTTTTTATACTTCATAGAACCAGCTATAATAGGATTCAGTAAAATTTCCTGTCCATGGCACTCCTATAATCTTATGATATGTTAGTAATCACAAAAATGTCTGAGTCAGACATAGATATTTTTGTAGTAACCAGAGTCCTCTTGACCTGAATCTAGGTCCTCAACAGCATCCCATGTGAGCACTTGAGCTTAAGTATAATGATGCTACTCTCTGAAATTGGTTTCTCTGGGTTTGTAATAAAAGCTGGTTCTAGGCCTTGGAGGAGATGTGATGAAGCAATTCTCTCCAGCAATCCAGTAGACTAATCTTTGGTTTTCAGTTCTTCCTCAATACCAAAAAACTTTATGGGAGATTCAAGATTATTTTTAATTTTTTTTTAAATTTTAAGTTGTCTTAAAGCAGATCATAGATGAGCATTATGCTGTTGTCATTTCCATGTTTCATTTTCCCACCTCCAACTCCTCACATACCACCCCACTGCCTCTTAAATCCAGCCACTTAGTGGGGCCTCTATGTGTTTATGGCTGACCATTTGGCATTGGATAATCTATTACGAGGCTTATTCCTATAAAAGATACATTTGCCCTCTCTCAACAGCCTTTAGTGGTCTGCGACTCTTCATCTCAGGGCGGGACTTGTGAGATTTTTCTCTACCCACAATGGCACGCCAACTGGTGGTGCCATTGTATGGCTCTTGTTAGCCAACCATATTGTTGAGATTTCAAGGGTTCAGGCCTTTATCAGAAATAGAAGACACCATCTCATTGTCCTGGTCCTCTCGCTCTTGCAGTCTTTCCACCCCTTTCTTTGAATTGTTCCCTGAGCCTCAGGTGTAGGAGTTGTATTGTAGATTTATCAGCTAAGGCTGTGAACTCTGCAGTTGGTTGTTCTTTGCATGCATGCATTTTGACCAGTTGTGGGTCTCTATGATTGTTTCTATTTGCTGCAAAAATGAATTTCTTTGATGAGGGGTGAGTTCTATCCTTATCTGTGAATATAAAGGTGAGATTATAGGAAAGAGGGAGTTGTAGTTTCTCCTCTATGCTCCATGACCTCACCAGTCATAACCAGTTAGTGCTACAGTACCAGACATGAATTATCTCTTACTTACTGGGCCTTTTGTCCAGTTATATAGTTGTTAGTTACCTTATCCAGGGCATCAATGTCACTACCGCACCTTTGGTGATATCTTTTTTTTTTTTTTTTGGTTTTTCGAGACAGGGTTTCTCTGTGGTTTTGGAGCCTGTCCTGGAACTAGCTCTTGTAGACCAGGCTGGTCTCGAACTCACAGAGATCCGCCTGCCTCTGCCTCCCAAGTGCTGGGATTAAAGGCGTGCGCCACCACCGCCCGGCGCCTTGGTGATATCTTGCCATACTGGTCCTTTTTGTGGTTCATAGGCCTCAGAGCTGGGTAGGACTCTTGGTTTTTTACTGTTACATAGCTGAGCAGCTTGCTTATTACCTTCTGACACTATGATAATTAGACCTCAAGGGGGAAGCTTCCAGGTTAATTCCTGCTCAATTACCCCAAGTCCTGTGTTTGAAGTGTGTGGTGGCTTCAGCAAGAGGGTCTTACATTCAAGTTCTGTGAGGTAATGGTAGACAAGGGAAGCCAATAGCCTGCATAGTTTTCTTCCAAATCTCTTTGATTCCTTTGACCAATAACTCTTCTCTCTCTCTCTCTCTCTCTCTCTCTCTCTCTCTCTCTCTCGTTCTCTCTCTCTCCCTTTCTCTCTCTCTCTCTCTCTCTCTATGTATTTTTAAAGTAAATATAAAATGTGTTTCTTTATGGCTTTTTCAAACACTTATTGATACTGTTTCTCTTTCTTACCTCTTTCACACTTGGTATTGGTATCCGTTCTCCTTTCTCAGTAAAATTCCCATATTTTTTAATCCATTCATTATTTGATAATTTCAATATACAATATAATACAATATATTCTGGTCATACTCACCCATGCTCACCCTTCCCCACCCTCTACTTAAAACCTTCCCAGCTCTATGAGTCCTCATCACAACCTACTATTTCTCTCCTGCGATCTTGTCTTTTATTTATTTATTATTTATTTGTTTATATATTTTTGTGGACCATAGAGTTTAACAAGGTTGTTTTGTGCACTATAGTGATATTTTGTTTGTAATCTAACAAATAAACTTGTCTGAAGATCAGAGTACAGAGATAAACCACTAGTTAGCCATAGAGGCCAGTCAGTAATGGCACACATCTTTAGTCCCAACACTCTGGAGGCAGAGACAGACAAATCTCTGTGAGCTCAAGGCCACCATGGGCTACATTAGGTTGATCCAGTCTCAAAGAGAAACAGAGCCAAGTGGTAGTGGCTCACACCTTTAATCCCAGTACTTGGGAAGCACATACCTCTAGTCCCAGCACTAGGGAGGTGGAGATAGGAGCCATATGGCTGGTCAGAGAGAGAGATATAAGGTGGGAGGAGACAGGAGCTCAGATACAGTTTGAGGATGCAGTCTGAGCATGCAGTCTGAAGATTAGTAGAGACAGGATTGCCACTTCAATCTGAGGATTCCATAATGGTAAAAGGTCTGCTTCTCTGAGCTCTCAGTTTTCATTCCCATGTCTGACTTCTGGATTTTATTATTAAGAACAATTAGAATTTGTGCTACGGGGCATGGGTCAAAAGCTAGCTGTTGGAGCACGAGCAAGCCATTAGACCACTAAACACAATGACTCTTTCTTAGCAGTAACCATTAACTGCTAAGGTTCTCCTGAAAATAACCAGGCCTCATATGTCCCTTTTCCAGCCATGACTGAACTTTGATAGGTCCAGTTCTGTGCAGTTTTTGTGAGGACGATTGTAACAGCTGTGAATTTGTAAGTAGAATGGCCATGTCATAGCCAGAAGACAGCTTTTCAAGTCCTTCCTCCACATCGTCTAACTGTTAAATACTTTCTTTGGTCCGCTTATAAAAGCCTCCTAGATTGCAACCATACTTTGCTTGAACGGATTTTGAATTTGGCTCTCTGTTTTTGTGTAGGATCCTTAGGAACAAGCATGTCATCCCACAAATCTTAACTCCCATACAACAAATATATGGAAAATGAAGTTTTGTTTTCAATGCCTCTGTCATTCCAGGAGACCATAGGCAATAATTTAAAGTCATTCTGCTGCTATGTGTCACAGGCTGGCAGACTCCTACTGATGGAGAAAGGACAGAATGTTCGTTCACCCCCTCCAGCTTAGGCTATAGACCGCAAGCACTTTGTGTTTTTTGAGGTCCCTTTGACCTCAGACAAGTTTAAGTTAGGGTTCTTGTCTATATCTGCAGAAATGAATTCTGGCTTTACTTAACAGAAAAAAAAATGTTGCAGTGATGTCACTGTATGGCCTAGAAATCAGTGAAAAGGCTGGAATACTAAGTTCTCGAACACAGGCAGAGACAGCAAGAAACTGTTTGCTGGGAGTAGCTGCTGTGAATGCCAGTGCAACTGACTTGGGAAACTAAACAAACCACTGATGCCTTTGCCTCTCATGGCCCTGGACTCCTTCAGGCAGAAAGTCTACCAGGCAATTATTGATCTGAGTATTTTGTTCTGCATTTGCCATGTGAAAACTCTATTTGCTATGGCGAGGGCACACAGAGACTAGAAACTGGGACTGTTGGGATGCTGTGGGAAACCAGAACAGTCTCTACCCTATCTCAGAAAATTTTTAATGCTAATAATAGAACTATGAACATAAAAGGCTCCAGGAGTCAGCATCATTCTCCCATCTATGGCAGTCCGTGTAACATAGATATGGATGATATCATCTGCGGTTTCATTTGATCAATTACATAATAAATGTTTATGAGTATTTAGCAATCCAGGGAATCCGAGATGAGATGTATCACTGCAAATAGAGTTAAAGCTAAGCATCCTCCTATCAGGCAGAAATGGTACTAAATTAGAGAATGCAAAAAGCTTAAAAAATTCTTTCAAAACTGATGTGTTGGTTTTCAAGTCATATTGCTAGTGATAGCCTGTTGTACTTGATAGAATTTGCTGAAGGAATGTAATGGAAAAGTCTGTGCAGAGAGTTCTTGTATCTTAGTTGATATTTTTTTGGAACTGGAATAATAATAATAAGTAAATATTAATAAAGTAAATAAAAAAGACATTCCTATGTATAAGATACAAGTGGCATGTGAGAAGACCCAATGTGCTGTTCATAAAAGTGAAGAACATGGTGGGTACTTCCCATTCAGAAGCCCGGAGAGTCATTTTTAGTTTACTTTTGGCCTCTCTTACTACTGAGAGGATGTTACATACATACATACATAGATGGAACTGGACCCTGTAACAAGTTTTATATCTAATCCAAACAACTGAGATAGCTCATATCCTAATGACTTATGCCACACTAAGAGATAAAATAGAATTATCACAAGACTTCCTCCTCCCCCAAAATGAAAATACATTTTTTTTCTGGTTGAAATGTTGAAATCACATCATAAAACTTTCATTCATCAATATTTTCAAAATCCAGTCATTACAACATAGAAGTCACTCCTTAAAGAGCTTTTTTTTCACCCAAATAATTAAGTGGAACTAAAGAACCTACATATGTAGACTATTTTCTTTCTCTTTCCTTCTTCCTTCCTAGGCATGATATTTTCTTTTACAAATAGTATAATAAGAACTTAAAAGGCCATCTCCCATTCTATTAAATGAACACATACCATGTGCTGAGTAATTCTACTTAGAATTACCCTTAAAAGAAAGGAGAGAGGAGGTCTTGGTGTCTATTTGCATATTTAAATCTTACAGTCCTATTAAACAATATCGTGATGTTTGTCAATATGTTTAGTTTTACAAACTGCATGAAAGGCCCCCCAAAAAACTAGTTGTGATTATTCCTAGGGAGTGGAATTTTGAGACAGCGGAAGGAGTTTGGGCAAATTAAATGTAGCAGCACAAGATAATTTAAACACCAGAACTCTGGAAGACACAGGTGCTCTGATGGCATCTATCAATAGGTATTTATGACACTCTGTGAAACAAAGAGACAAGCATGAGAGGAATGTCGGAGTTATTTAAGCTTGTAGAGGTGAGAGGTGACATGTTCCAGGCGAAGGAAACAGTGTATGTAGTCCTGAAGCAGGAAAGATCATGGTATAAGTTAAAAATTAAAGACGTCCCAAGAGAGGAATATAATGTGATTTGTCTGAAGAAATGGAAGCGTGTGGACCACACAGGTCTTTAGATTTGTTAAGGAGTTTAAAGTTGGTCCTAAGAGCACAAAAAGCCATTTGCAGGGTTTTGTTTTCATGTTAAATAATAGTTCTGTCTACAGAATAAAAATCGGATTGTATAGAGACAACAGGACAGCAGGAGACAGGCTATTGAGGAGATGCAGCTTTTACACTAAGAGCACAGCAATGAAAGCTTGAAGCTAGGAAGCGAGGAAAACAAGCCAATGGTTTGATGATCAGATGAACAGGAGTGACACAAAATGTAAACGAGACAAGAGTGGCCTTCATGTTCTGGGCATCTGGATGGCTGATGATGACCATACTGATTGTGGAATCTGGAGAAAAGGTCTCAACTCCTGAAAACTACATTCTCTAGCTGCTGGAATTTAAATATTTGAACCATCACAAATTTAGCATATTTAATTTCATTTTTATTAAAAAATAATTAAAATAGATCATATCACTTCTTTCTCTTTTCTTTCTCTCTCCAACCCTTCTCACTCTCCCCAACTCCCTCTGAAATTCATAGCTTCATTTTCTTTATTAGTGTCCCATAAACGTATGAATGCGTAAATGTACAAACACAGTCTGCAAAGTCTGGTTAGTATTGCTTGTGTGTGTATATCTTTATGACTGCCCATTGGAAATGGATAATCAATTAGGGTAATCATCTGTGGGCAAGATTGGCTCCCCCTCTTTCAGTAGTCTAACGTCCTCTGTAGTTCCTTTTCTAGAGACTGGACTCCATGGGGTTCCAGCTTTCCATGTTGGCATATTTACTGACATTGTTCAGGTCTTGTTTAGGCAGTCATTTGTTAAGTTTCCATGAGTGTGTAGCTTCCCTGTCGTTTCTAGGGGACACCATCTCACTACAGATTTTTTGGTCCTCTGATGCTTGCAATCTTTCTTCTGCTCTTCTGTGATGATTTCTGAGCCATAGGTGCAGCATTTGTGTTGTGGATGTATCCACGGGGCTTGGTACCACATGATTGGGTGTTCTCTGCATGTTGACCAGTTGTAGTTCTGAAACTGTCCCTGTGTCCTGGAAGAGAAGCATTTCTGATGAAGAATGATAACTAACTTATCTGTGTGTATAAGAATATGTTTTAGAATGCAGTTAAGAATTATGCTGACCTTAAAAAGTGGCAGCGTTAGTTTCTTCTCTAAGATCCACAATCTCACTAGACCCAGGTATAATACATATATGTGCCAAAACACTATTGCTGCTATTTTTGGTTCTGTTCTTAAGGTTGAAGGTAAGTCCCTGTTGCTGAAGTCATCACAATCTTCAGACACAGGACTTGACAGATTGGAGTTCTATACAAGCCTGAAAGCCTCATCTCTGAGGCTTAGCTTTCATAGTACCAGAAGATGCTATGCCAGTTGTCAGCAGAGGGAAGAAATCAATTGTCTCTCCCAACTGTGATGCCTATGAACCACAAAAAAAAGATCAGCATGAAAAGACATCTTTAAAAGTGTAATAGTGGTACGCGTATCTTGGTCACAACCATAGCTTTCTAAAAAGGCCCAGTCAACAGGAGAGAAATCATTCCTGCTACTGGAAACTTAGCCAAAATTTTAAAATTTTTTTAAAAAGATTTAATTAGATATAATTTAAGTAAAGTAAATTCCCTTCATGTTAAGCATATGATTTTAGTAAGTCCTGAGTAATGTCCATAATCATTTAACCTCTGTCATAACCATAACTCAAAGCACTTACATTATCCAATCCCTTGTCCCTCTTTGCCATCTATGCCCATTGGTTCCCTCATCAAGTCATATTTGAGATTTTTCTCTTTTGTGGATTTTCATATAACTAAAAGCTTTCTTCACTTAGAATCCTGCTCTCGAGAAACATCTATGTTACTGAATAAACAGTAGCTACATTCTTTCACGCTGAATAATTTTCCACTAAAGGTGTGTAAGAAAGCTCCTTGTCTACTTTATCAGCTGATGTACAGTGACACCTCTGGTTTTATCTACGTGAACAAAAATGACACGAATACTCGAAGATACATTATTTTTTTCATGTATACTAATTTTTCTAGGGACGTAGTTGTTGAGTTGTACAGTAATAAATACTTAACAAATATTTTAAAAAGTCCATTAAATAATATTTCCACAGTGACTCTATCACATTGCTTTCACATGCCATGTGTGGGGATATAGGTTTTTTTTTTTCCAAACAAACACTTGGTATTGTAGAAAATTTTTAAAAGTTCATCAGTTCTAATGGTTATAGAAAAACTATTGCTTTCCTGGTTTTAATTAATATTGAGCATGAAATTATTCACACTAGTAATGGAAAATATCCATATGTATATATACTCAGGAACCATGATACTGCTTTGACCCTGTTATAAGAATTGAATCAGAGTGAGGGATGAGATATCCAATCTGATAAAGCTGTAGCTGTTTTAAAAGAAATATAAGGGAAAATGACAATATTGGAAATTGAAAATCAAAAAGACAAACTATAAAGACAGATTAATAAACCAGAAATTGCCATCATTACTGTATTTAAAATATTACAGATTTTATATTGACAGTTTCATATTTGGCCATCTTATTCTCGCTCTACCTTGGGCTCATGGTTTCTTCCTTCTTATACATTTAAAGCATATCTATTATATCCCTTTAATGCTTCTCCTGGCCCGTGTTATTTCTATTGCATCTGCATCTGTTTTTTTACTAATCGACTTTCTTTTCATTCTTTCTTTTTTTTTTGTTATTAGGCCATAGCATTCAATTTTAGGCTTGCATACAATTTTTTCCCGGATGCCAGAGAATGAAATTCTTGCATTGTTGCTATTTTTTAAAAAATCATTATTCTTTTAAATTTGGCACTTGTTCTAATAGGCAGTTAAGTTACTTGGAAACAGATGGATCACATTGAGACTTTAAAGCATTGCTAAGATGGCCGCATGTCAACCTTAATGACAAGGCTAACTTTGTCTCACTGCTAAGCAGATGCTTTTCTACAAAAACTTTCTAATTCCCTGTGCATTTTGCAGCCCCTCATCTCTAGCTGAGGCCCTTGCACTGCCTCAGAGGTAAGTTCTGAGGCTTACTGTATTTCCTGGCTCTCCTACCCCAGCCAATGGGTAGTTACTTCAGGTACTTCTACAAATCAGAGCACACAGAGCTCCTAGAATTCCAAACTCTCACATTTCTAGGATCTGCTCACAGATTTCATGGTATTCTGCTCATATAGGATGCAACTCAATTCTTTTATCTAATGTGCTTGACTTAATAAATCACGCCTGACAGACTATGGGAAAAATGATGGTCAATTCTATCATTATATTACCCAAGTGCTAGGCTCCTATCTTGAGTATACTGTTGTTTTATCTTGAATAACACCTCTGGGAAGAACAAAGGTCTTCTGTTCTAGTCTTCTTCAGTGGCTATGGCCAGTGTCTCTGACCTGTTGTTCAATTCCTTCTTATCAGAAAATCTGAATCAGACGTACCCAAATAGTTCTTTTCCTTAAAAAGATAATGTTAAATTGCCTTTTTAAAAATTTCAATTTTGCCTTGCTTTTTAAAATATATGGGGTTCTGACTTAATTTTTTACATAGCAGTAGACAATGAGTAGCTTTAGAAGTTCTGATACTCTACCAGTGAGCACTGCCGTAAAAGAAACTTAAATTCTGAGAATGCAAAGAGTATCAGTGAGAGGCTAAAGTGTCACAAATGAGCCTTTAAGTTTTATTTGCTTTAAAGTGTTTACATTTAGCAATTTGATAGTGTAATACTGATATCTTCTATGTCCCTTGTTCAGGATTTTTGTTCATTTTTTGAATGTGTTGCAAGCATTGTTTGTATGTGCATATGTGTGTGTGTGCATGTGTGTGTGTGTGTTTGTTATGCACTGTGTTTGTGCATGTAATCATGAGCATGCCTAAAAACAAAAACCCAGAAGATGCACGATATCTTTGTCTATTTCTGCCTGCCTTACTGCTTTGAGGCAGTAAGAAACTCACCAGTTTTGACTAGACTGCCTGGCCAGTGAGCTTCAAGGACTCACAATGCTTGCGATACAGGTATGCATAGCTATGCCTGTTTTTTTTTACGTGCGTGTACATGTATGACATAATAAATTCAAAAAACCAATTTAAACTCTTCATTCAAAAACTCTTTACTATATTTTCCTTTGAGTATGAGACTTTTGATACTCAGACTACAGTATAAGTGATGGTTCACCTCTCTTGAAGTTATGAAATACTATGGCTCCTTCTTTGGGTGGCTCCTTTCTCTCAGACTACAATACATGTGCCCAGCAACCCTATGGGGAAATTCATGTAGCAAGCTGCAAGCCTGGAAATTCTATTTCCCGTTAAATGTTCTAAAACTATACTCCTGGCCAAGAGTTTGACTACAATCTTTGCAGAGACCTCTAGCCAGAAAAACCCAGAACAGCCGCTCCTAGATTCCTTAGAAATTGTGAAACTGTAAATGTTTAATGATTTTAAACTTTTAAGACTGTTATTTGACAACATAATCGGTCCACTCCTTGAAGCCCCCTCTTCTCTGGTATGGTACTTTGTAAATTCTAGTTACATTATTTTGTGTTCTAGCCCTTAGGACTTTGATTCCTTTGTATTCTGAATATTCGCTTCCAGTTGGTGGGCTAAGGAAATTATAGTGTTTATTTCAATTGTTCCTTTCTCTCTTGAGTCATAACCCTAGACTGCATGTGGTTTAGTGCCCAACAACTATTGTTCAACATGTCTTTCCTGCTTATTTTGCTCATCATTTTAAAACCTTCTTTTGTGTAAAAGTGTGTGTGTCTGTGTGTGTGTGCACACATATCTGCTTGTGTGTGCACACATGTGTCAGAGGACAGCTTCAGAAATTGATTCTTTCTCACCATGAGGATCTAAAGGCTTGAACTCAGGTCCTCAGGCTTGGTGGCAGGTGCTTTTCTCTGCTGAGCCATCGCTCTGGTCCCCATCTTGTCTGCTTGCTAATTCCTCGAAGTCTGAGTTCCGAGTTAAAATATGGTCCATATTTTTTTTTTAGCATGGCCAGAAACAGTTAAAGCTGTGCTCTCAGATTTAATGCAAAGAGTTAATACCCTTATTAAATCCAGTAAAGTGGTTTGTTTTTGTTTTTTGTATTTTCTCAATATTTTAAGTCTTTATTCTGCCCTGGAGAGGGTAGTATTTAAGGTTAACTTTTTGCTGTGAGAAGCCCAGTGCCAATGATGATGAGCATAAGAGCATTTGGAGATGGGGAAGCCAACTCTGCATAAGGATCATCCAGGTTGTAAAACACAACATGTGAACACTGTGCGCAAGCCCAGTTGTCCCTTCTGAGCCATCTACCTCTCCTCCCTGTGTTCTTCCAGTCTGAGCCATCTACCTCTCCTCCCTGTGTCCTTCCAGTCTGAGCCATCTACCTCTCCTCCCTGTGTCCTTCCAGTCTGAGCCATCTACCTCTCCTCCCTGTGTTCTTCCAGTCTGAGCCATCTACCTCTCCTCCCTGTGTTCTTCCAGTCTGAGCCATCTACCTCTCCTCCCTGTGTTCTTGTTCTGAGAACACAAGAGCAGTGAACAGTTGATTCTAGTTACCGTCTGGTGAAATGCAGAGCAACCTGTCATAGGCGGTATATTTCTTTTTCTTTCCTCAGAGGTTGCTGATGTACACACACGTGCCACAGTCCTTCCCTTTCTTCTCTGTTTCAGCACACATGTCCCTGAGTCCTAAATCAGACTAGTTCTTTCTTTCATACACACACACACGAGAGAGAGAGAGAGACAGAGAGAGAGAGAGAGAGAGAGAGAGAGAGATCAAATCCACTTTCACTGATACTCATAAAACTCTTTTCTAGTTAGAGCACAGATATTTACACGTGCACCATTCCCTGGGGTTTGTTTTGTTTCTCAGCCAAACATATCAAGTTGATCATGGCAGATCAGAGCTTAAACTAGTGTCAATTCTGGATCATGGAGTTGAAATTGGAATAAATAGCATCTTGGAAATTTCGTGAGGATTAGAACCATTATTCAGTGTGGCTCATTAAATGAATCAGCATGCTGCAGAAAGGTAGGCAAACAAAATCACAGTTACCTTTCAAAACTTTATGGTCTTTATAGGAGGAATAAATGTGGAAATCAACTCAATGAAAACTATTTATAAAAGCATTTGACTCTGTACAAAATAAATGTTATTAGTATTCAAATGGAAGGAAGCAAAGCTGGCTGGAATGTAGGTAATCATTCCTGCAATAATTCATTTACCTCTGTCATGAAGGACTCATAGAAAATCGCTACAGTCGAGCTGGGAACTTGACCTTGGCAGCCCTGGACCTTTTGCACATTTAACTTAAAACTATGGTTCATCGAGTTTTAAGAAATCCCAACTGTATTCCAATAAGTATACATAATTTAATATGCATTTCTCTTGCAATTTTACTTTGGGTAAAACACGAGAGAAATATCTTATTCTCTTATCCTATAATATGTTATTGTAAAAACATGTGAGAAATATCTTAAGCCCGTATGCTAGCAGAACCTGCCTCCCTCTCCATATTGTCCTGTAGCATCAACCTTCCCAGCTCCGTTCTTTGTTCGGTTGAATCCTGTGTATCGGAGTTTTGTGAAAAGAAGCAACAGGTTTGTCTCTGAGAAGTCACAACCTAGTCGCTCCAGTTTTAGAGAGTTTACAGATTGTGGTGGCCAACTCATTTAGCGTGTTTCGTGTCTGCTTTTAGACTGTGCTACCCAGAGCACTCGAGGACCAAGCTTATCCATACAATTGAAATAGGTTGCCTTTGAAATAAGATCTTCTCCCTCCATTAAAGGCAAAGTCACGGCCTTTGAAACTGGGAACCTAAGGTAAAACAACAAGGGATGTGGGAAGCCACTCTCAGTAGATGGTCCATTTTATTTTAAAGTGTAGTGTATTGGCATGAACTCTTGGTGCCTGGCCTTGTGTAAAGGACTGAAATAGCGGGTTGGATTCATCACCCTTGTAAGTTCAATGTGACTGCCAGAGAGGTGGGGGCTGCAAAAAAGAAAGAGGAATGTTTGAGAGGAGAAAAACCATCACTTATGCACAACACAAAACGAAAGAGGCAAGATAGTCTCACCTGGTATGAGAGCTTTACGGAACAATTGTTCACAGTGATCTCCTGAATTTTACTCCAAGAAGGGGAAAAGGGGAAGAGGAGGAGGAGAAGATAAAAAAAAGGTGGTATAGAACTGAAAACTAAGTGGTGTCTGTTCTTACTATTCTGGTATTATCCTTGAGAAATTTTATTCCCTCCAGGGTTGGAATGTTCTGAGACACCAAGTAGACAAATCAGAAAATCTCTGATGCACAGGCTTCTGATCCGTCCTCAAGTATGTACTGAGTTTTGCTGTGTGTGTTGGGCAGGTAGTGGCAAAACTGAACAGAGGAGGAGCCTGAGAGGGAGGGTGGGATAGGAAGGGGAGGGTCCCCTACCTGCCTTTACCTAAGCCACAGCACCCCCTCATCACCCCGTAGGGCAGAAGGTGGGGGATGCAAATTAGGTCTTTCTGAATGGCCAATCAGAAGTCAGGTGAGAGAATTTGGATCCCAACACCACTCTTTCCCAGCCTGAGAGCTCGTGTGAGGTGTTCTGGGACCTTTGTCCAGCAACGTCACGCTTGGCGGGCACTCCTGGGTCCCTGATTCTGGTCTGACCCGCCTGATTCTCTCCACCCCCGACCCCAACCTCCACACCTCTTTGAGAAGCGCGCGCTCTCCCGCCCCCTCCCCCATCCAGCCCTCTCTCCTCCGCGGCGTCCTGGGGAGTGAGTGTGCAGAGCTCTGCTAAGGCAAGCTGTCCAAACCAGGGCGCCGGCCTCGCTCTATGCGGGTGCCGGCAGCGAGCATCGGCTGGGATCGCACTACTCCGCCCGATCCGAGACCTGCCGGTCCTCCGCGCGTCTCCCGGCTCTCGGCGGACTGCGGGACTGTCCCGCGGGGCTCAGGCTCTGGCCCGCGGGGCCTGGAAACTCCTGCACGGTCCACAGTACAGAAAGTCGACTCATCACCTAATTCGCCGGGGAGCTGGAGCGCGGAGAGCCCGAGTGCTGCTCGCCGCTCCTCCCCACCCCAGCCCCGCCCGGGCTCCGGGAGTCACACAGCTTGCCCCCCCCTCCGCCCCCCGCCCCTGGCAGACAAAGGGCCCGGGCACAGTCGCCGCCTGGCCGCCAGCGCTCCGGGGAGGCGGCTGCGTGCGCTGTGGATCGCGCGGGAGACGCGCACTGTGGAGATGGGCCCCGAGATGCGCCTGACTCGCATCTGCTGCTGCTGCTGCCTCCTCTACCAGCTGGGCTTCCTGTCGCATGGAACAATTTCAGGTAGGTTCTAAAGTGACTTTCCGGCTTCCTCTCACACTTGGTCAGTGAGGACCCAGGACACACGGGAAGGCAGAACTGTTGCACCCCGTGCGTGTTGAGCAGAGCTCTGTGGGTAGCAGGGAAAAGCTTGCGGGGCAGATGAGCAGGTCAGGGTCGCAAGCGAAGGGCACTTTCCTTGGCCTGATTTTAACATCTGTAAAATGATCAGTTCGCCCAATCCCACCCCAAGTCATGGTTCAAAGCTGTGTTTTGCCTACCTGGAGGAAACCGGATGGCTTGCCATTTATTTCTTTTGCGAGTTCACTGGAGTTTGCACCGGTTTCAGTTAGTATATGCTTAAATATTATCGCCACACTTTTAGTATGAAAGTGTCGAGGTCTGTAAGACTTCAGGTCCTGCAGGAGTCTCCTCGCATTCGTGCAAGCGCATGTTATCTGTGGGGACCGTGTGCCTGAATGCTTGCGTAAACTTTAAGCCCTGCGCCCGTCTGCCTCATTCACAGGACTGAAGCTCACACCCGACGTCGAAGAGTGGGAAGTCGTGTTTCCTGCACTCTGGCGCCGGGAGTCTCTGGACGCGGCGGGCGGCAGCGGGGGCAGCGCAGATCCGGGCTGGGGGCGCGGCGCTGGGGGCGGCGGCCGGACGCAGGCTGCAGGCAGCTCGCGCGAGGTGCGCTCGGTGGCCCGGGCGCCAGTGGAAGAAGCCCCAGATGGCCAGTCAGAGTCCTGGTTCGAGTCTACCCCGCAGGCAGGTGGTGAGGACGAGGAGGAACTCGAATCTCAGGAGCTGCCTCGAGGATCCAGTGGAGATACCTCCCTGTCCTCTGGAGCCCCGGCCTCGTGGCAGTCGCCGTGGCCCCCGCAATCCCCCTCGTCCCCACCCCCTGCCCAGCAAGCAGAACCCAGCACGGAGGAGGTGCTACTGAGAATCCCGGCCCTCTCCAGAGACCTGTACCTGCTGCTCCGGAGAGATGGCCGCTTCCTGGCGCAGCGCTTCGCGGTGGAGCAGTGGCCAAATCCAGTTCCCGATCCCACCCGGGCAGAGGCTGACCCTCGACCTCCCACGCCGCCAGACTCCGCCTGCTTTTACACTGGGACGGTGCTGCACCATCCTGGCTCTCTGGCCTCTTTCAGCACCTGTGGAGGTGGCCTGGTAAGCGCCCTCCCTTCCCCAGCTCTCTCCATTACATGCTTTTTTTTTTTTTTTTTTTTTTTTTTAATACGCCAGCTGTTTTGCATACATCTCGCCCTCCATTCTTTCAAGCGTTTCTCTGAGCTTAGACACTTTACCACCCAGGTGTCTACACTAAACGTTTCTAATGGAAACACTACCAGGGCGGTGCAGTGAACCAGAGGTCTTACTGCACACAGGAAGCTTTCAAGGGAACTATTTCTTTGGGAGTCTTCCTTCTTACTTCTTGCAAGTGGTTCAACTTCTGTTTTTCGAGTTTCTAAAGCACGTCCACCATGTGGTTGGTGTCTTTGAGCGGTTTGAAATATGCACCATACTGAATCCTGTTTGTATTTGCCCCCACCCTCAGTTCGTCCGTCATCTGTGGTTTTACAGTGTTTGTTCGTTTGTTTTGTTTTGAGTGTCCCACTACAAAGCGGCTCAGAACAGTTCTCTGGTAGTTACATTCTGACAGGTGTTTAGAATCCTTACAACATTCATTCTCAAAAAGCCCATTGCAAAGGTACTCAATCTAAAGCAGTGGTTTGCCATAGGGCACTCCTGGAATCCCACCAGCAGGGGGCTAGGGTTTTTTACTCTTGTTCTTTTTCATGCTATTTTACAAGTCCCCTTTCCTCTCTTAGAGTCCATGTTGGAAAGTTTGAAGGTGGAATTGCTTTCCCAAAGACTCCTGTTGAGAAAGTCACTTTATCCGTGTTCATTACTTGACTTTTCTTCTTGTCTTGACTTCATTAGCGTCCATAAGTTGACCTTTACTTTGTGTGGGTATAAAAATAGAGACGACAAAATTGACTATTCTAAAGAACCTTATATGTTCAGTTCAGTGACAGTACCCGTATCTACCTTATTTTCCTGCCATATCGTCTATAACCTTAACTATTGGTATAAGCAGAACTCGCGGGAAATCCTCCTGTGAGTTGCTATTGCTCCTCAGAGGGGACCATTAATATAATTCTTATTTATAAGAATTTACAAAAAAGCAATTTGATGCCGTGGAGGAAAATCCAACAGCAATACATGACAGTCAAAAAACCACCCAAAGGCAAGGAATGCTAAAGAGAAAAAAAATGGTTAAAAACCCAAACAAAATAAGACTTGGAAACTTTACCTATGCCATCAAAGTTCTTGTATTTGAATGCTAGGAATTGTTGGCCAGGGCTGTATTTTACTAGATGGTGAATATTCAAATATAGGCATTTTAGGCATGACTGGGAAGGTGGCTTGGAAAAATGACATGGAAAGCTTTGAAAATGTTTTCGGTGGAACTGATACTGGAACGCCTCAGCAGGGTAAACATTTTGTGGGAGTTTCATTGTCTGCTAGCTTTCGGCTGGGGATTAAATAATTACATATAGAACGTTCCTGGTGTGGTAAGAGCGGTAGGGGGACAAAGCATTTCACTGTATTGAGTCTTGGGCTGTGGGTCAGATTTTCCAAATGAGCTATGTCCTCTCACCATACTTAAGGGAGCAAAGTTAGAATTATGACTGGGGTTTTCATGGCCGGAATGAGAGTTTGACATTCCTCCCTGTTTATCATGCTGGAGTTTTGCTCACTTTTCCTACCAGCCACACAAGGATATACTCTGAACTGGGAAGTCTTTGTTGTGGAAGAGAACTGACGTTGCCAGCAATACAGTATAGCAGTCAGAGTTTGAGTAAAAGTGTAGGCAGATAGCCAAGAGGGTAAGTCTGCTGCTCCAACTACCATGCTAGCCCCTCCCTTAGGAGCTCCTGGACTAGGGAAGAGAGGATAATTCGTGATCTTGACTCCAGCTTTGGCTTCTTCCCTGGTGAAAAGTTCTTTACCCCTCTCATTTGTGGCATGAGCTAACTAAATGATTGAACTAAAAATTTAAATAGTCAACTTTATGGCTATTAATTGGATCTTATATTAAGGGCTAGAATAACCTGTCTTCAGAGGCACACAATGAAGTTGTCCATATAAATAAATGGATATGACAAGGAGGCATGCCATTGTCAGGCGTCAAATGTCTCACGTGAATTTAAAAATCCTTGCCCAAGGTAAAACCCTAGGTAGGGAAGTTGAGGCCAGCTTTCCAATACTCAGAAGTTTAACTGGGTTTCTAAGAATGGGAAGATAGTCTCTTCAGTCACGTGATGGAGTGCTTCAGGTAGAGTGAAGAGATGGCGGGGGGGGGGGGGGGGAGGGAAGGGCGTCGGCAGAGCCCGTAAAGAAAATGAACGAAACGAACTCGGTTTCTAGACCAGAAGAAACAGAAGACCTTAAAATGTCCATTTGGATTAGACCTCCAGAGCGGCATCTTCTCGAGTGTGGGCCTCGTTTGGCTAATGTGATGAGCCTAGACCACATTGCTGCTCATCCTGTAATCCTTGTGGGAGACACCATCCTGCAGAAGGTGGATTACTTCCAAATTACTTTGGTGGTAACAGCATCATTCTTCTCCATCAGCAGAGGCTTTCTTACTGGTGGTTCGACAAGGGTAAATCACCATGTGTCCAGTTATTCATTCTTTCCATAACGAGTTTTAATTGCTAGCTATTACTGAACCATAGAGTTGAATTATCTTCTTGATTATGACATATTTAAAAAGATTCACATTTTTAATAAAAGGAAAAAGGTTATCAGCTACCCAGTTTTGTAAAGAGCTAAGTACTTAACAGATTAGACATTTATTTCCCAGATATTCATCCAGTTTGTAATTTGAAAGTACTAGTGATGGAATGGATATTTTGAATAGAGGACTAAGTTCTGCCTCATCAAAGCACTCGGTATTTCTGAATCTCCATTTTCCCCTTATAAAATGTACATATAACAATTGTGTATCTAGTAACTATTTTACATATGAAGTCTTATTATGTCTTCTCCCCCTAATTAGGCTAGTACTGAATGATAACCTTTGCTTAGCTATTTATTAGATTGACTGGACCTCCAACACAGTAGCATTGATCAGTCAGACATCTGCCAATGACTCCTGTGCCTAAAGCACTCTGTAGATAACAGAAACAGAAGCAGATGAGGCAGTGTTGATGCTTTTCAAGTAACGCTCACCCTAACCTGTCAATCACTAGGTCAAGCAGGAAGTGTAATAGATTGAGTGCTGGGATTGGGTGTCTTGCTTTCATTCCCAAATCCTTATGAGATGACTAGTTGTTAATAGACAAAACTGCACAAACAACAAAGAAACCCTACCACTGAATAAATAATAATAATAAAAATAACGAATAAAGAAAACAAATAAATAAAAGAAACGAAAAAATAAAAATTTTACATTGTCTTTAAAATGTAAAATATATGAAAATAACCAGTTCTGCAAAACAGTACAGCAGTGATGTTAGCCTGAAATGGACACCATGACATTGTTTCAGTTATGCTCAGTCTTCATGTACACTCAAGCACTTTACAGCTGTCCTGCATTTCCAGCAACGTGACCCTGTAAAACAATCAAATCCACATACTGAGCCAAAGAAAAGTCGCCCAGTGTCTTTTTGCTTATTGCTAAATATGTAGATAATTTTCTCAGAATGGTGAACAGTAGTGACTAAACCATAACCGATTCTTTACTTACACTGAGTGTTTCAACTCAGAGGCAATGGCAGGAGAATTGTGAGTTCAAGACTAGCCTGGGTGACATAATGAAACCCTTCCCAAGATCAAACAAGAGTTTTTAATATTAGTGGTCATTTTGTTTAGCGTTTGATACAGAAAAATACTTTTTTTTTAAAATTTTTTTCACGTGTACTTTTCCTGTACTCAAAAATTCTAATCTGTGATGAATTTTGAACAAGTTAATATTTTGGGACCTATGCTTTGGATAAGTTAACGTCTGAGAGCAGAAGTCAGGGAAGGGAGGAAGGAAGGAGACTGTTTGACACGTAGAGCAAGTGGGCTACATGTCTGAACACCATGTGGCAGTCTTCCTGGGGAGAGGTGACCAGGTCTACGTACCCCAGATAGCAAGCTGGTAACAGAACACAGTAAGGCTACCATTAAACTCCAGCTTTGGGAACCAATGCGTTTCATGGGGATTGTTTACAGGAATATGGGGAAGGAGTCTATTACAGGAGCAGAAATGACTCAGACAGCTGCATTACGAAAGTCCCCACCAGCAAAAGCTGGGAACCTGGAACATACTTCCCAGCCTGTAAGCAGCTCATTGGGTTGGAGAATGTTCTTTCCAAGTAGCCCAGTTGGTCTGAGCCTGGCCTGATCCCTGCTTCAAGGCAGTTCAGCTTATCCGAGAGTGTCTCTTAGCAGTTCTTTCTGTTTATATGTGCTCGGGGAGGGAGAGACCTAATGATTATGTTCAGTTTCACCAACTTTCCGAAGCCATTGAGTTATTTACTTCTTCAGCTTAGCATGCTTCCCTGCAAGACAGAAAATTTTAACTCTGCCGTGGTTCTCAATCTGTGTGTTGCCACCCCTGGTGGGGGCCGAAGGGGTCGCCTAAGACCATCGGAAAACACAGATATTGACATTACAATTCATAACAGCAGCAAAATTACAGTTATGAAGTAGCAATTATAGTAATTTTATGGTTGGGGTCACCACAACATGAGGAGCTGTATTAAAGGGTCATAATCTTACAAGGGTTGAGAACTACTTACTAAAAGCATCTTGTTCCTTTATCTCTCTATAAATATCCTGCGTCATCTTCCCATTCTGATCATGCTCTGGGTTGCGTCAAAAAAGAGATAACCAAACTTTGACATGCTGTGACAGAATTGAAGAAAATCAAAGAGAAAAATCTAACATTTATTAAGGAGTGACCACCTATGGAGGAACGGATATCAGTTGATCTGAGATGATTAAATCTATAGTACTTGATGTTAGAGCATGGATTATTCAGAGTTCAGCAAAATGATTTTGAATCTTGATTAGTATACGTGGCTCTTCTCCGATTAAAATCTAAGGCCAAAATAAATTATTCTTGAAAGAAGAAAGATTCAAATTTTACCATGTAGAACCCCCAACAATGATATAATGAAAACTCCTCTTCTATCTGTTCCTTCCTTGTTACTTATTGATTTTCCCAAGTATAAAACATGCTTTTTGTTTGTGGTACATGATCTGGACGTTACGAATGCACAAACATATGCACACGTAACTTTGCGATTTTTGTGATGTTCGCACCTGCATGTGTGAGATTCCTTTTGAGTAGTTCTGTTTAATTGGATCTCAAAGCTTTTCCACTATCTGCCTCAGTTTGGCTTGATGAACCTTTGAATGTTTGACTCCAAAACTCTCCTGTCGTGAACTGTGACATACACAGAAGAGTGAAGACATCGTGGTGGTTAGGTAACATTTTGTGTGTCAAAAGGAAGGTGTGTGTATTGGTAATGCGTTGTGAGGTGGTGATGTTTTATACATAGGCCAACAAAAGTGTGCAAGCTCACCTTTCCCTGTAGAGTTACTAGTATTATTATTAAAATTTCTTTCTTTTGGTTCTCATTATCTTATAGAATTTCTCTTTATATTTTATCTGTTTTTCTATGTGATTTTGCTCTTCTTTATTTCTAAATATAGAGTTCTTTAAATATCAATATTTTGAAAGACAATTTTTAAAATTATAATAAATACATTCTGAAAACAATTTCAAAAATACATAAAATTAAATATATCATCTGTAGTCTTCCATCCAGAGAGACACTTAACTTTTAATGGTTTTATAAAAAGGTATAGCCCTAGCTGTCCTGGAACTCACTCTGTAGACAAGGTTGGCCTTGAACTCACAGTGATCTGCTTGCCTCTACCTCTGAAGTGCTGGGGTTAAATAAAAGTATCTATCTATCTATCTATCTATCTATCTATCTATCTCTATCTATCTATCTATCTATCTATCTATCTATCTATCTATCTATGTAGGTGTACTTTATTAAATATCCTTTTGGGGTCATAAGACTGTACTAAATTTTACAGATTTCGAGGATCAGATGGTATTCTTGATCGCACACACTGCATTTTGTATTCAATTTTTCCATATTTATGTTCTTATTCAATTCAGTTAATTGGTAGTAATTAGCTTACGGAGCACATCCATTTTCTACATAGCTACATGCCTACAGGCAAAGTCTTTATAAGTAAGCCTATTGTACAGTACTCTGTAAATCTTCAATTCAGAAGGCTTAGAAAACAGAAAGTACAAAAATAATTTCTTGCTCTATGTATCAATCATATTGAGTTCCTTGCTCATGGATTGATTTGTATCTTAGGCTTGAGATAATCCTATCATGTATCAAATTTGAAGAAGAAATTTTTGTATTTACTTACCAGTATTTACTTTTTTGAATTTTACTAACTGAAGCATAAAAAGCACATTAAAGATTAGATATACTTATTTTATTTTTACTATGAGTGTCTACTTTTATGTATGACTTTGCACCACAAGCATGTCTGAACATGCACCCTATGAGGTCGGAACAGGTCATTTGAACCCCTGGAACTGGAGCTATGGCCAATGTGCGGGTGCTGGGAAATGAACTCAGGACCTCTGCAAGAATAACATGTGCTTCCAAATGCTGAACCATCTCTCCAGCCGTACAAGCATGTTTTTAAAAATAAATAGAGAAGTCTTAAAATACTTCTAAAGCAAGACAAAACAGGATATTTAAATCGGAGCTCATTAGCATGAGGATGTTTAATTTAATAGTAATTACAGCACTTTAGGTAGTTGGATGAATTTAATTGAAAGAATAATAGACAAAGGAGTACTCCTGCTAGGAAATGGGTTAAATAAGGGAATTAATCTATATATATTGACAATATCTACAAATGGTGAGGTGAATAGCAATCCCTTTAGGCTTTTGGTTTGGGGAGGATATTCCTAAAAAGAGGCTTACAGGTTCCCCTGGACAAATGGAGACCATGATTTAATGCCGAGGGCTTTCAGTGCGCAGCTCCAGTGAGCACATCACTGTGTCCATCTCATCTTTATTCTGATGCCAAGCCCCAGACTGAGGGAAGTGAGAAAATGGGAGCTCAGCCATGCAAAGCTACCCAGATACTTTTATAGAGTGATTATGTGGTAGTGTTGGAAAGACCCCAGGGATTGGATAGGGCAGTACTCACTTGTCCAGTAAGAGGCACTTGATTTCATCTCATAATTAGTGTGCACATATCTGCACTAAATTAACACTTTATACTTTAACTCATATGTTGTGAAAAGATGGTGCTGAACTTAGACCAGTATTGTCATTCTCTGGGTGTGGGGCTGAGAAAGAGAAAAAGACAGAGAGGCAGAGAGCGGGGTGGGGGGAAATCATCATCAAAATCAAAGGCATATTAAGAGGGCTAACATGAGGTCATATTGCTCCAGATTCTTTTTTTAGTTTCATTGCTTCAATCTGGCGTAAATAAAGAAGTGATCACTTACGTGGCAAGCCTCATCATAATGCCTTTAACTAGATTTCCTAGTGCCTTATGTATTAACTTGAAGTGAGTAGATACCAGTATTAGAATCTTGGAGATAAGGGAAGTTAGGGGTTGGTGAGCGTAACTAGTCTTTTTCTGTCCTACCTGCTAGCTCCCAAATAACAACATATTAGTGGAGACATTAACTATGAAGGCCTAGCCTTAGTTTTTAGGCTTGTTGTTAACTAGTTCTTATAAATTAAATTAAGTGATATCTTTTAATCTATGTTCTTTTACGTGGCTTGGTTACTTTTACTCTATATTATCCATTCTGCTTATTTGCACCTGGTTGGCTTTGGTGTCTTTCTTCTTTCCAAGACCTTTCTGTCCCTAGAAGTTTCACCTAAAATTCTTCCTGTTTTGCTGTTGGCCATTCACCTTTTTATTAAACCAATTACAGAGACACATCTTCACATGGTGTAGAGGAATATTTTGTAACAGGTATGATAGAACTCTTAGGTCTAGTTTTAACCTCAAGCAGAAAGACTGTATTTGAAAACTAAAAAGGAATTCCTTTTTCTTTCCCATTTTGATTCGTCCTTTAAGAATTTTATACAGTGTGTTTTTATCATATTTACCTCGTTCCCCAAGTCCTCCCATATCTACCCCAGTTCACTGTCTGCTCAGTTCTCTTTTGTTATTCTCCTTTGTTAACCCACAATGTCCAAATTGTGCTGCTCATGTATTCATGAATGTGTGGTTATCCACTGGAACTTGGTCAACCAACGAGGAGTCACATCTTTAAAAAAAAAATGCTCTCATTCTCCCAGAAGCTATCAATTGCTAATAGTTCCTCAGCTAGAAATGGGATGTCAAAGCTACCTCCTCTTTCACCGTGGGCTTCTTGTGTGGCTTGAGATGGTTCGAGACTTGTGCATGCTGTCCCAACTGCTGTGAGTTCATTTGTGCAACTGCCCTGCTGAGGCCAAACACCATTCTTTCCTTACAATCATCCACTACCTCCAGCTTTTGACATCTTTTTTTTTCCCCTTCTATAATTGTCCCTGAGCCTTGGGAGGAAAGGACATGATATAGTTGTCCCATTAGGGCTGAGCACCCCACAATGTTTAGTTATTTCATTTTTAACTCTTGTGGGTTTTCTGCTAATCACCACAACTGCAAATAGAAGCTTTACTGATGAAGGTTGAGAGATGCATTCATCTATGGGCATGATGATAAGCTATTAGGAGTTAGTTTAATATTATGTCCATTTAGCAGAATAATAGTGATAAGGGCCCATTACATGCCTAGGCACAAGGTCATAGTCCTGATAATGGTGGCAGAAATGGGTTTCCTATTGGGGAGGGGACCGTAAATCCCATCAGAAAGTTGCCTACTACTTCCACAATCTTCATGGCACCATTGCACCTGTCACGGCCATCATTTTTGTAGCTCTCAGAGTGCACCACTCGTTGTGATTGTTGACTACTTTTCTCCTCTTGTTTTGCGGACAGAACCTTACAGCACTATGAAAGCTATCCAGTAAGGATGAAGCTTCCATGTCAGCACTAGTTTGATTTCTCCATGTTTTATGATTAAAACGTGTGTTATCTTCAGGATAGAGCCTTGCCTTCAAATTCTAGAGGGTAACTCGTCATTGTAATGTTAATAAAACATTGTAATATTTACACAAGCTTAAATTTGAGGGCAGCCATTCTAGTGGCTCTGAAAAAAACCCCACAGAATTCAAGATCTTTAAAGAAAATTTTACATCTTCCAAACTTTGAATAAGGTTCTAAAAATCTCAAGTTTGTTCTTTTTATCATTTTCTTTTAGCACAATTATAATAAGCATAGATGCCTTCTGTCCATGCCCTCTGACATTCTTCTGGGAACCCTCTCATGTGTCATGAAGTTATAAATTTGAATTAGTGGAGAAGAGATGCAATGGACTATTACTGCCACTGTGAATGTTTTTCTAGTTTTCAGACAAAATCATTGAACACAAGTTGAAATATATTTTGTGTTTGAGAGAATATTTTAGAAATGAGGTAAACAAAACTGTTATTTCAAACCACAGTAAAATTTTAACTGGCAAAAATAAAGCAGACAGCTTATTCTAGTTTTGCTCCAGTCATTATAAAATAAGATTCATCAGAAATAAAATATGGAGCATACCTTCAAATTGACAAGGATTTACCCACTACCAAGTTAAGACGCAACAGAATAAAGACTGAGATGCATTCTCAAGCAATGTTTTTAAATCATCAATGAAGAGAAAATTGTGACTTCGTCTGTGGGAAGTTATCTAAGCTGGAACGTCACAGCAGTGTAGATAAGTTCAAGGGAACACAAAAGGACTTAAATGATAAACTGTTTCAAACAATAAATATTGCATGACGTCTTAGCCACTCACATTCTGAAATAGATGTTAATAATCCTACAAAAATCCTTAGAATTAACAGTGAACATGTTAATAGGAGTGACAAAGAAGATAATTTTACCAGCTAATCAAAATGAAATATTTGATCTCTTACTATTATAATTTGAGTTTGAAGATACAAATTGATAGCAAGTAAAATATGATGGTTTTGGTTATGAAATACCACATTTCTTGGAGGTATTTTAGTTTCTCAAGTCAAAGATTCAATTAAGTTATCAACAGAGGAACATACATGTTATAAACATATCTGACTTCAGATATATATATATCCCTACAAAGGATGCAAAATTTCAAAATTGTGTCACCCCAAATAGCAAACCTGAGTACTCTTCTATGGAAAGAATCATGCATATACAGGATTAACACAGCATAAAGTTTGAGCAATTTGTTGGTAGAAATAATCGATTTTTAAAAAATTAAATTAGTGCCCAATCTTTATACTTACAGATAATTCCTAATCCCAATCAGTTGTAGTTTCCTGAGGTCAAAATAATTGATTTGCATAGTAGCATTTTTAAAGTTATTAAATTGGTACTCTTAAGATCCAGTGTCCTCCATAGACCACTTTTCAAATATAGCCTAATTATTTCTCATTAGTAAGATGCAGCCATAGATACCAGGTTGGTTCTAGAGTAAATCGTTGTGTAAAATAGCGAATTGCAAAGGATTTTATACATGTTTTCTTCCTGCCATCATTTATTGGAGTTATGAATTCTATACCACGAAGTTCAGCTATGCTAAGTGTCCAATCCAGTTGTTTGAAGAACATTTACGGAACTGTACAGCCATCACTGTGGTTGAGTTTCAGTGCATTTCCATCAGTTCCAAGTGTCTGTCATACCCCAGTGCAGTCACTCTTAATCTCCAGGCAATAGCCAAGTTGAAATCATACAAGGCTAGTGTGTGTCCAGCTTCGCTCAGTTATCATCATGTTTGTGGTCACGTTGTACATTTCCTCTTTCCTTTTCATCGAAAGAAATTGAAAGTCTCTATCTCTATGAAGGGATTAATCATCATGTTATCAATATTTTGATGAGTAATATATTTTTTATTTTATTATGTCTTAATGTGTTTAGTTGAAATAGAATTGCATCACTTTCCCCACCACCCTAGCCTGCCCATCTTCTAGCCTCTCCCCGTTAAAATCCCTGGGTGGATCATTTGTGATTATCATTTCACCAAGTAAAGTGCATTTAGTTTACTTCCATGTTTGGGCTGTTATGGTTACTGCTACTATAAATATCTGTGCATAAGAATTTGTGAAGATGCATATTTTTCAATCTCTTAGAGTAAATATATTGAAATGGAATGGGTCATATGATAAATGATACTTTAAAGTCACTTACAGTTTTAGAAAAAAATAACCTTATCTTTAACATTTTGGGGTCAGAATTAAGTCATAGTTTTTATCCTATGCACTTTATGTTCCACACATATTTCTAAGGGATAAGACAATAGTAAAATTTTTATTGTTAGGGGAGCTTCTGGGTAGTCAGAGGAAGGTCGACAAGACATAAACGCAAGTGTAAACTATGTCAGCTGGTAAAAGGGAAATTAAAGAAATAGAAAGACTGGAAATGTAGCTTAACTGGCAGTGTTTTTCTGGTATACACACACACACACAGACACACACACACAGACACACACACACACACACACACACACACACTGTAATGCACCACTGAAACCAGCCTGGGCTACATGAGTTTCAAATTAAAACAAAGCATTAAAAGAGAAGGAGGGCCAAAGGAGCAGTAGATAGTTGGTCTCTTACTTAATTCCCATTGATTGGTTGCTTTTCATTTTCAGTTCTATAGATCCTTGTCCTTGTTAAGTCCCAACAGTTTGCATAATCCATATGAACTGAAAAGAAATGTTCGGATGAGGGGGGTAGAATTATGCAAAGGAGCGAGGAAGCAGAAAGGTAAAAGAGGAATTTGAGTCTGATGACATACTCAGGGTGCCTTTTAAATGTAAGACTTTGGAAATGCTTGTTCCCTAGGTTCCACTAGATTGTTTTGGAATAGCATGTTCCTGCCTACCTCTGCCCATTAATGTGGTTGCCTGGTTATCTCACCAGGGGTATTTTAGGAAGTTGTCTAAGAACTTGGCTGTTTCTGCCTTTGGCTGCAGAATCTCCATAACTTAAAATTTGGTTTCTCGATGACACAGTCTTACGTGTTCATGTTCTGAATCTATTAATAGCTCACCAAAGGCTTGTAACAGAACACACAAGACTCTGTATAGAAACTACATGATTAACTGCCTGATTTTCCTCTCGTGTCTTCCCCTTAACTAGCAGAAGAAGCATATCAGGTGTGTATAAACCTCCTTCGCCTACCATCCTTGGAATTTTGAAAATACAAGTGAAAGAACAAACAAAAGAATCCTCATGATAAAATGTGGTTAGAACCATAATAGCAATATTTTTGAAAAGTACATTAGAGTTTACACAAAAATTTTGTCTGTGGTATAATACATGCTTTATAGAAAACATATGACCTCAAAGATATGTTTATGTGCTAGGTCTACTTTTTGGAGACTGTTATATTTTAAGGACTCTCTGATACGTTTCTATGTAAACCATTTTCTTTTTTAAAATAAATATTTTAAATTTACTTCCTCTTTGAAAGTAAGGTTTGGATATGCCAATTTGTCTCTTAAAAATTTAGGATTTTCCCCAAATTAAAAATTTTGAAATGAATATTTGAACGTTTAAATATATTAGACATAAATCTTTGTGAGTCAGGACAGTAGCAGGTAACAGATTGCACATATAATTCTGCAGGGAGCAGAGAATTCATGAGGTTCTTCCATCTAAAATGTTTTGCTGTAAGGACACCATGGACGGCCCAGACAACCCAAGAGAAAGCATTTCATTGGTGGCTTGCTTAGACGTTTAGAGGGTCAGTTCATTATCATCATGGCAGGAAGCAAACACGCATGTCACTGGCGCAGTGACTGAGAGCTTTACATCCTAATCTGCAGGAAGCAGGTCGTGTGGGGAGTAGGAGGTAACCCAAAGCCTACCTGCAGAGACATTGAGACACATTGCATTTCCTAATCCTTCTCCAAGCAGTTCATCAATTGGAAGCTAAGCATGCAAATATATGGACCTATGGGAGCGTTCTCATTCAAACCACCAGGCAGAGTGTGAAGTGAGTAATGCTTCAGTTGTTCACTTTCTAAGCCCTATGATGGAAAATGGATGAATGGAGAGGATAGTGTTTGTATTTGCGTCACTTTTCAAAGAAAGCAAAATTAGGAGTTCACAGATAATGTAGTCATACTCATGTTATCATACAGTGTGGCCAGTTTTCACACTCACTAAGACACATGCTTATTTTATTAATAAGAATTTGGGGTCTACAGGGGTAAATAATTTCCCAAAGTCAAGGATATGGTAATATCTGGGGTGAAGTTCAAAACTGTTCATGTGTATTTTATTTTTGTGAT
This sequence comes from Chionomys nivalis, assembly GCF_950005125.1. Taxonomy (NCBI): domain Eukaryota; kingdom Metazoa; phylum Chordata; class Mammalia; order Rodentia; family Cricetidae; genus Chionomys; species Chionomys nivalis. Next base: position 26,048,626 of record NC_080099.1, on the reverse strand, counting down.
GTATGACTACAAACACAGCAAACATAGAGATTTTATTAGAGTAGAAAACACAGGACTCAAAGATACGCTTATATGCTAAATTTACTCTTTATTACTCAATTATACTTTGATCATGAAATGTTATGCAAGGGATATAGTTCATATTATTTTATCCAATGTTTATGGAGAAATTGATAAGCACTAGATAGAGTAGTAGAAATAGAGGATAATATGCTGGAACATATCTATCTTTCTCCCTCTTTATGGTTCTCTTGTGTTAGTGTGCTTAATATTTTAAAACAAGAAATTTTCACGCAACAGAGAGATCTGTTTGAAGATAACCAGACATTTGCAAATACCAGTAACACTTACTTTTACAAAGAAATCCATTCATCATTGTTGTGTGTAAGTCCAAGATGTGTTTGTGGCTGTGGCACAGTGTGTGTGTGTGTGTGTGTGTGTTGGAGGACAACTTGTGTTGTCAGTTCTCTCCTTCCGTCCATTTTTACCTGGGTTCTGAAGATCACACTCAGGTGATCCTGATGTTAAGCTTGTATCCTAGAGTAGCAAGTGCTGATACCCATTGAACCTTCTCATTGACTTTGTGGTTTGCACTTCTAGAAGCAGAGAACTTAGTATTGTCAACTTCTGGCTGTGCCTTTCCAAACTTCATTGGCTGGAAAACCATGACATTATAGAATCAGTATTGGTTCAGTTTTCACAGCATATGGAATACTCTCCCTGCCTTATGATGGACAGCCTTGACAACTGTAAACACCAGTGCTCCTGTGTGACTCAACTGCTGAGTTTTGGACAATCACCTGTTTTTAAGTAACTGCATTCGGTCCCCTAGTACCCTGTGAGGAAGATGCTCTGCTTCTACTTGATTTGCTGTTTAGGATATTGAGTAATTGATCTAAGACCATCAGTGGACTCAAATGCAGAGCTGGCCAATTTCAAAACTGTTGCCCCATAAAACTATAAGTTTGTAAAGCATTATCCACACAATTTTAGTTTGACCCCCAGTGCCCACATAATAGCTCACAACCATCTGTAATCCAAATTCAGGAGATCTGATGCCCTCTTCTGGCTTCTGGGTACCAGGCCTGCATACGGTGCACAGACAGATGTTTTAATACATAGAGGCATAGATAAGTAACATTTACTGTTCTTGTGTAATCATAACTTTGACTAGTATAAATGGCATTACTATTGTGTTTCTTCTGTAACTTGTTTATTGATGTGTAGGGCTTGGCCCTAATATTTGACTATCTGTGTGTATTGCTCTCTGGTCAAAACATCATTTTAAGCCCTTTGCTCACATCCACATTTAAAAATAGCTACATTGCTGGGTGGTGGTGCATGCCTTTTATCCCAGCACTCGGGAGGCAGAGGCAGGCAAATCTCTGTGAATTTGAGGCCAGCCTGGTCTAGAAAAGCTAGTTCCAGAACAGGTTCTAAAACTACAGCGAAACCCTATCTCAAACAAAAACAAAAACAATTTTTAAAATATAATTATTTATTAGGTATACAATATTCTGTCTGTGTATATGCCTGCAGGCCAGAAGAGGGCACCAGACCCCATTACAGATAGTTGTGAGACACCATGTGGTTGCTGGGAATTGAACTCAGGACCTTTGGAAGAGCAGGCAATGCTCTTAATCTCTGAGCCATCTCTCCAGCCCCCAAAAACAAAATTCAAAAAGCTACATCATAATGCATAACGTGAAAACACAATTTATTTAAATCACCAGTGTCAGTGTTTGACTTAAAACAAGAGCTTAGCTTCTCATTACCTTTATTATTTTCAACAGGATATTCATTCAGTCTTTCTGAGTTTTTTAAATTTATATTTAAAACAAGAGAAGTGTTTTCTCATTATATAGCTATAGATGATAGCAGAGAAATATAAACTCAAACAGACTGGTTCAAGTCAGGTTTGTTGACGTCACTACAAAGGAGCGTAGATAGGGTGAGTGTTGTCTTGTGACTGTTGATATTTAAAGGCTCTGGTCTGTACACATAGATGCACATTTAGGACAGTCAAAATATGTTCAATTGTTGCAAGCTCATCCCATTTCTCTCTCTGTCTCTCTCTGTCTCTGTCTCTGTCTCTCTCTCTCTGTTTGTGTGTGTGTATGCTTGTGCAGTTTCGCAAACTTGAGAATCATTGTATCACTGTTCTGGAGAAAGGCATGGAGCATGGCATCATGCATGCTAGATGAGGCTGCACACATGCACAGAAAAATCATTCTCTCCAATGCTGTGTATGGATGACACACTGATGACTCTGACTGTACTTGTTCATAGCTGGGAAGGAAGATTAGTGTTGTTAAGCTTTAGTTCAGCACCATTTTACACAATTGCAAAGCACAACAGCTTGTAACCCACAACTTCAGCTAGAGTTTGCACACCTCTTTAAGATATGCTTCTGGAAATGGTATCTTTAAGAGAAAAAGGGAATGTGGGATTGTATTATTGAAATGGCACATTCTGTCAATTAAAAGATGCTAGCCCATCTTACATCCTCAACAGTTGCACTATACCTCTTCTTCTTACAAGACATTTGCCATTGTGGATGTTAACACTCTTCATGGGCAATATTCTTGATGAATCTTATTGCTTCTTTGCCACAGTTTTCATGTCTTTTCTGTATTACACGTTCGTAAATTTTGTGCATTTCCTCATTAGTCTTTTAGTCATTCAATAAATAAATAGTTCTGTAACTGTAAAACTTCATAACTATATGAATATACATAGGTTAATTCAGCAACACAGATTTTTGTGAATGTGAAATTTCACCAGTTTTGCTTAAGACCTTTATTTTCAAATGTGTGCATCATGTTGAAGCTCTCATGGTACTCCTGGCAGCCAATTTCTTCCCCAAGTCTCCAGATGTAGCCACTATTCCCAACATTGAAAACGTATTTTCATTCATAGTTTTATAATTTTGTTAAATATGTGCATCCATAAAAGCATAATATTGTTTTGTTTTTTAAAAGATGACTAACTAGAATCATACTGTAGATGTTTTCTAGAACTTTCCTTTTTAAAGTCATAACCAATTTGTACAAAGCAACAGCAAATGGCCTTGTGTTGAGCAAAGTTTATCCCGATGCTTCTCATTTCCTCTATTCAGGTCCATGTATCATTTCATCTTAATACATGCAAAATTTGACTGAATATATTTTTCAGGATAAAACAACACAAATCAAGCAGCAAATTTAGAGGCAGTCCAAACAGAATAATTTATTTCATAGGGAAACATAATGCATAGCCATTTCTTTTGAATTCCTAAGGAATTCAAAGATTCTATTTCTCTTCTAAAAGAGTGTTGGGAACTACTAAGATATAGAGAATGTTTGAACAAGGGCTTAAGGCCAAATCTGGCCAACTTTTAATATATGATGTTGTCATTTCAACAATAAGATTAAAAAGGATATCATTTTAAATTTTTGTAGCAAAAATAATTTTAAAATTCATGGTACCAACTCAATGGGAATATTTGTATAGATTTTGTGGTCTTTGAATTCCATATCTTAAGTGTTTCAAAAGTAGGCTTTATAGTAAAGATGTCATCAATAATAATTTGACAGGTTTTACTTTTTGTATTTATCATATCTCATGCAGTATTTTAGCCCACTTGTTACTGGTCAGTTTTTCTCATCACGAATCACTCACTATACATATCAAACAAACATTTATAAACATAAATGTATATACATTCATATATACATTACAAAATATACATGATGATGTATATTGATATGTATGGCCATAAATGGAACTGGATTTTTAGGTGTGTGTTTATACCTGTGAAATAGTAAATTCATATCTATACTTTCTTGGAATCTCATGCTCAACTACAAATAGCATAGATTTTTATGTATGTACTTTGCTGTTGAAACAGGCTTATTTTGTTTGTTGCAGAGGTCCAGGATATTATTAATTTAGAATATAATTCAGTAAAACATGACTTGAATTCTAAATGAATTCATTCTGCAGCAGAATGCAGTAGTGGGGTCTGTCATTTGTATGCATTGTTCTATTAATTATTGAGTTAAGCCAGAATGGAGTTATACACATATGGAGTTGAATTCTGTATGTGGGTTACACTGAAAAAAATAATAAGTTCCAGAAAAGTTACTAGACCAAAAGAAGGCATGAGACCATATTTGAACTCTGTGTTGTGTTTGGTGTGATTTCAGTCCTCTGTAGTTTTACTTCCTTTACTGAACTTCACAATAAGGGAAATTCACTAGGCTTTAGGTTAGAGGGAAAAGCCTAACTATTTATAAAGTACTTGGGGAGCATTTTTAAGGGCCCAGTACAGGGATGGTTTGTTTCCTGCAGGAATTTTTACTTTCTTAGTGTGCTTTTAATAAACGTCGTGACTTTTAATGGACGGAATGTTAAATGTGAGGTAGAAAAAGTTGCATTAGCTTCCATGTTAGGGCTGCCTCTGGGCTAAGACACTCAGGCCATCTCACCTGTCAAACCTCAACTCACATCCTTAGTTGAAACACAGCACCACTAATTGGGGACTAAGCATTCCTATTCCAGAGCCTGTGGGGAACATTTTTCATTTAACCACCTCAGCAGTAACTCCAGCAGCACTAGGGCATCAACACCCTCTCCTGGCTTTCATGAAGCAATCTATTGTGGAACTAAAAGCAAGTATTTAAGATACTGTGAGAAGAAAAACAGATGTAGTCACATATTTCAAAATGTTAAGTCGGGGCAGACAAGCTCACTTTGGGGTTTTCTTGGCCTCTTACAGGAGAAGAATTCTCCACAGCGAGAGCATCTGTGTAAGTCCTCAGTCTTTAGTTGGTAGCATAATCTCTCAGGGACTCATTTTCTTCACTTGAAAACTTTAAGTAGAAACTGAGTAGGTGTTTTTCCCCTCCATCTCTTGCGAATTTATGTTTGTGAAAAAAAAAATGGTGGTAAAAAGACAAAGGTTATCTCAGTTAAGCAACCTCGTTAAACTTTCAGATGACACTTGTTAAATCACTTGTTAAACAGCTTTGGAGTTAAATGAGTCCAGAGAGAATGAATTTAGAGTAACACAATTGATAATGTACCCATATACTATATATTTTGTTTGTTTGAGTAGGTCTGAGAGTAAACATTCAAGGCTAGTTACCTCCTGAGTTCCTAGAAATGTCTGTTGACGGCTTGAGCAGCTCAATGAAGTTTCACGCAAACATCCCAAGCTCTAAATTCTTAACCAAACTGTGATGTCTTCCAAACCCTTGCCTACCAGCCATCTTTCCGATTCCTATCTATCATGTTTTCAGTGTTAAAGTGGTTGGGTCTTTAGAAATGAAACTAATCCCCATTGTGTTTCTAAGAATCATTTTGGACACACATTATACATTGTTGATGTTACCAACATCAAGTCCATGAACTATGGAAGAAATGGAGAATAAATGACTCTGAGGTGCAGGGAGGTCAGGTAATCTCCAGCTCTCCAAGAAATCAATGTTTCCTATAGATGTTTCATCTCCTAGAGAATAAACACTGATCTGCTCTTAAGTAAATGCATATCCAGAAACATCCTGCATTAAATGGCTACATGTATATGTCACTCACAATATTTTCGAGTTATTTTTAATCTTGAGAAATAATTTTTTCTGCCCACAATTGCTTTCTATTATACATTTGTGAGTTGGTTTTCAGTAGAGCTTCTGAACCCCAGAGTATGTATACGCTTAATTTAAATTTAATCCTGCACTGACTTTCTACATATTTACAGCAATTACTCTGGTAGGACATTACTCCAGAGTACATTACTCAGATAGTCATAATTAATTCCCCACTTCACCCTTTTATTTCTGAGGAAATGAATGTGAGGTGGCATTTGATTATTTCTTTGCTTGTTAGTCAGGTCGATGATTTTCCTAGTTCATCAACCATATGGTTCCTTCTGTGCGAATGTCCTATCTTGAGACTGGAAAATATCCTACTCTATTACCATTATAACAGGACAATTTAGTTTTAATATAGTCATTATACATTTTACAGATAGTTTCTCCATTCTATCAGGGGAATCAAACTCAGGTGCTTGTACTTGCAAAAGCACTTGACTTGCACTTGTACAAGCACTTTACCAACTGAGCTATCTCCCCTACATCCCTCCCTGCAGACCCGAATCTAACTATTCAAATGAAGACTTATTATCAGTCAGGAGGAATAGTTATCGAAGCATTTTGATACTGTCCGTTCATTACTTTTAATTAATGCTAGATAAAGATTAAGGAATCTTTTGGATTCATCTGTTCATTTCCACTGCTGAGGTTGGAACCCAGGGCCACACATGTGGGTATGCCACACTCTGCCACAGAGCCATACTCTTAGCCTTAATATTATTCTCATTCAGATTAGAAATGTGAAAAGTAATTTATAGGTTATTTTATTCATGAATAATAGAATCAGTATCCAAAAGTTTTCTAACAATGGAGAACTTACAAAAATAAAGAGTCTGCGATTATTTTAAATAAAATCTTGGGTAGAAATAATTTGCCTCAACTCTTCTTCTCCATTGTACATAAAATAGAGGCTACAGGTACAAATTTTGCCCATTTTACAAACATCACATGTAAATCTCTCTCTTTTTTTCGGTTTCTTTTTAGTGTATTACTTTTAAGTATTTCATTTCCTTTTCACACCATAAAAATATATCCACTAATATTGAAGTTACAAAGTCTGTACGTGTGAGCGATGCATTTTTATGTTGGATATTTTCAACCTCTTTCATTCAAACTGAAATTCCCTTTGGCATTAAGGAAATAAGGGAGTAAGTATTAGGTGTAGATAATCTTTTGACTTGAACTATAAACAAGTACTTGCCCATATTGTGGGATAGTTATTGTACGGGATTTGTTTTCTGTTCCATAATGGCTACTGCATGCCCAGGATTCTGAACTATGAAATGCTAATTCAGACACTCTTGAACTCTTGTTCAAGAACTAAGAGCTCTTGTATATCTAGGCACATAACTGAATTGAACATGAGAGATGATGTGTTTATCACACTTACAATCTGTGCTAATTGGTTCCCTTCTTTCTTCATAGTGTTACTGTTCAGCTATCTAGATCCATTTGACAATCATATTGTGATTTTTATGTGTTTCTTTTCTTTCTTTTTACATGCTATAATCCAAGCACCAATACATTATGCTTTTTTTCTACAGTGCAGATGCAAACAAGGCGTACAAACATCTGCTTCATTTTAAAGGTTACTTTGAACCAGAAGGTAAAGAAATTCATTTTAGGAATGGCTGGAAGATTCATTTCAGTTGAACCAACATATTGTTCTATGTTTGAACATCTATCAAGTAAGGGCTTGTGTTTATTAAATATTGGGGGTAGCTCTGAGAGCCTCCTTTTTCCCCACACTAGCTTTTGTAAAAACGAAAGAGTTTTGTGGGTTTCTTTCTTTTCTTTTGTTGTTGTTATTTTGTTTTGTTTTTAAGAATCAAAGTCTTACTCTAAAGCCCAGGCTAGTCTCAACCTCATGGTGATCCTCACAAGAGTGGTTCTCTGTTAGTATCCCCAACCTTTCCTATTTCAAGTCACCCTACGCACAGGAGTAATGTTTTCAGTTTTCGTTGCCATGTTTTAGGATTCAAACAACCAAGTCCCAAGGAGAACATCCAACTAAAATGATGGGAATGACAAGGCAGGAAACCAGTTTCAGGCAGAAATGGTCACCATCACTGGGCTGTGAGCGCATTTATCATATGTCTGAGGCCTGAAAACATCTAGGATACAGAAATAGAATTTACTATGAAAATCAATGACTGGAAGTTCCTGGCCCTTTAATAATACTTACTCTGAGAATTGCTACTGTCCAGTAGAGGCCTAATTTGCCTCAGCATAGTGACTGCTTTATGGATGGTTAAGAAGAACAAACATGACAGTAAATATTTATCAATGATTTTGGTGAAAGATACCTTTTCTACCTGGAATTTGGAGCCCAAACCAACCCCTGATGTCTTGTCTTGACACTTCTGTGTTTACAAATTTCACTGAAAACTTGATGTTTGGGGAATGTCCTGTATGGCTGGATCAGCATGGAAGACATCTTGGGTTTCAGAATGTATACTGTATTATATCAGTTATTTAGGTCTATGATTTCCTAAGGCTGCATATAAAAATCAGCATATTGCATTAACATTTTTAGCCTCTGCAATTGTTGATGAAGTGTATATAAAATTAGTGAACAGAGAAATATTAGGAGGCAAAAAAAACTATTCGTTTGTGCTTGTTTAAAAAAAAACACTCATGTGGGAAAGAGTCTGTGAGCACAAGGTTTGTCTCTCTCACACAATAAACAAGCCTTTGTGACCTGTTAATGCGAGTCAGAATGGAGATGGGAGAGAATTATTCAAGAATTTGAAATGGAAAAAACCACCACTCACCTCATTTTGCTGTTATATTGCAAATGAAAAAGGGACTTAATATCTACAAAAGTAAATTTTTATTGTTTAAAGATACTTCAGATTGTTTTCTTTAAAAGTAGAAAAAATTTTGCAAAGAATTCCTTGCTGTATGTCTTGCTGAATTTCTGACTTCTAGCCTACTAGGTAATGTGTAGTCTACACTTGATAAATACTATTAAATAAATGAATTGACTGTATTCATTTGACCTTTAATTGACTCCTGAAAATACGTTGCAGCACTTTTCCATTCTCTGAGAGCCGATGCTATGGTCCTAAATAGTTTGCTTCACTAATCTTGTTTCCATGGTAAAATGAATCTGCATCTTCTCTCTTGGGGTATGTAGGAGGTTGGCAGCATCTCTGTCAATTGTGAGGTCACCAGTAAGACCTGGCAGTGATGTGCGCTCCTCCAACTGCAGCTGTGCAGCTTGCTCCGTGGTCTCGTTCAGCTGAGCTGAAACCCAGAACTGGGCTGGAAGTGCATGAGATAAGCATCCCAAGAGTTCATCACCATGGTGAGCAGCTCCCCAAACTGTCCATTGACTAACACCAACGAGGGGCATCACCAAACACACCAGCTCATTACGTGCTAGCATGGGGGGGGGCTTGAGAGTCACCTTTTCTTTGTTGAATGTTAAAGGTCAATTCAAGCCATTTCATACACCCAGACTCTCCTTCTGACCACCCAGTATGGAGCACGCACATTTTTTCTCATTTGAAACAAAAGAGATCCATATTATTAGTGACTTTCAGCAACCCTGATGAGGAAGGCCCAGAAATGTTCCTTAGTTTTGCTGTTGATTTAAACAACAGCCCTTGGCCCATGTGTTTGATCCTCCTGCATAACACTTCTGATTTCTTAACCTTACCCATGCAGGTTAGATAGGGACAACAGCTTCCTCTGACTAATGGAAGCAGGGCTTATTTCTAGATTTTCTTCAAAGACTCTTCTAGTAAGAGAATTAATTTTTTTTTAAAGTATAAAAGCTACTCTTTTTTTCCCCCTATCAGCCTTAGCTTTTCTTCCATTCTATCTGTTTCTGGCTCCCTTTCTACTTTGCAATTGTAAGATCCTGGGTTCAATTTTAAATCCTTTCTAGAGAGCATCATTCATTTCTATGTTGAAATATTATCTCCCACAAATTTTCCGGTTTAAGAAACCCCCTAGAGCTTTATGTGTCTGCTTGAATTCTGCATGTGGAAGTCTCACAGACATGCCAAACCTAGTAAGTCCTCCTCAGAAAACCGTCATTCTCTCCACCCACCGTCCAGTTCATCGCTAAGGTCTGGCTTTGATGTCCTCGTTACAGACTCGCATTTACCCCCGTCTTTCGTACTTAAGCCAGACACTCCCAAGTCACCCTGAATCATTCTGTGGCCCGCCTCCCTTCTGTTTCAGTATTGAATCTCTGACAAATTTGGGTGATTGCCCTCTGGTTTTGGGTGGAAGTCCAAAATAAACCCGAAATGTGTTGAATTTTCTCCACGTCTTCAGTCTAGCGCTGATGATCTTGCACCTGGCCTATTGGGACAGATTTCAAGTTGGTCTGCCTCATTCCGCTTCATCTCCATCTCCGTTAAGGACCTTTTCCAAAAAACAAAACAAAAGAACAGGAATAGTTTTCTTTGGGGTTGACATCAGATCATGCTGCTCACTCTAGGCTTCCAGTTACCCTCCAAGTAAAACTGAAATGTTCCTCAGTCCTGAGGGGTACCTGCTTGGTGATCAGCCATTTCGTCTGTAGATTTGGTTTCTCCTGCCATTCTGTGATCCTGTCAATGGTGTGGCGGTCACACTAGTTACTAGTTTCTAAGCTCAATCCTGGCTTGTCTTTAGGTTTTCCTCACTGATCGACTTCACCCTCAGGCCAGCATTGCAGTGTCTTCCTGCCTCTGCATCTTCTCATTCCATCTTTTAAAGTGTGCCTGGACCTGCATGCAATGTGTCCCCTCACAACACACACACCCCTATACAACTTAGACAAATTATCTGTGTATATTCATAATCTTAAAAGACAAAAAGGCAGCCTACTGACTGGGAGAAGATCTTCACCAACCCCACAACAGACAAAGGTCTGATCTCCAAAATATATAAAGAACTCAAGAAACTAGACGTTAAAATGCTAAATAACCCAATTAAAAAATGGGGCACTGATTTGAACAGAGAATTCTCAACAGAAGAAGTTCAAATGGCTAAAAGACGCTTAAGGTCTTGCTCAACCTCCTTAGCGATCAGAGAAATGCAAATCAAAACAACTTTGAGATATCATCTTACACCTGTCAGAATGGCTAAAATCAAAAACACCAAGGATAGCCTTTGCTGGAGAGGTTGTGGAGAAAGGGGTACTCTCATCCATTGCTGGTGGGAATGCAAACTTGTGCAACCACTTTGGAAATCAGTATGGTGGTTTCTCAGGAAATTTGGGATCAACCTACCCCTGGACCCAGCAATACCACTCTTGGGAATATACCCAAGAGATGCCCTATCATATGACAAAAGCATTTGTTCAACTATGTTCATAGCAGCATTATTTGTAATAGGCAGAACCTGGAAGCAACCTAGATGTCCTTCAATGGAAGAATGGTTGAAGAAAGTGTGGAATATATATACATTAGAGTACTATTCTGCGGTAAAAAACAATGACTTCTCGAATTTTGCATGCAAATGGATGGAAATAGAAAATACGATCCTGAGTGAGGTAACCCAGACCCAAAAAGAAGATCATGGGATGTACTCACTCATAATTGGTTTCTAGCCGTGGATAGGGGCCACTGAGTCTATAATTTGTGATCCTAAAGAAGCTAAATAAGAGGGTGAGCCCAAGGAAAAACATATAGTTATCCTCCTGGCTATGGGAAGTAGACAAGATTGTCGGGCAAAAAATTGGAATCTTGGGGGTGGGGTGGGATAGGGGTAAGGGGAGATGGGGAGAGAAAAGTGTGAAGGAGAGGATGGGGGGAACTTGGGGAAACGGGATGATTGGAGATAAAGGAAGGTTGGATAGGTGAGCAGGGAAGCACATATCTTAGTTAAGGGAGCCACCTAAGGGTTGGCAAGAGACTTGAACCTGGAGTGGCTACCTGGTGCCAGGGCAATGTCCCCAGTTATTTCCTTGGGCATCTGAGGATAGGGAGCCTGAAATGACCCTATCCTATAGCCATACTGATGAATATCTTGCATATCACCATAGAACCTTCATCTAGCGATGGATGGAGATAGAGACAGGCCCACACTGGAGCACCAGACTGAGCTCCCAAGGTCCTAACGAGGAGCAGAAGGAGGGAGAACATGAGCAAGGAAGGCAGGACCACGAGGGGTGCACCCACCCACTGAGACAGTGGGGCCGATCTAGTGGGAGCTCACCAAGGCCAGCTGGACTGTGACTGAAAAAGCATGGGATAAAACCGGACTCTCTGAACATGGCGGACAATGAGAGCTGACGAGAGGCCAAGGACAATGGCACGGGGTTTTGATCCTACTTCATGTTCTGGCTTTGTGGGAGCCTAGACAGTTTAGATGTTCACCTTCCTAGACCTGGATGGAATGGGGAGGACCTTGGCCTTTCCACAGGGCAGGTTACCCTGACTGCTCTTGGGGCTGGAGAGGGAGAAGAGGAGTGGGGGGAGGGGGAGAGGGGCGGGAGGAGGGGGAGGGAAATGGGAGGCGGGGAGGAGGCGGAAAAATTTTTTTTTTTCAAAAAAAAAAAAAAAAGCCAATCCCTACTCTAAGCCTTTTTAAGTCAAAAATATATCTTAATGGTTAATGTGCTTAATGTAAAGCACATTACAGAATCAGAAAACTATTACCATTATGTAATTTTGGGAATTTTTCTGACTAGAAAAGGAAGTTTGTTTCCATTAAAAGTTACTTCCAGTCCCACTTTCTTACCCAGTCCCTGGTCAAGACAATCCACCTTGCATCTCTAAAGATCTCTTTATCTAGAAGAGTTCAACAAAACAGAGTCGTGCCTGAGATGCCTTTCTGTGATTGCTTTCTTTCATTTTGAATGTTTTCAAGACTTACTCTTGTTGAAGTTGTACTTACTGTACTTCAACATTGCTGAATGGTATTACATTATTTCCACAGTTATTAACCTATGAGTCCATGACCCCTCGGGGGGGGGGGTTGAACGGCCCTTTCACAGGGATCACTTAACAGATATCATTCATATCAGATAGTTACAATTTGATTCAAAGCAGTAGCAAAATTCCAGCTATGAAGTGGCATTGAAAATTATTTTATGGTTGGGGTTTACTGCAACATGATGTGCTGTATTAACAGATAGCAGGCGTCAGGAAGGCTAGGAACCAGTGCATTCTATGAACATACACTTGTGTACCCACTCATCAGCTGGAAGACATTTGTGTTGCTTCAGTCTTTGTTTTTTTTTTTTTTTTTTTTTTTTTGTTTTTTTTTTTGTTTTTTTTTGTGCCAGCATCAATATAAGATCACAAGGGTTTATGTGGAAGCAATTTTTATTTAACATGGGTACAGACCTAGGGACAGAAATGCTAGATAAAAGATAACTTACCACAGGTATTTTGAAGGAATGAGCAATGGATTACTAAAGCAGCATTTCCTATACCTACAGGCAGCGTAACACTCTCCCTACTCCCCTTTCTTCCTGCTTTTATTGAAAATAGATTGGTTTACCTCACATATATCCAGATTATAGTTTTCCTTTTCTCTACTCCTTGACTTTCTCCCCACTTACATCTTGATATAATTCCTTTTTTTCTTTTTCATTAGATTGTAAATAGAAATATAAAGGATAATAATAAAATAAGATAAAATAAAACCTAATACATCAGAATTGGACGAAAAAACAAAACAAACCACCAAAAAGGCAGAAGGAAAAGAGTATAAGAGAAGGTACAAGAAGCAGAGATCCATTCATTAGCACACATGAAATCCATAAAAAAACTCTAAATTGAAGCCTTCTACATGCATGAAGGATCTAGTGCATACCTATGCAGGCCCTGTGCACACTTCCACAGTCTCTGTAGGTCATATGAGCTTCGCTCATGCTGATTTAGAGGCCCTTGTTTTCTTGGTGAACCCCAACCCCTCTGGCTCTTATTCTTTTTCTTCCTCTTCTTTCCCAGGGTTTCCTGGTCTCTGGCAGGAGGGATTTAATGGAGGCATCCCAAATAGGGCTAAGTGTTCCAAGTTCTCTCACTCTCTGCACAATGTCTGGCTGTGGGTGTGTATTTGTTCCTGTCTGCTGCAGGAAAAAGCTTCTCTGATGACTGCTGAGCAAGGTACTGATCTATGAGTATAACAGAATGTCATTAGGACTCATTTTATTGCTGTGCTCTCTTAGTAGAACAGTAGTGTTCAGTTTTACCTTCAGTCCCTGGGTTATCCAGTCTCAAGTCTTAGTTACCCAAACAGTGTTGGATGTGGGTTCTGTGGTGGTTTGAGTAACAGTGACCCCCCATAGGCTCATATATTTGAATGCCTGGTCATTAAGGCATTAGGAAGCAGGGCATTGTTGGAATGGTGTGGCCATGTTGGAGAAAGTGCGCCAATGAATAGGAGCACAAGGAAGTGTAATGGAGCCAAGTTGGGGCTCAGGGAAATAACGTGTTTAAAGAAAAGCCTAAAGTTGCATGGAATAAAGGGAGTGGTAACCTCAGGGGAAGACCACACCCAACTAAACTTTCAATTTGTGAGAAAGAATTAAAGGATAATTTAGGGCTGGGTATGGCAGATCAGGATGTAAAACTCTTCAGCTATCTCTCCAGCATAATGTCTGCCTACATGTTGCCATGATGATAATGGACTGAACTTCTGAAACTGTAAGCCAGTCCCAATTCAATGTTTTCCTTTATAAGAGTTACCGTGGTCATGGTATCTCTTCACAGCAATAAAACACTGACCAATTCCATCTCATGAAGTGGGCCTTAAGTCAAATCACATATTGATTGGTTACTCCAATTAACTTTATGCTACTGTTGCCCTAACATACAGCACAGGCAGAACACCGTTGTAGATCCAAGGGTTTTTGGCTGTGTTAGAGTTTATGTTTCTCCGTACTAAAGATGCTGGAACACAGGCACCAGTTCAGCATCTCCATGTTCAATGAGTTGTTTAAGTTTTGTCTTTAGTAATGGACCTTGCTGTCAGTTTGTGGGGTGCATCTTATAGTTTTGGCAGCAGTCTGGGTTGTTTGGGGATTCTCATGGGACCCATTTGGCCAACAAATCCATTAAATGCCATGAAAAAAATATTGTCTTCTGCTGCATTCTTGATTTTTATCTTCTAGGAGCAATTTCCATTCTTCCAATACTCACGTCTATAAAGTTAGAGCATGCATCATTTATTTAATACACATATATTACTTATTGTTCCTAAAGTTTAAACATGTTCTTACCTGACTGGTAGACAACAGGTGCAAACATACTGTTATAGTTTTAAAGTGTATGCTTTTGTGAGTGTAAAATGTGTGCACTGACTTCCTTTTGTGTCATCTAGCATCCTACATGGCCTTTCTGTATGAAACACAAGCCTCTGCTAAGGAACTGTCTTTTCCCCCACTTGTACTTTCTTCTTCATATATTCTCACCGTAGGTCTTTGTTGTAATGGGAGCGGCTGGGCTGCGTCCCCGGCACCCAGCCGCCCGCATGGCTAGCTTATGCCCTGAAATAATTACACGGAAACTGTATTCTTTTAATCACTGCCTGGCCCATTAGTTCCAGCCTCTTATTGGCTAGCTCTTACATATTGATCTAACCCATTTCTAATATTCTGTGTAGTACCACGAGCTGGCTTACCAGGAAAGATCTTAACCTGCGTCTGTCTGGAGTGAGACAATCATGGCGACTGCCTGACTCGGCTACTTTCTCCCAGCATTCTGTTCTGTTTACTCCGCCTACCTAATTTTTGTCCAATTAAAGGGGCCAAGGCAGTTTCTTTATTACTTAACCAATGAAACAACAGATAGAAAGATGACCCACCTCCATCAGGTCTTATCTGAAATGTTGTTTACTTGGGAAGGCTTTATTGGGTCACCCTCTCTAGGCCGTCATTACCTTGCTTGTTTCCATAATGATTCTTTCTATAGTTTGTAATTTTTAAAGTGTATTGATCCAAATCCATGATTTTTTGGGGGGGGTGGGTAGGGGTCTATGCCATTACTTTAGTATCCTAGATTCATGAAGATACGAATTGATGTGTTTTCATCATTGAATCCTGTCTTAGTTAGGGTTTCTTCTCTCTCTCTCTCTCTCTCTCTCTCTCTCTCTCTCCTCCTCCTCCTCCTCCTCCCCCTCCTCCTCCTCCTCTTCTTCCTCCTCCTCCTCCTCCTGCTCCTTCTTAAATAAACTTTTCTCATTTTACATACCAATCCCAGTTCCCACTCCCTCCACCTTCCACAGAAACTCTTATAAAGGAAAACATATAATTGTAGTGGTTTGCTTGCTGCAGTTCAGAGGTTCAACCCATTATTATCATGATGGGACACGGTGGTGTGCAGGCAGACATGGTGCTGGAGAAGTAGCCAAGAGGCCTACACTTTCTAGGCAACAGGAAGTGGTCTGAAACACTGAGCAGATATGAGACCTCAAAGCCCACCTCTACAGTGACACCTTTCTGCCAACAAGACCACGTCTACTCAACAAGGTCATACCTCCCAATAGTGCCACTCCCTTTGGAGATCTATTTTCCTTCAGACCCCTGTACCACATACACAGCTTGTTGAATGCCAGATCTCCAATAAGAACACTCATGAAGAGGGCTACACAGTTGTCAGAAAATGACAGGGGAACAAAATGGAACAGAGTGCGTTTTGGTCAACTGGTTACAAACTAACTATAACTATAAATTCAAGTTTATTTATAGAATATTATAATATTCTATATAGAATTATTTCAAGAATTCATCACTATTAATATGCATTGTCTCTAAATTAAAGATTCCAGAGACAACCCAAATGATTTACTAAAATAACTATAAACAATGAGATTATAGTAGAATGAATGAACACAAGTATATGACGATCAGTCTTGTCACTTAATATAAACAAATAGTAAATGGGATAGCTAATCCCAGTCATGAAGCCATCTGACATTTGGGACAGCAGTTTAGGACAAGTAGTTCATTTTCTGCCATAAGCACAGACCCTGTCACTGCCATTTGTTTCTTCAGTACAGAGGCCAAAACACAGGTATTTGTCATCAGACTCATGCATCTGTGTGTTTGTGTGCCTGTGTGTGTGTGTGTTTGTGTGTGTGTGTCTGTGTACATGGATGGTTGTACATATGTGTGCTTATGTATATA
Source organism: Chionomys nivalis (assembly GCF_950005125.1). Taxonomy (NCBI): domain Eukaryota; kingdom Metazoa; phylum Chordata; class Mammalia; order Rodentia; family Cricetidae; genus Chionomys; species Chionomys nivalis. Next base: position 26,031,916 of record NC_080099.1, on the reverse strand, counting down.
GAGGCCAGAGTACAGCCTTGTGTGTCATTTTCCAGGTATTATCCATCCAGTTTATTTTTGCAACATTGTCTCTCACTTGTACTAGACGTCAACAGATAGGTTAGTTTTCCCAACTAGGTATCCCCAAGGATTTACCTGTCCTTCTTCATCCCATCCTCTGCCCCAGCATGGGGATCCTAAGTACGTGCCTGCCAACATGCCTATTTTTTCACGTTGGCTGTAGAGACTGGGCTCATGTAAGCACTTTGCTGAGCCTTCTTCATGGCTCCAAAAATAGAGTTTCAGTCAGTTCTTAAATTCCTATCCCTGTTGCTTGTTGGGGGGAACATCAGGAGAGCATAATGGTTTATAGGAAAACGGACAGAGAGCATATGTTTCGCCGCTAGAAGAGGAATCTGTTCTTGTGTAAGTATCATGTAAATAAAATACGACTGTGTTGAAAAAGCACAACACAAGAAGCCAGCATGAGGCGCCCTGCAGTGAAGTCAGTAACTCTGGCCAAGAAAAGATAGAAAAGACAGAAACCAAATAGGCTTGTTTCTAAATACAAACCACATAAGCGAGTCAGCCCCTGGTTGGCCCCCCGACTTCATTCTGATGTCTTCCCCTTTGCGTCACTCTTACAGCTGGACTGATGTTGTATGTCCTTACAGTTGCCACTTCTCATCTGTGCCCACGTCTGGACCATGAATGCCCCCTGCCCCTGCCCCTGCCCACAAACCTGGGCACAGCTGTCTCTTCTCAGAAGCTACCTCACCCATGGGACCATCTCCGTGGCATGTTTTAACCCTTGCATAGACCTTAGAACTACCTGCATTCTTTCTTTTCTTTTGATTTTCGAGACAGGGTTTCTCCATAGCTTTTGGTTCCTATCCTGGAACTAGCTCTTGTAGATCAGGCTGGACTCGAACTCACAGAGATCCACCTGCCTCTGCCTCCCGAGTGCTGGGATTAAAGGCGTGCGCCACCACCGCCCGGCTACCTGCATTCTTGTTAGACAGATATAATTTCACATTGTTCTGTTTGGACTCAGACTTCTTAGCAACACACAAACTGCTTCCCGCTTTCCTTGTTCTGATATGTGTTTTTTGGTGTAGGAAGCTCTCCCGTGAATTTAATCCAACACATTCATTTGACAATTAAAATAGTCATTCCCCAAGCATCATGATTTCCAACTCATGTCAGCGAGAATATGCCTGTTGTGTGCTCTCCACCATAAGCTTTTCTTAGACTGAACAGCACCCATGTAAACTTGAACTAAGTCAGAGTCCTTGGCATTTTCCAGCTTAGACTTTTCTACCTGCGCTTCCTCTGATTCGTCAATTATAAGAGCTGGAAGGATGTTCATAAAGAACAAAACATTCTTTGTTGACTAACAGTATTGTGGGTATTGTTTACCAGGTGATTAAAGCAGACACTCTTTCATAGGCCATTTGTGGGTATGGAAAAGCCTCCTTCATAGAAACTGCTTAGATTCCAAGGCTTGTACTAAGACGGGGCTTCATCCTATGCAATCATCTCCCCCCCCATTTTTTTTCTCCAGCTTTGGCACTTAGGTGTCTGTCCAGGAAACTCTTAGGCTATATTCCAGTTTGTTTCTACTCATGGAGTAAAACATAGACAGAAATCGAAGAATAGGCAATCGTACAGAAGTTAAACAATTATTAAGCAAGGTATTTTGCTTCAGATAAGTATTTTGCTTCAGATAAGTATTCAGATAAGTATTTTGCTTCTTTCCTGACAATGAAAAAAGGTTTCTGGTATCGAGTCCTTGAAGCCTTCTTCACAGTGGACTGAAGCCTGACTTCTGCTTGCAAAAAGCCGGTACTAAGAAGTTTTTACTTCTCAGAAAACAAGGGTATTTGAGTGAATAGAGTGGCTAATAAAATTAGCACACATTTGGAAGATAAATAATTATATTTCATTTTAAAAACACACATAGTGATTGTTTATTGCTATTAAGAAATAAGTTATTAAATGTGAAAATGAATATAGAATAAAAGATCCAAACATGTGTGAGTTTGTCTACACATAGATAATATTCCATGATACATATGCATGTACGTCTAAAAGTATATATGTGTGCGTGCATATGTACGTTAATTCACTAGAAATAAATCTGTACTTCTACTCATTTATAATATTTTTATTTTGGATTTGGGGATGATGATTTTCTTTCTTTAACTGTATACAATGTTCAGTTATTTAAAATTTCTATTGTTATGTTCAGAAGACTTAGAAAACACATAAGAGAAACTCAAAGACAAACTAAAAAGCTTAAAGCATTCTCTAAAATCTTCCATGGGAAAATTATGGGGCACCTACAACTGTCAGAGCCTGTGGATGAAGCCCTCAGTTGACTTGGACAGTCAACTGTGTCTTTGGCAGCTAAGGAGTCCAGCCACACAAAACCACTCAAGATAAAGGTCAGAACCCTCTGTGCAATGTTTTTCTCCTCTCATTGTGAGGGATAAGGCCTGGCCTTGCTGTTGATATCAAAGTTTGGATGTCTACCATCTGTGAGGTGCTGTGCTTGACATCCAGTTCCTTAGTTCAGAATTTTTTAAAGATGAGGATTATTTGAAATAGCAATCACATGGCAAGCTTGGCTTTCTGCAGTTTCCCAAAGGCAATATGCATTTGGAGCCAGGCTTCTTTGGTTTGAATCCTGTCATCACCACGTGCTGGTTTGTAATCTTAGGACGCAATAAATCTTTTGGAAACCCACTTTTTGCAACTATAAAACTAGTGAATTAGCAAGCGTGTTCCAAGATCAGTGTGCAGATTAAGTGAAGTAATACATATAAAGTACTTGCCACGTAAGAATTCTATTTTTTGTTTGCATGTGAATGTTTAAAAATAAGGTTTTATAAAAAATATAAGTAATTATAAGTAGCTTGAGCATGCAGGTGATGGCTAGATATTTTGTCAAGGACATAAACTAGGTCATTTGAGAAGAGGACAGGTTAATTGAGAAATTATCTCCATCTCATTGGCTTTAGGCCATGTTTGTGGGGTATTTTCTTTATTAATGATTGTTGTGGGGCGGCCCAGTCCACTGTGGGTGGTACTACCTTTGGCAATTGGTCATGGATTGTAGAAGAAAGCAGGCTGAGCAATGCAACAAGCAATGTTCCTCCATGGTCTCCACTTCAGTTCTTGTCTCCAGACTCCTGCCCTGGTTGAGTTCCTTCCCTCTGTGATCGACTGTTGCACTGTGGTCCAGACATGTAAGCCAAACAAAAACCTTTCTCCCCTTGCATGGTTGTGGTTGGTATTTTATCACAGCAACAGGAAGTGATTAGGACGAGTAGAAAGTAGATGGGACCACGAGAAGAAATGTGCACGAGGAGAAGAGTTCAGTTCAGAGAGAACGATGATTCCCAAAGTGAGATCATAGAAATGAAAGACAAAGTCTATTTCAAAGGAAACAAGATTATTGGGGTGGAGTTCTGAAATGGTCTTTCTACAAGGGGTTATCTAAGCAGAGAGTTATAAAGGCAGAAAATATGTACTGACCATATCAGGAAGATTGGAATGAGGAAGACTTGTTTAGGAAATGCTTGGTTCATCGACTGGCGTTGTTTGATTTTGTGATGATTTTGTTCAGGCATCCATATGGTTGAGGTTTCACGTGTGTATTTTCTTTTCATTGCTAAGGAGACACTGTCTAGCAGCATGCATCCTCAGTCTTTGGCTCTTAAAATCTCTTCTCCCGTCTATTAATTTCCCTGAGCCTTAGGTGTAGGGGTTTCTTTGCAGATGTGTCATTTGGGGCTTGGGTGCACCAATACCTTTGAATTTTGACCAGTTATCCTTGTCCTTAGCTCCATCTGTTGCAAAGAGAAGCTTGTCGTTCCTAGACAAAGAGCCAATGGCTGTGGAAAATCTGAGCCCAAGTGATCTGTCCTAAACACAGGTACATATGTATATTGCTGAACAAATTCAGGAGGTTGTGTACACACATATTTATATAGATATAGATGGACATATAACAGTAATAATTAAAGAGGAGGTCAGGAGTTTGTGTCAGGAAGGGTGGAGCAATGTGAGGAATTGAAAGGGGGTGAAGGGAGTGAATGATATAGGGTATTCATGTATGAAGTAGGTACAAAAATTAAAATGTGCTGAGACAACAAGAAGTGTGGCAGTGAATAGATAGGAATATTGGAAAATTCTGGCTATCCCTGTAACGATCCTTGGGCCAACAACTTATGGAGGTGGCGTTGCCACTGGGAGTTCGAGTGAAGATGGAATGGCCAGTACCATAAGTGTTTCTCAGAGAGCAAATCTAAAATTCTTCGAAATTTGGAACTTTTAATGTTGTTCCTCAGTGTATGAATTTTAAGCAAGCTATGCAACATTTCCAGCATCCCGTTTTCTTGATTTTAAAGCTTTGGTATTCCCAACTGATTTCTAAGTGTCTTTCTATTATTATCCTTTTACGATTCTCTTTGAAATTCTTTTGGCTGTGAAGGAAAATAGAATGACGTTTCTAGTCTGGTCGCTTCAAAAGTTTCCTCTAGATATTACTTGGACATATAAGGAAGGCAACACTGGAAAAGCCTCGTGGAAGAAATGAAATTTGCATTTTTCCCTGGATGAAGTCATAGGTAGAGTGAATACATGCTCTTCAGAACAGAGAATTGATATGCTCTCTTTTATTCCAGAAGAGAGCAATGCATTGGGTTAAGAGCAGATTTCTCTGAGTAGAGATGATTGAACAGGCTTCCTAATTGAAGGCACGAGGTTACAACTATCCCAAAGCCCTTTGCCTCGGAAGTTCTCGGTATATTTAGAGTGAAATGAGACAATAAGTACATTGGGAAGAAGAGTACTAGAAAATAGGAGGTGTTGAAGGCAATCAATACTCGAGATGTTAAGGTCTTTTTGATTTTGACAAAGTAAATGCTCTACACAAAGGCAGGGGTATTCTTGGAGGAACCTGACATCTGTGATACATTAAGATGTATCAATGCATTAATTGTTATCCTAAAATATTTCAATGTAATGTTTGTTCACACAGAACATTTGTTCATTATGTTCAAATTAGATTTCAGTAGTAAAAATAAAACGAGAGAGACAGGCAGTAGTTTCTCATATGCAGAAGCTTCCCGTAGCCTTACCATGTGCATCTGCCTCAATACTCTTGTGTTTATTCTCTGAGTATATAAGGGAGACACTGAAATGATCAAGTCAGAAAGGTCATTTTCTTATGATAAGAAAAAACACAGCTATGTATGTGTCAGAAATGTCTTTCTGTACAAATTTGTATATTCACAAGGAATATACAATTGCATGAAAGGTCTCTTCAGATTTTGATTATAGCAAAATACTATGTTATTTGATGAAAACACAAAGCAAATTTGAAACTGTAATTCTTTAGCCCTGTTTTATGCTCGCATTTTAAGATATGTTGCTTTACTCACAGGAGATAATATGCTATATCAGCAACAAAAATGCTGTAGAAAATAAAGTCAAACAATACAAATTCAGATGACATAGGACATCAGCTATTTGTCTAAGACATTTTTACAACCATATACCGATGCCAAATCCTTTACACTTGTGTTTAGTATCTCTCTCTTCTATCAGTAGACTGGTTTGTCCAAGACACATAAAACAGTAGGCACTCTTTTGCTCCCTAAAATATTGTCCTTGTATTCTACCATCCCCAATTTAATGAGTGCATATTATTGTTTGTATGCATTTTCCCATTTCTGTCTCATTCAGGCATCTTTTGTAGATTGTTGCCTGCAATCTATATCTTTTTCACCAACACCCCTATGCTTCACCTCAAGAGCAACAGCCTCATCTCATATTATCCAAATCCTCCACTCAAGACATTTTATATCCTGAAATATTTATGACTTTATCTTATCATCCAAACTCTTTTAATGCTAAAATTTAAAATTACTTTTGTTGATAATAACTATGTATTTATTGTCTTAGTTTCCTGTTTATATGTGTGGATAAATTAAGAAGGGTTAATTCAAGCTAATTAGTTTAATGTTTTTTAGTATTTATCTTCCATCCTAATCTTTTACTTAACACAGCTCCCCACCCCTTCCCACCTGGTTCATCTATTTTGTCTCAAATTGATTTTTCTTCCTCTGTGTACACATCAATTTTTCTTTTTCCATGTTGTCACTGATGGACAACAAGACTGACAAGTGTAAACAATGCTATATGGGCTTGCAATTATCTCTCTAACTCAGTTGTTCTCAATCTATGGGTAATAACCCTTTTGGAGAGGTCGAAAAACCCTTCAATAGGGGTTGTATGTGAGGTAGTCTGCATATCAGATATTTATATTATGGTTTGCAACAGTATCAAAATTGTTTTTATGAAGTAGCAACGATAATTTTATGGTTAGGGGGTCACCGCAACATGAGGAACTGCATTAAAGGGTCATGGTGTTAGGAAGGTTGAGAATCACTGTTGTAACTCATGAATGGAATTGCTAGATCATATTTTAATACTGCACTGCCACATAGCCATAATATTTAGTACTTAATGAGCAGTCAACCCGAATTCTCCATCGAGACTCAACAAATCCAACAAACTCACTGAAACTTTACAAAGAAACCAAGAAAAGCCTGAGATGGAATCACGGAAGAATGGGGTGATGGCTTGATGAAATGGAAGTAATATTTTTGCTAGGTTAAGAGTAAAAACAGTACCCATAATGAAAACCACCCCAGGAAGAATAGACAGGCATGTCCTACTGCTTCTGGGCCCTGTAAGTTTTTAGTTAGGCCTACCTAAGCTATTTAACATACATTCACCTCTTAAGTAGCCTCAAATCAATTTGAACAAATGAAACAATTAATCTTGATTCACTGAAGCAGCAATGTTAGAACATCAATGAACACTGACTAAATCAGTGTTCTGGATGTAATTAGAACAGGTCCGTGGCAGTATTCGTGTACCTAAAAGGAGAGCAACATTTGTGGTAGCTTACAAAGCACCGGAACCAAGAGGAAGACGCAGCAGAGCCAGCAAACGAGAAATAGCAGCCTATTTTCACATAAGCAACGCCAAATAGAAAAACACTGAAATTCTTTTTGAAAAATTTTTATGAATGGTGCCTATGGGCAGAGGTGTGTATATGTGTACATATGCGTAGAGGCCATCCACTTTGTGTACATATGGGTGTAGGTGGAAGTATGTTTATGAGTGTGCATATGTATGCATGTGTATACGTGTGTGTGAGAGAGAGAGAGAGAGAGAGAGAGAGAGAGAGAGAGAGAGAGAGAGAGAGAGAGAGAGAGAATTAGAAAGTAGGTGTGTATAGGTGTATAGGACGTAATTCAGCATCAGATACCTTCATCGATTGCTCTCTCCTTTATTTTCTGAGATAGGTCTTAACATGGGGCTTGTAGATTTCACAGAACTAACTGGCAAGCCAACTCCAAGGATACACCTGTCACCTCCTTCCTAAAGCTAAACTCTTAGCTAGCGTTCTCCAGGAAAGTGCTACAACCCTGACCTTTTACATAGATTCTGGGTAATCCAACCTCAGGTTCTTTGTGCTTGAAGATCAAACATTTTATCCCCAAGCCTGCCTAGTCACATCTAAAAAACAAATTTTTTTTTGGTCATTTAGGCAGGACTGGCTAGCCAGTGAGCCCCAAGGATCTGCCTGTCTTCGTCTCCCCAAATAAACATTATCACTCTGCAGTTTATACAGGGGTTCTGGGGTTGAAACCCAGCTTGTGCTTGTGAAGCAAGCGCTTTGCTGAATAACGGCCTCAGTCCCCTGAATTTTTCTATTAAATTGTGAAATAAAATAATTAATGACAAATGCCCATTACAACAGGTAGAGACGGAAACGACTGTAAAACTTAAGTTTATTTTCTGATGCTACCATGCGAAATTTCAGAATAACTCTGGAAAGTGCAGAAGTGATAGCCATGCCGTGCCACACTGTGCTGTGATTTCCCATGAGCTTTGGTTTCCTTCTAAGTTGACGCTAAAGCAATTCTGCTGAGCACTGGGCTATTTGTGCAGAGAGGTTAAAAGGGGGTTATAGTTTTTCACAGCTTGTAAAACCGCAGTGGAGATAAAACCATCTATTTTGCTAATAGAAAAAAAGAGTGACTTTTCTGTGAGAACACAGAATCATCCATGATAGTATCTTCAATGATACAGACCAAGAATGCAACCCTTGTGTGCCATGGGGTTATGGTAGAGGTTCCTGCTCTCTGATGGAAAGTCTACAGACTGATATTTGGTGCTAAATGTGCCTCAGAGGGAGCTAGGACTGGCACACGGTGTCAGACTGTAGCTAAGCATTGCACGAATGAGTCACCCTTTATAATTATTCTAACATGTTTTCCTTTTAAAACTGGCAATCTTGGTTTCTTAAAAAAATGCCTGTAGATAAAATTCTAGTTGCACCAGATCACCTATATTATGGTTTCTAATTCTTAGTTAAAGAAATTGTAACAGCAAAATAAACATTTCAAGTTATACTTAGTGTGTTGATAGAGGAACATAAAATGCAATGTTTGTGTATATTCAACACATTTGTCATAATTATTGGAGTAAATGTATCAGGGAGCAGGTATAGAGTGTCTAGTAGCAGACCCCAGGATAAGAATATTAAGTGTGTTTTCAAACGCCCCCTGTCATTTTCTTGTGAATTCACAATAATGTTCTTACAGTCCCACAGCTAATAAGAAGTTACACTACTCCAAAGTCAAATTCCAGATCTGTTCTAGGGAGCAACAAACTTTACAGGATATGACACTGCATAATATTGTAAGGAACACTTACATGAATTCAGGAGTTTAGAACCTGTTGAGTGTGCCTCAGATTATGAATTCAGAATTTGAGTTAGCTTGGTGTGTTTGCATGAGATGTCACGTCATGATTCTTTCACCAGTCATTACTGGTTGTAAGGGATGAGTTAATAAGAATGATCTACTAATCTATGACATAAGGATCCATAGTATGGATCAGTTTCTAATTCAACAGCACCCAGTCTCTTTATGTATAGATGACCTATGTCTTTAGTACCTATTACTTTGTATATTTTAATTTATCATTCTATTTGTCATCAAACTACAGCTAAGGCAAAACATTTAAGAGTCATTGTAACTACTTTAAAATTCAGGAGAATCATAGACAAACATACATATTCACATATTATTCTAAAGGTTCTTTAGGTTAAAATTTTATTTCTAATGTAATTGGGGTTGCAAATCTGGAAGAAGGGTCGAGGAAATAGGATGCAGAAAGGGTGGTGGATTAGGCCATAATTCTTCAGAATCTTATTAAAGGTATGAATGACTCAAAAAATTAAATTGGTTAAGAAATTTCTATTTTCTCTAGAGCATCTCACAGTGGGAATTTGATAAAGAATAAAATGAAGCAGCATGTACTTACCCCTTCATGTTTCTTGGCAGGACATTTAATGCCCTCTAATAATGAAGTAAAATTTACATTTGAAGTTATTAGCTGCAGAAATAGAAAACATAGTTATATATTTTTGGTTACTGAATAAGGCAATACCTATTTGTGTATTATTTTGTATCTTTCTATCTACTAGGAGTGAAGAAATAAAACCATGTCTCTTTTAAAACAATGCATGTGGTATTTTTTTTTAATCTCCTACGTTCATCTAAGGAAAATGCATTTTTTTCAGAACAATTTCAGTTCTTAATCTTTAGTTTTGTAAGTTTACTCTTTCTGAAAGAATTATTATGCTACTTATATATGAACACTGAATTAAAATAAGCCATACATTTCATGTGGTTAATATGAAGCCAAATTAGCAACATTATATAAATAGAATTGTTGCTGAATAGTTCATACTTCAGGAAAGTATTTCTATAAAAATGCCTGCTAAGGTGTTAACATGGTAAATTATATATTATTTATAGATTGGGTTATATACTTAAATTATAAATGTTAAGAAGAACAACTTATGAGGATTCTTTGTGGAGTATTTTCCTAGTTATGATGCAGTTTATATATAGTTCAGGAAGGAAAGATGCAAGTGCCTAGGCTTACTCTCAACACATAACAAAAATGCAAACTGGTTATTTTTATTGGTCATAGCCTTGGTTTGCAGTTTCTGAATTTACGTGCCCAATTAGATAAGTTTAAAATTATATGTTAAAATTCTATGACCTGAAGTGATAAAATAATAAAAAAGTTTTCAACGTATTTAGTGAAAAGTTTAAGCCATTTTCTATATTCATTTCAGTGCTCTGTCTCATCATGTGCAATGATATTTTACATGAATTATTTCACTAAATAGAGGTTGTCAAGAAGTTGGAATGTGTGGTGCTTGCAATTAAAAACTGCTTCGCTATTGCTGGACATGTTGTTCATGTTAGTGACCCCATGGGTCTCCCAAAAGTCAGCCTTTAACATTCCAGAATTTTTACTGTGCATCTGTTGCTGGCGTCTTGCCTCCCACCCACACAGGCTCAGCCTAACTAAATGGAGTTTCTGCTAGTGCATCAAGATGAAGTCATACTATGAGAAGGTTGCAAAGCTAGCTTTGCAGGGAGTTTGTGTGCACATTTGTTAAAGAAAACAGCATGTGGGCGTGGAATCTGAAACGTAATTTCTAGATGGTGTTTCTTACATATCTTTTCATGTTATGTGTTCCAGATGGGCTTTATACAACTCAACGAGGACTTCATATTCATTGAGCCATTCAATGATACAATGGCCATCCTAGGTCACCCACACCGTTTATACAGGCAAAAAAGGTCCACAGAGGGAAAAGTCAGGGAGAAGCCAGCTCTTCACAACCATCCCTGCGGTGTCATTTCAGGTAACCCATCCTGAAAAGATTTACGCCAATGTGTCCTTGGAAAGGAGTTTTGAAGCATTCTGTCTCCACCTCTCTACTTCCCCTTCTCCCAGTGTGCACTCATCCTCCGTACCCTCGATCTCTTGATTTATTTGTTATTAAAATGGAATCTCATTTGCTTAATGGCAGTTGGATATATCCATGGTAGGTGTATTATTCGTGTTTATGTTTATTGTTTGTGAGGTAACTGTACTTTAATAGCAAAAGACGGAAATTCAAACACTCTTCAAAGATCAGCATATGACCTCTGCTCTGCCATGCTCTGCCATGCGCAGTCATTCTGGGAAGTCTCTCTTACAGGCTGCTTTATACTGCACTGGAATATGAATAGCTGACAGAGTCCCAAACTTCTGAATGAACACCGTGTGCTCAGAGCCTTACGTAGTACACCTCCAGGAGAACTGCACGGATTTTGCTTCTCTGTGATTAGAAGCATCCTCTGTGTTCCCTGAAATCAAACATTCTAGTCCTCGCATTCCCATCATGTTCATTCTGGAAGTTCCCTGGAATAATAATGTGGCTCTTCTGCTTACTTTCCTATGAGCTTTACACAGAAATCTGTGATATTTTCAAGAACAGGAAGAGGGGCGAAAAGGTACCATCCTCAACATTAGAATACAGTCTTCCCCCAAGACAGGTCTTTTAGACATTTAATGCAGCTGTCTCAGTGTGTAGTCACTTACTTGAGAAATATTTTGATTAAAATGCGAGAAGGTATGAATTTCAGAAGGATTTTCAATGTGACGGGTTTAAAATCAGACTTACAGGCTTGCATTTAAGTGATAATGTAGTTGATGGACAGGATATAAATTCTAGCATTGACTGAGGTATTTGAGGTTAGCTTTACGGAAGTGTGACAGACAGAAAGTAGCATTTGCAGAGCCCACAGCTCTCAAGGGTGTTCAGTTTAGAGAAAAAATAGGATGTGCCTTCTGTAGGATGTATTTCTTTAATATCAATCATAAATTCTACTTTGTTCTGTGAAAGCTCATCCTATACATGAAAAGATTTTCAATGGTTTGCCTAGACTATGCCAATATCTGATTCAGTGAACCAGAGAAGACCACGCTGTGGAAGACAAGGCCTCTTCCCTATTTAGGAATTTTAAATTAAAAAAAAAAAAAAAGGTGAAGAGCCAAACCAAAGAACATTACAGAGGAAAGAAGAACCTGTTTAATGTCTGAAACTAAAAATGATAGCATTAACTCAGAGGTTGTTTGTTTAAGAAGATGGCTCTGTAGCGATCCTGAAAATCTGCACTGAACAGCTTCTGCATCCCAATGAGCTCCTGCCTATAACTACCCACATTAACTAAGGACACAGTTTAGGCTTTGTGGGACATTTTTAACCGTGGCACACACACGCTAGAGAGTCCTTGTGTTAGTAGGTTAATAAAGCGTAAATGCATGATTCATATTTGGCAAACATTATTCCCAATGTTTCTGATATACATTACATAGTACATATAATATGCATAATGCATTATCTTATTTGGATAAAAGACTTGCATGTAAGGACAGGAAGCTGTCAGCAATCAAAGGATTTGTTGAGCTTACCTATATCGAAGAGTTCCATGTTTGGAAACTATTTTAAAATTAGCCACATATGAAATGTATTTATTTTCTTTCACTAATGAATCTACCGTTGCTAATTTCTTTGCACTTTGAACCTACACATTAGCACAATATTATGACTTAGGTTTGCATAATGTTTCAATAGTCTTACAAGATAGAATTTTAAAATTTCTTCCAGCTTGGTCTCTGTAGTACTCCTTTGCATCATGCACAGGTCATAAGTTGCTTATATGTCTTTGAATTGAGCATATAAATTATTTTTTTCACAGACACTTTTCGACTCTTAGTATGACATTTTGTGTGTTTTTTAAAGTTTTTTGAGAATTTCATATATGAGCTCTATATTTACATAATTTCTCCCTTCAAACTCTTCCCCTATCCCTCCTCAACTTCATGGCCCTTTCTCCTTAATTAAATTTAAAAAATAAATTATAAACAACCAGCTACCTCACAATGTTGTAGAGCTAACTGACAAAATTCCTATTTCTAAAAGGTGAATAGTATATTGTTTTAAAAATGGGTCAATCAAAAATTAAATTGTACAATGGTAAGTATGATGAGAATCTCAGTTCATAACATTCCTTAAGTGTGGAACTGGACGAAAGAAATGATGTGCACAAGCTAAGACAATGAACTGTGAGGTCAGGGGTCAGGCTGCCTGTTTTCACACGACCAGGTTACACTTTTTAATTGTGTAAACTTGGGGAACTTATCTCTCTAAAAGTTCTTTTACAGCATGCAAATTGGGATAGGATACCTGAACCGTATCATTCTTCTCAGAATTAAATGTGACCTTATGGGAAAATAAAAAACTTATGCATAGTTTTTTTTTTTTTTTTGAGATATTAATGGGGCAAGAACATTTTGGGCAGAAGAGACCAAATACAGGAAAGTGTAAAGGCTTAAGGAAGCATCAGCCAAGGGGAATGAAGCCAGATGTCTGTATTTGATGCTCTCCAGTCCTGGAGAAGAAGTAGCTGTGCACTGGATCATGATGGCACCCACGTGCTCTTCAAGTGACACCGTCAATTTATCTATTTATTTATCTTTAAAGATTTATTTATTTTTATGTGCATTGGTGTTTTGGCTGCACTGTATGTCTTTGTGAGGTTGCCAGATCCCCTGGAACTGGAGTTTCAGACAGTTGTGAGCTGCTGTGTGAGTGCTGGGAATTGAACCTAGATCCTTTGGAAGAGCAGTGTTCTTAACTACTGAGCCATCTCCACAGCCTGACATCGTCAATTTATTATTGATTAACATTGGACAGTAAATTGATTATCGTTCCTAGACTCTGTAAGAAAATCTGGACATTTACGGGATTGAAAATCAAAGTCTGAGCTGGATAAAGAGATCATTTCTACTCCTAGAGCTTATTCAACCAGGCCACTGTTGAAACAGTGAATACACTTCCTCCAGCACTGCTCTGATGACTGTCAGGGTTGGCAGGTGATAAGGGGGCACACGCTTTGTACTTTTCTGCATATTATCAAGTTCCTTCTCTAATGGGAAGTGTGTAGCAGCAGCAGCTGTGCATATGGCAATGTGCATAAGTTCAGAAAAGCATCTGAAGATTTAGGAAATGAGGAATGATCTCAGCAAAGTTGCAGAGAGTAACAGCTTCAAAAGAACAAATATAAACAGGTTGCTGCAATGTGAATGGCTTCCACGCACAATTGCTAGGTTGTCAGAGGGACTCTATCATGGAGTTGAATTATTAAGAAGCATAGAGTGTTCTAGATAGTTTATTTAAGTGCAACATACAAAAAGAAACAGAGGAAGCTGACATATTGGGACTCTCACTGTCTGGGAAAGCATATGGTCTAGCAGTCCACACAGGGAAGAAGCCCTCTTGGACCATGCTCGGTCCCCTCTTCTTGTTTTAGTCTCCGAGTCTCTTGCAGCTCTGTCTCTGCTGAGTGTCTTCTATATTTATCTACTGGTATAGAGACATTTTCCAGGAAGGCCATGTTTGCGTTTTATCTTAATTTCGCTTACTTTATGGAGTTGGTAGAAGTCAAATTGTGAGTTCAACTTCAGATGGATTAGTTACAAATTCTGTCTCTACTTCAGCTTCTGTCCTGACCTCCAGATATATACCAGCTCCTACTCATTTTTATTTAAAATGATGTAGAGAGTCTTAATAAATTATAATAGTTTAATACCATTTTCTTTCCTTGTACTAAAAATTGAATCTTAACACTAATTATATGGGTTTTTTGCTGTAATTGAAATTGATTTATTATGAATTCTAGAAAGTTTTTCAAAGCCTTTAATTAAATATCCTTTATGGTAATTATTATTATTTTTTAATACAGGGTTGTGAAAATGCTGTTTTGATGTATTTTATGATTAGGAGCCCAGGAGAGAAATTGAGCAAAACAGATAGAAAAAAAAAAAAAAACAGTCAAAGCTGAGTGGCTTCCCTTTATAGTCAGAAATAATGATGTCTCTTTTGAAAAGAGAGTCAAAACCAGAGCCGTAATGCACAGCTCGCTAGCACACAGCTTGCTAGCACACAGCTTGCTAGCACACAGCTCGCTAGCACACAGCTCGCTAGCACACAGCTTGCTAACAGTGAGGAGCCAGTGGTGAAAGAAAAGTGTCCCACTGTGGAGAGGAGAGGAACGGTCTCACTCTTCTGGGTTTATTCGAAGTGAAAAAAGCTTTAAAGGATTACATGAAAGTTTGTTGTCCTAGGAAAAGCTAGATGCTTGTTTTAACGCAGAGACAATTTGTTCAAAAAGGATTTGAGTAATCACCTCTTCATATTCATCTTCAATGTTCCAAACCCCTAAAATTCCTTACAGGGCTACCTGTAGGCCATGAAAACAGATCTTTGCATACACTGGGAATCCTTAAATTTTGGCAGGTTTTATGTGAGGGAAGCACTTTGTCCTCTTGTTCTTTTGGTGATGGATACAGACAACCAAGAGAGCAGATGTGATGGAGGAGCCAGCTTGCTAGTTTCCCAGCTGCCCAGACTCCCCAAAAAATCAGAAACCGTTTTCATTAAATCACCGCTTGTCCCATTAGCTCTAGCTTTTTACTGGCTAACTCTTACATCTTGATTTAACCCATCTCCATTAATCTATGCATCACCACGAGGTCGTGGCCTACCAACAAAGTTTCAGCACGTCTGTCTCCGTTGGCAGCTCCATGGCTTCTCTCTCACTCTGACTTCCTCCTCCCGGCATTGAGTTTAGTTTTCTCTGCCTAGCCCTGCTCTACCTTATCATGGGCTCAAGACAGTTTCTTTATTAACCAATGATATTCACATACAGAGGGGAATGCCACATCTCAGATACATCATAGATAAGGGTGTTCATAATGAGTAATTCTCAAGAGTCACCATCTAAAGGACAGTGAGTGACCCCTGTAATGGTTTCAGGGAGGCTCTAAGCTTCTATAGTAAATAATAAGGGTTCAAATTAGATAGCAGTTTGTATCTTATAGTTAGGAAGTTTTCAGAGAGCCAGGGCAAGAGAGTAAATATAATCGGCGACATCATGCAGTGGCTCCTTACCTCTTCTTGTGCCCTACTGCCATGTTATTCCCTGTCAGTTCTAGCCCACTGGGGTAGAACTGAGAGAAAGAAGGACCAGTAATCTTGTTTTAAGGATAATCTTGGAATCACGTACACCAGTTGTCCTCACGTTCTGCCATTGAACATTTAGCTGGATAGTCACACAGTTGCCCATTAGGCTGAACAATGCTTGTGGATTGCTGGGAAGAGAGTGGCTACCTCCAGGCAGTCAATTCTCTTTGCTGCAGCAACCTCCCGAAAATCAATGAAAGGGTCACAGCCAGCAGAAACAGAAAATGTAGAGAGACGTCCAGAGGGAACAATGCTCCTTGTTTTAGTTATTAGATATTTCCATACACACCTGTTGCTGTAGTGAATGAATGCCTCACAGTGCCCGATGTTCCTCATTTCCTCTGAAGACCAGTGATAACAAAAATATGAGAACATATGCAACTTTTCGTAACCTAGTGATTAGCTATTGACTCTGGAAAGACAAGTCTTCAGAAATAAACTTGAAGGAATTTGTCCCAGCTAATACTTGCTGTAAGGTGGATTTTAGTCTATAACTACAAGTATAACTTATACCACAGTTGGAAAAACCACAAAGTTAATTTTTAAGTGTCTTAGATTGGAAAATAATATTGAACATAACTTCTATTCTTGTCTATCCTTTGGGACTTTGGCATTCATTTCTAACACTCTTTTGAGTGCATAAATTCTAATCTTATCGACAGATTCTCTTTCACGTGCCCACTCTTGTTCTTGCTATTTTGCGTTGCCTTCTAAGGTGTTGCCATGGTCACTTTCAGTATACAAAGGACGTTTGCTTTTATTTTTATACTATGTTCACTTATTTAGTCAAGTGACCTTATATGATGTTCAGGTGGAGCTTATTTTATTAAGTAAATATTTAATTTTCTCTTATTACCAGAAAGAAGAAAACCAGTAATGATGCAGGTAGCTAAACCCAGAGATGCTGCCAGCTATTGTCCTGGCATCTATTACAGTTTAGTTCTCAGGGCTGACTTGAGTGTCTAGAAGGTAATAATAGAGGGAATTTAGGAGGTCAAATAATTCAAGATATAAACGAATCCTGAAACTGTGCAAATAATAGATGGTTAGTAAGATGGAATCATAGAGGCAAGCTGAGACCATGGATCCTAGTATGAGTAAGAACTTTTACTATAAATTAGCTAGATAAATAGAAAAGCTTAGAGTGATTCTCCTGAACCCAAACAATGTTAGATATCCAGGAAATACCTTCCATTCAACCAAACCTTTTTCTTTCCATTTCCAGAGAGTCCACAATTTGTGGAAAAGAAATTTAGAAAAAAAAGTTGATCAACAAGGAAAAGACATTCTATGAAGGAAACAACATCAGTTTAGATTATTGTGAGAGGAGCAAGAACTGATTTAGTCATGGCTACAGAGATGATTATATAACCATTGGGACTTATTAAAATTTATTAAAAGATACTTATAAACAGCTGCATATTTATGTCGTGTCATTATACCTCAGTGCAGCTGCTAAATCGTAAACATCACTGTAGTAGCATATGAACACAGGTGGTTACACATTGTTGCACATGAACAACCACAGAATTGAATACAGGAAACAGCTGTACCACACATACATCCCAGTTGAATGCATTTCTAGCTCAGGTTCAAGGTCCTGCTGTCTACCTCCAGGACTTTCCAGTCTGCAAATGGCCTCCAACTATATTTTTTATTGGTTTCTTTTTACAGCATAGCATGAGTTTTGAGATCCATTCATAGACAGATATTTTAGCAATATTTTTCCATTTTACTTAGTGTTCTATTGATTTTCATTAAATAAATCCACCAAAATTAGATCTATTAGACTGTTGATGACCTATGTGCACTATTCAGAACAGTGCTGTTCTGAATAAACACATACCTTATGTACAATTCTGATGGAAGTATCTGAGAAATGACCATTGCATATGCATAATTTCATGTTTGGAGACCAAGATAATCAGCTTTTCAGTGTGCTCATTCCAAGCTGAATACGAGTATCTTTTGTATTGTTGATTGTGATGTCAATAAAATCTTTGGGTGTGTGAAGGAAAACACCCAAATTCAATCAGCCATTTTTCCTGGCTGTTGCATATGTGACTGCTTTAAATATCCACCACATACATGTGGATGTTCAGTTATCCTGCATTCCTATCAACAGTCAATGTTATAGGTACTTTAATTTTAATCACTGTAGGGACTTTCATTCATTTTCATTTGCTTTTGGGTTTTCAAGTTTCCAAACTTGGTTGAAGCTTGTCTTGTACATAAATTAGAGATTTAGAGGGTTTTTTTGTTTTTTTGTTTTTTTTTTTTTTGCTTTTGTTTTTGTAACCAACAACAATTCAAGTCTGTTGTCTATGTTTCTGTTTGGTATATTAATTTAGAATTCTTCTTCATTTACATAACCTGAAAATATATAACTAATGTCTTCTTCCACATTGGGTCATTCTTTTCACTGTGTCTAGTATTATTTCATAAACGTAAGTGACTAATATTTCATGGTTAAACTTATAAAAATACCATGTTTTCATTTGTCACTTTAATTAAGGAACATTTGAGGAATTGTTATCACTTGAAGGTCTAACTTTTATACACATGATGGGAGGTAGAGTCAAAGCCTTGCATCTCATTCATGATGATTCAGTAATCAGAGCAACTGCCCGTGATGTGCACAACAATAGTTTTAGGTACTTTCTACAAGCAGATCTTTCTTTTGTAGTCAGGGTAAAGAAAAAGTCACTAACTATTTTTATTATATTTCATGCCAACTCTTTGTTAGAAATTTAGCTTGTGTGATGTTTTAGATACATAATCTATCAATAACTCTAGGTAGAAATTACATTAAAATTCACTTTAAGGTGGGGAAACCAAGGAGGCCTGGGAGACGAACCTACCTTAATATAGCAGAATTGACATCTCCCGAGGACTGTGAGATTCCATCTTGGAGGGCTTCACTTGTGTTGCTTTCTATCATGAACGATTACTATGTTATATGCTCTGAGAAATTCATTTCTCCATTCCAGATAAAGGAAGACAAAGGTCTAAAAAACCAGGAGAGAACAGAAGAGAAAAACGATATTCATACAAATTGCCCCAGGATTACAACATTGAGACTGTAGTGGTTGCAGATCCGGCAATGGTTTCCTACCATGGAGCAGATGCGGCCAGGAGATTCATCCTGACGATCTTAAATATGGTAGGCGAACCTCAGCATGAATTAAAAGGTTTTCAAGAGAGTTCTAAAGAGATTCCAATTTAAAGAAGTCATTTGTTTTGTAGCACCCAGTTTTTGACACCAAAGTTTCAAATTCTTTAAAATTTGACTCCTCCCTTTCTTTTACTAATTATGAGTAGAAATATGGTTTGTTGTCTTAAGCACGTCAGATTGATTTGTCTCCAGAGCAACAGCAAGCAGCTCTCCAGACTTTGCTTCGTTTTAAAATCTTTGCTGTTAATTTTGAGACAGCAAAACTCTTCTTTTTTTCTTTCATTTTTTTCCTTTCTCTACTTCTTCCTTTATTTTCTATCTTTGAAAGACATCGTTGCTAGTAGAGCTATATTGTAGTCTTGGTTTATGTTCATGGTTCTAGCACAGATGTAAAATAATTACAGGGTGAAATAAAAATGAATTTTGTCAGCCCACTTAACTCAAAAATGTATGCAATTTTAAATAGCAAGTATGATTCCAGTTGGTGAGCAGAACCTAGTATGTTGTAGGTAAAATTCAAGCAGGCTGACTTCCAGGAAGCTATGTATGATTGCCATCTTCTGGGGTCCAGAAAAAAGTTTGTGTCTATTGTGTTGTGTTGACATATTTTGGGGGGCAAACATTTTTCAAGAAAAAAATTAGAAATACTACTGAAGAGTTTTTTTTTTTTTTTTTTTTTTAAACAGAACTATGGACTGAGTATATTTTAGTGTCCATTGGCCGTTTTCCCCTAGTGGACTGTTTGTCTTATCTATATTCTGAGACTCTACTAGCCTTGTCTTCTGCCAGTCTGACAGCCAAACTGTCTTATCCCTGTACTAAGAGTTAAAGTAACACACTTTGCTTTGTCGGCCATATGTTTTGTAATACATACTAAATAAATTTAAATAGAAAAAACATAAAAATAAGAATAATATATAACATCAAAAATTTGTGTTGCCTACTAGATTTTAACATAAAGTTTTTGTACTAAGTTGAAATTTCCATGTTTGGCTTTGAAGGAAAGTTGTCATGTTTTCCTTTCATTTTAATAGCTTTAATTTTTATTTGCTTTTAGGTTTTTAACCTTTTTCAACACAAGAGTCTGGGCGTGCAGGTCAACCTTCGTGTGATAAAGGTTATTCTGCTCCATCAAACACCAGTAAGAGAGTTTTGAGTTTTTATTCAATTAAGTGGGCGTGAAATTGTGCTCAGGAACTTTTAAGTGGAGAGAATTTTAAGGATATTCTTTTATTGACTCAAAATCCAAAAATATCCACTGAATCACTTAAAGTATACATAAAACTGGCCTTTGGTTTGGGTTAATCCCTCGATTTTATTTGAAAAATGGAATGTTCTTAGTTTCCAAGGATCCCAACAGCAAACCTTAACTTTCCAAAATGTAATTTTAAGTTATTTTAAAAGACAGCTTTCTTCTATTATTTAAACATATGTGTTGAAGGTGTTTTCTTATCTG
Organism: Chionomys nivalis; assembly: GCF_950005125.1. Taxonomy (NCBI): domain Eukaryota; kingdom Metazoa; phylum Chordata; class Mammalia; order Rodentia; family Cricetidae; genus Chionomys; species Chionomys nivalis. Next base: position 26,011,282 of record NC_080099.1, on the reverse strand, counting down.
TATTGCAACCGAAATGGAGAACAGTCTATGGCATTGCTCTGACTAATTAAAAAATAATTAAAGAAAAACTCTTCATAAATTACAGAATAGTCTATATGCCTCTTTGGTTTCCATGGTAACTTTAGAAAGAACTTTAGAAAGATTATGTAATTATTACACGTTCACAAATTTCAACTTTTTTGCTTGTTTGTTTAATGCTGTGTTTTGTGTGAGATCAGGATAAATTAAGACTAATTGCCTTCCATGTTCTAACTAATGTCAGAGTCTGCAGTCTGGGAAGTTTCCTTAGGATCAATGAATTGATTAATTAGGTTTATCTGAGAACAATCTGTCTGGAAAATGAAAGCGGCCTCTGTTGCAGGCAGATCTGTATATTGGGCACCACGGGGAGAAAATGCTGGAGAGTTTTTGTAAGTGGCAGCATGAAGAATTTGGCAGGAAGAACGATATACATTTAGAGATGTCGACAAGCTGGGGAGAAGACGTTGCTTCGGTGGATGCAGCAATTCTTATAACAAGGTAAAATTTCCAAAGCCACTTAAGTTGTGTTCTTAATTCAGCATCTCTGCTGCTAATCACATCCATTCCTCAGTACAGTGCTCTTGTTCCAGGATTTCTTGGCATAATGATTTTAGTCTGCTCCCTTCATTGATCACTGATTTCTCAGAAGTTTAATGTTAGATCGATACCCGGTTGACAGAATATCCTTCAGTTATCTTAAAAATTGTACTCACGATTGCTGGTATCAAAGATACAACATTGATGAGAGTATCTTTAAACGTAGAGAATTTTGGTAGAAACTAAATACTATGAGGAGATACTATATGTTTGTCAGCCATCACCATACAAAGTTAACTTTTTAAGTGGATTTCAGTAATTTATAGTTTTTCTAGGTCCATCTGAGAAGAGATTTTTTTCTGATGTATCTAATTAACTGCACTGCATAGTGAATGTATTTAGAATAAATATTTGTAATGCAGGAGTAAGGATGCTTGTAGCTTTAAAAACATGGCATAGTGCACAACAATATGTTCTGTGTCTGTTCTCTGTATTAATAATTGTCGGTAATATTGCTTTGCTTCCAAGCAAGAACTAACAAAACACCCATTACGTGCCAGCAATTTAATCTAAGGTCATCAAACATATCAAAATTTCATAACATATCACTGATAACAATATAACATTGGCTTGCCTGAAAAAAAACCTGTGAAATTAATGATATTTTCTTATTAACTATACTCAACAATTCTAGCAATAAACCTTTGTAAAAAAAAAAAGCAACTGTATTCAAGAACATGAGTGGATTTTCACTTCCAGCTGAGTGCGTGTAACTGATACTGAACTTGTATGCCAAATTGGCATGAAACGTGAAAGTTTAGGTGGCAACAGTTTGAAGTCTTCGCTTTAAAAGAAGGAAAATGAACGAGGGAAGCCCCACAGTTAACCCAGCTCTGTGTTGGAGGACAGTTTCTTAACTGATAGAACCGTCAGGATCTCAGTTGATCCCCAGGGTTCTTCTGAGAATACCAAAGAACAGAACCCGATGCTCTGGATTTCAGATATTTAAAACAGCGCTGATAATTGGACGCGTCAGTCTACAAGTGTGAGGCCGTTTTGATTCTTTTCATCACTGTTGGTATTTATCTAAGATACTCAGAAAGGCTGTGTTATCAGCATGACAATCTAGGGGGATCTGTTCTGAGCCAGCCCAGTCTTTACTGTTTAGTAGAGACCAAGTTTCATCTCAAGCTTTTGTAGATTCTCCATTAGGGGTGGGAGGATAACAAAAACAAACACAAAAAGCAAACAACCCCTCACTACTTTCTTTTATAAAATTTATCTTGCCTATGGTGTCTCTTCACAGCACTAGAACAGAGGCTAAGACATGCACATGTCTTTAAATAAAATGCAGAGTAAATCTTGAAAGCAATTAAAAACCCAAATTTGCTCTTTGAAAATCAACTGTCTGGAAACAGATCGACGTAACTATGAGTGACAAATTCTTAATAAACTCTCCAATGTCATTCAACAGTGAAAAGATAACCTATTCCTTAAGTGATACTTAGATCTACTTTACAAAAAAAAAAAAAAAAAAAGACAACATTCCTTAACTACTTACGTAATGTTAATTAGCTTAAGACGCTAGATTTAGGCATGAAAGGTACAAGGGAGGGGCTTGAGTGTAAAGAAGAGGAAAATCTTTCTGAACAGTGGAGGACAATGACTGCCTAAAAACAAGAGTAGGAACAAACCACAAACTACTCGCATTGTTTTTCTCCTTTCTCTTGCTGCCACAAAATGCATGGTGCAGCTGGTAGGGAAGTGAGGTGACCTGGAAAGAGTTCTGGGGACAAATATGATCAAAACACACTACTGCCTTTTGTGTTGTACAAATATTTGTTTGTGTGAATGTTGTACAAAACTCTCAAGGAACTAGCACAAACTGAAAAAGATATACTATACTAACATAAAACCACCCACTTTGGACTTGTTTTATAATTGTTTTTATTGAGTTATGTATTTTTCTACCCTCCTCCCTCCCTTTCTCTCCCCTCCCCTTCAGCCCTTTCCCATGGTCTCCATGCTCTCCATTTACTCAGGAGATCTTGTTTTGTTTTGTTTTGTTTTTTACTTCCCGTGTACATGTCTCTGTGAGGGTTCTGTGTGTTGTCTAGGTTCTCTGGGTTGTGAATTGTAGGCTGGTTTTTCTTTGTTTTATGTCTAAAAGCCATTTATGAGGGAGTACATATGATATTTGTCTTTCTGGGTCTGGGTTACCTCACCATTGTATAAATGTACCACATCTTTCTTATCCATTCTTTAGTCCAGATGCATTTAAATTGTTTCAAGGTTCTGGTTATGACAAACAATGCTGCTATGAACATAGTTGAGCACATGTCCTTGTGGTATGATTGAGCATCCTTTGGGTATATACCCAAAAGTGATATTGCTGGGTCTTGAGGAAGGCTGTTTTCTAATTTTCTGAGAAATCACCACACTGATTTCCAAAGTGGCTGTACCAGTTTCTCCTCCCACCAATAAGGCAGGAGTGTTCCCTTTACCCCACATCTTGTCCAGCATAAGTTGTCATCAGTGTTTTTGATCTTGGCCATTCTTACAGGTTTAAGATGGAATCTCAGAGTTAGAGGACACTTTCTGTGTCAGCTGGAAGGGCAGCCACGTATTATAGCTCCAGCCTCCAGGTCACTTGTATTTGGTGTCCATGTAAATCTGTTTGAAATTTATTTTGTTTGAAGCCTCTACCAGTGTGGCATTGCTTCTAACAGCCACAGGAAACCACACCACTCTTTTGAGGATCATAAAAATGTTCCAATTTATTTGATGTATTCTTTATAGAAATTGTTAATGTGGTACTCTTTGAGAAAAGTTTCCTATGAATATCCTCATCGATGACACTGATCATGTGTCAATACTTACTTACATTACTAAAGTACTTGTTCTGTCGATGGTATACACACATACACTCTTCCTGGGGGCTTCTGGGCTGCTTTTTCTCACCCACCTGTGAGGCGAGGCTTGTACGGAGGATCCGTATCTCTGCTGCCTGTTCCACACTGCTGAAAACCGGAGCGCTAATGAGAAAGATTTAGTCCTAAATGACCTCCAACTATCCGGTCAGAAACATCTAAATGAGTGTTTTGTGTGCTCTGGAGGATTGTTTCATTGCTTAAATAGTGTAAAATAATGGTGATCAGACCTTTAATTTGTAAGAAAGCTAGGAAAAAAATAAGAAAAGTTGAGTATCAGGGATCCCTTATTCTTAATCATATTTGTCAGCTCAATTTAAAACCGAGTTTCTATTGAATTTTTCTCTTAGACAATTGCTAAATGTTGTGTGCTATGTGGACACGTCACCAGGAAGAAATTGTAGCTCAGGGATTAATCTTGGTCTCAGCTCCAAGGCATGATGCTCTTATAAGTTTGAACCTATCTGAGGTAATATATTTGTTAAGTTGTTCTGTGTGATAAAATGAAGTAAATAATTTAAAGCTGACCTAGTGCTGTGGCCTCATGGCAACAGGAAAGCGAGAAAGCTTCTCCCATGTGTCATCGCTAGAATTTCTCAGCATAATCGTCACATTTCTCTCTGATTTATAGAGAGAGCCTAAATCTCTGGCTCTGGAAAACAGTCTTATTTAAAATTTAATTTTCATAATAATTTTTGTCTTTCACGTTTATTTAAATGATTCCGGTTTATCTGCAATCCTTCTCAAAATTAATTTCAAATGAGTACCATTGGCAAGAAAGATAGAAAATTTAATAAAACAGAGATGGCAAAAGTATCTTGATTTAATAAAAATCACAGAATCATTTCTGAATGAATCATTTATAGGTATATCCCAGGGCACTGTAAAACTTTACAATGAGATTTATTCTTCGATGCATCTTCATTCCTGGAAATTAAAGACTATTTTTTTTCCAATATAAATCAGAACTTAAACAGAATTTATTGGTCTTCTCAGTTTAGACTAAGTGTATCATTTCCACAAACTCACATAATGAAATTCTCTGAGGCCGATTTCACGAACACCAAGTCAACACGAGCCAAAATGTGAATTTGAGTCCTCTGGAACACAGGTCTAGGCTGCAAAGAAATTCTCTTCTCCACAACACACACACACACACACACACACACACAAATCTTGAAACATCTTGAAATTAGTAATATATTACTTTGGTCATCTGCAAAAACATCTCTGACCAATGAAGATTAAGAACCCCAGAGTCATGTGAGGTCAAATGCTGCTGACAGCTTAGTCTTCAACTGTAATGGTGATGCTTCAAGCGGTTTTGGTTTTGGTTCTATATAAAAGTATGCTTTATTATTTCTTTGTTTTACTAAGTGAACAGAAATTGGCTGTTCCGAGTTTCTCAGCGCCCTTCAAAACAAACAGTGCATTTATCCTAGTTCTATAATATTGTTTACTTAAGATGAAGACCTTTGATTTACATCATGTAATAGATAGCTCTTTTGCATCCTTATGTGCCTTGATATGATGCACTATGTATTTAGGGAAAAAAGCACATAAACCTGTTCCTTCTACATCTGAGGATACTTTGTGCTCCATGACTTGGGTCCTGGGGTTGACTGTATTTTGTGCAGCTCTTAAATTTGCCATAATAACATAACATTTGGTTTTATTTGTTTGGTGTGTTTTATTTTCTGCTTGTTTTGATGGCAATAATTAAAAAAAATATAGAACTGTCTGTTATTTAATTAATACAAAACCACCTTAGGCTTCTTGCTTATCGATTCTCAGCATTACAGAGGTGCATCATACTTCCTAGACTCTAGAGGAGCCCATTTCATTTACCATCATGGCATTTCTTAGATTCAGATACAGAACACGTGAGTGTGATATTTCATTGGAGCCTACTGGTTTTTCTATCTGCAGAAGCACAGGAAAGTATTCCATTACAACATATGTAAATACACCTCAATTTTAACCAATACTCAACGTATACAATTTGGCAAGTCTCTGTGAAAAACTGATTTCTGTAGCTATCTATGTTGTGTGATTTTTTATTCTCATTTATTTATTTACTGTGTATATGGCAGCCACCCTTTCCTAAGACCCTTGATCTACAGTTATGCTCATATCCTGCATACATTTAATTACTTGGACATGCCTTTTTTTTGCCCTTATCATTTGGAATTAGTTCAAAATATAGATATTGAATTTGTGTGGGTTGACCACCACATGAAGCAGGTCTGAAGTGGCTAAGAGACGTTCACAGTGTCCATAATCACCAAAGAATCAGGCATGAGGAAAGACACTGAAGGGGGCATGATGGGAATTTCATCCTCTGATGTAGATCATTCAAAGTCATTAACCACCTGTTAGTCTAGTCTTACCTTCACACACTCTGAAAAGGCTAGATTCATTTTGGAAACCATGTTTTGTTTTTAGTTTTTTCCTTCTGTTTATTTAAGTACCACCACATCTCATCATATCATTTACTCATCCTGCTCCCTTCTTTCCCTCCCATGTAGACCTTTTTAACCCCCTAATTTACAAGGTCTCCCCTTCGTTAACCATTGATATTCATATACTAATTTATATTTTGGGATACATATGTATTTCTATGTATATATATTTATAAACATATAAATAAAACTTGCTAGGCCTGTCCTGTGTTGCCTTCACACGTAGGTTTCTAGGGATGATGACGTAGCTATACTGCATCTCGTCCACCTGTGGTTCAGTCAACATCAGGAAAAGAAGATGGAAAGATTGTATGAGCCAAGGGACCAGGGTGTGTCTGCTGTGAGATTGTGTCTCCTAGAAATGACAGAGAAACTGCACACATGATGTTCCAATAACGTGGATGCCTAAAGAAAACCAGATCAGTTCCAACAGCAGTTGACAACCCAACACAGATGAGGGACAGCTCTTGTTTAGAAGCTTACGCTTAGAATGTTATGAGCAAAATATATGAGGAAGCAAAAGACATACCCTGTAGAACAATGCTGGTGCGGGCGTGGGGCACGAGCACGGCTTTAAGATTTAACTTAAGGCTGTCAAGGAAACACTCAGCTTTATGTAATCCTCTAATTATAGCCCTAGAAATACATGTTTTAGATGAAAGCAATCTCGTTTTGCCTAGAGGACAAGTTTTTCAGTTCTTTTGTTTTTGTTTTTGTTTGTTTTCTTTCTTTGTCTGCTAAAGGGGCTGTTACAGCTTGGCCTTGGGGAAGTTTAGCTGTAGTTATAACTTGCACAAGATATCATTTTGTGTCTTCACCGACTTCTGACTTTGTAGTGCGATGTCCGGCGATCTTTTTCTTGATGAAAATCATAGGCATGGGAACTCTCAGAGCAAATATGTAATCAGATTATTTAGTTCATCAATGTTTGCTTTCTGTTCTTTGCTATTTCTTTTTAACAACTAAAAATGAATTTTACTTTGTGACATTAATTCACTTGAAATAATAGACTTTAAGGCATATTCCTAAGAGCCAACCTTAAGTATCCAGGAAAAATTAACATCCTGTTACTATTCTAAAAGCTTGGAAAATGATAGCATATGAAGCAAAACCTTAAAATTTCTCGAAACGAGATTCAACATTGCAATATTAGTAGTCAGGAAATACATAGTAATTGGGCAACAAAGGATCTTACCTCTATGTATATCTGTTGCAGTTTGCGGATGGGTCAAATTATGACAGTCAGATAAGATAATCTTTTCTCTGCGCAGGTATCCTTAGCAAAAGTAGTTGAAGATGTGACGTTAAAACACACCAAAACTAGGGAAAAGGTTAATGTTCAAGAGGACCTCAGTCTACCTTAGTTGAACTCAAGTGAGCTATTGGAAAGAGGAATCTCACTAAGACACCAAAGGAATTCAAGAAGAGAAATTCTTGATTTATTATGGAGAAATTTATATGATGAGTTGTATGTTTGTATTAACCTGTAACAACAAAATAACTAGTGTATTCCTAAACTTTAGGTATAATTGCATAAATTAATTTCATACTAAGTCCCCTTGTGCCTAGTATTATAAAGATGCTTAGTGTTTGAACTTTCTCATGTCAGCTAAATTCTTTCACATTACTCTTGAATTAAAGTTTATTATATGTCTACTTCACAGAATTTTTTTGATAGAAATTTGCCAGGAGAAAAGACAAATCATTTAATGATTGTTTATATTAAAATAATTCATCCCTATCTCATTTTAATCTGCCACTATTCATTTTGTTTTCCTCTAAACTTTAAAAAAATTTGCTTCAATACTAATTCTGTAATAATTTATAGTCTTCAAATGAATAAAGATGACTTTGAACAGGTGTTAAAAGTTAAGTATCTTTTCATGCTGTAATGCATACCTGTATTCCTAGCTTTCAAGATGTAGAGGCAGGATAATCATCTGGACTGTCAGACATTCGAACCAGGCTGGGTTACATGATACCTTGTCACAAAAACAAAAAGAAGTGTTTGATTTGATCTGAGTCAATGAGAACTTATTATTGAGACATTAGTGTGGACCTTTAAAGGGTTTAATAAAAGTTTTTGCATGTTATTAAATACAATAATATAATCCACATGTGAATTTTTGCACATGGATATTTGTTGTTCATTTGTTGTTCATTTTTGATACTTAATTTCTAACGGGCAAATTACAGATGAGTGCATTCTGTTTAATTCTGTGATACTACAGTTGGATAAATAATAAGAAAGTGCCCCATTTTAGGACACTCATACATTGAATTTAAGATATAAGAAGTATCTCTTATGCCCACAGATTAGCCATAAACAAAAAGGTCTGCCAAGGAGAATGTGGCTTGAGGAGGAATTGCAGAAGCTACCCAGGGGAGTTGGTTCTTTGACACGCTCCCTTTGAAGTGCTCTGCATCACTTTTCTCTTAAGGTCCAGGCAGAGGAAAGCTTTCAAGGCTGTGCAAAGTGGGAAGGAGAAATGAAATGATTACAGATGGCTATAACTTACGGATATCTAGACCTTACATGAAAGTATATGTGTAGTCAAAGCTCTGCCAACAACTAGGCTGTCAAGAAGGAATTCTCTGTATCATCTAGTATTATAGGATAGGAACAAAATGCTATACCCCAACCAGTCTCACTATGAATTTGCTTTTAAAATTTAATCACACAGTAACAATATTTTTTAAACTTCCCAGAAAGGACCCTCTCTCAATGTATGCCGCACAGTGGAAACTCAGATAAAGAACCAGTGATCAAGTTCATAGTTAATTCAAAATTTCAGGAACAGATTATCTTTGATTGTGAGAACCTAAAGTAACAATAATGAGTAATACATAAAAAATAAGAATGACAATTAAAAATAAGCATGCTTACATTATTAAGAGCAAAAAGGTCAGGTAGATGACAGTGAAATACTTGAAAAGCAGAATACTTGCTTTGAATACTGAAAACAGTATTATAAAATATGGTGTTTACACTTAGATTCTCCATTTGTTAGTTGAGGAGCAGATTAGATATTGATGAGTAGGGCATGAATGAGATGCATGATAAATTTGACGACTTCTTCCTGAAGGCTTTACAGGGTGGTTAAGAGCTGGAATATTGAAAAGCTATTGAGTGTTTGCTAAAATAAGAAAGGGGCTTGATTGACATATCCCTGAAGATGTTCCAGGGGAACTGAGTAGAAATGCTGTCAGAGATAATCTTACTCATTTTTCTTTGTTCATGGATCTTAAAAATTGAAAATAATCCAAATATCAAAGAAGATAAATAAAAATAGTATGAGCACCTCAGTACATAGGTCTGACTAAAGGTATGATCCAAAGAAAAGAAAATCAAAACAACCGAAAACCAAATTATGAAATAAAAATGAAAAAAAATATTAGATTCTAACCGATATTTATGAGTGAGAAAATAAAATGAAATCATGTGTTTTATACTTCATGACTCAATAACGGAAACCTAAACTTCTCTCTAATGCCAGGCATGATGGCACATGGCACATGGCAGTAGTCTAGAGGCAGAGGCAAATGAATCTTCGTGAGTTTGAGGCCAGCAGAGGCCACCTAGTGAGACTATGTTTCAAATTAATAACCACAAAAATTCTATGTGAATAGCCAACTTTCCATTTTGAGTAAATGGAAGATAAATAAAAATGAAGAAGACAAAACCTGGGGCATTTTAATGTTGTATATGTTTACTCTGTTATGCTCAGAAGGACTAACATGCTGTCTAGTAAAAATAAAAAAGGCGAGCTATATCTGATAAAAGAAAATGTTAAGCATACAGCCAAATTGCTAAGTAAGCATTGAAGGCTTGAAAAGGTACCTATTTTGAGATATATAAATGAAAATGGAACTGGGAAACAACAGAGCTTGAAGAAAGACTTCTGTGTAATCATGGAACAAGAATGTGATTTCCAGAATGTGATGACCAATCCAGCATAGTCATATACAATACATCACTGTGGAAATAGAGACAGTGTGGTCCCTAGAGTTCAAAGGTCAGCTATTTTAGTGTACTTGGTGAGGATCAAGGCAGGCCAATTAAATCTGTATTCAATAAATTTATAAGTAATTAGCAGGGTGCCTAATAAGGAACAACATCTGAGATTGATCTCTGACCTTCACATACATGCTCATTCACATACATATTCATCCACATACACACATATACACAGCACACACAAATAGACTAGTCAATATGTAAATGTATTCAATACAAAAATAAATCAATCAATAGATAGATGAAAGGTATTATCTAAACTAAGATGGAATTAAAGTATTTTATTAAGAAAAAACAGAATAGCTGGATATTGGGTACATCTATAAAGCCTACACTTGGTGGCTGAAGTAAGGTTGTCACAAGTTTGAGGTATGCTTATTCTACATTACAAGCACTACTAGATTATCCAGAGCTATATAGTAAGATTTTGTCTTAAAAAAACAGACAGAAACACAAACAAACAAACAAAAAACAAAAAATTCAAGAAAAAGGAAAAAGATAAGGAAGATACTGAATTAAAAGCATTTAGTGTCTTTGTTTTCTTTTTTCTTTTTAGAAAAAGAGTAAAAGTAAATTTTGGGCTTTTAACACTTAAGTCTTGTCTGGGCAAAATAATGTCACCCTTAAATGCCCAGGCTCCCATCTCTAGACATTGAATATACTACCTTATATGCCTTAAAAGACTTTGTAGATGTGTCTACATTAAGGATGTTGAGAGCAGAGACTATCCTGAGTTGTCTGTGGGGCCCAATTTAGCCACAGGGCATAAAAGATAGATAGGAACTATTAGAGAAGACACTGGCAGGATGACTGTGGCCTGGAACTCTCATTTCAGAATTTCATCTCTAGATTGTAAGCACAAAACTATGTATTGCTTTCAGCTTCTAAATTATGCAACTATTATAGCAGCAATAGCAATGTATTGCTTTCAGCTTCTAAATTATGCAACTATTATAGCAGCAATAGCAAATCAGCATATCCTTTTTAATAATAATAATAATAATAATATTAAAACAAAAAAATTTGTTTTAATAAAAAGATGAATGGCCCGTTGCTAGGCAGGAGGATAGGTAGGGCTGGCAGGGAGAGAATGAATAAGAGGAGAAATCTAGGCTTGAAAAGAAGAAGGGAAATGAGAGAAGGAAAGGAGAACAAGGGAGACACCTGTGGCAAGAAATCGGGCAGATGCCAACCAGACATAGAGACATCAGGAAAAGAACATATACAGAAAGAAGGAAGGTAGAAAGCCCCAACACAAAATGAAAATACGAAGAGAAACATGGTAATTTAGGGAAAAGAGCTAGCCGGGTCAAGCATTCAAAACAAATAATAAGTTTATATGTCATGACTTGGGAGTTGACTGGTGGCCCAAAAGAAAGAGCCTGGTACAATAGTAAGTCCAAATATACAAATTATCAATAAGTTGAATGATATACAAGAATATTATATAGCTAGTTTTGCATGTTTAACCATGTTCTATTTGCAAGAGACTCAGAAAAATGCAAGTTGAATCTAATACCAAGAAAAACTGTCCTAACAGACACATTAATGATGAGAATATTAGGGAATGGCCTAGTTTTTTCAACTTAATGTAGAGAAGAGTCTCCTGTGAGGAGACCACTTCAGTCAAGGAAATACTTGCATCCTATTGGGCTATAGGCTTGTAAACATGTATGAGAGTTTTGAGGGAGCAGCCCGCTGTGGGTGGTGCTGCCATTGAACGGTTGGTCCTTGGAAGAATAAGAAAAGAGCCGAAGATGAACTGGAGGCAATCCAGTAAGCAGCATTCCTTCATGATTCTAGTCTATGCTCCTCCTTGAGTTTCTGCCCTGGCTTTCTTCGATGATGGACTGTGCTTGGGACGTGTAAGCCTTTCCTCCCCCAAGATGCTTTTGGGCAGTGTTTAATCATAGCAACAGAAAAGCAAACTAGAACAAGAGATAAATGTGATATTTATCCAGAAATAAAACCAATAATTCAAAATAGATAAAATCCATAAAACTGAGAGTTTAATTAGTCAATAACTTAGCTTTGAAGTGAACAAAGCAAAAATTAATAGACACTCCCATGGTAACATCAAAACCTTATAACTTTAATGGGATTTTAACATTTCTTCCTTACTAATAAATTCAAAATCAATTCTAAGTTGTTTATTTCATTAAGCAATTCTATTTCATGATATGTAATAGGTTAATCTAGTGAACATGTGAAGAAGTCTTTTTGAGAAAATAATGTATTTAAATATACAGTGACATTTTTGAGAGCATACATAGTTATTAAATTGTACAGGATTCTGCTGACTCAAACAATGTATAAATAGATAACTACTGTTAATATCAATATTATTGATGAAGTTTCAGCAGTCTTGCATGCATCTTTTTGATAGTGACCTTTAAAAAAGCTAATTTCCAATATATCTCTACCATACACTCTCTCTGTCACACACACACACACACACACACACACACACACACACACACTACAAACACACAAACACCACAAACACACATATGGAGAAATGGGGAATTAACTGGGTCAGTAGTCTTGAGAATAAAAATTATAAAAACTTAAATGTTAAGAAATGGGATATCACTCATATTAGGTACAAGAAATATGGCAATAAAAATCCATAAAAAATCTCAATAATTGCTATATGTTTGACATTGTTTTAATACCTTATGTGTGAAACTCATTTAATTTGCATGATAAACCTATATTTTAAATGATTGTACATTGCTAGATTATTTATTCTGCACAATAAATATATAGGGTTGTGCTTCTGTGCTTTAGATGAATGCAAGACTGCTCGGTAATGTTAAGTAGTTAAGGAATGCTCTCGAACATACAGCACTGTAATTCACAGAGCTCATTTATGTAAAATACTAAATTTTCTCATACCCTTTTAAAAATGCTTTTCAGTGTCAAAAATTAATTTTTGACAATCCTGGAACGAAAACTGTGGATGACTTTAAATTATATTCCTTATCTATAAACTCTCGACCTGGAAATTCCTTTGTCATATGAAAGAGTATTATAATATTTTCCTATGGTAAATCATTCCCCACATCATAAACTATTTTGTGTAACAACACAATGAAATTTTTCAGAAAAATGTCAAACAAAGCAAGCTTTTTATCTCTGAACTAGTGTCTATTAAATAGGAATATATCTCATGACTAAATAATATATCATCACTATTAAACTTGCATTGATCATTTTTTCAAATATATTCCTTAATATTAATCTGACTTATATTAAATTTGAGGGAATAGACAGTGTGGCTCATGTCATTGTGACAATGAGTCATGATGATTGACAGCTGTCTGAAAGAATCTATCTTTACTTTGGTTTTCTACTCTCCTTTCTAGGAAAGATTTCTGTGTCCATAAAGATGAGCCATGTGATACTGTAGGTAAGTATTTCTGATAACCGTTCATCTGAGAAACACTGGAGTACTTAAATGCTTGTATTGCTTACATATGATAAGTTATTTAAGAGTGTTGACTTTGAAAAGATATTTTTGCAATGTCATGTATGTATATATATATATATTGCGTTTATATGTTAAATCATATGTTAACACTTCAGTTACAAATGAAACAATTTAAAGTCATACATAAACTATACACGAGAGATACTTTACATGTATTTTAAGACTATTTTCATTTCTTTTTTGCCTTTTCCAAAAGACACACAAACATATTCAACAACATTTTATTTATGAGTGAATCATTCTCATCTTGCTTCCTCTGTGTCTGGCTGGTAACTTCATCTGCCTTTCCTCTTCCCAGAGTTCTCCTAGTCTGGTCACCCCACCTATACTTCCTCCCTGGCTACTGACCAATCAGCATTTTATTAAACCAATATGAATGACAAATCTTTACAGTGTACAAGAGCGTTATCCCACAGTAATTTACTGTTCTATCCTTTTAACTGTGCGTCATACATATAGGATATGTATGGTATACATATAGGATATATATGTATAAATACATATATATGTGTGCTGATTCATACTTATTTCTTTTATACTTTAAAGTCTGTGGCTAAAGGTGTATTATATTCATTGGAAAATGCTTTAGTTTATTATTGAATATTTAAAATTTTAAATTTCTTGCTTTTGGTAAATAGTAAGTATAACCTTTTTCTATGCAAATGTTTGGGTTCTCTGCAAATTAGTGGCAAAATTAACTATTGAAAGGAGATAAAATACATTTATCCTAAATTAACATATCTAAATCTAATAACAAAATGAGTAATGTTTATACTGGGATTCTTGGCTACTCACTGTAGTGGAAGAGATGATAGTAGATATTAGAAACCTCCATTCAACTTGAATAGATAATTTGTATAAAGTAGTTTAATGTCTACAACAAGCATTCAGCATACTTACATGAGTTTAGCCATTATGAAGTGCTACTGGGCATTCCATGAAGATGGTCACAGAAATGCAAATGGAATAGGTTCTGACACATAGAGGTATTCCACCCCTGGCTATTCATTCGAACACTAATAGACACTACCGTGAGAGTTTTTGCAAATTCAATTATACTCTTTCACTTTACCTTAAGGTATGGAAATCTACCTAAGCAGCTCTTTAACCAAGTAAGGAGCTGAATTATACCAACATTCCTATACATCAGATAAAAATCCACTATGGTCAACATCCTGATTTTAGATGTGTGAGATCCTAGACAGAGAATTCTCTCAGGTATATCTTCTCAATTTAGCCTGAGGAAAGTTCTTAGAACAAAAGCAAAAAAGCAACTAAATTCTTTGCCAAAATTTCACATCACAGGACTCTCCTCTAACCCAATGGCTACTATATTTCTTCTTTGAAACCTCTTGATGTGGGCCTCCAGAGTCCTCATTCCTCTCAGCATTTCAGTTTTCCAGCCTCTTACTAGAGCAACCAATGAAGCTTTGCCTAAAGCATTCAACTGCTTTTCTAGTCCAAAATCCCAAGTCTTCTGTGCTCCCCAAAAAACAACACTGTCAAGGGTCTCCCAGCAGTGATACACTCTGGTAAGAGCTTCTGTATTGAGACTTTCTCTTGATGTGATAAACACCTCAATCAAGGCTACTTATATAATAAAGCTTGTTTTGGCTCGTGGTTCCAGGGGGATTAATGTCCATCATGGTGGCAAAATATGGCAATAAGAGACAGGCATGGAGGCAAGAGTAAAAGTTATAGCACTCATCTTGAACCACAGCATGAAAACACAGAAAACAAGAAGTATTTGGTGGTTCTAGTGAGAATGGTTCATACTTTCATGTGTTTGAATATTTTGTCCCCAGCTGCTGGAATTGTTTGGGAAGGATGAAGAGATGTGACCTTGTTGGGAAGGTGTGTCAAAAGACTTGCAGCTTTCTGGCATGCCCTTTCTTTGCTTGCTGTTTGAGGATCAAGATGTAAGCTCTTAGCTGTTCCTGACACCATGCCCTGGCTATATCATCAGAGGCTCCAACCCTCTGAAACTATAAGCCCAATTGAGTGCTTTATTTTATAATTTTTCTTGATCATGCTGTTTATTTCAACAATAAAAATGTAACTAACACAAAATGGCATGAGTATTTAAACTGTCGAAGCTAGCCTCCAGTGACAGTTCCTCCAATATTCTGACCCCTCTAAATCTCCCCAAACAGTGCCAACAGCTGAAAACCAAGGCTCAATACATGAGACTATAGGAGACATTGTTATTCAATTCTCCAAATGGGTTACTGAAATTCCTCATTATCACTGTGCTGGGGGTCAGTTAATGATTTTAAATCTAATAGTATTTTGTTTGTTTGCTTGTTTGTTTTATGAATTTGATTATTTCTACATTTGGTGCATACCTATTTACCATTTTAGTAATATTCTAGTTTTGAATTTTTCTTTAATAAGAATAAATTATCTGCCCTTAGCTCTTCTAGTTAGTATTATTTTTAAAGTCAATTTAGTTGGATATTAGAATAGTTTGTTTCTTGGTTTCATTTTCTTAGACTACTTTTTTCCAATGCCTAATGTTAAGGTGCTGTCATTGGGCATGAGGTATATTTCTTAGAGACAGTAAAATGATGGGTCATGCCATGTGTGCATGGATTCAGGACCATCCACTGGAGAATAAGTAACCCCTAGTGACCACTCCCCCAAACGATAATGATTCTTACTCCAGCAGAAGCTATAAACTACCATTAAGCTCATATTCTTATTTATACTTTTAATATGTTTTGAATCGAAATAGAATTGTATTACATTTCCTTGAACCATTCCCATGTTAGGCATTTCTGATAGGGTATTGACAGAGTTGTACTGGACAGTCTTTGTCTTAGAATTTTTACGGTGTCACAATAAAATTCCATAAGCAATGTAGTTTAAAAGCAATAAAAGTCTATTTCTCAGTGTTCTGGAAAGTCCAAGGTCAAGACACCAGTATATTTGATGAAATGTTTTATCATGGCCTTTTCTCTTTCTGTCTCATGAATGGCACCTTCTAGCATGTGATTCTCTTGCCTCAACTGGCCAGGATTGATGGTGCCACCATGCTTAGCTTCTTTATAGTAGTGCTAGTGATATATCTACAATGTTAGCTTAAATGTTGAGCTAAAACATTAAATAGTACCACAGTGCTTTATCTATTAATATAAGATTTAAAGAGGTAGTGGAGAAATATCATGAGACCAATTTCTTAAATAATATTAGCCTTTAATATTTCCTTTTATAAATGACGCTAGTGGTGGGTTATTGGTGAGTAAGTAAGATAGAAATAAACAACTTGTCTTCATCCAAATCATATTCACGAAAGTTTAAAGTTGCTTGTTCATAACTGCCAAATCATGGAAGCAACTGAAATACTCTTTAGTAGGTAAATGGGTAAGCAATCTGTGGAAAAGAGCATTATAAAAAGAAAATGTCATCCAGCAATGGTAAAGAAGG
The DNA here is from genome assembly GCF_950005125.1 of Chionomys nivalis. Lineage (NCBI taxonomy): Eukaryota > Metazoa > Chordata > Mammalia > Rodentia > Cricetidae > Chionomys > Chionomys nivalis. The sequence goes on along the minus strand of NC_080099.1, from coordinate 25,994,395 downwards.
AGCTGTCGGTCTACATAACTATTTGGGAGGACCTAAAAATGAGCTGAATTAAACAAAGACTCTAAAAAGTCACAGAGGTCATGATTACGTGTCTGGGATGATCTTTTGAGGGCAAACATGGTGGCACATACATACGACAGATCAGATTCTGGGTTTCACTGGAGGAGCAAGCTGACTTTGTCTTCTTTAATTCTTGGCCAGTGTTGGGTGTTTTCTTAGGTGCTGTCCAGAACATAAGTCGCACATTTTTTTGTCTATTTTGGCAATATGTGCTGTGGACATAAGACTTGGACACATGATTCTAAAGAAGAAGAGTAAAGCTTGCTGTCTTTTACTTCTCGAAGAACTTCCAGCTCAAAATTCATATTAATTTTTGTTTCTACTGGAAACTGTTTAAATGCAGCTTAAACACTGAATACTGAAACATAATTAAACATCTTTCTCCTCAAAACAAAATCATATTAATTGGAAAATCTATATTTTCCATGTAGTTATTACAGTTATTCTTAGGAACGTTGAGGACTGGCAACTTAGTGCACAGCATAGGTTGCCCAAAGTCATTCATAGAAGTGACATTTGCTATGTGTCTCTTAGAAGACAGCATCGTCTCTCTGAACTTTTCAAGAATTCATTATGGTAAAATATAGTTAATTATTTTTACAAATAAAGGCAAATGGATGTAATATTTAAAGTTGCCATGTTTCTGGCAGGGACTCATGGTCTTGGAATTCAGTGTGTAATCAATTAGAGTTCCTGCTCCCCTGGGCAACTATTGTCAGTGTGAAGACTGTTTTAGAGAGAGCAAAACTTACCCAGACCACAACCTAGCTTGAAATTGGGAGCCAGTTGGATTTTATTTTACCCAGAAGCCCAAATCATTAATTTTAGACAAGTTCTAAAACTGGTTTTATTGAGGTATAATTGGTATCCAAAATCTGCCTCTATTTAAAGCATATAGTTTGATTAGTTTAGAAATGTCAATGTGTAAAATCTTCATTTTCATTATTTTGCCTACTTTATACTTCAGAACATAGGTTGTGAATGAACTAGTATTAAAGTCCATTTGGAATTTTAAAATATTGAACACTTTTGGGGGACCTCATAAAACTAAAATTGTAACGGAATCTACATTTGGAATCACTTATCCTTAAGTATATATTTTACTTGACAAATTATATCAAAACATTATATTGATTCAGGCAGTGGTGATGCACACCTTTATTCCCAGAACTCCATGAAACTGAGACCAGCCTGATCTACAGAGGGAGTTCCAGATCAGCCAGAGCTACGCAGTGAAAAACAAACAAACAAACAAAAAAACAAAACAAAACAATCCCAAAAAGCAAATCATTATATTAGGCTTGTATTTATAATAATGTAATCTCTAATCTCTTTATATAATAAATAAATATATTTATAATCGGAGATTTAATAATACATGTTTATGATTGTAATTGCTTTAAAATTCTAATAGTATTTAGATTTCTTAAGTCTCTGAACATAATTTTCCTTTACTTAAATAGATGTTGATTTTACTGAGAACAAAGCAACTTATGAAGTAAGATTTATTAAAAATAGGCACTGTGATGGGAGAATAATTAGCAACCCATTTGAAACTTGAGTGTTTCCATACTTATAAAAGCCTTCTATCAGTGTTTTTACTAAGAAAGCAGTTTCTACGGTTTTGGTAGCATGGTGTTTGTCCCTGTTCAATACCTTTGGGATATGCTTATGTTATAACGTTATAAACATGTATTAGCCAAAATTCCTGATTTATATGCAATCGGAACACAAATGTTTTCCATCTGTATGCTTAGCATTACTTCACACAGATTAATTCTGACTAATCTTAACCCTTCTAAAAGTCAGGCTGTTCATCTCTAAGGCAGATGAAATCCTCAAAACCAGTTCATATTTCTTTTTCTTGCAAGTCAGATCATGGAGGGTGCGTGAGAACTCTGACTTTAGTTACCCAGAAGGAAATACCAATTTCCAGCCAGCTTTGTGGAGACTCAACAGTAAGTTTCTGAGACAGAATTGCTTGTGTAGTTCACCACACGAGGCTTTGCCAGTGTGCCACAACACTGCACTTTCTGGCTCAATAGGAGATGGAGTAAGAATTTCAGGTTTTATATTTTGTGCATGGGTTATAAGCGTTCAATCAAGACAGCGAGCATAGACAGTATAATCTGATTCAATTTGAACTTGCAGCATCTGAAAGTTTAATCTTCCAAAAATGATGTGGCCTGCTCTGATAGTCTCAGGAGGAGTTCAAAGCTCACTGAAAGAGAAGGATGTAGAAGGTAATGGACGAGTACAAAATTGCCTTTCTCATTGTCTTACTGAAGAGGCGGAGGATTCTCCTCAAGACCCGAGAAAGAGCTGGCTGGGACTGCGTTCGCCTGCTGTGACCTCCTTCCCTTATTTCCCATGTTCAGGCTATTCCTCCATGTTTACTTGAACCATCCTTTACTTCCTTCTTTCTGCGTAGCAGTACAATTTTGTCAGAAGCCGAAACAGGTGTGTGAGCTGTAAAGCCTAGTGTACACATTCAGCACTTCAAAACTTGGGGTGTTCAGAATGGCTCAATGAGAACTATGAAGAATAATAACTGACTGCTCAGAGTAGAAAACTGGAATGGCCGTTCTGAGGCTAACTGACTACCCCTGGTCCCAGAGAACTGGGTGGTTTAAGCAAGGTGGATGAAGAGGTTGCTGGTCAGAGCTGTCTTCAGCAGCAGGATGAGCAAGAAGGGTGAGCACTGGGGTGAGAGAGAACGAAAATGTGGACGCTTCATCATGGGAGTAAGGAATTTATGATTTTAGATATGATCACACATGCCCTCACTGAAATAGCCATTGATACTTGGAAGAAAAGGGAAAAAAAAGGTTTGACGCTCTGTAGAGACATGAGAATGCCTAGGTGAGAAGAGGGGCTAAGGAGGAAAACATGCTTGCCACATTTGAGTAATAACCAACCTTAGCCACTGTAGCTGGGTAGAAAGAATGAATCATTCTAGGAAATTTCAGGTTTTATGTATCACCCTTTGGCAACAGGGATAAGTGGGTGGCTTTATGGCTCTTGTCAGAGAAGGCCTCTGTGTTCTGGATACTACTTCTATCTCTGCTGTTTAGTCACATTTCACTACCTGTGTGTGTGTGGCGCAGCATCCTGTTGCAAGGTTCAAACAGTTCTTTCTAATTTTCTGAGCGTTCCTTCATTTTCATTTTACCCTGTCGGTTTCTGTCACATTGACAGTCAGATGAGGCCAGAGTTTCCTAAATGGTCTTTGACTCATATTGCTCTATGGCCTCATCTGAATACTGAAGGGGTAGGTTATTAATTCATTCTTCCTTCTCTGCTTTCGTTCGTCTGCATCTTTCCTGAAATTCAAATCATATCTTTCTTTTTCTCCAAGTCTCTAAACATTTGCTCCATTTAAACACTGGCTAATGCCACAATCATAGTTGCCAGGAGTCTGCAGTGCAATCTTGTCACTGTGTAAGCACAACAAGGCAATCCAAGTCCAACTCGTTCCCAGATACGTTTTTGACATGTTCAGTTAACAGCAACAGAATAGTCTGTCCTCAAAAACGCCAGAAAGACCAACGCTGGAAGATGGCTGGTGGAGGCGGGAGCTGCCTGGCCTACTCCAGTTCCTGTTGCAGGACGGATCATGGATGTCCTGTCTAACACAAAGACTTGATCTCTGCCTCTCTGACACGGGAAAGGTCGTCATCTAGCCTGCTTAGAATTGAAAGAGAAATAAAATGGGGAGGCTTCTCGGGGTGGTTTTTTGTTTTGCTATTCTAGAAACAGGCCCTGTATTCTTTGCTGTGATTTCCTTAGCTTTGGTGAAGGTAATTCAATGCATGATTGGCCTTTAGTGTGGTGTGTTCACGGGGAAATGACTTCCAGAGGATCTTGCCCAGCTACCCCTTGCACCTCTTGCACTTACATAATTGCATATTATCTTTTCTCCTCATGGATTATCTTTGCTCTTTCTTTTACTTTCGACTTGTATGAAGGTTGTGTGTATTTCTTTGCTCGTATTTAAGGTATTGTTTCTTTTTATGCAAGCTGCAAGTTTTTCGTCTTTTAAAATAGTTTAGTTCTGGTGTTCTGGAAATTTTTATATCTGTTCTAAAGAAACGTTTCCTTAATAAGAGAAGAGAACTATACTAATCTGTGGGTTTAAGGACAAATGTTTCCATTTTTGTTAGGGATTATGCTGGTTTAGTAATGTAATGGTTGCAGGTTCTTGTCCAAGATGGCTAACTTCAGTAGCATTGAGTAGTTGACTGGATTTCCAGTATCCGGCTTGGTTTCTCTCTTGCTGAGTGCATCTTAAGTTGATCACCCCCACATTTAAGGCTCAGCTAACATTGTGGAAGAGAAGACAGAAAGATTGCAGGAGTCATATGCTGAGGGAGCTTGATGTGAATTTGTGTCTCCAGGAATGTCAGAAGCTACACACATAAATTCTCACCAGCCTGAATTCCAGAACATGAACTGGGCAAGAATGACACCAATAGGCACTGGTATTGCCTTTGATGGTATCAGGAACAACAAGTACAGCACAGACCTCAGTTTCTGTAGGACCGCTGACCCAGACATGGTACTTGGCATCAGCCCTGGGGCAGACAGCACCAGAGTCCCAGTTGCAGCACAGCCCTCCACTCCCAACATGGCCACAGGATGTGGCTGAGAGGTCATATGCTTTTTATCATATGTTCAAATGTCTTTTGTTTTATCTTATTTTTACTCTAGGTTTTATGTTTCTGGCCCAGTGGACAATTTCTTTGCTTGGTTTTAATTCTCTATCTTGAGGCCATATTTGGTGGATTCGTTTTCCCTCTTTATGATTGCTGAGATGATTAAGTCATATTTTCTGGACTGAGAAAGCATTTTATAGTGCAAGAGCCTTTTTTTATATTCTGTTCATGGCTTCACACTTACATTCACAGTGACCTGGGGCTTGAGTTCTCTAACAGGAGTCTTCTCTAGCATTCCCAGTTTTGTTGCTGTTGAACTCAAGTTACTTTCTAACTTTCAATAATGACTGCTTTAAAGTCATTTTCATGAATCTTTAAAAACAAGAAGTAGCATCAATTCCAACTTTTCTAATTTGTTTGTGGATCCCAGTTCCTCGTCTGTAGACTGTACACCCCCATCCATATTGAAGCTATGCCCGATAATAAACCCCCCACTTGATGTTACACTGTGTGGTTTGAAAAAAACATGACCCCCAAAGGGAGTGGCACAAATGGGAGGTTTGGTCTTGTTGGAAGAAGCGTGGTAGCACGGAGGCAGGCTTTGAGGTCTTATATATGCTCAAGCCGCTCCCAGTGAGATGGACCATCTACTGTTGCTTGTGAGTTAAGATGTAGGACTCTCAGTGATTTCTCCAGCACCATGTGATTTCTGCCTGCACATTACAGTATGGCACCTTGATGATGATGGACTAAACCTCTAAAAATGTAGGCCACCCAATTAAATGTCTTTTCTTTATAAGAGCTGCCGTGGCCATAGTCTTTTCACAGCGATAAGAACCCTAAGATGCATGGGTTGTAACAACTTCTTATCATCACCCCGCGTCTCGAATTTGAAATTTTAAGAACTTTTTCTTCTACTTGAGCATTCCCTGTTAATTTTCGTTAAACATTCAGCTTTTCTTTTATGAGAGGAGTTTCAGTCAAGCCCTGTGTTAAAATACAAACAGCACTTTAACATCTACGTAGTGTTCTACCTTGTTTTGTCAAGGGAGGCACTGCATTTTTTTATTGTGGTTTTTTTTTTTTTTATGCCGGAAGTCATTTTTTCCTTAGTATTTACAGAAACTGCACTGTTGATAATATTGTAAATGGCCTTAAGAGAATCTGTAAGTGTATTAAAATGACATTTATTTCACATTCATTATTTGTATAATTGTACTTTCATATCCATAAAGTGCTTTTTTTCTTTCCCTTTCTTTCTTTCTTTCTTTCTTTCTTTCTTTCTTTCTTTTTTTCTTTTTCTCTCTCTCTTTCTTTCTTTTTTTCTTTCTTTCTTTCCTTCTGTATGTATGTATGTATGTATGTATGTAACCTAACAAGACAATTAGTAGGACAGATTACTACTTTATAATAATGTTAATATTTGGTGTAATCATGTGTATGGATTTTCAATATCTAGGCACTATTTTGCTACTCTCTCAGACATTTCTGTTGAGTATAAAAAAATTTTCATCCTTCAAAGTTATCTTTTTATATAATTCTTGAAGCAAAACATGATTTATTAATCTTTGCTTCAGGGAATTTCACTTATCATGTCCTTTTCAGCACAGTCCATATACAGGATATTCGAAATCAGCTGTTGTAGAGATAGGCTGCATAGTTCCAGAACCATCTACCCACATGAGCCTCTCTCCACCCCTCTCCATGTTCCCTCTCTGGCCTGGTGATATCTACTCTTTCCTGTTGTTTTCTCCTCCTCACCTACTGGGTGATGCCAGCAGCTGGTTTCCTTCTCATAATGCCTTCCTGGTTTTCCCACTTTAACGTATCTTTTTCTCCCTATACTAATATCTTCCATACTTGTACACATCTTAGTGTCCCCATTTTAAAATGGGTGGTTTTGTGGATCACATTTCTAAAAGTATGTTGAACATATTTAAATGGACTCTCTTGTTTGTTACATATTACGATTTTGACTGCAATAAATCTCTAGAAGTATATATCTCATGGATAAATAACATTTAGAATACAAGCTATGGGGTAAATAAGTTACCTAAAGTTCTCCCAAAACCCTGTGCTAGGAAAGCCAGGATGTCAAGTTCAGGTGGTCCAGCCAGTCATAAAACCAGCAGTTCTGGAGGAGGAACACTTAGTTTTGTTTGTGTTTATCTTTCTGGTCAGATACGAGCTCTGATTTCATTCCGAGTCTTTTGTAAGTGCATCCTGCATCACTTCACAAGTTTCCTGTGGTCCTCCTTAGGTATATTTTAGCACAGTTATCTTTTTTCAGAAGAAAGATTCTCCTGCATTCTGGTACGTAACTTTGTTCATATGGGAAACTAGAAAGCTGTTTTTGTTTGCTTTACATTTCAAGGATTCTTTCCATTTACAGTGCTTTGAAATAGGTCTTTATTGCATCTCTCTTTAATAACAGCTGTGATAAATCCTAACCCTCCCAACCCCCAGACCTCATTATAATAGGGAACACATGGGCTCTTGAAGAGAAGCAAAAGTGTGGCCTTTGAAACAAAGTAATACAGTTTGTTTAAGTGGTAACAAGTGCTCTCCATAACATTCAAGGCGAAGGCATACATGCCCTTGATCTGCCAAATTAGGGCGATGAATTTCAAATTTACCAAGCACTAGTTGATCTGTCTGACTTTACACATCAGTAGAATAGGAGCAGAAGGTCATTTTCAATTGTTAAACCATAACCGGGTCTATGAGAAGTTGCAATTACTAATCAAATTTATAAAGATGATTACTGTGCTTAAAAGTTTTAAAGTTCTCACTATAAACATATGAATTTGGGAAATTGGAAACAGGGAGAAAATTCACCCATAGTCTTAGCACTTTGTACAGCTGCTATTAGTGAGTTACCACATATTTAATTATTTTCTTCTTCCTGTAATATGTGGAAGTATGGATTCAAAATATGCCCACAATCTTACCTCTTTGTAAATATATAGTCATCCCTTGAATATTTTCTATCATTTTATATGCATATATGTTTTCTACTATAAATGTCTTCATAGCATATATAATAATATTAATCAGCATATTTTTGTAAGCACACTGTGAGTCAATGATTTGCTATACCCTTGTGATTGCAATCACTTTCTGCTCTGCTGTGTTACATGCTGGTGCAGAGGAATATGACAGTGCTGCCTATTTCACTCCTCTCACTCTTTGACTTTAAACCACAGTTTTTTCCCACTGTGTTTATCAGCTCTTCATACATAGATGAAGCATGTGTGCTTTACCACAGCACTGTTTGTTTCGCCTTGATTCTCCCCACATTTTCTATGGAGGTTGATTGTCCTTCAAACTTTCCTAAGTTCATTCTGACATCAAATTTCTTTCTTTCTTTCTTTCTTTTTTAAATTGAGCTCTACATTTTTCTCTGCTTCCCTTCCTGCCTCTCCCTTCTCCTTCAACCCTCTCCCAAGGTCCCAATTTACTCAAGAGATCTTGTCTGTTTCTACTTCCCAAATAGATTAAATCCATGTATGTCTCTCTTAGGGTCCTCATTGTTGTCTAGGTTCTCTGGGATTATGATTTGTAGGCTGGTTTTCTTTGCTATATGTTTAAAAATCACTTATGGGAGAGTACATATGATAATTGTCTTTCTGGGCCTGGGATACCTCACTTAAAATGATGTTTTCTAGCTCCATCCATTTGCTGGCAAATTTCAAGATGTCGTTATTTTTTTCTGTTTTGTAGTACTCCATTGTGTAAATGTACCACATTTTCCTTATCCATTTTTCGGTCGAGGGGCATTTAGGTTGTTTTCAGGTTCTTGGTATGTCAAAAAAGCTGCTATGAACATAGTTGAGCATATGTGCTTGTGGCACGATTGAACATCCTTTGGATATATACATAAAAGTGGTATTGCTGGGTCTTGAGGAAGGTTATTTCCTAATTTTCTGAGAAATAACCACACTGACATCCAAAGGGGCTGTACCAGCTTGCACTCCCACCAGTAATGCAGAAGTGTTCCCTTTACCCCACAACCTCTCCAGCATAAGTTGTCATCAGTGTTTTCGATCTTGGCCATTATTACGGGTGTAAGATGGAATCTCAGAGTTGTTTTAATTTGCATTTCTCTGATGACTAAGAATGTTGAGCATTTCCCTAAGTGTCTTTCAGCCATTTTAGATTCCCCTGTTGAGAGTTCTCTGTTTAGGTCTGTACTCCATTTTTTATTGGATTATTTCTTCTTTCGATGACCAATTTCTTGAATTCTTTGTATATTTTGGAGATCAGACGTCTGTCTCATATGGGGTTAGGGAAGATCTTTTCCCATTCTGTAGGCTGCCATTTTGTCTTGTTGCTAATGTCAAATTTCTTATTCAACAAACCCTGAGGAGTTATTTGACTTAAAATGTCAGAGACATTTTAATGCCCTGGCTTTTTACGTGCGTGCATAGGACCATTAACATTTTAAAAAGCTCTGACAATTTAAATCCCTCAATTCCACTCTCTGGTAACAGTCATAATATTTTATTTTACTTACACACACTGCCCCTGTACAGGATTTTAATATGTATCATTGGCTGGTCTGGAATGGATACTTAGACCAGACTGGCCTGGAATTCATAGAACACCACCTGCCCCTGCTTCCCAAGTGCTGGATTTAAAAGGCACATACCTCTTCGCTTGGCATTGTCTACTTCTGTATGTGTGTACATGCTGTTGGGGGCACAGGCTATGAATAGATGAGCACAAGTGTCTGCAGAGTCCAGAGAGGGTATCTTCTCCATGAGCAGGAGCTTCTGCTACCTTCTCAGGTCCTCTGCAAGAGCAGCCAATGCTCTTAACTATTGAGCAGTCTCTGTAGTCCTGCCTTTCTTTATGGATGACTGCATTTTCCCTCTTACTCTATCTTGTTCTTCATATTATTTTCAGGCTCCTCTGCCTTGTTTCTTTGCTCACACGGAGATTCCTACACATCTTTCCCTTCTTCCACATGCAGTGTACAGCTGAAACATAGGCTGTGTTTTTTCTCCACACCTGATCAGCAGAACGCGAGCGCACAAGCAAAGCCTGTGTGTTTCAGTCACTAGGTTGCCTGGCCCCCAGTTGCTCCATTATCAGTATTAGTATTATCCGTATCAGTGCTACTCCAGGATATGCTCTCCCACATCCGCTGAACCCATTTTTGTTCTTCTGCTCATTTATATTAGGTGTCCCCTTAGTACTTAATTAACTCACTTGCATATTTTCTTCAATGGATTTTTTTCAGCCTTTTGTTCCCATTCAGAGGCACTGCCTCCCTTTCATCCAGGACACCTGCACCAGATAGTAGTGTCTCCTTTGCCTTCAGTGTGCAAGAATTTCAGAAAGCTTGAAATTATTTTGTCCCTTGACATAATAAGCTGTGTCTACTAAGGAGGGGAAACCCTCCAGTAATAATCACACAACTGGGAACCTAGAGTTATTCCACTTACAAATCTCAGTATGACATTTGAAATCTTGGATAATTCCGTTAAGGTTAGAAAATTACAAAATATAAAAGAGGGGCATGGGAAGAAGGCTCAGTTAAGTTCTGTCTGTGAATGCATGAAGATCTGAGTTCAGATACCATGCTCCCATGTAAAAATCTCGAAGAGGCAGTGTGTGTCTATAACTCTAGGGATATGGCAATAGGTAGATTCCTGGAGCTCGTTAGCCATACTGCTTAGCTGAACCAATGCACCCAAGCTTGCTGAGAGATCCTAATTCAAAAATGAAGGTGGAAAACAATTGAGAAAGACTTCTGACCTTAGTCCTCTGGTGTTCATATTCAGGTGCACATGCACACACATGCATCCGTACATGCCACACGCAGACAGAAAAATAAGCAATATAAACAAGTAACCATCCTAATATTTGAGGAAAATGTACTATTCTAAGAATACAGGACATGAAGTATGAAAAGGATTAAAGTGTCTAGATTTTCTCTGTTCTGATCCATGTGATGTGTTAATTTTTTTTCAGTTTAAATTTGACATATGATTAATAATGTTGATGTCTTTTAGGTATAGCTTACTTGAATGGAATGTGTAGTGAACAGAGAAAGTGTATTATTGCTGAAGACAATGGCCTGAACCTTGCATTTACAATTGCTCATGAAATGGGTCACAAGTAAGTACAAGTCATCACCACCTTGTACATTTAGCCCATAGATTAATAATGTGAGTTATTGGGAATCATATATGTTTTTGATTATTTCCTTTGGAGTCCATGTTCTGGAAAACGTTGAAGAACTCAGTGTAAGAAGTGGAGGGAATAATTCAGAGCACATTGTGCAACCTGTCACCATTCCTGACACTTTGAACACAGCCCCATTAGACTGCCGCAGTCCTCATCAAGACAGCGCGTCAGGACGATGCATGGCTGATCTCAGCATATTTCCAAATAAACATTGCAATAGCCATGAAGCTATGAAGTAGTGTGTTTTCAACAAGTACTCAAGAAAATCACACCGGACAAGAGAAAATACTTCAGAATAGCAGAATCTCCGTGACTATCAGCACAGACTGAATGTTTTAATCTGCACAGTTTATGCAAGCAATGAAATGTGACACATTATTAACATACAGTTAGCACTAACTCGATCCTGGGCATGGTTTGTCAAATACAAGCACCTTCCACAGAGTAGTTCATTCACACAGGAGAATGAGTACAACCATAGTTCTTTTTCTTTTCTATTTTATTGAAAATAATTTTCCCTATGCAATATATTCTGATTATGGTTTCCCTTCCCTCAACTCCTATCGAATCCTCTACATCCCCCCCATCCAAATTCACACCCTCTCTTTCTCTCTCATTAAAAAGCAAACATGCATCTAAATAGTAATAAAATTTAGAAATAATAAGAAAGATAGATCAAATAAAAACTAACAAAATGGTAGAAAACAAACAAAAACAGAAGAAAAAGAGTCGAAGAAAAAGTGAAGCACATATAGACACAGAGAGACTCATGTTCATACACGCAAGAATCCCATGAAAACATAACACCAGAAACCATAATATATACACAAAAGAAAACTATATGTTAAACTTAAAAAAAAAACTTTGATAAAACATCAAGAAACAAAGAACCAACAAAAATGCCATTATGTTTGTTTTGTGTTGACCATTGACTGCCGGGCATAGGGTCTGCACTTGTAATTACACCAGTGCCATTAATCGTGATTATAATTACACATTTCTAAGTACTCAAAGGAGGAATCTTGTGACTGAATGCTGTTGTACTCCTATATTATAGCAAAAAGTCATCAAAAATTTTATTTACCCCCTCAAAGTTATAAAATAGGTGGTTATCAGAGTAGGGATTTGATCCCAAGCCATTGAATGTGAGTCATACTCTTCTGGATTTCTCCGTTAAATTAGCTATTGTCCTGGCCCTAAGGTTTCCTTCAGTCAATCTGTCATAATACTTTTGTGATTGATGTTGGTTTACTTTAAGGTGAAAGTTACATAAAAGCTCTTTGTGTGTTTTCAGGAAGTCTATTGTAGTAGATATGGTGTAGAGTGGGAACAGAGCGAATTGTGAATGTAAGTTTTACAGTTTGCCGGTCACATCAGCAGTAGGAATGTAGTCGAGTCTTGCCAAAAAACATAATCTTTTTTTTTTTTTTTTTTTTTTTTTTTTTTTCCGAGACAGGGTTTCTCCGTAGCTTTTGGTTCCTGTCCTGGAACTAGCTCTTGTAGACCAGGCTGGACTTGAACTCACAGAGATCCGCCTGCCTCTGCCTCCCGAGTGCTGGGATTAAAGGCGTGTGCCACCACTGCCCGGCAAAACATAATCTTTAAGAAAGCCGCGTTCATCAAGGCTTTTATCTTCACCATAGTATCCCATGTTTACGGTTATTGTCTATTAATGTTTTTGTAAATTAATGAATTAAAAACTATGGTATAACCAGATGAGTTGTAATATAACCAGACAGGCCATAAAGCAATGAAAAGGTGTTGTTTGATGGGTAAAACTGGACATTATTAGATTAAATGACACAAGCCCCATTCAGAAAAGATGATTATCACATTTTTCTTTCATTTGTGATTTAAAATAATGTACTGCATATTTTGTGACATGAATTCATAAGAGACAGGGGTAGGAGATTGGCAGGAAGGAAAGGGTAGAGGGTAAGGGGGGTTGAGGATGGATATTACGGATATTGTCAGGTCAAATGATATACTGGAAAGAAACAGTCTTTATGAAATCAATTAATATGTACAATGAATATATGCCGAAAATTTTGAATGAATAAATTAAGACTGAAAACTATCATTTCTTAAGATTTTTTAGAGCAAAACCTTTATTTGTAATACTAACTAATGGTTGTGGTAGATAAAATTTCAACCCCTAGAAATCTATTGGTTCTCAAATTAAACATTAACTTTTTTATACTTCGTATCCCTTATTCTACTGAAATTAGTAGTGAACACAGGTCAGTCTCCTGTCACTGTGTTGTATTACCCAGAACTGTCTACGGCAAATGTGTCACATGCCTCCCTCTACCACTTATACTTTGGCCAATGGCGCACATTCCTCATTGAGTGAGTTTGAGGCGGATTTTTGGAGGCATGCGATCCTTCTCTCGGTTTCAGGGTTAGAAGAAACTTTGTATCTTTGCTTTTCTTTCCATTCTAGTACGTTTGCTACTATAATTCTGTATCTGCTGATAAAACAGTGGTTATTCACTTGGTAAGAAATTGAATATTTCAAAGAAAAAATGTTAAATGGTATTTTTAAATGGCAGTTTTAAACAAATTCTAGGTAGCAATAGTGTACATATATTTCTCAGTGTTCACCAGAAATCAAAGGTAGTTCTAATTATGTGTAGCATACTCTATATTTTAAGGACACAGATGCTAAAAGGTCACTAGAAACATGGGCCGGAAGATCCTTTATTTATTGAACAGTCCTTTGTAGAAAATGAAAGGTTAAAATTTGAACTGAAACATAAATAAAGATTTGCATAGGAAAACATTTTACCAGAGAGTAATGACCCATGCTAGGCTAGAATTAACTGTTCCGGGCAAAGATTAAATTGAAGTCAGTTGACAGATGGTTTGAATAATGGTAGAAGAGTGGGTTTTAGCTAGTGTGTCATTAGTTCTCAGAACTTGGAGTAAATAAAGATCATCCAGGAAATGTACTAAAGTAAAGCTTCTTAACCCCTTTCCATCAATGTTGTCTTTCAGTTGGTGTTAGTCCAGGTACTAGCCAACCTCATGTCAATCAATAAGCCCTGTCATTCTGATGCAAGTCTTCTGCTCGCCACATTTTCAGGACCTCTTGTTGTCGAGAGAAAAATGAAAAGATTTTTACATTGGGGGCTGGGGACTCAATGGTGCAGAGGTGGATAGGATCAGCCCTTGTCATCACTGATGGCAGCGGTGGCAGCAATGGGGGGAGGCAGGAAGGAGACGTTTAAGAGAGAAAAACCTCTCGGGACCTGTCCTAAGTAAGCAGGAGTTCTCCAGCCCTAGTGGAGAGTAAACTTAGTGATGGTAGAACTTGGGTTCGATGATATCTTTGATGCCATCTCCTACAAGACCTGTGCATAGTTTGAGCCTATCAAGTGTGTGCAACCCTGGTAGGAAGGCTCGCAGGAGTGTGGGGAAAGGTTAAGGAAACCTCTTATGCCTGTATTTTTCTTTTTTCTTTCTTTTTCTTAATCCCCTGGGTTTTTTGCTTTTGGACTGGAGATACTTGTTTCATGGGTATTTTTGCAAATTAAAGTGAATTAAATGATAAAAAAAATAAAATAAATGAACGATTGGAAGCTATCTTATAGTTCCTCATAACTAATGATTTTCCATGAGGGCACAGCAGTGTAATTACATCAACTCAAATATATTCATGCACTTTGAATAAAATCAAATGCTATTTTATGGAAACCAATTTACTTCCAGTTAGGCATGGTCATCACTTACTTCTTTTATTATTTTTTGCCATAATGTACAGCTTCTAGAGAAAATATTACGTCATGAAAAACATTAACAGTCACCAGAAGATCCCCTTTTAAATTGAATGTTTTCATACATGAAAATTGTAATTATTGCATTATTTCCATGTTTCTCTCTGCGATTCTTCCTGTGGTCTCTTCTCAAGATCATGACCTGTCCTTAAATTACTGTTATGCTGAGTGTGTTATTTACGTGTTTATTACGTGTGTATGTGTTAAGCCAACACCTTGGAATTAAATGGTCTGGGGGTTCATCCTTGAAGGAACTTGACTGTTCTCTCAGTAGTCACTGATTTTCTGTAGCTCTTCACCTAGGGATGGGCCTTGCCTTATTTTTCCTATATAAATCGCCATTTCAACTGATGCTCTTATGTGGATCTTGTTCAGGCAAAGATACTGTCGAGATTTCATGGGTGCAGCTACCTTGCCAAGTCTTGAAGACACTATCTCACAGAATGTCTCCTGGTCCTTGGCTTTTAACACTCTTCCCACCCCTCTTCCATGCTGTTCTCTGAGCCTTAGGTATAGGGTTATATTGTAGATACACCAGTTGAGTCTAAGCACCGTGGAGTCACTACTCTGCATTTTGATATTGTGTCTGCCTGAGGTATCCTCCATCTGCTGCACGTACTTTTAAGACAAGAGATTAAAGCTACATTCATATATGTGTTTAAGTGCAGATAATACAGTTAAAAATTTTATTGCTTTAGGGAAAAAATGGTAATAGGTGGAGCTTCTCTAGGTTTTGTGATCTCTCCTGATAGGTGTAGTTGGTTAAGTTTCCAGTACCAGGCATGGGTTTCCTCCCATTTAGTGTGCCTTAAGTACAATCAATCACACAACTGTTTGTTGCCCCTAAGATATCTTCCCACACTAGTCACATTGTGGTTGTCAGTCCTTACAGCTGAGTAAGATTCTTGGTTGCTTTTCTCTCTTGACAACTTGCAGTAACACTTTCTGAAACAGAGCAACTTATTGTGAAAGAGTCTTCCAGGTCAGTTTCTTCCCGATTCCTTCAAGTATATGGTGTCTTCTGCAAGAGGGTCTGTCTTCAGAGCGGAAACTGATCTGAAAGACTGTATTATTTTGAAGTCTCCTTGACTCTCCTGACTAACATCTGGAAGGGAAGTTCCCATGCCTTTCACTGTGTTTGCTGTAATCTGTGGTTTTGTGGGAAAGAATTATTACACTGTATGGCTTACCTTCATTTACACACACACACACAATAGTATTTTAAGGAAGATTAAAATTTTAAAAATAATATATTTTCCCCATTGCTTTTAAAAAGTTCTTTACTACGATTTGTCTCTCCCTCCTCTCTCTGCCTCATGAGTTAGAGAAAAACTCTTCTCTTTTAAAATATTACTGTTTACAAACCAAATCCTTTCCAAATTTCTCCTAAAATGGGAGTGAGTGCATGTGTTCTCCAGCTCTTCCAACATCAGAAGGGACCATCTTCAAGATCCAAGCCAGTCTCCAGCTTTCCGCAGGATATCACAAAAACTTCCTGGCAGGGACTTTTAAACAAGTTGAGAAGTTTTATAAGATAAAAATATTTTTTCAGTTGACTTGACAACCATGTACAATGTTAGTGGAGAGTTTATTTGCCCAAGGCTTTTTGTCAAAATGAATTTAAAACGAGATTATTAAAATGTAGTTCAGTGGCACAGCCCGCGGAGAGGTGTCAGTAATGCCTTACTTTGAAACTGTTTTCCACACGGTGTACAAAACATGGTTATAGATCTGGGTATATATAGAGATGTGCGTCTATTAAAAACAGGGGAGGCATAACAAAAACAAAACAGAACACAAATCATCTGCTACAATGGAATTTGATCCAGAGAGAGAAGCCCCAGTTTGTGGTGGTTCTGAAGTCGGCTGGGTTGAGCATTGGACGAAGAGGATATGCATCTAAGTTATATGTCCTGCCTTGACCTCAGACTGTCATCATATATAAAATAGAAGACATTCTAATGGAAACGTTATGGGGCTATTATGAAGATTAAATGATATCATTGCAAATGACTAATAAGTTGACCGGCACAGATAAAGATTAACAATTGTTTCATTGCATGACTGAAGAATCAGCCCTTAGCTGATGACCCCAGATGTGCTGCAGAATAGCCTTCTCCCAATTTTTTTTTTTTGAGAATCTGTTCTGATGTGAATCATACAGGAAACATTAATGATCAATAAACAATATTTCCATCATCAGCTCTTTCTATGGCTAAAGCTGAGTTCTCATGTGGTAGTCAGGCTCCCCGGAGGAGAAATGGTCATCAGAATTAGAAGCTGCCCTCTTCTTCACTGGGAAAATCACGTCACTCCTTTGGAAATGGACAAATTGTTAAGTCTTGGAAGTTAAGTGTCCCAAATGGTTGCATTACTTAGGAAGTTTTATTGTTGCGTTTGTAAAATGCCAACATTTGAGCATGAGTCTAAAGACGGCTTCAGCAGGCTGGAAGGATTGATCGTATTCCACACAGTCAGTCAGGGCCTGTTAACTAAGTGAGTGTCCAGTGAGCATGCTATGAACAGAATTCGCCAGGGAGATGAGACAGTGATAATTCCAGGAACTCCATCAGAAGCTTGCCATTAGAGGTGCAGTCAGGCATCCTTAGTATTATGTGAGGTTGTGCCAAGTTTAGAGGTGCTTGTTTTATTTTTTATTTAAAAAGGTTTTCATGAATAGATTTTGATCATATTCCCCCCACACACACACATCTCCTCTCAGATATTCTCCACCTTCCTACACACCCATCTTGTTTAAAGTCAATAGCTAAGCAAAGTAATTCTTGCTCTGGTGATTTTCTTGGTGAGTCTTAAGCCCACACTTTGAGCAAATAAAGCAAACACAACACAGCACCTGGATCTCTGTATCTTTTGTTAAAAGAGACTAATGCAGTAAAATTCTCTTATTCACTTCCTCAGTGTAAAGTGGCCTCTATGGGGTCTCTTTACAAACCATTGTCAACAGCCCCATGTGGTCTTCACAACAAGGGGTAGGAGAGTGTTCACAATTATTTTGTTACTAGTTTCCAATTTGCTCTTTTCTTATAAGTGGGGTAAAATAGAGAAAAGTCATTCTAACACAGGTATCTTCTCCTTCTTTCTCCGTCAAAAGAGCTGTTTTTTATACAGTGTCTTAATTTTTCTTATGGTCATCAAACTTTGAAAGCATTTTCTCTTCCCATATTTTGTCAATCATGCCATTAATATGTATTGATACAGACCCAATTCAAAGACATTTATGGAAAATGGAAACATTATTCACTACTGAGTGATTTTTTTGTTCTTAAAGTAAAAAGTTACATTTGATAGTACATTTTTTATTTTTTAAACAAAATTATCATATCTAAGTTAGTGTACTTTTTATTCTTGCAGAACACAGATGGCATTTATTACTTCCAAGTCAGATGCTCCTTTCAAAAGTTATTGTCATAATAAATTTTATTTAAATATTTAATTTATATAATTTATATTTTTAACTTGGTTCTAGAACAAGTCTAATTGTAATCACATGGAACCACATTGATAATATTTCTAATTTAGTATTTTAAACTACAATGTAAATGTTCTTGGAAACTTTCATTTAAAAAATTTTATTTTGTATTTAGAACAAAGAGAGATGAAATAGGATATCACACCATCATGTCATTGTTGGAAACGTTGAGTATATTAAACAAACTTTTCTCTTTCTACCTTTTCAATATTAGCCCTTATTCATATTAAAATCCTGAGTTTGAGAATTTGTCAGACATTCTAAGGATTTTGTTCTTACGAAGAGGAGATTCTACTTGAGTTATGTAGAGTGTGAAATCTAGATGTCAGACAGTTATGGATCCTGAAAAGTCCTTGTGCTCAACACTTTTGAAAATAACTGCAATTGAAAAATATATAATACAACTTAGAGGATATTGAACATAAGTCTTCACAAAATCCTGTGGCAAGATGAGGCAATATGGAAGTAGGGGAGCTAAAGGCTAGTAAACGTCTTTTGGTACTCTACATTTTAAAGAGGAAAACTTCAGTTGAGTTTAATTGAAGATGGTTCTAAAGTATTTAATGTAGTTAAGTCAAATTTTCATAGTAAGATCTCTACCTAAATCAACAGATTTATGATCCAATAGAAAAGATAATGATGACCAAGCAGTTTTCCAAGAGATATTTTTGTTATTTGAGGTGTGTAGAAGAAAATGAAGTTGTGAAGCAGATGAAGAAAACATTCCAAGAAGTTAGTAGTTTAGTATGATTTTGTTTGGCTAAGAAGTAATTCATGTTTTAAAAGAACAAAGTGCTTCAGGCAAAGGCAAGAATCCAATGATGTTGAAGGAAAATTTTCTATTTTTTGATTCATATAAATAATTCAAAATATATGCACATATCAGTTTCTTATATGTACTTCAGCATGCATCTATGCATCTTGAATATATGTTTGGGAAAATGGTCTTAATCGAATTACATTATTTATTTTAAACCTGGATGATAGAATTTACAAAATAATTGTAATTTAAAATCCAATCTTGTTTTTAAACTAATTTCCTCTAAACAAATTTTCCCATGTAATATTTTAATTGGAATACCACTGTTGTAATAAAAGCTAAAATTATCATTTGTTTAATTCGAATCTCTTTTCTTTCAATTCTATTCTAAATCAGCATGGGCATCAATCATGACAATGACCACCCGTCATGTGCTGATGGTCTTCATATCATGTCTGGTGAATGGATCAAAGGACAAAATCTTGGTGATGTTTCATGGTCCAGGTGTAGCAAGGAGGATTTGGAAAGATTTCTCAGGTACTGGTGTCACGGATTACTTTTTCATTGTGAATATTTATTTGTTCCTGCTGACTGCCAACCAGTAAAGGCATTATGACAAAGCGGAAAGTCAACGGCGCAGGAGAAAGAGAGCATTTGATTCTGCCTGGCTCTTCTCTTGACTCATGGTATGAACTAGAACACATTGCTTAACTTATCTGTTTTTCATTCTCATATTTCTCTGATTGAATGATGAGCAAGATAATTTGAAAGGGAGAAAATTGCTGTAATCATGGAAATCTGTCACTGGATGTGGTGGCCTCTTCAATGTTAGAAGTAACAGGCTCATTGAGCATCATGCAACACACCATTAACACATGGAATTCCTTACGTGCATGGTTCTCAAACTTGCTAATGCCGTGACCCTTTAATACAGTTCCTCATGTTATGGTGACCCCTGACCCTAAAATTATTTCATTGCTACTTCATAACTGTAATTTTGCTACTGTTATGAATCATAATGTAAATATCTGATATTCAAAATATCTGATATGTAACCCCTAGGTGGAGAACCACTGCCTTAAATGAACCTCCACTTTTCATTTATGGTAAACACTTTTTTTCCAATAAGAACCACTTCTAGCCTCTGTGGTCCATAGGACACCTTAAGACTTTTACAGCTCTATCAAGAGTAACAATTAGCTTCTGTTTGAAAGAAATGAAAAATAATGCTGCTGTTGTTTTTGTCTGAGAGTGCTTGTACTTTGTCTATGCCTTTGACAAAGGATCAGGTAAAAAGAAGAGGTTGTACTGAAGCAGTAACAGATGTTTAAGCTTTTCAGAAATCTAAAAGAGGAATTCATAAATACCCATCTTGTCAAATCACCACAAATATGAAATCTGTTCGTTTGTCCATATTCTTTAGATAGATGATTTTACTTTATTAGCTACTAGGGGATGGTAAAATATAAGGGTTATTTGGATTTGCTCATATGTGCAGGGGTGTGTGGTCATCCTCTGGGTCATGAGCAACCTACCAGTGGCTAAGTCCCCAAAGGAAAGTAACTTTTTCTCCCTCAATAACATCAGTTCCACTGCTGGTAGGTCAGCTTCTCCCCTGTCCATGGAATTATGATCTCGTGGGGATCTTATGCAGGAAACCCTGTAGCTGCGATTTGATGAATGCAACAGCCATATCATGACCAGAATTCAACCCTTCACAGCTCTCACCAATTACTGACTCTTTCCTCCTTTTCCATAAAGCTGCCCAAAGCTTGAATCATGTAAAGTCGATAAGGTGGAACACACCCATCCACAACCAAGCACACAGAATTACTTAAATCTAGTAACTTGGACTGTGTTTCAACTACTCTGGGGGAAATAGGAGCATTTGGGAAAAGGTAGTTGGTGAATGAATATGAGCAATATACATTTTGTGCAAGTCTAAAACTTTCAAGAGTAAAATTCTTATTTGAAATACATACTATCTATTACATACCTGTATCTCTATTCTAAAATTTCTGCAGTAGATTCTGTGCCTGCTCTTTGTCATGCCAACCCAGGATGACGTTCAGAGTATTAATACTTGAAAACAGCATCAACAATTTCATCAGTATACCCTACTTAGCTTGTTTTAGAACATGCAAGATATGTATGGCTGTCTTTATATGTCAGGACTATAACAAAATTAAATGTCTTACCAAAGCTGTATCACAATGTCAATTACAGGCATCTCCTGACTATTAATATTCATTAGAAAATTATTTCTTTAAATCCCCAAATAGGATTGACACCATATGATGCTTTGGACAAGTTGCTCTCAGAGTATGAGCTTATATATCTTATAAATGCATAAAACCATGTAACTTCCCAGCAGATTTAAACCAGCGGAACTGACTTCTATGGACAGTGTTTATAATCAAAATACTCTCTTAACTTGAGTAACATTGTTACTATTAGGATTGCCATAACTGGTTATGAATAAAGCTATCTCAAATGCAGAATTCTTCCCACACCATTCAATGGCAGGAATACTAAGTAGAACTTTAATTTTATTATGAAGCTGTTTCTTCTGACTAGATAATCATAATGCCTTTTTTTCATTAAAATGAAATATTTAATGTATCTGCATGTTGACAGGTCAAAGGCCAGTAGCTGCTTGCTGCAGACAAGTCCACAGAGCCTCAGCTCTGTGCTGGTTCCCTCAAACCTGCCAGGAATGGTATACACTGCAGACGAACAGTGTCAAATCCTCTTCGGGCCTTTGGCTTCATTTTGTCAAGAGATGCAGGTAAGAGGCATGGGCAACTATCTTCCATTGCTCACATGCATTGTTTAGAAACACACACAGGTGGAGGAGATGACCTTCATTAAGTATATGTTGCTCCAAATCGTGGCACTCCTCAAAAGAAATCCCTGAGAAAAAAATAGTGCATCTGGGAAGTCCCAACCAAGTCTGCACTTACCCGAAGGCCACAGGACCCTTGCCTGCCTTCCTGCCCTGTTTCTGACCCACCCCATTTCAAGTAGAGACTATGGCCTTGTCCTACTCACACTGAAACTCCTGTGTTCTTTGCACTTTGGAAGTAAAAGCACTCAGGCATGGGCAGTTAATAAGAGTTGATAAAGAAGAGGGACTAAGTCAGAGAAGAAAGAAAGACCCAGCACTTACTACATCAAAAAGTACACCGAAATCAGGCAACTAATTATGTTATGTCAGAATCATGCTTCTGTTTTAAATTTTAAGCTTTTATAATTGTTAACTGGGTAAAATGCAGCAAAACAATGTATGGATATATAGTAGTGGTAGAAGAGTCATCTATCCTTAAACATAAAGGGTTAAAAGTTATTTCTTAGAAAACATCATTTTGGGGGGGAGTCTTTAAACTGAACCGTCACTGTCCCCAGTAAAACCTTCTTCTCCTTCTGCACTTTCTATTTGCTTTGTTTATATTGCTATTCATCACAAACTCACTTGGATCACTATAGGTGTTATTTTATCTTTGAATATTTAATTACTCAAGAGATTTTTTTAATGAATTTTTTCTTAGTATTATAATAGCGACCTATTTTAAATTAAACATTGCTCTAATAAATTGTGTGGATTTTTAAGTATCCAGAAATGTTCCTCTTTCCCTTTTCAAATTGTGTACACATACAAAAAAAAAAGAAGAAGAAGAAGAAAAGAAAAAAGAAGAAAAACTACTTAACTTATTACATTTTTAGCTTTCACGATGAGATCTCTTCTTGTTGAAAGGTCTGATCTGACCCAGGTCTAGGCATCAGATCACATGATTTTAACTAAGGAACCATAGCACTGGAATCATCTTCAGTATTCTGTGCTCCTTGAGGCCAACCACAGACAGCATCTATGTGAATGACCCTGGGAGCAGCACAGTGCAGCTTTATTGTCAAAGAGAGTTGGCCGGTACCCAGTGGTTTGCCAAACTCAGCTTTAGGGTTGAAAATATAAGCACTTAATCTACCTGGATTAAATGTGGCACTTTTCTTCTTGGATTATAGAAGCATGCAGTATGCAGTCACTTGAGTGCATTCTGGTTTGTGCTGTAGTCATCATGTATGCTAATCTGTGCGCATTGTAAACCACAAAACAGTGTTGTCAATCTCCTTAAACATCTGTGTGCCGTTTAAACAATGATTAAACTGTACTGTCTTTTTGCCCAGATATTTACCTACTTGCTGTTCTGTATTACGTATAAAGAGAATGTCTACCCTTTAGTTTCCTTTCTCATGTAGATTTCTTTTATTTGGATTTTGCTCATGGTATATTTTCCTTCATGTGAAAATGCCTTTTTACACCGAATTATTTTTCACCATAAATAATGCTTAGCTGGCATTTGCTCTCTCACCTTTTCTGTGGTGTTTCCTTGTCTTTTGTGCCTGTGCTTCCTGCATATTCAAGTATTTTGTGAAATTTGGTAAGAGGTGTTTATTCTTCATTCCACTGAAAACATCTCTGTCCCTCCACTTCTGTCTTCTCCCCTTCTGATGACCCATTAGACTTGTGAGGCCAAGTAGGATGGCCTCACATGTTTCCTAAGCATTTTTATGCTTTTTAATATTCTCATTCATTCATTCATTCATTCATTCACATTCAACAATCCCACTTCACTTATTTCCAGGTTTTCTCAATATTCTCCATATAATCCGTTCTGTGCTTAACCCTATCACACATTCTTATTTACTTCATTTTTTTTTTCAATTGAAAGTGGGTTTTCATTGAATCCACTTTTGTCTGCACCTATAGCCGATCATATACGTTTCTCTTACCTCACTGAGTATATTAATAATTCCCGTTTAAAGTGTGAAAACTGCACACTGAGCTCAATCCCCAGCACCCACTCGTGGAAGGAGAAGAACCAGTTCCCACATGCATTCAGGTGCCCCACTCCATACAAAAAAAATGAATATTTTAAATAAATGAAAATAAATTATAGAAAGAATGTTAATATTCGTGTTTTATGTGAATAAAACACAGACATTTAAGCAATTCCTGGGCTTGACTGCGTTATTCAATTCTCTAATTTTAATACAGAAAAAACTTGATCATTGTGCAGTATGATTTTGATTGATTGCTCTATTCAGTCTGCATTTAAATATAAAATTAAAATATAACAACTGAAAATATTACTTATCCTTAAAATTCCCGTTTAGTATTGGCATCCACCAAATGAAGCATTTAGAAGTGTGATCTCTCACCCTTTTCTGTAGAGTTTGTATCAGCTGAGAGTCCAAGCTCTTAAAATGATATGCTTGGGTGTGAGACCTGTTCTTCATAAGAAGGCAATAAATTTTAGATCTTCTGGTCTTAGTATACTAACATACTATATGACTGAAGAGTTTTTTTCTAAACACTATTCCACAAATGGGCTATTTTTACAATATGTTGAGCTACTAAGATTATGCTTTGGGGAAATCCATTTAAAAACATGGAGCTACATGACAAAGGGTGGATTATTACTTAGATGTATATGACTTCATATCAATTATTTTAACAAAAATCTGAGAACATTTTAATCAAACCATTTGTGATGAACACAGAAAATTTATGATAGTTATACATGGACAGTCAGCTTCTCTTACCCTTTAATGTATAGCACAGTGTGTCTGTGTATGCCTATGAAAAGTCTATTTCAGATGAATACCCAAAGTCATATTTTGTGTTTGAAATGAATTTTTTTCACTCCAAAGATTAAACAATTAATACTGCTGAGTTGTGTATTGTTGCAAGGAAGGGCCACTTGTTGGTTCCCAGCTGCCTAGCCCTGATAAACAATCACACAGAAATTGTATTAATTAAATCACTATTTGGCCCATTAGCTCTAGCTTCTTATTGGTTAAGTCTTACATATTAATTTAACCCATTTCTATTAATCTGTGTATCTCCACGTGTCAGTGGCTTACCAGCTAAAAGTTCTGGCGTCTGTCTCTGGTGGGGCTACATGGCTTCTCTCTGACCCTGCCCTTCTTTCTCCCAGCATTCAGTTTAGTTTCCCCCACCTAGCTCTTTCTGCCTTGCTCTGCTATGGGCTCAAAGCAGTCCTTTATTCACCAATGGTATTCACAGCGTACAAAAGGGAATCACACATCAGCGTATTTGTGTTTAGATGTCCTACGAAATCTGTTGGAGGTATTAAATTTCTTTTAACTGAAAACATAAGAGAACCCCCAACCCAGTTAAAAATATGACTTGTTACTGTGGAACCTAAAGAATGCTTTGTTCTAATCTCGTGCCCTACCGTACTCCTTAGAAAAGGCTAGGTAAGACATGGCACTAGCCTCACACCTCTGACACATTCCACCTTTAAGGGTTAGAACCTTCAATACCATTTCTTCACTGGCTTTGGAGCAGTCACCTTGAAGTGAACTGGCATTCTTCAGAAGGCTGAGACTACAGGCTACTCAACACAGACCTATAGACCTGCAGAATGCCATGTATTGAGGAGATCCCCTCTTCATGATTTATTTCACCTGGTTGTGCTTATCTTGAAAAGCTGCCAAGTGTGCTGTTTATCTTCACAGTGTCTCATGTGGGAACTGATTGGAGCACCTGCTGCTCAGAAGAGCTAACTGCTCACAGTTGAAGGGCAGCATTTAGACCACCAACAGTGCTCAGCTCTGAAATGATAGTGTAGAAGATTTGTTCTTTCGCTGACAGGTTAACCTAAGCAATTTCTTCAAAACATAAATGAACTTTATTGAGTAGCAGTTAAACTGTCATTGGTGGGAATTCAGCAATTGACTCTAGTAACAGAAAGCGTCTTAAGAAATAAAATGAGAAAGGTAAAATATTTAGGAACTAAAATTATAAAGCCTGAGATATTTTCACTTATGTATACATGATTTACAGAAAGCATTTTTGAGTTTTCAAGAACCTAAACATTACAAAGCAGCATGATTTTTCAGTCTTTGAAGTAATTCCTAGATGAATTTTTGAGAACTTTATCCCGGTACAAAATAAAGTATGATATACACAAAATATTTTGAAGTGAGGATTTTTTTTAACAGAAGAAAAAATGAATAAATTATATCTCTCTTTTAGTGGACTAGATATTTAGGAAATTACAAATAGTTTATAAGTCTGAATTTTAAATATAACAAAGTAGTATTATAGGAGTTCTGGATAATTAGCATTAGAATCATAAAAAATTTATTAGCTTAAATATGTCTGCCAGTGTGACTAGTGGTTTCAATTATATGTTAACCTTAATCTTGTGACATCTGTTCTATACACAGCCTTTAGAGAGACCCTGGCAAGAACTTTGTACTTATCAGCTTTTTAGTTGTTGGCTAGTGGAGTCCTTTTGTTTACTTACATGGTACCCTTGCTTCTTCCTGGTTCTTCCCCATCTCCTCTGGGGGAAAAAAGATACTCTTGGGCGTTACATGCACACAGACAGCATACAGTACCAATTATCTACCTCATCTGTTTCTTCCCTCTTGTTTTTCACCAGTCCTTTCCATTCATATGCTTAATCTAAAACTAAACTGAACGCTGGGAGAAAGAAGGGCAGAGTCAGAGAGAAGTCATGTAGCCCTGCCGGAGACAGACGTCAGAACTTTTAGCTGGTAAGCCACTGACACGTGGCTATACACAGATTAAACTGAATTGTGAAGACTTTTTCTAAGTTTGTAAAGAATTTGATTGGCATATAGACTGAAATTGCTTTGAATTTGTAGCTTGCTTGTTAAGATAGTCATTTTCATGGTGTTAGTTACCAATTCATGAACAAAGAGAGGTGTAGTGGGAGGCTGCTTTTTGTTTCCTGGCTGCCTGGCTAGCATTTCACCAGAAATAATAACACAGAAACTGTATTAATTACATTGCAGCTTGGCTCATTAGCTCTAGCTTCTTATTGGCTAACTCTTACATATTAATTTAACCCATTTCTATTAATCTGTGTATTTCCACGTGGCAGTGGCTTACCGGCAAAGTTTTGGCATGTCTGACTCTGGTGGCGGCTCCATGGCTTCTCTCTAACTTGGCCTTCCTCCTCCGATGCTATAGGCCACGCCAGTTTCTTTATTCATTAAACAATGAAAACAACACAGAGACAGAAGGACCTCTCACACCAGAGAGGTATTTCCATGTTATTGGCATTGTATTTGAGACATTCATATTGGTAATAGGAATGTAGAAGACTGCAAGGGGAGAAAGTGAGTTCACAGTTCAAGTTCACAGCACCAGAGGGAAGTTCTGTGTGTTTTTGGGGAGAACAGTCAATGTACTTTTCATGAACTGATCATTAACCCCTCAACACAGAAGGGCTTAAATATGTAAAACAAAATCAAACTGAGCAGTAAGGTAATGGGGAGAAGAGATTGGCATCTGGGCTGCAGCTGGAGGGACTGACCTTAGGGAGAGGTATTGAAATCCTGCTGCTTAGAAGAATATAGATGAGATGAATGTCCGTGGATAAGGCAAATAAGGTAGTGTGGAGATAAGAGGTTATCTTTCTTCTTCAACTACTGCAGTCTTTGAAAGTTTTCATTAGCTTCCCCTGACAATCTTCCCTTTTCTTCAATTGCTTCGAAATTATTTTGTTCATACCATGTCTAGTCACATAATAGCAATGTTTTTAAAATTCTATCTTTTCAATAGAAAAGTTTGTTGCATTCCAAATGTCCAAAAAACTTATTCATGCATGAGTGAAAGTAATTGATAATGACTGACAGATATGCCCATAGAATTATGTATGGGCCAAAGCTGTGTGTCCTAACCATGCTGTGGAAGCGTCGAAGAAGGCCTGTGCATGAGGAGGTGCTGGGAAAAGCATGGTGAACGTAACACAAATAGAAACATGGAAGGGATAGGGATAGGGCACAATAGCAAGGTTCCTAATTTGTATGCTTAGGTTCATGGGTCACACTACGAAAACAGAAAAGTAAAATCAATTTTTAAAAAAATTCTTTCAGCCTGGTTTCTATCCAAGCATAAATGTCAGATTTTTAGCTAAAATTTTTCTCTTTTTAGCTGCGTCTGTTTTATATATCCCTCTTTGATTGATCAAAAGATCTTTTTAAAGACTTAAAGTTTATTAAACGTACTATTTTCTACAGTTACATATAAAGATTTCTATACCTATAGACAATCCCATGTATAGTTTCACTTATATTTAATATTAAAAATGCATAGATCATATTTTCACTCAACTACATTTTTGTTTGCATCATAATAACTGAAATTACTGACCTGAACTTAAAGCTATGGACCATTCCTCATCTGATATTGTGCCCTTTCTTCAGCATGTTATCTGCGCTGGTCTGTGGTGCAAAGTAGAAGGGGAAGCAGAGTGCAGGACCAAGCTTGACCCACCAATGGATGGGACTGACTGTGACCCTGGCAAGGTGAGTCACTCAGGCAGCCTAGAATAGGTCAGAATATTGCAAAAGATTGGAAACTTGTATTTTCTCCCTACAGCTACACACACACATCTGTCTTCGTATCTGTCAGGTCATTTCAGGAGTTAAAAATGTTAATGTTTCATCTATGTTTAATTGCAAGTTTTCCATTTTTCATAGGTACACTTGTTTTGTTAATTATTAAAGTGCACAATTTTTTCTTGATATTGGTTATTATAATGTTCATAGTCATATATAAATATGCTTTCCCCGAAAAGTGAACTCATGTTCGTTTATTAGTTAAATGCACAGAAATAAAATAATCACAAGTAAGAGCATCAATTATAAAATTTTCCAGAACATCAAAAAAATTCTTTTAATTATAATTTTATTTTCCTCAGGGGTTCAGCTGTCACAGAAACTGACCACTAATTCTCTTTTGTGGTTGTTGTGTTTGCCTGGTTTTGGTACCAGGGTTATACTGGCTTCATAAGAAGAATTAGAAAGTGATTCTTCCATGTCTACCACAAGTTTGATGATTTTAATGTTTGTTCTTCTTTGAAGATCGGGTAGAATTCTACACTGTAACTATCTGAACCTGTGTTTTTGCTTTATTTATGATTTTGGTTCGTTTGTTGGGTTTTTTTTGTTGTTGTTGTTTGTTTTTTGGTTGGTTGGGTTGGGTTTGGAGGGAGATTTCTAAAATTATTCACTTTATCTTGATTTCATGTTGGTAGGTCAATCATATGTATCTAGAAATGCATCCATTTTTTTTAGAGATCTTATTTCAGATTTTAAACACCAATACTTCTTAAGTTATTTCTTAATGTAGAAAATTGATAGCACAACTTCTAACATCAGAAACCTGGAGAGATATCATTAATAACTTAATGTCACCCCTAAAGCCTTAGAATTTTTGTGTCAAAAAAACAAATAGCCCTTAATACCTTCTGAGGTTCCAAAAAAAGCACAGTCTTCCTGTGTTATATAGGCTCATAGCACATATATTTTTTACACCAGTAGAAATTAATTTGAAAATGTTATAAAGAGGTACCTGTTTTATTCATGCCCCAACCCTTGGTGAGATGTTATTGACAGTGAATGTTTGGTAGCAGAGGAAGAGTCTTTTTTTTTTTTTTTTTTTTTTTTTTTTTTTTTTTTTTTTTGGTTTTTCGAGACAGGGTTTCTCTGTGGCTTTGGAGCCTGTCCTGGAACTAGCTCTGTAGACCAGGCTGGTCTCGAACTCACAGAGATCCACCTGCCTCTGCCTCCCAAGTGCTGGGATTAAAGGCGTGTGCCACCACCGCCCAGCTAAGAGTCATCCTTTTGTGAGGATGTGGCCACTCAGATGTTTGGGATGGATGGTCACACCCCTGTACATATGGGAAGCACTAATTAGACTTAGTGTTATAAAAAGAAGTAAGGAAGGAAAGAAGAAGAAGAAGAGAGAGAGAAAGAACAAAAGAAAGACAGGAAGAGAGAGAGAGAGAGAGAGAGAGAGAGAGAGAGAGAGAAGAGCACAGGAAGTTGAGAGGAGGACATGTTTAGAATGGCATGGGAGGAGCTAGAAGAAGGAAATAGGAGGTAAGTATGAGCATATTTCATTTTCTCAAAACTTATTATTCATAAAGAGTTAACTGTCTGTAAGAAAGAAGAGCTGCTGGATGGTTTTAGGAAGCAATGATGAAATGATATAAATATGTACTTCAATAATTTCTTTAATTAAATGAGAAAAAAATTACACATTGTTTAAGTTGGAACTTCTTTTGAAGAGTTGAAGTGTTTTGTCACTTTCAATATGAGAACGGTCTCCTGGGCTACACTTCTGTGAAATATCAGCCAGTTGTTTATAGACTCTGCCAAATATTTTTCTATGAGATTAAATGGAGAATGAGGATTGAGGTCTGTTTTATTTTTTCTCAAATTATACACAGAGGTAGAACAATGTGTGTTCATCAGGAGCATCTCCTGACATTAACCTAAATAATTTATTGCTTGAATCCTAAAACACTCTGGAAGGGCAATCATTTTCATCATCCTGGAATCACCGATGCAGAATCATAGAGGGATGCTGAACATCCGCCCGGAGTTCTCCAGCATCCCACAAGTCACTCGACTTATTTAGTGCCTTGTTTATATAATCTGAATTCTAAATATTTGCACTATAACAGTTTTCTTCATGTATAGTTAAGAATAATTTACATTCTTGAGAGTATCAATTTATTCTTTCAGCCAAAACTCTAATTACTCATCAAAGGTAAAATGTTTTCTTTCCCTGTGACCATGCTCATGATAATTCTTCTAGAGGTTCTTTACTCTTTGCATTTGCTTTTGTTTTTGTTTGTTTGCTTCTTTCTTTCTTTCTTTCTTTCTTTCTTTCTTTCTTTCTTTCTTTCTTTCTTTCTTTCTTTCTTTCTTTCTTCCTTCCTTCCTTCCTTCCTTTCTTTCTTTCTTTTTTCCGAGAGAGGACTTCTCTGTAGCTTCAGAGCCTGTCCTGGAACTCACTGAATAGACCAGAATGACCTCGAGCTCACAGAGATCCACCTGTCTCTGCCTCCCAAGTGCTGGGATTAGAGGCATGTTTCACTACCACCCGGCACGCTTTGCATGTATAAATGCATAATTAGTTTCTCAGTTTCTTGGGTCATGTGATCTTCTTCCAATACCCATGTGTCTTAGATACTGTAGGAGCGGTCATTCAGAAACCTTCCACACTTGTTGCATTGCTGTTAATATTTAAATGCCTTAGGTTCACATTGAATGAAAAAAACAAGGCTGGGAATTTTTAAGTTTTGTTGTGCCATCATGATGAGCACTAAGTGGTATAAGTGTGCTCCCACTAAGGGTTTTGCTTTTGAGTCTCAAAGTCCCCTATACAATTCTATTCATCAAGTGATGCCGAAGATGGATATTTATATACTGATTTAGATAGCATTTTACGAGGTAAAAGGAAAGACCTTTTTTCTCTTCACACTATCACCATTGTACCATAGCTATCATTTTTGATTAATAACATAGAACAGTGAGTTGATAAGTTATTACAAACCAGCAACAAGTTATTCACAGCATTTGCTCAGAATGGAAAAAGAGGATCGAGGCTTAAGCAGCAACATTGAGTTGGGTACCGTGAAGGATTCATTACTGCCTAGTCATTTATTTTCCCGAGTTAAGACTCTTTAGAATGCTATGTTTATACACTACTGGAAGTAATGAAGACCACCACATCCTGGCAACTCCTAGGTGTTTATGCAGTGGGCCCCTGTTGGCCTTGGCTGTCTCTCTGTTCTCACAGTGTGTGTTGAGGGCGTGTTGAGAGCATGGTCTTGCAGCTTTGACATTTTATCTCTGCGCCAGTTCTGCCTTCATAAACCTCTTACTCAGGTTGGCATAAGGATATGGCAGCCCAGAAACACAGCTAGACTTTTTAGGGCTTGTCTTGCTACAGAAATGATTGATACTATATAGTATAATGTTTTGTAAATAAAAATAATTTTGTTCATAATAGAATATTTTATTATTTATTTAGCATTAGTTTTTGAGGTTAAAAAATAACAGACACATGGTATAAAATATGGTGCTACCAAATTTATGGAATGCATCCCTAGGAATGTTTTATATAGTAATTTATTGTATAACATTTTTAGCAAAATTAACACTTTCTGTAACATAGAAACAACACTCACTACCTACAAGATGCAAAAGCAGGTCCCTTTGGTACAGAAACCAAGTTGTCCACAAGGGGACAAACCTTAGCTATCATGTTACAGTTTCTTTAAATATCACTGGCTTTTATGTGTGCCTGCTGGCTTGCCTGTCTGTTTCCATTTTTTTCTTCATGTGCCAGATGTGATTTCATTTAAATTATGTGCAGGCAAAGTCCCAGTGCCTTTCAGAGACTTCCAGTCTTCTGTGAACCCTCGCCCAGTCAATCAGTGCCAGCTTGCTGCTAAATGGACAGGGGTCTGTGATATGCACTCGGGGAAAAGTAAACACCCTCCACACAGGCCAAACAAGGTGATTGAGTCAAGTCTGACAGGTTTTATACTGGGATTTTTCCATGGCTGCCATAGCATTATTGAGTGCTTACAGCTAGTCTGTAATATATAAGTTTCTACGCTGATCGCCTTTTCCTGCGTTCTTTTTCACGATTCAGATTAAACCTTCACATGAAACGACAGCTTAGTTATTAGCAAACCTATAACAGACACATCCCACTTCGCTTTTGAAGATGGAGCTTAAAGCATACTACATCCAAAAGAGGTTGGATTAAAGTTTTGACATAACAAAAATATATACAGGAAGTAATTAATTTTGCTTATAAAAATGTCAATTGGATGTAAGCTAAATGATATAGTGTTATTTTCTTTATTTATTCTTCTAAAAACAGTAAACAAACCAATCCTCAAAATAATTTTAAATCAAGACATGAACTAACATCCTCGGAGTAAATGAAACTTTTGTTTATGAAAACCCATTCGCAGTATTACTGTAATTATACCCCTAAAACTTTATGGTTATTATGCTAACCACAAACTCCTCCTGCATCGTGTTCTATGCCACACTCAACCTCTATCAAACAGTCCATATGCTGAGTCAGATTCTCTCGCACCTTGGACATGAACAGGATGAGACTCACAGAATTTCTTCACTTCTCTCAAAGTCCTTTTCAAATCTTGATGCCCTTGGGTGCAGGAAGTCCCCTTTGGCCAACAGGATCAACTTTCCCAGCCTTGCTATTTTATAACTAATAATCTAAATGGCACTAATATTATAACATGTTATTCCAGGTTTGATGTTGTGGCCTTATACCTGTTTCTTGTGTCCGCCATTTATGTGACAGATTTTTCAGGAGCAATTGTAACACTCTTGTCCATGTATTTGATCATTCCTTAATAACCATAGAAATAGCTGCTCCTGTCTACCTAGCCTATCATTTCTTAGAAGTCGTAGAAATAATCTCTTTCGTGGCTATTGGTTTAACTTCATGAAAAAGACACAAGAATTTAAAAAAAAAAACCAAAAAAAAAACCACATGTGGTTCTTTGTTAAAATATGAAATTAGCTCCAGAATTTGAAATTGAAATGCAGCATTTCACAATCAATTGCTCGGGTCTTTCAAACAAACTTGGCTTTCAAGCGAAAGCTTGTGATAGTGTTAGTGGGAACTCAGATTTCCTGAAATGTTGGCTTCGCCCTCATTTCAGAAGGACAGATATTGCTGTTTGTCCATGCTTATATGTGATTGTTTCGATTCTGTTTTTCTTTTGTGTGTGGAGAGGTATTTATTTGCTTTCCCCTTTTCACCAGTTTCACAGAGTATGTCAGCTTTTTTCTTTTGCAGTTGGAGCAGCAGATCTCCTCTCCACTACTTCTCTTCTCTCTCCCTCACAACCCAGGATTTTCTGCAGCTTAGTAGTCAATCTCTGAGCCCTGTTTTCATGCTGTGACTGTTAATGACCCCAGAACCAAGCAAGGGGGGCTTGGTATTGCAAGTGCCAGTTAACTTTTGTCTTTTGCAGTCTTCGTATTTGGCACTGGGGATGCCATAGACCTAACTGACTTGCATTAATTCCAGCGACTATATAGACCAGTGAATGATTTTCAGTTGTGCCCTGATTTGTTCACCTAAGACATGACTTTTGGAATAGTGGTGTAAGGCTGGAGAATGCACCCGCAGGACCCCTGCACCTGAGCCATTGGCTGGAGAATGGAGCACGTGGAGTTCCTGTAGCCGAAGCTGCAGTTCTGGGGTCAGCAGTCGAGAGCGCAAGTGTCCTGGGTAAAGTCACAGCTCCTGGTTTGGGGGCGGGCATTTCGTCATCAGTTTCGAAGTAACAAGGCTTTTATGGCCTGTAAATCATAATGGGAAACAAAAGAAACTGTTACAACTGCCTCAAATTATTGACAAAAGCTCACCTTTAAGAAGGAAACCTTGATCAGCCTCTCTAAAAATGAATATTGAATAATGAAATCTACAAAAGGAGACGACAGTTCCTGAGTAACCGCAATGAAATATACTTAAGTGAACAGGGTGTACTTTAGAAGAATGAAGGAAACAGTTGAAGGAACTAGTAAAAACGCAAGAGGATGACTGACTGAACTTCACAAAGGCAAAGGATGAGAGGGCAAAGTTAGTGATGATAAAAGCTAAGCAAAAAAAGCATGCTGGGTCCACACCCAGTTGAGGGTCACTGACAGACCCTCTTGCTCAATGCCACTGGGCAATGTGACAGAGAACAGGGGAGTGAGGTAGTTCTACTCAGTTTGGGTTTGTGGTCCTCAGGGACACTGTTCAGTTATACGCAGCTGCAAAAATATATGAGCTTTATTATCCTCAGAACCAACTGACACATGGGAAATTTAGCCTTTACATGTTGCTCTGAGGTTTGCCCTTGAATTATGCTTTCGGTGTTATCTAAAGTCAGTTTTATCATTCATAGATTTTAAAAGATAATTTGAGCATTGAAACAGTTCCATTTTTTTAAAAAAAATATAGTAGGCCTATGAATACCCTGCTTTCCTCAGTCATTGAGTGTGTTCATGCTTTTAAAGAAACATTTTATTAGAAAGGATTATATTTTATAAATAAGATGGGTTTCACTTTTAGAAGTTGGTACTTATGGAGGAAAGGTGAAATTTATTATCTGTACTCTTTTTCTAGGCTAGGTTCTGAAGCAAGGGATTGTAATGGCCCCAGAAAACAATACAGAATATGTGAGAATCCACCTTGTCCTGCAGGTTTGCCTGGATTCAGAGACTGGCAATGTCAGGCCTATAGTGTTAGAGCTTCGTACCCAAAGCATGCACTTCAGTGGCAGGCTGTCCTCGATGAAGGTATGACCCCCAGCTGGATGCAAATTCTTTAACAAACGTGCACTGTTCCACAAATAATCTAGTAGTCATTCGTAGACTTGGTTTTTCTTCTGACTTTTCTGGTATATAACAACCACAAAATTAAACATGTGAATTTTTAATTCTGAACAACGACTATATACCTATTGGAATAAATAAAATAAAAATATATTACAGAAAGGAAAATAAATGTTTCTTATCAGGGCCTAGGAATAGTGGAGGTGAGAAATATGTACACATCCATGAGCTGATGGAGTAACTCAGTGTCCTGGCTGTGGCAGGGGTACAACACTCATGCATTTGATAAAATGGCGCAGAGTAGCACACACAGTTAACAGTGGAATGCGTGTGTTTTCCTCTGTGTTTTACTATAACAACCAAGGGTCAGCCTTGGAGGACTCTAGCTGAGAAGTGGGTCTCCTGATGACCAGATGTACCAGATGTGTGCTTGCGTGGCCGTGGACAAATGTGTCGTGGCTTCTCTGGATCCATCGTGCTGCCAGGGTTACCTTTACTTCTCATTCCCAAGATGGACTGTGGCTTTCCTTAAGTCTGTGTGATCGCCCACACTCCGATGACTCAGGGTTTCTTTAAGCTCAGTTCTCTCTGCTTAAGCACATGAGCGTAAAAAGAAAAAAGAAGTCAGAACCGAAACTCAATGAAGAGGTACAGGTTATCACACAACATAACAAAAAGATTAGCCATCAGACTACCTCTAGCTTCTCACTGCCACACACTTACACTTATGCTTAGCCCTACCCACAGACAATCATTCCATCTGTTTTCTATTAAGTAGCAGGATTTCAATTCCTCTTTTCAAGGCTAGTCTCTCCAGCTGCATCCCTGAAGCGACCCTTTTCTCCCTTTCTTTACCCTACCAAACAGCTTGACTTTTGTTTATATATTTAAGTCCCTCTGTGTTGGGTGTTGTGATAAGTTCATTAAGATATGTAGGCCTCTGTCTCTCTGTCTCTCTGTCTCTGTCTCTGTCTCTCTCTCTCTCTCTCACACACACACACACACACCACAGAAATTCTCTCTGGTGCGCAGCCTCCTTGAGATGTGGGCCCCTTTTCTGACTTTTCAGGTCCCTATTTTCTTACCTTCAATATGGACTTCCATACCAGAAATATTGCTAATGTCCTTGAAGAATCTCATGAAAATTAAGACTTATGTGGAATTTTCTCTCCTATTTTTACTTAAAACATCAAACAAGTAACCCATCCTTGCCTGTCTAAACACTGTGTGTCTTGAATTCCATGTCCCAGCAGAATTCTGACTTCCCTACTGTGTCCCTGGTGTTGTTTCCTTCTGACTTATTAGAGATGCTCTCTACTTTCATGACATCTTCTTCCTGGTTTGACCGTCATTACCAGGAGTTAAAATATGCAAGTAACTCATCAATTTATGTCTTTGGTCAGATTCTTCCTTTGAGCTTCAAATTTATGCCTACAATATATTGCTTGATATCTCTTCCTGTCCACTGGTTTCTTCTATGAGCTCTATCTCATGAACACTGTTTCAGGTACACAAACTTAGCCACCCCATTTTTAAGAATTTTTTGTAACCTCTTTAAACTTCTTTCTACCTCACACCTATCATTCCTTTTTGCAGTCTGCAGTAGAAGCAAGAACAAACTCTGTATCATTCTCAAGCGCATAATACTTATGTGTTTTCAAGCCCTTAGACAAGCGAGTTTCTTAGCATTATACCTTCCTATTATCAAGCTTTAATCTCACTCACTCTTTATTTACCTTGAAACCTCATGGTTTGGGATGGGAAATTCAGTTTATGCTAATCCTCTAGGAAACAAGAATTCCCCTGATCACCCAAATTGACTATATATCATTCCAAGCATCCTGCAAGCATCATGTAATATAACAGTTTAGTTCACTTCTATTCCCTCTAATGTATATTCTGAGTGTAGCAATAGGTAAATATCAAACTTTTAATGAATTTTATTGCATAAAATATTTTTAATATCTTCTAGTTATAAAAGTAAAGTCGATAACCAGTCACCTTATCTCATTATTTGAAGGATATTCCCATTATCACTTCTAATTGGCTGAAGGCGTAATAGAAGGTATATTCCTTTGAAATCTATTTACTCATGTGGAATAAATGAGCAGAACAGGTTTCCTTCAGATTAAAGGAAAATTAGTCAAAATGGGCACCCATGTAACTTTTAAAGAATTCACAGTGCGGGTGACTTATCAGGCAAAAGCCTGATGACTTGAGTTTGCTCTCTACAACACATGTTCGAAGAAGAGACAGACTCTGAAACCTGTTCACCTTCCACACACACACACACACACACACACACACACACACCAAGAGTAAAGAAAAATATTTAAAGTAAGTCATAATGAGTGAAAGAAAGTTTGGTTTATAACATCATTTTTGTCATCAGTGAGTTATACCATTGACACAATAGATAATCATTTTAAAATTAAATTTATCTTATATGATTCATAAAACAGAATATTGTACATTTTATATGGTACCATCAATAGT
Source organism: Chionomys nivalis (assembly GCF_950005125.1). Lineage (NCBI taxonomy): Eukaryota > Metazoa > Chordata > Mammalia > Rodentia > Cricetidae > Chionomys > Chionomys nivalis. The sequence goes on along the minus strand of NC_080099.1, from coordinate 25,956,733 downwards.
TTTTATAATACTATACATTGTTCAAATCAAATTGAACATATTTATTTCTTTGCACATTTATCACTTCTTTATGCTAAAACAGTCTACTGTTTTCCTCCTGTCTTAGGAAGTGTGTGGTACACTCTGTTGTCATATAGTCAGTCTCTGAGAGGCAGAACTCCTTAGCATCCATTGACAGATTTTCCCAATGTGTATTGCCTCTCTCTCCCCAAATTTGATAATCACCATTCTATCCTCAACTTCTATGAGATCAACTTTTTTTTTTTGAGATCAACTTTTATATTCAAATATGAGTGAAGTCATGTGTTATTTATCTTTCTTACCTGGATTATATATCACATAGCATGAAAATAAATTCCATCCATTTTGTTCAAAAAGTACAGGACTTCATTCTTTTTAGCATCATGGAGCATATTGTCCTCATCTACTCGGACATTAATACACAGTTTATTTGCGTTTCTTGGTCATTGTAAATACTGCTGCAGTGATTTTGAATCTCCCTTTTCCACACTGGCTGAGTTTCCTTTTGCTACATGCTCTAGAGTAGACATGCTAAATCATGTGGAAATTCATTCAGCCTTTCACTAAGCATCCTCTAAGCCAGTGTAAAATCCCCATACTCTTCATTCAACTTGATACACACCATCTTTAGACATTCTGATAATGGTGTGGTATTTCATTGTGGTTTTGAAATGTGTATCTATAACCACTTTGCAACATGAATCAATTGAGTTCATCAGTCTGTTTGATTAATAAAATACATAGCAATAACTAGCTTTCATATCACCCTGTGGAAGAAAATTAAATATATGATTTCACAATTCCAAACTCTTGATAATACATGTTATCTTATAATATAGTGGTTATATCTGGATTTTTTTATGAGACATAGCCATAGAAGGCTATCTGGGTATAGGGTCTTACTGAGGTAACAAATATTCCTTGTTACAAAGAAAAGCAATATATGGCTTCAGTGTCCCTGTACCTATATCCTCTAGTAATGCTGAAGCTCTGCTTATATTTAAGTACAATGTGCACCTTGGAAAGGACTGTTTCTTTAAATCAAGTCATAGCACCTGCCTGCCAAGTACTGGCTTATTTCAGATCACCTTTCTGTCACAGTCTCTAGTGTATTCTCTAGGAAGAAAGAAAGAAAGATTTATGACAGCCATAAAGTTAAATTATCGAGATGGTATTGACAATATGTTACAAAAGAGAAATATAGAGTTTTTATTTTCATCAGGCTTTTTGTGGGGAATGTGAGTGGGATTGTCACGAGGGCTAACTCCTTTCAGCTCGTGTATCTGGTGTGCTTCTGTCTTCAATGAAAAGTCTAGAGAGAGAACTCTATATACTGCGTTTAAAGTGTTGCAGTCAGCGTAGCAGCTTTTAAGTCCACAGATCTGACATAGTGAGCGGTCAGTGAGTAAGCACACTTCACTTTGAGGTGTGAGAGCACATTGAACTGCTTTATTGCGGCTTCTAATGGCATCTTAAAGGAAAATTTCAAAACCATGCACATTAAAGACTGTAGTCCAAGTCCCCCAAATTGTTCAGAGCGGCGTTCAGAAGCCACATGTGAAAACTGTTTGAAGTGCTCAGTTTTGAAGGATCATTTAGCTGTCTGTCTTCTCTTTGCAAAGCGATGCCCTGTTCCATGCCTCTGGCTGTTATTTGGTGTTTATAGAATACCATCAGCACACGTGGAACTTTACTGAAGACACAAGAGCCGTGTCGAGGGCAGTAAACTATTTTCCATCCTATTTATACAAGTTTAATAAGCAGGAGAGGGCCGACTGGTGCCGAGCCAGGAGAGTAGTAATGTAGCATGGAGGGTATTCTGAGGTTTCAGATTTGATTATCTGCACTGTTGGTGCCAGCAAGCACTACAGATCCTCTATAAAAGGCTTCAAAATAGAAACACTTTTTAAAAAATGATGCCACTTTTGAGTCTAAGAAGCAAGTATTCGAAATCCATCCCTCCTACTTCATGCTCAGTCAGGCACTGAGGAAGAAGGTTAGCCACTCAAGAATTCCTCACCCTGGTTCAAGGGTTCCCACCCTGGATGTGAGGTATGCCGACATGGTTTCTGAGTAAGCAGTGAAGGGGTTGAGTCCCGGTAACATCAGCCCTTGTGCCTCCTATGCAAACATTTACTGCGTCTGAAAACACAGAATACAGAGAATCAGATGACAATTGCTTTTTCTGCTCTAGTAATTTTCTATTTGAGAATGTATGTTAAAAGTAAATTGATTGATGAGACAGTTTTCTTCTTTTATTGACTTTGTATATAGAAAAACCATGCGCCTTGTTTTGCTCTCCTGTTGGAAAGGAACAATCTGTTCTTCTATCAGAGAAGGTGATGGATGGAACTTCCTGTGGGTCTCAGGGATTAGATATCTGCGCTAATGGCAGGTGCCAGGTAAGATATTCCTGAAATGAGGCTATACATGCTGAAGTGATCCATACCCTGGGTCCACGGGGAAGCCTCATAACATGGAGAAAAGCTTTGGGTTGAGAGTCAGGAGAACTGGATGGTTCAGACTTGCCTGGGATCATGAGTAAGAGAAATTTAACTTGAAATGCCGTGTCTCCAACTGTATAAAGATAAGTGGGAACTAGGTGGCCCACAAATCCCATTGCCAGCTGAAAGACTCTATCATTTTAAGATATAGGCATAGATCTCATTTTTTTAAATTTATGGAATGATCTTTTATGCTTTTTAATTTTAATTTCATGTTACATTTGAACCACAGTTTTTCCCCCACTTCTTCTCCCACTCCCCTTTCCTTACTCCCCCCAGCCTACCCTCCGACTTCAATCTCATTCCTAAAATTGGAACACTGACATGTCAGAACATTATGGAAAAAAAAAATCAAACACTCCAGTATTCTCCTATCCTGAGACATAAAAGAAGCACTCATGCTTATCATATTCAAATATTTGCCAACATAATAGAATCAATCAATTTTCAAATGCATCCTCTATTTTTGATAGCAGTTATTATATTTAGTTTGCTCTTAAAATGTTCATTGATATGAACTTGTGTGTGTGTGTTTTTTAGTCAGAGGCTGCTTGTTTGTTTCCCAGCTGCCCAGACCCAAAATAATCACACAAAAACTGTATTAATTAAAATACTGCTTGACCAATAGCTTATACCTATTTCTAGCTATGTCTTATATTAACCCATTCCTAGCATTTTATATTTTATCACAAGGCTTGTGGTTTATTGACAAGGTTCCGGTGGGCTCCAGTGGGCATCTTTCTCCTTAGGCAGCTACATGGTTCCTCTCTGACCCTGCCTTCTTTTCTCCTCTATCGGCTTGGAATTCCTGCCTTGTTCTATTCTGTCTTGACATAGACCCATGCGTATTCCTTATTCATTAACCAATAAAAGCAACACCTATGCAGAAGGACTTCCCACACCAGTCTTTCATCAGTCAAATGAGCATGAATAGCACAGTGGAAAGATCAAAAGTTATAATGTAAACCTCCTCACAGCTCTGACACTATCACAGTTGTCTTCAGCTGGAAGATTAATATGCAGGAAGTTCGATGTCAAGCATCTCTGTGGGCACTGTGAACATGGGGAGAGGACTGGGCACAGGGGAAATGTTGACCCCATAAAGACTTCTTAGGGGCTGGCTTTTCAGAGTTGTCACTTTGAGAGCTGAGAAAAGAGACCTTTCTGTCTTTAGACGTATGTACGTGTGTGTGTGTGTGTGTGTGTGTGTGTGTGGTCTGTGTACTAAGGCAGACCCTGGAAATAAATGTGATCATAGGGACAGTAGGGATTAGTTTGTGAGTTAGTTTGTTGCTATTTTTTCCTGGGCAGTTTCTGATGTGTTCTCTAGAAATGGGAGAGCCATGAGAGAATTAGCTGAGTGTAACTGTACTGCAGCTGCAGCATCTCTTGGGAAATCATGTTCTCGAGCAAATCATACATGCTATACGCACATGCATTAAGTGGTCTGCAAATTTAATTGTTAGAACAATGGCCAGTAAATTTGTTCCATATAGTTCTCTGAAAATTGAATAAAGATTTCCCGAACCATACCACAGACAAAATACACTGCTGAACACACACAAGCTCTGCATGGATCCATCTGGGACCCAATACATGCTATCGACAGAGAGTTAGAAACTGGAACCTCATACAACTTGAGTGTTCCAGTTTCAACATTTTGCACTCTGCTACGATGTTGTAAACTGTAAAATTGGGCTGTGTGGTACTGTCACACACATCAACAGAACATGACTATGACTTGAAAAATCTCTACTGATGACTGACTTTATACATATTTTGCTTTCAGAATTATACATTATATAATTAAACTTGTAGTTTTATTTCATTGTGACATAGGGATCTGTCTGGTTAGCGTATTTGTAAATGGATTTATTTGTAAAAATTAATACTGGTAATTGTATGTATTGGATATAACAGCCTGAACAGCTCCAATCGTCACATCACAGTGTTATATATCCATGATACTTTATCGAACCTTGTGCTAGACAGTAAAATTATGCCAACCAAAATTCTGCACAAATTCTCCCATAAATCTGATAGTATAATTTCAGTAGAATTCTCTGAAATGGCATGTGACTTCTGTCTGTATCACAATATATCAAGATTCATTTTTTTTTTAATTAAAATGCATCATTTGGTCAAAGTATGATGAAAAACATGCAGAATTTTCTGAAAGCGCTCTGAGAACTGAAAATTCGAATAGCTTGCTTTGTTTATAAACTCAACGGTACAGTCACAAGCCTGAGTCTGGAAACCTGAATATGATAAATACAGAGATCCTAAAAGGGGTTTCATGGAGAAACCTGTTTAGCCCAATAAAGTTTCTGTTGCTGCAAAGATAAGGAAGGGTTGGCCTGGTCATCCAGTCATTTGCTCACAATCAACACACCTGCCCCAGGTGAATGGGTATTGCCTTCCTGAGTCATTCCTCTTCTGCTTCCAGGTTCATGTGCGTATACTGAGCCTACCGGTTGTAAAACACAAAGACTTCAATTTTCACTGCTTAAGTATTTGATTATCTTATGTCTTTGATTATCTTATTTGCTATCCAGATAGGCTTTCGTCTCTGTCCTACATGTTTCCATTTAAACACAAAGGGCAGATTGCTTTCTTAGCCCGCACTCAGGTGTTCCCGACTCCTGCTCTGTGACCTCCACATATGTTGTATATTAAGCACATGCAATGATGGCCACTTCTGAAATAAGCGTACCTGGCTGACCAAAACCTTCTGCTAAGTACTGCTCTATGCCTTGACCCTGCTGGGCTCTCTGAGGAAGGCATACCTCCATAAGCAGCTTTCACGTGTCTTTTGCTTTCTCTGAACACCCATCACTCAGCTGTTTTTTATAATCCATGTGCTTCCCAGATCCTAACAGCGTCAACACCAGTCACAAACAGATCCTTGATTTTTGTTTCTAATTTTTGTATTTAAAATTTTCCCCATATATACGGGTCATTTGTCTTATTAATTATCAGTCTCTCTTTTGAACCTTTTCTATGGAGGAGGTTCTCTCTGTGACTTTCTTGAAGTATTGATAGACGAAATTTTCCTTAGTGTATGTATACTCAACTTGGGAAAATAGAATCATATCTTCTAGTATCAGTGGCAGGCAATATTTATTCAATAGAAAATAGCAAATGTATTTGGTCTTAGTTTTCTACAGGCAAAATAGTTCTAGGAACATGTAAAGATGAGTTTTTCAGCAACTCACACTTCGTTGTGGCATCCAGGTTTGCGAGGTCCTGCACTCACTTTGCTTTGGAAGTTAGGCCAACCATGCATTGGAATTCAGTCACTCAGTAACCTGAACATAACGGACCAGAACATAAGTCCTTCCATTTTCTTCAATAATTTCATTTTCTTCAATAATTGTTTCATTTTCCAAACTCTTTGGGATATCATTCAAAATTTACTATAAGAAGAATTCACTCGCCACTATCTACAGTTTGGCCAATTTGCCAGTTTTATTATTTGACATGAGTTTTGGGCATTATCTGCAGTGTAGAATGTAGCAGTTTGATTGTTTGCCTCTCAGGAACCTCATCTTTAGAAATGAAACTCACCTTAAATCAATGGTTTAATAAAGGGAGGAAGGCAACAACTCAACTTTTAAAAAAAATATATTTCAGTTTTCATTTTGTTAGTTTGTGAATTGCATGCAGGCATATAATGTATTTTGATCAAAAGTTATGCCACCTTCCCTTCCCCAGTTCCTCCTTTATCCCACCTCCCATTTTTTCCTTCCCATTTCATATGTTTTGTTTTAAACTTACGGCATTCACGTAGTGCTGCCAGGGTGTTCATGGGTGTAGGGTCATGTACATCGGTGTAGGGTCATGTACTGGCAAATGGGCTGTATTTCTAATGAAAAGTACATCTCCCTTCCCAAGGATCCATCAGTAGTCCATAGCTCTTCATCTAGGGATGGCACTTCATGAGCATCTCTGCCACCTTTGCTGGGATTTTGTCTTGCTTGACTTTGTAAACTCATACCTGCCATGAGTTAGCTTATGAAACTGCCCTGCCATGTCCTGAAAACACCTCTTTTCCTGGAATTATTCCTTCTGGTTCTCTACACATTCTCTTCTTTCTTGATTGTGGAGCCTTATGAGGATGGCAAGAGGCCTTTGGATTATGCCCAAAAGTTGTATAGTTGAATTATATGATAGAGTTATTCTAGACGTTTGAGGAATTTCCACATTGATTTCCATAGTACATGTTTGCAGTTCTTCTAACAGTGAGTAAGTGTTCCTTTCTACACATCCAAGCTAGTGTTTTTGGTCATTTGTTTTTATGTTCTTGGCTATTCTAACTGGAGCAAAATGAAATCTTAAAGTAGTTTTAACTTGCATTTCCCTGATGTTGCAACTCAGTCATTAGAGAACTATTGCTTAGTTTTTCTTAGTATTTAACTTTATGTTTTAAGTAAGTACTTCATATATTCTAGACTCTAATTCACTCTTGGATATATGACTGATATACTCAAAGTTGGTTATTTCCTAATTTTCTGGCTGCCCCTTCATTTGATTGATTTTGTTCTTTACTATGTAGAAAGTCTTTATTTAATGAGGACACATTTACTAATTGTTAGTCTTAATACTTATGTTTCCAGGCTCCTCTTCAGAAAGTCCTTTCCTGTATCTATCAATTCAAGTGTATTCCCTAGTTTCTCCTCTACCAGAAATTATATTGAGATTGTTGACCCTCTTGCAGTTGAGTTAGGTGGAGTGAGAGATGAGGATTTACATACTTCGTTCTACATGTAGTTATCCAGGTGAATCAGACCCATTTGTTGAAGGCACTGTCTTCCCTCCAATGTGAATTCTTGGCCTCTTTGGCGAGTGTCTGTAGGAGTGTAAATTATATCTAGGTAATCAGTTTTATTTCATTATTCAGTGCATCTGTTTTGATGCTAACCCCATGCTCTTTTGATTGCTACAGCTCTGTAGTATGTCTTGAAATTGGGGATTGTAATACCTCAGCAGCATTTTTGTTCCTTTGGTTTCTTTGTCTATTCTGGGTCTTTTGTGTTTTCATATACATTTTAAGGTTTTGTTTTTATTATCTGTGAAGAATTGCATTAGAATTTTAATGGGGAATTACTGAATCTATAGATTGTCTTTGGTAGGATGACCATTGTCACATTATTGATCCTACCAATTCATGATGTATTTTTCTAGTATACACCTCAATTTCTTTGCTTATAGTCCCAAACAATTATTTTATAGGTCTTTGACTTCCACGGTTAGATTTAATGCAAGATATTGTTTGAGGTATGTAGAAGGCTGCCTGTTTTGTGTATAATTTTTCTTCCTGCTGCTTTTTCTGAGCATGTTTATCAACTGTAGGAGTTTTAGGAGTTAGTGTAATGCTGGCTTTGTAAAAAGAATTTGGAAGCAGCCTTTACTCTTCTATTTTATGGAACAGTCTGAGAAGCATCAGCTTCAGTTCTTCCTTAAAGGTCTGTTAGAACTCTGTAATAAATCCACCTACGCCTGGGCTGGTTTGGGTTTGAAGGATTTTTATTGCAGACTCAACCTTGCTATTCATGATGGATTTATTTAAATATTTATGTCTTCCTGGATTACTTCGGCATGTCAGAAGCATTAGGAAACTCCTCCTCCATTTCTGTAGCCTTTCCAGTTTTGTGGAATTGAAGTTTTGTAAGTGTGTTCTTCTCAACCTCCGGATTTCAGTGGTGTCTATTGTAATATCTCCTTTCTAACCTCTAATTTGATTAACTTGGGTCTTCTTTCTTTTTGCTAATCTCGCTAACATTTTGTCAGATTTGTTTATCCATTCAAAGAACCAGATATTCCTTTGTTTTTTTTTTTCAATCTTATTAATTTCTGCTTTGATCTTGATCATTTCTCCCTGCTTACTATTTGGGGTATTTGTTTTGATTTTGTTTTTCCAAGGCAGTAGAGGACATTGCTTAGTTGTTTATTTCAGTTTTGATGTAAGCACTTTCCTCTTAGGACTGCCTTCGTTATACCCTGTTGATTTAAATATGTTGCATTTTCATATTTTATTCTACTCTAGTTAAGTTTTAACTTTCTCTCTTTATTTTTTGATTAATCCAACAGTGTTGTTAAATCTCCATGACTATATATTTTCAGTGATTTTTATTACATTTACTATATCTACTTTTACTTTATTGAGATTAAATAAGATATAAAGAATTATTTGGCCGGGCGGTGGTGGCGCACGCCTTTAATCCCAGCACTTGGGAGGCAGAGGCAGGCGGATCTCTGTGAGTTCGAGACCAGCCTGGTCTACAAGAGCTAGTTCCAGGACAGGCTCCAAAGCCACAGAGAAACCCTGTCTTGAAAAACCAAAAAAAAAAAAAAAAAAAAAAGAATTATTTGTTCCCTATATTTGTTGACAGATTTTTTTTTATGTTCCACTCTATGCTCTGTTTTGTTGAAGGTTCCATGAGCTACTGAGATAAACATTATTCTCTAGTGTTTGCACAGAATGTTTTGTCTGTTAGATCCATTTGATCTGCGATGTCACTTACCTCTAGTGCTTTTTTTACGCACCTCCCCACCCCATATTGTAGGCAGAGACTGCTTGTTCCTTACTGGCTTCCCAGACCCCAAATAATCACACAGAAACTACATTAATTATAACATTGCTTGACCTACTAGCTCAGGTTTCTTATGAACTAACTCTTACATTTTAAATTAACCCATTCCTATTATCCAATTATTTTGTATTTTACCACAAGGCTCGTGGTTGACCTGTAAGGTTCTGTTCAGCATCTATCTCCTGCAGCTACATGGCGTCTCTTTGACTCCACCTACTCTCTCTCTCTCTCTCTCTCTCTCTCTCTCTCTCTATATATATATATATATATATATATATATATATATATATATATGGAGTCATTTTATTGATACTTGTTTTTACACCAGTAGTGTTGGCTTTTACCATAGATCTCTGTGCTATTTAGTCTCTGGTTCTTAGTTACCCAAGCAAGGTATAACGTGCTTATCCTTCTCATAGTATATAGTATAGGCCTTAAGTTAAATCACACATTGGTCTGCTACTCCGGCAAGTTCTGTGCCACCATTGCTCTAACATCTTTTGTATGTAGGACAGATTGTAGGTCAGAAGTTTTGTGGCTGTGTTGGTACTTAAATTTCTCCCTTGAAAGTACCTGCGGAGTACCTTCTCATAACAAAGACACTAGTATATAGGAAAAAAGGCTCCATATAGGCCCCAGTTCTACTTCTCAATGTTATACAGTGAGTTGTATGGTTGTTGTCTTTGGCAACAGAGTCCCACTGTCAGTTTGTGGAGAGCAACCTTTTATCTTTGCAGCAGTCTGGGTTGTTTGCAATTTGCATGGAATCCTTTGTCCAGCAACTCAATTGAACGTAACCCAGTCCATCTACTTGAAGCCTCATTTGGTGAAAAGAGATGGCCAATTGAGACTCAGTGTCCCTATTATTAGTATCACCTTCAAATACTTTAGGAAGTTTCCACTGCACTCGGTACCACATCACCCCTCAAACGCCCCACAATTCTAGCTGTCTCACCCCACATTCTCTCTCTCTACCCTATGTCTCCTTCCCCTCCCCACCAAATCCTCCCATTCCTATCCTCACTTACCCCCAGTCCACCCCTGTAATCTATTCTATTTGTCCCTCTCAGGGAGATTCATAGATCCTCCCAGACCTCTCCTCTTTACCTTACCTGTTTGAGTCTACAGATTATAGCTTGATTATCATTTACTTAATGGTTATATACAGATATAAGTGAATGCATAGTATATTCATCTTTCTGGGTCTGGTTTACCTCACTCAGGATTTTTTCTAGTTGCGTTCATTTGCCTGAAGATTTCATGATGTCATTTTTTAAGCAGATGAATAATACTCCATTGTACAAATGTGCCACATTTTCTGTATCCATTCTTTAGTTGAGGGGCATCTAGGTTGTTTCCAGTTCCAGGGTATTATGACTAACACTGCAGTGATCAGAGTTGAGTAAGTGTCTTCACGGTAGGACAGAATGTACTTTAGGTATATGCTCAAGAGTGATATAACTGGGTTTAAGGTAGACAGAGTACGATTTTTGGAGGGAACTACCGTATTGATTTCCATAGTGGCTGTACAAGTGTGTACTTCCACCAGCAATAGAGGTGTGTTCCCCTTTTTCCACATCCTCACCAGCATGAGCCTTCACTTGGGTTATTAAACTTAGCCGTTCTGACAGGTGTAATATGGAATCTCTAATTACTTTCGTTTTGCATTTATATGATGGCTAAGATTGTTGAACATTTCTTTTTCTTTCTTTCCTTTTTTCTTTTGGTTTTTCAAGACAGGGTTTCCCTGTGTAACAGTCCTAGCTGTCCTGGAACTAGCTCTTGTAGACCAGACTGTCCTCGAACTCACAGGGATTCACCTGCCTCTGCCTCCCGAGTGCTGGAATTAAAGGTTGAACATTTATTCGTTTCTCAGCCATTTGAGTTTCCTATATTGAGAATTCTGTTTATATCTGCACCCCAGTTTTGGATTGAATTATTTGTTTTGTTGATATCTAGTTTCTTTCTGATAACCTGTATATTTTGAAATTAATACTGATAATAGCATTGTTATTCAAAGTTTTTATTAAAAATTATATATTGGTTTCTTCCATTTTGCTGATTTTATAGTGTTTATTTTCTTTAGACTTTCTTTATCATTTAGCTAATGTTATCTTTTCACTATCATCTTTTGGACATCTTTATTTCTTTCTTCTGTCCAAAGATTTCCTTCCAGTTTCTAGGGTAGTATGGAATTTATTTCCCATATTTTAACATTATTTCAACCTGCCTTTCCCATAGAATGCTTTTCTTAATCCTTTGTTTATGTTGGATAGTATGGTGGCCACAGTAGTCTGTGTTGGAATCTGGAATCTTTAAGAACTTGAAAAATAATGGTCCAAGTCCCTTCAGTTTCTTAAAATCTTCAATGAAAACTATGTTTTGACTCTGTTGAGTCAGCCTTGATCTATGACTTGACCTTTCTTTGGTCTGTACTTTCAGTGTTTTGGTTATTATGACATGGGGATTCTTTTCTGGTCCTGTCTCTTTGGTGTTCTGTGTGTTTCTTGCACTTGATAAGCATCTCTTTCCTTAGACTGGGAAATTTTCTCCTATGATTTTGTTGGAAACAGTCTTTGGGTCTTTGACCAGGGTCTTATCTCTCCTCTCTCTCTCTCTCTCTCTCTCTCTCTCTCTCTCTCTCTCTCTCTCTCTCTCTCTGTCTAGATAGATAGATAGATAGATAGATAGATAGATAGATAGATGATTTCTTTAGTGTCCCATAGTTAGTACATGCTATGTTCCTGAATGTTTTTCGATTTAACATTTTTCTTTGATTGAGTGATCCAATTCCTTTACCCTGTCTTCAAACCCCAGTATTCCCTTTTCCATATGATCCATTCTATTGGTAAGGTTTTCTTCTGAATTTCTATTTGGCTTACTGAAATTTTCATTTAACGTTATCTTTGACTTGGGTTTTATTCATAATCTCTATCCTTTTATTAAAATGCATTTTACATATTGAATTGTTTTCTTTCTTTTATTCACTATCTTTGTTTTCATGGTCTTCATTCTGACATTTATTCATATCCTCTTTGCATCTCTGAATATATCCCCAACTGCTATTTTAAAATAATTGTCTTCTGCACCATGTCAGTTCCTTTTCTCAGAAAATATTAATATTAGAATACTAAGTTTTGGAGGGAATATATTTTCTTGGATGTTTGTTTTTGTGATTTTGTTATGGGACCAAGGTACCTGAAGTTACATCATTGATAACATATTTTGTTATGGATATCTGTTCCAACATTGGTAGAGTGGACATTTAAATCTCAGTTTTCTGTTATTCAGATTTGTCAGAGTTTAGACTGACTGGTTGATACTTAATTTTCAGTATTTGGTCCACTCAGTGTTGGTGTGCATCTGGAATATCAGATGTGGTTCTAGGCTAGCTATAGTTGGTGTAATTTATGAGTACAGGAGGCAACCTTACATGGAATCATCACGTTCTCACTGAGGATTTCCAGAAATGTGCAGAAGGCTCACAGTCACAGGTTTCAACTGGTGGTCCACAGGTAGCAGGGGCTAGATGTGTGTGTGTGTGTGTGTGTGTGTGTGTGTGTCAGGGTGTGGGGAGTTACCTGCAGAAGCAGTATGGAACTCATGACTGGTACACCCCAGCCCCCACCCCCCCCCCCCCCCCCCGTGCTGTAAAAGTGGCAGGGTAGAGGGTCACTATCTGAGGGAGGTCCATAGGACCCCAGGGCCTCAGGCAGTGTTGTGGAGGCTGCTACCTGGGGGCAGTGCACAGAACTGTGTGTGGTCCTTTACAGCCAGGGCTGCAGGCCCAGGAGAATACTTCAACTCTTGATATATGCCCTTCTTTTCTTGCAGAAAGCTGGTTGTGATGGTTTACTGGGGTCTCTTGCCAGGGAAGATCATTGTGGTGTGTGCAACGGCAATGGAAAGTCATGCAAAGTCATTAAAGGCGGCTTTAATCACACCAGAGGGGCAGGTAACTGTTTTTTAATATTAATAAACTGTAGTGTTTTGTGGGAAAAATAGATTAAATTTAATTTAGAGATTGCAGTTTTCATTCTACTGAAGACATTTTCAGTGATTTTTGTGATGACATACAATTATCTAAGGTATGAGCCAGAAACTTGAATGCACTTTTTTCTCAATAATGAAAACATGAAGTCATGTGTTGTGAATTCTGGAAGTCAGAGCAGGAAGAGAGTAATCTAATTTGCATCAGCTTATGTTACCAGGCTTCTAGAATGCTTATTAAACAAAGAAAAGCATGCCTAACAAAAATTGAGATCTGCAACAGCTTGAAGCAACCATTGAGAATATTAGTAAGCAGGCTTTCAGCTTTCCTTTCCCTTGTTGATAATGTTGTTACTAAATTTTAAGGGGAATATTTTTTAAGCTGAAATTTGAAACAGTAGTATAACGTGGTGGAATTCAGAATAGCGTGTATAGACATGGGGGAAATAACAAATACATTATAGTAAGAACCCCTACTGTCTTCTTTTTTATAATTTATTAAAAAGGAAACAAACTTTCTTTTTTTATTTTACACACCAATCTCAGTTTCCACTCCTTCTCCTCCTTCTATCTCTCTACCTACTCCTGACCTTCCAGACTGTCTTCTTTTCTCATCTGTAAATTGGAGATGGGAGGGTAGAATAGATGTAAAGGTTCTATGGAGAGTGAGTTAAAGTTCCTCACCACAGAAAGTGACAGTATCTCCACTGAATTATATTAGCTCCCAAGTATTGTGTACACACACACACACACAAACACACACACACATACATATATATACAAGATTCATATATATGTATATAAACACACATCTATATGTATAAACACATAGATACAAACTTATATTCATACACGTATGAATAAACACACATACATCACTACATATCAACTTCTCAAGCTTTCTGGGTAAAGCACATAATTTCTGGGCTTCATCAACTCCTTTCCAGGACATGTTATCAATTGGGCCATCATTAATGACAATTTTCATTTTAAAAGATGCATTTTATTATTTATTTAGGTGTATGTATGAATCTTAGTGTAACTTTCTGCATATGTCATGTGTGTGAGGATGTCAACAGAGGCTAGAAGAGGATGTTTGACTGCCTGGAGCTGGAGAGTTTAGGCAGTTGGGAGGTCCGGAAAGGGTGCTGCGATCCAGGCTTGGATCCTTTGAAAGAGCAAGCAAGTGCTTTTAAATTCTGAATCATACCTCCAGCCTCCATTCGTGATTATTTTCACCACCATCATTTATGTGCTTGCATTAACCTTTAGCTTAAGTTCTCTAGTTAAAAATAAATTCTGATGATAAAATGTAAATTAGTTATATTGTGAAGAACAATCAACTTATGTTGGACAATCCAGGAAAACTGGAGTCTTTCCAAGTGAGTGAGTCATTTTGGAAGGCAAATCAGATGAACCTTTGTGAGGTTAAATGTGGTTGTTTGTTTTGCTTTGCCCTAACAGGATAAGATAAGCAATGGAATTTCCTAGCGCCCATTTAGGAGAGACAAGGTACACTTAGCTGAAACAGAGTCTCAACCCTTCAGTTAAAAAATGTTAATGTAATAACCTGACAACCCTTCCCACAGTTGTGACAAGAGAAGTCTTTATGATACAGAAGTACAGCCATGATCTGAAAGGCCAGGGACATATCACAGCACACATGTGACCCATGCTCTGGGGAATGCAGATGCACACAGAGCTTGGTGCTCTGTATTTGGTGGTAATAATGCTTCAGTTTCCCCAAGAAATACCACTGAAAGTTCTGTGTCACTTTTCATTCTGACTGCCATTATGCAGATAGATTTTTTTTCTGTTATTTGTTCTCATACCCTTTTTGTGTCAGTGCCATATTAAAATCTATTATATAAACCGCTGATTCCTAAACTGTTAGGAATATCCCTGCTTGATGTCCTTGTCTGCTTCCCAGGGTCACCTTCCTTCCTTCATTTTCTGAATTAAGGAATAGGTTTCTAATAGTTACTTAGCTGACTGTTTCTCACAGGAACACACTTTTACAAATGGGGATCTAACGACCACATTTTTTTTTCTAGATGAATTCCTGAGCAGCTCTCAGGTTAAATGTTATGCATGTGGAAAAAACCTTGCCTCCTAATTTATGACTATTTCTGTGACTCTTGCCATGGTTTATCATGTGGTGGAACTCAGAGAGATGCTTGTTCATCATGTAATATAATTCGGAACATTGGGGAATTCCACATTTATTTGGATTCCTTTTCTCCATTACATTTCAAACCCAATGAGAAATTAATACAATGGCTATTTCTGTCCATAACTCCATTCTCAATGGCCATCATCACAAGCAATCAATTGCTATCTGTTTAATTAATTTAATTTTAATTAATATTGAAGTATTAAAAATATTGAAACATTGCATTACCTAGGAATTTATGGAAACTGTGTGAGTTCTTAATTCTATCCCAAGCTCCATCTACTTGTGATTTTAGGAATGCTTTCTTTATTTCTCTAGAGACTTCTTTATCCCTACAGTTAATGGGCTTTCTAGAATTTCTTAAGGGATTTGTAGGCTTTTCACTCAGTTGGCCAGGCATACTGTAGATACTTCATGGGTGTGTCTCGTCCCCTTGCTCTATGTGGTGTTTGATAAATCATTTCCTTTGGACATAGAAAGGAAACTTGAGAGCTGTTATTTCCCCTTTAGTGTGTTTATTGTATCTTTCGTGGTGATTGTACTTGTCGTGGTGAGCCTAGCCTAGAATAGCTTCGTATAGGAATGTGTGGTAGCTTGTGTATTCGGCCCGTTGAGAAGTGATGTGCACCTGGTAAACAATAGGAAGAAGATGGATGTCAAATGTGTGATTCTTCTTTGTATGAGAAAATGTGTTCTTGCTGCTTTTTTCCCACTGTTTTGGCTCTTTGGGAGGCCCCCCACCCAGCTCCCAAATAAATCACACAGTGGCTTATTCTTTCTTATAAATGCCTAGCCTTAACTTGACTTATTTCTAGCCAGTTTTTCTTAAATTATCCCTTCTACCTTTTGCCTCTGTGCTTTGACCTTTCCTTATTTCCGTATATCTTTTCTTTCCTTCTTAGTCTGCGGTTGGATTTGTTGCTGGGTAACTGGCCTCTGGAGTACTCCTCTTTCTCATGCTCCTTGATTCTCCTTCTATTTATTCTGTCTGCATACCAGCCCCACCTATCCTTTCTTCTGCCTCACTATTAGCTATTCAGCTCTTTATTGGACCAATCAGAAGTGTTACACAGGCAAAGTCACCCGGTTTCACGGAATTAAACAAATGCAACATAAAAGAAAGCAACACATCTTTGCATCATTAAACAAATGTTCCACAGCATAAACAAATGTAACACATCTTAAATTAATATTCCACGACAAAAATGAACATACTTGTTTGAATTATGAAAGTGTGTTCTTAGAGTTTTTAATTATTTGGTTGATTCCTACAAGGGTTGGGGAGTCATGGTCTCATCTACTTTATTTTATAGTTAGGAACTGTGCATCCTAGCAGGAAATGTGGAGTGAGCTAAGACATCGTGAGAGTACAGTGGAGGCTGAGTAGTTCTTATCTAAAGTTTTAGAGACTTAAAGAGTTCTAAATTTCAGAGTTGTTTATTGTAGTGAATATTTGTATATAAATTACCAGTTGATTTAAACTCTAAACTTTGAAATTTAAATCTTAAACTCAAAAATCTGAAATTCAAATTAAGAATAGTTAACATTATTGAAATATCATGGTTAAATACTACAGTCTATCTAAAGCAATAATAATGGTGACTAGCATATAGAACCTCTTAAAAATATACTACCTGTGACTCTGCTACCATTGCCATGAAGAATCTGATGACTACTGGCATTTTAGGATGTTGATAAGATTGCAGTCCTGGTGGTACAATATAAGGCTTCTATGTGTGAACCGCCTGTCCAAAGAATCAAGTTTCTAGCTTTAGATTTAGTGGTTTCATGTACAACTTCTAAGCTGTGTCTTAGCCATTATTGCATTCTCTTTAAAACACATACATTTTCAATTGTGCCCAAATGCCTGCTGTACTGAAATACCCCGCCCATGGCTTTCTACCTTCATATGTCATTATTTTTTAATACATTTCTCCCCCATTCATGGGAATCAGTATAATTGACCAATCCAGTTGAAGATTTTTCTATGCACAGCCCTGATTTTAGAGACTACTTTTGCTCTGATTTACAATGTAATTCTATTCATGGTTATGTAGGCAAAAACTGCCTGTTTGTTCCTGAAATAACCACACAGAAACTCTATTAATTAAAACACTGCTTGGCCTATTAGCTTATACATATTTCTAGCTAGCTCTTATATCTTAAATAAACCCATTTCCATTAATCTGTGTATCAGCACATGGTTGTGGCCTACCAATAAGGTTCCATCTGGTGTCCAGTGTCTGTCTCCTGCAGTGGCTACATGGTTACTCTCTGACTCCGCCTACTCTCTCTATATATCTTTTCCAGCCTGGATATATTCTGTTAAGCCATTGGCCAAAAATAGTTTCTTTATTAACCAATGACAAGAAAACATAGTCATAGCATACAGAGAGGAATCCCACATCACTGTTAAAGTCAAGCAAGAGTTGAGATATACTACTTCCATTTTCTTATTCTTTAAAAAAAAAATCTAAATCCTGAAATTTAATATCTTCTTCATACTTCACTAAATTTATTTGCTGTGGGATTTACAATGATCTGAATGGGGTGGCTAGTTGGCTGTCTGAGGTCTACTTTAAATTAGAGCTCTAACATTGGCCACCATGGAGAGACACCACTGTCAACCGAGTCATTCCCTTCTTGAGAATAGTTCTTTTCGGGCCTGTGTTCTTAAAGCCTCCATCACCAAGTTCAAATGAACTTGACTCATTTTCCTCTTTGATTTTCTCTAGGAGCAATTTGACTTATTGCTGCATGTGCAGGTGCATCTCCAAAGGCGCATCAAAACTAACCTGACCTTTACTGGAGTTCTGGCTGCTTTAGACCTCACAGTGGGTGTTTGTACTGCAGTAGTGTAACGTTTGTTAAATATAAATTGCTGAACTGAGAAAATTCTCACCAAACTAGATCCTTCTCCCTTGATATCCTTGCATAAAAGATGACCACATTATCCCATGTGTCTGTTATTTGTTTCCAATCAATTATTTTCAATTGATTGAGGGAAAAAAGATTACTTTCAGTCAGTCTTCAACTTCAGAAATTTTTTCCCATTATAACATCTTCTGCATTTTCTTTCTCAGCCTTGATCATTCCTGATGTTTATCCTTCATCTCTATCTTCATGAATGCATCTCAGTTAATTATGCACGTTGCTTCTGCAGGAAATGTTTCCAAACCATATTCTAGGAAGTCCCTCACTGAGTTTAGCAAATCCAAAGTGACTTGTTTATTGCCTTGGATACTTATTGAAACTTTCCATAATAGATTGAACTACTTCCATTTTCTTGTTCCATCAAATTTAAGTTATCCAAGAGCTACTAATACTACCACTTACCTCACACTCTTCTGTATAAATAGAAAACAAATCCCTTTTCTTCCAATACACATTTCCCTAAGACAACTTGAACACTTATCTCTTTGGAGAAAGTTCCCTTGACTTGTGTAGATGATGCCAGAGTTTTCAAATGTGAGTCACATACACATACTTCTAAAGAATAGCAGTAAATTGCTGAGCAATTTGTTTTCAGAAACGGGGAGTGACTTTAAAACTCTAGTTTATATTATTGAACAGATTGTTAGCCAGAATATTTCATGTTATATTTTAACCTAATTTTTATAATTTACTTAACTCCTATCTTAACTGTACATCCTACCTTATTTTTATGCCAAAATACCCACCAACCTTGAGTCTATTGTCATTGCTATTTTGTCTGTGTGACATAATGTCAGTGCTTTTCGGTTGGAACTGCAGCAAGTAATTGGATGCTACTGAAAATGGGCAATTCAATGAGTAATTGGATAAACAGTGTCTTTGGATCAAAGTCTTGATTGTAAAGTCACACGCCCAGGAACTGGAGAGATGTCTTAGTTGGTACACTGCTAGCATATAAGCATGAGGACCAGAGTTCACACCCTTAATCTGTAAGAAAAAGAAAAGAAAAGGAAAAAAAAAATCCAAGCAGTACCTTGAGTATTTGTAATCACGGTGCAGGAGAAATGGAGACAGGGCTTCCCTGGGGCTTGGTGGCCAGCCAGTCAGTCTTCTTGGACCAGTGAGCTCCAGGTTTAATGAATGAACTCATCTCAAAACAATAAGGTAAAGAGTGACTGAGGAAGATACATGAGGTCAACCTTGACCTATGCATGTAGATGCATGTACACAGACACACACACACACACTCATACACCACACATGCCTTTATTTTATCCTTGACACCAAATGGACTACACATTACTTTATATTAATGCTGATTAATTATTTTTTCTTTTAAAGGTGCAAGCCAGATTTTAGGTAGATACATGAATTTGCACAGAATGTTTAAAAAGAATATTAGTTTTAGAAAAACTATTAAGCCAAAACTAGGCTTCTTTATCCCTATTCTTCACAAAGTGGGGCTCAATTCCTTCTTTTCCTGAATAGTCTCTCATTTCCCCCAATCTTGGCTTACTTTCTTTCAGCAACCACATCCATGACCAAGGATGGAAAATATTTTCTGGGAGAACTCAATTGTGCCTTTTGTTGATCTTTATGACGCCTGCAGAGGTGACAGCAGCCCTCTTGCTGTGGCCCTACACCTCACTTACTTCTCCCCAGCTCCACTGTCTTATCTTTTGTTCGTCTTCCAGGAAATCTTGTTATCTCTTGCTGTGCGCAGTCACTCCAGGGAATGGTCCAGGCCAATTGTATCATCTCCAGTATTTTACTTTCTCTGCTTTTTCTAGCTTGAAGAATTCCCAGGGCAAAATTCACTGGGGTGATTTTGGTTTGTCCTGCTGTGTCTCTGGAGAGGTTATGCCACTGGGTTTCTTCCTTTCCTCATGGGACTTCATGTAGAACAGTCACTTTCTTGACTTCTCAGTCGAGCGCTGTGCTCAGTCTTTCCAAGAATCTTCTCCTGAAATCATGGCAACTATATAATGAGGCATTTCCCCTCCACAGCCTTCGGACCATGGTAACAGTAACTAAAACCAAAGGTGGGCAGGGGCGAGTCAATCCGGAGGGTTTTCATAAGAGCCTAGATTCACTGCATGTTTTACTGACTCTTACAGGTTATGTGGAAGTGCTGGTGATCCCTGCTGGAGCAAGAAGAATCAAAGTTGTGGAGGAAAAGCCGGCACATAGCTACTTAGGTAACAGGTGTTACAGACTCACACAGGGGCTTAGTATGACCCCAGCTCCCCAGTTCGTGACACAGTTGGTCTGTTTTTAGGTTCACACTTGAACTTCCCAGAAAGTGTCTCTTCTCATATTAAGCAAGTGTTTCCCTTTCTCCAAGGCAGTCCAGGAGCAAAAGTAATTTGGTTTTCTGTTGCAAGTGTAAAGTACTTCCAAATGTTAACTCATGATAAAAAAAAAAAATAAAAATGAAAACAAAACAAAAACCTCAAAGACTCATTAAATGACTTTGCCATGTTTTATTCCAAATATGTGTATATATGATACAACCAATTAACACATTTATTTCATGTGTATACATGTGTGTATGTGCAAATGCATATTATTTCATGTATGACTGCACAAGTATTTTGTGTAATGATTATTTTAGAAATAGGAAATCTTGTCACTCAAAATAAGCCATACACAGTTTGCTGAGATTTTTCTGTCTTGCTTCACACCAGGAAAGCTCTCCTGTAGAAAAACTGCCTTTAAAAATTTGAGCATTGATTACAGGAAAGGCTAAGGTGACTATTTTTGTATATTTTTATTACATATTTTATTGATTACTTGGAAAGTTTGCAGAATTCACCCCAGCGACGCCCATTCTCCCAGGTCCACCCCCTCTCCTTTGTAACTTCCCACCCACACATACACACAAAAAGGATAAAAAAAAAAAGTCTAATTTTCACACACACTACAAAAGAGAACAAAAAAATAAGTCCAGTGTGCATTATCCATGTTTTAATTAGGTCAACTGATAACTTTTTAATAGAACAGAGAAAGTATCGCAGATAGTGGAATCAAATAGAATAAAGTCAGGTCAGACTTTAAAAATACTTTCGAACTTTTTGCTTGAGACATGTGATGTCCTTATTATTCTCAACTGAACAATAAATTCCCAATACATTTATTCTTTCTTTAAATTATGCTCACCTACTAATGGCTTCTCTGAAGATTATAGTGTTCTTTTGTTAGTGATTGACCAGTTAGCCTAAAATGAATAGACCTTATGCTTTTATTTATAAAGTCATTGTAGCTTATGACTTCCAAAAAAAAAAAAATCTCACAAAAGGCACTGAATTCAACTTACTCTGTACAATTTCACACACAGGGCACTATGGCAAACATAGTTTTAAAATAATTTGAAATGAGTAAAAGACAAAGCAACCCTCCCTTTTATTATTTACCTCTTAGTTTGATTACTTTAAGGTGCTATAGCAAAGAGCCACAGCCTGAGTGAGTTTTAAACAATACAACTTGCTTCTCACTGCTCTTAAGGTTGGAAATATGAGCTCAGGAGACCAGTATGGTTGGGTTCTGATGAGGCCCTTTTATGAGCTGGAAATTACTGGGTTCTGTGTCCTTACGTGGCCAAGAAAGAGGAAGCAAGATTTCTTAGGGCTCTTACAAAGACACTAATCTCATTTATAAGGACTGTGCCCTATTGACCTCAGCCAATTCTAATTACCTCCCAGTGACCCTACTTCCTAATCCCATCACATGTGGAGTCGGGTTTCAACATGGGAACCTGGAAGGGACAAGCATTAGCCTGCACCATGTCTGAGCAGGAGGGAAATGAAGAGATCCTAAAAGGACACAACAGCAAATACAGAAAGCCGAATGCTGAGCCCCCTGAAGTGTCACCTGAGACCTTCATCCAGTAACTGAAGTCAGACTCAGAGCCAGGGCGCTGCTGTTGACAGAAAACAAAGCATAGCACGCTGCAGAATAACTTGCACAGGAGGCTTCCACTTCAAGTGGGACTTCAAAGGATTCCAAGTTTTGTGTGATGGAGAGGTAGGAATGTAACTATACATGGGCAGAGGAAGGAAGGAGGAAGTGTCTACATTAATATTAGTCTAAGGCGGACATGGAAAATCAACTTTCCTGAGAATTTGCAAAGCAAAGCCGCAAGTATGTTGCACCCACTTCATCCAACTGTGAAGCCACAAGACTCAGGACTAGTTTTCTTAATGCAGTATCAATATCACTGACATGTGCTACGGGAAACACTTTCTAGAAGCAATTCCCCTTCCAACCAGCCCTCAGAAGACTTGAGTGGCTCAACAAATAGAATATTAAAAGTAACCTAGGAACCAAAAAGAAAATAGACACCGTGAACCAAACACCACCTTGAGTAAGAGTGTACAGAGTCAGTATACAAGTGTGTCACACACAGAATGTATAAACAGAATTTCATAAATACTAATAGCTTTATTTATCATTTTAGGAAATAATTTTAAAAGTAAAGAGAAAAGCTATGATCTGAGAGAAAATAACTTCACTTGGATTCAAAATACCCTTATTTTCAGAATATATAAAAATGTAATTTTTTGAGTATATATAAAATCAAATAAGTATTATTAATTAGTATAAAACAGTAACACATTTATAACTATTACCCATATATGGCAAATAACATTTTTAGTGTATTTGAAGAACCCTGTATTCTCTATTTTGCCTAAGCTATTTTGTCTAAAATTAGTAACAATTTTATTTTGATGGTTAAACAAATTGATGTCTTATTTTTGAAAGGCCTTTAATCTTTATTATTCTTTTATATATGCCATGTTTTGTTTTGAACTCCCCACATAGATATTACAAATGAGAATTCATAATTTCATATATTCTTTGATCCTTGGAACCGGTTTGGTAATTGTTTTCTGCAGGAAATAATCTGTTTCATTTGCTTTCTCAAAATAGTTGGCTTAGAGCTGTTTCTTTTCTTTTTTCTTTTTATTGACTGTTATCGAGCTCTACATTTTTCTCTGCTCCTCTCCCTGCCTCCCCTCCTCTTCAACCCTCTCTCAAGGTCCCCGTGCTCCCAATTGACTCAGGAGATCTTGTCTTTTTCTACTTCCCATGTAGATTAGATCCATGTATGTCTCTCTTAGGGTCTTCATTGTTGTCTAGGTTCTCTGGGATTGTGATTTGTGGTCTGGTTGTCTTTAAAGCTTAGAGCTGTTTCTGCTATTTCCTTATTGCACCATCTCCCAGGTCAACCACTGTCACCTTATGTCTGCTTTTCTTGATCAGTTGAAGTGTTTTCAGTTATTTAGTTTCCAAATAATTAACTCTTTGTGTCACTGGTTGCTTCCACTGTTAATTTGTTTCTGTTCAATTCACTCCTCTGTGGTTTTCTTCCATTGGTTTTGAATTTTCATTGCTTCCCTACCACAGATACAAACCGAAGAGCAGCTTTAGCTCCCTTCTTTCCTCCTGTAACACTGGAGAGCTACAAAAGCTTTACCTGTGCTCTACAGCACACCCTCAGGTTAAGTCGTTACCATAGCACCTTTGTGGTTTCTGCTCAGATCTAGGAGTTATGTTTGAATAGACTTAATGTACAGTTACTTTGAACTATTTATGTAAGTTTTCTATTAAGCATTTCCAGTGTAAAGTCTTAGGATAAAAGAATATATCCAGTCAGGTGTAAATTGAGACTTGGTTTATCAACTTTGACCTCAAGGAGTTATTCTGGAATTTCCAGCTTCAGTCTTCACGGCCAGTATAATTCAGCTTCTCTATAAGCTTACAGATATTCCTCTTGTCTAATCAACTAGAGACAGAGGAATAAAGGGATATCAAAATGTTTGGAATTTTTTCTCTCAAATCAGTTGTTAGTTTCTGCATTTTGATGTTTTATTATATATTTCAGATTGTCATATAACCTTAATAAATTTTGTTTATCATTTAAGAGTTTAGTGTGTGTGTTTGTGTATGTGTATGTATATTTGTAGTATATGCACATGTATATGCAGTTGCATTAAATTGTGCACATGTATGTGGAGGCCAGAAGATTATATTTGTGTGTGTGTGTGTGTGTGTGTGTGTGTGTGTGTGTGTGTGTGTGCAGTCTGCTGAGTCTTGTATGTATTTGTATTTAAGGCTGGATAAGCAATAGGAGTTTGTTCCTGGAGACTCTCAGCAGACATTACTTGCATGTAGCTCCCCATCTAGAGGTAGACTCCTGCAAAATTTCATCCAGTGTAGTCACTGTGCAGATTTTATTTACACCACCATGCGGATGAGAGTTCAAGCTGTCTTGTCGTATGTAGAGAACACAGTCTCACAGAGACAGACATCGTGTTCCTCTGGGCTTTATTATCTTCCCTCCCCTTCCTCCGTGATGTTCCCTGAACTTGGTGTTTAGGTATTAGATTGTGGATACATCAGCTGGTGTTGGGTATCCAGCAGTCAGTGCTCTGTATTTTGACCACTTGGGATTTCTGTGATTGTTTCCATCTGCTGCAAAATGAAGCTTCATTGTTGAGGAGAGCCACGTTTTACACAATTTTTAAACTGCTCACAAACAACAAGTTTTCTTCTTTCTGGTCACTCTAAACTATGTTCTCCCAATCACCATGTTACCTGTGTGGCTTTGTGTGTCTGTGTATGTGTTTCTCTGTGTCTGTATTTTCTCCCATGAGTTCCTTGTACTTTTTAAGACCTATGTATTTGGAAATTTTATTTTAAGAAAATTAAGATATTTCTAAGCACTGTGCTTTCAAATACTTTATATGTCCTTGTTCCCTTTTTAAAACTTCCAGTCACTCGAGTATCATCCACAGAGTGGTTCCCACATATGCACTGTGCTGTTTGTGTTTATCAGGTCTCTGTTTCCTGAGCTTTAGTTCTTTCCTATGAAAGTGTTATGGACTAATACGTTTTTAAGCCTGTTTAATAAGCTCAGTATTTGGTATGTTTTCATATTCTAATACATTTGATTTGAATATTTTCCAGCTCCCATTGCTCTCCAATATTGCATAACTTCTTATAAATGTGTGTGCATATTTAAAGGCTTAACTCACTAGTACCGCTATCTCTAAGGTTCTTTCATCTTGTTTTATTCCTGATGCCTCCCTAATTATTCAAAGTCAATTTTGTGGTGTCCACATCCCCAGCAAGTTTTTAATTGGGTGCTGAACATAATTAACATAGCATGGATGAATGGCTATGTTACGTTTTTCTTTATTACCAAGTCTAAACTTCATTTTCCTAAAGAGTTAATTTACTTCTGGACCAGCTGCGTATGATGAGACTGTTTGAAAGCTTTGTTATACTTGTCTCAGGTTGCTTTAATATGAAGTCTGTTAAATCTTTATTTTTAATTATTTATTTATTTGACCACCTGCTTTTTTAGGTTCTCTATGTTCAAAAGCAACATGCCTTGAAATTATCTAGAATTTGCATTTTTCTCCACACCTATTTGAACTGAGAAGATTAAAAGTCCTTAGGTTCTTGGCAGTTGTTCTTTCCTCAGCTTTGGAGAGTCACACCCTATTTGTTTGAAGCTGAATATTCAGCTATAAGGTCAACGGAACCCTGTGAATGCTTTAGGAGCGTTTTTGGGTTTTTTTTTTGTTGTTTTTTTTTTTCTTTTTCTTGTAATTCACTCTTCTCCAGTGCTCCATAAAACAGATGCTAGCTATCTTAGCCAGTGTGAACTCCATTTTTTGTGCCTCCCCCTCTCCATGAAACCTTCCCAGTCTGTGCCCTGTAGAAGGTCAACCTCCCAGTGAGGGATATGTTAAATATCTTCAAGAAGACTGCTAAGCAATCAGAGAGATTATCCCAGCTTTGTTCTCTACCCTCAGACATTGGAAGTTTGAAGACTGTTTCTCCATACATAGTCTAGTGAGAAGCAGAATAGTTCCACTGATTGTCAGAAGCAAGATTTTCAAAAATACATTTAAGTTAATGAAGTAAAAAGAAAAAGTCAAGAAACATGATTTGTACAAACTCCTGGTTCTGAATAAAGAGACTCTTAAGCCAATAAGTTGGCTGGATTCGCATGTACATGTGTATGCCATTTTCTAGGAAATGCTGAAAGCCAAGACATGAACAGAGTCTGAATATCATAGTCCATAAACCCCAATGGGCATTTTAAAGCTTTTTTATTAGAGATTTTCAGGAACCATAAACTGATCACTGTAACCTGAAATAAAAGCATGGAAGTGGGAAAATATTGATCCATGTACAACATTAGACAAAAATATTTCTCAAAATATTTAATATAATTTACAAAAATATTAACAAAAGCTAAATCTTATAAACAAATCCATTAGTAATTTTTCTTTTTTCCCCCAAAACTTTAACATTGTCTGAGGTATATCCATTTGTTGGTTTTAATGGATGTTGGCAATGTTCTGAGATGTTTCTATCAATATATTTCACTTTCAAGTAAGGTTTAACAATTGAACATTGATCTCATAAAATAAGATTATGTATGCTTTTTTCACTTTCCTTTAAGATATTTTATAATAAGGATTAAATTTTATATTATATTATATGCCAGGTGGTGGTGGCCTTTAATCCCAGCACTCGGATCTCTGTGAGTTCGAGACCAGCCTTGTCCACAAGAGCTAGTTCCAGGATAGACACCAAAGCTACAGAGAAACCTTGTCTTGAAGGAAAAAAAAAACCAAACTATTTTATAGAGAAGGTTGATGCAGTAAATTTCAATACTTTCATGAGCTTGTTGCTGGTATTGATGGGAGTAGAAGCAGCAGAACAACTTCTGGGGGAGACACATGAGATGATTGAAAACTCTTTTGACTTCAGTAGCAACAGGGCAATGATTTAGGATTTGTATCGGAGTGGAAGGTACATTGAAATGCTTGTAAGAGAACAGTGTCAAGAGGACGCTCATCAGTAGTGTTGTCCACGCTCATCTTGTGTTTCATCTTCTTAAAGCTCTTCGAGATGCTGGCAAACAGTCGATAAACAGTGACTGGAAGATAGAACATTCTGGAGCATTTAATTTAGCTGGAACTACAGTTCATTACATAAGACGAGGCCTGTGGGAGAAGATCTCTGCCAAAGGCCCTACAACCACACCTTTACATCTCCTGGTAAGAGGAAGAGATTGGGGTTGTGTTGCAAAATCAGCTTCTCATGGCAAAGAAATTGTTGCTCTCCTCTCCCCTTTCCCCCTCCCTCCTTCCCTCTTTCTCTCTCCCTCTCCCTCCTATTTGTTCTTAATATCAGAATTGTCAGGTCAGCATTTTAAATTGTTTAAGAGATAAGATATTTGCAGGAACGTTAAAATCATGGTATCTAAAATTAGTGATTGCTTAAAGTGGAGCAAGATGTTCTAGGGAATTGAAAAACTCACAGTTGAAATCTATCACCACCAAGGAATACGGAACTCTTTTCTCCCTAAAAGCATTCAGTTACTAACCAGAATGTGTCTTTATCAAGACAAAGCAAGTAATATCCACTTAGTGGGTCTCATCTGTGTCTGTTGAAGGTATCTTTGATAACACATTGTTTTGAGAGGAGGGATTTGGCAAACTCAGTCTCCATTCTGTGTTTCTCACCAGGTTAATGGATTACTCTAAATTATGACACTGCACATTTTCATGCATTGGAACTGCAATGTTCTTCACCATGTAGCAAAAGACGAAATGTGCATTAAGAGAATTGGAAGGGAAAGGACTTGAGCAGTGGGGTTGTGTCCGGGTTGCTGGGATGTTCATGGGCTTTTTTTCAAGGCACTTGGGGCTGATAGTTAATTATTCAGAATAGTGACTGTAAAGATATGATATTTGAGTTTTCATTCTATCGGCAGTAAGATCTCCTCACAGTTCCTTTATATCCCACTTCACAATTTCAATTTAAATATCCTCTCTGTCCTCTGCTGTCCAGAGAAAATGCTTAGCATCTTCTCCAACTGATTGGTGTGAAATGACATCAATAGTAAGAAATCTAGAATTCAAAGACTCAACACCTCCTGTACACCCACGCACAGAAAACCACTCTGACACATGGATTCACTTGCTTGTAGTAGGATGTGTCACCTTATTTAACATCTTCACTCCAGTTAAACTGGTCTTTCCTTGGCTATAGACATCTCTGTTGCTTCTTCTAGGATCCAGAGATTCAAGTCATACCGTAACTCACTGCTTATCTTATTTGGATGGACCTCTTGTCTGGGGCTCTTTTTAAGTGTACATTCTGATACACTTGGTTTAGGTGAGAATGTGAGATCCACATATTTCTCACAGCCCCGCCCTGACATCACCTTTGCTGGTTCAAAAACTAGGATTCAAATTTCCAGGCTTTATATAAAGTGCAGTCCATTTGCTTTAACAGTAACAAAAGGGCAAAGTGAGCAGTGTGTGCTTTCTGACCAGTATAACTAATACTATCCCTCGAACACTGTGGATAGGAAGCTGACCAGGGGCTTAGCATTTGTTCAGAACATTTAATGCACACAGTCGCCCTATGTAAGAAGGTTAAAGAACATGTGCAATGTTGTCAACACGATTTCATTTTCACTAAAATATTAGCGTTCAATTCTGTTCTTCTGTGTAAGTCTTAAGTCTTAGCTCATAAATGTATATGGTCTTTGTTTTGTTTTTTTTTTTTTTTTTTTTTTTTTGGTTTTTCGAGACAGGGTTTCTCTGTAGTTTTGGAGCCTGCTCTGGAACTAGCTCTTGTAGACCAGGCTGGTCTCGAACTCACAGAGATCCGCCTGCCTCTGCCTCCCAAGTGCTGGGATTAAAGGCGTGCGCCACCACCGCCCGGCTGTATATGGTCTTTGAACAGTCCCTTTTTGTATCTCCTCACAGTTCCTTTATGCCCCATTTCATAATTTCAATTTGAAGATCCTCTCTGTCCTCTGCCATTCAAAGAAAATGCTTAGCATGTTCTCCAACCGATTGGTATGAAATGACTCAATAACAAACATCTGACTAATAATTGCCAAAGCTTTTTCTGGAATCACAGAACATAGTGAGCTCAGTGAGCCAGGTCCAAAATAAGGTATGTGTGGGACCTGGATGTATTTGGTGATTTAAAGGGAACTGTATCTCTGAGATAGTTCTCTTTACTGACTATTGCAGATTGAAAACTGGTCCTTGACTTGAAAGCGATGTCATGTGTGGCCATTGCCTCAATGAGTGCCCATGACTGTAACATGCTGACACTTTCCTTTTGCAAAGGATTCTGCCAACGTGAGATGGTTTAGAAAAGAGTTTGTGGTTCTGTCGCCAATTGCTCAATTTTAAGTGACATTAGATATTTGATAACACTGAAAAGGTAGCTCATGTGGGAAACAGGATTGTTTTCATGTAATTAAGTAGGATGGCAAGTAGCTGTTAGTATGGTCATTTCGCCAAATTTAAAATTACATGATAGTATTTTCATGACAATAAAAAATACAAAGTTCACTCCTTAGTAGGTTGAAAGTAATTTATAATTGGCAATAGCTGATGAAATATTTAAGCCAAAATCAGTACTGTGATATACTCTAACTTGGTACCCAGTAGGTTTCAGATTTGAAAACTTAAAAAAGCTATTAATTGTATCATTGAGATAATGTTCATAAAGCCAATATACTAACTGCACAATCCACACATCAAATATATTGTAACAGTTCTTTCAAAATGTTAAACAAAATCTGAGAGAAAGTAAGAAAACTTCAGTTGAAATGGGCTCACTTATGTATCTTTGCAAGTTGTATTAACTCTGAATCATCTATAATTATAACTACTCTAGAAAATGGATAAATATCCAATATGCCTCCTCAAGCACATACCTTAAAAATATATGTGGAAATTAATGTATCAACTGTTTGCACAGATTGTCAGGTTCACAGACATGACACATTTTATATGGTTAACATTTAACATACTTCATTAAATTTTGTGAAAAATATAGAGGTTCATTTTTTTCCTTTGTTTAAAATATATGCATAGACACATATGTGTTATATTATATATTTATATTATGTATATTTTATATACTATTTCTGTATAAAATTCAAGATGATCCAATTCTGACCTTGACATTGGATACCAGTGAAAACCAAAATAGCATAACCCCTAAGTGTGGCTCAGCACAGTCTAGACTCAAAGTCATTCCCATTGACCCATTACAGTTTGCTAAACTCTTTTGTGTATCTGTGTTGTTACTATTCTAATATTTATTTGAAATCCATTTAAATATACACGTTGCCAAAGTTGCAAATATCCATAGAACAAAAATATCACCCTTCCAGTGATTCATTGCCACTATTAATAGTATTAATAATGTATCTTAAAAAGAGCTCTGCTGCTGCCCTAGGGCTTCACTGCTGCCATTAAACATCATGTCCCAAACTAACATGTATGGGGAAACATTTAATTCAGCTTACAACTCTCAGGACACACTCCGTCCCTGAGGGGAGCCAGGCCAGGAACTGAAGGGGGAGGAACATGGAGATGGGAAATGAAGTAGAGGCCCTGGAGGAATGTTGCCTAACTTTCTCAACCTGCTTTCCAAGGATATAACCAAGGAGCACCTGCCAGGGTGCTACCACTCCCCATAGGCTGGGCCCTCCCACATCCATGATTTATTTTTTACAATCCTTCACGATAAAGGTTTTGGAGAGATCAAGGATACAAGGAACATATCTAAACATAATAAAAGCAATTAATATCAAGCTGACAGGCAACATCAAAGAAAATGAAGAGAAACTCAAAGCGATTCCATGAATATCAGGTTCAAGACAAGGCTGTTTGCTCTCTCCCTATCTATTCAATATTGTATGCAAAGTTATAGGTAGAGCAAGAAGACAATAAAAGTAGATCAAAGGATACAAATTGGAAAGTATCGCTATCGCAGATGATATGATTGCCTACATAAGTGTTATAACTATCACTATTTGCAGATTATATGATTGTATACATAAGTGATCTCCAAAACTCTACTCCATAAGCCTATACTGATAAATGCCTTCAATAATGTGGTGGGATACAAGATTAACTCAAAAAAAAAATCAGATGCCCTCCTAAATACAAATGATAAATGAGATGAGAAAGAAATCAGAGAAACAGCACCCTTCACAAACATATCCTGGGGTCACTCTATTCAAACACGCGAAAGACCTGTATGACAAGAACTTTAAGTTTCTAAAGAAGTAAATTGAAGAAAATATCAGAAAATGGAAAGATCTCCCATGCTCTTGGATAGGTAGGAACAACATAATAAAAATGTTGAGAGTGGGATGTTGAAATCTCCCACTATTAGTGTATGGGGTTTAATATGTAATTTAAGCTTTAGTAATGTTTCTTTTACAAATGTGGGTGCCCTTATATTTGGAACATAAATGTTCAGGATTGAAACTTCATCTTGATGGATTTTTTCCTGTGATGAATATGAAATATCCTTCATCTCTTTTGATTATCATTAGATTGAAGTCTATTTTGTTTGATATTATGATAGCTACACCAACTTGTTTCTTAGGTTCATTTGATTGGAAAGTCTTTTCTCAAACCATTACTCTGAGAAAATGTCTGTCTTTGAAGTTAATGTGTGTTTCTTATATGCAGCAAAAGGATCGATTCTTGTATCCATTCTGTTTGCCTGTGTCTTTTTATGGGAGAGTTGAGTCCATTAATATTAAGGGATATAAATGACCAGTGATTGCTAATTTCTTTAAATTTTTTTTGGTGGTAGGGTGTATGTGTTTTCCTTTTTTAGGATTTGCTGGTGTGAGATTATCTATTGCCTATACTTTTGTGGGTACAGATATATACCTTGGTTTTGAGTTTTCCTTCTAGTGCTTTCTGTAGGGCTGATTTGTGGGTAGGTGATGTTAAAATCTGGTTTTGTCGTGGAATATCTTGTTTTCTCCAGCTATGGTGATTGAAAGTCTTGCTGCATATGGTAGTCTGGGTTAGTATTCGTGGTCTCTTAGTGCCTGTCCAGGACCTTCTAGTTTTCAGAGTCTCTATTGAGAATCGGGTGTTATTCTGATGAATCTGCCTTTATCTGCTGCTTGACTTTTTTCCTTTGCATCTTTTAATATTCTTTCTGATTTTGTATATTTTGTTTTGATTATTATGTGGCAAGAGGACTTTCTTTTGGTGATTCAGCTTATTTGGTGTTCTGTAAGCTTCTTGTATCTTCATATGCATTTCCTTCTTTAGTTTGGGGAAGTTTTCTTCTATTTTGGTGAATGTATTTGCTGTGCCTTGAGCTGGTATTCTTCTCCTTCTTCTATCCGTATTATTCTTAGGTTTGGTCTTTCATGGTGTCCCAGGTTTCCTGGACATTTTGTGTTATGACGTTGATTTCTTCTATTATATTTTCAACTCCTGAAATTCTGTCTTTCATCTCTTGCATTCTGTTACTTACGCTTGCATCTGTAGCTTCTGTTCATTTACCCAGATTTTCCATTTCCAGAATTCCCTCAATTTGTCTTTTTTTTTTATTGCCTCTATTCTAATTTTCAAGTCTTGAACTGTTTCCTTCACCTGTTTGATTGCTTTTCCTTTGTCTCATTAAGAGATGTATTGATTTCTCCCAGGGTCTCTATCATCTTCATAAACTTATTTTTTTTTTTTTTTGGATTTTTCGAGACAGGGTTTCTCCGTAGCTTTTTGGTTTCTGTCCTGGAACTAGCTCTTGTAGACCAGGCTGGCCTCGAACTCACAGAGATACGCCTGCCTCTGCCTCCCGAGTGCTGGGATGAAAGGCATGCGCCACCACCGCCCGGCCATAAACTTATTTTAAGGTCTTTTTTTTTTCTATATTTTCTGGGTTGGGGTGTTCAGGTCTTCCTGTTGTAGGCCTACAAGTTTCTGGTGACGCCATATTACTTTTAAGTTCTCGATTGTATTCTTGCATTGGCATCTACCCATCTCATCCTCCAACTGATACAGGCAGTATCTTTGCCTCTTGGTCTGATCATGGCAGACAGTGTCTATGTCTCGGAGATCCTCTCTTGAATAGACTGGTGCAGTCACTGTCTGTGTCTCCAGGAGCCACTGACATCTCAGGGGATTAGATGGGTTTGGAGAGCAGAGGGGGACATATAGATTACAGGGGCTGATGAATGGCTGCTGGAGCAGCCTGCCTTGCAGAAGGTTTATCCTTCCAGCTGAGGTGGGTGGGGAGGGGCCTGGGGTTTTGCCCCTTTGCCTAGGACCTAGAGTTTGAGCTCTCCCGCCTGGAGGCTGGTCACTCACATCTTGGTCTGCTTTGCAAAATTGCAGTCTGTGTCTTTGGGAGTCGCTGCTATATCTATAATTAAGAAATGCCACAGCCGCATAAGTTTGCCTACTGACCATTTTGGTGCAGATATTTTCTCATTTGGGGGCTCTCTCTTCAAATGACTCTAGCTTTGTCAAGTTGGCATAAAATGGACAACATACCTCATATTGACTTCCTTTCCATCTCTTCATAAGGGTGGGAAATCCACAGTTTATTTTATATCTTGACATCAGATGAAGCACCCGTCTCTGCCCCCATACACACCAAAATGTCATCATATACATATATCATGCTTTGGGAAATGGTCTGCCAAATCAAAAGACAATGATCAGGTGTTTCTGGGTTCATTCATCGTGACATGGTTAGCTCACAGGTGACTCTCCATCTTTGAAAAAAAATGTGACATTTAAAAAGTAATGTCTGGTGTGTTCATTGTGCAACTCATATTTTTAAATATCAATATATCTATAGATTCTGTTATTGCATGTGCCCTGGTTTAAATCATATTCCTTAATCACTCTGTATGTCACAGGTACTCCTGTTTCAGGATCAGAATTACGGTCTTCACTATGAATATACAGTTCCATCAGACCCACTTCCAGACAACCAGAGCTCCAAGGAGCCAGAACCTCTCTTCATGTGGACACATGCAGGCTGGGAGGATTGCAATGCCACATGTGGAGGAGGTGAAGAATTTTAAAACTTCTTTCTTTTTAAAACATCCAACAGGTGTTTTATAATTAACCATTGATAGTTACAATAGATCTACAATCTCTAATTTACAATTCAAGAATACATAAAGGTTTGTAAACTAGGTTCGTTACAATGTGTGGACCAGCTGAACATCTGAACTCTTTCATGGCAAAAGAATCTTACTTAAACTGAAAAGGCTCCTCACCCCTGTTCCATTTCACTCACTGAGATAGTTGTTATATTTATGACATAGAGAGTAATGTGTTTGTTTACAGCATACTAGGTTCCAGACACACCATTCAGTAACATTCTATTACTATTAGCATCTGATAAACACTTTCAGCTAAGTAGCCAGCTGCCTTGAAGAAATCACAGAAACAGCACCTTTCACAGAAGACTCAATAAATATAAAATATCATGGGATAACTCTAACCAAGCAAGTAAAAGACTTGCATGATAAAAAAAAAATTTAAAATACTGTGGAGAAATTGAAGAAGATATCAGAATGTGGAACAATTTCCTATGCTCATGGATTGATAAGATTAATACAGTAAATATGGTCATATTACCAAAAGCCACATACAAAGCCAATATAATTCCCATAAAAATTACAACACAATTTATCACAGCTCTTGAGAGACAATTTTTATCTTTATATGGAAACACACACACAGATCAAATCCAAATGAAGCAAACAGAAAACAGGATAGATAAAAGTATCCTGAATAATAAAAGAAATACTGCATGAAAATATCCTGAGTACTAAAATAGGACAATGAGGACAATAATCAGGGGAGGGGAAAGTGAGAGGGAGGCAGTGCACCATAAACTAGATTTTCAGAAAAGTCCTCCACAGAAGCCATGCTGAGTCAGACTCTAGGGGGAGCACAGGCTGAAGCTGTAATGTGGAGCAGAGTGCTGGGTAAAGGGAAGCAAGGGTAGACCAGATGTACGGACGATTGCTAGGTGCTTCCTGCTACCCCCCTTCTGTGGGTGGTAGGAGGTAGAAAGAAGGTGTTCCAATGGAATGACTGTGTCTTTAGGGGTTAAACTACCTCTCTGTTCCTCCAATGAAACAGAGCAAAAAGGTAGATGCAGCACTCCAGCAATTGTGGAAATAGGCAAATTAGACCCCTTGGCAGCAGGGGAGGAGGAGAACTCATGAATCATGTTGTTGAGCTACATGTGAAGCTGAAGAGTCCCAGTGACTGGAATGGTTCTTCCAAATGACTGGATGCTGTCATCATTACTTTCAAAGGAAAGCCTGAAATATCAGGATTAGTCAGGATCAAGGGCTTCAACAGAAGTAAGAAATACATGCTGGTCTAATGTGATGTCAAGTGTGCAGTAGGGGATGTAAGCCTGATGTTGGAGAGGGAATATTAACTTATTCATATGAGTCACCCAAAGAGTGACTGAAGACAAAGAGGAAGCTGTTAGAAGATTGATATTTGGGGTGTTCTACCATTGAGAGTTTGGAGAGATGAGAAGAAAAGGCAAAGCTGATTAAAACGAGTAGCAAGCAACGGCAGGGAAGGAGTATGCAAGCCACAGTGCTGTCTGTATGGCAAGAGAGAGAAATGCTACAAGGAGGACAGAACAACCAAAGGCCAAACTTTACTAAGTAGCCAAGTACATGCAGAACTGATTAGCGTCTAATAAAAAGATGCATTTTTATTAGACGTGAAATAAAGAGGTCAGTGCCAGTGCTGTAAAATTAATTCTAATAAGATATTTATCTCAAAAGACCAAGTAGAATGATTTCATAGCAAAAGGGGGCCATCAGTGTTCTGTCATGGAATGGGAAGGGGCCCCCGAGGTCCCCATCCTTACCTTAGAACCCATAGGCAGTTGACGGTTACTTGGGAAGGAGAAGTATTGCTTTAGTGGTACAGCCACTGGGAAGGTAAGTGCACTTCAGTAAAGGAAGCCTTATCCATGCTCATCTGGGTAACCCTAATAAAACTCACTGGGTCACACACACAAAAGTCATAAAAGTAGAAGGGAGACTAAGTTAGGAAATGGAAGGGGATTGATAAGAGCGAGAGGGGAAACAAAATAATGAATATGACCAAAATATATTACAGTCATGTATAAAAATGCAAAAGCCACCATATGCAAAGGGGAAAAGAAAAATAAGGACAGGAGCTCTAACTCAGTCTGTGTTGCTGGAAGAAGAGAGAAGCAAATGTGGCAGTAACTGTAGGGAGGGAGTGAAAGTCAAAGGGTTCCCCTTTTGTTGTTGGTTCCAATAAGACACAGTGTACATCATCCTTTGTCTATGTGTATTTTCAAGAGGAGAGCATCAGACTAGGAGAGAGCGAGAAATTGCTGGAACAATATCCGGATGGCACATTATCGGGATGGCACAGGAAAGAAAGAAATGAGTAATTTTGTTGCCTTTACAAAACCATGGACAGCCTATCTGTAGACACAGGCTAACAAGCAGTTTTAGAAACATACAATAATTTATTTTCAGTTGTGTCTATTCTGTCCATAAAGGCCACTTTGCTGGGAGTGAGGGAGACAAGGGACATAGATGAGCTTTGAAAAGAGAAATATGAAGTGACGACTAAGAGAAAGACAGGAAGAATGGAATTGTTACATATTGACTGAGTGGGAGTCCTTAGGTCAGATTACAAATCACATGTCAGCAAGGAGTTCTTCAAGGGCTACTCTTGGGCATTTTCATAGCTCTCAGCATCTCTCAGCAGCTGGTGGCTGCAGGAGGTAGGGACAGCAACAATAGGTACTCTTGTGCAGGCCTCTATGGTGGCACTTTTTACTCCTCTCCTATGGTGGCTTGAAGGAGATGTCACCCATAAAGCCCAGGCATTTGAATACAGGGTCCCCTGTTCATGCTGAGGAAATGCCTCTGGAGACAACTTTGAGGTCTTAAATCTACATGCACTCCCAGTTAGTTCCTTCTGCATTCTGGTTGCCCTAGGATGTGAGCTCTCAGTTGCTGCTCCAGCCACCTACACCCTGGTACTTCTACTCCACCATCAGGGACTCTAGCCCTCTGACACCGTAAGCCCTAAAGAAACTCATCTTTAAGTTACCTTAGTCGTAATGTCTTATTACAAAACAGAAAAATAATCAATACAACTAGTAAGTCCCCCTCTATCATGATCAGAGGTCAGTGTTACAGCATGTTAGCCAGGACTGTTAGACATTTTGCCCTAAAGACTCAGCAGTTCCCCGGAACTCTTCTAGTGACCAGGACTTGCACTTTCTCTTCTCTGGCTTCTACAGCCTTCTACCATCCAGCCACCTTTCTGCACCCCCTTGATTGCTGTTGTCTCTCTTGTTCCTGCTGTGGCTGTTATCTCAAACCGTTCAACTGCTTCTCGTTAGAGCTGCTGCCATTAGCTGCCTTGTAAGAGACAACAACTCCAGGTCCTCCCCTGTTGCTGCTGTTGCCGCTGCTATTGGCTGACATTTGCAGCTGTCACAATATCTGTATAGTCTGTAGCTTTGGCAGCTTGGACTGTTATCTGTCATTGCTGTGTCTTTTTTGTCCTTTTCCATTAAAAGTGGACAAGAACTAACTATTCAAGAAAATCTTTCTATTAGGACTAATCTTGCAATGCCAAAGGGAACCTCCTTGGAGGGTGTTTCTTAGCCAGCTCACAAGGGGTACTGAATTCTCTACGCAGATAGTTGCTGTTTTCCTCAGTCACAGCAGACCCTGCTGCAAGGGAAGATTTCTTTTGGCTCCAATCACGAAACTGTCCTTTTGTCAGTAACGACAGCCCCTCCACTAAGCCAGTAGGGAACGTGTGCCCTTCTGACATAGAGACATGGCAGGGTGGCCTAGAGCTTACTAAGCGTGGAGATATCAAAAAGTCAGTATAAAGTGTTTAAAACAGCCCTGGTTGGGTTTCACATTTTGCCCTTGTGCGTTGCTACATTGGGTTCTGGCATACCATTTTTGAAACAAAAATGCTTTGCTGAGA
The DNA here is from genome assembly GCF_950005125.1 of Chionomys nivalis. NCBI lineage: Eukaryota > Metazoa > Chordata > Mammalia > Rodentia > Cricetidae > Chionomys > Chionomys nivalis. The sequence goes on along the minus strand of NC_080099.1, from coordinate 25,918,656 downwards.
TACTTTTCCTTTTGTTGTTTTTTTTTTCTGTGTGTCATTGAGATTATTTAGGAAAGCGGAACAGTTAAGGTCGTGTTCTTTTAAGGTTTTTATGGTATGTTCAAAGTATCTGTGCTGACATAAGGGTAGTCTGGATGACTGAGTGCTAGAACTTTTGCTCAAAGATGGGAAGGAGTGTGATCAGCTTTCATTTAGGGACTCAAATTGCCCTATCCACCCATGTCTTTGCTTATTTACAGAAACATGAGCATCAAAGGGGTCACTTACAATAGGAATTTAAATTATCACTGACACTGAGTGATTTTAACCGAGTTTATTAGTGCTTTCGTGATGCTTAACATCTGGCCAGTGCCCCAGGGAGAGGCTGGCCCTTTCATCTGCATCTTAATGGGAACATGCATTTTGGTTTGAAGTAGCACTAATGGTCCAGTTGAATTCCAGGTCATGAATTTATCGTGACTTCAATCCCTGTGAGTGTGCGGTACCTTCTGGCTGTGTATGGTTTGCAAATACTCTTATAGAGCAAAAATGGGAATTTTCAAAAGCAAGAAAGCAATAAGTGATGGCCTGAGACTGTATGTGTTGAGTTCAAATGGTTGTATGAAGTAGGAATGGACTTAAAAGACTTTGAAGAGGTGGTAGGGTTGAGGGGTTATAGGACCTATTTGGATTTTAGAAATTGTCAGATTCTGTGCACTAACAGGATGGGAGCATAAAATATAAAAAATAGAGAAAAGGTTATGGAACTTCCAGACAGGAGTAAGTTATTATTATTATAAAAGGAATTTTTATTTCATATAAGGAATTATTATTTCATAAAAGGGAAAAAAAATCAAGATTGTTGGAAAGAAAATAGGACTAAAAACTGAGAAGATGGTACTGGGAAAACCATTAAGGTACTATAATGTTAGATTTATTTTTTTAGAAGCAGTGTCAAAAACAACACAGTAAGCCGGGCAGTGGTGGCACACACCTTTAATCCCAGCACTCGGGAGGCAGAGGCAGGTGGATCTCTGTGAGTTCGAGGCCAGCCTGGTCTAGAAGAGCTAGTTCCAGGACAGGAACCAAAAGCTACAGAGAAACCCTGTCTCGGAAAAAAAAAAAAAATAATAACCAACAACATAGTAATCTGGGAGAAGCAATGAAGGAGAGTGACCCAGATACTGTCATGTGACTATATAAAGAGTGAGGCTATGGTGATCAAAGGCAGGGATTCGGGAAGTAAAACATGAAGAATATCTTGTTGAGGATTGCAAAGCCAAAGCCCATATCATCTAGATCCAAAAGTATTGTTTATAAACAAGAAATGTTCAGGGCATGAAACAGTGTCCTAAGGGGGCATAAAGGCTCAGGGAGCATCCGAAGGTACAGAGAGTAAGGGACACATGGGCCCTCCATGCCCTTGCCCTCTGGGGCCTTCATAACCAAAGCAACACAGGGCGCCAAGGGGGATTTTACATAATACAATTGTCTCTCAAGATGAACTCCAACAAACACATTTCAACTCACTGCTTGAATTGGAACTTCTCACCAGTCACCGTTGCCACAAGGATATTTTCTTTCTTGTGGGGCCCCACTATCTTCCTGTCTTTGGCTCCTGCATTCTCCGAGTCTCAACTACACCAAAATTTGCAAGTCTGCATTCCTCTGCTTATCTCTTATTCACAGGGCCATCTCCATTAAGGTATTCTGTTTCCATCCAACAGACATAGACAGACAAGATAGACAGACAGACAGACAGACAGATATACAGATAGATAAACATAGATATATAAACATAGGTATGTTTATATATCTCTTGAATGCAAGCAGAATATATATTAATATATTTATTTAATATTTATAAGCGCCAATAGAAGTAAATATCCCCAAATGAGAATGTGCATTTGGAAATTGTCTTTAGTATCACTTGGGGATTCAGTCATGCCTGCAGTCAGTGGATCCAGTGGTGATGGTAGGCTATGAAATGGCGAAATAAAGGAACTGATAATTCGTGTCATAGCTGGGAAATCAGTCATTAAAACCTGTTTATGCTGAAATCTAGACAGGAAAGGATTTGCCCACTCCAAGATATTCATTTTTGTTTGCTCTGCAGTTTGGTCTGATGAAAACTAAGTCAGTGTTAGTTAAATATACACAATGTATAGTTCCTCAGTTTGAAAAGGAAATTGATTAAAGTTAACAGTCTTTTCTGTGGGTCTTAGGCAATATTTTGTCGATTTTTAAACATCAAGCAGTAGAGATTCATGATGGAGCCTCTGAGTTTCCGAGTAAGCATGACCTATTCTTCAATGTGACTTAATTTCTAGTGTAAGAAATTGGAATGCGTAGAGACTAATTATGTCTCTATGTCACATGCCCATATCGGGGTGGTGAAAATTGGAGTCTGGGACACCTAAATTGAAGGGTTTTTTTCTCCTCATCATATTGCTTTTAAAGGTAGCTCAGAGTCTACATATAATGTTTCCTGACTTAAATAGAGTCCCCTATTGGTCATTCAGGATTTCTTTGGATTCTGAAAGGTGTTTAAATATACACGATTAGATAAAACCTTAGCCACCATTATTTTCATTTCCCCTAACTGGTTCTGTAAAATGTCCCTCTACATGTAGTTTTTACAGGGTTTGTTCTTCTGCAAATCATCCCTAGAATTATTTTTAGATTTGTTTGTTTTAATTTTATGTGTGTGGGTATTTTACCTGCACATCTGTCTGTGCACCTCGTGGCATGCCACAGAGGCCAGAAGAGGGCATCCGATTTCCTAGAACTTGAATTACAGATGGTTGTGAGCTGTCATGTGGGCACTGGGAGTCAAACCCCGGGTCCTCTGCAAGAATGACGGTCGGCGCTCTAAGACACTGAACCATCTCTCAACCCAAGTCCTATTATTTCCAAACAGCTTAAAATGTACCTGTGAAGTAGATGTTTGTTTTCAGAGTTCTGAAAGATCTAAAGTATTTGAAAGAATGGATTATTTATTTTGAGAAATCAGCTCTTTACAAAGTGTTCCTTTCTATCAAAGACCCATTTTGAGTGACAAGCACAACAGAGGCATTAAAAAGATGTGCTCTCCTGTATTGTTTGAAGGTTGTGGCGGCGGGGGAGGTGGGGGGGTGGTAGCAGATAGCCACGGTCCCTCATGCTTTACTACAGTGGGCAGGTTGAAAGAAGAAAGTTTTGAATAGACATAAGGGGGTACTTTTTTAAAAAAAAAAGTAAGTGTTAACAATGCTTTTGTATCCTGAAAATATATAGTATGAGGAAAATAATAAGTCAAGGAAGAGGGGGTGAAAAGAGGGTAAGAGGCAGACTACCCCACATTCTCCCATCATCCCCTGCCATCTTAGCACACACAGCTCACAGCTGCTGCTCTTCGTAGCTGACTCCAGGTCATAAGGAGGTAACCCACCTTCAGCTCCAAACTGGAGGTGAGCTCTCGGCATTCAGATGCTTGTGATTTTAAAATATTTAAGAATGTGTTTGACAGAAAATTATGTTTTAGGGATATCGTTGTCTTGATTTTCAGTTTTGAAGTTACTATTGTGTGTGGGTTCCAAGATACATTTTATTAGTCAAAGAAAATTCACTAAAATATAATTACTGTTTTTCAGTATTTTTAGCAGTAAGATACGGGTTTTTTTAAATTGGTATAATATGAGCATCTTTATATTATCATAAGCTCTTTAGAAGCTTGGTTTTTAGTACCAACATGATTATTCACGAACCAGATTTGCCATAAATTTCTATTCCAGTAATTTGGTTCTTTTGTTTGCAATTGACATTTTCATCACTTAATGGATCCAAAAATCAAGATGACCTGCCTTTAACATTTTTTTACTGATAACATTAAACAAAAAATTAAAAACATTATGAAATATCTTACTTGGCTAGTATATATAAGACTTATACTGAGAAAAAAAAGAAATTAGAACACATTTACTAGACTTTAAAGTTGATGCTAATATTATCAACAGAGTGGTATATGTGTCTTTAAGAAGAATGAACACAAAATCCAAATAGTTTTTACTGTAAAAGAGTTTTAACATAATAAGCTCAGTTTTTATCAAAGAAAAGTGGCAGTCATTTCTAGAATTCTTAGGGTTTGTCAGAAGCGCTAAGGATGAAGCTTTAAGGTACACTACAAAGAGTATGCTCTGTGAAGCTTGCTAACAGAGCTGGTAATGTACACACTAGCAATAAAGTCTATAGATGTAACTGTGTGTGTGCTTTTGAGAGTTCTCATAATGGAGAATAGTCTCCAAATATTCTAGGCACAAGGCATTTGACTACTTAATGCTAGAAGATGGCCAGACCCCTAAAATAACTTATCCTACCACCATCATTTGTAACATAGGAAGTGCCATTTATGTTTGAAGGAAAAAATCTGTAAGCCTACAGAGATACACTTTGTTATGTAACTTTTAAATAATATATTCATTGGGATAATAGAAATTGGTTTAAACTATATGAATATCTCCATTTCACAAAAGCCTGTAATGACATCGCATTATGTGTCCAATCTGCTCTTTGCAGGAGAGAGGAAGACAACAGTGTCCTGTACAAAAATCATGAGCAAGAATATCAGCATTGTGGACAACAAGAAATGCAAGTACTTAACTAAGCCAGAGCCACAAATTCGAAAGTGCAATGAGCAACCTTGTCAAACAAGGTAACTGTGTTCTCGTGGTCACTACAAGGCTTCACTTTAGAACTAACTCAGTGATTACTAAAATAACTGTTCTTCAGAGTATTACAAAGAAATCCGTACCCAAGTGTGAGCCCTGAAATAGGCAACAGTTGAGAGAGTAGGGTTAAGATTTATGGGTAACTTCTACAGAGTATAAAACAATCCCATAAATAAGGAAGAGGGGTTACATCTTAAGTTTAAGAAGAAACTATGAGTCACCTCTTCATGTTTATTGGCATTTAGTTAAATCTAGCTGTTTGCTTCAGAATTCTCTGAGACAGAATGCTAGAATTTGATAGGAGAAAGTTAATGAGGGAAAGTGTGGGCAGATCTAGCCTCAGCAAGACAGCAGGGGACATGGGATCCTTCTGGCTCGGTTATTCAGGTCCTCATTCCTTCAAAAGGTCTCAAGACGAACTGCCCAATTCCCGCTATCTGGTCTCCAGATTTCAAGGTTGGACTATGGTTTCCTCAGTGAGTACAGGGCAATAAGACAGGCAAGGCTCATTTATAAGAAGCAAGTAGCAATGTTGACAGTTGCGAGTGTGGAAGGAAATGGGACCTTGACTGTGGTAGCGGAAGTGGGGACAGATAAGAATGTACGACCCTGGGTATACTTTGCTGTATGGGTACTTGTCGTGACTTCCATAGTGGGGCCTAATATTTCACATACTTTCTCATAAAAATGAGTAGTGTGTTTAAGACAACCCAGTGACACAAACCCTATCATGCCTAGGACGGTCCAATAAAAAGAGAACGAGGACATTGATTCCTCTGGCTTGGTGAAAGAATACTTACTTTATCTGACACTCAGGATTGTTGAGACTCAGTGCTTTAGACTGTGTTGAAAGTACTCAGAAAATCAGAGAATTGATCCCCCTTCATAACTGCTTTTGCAATTGAATTCTAGAGAATTTGCATGCCCTACGACTTAAACGTGCAAAAAAAATGTACTGCGTTGTAGCCCTGTACAGCTAATCTTCCCTATAAGTCCTACTACAAAAGGAAAACATGGGAGGGGCCATGTGGTTGGAGGAACAAAACTACCATTTAGGCGAATTTCGCTTTTGTACCTATCTCTTTGGAAATTAGTATTGCCTAGATAAATGTTCATTTCTGGATTTCATTTCCATCCCTTTTATATGCTGAAATCTCCCTGTTCCCACTGTATTACCAAACAAAATTATTCAGCCCTCCTGAATGAGTTCATTCCATGTTGTGAAAGCTTAAAATGTTTGGGGAATCTTTTTCTTCTTTATAGTGTTGAGGTATCAAGACTTATTTTGCTGTGGATTCTGTGTTATTCCTAATTTTTCCTTCTCCACTGACAGTCCTAACCCCCACATAGGTTGTATACTTCTTTTTTTTTTTTTTTGGTTTTTCGAGACAGGGTTTCTCTGTGGTTTTGGAGCCTGTCCTGGAACTAGCTCTTGTAGACCAGGCTGGTCTCGAACTCACAGAGATCCACCTGCCTCTGCCTCCCAAGTGCTGGGATTAAAGGCGTGCGCCACCACCGCCCGGCAGGTTGTATACTTCTAACAGAATACAGGAATGATTTGACAAGAATTCGCAGAAGAAAGTACGCTGCTATGCATCCTGTCACCACTGTGCACCTGGACTATTCATGCACTTTTTATGAAGTAGTGTAATTGGGTGGCTGATATTTAAGTCTTTTATGGCAGGAGGCAGGTGCTGAGTCCTTTCCAGTCAGCACTGGACAGAGAAACCAGTAGAACTGGTGCTCTGTCCTGCCAGGAAAGAATCTGGACTCTATATTTCAATGAGTACTAAGACTTCTCTACCTACTGTTCTATCTCTTTTCAATATTGATACTGAAATGTTAAATAATAATAATAATCTATTACAATGTATAATATTAATATATAATTATGTATAATATTAATGATAGATTATTACTATTATTTATTCTTTTTGTGAGACAGGATTTTTCTATGTGGCCCTGGCTGTCCTGCAACTCACTTTGTAGACAAGAGTGGCCTCAAACTCACAGAACTGCCTGTCTCTGCCTCCAGAGAGCCAGGATTAAAGGTGTTAAATGCTCAATTATTTTATGAGATACTCAACTTAAAACCACAGTTTATGTATACTGTTGGTTGAAAGCACCAGCCTTTTCTGCTGTATCAGGGATCTCTAATGAGCTTATAATTTTAAGACTAGAATGCCCTGGTTGCTTCCCAGCTCTCTGTGGCAGAGTAAAGCACGTGGTTCTCAGCATTTGCTTACCAGCTGATGCCATAAGTCACCTCGGAGAAGATGCCTTGACGAAAACTTGGAAAAGTGAGACATTTTGCAGCAGACTAGAAGTTATACATTATTATCTTCCTTCCAGGTGACAGGGAGACAATGTCTTTAAATAGGAAGCCATGTCAATGAGGAAGGCGGTGAACATAGCAATTAATAAGGATTATGGCAGGAAATCTTTCCAAGACCTGCCTACAGAGCGTATCCTTCTTTTTTCCCCCTGCTTTTCTTTTGCCTCCCTAGGGAATAATTTCTAAGGCCTTTCACACTCTATACCCCTCTTCTTGCTGCTATTATGAAATATCATCACAAAAGAATCCTAAGGGAGCACAAGATGGCTTGGGCAATGAAGATGCTTGCCACCCAGTCTGATTACCTGAGTTCAATTCCCGGGTCCCACACAGTGGGAAGAGGAAACTGACTCCCCTGACTTGTCCTCTCACCTCCACATGTGTGACATAGGAAACACGTATCTATACATCTATTCACACACATATGCTTACATATACACAAGAGATAGGTAAATGTGAAGAGAATAGAAAGCTCGGTCGAGGACAATGGGCCTTTCTGGCTCACAGTTTGAAGGTACAGTCCATCATGGTGGGGAAGTTGGGACTGCAGGAACCCATCACGTTTTATCTGTAGAAGTAGAGTGTTGGGTTCTGGTGTTCAGCCACTTTCTCCTCCTTCTGAAGCCCAAGATCTCTGTTCAGGGAGTAGTGCTGCCCCTATTTAATGTGGTTTTTCCCAGCTCAGTTAACCTAATATCAACAATCTCTTACAGGCTTCCCCAGAGATTTTTCTACAGGCTGATTCTAGATCCTATTACACTGGCAATCAGTATAAGCCATCACATACATCTCAAAAAAAAAAATTCCCAGAATACAAAGTAGACAGTAAATATAATACATACAAGTAACATTATACATAGTGAGCCGGTTGTCTTGGTGTATTTAGACATACGTATGTATATACATATACAAATGCATGTAACTTCTTCTTTCTTTTTTTTCTTTCTCTCTTAGGGGACCCTTCATTCAACTCTCAAATAAATTCACAGATATCTATTCATATTTATTCATACTTATTTATGTGACCTTAGCTTGGCTTGTTTGTAGCCAGCTTTTCTAACTTAAATTATCTTGTTTCTCTTTAACTACGTTTTGCCCCTAGGATTTTTACCTTACTTTAGTATATATATGTCTTTTTTTCCTTCCTGTTCATGTGGCTGGGTGGCTGACCCCTGACATCTTCCTCTCCTCATTTTCACACTCTTCCATATTTATTTCTTTCTCTTCCTATTTATTCTCTCTGCCTGCCAGCCCCGCCTAACCTTTCTCCTACCTAACAACTATTGGCCTTTCAGCTCTTTTATTTGACCAATCAGGTGCCTTATGCAGCTTCACAGAGTTAAACAAATGGAACATAAAAGAATGCAGCACATGTTTGCATTATTAAACAAATATTACACAGCATAAATAAATGTAGCACACTTTAAACTAATATTCCACAGCAAATTTATGTTTATATCCATATATACGTGTTTAACAATAGTTCGTAAAGTGGTATGGAATTTGAAAGAGAGCAAGGACGGGTATGTGGGAGGGTTTGGAGGAAGGAAATGGAAGGGAAAAATGATGTAATTATGTTATTAGTACAATAAATAATTAAAATGAATAAATAAATGAGTATCTTTGTATTGTCTTATGGATGAGGTCATTCCAAGGTAGATGAATTCTAAAATACAGAGAATTTTTTTATCCTATTAGAAAATTATACTTCACAGCTTACTTTTGGGAAATTATCAGTGAGTAAAAAAGATAGCATCCATCATTACATTCAGCATGAGAGAATCAGGTATACTGTAAAACTATGATGTTTCTAGTATCTTATCAGGAATATCTTCAGGTTCTAAAGTTTGAGGGAAAAGATTCAAAGAACATCTACATTGTAATTATTTCCATATTGACAGAAATAAAAAGCAGAAACCATCTCAAAATTTGGTCATTAACTATTCATTTTGGGAAAAATCAAAAAAGTGGACTCTAGTTGAACATAATAGAATGCCATCCCACTTAATAAACCAACAAACAAGAACACCCATACAAATTAGTCCTGGCTGGAAATGTTAGCATTATTCCTTCTCTTTATCACAAAAGTAAAAACACAAAATTTGCTAGAATTATACCATTTTAGTAGATGCAAACTGGTAAGAGAGTACAATACTGCAAAATGTGGGTCATTGGCAAAAGAGTTTAGACTTGATTAAATTTGATTTAATTGTAAAACAGGTAAGCCTAAATCCCATTTCTAGAAATAAAAGCTAGTAGTGGAAATTATAATAAAAACTATTAATTAATGCAAAATAACCACAGGAGATTTCATATGCGCCATTGAGTAATTTATATATGTACTATAAGGAGAAGGAGTACGTTCTTTAGGGAGCCATGGGAGCCTTTAGTCAGGCAATCCTGTCAGTTGCCACAAGTCAGGTGGCAGAGCTGTAAAAATGCCCCCGCCTGGATGTGGCAAGGAAGAGCATCTTAAAAGGAAGGACATCCTAGGAGGAGGTTGTCTGGAGCCTCTCCGGGATCCAGTAGAAAAACCCATATGAGGAAATGACCTGAGGTGAAAATTAAACTATTTGCAGAACAAACTCAGCACATGGTTTGTTTTATTACCAAGTGAGGATGAATATTCATGCATATTTTAATGATAAATTACTTTAAATGTATGTCAACATATGAGATATATATGTTACACTACCCCCTTTCTCCACTCTGTGCACTTTTAGTTATACATAGTCAACTGCAACCTAAAACATTAAATAGAATATTGATATTCTTTCTTTCCTTTTTTTCTTATTCTTTTTTATTTTATCTTTTTATTTTCATTTTATGTGAATTGGTGTTTTGCCTGCATGTATGTCTGTTTAAGGAAGTCAGATCTTGGAGTTACAGACAGTCGTGAGCTGCCATGTGGGTGCTAGGAATTGAACCTTGGTCCTCTGGAAGAGTAGTCAGTGCTCTTAACCACTGAACCTTCTCTCCAGACTGGGATATTGTTTCTTATTTGCTTGTTTGTTTGTTTGTTTGTTTGTTTGTTTGGAGAGAGGAGCCAAGGGACTAGTGCAGAGCTCAGAAGAAAACGAGCAGGGCAGATTATTATTTCCTTCTGTCACATGGGACCCCACTGAACTCAGATTGTTAGGTTTGGTTCAGGCACTTTAACGTCCTGGGTCATTTTGCCGCTGGAATAGCCATACAAAATAATCTATGTGACTCTAAATTCCATGCCTTCTGATTAGTGCAATCAAGTCCAATTCTATCCTCTCCATGTTGCCTGGAATGTGAAGCATCATTTGGGCCCCCATAGTCATGCCATTCACAGTATCCTTATACTCACTATGAAACTATTTCAGTTATCAGATGGACTGTCTGTCACTGTGTTTATATTTTTGTGGCCCCTTACAAGGTAGCTTTATGCTGTGTCTCAGTGCCTTGGGATTCTCCTCACTCCACTTCAGCATATAGGCTTGTGATTCCTCCACGTTGCAAGAATATGAGTAAATACAGAACAATGAGAAGAGAGACTATTCATAACATAGGACCTGGTTTCTTTCTGAAGTTAAATTAGAATAAATGGTTAAGTCCTGTGATACACATTGAGTCACTAGAAGTAACAGTAACAGATACATATTACTACCATGATCATTGTCACTAAAAGCTCTTCATCTATTAAAATGTGTGGGTGGGTGGATGTGTTTACTTACTGAGAGATTGAATAAGCAAGACTGAAAACAAATTACTAGAGTCCCAAGGATCACTAAAATGAGATCATGTTAATAAACTCATATATCTATATTTGCTTGAGAGCTCGTCGGTAGCTAAGCTAAATCATATATCATATATCTCCTAACTTATTGAATCTCTGTATTATTCAATTTGCTTTTCTGTAAGCAGCCAGAATGGCTGTGGTTCCTGATGCATATGGGTTTTGTGACTATTTGTAATGCAAAGAAAAGGAATAATTCCAAAACATTTTATATCCGTGGTTCTGTAAGTACTTGTTGAGCAGAGAGGTTAACACATAGAACTCTAGGAATAGCAATGCATATATGTCTTGAGAGTTAAGAACATTGCAGAGATAAGCATTATGGAACATTGAAGGACGTGCACAAAGTATAGTATGTTCAAAGTAATTACAGTTTAAGGAAAGTTAACATAAATTACTGTGACTTTCTGCTAACCCCCAAAGTGTCGAGCACGTGGTAAGTTGACAGCTTTTAATTTGTCTCCAATGACCTTTGCTTTGCTTTTAGATGGATGATGACAGAATGGACCACGTGTTCACGAACGTGCGGAAAAGGCGTGCAGAGCAGACAAGTGGCCTGCACCCAGCAACTGAACAACGGGACGCTAATTAGAGCCTGGGAGAGGGACTGCCTGGGGCCAAAGCCCGCGACTGCCCAGCGCTGTGAGGGCCAGGACTGCATGACGGTGTGGGAGGCAGGGGTGTGGTCTGAGGTACGGGACACACCCTGTTTCTTTCCCTTTTTCCTTCTTGGATCCTTCTCTCCTACAAAATCTTGTGTCATCTCCCAAATCACTGTGCATGACAACTGATAGGCAAAACTGCTAATTTTGAAAATATAAAAAGATATTGACATAACCCATAGACCATTTCATGTGAATTTTAGACTTTTGATTTTTTCCATGTGTGAGCACTGCGAAAGGGCACACATAAACATGTCTATTTGACTTCTTGTATGTCTCTGAATATTAAAAGGGAACCAACATTTAGCAATCATTTTATTTGTGCAAGCAATGAAATTTTACTTATTTGGTCAACTGTTTACATATGAGCACACACATAAGAAACTTAATATTTGCTTTATATATATATGGGCAGTATAACCTAGGGGAATTCATTCACTCAAGAACTCTATATAAGTAATAAAGCTGCAGTTTAGACCAGGGTGAGCTCACTGCACCACACAGCCCTGTAAGCTTGCAGTGTGCCACATACAGGTGTGTTCCATGCAAATCCACAGTGACAAACTCACATTATCATTATGTATAGCTTAGCATAATTATATGTGCCACTTATTGTATGCATTCAGTGACCTCTCTTAAGTAATTTAGGTGTGTAAGTGCATGGAGCCCTACAAACACACACGCGTGACACATGTGCAAAGTCCACCCCCCCCCCATGTAGACACACAGAAAAATTATCTAGGTACCTAATTTCATAGTTTGCTATCTGATATAAAACGATAGACAAACTTTGTTTAAAAAATACTAGCTATCCTTTTAAAAGTAAGAGAAATGATAGAAACTGTTATAGACATGTCTTAATCCATAGCCTGAACCAATTCTATTCAAACCTGTAATATTATCTTCCAGTGCTCAGTCAAGTGTGGCAAAGGCGTGCGGCACAGGACTGTGAGGTGCACTAACCCGAGAAAGAAGTGTGTCCTCTCCACCCGACCCAGGGAGGCGGAGGACTGTGAGGACTACTCAAAGTGCTACGTGTGGCGAGTTGGTGACTGGTCTAAGGTGAGGATGACTTGTGCTGGGCATAGGAGGCATAGGGAGTAGAAGCGGACATCAAGGGGTAGAGGGTTCTATACCCAGCTTTGACTCCTGTCTATTTCCCTGAGATGATGATTTGAGGGAATGGTTTCATGATTGAGATAAAGCGCAGAAAGTGTGTAACAACATAGTTTTCATGAATAGATCTCTAGAAATAGTGAACATTATTTTATCGCTACATTTATGGTTAGAGTCCTCTCTCAGAATATGTTTAATAATATATTATAGATACAATACTATAAATGAGTAAATTCAAACTACAATTAAAGGGGTTTCTGGCAGGAAAGCAAAGGGACGGATATAGTTCTTTGCTAGTCAGTGTTTTGGGTTGTGTACAGTAGAAATGGAAATTACCAGAATTCATTTCCTGTTTTTGGTAAAACAAAGTTGGAACACAGGCATGGTAGAGAGACATGCCAGGAAAAGTTGTGTCGGGAGGGGAGGGGCGGCACTGGATAGTCAAGAGGACAACACTGCTAAAATCACTTCAAATGGACAGAATTATTCATTTGGGCAGTGGGCAGTTTTGTTACATGGTAACAGTAAAATTTGCTAAAAAAATTTCATATGCTGAGCATATGAGGCCCATGTGGAGGTTCATATATGATTAGGCCATGGAATTCACCTAGTACGTTCTCTTCATAGAACATTGGTGAGCTCCACATTTTAAGATAAACTCTCATCGGATCTGAGTGAACACAGCCCTAATGTGCCATTTCCCCAAATGTCATAATTTCACATTCAGCGGCGGCATTGTGTTCAGCACGGAACAGCCAATGCTGTGGCATAGAAGAAATATAAGCCTCTTCTCTTGGGTTTCATAAATTGAAAGAAAGATCTGCTATGGAACATTAGGAAGCATGGTAACTTTCCAAAAAATAAGCTGAAGAACATTCTGGAAAAAATACTTTTAGTATATGAAGTATGTGAATTCCAGCTTTCCAATGTTTCCCCACATGAGATCATGTGCATTTAAAGACCAATCTCTTTTCTTGTATGTGTGGCGGCTTGGGTGTGAATGTAGGGGTGGGGAACATAGGTGTATGTTTGTGTGTATGTGTGTGTGGGGGGGGGTAGCTTGGGTGTGGATATAGGGGTGAGAAACATAGGTGTGTGTGTTTGTATGTGTGTGGGGGGGTAGTTTGTAGGGGTGGGGAACATAGGTGTATGTTTGTGTGTGTATATGTATGTGTATGGGTGGCCTGGCTGTAGAGTCCACAGTGTTGTCTAGGTTCTCTGGGATTATGATTTGTAGAGTGTTTTTTTCTTTGCTTTATGTTTAAAAGCCACTTATGAGTGGGTACAAATAATAATCATCTTTCTGGGTCTGTGTTACCTTACTCAAATATGTTTTCTAGCTTCATCCATTTGCCTACAAATTTCAAGATGTCATTATTTTTTTCTGCTGCGTAGTATTCCATTGTGTAAATGTACCACATTTTCTTATCCATTCTTTGGTCAAGGGGCATTTTGGTTGTTTCCAAGTTCTGGCTATGACAAACAATGCTACTATGAACATAGTTGAGCACATGCCCTTGTGGTACAATTGAGCATCCTTTAGATATATACCCAAAAGTGGTATTGATGGATCTTGGGGACACAGTCAACAAGACAAAATAGCAGCCTACAAAATGGGAAAAGATCTTTACCAACCCCACATCAGACAGAGGTCTGATCTCTAAAATATACAAAGAGCTCAAGAAATTGGTCATCAAAAGAACAAATAATCCAATTTAAAAAACAAAATGGAGTACAGACCTAAACAGAGGATTCTCAACAGAGGAATCTAAAAGTGGCTGAAAGACACTTAAGGAAATGCTCAGCATCCCTAGTTATCAGAGAAATGCAAATCAAAACAACTCTGAGATTCCATCTTACAGGTATAAGAATGGTCAAGATCAAAAACAGTGATGACAACTTATGCTGGAGAGGTTGTGGGGTAAAGGGAACACTCCTGCATTGCTGGTGGGAGTGCAAGCTGGTGCAGCCCCTTTGCATGTCAGTGTGGCGATTTCTCAGAAAATTAGGAAAACCTGTGGTTTTTTAATTTTACCATCATTATGCATAAAATTTACAGGTATAGTTAGATTGAATAACTTTTCTTTGGGTTATGTTGCTGTGCAACTACCACACAGCTTTTGTGGCGCTCAGGGAAGAGGGTGGTTTAGTGAGTGCTCTTCATTCACGGACTCGGCCTTTGTTTGCCTGCTCTCTCTTTACTCAGTTGTTCTCATTCTCAACCTCATTATCTGTGCTTCCTCCCTCTTGCTCTCCCCCTCACTCTCTCTTTACATGAAAATATGTTTCTCCTTTTCCTTAGAGACATTTTTTTCACAAATTCAAACAGCAATGTACACAAATAAAAACCAGCGGCTCCTTGTGAGTGTTCCTGACTTCACCCCCTTTCTCCTAAGATATGACTTTCATGTTAAAATGAAAAACATCCCAAACAATGACCGAGGAGATGGCCAGCGCTGCAGTTATTGTGTTCCCGTGATGAAAGTGTTCAGGGACGGAGAGAACACAGACCTCTGATTCTTATCAGCTGTGTCTTTACAGCACAAATAGCAACAAGATGTCTGCAGTTGTGGCTGGATGTCTGTGCTCCTCCGAGGGCAATTAATCTGTCATCTTCACTCAGTTTCTACCCAGAGTTTTATACTATCAATACACCTAAGTGGGCCTAATATTAAAACTTGGTTTGGCTTTGATCAGGAATATTGAATTTGCTGTCCATAACATCTACCAACAGACAAAGGCTCCTCTCCTGCTGAGACACAGTAGACACTGAATCAGTGAGAAGAGAGAGTCCCCAGGCTCTCCCACTGCCTCGGCATTCTTAAGGAAGCAGATACCAATCAAAGGCAGATGCAGAATATGGCTAATGCCTTAAACTATTCCATTGCATTTGTATTAGTTTCTGTGATTTCTAACATTTAGATTTGGGATGGTTTTGTGCAGACAATGGGATAAGGGGCAGTGTAAGGGGCAGGGCGACCAGGTCCAAGGAGAGTGTATGTAGTTCAGGAGTAGAGCGCTTGCCTAGCACATTCAAGGTCCCGGGTTTAAACCCTCATGCCACCAAAATAAACAAACAAATAGACCTTCATGTGGAAAGACAGAAAATCTCATTTCTAGGTAGATGAACTGCCATGGACATGACCCATGTTTATTTCACAGTGTTACTAAACTAGGACACATGGTGTTGTCCCCCTGGTGTGGCTTAGGTTAACTGTTGACACAACTGTGTGTCACATTCTGACTAGGGCTGATAAGGATGTGGTCTGAAAATCTTACTTAAGGAAAGGGAACAAGACCCACATTTTTGTGGCAACATGAATCTGCATTTACTCACTTGAGATGAATTGAAAAATTACATCATTCCTTGAGTTTAATAAAATGACATATTTCTCCTGAAATTTGGCTTCTCTGCCTTCATTTGGACTTCTACAACTTCTGGTTTGCATTATTGGAGGCCAACAGAAGAACAAATGAAAGCATTTTATTCACCTGTTACAGAGAATTTTGACCTTTTCTGAAGATTTAATCCATGAAATATTAACAAGTGATTTATGTCATTGAACCAAATTAATTATTTTTGTTCTATTGTTAGATTTCTTTCATACTTTAAAATCCAAGATTATTTAGTAATGAAAAATTACCAAACTACAAAAAACAATAGTTTGGGCTGGTTATCAAATTATGACATTTTAAATCATTATTAGAACTACATATTATTATGAGTCTTTTGAGGTCATATAATCCTAACCGATAAACAGCCAATCATTTTGAATGGGTTGACTGTATGTCTCGTTAAAAATATCTGAGTGAATACAAAGCACAGAGGGCAATGAGCCCTTTCAACCTATCCCTGGGGGGAAAAGCAAAAACAAACAAACAAAAAACTGCCCTCAAGGAATCATCTTCAAATGAACAGTAGCGAAATTGCAGAGGCAAAGAATCTAAAAACCAAAGTAATTCTTTGTAAAAGGTAGAGAAACACTTTCTGGTTGTAAAATAACATTGGGGGATGGGGAGGTGATTCTATTATGTATTTTGATGTCATCTTTACTTGCGATGATTTTCTAGTTTTAAGTAGTTATAAATCTCAAAATTGTATTTGAAGTTTTTGTTCATTCTCTGGAAACAGTATTTTGACAGCCGTCCTTGCTCATCTCACACTTGTTGGGTGATTGATCAAATTTACAAATCTCAAAAATAGAATATACAATTTGATCAGGCAAAATGGAGCAGCTCTTTCTGTAATTGTGTTTTGCATAATCACCCAGCAAAACTGTAAAGAGTCATTGGGTTAAATAAATACTAAATCAAGGTAACTCAGACCTAATTATAAGAACAAAGAAACGGTCATGCGTTAGTTTACTTCTCTATCACGGTGGCAAGACACTGACAAAATTCAACTTGAGGAAGAGAGGCTTTATTTCACTTTACCGTACATAATACTTTATGGAGAAAAGCCAGGGAAGAAACTCCAGGCAGGAATCTGGAAGAGAGAACTGAATCAGACCATGGAGGAACACAACTTATGACACCCTCCGTGGCTTGTTCCATTTGCTTCTTCTCGTCTATAACTTATGACCACCTGTCCAAGGTGACACTGTTCACAGTGGAACGGGCCCTCTTATATAAATCATTAATCAAGAAAATGTCCCATAGATGCCCCCAGGCCAACTTTATGGAGACACCTACTCAAGTGGGTGTCCACCCCCAGATGACCCACATTTCTGTCAAGCTGACAAAACATAATTAATGCAAATATGTGACTATTGAATTATAACCATTCCTTTCTTGGTTATCGCCACAATTATGTGTGTCAATTTCACAATAAAAAGCATATCATGACGTTAAAAGTCCACTATTTCTAAAATTCCAATACTAAAAGTTCAATGTCTTTAAAATATCCACTCTTAACTGTCATCTCCTATAAAATCTAAACTAAGTTACACAGTTTCTCACTGCACGAAGGAAGAACCAGGACATAAATTAAATCACAGTTAAGCAAAACCAAAGTGAGGCAATTAGCTCCAAGTCTTGTAGTCCAGTGCCGAATATCCAGACTAGTTCACGCTCTTCTGACCTCCAAAGGGCACTGGCAGCTCTACCCCCTCTGCTCTGCCAGACGGAGTGCACACAGCTTGTCTCCTAGGCCCAGGCCAGCTCTGGACTTCACCTGCTGCTATTCTTGGTTGTCACCACACAGTTTTGGCACCTCCAGCTGTGTCAGGTCTCTACTACAACTGTGGCTGCACCTTCACCTGTGGCCTACGTTGGCCTCTTTTCAGGAATTCCAACCCTGCCACATGGTGCAAAGCCTCAGCTACTCCCTGAAACCCCTTCAATCCTAGTGTTTCGGCTAGAACTGAAGCTGTGCTTTCTCCAGTGGTAATTCCTGCCCTCCCACGGTGCCAATCTGCAGCAGCTCTCCATGACCCCATTAATACTACAATTTGGTTAACAGCTTGAGATGCAGCTTTGGCCGTTTCTGGACCACAGCTTCTGTGTGCTGCCCCTAAGGAAATGCTACCCAGAAGACTTGGCCTCAATGATGCTGGTCTCTTTTGTGTCACAGCTGCTCTTTAGCTCTAACCAGTCAGCGTTGATTGTCTCAGGAAAGCAAAGTTTCCATGTACACAGACTCTTAATCCAAAATATCACACAAAAGAACTTGGTAGTATCTCTGTTTCTCTCTGAAACTTAAGAGGTTAAACCTCCATTTCTGCACCTCTCTCCATGTTTTTATTTTCCCAACTCCTAAATCATCTCATTCAACTGTGAGCACTAGAGTGACCACTATCTATTTTAGCTCAAACTCCTCCCATGGTCCTTACCCACCTCCACTTCCCCCTGCCTCCACAAAAAAAAAAAAAAAAGAAAAAAGAAAAAGAAAACATATGGACAGGTTCATCACAGCAATACACTACGTGCCTGGTACCAATTTCTATATATTAGTTCATTTCTCTGTTGCTGTGATAAAATACTTAGGAAAAGCAACTTGAGGATGAAATAGTTAATTTGTGGTTGATCTTTTACTAGCTCGTACAAGACTTGAACTATAACTGCCTAGTGCTGAGAAAAGGTGGATATAGCGAGACAGACAGAAAGGATATTTATCCCCTATCATGCTGGTCTGTGTTGATCCAGTTGGCTAGCATTGATGTGTACAGGACTTTATTATATCATTTTTCATATTGCCAAAGCTTTCCCCTAGTGACACACTTCCTCTGACATGGCCACACCTGCTCCAGCCAGGCAATAGATGATGATGACACTATTTAATAAACGGGAAGTTGGGGTGAGCTATGGGTTTGAGAAAATCAGACATAGACTTTCCTTCTGGATGTACAAAATGTACGGATCACTGGCTGCCCCTGGCACTTTCCCATAGCAGCAGAAGATAGTGCTGAGAAGAAAGACAGAACGTATCTGCTAACTCAGTCCCCAGACCACTGCCCACTGCCAAATCCTCTGCCGTTTAACACTTCCCGTATTCTGACCTAAGTCATCTATTCAGAACTTATTCAGAACTGTCTGCTCATTCTCATTTTCATCAGCCAAAGGATTTCCACAACTCTGGGCTTGAGCAGTTTTTTCTTTTGCAACCTCAGTTTCTCTGTACAGTCTTTGTATTTCTCCCGACTATTGAAGTCTTCAAGGACCAGTTCAAGGGTGTCAGCAATAAAAGAAGCTGCGGAAATCCTCTTTGACTGCAATTTTGTTCTGCTAATTAGTTATTGTTGCTTTCTTTAGAATATCTGAACTCCTTACCTCTTCTTAGAACTATCTCAGCGAATAGGCCCTTGTAGTTACGAAATGTTGACTAGATATACATCAATCCCATTTCTCCTTAAGTAAACAAATACACTTGACAATTATATTTCTTTGGAATATCATCTTTCTGGCTTTACTGCTACAACTATATTTTTATGTGTATGTTTATAGATATGTATACATATATACATAATACATACATACACACACATTGTGCATGTGATTTGTTTTATTTATTTGTTTTTTGTTATAAGATCACACAACACCGCCTGGACTAGACTAGAAATCACTATGTAGCCTTCAGTCACCTGGAACTTGAGATATTTCTGCCCCAGTCTCCTGCGTTTGGAGATATTCCATATTTATTGGTGAAAGGACAAAAAAATTATTAAAAGTTGTTTTAAGAAAATTAAACCAGTATAATCTCATTTATGTAGCTGAACAGCTCCCTCACTTTTTTCCTGTATATTAGTTCATACTACTTTAAAATGTAGTTTTAAAGTAAATCCATCCTTATTTAACAGTCTTAGTATTTGGGACAATAAATATTTCTAATGTTGAGCACGCGCATGTGTGTAAAATAAATGCATGTGTGTGTGCTTTTAGGATTCACCTGTTGCTTCTCTCTGACACTGCGGTCATAAACAAGCAGCCTTTTTATGTGGGTGCTGGGCATCCCAACTCAGGTCTTTATGTGTTCAGTGCAAGCACTCTTATCTACTGAACAATCTCACCAACCCTCTAAAGGTTTTATGGGGACAACAGCCTTCTTCCGCATTCTTGTGACACAATGTGGTTGGAATACTCACCCCTCGGTTAAACAGCAGCTATCTAACCTAGAAGGGAAACAGTGAACCAAGTGATTCTTGCCTAATAGTTTCCTTTGAGACCTAGAAAATATGTGGTTTCTGTCAAGGTGGAGTCATTTAAAGATAGCTGCTATATGCTGATACCATATATGCTATGTGCTGCTTGCAATCAAAGATTTACTTATTAAAACAGTGTAAAGTTAATTTTAAAATTCAAATTATTCATTTCTTTCTCCTGAACAGCCAAAATAAAAATAAATAAATAAATAAATCTGGTCTGCATTTGTCAGACCTATTGAATGAGACCTGGAAAGAATTTCCATTTAAAATGAAGTTTGATCACTGAGATTGCAAAAGTGCTGTGTGTGGGCTGATGATACGAGAGAACCATCTGGATACGAGGGCTGTGTCTTTTAGCATCTGTCAGACCCTCTCAGTCTGAGAGCTAATAAACCGATGAATGTAGCTGAAACTTTTCTTTTTGTTTGTTAGTTGATTGGTTGCTTTATCCGAACCCGACTTTCTCGTTCCTCCCATTGCTGTGTTGATCAGTGCTCACTTGATGCCAGTTGTGGGCTCACAGCCCTTTCACATGTGTGATCTAGCCACACGCCTTTTCTGGACTTACTTTGGCTATGTGTCAACATTTCATTAACCATGGCAGGATACTTACACCTTTAGACAGAAGAAAGAAGAAAGGGAAGGAGGGAAGAAAGAGGAGAAAACAATGCCATCCTGTATCTGACATCCGGGAATGAATCGATTCCAAACACCTGTGTGTCAAATAAAGCAGGCAAACTATTCTAAAAAAGACACCAACAACCCCTACCAAAATCAGTTCTTCCTAGGAAACAAGGCCAACCTGTGTCCTTTCGTGTGCATGGTTCACACTCACTTCATTAGAGAGCCGAGTGAGAACGGCCAAGCGTGTGCATAGCCCATGAGGAATGCTGCCCTAATCATTTCCAGGGGAAATCACTGCTCAGCGTCCCCCTGAGGTCCGCTCTCCGCTGTGCCTGCTCCTCCACTCTTGTTAATCCACTTTTGAATATCTCATCTGCTCCCAGAGACAAATTCCCCAAGTCAGGGCTGCCAACCTCGTTACAGATTGGCACTTACCAGTACAGATTAGATCATGTTTTCAAAGACTGCCCCCATTATATTGGTAGTTGAAAAAAATTTCAAGCCCTGCCAGGGACAATTTTCCCTTAATTTAGGAATTCCTATTTCTTCTAACAGCCAGCTGGAAATGAGTAAAATATTACAGCGCTCTCCTTAGTGTTTGGCCTAGAGAAAACACATTCTGTCCAAAATATATATCTTTGGCACTCTCTAGAAGTAAGGAATCTTGGGTAATCTCTATACAGGCCAACTGTGAGAAATATTATTTTTAACACTTAAATACATGGAATGATTGTTTTTCTTATTTTCAAGAAATTTAAAAATAAACAAAACTTATATTGGGTTTTTTAATCTAGCAAATTTTAAATAAAAACTCATTAGAGATAATTTTACTATCTGGTCTTGTGCCTTTCTGGTAAAACCTTTTGGTGACATTCTACAGTGTTCACGGCAAGAAGAATTTCTTATTCCCTGAGAACTGCTTGTAACTTACACAAATTAATGCTTATTAAGTTCAATGACAAATTATTGATCATTTAATCTAAATCCATACATTGCTATATACTCAAATCCCCCATATGTTCCAAATAGCTAAGTAATCTCAGGATTGAGAATGAGAGATAACTAGCTTAGACCCCAAATATCACCTTTATAGCTATACTCAATCCAGAAGGATATAAAAGTCTTATTTTATCCCCATATCAAAAATAACATGTTGCTTCAAGTTGCAGTTGCATTAACAAATGTGAAATGTTTCTGTAACAATAGTTGGCTGATATAGTGTATTTTGTCACTATTTCAATGTATATTTTGAAAGTGCCATAATTAAGGTAAAATATCATTTCTAGAAATATTTTATTCTGACACACACACACACACACACACATATATACATATATATATATATTATATTGAGCTCTTTTGTGCCAAGAATCAGACAGCTGCTCTGATACACTTTAATTCAAGCACTTTTCCCCTTCTTCCTTTTATTGTCCCTCCTAGAAGCATTAGAAATCTTTACAGTGTAAGCTTTCTAGGAGCCAGTCAGTTCTTATTACCTGTCATAAGAATGTCAGAAAGGATGTAAGCCATGGGAATATCCATCCGTACTGTAAGTAACCTGGGGCAATCTACAAAAGTGTAGGCCACATTTATGTCTATCCTGGGACACATGTGGCCCACGTTTTGAACACACCAAGGTTTAAGATAAAAGTTATAGGTTTTGACAATGTACAGTTTTAAATTTTTTAATAAGTTTTTGAAATTTCATGTATTATATTTTGATTACATTCTTCCCTTCCCCATCCACTGCTAGAAAATTCTCTGGTGACTTTTGAGAGATGCACTGATTGTGAATGTAATGAAAGTCATTTGGAATCTGTTTATTACTTTGTCTCATCAACCATACAATAGTGAAAAAACTGCACTAGACATGGACTCTGCCTACGAAGAGAACCTAAACATCAATCAGAAAATGGTTGGCTATTCTCATGATAGGTATGCCACTATTGAACCAATAGGCATGGAAATTAGTAAGGAGCCATGGGGAGTGGAGTGGGAACTTCCAAAGATTAGAACTTAGAACACAGTAATACAAAGTAGAATGGGAATAATGGAACAGAAAGGGTTAAATGGGGTGTGGCATAGGGCAGGGTAGAGAAGAGAATACAGGGAGTGATAAGTAGCTCTATAGACCTTCTGTAGGCATGACAAACTACTACTGCAGAAATTTCCCAAAATATAAGCACAGAGATACATGAAAAGACTTTAAATAGTTACCCTATAATGAGACGATAATGTCCCAATAGGCATAACAAATTAAAAAAAAAATTGATGTCAGGAACGAGTTAACTCAACTTGAATCATTAGTGGCTATGAGTTCCAATAGCCCCTCAGATATTATGAGCTCTTCCCGATGTTCTTGGTAGCCTCAAGAACTTTATGGTAGAACCCTATTGCTGGAGACACCACACACTTATCTACTAGAATATAAAGATATCAAGCTGGTACTGACCTGAAAGCCTCATTCCTGCTTTCTAGTTCTCAGAATGCTGGAAGGTGCTACACACCGTACCAGTCACACTCAGCTGTGGACCTTGCAAAATACCATACAGACCTGCCTGGCATGATAAACATCTTATTTTAGAGGATTATTAATTATTGTTGATAACAGGTTGATTAACCAATATTTCTTTCCGCGGTCCTTATTTAACAAACTAACCATTTTCATACTTCAAAGGAATTAAAGTATTGAGCAAATTTCTCTTATGTTTAATTTTTGGTATGGAGCTGAGGTGTAAATGTAATTGACTTGAGTATTAGAAATTTTCACTGCGTCTCAACGGAAGAAAATATTGATTCTCTTAGAAAAATCTAAAGTGACATTTTTTAAACATTGCTCAATTATGTCAAAGCATGGAGACTATTTTCTTGTGTAACCTGTCATGACGAATATTAGTTAAAATAAAGTTTGCATCAAGATATTGGAGTTCCTTCTGTATGGAGAGAACGGATTCCTAACATTGACTTTCTATGTGCCATTTATCTCTGTCAACAAGGAAATGTCCAAAGGCATTTTTAGAAAGTTTTTTCTCTTTACACTTACCTTCTTACATTTGCTCGAAAGATCACCACCGCAAAGCTAGGATAACATGATTGTGTTTCCTGTGCAGAATGAGAATGGCGATTGAATCATGAGCTATTTTGTTGCAAGGGTCCTTCGGGGCAATATTAAAGTTTGGGAAATGAATTTTCACAATACACAATTCAAGACTCTATGTTAGCAATAATCTAGCACCATTTCCTTGCCAATGTAATCTCAGTGGCAAGGGGTCTGGTATGGCTTGGATTTTTCTGTTATTTTTTTAATGAATTGGATTTGTTATTTTAACAATTTTGCTTTGTTAGAAGCCAAAGGAGTTGCCATGCTTCAAGTATATTTAAATTTTTTTCATGATATATGTGAAGATCAAGGTTAATTAGAAAGAAAAATGGAGATAAGAGAGATAAATTTTTAAATTGATTCACAGTATGAAGAAACACCCCACCTTATGCTGCCATACTTCTATTGAACAATTTGACATATCGTAACTCATAAATGTGTAAAAATACATAATATATGCAAAAATAATCAGACAGGTATAAATGGAGGCCAATGGCACTGGGTTTTGATCCTACTGCATGTTCTGGCTTTGTGGGAGCCTAGCCTGTTTGGATGCTCACCTACCTAGACCTGGATGGAGGAGGGAGGACCTTGGACTTCCCACAGGGCAAGGAACCCTGACTGCTCTTCAGACTGGAGAGGGAGGGGGAAAGGAGTGGGGGGAGGGGGATAGGAGTGAGTGGGAGGAGGGGGAGGGAAATGGGAGGTGGGGAGGAGGCGGAAATTTTTTCAATAAAAAATGCAAAAAAAAATAAGGAATTCAGTGGAAAGAAGCAAATGTTTGGAATCCATTGCCTTGTGTTCATGGCTGGCTTGTGCTTGGGGAGGAAGGCTTTCTTCAGGAATCTTTCTCCATTTTCTCAGTTGAGCAGCAAAACCTACTACCCCAAACTCCTCCATTTACCTTCAGGGTCTTTGTTTTCTCCACAGAATCTGGTTACATCTGCAAACACAATGTATTTGACTAGTTTCTTACTTATCTTCACTGGCCATAAAAATGCAAGCCGCTAATCGTGAAATGGCCTTTTCTCTCCTATGTACCCCTACATCTGAGTATCCAAAAGAGGACTTGGTACATTGTCACCTTTGAGTTTATATTTATTGAGTGAATTAATGAAATAGGCTTTATGATTATAAATTTATTGGAGCTTTGAGGAAACAATTATGCATCTATTTAAACAGTATTAGACAACCAGGTACTAACAAACCCATCTGTTATTGTTTAATACATGATTTTGTTCATAACTTGTCTATAGATAGGGTAACTGTATGTCCTCATTTACTTAAGACTGTACGACTGCATTTTTATAGTCTTAGAATAATTATAAGCATTGCCTTCTTCCACAGAGTCCTGATGGGCAACAAATTGTATGGTCACTGTATCCAAAGACAAACTGTTTCCCGTTCCACTTGAAGTCTTAACTGGACACAGGAGATGTTCTCTTCAGGATATGTATCCAATATTGCTAGAAGTCTTAGCTGGGCTCATCCTCATAGATTCCTGGAAAATTTCCTTGCACCAGCCTTCTACGTGACTTTGAAATGTTCCCCAGCTTTTCCAATGTCTCTTTCAGTACTCTCTCCCTCCGCCCCCCCCCCCAATCTGATCGTTCATGTTCCCATTCCCCACCCACCCTCAGTCCACTCATGAAATCTTTTCTATTTCCTCTTACCAGGGAGATCTGCATGTACCCCCACGAGCCCTCCTTGTTATCTAGTCTCTCTAGGTCTTATGGATTGTAGCATAATTATCATTTATTTTATAGCTAATATCCACTTATGAGTGAGTATACACCATGTTTGTCTTTCTGGGTCTGGAGTGCCTCACTTGAGATGATTCTTTTTTTTAGGACGATCCATTTGCTTTCAAATTTCCTGTTGTTCTTGTTTTTAACAGCTAAGTAATACTCCATTGTGTAAATGTAAACCTTTTCTTTATGCATTCCTTGGTTGGGAAACGTCACATACAACCTTTAAACAACAGTGCTTTGACACAGGAGACAGCCTGGTGCTCTGTTGGCTAGTGTTGGGACGGCATGGTACAAGGCTTTCAGAAGGGGTAATACCACTTTCTTTTTGTCTCAAAAAGAAAACGGTGTCTTTGTAACATACAATATTACTTTAAATATTAAACAACTGGCATAAAGTGGATGAAACCACCTGATTCCCCCTGCATTTAGTAATCCGTTTTTAATTCCATGCATTAGTCACCATGTTTTGTTAATAAAGGGCATTAAATACAATACCAGGTCAGCAGTATAAATATCTCATTTGCTTTATTTTCAGTTTAGGATCCAGAACATAATGGTTAATCAATAAATGTTTTTTAAAACCTCAATTGATGGGGGCATTCAGAGACATTCAAGCAGAGAATAATTTTTAAGACAGTTTGACATAATTTTTGCCAGACTGTTTCAGTGTTCCTGGAGAATCATTAGTTAATAATACAAGTCTTTTCTTATCCAGCTTCAACTCCGGAAAACTGCTGAATAACAGTAGCAATGATAATAGATTATGTAGATGTTTTACTTCCATCATAGGTTAGAACTTAAACTATTGCTGAGATCAACGGCAATACCTTGCTTAACACAATGGGGAAATAATAAGTCCCAGATACATTAGTTTTCAGGGGCAATACTGAAATCAAAGTCTCTTAATTCCAGTGCCAAAATTATTTTGGCTTTCTCTTTTAATGCCTGTCTGTTTTTAATCACAATGATGTCATTTGAAAAAATACCAATTGTTTAGTTTTGTCTTCTGTAAGGAGTGAAAAAGTGTCGAAGACTTCCTGGGATCCCAGCTGTCTCTCTTCAAATATTTGCTCACTCTTTTCTCATATGAGTGATAAAACTTTTACCAAACTGTACTTTATAAAGAAAATAATTATTACTGCTAGACTTTTTGTTTCATTATTGAAGTTTTCTAGTGGGAATAAAATTCTAGAAGCATTGAATACTTAATTTAATAAAGTTTATTTTATTAGTTTCAATAGCAGACTTAATACTGCTTACTTAAACAAATTACAGAATTTACATTATTCCGTGGGTACTGTATTGGTTTTTAAGTTGTGCTCAATCATTACAAAATTGATTTTCGTATGAACTGCAACTAAAGTTTTTTTTTTCTTATTCCAGTATTCCTGAAACTGAAATTAGCCAATATCAGCTAATTCTCTGTTGTCATCTTTAGTTATTTTGGTTTTGTTAGTAATTCTGGGGGAGAAAAGATGTGTTGCTTCCATTCGCTCACATCTTTTGTAGTCTTATGAGTTGGAAAGATTAGGATGGGTCAGTGAAATTTCCAGGCTTTTCGGGGGAAATGATTGAGGACGGCTGAGGTCCTCCTCTGTCTCATCAAATGGAACCTTTCCTCTCTAGAGGTGTTCTAATCCTTTCACTTTCTAAAAGATCCCAATTGCCCTGAAACTCTACAGAAATATTAGGACTATAGATCAGAATACCTTTCCATGTATTCTTACCTTATAGATGTTTTAGTTATTTTTTTGCCTCTTTAAACAACATCTTTCCTGGAAGTCACAGAGGAAGCAGAGTTTGTGGCAGGCCTGTGTCACAAGCAGGAGGACTTGGTTTGGGCTCTAGTGCCCACCATCCGTAATCCCGGTGCTGGGTATTACAGACAGAAGACTCACTGGGGCTACCCAGCCAGTCAGTCTAGCCTACTCAGCAAACTCCAGCCAATGAGAGATCTCCCCTCAAAGGAGGTAGATGGTGTTTTTGAGGATGACATATGAGGTCCTCCTCTGGCTGAAACACACATGAACATAAGAAAATAAATAACAGATAATCAAAAACGTGTATATTTTATAAAAACTTCTTACACCATTCTTAGTGACACTTACATATGTGCCTATATGCTTTAAATCATTATTATTACACAAATTGAACACACATAGTTGGAACAATATGGAAACTTAAATTTTACTTTATTTAAACTCATTTCTTTATTTATATCTGACTTCCATCGTTTTTAATCTATTTGAGGTCCACCTCCCCATTCCCTCCCTTTCAATGCTTCCCCTACCCTACCTCACTGTTACCTCCTAAATTCATGGTTTACTTTTTTAAACCCACTGAATTCACTTAGTGCTGCCAAGTGAGCATGTATGTATGACCTCTACATACATGGATCATGAGTAACTCTTTACATAGAAAATGATATATTAAAGAGATAATCCTCGGATAAACACAATCATATTCCTCTTAGACGTAATTTTCCGTATTTTATGATAACTATATTTTCTCAATCATCTCAATAGTGACTTGAAATTCAGACAGGGAAAACATCAAAATAACTCATACACCCTTTCTTCCCCAGTGCTCCATCACCTGCGGCAAAGGGATGCAGTCCCGTGTCATCCAGTGCATGCATAAGATCACAGGGAGACATGGAAATGAATGCTTTTCTTCAGAGAAACCTGCAGCGTACCGGCCGTGCCACCTTCAGCCCTGTAATGAGAAGATAAATGTAAACACAATAACATCACCAAGACTGGGTAAGCCCACCACAGAGTGGGTGGCTGTCAGAAACATAGAAATCTTTTAAGCCTTTTATTTCCTTAAAGCTCAGCAGTTATTAAACTGTGCTATTTAACTTGGTTCTAAGTTGGATCTATTTTAATACACTTAGTCCAAATGATCAAAGATGGGTTTTTGTTTTGTTTTCTGTTTTCACTTTATTTATTTATTCACTAATTTTTTTTATTTCATTTTACATTCGAATCACAGTTCTCCCTCACACCCCCCTCACCTCCCACTCCAGCCCACCCCTCATCCACTCCTCCCTTGGGAAGTCAGCAAAGGCTGGCACATTAAGTTGAGGCAGGACCAAACCCTCGTTTTTGCATTAAGGCAGAGCATTTGGGTTCTATATGACTCAGCAGGTAAAGGTACCTGCTGCTGAGCCTCACATCTGAGGTTTTGGAGCCTGTCCTGGAACTAGCTCTTGTAGACCAGGCTGGTCTCGAACTCACAGAGATTCACCTGCCTCTGCCTCCCAAGTACTGGGATTAAAGGTGTGCGCCACCACCGCCCGGCCAGAGATGGGTTTTTAAATGTTTCATAAAGACTCCTTTCCTTCCATGAAGTATTTAACTCAAAACTAAGTCTAGGAAATACTGATGGCACACTACCTGCTGTCAACTTTTTTTTAAAATTTTTTTATTGATTTTTATTGAACTCTACATTTTTCTCTGTTCCCCTCCCTGCTTCTCCCCTCCCCTTCAAGACTCTTCCAAGGTCCCCATGTTTCCAATTTACTCAGGAGATCTTGTCTTTTTCTACTTCCCATGTAGATTAGATCTATGTAAGTCTCTCTTAGGGTCCTTATTGTTGTCTAGGTTCTCTGGGATTGTGATTTGTAGGCTGGTTTTCTTTGCTTTCTGTTTAAAAACCACTTATGAGTGAGTACATGTGATAATTGTCTTTCTGGATCTGGCTTACCTCACTCAAAATAATGTTTTCTAGCTCCATCCATTTTCCTGCAAAATTCAAGATATCATTATTTTTTTCTGCTGTGTAGTACTCCATTGTGTAAATGTACCACGTTTTCCTTATCTATTCTTTGGTCGAAGGGCATTTAGGTTGTTTCTGGCTATGACAAACAATGCTGCTATGAACATAGTTGAGCACATATCCTTGTGACATGATTGAGCATCCTTTGGATATATACCCAAAAGTGGTATTACTGAGGTCAATTTTTTTATGTTGCAGAAGAATTTAAGCTTCAGTCTAGTCTCATACTATCAACTATGATGATGTCTGTGGGAAGGGAAAGTTTTGGATAAACCTTAAATTTCTCCATGGCCAATGCCCTCCTTTTAATCTTGGATGCAAATTTTCTTTAAGATAGGCAGCATAAAAGCAGTTTTCTGTAAAAAAAAGAATAATAATAATAAATAAGCATCTAAGTCTACACAACCAAATGTGAGGTACTTTTCTTGTCTTTGAGGATAGAAGTATAAATTTACAAGCCCTGGCAATATTTTAACATGACATTTAATACAATACTTTTTGTGTTTTTTAAAATTTATTTTTAAATTAACATAAAAAGTGACAGGTTTCTTGACATTTTCATTCATACTTAGTTCTGGTTGATCTACCTCTTCCTTCCCCATTTCTCTGCTGCCAGCACCCACTGTATTCTTCATCCCCTTGGCCACTGGTACCCACTGTGCTTTCCATTCCTATGGTCACTGGTAGCCACCATACCTTTCATCCCCATGACCACCAGTTCCCACTGTACCCTTCATCCTCACAGCCTCTGATACCCACTGTACCCTTCATCCTCACAGCCTCTGATACCCACTGTACCCTTCATCCTCACAGCCTCTGATACCCACTGTACCCTTCATCCTCACAGCCTCTGATACCCACTGTACCCTTCATCCTCACAGCCTCTGATACCCACTGTACCCTTCATCCTCACAGCCTCTGATACCCGCTGTACCCTTCATCCTCACAGCCTCTGATACCCGCTGTACCCTTCATCCTCACAGCCTCTGATACCCACTGTACCCTTCATCCTCACAGCCTCTGATACCCACTGTACCCTTCATCCTCACAGCCTCTGATACCCACTGTACCCTTCATCCCCAGTATTGCTCTTTCCACTTTCATATCATATGTGCTCTGCGACCCTTCCCATCCCACTCTCTTACAGCCTCTCTTGTTCCTGTTTCAGGGGTCACTTTTCTGGCCTTTCTCCTCACTTTGTTAACATAGAAATACACACACACACACAGCAATTAAAACCGAGGAACCACATATGAGAGAGAACATACAGTATTGGTTACTGACAATCTTTTTTTACTTATATTTTAGTGTCATGAAATATTTTTGTAGCTAGTCTGAGTTCTTTGGTATAATCTAATTTATAATCAAGAAGTTGACTTCTTGGTTATATATGCAGGTAGCCTATATTTGCATGGAAAATCTTAATGACTGCATTATCCTTTATATCTGTGGCAATCAGTACTTTTCACATCCCTTCTACCTGGCAACCAGTGGATTAAGTTTTTTCACCTGTGCGTATAACTTTTGGGAAAACAATTTAAATGATGTCACTATTTAAATAATAGACAAATAAAGGGGGGCAATTTATCATACGTACTTTTATACTGAAAACACAAAATTCAAAGAAATGGGTAAGCTTTTTTTTTCTTATGGGACCACAATTCTTTTTACTCTAATAATTAATGTTTCTTTGAAATAATAAGTTAAAATAGAATAACATTAATCAAGACAAAAGTTAAACAGTTCTAGGACAGGTACTCAAATGCATGCTTTCAATAAAATGCAACCTTTTCTATCAACCATATGGAATCTGTGAGGTATAATTTAGGAGAAAACCACGGAATAAAGGGAGGGGGCTTCATTACAATTACATATCTTTTACTTGTTATTCTTTGAAGGATATGTTGGTTTCTCTTTATTGCTGCAGTAAATAATCTTACCAAAAGTGAGTTGGGGAAGAAAGAGGCCATTTATATCTCCATCCATCGTGGCTGAGGGAAAGTATGGCAGTAGACCATAAGTTCGGTCAGTTACACTTTATGGACACATAGGGGCAGAGCGAGAGAAAGTGAGGCCAAACCGTAGAATCTCAAAGCCTGTTCCCGGTGTCTTACTTCCTTCACCAAGTCTCCATGGCTTAAATGTTCTAGATCCTTCCCATGTAGTACCAACGATTAGAGATCAAAGTGTTGAAATCAATGAGTTGATGGGGGATATTTCTCATTCAAACTGTAAGAAAGGTGTACCTTAAAACACAAATACCATGGTTGGGAACTTTAAGTTTTATAAAGTCGAATAATGAACTGAATTTGAACACAAGGAAAAAAAACTGCTGCAAAATGAATCTCACAACAGATGCTGGGACACACTTTACTCTGTCACTGAAGCCAGATCTTCAGTACAGAATTGTCTAGATCACATCTTGCACCCTAGCACTGGTGATAAACCCCTGCAGAGCTTCGTCACTAGTGAAAACCAGCGTCTATACTCAAAAGGTCAGGACTCACTCTCCACAGATTGTATAACATACAGTAAGCCTGGGCACATTTTCATTTTGCTGTTTCTTTGTAGTTGCATTTGCAGAAATAGTTATTAATATAAAATCCCATATTGGTAAGTATATTGTCAGGTGGGATGGGACATGCCTCTCTTCTTAGCACTTGGGAGGACCAGGAGGCAAGAGGCTTGACAACTCAAGGCCATCTTTGGTTACATACAGAACTACAGAACAATATGAGCTACAGAGTGATACTGCGTCAAAGAAACAAAAGATTACTTATGCACATGTACATTCAGAAGGGAAGAGAGGAATTTTTTTTCCATTTTAATACTAACTTCTAAAATCTTTGGATAAAAGCTTAAATGACATGGTTGCAGACAATTATAACCTCAACGCTCAGATTGAAACCAGAGAGTTTACATACCAAGACCCTATTTAAATAATACATACAGGGACTGGAGAGATGGGTTTGTGGTTAGGAGTTCTTATAGATCTTGCAGGGGCCCCAGATTTGATCCCCAGCACCCACACTATGGCTCACAACTATCGGTTACTACAGCCCCAGGGGATCTGGTGCCCTCTTTTGATCAGGTCAGGTAACAGCTCATGGTACGCATGCATATTTGCAGACAAAATATGTGTGTGTGTGTGTGTGTGTATTACAAAATAAATAAGTCTTTAAAATGTAAATAATGCGTAGATCTACAATAGATATGCTGGTCAATCTCAGTCATCAGCTTGAGATCTAGAATCACATGGGAAGCAAGCCTCTTGGCATCCATGATGAAAATTATTTTGACTACGTTATTTGAAGCAGAAAGATTCACCCACTGTGGGTAGCACCAATCCCTAGGATGGAATCTTGGACTATATGAAAAGGAGACCGAGAGGTGAGCACAAGCGTCTGTCCCGATCTGCTTCTTGGCCTTGAGCCCACACTGTTTCCACTGGAAGATTTTTTATCACAGCAACAGGAAAAGCAACTACCACAGATGATTAACAAACACAACTGAAACTTAAAAGCTCTGCTGCACATTGGCTGTGAGCAATCTGTTTGCAGTAAGCTTCAACTGTCCCCAGCTGAGAGCATTGTATACTCATCCTGCTGGCAGGGCGGGCACTCGGTCTTATATGTTCTGTCAGGCAAGATACACAGGTTCAAAAAAATGAGACAAATTCATCCACAAAAATTAGTAAAAATTGTTCCTACTGATGCCACCTATGAGCCTTCTCAGGGTGAATTCACCTTGTTCTGTTTCCCAGCTGCCCTGACCTTCAAGTGCCTGGGAGACCAGTGGCCAGTGTACTGCAGAGTGATCCGGGAGAAGAACCTGTGCCAGGACATGCGGTGGTACCAGCGCTGCTGTGAGACCTGCAGGGACTTCTATGCCCAGAAGCTGCAACAGAAGAGTTGACCTCTGGCGGGCTGGCCAACTGGCTCGTAGCTTTTTGCTAGTACATTATTTATAAATACACACACACTAGCATGTTTTTCAGACCAAATATTATCAGATTACATATAATTTAATCAAATTAATTTATTTGCCTGCCAAACATCTAATGTGGTGTTTGTTTTTGGTTATTCAAACATCTTGATTTTTTTACTATAAGGTTTCATAAATAATTTTATATGAATTGAATAAGTTGGGTCTAGTACACTAATAAAAAGAAATGATCATTTTTTTCCCATTTAGGGCTGTCTGAAAGGTGCTATTTTTCTCTCCACCAATACCATTAAGTTATCCAGTGTGTACACTACCTTGGCATGATAGCTTAGCTATACATGCAGAAAATGACCTATTTTCTTGTGTCCTGCTGCAGAACCTGCCCATTTTCTGTAATCTGCAGGAGATGTGTAAACAGAACAAACCTCACAGTCTTGAACAATCTAAGAGAATGTATTCTGAACTTGATTCAGATTTAGAGGCAAGTATAGGAGACCGTCTACTGTAATGATACCTTTATGCTAATAGTGGGAAAGTCAAGACAGAGACTTGGATCATGTTCGCGAACATGCACTTGAACACAAGTATTCTGACCATGAAGCACTGTAAAGATGTACACTGAATCACCGTTGCACTGTTGGTGTGGGTGCAGAGAAACTGTGACAGAAGTGGCAGCATCCTACAAAAACCTGTCTTCTTTTAACATGCCATTAGAGTGTAGCTTTTTAAAAATATTTCCAATAATGAAAACCTTGGTCCACCTACACCCCGTAGGAGATGTATTGATGAGCAAACTACTTAGGCTCACCAATCATGTGAGCGAAGGTAGTGAATATTTGTTCTTCTTTTCCCTAGGATTGGAAAAGGAAATGAGATTCAAATAATATTTTGATAGTTCCACTGTATTTTTCCCTTAAAAATAAAAATTATAACTCTCTGAAACATAAAAAAGACATCTTAATTTTTTTTTCTTGTAATAAAATATTGTACATGATTCACACGGTTCTTTCGGTTTTTTGGTTTTGTTTTTTTTTTTCCTAGCAAAATACGTGAAACTTCCTTTGGGGAAAGAGATCCTCACAGGGCTGTCCACATCTCCACACTTGGCAGGAAGAGGTGCTATTTGCCTATGTTCTGAAGAAATCTACTGCAGGAAGCAGGCAGAGTGGACCACAGGGAGACAGAGGGTCTCTTTTCTGGAGCAGGCGGAATGTGTGTGTATTTGAGACATTAACTGTTCATGTTTCCTAAAACTGAGGTCCCTTTTACAGTGCAGCCAACTACATGTTCAGAAATCAGCTGACCCTCTCTATATTACTGTTGATACAAACAAAAACAAACAAACAAACAAACAAAAAACAACACAATTCTCAACTTAAAGGGGATAAGAGATAGCTTATTCCAGATCCACATATGGATGGTCAAGGCCTGGAAATATAGATTTCAGTTACCTTAAATTCCATGATCCAATGCAGAAGCAGTTTCAAGAAGTTTTTAGTTTCACAAAGAAAGTTACAGGATTCAAAATCAGCTTATAGAAGCCTGTAGTCTGAGTGGCAGATCTTGGGAACACTGCCATTTATAATAGCCTCAAAAAGTATGTAGGAATAAACCCACCTAAGTGAGTAAAATCCTCTACAATGAAAACTTAAAATCTCTGAAGAAAGAGATTGGAGAAGACACTAGAAACAGAAAGAACTCTCACCTTCCTGGATTGTCCAGATTAATTCATATTCCAATCAAAATCCCCACAGCATTCTTTACATTAACGATAAAATTCATATAGAATCATAAGTCTCCGGGGAGCCAAAGTAACACTGATCAAAAAGAGCAATGCTGGAGGGATCACTGTCCCAGATTTCAAGCTGTATTGTAGAGCTAAAGTAATAAAAAAAACCCAGCACAATGCTGGAACAAAAACAAGCTTGTAGAATAGAACAAAGTAGAAGACCTAAACATGAATACACATAACTACAGCCACCACATATTTGACAAAATATGCCACAAATATACGTGGGAAAAGAACATCTTCAAGAAACATTACTGGAAAAACTGGGTGCCTTCAGGTAGAAGAATGGAATTAGACTCTTGTCAATCATCCTGCACAAAACCAACACAATTGGATCAAAGACTTCAATGTGAAACCCGAAACAGCAAACTGGATGAAGATATAAGCAGTCCCCTGGAACATGTAGATGAAGGATAATTTCTCTGAATAGGATGCCATTTGCCCAAGCATTAGGCCAACAACTGACAAGTGCAACCTCATCAAACTAAAAAGCTATACTGAAAAGAAAGCCACTGAGTGGGAGGGAATGTTTCCTATCTATACATCTGACAAAGGATTAATATTGCAGAATATATAAGTATATAAATGTTACATACTGGGTTGACCTTGTATACTTGTATTCCATTGACTGCTCACCAGAGTCAGCCTCACGAGATAAAACCTGCAGGTATTGTACGTTTTCACTCAGCAGAGACTTCTGTCCTTGAATAATGGGCTCACAAGCAAAGAGACAGTGGTAGCATGGATGAAAATTAGCTGTGAGCTCTTTGTATATTCTAAAACCATAAAGTCAAGAAACCAAATGACCCAATTTAAAAAACGGGTTATGGGTTAGAACAAAGAGTTCTTGAAGCATA
This sequence comes from Chionomys nivalis, assembly GCF_950005125.1. Taxonomy (NCBI): domain Eukaryota; kingdom Metazoa; phylum Chordata; class Mammalia; order Rodentia; family Cricetidae; genus Chionomys; species Chionomys nivalis. The sequence continues at coordinate 25,882,609 of NC_080099.1, read as the reverse complement.
AAAAATGACTAAGAAATATCTTCAAAAAAGTGTTCTAGCCGGGCGGTGGTGGCGCACGCCTTTAATCCCAGCACTCAGGAGGCAGAGGCAGGCGGATCTCTGGGAGTTCGAGGCCAGCCTGGTCTACAAGAGCTAGTTCCGGGACAGGCACCAAAGCTACAGAGAAACCCTGTCTCGAAAAACCAAAAAAAAAAAAAAAAAAAAAAAAAAAAAATTAAATTAAAAAAAAGTGTTCTACAACCACAGGGAAATGCAAATTAAAATTACTTGGAGGAATTTTCATCTTACCTCGTCAGAATGGGTAAGATCAAGAAAACAATGGACAGTGGTTGCTAAAAGTCATGTGTAGAGAGGGGTACATCCACTCTGGAAATCAGTGTAGAGAATTCTCAAAAAACTTAAACAAACCTACTGTACATCCCAGCTAGACCACTCCTTAAGACATACGCAAAGGACTCCATACCCTAACCCATGGACCCTTGTTCAGCCATGTTCATTGCCAGTCTGTTTGTACTAGCTAGGAAGTGGAGACAAACTAAATGTCTTTTGGCTGATGAATACACAATTGAAATGCAATACATGTGTACTGTGGAATACCATTCAGCCATGAAGTAAAAGAAAATCATAAAAAGAAAGGGAAAATCATGAAATTCGCATGTAAAAAGATGGAACTAGAAAACACTATATTGAATGAGGTAACCTAGACCCAGGAAGACAAATAGAGTATGTTTTCTTTACTCGTTGATCTTTGATCTGAATCTTTAGATGTGCGTATATAACCGCCCATAACTGCAGAAGCCAGGATGAAGAACCACGGATGTGGGAGACTCTAGAGAGGGGAATAATAGAACACAGATGCTGTAAAAGGGGACTGGGAAAAAACCAGGAGAGAGTCATTAACTGGGGAAGGGTATGGGGAGGCAACACAGAGGGAGAGAGAGGTAGGAGGGATAAATACCACCAATTATGTTCAAAACTAGCATCAAAATTATGTTATTCTACATTTACTTAAAACTACATACAGTGTGTGTGTGTGTGTGTGTGTGTGTGTGTGTGTGGTGAATGCCCAAAAATGTGAGCCTATTTCCATCTTGTCTGAAGGTCAAAGAGTTTCAGCTTGCTCAGTTGTTGCCATTTAACTCTAACCAAAGGTCAGGGAGTTGAAACTTAATTCTATTCCTTCAAGGCTATTGTCTGTTTCTACCTCAAACTAAGGTCCCAACTAGATTTAGATCAGAGAGTTCTGCCCTCTCTCAAGGTTAGTGTCAGCAGGTGTGGCTAATATCCAGATCTTGTATTTTAGCTGTATAAAAGTAGATCCGTTTCTACCTCAAGCAAAAGTTTAAGGATCCAACTAAGTTCATACTCTCTTAGGGAGATAGCAGTGCATGCCACCCAGAGAATGGTTTGAGTACAGAATGTTTTGGTCTAGGGTGTGAATGTTACTTTTCTTCTAGTAACAGAATGTTTAACTAAGAATGTAGCCTACAACCTACCAGTGGTCTGTTCAGTTCCTTGTATCATGTTAATGAGGTTTTTTTTTTTTTTTTAACTCACTCCTGGTACTATCCTATATTTTCTGTTTTATTATTTTCACTTGTGTCTTCGTTCTCTTTATTATTTTTCTAATCCCCATGCTCCTACCCTGGTAAGTGGTATATTTGTTAAAGCTAGTCCCCAACAGTGTGTGTGTATGTGTGTGTGTGCATTTTATATGAAGTATGTCACCTCCACCCTGGTGCTTCCCCTAAAAGTCATAAACTACCATAAAAAAAAGTCCCAGTGCCAGGGCCGGAGAGAGATGGCTCAGTGGTTAAGAGCACTGCTGCTCATTCAGAGGACTAACAGTTGGATCTCAGCATCCATATGTAGCTCATGATGGTCTGTAACTCCAGTTCTAGGGATATTGCTCCCCAGAGGCACCACAAGCAGACCGTGCATTTACATACATACAGGCCAAACACTTAGACACATAAAGTAAAAAATAAACAATTCTAAAGAAAAAAACTGCTAGGCTTGGGAAACCTACTTTTAGGTTATTGATATGTGAAGTACAAGAGACTCCCAAACAATACAGGCTCCTGGCATTGCCTTGGGTTCCTTCCCAAAAATCATAGTTAATATTCCATTGCTAAATACAGTGCACACTTAGACATTTATGACAAAGGATTGGAAGAATTGAGGTGGATCAGACCTAGAAGTGTTTTCCCTAGGGACTAGCTCTCACCGTAATGGAAGGAGGTAGACGAGCTGCCAACAAAGAACAGCAACCAATAGTGCTGCCGAGCTGTAATGCTTACAAACCACAATGATCAGAACAACAAAATGTCCCAAAAGGTACAACCATGACATTCGTATCCTAGGGAAACCAATGGACTATCTAAGTGCAGTGTATGACCATACAAAAGGAGGACTTCATGTCTGCTAGTGTAAACCTATTCCACCACCAATGGCTGATGAAATGCCATAGACCCTAAATGAGAACCTACTCTTGCCGCTTTCCTAAAACAGTAAAATTTCTAACTACATTCTAAATACCCAACCTTCCGCCCACAGAGACGTGTCGTTGCCGTGCCTTATCAAAGAAGTTTGTTTCAATAGCAGATGGACACTGTTACAGGCATCCACAACTGATCAAAATGCAGGGGACAACTGACCATAGGGTGACCAAACATCACTGATAATGTTCAAAACAACTCTGATACCTAGGGTTCAGAGCTGATGATGAAAGAGGGGACAGAAAGATTGTAAGACCCAGAGGACCCGGATGTCTTCTGTAATACAGTGTCTCCTATATATATTATCAGAAGCTGCACCCACAATATGATCCAGACTAGCACAGTACCAGCTGGTGGCCATGCCAGTTAGGATGGGGAAATATCACAAGGCCCCATTCCTAAAGGAAAAGATACAGGAAGTTAATGAGTGCTGAGAGAAAGAGAACCAGTCTTCTCCAGGAACAAGATGCTCCCTAATAGGTTATCCAATTCCAAGAGATCAGTCCTAAACACATAGATATAGGAGCAATAGTCAAGGAACTCAGCAGGTTGTAGTTGAAAATTTGTGTGTATAAAATCCTAATAATTAAGATTGGAGGCATGAATTTAAGAGGGGTTGGAGGAATTGGAAGGAGGAGAGTAAATGTGGGGTGGAGTGATATAAATATAGTACTCATAAGGGAAATTCTAAAAAAATAAAATAAAAATAAAATTTTCTTCAACAAATAAATTAATCGATTATTTTTAAAATTCAGCCTTACATGAGTTCTCAGGACTGGGGAAGCCAGATTCTTTGCCAGATATTGTCTGAATAGCATCTAGTCCAAGTGTTTCTTAGAATTCTCATTCCTCTCTATACCCTCATGACCTGGGTGTCCACCTTGTGTTCCAAGCTCTCCCCAGGATGGCCTACTATGTTCTGCTTACAGTTCCAAACCCTTGCATCTTCCTAGACAAACCAATTACAAAGGCCTGAGATCAGGTTGATCGCAACAACAACCTCACGTTTGTCACCAATTTTCTGTTAATTACTTGTTCTGTTGCTGTCATAAAATATCAGACTCCACAACAAGGAAGAAAGGATTTATTTTGGTTCACAGTTTGAGGGTACAGATCATTATGAAGAGAATATCAATGGCGGATGGGAGTTTGAGGCATTTGATCAGACTGAATTGATTGTCAGGAAGCAGAGAGAGATAAATGACTGTGCTCAATTAATTTTCTTCTTTGCAGTCACTCTGGAATGCCTCACCCACAGTCAAGAGTGGATCTTCCTTTAGTAACTGAATCTAGATCATAGGCGTCCCCAAGGGATTGTCTCCTATGGGATTCTAAAGACTGTCAAATTAGCAATCAATATTAACCATCACAAGAGACTTTTTAAATAAAATTATGAAATACATTATCAAGCAGACAAAGGTGAACAGTTTCAAAGGAGGGAAAGTCATATTTGCTAAGGAGACTGTAAGGATTTTCTGGAAGGTTCAGTGTCACCTGTGACTCAGATGATTCATAGGCGCACAAGAGGTAGGAAAGAGAAGAGAACTCTTGGATGCAAGCAGATGTGTCAGATTGGGGTGACGGTGTGAAGAATCAGTAGGTGGGGAGGGGACAGTTTTTTGTTCACACCATATAGGCTTCAAGAAGAGTGGTAGGAAATGCTAAGTGGTGGGTTTCAGGGTAAAGACTGAATGTGAGGAAAGACTGAATTAGCAAATGAAGAGACAGCACACAAACCTCCCGTGCATAGAGCAATACAGAGAAACCTGAAAGAAGCCTAAGAAGAACCAAATCCTCACTTCACCTATGTCATACTTTGGCTAAGGGAAGGGTCTAATCAAATCTATTTGGATGTAAGTTCTGTTTCTCCGCTTGCCAACACAGAGAGCCAAAGGCAAGTTAGGCTCTTCTCAAAGATGTGTATTTTCCCCCAAGGAATACTCTGGGAAGAGCGGTCTGAGAAACACTTGCTCATTAGATATGTTTTGGCAGCAGCCAGGCTGTATCAAGCACACGATAAGCACATAATCAACTTGGTTCTTGAAACATTAGTGGTTTGATTGTTTTGTTATTAACTCTTGTTGTTAGTGCCTATTGCTTTCTCTAGAAAATAGATGCTATAAATATGCGTAAATTATATCAGTCATTATAAACTTCATGTACAAAGTATTCATGTAGAAAATGTCAACTTGTTAATTGAGTTTATGACTCTAAGTGGGTCAGGTTTTTGTCAAATCACATACTCTCGTAATTTTTTTTTCTTTTGCATAAAGAAGGTAAGTGCTCTCCAGTGTCTTGCTTGATTTAAGAACATCCTTATTCTTGTAAGCTATATGGAACCCTTCTGGTCTATTCCTGAAACATTCCACATGTAACTACATGGCGTCTGGAAGAGAAGCCTTCCTCCTACATCTGAAGGGTTCATAGAAAAAAACAAACAATTGTAGTCTGTTAGAAACCGTTGATACATCTACCCTTAACCAGTCTTGCAAGAGGGAATGCTGCTCTCTCCAGATGAAAACCCCATCCTTTCTAGGTGGGGGAGTAGGCCATTTAGAGTGTCCTGTGCATAGAGAGCATGCTTATATTAAATTCATCAGTTGTTGGCTAACCAGGCAGGCCATAAAGTCACCCTGACCTTGGCTGTCTTAACAACAGATGGGTTCACTTACAACACAGCCCATCCTATGAATTCAGCAGTCTGGTTACCCTCCGGTTCCAAATGTGCCCTGGGATAACCGAATTTCCCAGGTATTGATAGTGCTAAGGGTAGAATCAAAGGACCCTGGACATTGAGGGGTCATGGCAGTGTGTTAGGACCTTACTTACTGCCACAATCCACAAGATACATGCCTGCTATTTTCACACTCAGAACAAGCTGCCAAACTCAAACCAGTTAAGTCTACATGAGCTTGGAGATTGGGATTCAAAACCGGAGAAGGAATGAGATGGGGCTTATCACACGAGAGGCTGAGGAAGTAGGGCCAGGGCCAGAGCAGCTGCCTTAATGCAGCAATACCTAAAACAAACTCAGTGGATTTCTTCCCGGTGATTGTGCTAGGCTGCAAATGATGGGCTTTAATATACAAAGATTATGACTGTGGCAGCTTGGAGGACTCTGAATGGGGGGCGATATTAAGTGCAACCCACATCTAATTTTCTCATTTTATTAATTTGATTTGATGAATCCTTTTAATGCAATTTAAGCATCATATGCGTGCGTGTGTGTGTGTGTGTGCACGTGTGTGTGTTGTAAGGTAGGAAGGAGGGCCCTTTGCTGCTTTGTTGTTTTGTTCCTGTGGACTGACGCGGCCTTTAGAAGGTGGCTTTTGTGTGCAGACAAGAGACCTGGTTTCAAATGCCAGCCGGAGCATCTTCGGGCTCATTAATAATGGAGGCCTCTGACAGGGCCAGCTTCGCTTGCTTTGTTTCCACCGCAGACGAAAGGGGACATGGACCTTTCTGTTTTGCCCAATAACAACCATCCTGACAAATTCCTGCAGCTTGACGTGAAGTCTTTAATGAGGAACTCGACCCTTCTGCAGGCTAGCCTCGCGAGATTTCCCGGTGGAAATTTTCCTGCTCCACAACACTGGCAAAACCTTGTCTACTCCCAGGTAAGATCTAAGGACATAGGAATACAGGTTTGGAGCTTGTTTCTTTCTCATTATATGAAATTTTCTCATTCGTGTGAAGGAGGCTTGGGGTGTGTGTGGGGGGGTGGGTGATACATAGAAGCTGCTTTTCCTCCCCACCCCTTCCTGTAAGCTCTGCGTTAAAGATGTGCAAATTCTCCCACCAGTTCATTCCCCTCCAGTCCCCGCTTCTCGGCTTGTCTTCGTTTCAGATTTGCATAGGTCTCATTTACTCCTTCCCTCCAGAACATTTCAGACTAACTGTTTTCAAATAAGATTCGGGGGAAGAAATGCTAAACTCTGTCTGTCGCTGTGATCAATGCATAAAATATCTAATGCTTGCCGGACAAGGGTGTACCTGCCTCTGAGAAAGCCTGAGTCTTGCCTCGGGGAAAGCCACACTCCATCTTGGAAAGGAAGTGGCTCTCAGCTTAGAGGCGCTTCTTCCACAGGTGTCCGCATGGAGCATCCCTAGGAAGAAGCACGCTAATGCAGATCTCGTGGCTCTTGTTCTTTCACAAAAGAATACAGCTGGTGCGTTCCATCTGCTGAGATCACCACAAAGGCCCCTGCTGAGGCTAATCAAACAGGGATAATCTTGTTTTAAGACGGAGAAACTGGGCGGCGGGGGGGGGGGGGGTGGGGGGGGAGTTACTACAGGTAGAAAGAGGAAAGGGTATTTTGTTTCAAAAACGATGTGTCTGACCTACAAGCCCCTGTAAGTCCTTAAATCCTTTGGAGAATTCAAATTCCCTGTACGGAAAGGTGTTTGCTTTAAAAAAAAAAAAAAAAAAAAAAAAAGTCTCTTCTCGTGAGTACAAGGTGTACAAGGACTACTTGGTGATGTGGGGGGGGGGGCAGGAGCATTTGCCATGAGTTCATTCAGAGTCGGATGATTACGTAAATGGCCTCTACTTTATAAAGGGTTCCGTTTATTTCCATTATAAATCTTATTTCCATTCTAAGTCAATCTGTTATATAACGACTGAATATTGTTGCTGTTTACTTTTAATTTTCGCCTAAAACTTTGTAATCCCCCAAAGCCTTGCGGCTTTCTATACACACCCATTTATCACTGTTTTGGGTTTTGCTTGATGAAATGAAATAAATTTCCTCCTTTATTTCATTTTTTTACGTCACAGAACAAAAGGAGTAAAATTATTTCAGAAAATCTTGCCCCTCCTCCTCCACCTCCCTCTCTGCCGTAGTACATGTAAAAACACATAGCCAATCTTTTTTTTTTCCCTGGGTTGTGACACAGCAATCCTGCAGCATCTTATGTGCTCTGGTTGCTCTGCTGCCTCCATTTTGGATTTTCACAACGAAAGCTCAAAACCCGAGGAAATGTAAATTCCTAACAAGCAGCTTTTAATACAGGCCCTTTTGGCCTAAATCATTATTCCAAGAACAAAGAGGTATGCTTCCTGCAGATGTATCTTTGATAAACTTCATATAAATTAGCTTTTTTTGTTTGTTTGTTTTTTACCCTGAAATAAAATGACAAGTAATTTAGGGAAGGGTAATTTACTACCAAAGTAATGGATAATGGGAAGGAATGTTAGACAAGTGTGTTCTGGAAATTAGGTAGGTGTGCTTCGAACAATGAGCAATGACTCCTGGTCTTTACAGTCATCAGTAAAGTGTGCGAGTGGATCTAAAAATCAAGACTGACGTACTTATGGAGTAAAAAGGAGATAAATATAAAGAAATGGGAGCATGAAATTTTGAAATTTTTAGAATGATACTTAAAAATCTTCAGAAATATACCAAGACTGTTGAATGTGGTGTTAAGCATGTCTGAAGAGGGAGTTATCAAATATGTCTTAATTAAGTTCCTCACTGGGTGGTGGTTTAAGCAAATAGAGAGATTATGCAAACATGGTTGCTATGTATGAAATTCTCAAACATTTTTGTAATTAAAAATTTAGGTTTGACCCACAGGAAGAAATTTTGGTATCCAGTATTATTTCCTGAAAAATTGATACAACCCTCATTTTCATTTCTTAAGAAGTGAGAACAAAAGCTGGGTGGTGGTGCATGCCTTTAATCCCAGCACTCAGGAGGCAGAGACAGGTGGATCTTTGTGAGTTTGAGGCCAGCCTGGTCTACAAGAGGTAGTTCCAGGACAGCTTAGGACTGTTTTACATGAAGAAATCCTGTCTCAAAAGACAAAACAAAAAACAATCAACAACAAAAAAAGAATGAGAACAAATAATGTATAAGGAAAAGTCATTGGGGTCTGGTTCCTATAACAGTTTAAGAAGTGGAAACAGCCAGTTATGGTGGTGCACACCGGTAGGATTTGCTGAAAGAGGCAGAGGCAGGAGGATCACGAGTTCGAGGCTAGCCTGGGCTACACATTTTTCCAAAACCACAGAGAAACCCTGTCTCGAAAAAAAAAAAGTGGAAACAGAAACACCTGGCTGTAATTCAGTTGATAGACAATGTACCTGCCTGACATGATGGGAGCCCTGGTTCTTATCCTGAGCACAGCAGAAAACATGTACAGTGTGCACCTAGAATCCCAGAACTCAGTCGGCAGGATCAAGAGCATCAGGCATTTAGGGTTCGGTTATATAAAGAGTTGGAGGCCAACCTGGGCTACCTGCACTTTTGTCTCCATTTTGGTTTTTTGTTTGTTTGTTTGTTTTTTGTTTTTCGAGACAGGGTTTCTTTGTGGGTTTTGGAGCGTGTCCTGGAACTAGCTCTTGTAGACCAGGCTGGTCTCAAACTCACAGAGATCCGCCTGCCTCTGCCTCCCGAGTGCTGGGATTAAAGGTGTTATATTTGCCTGTTTTTTTTTTTATTTAATAAAAGGGAAAAATGGTATTGAATTTTGAAAAATAACAGATGATATTGTTCCTTCCAATGTTGTTCGGTTTGGTGTTAAGGCAGGATTTCATGTAGCCTAGGCTGGCCTCAAGTTCAGTCTGTGGTCAAAGGTGATGTGGTAAACGTGGGATGAGCCCTCCTTCTTCATGCCCTGAGGGTTGGAATTACAGGTGTGTGCTACAATACCTGCTTATTGAGTGTCTGTGTATCAAATCCAAGGTTTGTGCATGCAAGGTAAACATTCTACCAATGTGCGAGCAAACCCATTTGCACACACACATACACCTTTTTAAATGAAGTGATAAAATGTTTAAAGGCATCGTATTAGGAGTTGTTTTTTCTGGTGAGCAGCTGACGTTCTTGGTCTGTTCACATGAGCTTTACTTCTTCCTGACTCCTTTCATGTTGGTTTCAGAGCCCTGGGGCTTCTCAGAGGAGATCTGTGAGCTGGAGTGAAAAGCCAGTGGTGAGAACTGAGCCTCCTTATTTCTAGACAAGCTCATTCACTGGTCTCATGTCTTAATCTGCATTCTTCACTGCTTTTCTGTTCCCTCACCACTGTTTTTTGCTAAATATCAATATTCCATGTGTGCCTTTCTTTGTGTTCATTTATGTTCATGCATGGGTATATCTGTTTGTATGTCTGTGGGTGTTTATTCTATGTATGTGTGTGTGCATTTGTATGTATGTGTATGCTTGCATGTATGTAGGTGTATGTCCATGCGTTTATGAGTTTATGTGTGTATATCTATGCCTGTATATAAATGTGTATGTGTATGTTTGTACATGTATTCTGTGTATGTGTGTAAAGTGTGTGTGCATATGCTTCAGCCGATCATTTTGTAACACTACATTTTAACACTTCCTGTGTCACCATTTAACATATTTCCATGGTTTTTACTGAAAACGTAGTCTAAATGATTACAGAATTTGTATTTGGGATATGTTTTTGATGGTTTTTGATTATTAACTCAGTTGTATGTGTACTTTTCTTTAGAATTATTTACACTATCAGTGTTTTGAAAATGTTCAGAAAATAGAGTGTTTCTAACTGTGGATGCCACTTGATTGGATTTGTTAATTTTGTTGTACAAATTGTCTTATCTTTGGGAAACTTTTGTATGAATACATGTAATTTTAATGACTACTTTAAATTTTATTACAATCATTTTGTAGCATATATAAATTTTATAGTTATTATTATACTTTGCTGATGATGTTACTTTTATTCAAAATCTTTGTAGCTATCAAAGCTTCTTGCCTTAAGTCTATTTTGTTTGATATATTATATTGTAATTATATACATATATATACTATTTTTCTGTAGTGGTTAGCTATGTTGTATCATAGAAACAAACATACTCAAATCTAGTAATGCAATAAGGAATTAACACATCTGCACCCTTGAGATGTTGATGCTATGCACATGCTGAGAAGCCTACCTTAAAGGAGAATTCACATTCTTTTTCTGGAGGTTCTTTCTACAATATCCGAATCTGCATTATGTCTGCAGACCAAGAAGACAGAAAGGAAGACACATATACTGTTGGGGAGGTTAGTAGCCAAGCTTGAGTTTCAACCCAATTGTTGTGTGTTGTTAAAGAGGAAATGGATTTGTTGTGTGTCTAGCCAGGCGCTACTTCATTTTCATCTTTTAAAATAGATACTGTGTTTAAGTTACATACATCAAATATATAATATATAATCTAGTATATGTGTGTATATATACATACAGATATACTTGCACACCCCACACAACTGACAGCCAAGATCGTCTATCAGATAGAAGAGCCTGTCTCATCACCACCCTTAGGAGCAGGTCCTGCAAGCCATTCTAATCCTACAAATTCCCCTTTAAAGAGATAGGATTATTATTCTACGCTAATTTTTTTCCTTTCTGAGCAGTGGAGAAGTCATATTCCAAACTCCTGTAATCTCTCCAGGAGTGCTTGTGCAGACTCCTCCCCTGGAGGTGAGGCAGGAACACTCCATCTCTCTGTGAGGACCCTCTACCCTCGCTCTGCACAGCCTTATGCTCCAGGCTCTTGGGATGGTCCCAGGGCTTACTTTCACTCTTATTCATAGGAATTTAGAGACATACACTTACTATTGTTTTCCCAGTCTTGGATCTGTTGTTTTGGTAGTTATTCTCAGTTTTTATGTCTAAATGACTGGAAATGCAGATGGTAGGGTTGGCCCAGAATACCCACGTGATTTTATTTTATTTTAAAGACTCTAGTTTTCATCTTGTAATGTCTTCAGTTTATTTCCTATGCAATTTATTGAGCAATTTGCTAATATAATTCTCTTTGTTTAGCCTCAGACAGTTCTTTCTGACATAAAATGACCCTATAGGTCCTTTAAAGCATGGGGCTCAAACTCGCCTTTGGATCTTGCTTTCCTGTTTCTACTTCTCCAATTTCTGGCTTACTGGCCGCCAACCCTGAGGTGTATAAAACTAGGACTTCAACATAATCTTTGTCTTCAGTTACTTCATACAGCTGAGACATTTTCCTCATCTTTCGGTTTTTGTTCATTTTTGGTAAGTAGTTTTACATCTCAGTAATTGGGGTCTGCCGTTATTCTACCGGGAAGTGCCACACTTTAGGACCCTCTTTGCACACTTTTAACCATCTTCTTGAATTCCCTGACTCCACTCATAAAACAAATGTTCTGACAAGGATATATGACTGTAAATTTTCAGACTTGCCCCAAGTTAGTGATGATTATCTCTCAAATTACCAGAGTATCATTTCTACCAAATGATTTCCACTGCCGAGTAACTGTCTTCAGGCTTCCAGTATTGGGAGGCTGGGGAAGTGCCCACTATGCAAACTTGATGCTCTGGATTCAGATCTCTAGCATCCACATGAAAACCTGAGCTTAGGGGGCATGTTCCCATAATTCCAGTGCTTGGATGAGGTGGTGTTGGCACTGATGGATCCCTGGAGCGTACAAGCAGCCAGTTCAGTTGGATCAGTGAGTTACAAGCTCACTAAAGGACCTTGTCTTCTTGTCTCAGGGCTGGAGAGATGACTCAGAGGTTAAGAGCACTGTTTGCTCTTCCAGAAGTCCCGAGTTCAATTCCCAGCAACCACATGGTAGCTCATCTGCAGTGAGATCTGGTGCCCTCTTCTGGTGTACAAGCATACATGCAGACAGAACACTGTATACCTAATGTCTTTAAAAAAAAAAAAAAAAAAGACTTTGTCTAAAAACATACGGAGCAGGGTGGTTCAGGAAGATACCCAATGTCAACCTCTGGTGTCCACTCATTCACATATGTGAACTTGCATGTATACTCACAAGTACATGTACACCACGAAACATGTGCATACGCTACACACATGTGAAACAAGTAAGAATAAGGCTTCCAGTATTTCTTCCCGGATCTGGGGTGCTGCAGCAGTGGGGTACAACAGCCGCTTTCCAGACGCTCTTCAGCACTGGAGAGGGAGGTAACTGCTCACCACTGTGACAAGTGGCAAAATGACAGTGTTTGCCAATCATGAGAAGTCCTTGGAACAGCGGATGGACTGGGGTGGGGGCTGCTTCTCTTTTCCAAGCAGTGGCCATGGTTTCCAATTGTTTGTTGAAGGTTCTATCATCTCAGACATCTCAGATATTGGTCTAGAGTGTCAAACAAAGAAACAATGACAGAAATCATATGGCAGAGTTCGGGAACAGCTTGGATCCGATCTCAAATCACTTCCGCTACACTTTCTTGGTTTTAAAAAGCCTGACTCCAAACTAATTTCGGAGCAGATGAAAGAAGCTGGACCCTGTGTGTGCTCAACCAAGGAAAGCCACCTGGTTGTACCCAGTCGGTCACCATGCCTAGGTCTCTGTGTGCATATCCACCTCCTGGAACTTATGCTCTTTAATCTTTCCTACTTCCCGAGTTCTTAAAGTTGAGGCATTAAATACTGAAGAGTTGAATTTGCATTTTGACGTCCGATCTGCCTGTCTCACTCTCTGAAATAGAAAATTAAGCCTACTTCTGTTTAGTATGCTTACTTCTGACTTATTCTGTGTGTCCTTGAGATAACCTCCATTTTATACACTCATCCTCTTAGAGCTTGGTCAACTTGCCTTTACTGTTTCTTACTGCCCTGGTAATTTGGAGATAAATTTTTCTAATTCCAACAACATCTCTATCTTTTCCCTGCAATTGGTTCTTAGTTTCCTGATTAACAACACCTGTGCCAAACTTTTTACCTTCTAATTCTTTAGTTTACTTTAAACTCAAATTATCTTATTTCCATCTCATCAATTTCTGTTTATTTTCCAAACTCTTTGTCTCAGTCTCCCTGCCTACCTCCAGTTTCACCCCCTCTTGCTGTATGATTTTAGAGGTTCTTATTCTAACGGGCTGTCTGCTGCTAACCTTTAGCGTTTGTTTGCCTGAATATGTCTTCTAGTTCCTTTTTCATTAAGTGGTATTTTACTTGATCGCTAAAGTATTAGGATTAAAATAAGTGGACAAAGTTTGGCTTAATAGCGAGAGTCTAGTTAAACTTTGAACTGTTACTTCAAATGACTAGTTCAAATGGAATTTATTTTATAGTTCACGTTGTTAAAATCACAGAAATGTTCCTGAATTTTCTTCTCAGTATTTCACCTAAGGTGCAACATGTGAAGTTGGACTTTGTATATGCTCTTTATTTTCTTAAATCTATTTGGAAAAAAAATAGTAAAATACAAATGAACCATATATATATATATATATATATATATATATATATATACACACACACACACACACACACACACACACACATATATGTCACACACACACATACACTACTCTTTGAACCTAGAGATTCACTCTTGCTAGATAAGCATTCTGCCATTGAACTATATATTCAGCCCCAGAATTAGTAAAAGGTGGGACCCAAGATCTCCAGTAATCTAAACATGTGCTCAGTGCCTGAATCATGTTCCTAGTAATCCTATCAATTTCTTTTTGTGTTATCTAATTAATTTGTAAATTATAAAATATAACTGAATTCTTCACATTAGTAACAAAGCATGATAGTAAGTTTTCCTTGGTATGTCCTTCAGAGATAAGAATGCTGTGCAGATCAGAGACAAAAAGCATATATCAGGAAAATATTTAAAAATTCTCAAGGATATGGCCTAGAAACAAGACTTAAAGTCTGCTTTAGAATAAACCTCTGACTGTTTTTGATACCTTCACATATTCGTTCCTCTAAACATATATCCATTTTTATAGTGTATATAGACTTTCTTGAGCCACACATTTTATTTCCCTCATTTATCAAACCTTCCTAATGGCATGCAATGAGCAGTCTAGCAGGAAAAGAACCTAACAAAGAAAGTTCATGTATGTCAGAAGAGTTATCCTGCTTCAGATATGATCAAAGCCGTCCAGGCTTGAAGAAAACAATAGAGTTATAATTGTGTTAAGCTCAAATAACCTTAATTTCCTGTCAGACTGCTCTTATTTAATTTAGAACCACACTTACACATCTACTCATCTTTGAGATAAATGCTAAGATAAAAAGGTTTATTGTTTTATTATACAGCTTAACATTATGGACTATAAATTGACTTTTGGCAGGCCAAAACCAAATTTAAGTAAAAAAGGGTCTCCAAGTTGATTTCTAAGAATATGAAAGATGCCTTTATTAAGAACATCAAAGAAGGGGCTGGAGAGATGACTCTGGTTAAACTTGCTTTCTGCTCTTCCAGTGGACCCAGGCTGGATTCCCAGCATCCACCATGTCAGGCTCACATTTGATACACCTACATACATGCAGACACTCACTAATATACATAAAATAAAAACAAAATAAATAAATCTTTTTTATTAAAAGTAATGGAAAGCCAATGTCCAAGAGAATACAAATAGTTTTATCTAGATTATTTTTCTCTTTACTTACAAGTTATTTCAGAAGGATGAATCATGCAATACCAGTCTATAATTTTAGTTTATATAAATACATATTCAATCTATGTCCTAAAAGATCCTTAGGCCATTGATATATGGCCAGTGGTTCTCATACAGGTGACTCAAAAGGATGTGATTCCTATTGGTATATCTCCAAAGTTCTTATGTCCAGTCACCAATCTCTCTCTCTCTCTCTCTCTCTCTCTCTCTCTCTCTCTCTCTCTCTCTCACACACACACACACACACACACACACACTTGAGTGCTTGTGGGAAAATCATATGCATTCTTCATGTGTGTCCTTTTCTATGTTTCCATATCAAGTTTTTTAAATTTCTGAAAGTGAAGAATTAATTACTCTAGTGGACAATAGGCACTTTGGGGGTGAATGATGTTAAATTGACTCAGTTGCTCTATGAGTTTTCCTGGAGCCAGGGAAATGGGAGCAAATCTTTCCACCTCAGAGAGGGTACTAATAACAGACAGAAGAAATGATCCCACCCAAGTCTACCTTAGTGGAACAATTAGTCTATTACGGTAACTTACAGGCTCATGGGTGACCCAAAGGCAACTGTAACTCTGAAACGGCCAATCTAGAGTGGGTGAGGACTCAAAACCTGAATGCCTGGAGTAGCCTACTTGTGCCAGCATACAGGAGCTCCACTGAAAAGTCTCCTAGGCCCTAGCAGGTGTTTGTTGCTTTTATAGCCTTGGGAAGGCACCTTGTGAATCTTGTGATCCTTAGACCTTCCTGAGAATTTAAGGGTCTTGAGTTTCCTGAGCTTGGTAAAGTGTGATCAGCTCCCCAGGTTTAATGAACCTCCCCTCTTTGTCTAGCATGGAGTGTTTCAGCTTGGGAAAAGAAACTATGTAGACCTCCTCCTCAAATGTCTCTGAAATAGGATCCAAAGGCATGTTTATAAAAAGCCAAGACATTTAAAAATTATTTAAAAGGGTTTTTAACTTTATTTGTTTATTTATTTGTGTGTATGCTTGTATGCATATATGTTCATACATGTGTGTTCATACACTTGCATGTGCCTGCCAGGACATGTGAGTGTGGAGTTCAGAGAAGAGGCAGTACCAGTTTCGGGATTCTATTCTCTTCTTGGACTGTTAGGGTTTGGGGGTCAAATCTAGGCTGGCAGGTTAATAGCAAGCACCTATACCTGCTGAGTCATCTTGTGGTCCCAGAAAATACTTTTAATCCTAATTTTGCTGGATTCATACAACAATATTAAGTCCTATGTGTAGGAACCTTGGGACCCACTAAAAAACATAAAATGCCACTAAACTCTAGTGCACATGAGCTGCAAAACTATGTTTCTTCAGGATTCCACTAGATGAATTGGAGAACACTATTCTTTCTTTGTAGCTGGAGAACGCCAATGAAATGGATATTAAACTGATCTGGACAACATATAAAGAGAGAACTCAGTTAATGGTAGGAGTCTAATTAAAGCAGACCTCAGAGTCATTTTATAGGTCAATTGCTCAATCTGTTGAATTTGAAACAGAATCAATAAATCTTCAGATCCAGATTTCTGCCATTTTGGCTTCTCTGCCACCAGCAAGGCCATCTTATTTTCTTATCTCCTAACAGAGAGAAAAGAGCATCTCTTCTCAACGGGCTAAAGGATTTGGTGGGGAGAACCCAGTCCTTCCTGACAGTGCCCCACCATCCATGTCTTCAGTCATGAAGAATAACCCATTATATGGTGACATCAGTATAGAGGAAGCTATGGAAGAAAGAAAGAAGAATCCTTCGTGGACCATCGAGGAATATGACAAGCATTCTGCACACACGAATCTCTCCGGACATCTGAAGGTGCGTTTACTAAGAATTATCCTCAGCTGCTCAACCAGATCAGCCGGGTGGACCTCAGAAGGTGCTGCAGCAGTGGCAGAAGTTCCCCACTAAACACAAAGACCACAGGTCCTTTTGGTCCTTAAAATTATTTCTCTTTCCAGCCAATATGTAGGGTTATCTGTTTGCTTTGTATTTTGCACAGCCAATGGCACCTGTGTAGTGTAGGAGGAGAAAAGGCAAGTAGCAATGAGAAAAGGTCTCCTGGGAAGATGCAAATTGTTTTTCAAATTAATTTGTAAGGTCATACATGTTTTCCCTCATGTGTAATCTTGTAGCTGTTTATGCTCATGGCCACCTAGGAACGGATTTCTTTCTCTGCATTTTCAAAACTACCTATGAAGTGATTAGGTGCTGCACAAGGAAGCCCTTCCTAACAGTCGTTTGGTTAATATTCCAAGTCCATGAAATGATTTAAGAGTGAAGGCTTATGTTTTGGTCGTTTTTCTTGTGTCTCAAAACAAACATTTCCACAAAGAAAAATACACAACGAACTCACGCACCCAGCATAGGATTTTCTCTCCCTACCTTTTTCTTCTTCTTCTGATATCACCTACACAGACAAGACCCAAATGCCTGAAAGCCAGCATGGACCCTCTGTTGTTTGAAGGGACTAGATTCTTGACCAGCCTCTGCTTGCTTCAACCTGCCTTAGACAAGAAAGGCCTGACATTGCCAAGTACCCTTCATTTAAAAATGTGTGTCCTGTGCGAGCTCATACCTTAACCACCTGCAGTGAACCACATTTCTTTATAAAGGGGGCGGTACTGTAGACTTATATTCTGCACACTTGTTTTAAAACCTCGGCTGTGCATTCCTTGAAATACATAATGGTCCAGAATCACCGACAGCTGTTAATCTCCTAGCTCGAGGGTAACCTCCTTTAGCTTCTTCCTAAGAAGTTCCCCAAAACACATTCCCATGACAACAACAATGCATTTCTTTTCCTCTTTTTTGTTTTGGTTTAATTTCGTGTTTTTTAACCAAAGACTTCATATCATTAAGTCTAATACTGGGGAAAGTGCATTGATTTATGTCACACACAGACGCTTATTGTTGGGCACAAGCTCAGGCCTGTTCTCTCGCCTTTGCTTTGTGCAAATGTGACAAGGGGGCGGTGGATGAGCATCCCTGCTCACACACAAATCTATCAAACTGAGTAAATAGAAATAGTTTACCTGATTCAAAGACTGCCAATTAAAAAAATTAATTTTTTTCTCAAATGTTTTATTTTTTTTAAGTTTGGATATCACACTAAGGAAATTGAAGATCATTGGGAAGTAGGAGAAATTTTTTCTAAGTGGGTGACTTAAACCCACCTACAAGTTTCTCTAGGAGAAATGCAATTGCCAAATCCATCCCAACTCCTTATGTGTGCGTGTTCCTCCTAGCATTACAGCCCCAAGTCTGAAACTTGTTCAGAAACCCTCCATGCTGCCAGCTACCAGACATCGGTTTTGTGACACCACTCGCTGACTTATGTCCACTCAAACTATGGAGGGTGATAGCCTGTTTCAAATCCTTCAAAATATCCATGCAAGAAAATCCAAGGCCTGCAGTTGCTATGTGCAAGTGGTAACCCAGCTATCTTTGTACACTTAATATATGAGACACAGGATTGATTGCACTAAACTACTAGTTAGTGATTACAGGAAAATGGTCTTTTGTTGCTGTTGTTGTTTGTTTTCAAAAAGTAGATGGACCAGTCAAGTGTACAGGTGACCTATCGAGTACTTTGAGAGTAGAAGTCTTAAACAGAATTCTCTGGCACTCCACAGAAGATGGAGCCGATGAGACAGAGACACCCTATGGATTGGAGCTAACACGAGCAAAGATGCATCGTGTCCCCCGAGTTTCTCTGTGGAAGATGTTCTGCAGCTCTGCCGTGAAGTAGCTCTTCAGACCTAGGCTTATTCTTCCTTCAGGGAAGTCAGCTGGGATTTCCCAAAACTTACCAGATTCTTATCTCTGCCACAAAAATCAGATAAAACCTCCAAGGTCCATCTAAAGCTAGAGAATGTTAATTATATTTCAACTCACTTAACTGATTTATAGACATTATTCGTAAGATGTTAGAGAAACACAATTGGCTAAGAGATGACTATGGAGTTTCTGACTTAGAAGGGTCAGCAATTTAACACAGGCGTTGTGCAGGCCACCTAATAAATTCTTATACAGACAGACAATTTCCTACAGGTTTCCACAGTCAGTCAGTTGTGGCAGTGTATCTGAGATGCTTAGAGTTGTCGAGTTTACTGTTGGAGCATTGACACTTAACACCTTACCCCAAACAACATGAATACAGACACTCAGGGCCCCTGGCAGCATCTTGTTCCCAAGTATCCACTGTAATGCTGACTGGTCACTGGTTAGTGATCTTTTCTCTGTGTTATTTTCTTTTAGGAAAACCCCAATGACCTGCGCTTTTGGTTGGGGGATACGTACACTCCAGGCTTTGACACTTTGCTGAAAAAGAAGAAGAAACGCAACAAGCGATCGAAATTATGTCACTTTGGCATGATTGTGCTCCTTGTGGCCTCCATCTTGGTTACCATAGTGACCCTCAGCACTTTATTGGTCTAAGGAAATTGAAAATCCTTCTTTAAAGCTCTAAAACGCTTTACAGGAAAATCTGTCTGTGCATTGTGAATGTGTGCGTCTGTGTCGCTAGCTGTCTGTGTGACTAAACACCCCGTTGTCCTTTAGAAGGTGAGCATTGCTTGTGTTTTGCTGGCCTCCCTGCTTCGTTCTGTGAAGCCTGTGTGTGAGTCCAGTCTGGGTTTTCTCCTTTGTGAAGCCAATATTCTAGAGTGGGGTACAAGTCACCAGTGGGCAAGGCACTGGTGACACTCGAGGAATGCTGCCACTCTGAGGATTCATTTGAATGACAATGAGAACAGAATAGATTATCAGAGGAGGGAGTTGGCTTAAGGACTCCATAGGACAGGGAAGTAGCTTTTCCCTCAAAGTCATTTCCAGTTGTCTTTTGGGTGTGGATACCTAGGAACAAGTGCACCACCTCCTACTCCCAGAACATCTTCCCTAAAGCCCCCACTGCCACTCCCAATGCTATTTAGTGTGTAAATCAAGGTTTTTCTTCTTCCCAAGAGTGCCCTTGGATAACGCCTTATTATCTCGCTGTGTTGCTCTTAAAGAGACTTGAAGTAAAGTATATAAAAATGAAGGTTTACTGGATAATAAATTATTGTGTACAAAGCAAAATTGGTCTTGCTGATCTTTGTACTGTCTGACTTAAAATTCCTCTTTTTGTTGTGGGTTCCAGTCCAGTGTAGAAAGGATGGTAGGGAAATAAATGAAGGTGGGGGGTCCTCCTGATGTCAGGCTCACACCCTTGGATGTCCTTGTACTTTGCCTTTTTGCACTGCCTGCAAAGTGCCTCTGGGGGTTTGAGTCCTGCTCAGGGATCACCATGCATGGTACTTGCCTGTGCTGAACTGGGTTATTTGTGTCCATTCAAGACAGCGCCCAGATGAGGCTTTGTAAAAATGGGATGGATAACCACAGAAATGTGATGGCTGTTTATGGGAACGCCTAGCCTGGCCCGCCCCCACTCCCACTTCCCTTTCTCCTTCCAGTTGAGCACTTCCTGACTCCTCTACTCCCTAGCCTTCCTCTCCTTTTATTTATGGTACCTTTGGACACTTACTTCTTTTGCATGAGTGAATTTATTACTTTGCTTTTAAACGAATATCCACTGTTAGCTTTCAATGTAACTGGACTCAAGCTACAATATCGCCCCTGACTGATTTAATGGTATGTGTCTCTAGGTAAGGGAAAGTCATAATGGGAATGTGTCCTTGTTTGCATGCAAATTTATAACCTGCATGCACTTCTAATTCCCTTGTGAAAATAGCTCTGGCAGGGAAAAAAAAAGCGTAAGGTCATGGAAAGGACAACAGTAATGGCTCTGTCCAGACTCATGCGCAAATCTGGCCTTGCTTGGTTGTTTCTGATCAGGGTCCACTGTTTTGTTTTGTTTTGTTAAGCTTTTTAAATACAGCTTTTGGTACATGGCAGCACTGGTCAACAAATAATAAGTCTCATTGTCACCAACACCATTTTAGTCTCTTTCTTAGCCCCTAAATTGGATTAAAAATTCCGAACACCTAAATTTTGAATATTTTTTTTCAAATAAAAAAAGTTCCCTTATTATTTGGAAGGCATCTCCATGAAAGTTTGCTTTCTTATTCTTTGTTGTTTTGTGTTTTATATTAAGTTAGTGTGCTGAAATCCTATAAGCTAATAAGGTCACATTTTCCAAGAAAAAATTAGAATGTTTACACTTTTGTAAACTGTTGTTCTCAAATATAAACAGAAAGATTTGAAATTAACGTTTTTTCCACTTGTATTCCAATTGCTGCCACCTAGTGGAACATTTAATTATTGGCCTATGGGGAAGTGAGGCCCCAGGCTCCTCCATTTAACTAGAGTGCTCTCCTGCCTCCTGGAGGTCACATTTATTACATCTGAGCTTACAGCATGAAGAAGCACCCCAGGAAGAAAGCAGCTCTGTGCTGGTGGGATAAAGGACTGAGAGCACCTGTCTGGCATTTGTTGTGCTGATTTGGACACTGTCCCATCTTTCTAGAAAAGACATATGGCTGACTGAGTCACGTTGACAAAAACAGAGCTAGACTTTCAGAATAAACTCTAGATCCACTGCACATCGCCTGTGAACACCAGACAACTCTTTCCTCTTGTCTTCAAAAGGGTTAAACCTTTGCTGCTCGGCTTCTGATTTCCTGTGGTCTTCTGAATTTGTATATTGGTAGATCTCTGTATTGAGGAGTCTTTACATTTTAGCGTGTGTGTGTGTGTGTGTGTGTGTGTGTGTGTGTGTAACTGTATGGTGTATATGCGTGTGACTATATAGTGTTGTGCACATATTCAGTTAGCATATACCTGCTGCACATAGGTATTTACACTGTGCAAATGTGTATGTATGTGTGTGGGGAGTGTACGTGTACGTGGTATACACAGGTATTCATGCTGTGGGTACTCACATGCATGCACATGCATGCAGAGTCTACAGCGGTATGCCAGGCATCCTGCTCTATCACCGTCTACCTCAATCAAACCATCGTCTTTCCATGAACCCGGAGCTATACTGGAAGAGCAAGCTCCAGTGATTGGTCTATCTCCAGCCTCCACAGCCCTGGGTTTGCAGCAAGATGAGTGGAGGTTCCAGTAGTTTGGACTCGGCTGCTCATACTTACACAGAAAATGTTTTCACCCTTTGAGTCATCTCCTCTGTCTAAATATAATTTTTGTAGTTCCTTTTTTTTTCTTGAACCATAGTTTAATACGAGTTTTTAACTTTTCCCCTCATATTACTGAATAAATATAGTTTTGTCATAGGTAAGAGGTATTTCTTTTAGAACTTTAGACAGGGCCATTAAATTTCAAACCCTCTAAATTCTTACATCTACAGCCATGGATTTTGAAAGACGGGGTTTTTGTTTCCTTCCAAACAGACACTTAGTCCAGACTCTGGCCCAGCTTCAGGTGGGAATGTTAAGCAAGAAGAAAGGGTTTTGGGGACTGAAGCAAGTTTCTGCCAGAGTGGCAGCTCTTTTCCATTTTATGGACATGGTGACTCATGTACCTGATCAAATTTCTCTCTGTGCAAACGACTGGAAAAAGTCAGGGTGGAAATGCTGCCCCCTCTTCTCCAGCGCGTGCGTGAGACTTTTTTGCGGGCATTAGGTGCTCAGCACCATCCTGGCTCCAGGTTTCACTATGCTCTTACTCCTGACTTAAATATGCTGTCCCCTGCCTGTTTGATTTACCTTTCCACTTGTGTATGTGTGTGTGTGTGTGTGTGTGTGTGTGTGTAGGTGTGGGAGTGATACTTCATGTAGTCCTGGATGTTCTGGAACTCACTATTTAGACCAGGTTAGGTGGGATTCGAACTCTTAGAGATCTTCTTGCCTCTCCTTCCTGAGTACCGAGATTAAAGGTGTGCATCGCGGTGCCTGCTCCTTTCTCTCCACTTCATCTTACTGACAAGATACAGAGTCTACAGACATATAGGGGTGCATAGATAATTACATGCTTGAGTTGATAAAAATGCATATATTCACATGTAGAAACCAAACACAGGGCTGGAGATGTAGTTCCATGGCATAATATTTTTCCTAGTATGCATTAATTTCTAGGTTGAATCCCCAGAATAAGAAAGGAAAGTAAGAAGAAAGAAAGAAAAGAAGGAAAAAAGAATGAAAGGAATTTGTTATTTAAAAGTGAAATAAAACAAAGTATGCTTTTAAAGAAAGGATGATAAAAGTGTATTTTAAAAGTAAAGATATTATTATTTGAATATAAAATATTCCCTTAATGAATCATGCACTAAGTACAATTCTCCAGCAGGTGGCACTGTTTTCAAGGCATTTAGCCTACACTTTCTGCAAGAGGAAGGTTACTGAGGGCACCTCATTGGGGTGTAGCCTGTTCCCAATGCCCACTCTAAAATGTTGGGTATCTTTTTTACAGTTCTCCACAGGGTCTCTCACTGAATATGAATGATCTAGGGAACTTCCAGAACTTGACTGTCTCTTCCCCCAAATGTAATTCACCAATGTTGGAGTTACCAGCATGCACAGCTATGCCTGACTTTCCGAACCTGATTCTCTCATGCTTGCTATTGAGCCATCTCCTCCACTCTGACAATGTTCAGTTTTGAAACAAAGATCATGGATAAACCTTTCTCCAACCCTCCTAGGAGACATTTACCCTGGACAGCAGGGACCACGTTTGAGGTCCATTCACCTGAACCGCGGCACCACCTTTACATAAAGTTCCCTGCATTTCTAGAAGCTACAACAGTCAGACATACTCCTACCTTCTACATTTGGTAGAAGCTCCTCTACTCTCCAACTTCATTTCTTCTTGGTTGCATTGCTGTGAGATACATACGGAACATGCTTTCGAGGAAAGAAGTTCAATTTTGGAGCTGGTGGAAGCCCTGCTAGAATACAAACTGGGGACGCTCAGTTCCTTCTGCATCCTGAGGTCTCCAATTTAAATTCTACTTCTCTAGTGGATGTAATGAGGACTTTAGATACATCAACTGCTGACGACAAAAGAGATATTTATATCCTCTCATCCCCTTAGTTACTTATATGTAATTTCCAATTCTTCTTTTGCCCCAACTTGGAGGAATTCATAGAGAAAATAAATGAGTTATATAATCAGGAACACAATCACCCTCAGAATGACAGTAAGCCCAAATTCCAGCAAGTTGTGCTGCTTCTGTTTATATAGACTCTTTGCAAAGGGGGAAAACAAGGGCCGGACCCCACCATTAAGAAAGCTGATTACCGTTTTTCAGCATGCGGCGTTGACAGAATTTCTGTAACCTTCACATTGTAGGAGAGCACACAATCTAATTTCTCTGACTTTCCTTTGTCATAACTTGATAACTAGACCCCTGCTCCTCCAGAACTCTGTCAGGAGCCTGGATAGAGGTGAACAGGCATGAAAATCAGCTCTAAAGAAAGTCCGACCTCCCATATTCTGCAAGTCCACATCTACTTTGAAGGCTTCCTGCTTAAGATGCGAGTTCTCCCTGCCAGGTAAAGCTCCAAAGCGTTACATTTCTGCAGAATTTGCTCGTGGACATTCCCATCTTTGTACACCGCCTTTAAAAACCCACATTTCTTAATTTGCACCAGTCAGACACTCAAATTTCTATCTTAACCCCAAAGACAAAGAAAGCAGAAGGGGTCACTTAATTTCCCGGTATCGTGGAGTTCTTTTCTTGCCGCCAGAGGGCAGCCGCACGCCAAAAAGCCACACAACTGCCTGCACATCCTCAAGGACCATACTTCCACCGTGTTTGAAAGCATGGCAAACGGCTGGAAAAATTCTAAAAGACGGACGATTAGTCGCGCTGATTAAGTTCTGGAGTGGGGGCAGGGGCCGTCCTGGGTTGTCCAGTGTGCATCAGCGCAGAAAGTGACAGTAATTGGGGTCCCATACCGAGAAGCTTTCAGAGACAGGAAGTTCAAGGAGACCAGCTCTCTCATTAACCCAGTCCTCCACAGTACTTTTCACTCAGGCTTAAAGTGATGGCTTTCGAGACAGCTGAAGTGAACTTTCATGTTTAGCCAATTCCTTGGCTGGTTGTTTTCTGTCAAACTCGAGAAAAGGTACGGAACGCTTCACTCCTGTCTTTCCAGGCTGAAAACCAGAGCTGAAGGCCCATGATGGTTCGTGAGGACATCGAGATATCAGTCACCTCCTCATTAAAGCTCTTTCCCTTCCCATTTCACTCTCGGGGGCAATATAAAATTAATGAGCACGTAAACTGTGACAATGTTTCAAGATGGCCTTTATTTTCTGGGTACTGTGTGTCTAAAAAGTTGAGCCAGAATTAGCGCTGATTTTAAACGGAATCTCAGATGTTTCCCGTTGATGAACTCCTGAGCCACCGCCACCGTGATGGAGACCACAATCACCTTGTACATCTGCGTCTGCCTCTGAAGCTGTTTTTTTTTTTTGAAACCAATTTATTTGATTTCAAATTTGTGCAAAAGGCTGAAATTCTAATTGCTAATTTCAATGGGAAGAAAAACAATTTTCCTGTCCCTAGAAATATAGCATTCTGTGTAAATTCAGCTCAAACGCTGTGTCTAAAGATCCATTAACTCAGGTTGCTCTCTTCTGCTGCTACCATGTCCCCTGAAGAGGGTTTGAGTCTAGGAACAGAATTCCATTAACATAATGAACCAGGCATCCATGGTGAAGAAGGTGAGTCTGCCTACCCACTCTGTGGCAGTGTGCTGGCTGACATCGGCCCCTGTTGAGTATACTGAGCTTCTTGTCAACACCTCATGTCTAAAGCTCTGTATCCATTGTAGAAACATAGAGACTTTAGTCTGATCTGTGTTTGGCGTGGTAACCTCTGGGTACAGCCAAAGCATAGTGTCCAAGCTAATGTTGACGTCTGTTTTAGAGGCTACAGAATTGTAGACAACCCTTCCAGGCTCCTCTCCCCAGGCATAGAAAATCTCAAGATATCTTAGAACCCTTTTAATCCAGTTTCATCATCTTTATTCTTCTCCCTGGAACTCGTGGTATGGGGTTGGCATTTCTGAAGTGTCTACTCTCAAACTATCTTTTAAAAAATGCCCCCTTTTGGGTTGACCCAATTACATCTTTCTGCTTTTACATTCTTCATTTCCCCATGGGAGAAGAAAGTAATCTCTGTTGCTCCTTCCTTCTCAAACATCCTGGCAGTGTCCTAACCTTGCTGTGTTCTGTCTGGAACTTTAATTGTAAGCTCAGGGAGAACCTAGCAGAGCTCTTGTGAGCTGCCTTAAACCTGCCTTGTTTCATTCTGAGAACTGGTTCTCTGAATGAAGCCTTCTAGATTGCTGTCTTCTGTTCTCCAAGGAAATATCTGTATTTTACCATGCAGACTGATGGAATCAGATCGAATAAAGCAACACAGGTTTTAGAGGGGAGATTACTAAGAAATATCTCTTCCTACTCCTCCCTGCTGTCTTGTGCTTGTAAAACTTTATTTTATAATCTCATTTATTTCTATATCATCTCCTCTTGGAGCCTAGCCACAAGGAAAGAATCAATTTAAATAAGGAGAACAGACATAGCAGTAGAAATAGGAAATACAGTCTTAACCTAAGTTAAGGTTTCTGATGGAGGGGAGTAGAGTGGGAACTGAGGGTTTTTCTGTGAATTATATGAAGCACAGAATAAAGAGAGGGAACTTGGGAAATGAAGCACAGAGGAATTTTGGATCAGACCAACTCTGATACAGTTAGAGCACAAAGGTGCTCCTAGAAATGACGGGAAAATGTTTTCGTGAAAGAGACACAAGTACAAAAGCCATGGTACATTGGTCAATGTGACTGCTCTATTTTTATTGCTCATTTGATAACAAAACATAAGAGCAAAGACATTTTTAAAATACTATCTGCTGTTCCCAGGTAACTACTTCTAAGAAGAGCTACATCTTGCCAACATCCCTTATCACTATTTATCTGCTAATGATCACCATGACAACTATTCAGCTGCAGTTATCACTACCACCACTCAACTGCTAATTATTATTGGGAACGGAACACTTTTGCCTTTCAAAGAAGATAGCAAGTGTCCCACCAATACATAAAACCAAGGAACAGCATGACAGAGTACAGTGTATGTGATACAGATGGCAGGCATCCCGGCAGCCAGCCTGTGAGCCAGTTGAGGGAACCTTTATGTTGGGGGTCTGAATATTTCTTGAGGGTGTGTTCTCAGGTTAACACTGAAGCCCAATGAGGTCTTTAACAAGAAGATGAGCAGAATGGATTTTCTATCTAGGAATAAAATAATTAATGGCACAGAGATAATTAAGTCTCACATTCTGGAAATGGTTTGTAAGCGAGACAGAAAACATAAAACCTGCCAAATGGGTACTTTGACGAATTTTACTCTGGTGTTATTCAGATAATTCAGGAAGAGTGTTCTCTGTGTTTATGTGACAGTTGTGTAGTTTGGTCCTCCTATGGGGGCTCTCCTGACAGTGAGAACAGAGTCTGTCTCCAACTCTTTTGCTGGCTTTTGGGACTCTGTTTCTCTCACTGGGTCATCTTCCCCAGCCTTACTATATGGGGAGGGGCTTAGTCTTACTGCAACTTAATACGCTATGTTTTGTTGATAGTCATCGGAGACCTCCCCTTTCCTAGAGAGAGACAGAAAGGAGGGAATTGGGGAAGATGAGAGAGAGGGACTTGGAGGAGAGGATGTGGGAAGGCTGTGGCCCAGACTTAAGATAAATAGATAACTTAAAAAATAATTATTATATTTGAGATGAAATGTCTAAATAATATGAATAAATAAGGTACACAGCTGTTTGCATAGATATTTTTCAGATCTATCGAAAGTCTTAAATACATTGGCTGATGTTTATTACCAAATGCTTTCCCTTCTAGGAATTTATCCAAAGCCAATAATGTGAAATTCCTTCTAAGAGTTATGAAGCTATTTACTGAAATGCTTTTTTAAATAAAATTGTAATCAATAAAAGTCAGAATTTATTAAGTAACAAAATGAACATATAAGAATAAATCTGAGCAGCTTTTGAAGGGTGCTATCATAGACTAATGGTTTACAAACTGCTTATGATGGGTAACTGATGCCATGCAACTTGCATTCACATGTTAGAAACTAAAAATTTAAATGTATAGAACTACATTCAATATGTAATGTGTTCAATAAAAATAATCACAGATCTGCAAAAAACATAGAGAGAAGAGATGTATTTATCTAGTATTATTTTCTTACCAGTGCCCATGAAAATTCTATTGCATCATTCTGTCCAGATGTTTTCCAAGAGCCACCTCATATGTCCTTTACTGTCAAATGGACTATGCTTGTCTAATTGCTTATCTGTCTACATGAGAAAAGAGGTCACAAGACTGTTGCTGCATATAATGTCAAGCTCTTCAGAACTTACTGATATAGAAACTAAGTTGATTTCTTCCCTATATAATTTCCTAAGAGCATTTTCAGTCTTGGCTCTACTGTTATTCATGACACTGTATTACCCTTGTGGTGTCTATAAATGCAAGCTTCTAATTACCTTATCAAATATAGCATTGATCCTCTTTAATGATGACTACAATGTATACTCAGAGTATTCAGGAACTGATATCAATACATCATTTTTATTCATGTTAAATGTATAATTTAAATTTGTGGAACACAAAGTGTGTAGCATGTCCCACAACATCACTGTGGGCTCCATGTAAATAAGGAGAACTTCTAGAATCTGATTTCTATTCATCTTTATTACCCTTCCACATTGCATATGCCAAAAAGAATAAGAGCTTCTGAGTAGAATAAGCAGAATATTATAATTTCATCCAGCATTTAAGGAATATTTTGCATTCTTAGATGTCAGTTAAGAGAGGACTGAGTTCTGAGAAACAGTACCGAAAGCTGCTAAGTCCTCTGGGAAAATAGCAGATCTGGCCTCTCAGGGACTACCATGATGAGACTGCCAAGCATGCATGAAGTAGTGGATAAATTATGACCATCATATGCTTGCTGCCTTGTATGCTGTAAACCAGTGAAGCTAACCTTCTTGCTTCTCAGTCAAACAGATGAGGTTGTCTTTCACTGTGACTTGAGAAACCTATTCAACAGCACAGAGTCCTGAAATGTAGTTGAAAAACTCATAAACTCTTTAACACAGAATCCCCAATAGGCTTATGTATTTACATACTTGGTCCCCAAATAGTTGCACTGTTTAGAAAGGGTGGGGAGCCTTTTGAACTCTGGCCCTAGCTGGGGACATAGGGTCAGAGTGTTTGGGTTTAAGGGTTATAGTCCAGCCTGTGTCTGGTGATCTCTCTGCCTCCTGATCTACCAAGATATGGCAAGTTTGTTGCAAGCTCTCACTACAGATGCAGCCACCAGCTGTCCTGCATTGATCATAATGAACTACCGACCCTCAGTCATGAGCCCTTCCCCCTATGTCAGACACTCTGTCACAGCTAGCAGAGGAATGGGTTGCTATTATTTCTAGGCTTCATGTACAGTTGTCTTCTGGGAACAAGATAAGAATATGAAAAATGTATGACTGGGAATAGAAAAAGGAATGATCTTTTTCCCCCTTGGATGACAAAACCAGCTGAGTCAGAATTTTAAGCTTTATTTTTAATTTTCTGAAGCACTGTGTATTCTTTATACAGACTTAGTATCAGTCAGCCTAGGACAAAATTCCTATCACCCACACTGTAAGGAACAAGGAACTCTATGTTTTAAAATAAATGATCTATATTTGGAATTTTGTCTTAAGCTTTAGTGTCAACTTGCTGCTCACGTCTTCTCTACCTAGCTAATGAATTTCTTCTGCCTTTTAGATTCTGTCCACTTCCATATTACTGTAGAAAAGCAACTCAGAGTCTCTTATTGTTTCAAGCCACAGTGATAAATATAACTGGCCTCACAATGTGAATTCAGGCTTGCTGGTTTTTTTTAAAAAGAAAAATTTATTGTGTACACAGTATTCTGCCTACATATATCCTATAGGCCAGTAGAGGGCATCAGATCTCATTAAAGATAGTTGTGAGCCATCATGTGGTTGCTGGGAATTGAACTCAGGACCTCTGGAAGAGCAGTCCGTGCTCTTCTGAGTCACCTCTCCAGCCCGTCAGGCTTGCTGTTTAAGTGGAACATATCAAAATGGGTAACTAAAAGATTTGCTTTGAAGTGATTGAGATATATTCTTCTTGGGCTCAGAAGAGAAAAATTGGTCGATCTCTTCTTAAATCTTAGACCCCATTTGGACAATTAAAAATATACACCAGTAATCCTTATCGCCATGAGTAAATATGGTGAAAGCTTGGAGATGGTAGTAAGAAAGGAATGTCTCATTCTAGATTCACAAAATCTTTTACTACCCTTTAATTTTTTAGAAGTAATTAAAATTTTGAAGTAATTAAAAACAGTAAACATATACATTTTTTTGCCATTACTTCACTATTTTCATGTAATGCCTTCACTTTTTTCCTGAAGGAATAAGATTCAGAGAACCCCAGATCTTCATTTTCAACAAGTTCAGAAGTCTACCTTCTGAGAAGCACACAAGATAAAGCAGTGAAGTCCATGTTCAACCCAAGTTGTTTAGCTCTCCCTGCCTTTCCTCTCTGTAGACACGAGCTAGACCTTGCACACTATACACCCACCATCTGTGATAAGCCCATGGAGGACTGTGCAGGGCATCTCAGTAACTGCCTCTTTCTGGTGAGGGACAATCAGCTAGAAAAGTTGATTTTAAAGGTTTATTTTGCAGAATGTATTTGGGAAAGGCAGTGGGAGCAGTAAATCTGCACAGTGTTTTGGAAGCATGAGAGATTTAGTCTACCATTTCTGGCTTCCAGATGCTTCCAAGGGTATCTTCAAATTATGCCAAGATTTTTCTTACATTTTTTGCCTATCCAATGTCTATGTTTAATCAAGTGTGTATTAAAGAATCTAGACCTCTAGATCTAAACGGAGCTGTCACGTTGGGCACAGTAACTCTACTGAGATCACTTACCCATATGGGAAAAAATCTGCTAATCCAAAATGACATTTACCATCCCTTTTTTAAGATCTCACAAAATCTATTTCTATATACATTCTTAGGCACCTTAAATCCATGGAGTTGTGTGAAACACTTTCCCTTGGTTTTCATTTTACTACCCAAGTGGAGCTGAGCTTTTAAAGGCTTCACTTCAGCAATGAGCAACAATGGGAGTTTTATTTCTCAAGGAAGCACATGCTATTGCACCAAGGCAGGGACAGGAAAAAGTATATCATACAAATCCATCAATCAGTTCAGGTCAACAGTGTCTCCAGACATGTGAAGATCCCTTGTTCATGGATCAAAATCTCACTGTTATTTCATCAGAGATTTTTCATGAAAGGGGCTTGGAAGGTTTATCAAGCCAAAGATTTATGTAATTCAGTGTCTCAAAAATTAGAGAAAAAAGAAACAAACTAACCATCTAAAAGCAAACCAGTGTTCCACTTTGACCTTCAGTGCTCTCTGGCCAACTGCTACCAACAGTAACTCTCTTTAATTACTGTCCAAGGAAAGCTGATAACTTTCCTAGGTGTCCTGATTAAGCCTTTTTCAAAGTGAACTTGTCTCCTAAACTTTAATTTACCACCATGTGGTGGCTTGGGCATGGGTTAAATGGGCCTCGCTGAAAGGTTGCTGTTGCAGACTTGGTCCCAAGGATGGTGGAACTGGGAAGTAGTAGGATCATAGCAGGCATGGCCTAGTCACAGGTCATTAGATTAGCTGTGTAGATGACCCAGGGCATAACTAATCTTCAACCCTTGGGTCCCTGCTCTGATGATACTCCCCATCTGATGCGATACCGATGCTAGAGCCTTGCACTAGTCTGTGACTGTGTGTTAGATGGCCCTCTTTACATTATAAAGATACTTTGCCTAGGGTGCTTTGTGATACTATGAAAAGCGCACCAACACACACCAAGATGAACTATTTTACCCTACTCTCTGATATCCTTCATCCCCCAGGACCATTCTTCTAGGTGACAGACTTGACTTCTAGGAACTTCTCCTTCATTTCTCTATAATGGAAGTCTCAGTATGTTTACTCTGCCTCATTTCAAACCACATTCACATAGCAAATATTTTCTCGAGGCCCTTTTGTCTACAACCCAATTTTTGTTACTAATTTTTTTTTAGATAACTTTGCTGATAATTGACAGTAACCGAGTTACTTAACATAATGGGAAGATAAATTATTGGTAGAAAAGTATGTAGCCAGTAGGATCAAAAGAAATTGAAATATCAAGCCTTAAAGAACAGAAAAGCCAGAACAGTTTCAGGAACTTTAGTAGCAGAGCTTAGCTAAGGGGGTCATGAATCCAACACTGTGTTGGTGAGGTATAGTCTCACATCCATAATTCCCCTCCCCAAATTAAACAAAATAGAAAAAGAACAAGTCTTACTCCACCCACCAGGAAGAGTGGATGAGAAGATCACATACATTACTACATGAACCTACATAAGACTGCCCACTACAAATAGAAATGAGCAGGAAATCTTATTCATCTATATAGCAGCTATGCAAATGAAATTGGAGTAGAATTAAATTAAGTAGTAAATGTGCTACTCAGGGTTCTCTAGAAGAATAAGTCTGATAGAAAGAATTGGTATATAGATGTGGAAAAGGGATTAGAGAGAGTGGCTTACAGGCTGTATTCCAGCTAGTCATACAATGGCTGTCTACCATGGAAAGTCCAAGAGTCCAGTACTTGTTCTCAAGGCTGGATATCTCTGCAGGTTTTCAGTATACACTGGAATCCCTAAGAAGGAGGCTCTAACGCCAGTGAAGAAATGGACATTCCAGTAGGAGTGAAGGCAAGCAAGCAAATAAAGAGAGCTTCCTACTTCTATGTTCTTTTACAGGCTACCACCAGAAGGTGTGGCCCAGATTAAACATAGATCATCCAGCTTTAAATGGTCTGGATTAAAAGTGGGTCTTCACACTTCAAATGAATTAATTAAAATAAAATTTCACAGAGGTACCTAGCTCCCTCAGTTTTAGTTAATTCCCATTGTGATCAAGTTGACAAATACGTATAAGATGCTTTAATTAATGCACAGGGTGTGTGTGTTCCGCTTCTGAAACCGGAGCTCAGTCAACCTAGCTAATTTGTAAACAGAAATGTTAGGCCAGTGCTGGGGAGGCCACCCAGCCATGTGCTATAGCTATTTTACAGCTCAATACATTCCTGATCATTCCGTCAAAAACTACAAGCCCTGTTGGATTTCTAGATTGGTGATTTCTTAAGTATGTGCAGTAGGAAGAGATGGCGGGCTGTAACACAAACAGCTGCAGAAGGTGTTTTAATCTTCCACCACTTTCTCTTGTGCTGCGTGTTTTAGTTGTTTGGTTCAGTATAATCATTAGATTTTTCTGTCACGGGCATTTTGTGCACAGGATTTTTTTTTCCCCTACACAGGAGAGCACTGGCTACTGAAGCAACACATTTTTGACCTTGAAACCATTTCTCTTGTGCAGTGCCACATCTTGCTACAGTCACCCACTGTTGACAATGGGCCCCTCTGGGAAGTGTCTAAAGGAGCTGCCCTGCAAGTACATCACCTAGCAAGCAGAGCAGCGACAGGGTTTTAGGTGCCCCTTGCTTCACAGCCAAGGTGTTTGTGGGATGTCTGATGGGCCTTCTCGAAGGTTCTTCTCTTTAGGTCATTTAGACTAGCCTGAGCAAAGTGAACCCTTTCTTTGAGTCACCTGGTTGGAAGCTTTAAGGGGAAAGATCTGTTCTTGAGTTATTTAGCATTTCCTCACCACTCGATGGTAAAATGAAATGCACTGCATTACCACAAAGGCTTTTTAATCCTTATGTTCCACACCTTGAGCTGGTTTTTAATTTTTAACATTAGGCACACCATATTGGTGGTGACCTGAATAAAAATGGCCGCCATTGTCTCATATACTTAAATGTTTGTATTTTATTTTTTTGTATTTTATTTTTTTATTAATTAATTTATTTAATTATTAAAGATTTCTGCCTCTTCCCCGCCACCACCTCCCATTCCCTCCCCCTCCCCCAATCAAGTCTTCCTTCCTCCTCAGCCCAAAGAGCAAGCAGGTTTCTCTGCCCTGTGGGAGGTCCAAGGACCACCCACCTCCATCCAGGTCTATTAAGGTGAGCATCCAAACTACCTGGGCTCCCACAAAGCCATTACGTGCAATAGGATCAAGAACCCATTGCCATTGTTCTTCAGTTCTCATTAGTCCTCATTGTCCATTATGTTCAGCGAGACCGGTTTTGTCCCATGCTTTTTCAGTCCCCGGCCAGCTGGCCTTGGTGAGTTCCCGATAGAACATCCCCATTGCCTCAGTGTGTGGGTATACCCCTCGCAGTCCTGAGTTCCTTGCTCGTGCTCACTCTCCTTCTGTTCCTCCTTTGGATCGTGAGACTTCAGTCCAGTGCTCCAATGTTGGTCTCTGTCTCTGTCTTCTTTCATCGCCTGATGAAGGTTAATATTCAGGGGGATGCTTATATGTTTTTCTTTGGGTTCACCTTCTTATTTAGCTTCTCTAGAATCACGAATTATAATCTCAATGTCCTTTATTTATGGCTAGAAACCAAATATGAGTGAGTACATCCCATGTTCCTCTTTTTGGGTCTGGCTTACCTCACTCAGGATAGTGTTTTCAATTTCCGTCCATTTGTATGCAAAATTCAAGAAGTCATTGTTTTTTTACTGCTGAGTAGTACTCTAATATGTATATATTCCATACTTTCTTCATCCATTCTTCCATTGAAGGACATCTAGGTTGTTTCCAGGTTCTGGCTATTACAAACAATGCTGCTATGAACATAGTTGAGCATATACTTTTGTTGTATGTTTGGGCATCTCTTGGGTATATTCCCAATAGTGGTATTGCTGGGTCGAGAGGTAGGTTGAACCCGACTTTCCTGAGAAACCGCCACACTGCTTTCCAAAGTGGTTGCACAAGTTTGCATTCCCACCAGCAATGGATGAGAGTGCCCCTTTAGTTTGTGAACTGTTTTGGAAGAATTAGGAGCTGTGGGGTTTTTTTGTTTTTGTTTTTGTTTTTTTGTTTTTGAGGCATTTAATGGGGATGGACTTTGAGGATTCAAAGTCCACACTGTTCTGCTAGCTCTGAGTCTGCCTCATGCTTGTGGATCACAGGGAAACTCTCAGCTACTGCTCCAGTGCCAGGCCTACCTGTTTACTGTCATGCTCTCTGCCATGATGGTCATGGGCTCACCCTCTGAAATTATAAACCAGCTCCAATTAAATGAATTATTTGTTAAGTAGCTTTGGTCATGGTGCCTCTTCACAGCAATAGAAAAGTAACTAGGACATCATATTTAATATGATACTCCCTCACTGATACAGTAAAAATCCTTCCATTCTTTCTTTGTGTGTCTTCATTCCTTGTTTGTGTTTCTTTCTGCTGTTGCCCATCATAGGCCTTGGCTCGTTGGCACAAACGAATTCCAACTTTTGTGCCTTAGCACCTCTTCTGACTTTGACATTATCGCCTCTCAACACTGCAGAGACAGTACTTGAGAGCCTTTCTGCCTCATCCTTTTCCACATCCTGCCTCAACTCAGCAGTTCAATGGGCATCACCACGTCAACAGTTTCTACTGGCTGATTGCCTTATTCATCCACTTGAGACCCGTCCTCATTTATCCCCACTTCATTAAACAAATTAATCTTTAAATTAATTTCATGTATATAGGTATTCTGCATTCATGTGCATTGCATGAGGGCAGTGGCTGTGGAGATCAAAGAGGGCCACTGAATCCTCTGGGACTAGAGTTGCAAGAGTTGTAAGACATCATGCAGGGCTGGGGATCAAACGCAGGTCGTCTGCAGCCCCCCTTCATTTTTATCAGCTCTCTGAATTTATTTTGACCTTCAGTTCCGTAGTACCCAACTGAACTAATTAGTATATATCTCACTAGTTATTGTACCTCTCCTTATACCAACAACCAGCTGTTCTTAGATGTGAAATTGGAAACATGGATGCCATTCAGGGAGTCAATAAGACAAAACAATATAATACTTGAGTGTTATTTAGCTTTTTGATATCATTTATTTATAGTAACATAGAGTTTCCAATATTGAATGGAGAAACAAATATGAGAATCAACTTACCTTATGCTCATCCATATATTCATAAATTGGTAAAAAATTGAAAGATGGTATTCTTCTTACCAGATGTCTTTATTTTCCACATATAGTTATTTATAATATGCATGTTAATATGGTTATCATTTTTAAATGAAAGGATAAATGGTTTAAAATTCCTAAAGTCTTTGTGGGGGAATAAAAATACTAATATGTAAAAAAAATCCTATAAGAACTTGATTATTGTTAATGACTCTAAAGCTGATCAGAGACCCAAAACTATACATTTTATTATTTTGTAATAGGAGTCAAATTGTGACTATTTCGAGAGGATGGTGGGTCTGGTGAGTCTAAACCTGGACATGAGTTTCCATGTGAATGGGTCATTGAACTGTGGAGCTTAGGGTACAGATGGATGCTCAAGGATGCTTCAGGTGGGGTTTAGTGAAATTTTTGTGTGTGCAGCAGGAGTAAGGTCAAGGTAGGTTCATAGGAATAGGAGAGGTATGGCTGTCTCTCAAAGAGCTGCAGCTTGAAATGATTCTTATTAAAAAAAAGAAAATGTAAAAAGTGCAAAAATGAGAAATTCAAAGGCAGAGAGCTTGAGCAGAGCAAAGTATCACAGAAACCAAGAAAGCGATGCTTTCCAAGGCTGTTGCTACAGGGCATCAAATGTTTAGGAAATTTCATGTTGCAACAAAGGGCTCAGAGACCCCAGGGACTGTGTGAGACAGACTGGTTCAGCACACAGTAAAAAAGGAAAAGGCTGAGATAGCTGCTTTCTCATGTAGTTCTAAAATACTATTTATAAATAGAAAAGGAGGCAATGTAATAACTGGGATGAAGGTGGGCGCAGGGCAAAGAGGGTCTTGTGAAATGCAGAAAATTACTATTGATCTCACAAAGAATTGTCCTCACAGGTCTGTCTTTCTTGTAAACTTACAAATATGCATGATTGAATTGTTTATTTCTATATATATTTTTAGCAGTTGTTACATAAAAACTCACAGGAATGCTTTACATATTAGTATATAATTAATTCACCAATGACTTGTTTTAGTGTTTATTAATCTAAAACAGTGTTTATAGTCTCATAAAATGGGTGTAAGCGGCTAGATGCTTATGTAAATAAGGTCAAGACATGCTAGGTGGTGGTGGTACATGCCTTTAATCTCAGCACTCGGAAGGCAGAGACAGGCAGATCTCTGTGAGTTCGAGGCCAACCTCGTCTACAAGAGCTAGTTCCAGCACAGGCTCTAAAGTTACAAAGAAACCCTGTCTCAGAAAATCTAACTAACTAAGTAAATAAATAAATAAGGTCAAGATACATTTAAATCACATGGCAAGGAAAACATTCCAGGAATTTTATAAAAATGCTGGTCACTTTTAATTTACAAAAGAGTGTATATTCAATGTTTACCAGTTATGGAATACTCTTTTGATACACTGTGAAGGTATGTCTTTGCCAAGGCATATTCTGACTGATTAATAAAGAACCGAATGACCAATAGTTAGTTAGAAGATAGGCAGGGTTTCTGGGGAGAGACAGGAAGAGGAGGAGGGATCTAGGCTTGTAGATCCTTCAGCAGACTTGGAGAGAGTCAGATGTGTTGTACTGAGGAGAAGTAACACAGCCATGTGGCAGAATATAGATTAAATATATATAAATATATTTATAAACTTAATTAACCTACATAACACACACAATGTAAACATACAGGTTAATTAAGTTATAAGAGCTAATTAGAAACAAGCTTAAACTAAAGGCCAAGCTTTTAAAGTTAACAATAATTTTCCGTGGCATTATTTGGGGGCTGGAGATCCAAAGATAGTCCAACAAGAAAGCTTGCTACATTTCCCATTGGAAGAGAGGTTGGTGAGTTAACTATTTTATTTTCAAGGTACTGGATGCCCACAAAGCAGAGGGGAATCACCATCTGCGAGAATTCCTAGGAAATAATTGGGTTTTGATAGATAAGGAGCACACTAAAGGGCATGATCTCTTAAATATTATGAAGCATTCACAAAGTAAAATTATTAGAGAAAATCCTGTGTTCTGAAGGAAAAAGAGACAAGTCTAACTTATAAGTATGCTGATTTAAATTTAAACATCCAATTCCTAACTCTTCAGTTATTCTCATAAGGTGACTCAAACATCTGTGAATAAGAAAAATCACATTACAAACACAAAACACACAAGATCCTATGTAGGCTTGAAATGAAGCCAATTATATGCAACTGAGAAATTAGTAGCATGCTAATAATCATTTATTTTATACATTTATGAGATGAATGGTTAGCAACGTGAATATGCATTACCATAATCTTTCATTTAATAACTATTTTTTCTTTCAAACCAACAACTTATTTTAAATGGAGAAGAGGCAAGCATGGATCTATAAACTTGTTAGTGATGGTATCTAGCTGTTTACTAATAACAACTACTCAGGATAAGTTAAAGTATTAATTCTTTCAAAGTGTAGATAGACACAGCACAGAAATCATTTTAACTTGTTTATGGTTAACATCTCTGTATTCGTTATTGCCCATTATCTTTGTGTGGCTATTTAGTCGGGGAGGGGGTTGTCATTGTGCTCCCTGACCTCTAGAGTGGCACTCAGAAGCCCTATCTTCACTAGCAGATACAACAGAAGAAGAGAAACTGAATGCAGCAATAAGAAACTCCTGTTGGGTTTTCTGTGTAGAAATGAGTCCCAGAATCCAGACATGTGTGTTTCTCATACAGTGTGGTCAATGCTGTCAGCAATGACAGTTTGTGACTTCCTGGTATTTAGCATCCAAATCAGAATGTCACCTAGCTTCTCAACAGCCCCATTCTACATTATGCATTGGAGTTCTGGTGCTAAAGACTTGGTTTGGGGAACTTTTTTTTTTTTTTCCTATTCCCTTTCCTGGCATTCCAGTGAAGCTGTTAGCCATCTGATATATTTAGGTATGTCAATACTCTGAACAAACTAGCCAGAGTAGATTCTATTGTTTGCAATCCAGGGAGCTGGCTGATAATTCAGTAAATGAAAAAAATGAAATAAATTAAGCTCTGAAGGCTTCTTTGAGCTATTGAAATACTTACTGGAAGACAATTCATGAGAGTTCAATGTATGGGACATTTAATTCTGAAAGGTTAATGAAACTAAGCCATAGACTACAGGGAGGGCCTGGCCCGAAAAGCTTTGGGTTTGCATCTCGACATCCCCATGACTGGCTATGGAGAAGAACCATAACCTTTCTGATACTCAGTTTATCACCTCTGATGGATGATAATGCTACTCAATGGTTATAAGGATTTAAAAAGAAGCCATTTATGCAAGATCAGTGTGAAGCTTTATACTTCAAATTGTCTGACAAATAGCTTTATGCTGAGCTATTGTTGGTGCCACATGATTTGAAGAATTTTCACTTACAAGAAATATAATCCACTCCAGCAACTTCAAGCAGAAAGAGATTTATTTGAGAGAGTTAAAGCACATTCTGAATGTTTGAGCTGAGGAAATCAAATGCAGAAAGTTCTGGAAGCAATCTACAGAATGTGCTAGCAAAGACACTTCCTTGGTCCTGTCTAGTAAAGAATAGAATCAGGATGCTTCGGGAAAGGGCAGGAGGGACCAGGAGTCTGCTTCTACCTTTCCCTACATGTGCTGGGCTCAGGAAGCCACCTGCCGAGTCAGGAAATCATTCTAGTTCCTGTCACCATACTTTATCTTGTTACAGTTAGAATTTTATATAAACAGACTATTCAACATTGCTTTGTGAAATCTAAGCATGCTAATATGTGTGCAACTAAAGCAAATTTTCTTTGCTTAGTAAGTGCTGAAAATTCCCCTCAAAAATATTAATATCTTAAGTACCATAAACAATGGGCTTGTTACAATACATGGCAAGATAGAATTCATTTGTGTTGTTAATCAGCTGACCTTAAATAGAGAATGTCTTGTGGGTGATCCAGGTGGATTCAACTGCAACCACGAGAAACATAAGGGGGAGAGTCATGCAGACAGTAGGTTAGTGATGAGAAAGGCAGGATCCAAGACAAAGAGGTCTAGGAAGCAAGGAATAAGTATGTAACACAGCAATAGGAAGTGACTGTGCTCCAGATACAGGAAAAAACGAGGAAACAGGTGCTTCCCTAGAGTCAGTAGAAAGGGACTAAGACCGAAGGATACTGTGGTGTTAATCTTACTTCAGACCAACAGATGTTTAACGCAATGTGCTTGTTTTGTTTTAAGCCACAAAGGTTTTGGTAATTTGCAGTGGAGTAGTGTTTTCATGTTGTGGATATAGCCTGTGTGTTGTAGCAAGCATAATAGCCAACCTGGGGGGGTTATACCTACTGAAAGTGTTAGTATTCTCTCTCTCTCTCTCTTTATTTATTTACATTTTGACTGCAGTTTCTCCTCCATTCTCTCCTCCCAGTTCTTCCCCCACCTCCATTTTCTCTCTGCACACCCCCCCCATCCACTCCTCCGTTTCTACTCACAAAAGGGCAGGCCTCCCATGGATGTCAACAAAACATGGCATATCAAGTTGCTGTAAGACTAAGCATATAGTTTTGTATTAAGGCTGGGCAAGGCAACCCAGTATGAGGAGTGGGTCCCAAAAGCCAGCAAAAAAGTCAGAGAAAACCCCTGCTCCCAGTGTTAGGGAGTCCCACACGAAGATCAAGCTACACAACTGTCACATATATGCAGAGGACGTAGGTCAGTCCCATGCAGGATCCCTGATGTTGGTTCAGTCTCTGTGAACTCCTGTGAGCCTGGGTGGGTTGATTCTGTGGATTTTGTTTTGATACCCTCAATCCCTCCGACTCCTCCAATCCTTCCTCCTCCCTCATCAGCAGTATTTCCCAAGCTTATCCTAATGTTTGGCTGTGGGTCTCTGCATCTGTTTCTGAATAAAGCCTCTCTGATGACTATTGGGCTAGGGTCCAAACTATGAATTTAGAAAAATATCATTAGGCATTATTACATTGATTTTTTTTCTCTCCAGGCATATTTGGTCTCTGAGCCATCCAGTCTATGGATCCTGGAGCTCCCGGCAGTGTCCAGGGTGCACTTACTCTCGTGGCATGGGTCTGAGGCTGGATCAGTCATTGGTTGGCTACTCCCACAATCTCTATGCCACTCTTTCCCCAGGATATCCCATAGGCAGGACAAACTGTAGGTCAAAGGTTATGTGTCTGGGGTGGTGTCCCAGTACCTCCACTGGTAGTCTTGCCTGGTCACAGAAGATGACAAGTTCAGGCTACATATTGCTAGGAGTCTTAGCTGGGGTCCTCCTTGTGGATTCCTGGGGGTTTCCCTTGCACCAGGTTTCTACCTGATCCTGTAGTTGACCCTGTTCAGGTACTCTCCCACCACACCACATCATACCTAATTACTCAGCCCCACCATCCCCCAGTCTACCCATGAAATCTCTTCTATTTCCCCTTCCTAGGGAGATTCAAGCTTCCCCTACTTGAGCCATCATTACCTAGCCTCTCTGTGTCTGTGGGATATACAATGGTTATCCTTTACAGCTAATATCTGCTTATAAGTGATAGATACCATGTTTGTCTTTCTTGATTTTAGCCATGTTGACAGGTGTAAGTAGTGTCTCAGAGTTGTCTTGATTTCCATTTCCATGATGGCTAAGGATGTTGAACTTTTCTTTGTTTGTCAGCCATTTGAGATTCTTCTGTTGAGAACTCTCTGTTTAGATCTATATCCCATTTTTAATTGAATTATTTGAAATTTTGGTATCTAACTTTTTGTTTTTGTTTTTTTTCTCTGAGAATAAGCTTTATTGGTTACTTTTCCAGGAAACAGATTCAGTAAATACAGCACTATATGAAGAGACTTTTGCTATTACACAAGTCTTAAGTTTTTTTTTTTTTTTTTTTTTTTTTTTTTAGACAGGGTTTCTCTGTGGTTTTTGGAGCCTGTCCTGGAACTAGCTCTTGTAGAGCAGGCTGGTCTCGAACTCACAGAGATCCGCCTGCCTCTGCCTCCCAAGTGCTGGGATTAAAGGCGTGCGCCACCACCGCCCGGCTGGTATCTAACTTTTTGAACCACAATAAAATTAAAGTATATTCTAGGCATTGCTAAACACCGAGGTACAACCTGATTCCCAGGCAGCAATGTGGAGCCATCCTCCTCTCTTTAGACAGCGTCCTATTTGAAAATATATGAATTGTTTCCAGATGAGGATGATTATTGATAAAGCTTCTCTGCGTGTCTATATATGTGTTTTGATCAATGTCGTACAACAGGGAGAGAAAGTAAAGCAAAGCAGTGCTGCTTCTACAGAGATGAGCATGCCCTTATCTCTTAAATACAAGTACAAATGCTTTTAAAAACAAAGTCTCAAAGTAGGCCATACTATGGTACACTCTCAGAACATATACATACTGTACCTATTTCCAACTACAAAGCCAATGTATGGACATTTCTGTCACATTTCATTTTTGCAAACACTTCACTGGCACTGCCAGTTTCACTGTGGTCAGTCTATTGAGTGTCTATAACAAGGCATGAATTAAATTTGCACTTGTGTGATATTTATCAGGTACATACATTTAAAGGACGTAGTTTCCTCTTATGGTATAGTCTTAATTATAAAGGACCTGATCATGTTCTTAGCCCAATAATATTTTATTTTAAAAATATCATTATTTTCTTTTATACCCAGATGCATGTCATTTGATGAAAAGATACATATGCTGGGTCAGTGATGGATCATAATTATCGAATATGAGAAGTTTGGTGGCCTGGCTGTGGTGGTACACATCTTTATTCCCAGAACTCAGGAGACAGAGGTAGGCCTGCTCTACAGAGTGAGTTCCAGGACAGACAGAACTATTACACAGAGAAACCATGTCTTGAAAAAACCAAAAAAAAAAAAAAATTGCTGTAATCGAACAAACAGGTCAGGGGTAAGCCTACAACCCTAGGAAACCGTATGCTATGCATAGATGTTTGCTTCAAATTTTACCTCTTTGGCATTACTGAGCTTCATAAAATTCTGTCCTCTGTGTGATGGGCTTCCAATTTGGTTTATAGCATCACTGGCTGCAGATGCCTTGTGGAGTATCACCTTTACTTACAGACATGCTGTCATCTCAGGTGTGTCTGTAAGACTGTTCCCAGAAGTTTACCTGAGGAAGGAAGGCCCATGCTTAATGTTGATAGTACCAGCCCTTGGGCGGAGTTGTGGACTAAATATGGAATAGGAAGCCAGCTGTGATGTGGGATTTCCCTCTGTATGCTGTGGTTACCATTAATGAATAAAGAATCTGCTTTGGACCTATAGCAGGGCAGAATTTAGCTAGGTGGGGGAAACTAAGCTGAACGCCGGGAGGAAGAAGATCAAAGTCAGAGAGAAACCATGTAGCCCCGCAGGAAACAGACACCCAGAACTTTATCCAGTAAGCCACAGCTTTGTGGGGATACACAGATTACTAGAAACGGGTTAATCTAAGATGTAAGAATTGGCCAATAAGAAGTTAGAGCTAATGGCCAGGCAGTGTTTTAAATAATATAGTTTCTATGTGGTTATTTTGGTTCCAGACTGCTGGGATGAACAAGCTGCCTCCTTCGACACAGCTGAGCCCTGGTATTAACTTTTCTCTGCTTCCTGACTGTTTTAGTTAGGGTTTCTGTTTCTGCAATGGAACACCAAGACCAAACAGCAAGTTGGAGAGGAAGGGTTTCTTTGGCTTAGACTTCAGCATTGCTGTTTATCACTGAAGGAAGTCGGGACAGAAACTCAAAACAGGGCAGGATCCTGGAGGCAGGAGCTGATGCAGAGGCCATGGAGGGGTGCTGCTTACTGGCTTGCATTCCTTGGCTTGCTCAGCCTGCTTTCTTATACAATCCAGGACAACCGGCTCAGGGATGGCACCACCCACCGTGGGCTGGGCCTTCTCCACCTCCACTGATCACTAATAGAGAAAACATCTTACAGCTGAATCTTATAGAGGCCTTTCCTCAACGCCACTCCTTCCTCTCTGATGACAGGAGCTTGTGTCAAACTCACACTCAAGACTAGTATTGCACTGACTATGGATGCAGTGTGGTTAGACACTTCACACTCCTGCTATCCTGCCTTCCCTGACATTATTAACTGTATTCTATTGAACTGTGAGTCAGAATGAGCCCTCCTCCCATAAGATGATTCCATCAGACATTTATCGCATCATCGAGGCAAACAAATGATATAGAAACCTGATATTTAGGACTAGACCCATTGTGATAAAAGTGACCACGGCACTCTTTGGCCATCAAATTAGTTAATAATTATTTTATTTTTTAGGTGCTCATGTTTTAGACACTATTTTGAGTCTCAAAGAAACAGATATTTTGCACGCCTGAACTGTCGAGACTGTTGATGAATATAGTAAACTATCAAAGATGAGCTAAATACATTTTATGTTATGAGGTGACAATGAGACTTTAGGATAATGGGGTAAAAGTTATATCTTCTGTAAATATGTATACTTTTGAGAAACATTTATAATGTAGCTACACAGAAAGATACAGGCATGCATGTTCTTAGGAAAATATCAAGTGAAAAATTTCCAAATCAGAGGGAGTAACCAACTTAATCTTCTTTGTGTGTTCTGTTGGCACTAAAAAATTTCACAGGTGAATGTCTGGGGTAAAAAGTAATCGCAGGTCTTTAGAATAATCACTCTACGTGAAAGTTCAGTTCTGTTTCTTCATGACAAGGCATAATTAGATCATTCTTAAGTATAAATCTATGATCATTTTTGCAAGCTAGTAGGAAAAAAATAGTAATATAATTGCCTTAAAAGAGGTCATTAAAAGTTAGAAATGTATCTTGGCACATTTTTAGTTATAAAAAACTGCATAATTTCCCATTTTGGAAGAATATGCTGA
Source organism: Chionomys nivalis (assembly GCF_950005125.1). NCBI lineage: Eukaryota > Metazoa > Chordata > Mammalia > Rodentia > Cricetidae > Chionomys > Chionomys nivalis. The sequence continues at coordinate 25,837,780 of NC_080099.1, read as the reverse complement.
AGCACTCAGGTATACGTCTAAGAATAAATTGTGGGGGATCATATAAGCAATACTGATTTTAGAAACATATGCTGCTTGGTGGAATTTTGGTGCACACCTTCAATGCATATTAACAATATTTTAATTCCTCCTTGACTGTAGAGCTGCATTTCAAGTACTGAGTTTTAAAAACAGGCTTACAACATTTCATTGCAGGTAAAAGTGTTCATCTTATTCTAGGCATGCATTTGACCCTATTTCTCATGCTAGCTAGATCTGACTAGGTTCATGAGAATTGTCTAAATTGTAGCTCCATATTTCTTTCTCTTTTTTTATGCTATTGATTTTCTCTTCTGCTTTATTCCTTTATTTTACCATTAGGATGATAATATCCAGTCTCCACAACAGTTTGTTTTCTAAACAAATGACAATTAAATTAACGTAGCTCCATATCTCTAAACACCCACAACTCTTATGTGATGGGAACGTATTACCTCCTCTTCACTGTTTCAATCCCTTAACAGTGTTCTGTCTTGTGTCACTTCCTGAGCTAGAGCCTAAATCTTAGAGAGCAAAGTGTCACCAGTAGGTAGGTTGTTGCGTGTAACCCATCCTTAATCCACCATAATGGGCAATCATTGCTGGTATTAGAGAGTCATAACCACTCTCTATGACTCAAACATTCAAAAAAGTTTTAAAATTAAGTTGATTTATTCCTTTAGAGTCTAAAACATAGTTTCATGTTTTTGAGCTCAACGTGTGGTCGTCTATTACATATTCTGACTTTTATGATCTGCATTTAAAGGGGCCTATAAAGTGTTTCATGAATATTTTCATCTATATTCACATCTAACAATGGAAAATGATTTGTGTTTTCCCTGTTACTGAACTTTATTGATTTCTCTATAGAAAATGCAAATTCCTATCTCTTAATCATTAATGAACCTCTCAACATAGTTCTGTTTCATCTACCCACTGTGCATGATCTCAGCAGTAGATGAGTCAGAAGGGAGTCAGCTCATCTGACACATATTCTATATGTGTTCTCCAGTTCTCCACATCATCCGCAACCCTGGCCATCCCCTGGATCTCCCGAGTTGTAACACAACTCTCACAATTTGATTTTCCTACCTGGTCTCTGCAGTACAAGGCAGGAAGCAAACATAAGCTATTATACCTAATGTCATGGTACTACTAAAAGCCATCTTTAAAACAATTCTAAACGTGTTTTCTACTAACTTCCAACCACTTCAGCTAGATGTTCGCAACTTTCTAAAAATAGAACTGGCTAACTATAACATTATATCGATGGGAACACTATCTGGATCCATGAATCACAAGTTCTGATGACCAGGACCCTCCTTAACCCCCTCTAAAATCAGATTTTGTACATAGGAATTTTTTTTGGAAAGAATTTTAATGGAATTTATTTTACATACAACAAATATGAAATTAACATAAAAGTGTCAAAACTATCAAAGGTCAAAAACAAGAGATCACAGACGTTTACATCCTAAGTCAATTATGATTTCTAACATCCACTGAAACCTCATTATGTATGAGAGAATGTTAACTGTTGATATGATTTCACTCAGTTCTTTTTTTTTTTTTTTTTGGTTTTTTGAGACAGGGTTTCTCTGTAGCTTTGGTGCCTGTCCCAGAATTAGTTCTTGTAGACCAGGCTGGCCTCGAACTCCCAGAGATCCGCCTGCCTCTGCCTCCCGAGTGCTGGGATTAAAGGCGTGCGCCACCACCGCCTGGCTTCACTCAATTCTTATAAGTTGATGGAATCAGCAGTATCATTAGCATGTTGCCAGACTTAAAAAAAAAAGATGAGGACAATGCCCAAGGTCACATGGCCCAAATGATAAAAGGCGCTATGACTAAGAAAAGTCCTTACTAACATGATACATTAACACAGACATTCTGAGATCTGGTTCAGCCTTCTTCATTGGACTCAGAGCTAGTGCTCTCTTTAGTTGAACAATCTGCAATACAACTTAAATGATCTGCATATATCACCAACAAAGTTTAGATGACATCTCTCTATGTTATCACAAAACAGTGTAACATTACACTATTTGAGTAACTAAAACAGAATAGCAACTTTTAAAGCATTTTTTGAAAATCTCACAGATGTATACACTACATCTTAATCAAATCTTCCTCTACTCTTTCCCTCTAAATTTCTACTGTGTCATCCCTTCTATCTCTTTTCTACCTTCATGTCATACACACACACACATAGGCACACACACACATGCTACACACACATGAATGCAGACACATATATCCCACTGAGACAAAATATTCCTGCCCATCTGCACATGCATATGGTGTCATTCTCCTGGGCATGGGCAATCTCAGTAGCCATCCTTAAAGAAAAGTGACCCACCCTTCTCCAGCAGCCATTAGCTACCAATAACTTCTCATCTAGGAGTCTGGTCTCAGGGTTTCCTCCCTTCTCCATGCTGTAATCTTCCTACTGTTATTTCTTGTTTGTTTGAGAAATACAAAATATTTTGCTGAATATATTTCTAGAAAGTCAAAAGTTTTAGCCTTAAAAACTCTTAAAATAAAAATTCTTCTCAAATTATGTTAGTCTTAACACAATTTTACTCAACTCAAAATAACAGTGTTTATGGAGATCAGGTATACTAACAAAACAATTATGAAGCTTATTTGGAAGAATTTCAAAAGGTCACTAATAAAAATGTTTTTAAATGATTGACAAATGTGATTTCTCTGTACAGATACTTAAGAGATAGTATATAGCAAAATAAGTAAACTATGTAGAAATAACACAAATACAGTAGAACAGAAACTGGCTTGATCTTGTGTAGGTCTTGTACAAATAACTGCATTCCTATTAAGTCATATATGCAACACCCATGTCATGTTTATAGGGATGCATTACACAGCCATCATCCCCATTCTCTGCCTGCTAGATGCTGTGCGTTTTTTCTAGACTCATCTGACCATTCCCTGTAAGCTTTTTAGTTTTATGAGATCCAGGTGACAAGCATTGGTCTGACTTCCTGTGTTTTCAGAGCCCTATTTCAAACCTTTGCCCCTGTGCTTATACATCAAAGTATTCTCTATACATTTTTTCTGTAACAGTTTCAGGGTGTCGGGTCTTATATTGAGGTTGTTGGTTCATCTGCAGCTGAGTTTTTCCAGGTGAGAAGCAATGATGTAGTTTTGTTTTTCCGGGTATTGACAACCAGGTTTCCTTGAGTCATTTACTGAAGGCTATGTGTTTTCTACAATATATATTTTGGTGTCTTTATCAAAAAATCAAACACCTATAACTACATGGAGTTATAGATGTCTTCTATGTTCTACTCCATTGATCTTCATCGTCTGTGTTGGTTCAGGTACCACACTGTATTTATTACTATGGCTCTGTGGTATGAGTTGAAACTAGGCATGACAATACCCCCTGGCATATTCTTTTAAATCTGGATTTCTCTGGTTACCTTTAGTCTTTTGTTACTCCATATTTTGTTCTTTCTTTATGTAAATGAATTCTCTGGTAGTTTGAGTAGAATTGTATCTGAGTCTGGTACTAGTGGAATACTGAAGTCTCTATCACCACTGTGCTGCAATTAATTTAGATCTAATAATCCTTCTTTGATGAAATTGGTGTTCTCATGTTTGATGCGTTCAGAATTGTAAAATCATCTTGCTCCTTTATGGGGTTGAAGTGACCCTTCTTGTTTCTTCTGACTCATTTGATTTGAAGTGCACTTAGTCAGATTGAAAAGCTACATATACTTTTCCCCCCCATTCCATTTGCTTGAAATTCCCTATTCCATCCTTTAGTCCTAATATAGTGCCTATTGTTGATGGTGATGTGTGTGTTTCTTAGAGGGAGGATGAAAGATGAATTCTGTTTTCTAGTCTAGTCTGCTAGTCTATGTCTTCTTTTGAGAACTGAGATTGTTAATATTCAAAGTTCTTAATGAAAGATGTGCATTAGAGTAATTTTGATGATCGTGTGTTGTTTCCTTACAACTCTTTTCATTAACTAACTGTCCTGGAATTCTGCCCTGTGAACTTTTGGGTGAATTCATTCCTCTCTTGAGACTGAAGTGGTGTGGGAAGTCATTCTATATATGTGTTGCTTTTATTGGCTAATGAATAAATCTGTTTCCGACAGTGGCTTAGCAGAATAGAGCAAGGTGGGAATTCCGAGCAGATAGAAGCCATATAGCTGCCACCAGAGGAGACAGGCACCCAGGAACTTAAGCTGGTAAGCCACTGCCTGGTGGTGATACACAGATTAATAAAAAATGGGTTAATTTCAGATGTAAGAGCTAGCTAGGAATACACTGGAACTATTGGCCAAACAGTATTGTAAATTATATAGTTTCTGTGTTATTATTTAGGGACTGGACAGCCAGGAACAAACGAGCAGCATATATGTCTGTATGCAGAAGCTTCACAGGACAGAAGTAGGCACTGGATCCCCAGGAACTGGAGTTACAATGGTTATGAGTTGCTATTGCTTGTTAAGAAATTTACATGGGATCTCTGATAAAGCAATGAGTGCTCTTAACCACTAAGCCATCTCTTCTGACCCATGGGAATATTTTCTATGTGTTTGACATTCCTCTCCTTCTTCTACATCAATGACTTCAAGGTTAGGGTTTTTTTTAATTGTATACCAAAGCTGTCTTATTTTTTGTTCATATATTCTCCAAACCTATAACTGTTCTTTACAGAGTGAATTAAGCTACCCTTTCTTCCAGACTATTTTATACTCTATTTCACACTTTGAAAATTATAATTACATTATTCCCCCTTCCCTTTCTTCCCTCCAAAAGAAGGAAGAATCCAAATGATTCCCATACATCATTCATCACTATCTTTCCCATAGTCTCTTTTTCATTAATTACTGTTATATGCTTATATACATACATACATATTGAAAGGGTATTCAAACATGAAAGAATATTCCAGTTACAAGGAATATATATATATATATGTTACAAGTAAGATATATATGTGTGCATGTATATAGGTATAAATATATATGTATATATATATATATATATATATTCTAATATGCTCTTCTCAGTCTGCACAGTGTTACTTTTATGTATGCTTTTTGGGCTAACATTTTAACACTTGGATACATACTTTTTGGCAACACTAATTGTAATCCACGAACATGCAATTCTATTCATTTTTTGTATCTTGTATCTTCTTCAAGGTTTTTATCTGTACTTTACAATTTACATGTTTTCTTTTACCTCCTTGCTTAAATTCATTTCTAACTATCCACCCACTAATTCATTACTTGGTATCAATCCAAATAAATAAAGTCATTATTGTAGGTCAAGACTGCTCACTTGTTTTGCGGCAGTCAGACTCAAATAATCACACAGGGACTGTATTCATTATAATACTGTTTTGGCCAATAGCTTTTAGGCATATTTCTAGCTAGCTCTTACATCCTGAATTAAACCATTTCTAATCATCTGTGTATCACTATGAGGCTGTGGCCTACTTGTAAGTTTCCAGCATCTTTCTCCTTCAGCAGCTACATGGCATCTCTCTGACCCTGCCTATTCTCTCTCTCTCTTTCTATATATATATATATATATATATAGATAGATAGATAGATAGATAGATATATTTGGATTTCCAGCCATAGGACAAAGCAACTTCTCTATTAATCGGTGGTGATAAAACATTTTCACAACATGCAGAAGAGAATGAGTATGGTTTTATTTATATAATTGATGCCCCAAATTCATAAGCTAAAGAGATATATGTTTGACTTGTTGTAGGTAATTATCTGAAGTATATGGATCCTATATCACATCCGAAATAAAAATAAATGACTAAAGCTAGTTATTGGTATCTTGAGAATGCCTTGGTTCGAGATGACTGAGTTGGTCTGTGCTAGTTAAAGCACTTGTGAGTAGGTCTGTTTGTTCACCTGTGAGTAGCCTTTTACCATGGTCTGCAGAAGGCTTCCTTCATTGTACTGATATTTGGTAGAGCTGGGGTAGGAATCTGTCCAACCTCCTCCCCTTCAATTAGCAAGGACATAAGTTGGAACACACAGTTATTTTCCCCCAATTTTTGGTAAAAAGTTCTCTGGTAGCAGCTTGCTCATAAATCCACCTTGTGTATTATAATTGAGGTGAATGTGCTGGTTTTAATTTTCTTTAACACCAGAAAACAAAAGACTAGAGAAAGACAAAGATGAGTGTGTGTGTGTGTGTGTGTGTGTGTGAGAGAGAGAGAGAGAGAGAGAGAGAGAGAGAGAGAGAGAGAGATGTATGTGCATATCTGTATTGTTCTATCACTATCTGCCTTTTTTCCTTAATACTGAGTCTCCAGTTGAACTTGGAGCTGGGCTGGAAGGCAGGAACCCCCAGAAAATCTGGTGTTTACCCCCAGTACGCTGTCATTACAGGCACACGCATTATCATACCCAGCTTTGTTCTGTTAGAGTTAAAATGAAGATCAGTAAGTTCAAACTCCATAGTAGATTGTTGCAGAATATTTGATTGCTCAGTGACACTCAGAGAATGTTAATAAAGTTAAACTGTGATTCAAGGGCCAGAGTCCATGACTAGCTGGCCAGTATTAGCCATAGAGATTTTGGAGGAGCCTGACAGAGAGGTTCAGGAAGAGATAATGTGGGGCTTGGAAAGGTTCAGAGTTTTTTTCCATCTGGGAAGTGGAAAGAAAGGGTCAGCTCCATTTCTCCATTGATTTCTTGATCTATCAGGTTTGTATTCCAATATCCGAGTCCTGAGTTTTTGTTAGTAATCGAACTATTTAGGTAAATGCTGGGATTAAAGGCGTGTACCACCACACTTGGCTAAATTCCAATTGTTGACTTCAGTGTTTTAATGGCTCTTTTATCACAGAAGAAATTTTAGTTAACTCCTAAAATACGGTTGTTCACTGAAATCGGTTACTTGGGTCTATGCCTTGGAATTTGGTGAAGGGTGAAAGAATTTGGTCAATTATTAGAGTAGAGAAGAAGGTTCACCTGAGATATTCGTTGAAACAAGGGGAATCTAATGGGTGGCAAAGGGAAGGAGTGGAGGAGACGGCAGATAGGGGGTAGAAGGAGCTAGTGGAGAGCGGTGGTAGAGGACGGCGGGTGGTCACCACGGCTCTGTCAGCCCAAAATGTGAGTGTCAGCCCTTGGTCTTTAAGCCATTAGACAGCAGACATTAACTACTGGCAGGGTCAGACATCTGGTTTGATTCAGTTCCACAGCTTCTGACTTTTTAATCTTCAATGAATCTCAAACTTTCAAATCACATGGTGCTTTTCTTAAAAGTTCAAATGATAATTATTCCCATACTGCTAGAATTTAGGCTAGGTAATTATGGTTCTTCAGACCGACAACCCCTCTCTTCTTTGACAGGGACTTCCCAGGTACTGTGCTAGGCCAGCAGAGGTTTTACCCAAACAGATCACATTGGCAGAGACACTCACGTATTTATGTATTGAGTTAAATGAATGCTGGATGCCGTGCATTCGCCTAGGCACTGGGGCATGGTGGGAAATGAAGCAGAGATAATGCCGTTCCTCAAGAAAACTCTTGCGTGCTCTTGTAAGTGCTATGAAAAGAAATCAAACTACTATGCCCTGGGGACCAGCTTTGATCAGACAATTCCCTGAGAAGGTACGTTTGGGGGCTGGACAGATTGCTCAGTGAGTAAAATGCTTGTCCCACAAGACAGAATCGGTGAGCTCTAGGTTCAGTGAGAAACGCTTTCTCAAAAAATAAGTTGGAAAAAGGCTGAGAGTGGGTAGGTAATGCACCTGACAGTGACCTCTGATCTTTACATGCACACACACCCATGTACACAAACACAAACACACGAAAAAGAAAGGGCACTGGACACAAGCATAGATAAACTAAAACAAGAGGAGGGGCATAGTCTACTAAAAGAGAAACGTGTACGAATGTCCCCGAATCAAAGGGAGAATGCGTATTAGAGGATCTGAAGGCTTAGTGCAGCTCAAAGGAAGAGGCACGCAGTGAGGCAAGCTCAGTAATGTCAGTGTCCCGTCCACACAGGCCTCTGCAGGGCACAGTAGCAACGCTAATCTCGGGGCATGATGTGACACCCAACACCCATGTATTCAGTTTGATGAGACTGACAGCAATGGAAGAAGTAGATATATTGAAAATAAATATGTCAGTACAATTTTCTAAATTTTAGATAGATGTACATGGGTCATAAAGTGAGGTTTTAGCAGGTGACTTTCTGTGCTCCTGGTCTGATCTGTGTCTTTTGATAGGTAGTATTGTCCTTGGTTGAGCTCCAGGCTGTACAGATATTGCATTCAACTAAGTCATCCTGAGTCCAAAGTGGTTTTGTGAGAACTACAGAGACAAGCCAACTAGGTGGATGGGATTCTGCATCTGACATTCAGAAAAGATCTTGACTAGAATATTTGATCCACATCAAAGGGTTTAGAAGACTGATGATAACTATATATAAATCAGGCTTCGCAAGGTAAAGGCTGATGAAAAGGACAAGCGCACAGCACCCAAGATAAATCTTGTGCTCTGAGGAGCTACATGAACCCTGCTTACTCTGAAGACAACAACTGTATGATGACCAGCTACACCAACGCAATTTTCTGAAGCAAATTGGGTCAATTGTGCTTGTTTATAGCTTAGAGAAAGCTATCGTATCACCATGGCATTTTGTGTTTCTTCTATTTTGTTGTTCTTTGCTAACACTTTGGATGATTAAAAAGAAATAGAGCCTATTTTAGAGAGCAGACCACTTACTAAAATTGTGCTTCAGTGCCAGAAATGTCATCTAGCAGAATAGATAGAAAATATAATACAGGATGCATTGATGTAAGAACTTATAAAATAGGATAGCGAGGCAATTAGGAAGCCATCTGAAATGCTTTTCCAAGGTGAAGAATTGAATCCCAGAGCAGACTTTGTAACCATTTAACACTGGAAATCATTCCAATAAATTGGTTCTAAAAAAGATCGTGTGTTTGTCTTTCTCTGTTCTTTCGTTGCCATCCTTCTAACTGCAATAAAACAACAGCATTCAAAGGCCATTTGTGCTTTCCTTCTCTGCTTGTCTGATTAACCCCTTTTCACCACCCAATCACCTAGTCAAGTGTCTCTCAGCTTTGTCTCAGCTTCTGATCATTGTGTTTCTTCTCTGACCTCCAATCTTCTCATATACTACATCCCCGTTAGTGTATTTCACAATGGATGTGTGCACCCTCTCCTGAATCTGCAGTTTTGCAGCTGTTTCTATCAGCTTGATCAATAACAAGAAAAATGAGATTCAGGATACATGTTGTTAAGAATACTCAAGGTGACAGATGTCACCTTTTTAAGAAGACTCATCCCATTCACAACAGCATCAAGGTAAGTAGAAAGTGACTTCTGGAGTCCATAGCTGAAGCCTGTTTCTGGAGATTTCCCTACAGCCTGAGTGTGGGGCCCTTGTTTCTTCACTCTTCCCACCCTGTATGGAAAGGCTACAATACAAAGAATTAAATTTATGTCAAGAAACACTGTTTTGAGTCTGCATGCTGGAATTCCATTTGCTCACATCTTCCAGTGTGACTTGAACTGATGCAGACTCAGCGAGGACAGGTTTCCTCGTGAACAGAGATTGGAAAGTAGAGTGCTTGGTGACTCTGTCCAGATAAAAATTTATCATTCTCCATCATTGCCTGTTAGGGTAACCATGGAAGGCACCAAAGCAGGAGACTCTCCTTCAGGTATTTTCCAGTTTTGGGGGGCACTACAATTTAGTTGCATTTACTCTCTTACCATTATCTAGAAACAAAGAACAATATTTATATTAGCAAATGTGTCCTGTTTACTACTGTAGGATCTTAAAAGTGTGATGTGATCACTAATAGAGGAAGAGAAGGTGTTTGACTCCTAGGAACACAATGCTATTGTGAGATTTTTAAAACATTATTCATGGCCTCCTCTTCTTTTTCCTCCCAGTACCTCCCCTGCATCCACCCCATCCCCATTCTCTTCCCCAACCCAATCTACTCCTCCATTTCTGTTCAGGAAAGGGCAGATCTTCTATGAATATCAGCAAAACATGGCATATCAACAAAACTAAACACCTCCCTGTGTATTAAGGCTGGGCGGGGTGATCCAACATGAGGAGTATGGTCCCAAAAATCCAGTAAATGAGTCAGAGAGATCCCTGTTCCCACTGTTAGGAGTCCTACAAGAAGACTGAGCTACACAACTGTAACATATGTGCATAGGGCCTGAGTCAGTCCCATGCAGGCTCCCTGTTTTTTGGTTCAGTCTATATAAGTCTACGAACCAAAGTTAGTTGATCTTGTGGGTTTTCTGGTGGTATCCTTGACCCCTCTGACTCTTACAATCCTTTTTCTCTCTCTTCTGCAGGATTCCCTGATCTCTACCTAATGTTTGGATGTGGGTCTGCATCTCTTTCCATTAGTTGCTGGATGAAGGCCCTCTGATGACAATTGGGCTAGGCACCAATCTGAGTATAGCAGAATAATGTTAGGCATCATTGTATTGGCTGGATTTTTTTTTAGATTTTAAAAAAAATTCTTCATTTTATTTTTTGAAATTATAATATAAATTTACCATTTCCCCTTTCCTTCCCTCCTACCAAGATCTCCTATATAAACCTCCTTGATAAGTTTCTCATTCATGGCCTCTTTTTCCATTAATTGCTGTTACATACATATGTGTGTATATATATATATAATGAATATATATATATATATATATATATATATATATATATATATTTGTAAATACATAAATACAGCCTGTTCAGTTTGTAAAATCTTAATTGCAGGTATGTTTTCAGTATTGATCATCTGGTATTGGATCAGTTGGTTAACTGGTGCACTCATTCCTGGAAAAGGCAATTTCTCCCACTTGCAGAATTTCTTAGTGGCCTGTAGTTCTTTGTGTAGGACTGAGGACTTTGTTCTCTCCCTATCCCTTATAGCGTGTCTATCAATTGTAAGATTTTATGTGTCCAGTTCTGAAAGTAAAACTGAGGTCCCTAAACTGCATAGAGTGTAAATGGGCACCAACTTTCCCTCTCTAACGTTCACATGCCCTCCGTTTCCAACATAGTCTCTGAGCATCCTCATCCTTGTAGGTGTAAATTACACAGATGGCTAAACTCTCTCACCAACTCATGCCAATCTGCAGGGGACGCTGGGCTGTGTACAGCACTGGTGGACATGGAACTCACCATGTAGAGAAGGCTGGCCTTGAACGTGTGGTGACCCTTCCGCCTGTGTGTCTTATGTTCTAGAGCTACAGAATAAGGCTGCACACCCATATCTCCACGCCTTTTGGGAAAGCCTCCAACTTTCGGAAACAAGATTCTCATCCATTTCTTGCCCAATTCTTTTGCTTTTTGCTCTAGCTTCCCTTAGTTGAAAACTGTGTTTACTTGACAGAGTTGCTGATTTCTTGACTTCTCCCATAGACAGGCCCAAAGGGAGTTACTGCCATATTTGTGCCTCCCTGTGACTTCCAGACCATTCTTTCCCTATAAATGTGCCCAGGCTCTCATATCACGCTGTCCAGGTATATTACTCCAGGCCCTTCTTGCTATCGTCCTCCAGTAATGGGATGTTGTCCTTCATTCCACTAATATTTTGTCTTTATCTTTCCCTGTATGCACCCACAAACACACACACATTTATGACTAAATATGTAAATATATACATGACTGTTTACATATTGATATGCATATTATGAAGATGAATTTCTATCAAGAGAAATGTTGTAACAAGTGGGGAAAATATTAACTTAGAGGTGAGGTAGAACATTTTCTAATGTTTTGGCAGCATCTCTGTGGAATTGATTCCACTAAATACAAAACAAAATTTAATGTTCTCGTTTGTTTATCTGTAATGCACTAAGTTCTCCATGAGCTTAGTATCCTTGCATCTTTGACTTTGGTCCCTGCACACATTTCTGTGTGACTCTATCCTCCACTCTATGGTGGTAGAATCATATCTAGGTGGACACCCTGATTTCTGCATGAGAAAACTATAGTCTGTGGTCAGACTTCCTGACTCCTGTCTGGTTTAGACACTGTAGACTGCTATCAGGTGATGGAAAGGTGGAAGGAAAGATATGATAGATTTACCCAGCATGCTTTCCCCTTGCCAACTGGCATGCTGATAATCTTCCTGCTTCTGATGCTCAGGTGAATTGCTCTATATTTTCAAATCTAAAGTCCATTTAAAGTCCTCAGTTCAGTGAGACCCACAGTTTCCAAATCTGACATTTCCTTCTCCATGGTACTTATTCTGTACAATATGTATTTCACTTATTTGCTTTTTAGTACATTTGTTTCTCATTAGAAAATAAGCTACAGGACAGCAGGAATTCTGGTCTGTTTGTATCCAGTTGGACTTGAAGCACCAAGAATTTTCAAAATTCGTTAGTGAATGAATTGTATCTATTTAGCTGACATAAAGGTAATCAGTGGATTGTTTGATGAATGACTGGTGGCCACACTGACTGACTAAAATATTTAATACATGGAATCAGAGAATTTAACAGCTGAGTGAAACTTGAGAGTTAAAAGATCATTTAATCCAACCTTCTAATTTCACAGATGAGAGATCTGAAGCCAGGTTTCAGTGACTTATACTGAGACTCTCTCATAGTAAGGTCAAGATGAAAATCTACACCTTAGGCACACTTCATGATTTGTGTTAGAACAAAAAGAATTATCCTTCATTTTGTCCTATATTTCTTATAATAGAAAGTAACCAGAAAATTGGAATAAACCACTCTGTGTCTTGGGTTCGTGTCATCCTCATCTTCAGGCCTTAGGCGTAGCAAGTCTGGCTTTATGCTGTCTTGCAGTCAAAGTTGCCATAGTTTGTCTCTGAGTTGTTCCACAGTAATGGTCTCTCCTGTACCTTTAAGAGACAAGCCCCACACACTCCCCCCTCCTGCCAAGGCAAGTGGATCTTCCTTTCACTTCCAGCCTGTGAGCTCTCTCTACCAACGAGGTAGCTTCTCTGCTCCTCTCCCCCCCATTTCTCTCTCTCTCTTTCTGCCTCTCTCTCCTTGTACCACTTCTCCCCTTCCCTTCCATAACCCACTAAATAAATACCCAACCTCACCCTGCATGGTGCACCTATCCATCTCTGTCTCTCAGATGCCACAGCTCTTCATGGGACTAGCTGACCCACCGAGGTCTCTTACCCACCATGTAGGCTCCCTGCCTGGGACCTGCTGCTCCTTGTGGCCTGTTGGCCCCTTGGGGAATGGGCACTATTTTATTTTTACTATTACATCAGTGTCATGACTCAAACAGGCTTTCTCCACCTCCCCTCCTGCCTGCAGGTGGGCCAGCTGGGGCACGTGGAACCCTGGGCTCTGGAACCGGGTTTCTTCACAACAGTGCCATGTTCCTTTTGCCTGAGTGCCAACCTCTACACACACCAGCAGCTTCCATTGTGAGTTTTCCCCTTCTAGTCAGCTAAACCATTTATTTGAACCTGAGAACCCAAAGATCCTTTGGTGTTCCTAGAAACGGGGGGTGGTTTAGCTGACTGGAAGGGGACTTTGTTCTCTGTTCTGCCAATATCTTAAACATGTGTAAGAGACACCAGACATTTCCATACCACAATCACTGGACTGGAGCAAAGAGACCAGCTATACTGGGATGTGACCAGCACCCAACTTTCTCAGCCCCCCCCCCCAAGATGTTGCCTACAAATAAGTAGGAAGCAGTCTTGAAAATCTGCCATCCTAGTTCCTTTAACCTGTTGTGCCTAACCTCCTGCCCTTTTATTATAAAAAAGAGAAGGGAATATAAGTGTCTCCCTGCCTGGGACCCATGGCCCCTCATGGCCCATAACCCATGGGCCCCTTGGGAAATGGCATTGATTTATTTTTACCATTACACCACATAACTTCTTGATGTCTCAACTTCAGAAGAACTCCCTGATCTCCAATCTTCCCAAACTAATATATTAGCTATAAAATAAAGGAAAACTTATGCTACAATCCACAAATGCAGAGAGACTAGGTGACAAGGAGAGTTCCTTAGGGAGACATCCAGATCTCCCAGGGAAGAGAAAACAGAAGAGATTTTATCAGTAGACTGAGAGAAGGTGGAGATGGGAGCATGAGTGTTCAGGTTGGGGTCCATGGAGCAGCGAGACTGCTGAGGGTGACTGCTGAGTGGCATATTTAGGGGTCAGGTAGGAGCTGGTGCAGGGGATTTTCCCAGAAGTCTATGGGGAGGACCCCAGGTTAGCCTCTTATCAATAATATCTTAGTAGCCTGAACTGGCCATCTGTGACCAGATCGGTGCCTGGCCCAATTGTCATCAGTGAGGTGTCATCCAGCACCTGATGAAGGCAGATGAACTCACAGCCAAACATTAGGCAGAGTTTGGGAATCCAGCAAAGGAGAAGGAGAAAGGAGACAGAGGGGTCAAGGACACCAGAAGAAGGCTCACACAATCAGCTAGCCTAGACTCACAAGGGCTTGCAGAGACAGAACAAACAACAGCTGGGGAGAATGACTTAGGCACTCTGCATATGTGTTGTGTAGCCTAGTCCTCTTACGGGGCTTCCAATAGTGGGAACAGGGGCTGCTTCTGACTGTTTTACTGGCTTTTGTGACATGATTCCTCATGCTGTCCATCCTTAACACATGGGGAGGTGCTTAGTCTTACTGCAACTTAATATACCATGTTATATTGATAACTCATAGGAGACCTGTCCTTTCCTGAATGGAGATGGAAGATGAGGGGATTCAGAATGGGGTTGGGAGAGGGATTGGGAGGGATGGCATTGGGGGGGCGGTAAGGAGTGGTGGAGAAGTGTGGATGAGGGGGTGCTCTGATTGGGATGTAAAATAAATAAATGAATAAAAATGCAGAGTATTTCCCCCATTTTGATGTAGAAGTCTTGTTTTCTAATTATCTGAAGAACAGAATCCTAAATACCATTTCTTCCCAGGACTGGTATAGAAAAAAAAATCTTTAAGCTTATTTGTTCCTCCCTCTTTTTTGGTAGACTTAATAATTAGTGAATCTTTTAATTCTGCTCTTTCCGCATGGTTACCTATATTAAAGCAATTCAAAAGCAATTTTTAATTTTGCAATATATGAATGAGAAATTCTAGTTCTTTATTGTTTATGTTGTTTAAAACAGAACACCTGTTGGTTTTCAATAATTACTTTCTCCACAGCCAGCACGGGCTCCCTAGGCTCTCTAGTTATGGTGGCTTATCCCTGCTCTGCCTCTAGGTCTCCAGTTGGTCCTGAATTTGTGATCCCCTACCTTGGTTTCCAGAGAAGCTGGGATTATGGGTATAGGCCAACTTTCTCAGTTCACAATTCAACTGTGCTTTGAAAAGGAATTTTAATTAACAGTTTTAATTCAAGTAATTCAGGGCTACCAGAAGGGTTTCATTTTTCTGGCCTTGCAATCCTACTTTAGAGAGGAGGAATTGAACTAATGCAGCTTGGTTAAGGACACATGTCAAAAAGGGGGCAGAATGGAGGTTTTAATTCAAATCAGTTTGGATTGTAACCCCCACGTAATTTCAGCGTGCTACAGCAACAAAGAAGATTTATTATTTAAGCTGGAAAAGTGAACTGATTTAGTCTTAAAACTGTCATATACTGTTTTCACAAATTTGAAAATATTTATATTTTGGCCCAGAAACATAAATTTTCAGACTGACAATTTTTTTATGTCGTTATCCTGGTTAGTTTTACCTGTCAAATAGATACGGTTTGGAGTCACCTGAAAAAGGTGGGGATTACCCAGATCAGGCTGGCTATGAGCATGTCTATGGGGCACTGTCTTGATACTTAATTGATACAGATAGACTGAGCCCCTTGTGGTTAGTACCATTATCTGGGAAGTTAGATGTGCACTGTATAAGAAAGCCAGGTGAGCAAGGCAGCAAGTAGCTTTTCTCCGTCATTTCTACCTCTGAGTTTCTGTCCTGCTTTTTTTTAAGGATGCACTACTACCTGAAATAGCAGCTAAATAAACCTCTTCCTCCTCTAAGTTGCTTGTAGAGTGTTTTCTCATAGGAATAGAATGCAAACTAGGGTAGTCATCTAATCTGTCCCGTCTTCTGGCAACCTGAGTCTCTCAATATCTGGGCAACTGAGCTTGGTCTCTTACTTATCAGTGCAGTCACTAGAATTTTACATTCCTGTAAATATCAGTGTAGGATCCAGCCATGACAAACTCAATAGAGGCCTGAGTCTCAGTAATTTACCCCGAGGCAATACCTGGTTCCAAGAAAGACCTGGTTCCAAACCGAGACAACCCAGGCACTACCTAGGAACAAACCATCCAAAGGAAATTCCTAATGTTCCAACCATTGTAAATAGGATCATGTGCCAGCATACACCCATCGCTTTTCACTAAGGACACTCCTAGACAAATGTCAGTCAATCAGAGGTCCTGAACCTTAGAAATCCTTCACTCCCACCTTTGCTACTATAAAAACCAAACCCTAACTGAACTCGGGGCTCTCTGACCACTCCAATACATTGGAACATAAAGACCCTGCATTTGCAAACTTGTGTGAGAATAAAGGTTCTTTGCTTTTAATAGAGGACTTGGTCTACTAGTTGGTTTTGTCGTGGGGGGGGGACTCTGTGATCTGGGCACAACAATTAGAACTGTGAGATACCCTTTTCATAAATATGTGTTTGAATTTCTTTAGATTATATAATAAAATCAGGAAGGGGTAAGATATAAAACTTAACATTTTATGAGTCTAAAACTCTAAAGTGAAGATGAATCCAAAATATTGAATCTTTAAAACGTGTGTGTGAGGGGTGTTACTACAATGTATAATAATTTATTAGGAAAATGTCACAATGAAACCCATTTCATTGTGCTAGCCAAAAACTTAACTTGAAAACAAAACAGCAACACAAACACAGGAGGGAAAATATCCAATCCTTAAATAACTGTGATGACAGGAGCTCAAAGGTCAAAGATCTGCCCTGTGATCAAATCACCTTGTTCTTTATCTCTACTTTGTGTGTATGTAACCTGGTGGTGGTTGCCAGCAGGCAGCTGCTATCATTTGTGACTGGGATATCTAACAGGGAGATTATGTCTACTACACAAGTGTTGTGATAAATTATGGTCATTTCCACAGGGGATAGAATAGTGACAGAAATAAAATGGAGTAAGAGTATTTTTATGAGAATATAATTGAAGACCACTTCTAAGAAACTGACCTATTAGCTTAGGCTTCTTATTAACTAATTCTTACTTCTTAAATTAACCCATTTCTATTATTATTTGTACTGCCACAAGACTGTGGCTTATCAGCCAAAGTTCCCGTATCTGTCTCCTTCAGCAGTTACGTAGCATCTTCTTGACTCCGCCTACTTTTTCTCTATATCACTGTTCAGATTTCCTGCTTGGCTTTATTCTGCCCTGCCAGAGGCCCAAAGCAGATTCTTTATTAACAATGGTTATATATTCACAGCATACAGAATGGAATCCCACATCAAGCCTATGTTCAGATAGCAGAGAAGAGAAGGTAAAATGGCTATGAAGAAACATGTTTTCCTTTCCTGTTCTGTTAGAGGATTTACCTAGCTTCCTCTTTGTTGTGGGCAAGGAAAGCACACCAGATGCACCAGTAAATCTAATGACTGGAAACACAGGGTCTGCTATAAACTCCTGGTACCTGTGTCTGCTCATCTCTTATCAGGAAATTACCTTAGTTATTTGTACTCCTGCTCTAAGTCTGCAAAGTAACATAAAAATAAAACATGACATTTCAGGGAGTTATTAGAATGATAAAATGAATCCATATCTGAAAGGGTTAGATGGTCTTCAAATATTAGCCTGTGATTTTGTGAAAATGGGTGTGCCTTTTAAAAATGCTTCGAGCACATTGAAGTTGTCTCTGACAAAAGGTTTTGTATTTAGAGTAAAAATAAATGTAGAGTGGCCAGCATTTTCTATCAGCTGCCTCGAGAAGAGTCATTGCTGGAAAGACGTTCTCTAAGTTGTACAACAAACACAAGAGTAAGATGGAGAAAAGGGGCAATCAACTGAACGAAGACTTTTACTTTCCCTCTTTGTCTGTTAAGAATTCAAGAAAAAACTCCCAGTAGATGCTTGGTTTCCTTCAAAGGTGGAAGTCGGTTGGAAGAACGTTGGCACTTGGGAACATTTTGATGCCTGTAATCAATAAATTGCAAATTAGGAATAAAAGACAATTCTCTCTGTAATGGACTTTTCAGTCACCTAAATACTATTAAAGATACAAACATTTTAGAGATTCTTATGTGTATTGTTAACAGCAGTTGATAAAAGGCAACTGCTTGGGTTTTATACAGCAGCTTACAAGAGTAATTTTTCCCAAGATGGCACTTGGACTGTTTAAACTAGCAGACCACATTGGCAACAGCTGAAACGTTCAGGAATAACTACTAATGGCATACCCAGATGTGTCTTAGAAAAGCAACTGTCTGGCCAAACCACCAAACCCTACAAAAAAAAAAAAAGTGCCAAGTGAGCTCAGCAGGTAGAGAAAAATCTCATCATGTCTCTTTCACCCTGAAAATATCAGTATGACTCAATTAATAGCAGACTTTATTTCCTATTGGGCTTCAAAACTCCTATTGAAAGCAGTTTCTCTCAGTGTGCCAGCAGGATAACAAATAACCATTTGCTAAGTCACAGACTCCCCTAGGATCCTGAAGGTAGCCATGCATGGGCCACTGCTGTTTCTGTCTGTCTTCCCGGTCCACCAGACTCAGTGGGGGCTTATGGGTCATTACTGCAGAGCAGCAGGTCGTAGCCATTCAAATGTGCCGATCTCTAGTGTGAGCCATTATACTATGGTTTGCTTATTAACAATTAATTTTCCAAACAAATTATTGTTTGGAGATATTCATTATCTTTGTTGGAAGACACTTCTGTCTCCTCCCTGTCTCCCTCCCTACCCCACTTCTTTCCTTTCTTCCTCAACCTCCTCTTCTAGCCCCCTTCCTGCTAGTACTCCTCTGACTCATGTTCTGTCTCTCTACTTTCTCCTTCCCTTTATGTCTTTCTCCCTCCTCTCATTCTTGTTCCCTACTGACATCAAAATACTCTCAGCTGTCCCTTGTCTCCACAGAAGCTTCTCTGGCCAATGAGTATTTTGCAGCCTCATCTGCTTTCTACCATGAAGTCATCTTTTCTTAGCTTGTCTCCAGAAATTGGGAGTGGGGGAGTGCAAGGGCTGTGGGCAGCTCATTTTGAAGAAACAAATGAATTTGGCTCGTAGCACGGGAGCTAGGCCAGTTGAACACCAGATCTTTAAATAATGTTCATCTATTATCTTCATGTGTACTTAAAGCTCATCTATTAGCTTCCTGTGTCAGAAGAATACATTTCAGTCATTTAGAAGTTAGGGAAGTGAGAAAGGATCTTTTTACATTTATTTTATATATTTACAACAATATAGTTGTTAAATGACAAAACTGCAATATTTTTGTTATGAATATATGTTGAGGTTTCTTTTCATGCTTTTCAAGAGGGAATAGGTTCTGAACAAACCGGGTTCTTTAGGTAAGGAGAGTTAATAGGAAAAGGGAATGGTTAGATAAGAGGAGATGGGAGGAATGGGCAGAGGTGGGAGAAGAAGAACATCTAGTTTCATTTCAAGATCATTAGGCTTCTTGCCAACAGAGAGCAGTCTAGTTGGGGATGTTCATCTCATCCATTTTTTTTATCTGACATGTTTTATAAATAATTTCTACCCTTCAAAGAAGAAGAATGTGAACTGCTTCCTGTGAAAATTATGTCACAAACTGAACTGTACACTAACTGCCTTATTCCTTTCTATGCCAAAAAAAAAAAAAGTGAGATATTTGGCTTTTCTTCAATATGAGTCTTTTATTATTCTTGGATGACTCATATCAAAACGGCCTTCAAATATTTGTCATAAGAATATGTTAGGTGATAATAATAACATGCAACCATATTTTAATGATCTTAAAATATTTACTGTTCTTGTAATGATGTGTGCGTATATGCATCTGTATTTGCATGTGAGTGCAGATGCCTACAGAGGCCAGAAGGGGGCAGCAGAGTTGGAGTAATAGGTGGTTGTAAGCAGCATGTTTGGGTGCTTTGCCAGAGCAACAGATTCTCTGAACTATTGAATCGCATCTCCCCTCGTACCATTTAATGAATTATTTTATTTTTTAAATTAAAATGTTATTACATCATTTTCCCTTTCCTGTTCCTCCTCTCCCTCAAATTCATGGCCTCTGCTACACTAATTGTTCGCATGCATATATGTATATTCCTAAATATATAAACACAACTTGACAAGACTGTATACTGGTCACTCACTAGACAACTTGGAGCCCCTTCCTTAGGGAAGACTATTTATCCTGTTCTCTGCATTCTTTGTCTACAGTTCCTTTCCCAGGGTTGAGGACCATTGACATATCACTCTTCATGTTAGTATGCCTAGATTTAAATACATGCATTCGTGTCTCGGTGTGGGTATGTGACACGGATGCAGGATGTTAAGCATTCTCCACGTACCAGATGTTATAATAAGTCCTAATTTATTTAAACCTCTTCAAACACTAATGCAGGCAGACTTTTCGTTGCAATATAAGTTGGGTGTCTTCCAGTTCTATCATAAATATGATATGATATCATATCTTTACCTAAAACTTTTTCTTTTTCCCTGTTCTACCTGAACACACTCAAGATCAGAGGCATACCTGTTTTCTGGACATCATTTGGGACATATGAATATCACTATGTCAGAATCCACTGACCAAAAAGTGACATGATATATAGTTGATAACATCTTTTCTTACATAGACAAGTATCTTCCATTCCAGGAACCCATTTTGGATCTGTGAATGTCAGTAAGTTGAAATCACCTGAAACAAATAGTGTGGTTGATGATCAGTATCCCTCCTCTCACCTTTGTAAAAGGCATAGGTAGTGGAAAACAATGCTCTTTGAGTGTAGACATCGAGTGCTTCCCTTATTTAAACAAAGCTGGAGGGTATTGGACCCAATGTGGACCAATGTTGGATTAAAAAAAATATGACACAGCTGAGGGCAAGAAAGTTGGAAGAATAAATATTGCTTCAATAGCATGTGAATGCATATACTCCAAACAAACTCTCCTGCCGACATTGCTTACAGACTTTAGCTGTTTCCTCCCTTTTTAGTTTTTCTTTTAGCAACATCTGTGAAGGCACCGAAAACATTTACCCTATTTTCTCTGTCTACCTCCAATAAATCACCCTTGAATTCCTTTCTGAATATTTTTGAATAGTTTTATCTATGGGACCAGGAACCTGCAAAAAGCCTCTGAAACCACTGGTTATACTTATGTTCTCATATTTGCTTTAAGCTTTGGGGGGCAGCAAGAGTTCCTCTGGCTTTTTGTAACATCTGACCTTGCCAAGATAACAGAAAGGCCCTGAAAAATGATATTAGCTTTCATTAAATTTTTTCTTAAGCCCCCCTCCCCCTTTATTGCTTTTAGATCATCAACTAGACATAGTCTTACTCTGGACTGACAATGAAAATTATGCTACTGTTTGAAGGAAATAGAGTATCCATCAAAATCATGTCAGGACCAAAACATGCTATGAACTGAATTCATCTTGTGGTTTAAAGGCTAATAACCACTAAAGTCTCCTGCAGCTATTTCTAATAAACTGCTAATATAGCGTCTGAAAATCAGACAAGATGATGGATGACCTCTACGGATGAGTACTGAGGAAAACTTGGCATTTAACAATCAATTTATTATAAATACAGCAAGATAATTGACTCTGTTTTCCTTAAGACCACAGCAGAAACTCCCTTCTGCTCTAGCCCAGCGAATACACGAGTTAAAAAAGACCTAATGTGGCCAGGCGGTGGTGGCGCACGCCTTTAATCCCAGCACTTGGGAGGCAGAGGCAGGCGGATCTCTGTGAGTTAGAGACCAGCCTGGTCTACAAGAGCTAGTTCCAGGACAGGCTCCAAAACCACCGAGAAACCCTGTCTCGAAAAACCAAAAAAAAAAAAAAAAAAAAAAAGACCTAATGTTGCTGAAGATTTTCGTGGTGGATCTTCTCTTCTGGAAAGCTGAAGATAGGAGAACTGGGCTCTCTAGATGACAAGACTCTAGACTACTAACCAATACCAAATCCAATACTAAATTATCATCAAGACTGATGCAATTACTGTGATGGGAAGTGCTGATGGACAACCAGGAATCTCTAGTCCATAAAGGTCAAGGGTATTGACCTAAAGACCAAAATCATTCTAGGTCAAGATAGTGGAGAGTCAACAGTTCTATCTGAAATCAAAAAAATAACCAAGGCTTTTTCAGAAACAGAAGATTTATATCAGTCATAGCAAATAAAGACATGTTCTTGGCTGGGTGTCCAAACCTGAATTTATTCTCAAATGTGAAACTTGCAGATTTAAGGAGATAAAACTAAATCTTAAAAAAGATTTTGAAATATCTACAGAATGTTTATACAGTGATTTCCAAAGTCCTGTAGAACTAGCTATCATTTCTCTAAATGATGCACATGACTGCAGGAGAAGGGGATATTCAAACATGAAGCAATTTAGTACAGTTTAACATCGGAGATGCCATCAGTACAAGAAACAGACTATTGCCATGATATTCCCATAATAATTCAGAGACCAATGGGAATTCTTCCTTGTCTTAAGATATGGCATAAAGTGTGACCAATATGTTTGTGTGTAACTTATTTTGGTAGCTGAGAGTACCCTTACACTGATTCTCTATACTATCTATTCTGTAAGACTTCAAAGAGGAAAGAAAGCCAGGTTAAGGCCTCTGAACCCACCAAACCTGGCCAAGAAATTTAATCAAAACAATGCACCCTTGTATGGAGAACATAAGATTCTTAATCAGTTCAAACACGGCTTTGGCAACCTGTTCCCCATGCTGGCAGCATTGACACAAGGGGAGGAGTTTTATCTGCCTCTATTTGATGTGCTGTGCTTTTCTCAAGATCATGGAGGCCTGTCCCTTTTTTGAAGGGAGACAGAGGAGAGGAAGGAGAGTGGGGGAGATGGCAAGTGGCAGGGAGGGGAGAGGCTGGGAGGAGATGAGGAAGGTAGAACTGCTGTTGCTTGGTATAGAAAATAAATAAAATAGTTATTTAAATAAAAAAATCTAAAAAAGTGCAAAAGGGCATAGCGTTGCTCCCATTACAGCCCTCTGTAAGTTACCAGTGGCATCCTCATAGAATTGAGAGGAATTCAGGCAGATGGTGTGAACTTACTTACAAGGTGGCACAGAAGTCTATCAATTTGGGTTGGATTCTTCTTTCCTTTCAGGGCGCTGAAGATGACTGCTGTCATTTGGGACAGGGTAAGTCCTGTGATGCTAGAGCTCTCTGTGAGAGATCCGAATTCCTAGTATGATTCCTTGAAGTGTTAAGAAGGGCCATGAAGAAGAAACTCATTACAGACTCTACAGGTTTTAAGCAAGACAGTTCCGCCTGCGGCAGAAAACTTTTTATCAACAGAAAATCCTCCTTTTCTATAATGTTTTTGGGCCCTAACTGGAGCTTGGCATTTGACTATAGAACATCAGGTGACCCTCTCTGTGCACTTTATCATCTGAATGCTGTCACAACCACCATGCAATAAGATCAAAAAGTGCCTGGTATAAAACTGGCACAATTAATATTAGGCTACAAGGGACCAGGGGGGTAAGAAATTAAGACACGACTCATATCACCTCCCCAGGTCACCTTTATTGCCCTAATCACTACTTCCCAAGACCTTTCAGGGAGTTCTCCATGACTAGTTGACACAATGTAGTGGCTTCAGCTTGTCTTGATAAAATTGTGTGGCTGCTGTATTATAATCTGACCCAGTGTTGGCCCTGATAGCAACAGGGAGATGAAATCCTTCTGTGGGTAAAACTTTGAGTGGCATACCTGGCTGAGAATTTAATACGGAAAGAAGTCATTTGAGATAGGATATACTAGATGCGGAGATATAAAGAATTGCTTGCAGTCACCTGGGAAGGGCCAGGCTGAAGCAGACAAAGACTTGCTGGACATGAATGAAAAGGACAGATGTTTGCTCCCAGGGGGAAGTCACACACACTGCAGAGGAAGCTCTGAACAAACGGAGTAGGATGATCTGGATTTTGTATATTGAAAGGCATCCCGGTTCTGTCCATGGCCGTATAGTGCTTGAGAAATTGGCTTTTAAATGAAGCAGTCAGAGTGTCAGGTGTGAGGACTATGTATGTGTTTCCTCTTGCTGGGGCTGACATATTTACTACCAAGGATTAATGTTCACCTCTCAATAGGCAAGATTGATGCTGAACTCTCAAAATGGAACTATTCTTCAAGGAAAAGCCACTTGGTGGCAAGCTGAGTAAATCAGACCCATTTCATCCAGGAAAAAGAAAACACAAACATTTGCATTTTCTGGCATTGATAAATGTATGGGCATGACGTTTTCCACCAAATATCCTAGTACCTTGGTTACCAGTATTATCAGAATTTCTGATTTATCATCCTGACACCTCACATAACATTGCCTTGGATGAAGTAGGGGTGTCAATGGGTAAATGTTCATGGATCCTAAAGCATTCATCACCACTCAACCAGTGAATGACTCCTTAAAGGCATAGCTAAAGCACCAGCATAGGAATACCACCCTTAACTGTTTGAAATCGACAAAGGTATCCTTCAGGATTCAGTGGTTCTCAACCTTCCTAATACTGTGATCTTTTAATATAGTTCCTCATGTTGTGGTGACCCCCAATCATAAAATTACTTTCATTGCCATCTCATAACTGCAATTTTGCTACTGTTGTGAATCATAATGTAAATATTTGTGAAGATAGAGGCTTGCCAAAGGAGTCATGACCCACAGGTTGAGAGCCACTACTGTGTGCACAGCGCAGCGGCAGCTATTCCGTGGTACAGTATTATATGTACAATAATGAATGCATTCAGGACCTAAGACACAATTTGAATCCCTTAATGACTCCCGTAATCCTCACTCCCAGTGATCCATTCGGGGACTCTGTGCTTCCTGTCTCTGTAAAGTTTTCTAGATTAGAGCCTCTGGTTCCTTAGTAAATGGGATTGCGACTATCAGAAAATAGAGTCTAGTCCTACAGCGACGATGCCAACTTAGTCACTGTAGATTTATTGTGTCTATAGATCATCAGGCAAAGAAATGACTCACTACATTAGATTATCATGATCTGCTTTTCATGAAAAGATAAGAGTTACTGATGCATAATTGGGGTGATGTAGATGATTTGGAATTCAACATGTTCACCTACAAACCAGTTATTCATTCCATCATGTGAGCAGAAAGCAGAGTGAAAGACTATAAGGATCAGATTCTAGGCTTTTCAAGAGTAAATAACCCAGGTAACCAGAGATGTTGACTGAAGTAAAAGATCTCAACAAACCTGTTCAGGACACCCTAAATATTAAAGGCGGTATAATGGGAAAATAAACCTGCGTAAATGAGGAACAGTGTATCAAAGATGATGTAAGACTAGGTTTGCTGGCTTATCTGACTAGTATGTATCTGCAGAATGGGCTACGAAAGAATTCGTTTGTAATGCAGACTGAGAACCACAGCGGAGGAAAATAATGTGAATTATTGAAGGATCAGGATGAGCCAGTGTGTCTGCACATCCAAATGGCTGACCACCATTGGCATTGTTTCCCATGATCTCTGTTCAAGCTCAAGTAAGCAACACCCAGGAGGTTACTGTAGTCACATCATTCTGCTCTTTGACAAAGCCAGAAGAAAAAGAATCATCTCTACAGAGGAAGGAATCTTAATCCCCTCTTTACTCTTTGTCAGATAGACTAGACTCAGAATCCAATGGTTGCCTAGAATGCAATTTAGTCCCTGAGACCTGGATCCTCTGTGAATGGGAAGCAGCAGATGGGCCAATGTATTCAGTGCTCATGTTGGTTAATCTACAATGCTGCTTTTCAAGACAGTGCTAACATAGTGCCTATGTGAGACTAAGTGGGGCTTGACACGCTCATGTTCTCCAAGATTAACTCAACACCCCTTTCCCCGTAGACCAAATAGGTAACTTAATGATGTGGAAAACTTGGGAAAGCTTTGCTCTAGAATTTCAAAAATGAAGAGGAGTGTGGCAATGAAGTCACTTTCCGTGTAATGGATGTAGCTAAATATAACAAAGAAGGCAAACACCAAGAAGCTTTGTGAGAGGGAAAGAGGGAACTAAGGTTACCTCTGAGCCCATAGACAAGAAAGAAGACAAATAAGACTTGGGCATGGACACGATGATATTCTAATTTTAGTGGCCTACTGTCGTGTTATAAATTTAATTTTATTACCCCAATTTAGCCTTTTGTTCTTCTAATAAACTCCACATTAAAACCTGCCTTGTGGTAAACCAAGTGGTGGTGGTACAGACTTTTAATCCCAGCACTTGGGAGGCAGAGGCAGTTGGATCTCTGTGAGTTCTAGGCCAGCCTGGTTTATAAGAGCTATTTCTAGGACAGATTCTAAAACTACAGTGAAACCCTATCTTGAAAAATAAAACCAAACAATAAATAAATAAACAAACAAACAAAAAATATATACCTGCCTTGTGGGACACAAGGTGGCTTTAGTGCTCTATGGCATCTGAAGAATATTATCCCATAATGCAGAGGTACATGTGCATAAATGAAGTAATGATAGCCAGGCAATAGACATGGGAGTGGTAACATTTTTCTTTATTCTTTCTGTATTTTAAAATGCTTATTATTATACTGATTTTCTTTTCAATCATATACACTGGATTCATCTTTGTTTTTCCAATCCTTTTATTCTTAGCATTTTACTTCATTAAAGCTAACTTCCTGTTGCTAGGCTTCCCTTTTCAATTTCATATTTTTCAACAAATGTAGCTAAAATAAATAATAATGTATTTTCCAGGAATTAACATACACATAAGAAATACTGAACATTATAAGGAAAATCTTTTAAAAATTTATACTATATTTTATTAAGTCAAAAGTTTGAAAGAAATGGATTAATTTCTTGGATTTAGTTGCATTTTTAAAGGGAGGCAAAGCCATCGCCTTGGCAATTGTGATTTCTATATTGAAAAACTTAAGGAAATAACTGATTGAATATTTCACAAATAATAGATAATGACATGTATTAATACTTCCTGAGAAATACAATAAATACATCATTTACTAAAAATTCACAAAGGTATCATGCAACCAACCACAGGGAAAAATCTTATTAAGTCTTAGTTATGGCTTTGTACAATGCAAATGTAGTATAAAATTTCAGGGAATTTTTATTTTAACATAATTATTGTTCTAAATGTCCTTTAAGGGAAACGTGTAAGCCTCGTGTATTCTACTACCAGAAGCTTGATTTCCCTTTTTTATTTCACCCCCCCCCCCCATCCACACAATATGTCTGTCCAGTTTTTTCTTCATTGGTGCAATTCTCCCAGTTCTCGCTTTGATCCTTGCTATTACTGCGATAGAAGTTGGTGGCGAACGCAGAGCCGGTTGCATGCTGAGTGTGTTTACCCAGTGTTTTACCAGCCATGGCTGTTTGTCATTAACAAGAGGAGGAAATAGCAGGTTTATAAACAGGAACCCAAGCTGCCGTGACACCAAGGTAATGGAGTGGAGGAAGTATGAAGATTCATGAGATGACAGAAGATTCATCCAATGGATTGGAAACATTACTATGAGTAGAACAGTTTCCAAATTGTGTTTTTATGCAAATTCTTAAGGCATCTAAGCTTATATGAAAGAAGATAATGAAAAATATAAAATCATTTGGTAGAAATGCATTCACTATCTCCCACAATGGGAAGATAATTGGGGTTTGGAAAAAGATAATAAATAATGTTTGGGAATATTATGGAATTAAGAAATAAGGCAAGAGAAAATAATCTCAGAAATCAACTATTGCATAATGATTAAGGGTAAATAAAGTTGAATAATGAGTATACTTCAGGCGATATATTGTCATAACCCTGCATAACTTAGACAAAGCCACCTGTACTGCTGTGAATGTGTTTTTATCTTATTGGCACTATTTTAATCATTTTACTGTAAGGGAAAGCAGCTTTGTGGAGTCAGGTGTCTTGATAGAGCTGTTTATTCTTGTGAAAGAGGAAGCAATTCCTCAACATAAAACAAATGAGTAGGGGTGTGGAGCCCGGGAGGGGCTGTGCTTCCCAGCAGGGTCAAGACAGTGATTACTAGCAAGGCTGAAGGGCTTTTATGAGACTGAGAATACACAGAGAGCTCACCACTTTGTCAGTAGTCTAATTTCCTCTAATCTCACCTGCAGTTTTTAGCTAATTCTTAATTGCTCACTAATGCTTTTCATGAATGACTATTCCCATTGGAAGACTCAAAGCTTCGTGTAAGAAAATGCAATTTAGGAAAAAAAATCAAAATTTCTTGGTGAGCTAGATTACAATCGCTGCCCAAATTCTGAACATGTTTCTCTCATTTAAGTATCGATGAAACCACGGACTCCCACCTACTGTGTTCTTTTTATTCATTCAGCTGTTAAGTTATTGGCTTTACAGACATAGCAAAGCTTTGGGAAACACAAATGAATAATTAAGTTTACTTAAAAGGGATTGCAAGCAGCAGCAAGTTTCTGTAAACTCAAACATTAGAGTAATTTCATGGACATTAAGTATAATGGTCACAAAGCATACGTACAGTAAGATCACGTGAAGAGAAAATTGAGGAAGCAGGCAAAAAGCCAGTCTCTGCTTAGCCTTGGCAGCCCCGGCTCTCCTCACCTCTTAATGCAGTTTTCAGGATCAATATGCAGTACTCTGAGATACAAGGAACTGTCTGGTCCAGACAGATCAGTGTCCATACCCCTTCTAGAACAAGGTGCCCTGCAACACTTTTAGTTTAGCAATTACTGTGGCTTCTGGAGTAGAACATCATGGAACAAAAGATTGTCCAGGCCCTTCTACTGTGTTGTGTAGAACAAACACTTATTAAAAGTTATGGTACTTCTTGAGGCTTATGGGGTTGAATCTGCACACATAAAGGGATTCTGTTGTCTCTTGATGCCTATCTGCGAATGAAAATGCTGCTTTACTAAGTCCTGGCCTGTGTGAGTGCTCTACCTCACCTCCCTTACCTCACAGGAGATAGTTGCCAGCATATAATGAATCTTCACAAAGGCAAGAACTCAAAATAGATGTTAGATGTGAACTCTATCATAAAGGTAAGTTGCTGAGGAACAATGGTTTTACCCTATAAAGATTGTTTCTTGTACTTGTTTAATAAAATGCAGATTGGCCAGTAGCCAGGTAGGAAGTAGAGGTGGGGCAACCAGGCAGGAAGTAGAGGTGGGGCAATGAGAACAGGAGAATTCTGGGAAAAGGAAAGATACAGTCTGTAGTGGTCACCCAGATGCAGAGGAAGCAAGATGAGAATGCCTCACTGATAAAGGTACAAAGCCAAATGGCTAACACAGACAAGAATTATGGGATAATTTAAGAAGCCTGACCTAATAGGCCAATCAGTTTATAATTAATATAAACCTCTGTGTATTTCTTTGGGACTGAATGGCTGAAGGAACCAGTCGGGACAGAAACCTCAGTCAACAGTAAGCAATATTTGATATTAAGTAGAAAGATGGGGACACATTTGAAGAATAGTCATAGGGAAGGCAAAACAGAACATGCTGGGGACACTGGAGGTAAAAGTCTGGTTGCAACAAAGGTGTCAGGGTAGGACCAGGCAGCAGTCTTCTCTGGGTGTCTCAGAATCATCCAGGTTCTTTGGCGGCTTTTTGGTGAAAGTATCAGACTCTCTAGAAGAGCAGTGATAATCTGAAAACTGGAATGCTGGTACTGGAATGGAGAACTTTGAATCTGAGACCTTTGTAACCACCCAACATTGAATCTCAGAACTTTGTAACTACCCTGCTTTGTTGATAGAGATTACCTCCTCCACCTGTTATGATGTTCTGGTTCAGCTTTATTTAAAGCCCCCGTAACAAAGTCCTCTAGGGTAGGTATATGAGGATGGGTTCTAAAATTACTGGATCAGAAAAGCCAGAGCATGGAGTTAGCTGAGCCATGCCATACATATTCCTGATGTTTGTATCTAAATTAACAGCTTTGCCGTTCAGAAGCGCTATCTCCTAGAAACCTGCACTCAGGTTCCTGCTGCTACTATAACAAATTACCCCAGATTCAGTGCTTAGAACAATTCAGACGTCTTCTTTTAGGGTCCCAAAGATTAGAAGTCGTAAAGCACAAGGACTTCTAGAGAGGCATCTCTATTTTCAACTGTTTGGATTCTTCTAGCTTGTTTTAGCTACAGTTCTCTAGAGGAACAGAACAAATAGAATGAATATGTTAAAAAGAGATTTATTAGATTGGCTTACAAGCTATGGGCTGGATTGTCCAATTAATGGCTGCCTCACATGGCAAAACTGAGGGTCAGGTCTGCTCAGTCCTTCAATTTGGGGGTCTCCAGCAGTCCCAATCTGGTGCAGAAGAACTGAAACATTTTTTTTGGAAAGCCTAGGCCTTCGGTCTGTGTTGGAAGTCCAATGAAGCTGGATTCTGATATCAGTAAAGAAAGACCATAGTGGGGACATCAGCACCTTTCAGGAAGTGGTGAAGGGAAAGGGACAAAGAGAAAAGCTTTCCCCTTGGGTGTCCTTACATCTGGTTCACTGCAGGAATGTGACAACTACATTAGTTTGGGTCTTCCTGCTTCTATTAACCTAAAAAGAAAATCTTACATGTACAAGTTCCCGAACTAACTTAATATAGAAAATCCTTGTATCATGGGGTGGTTCTGGGGCTTGTTAGTCTGAGGATCAGTATCAACCATACAGCCCATTCTGTAGTTGTAAAGCCAGCATTGTAGCATCTTCTAAGCCCCTACCCCTGCCCTATTCGGTCTGATAAGCCAATGGTATTGGGTGATTTAATCCTATGGACGTGGTTTCTTCAACTCTGAAAACCTAGTCCCATATTTAATGGGCATGTGATCTTGGGAGAATTATTTGTTTTTCTGTGCCTTATTCTTTTTCCTAGAGTGTTGTTACCTCTCTACCAACAATAAACTCCCTTATTATTTTGAGGCAAAGTAATTAACATCTGTAAGTCTTTAGAAAAAGCTGGAGCATATATTGTTATATAGAATACCATAGTGTAAAGATATAGCAAATGCTTTCAACCCACATGCATGGACAAAATAATACCATTTTTCCTAAGTCTAGTGGTCTCAAAAGGAATTTCATATTTCCAAAGAAAGAATTTTACAGAAATATTTTTAAGTAGCCAACCAAAAGAAACACTAATGTCAGAAGTATGTTAACTATGAAAGCAGCTGACACCTCAGGATTTGGAAGACAAAAGGCATTTTAAAATTAGAGGCTCAACGTGGGGCTTCATTGAGTCTGTTTCCCTGTGTCAGAACAAGACAGCGCTTGGCCAATGCAGAAGCTAGGAACAAAGAATACGGTTGATGGGGAAAACATAAAGTGATGGGAAAATATTAAGAAAGTGATGGACAAAAACTGATTCAAACACTGGTATGGGAAATGCTACAGCTGTCCTATTGGACAGGAAGTTAGCACTGGCACACAGGATGTGACAGTTTTTTCTCCTCCTACATTCTAGGATTTTCTCTCACATCCAGTTAAAGCTTATTGAAAATGAAGTACTTCTAAAGCGGCAGGAATTTCAGGCCCAGCATCCCAAGCTGAATATGGAAGGATGGGCTTTAGGGTGCTATTACTTTGTCTTACAGGTTCTTGCACTGCATCCTTGGTCCCCGGTATGATATTGTTGAGAACTTTTGAATGCTTGGTCCTCATCTACCAGGACCAAACTGTGAAGGTACCTCCTGGGATATGATTAGTGCTGCTCTCTCAGAATGAGTTAGGTCTTACAAGAGCAGGTTGTTGTAAAACGAGGCTGCCCCTCATATTTTGTCTCTTCTGGGTATGGCCATTTAGCTTCTGTTTCTCTACCATGCTGTAAAAGAAGCAGGCTGGCCTTTGCCAAGATAGTGGTGCCATGGTCCTGAGCCTCCAGATTTGTGAACTAAGTAAACTTCTTTTCTTTATAAAGCTGTCCACTTCAAATAACTGACTCTAGCAACCCAGAATGAATGTGCCTAGGAAACTCACATTCTAATATGCAGCATCTATATAAGACTTCATGCAAAATTTTGAAATTCCCCCTTTCTCAACAGCACAACACAGCTGTCCTTCATTCAGTGAGGATACTTCCTCCCCATTCCCCCCAACCCAATAACAAGATACTATATCCTCAACCCCTCTCTCCATATCTGCAAAATAGTTACATTGATATGTTTCATAGATTAATTTTCATATTCATCATAGTTTCACCGGAAAATAATGTTACTTAAAGATACCACACAATGTATTTATAAAACACTAAATACAATAAGGGATGGTGTGTGGAGAAGAAAGAAATCACTCCTAGAGTGCTTGTTCTATGAAGCAGCATTGGCTCGCCTGATTTGTTTGGTTTTCTGGGTTCTCCCATCCTATTTGTACAACTTATTGTGACTTACTTATACAATATTTATTTACAAAATCATTCATTTCATTGTTTACTAGTGAACTTCTTTGCTAGATAACATTGTGTATAACATTTTAAAAACTATCTTATGATTACTATAATCAAGTATTTTCTCTAATGTCCAGAATGTAGGGACATAATTTCAAACTTTCATATATAGCATCTCTGATATATTTTCTCTCCTCCCTTTCTGTTTTCAGATGGTTAATATTATGTTATAATTTACATTATTTTTCATACTCCTCTATATGCCTTCATGATAGGTAGAGACATTTAAGTCTAAGCTCCATTAATCACAAAGGGCATATCTGACCTCTCACCTCTGCATAAATGATAGACTGGCCTGTTCTGGCTAAAACATGAGTATGGATTTTGAAATTATTTTGTATGTTTCTTATTAAAATTCATTTCATATAATTTGTTGTTCTCTGTGTCTCTGCACATGTTTTTCCTTAAGGCAGGTTATTACTGTCACAGAAAATAAAAAGCTGTGAGGAAAAAGGAACCAGCGTTTACTGCTCCATATTCAGAATGCAAATACTGGAGACGATATCACTAAGATATCAGAGGCACAGGCCAGCACTTCTGACCAGATCATAAGAATGTTAGTATTGCAGGAACTGCGTGAGAATGATATATGGGTGTTCAGTGTCAGACAGACAGAAGTGCGGCAGCAGTCCAACCTTCTTCATGACCTTAGAGAGGGGGAGGTGGCAACAAAGGCTGTGGAAGTGTCAGAATCGGGTATCTTCACACTGACTTCCTTTCTCCTGCTGGTGCCTTGGGCATCACAGGCATACATAGGAGCCAAGTTGAAATGAAAGAGGAAACAGAATAGCTTGCACCTTTTTCTCTAACTAGAGTCTTGGGAATCTGGATAGGCTGGCTTCTTTCCACCTTGTGGTGAGTAAAGCATTGTGGGAAGATGAGTGAAAAGGATCTAGACACCTTTTCTGGTCTGCCATGATGGGTATTAACACAACCATCTCCCAAGTCTGGGTAAGGCTTACTTTTCTCCCATGATGGGTATTGAAGCAATGATCTCCCAAGTCTAGGTAAGCCTTGCTTTTCTCCCAGAATGGTTATTGACACAATGACTTCCTAAGTCTGGGTAAGCCTGACTGGTCTCCTACAACATGACGGGTACTGACACAATGACCTTCCAAGTCTGCGTAATCCTTGTTCAATGCTGAAGATCTGCAGAGTCTATGTAGACCCTAACATCTTTTTAAGCAGGGAAATGGAACTTTGTATGTTGCTCAACTTTTAATTAGTGCAAAGGTGACATTTTAAAAGTTTAAAGACACTGCATAAAGCAACAGGAAATGTCCCATTGTGAGCATCCCTACAGTCACAGTCGCCGTTCATGGGGAGTTTAGAAGAACAGCAGGAAAGGTCCCTAGATTCTTTGGCTATCTATGTGTCTATGTGTGATGTTACTACCACAGTCATTATCAGTGACTGAGACACTTGGTGGCAGTGGCTTTCCGCACATAATTGTGGATAATCCAAGCCTTGCATTGGAGAAAAAATTATTCATGAGAAAAAAATAAACATGAGAATAATGCTGTTCAAACATGTTTAAATAATTTGCTATGTTGAGACTACAAGGTTAGAAATGATTAGTAGCAATGATATTCGAATAATATTTAATCACTTTGTGTATTAATATTCATGTATCATAAAATAGGATAGCATATGGTCTGTCATGATATCTTATCTTTCCAGTCCAAACCATACTTACTGTGATTCATTTATTTAAAACATTAACAATAATGTAGGATTTAAGAATATCCAAATTTGCAGAATATTGTACCTATACGTAGTGGTAAAATGCCTATTTATCACATTTTGATGATTTTTTTCTACTTTTATTGTAATATTTTTAATCTAGTTTATGGTCTTACATTTTGACTTAAGTCTAGGAATGAGCTACATTTAAAGGAAGCAATACTTTTTAGTGAATTATAATTTCAATATAATAATTTTTGCCATGCAATTCATTTTCTTATTTTAATGCAGATAGTTTAAAATAATAATTTTATTCACCTCTTCCAATAAATAAAAGCCCAGACTGGAACTGAATTCCATTAAATACCTGTTACAACATGTCTGTAGGTATGTCTACTATGTGTGTACAAAACTCCAAGAAAACTGGAAATTTAATGTCCAAGTATTTTATAACCTGTTAGCACTCTAGCTAGGAAAAAAAATGAAATGAAATTTATGATCAAGGTACTAAAACTGCTAACAAAAATTCTGCCAGGTTAGAATATCTGCTGGTTTGGTTCTATGCATAGAGTTCTTGTTTCAGTGCCAGAGTCATAGGTTCCGTTCAAAAAGTAAAATAAATAGAGTGTCTGGGCCAGGGACCGACAACTTCTGATTCATAGCTTGGTGCTGCTCATGTCTTCAGTTTTTTGTGTTACTATTCTCTGAGCTCTGTTTAAGTGTTCTGGGTCTTCCTTACTGCTCCTTTGCCTTTAAAATTAATTTTTGATCGGATACCTGGCCCTTTTAAATCTGTTTATTCTTATCCAGTTTTATTAGTATGCATATTGCTTAGTGGCCAAACAAAACAACTTCAGTATTCATCATGGACCTGACATAGTCTATTAGCATTCCGCCCTCCCTCTCTCTCTCTCCCTCAATCCCTCCCTCCCCAGTCTCTCTTCCCTCTCTATCATCTTCTCCTCCCTATTCACTGAGCACACACACACAGTTTCTGTTAATAGTCTGCAATGAATAAGATTGCTATGCTTGTTATGCCAGAGAGAGAAGCAAACAGGTTCAAGGTGTCCAAGGGACAGATTCAAGGTCACATAGCTAGGAAGGGAAAGAACTGGGGTCTGATTACATGTGGTGTAAATAATCTTTAAATGACGACACTTAATGTAGCCTTTTAAATGCAGCCATCTTTAAAGCACACTTACCCATGTTTTTGTGAAAATCCTGCTTGTAATGAATGACACAAGTCTAACACAATCAAGTGTATAAAATATAGCATCAGTTACTTCGCATCACAATTCTGAAAGTGGGTTTCCATTCACTTCTAGACGCGGGGAATGTTAGAATCGAGCCCCTCTCATCAGCATGGCTCCATTTCCTAACTCTCATAAGTCAAGTGACTCCATGCATCTGAGGCTCCAGAAGTCTCTGCAGTTAGGGTTCATAGAGAAAGGGAAACAATCTTCTTCCAGCACCACTCTTGAGAGAGTCATGGTAGCCTTGATTGGATCACATGACTGAAGCTGAACAGTAGCCAGAACTTGACTAAGGCTAAAGATAGTCCGTTCCACCTACGTCACAGAGACTAAACAGGAATACTGCAGAAGAAATGTCATATGATTCCCTAAAAGGATGCTAGTCATGCAAAAATTAAAAGCGTAAAAGTGCTGAATGCCTCTACTGTCCATTCATATATATTGATGCCAAGAATTACTGAAGCAATTTCATTAAAAGCAATCAATGCTTCCTTTGTTACTTCAGCTATCAGAAGCAAAGACGAGGACACATCCCTTAAATTCACATCAGACCTTTTACAAATTAGTTATGTATCTAGTTGTCAGGTACTAGAGAAAAAAAATGTAAAATTGTCACATGATCATATCTAAAGGTGTGACATCAGAACCAAGTATTAACTTTTGAAGATTAAATGCATTAAATAGATGAAATTAGACTTTGGTTCAATTTAGTACTCCAGGGTTTGGCAATAATTAATCTTTTAGACAATAGTGTTAATATCTTATACATATCAACTCTAATGTGCAATTTCCTGAAGGTCTAAAGTCAATAAGCAGAAAACCTATATTGGATAAATATCAGTTTTATTCACATTCTTTGGTTAAAGGATATGAAATGAGATGAGTTCAGAAATTAAAAGAAGTTGATGTAACAGCAGCATTTATTAACATTTTATATAAAATATTGAAAAAGAAACTTATTTTTAATTAAGTTATTACTGCCTACAAATGGGGAATGTTTATGGCATAAAACTTGATCTATATCAATATATATGTATCATATTTTGTTTTGTTTCTTTTCTCTCTCTCTCTCCTTTCTCCAATCTTTTGTTTAGTTCATAGGCAGATTCACTGTCCATCTCCCTGTCTGGAATTCACCATCCTCCTGCCTCTAGAGTGCTAGAATTATAAACATACACTCTCCTATTTGGTTGATATTTTATTTTCTTCCATCTCCACACCTCCAGTTGGTAAGAAATGAAACTCAAGGCATTTGTACCTCCTATGAAAACTGTCCGAATTCTAGGCTTGTGTCTCTAGCACCTGGGATGCTCTTAAAGTTATGCTGTGCACAGTGGTTGCTGTTGACACAACTGTTTCACAGTTCTGAGACTCTCAAACCTCTGCCCTGTGTGCTTGAGTCTCTGTAGATAACACGTAGTGTAGGGTGCACACTTCCTAGTATTTCCTCCTAGAATGATTCCAGTAGCTGATGTTCATGAGACCCACAAATTATGGTCCCATTGATATATACTATAAATGACCTTAAATCCACTTCCATACCTGTTGGGAATGAGCCCCAAGGATATTATTATGCATGAGGCAATATTTTACAAAAGTTAAGGATGACAGTTTTCCTTAAGAGGATTCTGCCTCGAACTCTGTAAAATGTCTGGGATCAAGAGAAACAAATAGGTTGACTCTCAGCTTGAAATAAGAGGAAGGAGAAATACTGAAGATAAAGATAAACCGTTGCCATAAAAGGAAAAAATGCTTTCATGCTGTATTGCATAATCAAGATCTCCAGCTTGAATCAGAACAGTTTCGATAAAGCCACCTCCAAAGTAAAACTGCAAATGATAGGGAGATCGTGTCAACTTTAGCCTCTTGGAATGATACTCGTCTGCTCTGATGTGGAGGTGTTGCGCAACAGAGATGCCAGCGTCTCTAAGCAGCAGCTAGATATAGGATGAAGAAATAATCGTCAGGAAGAAAAGCAGAATAAATATTTTTTAAAAAAGACAATTAGGGAACAAGCTAGAGAGGTCGGGCCTCAGTAGCTGAAATATCCCCACGGATTACTGGAACTACAAGATAAAGATCTCTTCTAACTCAAGAGACCAGACTATGTTCTGATTGCCTAGTACTCAGGGCCTCTTAGTGATTTAAATGTTTTACTGTAATTCATTTCTCAAGTAGTGTGTTAGTTATTTCTAATACTCGGGAAAGCAACAGACAAGCCTGAATGTTTCATGTCATGAAGAGCTATTGTGTCTGTGTGGGGGCATCTGTCTGTCTGTCTCTCTGTGTGTAACTTCAAATAAGAGAGCCTAACTTTCACAGAAGATGTAACTCCATGGAGTTCCTTCTTCTACAAGAATTTGCAAACTTGAATGAGGTCAAGGTCTCTTCTGTTCCAGGTCTGCAATGTCCCCACACCACCTCTGTGCTGTTCCCAGCACAAATCACACTCAACTTATTGATCATTCCCAACTAGTGTATAAGTTACAGAAAATAAAGTCAAGGAACTTTGGTCTGTTTTACCTGGATAAGAATGCCTAGCACCCACTGCCACGTAGCTAGTGCTTAGGAATCTTTCCTGAACTAATGACTAGGGGAAATAATGCCTGGCATCAAAGTGGAAGTGCCATGCTTAGATCTGTAGATAAAATGGTAGGTGTGCGCACGCACATTTGTCTTCTATTTTAATATTCTAATATAGAGAATTTGTGTCAAATGCCTTCTGTCCCAGAGATATTTCATACTGAGTGTTTGTCTTGTTGCATTCACTTAAATAGCATGATAACTTGTAAATTGAACCTATTTCAATGGAAGTCAACGTCAGAATGCAGCAAACATTTCAGAATTTCCACCCACACTAGTCGCTGTAAGTACATGGTGGGTCCCCGTAAGGACAGTGATTCTGCACAGCTGAATGTGTCCTTTTGTCCCAGTTGAGCTCTGAAGGACTTAAACTTCAGTGTCATAAAATGTGCCACATAGGGATGCATATCTGAGACCATAGATAATCTACTTTATAGACAAATATGGGGTTTTCAAGGGTAAATTTTAATGGATTTTCAGTTTATTTTCAAATGTACCCCCAATCTCTTTTAAAAATGTAAATGCAATTTCACCAACTTTAATCCAACTATGATTTCAATAAACTTCAACTGCTGTATGTGTGCACATATTTAAATGTTTGAAGTTAGGAACTTCAAAAAGGAAGGTTGTTCTTCATCCTTCTACAACTGAAGCTCTCCGTCCACCCACACAAGACGGTAGCAGCAAATTCACGACCATGTGCCTGCTCCTCACAGCCACTCGCCAGTGGCTCCATCCCGAGCAAACACTGGGGATGCTGGAATACGCCCAGCTTTATCTCTCACTCCAAATTGTTGGCGCTTCTTGCCTGATTGCTGCATTTTGATGATGAGAGCTGTTTCTGACATGGTGGGGTAAAATTAAAAATTTCTATTTCTCTTTATAAGCATTTGAATCAGTTTAATTTCAGAAGGTCCTAAGTCTGCAAGGTGAGTTGTTTAAAAAAATGCTGCTATTAATACTCACTTATATGCTTGAAGCAGGATTTTATTTTTGAATCACTTCAACAGGAAATATCCACAGAATAAATCGTAGGCTGATTTTTATTTCTAATACTGTAATTGTCATTTGAAATCCCCAATGTCAAAATTGTCATCTCTTCCTTAGTCTATCGTGGTCACCAAAGCAGCCCACTTGCTCTGGATTCAACTTTTCTAGCGAGAAAAATTCAAAACAAACTAAAAACAAAACCAAAATGAAATTAAGTAATTATCCATTTATTTGTTTTAAGTCAGAGGTTCAAATGGGATGTTTCTGCCACTCTTTTGCTCTTTCTTCTAAATTCTGCTACTGGGAATGATTTGAAAAATCACAACTGTAGTTGCTGAACTCTTTTTGAAAGAGATAAATATCAAATATTTTAAGATTTTTTTCAAGGAGGCAAAATTAAAGACCTTAAGTAAACCTTAAAAAAGCAAAACTATTGAAGTGTGAAATCTTTTGGGGAACTAAGTGAGGAAAGTTCACCTTTGCTCTGTAGACTGTATCAAATAAGATGGAGGCGTGGATTGGCCTGTGGGATGCAATTTGCCATGTTCTGCTCAAGCGAGATCACTGTTAGCTTTTCCCTGTGAGGACAGCAGAGTCTATGGTTCCTTGTGCAGGGGTCACAGGAACCCTAGGCCTAGGAAGAGAATATGGCTGCAGGGCAGGCCTGGGGACATCTGACATTGCTGCAATGTTAATGAGTAATGCAAGAAGAAAGGAGGCACAGACATTAGCAGTAGCGGACGCCAAACCACAGTTGAACTAAAAGAAAAAAAACACCGAAAATGACCACATGGGCGTTCACCATGTAAAAACCACATTCAGCAGAATTCTTCCTGTTTCAAATCCAACTTTACCAGACTCTTCTTAAATGCAAATTAAAATACCTTATAACTTATAAATAATCCATTCATAATGTAATAGAAATTCTGGAGGCTAAAAAATAATCTGGAGGTGCACCTCTTCACCTTAACTCAATTATATACTCATTGGAGAAATCTAGAAGTCTATTTAAGAAATAAAAAAGCAAAATTGCAAACATACATAGCTTCTTTTGTTCTTCGTAGAGTCATAACTTTATATGTTAAAAAGCAGACTTGAATATAGTCATTGTATTTTGGTTAGAACAGCAGAAAATTAGGTTGCTTTTGGTAGGAACAAATTCTGACTAACCTTACAATGGAAGGCTCCAAGTGTTGGGGAATGAATATTTCTGGAAGCAACTTTTCTTTTTTTTTTTTTTTTTTTTCTTGGTTTTTCGAGACAGGGTTTCTCTGTAGCTTTGGAGCCTGTCCTGGAACTCCCTTTGTAGACCAGGCTGGCCTCGAACTCACAGAGATCCGCCTGCCTTTGCCTCCCGAGTGCTGGGATTAAAGGCGTGCGCCACCACCGCCCCGCGATGTATTTGTTAATAAACACCCAAATTCTTTTCTCCTACAGTGAAATAATCCCTACTCCATGTCCTAAATTGCTATCAGAATCTTCGAGTGGAATTATACTTTAGTTATCCACTGTTGTAGTTACTGTCCTGTTCTATTGCTAAGAGATATCATGGCCAATTCAACTTAAAAATAAAGAGAGTACCCTGCAACACTTGCGGGTGAGGTGGCATGGGGCAAAGGGGAAATGGGATGAGAAATATGAGAAGGGGAGGATGGGAGGAGCTCGGGGGATTGGGATGGTTGGGATATAGGAAGGATGGATACGGGAGCAGCGAAGTATATATCCTATCTAAGGGAGCCATCTTAGGGCTGGCAAGAGACTTGACTCTAGAGGGGTTCGCAGGTGTCCAGGAATATGTCCCCAGCTGGTACCTTGGGCAACTAAGGAGAGGGAACCTGAAATGACCCTATCCTATACTGATGAATTTCTTGCATATCACCTTAGAACCTTCATCTGGCGATGGATCGAGGTAGAGACAGATTCTCAATTTGGAGCAACGGTCTGAGCTCTTAAGGTCCAAATGAGGAGCAGAAGGAGGGAGAACAAGAGCAAAAAATCAGGACCACGAGGGATGCACCCACCCACTGTGACAGTGGAACTGATTTATTAGGAGCCCACCAAGGCCAGCTGGTCTGCGACTGAATAAGCATGGGTTGATTCCGGACTCTCTGAGCATGGCGGTCAATGAAGACTGATGAGAAGCCAAGGACAATGGCACTAGGTTTCAATCCTAATACATGAACTGGCTTTGTGGGAGCTTAGCCTGTTTAGAAGCTCACCTTCCTGGACGTAGATAGAAGACCTTCGTCTTCCCGCAGGGCAGAGAATTTGGACTGCTCTTCAGTATCGAGAGGGAGGGGGAATGGTGTGGGGGGAGGAGAAGAGGAGTGGGGATAGGGGGAGGGGAGTGGGGGGAGGGGGCAATATTTGGGAGGAGGGGAGGGAAATGGGAAACGGGGAGCAGGTGGAAATTTTAATTAAAAAAGAATAAAAAAATAAATAAAAGAAAAAAAAAAAAGATGAAGAAAACCTCTAAAAAAAAAAATAAATAAAAAAATAAATAAAGAGAGTATTTAATTGGGGACTTGCTTGCTTTCAGAGGGGAGTCCATGTCCATCATGGTGGGAAGCGTGGCAGCAGGCAGGCATAGAGTTGGAGCAATAGCTGAGAGTTTACATCGGATCCTCTGATCCACAAGCATGAGGCAGAGACAGGGGTGGGGATGGGGAGATGAGAAATGTCCATGACTTTCCTCTGAGTCCAAGCTTGGTGACACACCTCCTCCAACAAGGCCACACCTTCTAATCCTTTTTGAACAATCTCCCAATTGGGAACTAAACCTTCAAATAAGGGAGACAATGACACTCAAGCAATGACATCCACCAGTGTAGTGGGCTTCAAAATTTGCACTCACTTATTTTTATCCTTTCCTATTTCCTGCCTATATCTCTTCTATTAATGTACCCTGTGGTCACTTTCCAAATAACCGTTAAAGCTCAGACTCAAAACCTGTTTTCTAGGGAGTCCAAATTAAGGAACAGAGAGATAAAATAACATTTAATTTGAAAAAAAGGGAAAGGATTTGTTTTGGGGCTAGAGAACCTAGAATTTAGATATGGATCTATTTTTCCCCTGAGGTTGCTCTTGACTTTCATATTATCTAGTTTAGTTTAATGTGTCAGACTCAGTTATTAAGGAAAATGAATATAATGCTAAACAAACTTTAATAGCTTAAGAACCATGTAAGTAAATAATAAATTCTTGGCTCTCACCCTCAGAGTTTTGGATTCAGTAGAAATTGAGATTTATAATTAGTTTTACCAAATCAAGAACTAGAAATATTTACATAGGTATTCTGATCAACAACCTTGGTACCAACATTTTAACATGTAAGATGTCATGGCCAGCCAAGTTCTATATACCCACAGACTACCTTTTGAGCTGACTTTGATGACTATACCATGTTCAAGA
The DNA here is from genome assembly GCF_950005125.1 of Chionomys nivalis. Classification (NCBI taxonomy): domain Eukaryota; kingdom Metazoa; phylum Chordata; class Mammalia; order Rodentia; family Cricetidae; genus Chionomys; species Chionomys nivalis. The sequence continues at coordinate 25,795,225 of NC_080099.1, read as the reverse complement.
GTTCAAGAGTTCCCACTTCTGTGCCACTAATACTAAAATCTAAATTTAATTTTAATTAGATTCAGGTGGCACAGTTACTATTCCTGCCTGTGTTTCTGTAAAAGTAGACAGAGGAGATTAAGGCTGGGGGAAAATGCTGCCTAGAATAAAGGATGTGGCGAGCATGACACCAGGAGAGTTGGGAATGCTTGCTCCACACCCTCACTCATTTCTGGGTGTGCCGCAGTCACGTGTCATTTTGAATCCCTTTGTGCCTGGTTAGGAGATGAAACCACAAAGCTTCCTGCTGAGAAGCCACATAGCTTTGAGGCTGATAGACTCAAAGATGAAGCCGCAGATACCAGTCTAAGGATTACCACCATGTGCCCTCCTCCTCTGCCTCATATGATTTTAATTCAAATAATTATGCATATGTGTACGATGCGTGTGTATGTATGTGTGTGTTTGTATGCATGTGCAGTGTTTGTGTGTAAATGTATGTGTGTGTATGTTTGTATGCATGTGCAGTGCTTGTGTGTATGTTTGTGTGTATATGTATGTGTGTGTATGTTTGTAGGTGTATGTATGTGTGTGTATGTGTGTGTTTGTATGTATGTGTAGGTCTGTATGTTTGTATGCATGTGCAGTGTTTGTGTGTATATGTATGTGTGTGTACGTTCGTGTGTGTACGTATGTGAGTGTATGTCTGTGTGTTTGTATGTCTGTATAGTGTTTGTGTGTGTGTGTCTGTATGTGCAGTGTTTGTGTATGTATGTGTGTGTGTGTGTGTAAATGGTTATACATGTGTGGAGGTTAGAGGTTGGTATTCAGTGTTTTCCTCTGTTATTTTCCAGCTTATTCCTTTCAGATCAAGTCTCTTACTGAATTTGGGCTAGAGTGGTTGCTCAGACTGCTCAGGTGTCTTCCCTGTATCTGCAACCTTTTCTCCCCCAGAGCTGGGGCTACAAAAGCTCCTGTCTTTATGTGACTTCTGGGGATTCAAACTCAGGTCTTCACTCTCGTGCAGCAATCACTTTACCCATCTCCCCGCGTCTCCAGCCTCCTGCTTCAATTCTTACCATCCTTACATTTATGAGACCCTTCTTACATTAATTCACACTATTTCCTTTCGATTTAGCATCCCATCTATTGGATGAATATAATTACTCTTTTAACTTTATTAAGATGGTAGTATTATCTGCCTCCTCAGTAAATTTTATGACCGTGTTGACTCTTGCAGTAACTGGAAGATTTTTCCTTTGATATGACAATCCGAAATGGCTCAAAATTTGAGAATGATGTATTAGTCTTTTGTAGATTTGAAAAGCATGTCATCCAGTCTGTGCAAGATAGTAATATGCCATCAGAGTTTAATTAGACTCTCGGAGTTTAATTAGAAAAGGATGACATGAGATTAATGCTCCTGAAAATTCATCCTTGCCATGTCCTTTCCATAGCCATCAATGGAAAAACAGAACAGACGCCAACAACAGAGTTCCTTGAATGCAAAGGTAAAAATCTAAAACTGTGATGACATAATGTTCTTAAAACATTGAAACCTTCAACAAATGCTAATTCAAGGACAGACACTGTCATGCCAGCCAAGATTCCAAGAGTAAAGCTAACAAAGACATATTCTAACTCTTCAATGTTTGAGTTTTTTTTTCTATTTTAATTTTTCTTAATATTGATGAGGACAAGAAATTTAAAAATGGGATAGGGGCTGTTGTTTCTGTGCTTGACCAGAAGCCAACGTGTCCTTGGTCTTGTCCTGGATGGAGGTCAGAAATGTTGAAGTATTTGTAGGCACATGTTCTTAGTCTGGTTCTGAAACAATTTGAAGCTCCCTGCTCTTGAGGAGAAAATTCTATATAGCCTTAGAAGCCACTGAGGCTTTGTGCCCCTCCTTCCATTTCCCTTGTAACATTAAAAGATTTGCCACTATCTTGACCTCAAAGAAGGGAAAACCCCGGGCTCTGATTGGTGATGGAATATCTGAAGTGCTCCAACATGATAGCCTGTGGTGTCATCCACTCAGGAAGGCGATTCAGAGCCAGGCGTGCTAAGGAGATGGGAGGAATCATCATTCCCCTAATGAGATCATATACTTATCCTCCAGGTAAACCTTTGCGGTGCTTCTTTTAGGAACCACGTGGAGATTGTACATGCTCCTGAGTCCTAACCCAGAAAAATGTAACTTTCTTCTCCTTTTTTCTATCTCATTTCTTTGTGATACTCACCGAAGCCTTGATGTACTGTCCTGTATCCTGGGCTTTCTTATTCTTTGTCTCTAAAGCTTTTCCCTCCTTCTGAGACAGAAACGCATTTCCACAGTGTGGCTTCTGACACATGAAATCCTGCTTTTTTCTTCTCCTCCTCTCCACTGTTCTCTTCCCAGAAGTCATTGAGAGCTACAGCTTTTCCTGCTCTGTTTTTTTTTTTTTTTTAACTCCCAAACTCCAATGAAATTTTCCTTGAGTTCCTCCCAGGACTGTTTCTAAATTCCTTTATTAATGAGTCTCCGAGTCAATCGAAGAGAAGGAGCCTCAGTTTGCTCAGTGACTCCGAGGATCTCACACTGTAGCCCAGGTTGGCCTCCCACTTCTGTCTTCACATCTGGAGTGTTGAGATTGCAGGCTTGAGCTACCAAGCTGATTAGCTCTGAACTAATTAGTTTTTCCTAGAGAACATTTTTGTAGTGCTTCCAGAAGAAAAAGATATATGAAGGAACTTCTTTAGGCTAGCGTTCTCAAGCACTTGTAAAGATACTTTCTACATCTGCAAAACTTGATGAGGGAGCCACATAGATGGCTCAGCAGTGAAGAGTGCGGACTCCCCTTTACACATGAAAAACTTGATTCCCAGCACCCATGTTTAGCAGCACACAAGCACCTCCACAACTAACTCCAGTTTCAGGGGAAGCCAATGTTTCTGGCCTCCTTGGTTACAAGTATGTAGTCGTGCACACACACACACACATACACACACACACACACACATGCAAGCACACACAAAAATAAAAATAAATGTTTGAAAATTGGATTTCAATGTTATTTGAGAAATTATAGATTAAAAAACTCAGGTATTAATATATTAATATAAAACAACAGTTATGACACATTAATGTGAATAAATGAAATATTTTATGAAATTAATGTTTCTAAAACCAACAAAAAACCGAGGATTGTCAGAAAAATAGCTGACATCCTAGTGCTAACATCGCCAAATACTTAACTTTCAAGAGTAGGAGACTTTCGGGGCATTATTAGTTTGCTATGAAGTTAAATAAGAGTTATTCTGTCTGCAGCCACCATAAAATTAATTATAAGCCATGCCTGCCTCACTTGAGATGTGGAATCTTGGGTAGGATATTCTATCTGTAAGCCTAAGGCATGACTCTATGACAATCTATTCAAAGATGTGATACCTAAGCTTGCCTGGGCCCTAGTAAAATATCCTGAAATTTAGTAAGAATTGCGATCAAAAAGAAGGACTGTTTCTAAACTCCCTCACACTTTTTTTAAACAATAATGTGACAGTAAATACATATAATATTCATACAGTAAATACACATGTGTGGACGCACACACACACACGGGCATTGTTATGTGGTCTTACGAAATATACTCATCTGTAAATATTTTAAAAAGCAGCACAACAAATTGTATAAAATTAAATTTTTATTGTTTAAAAGCTAGGCCTTAAGGCTTACTGCCTAGAGACAGAATTATTGAGAAGACAAAAATGCAATATTAAGATTGATTTTACTTTTGAAAACATGGCTGTAAGAAAATTTTAGATGGCATGTCTAAATTGTGTGTTTCTGCTGCGTAGCTTTGTCTCACAAACAGAAAGAAGCAACCAGCAGGGACTGTACATTAAACAAAGGAAGGTGGCATTTGTAATTTTAAAATACTAAGACTAAGATATGAATTGTAGCTTATTAATATCTTAGGAGAGTAGTGAAGAGAGAAGATTAAAAGCAGTAATATTTTTATGAATAAGTTCAGCTTTCTGATTAAGTGCTCTCTAAAAATTTTGCAGCTCACGGTAATAATAAAAGTTCAATCTATTTAGAAACAAACAATTCTTGCATCAGAAACAGTGCTTCTTTCTTTGTGAGAATCCAATCAGGCATTTTTCTTACAGCTCCGACTATCATTGAGACAGAGAGGACACTGAAGACAGGATTTTTCTTTCATTTGGGGTGTTTATTGACCCCTTCCAAAGGGCACTGTTACATTAGTTATCCTTCTGCTGCTGTGAAGAAAAAAAGTGCCATGATCAAAATAATTTTAGGAAGAGAGGGTTGATTTGAATTTAGGGCTCCAAAGGGATAGAGCCGGTCTCGGCAGGGGGTCATGGCAAGAGGCAGAGAAAGCAGCAGTTGGCTGATCACATTTTCATCTACAAACAGGAAGCAAAATCAGAAAACAGGCAGTGGGACAAGCCCATTGTTTGAGTCTGTTTTCTGCTGCTTTGATAAACACCCAGACCGAAAGCAACCTGGAGAGGAACTGTTTGTTTGGCCTGCATGTCCAAATCACAGTTCATCATTCAGTGAAGCCATGGCAGAAACTCAAGCAAGGCAGGAACTGAAACAGAGACCTCAGAGAAATGCTGTGTACTGGCTTGCCCCCCATGACTCCCTGTGCTTGCTTTTTCACACAAGCTAGGTTCGTGTGCCTAGAGGTGGCACTGCCCACAATGGGCTGGGCTCTCCACAGTAATCATTAATCAAGACAATGTTCCCCAGATATGCCCACAGATCAATCTGTTGGAATCATTTTCTCAATTGAGATAACTTTACCCAGGTGTCCTCTGTTAAACACACAGGAAACCTAACCAACAGAACCACAAGCTCTCCAAGTCCTCTCCCAGTAATTCATGGAAGGCTGTCCCTACAGAAGGGTCTGAAACCTGGTAAGGGCCACCAACTGGGACCAAGTTTTAAATACATGAGCTTTTGGGAGACATTTATCATTCAAACCAAGACAAATGGCATTCTCTTGTCTTGCCAAGAGGCCTTTTCAGCAATCCTTTGGGCAAGTTATATCTCAGTCAGCTAAATCTATTGAAAAAAATGTTGAATTTACACTAATGTAAACAAATGAAGTATTTTCTTTAAGCAGCTTATAATGGATAATTCCAAATATCTCCAAAGGTACCCCCAATGCTAAGGCCCACCCCTAATAACACCAAGCTTCACACATGTCTGGATTTACATTGTGACCACACATTATGTGTGGTCACACATTGGCTAGTGTGACCTCCATCAATACTGTTTGAAATCATCATACCAACTCATCTGTTGGCATGTGAGTATACACTTCTGAAAATAAAGATTCTTTTGAAAAAAAAATCATACACCAATAGCATTATCATATGTAAAAGCAGAATTAACAATTAGTAATATCTTTCTAAAACTCAAAGGACAGTCACTGTAAAAAATTAACCACCACTGGGCCTGGCGGTAGTGGTACATGCCTTTAATCCCCCTACTTGGGAGGCAGAGGCAGGAGGATTTCAGTGAGTTCGAGGCCAGCCTGGTCTACAAAGCAAGTTCCAGGACAGCCAGAGCTGTTATACAGAGAAACTCTGTCTCAAAAACAAAGGGCATAAAATAAAAAAAAAAGAATAAACCACCATATCTTCATTTTGTTATCTATATAGATCAACCTATATGGTATAGATTATAGATTAACATCAGGCCATGACCTACACAATTTGTAATCTGCTCTAACTAATTGGCTTTTCATATTTTACTGTGTAAACTTTGAACATTCCCTGCTGTGATGATTTCTGAGGGAATAAAAGTGTAACAAAAAAGCTATCTTATCATCAGTGGTTATAATAACCCTCAATGTCCCAAGTACTTATGACATAATTTAACTTAGAAGCAAACTGTATTACCATTATGATTACTAACCACTAGATGCCACAGTTGCTTCACGCACATGAAATCAATTCAGTCGATCTGTTAAGGAAAAATACCCTAACATCAGAAAATGGCTCAGTAGAATCCCAAACCAAAGTGCCAGTACCAGCTTCTGCTGGCTTAGACCCTCAGAAGTATGTGGTGAACTGTTTAAGTATTTACCGTTAGCATAGTGAGCAGAACTAGGGACTCTTCCCCAAACTCATTTCTACTAGCTAGTGCTAACTCTTTAGGAATACTCATATACTCAAAGGAGTGCCTTTGGAGCAAGCATACCTTTGCACACACCTGGTCACCAGTGGTTGATGGTGCTGTCAAACAACCCTACGCTTCCATCATGAATAAAACCTGCACCCTGAATCCAGATGATAATATATCTCAATAACTTTATCTCTGGGAATTGTGTGAGAACCAATCTGTATGTTACCACAGTTACATACGGTCACCTCTGAAATCCTGAAAAGATTTAGGGACGTCAGAGAATCAATTTTGTGATTTATTTTGTAAAATTATTATGGTGTTAGGACATTTTTGGTCTTACTGTCTTTCTCGAAATTGGCCACCATGCTGCTCTGTGGAGATTTTTACCTGGTGGTTTGCTAGTTTACATACTGAGACGTTCTTTTCAGGTAAGACTAGCAAAAGTGCTGGGGACCTTCAGTCCGAGACACCGCTCCTCCCTGTTACATTTGAGTATTTTTTCCTTTAGTGCAGGAAATATGCTGTTCTGCTTTATATTTTATTCCCTACACATAACATACCTACCTCTTTTTTTTTTTTTTTTTTCTTTTCCAGATAGGGTTTTTCTGTGTAACAGTCCTAGCTGTCCTGGAACTCGCTCTTGTGGACCAGGCTGACCTCGAACTCACAGGAATTCACCTGCCTCTGCCTCCCAAGTGCTGGGATTAAAGGCGTATGCCACCACGGCCCGGCCATAACCTTCCTCTTGATTTTGGGTGATAGTTTCCGGATAAATATGCTCCTAATACCTCTTGCCCAGGTAGCTTTTTGTTCTTATTTTTTTTTTGATTATATATTGCTTGTTTTTAATTTTAAAATTCCCCCAAATTATTTATCCTAAAATGTATGTATTTTCAAGATTAAAATAAAGTATGAAAAAAATGTTTCACTGGCTTTGGGCAATACAAACAAGTAACTATAGCATTCTCAATAAGCATAACACTTAATTTAGATTAATAAAAATACTTTCAGGCTATCACAATGACTCAGCGGGAAAAGGTACCTGCAGTCAAATGGCTTGAATTCACTCCCCCAAACCTACTGTTTCGTGTCCTCCCATCCCTACATATACACCACGGCACAAGATCCTCCCCATGAATAAATAAAATATAATTTAAAATATTCAAGGCATATTTTTTTTCCTCACAGCTTCTCCTTCAAAATGAGAAAGAAATGCAGGCACTGGGGGTGAAGAAAAAAAGGTATTTTAATTTTCTAATTTGCTAAAAAGTATTTATTTTTAATTTTTGTAGGGCTTGTAATTGATCTCATGGTCTCATACTGGTGAGGTTAGTTATGGTCTCGAGCACTGCGAGCTGCTGGGAGTAAAGCTTTAAATACCTTTACAATATGTCTCCCTGTCTCTAGATTTTTCTCCCCATAGGCATATATGTATGTGTATATATATATATATTTTGTTCTTGTAAAATACAAATAACAACCATAAGATTACTTTACATACCATATTTATTGTCACCAAGAATACATTCAGAGATTTAAAAATAGTTATTAGACACTAAATATACACTTCCCACTGTGAGCCACTAGTTAAAAGTGTCTATTAAACACCAAAACAGTGGCTAAAATGGTTTTTATATGCCATAATGGCCTTGAAAAAGCAGTGTCACTAAAAGAAATATAAAACATCTCACTAATAATTTTGTATTGATAATATAGCATAATGACATTTGGGGTATGTTAATTTGAAAGCATGGAAAATAATCATACTAGTTTATTTTTAAATGTGACTGTTAAACCTTTTAATCACATATCTTACATTTGGAGTTCATACTAGTTTTTTTGTACCTTTCTGTTTTTTTTTTTTTTTAAAGTAGGGCAGCAGTGAACTTCCCATTTCTGAACTCCACCAGTTTTTGGTGATCCTCAGTATGCAGTGCCTGTTCCAAAGGCTTGGTGGTGGTGGTGGTCTTTCTGCTCAGAAGTTTTTCCAAAATTGTGAGAAAATGTTTTTAATGTTTGGTATATTTTAAGTTACATTTTATTTATTCACAAGGGTGGTGGTTCCTGGGTCATGGTGTATTTGGAGAAGTGGGAGGACAGGAAGAAGCAGGCACTGGGTGTGAATGAAAGCCATTTGGCTGCAACCAACCCCATGGTTAGTTCCATTACTTTTGCCTATCTTTGATAGAATTATCAGAAAGAATCTGGCGCAACAACTTTAAATTGTCCCATTACCACACGTATCACCAGCATTGGTCTCTAATTTTGAAGACACGAGTAGATGAGCCAACATGTTTATTTATTTATGTATCTCTTATCTAGCACCTTGAATCCTCCCTTGGAATATAAGTGTCATGAAGCAGAGGCCTTGTCTGCTTATTTCTGTTTCTTAATAACAGAATCAGGTTTAGAAGAGATACTAAGTACTTGTTAAATAAATGAAAAAATGATAAGGAGGTTCAGGGGCAAAAGCTGCCAAACCTGATGACCTGAGATTGTTCTCCTGAGACCCGTATGTTTGAAGAAACACACACACACACACACACACACACACACACTACTTGAAAGTAAATATAAAAAGGAGGTGATATCTAAAACTTTGAAGAGATCAGATGGGGGAAGCACTAACATGTCGTGGGTCTGCAGTGACCCACAGGCTGTACTAAACACATCCAGTGTGCTGAGAAATTCTCACAGGGATGTGATGTTCAAGTGAGAAATCTAAAACTTGGAGGATTTAAACCAGGTTCCCCAAATCACTCAGACCACTGCTTCAAAGCCTTCATTTCTATGACAAAAAAAGCTTCTGTGTCTTCCTGACTCCCAAACTGATGCACTAATGTACTAGGATACTCTCCGAGGACTGCACCTCTCCCTCCTGTGACTTACCAACACTCTGATGCTTTGCAATGCGTGCTATGTTCAACACAGAGTCCACCCTGAGCTCAGTGAACACTACCTCAGCGATTATCTACCTGGAGTCTCCCAGTCCAAAGTTGTAGTGCCTCATACATGCTCGTTAAGCAAACTAATAAATGGAATTAACTTTCTTCTCAATCATTCTAAACAGGTACTGAGTGGGTTATTTGTATCCAATGAGAATTAATGGCCTTGTAGGCCAACTCATGAACAGTACCCACTAGACTGAAGAGCCACCGAGAGCTCTAAGGGAGTGTTTGCTGACCCTCAGCCACTTACCACACATAACTGGGAAACTCTTTGAAAATGTATTGCCCATCATGACAGTAGCTGACCACATGGGGATGTTTAAATCAGAATGAACATCAAGTTATATAAAACTAAAAATAAATTCCCTCAGTCACAGTAGCCGTATTTCAAGTGCCCCCAAATTTCATGTGGTCAGTGGCTACCATGAAAGAATGGTAAAGAAAATTCATCGTGGTCAAAGTTCCACGAGATAACACTTGCATGAAATTTTAAAAAAAATTGGTGAAGAAATACTGTTAATCAGGATAGTCTTTTTTGCTTGGCTGGGTTTGTTCCCTAGCTGAAATTCGACATTCATTCCCATGAGTCGCAGGGCAAGGCTCAGATGTGGAAAGGAGAGGCGACTCATTGTCAAACAGAAGCAACCTTTAGTCGGCCGGGCTCATGGACAGCCAGTGACTGGCGTGGAAAGAACCCTCCTGCAATGATTCCAGGCAGGCTGGCTGTTCCAGAGAGGCTGCCAGCATAGTGCTCGACAGGGCCATTATGCCTAATGCCACTCAATACCATCCGTCCCCTTTGAGGTTGATCTGGAAAGCAGAACAGTGAAATCTGAAGAGATGCAAAGGGTTTGGGATGTCAGACACACCAGACTGTAGATGGTTAGACACAACGAATATGTTCAGAGAACAATTTTGAAAAGTCTCCTTCAAAATATTATCTTCAGATAAATTCGTCTCAATATTAGAGTGATTTTCGCCAATACCATTTAACCATTTTGAGATCCCTTGCAGAGAGATGAACTGTCTCTTGTCAGTATCTCAGAGTAGGCAAGAACAAAAATTACACCTTTTTTATTTTGTGATTAAGTTGGACGGGATGATCTCCTTGGTTTGCGTCTTTGGGGCTTTCTAATGAGTTCGCATTTTGTAATCATTTGCCGGTCCTATTTAGTCTTTCTTCCCAGACAGAAAATGATTCATGCTTATTTCCCCAAAAGAGACTACCAGGAGGAGGGGACAATTAGGCAGCCCCACATTTCCCAAGTCAACAGGTGGAGGACAGTCTTCACAAGTTCCTTGAGGATTGAATATTCTCCCCTCATAGCCCCCATTCACCTTCATCTCTCCTGGCCTTCGGAGCGTATATTTCCAATCTCAGATTTTGTTTCAGGAGACACCGAGTGCTGCTGATGTTCTGACCAGGGGGAGGGAGGGAGAAAGAAGCAGGTAGGGCTGCTGGGCTTGGGGCTGACCGTTGCTTTCCTGGCAGTGAGTGGAGAGAGAGGGCGCGGCACAGTGGCAACCTAAGTGTAGCCACTCAAAACCAAAACCGCCAAAGTGGCTCCGAGGACCCCGGGCGGGGCACAGTGGAAGAGGGTCATGCCAGGACGCCACGGACCGTGGATTGTGAGAGGGGAGCCCACCCACGGCAGCGGGTTCTTCCTGGGGGCTCGGGAATTCTAGCTCCTAGTATAAACCCAGCCGGGCAGAGGCATCAGGAGGAGCACAACTGAGACCCGGGAAGCCGGGTCAGGAGGGTGGGGCGGGGCGGGGGCGGGACGGGACCCAGAGCTGGAGCCAAAGGAGGGGAGATCAGGGGACCGCCGCGCTGGAAGCCGGAGGTGGCCGTACAGGCGTCGTTTCCTTCCGGAGAGGAGGCTGGCCAGTCGAGCTAGGAGCTGGTTGGGGGGCGTCCAAGGGCGGGTGACGGGGAAATACCACGACCCGCACTTCCCCACGCCTGGCAGCCGCGGCGCGGGTGGCTCCTCCTTCGGGCCGGTCCCGAGCCGGGCGGCGGGTGGGAGGGAGGCGGGGAGCGAGGGCGGAGGCTGCGGGAGGAGGAGGGACCAGGCGCGCCTGTGACAGGGTGGCAGCCGAGAAGCGGACGCGTTGCCGCCGCCGCTCCTCCTCCTGCAGCTCCTCTCGCGGCCGCCGCCGCCACCTCCGCCGCTGCCGAAGTTTCACTCCCGATCCTCGGCGGGAGCCCCGGCGCGGAGCTGAGCTGTCGCCTCGCCTGGAGCTGCAGCGCACGGCCGGCAGCTCGGCGTGGGGATAACCAGCTCTTGTTGGCGCCCAGACGGCGTGCCACGGTCCGGGCTGGGGTCTCTGAGACCCAGCTGGGGCGGCAGCCAGTCTAGGGGACCCGCGGCATCGCCTACACCGCCCAATTTGCATCCGAGCCCCAGGTTGCCGCGATGGCGGTGCGCTCCCGCCGCCCGTGGGTGAGCGTGGCGCTGGGGCTGGTCCTGGGCTTCACTGCTGCGTCCTGGCTCATCGCCCCCCGGGTAGCCGAGCTGAGTGAGAAGAGGCGACGTGGTTCCAGCCTCTGCTCCTTCTATGGCCGCTTGGCCACCGGGCCCCGAATGGGCGCGCAGCAGCCGCTCCCCCTACCCCAGTCCCGGCCGAGGCTAGAGCAGTCGCCGCCCCCTGCCAGCCAGGAGCTCCCGGGGCCACAACGGCCGGAGGCGGCGCCCGGAGGTCCCAGTTTTCGGAGCAGCCCCTGGCAGCAGCCAGCTCCGCTGCCGCAGAGGAGGCGAGGACATAAGCCCGAAGGTGCGACGGCGCTTCCCGGCGCTCCAGCTGCCAAAGGGGAACCTGAAGAGGAGGACGGGGGCGCGGCTAGCCCTCGGAAGGGTGGCCGGCCCGGGAGCAGCCACAACGGCAGCGGGGACGGGGGCGCCGCTGCCCCGAGCTCTGGACCCGGAGACTTCCTCTACGTGGGTGTGATGACCGCGCAGAAGTACCTGGGCAGCCGCGCGCTGGCCGCGCAGAGGACCTGGGCGCGCTTCATCCCTGGCCGCGTGGAGTTCTTTTCCAGTCAGCAGCCTCCCGGTGCTGCACTTGGCCAGCCCCCTCCACCTTTGCCTGTCATCGCTCTGCCGGGGGTCGACGATTCCTACCCTCCCCAGAAAAAGTCCTTCATGATGATCAAGTACATGCACGACCACTACCTGGACAAGTATGAGTGGTTCATGCGCGCCGACGACGATGTCTACATCAAAGGTGACCTCCCAGTGTTAGCTGTGCCCCCTGCCCACCTCCGGATTCCTTTCGTTGTTGCCATCCCCAGCCCCTCCACTGCCTCTCTGCCAGCACCTGCTTTGGCTTTCTGCAGCCCCTGGCCCGCTATCCCCACCCCTCGCATCCACCCACCATTCTTAGCCTGCTCCTCCTCTTCTGCAGTCTGGACCCTCCTGATACCTGCTCAGCTTTATTCACTTTCCTCGCTCTTGTAGTTGTTCCTTCCGCTCGGCGCAGGTCCCTACTGGAAAGGCCAAGAAAGGGACCTTAGAGCTAACCCAAAAGCCATTCCCACCCCTCCCCCAAGTAGGTGATAGTTTCCCAGATCTGTCCAGAGGGGTGTGTCCTGGCTAGAGGAAAGCAAGATGCAGGATGCTGGCTAGAGCAGGGCTGGGGATTGCACGTTGCTGCTTTGCTCCCCTGCTCCTTTGTTTCAGCTTGGTCTAGAGCAGTTTGCGAACCCCTGGGGTTGAGGCTAGTCATCTTTTACTGTCCCAGACCCGTGTTTGAACATTCTGTTGCCTTTAGAAACTTGCCCCCACACTGAAACTGACGTTGGATACACCCACCAGCCCAGCGTGCTAGCTGTTCCTCATTCTCTGCCATACTTTAATAAAACCCAGAGACGATGGCTGGGGCTCCCCAAAGGTCAGGTGGAGAAAGAAGGTTGAAAGAGCTTTAGATTTACAGAGACCGCCAATAGCTGCAAGCTGCATCAAGCGCACTAACGGCAGATCCTTTGCAGTTCATCTTGGTGGTTACAGCATGTGCCAGAACCTAGAACTACCCAGAACAGCATCACACAGTCACAGCATAAGGAAACTTTGTCAGGGAAGGGGTCGTTTATTTACAGATTGTCAGTGGTTCTGGACAGAGAATTTCTAAACTCAGTGGCTCAAACTTCCTTAGACCACGGGACTAAGGCTTTCTGGTTCAGACCATGGAAATGGTGGGGAAAGATTACAAAGAAAGAAATGGTCTTTCTGTGCTTTCTAACTTGTTCCGTGGAGGGCAGTCCCTCCTCAGTATGTTCTGGCTTCCTGTAAGTCTATGACTGTCATGATCAAGGTTAATACTTTTCACCAAATGTTAGGACAAGCAGACCCAAAGGTCTTCTTTGGGACAAGGAGTTGACCTTAACAGCTGTTGTTCTAAGTTTTGAATTGGAAGGAGCAGAATCACTGTGGTGACGCCGTTTGAAATGAGAGGTTTTGATAATTAATGACAAACAAAACTATTATGATTGCATTTCTGTAATGTGGTATTTATGGTTGATTCAGAGAAAAGTACCACTTTCAAAAAGTATTAACACTTCAGCTAATTTTTTCTTTCTGTTCCTTGCCTTGTGGTACTTGGACTTTAGGATAATTATACTTAGGATAATGATCTATTATGCATCCTGGCAACGGGGGGGGGGGCACTTTACAGTGTACAACTGATAGCATCTACTTTTGTTATTTAATTCTCAAATCTTCGAAATATCATACTGTGTTTCCCTTAAAAATAAAAAGCATTTTGTATTAATAACTCAGTCATAGTTAAAAGAAATGCTTGTTGGGGGCTAGAGGGTGTGACAAGATAGTGGCCATCAAAAATGAGCGTACCAAGACTGTTCACGAATGTGAAGTGGTTGACTATTTATTCTGATATATTGCTATATAGAACATCAAATGCTTTGACGTCTTAAATATACAGAGTTTTATTTATTTATTTATTTATTTATTTATTTATTTATTTATTTTGGTTTTTCGAGACAGGGTTTCTCTGTGGCTTTGGAGCCTGTCCTGGAACTAGCTCTGTAGACCAGGTTGGTCTCGAACTCACAGAGATCCGCCTGCCTCTGCCTCCCGAGTGCTGGGATTAAAGGCGTGCGCCACCACCGCCCGGCTCAGAGTTTTATTTTTAAATCCTTTATTTTGATCAACTTACCACCCACAAGTCAATTTATCACATTATTTTTATTGTAATGGTTAGGGCCTTTTCACTCTGAAGTAATGCTTTGCCAAGTTCAGTGTCAACATGAAGTTTTATTTAAATGTCCCCTTAAAAAATGTAGGTTGCATGTGACTGAAATTTAACTAATAAGAAACACCTAACCAAGTCAATTTTCATAAAAGAATATAGTTGGATATTGGAGCTATGAAGGTCGCTAAGCTGGCGAAGTGTTTGCCTTGCCTGCTTCAGAACCAGAGTTGCAGCCCCCCAAACCAGGTAAAAAGAAAAAGCTAGAAACAGTTGAATACTCTCTGGGCCTCTCTGGCCTGCCAAGTTAGTCTACTCGGTGAACTTCATGCAAGTTCAAAAGACAGTCTCCAAAAACCAGGTGCCTGGAACCAGAGGGAGAACACCTAAGATTGAACTCTGACCTCCACATGCAGACATGTGATGTTGTGTCCTACCTATGAGGATATAGACACAAATATACATACAAAGAAGCATAATTTACTCTCTGTCAAAATGCCTGCATTTAATATTGGGTTATATTTCCGGGAATGTCTGTCACCTCATATATAGTAACAGTCTTTGTTCCCTTATCTTTATCTCACTTCGGATTCAAGTTTGATGATTGTTAGATTTGTTAAAATTGTATTTAGAGTAGAGAAATAATCATAAGCTTGTGTTTTGCAAATTAAAGGAGGGGGAACTGTTTCTTCTTCCTGGCGGCGAAAGGTGGACACGGAGGTTAAGAGTGATGGTGGAAGGTTCTCTCACTCCAATGAACACAGTAATTGCCTGTGAAATGAGGGAAGGAGGTGACTCTCTGTTTTCTCTTTGTAGGTGATAAATTAGAAGAATTCCTTAGGTCCCTAAATAGCAGCAAGCCTCTCTACCTGGGACAGACTGGCCTGGGGAATACGGAGGAACTTGGAAAGCTGGGACTGGAACCCGGGGAGAACTTCTGCATGGGAGGACCGGGAATGATCTTCAGCCGCGAAGTCCTCAGGAGGATGGTTCCTCACATTGGCGAATGCCTCCGAGAAATGTACACCACTCACGAGGATGTGGAAGTGGGTCGCTGTGTTCGCCGCTTCGGTGGGACTCAGTGTGTCTGGTCTTATGAGGTAAGCCTTGAAGTGTGACAGATACTTTTGTATTACAGGGACACGCCTCTTCACGTCCTGGACTAGAGTCATATCTCTACTTTTATTTGCTTAAAATTCATGGTAGCTGCCTTTATAGATTTGGGAATGATTGTGGGACACACCTTTCTTGTTGGACTCAGAGCCTCTCTGAGGTTTCGTTGTTAGCCTGAATCTTAACTTTGAGCAGAGTTTTGGTTACATCTCCATCAGATGTAATTTTCCTGCCCCTCTGTATTTACTTTTGATGGTGTTTACTTGCAAGTGTATTCATTTGATGTCTCTAACAAGAAGACTAGTTTGAGTCTTGTCAACTATGTTTTTTGTTTTTCTTCTTTATTTACACTATAACAGCCCTTTACTTACACATGGCTAAAATCTGATTTCCTTGGGAATGTTCAAGTGGGGATTGAACACTTAATGGGAGGTCAGCAATATGTCATTCATGGTAGGTTCATTTCCAACTCTTTAAACCCTCTATTGTATAGTGTGTGAGCAATCTGGGGAAACAGCTGAGGGTATCCACTTGTTCTCTAGACTTTATGTCTGTTTCGGTGGCAATTTATCAATAGCCAGAATTATTTTTATAATCAGACATGTGGGCTGTGATGAGATAGTCGCCATTAGTCTTGTGAACTTTTTCCCTTTAGAATTTGACTTTGAAATCAAACGAATTGTCCTTTAAAGTGGATTTCCTGGAAGATAATCTTAGTAACAATTGATTTGATGTTTAAATAATAAATTGCAATTTTAATGTAGTTTTGTTTTCAGATATTTGGAGTGTATGCTTCTTTTACCTACCCAGTGGACACTATTTAAAACTTCATTTTAATGTCATTGTTTATCTTCAGGAATTTTAGAAGTTTAGTGTGGAGGGCATATTTTATGAAAACATGTAAAATGATTGTACATCAAAGTTCCATGGTTCCTTTCTTCTTTTCTTTCAGGAATGTAATATCACTTTAGTTTATTTAGTCCTTTAAACAAAATGTTTTGTGATACAATTCAATGAGGCATTTTGAATAATTATTATACACAAGGACACTTTCTGGTAATTGTGCATTTGGAGCATGTATTAGGCAAATTTAGATGATGGTATAAGTAGTTCCTTTAACAATAAAATAGCAACTTTTGTTCTATAAACCCATCCTTCAGCTTTGGTAATCCATTCCTGTGATTTCAACACTTACATATCTGAAGAGGAAGGGCTGTGAATCTGAGCTTAGCCTTAGATGTGTAGTCAGATTGTCTTCAAACCAAAACAAGCGTACTTAGAAGAAGACGACACCAAAGCGTCAGAGCTTTTCTCACTAAAGGTAATGTCACTGACCGAAAGAAAAAAGACTTCTCTCTGGTGTAAAATCGTCTGCAAAAGGCAACAAATGCTTAACGTATAAAATACATTCGGTTTGTCTTATGGGAAAATACGCTGCAGCCGTTTAGAATGTGTGTAAACAAAAAGGGGAAATATGTGGGTTTTTTTTTTTGTTGTTGTTGTTTTTGCTAATTTATTGTTTAAGTTAAACAGAAAGTTTTAGCAAACTATCTATTATTATCTTCCACGTTTTTATTGATTCTGCTAGGAATGTCCTGTCTTTTCTTAGTGCTTTATCTGTCCGTGTCCCATAACAAGAGAAACGTGCTCAAGTGATGTGCAGGTTCTCTTCCAGGCAGGGCTTTGGCGAAATTTCTAGTAACTTTTGCAATATGTTTTAATTTGGAACGACACTTGACCATCACTGAATCTCCTTTAGCAGATCATTTCAACATTTTGTTCTAGTGTTGGAAAAAAGTCTCCCGAATGAAATACTGAACAGCCCCAAGGCCTTCCTACAGTATTTAGCCTGTGGCAGGTTATTTTCACATGCCTCTTGTCGTGGTCTCAGAGCTGTACACTGTGCCTAGTGGCACCAAATGAGGAGCTATGTATTGTAACACGGATTCATAAACTTTCCTCAAGTATTGATCATTCGTGATGTTGATTCATCTGTGTAAAATGAGTCAAACGAAAATTTAAAACTTTTACTTACCGAGTCCATGCTTTAATGATTTTTTGATAAAACATTGGAAAACTGATTTCTGTTTTGTTTTAGAAATTATAAAGAATCCAATTGTAGTAAACTGACCGTGAAACTCAGAGTGCTTCTAAATTGCATTATAATGTAACCAAATTAAAGGAGAATGTGTGGAATACATTATTTAAATATGCATTAGTCAAGAATTCTACACAGGTTAGAGTATACCAACTTAAAGAAAAATTACTCAACTAATTCATAGATTAATTTCTAGGGCACTGTTCCATTTTCTGAGTTTTTTTTTTTTTTTTTTTTTGGTTTCTCGAGACAGGGTTTCTCTGTAGCTTTGGTGCCTGTCCCGGAACTAGCTCTTGTAGACCAGGCTGGCCTCGAACTCCCAGAGATCCGCCTGCCTCTGCCTCCTGAGTGCTGGGATTAAAGGCATGTGCCACCACCGCCTGGATCTTCTGAGTTTTTCATAAAGTCTCAACAGGCAAGGAAGTTCGTGATGTTCCATTTGGCCTTCACTTCCACAAACATGTGGGGACTCTTCTCCTTCTCTCTCCCTTTTTGTTCCAGAAAAACAAAATAAAACAAAAAACAACAACAACGAGAAACCCCACAACTTTGCTCTCAGAAAATGAAAACTTAAATTTACACAGAGGCTTCTAGGCGAATGTTACAGCAATTACTTGTAATAACCCCAAACTGCAAGCAAGCCGAGCGGTCTTCAGTAGCTCAGTCTGCTTAGTTTTCAGGAACTGATCTCTTAAGACACCTGAAAACTCCTCTTGTTGATTATGAGAACTTTGAGACACTAATGTATAACTTCAGTACCTAATAATCAGATTCTGGTACCCGGGGCACGTATGTTTGCCAGTTGGCTCCTCCTTCTTTTCTCCATATCTACTCCCGCAGCCCCTCGTCTTTCATGGCACAGACAGCACCTGCCGCCAATGAAGAGTGCAGATGGATACTTTCCCGCTTGGGACTGAGTCATCCTTTTTTTTTTTTTCAATTGTTAATCCTCAAGGACTTGCCAGGCTGCTGGTGTACTCACGCGCATCTCTGGTTCTGTGTATAGACTGAAGCCTGTTAGAAGGTGCTTCTGTTGGACTTACTCTGTGCTAGCATTGATTGGCACCTTCTGCTGGTGGAGCCTTGACTTGACTGTTGTTGATCTCTGTTGCTTTAGGAGACTGCTTATGGCTCTCAACATTGCCTTGCCAATGGAGGTTTTAAAGTTTTGTGTTTCAAGTTTTGTTTTCTGATTCTTCCAGCAAAGGCAGGCAGTTTTCAGTTCTTTTCATGTTTCATTGGACACCAGGATTTTTATTTTATACATCTAGCCTGAGCTGACAAAAACAATACTAATTTTTTTTGAGCCAAACAACCCTTAGGCTACAAATTTTATTAGATTATTTTCCATAAAATGAATGACTCTTGGTTGTAAGAATAAAATTTATACTTTAAATACTTCGCAGATTATATGTAGCGGTTATTAACCCCGCGTCACCAATAATGTGTGGGTGTCGCGTTAAGGAAAGAAAGAAAAGCACCTCACCTTGGAGTTGATTAAACACGAGCAAGTCCAGATTTGAATTGTCCACTTTCTTTTCCCTGTGTTTTCTGTCCTCTATCTGTTGTAGGAGTCTGTATCTGTGTCTGTATTTGTGTCTGTGTTTGTCTGGTGTATGTGTCTATCTTTAACAAAGGGCTTTGCTCTGTCTTTACTGAGCATCATAGAAAGCATCACACGAGGAAGGGATGGGATACTTTACAGAAATCATTAATAGAGTTTTTACAAGGGCATAAATCACTGCTTCTATCTGATCCTTACTGACCATTATAAAAAGCATCTCTGTTTATCAAGCAGTATCCACAAATGGTTGCTTTCCAACTTTATGGTAGATTTCAGAAAGTTGTTTTTCAGCTTCTGTATTTGTCGCTTTCAACAAATGATGCACACACATTATCTGGGTCGAGAGCACGGAAGAGTTCATAATTTAAGCTTACAGCTATCCATAATTTTAGATGGTAAAACTTGTTTACACTGGAACCCCAAGGCAAGCAAGATAGATTCTTATACTGGCCTTTAAAAAGTAAGTTAAACAAACAATTTGAGTACATCATAGGCTAGCAGTCTCCAGTAACTTTAAGCTGTGTTATTGACTCTGACTCTGAGGTCCAGAAAAAGTTCTAGTATGTTAGAATGCTAGCGATACCATCATAATACTGCATTGCTCAACTTTATAAGAGAATCAATGGTTTTTCAGAAATTCCCATTAAAATTCTGTATCATGTATACATCTCTTTTTATTATAAATTAACTTATTTATATATTCCTGTTTAGTTACTAAGAGTATTGAATATATTTATTGGAGTACTATCACTTATACTTAAGTTTTAAAATAATTTTAACTTCAGTAATTATTCTCACCCTGTGAGTTCTGCATTTGATCATCAAAGGTCAATTGAAGAGAGTTAGTTTTTCTCACTTTGATTTTTGTAATAAAATAAGCCAATAGAAAGATAGATAATTCAACTACATGTTGTTTCAAAAGCCAGTTCTACATTGGTAAAAAAAAATATTTTTCTGTGACTTTAGAGAACCATTTCTCATGAGTAAACAGAGTTTTATTTGACTCTTCGTATTTAACTTTATGCCAGAAGTCTGTTGTTCATTTTTGGCCCATTAATGGCAGTAAGAGTCATAGTGAATTATATTATTTTACAAAAGGATATATTTCACGAGTTGTTTCTAGGCTTTTAAGTTAAGTGGGGGAGCCGAGACATTAGACTGTATATATAGTATTCATAGCATCTTATAGTTTCAGAGTATCTCTGCCATTCCCACAGGGTGGGCCCTCAGATCTCTCAGCTTGTCCGTGGTCTTTGTAGCTTATTCTTTCATCCCCCTTCTCCCTTCCTCCTCCTTCTCCTTTTTCTTTGCCTGCATCTTTCTCTTCTCTCTCTTCCCCTTCCACTGTATATGAATGAGTGTGTGCAGCTGTATACACAAGTCTGTATGCCAGTGACATCTCTTGTGTGTCCCTATGTGGAAGCCAGCAGTTGTCCATGTTGGTTGTCTTCTCGAATGGTTGCCACCATTTTTTTTTTTTTTTTTTTTTTTTGAGGCAGACTCTTGCACTGAACCAGAAGTATGCCATTTAGGCCACTCTCTCCGCCAGTTCTGAATGCTGGGGTTGTAGAACCTGCTGCCATTCATGGTTTCCACTCTGGGTCTGGGTACCTGAACTCAGTTCCTCATGGTGGCACAGCAAGCTCTTGACTCATGAAGGCATCTCCCCAGCCTAGTGACAGAAGACTCCCTGCCTAATGATGGCTTAGCTCTGTTGTCCTGGTTGATGTCCCCGGAAGTCATTAATAGGTGTGGCAAAATCTAAGACAATGATTTTTTCATGCAAAATTCAGTCTTTCTGAAGTGTTTTCTCGGTATGATTCCGTCATTGTTTGTTTCTTGCCTAGAAGCAGCAAGCTTCTCTCCCCACTCCTTCCTCTCCCACCCTACTCGACAGGTGAAATCATCCATAACTGACTTCCGGAGACGCTGTTGCCACCACACTGTTCTCTTGGTTGTTCAAAATAAAATCACCTCTGAAGTGATGGGGAAACAGTGTTGCTTTCAGCGTTTTGTGAGCTTCATTCATTTCCATTGCTAAGTGGTTCTTTATCACCTGCCTTGAGACAGTTTATGCCTTCCAAATAGATGTTTGCCAGCAGTTGAAGAGATTACTAGGTTTGAAAGATGCCCCCAGACAACTGAGAATAAACTGCGTGATAGCGTGACGCTCCTGTCAGCTTTAAATGCTCTTCTTCCTTAATAACTCACAACTATTCTAATTTCATGAAAAACAAATCAAGTCCATTTATGGTTCCACTTTCATTGTGTTGTTGTCTAAACCAGCATGTTCTTTGAGAGACATCAGTTCAGCTGTTTTTCTACTTTGCAAGTCAAAAATACAGAGAAATGTACCAGATATCAAAGTACAGTTTATTTGCTTTATACCACATCTCGAGACATTTTGTTCAAGAAATTTAATTGATATAAGAATGAAAAAAGTACCAAGATGTGTGAGTCATTATTAAATAATGTCAGATACTAAAGCCAGTCAAGGAAGGTGGGAACTGAACAGCACCAGGGCCTCAAAGTGCTGTCCTAATTTAATCTCCTAAGAAACAGCACATCAGTCCAGGCCCATTGTCAGCTTCATGTGTGTTTCATGTTTTTCTGTCCTGGAAATGTATTGGACATGAACAGTTCGGCAAGTGTGCTACAAGTTTATGAATTAACTGAATAGAAAGATTTATTCTTTAAAACTGAACAGGTGCTGTTTTGGGGCCTATTCGGAGCTAATAGATGATGAAATTGATTTCTTAATTGTTTTGAGATTCTTAAATCTCTATTTACTGTTTATAATATTAACAGCTGCATTCTTCATTCTTTGTTTTCAACAGTATCTGAAGTTTTCTTTTTCACTATCCTTTTTGCTTTCATTAGTTTTATTGGAAAGTTATTTATTTATAAAACTCCTATAATAGTAGGGGATAGTCTAAATATACAAATATATGAAAACTAGCTGTTAAAATTCAAAGTAATCAGAGAAGAAGAAACTACAAAAGAATACAGTGACAACTATAAAAATGAACATTGGCTATTATTTTCTGAACCTTAACTAACATTTCTGAATTTTAGGACCTAGTGAAAAGATGCAAGTGAGGGAAAGGAGTGTGGAGGGTTAGCCAACCACATCCTTAACACATCAGCTAAGCGAAGGTCACATGGATGTTTCATAACATTCAACAGAAGCTGGGGCTGGAAGGCAGAAGGCAGATTCTGCAGACATAGAGAAAACACAGTTGTTAACAACTGCCCCAGTGTTTGGTGGATTGCTTGAGTTTGTTTTAAAGTATAAAGTGTACTTTAGAGACTTCTCCATGCCTACCGCAACTGTTTCAAATATTTTCTACTAAGCTGGCAAACAGTTTGAGAAATGTATTTCTGTTTTTGTGGTTGTTGTTAAAAATGAAGTTCAGGTGTTGTGCTTTTGTTGAGGAACTGTCTGTGGTGGGCTTGGGAATCTAGGGAAGGTGGGGAACCCCTGCGGATGGAGCACTCAGCCAGCTTAGGACAGGGCAGCTTCTTACCTGAGGAGCTCAGAGGATTCCAAACAACTGGGCCTAGAATTAAAAGCTCCATTGCGTAACTAAGAGCCGATGGTCAGGAATGACTCTTTTCATTGATGGTCATTTAATTTTGAGGTAAAAACACAAATCAAAATATAAGAAGATGAACACTTACATAAAAGCTGTATTTACTGAGGTAAGATACTATAGTACCAAGCTGAATTCTTAATGACATGAGGATTACTTAATGTACATGATGAGTAACACTCCTGAAAATACATTTGTTAAGGAATATTTAAAATGATCTGCTTATAGCCAGCCTCTTTGACTTGTTCCATATGCCTATGGAGCCTCCTCTATAGGCAGGGTACCGTAAATCTACCTTTTTCGTCTTATGGCACGGACCGGGAAGAGAACTCAGGCTTCTAACTCACCTCTTGCCTTCATATCTGACCCAGAATCTGGCTCCCATCTCAGATCTGTTTCTCAATATTATTTATGTTCTGGAAGCTCCAATGGATTCCAACGGTGATAAACTGTCTCGTAATAAAGATGGTATCATTATTACTCAACTTTATTAGCTGTGGCGTCTCTTAGATATAAACAGACACATTTAGGAAACTTGTTCTTTATTAGTATCCTTTATTCCCATTGGCCACTACTAACGGCAAATTACTTCAAGAACTGAACTATCTGATTCCAGACCCCAGTTTGCGATTTGTTGGCTGTATGGTTGTGGACAAGTTATCATGTCTCTTGTTTCTTTCATTTTCATTTCATAATCAATGAACGATGATGCAGTAATACTGACTTCAGAGCACTTCTGGTATTGCAGTAATATTTACTTCAGAGCGCCTCTGAGAAGACTAAATGGTTTAATGTGTACAAAGTGGTATTGCAGTAACGCTTACTTCAGAGCACTTCTGAGAAGACTCAATGGTTTCATGTGTATAGAAGCATTTCGGAGTAGTTGCTAGAACTATTAAGCATCCCACAACCGTTATCTGTTTTGGAAGAAACAAAATGCCATAAAATAGTGCCAAGTTTACAGAATCATTGTGGAGAATTGAAAAGGTCAATACAATGAAAGTCTTTAGAAGCCTGCTCGGCACGCAATAAGCCATGCATTCATGTTAACTATTTCTAATATCCAAATGGCAGTGTTCATACACTTCAGCCCCCAGGAAGAGAGGAATGCCAATTAGAAAGAGTTTAGCTGTAATGTGAAAGGTCTGTTTTGCTATAATGGGGAAGCCTAGATTCAGTATTTTATTCATCTTATTTATGTTTTTAGATTTATGTTTTATTTATAGTTATTTATTTATTTTAAGGTTTGTTTTGTGTCCATCTCTGTGTGTATAAACATGAATGTGT
This sequence comes from Chionomys nivalis, assembly GCF_950005125.1. Lineage (NCBI taxonomy): Eukaryota > Metazoa > Chordata > Mammalia > Rodentia > Cricetidae > Chionomys > Chionomys nivalis. The sequence continues at coordinate 25,771,299 of NC_080099.1, read as the reverse complement.
AGATGTTGTCAGAAGCCAGAAGAGAGCACCAGATCCCCTGGAGCTGGATACAGGTGGTATATATAAACCACCTGATGAGGGTGGTAGGAACCAGACTTGGGTCTTTTGTAAGAGCACTATGTTCTCCTAACTGATGAGCCATCTCTCCAGGCCAGTTTTGTGGTTCCTTATTTTATCTACACAGTGGAATTCTCTGAGAGACTTTGAAAAGAATTGTAATATTGGAACCAACCGCTGGTCTAATGTATCAGCATCTCTTACCGGTGATGCCTGCAACATGGATTTTATTTGACATTTTCCAGGTGACTAAGATAATCATAGTGTATTTCCTAAGTGACTAATGTGGATATAGTGCTGACATCACAGTGCCCATTAAAATATATGCATGCATGTTCACATTGCTGCTGGAGGTAGATCCCATGTCCTTGCATTTACACAGCAAGTGTTTTACCCCCTGAGATAACTCCCCATTTTCATAATATGTGGATTTTAAGTGAATTCACATACTTAAGTATAGTCAGTTTTGAGTTATTCTTCATTTTCTTTCCTTTCTTGGAATCATAGAGACTAATGGAACTTAGTCATTGTCATTCATCTGTTTTGAGCAGCCAGTCTCCGGTTTAAGGCAATAGTATAAGACTATCACTTACATATGTATGTCTTCTCGCCTAATGATCATGCTCACATAGTGTTTTCCTAAAAAGAAAGAAAAAACATCAAAGGGGATTTTTTTTAGACATTCTTAAACTATTTTTACATACTTTTATAATCCTTAAGGAATTATAGCTCTTCCTAACGACTGTATCTGAGTGATATATAATAAGAGTTCAAAAATACTTGTATACTGAGCCCCATGATTTTGCTATCATAATATTGACTTATTGCATTGGATTGGTGCATTCAAGCCAAAAGGTATTTGAGTAACTTGTATGATGAACATGGTAGAGCCGAAATGGTAACATAGATTTAAAAATCTTTAAGGATACATTTGTTGTCATCTGCTTATCATCAACAAACATTTCTTTGCTTATCACTGTCCTGCCTTCTCTGATGGTGGAAAGTATGTGATGCAAAAAAGAAAGAAATGTCCCGGGGAACTGGAAAATGCAGTGCTTCCCTCAAACCTGCAGTACTGTACAAGGCAGTTTCCAGATGAGGGAGAGCAGAGAAGGCTGAATAACAGCGATAGAGGGCTTGGGCTAAGCATGTCTTGAGATAGGGTAAGTGAGGATTAAAACCTCTATGAGAATCAGATTATAAAAGACTTATACATAACAGTCAAGGGTCCAGCTGTGTCTGTAGATGAGTGTGTGAGTCTTAGAATTTTGTGGGACAGTGTGGACTTAGAAGAGAAGATGAGATTGTTAAAAATCCTTCTGGGTGACTGTAATGAACCACCCGTATAGAATATCAGTCCTGCAGGTAGGTACTTGGAAACTTTGATGAGTTCTGAGTGTAGAGTATCACACAGAGATCTTTCTTAATGGGTTTAGTGTGGGAGGAGGCCTTAGAGGCCTCGTGCTTGAGATAGTGCCTTAGGAGATTTAGTTAAATCCTCTGACCACGTGAGGTGAATCTTAATAAAAGCGACAAGGAGAAAATGAGCACGATGAACTAAGAGATAGTGAAGACAGAATTAACAGAGTTAGTGACAATCTAGGGGCATAGTGGTGGACTGGGGGAAGGGTACGATCACTCCTGGACTTTTGGCTGGAAGATGACAATATTCCCAGAGGTAGAGTACATGAAATGAGCAGGTATGGGTGATTAATGTGTTTCCGGAATTGGCAGAACGCAGGAGAATGTCTACTTAAGGCTCATCAAGTTCTACTCATTATTCATTTATTCAGCCAACAGTCGTCATCCAGACATTCTCCCAGTGGCTGGTGTTTCAGCAAACACTTATCTGGCCATATTTTCTCGATTAGGAAAGAAGGGAAACACACATGAAGAGGCTCAGGAAGGCAGAACATCAGGTCGGGGGTGGGGGCGGGCACAGCTCTATACAGAGAGCCAAGCTGGGCTTTACTGGGAGGATGCTCTGTGAGGGATGCAGGTAACAAGAGAAAACACGTTCAGCAAAGGAGCATAAGCATGCAAGCTGAGAACCGGCTAGAAGGAAGCTCAAATGAAGTGACAGGCTGGAGAATTAAAAAAATGCAAGATCAGAAGGGAGAAAATATGGGGGCAGATATCAGGGTGACTTTGAAGTTCTTTGGGTGGACTTTACCAGAGAAAATTGAGTCCCACGTACCTTAAAAAACTTACCTTGCTAGTGAGACAGGGGTGCCCACCCCCAGCCAGCGTTATCTTCTGTTGCACACATGCACTCAAGCTTCACTTCTAGGTAAAACACTGTGTAAGTGGTCATCTTACAGCTATCTATGATGACAAGGGCCCATGGGTCCTTCAGCCAACTCAAGGACCTGAAGTGGGGAGAGTATTTGAGGCTGGCAGTCTGAGATTGCGTTGCAGAAGAAAAAAATTACCATGTCCATGGTGTGACAGTCCTATTTTTTAATTATAATTTTATTTTTCAAAGCCATTGTTTTAAACTTATTTAATACTGAATATGGTGGTGTGAAAAAGTAATATTATAAAATACTCAGAAACTTATGACATATATACATACATATATATGCACACACACACACACACACACACATATATATATGAAAATCTATTTCTGTTAGTTTCCCTTCGAGTAACACATTTTATTTTTTAAAAACTAACAGAAACCTTTGATTTAGTTGCTCTCCCTTGTTATTACTTTGTATTTTCATGTGAAGTAGGAGATGTAATATGCCTATTGTTCTGAACATTAGGGTTTTTCAGTTATGGTCATTGCTGGGAGCTATAATTTGATGAGCAAGTATCCCTTCCAAGAGGCTCCTGTTCCCAGCTGGTGGTGCTATTGAGAGGTGACTGGTCCAGGAGGGCATTAATTTCACTAATGGGTTATCTAATAATGGGTTTGTAGATGAACTGCCTGGAAGCCAATCACTGAGGCACGCATTAGGAGGACGTTCCTTGTGACTGGTCCCTTCTCCCTTTCCTTCTGTCTTGCTACCAGATGTGTAGCTTTCTCAGCCCCATGCTCACACCACTATGTTACTGTTTCATTGTAGGCCTAGCCCATGGACTGAAGCTTCAGAAACTGAGTGAATCAAATTAATCTTACTTTTTTTATTTAATTTTTTTCACTTTATATACCAATCACAGTTTTCTCCCTCCCCCCTCGTTCATTCCCCCACCTAACCTCCAATCCACTAAGGTAAGGCTTCCTTTCCATGGGGAGTCAACTAAGGCTGACACATCAAGTTGTTGCCATAAATGGTATATCTCCATAAGATTATTAAAACCATCACAATCATATCATATGATAGTCTGTGAGTTAAGGTGCTTTAGTCACTACCCGGCATGATAGCCTATATGCAAGACAAAGAGTGAATATTGTATGTTTAGCACCAAGGTGCAATGAATCGCTTCCATACATCGCCAGAATCACCTCAGGTCCTTATGTTTCATTTGAATCAATTTGGTTGTTGCAGATTACTGACAGCTTCCACACTCAGTTATGCGGTCCCATGTAGGGTCATCACCCAATTTAAGGTACTGGTGTCTAGATCAAAACTGTATAGGAAGGAGCAAATCTCAACAGCCACAGGGGATGCCAGGGTTCTGTACAGTGGCAGATGTGCTGACTCTAAAGACCTGAGCATTGGATGTCTACGGCAGAGATGACAACCACACAGGGAGGATGCAGAATTTAAATGAGTACTTCTTACATTGGCTCTTAATCAAGGCTCTTCAGTTTCTCCAAATTCTCTTCTTAAGTTGTCTGTTTCATCTACCTTGTTTTAAACACCCATTAGCAGTATTTGTAGGCCAGGGTAGTAATGTACAAAAATTGATTAAGTACAGCTTTGTAAACAATTTAAGTCATAGTTGTTGTTTCGGAGAGCAAGCATTTCGTTCCATTATAAACTTGTGTTTCTGGGCAGACTAGCTTCTCCATCCTTCCACTGAAAGAAAGAGTTGACTTCTCTTGCATACTTCTAATGGAACACATAATCTCACATTTTAAATTAAGGAAATCATTAGCTGTTTGATAATATTGCCATTCCACACATTAAAATAAGAAACTAATTAGCTCTTTGATAAATTCTACATGGTTTGTAGTAGCTGTGTATTCTAAAATTAATTTTTACTAGCTTTTCTATAAGGGAACAAGTATTTGTCATATGGATGCTATAGATATTTGTGGATTTATTTGCTGTTGACATTTGATTTATAAATATTTGATTAGATGCTTAGAAAGCAATTTAAGAGTATTTAACTATAGAAATCTTGGACACAGTGGCTGTTCAGTTTTCTAGATGTGTGGTAGGGCAGGCCACAACTGATGTGGCATAGTGTTTTTCTTATCTTCTAGCTATGCCTAGGCTTCAAGTATTATTACCGCAGTTTTGAGACAAGAACTCTCACCAAACATGGAGCTCACACATTTGCCTAGACTTCTTGACCAGTTGGAATCTGTCTGTCTCTGCCTCCTCAGCACTGAGATTACATGAGACTTACTTGCTTTATGTATGTATTATTAAAAAACCCCAAGTGGCCGGGCGTTGGTGGCGCACGCCTTTAATCCCAGCACTCTGGAGGCAGAGGCAGGTGGATCTCTGTGAGTTCGAGGCCAGCCTGGTCTACAAAGGGAGTTCCAGGACAGGCTCCAAAGCTACAGAGAAACCCTGTCTCAAAGAAAAAAAAAACCCAAGTGCTAAGGATTAAATTAATATCACCATGCTTGCCTGACAAGCACTTTCCCAGCTGAGCCACCTCCCAAGCCTTTTTACTCCTTATTTTTGTTTTATTTCTTTTCAATCTATTTTTGTTTATTTTGGGGGAATTTTGTACACAAGTTCTGTGTATATCATTTCCACCCTTTCCTTTTCTCATTCCAGCATGTCTCATGTTCCTCCTTTCAAACCGATGACCTCTCCTTTATTGGTTTTATAAAATACTTAAGTATACATAAACATATTCCAATTTAGTATTGCTTATGTATACATGCATTTGTGACTTGGAATTGTATAATTCCTGGAGAAAACTGATCTTCTTTTCCCCAGAAACTATTTATTGTCTATAGTTCTTCATCTAGGGGTGTGGTCTTTTGAAATTTCCCTCATCCATGTTGGCATGTCATTATGCATATTTTGCTTAGGTAGCCGCATTGTTGAGATTTTCAGCTTCCCTGTCACGTGTAAAAGAAACAGACATCCTGGTTCTTTGCTTCTTGAAATCTTTCCATTACCTCTTCTGTGATTTCCCTGGAGCCCTAGCGATAGTGGTTACATTGTAGGTGTATCAGTCTGTTTGAGTTTGACGCTGGAGACAGCGTAGGATTCTGTGCAAACGTGAGTTCTCTGAGTACAATAGCCTTTCAGGGAAATAACTGAAGCAGTATTTAGGGAACATTCTGGGGGAGTAATTTTAGGTTTCAGAAGATGGGTAGGAAGCTTATGTCAGCAGCATAGGAGGTTTATTTGAGATGGGCTGTCTAAAAGGCCGAGCTCTGGTCTTGAATAGAGCTGAAAATTGAACAGAGATATCTTAAGAATACTTAGTTTAAAATGAGCACTTCAAATTTAGAAAGAAATTCTTCCTCATTGTTATGAATGAGACCCTCATAGTAAGTGAGTCACACTCAAAGCTGGGATATCAAAGGAAGAAAAACTACTAAAAAGAAAGTTTTAATTAGTATGAGAAAAAGTGAATCCTTTCTAAAGAGAAACAATTCTGTTGGCCACATTTTCTCCAGTGCACCTATTGTTTTGTATTATTATAATATTATTTTAATTTACTGATTTAAATTTACACTTACGATGTAATCTTTCTGAGATTCAGAATATTTATTCTTGTGTGTATGTGTGTGTGTGCACATGCATTCTTGCTGTGTCTGTGTCTGTGTGTGTGGGGGTCAGAGAACAAGTTCATGAAGTTGGTTATCTTTTTCATCCTTTATGTGGGTTCTAGTGATCAAACTCAGGTTGTCAAACCTGTGTTCCAAGTGGTTTTTCCTGTTGAGCTTTCTCTTTGGCCACCCTCCTATTTAGTTCTGAGGGTACACCTTACCCAATTTTGTTTATATTGTAGACAAGTTCTCCCTGTGTAGCCCAGACTTTCCTAGACTTCAATATATAACCCAGCCTGCTCTCAACTCAGAATCTCACAGGCTTAACCTGTGAGATTATTGGTATGCAAATCACAACTGGCTTGAGAAGTCCCCTTACTGTTTAAATAACTGTTTTCTAACTATAAATATGAGATTATCTATTTCTTCTAGTTCTCAAAGAAAGACATATATGAATTATGAAGTATAAAGAGCAGTTTTCCCTGAATTTTGGTGGGCTGTATATTTTTTATGTACTTTTAAGTTAGATGAACTCTATAGCCCTATCTCAGTGTGTTTGTTTTCTTGTCTGAAATAAGACAGGAATCTGCCTTGTGAATGCTGTCTCATTCAATGGAAAGCCTGGTTCTTGGCAATCTATCACTCTGCTAAAGTGTTTATTTGACACAGTTTGCATTTTCAGAGTTAATTCACCCATAAGAAAAATAAAAAAATAACATGTGGCTATCTGCAAGCAATTATTTAAAGTAGAACTGATTGATAAAAAGAAAGAAAGAATATGGAAAAATGAAAGCCAAGCATTTTAAAATTAATACTTAAGTAGGTTTACTCTCCTAATTTCCTTAGCCTGTGCCACATTCTGAGCGGATCACATGCCCATTGAAAATTTTTTTAAGTTTTTGGGGTTATAATATAATTAAATTACTTTCTTCTTTCCTCCAAACCCTCCTTTGTACTACCTCTCTTTTCTTGTTTTCATATTCTTGTCTTCTGTTGGTGATGTGTGTTTGTGTATTCCTAGAGACATAACTATGACATTTTTTATCTGTATATTGTTACTTGTATGTATATATTTTCAGAATTGACCAGATGGCATTGGATAACCTGGGAAAGCCTTATTCTCTTGCCATCACCACTTCTTAGTTGCTTGTAGTTTTTGTCTGGGGTTGAGCCATCATAAGTTCCCCTCACATCTATGTTATTGTGTCTACAGGTGTCATCATTGTTCAGGTACAAGGCTCACACTCCGTGCTGAAGCTGCTGCATGTCTGGTATTGATTTCTATAGCTCATAGCTTTCTGATATTTTTTGACAGTATTTCTCTATAAAGTTAGTAAGGAAATTAATCTGTCCAATGTTTTTGAAAGACAAAATAGCTGCAGAGGAATATCTCATCAGATACACCTAAGAGCTTGGTTGAGTAAACATCCCATGTTTACCCAGAAGAGAGATTAGTCAGGAAAATAAATTGAAACAAAACAAAACAGAAAACCCCTAAAACTTTAAAAGGATATCATTATCCAACCATTTGATGATTGACAACTGGTTGATTCCTATTCTTTGTTATAGTGAATAAAGCAACAATAAGCATGAGGGTACAAATATATCTATAATAGCACATAGAAATATAAGTTGCAGAAATAGGGATGGACTTAGAATGTTTAATATTAAGTGAAGTCACACAATCTCATGGACTAAGAATTATAATATTAACTTAAGTCACAATGTCAGAAAGAACAAAAACTTGCATATTCTTTTTTATAGTCATAGTTTAATTGCTTTGGCTATATATGTAAGCAAATGAACACATTAATACAGTACAAGATGAAACGCGAACAAGAAAGACAGTATTAGAGGCTGAGGAAGGGGTGAATGCAAGTGATGGACAAGAGTAACAAAAGAGGTTAGAAAGCTAATTGCTTCTCTAGTTCTTATTCTGTCACACACACACATATAATATGCATACACACACACGCACACACACATATATAATATACATACACACACATATTGTTTTGGTGGTGAATAAGTGCATAAAGTATTTTCATTTCAGGAAGTGTAAAATTTAATATGTAGCTCCATAGCTTTTGTTTTGAATTGTAGTGACATTTTGTTTGTAATCTAACAAATAAAGCTTGTCTGAAGATCAGAGAAGCCATGCAGTCAGCCACTAGACAGACTTTTTACCTCTCCCGAATCTTCAGACTGAAGAGGCTATGCAGTCTCTTTCAGTCCTCAGACTGCATCCTCAGACTCTTAGCCTCAGACTGCAATGAGCTCCTGTCTCCTCCCACTTTCGTTCCTCTCCCTACCCAGCCACATCACTCCTGTCTCCATCTCCCTAGTGCCTGGATTAAAGGTGTGGGATCCCAAAAGCTAGGATCTCCTTTGTGTGAGCTCTGTTTCTCTTTTAGACTGGATCAATTTTTGTATCCCAGGGTGTCCTTGAACTAAGAGAGATCTGTTTGCCTCTGTTTCCTGAGTCCTGGGTTTAAAGGTGTGTTCCATCACTGCCTGTTCTCTAGTGGCTTAGTTCAGCACTCTGATCTTCAGGCAGGCTTTATTTGTTAAAAACACAAACAAAATATCACTACATTGAAGGCCTATTCTAACTTCATAGCAGTTCATTGAGTTGTATAGATTTTGGATCTGGTTAATTTCGATGTGCTTTTTTTTTTAATTTTCAGTATTTTTCATGTAATAAAGTTTATAAAAAGAAAATTATGAACTCAAAGCTGCAACAAGTATCAATATCAAGATAATCTATAGTTACCATGTTTAAGCCATTAATCCAGGAATATCTATGTCCTTATATAAAAATTTAGGAGCCTCACATGGCTCTTGAGAAGGTCATTAGATGTGAAAACAAAATAACACTTCTGAGTCAAGCTCTAATTCAGAAAATTAGATTACCTTCATTGTTGTAATAAGAGCGGTGGGGCTGCGTCCCCGGCACCCGGCCGCCTGCATGGCTTATGCCCCAAAATAATTACACGGAAACTGTATTCTTTTTTTTTTTTTATATATACTCTTTTTTTTTTATTTTATTCTTTTTTACTTAAAATTTCCAACTGCTCCCCGTTTCCCATTTCCCTCCCCCTCCTCCCACATATTGCCCCCTCCCCCCGCTCCCCTCCCCCTATCCCCACTCCACTTCTCCTCCCCCAGTCCACTCCCCCTCCCTCTCAATACTGAAGAGCAGTCCAAATTCCCTGCTCTACATGAAGACCAAGGTCCTCCCACTGTATTCTTTTGAACACTGCCTAGCCCATTAGTTCCAGCCTCTTATTGGCTAGCTCTTACATATTGATCTAACCCATTTTTAATATTCTGTGCAGCACCATGAGCTAGCTTACCAGGAAAGATCTTAACCTGCGTCTGTCTGGAGTGGGAGAATCATGGCGACTCACTGACTCGGCTTCTTTCTCCCAGCATTCTGTTCTGTTTACTCCACCCACCTAAGGGTTGGCCTATCAAATGGGCCTAGGCAGGTTCTTTATTAATTAACCAATGAAAGCAACAGATTAATACAAAACCCACCTCCATCACTTCATTGGTCTTTTGTTCTCTGTGTTGCACTTCATTGTAGCTTTGCCCTTTTTGCATGACATATGAGTTTGGGTTCTTAGTTGAAAGTAAAATACCCACTTCTGAGTGATTTGCACAGAGTGTGACTGATTCAAGGATCCTGGGGCAGCTTGTGAATGCTTTAGCAGCTCAGGAACAAGGTTGAGTACCAATTGTCAGGACAGGATCCAGGATTAGGCTCAGTATTGTAACTGCTGTTGGTCAACACCCAGCAGACTTCAGTTACTCCTGCTAGGTTACTCTTAGAAGCCAAAAGTAGCTGCATCCGTGGTCACCCCCACTACAGGGAAACAGCTAACACTGCATTTGCTTCTCTGTGTCACTATTACTAGTGCCTGTGTGGGTCTGGCATGCTCTATCAGGTGAGATTTCTATAGCAGAGTGATAAGTAATGCTGTCAACGGGCCACTACTTTCCAGTAATTGCTCTATGACATACCTACGATGAGAAGTCTTCAAAAAACAAAATGAATATAAACAACGACCATCCAGGAAAACTTGTGTCTGACTTACAGCTTTATATTTTACTTTGTCCTTAAGCCCTACACTCTGTTCATAGCATATTCCTCCTCCCAGTGGGATGTCTTATGTGTTTGTAATGCTCTGCTTTCCTTAACCTTCTTACCTTGGTCTGAAATTCCTTTCATCCGCATTTGTACAGACTGCTCAAGTGTCAGCCACAAAGTCATTGCTTCCTCCTACGTGAAGAAACATGTTCCTTCATTTGGAATTCTCTTTTCTTCTCTCCTCCCTGTTTCTGAGCTCAAAAGGGATGTGGATAGATATCTCACTCATTTCCGAAAAGCCAGATGAGTCCCTTGAATTCCTCTCTCCTCTCTTCCTCTCTCTAACTTTTTGCCTTTCCCATCTCATCCCATCTGTCCTGAAAGGCTGGGCCTCCATCATCTCAGGAAGCTTTGTTAGGAATAACAGCAGGCTCAAGGCAGCAATGTATGCCCAAGAATTTTCACTTTCAAATATTTATACTGTATTTTCCTCAAAAATGTATACAAATAAGAGGTTTTTTTTTTTTTTTTTTTTTTTTTTTTTTTTTTTTTCTCTGTGATTCTTTAAGGGGCTAAGTTTGTAAAATGTGAATGGATATTTACCCTTTTGTTTTACCCAAGTTTTATTTTACACAAAACATCAGATACACTGCTATGCACAATAAGAAAAAAAATCTAAAGTTATTTATATTTTCTCTTGCCAAATAATAATATTTGATATTAAAAGACAGTATTTTTTGTTTAAGAACCAAGACTGCTACTTGCTTTTTAGGTTATAGTATATAATTTTTCAGATTAAAAATTTAAGCCCAAATAATTGTGGGGTCTCTACTAAATGAAAACTTAGAATATAGAAAATCTTTTTGGGTGGATGACACTCTGAATTTATGCTATGAAGTGGACTGTGTTTCAATGAGACCAAGTTTATTTTAAAACATAAATAATCTTTCCAGGTTTTAACCTGATCCCTCGAAAGTAAAGGGGTTCAAAGCTTTTTCCCACATAGAGCATCCTATCAGTTGGCAGGAAATCTTTTCCTAAGTGTTGCCTTGAGAGGAGATGAAAACGTAAAGCCCGAGAACCGAAGCAGAAAGATAAAAAGCATCTTCGGCCCTGATTCTTCAGTTCCCTATAGTGAGAAACATCACCACTCACTAGGGACTGGTACGCTGACTTTACAGAACTGTTGGAGACTTGTGAACTGGATACATGATCTCTTAGATGCTAATAAATTGCTATGCAAATCAAATTCAAATGTTACTGAAAGAGTTCTTGAGTAGATATTTTCAAAATTCCCCTTTGTGGTTTAGAGTCCTCCTTGCTGACATCACAGCAGAGCAGGATCCCATTATGTGCTGTCCTGTCCTGTCTGTGCACATGCTGGAATCGGAAGTGAAGAGAACATCTAGTTATCTTTTCTTCTTCTTCTTCTTCTTCTTCTTCTTCTTCTTCTTCTTCTTCTTCTTCTTCTTCTTCTTCTTCTTTAAAAAATGTGACTTCCTTGTTTACACATTTTGAAATTAATTTTTGATCATCAAATTATTTAAGATGTGTTGGGCCTTCTTTTGGTCCTCATGAACTGAACTCACTCTGAACATTTGTAATGATGAGTTAGATATGAATAAGAAATTAATGTTTGCCCCATGAGGTGGTTAACAAAAATTATGTCATTAGATGTAACACGATTTTTTATAAAAATACAACTTTTCAACATTATGATAACCTTTAAAATATGTCTAAAATAAGTTCATACACTGTGGAATATTAAACATATAAGGCTATGCCTTTTATTCTCCAGAAAATTACATGAATTTGACCTTCCTTTTTTTTTGTAAATGAAACTTTTAGATTTTCATTGTTACTTAAAAATAGTACTCTATCTTATGTTTGTGAATGTATGTACATATAAAATAATGTATATGTAGATTCTATTCATATATTTGTAAAGTATATATACATCTTTAATCCTTAGGAGAGTATATTTATGGACAAAGTACATTTATTTTTATATATAAACATAGACATGATGATATATATTTACCTATTTAAACACATACATATATACAATTAAGAGTTGTATGTATGTATACATGCATATTCCTGAATTGAAAATATAACTTTTGATACTTTACTAAATTCTGTGATATAAGGCTATAATAATTTTTCCTCATTTAAATATCTGATAAATATGGATATTTGAAACTCTTACAGTTAATGATTGACATTGTAATACAATTAGAAGGCATTTACTAGACATTTCCACAAATTATATAAACGCTCAGTAAGTTGTGTGCCAGGCTGGGGAACCCACAGGTTTGAGGGTTGCAAGAGGGTACTTTTGTCAATGTCCTTTCATTCCGTCTTGTCCCTCTTTTCTAGTGGCACGTCTTCAGTGGTGCTTTTTAGACATAGAAAGTGCTTTTCCACCTTGAACGTGATAATCACAGCACTGCCTTTTTAATTGGGGCTCAGCTATGAGTCTACAACATCTCCTTTGGCTCTTGGGAACACTGCCATCTAATATTAACCCAAAGAAAGGTCACTAACTCTGACCGAGAGGTCAGTTTGCTTTCCTTTTAGCCCATGTGCACACCCGTGATAGTTTATTGGAGTTGAGGAAGGGAGGATACTGGCCGTTCTAGGCTGCAAATAAAGAGCATCATGAAGGACTTCATTGTAATTTCCTTAACAAGAGGTGTGGTGATGGTCTTCTAAGTTACTGTGCACCAGAATGGGTCAATGTGTGGACCGTCCTGGGTCACCTCCAGAAAGTTGTTCTTTTAGGGGGAGATGTTAAACCAGAGATCCTTCCTGGCGCTACTGACCAGAGGACCAAAGACAATTCTAGAACAGCTTTTTGGGGTCCCTTCCCTGAGTCTTTACCTAACCAGATTCTATCTCCTCTTCACTAGTCTCCCCTCTGAAGAGGTAACCCCAACTGTCCCTTACCAAACTGAGACATGGTTTTTTTTGACTTCTAGAGCTGTCAGATTTGTCAGTAGCGGAAGTCTCCCAAAGCTGCAAATTAGAGGACCCCAAATGTGTATTTCTATTTGTCTAACAGCTGAGTGTAGGGAAGAAAGAAAGTTCTTGACTGGTGTCAGGATAGACGTGAGGGAGACTTAAAGGCAAGAGTTACTAATAGTACCACCCCAGGCAGAGTACCAGATAATGCCAGAATAGCGGGTACTTTAAAAGCGTCAGAAGTCCGAGCCCATTAGAACCCTGCAACAGGATCATAAGGTCATCAGGCCACTGGACTCCTCATTTCCTCTGACCTCTATGGATAGACTTGAGAGTGATGAACCCAGAACCAGCTTTTAAGTGTGCTTACCATCCTGTGTCTTCTAGACACAGAGAGAATCAGTTTAACCATCATTTGAAAACAGTGGTGGGCCTTTCTCTCTCGATTGCAAGAAGATGTTGCACTGTTGAATTATACCAAGCTCATAGTATTTTATGTCTGGATTTTCATGCAGAAGATGGTTCTATTCATTATACAATTCCATGATTTTAGGGTTACCTCTTCAGAGGGGTAAGGATACAGAAAAGAATAGGTGGAGAACCAATTCTGGGGGGAGGCCTATCACTGTTGTCTTTCTTAAGAGTTCATTCAGCTCAGTAGCTCAATCACCTGCCCAAGGTACTGGCTCTCAGGAAGGTGGACCCACCATAAACCTTGCTAAGAAGAGAGGAAGAAAAATTATGCCTTTAAAGAGACAATACACTTTTCTTTCTCAGAATTTCTGCTGTCTATGCAGCTGATGCAGGACAACTGTGAGGCTCTGCTGATCTGAGTCAGGGCTCAGAAAAGTCGACATCCCCCCCCCCCCCTTTTGCTCTTCTTTCTTTGGATGCTGGCCAGTGCCTAAATCTCTATTTTCTGGTCTGGTACTTTGTGGCTTCCTTTCTCTTTGTCCTCATCATGTCACTGCTGGTCTGCCTTGTGGTTAACCTCCATGCCAGTTTAACTCAAACCGTATGGCCTGTTCTTTTTCTTCTCTATCATCCTCCTCTGGTAATGATCCACATTCACAACTTACTCTCCTACTGCTCTGAGCTTTCAAAATCTAATAAAACGGTCCTTGAACTTAAAAAAAAAAAGTTTGCTAAGGAGAGGGGCATAAAACTTCAACTCACTATTTGGGACAGTGAATTTAACTATTTGAACTTTTGACTACATCATCTATCTGTAATTCTATGCCGTTTTTATTATTTTATTTTATTCACTTTTTTGAGGCAGAGTCTCACTATGTAGCTCTTGCTGGCCTGGAACTAGCTATGTAGATCAGTCTGGCTTTGAACTCAGAGCGATCTGCCTGCTTCTGCTTCCCAAGTGCTTGGATTAAACATGCATTTCACCATGTCCTAACCTGATGTCATTTTTAAGTAAATTCCCTTTAAAAATCATTATATGAAGACAAATATTATTCCCTATAGATGAAAGTTACATGTTCTGTTGTTTCTCTTCATTTAAATATCTTTTTTTCAATAAGATGGCTTTTCTCAGAGAGCAATAGCTTAATACAAATAGATAAGTATCCTAAATGAGCTGGCTAACTTGGCTGACACCCTTGGGAAGAGACAACCCATGTGAAAAACTGTATCAGTCTGGCCTGTCTGTGAGACATTTTCTTGATTGTTATTTGTCATAAGAGGGCTCAGCCCACTGTGGGCAGTGCCACCCCTAGGCAGGTGGGCTGGGCTTGCAAAGTGAAAAGTAACCTTTACCTTTGACTTCTGCTGCAGTTCTTGCCGCTAGGTTTCTGCCTTCGCTTCCTCATGAGGGACGCTAACTTGTAAGTTAAAGGAGCCCATTCCCTCTCCATGTTGGATTTGATCACTGTGTTTATCATGGCGACAGAAAGCAAACCAGAAGACTGAGAAAGAGTTGTCTTTCGTCATAGCTTTCACAATGTCCTCATTCATATTCTAGCCCAGTACATGTTTTTTTGATAAAAAATGATTTACCGATATCATGGGAGGGTAGCAGGTAGCGGCTAATGTGGACGTTGATATACTGCTGTCATCGGGGATGTTGTTTCTCTTGTCCAATGGCATGGGCAGTTGATCACAGTCAACAGTATAGCACTGAGTATTTCCAAATAACTGAGAGATTTCTCATCACAGAAGTGTTCAATTCTATGATTTGGTTATAACTCAGTACCTTTATATATTGAGACAGCACACTGTACTCTAAAAATAGGTACCATATTTATATCAGTTAAAAAATAAATTTGAAAATTGAAAGAGCAAGTGACCTACTTTGTCATTTTTTTTGGCAAGTGATTATGTCAAATAAAGTCATTCTAGAAAATACATTATTTAAAAAAATATTGACTAGAATTAATTGCATTGGAAGTTAAAATAAACCCATGTGTTAGAGCAGTGGTTCTCAACCTTCCCTTTTAATCCAGTTCCTTATATTGTGTTGACCCCCAACCATAAAATTATTTTTATCACTTCTTCATAACTGTAAATTTGCTGGAGTTATAAATCATAATGTAAATATCTAGCATCCTATGGTACGAGGTGACCCTCATAAAAGGGTTGTTTGACCCCAAAAGGGTTTGCATGTTAAGAACCACTTTGTTGGATCCTTTCTCATTAGTAATACTGACACCAGTTTAAGGGCTGTTTACTTCAACAGACAAACGACTGACATTCTGTAGTCCTCAGTGAGAATCTGCCCTAGTACTTCAGGAAAGAAAGATGTTGAGAGACTCTGGACCAGAGTAATGTTGAAAATGTAGAAAATGCAACATGCATGGGAATTTAGGAAAAATCTAATTTAAAAATTGCTATTCTGTTCTTTGCCAATTGTTCTTCTTCTGAGCACTCCAAAAAAGCCTGCAGAGTGAGCACACCACTGTTTTCTCCATCGACACCTTGGCATGAAGTTTTGAGAAAGAAAAACAACACAAACAAGACTATAAGTAAGGAATACAACCCATTCTTAATTTATAAGACTTGAGTATTTTTAACCTGAGGCATGGTTCGAGCTTTAGAAATTATCCTCACTTCAGTCTGTGAGCGTGTGTGCCTTCTCGTGCATGAGGCACTTCTGATGTGAGACATGTAAGGGGCCTCTCTCTGAAAGGACACAGACAAGAAGTGGAGAACAGACTGATGAGGATGTTGCTTTTGGATACATGAGGGAGTGAGAGATGCAAAGGCAGTTGGGACTTTCCACTCCTGCTTTGCGGTCCAAAGAATTTAGCATAAAACTTTGTGGATGGCAGAATGGCTAAAACACTGTCTATTTGTTTTTTAAATTAAAATGTTTGTCTTATTGAGGAAAAACAACTTTGTAATGGCTAAAACTTCCCTAACATTTCTCTCTCTCTCTCTCTCTCTCTCTCTCTCTCTCTCTCTCTCTGTGTGTGTGTGTGTGTGTGTGTGTGTGTGTGTATGTGTGTGTGTGTTGGTTTTAGTAAAAATTTCAACTAGTCTAACAGTCCTTCCTTTCTTTCTTCATTTTCTTTTATGTAGAATGCAGTTCTGACTTTTCTCAGGGAAAAAAGTAGCCTGTGACTTTGAGAGACATAAACCTATAACGATGTTATTGTAACCACAGGCTTATTTCTAACAGTCTTCCCACTCTCAGCATAACTTGAATAGTGTCAAAGAAGAAGAGATATGAGCTCAAGTGCATTGACAGACAAGCCTGGATTCCTCACGTTTGTGAATATTTCTGTTTGATTCACTGCCTATGTTTGTTAGTCTTTGTGTATATGGGTATGTTGGATATAGGAAAAACAGACATTGTCAGCAAATTTTCTCATTTTTTTAGCTGCTTCATAAAAAAGAATTTTGAGATCAAATTAGGGAATTATGAAAATAATCATGTTTTCTAGAGGATTTCTCTGTGTAAACAATTACTGTGCAAATTTAGATCAAGGTAAAATTTACAGTTAAATCATTAGAAAATAAAGAAACCCCTATATTATGCTTTTATTATTTATATTTTTTGTGTATGGAATATGTTCCTCTATATGGATATGTGGAGGACAGAGTCTGCATTGGCATTGTGTTCTTCTATTGCTCCCCACCTTAATTCTTGAGGTAGGGTTTCTCACTGAACCTGGAACTCGCTGTTCTGTTTATGTTATGTGGCTAGCATGCCTCGGAGATCAGAGATCCTCCTGTCTCTTCCTCCACCCCAGTGCTGGCTTTACAGGGCAACTTTTCCTGTTATTAATATTTCTCCAGTTTTTATCAAATCTCATATAAAATTCAAACCTGCAGGGCTACTGTGTTATCATGCAGTGTTTTCCTTCTGGGGACAACTTTGAGAAAGAGTTGGAAGGACAGAAGCAGGAAGCAGAGCAATTCCATAGCACTGAGTTGACATCCAGATAAGTTGGAGGACCTTAAAGAAGAGGGGAATACCTTTTAGAATATATCACTGCTCAAAATGGTTGGGCAGACTATATACTTGGTATTCTCCGAATACCATTTGAAACTTACTGATGTCTGTATTCAAACCCAAACTTGCTAAGATTTTCAGGAGATATTTACTGTGGAACTGTGAGACAGCGTTCTCCCTGATGGTACCTTTTGTGTCATCTACTGTGGCACAGCAGATAAGGCACAAAGGCACAGCCACACTTGATGGATGTGTCCACAAAAAGAGATCTCTTTTTAGGGCTCTCTTGACAATGGGATTACCACTTATATATCACCAATTGCTTTGAACTGTTTTCTGCTATTCATTTGCTAGCACTCTTATCTACATCTGCTAAGGACTGGGTACACAAGCAGAATGGGTATACAATCAATCTGGCACCGAAAAGGGCATCCACACTGGAACACAGAGCACAGCATAATAAGCTTAAACTTGTGTATCATATGGTGTGGGCAATGCCAGGCTGTGAGCATTCAGAGAAAGGAGGCAAGGCAAAGAGATAAAACAATTTGGGGTTGTTAAGAAAGAACTATTTCTTGAGTGAAATTGGAGTAAGGTGGAGTTTGGAATATCTTTCTTGAGCAAATATAGAAAGAATGCCTACCTTGAACCAATAAGCAGGGCCCTTGTCCTGTAAATTTGACAGGAGAAGTGACCAATATTCAGTTGGAAAACAGTTTAATCCAAATTTAATGAGTAATAATTGGAGCTTGAAGACTCCTGGAATGCGTTTTGAGATCATTTAATACCAGGAGGTTGAGTGCTATTTTTATTAACGTGTAACTGAAATAACTATGAGCATTTTTATAAAGCTCAATTAGACGCATTCTGACTTTATGTTCCAGTATTTAAAACTTTGGGTTCTTTCTGCCATTTACATACCATATTGATGATGTTTTTTACCTTTTCTGGAAACTGTCATGCATCCTCAACTTGCAACTTGTGTCTGTGATTATCTACATTTTTCTCTTTATGCTTTAAAATCTCTCATTGGTCACATTTGATGTGTTGTGTGCTTTAATCTGGTGCTTTAATGCAAATTCCCACGTCATTTTTAAATTCTCCAATTTCTTTTATATGGGGTATTTCGAGCTTATTTCCTGAGAGAGCATTTTATTTCTTCTTCAGTTTTGATAGTGACATATCTTTTGCATCCTCTGGCAAGGGACTTTGGTATGCTGTGGTAGTTTCCTTGGATACGCCAATAAAAGTAGAATACATTCTAAGGTAGAAAGCGGAGAAAAGTGATAGTTCAGGTCTAGGACCGGATTTTTGGAATATTTTCTTTCATTCAGTCATCAGATCCTGGGAAGTGAATGATGGTGCCCACCTGACTATGGATGATCTTGGAGTTTAAATTTCTTTAACATGGCAAAGATGACTAGGAACCAAATATCAAATGAGTTACTCACATACTAAGAATGTATAGTTATTTATGAATTAAATGAAAGTGTCACTATATACTGGAGAAATGTGCTGGGCAACACTGCTTGCCATTACTGTGCAGTTATCTTTGTTTATGGATGCTATCCTTTGATTTCTTTTGATAACAATAGAAATTGTTCAGCACCTGATTGTGGGGGTTAGAAAGTCCTGCTATCCCAGCATTCTCTGGGAGTCAGAACATGGTAGAGAGCAAGTGAGGATGCAGCCTAGGAGGGAAATCGGATTGACTCAAACCCTCACAAAGTAGCCAGCTCACCTCCACACTAATCCTACCAGCTCAGCCATGATGGGAGAGCCCCGTGACCTACGGGTCTCCTAAAGGACCTGCTTCCTGAAACTGTCAGGATGGGTGGGAATGCAGACATGCTTGTCAGCCATAGCAGTACTTCTCTTTGTATCAGATTAGACAGAGTGCAGAGTAGAGCATTGAATTCTAAGCTTATTCACACAGTATTCGATAAACCCATGCTTCAGAAAATGTAGAAGTCTAAGAAATTTGGAAGGACAGGGCTTCATTTTTAAGTGAATAGCATTTTATCAATTTTTAACTTGAGTATTTTGTCTCAATCTCATCTTAATATTCAACTCAATTGTTTCTCGATCCAAGTGCCCACTCTGGTTTATGAGCAGAGTTTTACTTGACTAAACTTTTCACTTGAGGTAATATTTCTTTCCTTCTTTTCTTCATTTTTTTTTAAATTTACGTTTTGCTGTTGGTTGTTTTGTGGTGTGAGAGATTAAGCCCAATACCCCGATAAAGCCTGGCAAACACTCTTCATTTGATGTACTGCCCCAACCCTTTCTATGATTTACATTTTTTCAGGGAAAAGGAGCTGCCGGGGACTCTGTAGGAGGAGCTGAGTGGATCGAAAGTGTCAGTTATTAAGTATCACCTAACTGCTAGTTCTTATTAACTAATCATCCCGACTATCAACAAATGAGACAATTACTTCTAATCTACAAAGAAAAATGTAAAGCAAACAGGAACAATATTAGCAATAAGTACTGTGATCCTCAAGTTTCAAAGGTCTGGAGACAAATATGACCTTTATTCCTCTTCTCGACATAAAATTAGTTGGTTCTTCTATTTATCTGCTTTTCTAATAGGATTCCTTTTTTATTTACCTATTTTTTTTTAAAAGACAGTGGACAAAAAAAAAAAGACAGTGGACAGAAAAAAATGTGAATGAAAAGATACCTAGTTAGATGCTGGTGCTCTTTTGACAAATCAAAATGATGTCACTGAATCTCTCAGTTAGCATGTGCTGGGTGCTTTCCATTTAGGAAGCAGTTCCTTTGAGGATGAGATTATTTTTGAATGTCAAAGTTTTAAAAGATTAATCCCTGAAGAAACACAGTGCAAGATTCAATATTTTTCCTGCTAGCCTAAATAAATGACTGGTTACTAAAGTTTGTTAGCTAAACATAGCAAAAATGTACTCTTATTCAAGTCCCAGCTTGTAGTTTTTAATGAAGTGTTCTTGGATAAACTCCAAATGAATGTACTCACATTTGCATATCATAGATGAATTCCCCCTCTGTGAAATAAAAAAAAAATTATTTATTTTCCTTCACGTTCTGAGTTGAATGCTCCCGTTAGTTACTGTTAGATGTGGATCTTGTCATGAAGATGGTTTTAATTTTTATTTATATTTGTTTGTTTTCTGAATACTTTTCCCCTAATAAACTAGGCAAACAACATTGGCCAGTTGATTAAACTCATGTTGACTCCATCACCAAATTTTAGTTACAATCTGTTGCTTCCTATCTAAGCCAGAATCTGCTCACATGTCCAAAATGTTTCTCCTCTGCCACCTATTCAAGAGCTGTCTCCGTGGTTGACTCTGCATTTCTGTTCATGGCTTACATTTTACGATATTGATTTGATGGAGAAAATTGAACAGAAATATTTTCTTCCCCTTTATTCTCAAGTTTGTGTTATATAATCCAGTATATTTAAGAAATTCTTAATTTTCATGTAAAAATGTGATATGCCAGTTTTAATGCCAATAGATAGTGCTAACAATATATATATTATTTGGAATACTTGAACTCAGTGTTACCCATTTGAATGTGCAGCTAAAGGTGCACGGTTGTACATACATTAGTTTCAGTTCACAGTGTTCCTGACTTATTTACATTCGTGTTTTTTTTTTTTTTTTTTTTTTTTGCCACCAATTGGAAAAGAAGCTGTTGAGAATTGTCATACATTTTTGCAGTTTTTCCTTTGGAAGTGCATGTTTTTAAAGTTCAGGGTATTTCTTTTCCTGTTATTACATTACCATATCTCTGTTTTGGGAAGAGTTGAGAGTTATCAGACAGATCTTAGAAACTTCGTAGGCCTGTGAATTATTAGTCTTAAATAATCATTGACAACAGATGATCATATCACGACTGCCTCATCCTGTGAGGTTTCCTCCCTGGGGAGGAAGTTGCAGTTGAGAATTTCTGCATACTCTGTCAGCACTGGCATTGAGAGGAAGCCTTTGCCATCTCTCTGGGCCTCGCTCAGGGGAAGATTTGATGCTCCTATAGTTCCTATGGCCCTGAAGGTCCTAGACTTGGTTGTACTCTTATCAACAGCACACCTTCATTCCTTAAGGTGTGTTCATCTGCTCCTTAAACATTCATGCAGGGGTTCATTCACTTCCTCCACATGACCTTATAGGGAATTGATGCCTCTGAGGCCCATCTTTCGCTGTTTGCAAAGAACCTGGCATATTATTCCAAGGATAACCTTTGCACTATCACTCTGGACTTGCAGGCTTCTCTTGCTATTCAATCCACACATGAGAAAAGTCTGGCACTTAGCAGACACTCACTAATTGTTAAATGAATAAAGGAAGTTTGAATGTCTGAAGTTTGAAATCTACTTGAAGGTCTTTGTTTAGAAATGTAAAACAGTGAAAACAATGTCTTCAAAATATGTATTTCCTGGTACATTTAAAATGGTCTTTAGCACCAAGATTTTAGCAATTGGCAACATTTTTAATAGATAAGGAAAACAAATCCAAACCTGGATAAGTTTTGTGATAGAATGGAGTAAGACATTTATATTTGATTTTATAAAGATATTTTATTTATATTTCATTTGGAAAAAGACAACTGTAGTGAGACGAAAAAGTAGTTGAATATTTGACAAGAATACATGAAAGAATAGAAATTATGGAAGAGGTCTTAAAACTCTAGCTCAAGTTTTTACTGTATTTATTTGTTTTAAAGTTATAAAACCCTCAATGTAATAAGCCAACAATTTTGCAAATAATAAAATCTGTGCCATTGGTTTTTTTAGTAAGCCAATTGTTTCATAATGAATTTGTTTCATTCTTTAAAGGATAGGAAAAATTTTACAGTTTCCCAATTTATTGAATACGTTTTTAGGGAGTATTTTATAAACACCTTTTCCCAGATGATAGTATAACTATGAAAGCATGCCAAAAATCTGCCTTAGTAGTTGTACTACTTTGTGTCTAGTGTTCTGTGTTATAACATTATGATTTATATTTTGAGCTACTCTAAATGCTACGTCCACCAGTGGGTATGAGCAAACCAGCAGAAACTTTCCACAGTATGTTCTTAGTTGAAATTCTTCCCAGAGTGTCTTGACTTGGCATGTTTGGTTGACTGTGGCAAAACTGTCCTGCTTTTCACCATAAATGGTACAGACATGAGTTTTCAGAAAACAGTCAATGGAAAATTCAGCTAATGAGAGAAACACACCAAGTAATTGCTTCCTTCCTTCCTTCCTTCCCTTCCCTTTGAAATCGGGTATTTCTGACAATGCTGAAGTGGTTGAGAATGCTTAACTTTCTAATCACAACATATCAATGCAGGTAAGGTCTGAAATGGTGATAAAGGAATTTGAACTGAGAGAGATAGGAAGCATGATCACACTGGCCTCTGAGAATAGCTTTATTGGGCTGAAGAGACAGCTATGCTGGTAAAGGGCTTACCATGTGTTTTAGATGGTTTTAATGTCAACTCATACAGATTAGTATCACTTGTGTAGGGAGCCTGACATGAAGGATTGGTGATGAGTGCCTTGATTGATGAGTGCCATCCCACCTCATCCACTTGAATACTTGCTCCACAGTTGGTGGGACTGGTTGGTAAGGATTAGGGGGGTGTTGGAGGAGGTGTGTCACTGGATGGGCTTTTAGGTTTCAAGAGACAGAGGCAGGCAGATCTCTGCGAGTTTGAGACCAGCCTGGTTATAAAGCAAATTCCAAGACAACCAGGGCTGTTACACGGAGAAATCAATTCTCGAAAAACAAAATACAAAGAAAAAACCTTGTGTCACTTCCAATAACTTTGTCTGCTTACAACTTTTGGAACAAACTCTTGCTGCTGCCATGCCTTCGCTTTGCCCTCTGGGACTCCAACCAACTGAAGCCTCATCTCCAAGTTCAACAGTTTCAAAGAAGAGTTGTATTGGTCATGGTGTTTTATTACAGCAATAGAAATTAAGTCAGAAGTTTATATCAAAAACAGGGCATTGCTCTGAAAGTCCTGCCCCTGCCCCTACTGTTTTTTTTTTTGGAAGATTGTCAAAGTTTTGGGGAATTTGGACTAGGAAAGCAATTGAACCCTGGGGCTTTGCAGGCCATCCTAATAGGGGCTTGGAAGACAGTAGTGCCAAGAACAATGTAGATGGAATGCCCAGCTCAAGAGGTTTCAGAGGGAAGCAATGTTAGCAACTAGGTTAGAGATCATTCTGATGATATTTTGGCAAAGAATGTGGCTGCTTTCTGTCCTTGTCCTATGAATCCGCAGGCTATATTGAAGAGTATTAGATTCATTTCCTTGGCATGGGAGATTTCAAAACAGCCTAATACTGGCTCTGTCATGTGGTGATTAATACCCACTCTTCTGTAGGTCTAGAATGAAAAAGAGAAAGCCATGTATCAGGAAATAAAAACTGTACGGTGTGAAGAGTAAAAGGATACCAGGAAATTGAATGGTGGAGTGAGGTTTAGTGCCCAAAGAGATGAAGAGATTAAAGAATGACCTGTTCTGAAATGGAATAAAGGGAGTAGTGCCGTCAGGGTGAGACCTCACCCAGACAACCTTCCAACGTGTAAGAAAGAAAGGGCTGAGAAATTTTCTGTTTCTACAAAGAAACAGCATAAAAACTGTAGCAAGTCAGGCTCTATCTCAGGCTTTCTGTCAAACTTGGCAGTGGTGTCTGATTTTAGCGTCATAAAGGAAACACGAATAAAAGGGTTATGTACTCTTTCTCTGTGTTTAAGAACTTCTGAGGCCATGTGTGTGTGTGCATGTGTGTGCATGCACACATTCATGCCTGTGTGCAAGGAAAACAAGAGTGAGTTGTCTTTGATTAGAGACCCAGAGAGGCCATGGTGTGAGGCTGTAAAAGTAAAGCCTGGGTTGTATTGGAGATCACAAGGCATTGGAAATAGTATAGATGTGAGACACCAGCCAAGGAAATCTGCAGACAGCGAGCAGAACCAGTCCAAGAGAGGTAAGTGCATTGCATGCAGCAAAGCCAGAAGGGAAGAGCCATTCGAGTCCGTTGGCATCAACCATAGAGCTATAGCATCTTGAGTTTGCCCTGCTGAGTTTCAGTCTTGCTTTGATCTAGGATTTCCTCACTATGGCCCCATTCCTTCCTTTTGGAATGGTAGTATATATTCTGTGACATTGTATGTTAGAGGTATGTAACTTTGGTTTTGATTTTGATTTTAGGTGTGACCTTTGAGAAATTGTCTTGACATTCAGAAGAGAGTCTGGCCTTTGGATTTTTAGACATGCTGATGCTGTCAAAGATGATGGGGATTTTTAAAGTTAGACTAAATCAATTTCATCTTATGATATGGCTACAAGCCCATAGCGGATGGCAGAGAAAGAAATGTGGTGGTTTGAAAGAATATGTCCCCCACAGGCTCACACATTTGGATACTTGGTTGCAAATGGTGGAGCTGTTTGGGAAGGATTAGGTGTGGCTTCATTGAAGGAGGTGCATCACTGGGGACACTGGGGCAGGCTCTGGGGTTTCAAAACAACTTGTGTCATTTTTAGTTTCTCTTTTTCTCTGCCTCATGCTTGTAATCAGTGCGTAAGTCCTCAGCTCTTTCTGCTATCAGGCTTTTGCTCATCTCTTAGGGACTCCAATCCTCTGAAACCATAAGCCCCAAAGGAAATGTTTTCCTCTGAAAGTTGCCTTGGTCATGATGTTTTATCATAGAAACAGAGAAGTAAATAAGACATACTCTAAGATGCAAAACGGTGAGAGGGACACCAGCGCAATTGAAGAGCTTTGTCATTGCCTTTCTCCTATGCCAGACATTGGGATGGGAAATGCTGCTGTTCAATTAGATGAATTAAATGTAATGGATTTCATTGAGCCCTTGAGTGGCAGGAATTGATTGGCAACACTGACTACCCCAAGGCAAGGTGAGTACAGTTGCAATGACAAGGACAGACAAAGCAATGTCTACAGTGGACTGCCCTATAGTTGTCAGCACAGGCTAATCAGTTTTTATGGTGGCATGACTTCTCCAGACCTTCAGGACTGGCTAATAAATCATGGTGTTTAATCACAGCAATAGAAACCCGAAGTAAGACACCATGCAACCCTGAAGACATGAGTTCAGATTCCCAAAACCCAAGTAAAACACCAGGTGAGAGAGCAAATGGACAATCTTTGTGCCGGGATGGCAGAGGCAAGAGAATCCCAGGGGCATGTTGGTCAGCCAGCCAACCAATCTGTACATTCCAGATTCAGTGAGAGATCCTATCTCAAAAATTAGGGTAGAGAGTAATGAAGAGAGACCTCTGGCCAGTGCCCATATTTCATATGTGTACAAATATCCCTGAACACATTCATACATCACACATACATAGTAGTATGTGAAATTGTATTAATATAAAAATTACTTCTTGATTACATAAGACATTTTCAATTTGATTCCTTTTACATGAAAACAGACTACATACTACTCCCTTTCAGGCATGGTGGTTGGAATGGTCTCCTCATCTACTAGCTAAGCACAATCTAGTTACATGATATTACACTCTCACGTAGAATAAACCTTAAGTTTCCATTAGCCTAATTTCAACTCCTGGCTCCATGTGCTCTGTATTATTTGCTGGTACTCTAAATTCCTCATGGAAGCATAACCTGAAATATATTTGCATAGCTGTCGTACTGGTTTTTGTTTTCTCTTAGGGCAGCATACATTTTAATAATTTCAACAACCATGGCAAACCCCCTCTACTCTAACACTTCCTATTTCCAACCTTATTATCTATCTACAGAGGAGCCCATGTTACTCATGACGAGGAGATAAAATTTATCATTTGGGAGTTCTCAGCTTCCTTTAGTTCAAACCAGGAGAAACTCTCCCTGTCTGCCAATGTCCCTTCAGCAGTGTCCCAGGTCCCACACGGGAGGAAGTCTGTTCATCCTATATTAATGCCTGCATCTGTGTTTTGGCTTCTGTGTCCTCACTCAGTCAGGGCACCCTGCTCTGCCTTTTATGGTAGATAAACTAGTCAGCTGAGACTCATTTTCGCCCTCACAATGCATGATTGATTGCATAACCTTCGACAGTAACCTTTTCCTTTGTGCCTCTGATCTCACTGAATGGTTCTCCTGTCAAGTCAGTTGCATGTAAAGACAGCAGAGCCTATTGGAAGACATTTTCCTCTTCTACTCCATGGATTCAACTCATTCCATGCTTGGTTGATATTACTTCCTAATGTACTCTTCTGTTCTTACTCCTCCAGATACCATTACACCAAACAGATTTTAGAAATTCAACAAGACTGGTTTCCAAATCACAGCTGTTGCTATATTTCTCGATCTATCTATCTATCTATCTATCTATCTATCTATCTATCTATCTATCTATCTATCTATCTATCTATCATCTATCTATCTATCTATCTATCTATCTATCTATCTATCTATCTATCTATCTAGAAAATGACCTGCTTCTCTTCTACTTAAGCTCTTTTGTTGCTTCTAGACCACACAAGATGCAGACAAACTTCTCTCTGTAGGTTGTGAGATCTACCTCTCCCTCCTGTGTGTATCTGAAATCTTAACTTACCCTTACTATGTCTAACCACTAGCTAGTGAAAGAAAGAAATCCCACTCTCTCATGTTCATGGCTGACAGCATGTCTCTAGACTCTCAGTGACTAGATTCAAGTAGTACATTCAAATGCCAATTCTTGCAGAAATATTGAAATCATATAAAAGGGTCAAAAGCCTCCTGGAGTGTTAGAACATATCAGTTGATTGTGGTTAGGGAAATACCTGTCCTGTGTCTTTTTCAGGGCATCTAGTTTCTGTAGGAGAGTTAACTTGTGCTGTACACTGCTGGTGGTAGATATTTTATAGATTCCAAGAATGGATGTCAGGAAACCCAAGGTCACTGCCAGTATCTCAGCTCCAAAAGCAAAGCCAGAATAACTAAAATTAATTGTTACTTATGATTGATCTAACAAAATTATGATTTGAGGAGAGGCTCAGGCACTGTGTATTCAGGGACCTAAGAATGAGAATCCTATTCATTATAAAAGGGAGCTCTGACACTCTTTTTTTTCTCTCAAGTTAGAGAAATAGGTAACACCTTATATGCCCACATTCTTTTAGGGTACATGAAACAGTTTCCATCTACTCTCTGGGTTGACATTTTATTTAATTTATTTATGATAGAGGTGGTCATCATTTTTCAGTTTTGTTTTTCTGTGAAGGAAGAAGCAAAATGAAAAGTTATGATTAGGTTGGGTTTCAAAGCCAAGTGAAGCAGCCACGTTATCTAATTTCTGTACTGCCCTCATGGGATCGTGTTAACATTTAACACTATTCAGGTCACAATGTGTACTTTTAACATATTAGTGAAGTGTGATTTAGTGGAAAAATAACTAGCCTATGACATTTTCAGCTACTTTGTACAGTGCAGCCCTCTATTCGGCTGTTACAGTGACCCGTTTTTAGTTGTGTTTGGGATGCATCCCAGAGCCGTATGTACAGACTCTGCAACCTTCTTCTGGTGGTATTTACCCTTCATCATCATTCCAGTATTTCTAATGTTATCTGACTCAGAAAATCCACATTTTAATTTTCTTCCACATTATTGAGTGGGGGTGTTTTGGGTCCCAAGTAGTGTCATATTTGAGGTGATTTTGTTGTTATTGTTTTGGGTTTTTTTTGGGGGGGAAGAGGAGTTCCTGCTAGGTTTTTGAACTCTAAAAAATTTTTGCCTGTATATGCTGGAGTTCATGTTTGATGATTAATGTGTGAGTCCTGGTAGCAGTCACTCTCTGCATTTTCAAGTATGTGTGCCAGTCAAGAAGAGATACACTGGCCTGGTGCTAAGTGGCTGTGATCTGTTTCCTTTCCTGTAGCCAGACTTTCTGTGTGCACTAGAGGCTACTTATTACCATGTGATCCTAGGATAGCTGAGTGATGAGCCAATTATTTTACCCAGAGTTTATGTATGTGAGCAGAATAGCAGGTAGATGAGGTGGAATTCCTTCTGGCCAACATAGGCTTTTCTCTTCTATTAGTTGAGCTCTTTCCAAGCCTGGGATGAGAGAGATAAGAGAAAGTAAGGAGGGTTCAAGGAAAGAAGAGGTAAATGTCAGCTCATCCTACAATTGGGAGTACTGTAGCTGAATCACGTACCCATGTATTGGAATCAGAAAGTTCTCAAGCTACCCTGGCTGATGTTAGGAAGCTGTGAAGTTTATCTCATTGTTTTTACATCCAGTGGTAACTCTGGGACTGAATTATTTAGGACAATCCCTACGTGTGTCTAACAAATGATATGCGCAGAATCCCAATTACCTTAGTAAGAATCTTAATTGCTGACACAAAGCAGGCTACTAGCAACAGATGTGTTTAAAATTCAAATTATGAGAAGAACTTTTGAGCTCTTTAGACATGTTGTCTCTCACAATATAAGCCTTCTTTGTGTTTGATTTTGACTTTAAAGCTATGCTACTCTGGAAACTGCAAAGGATCTTGATCTTTTCTGCTTCCCTTTATTGGTTTTCTTTCATTCAATCAAAGTATTTTCCTTGATAGAAAGTTTATTCCGCTTCTACAAAATGTAGGTTGAATTATCTATAGCAGTGGTTCCTAACCTTCCTAATGCTGTGACCCTTTAATGCAATTTTCATGCTGTGGTGACCCCCAGTTATACAATTATTTTATTGCTACTTCATAACTGTACTTTTGCTACTGTTACCAAAAGTAATGTGAATATCTGATGTGTGACCCCTAAGGCGTCATGATCCAGAGGTTGAGAACCACTGATCCTATCGTCTTTCATTCCTACCAATTTGAAGTTTCAAGAAAATAAGAAAATAAAAGCAATTTATGTGCTTCACACATAAATACAGTCTTAGTATCTGCTTCACCGCAGCATGACCACCATGGACAGTGGTGGTCTCTGCCCCCAGGACCTGTTTTATTTATATGTTGCTTTATTGTTCACCACTAGCCTCCGAGTATTTTATGAATGGTGTTGAAGAATGGATGCCTCTGAAACGGCTGCAGGAAATCGGGAGGATTTGTGGTATGTGTGTGCGCACATGCATGCACATGTGTGTGTATGTAACATGGAAATAGGTACCCAAAACTTGAAGGTTACCAGGTCTAACAACTGGACCTACTGGTTTCAGTTGTCTTTGTGTCTTGATTGAGAGAAACTGCACCCATCCCAGTGGAAAGTCAAGAGCCTGGGATCTTGACTATGCTTTGAGTATGCTTACATAATATGAAGCTGGGACAGGAGGTTTTTTTTTTTAAAATATGCTTCAGCTTATATCTCTATAAAGTGTGATACATAACAAATGATTATAGAATAACCACTACTAACCATTAAGGAGTGTGTGTATGCCAGAACCAAAAGGGTGGAGTATATCCGTCTGATTTAGCCTGGTGATTCAAAAGAGTTTGTGTTTGGGATAACTCTATGTCATGTGAGCAGGTGAAGCTTAGTAAACAGTTGTTGAACTGCACCCATCAGGGGACAGCAGGCACATAAGTCATCCTGAGAAACCCACTGCCTGCACAGGCCATAATCCTCATCTCCAGGCGGTTGGCCAGGTAGCATTGTCTTCTCTGAACTTCTGTGTGATTGCAGAATAAAGCAAAACCCAGGTCACTGAGAAATTAGAGCATTTCATTTGATATTGACATGTTTATGTATAGCCATTTTTAGGAAATACAAATCATACTCTTTTTGTTCTGGCTTCATTTATTTTAGAGGTGTAGAATAGCAGAAATTACAGGCTTTGCCTAATGGCTACAGTGTGGGGCTTATAATCTTCATGTTCCAGAGATTCTTCCCTAAGTGTGGGCTTTTGCAGCTTGGTAGAACTACTCAATTTTATTCAGTGTCTACCTGAGAGAAAGAGAAAGAAAGAAAGAAAAAAAAGAACTCTAACTTATTATTGACGATGAGTTTTCTTGAACTGGTTTTATTTTTGGCCTATAAAGGGAGATGAGAAAAAACCCTGAGAAGTGACAATGTGGGAGCCAATGCCTGGCTTTATTCCCTTCTCAGTGACCACACTGTCCCTCACACACTGAGGACACTGTAAGTCACTTTATACGTAAAGTCAAAGGACTCCTTGTGTATCGTCTCAACGTGTCTAGTGTTACTGTTGCCTAAAGCAATTTAAGGAGGCAATAAATGAATGATTCTGACCATCTTCTATTTATGTAGCCAATGTAGAGTGACCGGTTGTAATGGAAAAAGCACTCAGAGTCAAAGGCCCTTGTGTTTAAAGTCAAATTTTACTACTTAACTAACTTCAGTGTCTTCATCTATGAAATAATATCACTCAGCCTCCAAGTGTCGAGGACACATTTATAGAGGCTGAGAGGAACTCAAGGGAAGAAGATTGAACCAGGAAATAGTTTTTATATATCTACCTAGAAAGTTAATATTTAATCCAATAGGAATTAAGAAATATAGGTGAAGATAACTTTTACGTGTGATAATGCTTAATAAAGTGTTGTTCATAGAGTGCTCTTGCTCTTGCTCTCTCTCTCTGTGTGCATGTGGTGTGGTGAGCTGTTCTCTTTCAAATATCCTCTAAAGAGAACAAAACAAATTTATTTCTATACACATTGAAAAGTGGCTTTTGCTGTTCTTTTTCTGGATAATATGACATTTATTTAAAAGGTCTGCTATTTACCAGTCTCTGCTGCTATTTGGTTCCATAACAACCTCACTAATTATCTGAGAAAGCCAAATGTGATCTGGGCTTTCTTGGCAGAGGGATATTGACTTTCATTACGGCTGAATTGCAATACAGACCTTTAAGCCTTTATCTGCATCCCATTAATTGGCTTGTGATTTGGGAAAGTGGCTATTAATTATACAGAAGATGGTGAGTGACGAGAAAGAATCGTTCATAGACAACCCGTGCTTAAACCTGACTGTGTCCTCGAGCACTGTGCACTTCATCCGGCAGCCATTAATTTGCCTGAGTGTTTGGAATCGACTATAGAAGGGATTTTAAAGAGCACGTCTAGAAATGACATTAAGGCCTAGAATTTTTTATTTAATCTAATACTAGCCTATTTTTATTAAGTTTATTCGACTGCCTTGTTGAAGCCATAAGAATGAGCACTTATAATGTAATATGTATTAATCTTGAGAAATTTTACAGGTAGATTTATATGAATGAAATCCCATCCCATAAGTAGGATATTGACGCTTTTTAAAAAGTGCATTGGCAGTTAAAATAGCATGGTCCTTGAATATAATGGCTCATGAAGAATCAGTCCCCGCACCTCTTGTGAGATTGCAGTAAGTGAGTTGTGTCTGGTTAAATATATACTGCTTGGAAACCTGCATTGTGCTTTCACATTCATTCGCACGACACACTTTAATAAGCCCATATATAGGCATAGCTAAAATTAACCTGCAATAAGATCTGAGCTCTCCCTTTTTAATTTTATCTGTATAATGAGTGCTTTTACAATTTGACCACACATTTTCAAGTTTAGCCTTTTTAAAAGAGTGTTCTCCAAATTTTTAAAATTGGCACCTATTGGTTTCTATATGAGGCACGATGTGATTTTTAAGTATAGGTACCCAGTGTACAGTGATCACAGCCATGTAATTGTTATAACCATTTTCCACTGTAAGAATGAACATATTCTCTGATGGGCATGTTGAAATGCTCAATTAGTTGTTTCTAACTGTAATAATCCTGCTATGCTATACACTATTAGGATCTGTTCTCCTTTCCAACTGCGCCTCTGTGCTCGTCAACTGCTCTCTTGGCATCACATTCTTCCTAGAAGGGTGTTTGGTGCCCACCATTCTACTTTCTGCTTCTGTAGGCCACCTACCTTCTTTCCTCTCTATGGGAGTGAGATCATGTTGTAGTTTTCTTTCTCTGTGGCCAGTTTATCTGTGTGTGTATGAATGTGTGCACACACGCATCTGCGTAGGTACATAGGCTTATCTGAGTATGTGTAAATTTGGAAGGCAGACAGATTTCAGCTTCAAGTGCCATTCCTCAGGAATCATATACCATTTAATTGGGGAATGGGTCTGTCATGGGCATGGAATATGCCAAGTAGAATAAGCGGGATGGCCAAGGAAGGCCAGAGATTCCACTTTCTCTACCTCTCTACGACTTGGATTATAAACATCCATTACCACACCCGACTTTCTGTGTTTCATGAATTCTAGGGACTTGAATTCATGTCCTTGTACTTGCAAAGCAAGCACTTTTCAACTACAGCCCCCTAGTCCCTGTGTGATCTATCTTTAAAGGAAAATAATCATATCTAATTGTGTTCCATGTCAGTATAATTTCTGGTGTTGAATTTATTTTTCTTAATGCAGTTCAGCAAACTGACATTGAATATTGAGTGCGAACTGCATTGTGATACTTTAGGTCACCTAAAAGAAGTCCAGGATCTGCTACTCTTGAAAGCTACCCCGGGAAAGGAGGGCAGAGGGTTTTCCAACTACATCTGTGGTGTGGCAGATGTTCAGTCATATGATGTGACTGTGTTCTCATCGTTTTCTCGAAGTTTCGCTACAAGTGTGTCTATGGAGGAGAGGCATTTCTCAGCATTTCATGCAGTAGAACAGCCAAGAAGCAAACACGGTTGTTTTTATAAAATGACCAGCACTCCGTGACAGAAATCCTTCAGTGAATGGGTCACTGTGAGTTTCAAACAGTCAGTGCTTTCCAAAGTGTGCCATCACTGTTGTCCACCTTAGTCTGAAGGGTAAGGTCTGTTAATGCCGATTTCTAAGCAGTACTCCAGACTATTTTTGTGTAAGAATCTCCAGTGGAACCCGGGACCCTGCCTTTAACCTAGTTTTGGGGATCATAAACTGTTGACTTCTCTTTCTGGCATTTTAGATAGTGAATTATTCCTATGAATATTTTGTAATTAATGGACATGATACTAAGTCAGTGCTGGTATATATTTCTCAGCATCACTGTCTGTAAGTCAATGGAAGTAAATGGACATTGTTTTGATAGGTCCTTTGTTTTCTACAAAATAATACTTTGAAAATTTATCTGTGCATTAATAATAGTAATATTAATAACACAAAGAGACAGACAGACACACACACACAGAGTTCAGAGGGAGTATCTGTAGAGTTAAGTAAGGGGGTATAAATTTGGAACCTATTTCTGAATCAGCATAAATACTGCTATATTTAAATTGGTTGATACAATTTCCATTATTAATGCAATGATTTATTCATTAATGGTTAATGATGAGGCCTTACTTAGTATAATTAAATGGATCATGTTTTATGAAGCATATTTTCTTCAACTAAGCATTAGCTAATTGTAGTTAAGTCATTAAGTGTACTGATTGCATGCTACACTCATTTTCGTACTCTTTACAGGCACTTAATTTGAAATACTTCCTGTGTGAATATCAGTTATTTTCTTTGCTTCTGAGTAGTCTTAAGCTTAAATGAAAGTTTCTTTTCTACTCAAAAATGTAATTTATTTTTTTCCCAAACCACATTATAAGTGGTTTCTCTAGATATGAGTAGAAAGTATATTCTTTGCCATCTTAAGTGCTTGCTTCTTTTATTCAGTAACACTCATTGTGCTAAGATACCCATTAGTGCTATTTCTGCAGTGGTTGAAGGTCAGCCAGAAATATAAGCCTGAACACAATGTTCTGTCTCAATTAATGCATTAGGTCAGTTTCTTTTGAATCAGGAAGAAAATAATAACGTTTCAACCCAAACTAGGGAAGCATGTGTACATACTTATTTGTAGGCTAAATAGAGTGCACACTTGTCTTCCTTTGAGTGTCCCCAACTCTCTGAGTCATTTCTTAGCAAAGGTTCTTGCCATATGCTATCTGTCTACTGGTGAGGATTCGTCTCTCCCATGTCTGTCCAAAAAGCTGTATCATTCTCAGCCTTTAGGTTTTTGTTGGAGGAAGTCTTAGCTCCTGTTGGCTTTACTAAAGTATTTAATGTAGGGCGCCACCTCAGCCTTTGCTTGCTGCTTTCCGAAGACTTATCAGAACTCATAATCACATGGCTACTTACTTCCTTCTTGTCTGTCTTTACCACTGTATTGAAAGCAACTTGAATATATCTGTCATACAAACATATGCAAAAGCAGAACATAGTGGAATACTTGGCCCGTTCATAAGATGTGCTTAAAAATATATGTTGGAAGAGATGAATGGATGGAGATATATAATAAATGCTCTGATGTGAAATAATGTCTTTATCTTCTCAGTATCAAGGAATGGGTGAGTTTCAGTACCAATTTTCTTTTCATTTAAGAAAAAAATCTTTTTTAAAATAAAAAATGATTTCTGAGTAGGCTAACAATGTCATAAACTATTTTAGATATTATAAACATATTATGAACTGAGTTTGGCAAGTGTCAAACCTGATGAGATATTCAGTGGTATGAGGGATAAAAAGGAGCTACTGTGTCCAATTCTAAATTATGTAGTTTAATGTCAACTGAAATGCCTCTATTAAATCAGTTGTTTAGTTTTGGTGGTGAGCCTAGCCCTTAATGGCCAAGTCATCTTTCCAGCCCTAGATCAGTTATTCATATAGCCAGAAGATTAAGATTGGCTGCCATTTGTACTTAGAGATATTCTTACCAAATTCCTTGATATTCTATTTTAAAATACAAGAAAACATTTTGGGAAAATTAAAATGCTTTTTAATTTAGAGAGCATGTTATGGTTATACCCCAATAGTTAAAAATAAGAGAATTCTCAGGCATTCTGTTCTCAAAATCGTAATAAGATATAAATAATTGTGTGTGTATTTGAATCTTCATGATAACAATAATTTTTGTGATTATATTTTAAATGTGGTGCAATTTACAGTGAATGATCATTTTTTAGCACATCATGTAGTTAGTTAAAAGAGTGTAAATAATCCTATTTTAAATATTTGTAATAATGAAATATGGGCTTAATTTTAATTTTATTGTCACATATTATTCACTTAGCTTTCTAAGTTCTCTAGCCATTGGGTAACAAGACTGACATCATAAAACAAAATGCTGTTGGCGAAATTTTTTATTTGTTCATATTACTAAGCAATAATGTAGATGTTTTAAACACATCTACATAATCTCTTTGCAAGAGTTTTATTATCTATATTTTGAAAATATATATGAGAAAATTGTGTGTTCAAGTTACTTGCCTGAAGAAAGCTATATTGCTATAAAAATGTTCTGGGTGGGATCGACGTGATTTTAAATCCTAAATTCTTTTTATTATATCACATAGTTTCTAGAAAATACCATCTTCACATAAAATAACAATCAGACACAGTCTCAGTGTGAATTGCATTTTTTGTTCAGTAAATCACCAAGCATTTATTGGGGTCGCTGGCACAGTGGCTAGTTGAAAATTAGCCATGGCCTTGTCTCCAGAGACCTCATTCTGTAAAGTAAGATTGTTGCTGGCAGCTGTGAATTTCTGCACATTCTTTGGTTCTGCGGGGACTTCAGCAGCACTATTTTACACATTGCTTCATCTCTAGTTAATTCAAGTGTGAACGGGCTACTTCCCCTAGTGCAATCCACAGTGAGCCTTGCTTAACCAACATTTTACTAAATTGTTTTGGCAGGAGACAGAGTTTCCCTCATGAGTCAGGTGGGAATTTTGACTAAGTTCAGGTAGGTGATCAGACTTATAGACCTCCGTGTTGTCTGACACCCTCAGAACATGTCGATTTTTTTAAGTGACTAAATATATCATCATCTGTCAACAAGATTAAAACCATTTCAGATTATCTCCAGATTTTATACTCTGCCATTAAGTCCTAAAGACGAGTTATCATCTATAGAAAGTTCTGGTGGTCCTTGATAATGTGCAGATGGAATTCACTGTGCTTGGAGTGGTTTTCTGCCTTGGCAGATCTTACTCATATTGTGTGTCTGGCTTGACACACAACATGGTTAACCTCACTCCATAGGCATTCTCAATTATTCCCATCTCCATTAGTTATGTGGCTCCTTAGAACTCTTTTGGCCTGTGTTATCTTTTTGACAGTTCTTTGCTCTCTAAGCATTTGTATGATCATTTTCCTTCATTCTCTTTGTGACTCTATTTTTATATAGATTATAGACGTGCAATAGATTGTAGACATGTTCATATCAGACACTCACTGGTTTTCTGTAGAAATATCTGGTTGTATCTACATATGAGTGGTATTTAATGTTTAATTACACTCAATAAACTCAATTCCAGGTAAGGGTTAAGGTTCCTTAGTAACATCAGTTGTTGAGACTTTGTTAGAGTAAAAAAGAGAGACTGCTCTTGAGAACGACAAAGAATTCCTGATCAGAGATGCCTACTTGTCAACCACAAGACAGAGAGCTAAGGATAAAAACATTCTACCTAAAGTGAATCGTCAGTGTGAGAGTGTATCTTACATTTGATTTCATGCTTGAATTTTGATAATCTCCAAAGGCTCAATTGATTCCATTTTTTTTTTTTTAAAAAAACTCATATTGAAATCCATTAAAAACTTAATTGAGCCGGGCGGTGGTGGCGCACGCCTTTAATCCCAGCACTCGGGAGGCAGAGACAGGTGGATCTCTGTGAGTTCGAGGCCAGCCTGGTCTACAAGAGCTAGTTCCAGGACAGGAACCAAAAGCTACGGAGAAACCCTGTCTCGAAAAATCAAAAAAAAAAAAAAAAAAAAAACTTAATTGAATATGAAATGCACATATAAGACTCTTATAAAAGCACGTGCACTGTTATTTTTCTATTTAACCTACCTTTCTTGTTTGTCACCACAAACTGTGTACTTTTGTTTTTATTTATTTCTAATAGATAATAAAGATTATCTATGCCTAATTTCCTTAAATAATTCACTAATTATGATACCATCTGTAATGTATACAAATATATTTTTCAGTCTTTTGGGGATCTAGGAGACAAGTATAATGTATAGTCATAATTCTTTTTGATTAACCCAGAACCAAGTTTTACAAATTACTCTTAGTACTGAACAGTGTCATTGGATGAAGGGATGCGTTTTTCCATGTCTGGGGTTAACAGCTGTAGTTCTATGAATGAGAAATGTTCCCATAGACTCATGCATTTTAACACGTATTCCCATGTTTGTGTGACTCTTTAGAAAAGTTTATGGAACTGTTAGAAGGTTGAGCCTTGCTGAAGGAAGTACATCACTGGGGAGAGGTTTGGGAGTCTATACCACTACCACACTGCCTGTTCCACTCTCTGCTTCACTTTTGTGTTTGAATATGTGATCTCTCAGCTTCTTGCTCTGGCCACTTACTACTATGCCTACTCCACCATTATGGACTCTTCAATCTGAACTGTAAACCAGATAAACTCTTTCTTAGCCCTGGAGTTTCATCAGAGCAACAAAAGGTAACTATTCCAGTAGTGTCCTAATCTCTGCCTGTTTCTGAGCCTTCCAGTTGGAGTCACTATCTTTTGCTCTGGAGACAGAACTGAGCTAAAATCTGACACTCAGCCTTTTCCAGAAATGGGGAGCTACCTCTTTGCCTAAGCAATTTTTCTTTGCATTTGCATTTAAGTGTATGTCCACCCCACACCCCCATTTTGTATTTGCTTCAACTAAGACTTTATTAATGATCTGGCCATTCCAAGACCAAAGCATTCCAGATAACATCACTGTATAAACAGATATTTATGGATTCAGAAAGATAAAAGGATGAGAAGCTGTGAGCATGGAACGGGACTGACAGGAAGACCCTGAATTTCCATCTCTAGAATGCTTTCCTTACTGATTTCCATTCCAACGTTTCAAGATTTGTGGAACATATCCTATTTAGTCCTCTCCACCTGTATCTGTAGAAGGAAACATCCTGATCTTTTAATATAATCTAAAAATTCTTGATGATAGTGGCCCCTCTTACTCCAGCAAATATCCTAGTATCTATTTCAGAAGCCCTCGTCAGAGAAGTGCAGATGGCGAACACAGCTCCCAATGTCATCTCTGCTGTGCTTCGGTGTTTGTGTGTCTGTGTCTAGATGCATATTAAAAAATACCCAGCCCTCTCCCATCTGCTCACCCAGAGTGCTCTTACAATCAGACTTGTAATAAATGCACAGTGTGCAGAGAAGTGCTTCTGTGTCTGTCCAGAACGCCCTGCTCCCACATGGTGCCTCTTCCAGGGCTTTCTGCCTCCTGTGTCTGGTCTCTGTCCCTTCTCTCAGTTTGTGACTGTTGTCAGGATTCTCTGGCCTCTTCAGCTCTCTCCAGTTCCTTTTGAACTTTAGCCCACCGATCAAGTTGTATGATGAATCACGCTTGTTACTACATTGCATGTTGTGTCTCATGCCTTCTGTTGCTCTAACATCTCGGCTGGAGCGGTCATGTGGTTCTCTGTTTTTCTGCTTGCTCTGATGGCTCCCTAATTAAGTGTGAGTTAATTTTTAGCTGTAGTGTTTATGAAACCTTTATGTCATACATCCTGTCTCTGCTGATTATGCCTTATTAGGAATGTAGTTCTATCAGTTATGATTTCTGATGTATATTAGTACATCATCACCTAGTTCTCAGAAATAACTCATTCCTTTTTTATTATATTTTTAAAATAAAGTTAGAAACTGTCAAACTCATGAATAGTCAAAGCTTTATCTACCTATAACTGCATATTCAAATAAACGAACAACTTTTGCTTCTTTTTATGTCTCTGAATTATATTTCCACATAACGAGCTGCTCTCTGCATATCAAATTCTTATTCCTGTTCTAATGAATACAAAGTCTTTCTTTTTAAGTTACTGCTGAATTTTAAGGATAATTTTAGATGCAATTTACTTCATTCATGTTTTGAATAGATTATATACATTCTTACTTCCTAATACATCCTATTGTTTGATTGCTGTTAGACATTGTCAGTCGTCTCTATTGTCCTTCTGTAAAACCTACTTTCCCTAGGTTCTATATGCAGAGCCTTGATCAAGGGCCTCATTACCTCTCCCGGGAGGCTGATGAGCTGGCTCTTCCATCACCTTGCCAAGTGAGCACTTTTTAAAATATGTGTCACTTTGAATAAGGTGCTTTTAAACTCAGAATCCTTCAGTGTCTTGAAAAACAAAGCACAATCTATTTTTGCTTACTTTCTCAAGAAAAGTTACCCCACTCCCCATAAAAACCAAAGTACTGTGGCATTCCCTAAACTGGCAACCTCCTTAGGTTCCGTTCTTGTTTTGGAATGTTCTGATTTGGTCTGATTTGCAAAATCCCACCTGCCCTGGATTCTTTATACAATGACCACTCCTCAGTTTTCTGTAATCATCAAAAAATCTTACTATCCTGTATTACTTAAAATGTAAAGTTCAAATTTCATCAATTGTATCTGAGGGCAAATCATATTTTCCACTAAGTTTAATGGCTTCTGGGAGCTCTTAATTTCTGATGATGCCTTTGAGCACCTGAGTCCCATGACACTGAGTTAGCTACACCCTGACCCTCCTTGTGAATCACCTGCAAGCAATGGAATGTGCCAGTCTGGGTGTGTAAACTGTCACGACGGCACTGAGAAGTGGCTGTGATGTGGGATTGTCCTGGCATAGTGATGCTGGGAGTTTTTGCATGAGTTCGACCTGCCAGAAGAGCAGCTATTCTGTGTGAGGATGTTGGAGATAGGCTTATGTGCACTCCTAAGCTACAGCTGCTGACTTTCGAACTGGGGCTGCAGAACAGCAGAACCATCTGAATCGCCTTTGGTGATATAAAAGCATTATCAATGAGACCCAGCAGCAAGACCCCCACCCCACAGGCTTTTTGTTTTCCCAGGACTGCCAAATGCACATGGATAGGTGGTACATTTGGAGATCTGCCTTTGCCAGCAATGAGGAGCAGTTCAGAGAGTGAAATTCAGGAACAAAATAACTGTGTTCATGTTTCCTCCCCTTGGTGTCTGGAAGAGCAGCAGCCGAAAGATTCACATCTTCTTCCTAGCACCCAGTGACCTGAGTGTATCCTTTATTCCTGCAACAAGAATCTAAATCAGAAATTTAAAACAAGATACACATTATTAGCCCCCAGTGTGGGGATGTAATGATACACATATTGAAAACTTAATTTAATAAAGCAAGTTATATTGGATTATTAAATTTATGAATGAGCATTTAAAAGTTAACATAAGATTTTGATGTCTTCCTTATATATTATATGATACCATACAGAGTTTAAACTTTTCAATTCATAGTAAGTGGTAAAATTAAAGTGAGCTTTTGACTTGCCTTCTTTTCATAAATAAAATAATAAAACTTTATTGTTTTATGAATAGTATTGAGGTTTCCACACACTCCCTACTTTATGCATGGTTAGATTCCACTGCCAGCTTCTCTTCCAGAGAGTGTATTTTTACAATAAGTCTAGACATTAATATCCCGACAATCAAAAATCCATAGTTTAACTTAGTTGTTCACTCTTAGTATTGTTATCCCATAA
Source organism: Chionomys nivalis (assembly GCF_950005125.1). NCBI lineage: Eukaryota > Metazoa > Chordata > Mammalia > Rodentia > Cricetidae > Chionomys > Chionomys nivalis. The sequence goes on along the minus strand of NC_080099.1, from coordinate 25,730,508 downwards.
GTTTGACCAAATGTACAATGGCACATTTTAGTGTCTTACAAAGCTTTTTACTTCCTTATAAACCCTCTGTGTACTCTTCTTCATCCTCTACTGCCCAGTCTGGAACCCTCTGATGAGTTTTGCTGTTTTGATGCTCCCCTTTTCTAGCCCGTAGCTGTCTAGAGCATAATTCCCATAGAGAATGTGGAATTATAGCATGTACATAGCCTTTTCATATTGGCCTTTCTTTTTTTTTTTAACTAATGTACATTTCAGAGTTACCCATGTGTTATGTCATTTCTTTTCTTATATTGATAACATACTTTCCTGATTTTTGAGACATGGTCTCATGTAGCCCAGAATGGTCTTAGACTTGCTATATAGGATGAAGATGACCTTGAACTCCAGCTTCTTCTTTTCCTCCCCCTCCTCCTCCTCTTCTTAGTCTCCTTCTTCCTCTCCTTCTCCTTCTCCCCCCTCTACCCCCCCAAGGACTGGGATGAGACATGAGAGACATGAAACACAATGCCAGACTCTAGAACTTTTAGCATTTGATGTCCCACTGCTAAGTCCTTGTTTACTCATTTGCCCAGTGATAAACATGGTTTCTAAGTTCAGATAATTCTGCAAAGGGCTACTTCAGTCACCAATCATTTTGTGAATTTTTAATGTGATTATAAAATATCAACTAAAATAGGTCATTTATTTATTTATTTTATCCTTCTTTTATATAATATACCCCTACTGCAGCTTTCCCTCTCTCAATTCCTCCATGTTTCTCTCCTACCTCCCCTCTTTCCCAGATCTATTATCTCCTTTTCACCCCAGAAAAATACAGGCCTCCAAGAGACATCAAACAAACATTGCACAGCAAGATACAATAAGAGCAGGCACAAACCTTCATATCGAGGCTGGAGGAGGCAGCCCAGTAGGAGAAAAAATATCCCAAGAGCAAGCAAAAGAGTCAGTGACACATGACTCACTGTCAGGAGTCCCCACAAAACACCAAGCCAACAACAGGAACATATATGCCGAGAACCACAAGCCCATGCAGGCTCCATGGTTGCTACTTTGGTGTCTGTGAGCTCCCATGAGCCCTGCTTAGTTGATTCCATGGGCCATGTTCTTCCAGGGCTCTCAATCCCTCTGGCTTGCATAATTCCTTGCAGCGCACAATGTGCTGTGCTCTTTGTGCTACCATACAGTTCCCGAGCTTTGGACAAGGGGCTGGAGGTTAAAACATACAAAGACACACACAGAGAGAGACACGGACCTCTAGTCACTGGTAAGAAGCCCTTTATTCAGTAGCACCATGGAGGCTTATATACCCAACAGTCAAGTGGGCCAACAGGTGAAAACCTTATCCTCTGATCCTCAAGGCCAAGGCAGCTCGTATTTGTGAAGCAGAGCTGGTAAACAACTGTGACACAGCCTTTAGTAACTCAAATCAGAAGGAAAGTAAAGATCTCTAGCAGGGAAGAGCAGCTGGAGGCCAGGACTCCAAATGGTCCCAACAATTCCCCATTCCCTTCTTCCAAAGGGATCCAAAATCCTGAGGGAGGGACTGCATGGAGATCTCTAAATTAGGCTCTCTCTCTGCCAAATGTTTGGTTGTAGGTCTCTGTATCTGTTTCTATCTGCTCTCTATTGATGACAGGGCTAGCAATGGTCTATGAGTCTAGGAGAGCATCAGTAGGAATCATTTTAATATATATGATTAATTATATATTTATATATAATTATATATTTAATATATATCAGTTGTGTTTTGTTCTACCTTAGGACTCTGGGATATCCTGTCTCTGGTTTCTGCTAATCCAGACAATATTGGGGTGAGCTTCCTCTGTGGCCTGAATCTCAAATTAGACGACTCATTGTTTGGTCACTCTATAGCTTCTCTGCCACCATTGCCCCAGAGCATCTTGCAGGGTTGATGACAGATTGTAGGTCAAAGAATTGTGTTGTGGAATCTTCCTCAATACTATGTGAAGATACATTATAGTGATTGGCCAATTGGCCATTATAAAGAGCTGAATGGCCATTATTTAGGCAAACATAGGCTAAGTAAGATTTCTGGGGACAAAGAGATCTGGGAGGAAGAAAGGGAGTTGCCAGCCAGACACAGAGGAAGCAACATGGGCAGGTCAGAGTATAGGTAACTGAGCCACATAAAAGAATGTAGATTTAAAAATAGGGATTAATTTAAATTATAAGAACTAGTTAGGGACAAGTCAAGCTTTCATAACAATAAAAGTCTCCATGTCGTGATTTGGTGGCTAGAGATCCAAAAGCCTTCCACAGTTTTGTGACTGGGCTGGTGTCCAGTCTCATTACCGGAAGCCTTGCCTGGTTACAGAAGGTTATAGAATCCCTAGCCTCCATTACTAGAGGTCTTCACTAGGGTCACCCGAATAGGTTCCAGGGAGCTTCCACTCCACTAAGTTCCCACGTTGCCCACCAAATGTGCTCCAATTCCAGTCATCTACCCCTGTACTATCCCTCTATCCCCTGGCACTGATCCCCTCTATTCCCATACCCCCACTCCTAGGCCACCTGCAAAATCTATTTTATTTCCTCTTCCCTTGGAGATCCACACATTCTCCACTAGAACCCTCCTTGTTACTTAGACTTTTGAGTCCTCTGTTCTTAGGAATGTTGGATTTTTGTTAGTTTCTTCTCTAACTATTTTTTTTTGTTTTTTTCGAGACAGGGTTTCTCTGTGGTTTTGGAGCCTGTCCTGGAACTAGCTCTTGTAGACCAGGCTGGTCTCGAACTCACAGAGATCTCTTCTCTAACTATTAATATGGCTCTGCAAGTTTTGTTTTTTATTTAGTTGTCTTAGATTAGCACAATAGATTCCTGAATCTTTCTTGCATATCTAGGATAAATCCCACTTGGGTGTTCTTTTAGCACATTGTTGGTCTCTATTTGCTAGTATTTTGTCAAACACATTAGTAGCTTTGTTCATGAGAGGTAATGATCTGTAGTTGGCTTATCTTTTAATAAGATTTAGATGCTATTTATATTTGTATTTTCACTGATGGATTTAACACTTTTTAGGTTCTTTATTATGCATAATGTATTCAGGTTATAGAAATTCACTCCTCAGTAAACCCCCCCCCATGTCTCACCGTACATTGAAGACTTTTTCTGATGTGTGAGCAAACCCATCAATTAACTGTTCTAAGCTGTTGTCTTAGTTTATAATCACAAAGTGTTTGCATATGTGGGAGAGATAAGGAATGCCTTTTGTTTCTCATGTGTTCAATCACATCTGAACAAATTCCTGAAATCATTTCATCCCTTTGGTGAAAATGGAATGATGTCTTAAAAGCAGTTATATATAATTTGATCAAAATTTTCATCATCGACTATTTTCCTTTGGCCAGTGCTGAGCTACATTTAAATTCAAAGGTCATGAATAACTATTATATTTAATACAGTTCCTTTCATTCTGTCTCATCAACATATATTAGTATATCATCAACTTTGAATGGAAGAGAATGAAACATTCCATTTGAGAGTCTACATCAGTTTCAATACAGAATCAAGTAAGTGTTCACAGCAGTTCATACACCAATACAGTTAGAGTTGATCAGAGCATATTGTTAATTTAATTTTCTATTTAAAGTATAATTGAACCATTTTCCCCATCTCTCTCTCTTATTGCACCCATTTCCTTCCCACCCCTGCTTCCTCCTAAACTCACTGGACTCCTTCTTTTAAAAATTGTTTTTACATATGCACATAAAAATAATCAACAAGCATATAAAAGCAACCTACTGAGGTTATTTATTGTTTCCTGCATATATATGATTCTAGGGTACTGGATAGTCATTTGGAGGGTTCATTTTCCTCATCTCTGCAGTTGTTAATTGCTTGTAGCTCATTCTCTAAGCATGAGTCCCTGTGAAATTTCCCTGTATCTGGTGGAATGTCAATTGTGAAGGAATTGTTCACTCCTTATTTAGGCAGCCAAGCTGTTGAGATGATGGGTGCAGCTTCTCATCACAGCATAATTCGTGGTCCTCTGGTCTGACCCCCACTTCCATAACATTCTGTGAGCATTAAAGTGTAGGACTTGTGTTGTAGATGGATCTACTGGAGCTGAGTACCCACAATCAATTGATCTCTGCATTTGACCAATTGTGGCTTTATTTAATAGTCTCAATCTCCTGTAGAACCAAGTGTCTTTGATGAAGGGTGAGATATTCTGCTTATCTGTGGGTAGAAGGATAAGTACTAAGAATGCAGTTAGGAATTATAGTGGTTTAGAAAATGGTGAGCATTTTGTAGATTTATGCATGTTGCTTTTGGTTAAGAAAAGGTATTAGTAATACACGTATTTCATAAAAATAAATAGAATTTAAAAAACTCAATGTTCTTGGAAATTTCTTTATTAGTTATTATTAATTATTATTAGCATACCTTCACCAGAGTAGTCTCAAAAAGGTCTAAGCTAGACAGATAAAAATTTCTATATTCTTATAATTTACATTTAAAAACTTAATTCACTAACATAACTTCATGTACAGCCAAGGAGAAAAAGTGAAAGGTATTTAGAATTGTGCCAGTTTTTGTTGTAAAACAGATATGTAAATTGCTGTTAATATTTACACCCAGGTTGTTCTAAGCCCATATTCTGTATTATCGTAGACTTGTGACATTTGCCATAGGTGAAATTCTGTTGCCTGTACATGAAGGTGGTTGCCCGGGTGACTTCTTTCTGTGTCCATATGCTGTTGCTTGAAAGAATCATAAGTTTAGCATAAACACTAGGAGGCTCATGGGGATAAGGAATAGACTTTTTTATTTCCATTAAACTTGTTTAAATGGGTCTCAAAATTCCATGACTGATTTTAGTTATTCTCCATTTAAAACTATTTATTTTAAAAACTAATAATTTAAAGCATATATACACACACCCAAATAAATAGTATATGGTTCACTAAACATTATTTCCTTTGGGAGGTTTTATGGCGCGATGCTATCATCAAGCAGTCTTTTATTATAAAACCTAAGTAGTCAGTGTAGACAAATGATTCTGAAACCTTCTTACATCTTTGAGTAAGACAGGTAGCAGGTGTTAGGGGTCAATGTATTAGCCTCTGTGCTTTCTGGGCAAACTTGGTGACCTTGCTACCACTAGCAGCCTTCTTGTCCACAGCCTTGATGATACCCATAGCAACTGTCTTCCTCATGTCACATGGAGCAAAATGACCCAGTGGAGAATAGTCAGAGAAACTACAGACACACATGGGTTTGCCTGGAACAATATCAACAATGCTGCATCACCAGGTTTCAGGAAATAGAATCATCTCCCCAGCTTCTTACCAGAATGAAAATCAATTTGGGGTGTGTGTGTTCATGTGTGTGTGTGTATGTATGTGTGTGCTTGAATGCATGTATGTGTGTGTGCACGTGTGTTTGTATGGTTGTTCTGTTTTGCTGTGTTTTGTTCTGGGACAGAAACTGTATATAGCTCTGGCTGTCCTGGAACTCTGTAAATAGACCAGGCTGACCTCAAACTCACAGAGATCTGCCTGCCTTTACCTACATGGTACTGCAATTCAAGGCATATGTCATTGTGCTCAGTAATAATTTTTTCAAAGCTCAGCAAATTTGTAAGCTAGGCAAAATGTGTGACAATCCAGTATAGGACCATAGCCTTCACTAATTTTGCCTGGGTGGTTCAGGATAATCATCTGTGTGACCAAGCCATCTGCTTCCATTGGTGGGTCATTTTTTGCTGTTTCCAGAAATGTTACCATGTCTAACATCCTGGACATCTACATTCTTTTGTTGAAGGTCATGTTGTCCTGGGCCTTCACTCAGTTCTGTTCACTCAGAACTTCATGGTACCTTTCAGCAGACTTTACCTTAGTTGTGACAATGTCCAGGACAAAGGTAACCATTGTGCCTGGTTTGAAAACACCTGTCTCCTCCACTTGCCCCACAGGGACAGTGCTGGAACTATCAATTTTATAGACATCCTGGAGGGGCAGCTGCAAAGGTTTATAAGTTGGATCAATGGGTGGCAGGATACAATTTAAAAATTCTAGCAGTTTGGTCTCATTAGCACTCCCATTTTTACAGGTGACTTTCCATCCCTTGAACCAAGGCATATTGGCACTTGTCCCCAGCATATTGTCAAGATTCCAAACAGATGTTGGCACAAATGCCACTGTGTCAGGATTGTAGACAGTCTCCTTGATGTAAATGTCGACTTCCTTAGCAATTGCCCCCTCTTCTGCCTGTAGAGTAGCTTGGTTGAACCTGTTTTGCTGACACCAACCATCAGCTGTTTCACACCCAACGTGTAAGCCAGAATGGCATGCCCACAGGTCTGCCCATTCTTGAGGATACTAGCTTCAAATTCACCAGCACCAGCAACAACTCTCAGGACAGCAAAGTAACGCTGAAATGTGCCTGGAATGAAGTTTTTCACATAATCTCTGTGTCTTAGAGCATCAGAGATAGTCACAAAATATTTGCTGTCTCAAATTTCCACCAGGAGATGTAATGGTGATGACCACACTCATGCTCAACTTTCAGTTTGTCCAAGACACAGGCACCCTTGAATGAGCCCTTTCCCATTTCAATAGCCTCCTTTTCAAAGGTCTGTTTTCCAGTTCCGCACATTTATAGATCAGTTGACCAGTGGCAGTGCACTTGCCCAAATCTGCATTTCTGATGACAATGTTGATGTCTTTTCCTTTCCCATGTTGCCTCTAAGTTAACAGTGGTTTTCATAACACTTGTGCTTTGATAGCAAACCCATTGAGATAAAGCAGTAGAAGACTTTGCCGGGAAACATCTATAGAGCCGAAGATCAACAAGAGAAGAGAATGTGTGTATACCCCTGATCCTGTCATGGTCTTACAGGGAGACTTATCATGCCCAGGGTGCACAGTAGGGGAGCAGGAGCATATGCCTGAAGCTTAGCCTGGGGTTAGTTGTTGGCAGGGTAAATGCCTGTTTGAAAATGTCAGCAGCTCAGCCTTTGCAGACCTTATAACTAATGGGATGTTTTACTTCTCTCTATTGGTGAGAAGAACCCTGAGAAGATGAGCCTGGGTGGTCCCTTTTCCCAGAGTACTAGGAAGTCCCTATCAGTTAGCCTTTTCTCTGACAAGCAGAATACCACCAGTTTCCCTTGGAAGAGACATATGACTCATATTATGAAAAAAGCATTTATTTGCAGAAAATTAAACCCTAATGAGAAATGAAATCTAAACAAACATAAATGTTTTTTAGTAGTTGGAATGTGGTATACTCATTGCCTTTGTTGAATCACGTGTACAACTTCTGTACTTTCTGCTATGCTCCCAAATGGCTTTCTTGATGTTTTCATTTGTTTGTTTTTTCTTAATGACTGGTCCTGTTTGCATTTTAAAAACTTTTATGTCCAGTGCCCAATCTTGGGGCTGCTTTGCTTTGAACATGGATGTTATCAGGGCTTCTCAAATGACATTTCCTCTCTAAGTATTCAGTCTATGCTGTCCTTGAACAACTGCCTATCAGACATGTCAATGGTTATACACTCTGTGTGTGTGCTTTGTTTAAATGTTGTGTGTGTGGTTGTTTCTAATTAGATTGTGAAGACTCTGTGGGATATCCATGGAAGCTTAGGGTCTTGTTATCAAAACCACAATGTAGTGTGTGGGGGAGAAGCATTATCCAGTCAATGAGATTTTCATGTGGTGCATTGCAGTACATTTATGGGGCTTGTTGTATGCAGAAAAGATTAATCATTCTCTGTGCCTCTTCCTGACAGACACGTGATTTTCAAAGGAATGGCTAGAGTTTCTTATGTGTTTTGTTATGGCCAGAGCATGGATTCAACCTTGATTCTCATAGACTAAAGCAAAACGGTGAAGTAACAAAGTTGTACGCTCCTCAGTCATGCTCAGTTACCTTTTCTGAGCTTCAGGCCCTCAAGGCACAGCTGTGGCTGGGGAGGAATTGGTGGTTAGGACTTTGGGCTATTGACCTTTCCTTCATCTGGGCTCTTCTGCTCAGGAAACAAGGCTAGGTTCAGTAAAAAGATGAATTATAGCAGTATTTAAATAAGAGGGAAGCAGAACAGAACAGTGACCTCAGTGGATAAAAGCAGCCTGCTCTTTTCTAATCAGTTTGAGACCCTAGAGTCTAATTTTATATGAATTTTCACTAGTGAAAAAAAAATGAATGCTGAAAGCTTACGTTTGGTCTTCAGGACTTCTGAAGCACCCAAAATCTGTGTGTACCCCCCATATTTTTGGAGAATAATCACCTTTTGAGATAGCATTAATCATTTTTTAAATCTCATCACATAGAAACAACCAAGATATTCCATTTTAGATATTAACTTATTTAAAGAGTAGCTTCATGGGGTGGGGGTAGCCCTATTTGTTTTCTAAAGTCACTTATTTAAAATCTCTGTCTGGAATACACTCTGGAATATCTAGAAACATTCATCAATTGGCTACTTTTCAGAATTTATGTGACTTCTAAGATAACCAGAACAGTGGTTAAGGTAAAAATCACAAGGTCTTCCAACATCTTATGGTCATAAAACAGACTGTTTTTCATACTTGCAATGAAGTGTTATTTGAACTGCTTTGATAATTATCCATAGAGTTTGTAAGTTTATTCAAATTATAATTCCTAAGCAGCTAGAATGCAGAAGAGACGTTCTCTTGTGCTCTGGGTACCTCCATACCACACTTAAAATGAAGGTGATAATTTCCCTAGCCACACAACATGAAGGTATTTATTGAGTGGCAAATGATAAATGATGTCACATCTTCTATTAAATATGCTTATTTTTACAATATTTAGAATTTTAATACCTAAATTTCAGTGATATATTATTATTTACTTTGAAATGTATAAATACTTTGCAATAGAAACGTGAATTTGAACGTTTTCATTAATAATAAATGAATAGTTTTAAAAGTAAATCTCTGGCATGTCTTGTTACTTGCCTTTTGTACTATTTTTATTCATTAATAATATCTTTTTGAATAAGGAGAGAAAATAAGACAAAAATAGGAGGTTCGGTTAGCATAGGAATGAGAAGGAGAACTCTGGGTCCATGTCCCTCTGATGCTCAATGGAAACAAGGAGCCTTAGAATGCCTGCATTATAGAGATCAAGTTGAACATTCATTATTAGACACAAGACTAATAAATGATCTATCACACCTGGACTCCCAGATTGCCGTGTTCAGCGGGTGTATCTATTTAAGGCTTCTGAGATACAGGTTAAGAGAGAGGGGCTGATGGAGAGAGGATGACCACCACAGAGGGCGTGGTGCAAGGGATGCTCCTGAGCATCCAAGGATGACTGTGTCTTTCAGGAGACTGCTTAAGTCATCCAGCCAAGTGGTAGAGGATACCTAGGATCAGGACGGTAGTCTTGGGAGTGTAAAGAAACTCCAAAAGCTAGACACACGAAGGCTTTGCTTGATACTCATTTAACGAGGTGCTTTGGGAGTCTAAGGACTTTTGGCACTTTGTCTGTTCGTGTGTTTGTATCCATGCTGTGCAGGTACAGAGTGCTCAGCGAGTGCGGAAGGCTGCCTGTTTCTGACATTCTGGAGATCACCAGCTGCGTGATGATTATCCCCCTGCTGTTTCCCCCTTGCTAAACTTAGGTCCCCTAACAAGTTAGTCTCTTCACTGCCCCAGGCTTTCTCCAGTCATCAATGTTTCTCCTGCCTTTCCTGTAGCTCTTTACTAGTCTGTGCCTCTTGAAGCAGGAACCTTTTTATCCTGATGGTGGTGGCGACTCATGGAAGAAAAGTAATTTGCCTGAGATATTCTCTACACTGCTTTCTCTAATAAGAAACTTTGACAGACTTTAACAACTTTTTTGTTTGTATAATATCTTATCTTGTATTTATTCTCTATGAACACAATTTACACTTGTTTGTTGTTGTTGTTTGTTTTTGTTACTGTTTTTCGTCATTTCATTTAGAGAAGTTGAACATCAACAGTTTGAGATAAAATGCTTCAGATAGGATGAGATGTCTTTTATTGTAGGTGTAGAGTTTTGTACACATAGCATTAAAACATAATTAAATAAAGAATGTTGGCCTGGGGGGTGGCTCAGTGTACTAAACACTTACCCCACAATCATGGGAACTACAGTCTGAGTCCACAGACTGCATGTGAAGCTCTGAATAGTAGTACATGCCTGTAATCTCAGCAAATATGGGAGTCCTTAGAAACTCTTGGTCTAGGTAAGGTGGAAGATGTAGAACTAAAAACGAGAGTGCAGTCTCAAATAAGGTGGATGGTGGGAGTAACTCTCCTCTATCTGAGATCCGTGGCACACATGTCTACTTACAAATACAACACAACTTACTCACATAAAGATAAAAAGAATAATAGTTTTTGGAGAAAGTGTCTTGAAGGTGTGCAGCTGTAGTTAATTGGATTTAACACCAGAACTGCAGGAAATCTAAGCAGTGCTGTTTCTGTTTGGTTTAGGAGATCTCTGGGAGAAAACAAACCCAAATGAAACTCTCTGGAAATCCCTTGGCCACGGAGACTTTTCTTAGGAACAGGAGGCTGAAGGACACATCCTTCTTTTGTATTAGATGCTGTTCCTGCTGGGTGGCCAGGGCTCCCAAATGCATTCCCACTGAGACAGTCTTAAGCGGGAATTGTCCTGTCAGTGAGGAGTACCTTTAAGTCCTTTTGTTTTTCCAACTGACAACATTCCAGTCCAAATACTTCATTTTTCATTCTGAACCTAATTTTTCATTTTTAACCTAAAGGAGATTATGATTGCATAGCTTTATGTGCCCAAACACAATCGTATTCATATAAGGTATAGTACACCCTTATTTACCAAAGAAATGTCTGCCTGTCCTCATTTTATGTCTTGCTTTTTTACAAGCATTCCTGACTACTGTTATTCGCCTTAAAAACACCTTTACATTTCCAACGATTTAACAGACTTAACAGTAACTGGGAAAAAGCTCCCTTTCAGCACTGTGCTCTTCAGTGTCCCTGAGCTTAGCATGTACTGCTATTACTTTGTGTCTTTAAACACTGCCTTTTTGAAGAATTTTGTCAGCATTATGGGTCAAACATGTTTCTTGGACTTCTACTCTTCATCAAATGGTGTGACACCACAACTGACCAGCATTCTGGATGTTGTGATCCCAACACCTCTGTGTCTGTCACCCCACAAGTCATCCCTCCTCTTTCGTTCAAGTTTTTATTCCCTTCTCTTTAGATCACTGCATTTTACAGCTAACCTTGTGTCCTGTCTATATCTATATCCCCATCTTTATATATCACGTAGAAGAATTTTTTTTACTGTACTGTAGTCACATTTAAATTAATATTTTACACCCGTTGAAAACGGTTCTGACAATTACCCTTATAATGGAAATACTATCAAACATTAGCACATATTCCAAAACAACTCATTCTTTTTAGCACTTCTCCTCATGCATCCTTTGTCTCTACAATTGACAGCACCAACTGCTCCGCCCATTCAGCCCAGATACCTGAATGATGTTCCTCTGCCTCTCTCATTCTCCCCTCCTCATGGCTGATTGGATTGATCTGATCTCTTTACTGTTTCCATCCTATCCCCTCTCTGCCTGTCTCCCCACTTGTTATTCCTCATCTTTAGTTCAAGATTTTCTTGTTTATTGGATACTACATGTAAAACTATATGCAAAACTAATCATAGAATGATTAACTTCAAGAGCTTTTGTGGGTTTCATTTTAAGCCTTGCAGCATCTGTTTGCACAATGTCTAGTGTATTTGCAGTTCTGAAGTCACTGGCCCTATAAGAAATCTTGTTACTTTTCTCAAAACTCTCTGGGTTAACAGTTATGCCATTTGAGTAGGAAAAAGAGATACTTTAGATATGTACTAAAACCACACAAGGGATTAGAGATTGTGATTCTTTCCACTTAAAGTAATGGGCAGTAAATTTAAACTAGCATTCTGCCAAAGAATATTAGAACATTCTGTTTCTGTGAGTTATTGACATTAGCAGTGTGTTGTGTATATTTTCCCAACATTATTATTTTACAGAAATTCTTATAAAAACACAAATTTGGCACACCTACTTCTCTGAAAATTAGTATTAGTGCCTTGTTCATGCACCTCCTTCTGATGAAAGTCCCAGGTCTGTCTTGGAGCAAGTCTTCAATAGCCCCTTGTGATGTTTTCTGCTCCTTTTCTGGCCTTTTGCGTTCAGGATCAGGTATATCTGAACCAACCAAGAAGCATATTTATAATGTGACAATCTGAGGAGATGGCTCCTTGTGTAAAATTATTGACATACAAACACGTGAAGCGAACTTAAAGTCCCCAGAATCCACATAAAATATGGATAGATAGCAACAGTATTGATAATCTAGCACTCTTACAGGGAGATGGTGGGCAAGCACACAAGAATCCCTGAAAGCCTGTGAGCCAGCTATTCTGACATATACAGAAGACAAACAGAAGAGGTCTTATCTTAAGACATGTTGAAGATACCCCCAGCTTCCACACATACATGCTATGGCATGTGTACACCCCACCCCACCTCCACAGTCATATACCACACACACACACAAAATGAAATAGAATCTGGATTCTTTTGGGGGTAGGCAGAGTTTTTTGAGTATTGTTTGTTGTTTGGGCAGAGATTTGGATTCATGTTTAAGAGCCAAACATGATATCGCATCAGCAATGGCTCGCCTGCTTGGCGAAGTTCTTCTGTTATTGCTGCGGATGTGTTTCTGTTTCACTCTGCTCTACTCTGTCTGGTAAGATATGCTCCAAAACTTGCTCATATTTTTACTTTTATACCTTTATCCACTCCTCTTCATCTCTTCATCTCATAGTATTTCTGGTCATTTGCATAGTTTTCTTTTCATCTCTGCTGTAGGTACTCAGAGAGAGAGAGACAGAGAGAGAGACAGAGACACACAGACAGACAGAGAGAGAGAGAGAGAGAGAGAGAGAGAGAGATTTACACAGTTTTATGTTCTCAATTGTCTTCATTACTTTTCTATAGCTATGAAGATACATCATGACCAAGGCAAATTATAAATGAATGCATTTAATTTGGCATTTTCTGAATGCTTCCAAGGAGGAATCCATGGCCATCACATGATAGGGAGCATGGCTGCATGCTGGCATTCATGGTGTCATATACAGTCTCACAACAGCTGCAAGCTGGAGGCAAAGAGCAAGAGATTAAACCTGGCAAGGGCTTTTGTATCCCGAAAGCCCAGCCCCAATGATACACGTCCTCCAAAAAGCTCACATCTCTTAATCCTTCCTAAAATAAAATTTCCAAAACAGGGACCAAGAATTCGAATATATGAGTGTATGGGGCCATTCTCATCCAAATCATCACAGTGTTATAGAATATGTCAGTATGTTTGTCTGAGAAATGAATGTTGGTATGTATTTTAGCCATGTTTATGTTTTGTTACACCACTGACACCTCTGTAGCACCCTTTTTAAAATTTTTATTAGTTATATATTTCTGATGAAATGTTGAATAATAAGATTTTCACTCCGGTTCATCAGTAAGCAGATAATAGCATAATCTTTGCTAAGATGAGGGGTCATGCCTGGTGCTGGTTCCTATGGCTACAACTGTATTTGCTTGCTGTCTTTCTACCACCCTGAATACCCAACTAACAATGTTGGAGAGCTTTTAAAACTACTGATATTTTCATTTATACTTGAATCACTGTTTTAAGTACATCAGTGCAATTTGATCTTTCTTCTGTAAATGTGGGGAGAAAAGAGGCCCATGAATTGCTTTTCCTGTTAGTTTCCATGGTAATGGAGCTTTCTGTTTGTTTAGCCAGGAAGGAACATTAGAAGAGTCTGGTTTGTTTCCTTAGCACATGAAAGCAAATGCACATCCATGTACCCATGCATAGCCACACAAAGCACACACACATATGTACACACGCAAAGTTTCTCTTACTCACATTTTACCGAATCTTGACTAAACTGTCATCATGCTTCTTTCTGCTCCAGACAAATTTTCCTACCTCTTATGTTTCCTTCTTCAGAAGCAAGCTCTCTGTAAGCTCATATGTATGAGAAATCCTCAAAAAATGAGAAAAGAGCAAATGTGTTATGCTTTCAAGACATGATGTCTGCTGGCTGATTATCCAGACTTTTCTATTAGCTGAGATTTCAATAAGTTTAGAAGTAAGTCAGTCTCCATTTCTATTTTTACCTAGTGTCTTGCCTCATCATGTAAGTGTGTGCCATCCACAGAAAAGGACAAGATGTTAGCACCTTCCTTTTATTTCAGCACCAATCCACACACAAGGGTGATTGGCTGTCAGTATTGTTTGTTATTTGGATAAACAAATCGGGTCATTTACCAAGGAAACGGATTAAATCTGTCAACTGAAAGGAGGAGTTTTCTTCTCAAAATGTTCCTCAGTGAGAGCTGAATGGATTTGGTTGTATGATTTACAGTGTGATATAGGAAATAATTCTGTGCTCACGAGTTCTAAATACCTATTTCTGCCTTTACCAGCTTGTTATACTCAGCAATCCAAGTTTTCTATTGCTATTAATTGACTTTCTTTATTAAGATTCCATTTCATCATTTTAAGTGTGAATGTGTGTGTGTGTGTGTTTGTTTGTTTGCAGCTTTGTGCATGTGAATGACAGTGCCTATGGAAGTTGCCCATGGAGATCAGAGGTGTCAGATCACCCTGAACTGGAGTTCCTGAGTTGTGACCTCCTGGCATAGTGCTGGGAGCTGAACTCCAGGCCTATGGAAGAGCAACCCACGCTCTTAACATCTCCCTTGCCCATGCTCTTTAACTTTCATGTTTGTGGGCCACATCACTCTATAGTATATCTACACAGTTAATGCATATTACAATGCACTAATGTCTGTATTACCTTAATAAATATAGCGAATAACTGTTAGGATGAAAACTTCTCTTGGATTCTACGTCTAAACCAACCATTGTTTTGCTCCCCGATATTAGCACCAACCTAAAGATGGGCCCCAGATGGTGAGTGACTGCTGATGCATGCTGCTTGGTCCAGCATGTTGGAAATGTGAAAAGGTCTCTGATAGCAAAGCCAGTTCTACTCTTTTTCTCTCTGCCAAGAACATGTGACCACCCTGTCCTCCTTCTTACGACTTTGCTCAGTCAACTCTAATTTATGAGTTGCTTTGAGGAGCGCAGTTTACTAGAGAGCAAAGTGATAACCTTCGTGGATGTGCCCCTCAGTGCAGAGCATCATTCCCCACCTTCAGAGTCTCTTGTTGGAAGAAGCGTCCCATGAAATCACACTATTTAAACATTGTTTCCCTTAGCTTCCTTGTCACCCAGAAATGAGTGATAAATGTATCACTCTGAGTATAACGAGTATTATTTTTATTTTTGCTTTTGTGTATCCCATTTTATAGAGGGATTCCAGTAAAATGTGGAATTTTATTTTCTTGAAATTCAATATGTAAAACTATGTCTCATATTTGGTAAAGGGCAGTTATGGATTAAAATGATGATGAACTTGAGACTGTCTCCTTGACTGTCATTGCATATTCCTAGAGATGGACTCTCACGATTATTTAAAAAACATCTTCTGAAGTGTCCAGGTCAGAAAGGTTTGTGGTGTTACATTCTTCCTTTAGTAAGTGGAGACTCTCCACTCAAGAACATTTGAATTTTGCTTTTTAATTTTTGTTTTCTATACCTCTCGTAGAAAACAGAACAAGTTTCAGGTACTATGGTATTTACAAGCTGAATTTTAAAGAGTCTAATAAGTGTGTGTGTGTGTGTGTGTGTATGTATATGTGTCTGTTTGTCTCTCTGTTTGCAAAATTGCACAAGGCAGCAAACATGTGTAATTTGATTGTCACTTACGTTGAAATTGCATTTTTCAGGGATTTACATTTCAATTTACTTCCCTATTAGACTATTATGAAGGTGAATATAACACAATAGTTCCATAAAAACAGGATGAGAAATAACTTTTGAATGAATAAAGAATGCTTATGATAATTTCATTGCTATTTAAAAGCAACTCCATCACCATTTCAAGGAGACCAACTAGTGTTGCATGTGTGTTCATGACTGCACCTCCTGCTTTCAGAGTTGCACATTGTCAGTAAGAACTGTGTAGGTAGTGAGCGGAGGCAGCTGAAGTCTCAGGTCATCATGATGTGTCTCTACAGAGCTGGAGAGCAGCAGCAGCACCGAAATTAACACCCGAGTTTGCCTTGTGACTCTCCACACCTCCCCCACTTCTTCAGTCAGTGTGTTGGCAAGGTGCACGGAGATGACATGGAGTCAGGGCAGAGGGGGCCTCTGCAGGAGGAACTATGTTTTCTCTCTTCAGCATTGAAACAGAAAACCCTATTTTGTTTCAAAAATAGTTGTTTATTCACCTTTTTAGGGGGGGTGTATGAGCGACTGTTTTATGTTTCCCAATATAAGATGTCAGTGGCATCTCAGTGTTTGAACAGTGTGTTCCCTCCTGCCTGCCATCAAGGCTAGAGATATAGGTAACCAGTAGAGACCTTGGCTCACAAGCAAGGGAGGAAGGACCTCAGACGCATACACGCACCCTGATGTAGTCAGTGTCCACCTGAGCACTGCTTATAAACACTATTTAACCACCTGTGATGTCCACATCCTTCTCTGGTGTAGCCAGATTAACTCAAATACTGGTCTTCTGGTGGCTCCTTCTCACTAGCCCCATGATTGTGTAAGCGTGTCACCCTTCCCTGCAGAATCCACAGAAGTCTAAATGATTTCCACATTAGAAATAAACTGTCTTCAAGATTTTCTCCAGATTTACAATTCTAATTTAAGTGAACATGATAAGATCTTAAAAAGTAATAATTTAGGGAAAGCAATTCAATACCAAAACCCGTTGGAATGGTTTTTATTGCACTGAGCCTTTACTTAATAAAACTAAGGAAAGGATTTTTTTTTCTTCTTTAACCATGAAGCAATTTGTTTGAAAGAGCTTTATTTGTAGGGGAAATGACTGTGCAGTTGTGAAGCCGTGAGGCTTCCCAATAGAGTCACATCCCACTTCAACCCCTTTAAGGGCACAATACAAGGTGGTCCTCATTAAGAGTGCTTAGAAAATGTTTCTTACTGACATTTGTGAAAATTAATTTTCTTTTACCTGCATGGAAAACGGGGAAGAAGTCAGAAATTCTCTGGAACAGTGGATAGCCTGAACACAAAATTAAGCAAAATATCAAAAATCTTCAGAAAGATGTGAGATCAGCAGCTCCGAGTGGTCCCAGTGTTGTTTCTGGAACAACTATATGGATGAGCACAGAAGCTGGTAGCAGGGCAGTTCAACAGGTAAATACTGTTAAAGAGCACGTAACTCAGCTCTCTCACCTCGATGCCGAGCTTGGCTGAGACTCCACAGGAATGAACTGTTCTCACTAGTGAAGCAGTCAGACACGAAGACGCATGTAACTGGGTGAAGAATATTTTTATCACTTTTCAGCCTTTGAAAAACACAACTAAAGAGAAAAGAGAGGTCGTGTTTCAGTCCCAACTTCACAGTACGTCAGCTGAGTTGAACAGCTCTGCATAGCACCAAGCTATACGGCTATCTAGGACTGGCAATGCTGCCTTGAACTCAGTTTATTTCCGTGCTCAATGTTTCAGCAAACATTTGATGAATGATTAATTTATGGCCTAAAGCCACTTGTGTACTAGAAAATGAACACTTCCTCCCTTGGTAAGGATTCTGATAAAATATTTTTTTCTAACTATGTGAGAGTCATTTCCAGAGTATTCCCGTCATAGCAGAGTCATTTGTGACATTCTATTACCATGGGCATCTTTAGTTATGGGCTTTCCTTTCATTTCATTTTGCATGAGACCAAATCTATTTGGATTTGAAGGCAGAATCAGAAAAATCCTTGCTAAGGAAATAACCTTTAGGTTGAGTGTTAATGAAATTAGCTTTGTCAACATTTTAGCAAATCATCTTCCAAGGAAAAAGAGAATGTAAGGGAAATATAGGGGAATATCATGGAGTACAATATATGGGAAAGAAACTATCTAAGTTAGAAGTTAGGAAGACACAGTGTAGGAAACTGGCTGAAGGAAGCAGAGTGTGTGGCTAGAGAGAAGATAGGAAAGCAGACCCATCTAAGCTTGGGGCTTGTCAAGTTCCCATCACAGGTCATACTGTTAGCCTTTTAAAATTATTGCTACATATATGTGCATATATATATATTTGTTTACTTGGTTTACACATATAATCTACTGAGCTCATTTGGTGTTGCCCGTCACATACATGTGTTTAGAGCTGGCCACTTAAGTTTGGATAACTCACCAAGAAGCTCATTCTGAAGCAAACTGATTGTTCCTCCCTCAGAAGCCACTGATAACCTGTGTCTCTTTGTCTATGTGTTGACCTTGTGACATTTGCCACATCTGTGTTGGCATGTCAACTGGTCTTGCCTATGTGCTCATGTTGTTGAGATTCTGTTGGTGCAGCTTCTCTGGCATGTCTAGAAGACACTATCTAGTGGCAGGTGTCGTGATCCTCTGAGATCTTAAAATCTTCCTTCCCGCTTGCCTACAAACACACGCAGGAGTTGCATCGTAGATGGAAAGGGTAGCATGGGAAGAATCGGAGGAGGAAGAGGGAGGACCTGAAATAATGTAAATTCAATACTATAGTGAAATTCTAGGGAGGACATGCAAATTTTAAAGAAAGGGTGAATGATATTGGGAAGGGTTGAAGGTAGATCTGGAAGGAGTTGATCAAAATACATTATAAGCACATGTGAAATTCTCAAATAGTGAATAAGTATGCCTTTTAAAAAGAAAAAAATATCTAAGCATCCAAAAAATATTTGCCTTTCAATGAAAGAAACTGGGAGGAGGTGATAAACAAGGAAATAATATTGTCTTATGCCCTTCATACTGCTGCAATCAAAAACCATAATCTGTGCAGGTCATAGAAGCAGACATTGGTTTAGAGTTTGGAGACCAAGAAATCTATGCCAAAGGTGCATGCAGAAGTGCCATCTCATGAGCTCCTGCTATTTACTTGTTTGGGAAGCAGACTTCTTGTCTCTTAAAGTGGAAGAGGGCAAGGAAACTGGTTTTCTTTGAATGGGCAGTCGTTCTTTTTAAAGATCTTTCTGCCCTAATCTTCTCGCTGAACTCCCTCCACCTCCAAATGCCACCACCTGTGGGTTTTCAAGTTAAATATATGAATTAGGGGAGGCATTACATTTATTTATAACATATAGTGTCTGGGTTATACTTTGGAAGATCATTTGGCTGACGTAGTGAGGCCATATTGAAGAACTGGGAAGGAAGTAGATAGAGCATTTGCATCAACACCTGTAGTCTCTTGTGGACACACAGGTAAGGGATGGGCTGGCTCTGAAAGCCAGGATAGTACAGAGAAGAAATGATGTAAAGAAGATCTCACAGATTCATGGTAGCTCTCAACAAGGGCCAGTCATATTTTATTTTTGCCTGTTACATTCTTCGCAGGTTGCAAACATGCAGGGATCATGCAAGGGCAGAAATTACTGCCTGGTAGCAGCATCTCTTCTTAACTCTTTAACCCCATTTTGACAAACATTGTACTTTGTTTGGCAAAGTACTGAAAACTAGCAGTGAAGTAATTAAGAGGTACAATACACACTGTATTCACTATAGTTAAACACTAAGAAGATAATCATTTCTTAAATAACTTGACTGCCTGCTGAAAACACTGGTAACGGGATTTTCTTCAACGGAATTTATTGTTTCATACCAGTAGCAAATGTTATTATAGACTGTCAGGTGGGATCCATAAATAGCAGTGATATGTTTTAGTATTATTGATGCAAATGGATTTGTGCCTCCTAATTTGTGTGTCTAATTTGCCAATTTACATTCTTATAAGGAAATTATGTTTAATAACCATGATCTCAGACCAATTCTTTGAAAATGGGATCCGGTGGCTCTTAAAATTATGGAGCATTTTGATTAGGTTATGCTCTAAAAATTAATTAATTTTCAACAAATTTTTAAAAAAATTCCCTTGTTTCTAAAAATTTAATAGATTAACTTATTCAAATTTAAGCTAAACAATGACACAGTGAGTTGAAATGGTTTTAATTTTTCAATCTGCTGTCATCTTTTAAAAATGATGACAAGTTTACATTTTTGTTTATAATATGAAGTATGGAAAGCATTCTTTTTCCCAAGGGATAATTGTGTGTGTGCATGTAAGAAAATCTAATTGAAAATACTAGGGTCCAAGAGAAATCCCCTAAAAGACCACCAGTCACATATTCAATCAGCAGGTGCATTTATTAAAAACTGCCAACATGTTGGGGTGACAAATGGTGACCCCCAAGAAGCTCACAGGCTCCTTTTAAGCAGGGTTAGGGGAAGTCCAGGGAGGAGAGATTAGTTTGGGAGCTGATTGGTGGGTTTAAACAAAAAGTTCATAGGATTGGTAAATGACTTTATTGGTTAGGGACCTTTCAGTGGCAGGGTAGGGTAAACTATCTTTAGGTAGCAGAAAGCTGCTGGGTGCTTTCTGATTGATTTGTCCCTGATTTGTGGTTTTCCAAGAACTGCTTGCTCAGTTCCAGCCAGCTCCAGTACACCAAAACTAAGACTTGGTCCCTGGCAGGGGCTATTAGAAACCTGTTAAGGCTCTGGTCTGGATCCCCAGCCTTCTCAGATTACTGATAGTAATCCTTCTGCTTGGGCTGTATACAATGTTAACATTCTGAATGTTGTTTTATACATTAATGGTTCGGTCATTCAACTCCAGAAGAAAATACCTTCAGCTAAGATGTAACCTGATGAATTTGTGATTTGAGAAATCAGAGAGCATGGGTAACCAGTGAAGCTTTGAACAAATTTAAAGCTAAGAGTAGAGTTGTATTTCATTCATGGATACCTCCTTTATGTGCTGCATATATGGTCAACTGCAGCATGTATGTAGGTTTGGGACATATCTGTTGAGTCTCTGTATTCTATTCCTTTTACTTATGTTTTTTAGCTTTTTATATCACTTCCCTTCCTGCCCCAGACAGGGATATGAGTGAGAAAGTTAAGATGATAAGAAATATTTTCATTCCAAGTTGTTTATTGTTTGCATGGGAGAAGCCACCACATCTAGATGTATAAGTATTGTCACATCTTTACTAATATAGTACTCTTTCCTTAGACTTACCAGTGGAATAAGGAATTGAAGTGGAAGCACATTAAACAGGTGCACGTTTTGCTTAGCTTCCTTAAGAAGAACTCTTCTGTGATACAATACCCTCTTATTTCTAAAATGAGGAAGTAAGGCGCCCACACCTACTCTAAACCTAGCCGCAGCATATTCCATGAGGTTTACGGGAGAATTCCACTGTGTGTCCCATGCCTTTATCTCCTCAGAAGTGATAGTCAAATAATGAGCAAGGATATTTAAAGAGCCCACTCTGAGGGCATAAGAGGTTGCCCCCCCCCCCAAGTTCAGTAATAAGCTTGGGGAATCACAGTTGGTTGGCATGAAGGAGAGAAGTGGGAGAGTCAATGAAGCATCTCAGAGATTTCAGTTCATCTATAAAACCTGTGAAAAAAGGAGTGAGTGGGCCAGGAATGTAATCCAACAACTATGCAGACCTGATAGTTGTTGCTAGCCCAACCAGGGCCTTGGAACAGAGTGTGCCTTGGAAGTGGCCTGGATCTGTGTCAGTGCTCATTCATGAACTGTGCTATCCTGAGAAGATTGTGTTATTGGTCTGAAAGCCAAGAAAGACTGCAGGAGGCTGTCTGCTAATCATACTCTGCACAGATGGGCATCTTGTGCGCTCATCAGGATAAGCTGCATGGGGCAAGTCCATTGAGAAATACTCCTGGCATTTCTGCTGATACGTATATAGTATTTCAAGTCCTCTTAGTCAATACATAGTCATCTTTATCTAATTAAAACATTCCAGTTTAGTGTAATCATCAAAAGTCTCCATCCGTTTTCTTCACTACTTTCCCTCTCCAACTACAGCGCATGCTTGTTTATTCTGTAAATGTTATATTTTGCCTTATTTTGTTCTTAAGTTCACCTTTCTTCCATTTGACACACTTCCAATTTTTTCTAGTTGACACCCACAAAGCAGAGGCATTATGGGCCAAAAAAGAAGCAACGGGACCCCTGGACTCATAGATGTAAAGACCAGTAAAACCTCAAGAATAGTAAAATTGATGATTGCTTCCAGATATGCTTTTGTTAATGACTGCATTTTTATAGATGCTTTTGTAAGCACCCTTCTTACAAACTCTATTAATGATTCTTTTTTTTTTTTTTTTTTTTTTTTTTGATTTTTCGAGACAGGGTTTCTCCGTAGCTTTTGGTTCCTGTCCTGGAACTAGCTCTTGTAGACCAGGCTGGCCTCGAACTCACAGAGATCCGCCTGCCTCTGCCTCCCGAGTGCTGGGATTAAAGGCGTGCGCCACCACCGCCCGGCTTCTATTAATGATTCTTAAACCAATTCTTATGCACATGAAACAACTCCACTGGGGAATGGAGTAGCTAGAATCCATACTTCTGAGGGTCTAAGATCTGGATAGCTGAGATTTCTAGAGTTCTGGGACCTAGGCAACATGAGGTTCCCAGAGTTATTGTTTCTAGACTGCCTCCATAATTGAAGACTTTGGCTTTATGTTTTCTGTATTCCGTGTTTTATATTTTCTTTTAGGGAATGTTTTTGTCTGTGGGATGGAAGGGGGCTCAGCATGTGAAAGCCCTTGCTCGGAATACAGCCTGAGTCCAGTTGCTGTGACCCATGGACAAAGAACAGAATTGATTCTTGCAAGTTGATCTCTGACCTTCACATATGCACAACTGCCTCCAAAATAATAAATAGATAAATGTAGGAAAGAGTAAAAAAACATGTTTATCCCCTGTAAAACTCCTAGCTATGTTATTATTTATCTAGTACTGGTGTTACCATTAATAAAAAATTATGGGGATAAATAAAATAAATAAGTAAAAGTCCAGCTTTCCCTTTTTAGATGCTTTTAATTAGTATAAATTGGAATCTGAAAATGACATAAACTCCATTGTGTGAGTAAACCACATTTTCTGTTTATCAACCGGTAGGCATCTCTGCTGACTACATATCTCTCTTTTGTGACTAGGAAAACAGTGAGCACTGATGTACAAATACCTTTGTCTTCCTGTGCAGGGTCCTTTGAGGGTATGCTCACTTTGGTAGTTCTAGGTTTAGCTTTCTGAGCCATCTTCACACTGATCTCCGCAGTGAACTTGTTTTCATGACCATCAACACTGTGTAAATGTTCCTCTTTCCCAACATTCTACCAAGTGTTTGTAAATCATTTGTTTTCTTGACATGGCCATTTCACTAGAATAAGACAATAGAATCTCAAAGTAATTTTGATTTGCATGTCCCTGACAACTAAAAGTATTGAACACTTTTTAAAAATTGGCCACTAACTGTTTGTAGGTTTCTTTGGGGAATATTCTGTTTAGGTTGAGAGTCAATATTTTGATTGAATTGTTCATTTTCTTGGTGCTATTTTTTTTGAGTTTTTCATATATTCTATCTTCTATCAGATGCATGGACTGCCAAAGGTTTTCTCCTATTCTATAGGCTACCTCTTGATTGTATCCACCTCAATAAAATAAGCAGGCTTCAAGTCCTTTCAACCTTCTCTGACACATTATTCTATGCTTCAAATGCTTCTTTCTCTTTTCATTCACTATTAAAATATTCTTGCAGAGAGACTTCATTCAAAAGTCATTTCTATAAGCTTTCTCTATCCCTTTTCTACAGCCAGGAAAAACTTGTGATATTTTTTCAAGGTCCTTCCCATACCCGTCCAATTGCCTTCAGTCATATGTTCTAGGTAAGTGTGGGTGTGGCCGACTCAGATAAACCATGATTCTCTGTTAGGTACAAGACAATGTCTTTGCTCACCTAATCACTGAGTATGCTAAAACATTTAACTTAGGAACATCATAAATATTCTTTGTAGTCTAATTCTTTGAGATAAGAAAGTACACAATTTGGAATTAGAAGCATTTCCCTCCATCTTACTGTACAGTCTGAGACAAGCTCCTGGAAGCTTCAGTTTCTTAAGCAAGTGACCATGGATTCTGAAGCAGTTGGCCATGGACTCTGAAGTCCCTTC
The DNA here is from genome assembly GCF_950005125.1 of Chionomys nivalis. Classification (NCBI taxonomy): domain Eukaryota; kingdom Metazoa; phylum Chordata; class Mammalia; order Rodentia; family Cricetidae; genus Chionomys; species Chionomys nivalis. The sequence goes on along the minus strand of NC_080099.1, from coordinate 25,706,389 downwards.
TTAATATGTACCATTGCTTTTATTATTGATGTAATGTTACTTGGCTTGTGTTATGGTAGTAATATCACTGCTGTTGATCATATCATCACCACTACCCCAATAAACTGTTTGCACCACTGAACATAAACATTTTTCCTTATGAAAATACATTTTCAATGAATGTTTTGCTAAGGGTAGATTTACTAGAAAAACAGAAGTTAAGAGCTATGCTTTTTGTTCATGTACCTACATGAAAATATTTACAGATGTTAGCTTGTAAATCGCTCTGATGTTGAGCATGTTTTGCTCATGTGAGAACAGAAATGAAGATGGGGAGGTTTTTAAACTATTGTTTATGAATATCATAAAAAATGTAAGCAAAATTCATTTCCTTTTACACTGAATACTGATAGACTTTAAACGTCTAATCTGTGCTGAATTTCCCACGGGAGACTATAAACTTTTCAAGTTACTCAGAATTCATCGTTTCCTTCTTTCAAGAGGTACAGCTTCCTATTTTTAAAAAAGAATGATTCATTCTCCCAAATAGGAATCGAGAACTGCCAATTTTAGCAACATTTTATTGTGCCGTTGTCATAATTCTCATCAGTAACATATACTTGGTTTACTTTCAAAATTCAACAGGAATTTGTGGTTTAAAGATTTTTTTTTTTGCAAGAAGAATTAAAAAGTAAGCAAAATGAACAAATCCCTCACTCTGCAGAGATCATATTCTGGGAAGTCTAGGTAAATAAAAACGGACAAGTAAGACACATAACCAGTATATACTCTGCTAGTAAGTTCTACAGTGAGTATATAAAATGAAGCAGGGTGCTTGGACAGGAAATGCTGAGGGGAAAGAAGTTCCCAGTGTACTGTAATTTCACATCAGCAACTTGTCACCAAGAAAATAGCATCTGACTAAAGACCCCATGGCAACTAATAAATGAGAAATGAAAATGTCTAGGTGATGAACATCTCCAGTACGGAGAATGAAGAGCATGGTTGTTCTGAGGGGGGAGGCGCTGCTCAGCATTCATAAGGTTAGTGTGTATGGGGGTGAGGGTAGGGATGGCTGCTACTAACATGACTAGAGTATGGTGACCTAAAGAAAGCATAGAGAAGAGGAGACTAGAGATGTGATAAAAACTTGTGATTATTAAATCTTATAAGCCATTTTAGCAGCTGTAAGTTTATGGTAGCCAAAAGAGTGTGCTTAGAAGGTATGTGACATATGTCAGATCCATCTTAACACAGCAAAGGAAGAATTAGAGAGAGTGTAGGTGTAGGCATCTCAATAACAGTGCAACTGATGACAACAACCTCTGCCAAATAGTTGCCAAGGCAGAGGGTAGGGGCAGTTTCCTTTGTGTTTGAAGACTGCCCATGGGATATCCTGATCGACGGGCAATGGAAATGGAAGAATCCAGGATCTTTGATATAAACAATCAAAAGGATAGTTATCCTAGATTGCAAGTTTCTACAATACAATGAAAATCATCTATACATTTTTTGTGTTTTTCCAGTAAAAGTATTTCAAATGAATGAAAATGTCAACATCATTATTTCTTTAATGCAAAGCAGCATGGATTTTATAGCAGGCCTGGGGCTATATGTAGCATGATAGCAGTAAATTGAAATGAGGGATGTGAGGCAGATGCCTCAAGACACAGGAAACAGAAATAAGCCAAGGTCAGTAGCAGAGAAGAATTACTGTGACAGGAATAATCAACAGTATTCATAAAAATTCTAATATTTAGGTCAGATCTCCAGTCACTAGGAGAACAAACTATCGATTTCAAGTTCTTATCTTTTCTAAATTCCACTGGCAACTTCAACTCTCTGCATTAGAATTAAGAGCAGGTATGTGGCTGATTGGGATATTGATATTCTCTGGAGCAGGTGCCTAAGCCTGATTGTTCATTTAGTTGTTCACTTAGTTGCTTTCACAAGTGGCTCGTGAACATCACTGTGTCAGACACAATCATTATTTTGATCCTGGACAGTAAAGCTTTGGTCCACACACACTGATTGTCAAACAAGATGGATTGGCGTCTCACAGCGGATGCACTCAAATATAATGATGACAAAAAATTGTGCACACTTCCTTTCTGGATCACGGCAGAGAATGAATTAAATCATGCTTATTATGTGTTCACTCTGGGGAACATGGAGTAAAGAGTGTCACAAAATTCTCTCAGTCCTGCGGTAATTGCATCTTATTTTCCCTACTTAAGACAATTAGTCAATTTAAAATTTGTTTGCCTTTAAAAATATCTCAAACCTTTCTTTGCATACCTTATGTATCTCTCTATTCAACTACAAGTCCTCCTGTGCCTTGAATTTTAAAATACCTCAAATACACAGTTGCTTTAGAAATGTGTCCTGATTGCAGAGACACTGGGTGGGTAGACTAGTCATTTTACCCTATAAACACATTTTTTTTGTTTATTATTTAAAAGTCATGTCCCCTGTTAATCTGCTAAGGTGGTCAAAAAGCTCAAGAGAGTCATGCACATAAGCTGGCAAGGTGACAAGTCAGATCCCAGAGTCTTTGGGCTTCATGTTAGGCTGCTGTGTTCTGCTGTGGTTCTTTTGCCTCCATGAGCTCAGCTTTCTCCTATGCACAAGACTTTATTGAGTAAATTGGTCGATATTTATCAGAGTGAAAATAGTTTTACTTTCTTCCTTGTTTTGAAACTGATTCTAGACTTCCCCTCTCATTCCCATGTTGTGTGTGTGTATTTGTGTGTGTATGTGCTATGTATTCTCTTAAAAATAAAACATGAAGAAATAACTCCATACAATTAGTGGAGAGTCATTGTGCAAACCATGGACTGGATTTGTAACTAAATAAACTAAAAGCTAGATCAAGGAAAGATACCAGAGGAGAAAAGCAGCTCTCCTGCCACAGGTGGTCACTTCTTCAAGAGGTCCCCCTGAAAGACCCAAAGCTGCCTCTTGCTAGTGGGAGACAAGAGTCGTAAATGCTATGGTAAGACTAAAGATGTAAGCAGGGCAGATGGACTGCTGATGTGCCGATAAAGGTAAAGGATGCTTCAAAACACGCCACATTTAATTCCTAGAGTCCTCCGGACAATGTAGACAAATGAACCATGTTGAACCCCACTACTCTCGAGGATGAGGACCTAGACAGGCAAATGAATCCAGGTATTCTCTGCTTCACTTCCTTCCTACAAGGAGGCTGTAGAGACACTGAGCATGAAGGTCAGTCAGAGGGCAGAGGCTGCTAGAGCTGATGAGGACAAAAGAAAACGACAAAGCATTAAGCAGAGAGATGTAAAAAGCCATTGGTTTCAACAACAACAACAACAAAAACACTTCTCAAAGTATGAATTTTTATTTTTCATTGAAAATTTTAAAATGAAGAGAAGAGATATCTGCCAAGGTACCCTGAACAGTGCTGGTTGAATTCTTGGCACACATCAGAGCCTCACCCTAAGGAGAAGAGCAATCACTGCCTCCTCCATCTGTGCTGCTAAGTTGTTTGAGTCCTGTCATTCCATTCAAGAAGCCCGTTTCTTATGTATGGAGAATAGAATGCAGATTTTTTTTAACCCAGCAATCATTGTCATTTTAATGATATATTTATTTTTAGAATTATGTCCTTCTGAACTTTAATTTTTGCTGATATTAGACATTTTAAAATGGTTGTGAGAAGATGTTAACTTGAATTTGATCTTCCCTGATTCCTGAGGTATACAGTAAGAGTAAATCCGAAAGATGTACATTTGGCAGGTTGATATCATCTCCAGGGGGAGTAGCTGAAGTCTGTGTTCACCTTGTTTTTCATCATCTGTAGGAAATGGCTCTAGCTACCCCTTCTCAGGAAAAGAGCAGGATATTAGCCATTAGTAGTGATCTTCTCTCTGAACAAGCTTCTCTGGGAAAGATTCAGGGACTTTGAAAAAAGGCACTTCACACACACACACACACACACACACACACACACACACACACGAGCGCATGTGTGTGTTTCCTCTGTAAGAAGTTAAAAGCCAGCATTGCTCTTGTTAGGCAAAGTCAGGTGAAGTTCTCAGTGGGGAAAAACCGCACCTGTATCAAAGATTCTACAGAGCTTCACGACTCATTAGAACCTCATGATAGTGGAGAATCGAAACCTTGCTTTAGAACTTCATGATAGTTGAGAATTGGAACTTTTCAGATTTCACAAAAAATGTCTTAAAAGAAGCTGTGTCTGCTGAGACTGACAGACAGACTGAACTGCAGTGTTGTAGAGTGGTTGAAATGTTGCAGGTTCAAAGCCTATTTGCCTCATTTTGGGTGAGCTTTAGCACGCGGAATTCCTTGCCCATCTCTGTGTCTCAAATAACATCCTGTTATTTATAGGTAGAAATCTTTAGAAGGTATTGGCTTAGCAGACCAATGGGATTCCACCAACCTAAAGGATAAAGAATGCCATCAGATAACATCTTAGATCTTTAGAAAAACTTCCCCCATCTTGCTGTAACCGACCCTTTGTTGGACCCCACCAATATATTGAAATATATGACTTTCTTTCTTTGGTAAAACTATAAAACATCATGAAACGACTTCCATGGTGGAACATGAAATTTGAGGTGACCTGACTCTGTCCTTAGGCCATTGTCATTCACATTGTCTCCTGAGAAAATCTCCCTCACTCCAAGATTAGAGTTGTTCTGTTCTGCTTTGTTTTTGCTTGCATATTTATTTGTTTGTTTTGCCTTGACAAGAGACAGAGTGTAATGTGGTCATGCCTTTGTCTAATCTAACACTCACTGACAGGCTTGTGAGATCTGATGAGATGCATTCAAGAGATTCCACCCAAAGCTGAGTCATCAGCATTTGAAACTTAGTGCAGAGATTTTCTTGCTTTGCTGTGACCGACCACCCTGATATTTTCGCCAAGGTACCCCAAAAGTGCTTTGAGTTATGACATTATTTAATTATTTAGTCTCTACTGAAAAAATGAAAACCTCCACCAAACAATTTCTGAGTTGAAATTTGTAATTGGGGTTACCTTGATTCATGTTCTGAGCTGTGGTCATTCATATTTGACTCAAGAATAAAGTATCTCTTATTCCCTCAGAGGTGCGAGCTCCTCAGCACATTCTTTGATCCTCTTGCAGTAGTACAACTGTTGTTAAAATTGAAAGCAAGATTTTTAACGTACAGAATGCTTATCTCACTTAATGTTGAACAAAGTGTTAAGTAGTATCCAGGGATTAGTAGACCTGGAGACCAGTGAGCATCTTTGGACCCCACCTCCTGTTTCCATGGTAGCATCAGAAAAGAAAGCATCATAACTGTTCCTTCTTAGGACTCCTAGTCAAAAGAATGTATACCTTCGGTCCTGAGTGGAAACATATTATTATTATTATTATTATTTGCTATAAAGACTATAACACTGCATAATTTTGTCTACTTCATTAAGACGCCCTCTAGCTGTGTGGTCTCAGCTCCTATCCCCTCATCACCCAACACTGATTAATTGAGAACAAGCTAACTAGGTGGGAGGCCTAATTATACCCTCTAACAAAATGATGTACTATCTTTCCCAGAAGCCCCTACCTCATTGCACTGGCTTTTCGAGCTTTCCTCGTGGCCTCACTGCTAAGCTGATCGCTTTGAGTCTGGACACAAATAAAAGGTAACTTTTCATTTTCTCTCTCATTTTTTGAAACTGGGAAAAGCCTGGACCTGGCTTTCCTGATGAGGAAAAGAGCTCATCACTCTTTTGCTGAATCTCCTTCCACCAGGAAGCTCTTTGCAGAAATTCATTGTTGAACGTGATGACGTCTTTGGATCCTAACTCCAAAGGCTGGGCTCTTTCTATTCCTGGTCTCCATCTCTCTCCTGCCAGCAATTGCTGAGATTTACAGTTTGCCTGCCCTTTTCTTTTTCACCCCAAACTTTAGTGAAATTGCCTTCCATCTCTCTTCCAAGTCTGTTTCTAAATTCTTTTTGGTAATGAGACTAAGAACCCAAAAGGAAAGCCCATTTTCCTCTGTGGAGTCACTGCATGTTCCTAGGGAAATCTGGGTGCCCTTTGGAAGACCCAGAAGGGATACATAGCCTTCATCTCTGTCCCATTTCTCTTACCATGTTGGCCCCATGATGGTGTGGCACTTTTTTTTTTTAGCAAAAGCAACTTCTAAGTACCTGTTTAAATTTAATTTCTGACTTTCTATTGAATGTTTAGATTGTTTGCAAGACTACTTTATGTTCAGTATTTTTTCAGCTAAAATTCAGATTTAAGATGTTTTCATCTTGAGAGAAACACACCCCCCCCCAATTGACAGTTGAAACAATAGGATTTTTACTTTACAGAAAGAACATTTTGGATTCTTTAACTTTTTCATGATATTTCATTTTTCAATGTGTTCTCTTTTTTTGTACAGTTTTGCATACTAATATAAGCTGCTCAAATCTTGTTATTTTAGGGAGACTGTGGTAAAATTACTTCCATGTGGGATGGAAGTAGTGATGTTACTAGAAGCACTCTAAACTTGTGGCTCGAGTTCTGTGATTTTGAGCTGTGGCCCACACTCCTGTGTTTATGAAGCATAAAGACAATGGGGAGAGGGGTAGCTTTAAAGGGGCTTCTGAGCTAGAGCCCCTTTCAAAATAAACTTGCTTCAATGGCCATTTTCATGGAAACCTGAATAGCCATCTAGTGTTTAGAGCCTAAGAGACGGATTGTAGCGATGACATTTTTGTTGTTATTGTGTTATTCAGCTGTCAGATTCCAGGGTACTAATTTCCATGACAAGATAGTCATTCTAAAATTCGCTTCCCAAATGGTTCAAACCTGTAATACTACGCATTTGAAATGTGCAAATGTTTAAAGTGTCAAAACTGCTCGCTTTGGCCATTGTTAATGCTAAGGAGATGGAGATGTCTCAACCTACCTGGGAATTTACTCATTTAATGGTCTATAGTAAATCTTCTATGACTCAGATGTTTTCAATATTATGTCGCAGAAAGCTGTGCAATATAACAGCTACATGAGTGAAAATAAGAAGAACAAATCATTTCTAACTTGATGGACATCCAAAATAAGCTAATGGTTAGGTTTCCAGAAAAACCAATGCCTATGCTGTTTCGTCTGTTTTCTGTAACTGTGATCAAATGCTGCCTGACCAAAAGCAGCTGGGAAAAGAAGAGTTTGTGCTCAGAGTGCTTCATGAGGGGAAATCTAGGCAGGAACTCAGAGCAGTCAACTGGTAACAGACAGAGGCCATGGGATAACACTGCTTTCTGGCTTGCTCCCATTGGCTTGTTCAGTTTGCTTTCTTATACATCCCAGGACTACCATAGGAGGGAGGCTCCACCCACAGTATGCTTGGTCTTTCCTCCCCAACCATTAATGAAGAAATGCCCCCATTACAAGCCAGTTAAATGGAAACATTTTCTCAATGTGTTGTGGGAACTCCTTCCTCCAATATTCTTTAAAATGCCAGCCCACTTGGGCATGGTCTCTTATACTATAAATGCAGCCATAAAGCTTGCATATGCTCTCTCAAGGCTGCTGGATTTGATTAGAGGACTATGATCTGTGAGTCTACCCCTGAATAAAGAACCCTTTATTATATTCTATTCTGAGATTGTGTGGGATTCCTTTATAGTGTCCATCTTCAGAGGATCCCTCTGCCCAGATAACCCCAAATTTTTCAACCTTGATAAAAAAAAATAAGCAGGACATACACTAGACACATAATATGCAGTTTACAGCTTGCCCGCCCTGACATTTCTTAAGGGAAGAAGAAAGGTAGCTCTTTCTGCATATTACTGTGTTGGCTCCACACAGTACACTCTGGAAGTCCTTTACTAACAAAATAAAATGTCAATGTGGTTTTTCGAAGGGAACAATAATATTATGATCAAGCAGTAAAATTGCTTGCCTTTTTCTTTACAGGAGCAATTATCATGGGACACTGGGTTATGATAGTTAAGAAGGTCTGTGCTATTGAAGAGATAGATCTCAGGACCACATCTGCTTTGTCAGTGTGACCAAGAGCAGGCTGCTATAAGTATAGCTTTCTAGCAGCTTTGAAGTTGTCTCCTATTCTGCAGACTTGTGTTGGGCCCAGTAAGAATTATCTTAGCCATAGAAGAAATTTTATGCCCTCCTCCACTTAATGATTGACTGTAACTGGGAGACAGTAGGAGGCCCCTTTGTCCTATGTGGGATAAATTCAGCTGGCAATTGCACCCAACATTCTCCCAAGTTGCAAGGCTGACATGGGGTGAGAGGTAAGAGCACACCAGAATCCTGACTCTGCTCAGTATCCCCTTTCTCTGAGAATCCCTTGAGAAGACAAGTGCACAGGATCCAGCAACCCATCCCAATACAAGTGCTTTCTCTTTTCTTTTGTCTGTGCTGCTCTGCTGTTAATATCAAATGAAAGAGATACAGGAACAACTAGAAAGATGTGTGTGTGTGTGTGTGTGTGTGTGCATGTGTGTGTGTGAGAGAGTATAAAATACTAGTGTAAATTATGATTTCAATGTAAGATGGCCCCTGCAGGTGTATATATTGAACACTTTGTTCTGACTTCATGTTACCCCAGCAGGTGAATTTATTGGATCCTGTGTTCTCACTGGTGGTATTAGTTTAGGAGGGAGGTTCTAGAAATCATAGGTAAGTTCTAGCTGAAGGAAGTAAGTCACCTAAAGAATGACTTGAAGGTTGTATATGGTTCCAGTTCCCTTTCCCCCTTTCTGTTTCTTGTCCACTATGAGGTGACAACCTCTTCCACACCTTCCAACTGGCATGATGTTCTGTGTGAGGGCATGAGGTCAAGCAATAATGAACTGGACCCCAGGAACCGTGAGCTAATGTAATCATTCCTTTGTTAAGTTGTTCCTTTGGGATTTGATTCAGTGATACAAAAATACCTGATATAATAGGTAATTAAATATTCACTTAATGAGTATTTTTAATCTGTTTATTTTGAAAGTCATTAAATTACATCTTAACATTGGTGAAAGATAAACAGCATTATAATGGCCATTAAACACAGTGATCCTATTCTTTTATGAAAGTTAAAAATATTTTTTAACATACCCATTAAAGATACTTGTCTATTCATGAATTCTAGTGCGTAGGTAGTTTGAAGAAAGGTAACAATGATAGAAGGTAAAAGAGCATCATAAAAAGCTTTAAAGAAAATTTAGGGTTAGTATTTAATAGTCTGTGCTGATATTCTATCTTTTAATTTACATATGAATTTATTGTATTATCGCATCTCACTAATACATGCATTTTCTTCCAGACAGTAATTATTCAAGCAAATCTTTAATTAGATCAAGGAGAAATAAATATTCATACCTTGTAATTTTAAATTATTTGCAGCTCCTTTTGCATTTTAAAAATAAAATAATTCCTAATCCTCTTATTGGCTGCTATTAAATGTCTGAGCCAATCATTTTGTTTGATTATATCATGCATATATGAAACAGGATATCAATATTTATTTGATTTTTGAATTTATGCTCTCAACTTGATTAAAGGAAATATCTATTTATTTTTAACATTTAAATGTCTTGTTATTGATATCAAATCAACCCCTTTCTTATCAAGGATCCCAAAAGAGTCTCTCTATTCCAAAACAGTCTCTGCCTGTTTTAATGCCACCTATTATTCAAAAATCACTGCAAAAAAATGTTCAGAGAAGTACGACTTTCCGGATCCTGGTTCCTCACTACAGTCATGTTAGGAGCTTGAAGAATTTTGTCTCCTGGTCTGACATAGATAACCTTGATTGCCAGGGGCTAGGTGGAGGCCTCACGTTAACGCCTGAAACATATGCCATTGGCTGTCAGTTCAGCCCAAAGGCTGAGGTGAATCCTCCTGTTTCATGAAATCAGTGTTAACAAGGAGTCTTTTCCCACTGAATGTCTGCCTTTCTGTCCTATTTTCTTTTTCTTCTCTGTTCTGAGTTACAGCTTTATTATCAAGTGTCTTCCATTTGTCAATATTATAATTTATGATACAAGATGCATGACTTCTCACACCTTTCCCTGGGGAGAGAATTGAATAAAGCAATAAGAGGGATTTGAATGAGTTTGGATATCTGGAGACCTTTTGTTTAGAAATCAGAAGTGAGGCACAGTCTTCATAGGCACACCTGCACCAATGCATTTGTCTTCTTTTTTAGCAGCTAAGAATAATGCAGATCATGTTTTACTATGTGCCAGGAGACTAGATACTAAAGAAAGGGCATGGACAACAGCACAGTTGTTCTGTCCACTCTTCTGTCCAGCATTTGCCTCGTGCCATGAAAGCGGCTCACATACAACTTTATTCATGTGTGCATTTGCTGTCACATCATAGGCTTAGCTTAACAAATCATTAGAAAAGCACAGGAAGTGTGCACTCATTTTTGTTTATACAAAGAATAGTAGCCAAATAGTAGTTCTTAACTTACTTGGTAAATATTTGGCTCTTTATTTGAATAACTATGTAGATCTACATTGCAGAAGGGGTTATATTTTATGCTGAAAAATTCCGTGCACCACGCTAAACATCCATTGCCAGCAATGTGGTTCGGTAACAAATGAGAATATTGAGTGAAAATTGGGTGGCCTCTGAATTCTTTCATGTTTTTATTCACTAAGTATTTATTGAGTATCCATGTTCTGAGCCTTCCCTTGGTAAAAGCTGAGGGAATAGAGTTAAGAAGGAATACAAGATACTTTCCCCTTTGAAACTTAAAGCATATTAGGGGAATTTAAAGACATAAGAAATTAAATAAAGATAGTTGTGAACATTGAGAAATGCATGGGATGGAACAAGTGAGATCATGAAATAGCAATGTATTGTGGGAGTTAAGGCAAGTTGTTTAGTAAGGAACCTGCAGCTGCTCAGATAATGGTGGACATGCTTAGGTAGAGGCAAGATGACCATGGTCCTCTGTGTAAGCTGAGAGCTCAGAGGCAGAGGTCTGAAGCGTGATGCTAAGTCCATAGGACCACTTCAGCCAGGGCCTTATAAGCAAATGGAAATTTTTCTGTGTGAGCAGTGGGAAGCCACTTGCTATTTTAAAAGCAAGAACGTAAAATATTTAGTTGTTAAAAAAAATATTTAGTTGTTATTACTGAATGACTTCTCTAGAGAATAGATTATAGGCAAACAGACCTAGTAACAATGGGATTAGAGAAAACAAATGACTTACTGATAAATTTTGCAGACTGTAGCAGTAGGACTTGCTGTTTAGAATGAAATAGAAGATGAATTGTTGAGGCTTTCAGTTTCTACTCGAGTACATTTGGTCGATTCTGGTGAAATTTGGTGTGATAATGGAGAATATTAGACTAGAAGTGTAGCATTAAAGTGACATCAGGATTTAGATTTGGCCACAGTGCGGCTAACATGCAAGTCAGACATTGGTATGAAAATGTCAGGCACGCAGCTGAACTGGATCTGGAAGCAGAGCCTTTACAATGAAAAGCTTTGCCCTGCAAGGCTCTTGTTCTTGGAGCAAATGTAGATGGCATGTAAAGGCTTGAAAGCAAATGCACCCTCCGAAGATGATGTTCATTAAGAGAACCTGGACAGCCCAGGATTCATTACCTAGAAATTTCACTATTTGGGAGGTCAAGGAAAAGAACGGGGAAGTGGTGCTCAGAAATCAGAAAGAATGTAATATAGAAGCCATCAAAGGAGTGACACAGATCAAGAAAAAAAGCGTTGAGGAAGGGCGTAGGTCAGCTGAATCGGCTGTAGAAGAAACGAAGATAGAGGACTCATGGCTAAATTTGGCAGCCAGGTGTTTGAAGGTGACCTTAGGGAGAAGTTTCGGGTGTTCATTTGAGAGACATCACATTGGTGTGTACTGAACTGTGAATGTGAAAGATGGGAAAGGAAAATGATTCTTAGATAAACATACCTGCCAGGAATGTTTTATATATGCGTGCTTGTCTGCACTTGTACATATGTGTGTATGTGCAGGCATGTATGTGTTGAGAATGTTTTGGCATAATGAATAGAATAGTTTAAGGGTTTCATGTATCAAAATAGAATTTCATAGAATAACTTTGAATTTCGTGGTATAAAGTAAACATACTGTCTTGTTGCAGTAAAAGCTTAGACAAAGAAACAGAAGGTGGAATCCAGACACGGTGCAAAAACTTGTCTTATTTAAAAGCAGAGAATTCACCTCCATTAAAGGAGGGAACAGAGGGAAGACTGGGAGGTGGTAGATATGTGGGCAGATTGACAGATTCAGTAATTGGAAGGTGAGAGAATTCTGACAACTATTATATTAACTAAGTGAACTGTGAAATCATTATCCATGCATGAGTATGGGAAAGAAATCAGTGCACTTTGGGGAGAAGATGTGCTAAATAATTATTTGGGGAGTAGTAAACTGAGTTTATTAGGAAACATAAAACCTAATTTTGAGTGCCATGTCTAGTTTATAGCATGGGGAAAGTCTACTCTATGCTTCTTCCTATGAAATTAGATACATTGATAAATACAGAGATAATGACAAAAGCAAATATTCTAATTAGGTTAGGAGTGCCTAGGGTGACTAAGGCATTGGAAATAAGTTTAAAGTGGTGATTGTAATGATTGTGATAATCATGGAATCCAAGCAGGAAATAAAGATGGGTGTATAAAAGGAGACCGCCAGTGAAAGCCTTTAAAACATAATTGATATTTTAACCTTGGTTTGAATAAATGAAGAGAAGATGCAGTGGCGGCGAGAGTTCAGTGTTGAAGGACATGAGAAAATGCGCAGAGTGAAAGAGCCCTGTTGATGAACCCGAGGAGGAAGGGCATCTAGGGAGAGTGAAGACGATGATGAAATGCATATTGCTGGGTGAAAGTTAGAACTAAGCTTTTTATACAGCAGTGACAGGCTGTCAGGGAAAATTAATGGGGTTGTTTGAGGTGACAAAGTCAGAGACTTAAGACACCAGCATATGACCATTCCAAGGATAGGCATTGTTTAAATGAGGTTGATGTCATCAAAAGAATGACAGGGAAGATAGTGGCTTCTTCAGCAAATAACACAAGTTAAATAAATGATATGGAAAAGAAGTTTGGGACAAAGATATTTGGGTGGCTTAAGTGGCATTGGTTCCTAGTGGGACTAAATAAATTATGAATAAAAGTAGCAAGACAAGAAAACGTGTCCCACCTTATAGAATATAAAATAAAGCTTCTAATATGTTCACTAGAGTTAGTAAGAAGCCAATGTGTTCATAGAACAGCCAAATTTGGCTTATAGCCTATTAGAGAAGTGATTTAGAAAAGATTGAGTTTAGAGCAATGTTCAGTCATGTTAGGCTTGGAGATTGGAAAGAAACTTCCAAGTCTTTAGGATAAGTGGAGGGCAGCCATAGATAATTGGAGAACATGTACAGAAAGATGCTGGGGATGCCAGTCTGAGAGGAAGTAATGTGATCTTAGAGACCTGGTTCACGGCGGTGACATGGATAAGGGTGATGATGAAGCAAGTTCCAAGAAGATGAAAACAGGAACAACATTCACCATTTCTGTCCGCGTGCCTGAGATTCGCAGAGATAGCAAATCAGGTACTCTCCACAGGTATGCTGCGGGTGCCAGGGTACAGGGCTGCGTTCAGATGAAGGGTGCTGAAGCATCCTTTAGTTTTCCTTCATCTCTGTCAAGCCAGGCTTGTGAGTCTTCTGTGATAGAATATCTATCACTACTTCAGGAAATACTGACAGCCTAAGCATGCTCAGAGTGATTAAAACCTCTCAGTCCTTCCAAAGGGTGCTTGAAGCCTGATTGCTCTCATGAATTCCTTGTGCTTAAGGGAATAAGTTCCTGTTGAGTGTCTCAGTGTCAGTATGACTTACTGTAGCTTCATTCTATCTTTCTGCTCACTTGCTAAGTGATACTTTCTAGGCTATTAAAGCTAAATGCCAGAAAATAACTTTACTAATCATGCCATGATACAGGGGAAAGGCACTGACTCAGGAGGCCCTCTGTTAATTTTATATCGATTTAAATGGGAATGGTTCATGATTCCACTCAGATTTCTCACATCCTAATCTTTTGAAGGTTAGGAAGCAATTCAAAATACAAACAGGTGTCAATTGCTTTATCTATGACAAAAATTAGGCTGGTTTATGACAAAGTGCTAGGCATTCTGTGCTAAAGGAGATGACAGTTGGAAATATAGGAACAACTCAGGAGAATATCCTCATGAATAATCATTTAAAAATTGGCTACTTATAAAAGCATTTCAAAAATAAACATTTTCAAAATGGTTGGTTCGATCATAAATTTGTAGAACAATAGATATGACCTTCTGATTATCTCAAATATATACTGATCAGTTATTTCAGAAGAAACTGTACCTGCTGATTAGTATATCAACAATACTGTATAATAATATATGCAACGCACTTTATAGAATTTATGAATAACAGCTAATTGGCATTTACAATACTATAATCATCTACATTGGAAAGACAGAAATCTCTCTCTTGAACATGTGCACGTGTGTGAGTGTGAGTGTATAGCATGTGTATATTATGTGTATACATATACACAGCGTTTACACATATATAAATATATTTGTGTGCAGTATGTACATGAACATACTTATATATATGCGCATATTTATATAAATGTATGCGTATTTTGTGTGACTATGTGTGTGTGTTTAGAAGAGAGAAACTAGAAAGGGGATCATGACAGGGGTGGGGACGATCTTGAGAAGGAAGGGGTGGCAGTGACTACATGTGACAGAAGGGAAGGAAGGGGACAGTCAGAGGGTGTAGGGACAAGGTGAAGACAGCAGAAGAGGAAAATGAATTAGAACAAAATACAATGATGCATATTATGGATGCCAGAACAAAACCCTTCACATATGCTGACTTAAAATTTCCTTAGCCTTGGGGAGCAGGTGGAAATTTTAATTAAAAAAGAATAAAAATAAATAAATAAGTAAAAAAAAAATAAAATAAACTAAAAGAAAGAAAAAAAAATTTCCTTAGCCTGTTTTTTGTTTGTTTGTTTGGTTTTTTTTTTTTTTTTTTTGGATTTTTCGAGACAGGGTTTCTCCGTAGCTTTTGGTTCCTGTCCTGGAACTAGCTCTTGTAGACCAGGTTGGCCTCTAACTCACAGAGATGCGCCTGCCTCTGCCTCCCGAGTGCTGGGATTAAAAGCGTGCGCCACCACCGTCCGGCTTAAAATTTCCTTAAAAAGGGGCTGGAGAGATGGCTCAGCAAATAAGAGCATTGCCTGCTCTTCCAAAGGTCCTGAGTTCAATTCCCACCAACCACATGGTGGCTCACAACCATCTGTAATGAGGTCTGGTGCCCTCTTCTGGCCTACAGGCATACACGCCGAATATTGTATATGTAATAAATAAATACATATATAAATAATTTCCTTAAAAGTGTGTGTATAGAAATCAGAATTTTATGACCTGTTACTTTGTGGCAAGTGAATCATTAATAAGTTATATTCACTAAAAACTTTAAATCTTTTTCTCATATCTATTTTGAATGAGCATATTTATTCACATAGCTTTGGTAAATAAAAGAAAAAATAATCACACAATTTAGAAATATATTTGACAAGTTGTAAGATCTGATCTAGTCTACCACACAGATCTTAAAATTATTATGTTGGGAGCAGTGAGACCCCAGATCCTGAATTTCTTGTAATCCCCTGGTCTGAGTGCCTACAGCTGCTCTGAGCAGGAGACCTTCAGGAGTTCCTGATGGCAGGAGAGTGGTTTCTGGTGGGTTTGGCTGGGGCGTGGCTATCTCTATATAATCTGTCCCTGAACACAATAAAGGGGGCATTCTTGGGGAATTCAAGGATGACCTGTGTCGCTGTCTCTCTGTGTTTGTCTGTGTGCCGGAAGCTTGCAAACTGGGTGCCAGTGCACAGAGCGCAGACACGGGCACGCGGTGCGTGGCACTATTAAGTCTTCTAGGATAAGTCAAATACTACTTTGTAGGAAAAATCATCTTCAGGACTATTTCAGACTGTAATTCATTGCCTACCTAAGAGACCAGTAAAAATCCGTACAGATTTTCTCTGAAACATATCACACTCTTACCTAATACAAAAGTTCTGTTGTGTGTAGCTCCATAGCTAAGATGAATAAGGGCTAAAGAAAGCAAATGCCCTTCGTAATATGCTCTAAATAGCCTCCATGAGAATACAGTGGACTCCTACTAAAGCCAAAACCATCCTGTCTAATTCCATTTTAACTGTAAAAATCAGGGGATGCAGATGGGCACATTACAGTTTTATCACTTTTCCTTGTCAAATAAAACCAGATAGACTATTACTATTGCTTTCTGAGTGTAATTTGAGTATTACTTAGTAATTTTCCATATGTATTTTTAAAATTTTTCCTGCCTCCAGACTTTCTCCCTAATTTCATATGACTGATTCTCCTTGTCTCATGACACACCTCAAATATTTATTCATCTCTGAACTTAACCCATTTTTTCTGTAGGAATCTTGAAGAAAGACTGGTTATTTATGCCTTGTATTTATTGAAAGAATCTGCCCAGGGATTTTATCTTCAGACTCATATTTTAAGACAGTTTTTTAAAAAAATCTCATCTTAAGGAAATTTTATAAGTTACATTTTAAAGTCATGCTTCCTTAATAAATGAATTAAAAAATCCAAAGTATTGCTACTAAGGCACATGATATTGTGGGTCATTGTTTTTCTACCCTTCATGGACACACACACACACAACTGTAGGGGACTGTAAGCAAATGATCCTTTTTTTTAAATCCATACATTCCCTTTAGTATCCATAAGTTCTCAAACTTGTTTTATCCTCTACTGTCTCGTCTTGTGGATTTCCTCAGAATAATCCATCACCTCCAGTTTGCTTTATTTCTTGTTTAAGAATCGTTTGAATATCGTTTGCAGAATCTTTAAATAATTCATTGAATTTAAAGTGGGGGGGGATTTACAAATGACATGATCTGTTTACTCGAAGATTACACATTATCTACACAAAGTGGGTAAATGTATTATGTTGTGTGATCTTGACGTAGTCATTTGTTTTTATGAATACAAATAATTCCTAAGGAAATAAAAATTCACTAGTACTAAATAATCACAGCTAGTTACACATCAATCTTACCCACTAGAGAGATTTAAAAAGTAACATATTTACTTACTAAAAATATATTTAAAAATTCAAACCAAAGAAAAGAGGAGCACTACAATTAAACACTTGGGTCCAAATTCTAGTTTAGGACCTGCCTTTACCATTTACTTTCTGTCTCATGTGTAATCTATGAGTAGAAAGGTAGTTAACAAGGTACATAGGTATAGGTAGGCAGATAGGTAGGTAAGTAGATAGATAGACAGACAGATAGATAGAGAAACCCTGTGTCAAAAAACTAAAGGTATTTTGTTAGCCAAAGAAAAGTGTAGAAGAATACTTATGAAAATAAAATTTTCTTCCTCAAAGGAAAAAGGTCATTATTAAGCTATACATCTGACTGCAAAAGTATTAAAAATTTTAAAAGACTTTTTATTTCACTTCTATAGTAGTATGTGGTTTTATATGTGAACATTTCCATTAATAGGAGAGTATTGATTTTTTATTGGCAAGCTGTAGTGTTTCTTAATGAATTTGAAATAAGAGCTTCAAATATATGGAAAGTAACACTGATATGTGGCTCTTCTGTTCTTATTAAATATTGCAGAACTTGGAACTTTTCAGCCATTGCTTACACAATCTGACTTTAAAATTTTCGTGGACTCGAATGGCGACTTTAAGGGAAGATGAGGAGGCACAGGTACTTTAGAGGCAAAGAGTCACTCCTTCACCCTTCCAGTGTGTGGGTGCCGCTTATGTGGTAGCTACCAACCCTGGACTGAACATACTCTAGAAATATTGTGTATGCACCCTATAAATCTGCAGAAGTCCTTTCCTTGTCTTCCTATAAAAATCAGTGTTACTTCCATTTACATAAGAGTCATGTTGCATTGGATTTGAGGGAATTTTGACTTGATTTAACATTCATGGGGAAATAGTAGGCAAATTCCTGGGCATTTTAAGAGTTCTGAATATCTGAAGACTTTTGTAACAGTGCGGTTCTGGATGCAGCCCCCATGGATCCCAGGAGATAATAGTGTATACTTCTCATATCATTCCAAATCATACTCTGAGAGACAGAGCCGAAGCCCAGCAATTGCTGCTGCTGCTTCTACCAGAACCACTGTCGATTGTTTTCCAGGCAGAGAGCCAGGGATGACTGGGCATTTCGGTGAGATGACATATTCAATGTTGGAGCTCATGCAAGATGGCGGCAATGGTACCTTGGTTCCTCTGATTGCAGAGCTGTCACCGTGCCAACTATTGACCATCACCAAGGGACAAAGTATACTGAAAGACATTCTAATACAAGATTTGGAAAGGGGATGGCAATTGATTGTGAAACTTTTTTTCTTTTGGTCTTAAATATTAACATTGCCTAGAATTTGGTGACTATTAAGTTTCTATGTGTGGTTCCACCTATATACTGAAGTTTATGCAGCATTCCTTGAAAACCTCAAACTTTTATCCTCTCCTTTGTACATCCAAACCTTTTTGAGTTGGATACAGTTCTTTGACCCAGAAAGTGTCTGATGATGTGAGCTTGTCTCTCTTACTCAGCTGGGCAAAGAAAGTTCTGGTTCATCAGAAGTAATAAATTGAAATAAATAAATAAATAAATAAATAAATAAATAAATAAATAAATAAATAAATAAATAAAACAGAGAAGAAGCTGAAGGACTCATCTGACAGTTCAGTGCTCATGACAATTGACGACACACCCTGCCCTTCTGTTGAAATGATGACATTCTGTTTGCTATGGTGCCTGTCTTTAGGATTCTAGAGTCTCAGTACTCTAGGATATTAAAGAATAGCTATGATCCACACAAAAGGAAATTTCAGAACTCACCACGATGCATCTTCAGTAATCGCAGTAGAGCAATGGTCACAGCAAAGCTGCTTTTTCTACTCGATCTTGTTTCAGAGCTTCTTTGCTGAAGAGGCATGGGGTACAAAGCAAAGGATGATGAATGACTTCAAACAACTCCCCATCTTCTTTACAGTGTGTAGAAAAGACGATGATCTAGTTTATGATTTGCATTCTTGGGTAAAACTCTGCTCTAGTCCCTGCTAGCTGTATACCCTCAGACAGATTTTTTTTTTTTTAACTTTTTACTATTCCTTTATTTAAAAGAACTTGCTTTGCAATGATTTTTTCTTGGTAATAGTGATTTTAGTACAGATTACAAACAGTGGTAATGCTAATATATCTAAAACTTTTATCTTTGTTTAAATTAAAAAAATATGAAAGCTTCAGGGAATTAAGGATCTATCTCTCATAGGTCAAATGGAATCCAGGTAAGTACAGCCTAAGTTTCTTCACCTTCCTATTCCTGAGGATGGAATCTTGCTCTCTCTTCTTTGGTCTGGGGATATCTTCCCTTCACCAATTAGTATGTCAGGACTATGGGCCTGAAAGTTCCAAATATAAGATTTACCTTTAAGTTCTTAAACTTTAACTTCTGTTCCTAGTCCATATCGAATCAGCAGATTTCTAGCTGTCTGACAGACACCATCCAGGAATCAGCGCCTCAGACAGATTATTAATGACACTTGACCCCATGACCTCCTTCTAGAGAGCTGGATTGGGGTTTTGCAGAGGACTGCACAAGTTGACACGCAGAGAGCACACGAATACTGCTGACTACATGGAAACACTATGTGTGCTGTGTTTCCTTCTAGTGAAATCACCCAAGACTGTGGAAACCTTATGTTCTTACTGCTCCAAATGAAATGGATTCTGAAGCTGTTTGCAGGATCATACGATTTTGACGTCATGCATGATGGTTGCTAAATAATTTCTCCAGTTACTATTAGTTACTATAGTTTTTGGTAACATTTTGGTTTCTAAAATTGATCATATTTGTTTCCCTCGGATAGCTAAGTGTAAAAAGCACAGAAAATAGGATATGCTCCATTTAGAAGACAGTAGCTGTCTATGTCACATAATATTATTTTCAGCAAGGATGAAGCTGAGCAGGTATAATCTGGACATCTATGTTCAATTTTAGACCTTGTATCAAAAGCATATTATAGTTTAATATTTATTTTAATGGCAATAGGCAAGGTCTAGTGATAGACTCCTCCATAATTGTTGAAGTTGTTTTCTGTTTCTTCTGCAGCAGTAACACTTGATGAAAACAGTTTCTTTATATTCACACACTTCACCACATCTCAAATTCAATAAATTCAGAACTTAGGCCCTGTTCATTTTGTAATTATCCTTCCCTTTAATGATCACCATTCTTCCTCACTGTCTCCTTCCTTTACCTACAAATTATGTAAGTGTGCTCATGCCCTTATAAGCACATGCCCGTTTGCAAAAGTGTGTGCACACACACACACACGCACACACACAAACTCACATGGTACCTTTAATCAACATCCTTGTTAGGAGTACCTTTCTTTTATTAATCATTTATTCCCCCAAATTTAATTATATCTGATTCAATATTTCTTTTCCATTCCTTACTTAGCAAAGACTAAATATTAATGAATCTTTCATTTAAGCAACTCTTTTTTTTTTATCTTATTTCACTACCTCTTTATGGCTCAAAATGAAACCCTTAATTTCAGAATTTTTCCTTTTACTATCATTTCCATATTTGAAAAACTGTATCTGTTACTCAAATTACTACTTTATATTATGAAATCTAGAAGCAAGGTATTCACTGCTTTTAAGATACTACTGTGATCAGTCGTCCTTTAAGTATGGATAAGTATGGTGAAAAACACACATGGAAAGTTAAAAATTATATAACCATAAAACAATGCAATAGAGAAATTAAATAAAATAGCCAAAAACAAGTATGTAAAATGAAGTTAACATTGATTCCATTATCATTTATTCTATCAGCTTCCAGTCTATTGTTTAATTACATAATAGTTTTGCTTGCTTATTTGTTTTTTAAACATCAGAAACTAATTCTCTTATGGGTTTGGAGTCCAGATCTGAAACCAAGGTGTTAACATACTCTTTAGCCTCTAGGGGAGAAACGGTTCTTGATCAAATCTTTTTACCTATGACTGTGAATAGGTTCCTAGATAGTACCAGATAATAATCATATCAGCATCCTCTGCCTTTGTTTGCCTTTTTTTCTCTAGCAAGACACTTCCTTTCAAATTCAGTCTGGTGTTTACTTGGTTATGGCACTCAGCTGTTTGATGAAATCCAGATGAGTTGGGGATGGCATTTTGCAGAGGTGATGAAAGTTGTGGAATGGTAGATTGCTCTCTGTAATCCCAGTAGACCTCGTGCATTTTACTGAGGACCTTATGAACAAAGTATGATGTTTCTTGGAGAAGAAAGAACTGTATTCACATTGCCAGCCTCTTACCCTGCTGTACAAACTCTATTCTCAAAGCTTCGATATCAGTTTTCAGACAAATTGCAAGCCTGCCTTGTGGATTTCAAACTTGCCAATAACACAGGGCCAATTAACCACCAGAACAACAAAAAGCAATTTCTGTTTAAATAAAACAAAATAAAAACTCTCTTCTCTCTTCTTCCCCATCTTTCTTTGCCCCCTTTCTTTTTTTGCAGTCCTCTCCCGCTTCTTCCTCCAATCGCTGTTTTGTTTAACAAGAGGACCCTGACCAATTCAGGGCCCAACCAAGACAAACTAGGATGATTTCATCTCAAAATACTTAACTTGGCTACATCTGAAGAAATCTTTTATCCAAATAAGGGAACAATCATGCATTTCTGGGATTTGAGGTACATATTTTGGGGATGGAATGGGGCATGTTTTTGCCTACCATAACTACCATAGAAATGAAGAATTCCTGATGGGCATGGCACGGGGCATTATGAAATACTATAAGATGCCACAGAATTCTTAATACAGTAATCAGCAGCAACCACGACAGAAAAATAGTGCCATTCACATGAACATGGTACCAGGGGGGAATTTAAGACAGAAGAGCATCACAGGTAAAATAAATAAAATATAGCTGATTGTAGTGTTTTAAATGAACCTGAAGTCTAAATTATGATTAAAAATGAAGCAAAAGCAATCTCTTGGCAAAGCTATCTTCCAAGAAAGCAGAAGCTTCATTTTTATTTTTGTTTTTTTTTAAAAGCTCAGTTTTATCATTTTAAATTATCGTGTGTGTGTTTGTTGGGGGCATTGAGCATGTGGTTGCCCTTACCCACAGAGGCCAGAAGCACCAGATACCTTAGGCCTGGAGTTGCAGGCAATTGTGAACCACCTGGCATGTGTTGTGGGAACCAAATTCAGGTCTTCTGCAAGTTCAGTACAGCTCTTAACTGCTTAGCCATTTCTACATCCCTGGAGCAATGCCTAAGCATTGGAGACGCTAGTGCAGATTGTATTTGTTTTATTAATTTTCACATCTGTCAGACTCTCTGTAGATTTTTCCAGTGAACAGTTAATTTGTTGGAAGTTAGGTTGCAACTTATAACTCAACCCAGTTCTGTGTAAAATAAATAATGACTACATTTTAAGGTATGTATTAATTCCCCTCATCCTGTCCAATTTAAAAAAACACGTTGTTTAAACATTTCCAGATAGGATTTACTTCTCAAATGAAAACTCTACTTCTATTTAAAAATATTTCGTGTTCAGGAGATAATCATTAGCTCCTGGGTTTTGTGGACTGTACCTTCTCTTGGCATTTTTTTGCTTCCTTGTGTTTCAGAAATATTGTGATTTGGTGAATCAGTAATATAAATTGAAATTGTATAGTTAACAGCTGTATTCTTAACGTTCACTTGTTTATGGATAGTATAAACTTAATAAGATTTCCTTATTAAATGCATGTAGCTTGCAGAAACATTTTGTGACTGTCTCCTTGCATGCATATTGTAAGGCATCTGAAGTGGAGAGAGGATGAAGAGAAAAGCTCTGGGCACAGGGAGGAGCGCAGCTCAACAGAGATGGATACATCCTTACAGTGTGGCCCCCAGATGCTACCTCTCACTGACATCCTGGGCAGCAGTTGTTATCAGGTGCACACACCTAGCCTTGTGCCAATGGGTGCTTTCGGTAGTGCGGCTTCCACGCACTCAAATGTCCCTCTAATTGCTTTATGGTTATAGCAACTCAGATGTATTTACGTAGTTGTCTTCTGTCACTCATTTGTTCCAACTTCATTCCTCTGAAGGCCCTCCATTGATGTCGTTGTCTTAAAACATTGAAAAAATGTGTCCCTTTTATGAATAAAGAAAATGAATAATTTCGAAGAGGCCCTGTGATGCCCTCGTGGTCCTACAGCAGAACAATACAGACTAGGTAATTTATTATAATAGAAAATCATTGTCACATCTCTGGGCATAAGGGTTCCAGGTCAAGGCTGAGAAGGCTTTGGCTGTCAGGACTTGACAGAAAGTGGAAAGGTCAGAGGGAAAAGTAGGTCAAGACTAAAGGAAACTTGTTCTATCTGAATTTTAACCTTCTCCACAAAGACCAAGGGCCCCTGATGGCTTAATCAGTTCTTTAAAGTCCTAATGTCATAAGGTTATCATGTTGACTCCATCTGAATTGAAGAAAGCATTCAAAACACAGAATGCAGGAATTAAGAAAAGATGTATTGGTAACTAGGATTTCTAAAAAATAAAATCTTGTCCATGGCTCTAGGGAAATTCTCTCTTCCTGACCTGTATGTTTGTTATTTAAACAATAAATTAGCAGAGTCTCTAAGAAAATGATGGGGTAGTCATTTGAGCTACAGTTTTTTTTTTAAAGTATTTTAACCAACCATGGTTCCTCCTCCCTCCCCTTTTTCCATTCCTCCCTACCTCCCATCCACTCCTCAGATAGGGTTGGGCCTTCATGGGGAGTCAACAAAGTCTGGCATAACAAGTTGAGGCAGGACCAAGCTCCCCGCTGCTGTATCAAGGCTGAGCATGGTATCATAGGGAATGGGCTCCAGAAACCCAGTTCATGTGCCAGGGATAACGTCTGGTCCCACTGTCTGGTATCTCACAAATAGACCACACCACACAATTTTCACCCACATTCAGAGAGCCGAGTTCGGGCCCATGCGGGCTCCCTAGCTATCGCTCTAGAGTCCATTGCTCCCTTTAACTAGGTTCAGCTGTCTCTGTGGGTTTCCCCATCATGATCTTGAACCTCCTTGCTCATACAATCCTCTTGCATCTCTTTGACTCGACTCCAGGAGCTCAGCCCAAGATGTGGATCTCTAAATCTGCTTTTGTCAGTTACTAGACGAAGGTTCTGTGATGACAATTAGGGTAGTCACCAGTCTGGTCACAGGAGAAGGTCAATTGGGCACCTGCTCCACTATTGCTAGGAGTCTTAGCTGGGGTCATCCTTGTGGATTCCTGGGTATTTCCTTAGCACCAGGTTTCTCCCTAACTCCATAATGGCTCCTTCTATCAAGATATCTCTTTCATCGTCTAAATTTTCTGCTTTTTCAAATAATATGCTGGATGTCCTATCTAATAATGTTACTAATTGGTTTTTATGCAAGTTCTATGTGAGAAACACATCCAGGGTCTTGGAAGCACTTTCTTGTTCCTGTGATGGCCTGTTATGTCAATACAAGGTCCATTTTACCCTGAGAAATTGAAGCTGACAGAAGTTAAAGGATTTTTACACAATTCCATAGTGGTTGTGGCAGGCTCAGAGATAAGGTCTATTTATTGCTTCAACTTTCCATTGATCATCCCTGTAGTATTTGGATAGGGAAGGTGGTTTTGGAATGATTTTTTACTTGCCTTAGGCAATTCTCTGAAGCAGGGCTATTTCTGAGGCATATGTTAAGAATTTAGAAAAGTCTAAATAATTTTGGTTAATTTGGGAAACAGATGAAAGACTTGTCTGCTATTCACTGACTTCACATTTTGCATAATGAATCTATGATGTTTAAATCTGCATACGTCTGATTCTTCATCTGGGGCCAAGTCTAAGAGAATTCCCAAGAGCCAGGGCTGTTCCCAGAATTCTTTTAAGTACATTGCAAGGTCTAGAAAGTCCAAACGAAGTCACTGGCCATGAGCAGAGAGAAAAGTCAGAGGGGTTGGTTACCAACTAATTGTGCTGAGCATTGTTATTGTTACCTATACCGATGCTGCCTTTAACTGAAGTTGAAGGTTGTGCCTGAGTAGCTTTCTAGAGAAAATATTCTGTTACCAATGGCCAGTGATTGAGACATAGTTAGACTATACATAAATCGTTTTGCAAGAACATTTTCCCCCACTTATATTCTTTACCATATTTGCACTGATTTCCTACATATGATCTGAAGAGCGCTTTCTTCCTGCAGCTTTCACTTGGAAGAAGCCTAGCCTTTTGCTACTGCTTTGTCAACAGATGCAAATGCCTCTGAAAGACCGAATTTATTTAGAAATCTGTTATTGTTCTTTTGTGGTGTGGTTTGAATCTTGCCTTTCAAATATGAACCTAGTGTTCACTGTTCTAAAAAAAAAAGTCTGTTCATTTTGAAGCAAGAACCCTTGCCAGTGACTAAAATCATCATTATTTAGAACCAGTTTAGTAAAAGTCCTTCTGTAACAATGCTTAATTAAATATTCACGTAAGAATTAATAGTAGTTCTCAGTATCTGTTTATGGCATACTAAAAAGAATATTTGTTGTGATGTTGTCTAATGATCCTCGTCTCTTCATTTTCCTAGAAAACTTAGATTATGGGGACTTGGTGATACTTATGACTTGGCTAGCTAGTGTCCCAGTGAAGTCCTTGAAGGTTTTCTTGTGTTTAGGTGTTCTTGCTATTTCCTGGAGTAGCTCATTGCTTTTAGCTACATCAGAGAATTGGGGCTCTACCCACGACATTATCCGAGAACCTTCCTGATTCATAGCACATGACAAGCTGGCTGAGTGTGAAGACATATGATGCTACTACTGTTTTCCTAGTATAAAAATCTCAAGAGAGGAGGACGCTCTTCTAGTCTGACATGTGATGGAGTGTGTCCTAAATTTGCTGTCTAACATTGTAGTTTAATTGTATCCGTTCATCGACTTTCTATTTGGTGAAATGCCAGCTTTCTTAGCCGAACTATCTGCATCACAATTTCCTCCCCTGTCACATTTGTTTAGCACCCACAATTTTCCTAATCCCA
This sequence comes from Chionomys nivalis, assembly GCF_950005125.1. Taxonomy (NCBI): domain Eukaryota; kingdom Metazoa; phylum Chordata; class Mammalia; order Rodentia; family Cricetidae; genus Chionomys; species Chionomys nivalis. The sequence goes on along the minus strand of NC_080099.1, from coordinate 25,680,268 downwards.
AACAATGTCCTTATTCATGCTGCTTTGTATTATCTCAAGATCTTCCCAATGTGCTTTCACTTATGTGGCATTAACACGTTGTTCCATGGCTCCTACCATGGAAAATAAACTGAAACTTGGATACACATGTCTTGAGACTACACCAACAAGAGACCAAAAATCTGCTCTCATTTCTCCATGCTCCTTCAGACCAGCCTAAAAACAAAACAAAAAACAAAAACAACAACAAAAAAACTGTTTCATCATATATTCTGGTCATCACAACTTCATTTTAAATATTGCTAACTGCATTTCTCTCTCTAATCATCATACCATAAGTGATTATTGAGTCTCTGAGTAAGGTCTTATTCCTACTGATAATGTATACTAATATACTGGGTGTTTTCCAGAACACTCCGAGTCTATAATCATTACTACACTTCAAATAAAACAGTGTGAAGGAAACAGAGACATTCTTGGCTGGGCACGCAGTTTTGAATATTAAGAGCTACTGTGGAACCACAATTAGTAACGGAGAAGAAATCTGAACTTGCAAAACATTCTTGTAAGTTCAGATTTATTTCTACACTTTAATTTTCTCAACAAAAACTTGAACTGGCATATTTAACATGGTAGGAGTTAATTACCCCAAGGGAATACACTGACACGTCCAAGCCTAGCACATTTGAGAATCCCAGCTCTTAAATTTACACTTATTCCTACCTCTTTAGTTTATTGTCTGCTTTGAACTTCCATAAACTTTGACCCTGGGTGATTTGCGTTCTACCATCGATGATTTCTAAGAAGAAAATAAGGAGTCATTTCTCTCAATGGTCAAGTTCAGCTTAGTCAAGGTAAAAAATGGAAGTCCAGGGCAGGAGCAAGCCTCACTATTCTGACACTCTCATCATCATTGATGGGGATGAGTACCTGGTGTCCTCTTTGGTCTGGTGTTGAATGGGGTTGTGCCAGATCCATTGGCAGCATAGCCAGGGGTGCTGAATTCATCCCCATGACGTGCTACCATAAGTAACTTCTTTCGTTGTCTCATGCAAGAACTTGGCGCCTTAGCACCTGTTTATCTTCCTACCTGCATTTCTCTTTTTTTTGTCCTGTTATCACAGACTGTGCTGGCTGTAGGTGTAATTTTTTTTATTACCTTTAGTATCAGTTTATGAAAACTCACAAACAGTGATCTCCAAAAACAGTTCAATGACCTCCTTCCTGAAGCCGTCTCTAATTTTCCTGCCTGAGTGTTTTGGTTTCCTTCATGTCTTGCAGCCATGGATTATTTCAGATTCTTGCTTTGCCATTTGACCCAGGATTTAATAGCACATTCAGCAGCATAGTCCGTCTGCTACTCTGTTACGAATGCAGGATCTCCCCCCTAGACTTTCATCACATATTCGCAATCAGAAATGGAAATCACCTTGGAGAATGATGAGGCAGAAGCTGCTAGCAGTCATCACACACAGGACTGTCCCTACAAAGGGACTTCTGCTTTGGAACTCACTGTGGTATGAGTTTGGGACTTGTATAAGTTGTTATCGGTGGTTAGTCAGTTCCTTGATGAGAAATATTTTCTTTGAAAAAAACTAATAGTGTATATTTAAGAGATGGCCAAAATTTTAGCTTACAAAGTGTCCGTGTATCATAGTTAACTTACTTACATTATTATGTAACCCTTTTTTTTTGGCCTAGAAGCCAAATCCCAGATTGCTCAATTATACCAATAATGATGGCATATTGATATATGATAAAAATAAATGCATTTTACAAGTAATCTGGTCAGTGTCTAAATGAGTGCTTTAGGGGCATCCAATAGATACTACAAGTTGCTTTCATGAAAAGCGTGGATTCCGAAGTTGGAAAGCTGTGTGACTCAGACATGTAGTGCTGTCTGACCTGACTCTGAAACCGCTGGATCCATCTGTCTGGAAAGATATTTTTTTTTTTTTTTTTTGGTTTTTTTTCGAGACAGGGTTTCTCTGTAGCTTTGGAGGGAACTCCCTTTGTAGACCAGGCTGGCCTCGAACTCACAGAGATCCGCCTGCCTCTGCCTCCCGAGTGCTGGAATTAAAGGCGTGCGCCACCACCGCCCGGCAAGATATTTCTTCTAATTAGAGAAATCTTCACAGGTGTTTCCATGATACTCTTCTCCCTGAATTTTTTTTACAGCTTCTTACAGCTTACTTGGTCCTTCTACCCCTTGGTTTTATTCTCACTAGCTAAATAGACTGCCCACATGTTCTTCCTGTCTTCTCACTAATTTATTGAGTCATTTTTTTTTTTTATTGTGACAGTGTAAATAACATTGGGCTTGGAATGTAAACCATGTAACCTTCTAGGTAAAGATATTCCAGATCAAAGAACATGTCAAATGTTATGACTTATTCTTGTCTTATTAAAAAAATTAAAAAAAGATACTATGACTTTTGGGCAAAGAATAAGAATAGCAGTAGGGATCAATATGTTGAAGATAGTGAGACAAAGGAGGAAGTATGAAACGGCCATCCATTAACCCACAAGGAACATGATGATGACATGCACTGACATGGTACAAGTGGTAAGTAGTGATTAACTGGGGGGGGCGCTATGCTTTAAAGAAAGTCAATATAATTTGCTGCTGGAATGGATAAGACAGGAGAAACAGAGAACTAAAATTCTGTGCTGGTTGGTCTGATTAACTGAAACAATAGAGCTGAAGTAAAAGGAAGACTCTGGAGTCAGGGTTTGGAATGTTTTTGTTGTTGTCTACCCTTTGGTTCTCTTGTACCAGAAAGTAAGTAAACCATTGGATTTAGTCATGGATTTTTAATAGTGAGCAGATGAACCAAGAGAGTAGAAGTAACAGAAGGGTCAAAGACAAGAGACTGTAAGATGGGCCATAGGTTCTGAAACATTAGTAGAGTGGTGATTAGCTTCACTGGTTGTGGGTCCTAGAAGGGCTGACGGGTTTGGGCAAGATGGAATGAAGGAAGATGATAGTTGCAGGGCAGGCTAATGGAAACAGACCGTGGAAAGGATACACTGACTTTAATAAAGCATAGAAAATTGCCTGGTAGTGAAGGATTGAGGTTACACAGAGGGAAAACTTGTTAGATCATGGGAGATGTGGAGATTAAGACTTGAAAGTACAGTGTTGAGAGAATCATTGGTGTGGGTGTTGATACGTCAAAGAATTGGGACTTTCTTGAACATTCTTAACAGCTAACCTTTTTTGAGATTTGGATGACACAGTCTCAGAGTTGACATATTGGACAGTGATATAATCTGAGGACATAAAATTCAAAACTGAGTTTTTAATGCTGGAGGGAATCCGATTAGCTAGAAGTGAGAAGTATCCTCAAGTTTGTACTTTTGTGATACTAAGCTTTGGGGAGAGGGAATAGCCATTCTGGAGAAGAGCCTGGGAAACCATCTTCATCAGAGGAAACTAGTTTGAACACGAGGTGCAATGAATGGCGAGGACAAAGTGTGAGGATGAGTGATATGGCTGCTTGTCTATCTGGTTCTTACTTTTTCACTTGCCTATGATTTCAAAGACACAGACTGTATGCCACTCCTCTTTGGGTTTCATGCATACAATGCAACACTGTGCAATGACTTAATGTGGTCCAGGCGCCTACAAATAATACAGACCTTTATAGGAAGTGGATTCCAACTACAGTTTCAGTCTGTGAAGTGCAATGCTCATCTCTCTGCACAAATGTCCCAACAAATAACTCAATACTCAACATGTAAATTCCAAGCAGCTAGAAAAATGTATTCTCTATAAATTTAAGTTGTCAGCATGCGCTCCTACCCCTTCCTCCACTTGACATGTTTTCATATTTCATTAAACCGAGTTTGTATTTCCTTATTGGTCTTTCAGCTGGGACTTTGGTATGACCAAAATATGCAGAGAACCTGTAGTTACTGTTAATGAACCCTATAATTGCAAGTGAAAGAGCTGAATACATTTGAATTTTCCAAGATATTTTTAAAGTAAGATGGAAAAGTTATGACATGTCTATTTTATTTTCAGAGGATTTTATAATTACTGGAGTGTCTCCATGATGGAGCAACACAGTCCACCTGCTTGCCAGTTGGGCTACCTCTATTGTTATTCCTTCCCTGTTTATTAATCTTTACCAGAAAAATCACTCAGAAAACACACTGCACTCCTGAAATTCAAAAAGGGCTATGTAACAAAACTGCTGCTCTCTTCCTAATATGGAAGAGTGTGGCAAACTCCTTGGACATCCCTGAGTGATGCAGCAGGGCAAGGGAGTGCCAAACCACAGAAGTCTAGACAGAAAGTATGGAGCCAGTTTCATAGAAAGTGAGTACTGGTCTTTCCTTAGGAAGGACTGTTCGGAACAGCATGATTCTAGAGATACTTTCTCAAATCCTTCATCAGCTGTGGCACTGTGGGATGGCTGCAGTCACTTTGTTTATAGCCCACCACTCCTAGGTTCTGGCATAAAGACCCGATCTTTCACCTACTTAAAGAAGAAATTTCAAAACTACTATAACACAGCCCTGTTGGTGAAGGAGACTTGGGTTTGCTTCTTTGACATCTCCAGTGTCAGCTACTAGTCTATGACTCAATTAGTTTCTTTTAATAAATGAATAAGTAGGTAAACTATGCCTAGCATGTGTATACCTTCCTTTCTCTAAACATCTTGTCATAAAAGACCCATACTTTCCATTAGTCAATCTAGGCCTTAAGTAACCTATGGATGGAAAATGTAATTGAAGAGGCAGCAAAATCCGAGACCAGATTTCCCTGATGCATATCAATAAACTTTCTGTGGATTTTGCTGACCTAAAAAGATAAAACAAAAACATTTTCCAGTTGTAAAAGTTTAATTAACTATGGAGTGCATAGTTTAGCACTGGAACAATAAAATGACTAAACACAGTTGACTGGCTAAGAGTTGAAATGAGAAAATAATTCTAAGGCCAGTACTCAATTATACAGCTAAATGCCTACCTCCTATCTTATATATTACAGTAATGGAGAAATAAATTCAGCTATCACAATTTTGATAAACTTACTGATGTTTGTACTGTTAAAGCATTAATAACAGTTAAATAAACCTTGGAGCTGGAGCGGGGACTCAGTGGTTTTCAAGCACACTAGCTCTTCAAGGGGACCCAGGTTTAGCTACTAGCACAAATGTGTTGTGGCTCACAAGTACTGGTAGCCCCAGCTCCTAGGGATCTGACACAGTCTTCTGCCCTTGGCTGCCACTGCAGTCACCAATCACTTGTGCATAGTCTCCGCCCCCACAATAAAGAATTAAAAATGAAGAAAAAAGACTTTTTAAATGTAAGGTAAATATCCATGGCAACCCAGATGAAACTGGTACAAAATGAACATAGTAAAGAACTGCAAAATTCTTGCTGCTCTAGTTCCATTTTTAATTGTAAAAGAAATAGTCTGAAGGTCCGTAGACATAAATGCCTTGTTCATTGGGTCAATCCATGTGTATGTCTCTGCCATTTAGTGTCATAAAATGACAAGAGGGACTTTTAAGATAAGGGCAGCTCTGCTGTGTAGCAGAGTCTCTTGTCCAGCTTTGTCAATAAATGAAAACAATAAAGTATTCTCTCTGTTATCACATCTCTGAGACAGCACATAGCTTTGTAAGCACATTTTATTTATTAACTAATTGGGAAAGTAATAAAGACACAGTTTCATAACTGTATTGTAGATGTCACAATCATCGTTTAAAATATTGGGTAGTGCCTGGAAGCCTATAACTTTACATTTAGAATTTTGTATGGAAATGAAGGTGTTCATCCAAAAAAATTTCCAAATGATATTTTGTATGCTGTGAAAATATGTGGATGCATTCTCTGAACATTTTGGACATAATAAATAAATGAACAGAAGCCCATGTCTGTGTGAAAAAGAAGTTTAATTTAAAATCATAGAAAAGAACAAAGGGTGGCTGACTAGACAAGCCTCCCTTTGGCCTGTACACATGTGCATGCCATGATTTCCTCATTCACTCATTCATTTATGGACGACCATGGAAGGAGTGATGCTTGAACTTTGTGCACAGAGAGCCTTTCAGCATCATACACCTGATTCATTCTTATTGGCTGCTTACCCAGTGTGTGCCTACTGGACCTTATGGTTGATCAACTTTAAGGTTTTTGAGTAATCTATATATTACTTTCTAAAACACCTATGCAAATTTACAGTTTCAGAATCACTGTAAAAGTCTTTCCCTTTTCCCATATCCTTGACAGTCCATATTATTATTTGTCCTTTCTGTAAGATATTCTAAAGACGTCACATAACATGTAATTTTGGTTTTAATTTTCCTCTTACTGGTGATTTGAGATACAGAACACTTTTCAAATGTCCTTTCAGGTCCTTCGGTTGCATGTTCAATCAGGTTATGTGCTTTCTCGCTGGGACCTGACTTCCTCATATGTCAGCCTCTTTTCAGACCACAGTTTGGACGTTCACCTCCTGCACCAAGGCTTCTGCCTCCACGGTGGTAGCTGTCTGTTTTCCAGGGGGAGCTTCATAGCTGCTCATGTTCTCCTTCATCCGTTTTTACGTTTGCATTTATACTTTCAGAGTTATTTGCAAGAAGTCGTTGTGTATACAGGTGCCATAAAACCTTTTCTGCTTTATTTAATGGTTTTGAGTCACAGTCCACCATTGTTTTAGGGCATGCAGTAATAGGTAATGTTCTAACTGTATTCTTCTGTGTCTGGATTACTAAAGAAAAAAAATATTTTCCATAGCTTTTTATTGGCTTTTATGTAAAAAGAGAATCATTTGATTATGTATGTGTGAATTTATTTCTGGCATCATTATTTGGCTTTATTGGTGTTTGTGTCTTCGTGTCTGTCATCAAGTATTTAATTGCTGTATCTTTATCATGTATATATATATATATTGTTTGAAATGTCAGTTATATAGTAGATTTTAAATCATGCAAGTTAGTATATCTGCTCTATGTCCTCTCACAAGATTGCTTTAGTTATTTAAACTTTTACATCTCCATAAGAAGTTTTATGATTTCTTTTTCTATTTATAGCAGTATGTCATTGGAATTTTATATGAAGTACACACAAACTGTAACTTGTTTTAGATATTATAGATATTTCGACAATATTAATCTTTTTACCATGAAAGTGAAATATTATACAGATTGAAAAGTGAAGACAGGAAAACGAGTGTGGGGTTTGTCATTTGTGACTACATGAATAGACCAGTATGCTGGGTGAAATGAGCCAGAAGCAGAAAAATCAATACTGTGTGAAATCATTTCAGTGTTGACTCTCACCTGGTATAACTAATAGGGAGAAGAAAGATGGTTGCCAGAAGTTAATGGAAAGGAGAAGATGTGGGGGAAAGATGATGGTTGGAGAAGGGGTAGATGGTCAGTTAGACAGGAGGAATTCTGTCAGTGATGGTTTATAGTGCATTGTGAGCACACTTGATAACAATGTGATGTGCATGAAAGAATACACAACATTCTCACTAAAAGAATAATAGTAAGCTCTTCATCCCATCAGAAATAAAAGCTGATGAAATTCCACAGCATGGACAGAGATCGAAATATTATATTGTGTTCCATAAACATACCTATTTATTGTTTTTGCTCTTGAAATAGTTACAAAAAAAAAGCATGCTAGAGAGATGGCTCAGACAGTAAAGTGCTTGCTGTGGAAATGTGAGGACCTGAAAAAGCAAGGTGCAGCCATGCACTGATAATATAATGTTATTATATTATATTATATTATATTATATTATATTATAGGTTATCTGCAAAGCTCCCAGCCAACCAGCTTAGCCTCCCTACTACTCCTAATCTACCCTACTTAGATCAAGTAAGAGACCCTGGTTGAAAACAAAGTAAGTAACATCTAAGGATTCACACACACACACACCCCACATACACACACACACCTACCCAACCCCTGCAACATGAACATAAATACACAAAGGAAGATTGCAAGAAAGAAATACCACTTTTAACAAAAACGTCAGTGAAACCAACTATAATAACATACCCCCAGTTTTCCTTTCTTCTTTTTAAGCTAGGGTCTCATGTGGCTGAGCTTATCCTCAAACTCACAATGTAGCTAAGGCAGGTCTTGAACACTTGATTCTCCAATTTATAAGTGCTAGGATTACAAGCGTATACTACCGTGGATAGCTTTCCTGAATTTTCATGTTACAGTGTATTTTATTTAGTTTTCAAGTATTTTTGCCATTTTTTTACTATATAGCTTTCAAGACACACTTCAGAGTAGAGCCCATCTCTCTTGCCAGAGACAGGAGGAATGATACACTGAGTTTAATGTGAGCTCCAGTTCTCAAGAGCTAGTTTGAAATAAACAATATTTTTCTAAGTTGGAGCTCAGACCTTTTCACTTGACCCTGTGCATTCTTGTGATATGTTGTAATACTGGACAATTTAACTGTTTTGGTTTTTTGTTTTTAAAAAACAAGATCCCTAGTTTGCTTTTTATTCCAGTGATTAAACCACTATAACCAAAAGCAACGTGGGAGAGGACAGAGTTTATTCGGCTCACATGTTCCAGTCACTGTACACTTTTGAGGGAAGTCAGGGAAAGAACTGAAGCAGAGTCCGTGTAGGGACCTACTTACTGATTTGCTCCTCAAGCATATGTTCTGCTACCTTTCCTTATACTTCGCAAGACCCCCTTTCCAGGGGTGGCACCACCCAAGTGGGCTGGACCTGTTCACATCCATCATTAATCAGTAACATACCCTTACAATTTGCCTACAGGCCAGTCAGATGGAGGCATTTTATCAATTAAAGTTCCTTCTTCTCAGATTCTCAGATGACTGTAGTTTGAGTCAGGCTGACACAGACACACACAGAAAAAAAGTATCATGCAAGCATGCACATTATAAAGCTTAATTCCTTGTAACAAAGAAACCATCTACTACCTACCAGAAGATAGGACATAAATTCCGCTTGTTTATATGCGTACCACCTGTGTGCAGTGCCCTCAGCTTCCAGAAGAGGGTTGGACATCCCCTGGAACTGGAGTGACAGATGTAGGAGAAGGGCCATTTGTCTGTCCCAGCTGCCGAGAACCAAAATAACCACAGAGAAACTATGTTAATTAAAACACTGCTGGGCCCATTAGCTCTAGCTTCTTGTTGGCTAACTCATATTAATTAATCCCATTTCTAATTAATCTGTATATCGCCATGTAGCAGTGGCTTACTGGCAAAGATCCGGCATGTCTGACTCTGGCGGTCCCATGGCTTCTCTCTGACCCTGCCTTTCTCCACCCATGCTATAGGCCAAGCCTGTTCTTTTTTATTCATTAACCAATAAAATAAACACATAGACGGAAGAACCTCCAACACCAGACAGAGAATTGTAAGCCACCTGACAGGGTGCTAGGAAATGAACTCAGGTCTTGGCAAGAACAGCAAGTGCTCTTAACTACTGAGTCATCTTTCCAGCCCCAGTGTTGTAAATTCTTAGTAGAACAAAGCTTTTAGGATCATATAAATTTGAGTAAAATAGGGGATTGCGAGTATACATTTATTATTATCAAATTAGTTCACAATATCTAGAAGGTAATGAAAAAAAGTCTTGACATTTTATAAATTATAATTATTATGTGATGTTCACACCCCTATGACATCTGGAATTTGAGTATTTACTAGTTCTAAAAATAGGTATTTACTGGTAATGCTCTTGGGAGAAAAAAATAACCTGTTAAAAGTGTTAAGATTGTTCTTTCTTCACTTTTCCATTAACCTTAGACTCATATAATAGACACTGCTACTCCCAATTATATCATCACGATATTTAAAATTTGGTGCTTATTGTATGGAATTGGAATCCTGGCTTGAACACCAAAGACAAAAGAGAATCACATTTCTGAAAATGGACATTTACATTTAAATAAATAGATACACGATAAGCATATTCAAGCTTTGAATAGTCATGTAACTGGGTATGTTATCTTTATTTTGATCATTTGTAAATGGAATCAGAATCCCACTTACTGGACTATCTTGAGGATTCACCAGAATAAGGGGTTTGAAATTGTAGAGCCCTTCACTCATTCAGAATGTTGCACCATTTGTTGTAAAAATCACTGTTTTTTGTTTTGTTTTAAAGGCCAAAGGAATAAAATATTAGTCAATCTTAGTATATAACTATGCATAAAAAATCAACCCTTGTGATAAAACTCAAGCACTTTTATTACAACTCTGAGCCAAATCATCTTAATAGAGATTTTGCTTATTGAACATTCATGTATTCAGAATATTTTATAACTAATTGAAATGTGGTGATAACTCAAAAGAAGCAATATGAAATTCAAAGATGTTGGTGTGTTCACATACATTTTATTTACTTCAGCTTATGCAATTGCATTCATTCTGCCCAAATTACTCCTGTTTGGCTATGTTCAATGCCTTCTGCTCATGTTTCATAGATAATATAGTGAGAGTTCTTTCCTTTTCCACTCATTCAAACTGTTGCTTCTCAAGCAGCTGTTACTTATGTGAAACATTCTGTAGGTATTATGAAGAATACAGAGTCAGAATTTTACAATTTCTTCCTTCCTTCTCTCCTTTCTTCCTTCTTTCTTTCTTTCTTTCTTTCTTTCTTTCTTTCTTTCTTTCTTTCTTTCTTTCTTTCTTTCTTATCTATTTCCCAAACAAATAAATAAATAAAACCTGCTCAATTAGAGAGTCAGATCTTTTAAAAAAGATCATAACCTCAATTTGTTTAGCATTTTGTTCTGTCAATAAAAATACAAATGTGGTGGGAAAGATCCCCAGAAAGAAAAGGACCATGTGCATGGCATAAGATCATGTCAGGCACACACCTCCTGAGATCGTTGCTGACCCCTGGAATCCACTCATATTACCTGAGATAATTTCTACTGCTTATTCCAATACTTCAAATTCATGATACACCACTCAAATTTATCTTTTTTGAGATATTGTTTTGTTTTATCTCATCTTCCTATTTAAGGGCATCATCACCTCCCCAGCTGCCAGTGCTCAATATCTTTGCAGCGGGTAAGCCTTTCCTCATTGTTCGTACGGATACTGACCTATGACATGCATGGAATTTTGCAGCATTGGCTGCCTTCCTGCAACATACTCTCTGCCTTGCAGAGATGCCCTCTGCAAATACAGCCCTTCCCTCAGGCATGACTGCTCTTGTTCCCTTATTCCACATTGATTCTGAAGGCTAGGAGGAGATGACTTTGGTTCTTGGTGCCTTGTCTGTGTTTCTTTACTATGTACCTTCAATTCCACTTCTAAAAACCAGCATTCCCGATCACATTCAAATCTCTCTGTGTAATCTCAGGACTCGCAGCTTTTATATTCTCTGTGACTCTATCACACTCCACATCACATTATAATTATTTGAGAACAAACTTTGATTCCTTATTTAGCTTATAAATCCCTAAGGAAAAGAACTATTTTTTTTTTCATTTGAGTTTCCTAAATCTTCTGGAGTAAAACAGTGAGAAATGTTTGTGTATAGACGATAATGAATGCATGAATGCTTGATCTTAATTTCACACTTAAATGATTTAACATGTCTTTGAGATTAATATGCTTGGAAATGTTCCTACATGCATACTTAAAAAGTTCTCTAAAGAAATAATGTATATATTTAGCCATACAGATACGGTTTTCTCCAAGTTTACACGGAGAATTAACAAAGAAACAGAACTTACATTCCTTCTGCTGGGATTTGTGTGGAACCTTGGGGAGAAGTCTTGGGGGATAGCCAGGGGTCTTTTCTTGTGGTGAAGCTTTTGAAGTAGAAAAATGCTCTCTAATATGGATGAAGGAAGCTCGTCCAGAGTACCTGCATGTGTCTGGAGCGTATGCTGAGACGAGGGGAACGGCAGTGAGCACAGCCATCTGCTGTACTATTAGCAGTGAGACATCATAGGATGGCTATTGACTGGCAGAAGCAAAGACATCTATCTATGGGAGCCTCAGACCCAACTCAGGTGTGGAGAAAGTGCAGTACTGGGCTCCTGCATGTCCTCTGCAAGCTAGGGGAGTTCATTCCCTGCAGTGAGAAGGGAGGCAGAAGTTTGAAAGTATTTTTCAGTATGTGTTTTATTTTGTTTTCTTTATTTTCTTTATCTCTTTCCACATTTTCAATTAAATTATAACTACATCACCTCCCCCTGTCCCCCTCCAATCTGTACCAAGTCTGCTCCCTCTAGTTCCTTTCATGGCACTCACCATTCTCAAATGGATAGCCTATTTTTCTTTGATCATGTGTGTGTGTATATATACATATGTAGGGATATATATTCTGTAGCGCATTATCAATTATATATTTGCATTATCATATAATAATAAGTAATAAAGTATAAGTATGCACAAATATATAAATGCACAAGGTCATTTTTATTGTGTGTGTATATGGTTTCAGGGTTGACTACTCTGTATTGGCTAACCAATTAAAGGGCTCATCCCTCTCTCCTTAGTCATCAAGTGTTTATAGGTCTGTGTCTAAAATAGGAATGGGATTCCATAAGATTTCCTGCCTTCTGCGTTACTGTGTCTATTGATATTTTCATTGTTCAAGATTTGTTTATGCGTCTCGTTACAAGAGAAGCAGACGCACAGCAGATGTCACGGTTCTCTCTCTCTCTCTCTCCTCCCCCCCCCCATTCTTCGATTTAGTATGGTTAATAAAAACCCAGAGACGGATATTGGGCTTCAACCTGAAGATCAGAGAAGCAAAGCAGTCAAGCCACTAGAGATTTTTTTTTTTTTTTAATTTTTCGAGACAGGGTTTCTCCGTAGCTTTTGGTTCCTATCCTGGAACTAGCTCTTGTAGACCAGGCTGGCCTTGAACTCACAGAGATCTGCCTGTCTCTGCCTCCCGAGTGCTGGGATTAAAGGCGTGCGCCACCACCGCCCGGCTGCCACTAGAGATTTTTACCTCTATGAAATCTCCAGACTGAACGAGAGTGAGTTCTTGTCTCATTCCACCTTATATTCCTCTCTAGTTCTGGGATTAACCATACTAAATCACCACCACCCAGCCTCTATGGCTAACTAGTGTGGCTGCTGGGATTAAAGGTGTATGCCACCACTGCCTGGCCTGTATAGCTGACTAGTGTGGCTAACTTTGCACTCTGATCTTCAAGCGAGCTTTATTTATTAAAACACAAATAAAATATCACTATTCTTTGATGTTCCCTTAGTTAGAGATTCAGGAGCTTTGATATAGATTTATCCATTGGGGCGGGGTTCCACTCTGTCTGTTGACGTGGGCAGTGTCTAGTTGTGAAGTTTTGTGATGGTCCCCATTTCTTCTAAAGAGGAGCTTCTTTAATGATGGGTGGGAGCTGCACTTACCTATGGGTGTAATGATGGGGTTTAAAAGGTAGTTAGGAATTGTACTAGTTTAGAATAGTAACAGTAGTAGAATACCTCCTACCATCCACAGCCTACTAACCCTCGGAAGTTGGGTTGTTCTCTAGTACCAGGCATAATTCTCCTTTTGTTGAGTAGTCAGAAGTTCTCTCTCATTTGCTTTCATAGCTCCAGATCTCCAGATCTGGGTATACAATATGGAATGACTACAGAAACAAGGAAAGTATAAAAGGACCCTGCCGGTGGGGAGCTTGATTGAGGCATAGCAGGAGATTTGGTGATATGAAGGGGAAATGAAAAAAAAGGAAAGGAGGATCCAACTGGGAAGAGGGGAGGGAGTTCAATAGAGGAAACGAGGAATGAGGGGCAAATAATGCAAAGGTTGTCTGATGAAGCTCAAGGAATCATATTTTACAGTCTACACAATACATAGAAGTCTATTTATATGTGTATATATTATGAAGACTTATGTCACTTGGACTGACAATGACCCTCATCTGAATCCTAGCCAACAAACACCCCAGGCACAAGAATCACCTTTTTAGTTGTTGGTCAGAGTAGTTGAAATGATTCCAAAAATATTTCTGTTGACCTTGTTTGCCTCCAGAGATTGAAAGTAAGTCTTTATTGCTCAAGACACCACACTCTTAGGACACAGGGCTAGTCTTATTCCAGCTAAATCTTACCTGAAAGCCTCTACCCCGCAGTCTTCCATGCTTCCAGAAAATGCCACCCAAGCTACCCAGAGAGGAAAGAAATTAATAGTCCTGCCCAGCTGTGACACCTATGAATCACAGTAATAACCAATAATGCATGATATTGCAAAAGTACAGTAATTGGTGGTAACAAAAGGCTGGATAATTAGACTTAAAGCGTATTATATTTAGATTCAAGAAGATCCATGGGATTGGAGAGATGGCTCATCATTTAAGAGCACTGGCTGTTCTTCCAGAGGACCTGAGTTCAAATCCCAGCAACCACATGGTGACTCACAATCATCTATAATGAGACCTGTTGCCCTCTTCTGGCTTGCAGGCAGACATACAGACAGAACACTGTATCCATAATAAACAAACAAACAAATAAATAAACAAATAAAAAACTCCATACTGGCATGATGAATAACTCAACTTTCAACTTGGTATAGAATAGATTCTGCTTGGAAAGAGAATCTCAGTAGTTGATGGTCTAGGTCAGCCTATGGACTATCATTCAGAATTATCTTGATCACCATTTTGAGAAAGGAAGAGCCACCCATTGATGGTGACACCATTCCCTAGGTAGGGGATTCTAAACTGCTCAAGAATGGAAGAGGGACGTGAGTGTAAGCATGCACAGATACATTTACTGCTCTGGACTATGGGTGGGACTAGGCTGCCATCTTAACTTTGCAGTGATGCACTGTAACCTGAAGTTGTGAGTTGGCATGAATCCCTTCTACCCTAATTTGTTTTTGTCAGCAGACATATCACAGTGACAGGAAAGAAAACTAAAGTAATTGGAAAGCAGAAGTTGAGATTATCCTGGAAATCTTAGTACAGAAGTATCCATATTTTGTATGGCCTTTGAGTTGGCCTGCTTAACTAGGTTTACTGTGTGTAGGATGCTAAATTGTTCATTGGAGATTATTTCATAAGTGCTATTGTATGTAATAAATAGAAACTCCCTAAGAAAATGATTTCTAAGGAAATCAAAAATATAAATACATACTTATAACAGTTATCATCTATTGAATACTTAATCTTCGTTAGTCACAGGCCTAAGCAGTTAGTGTGTATTTTATCTTTACCGCAATACAGTGAAATATTGTTCCCATTTATATGTGAGAAAACTGAGATTTAGAGATCATAAATAAACCAGAGAATTGGAAATTGTTTCTAAGAGGTTCCGGTAGAATCTTAAATGAGGCTGTCTGACTTCAGATCTCAAATAGGTGATGTTGGAGGCCATCATTAACTTTTGTCCAGTGAAGAGCCCTGGGCTCCTGAGTAGCCCTTAGAAATACAAAATACAAAAGGCAACAGACAGTTCTTACTGATGCCATCTAAGCTGACTTGATGCTTTTATCAGTGTTGTAGGGTTCAGAGAAGAATGAAAGACAGAAGGCTGGAGAAATCAGCTGCATCTGTTGGGGGCCATCAAGAAGAGCAGAGGACAAGGAGGAAGCCAGGAAGCCAGCAGGCTAGGTCCCGCTCCCAATCTCTCACATCCTGTCTCATGTTTCTTTCATCATTATCCCTCTGGACTCACTTGTCTAATATGCTATAGTCATCAAAGCAGGACATCAAGTGCTGGGATTTCTTTTCCTCTCAAGGTTATTATGAGGATTGATGAGATTATGTTTGTTAAAGAATTCTGCAAACATCAGAGAGAAGGCGCTGCCTGAATTTCAAGAGTTGCTGTGTCTGAGGGAAATCACGATTCTCTGCTCCTCTATTATCTGCCTCAGAGACCAATGCCAATAGCCCCTTCTCCCACATCCCCAGCCAGGATGTCCGCTGTGAGGAGCACAGAATTCAGAGCTGAGGTCACAATGCTTTCCACAGACATTTCAGCCCGAGTGCTGCTGTCACTTCTGAGCAGAACATTTCCTTTCAAATCTCACTTCGACACTTATAAATGTGGTTTTTTTTCAAATGGAAATTTCCTTTTTGAAAGACTCGAAGGCAAATATCATGACAAAAACCTTATTCCCAATTTTGATACTTTTTTTTTTTGAAGTTTTAACATTTGGGTAAGTTCCAAGATATAAGTGTATCTAGAACGAGCAGCATATTGTCATGTCGGATTCAAAAGCAAGTATCTCATTTTCTACTTCATTTATGATTTTAGTGGTTTCTTTATTAGATTGGAGTTTGGATTTTTTTATAGGAGCAGCTTTATGGACAGTTAAAATAGGATGATGCGTAAGAACAGACAGTTTTACAGATTTGTGATGGATAGTGTCTGGCTCTTCCCACATTATGCCCTGACTTCAGGCGTATTGTTCAACTTTTAAAATCTTTCTTCTTTGTCTTTAAAGGTAGTGTAACCTGATACTTTCTGCAGAGCTGTTGTGAAGTAAATAGAAACTAAGATGCCCTTGACAGGCTCTAAGTGATCCCGACTACATAGCTTCGTGTGCTTTGAAGATCCATAGAAAAAGCAAAGAGCTTGTTCAGTACATTACTGTGGGTGTTGGAAAGCTGACAATTCTCTCTGACCTTCTAACAATTAGGCTGGATTCATAACATCTGAACATCAGTGTTTTCTGTCAAGCTTCGAGTCTTGCTCAGCTGCGTACCCTCAGCCCCTCAGAAGTACCTCTGTGCGTGTATATTCATGCATATATGTATAAGGGGATATACATATACCCACCCAGTTGTGTTTCTCAGTCCAATGCCCATCCTCTACCATATGCCACACAACTATTTCTGCAAGCCCAGTTGAATCCCATCTATATGCTGTATCTGTGGATAGAATGAAGTCATGCTTCTCAGTGTAACTGTCTTTAAAATGAAGACTATGAAATAGGTGATCTCTTAATTTTAGGTTCTCAAGCTTGGACTTTATTTCTTATTTCTATCTAGACCTCTGTAGCACAATATAATCTCATATAGCGCTTGGCCGAGGAAACCTTTCCTTGCTCAATAAGTTGGAACACCTGCACATGCTTTCATTCCTGCATGAACTCAACCCCTGTGTGATCAGGGTTTCTCAGCGGGCCATTCACTACTGAGCTCTCAGTCCTGTCCATCATTACCACTGTGCCTGGCCATAGGACGTCTCCTCTTTATGTTCAGTATGGGCTATTTTAAAGCTAAGGGCTGGTGGTTATGGGCAGTCAGATGAAGCAAACTTTTCGCAGTGTATTTCAGCAAAGCACAGTGTTTTATAAAAAAAATGTGTTATTTTTCATAATATTTTGAATTTGGGGGGATATTTGTTAAAATATAGGAATGTAAGTGTAAGTATCCAATTCTGAAATATAAACCTTGGCCAATAACCAAATCAAAAAGTCATATTATGTTAATCTTAACACATTTGCTTCCTTTTTGGTAAGACACCTATAAGTGTTTGTTACCATCAGTGAAGGTATAGTTAATTATTATGATGATGAATTCCAATTACAATCCAAGAAAAACTTTGGAACAGATTGATAACCTTTTACTCATATGTTCTATACAAAGAGCTTTGAATTAAGAGTAACAACTTACTGATGATTTCATATAATTCATAACTTTTCAGAAACAGGCATTCTATATAGAAAATTAATAAAAGGGAATCTAGATAATGAAAAGTTTAAAGAAGATTTTATGTGGTTTTCTCACAGTTTCAAGTCACAGTATATAATTCGTTTCAAATGATATATTTGGACTAATATAATATTTTAAGCTTTATCCTGCTCTGCCTTCCGGGATGAATCATCTTATTGTTACAAAAACTTATCTGTATAAATTTCATTAGTGTTAACCTCTTAGTTTAAAAAAAAATTTTTGATCAAGGGGCTAGGGAGATGGCTCAGTCAGTAAGGTAAATTGCATGCTGTGGTAAATTGCATCCTTCAGCCAATAGCTTTGAAGATACTAGCCCATTTTGGGTGTGATATGTGCTGTAGTCGCAGACAAAGAGGGCATATGGGCCTCTTGATGGCTGGATTCTGTTCCCTTTCCCAGGGCACACAGAGGACTGCGGATCACTACTGTTTTGTGAGTTTATCCACTGTGTCCTAGACTTCCAGGCTCACCACAGTGGCCCTCCTACATTTTTTCTTTAATAAATGAGGCAGTTTACTAACCCAGCATCCTTTGTTCTAACGCTTCTTGTTGGCAGCTGCCACATATCCAGCAATCCTGTCCAGATTTCTCTGTCTCTGAGGTGTTAGCTTGTGGTCCCCATCTTGGTCCTTTCCCAACATTTTCAGGCCCTCCAGAACTTGAAGAACACAGTGGGCGACATTCTTGGAGCCTCAGCTAAAGTGATTGGGCCTGACACCATTTCTCTGCCATCCTCTATAGATCTTGGTCATGGAACCAACCTGGCACCACCCCTCAGGTATAGGTGCCTTGCTGTAGAAGCAACTCATGTGTATAACCAGTTCTCATCATAGGGGGCAATCTCTACATTTGCTCAGCTTGACTGTGTCCACCCTTTGGGGAACTTTCAGCTTCCCGGACTTTTGTTGTTTTATTTTATTTTTATTTTGTTTTTTCGAGACTGGGCTTCTCTGTAGCTTTGGAGCCTGTTCTGGAGCTAGCCCTTGTAGCCAAGGTTGGCCTCGAACTTACAGAGATCCTTTTGCCTCTGCCCTCCGAGTGCTGGGAGTGTGACACCACTGCCCAGCTTTTTGAGGAAGGCTGCCAGAGCTCTGTTGGTTAATGTCTTTTACAGTATCTCCAGGCATCCTGCGACCTCTGCATGCCCAAAATGGGCCGGTATAGTAAAGGCTGTTGGTTGAAGGAGTTCCCAAAACAACTGAGTGATGCACAAGTGCAATGCCCCGTGTTCAAATCTCTATCACTCACATAAATGTTAGAGAGGCAGCTAGACCAGAATCCTATCAGTGTGCAAGCAGGGGAGGCTCCCTGGGACTTGCTCCCTAGCCAGTCTAGCTGAATCAAGTTCAATGAGAGACCTAGTCTCAAAATATAACATGGAGAGCAATATATACATAACATGGATATCTAGCCTGCACGCATACACACACACACCATACCACACACCACACACGTGCTTGCACACGCGCACACACACACACACACACACACACACACACACACACACACACCGAGCCAAAATCTTTTCCTGGTGAGTTTTATTTAAATGACTGCATTGCTCACTAATCATGTTATGTTCCATCACCAGTGGTTCAGTGAGCATGGGATGAAGATAAAGCTGGCATCTAGACCTGTACTTGGCTGTATTTATAAAAATGACTTCAGGAAATATATGACAAGCAATGTCTCAGTTAAAGGAATGGGAGTATTTAATTACTCTTCTATGTCTGTGTAATAAGACTTCAGTGGTATCAAAAAGTTTTCCAAAAGGACTGTGTTAGGATAGAAGTGGAGGTGACAGGAGTGATGTTGTAAGCTCCCATTGAATGCAATGGCAGGAAGAATGTCCTAAGTCCCCCCTCCCCCCACCATGGAAGCAGTGACCAGAATAACGTTATAAGTCCCCAGAGTACTATCCTAAGTTCCCAATGAAGCACTGACAGGGGTAACATTGTAAGTTCCTGTTGAATATAGCATAAAAACATACCTACCTTCCTACTTTCCCCTCAGATGAGACTCTTCCTTTTGCTTTTTTAATACAAGTGATTCCTGTGATTAAAAAAAAATACTACTTGGTTCCCTTCAGATTATTTTACTTTACATGTGAGAGTTGCACATTTGATCAGCTGTTAAATTAACTCAGTTTTTGGTCTGTGAAGGTCAGAGGACAACTTGTAATACTCAGTTCTCTCCTTCCACCATGTCCATATCAGAGATCAAAATCAGGCCATCAGTCTTAATGGCGAGCACCTTGACCTACTGAGCTATCTTGTAGCTCCTCTTCTTCTATAATCTTAATATATATCTCTGTCCCATTAAAATTTTATGGAAATGTATGCATAGGAAAATAAATCTATCTTTTCCTTTTCTCAAAGCTCATTTCCACTGCCCCAAGGCTGACAATCCCATTTTATAAGCAAGTTTCATTACTTAGGCGTGAATACAAGAAAATGGTTAAAGCCAATTTGAGTTGTTTGCATGAAGTAACATATAATATATCTGCCATTAACAAATTAGATGAGAAATAATGACTATTTTGAAAAGGATGAATTGGTAATCAATGAATAACTTCTCGGTGTACATTTTCATCTTAGAAGATTTTTCCAATGCATCTTTCTAAAGTGCATTCATATTTTATGAATTATTGAAATATACAATCCTGAATGCCAGCAAAAATGTATTATGGTTTTATAATAAATAATTTCTGGGGTTTGGTTGTTATTTGATTTTTTCCTATATGGAAATACCTCAGACATCTTTAAGTATATATTTTGGCCTTTTTATAAACAGATGAATGTTAAGATTTCTTTTTTCCTTCCTTCATAAATTTCTATTAATAGGTGTGAAGTGGCATGTCAGTGATTTTTTGTCTCTAAATAGGAAATATGTATTTGTATAAGTAAGTAGCCCTTCTGCCCACTCCTACAATTTCTTGCTCTTTACTAAATAATTAATATTAAACTAACTAATGTACTTTATCCACAAAAATCCTGTCTGAGTTCAGAAGCATATTCTGTTGTTACCTTAAGAAAGTTGATGTTATGTTTAGAAAATCTTCAATGAGGTGTACTTTCATGCTTCTAACTATGATTTTAATATCTGAAATTATAGAAAATTAGCTGTCTTCAGCAGATAAGAGAATTATTACTCAAAACTTATAAGTAGTATCTATAGTTGGGATGATTTCAAACTAACTTAGATGTTTTAAATGTTCTTATCATAAAGACATTAAAAATATTTGAGTTAATAAATATGCTAATTTACCTGATTTTATCAATTCACAATAGACACATGTGTCAACATATTATACTATGTTCCACAAATATATGTACCTATTGTTTGTTAAGAAAATATAAGCTTGTTTCAATGTTTAAGTGGAAAATATGAAAATACTGTTTTTACAAAAAATATGCATTTATAACCTAAAGTGTACCTTAAAATGTAACAAATAGTAAAAATTAATCAAATTGATGTCTGAACTAAACAGTCCTTGTTTGTGAAGGGTTTTAAGATTTGGAATATGTTCTTTTGATTGACATGGAGTTACTTTGTTCAATCACAAAATTTCATTTTAATAAACATCAAGTAGCCAGCAAAGAAAAATTATACTTTTAAATTGATATTGTTTATGTGCTAATCAATAGTCTTAATTTTTGAATGACACAGAATATATCCATTTGTTTAATTTTAATTTAAAGTTTCAGCATTTGATCTGTTGGTGACAGTGGAGTCAGAAGCATTCATTTAATCGTATCAACAGAGTTCCTGTTAGATTAACAAGCATCACTTGACTTTGATTTCTTTTTATGCATTATGTATTAGAAAATAAGATTTCCCATGTTTGCATGTGTGTGAATTGTATACCTTTCTCTTTGTGTGGATCTATGGAAACAGACAAGGAAATGAAATGCATAGCTCTGTAAATTGACACTGATGAAGTCTTGGTGGCAAGGGAAATGGAGGCTTATTTGTGCTAGTGTATGCCCAGGTAGCATCTGGGAAGCTATTCACCCAGTATTTACACGTCAGTGTGAGAATGCAGTTGTTAGTGATTTATTGAACTACCCGAACACAGCAAGATTCTCTCTCTCTCTCTCTCTCTCTCTCTCTCTCTCTCTCACACACACACACACACACACACACACTTCTAGATTTCAAGACTCCCATCTTCATTCCTAGTGTTACTATAGAAATTTCAGTGTCTTGCTAAATGGAAAGTCTGTTTTCTGCTCAGGCAGCCCTGGCTTTCCGTTCTTTCCTCTGTTGTTCACTCTCCATGTTGCCTCTGCACTGGAGGGTTAGAAGAGCAGAAGAGAAGTAACAGGGAAGAATTTTTCTATGTGGTTTTAGTGCCTTCTGGACATCCTAGTGGATTTCTTTTTTCCTATTAGACTTTGTTTTTGATCTGTGAAGAACCCTGTGCTGTGGTGCTGAGGTCTTCCTACCCTCTGACCTGTGAAAAAGCATCCAGCGAATACGGTAGAATGCACTCTGGTAGTACTGGTTTCCTGAAGTCTCTTTCTGTCTATATCATCATTGTGGATGTAGTCAACATTTAGGAAAGCAAGACTGACCGTTCCTCAAGGGTACCAATTCGGTCGCTTTTCCTCGTACCACTTCTTTTGTCTCTTCACCCTTTAGGACTTTGCACAGCTCTGGAGGATTTAAGCACTTATAGCCATGAGACGATACCAGTCTGTAAATGTTTTAAAATCTGGGGAACATGTAAATTACTGCACTACTTTCCCCTTTCTTTTTAGACTTGGTTATGACCAACATACATAGACTTTAACACACACGTTCATTTCTCAAACACACATAGTTCTAGGTTGTTTCTGTTCATGTGCTACACTCATTAGTGCGGTGTAACCTTTCCACCAATGGAGAGAAAGAAGAGAATACGTAATGAGAAACTACTTCCTCTTCTCAGAAGCGCTTATAGTCTTTGAGGTGGACTCACATTTATTTGCTTATGTTTCATATGAGCAGATGCACTATTTATAGTATTCTGTTGGTATAACCTTCTAGATGCTATCTCTCTGACACACGGATACTTCCTGTCCTTTCGGATCTGCTTTTTTTTTCCTTTATAATTGGAGACGACCTGTTTATGAAGCATCTGTAATTCCTGTGTACCAGAACTCTGCTGGCATAGTGCCACATGCTTCAGGTTGGCTGTTTCTGATCTTAAAAGAAATCTTGTTTTTCTTATGTTTAATTATGTAGGGGTTTGCTTTTCTCCTATCAGACTATGGCTCAGTGCTTTTTACTGTGTAATTATCCCAATGTCCTCTCTTTGAAACAAAGAATATCTATATTTTTGTCCCAAAGCAGCATCTTGTTTTCAGCTGTGTCTTTGAGATACCAAGTATAAACAAATGAATTTGAATTCCTATGTACTAAAGAGAATTACTCTTAAAATAAAGTAAGGGAGAAACTGGACATAATTTTAACGATCCATTGCCTTATTCACAAAATAGCTGTGAATAACTTAAATATTGGGTGTCAGGATCAGGCAAAATAAGATATCTTTAGACCTAAATGCAATTCTGTAAATAAAAACATGATCATAAATTTCTGGGGAAGGAAAAAAAAACCACAAACAAACAAAATTGTGCTTCTTGAATTTTCATGTTCTTCATCTGTAGAATTAAGGAAGGTGATTTAATTCAAAAGTTCACAAGGTTATGATATGATAAAATAGTCTATGATACAGGAACCATGATAAATGCCTTTTTAATAACAAGTATTTAGACATGGGCAAATTGCATTTCTTAAATATTTCAAAAGAATTTTGTGGTAAAAGTACGTGGTGGGAATTTTTATAAAAATTCCGTTTTCAGCAGCCTATGTGTTAAGTTGTTAAGACATCTAGACCTCATGCTTCACAAGGTTAATTAGCCTTGAGTTTAAAAAGAGATCACATTAGAGTTCCTAATTTCCTAACTCTTTCTCATCTCAAACAATAGAAAAGGCAATCGGTACTCTTTAGACATGAATCTGAAGCAGTGGTCTCCCAAACAGCTCCAGCCAATGACTGGTTCCAATCCATCAGTTTCCCATTCTGCTCGATCTGCATTGATAGACATTCGCCACTGAGCCACATGAAGAACCTACAGAGTTTTCTGTCTGCCCTCTGGCCACTCTGTATCCATGCTCTGAGTCTCAACACATTTAAACCACACCTGATTCTTCTGGGTGATACTAGAGAGTGCTTATCTCATCCTGCCTCATATTGTCACACCACAAAAGCAATATATTGGGAGACAAAACCAAGTTATAAATGCCAAAATGAATCAAGTTTTGGCAAGTCTGTCCTATTAGTGAGCCATAGCTGAAGAAGTTCACCAAGCCCCACTGTTGCTTCAACATACACTTGACCTGAGACCTCAGCTATAGTGTAATTTTCCATCGAATATGAAATTTCTATATAAATAGACTCAAAGAAACCACTATGCGATTATTCTTAAAATTCAGTTCAAGCTATGTTTAAAATCACATAGACTATTTCTGTTCCTCCCGTTTCCTCCAAAACCTTGAATGTAAGACACTTTTGCTAAAGGGCTGCATTCTTTAGACACAGGACTAGGAGCAATAGAACTGGATTTGACCTGGGACCCTCATCCTAGAGGACTGACTTTCCTCGAATCAGAATAGTCTTCAAGCTGCCCAGTGTAGACAAACAATCCATAGTCATACCCAGTTGTAATGCCTATGAACTACAGCAATGACCATCCAACAATATATCACCAATGGTCTGAAAGCAACGCTATTATCTTGAGGGTAACAGCAGCTGTCTAATTAACTTAACGCACACACAATAGGAATGGACTCATACCTCGTACCATAAAGCTAGCCACTATTCATGGCTAGTGAGTTCATGGACCCTAGAGGAGAATTTACTATTGCCGCTTTTCTAAACCCGTATAATTCCTAAGTACATTTTAAAACCCTGTTCGTCTATGCACAAGGAAATGTAGCTCTCACCTCCCACAAATAAAAATAGCTTCTTTGTCTAGCAGATGGAGACTATTATAGAAATATACAACTGGCTCGAATGCAGAGAACAGTCGACTATGGAGTGTCCAACCCCAGTTGATACCACTATGAAATCCTTTCAAATAAATCTCAGAGAACATCATAGAAAAGAGGGTGGAGCCGGGCGGTGGTGGCGCACTCCTTTAATCCCAGCACTTGGGAGGCAGAGGCAGGCGGATCTCTGTGAGTTAGACCAGCCTGGTCTACAGGCTCCAAAGCTACAGAGAAACCCTGTCTCGAAAAACCAAAAAAGAAAAAAAGAAAAGAGGGTGGAAATGCTGTAAGCCAGAGAACCAGAGTGTCTGTATCCAGATTCGGACTGCTCTATGTGACAGGTGTCTGCACCCATGAAATCTCAACAATATGGTTGCCTAAAGAAGACCTGCATAATGGCACCATTCTAAGGTGGACATGTAGAGTCTCACAAGGCCCCATCTCTTTGTGAAGAGCTAAAGGCAGTTAATGGCAGCTGAGAGTGGAAGAATCAGTCTTCTTCAGTGACCAGACCCTTGGGAAGCTATCTGGTCCCAAGATATCAATCCTGATCAGAGACATAAAAAAACACTAGCTAGGCTCATCAGGTTGTATATATCTAACAACAGTAAATAAAATATCAATAATTTGAGAAGGATAAGAGGCACAGGAAGTGTAGAGGGGAGGTAAAAATCATATACAGTACTCATTTATGAAGTTCTCAAAATTTAAAATAAAAAAAGCACCTCAGACATTTCTGACAACTGCTGCTTTAAATAGCTTCTTACTTAATATATATTATTTGGTTGACTTTGGGGATTTTCTTTCTTTTGAGATTTTAAAAATATATTTGTTATTTTATTTAATTTTTGAGAATTTCAAGTATGAGTACTGTATTTACATAATTTTCGTTCATCACCTTTCCTCTATTTCTTCCCATGTCTAACTCCTCAAATTCATTGTCTTTTAATCTGTAATTATAATTCTACATGCATATATGCACATATGCTGAGATCCTTTTGCACTTCTCATATGTGGTTAGTCATGTTCTTTTGGGACTGGCTAACCCGTCAGGGTCTTGTCCACAAAGAACACCAGTTGTTCCTCTCTCACCAACTGTTAATTACCTGTACCATTTCTTCTAAGTGTGAAGCCTTGTGACATTCCTTCCCCATCTCAATTGGTATGTCAATTGGTGTCATTTTTAAGGTCATGTTTAGGCAACCAAGTTGATGAGATTACCTGTTGTATAGGTGCACTTCCTTGTCATGTGTAGAAGACACTATCTTGCAGAAAATGTCCCAACCTGGTCTTCTGGCTCTTATAGTATTTCCAAACCCGTCTTCCTCCATGTTCCTCAATCCTTAGGTATAGGTGTTGTGCTATAGGTGTGTCAACTGAGGTTGGGCATCCCACAAAAAACCTCTGTATTTTGACCTGTTGTGGCTTTCATTAATGGTCTCTATATGTAGCCCAAAGAAGCTTCTTTCATGAGGGCAGAGCTACATATGAGTATAAGGATATGTATTTAGAATGCAGTTAAAATTATATTGGTTTTGTAAAATGGTAATCATAGGTTCTCTTCTTGTGCACTACGCATGACTACACCAGCCATGGATAGTTGGCTAGGTTTACAGTAATAGGCATGAATACTCTTCCATTAAAGAGCTCTTCAGTTCAATTAGATTATTGATGGTTACCCTCAGGATATAAATACCATTTTAATCATAGTTGTTCATAGGTAACACAGCTAGACAGAGATATTAATTGCTTTTCCCCTTGGCAGCTTACATAGCTCCTCCTGGTATATTGAGAGCTAGTCCTCAGGGAGGATGCTTCCAAGTTGCTTCCAGTTCTATTTATCCAAGTTCTGTGCCCAAAGTGTGTGATGTCTTAAGCAATAAGAACTTACCTTTAATTTCTTGAAGGCAACCAAAGGCAACAACAACAGCTTATATTGTTTGAGGATCTTTTGGATTCCCCTTACCAACAACTTAAAGAGAGATTTTTTTTTCTATTCCTGGCACTGGTTTTTTTTTTTTTTAAATAATACTGAGTATGGTTTAAAAAGACACACAGAGTCATACAATTATTTTTATGTTTCATTAAAATTATACATATGTAAGTAAATATAAATGCATAGTTTAAATTAGGTTATCACTTAGTGTGACAGTGATCTCCAAGTTTTACAGAAAGGGATTTTTATTACTGATATCTAAAATCCTTAAAACAATCCAACAAACAAACAAAAAAACAATATTGATGGAGACACAAATGAACTCTTTGGAAACTTCCACAGTCTATAAGAGTCAGACACAAAGAAAAATGTAGACATGTCAGTGGCTTGTGCAGTAAAGAACTGTTTAGTCTGTCTGACTGGTCTGATCACACTGTGTTCTTTCAAGTGATGGCTATTTTTATTCACAATTATAAACATTAAA
Organism: Chionomys nivalis; assembly: GCF_950005125.1. NCBI lineage: Eukaryota > Metazoa > Chordata > Mammalia > Rodentia > Cricetidae > Chionomys > Chionomys nivalis. Next base: position 25,653,200 of record NC_080099.1, on the reverse strand, counting down.
ACTATGAGTTCTATTGAACTAGATGTTTCTTACAACCTAAGAAAATATGCATAAATATTACAGCAATTGCTATGGTGATTGTTGCATACTTATTTATCTTAGGTTCTTCCTGGCTCCCTACTCCTAAAATTACTTACTTACCCTAACATTGATTGTTGTGCATTGTGTGTCTTACTTGACATAGAAAGGAACTCATGAGAGATGTAGGAGGAAATACAGAGTCACGCGGTGATTGGCCCAACAGGACAGTAGACCCTGTCCTTGGGCAACACCTTCTCTGGTGGGTTACTCTTTTCAGAAAGAGCATCTTCTCAAAGAGGAATTTCATATTCACCTCGTATGTTTTTTCAGCCCTGGCAGTAAGTCCTGGAGTACACTCGTGGGAATTACTATTTTGACACAGAAGAATTCCAGATACCTTTTTGATCATTAGAAATTATTTTATATTTTTACTCTCTATTTTTCTGCACATTTATTTTATCTTCTTTTAATGTTCTGATAACCATTGTCTTCCATTCCACATAGGATTATTGCTATTAATATTTCCCTAATGACAAAAATTTGTGTATTGACTACAAAAATTCAGTAGCCCTCTGTATGTTCACCTTATTCTGCCCATCCACTAAGCTCCTGGTAGGGATGCAGAGTGACATCCTTTCTGTTGGTCTTTGGCAGATTTGTAAAACTGTGTCCAAGCAATAACTGATCTCTTGGACTGTGTAGGAGTCTATATGAGGGGTCAGGCATTTCCTTTAGTTATCCTTAAATATATGACTGTGATCTATAGACAACTTAAAAATACTAAATTCAAACTTTCCAAAAATAAACACTACAAAGAACAATATGCACTGTGTCATTGGAAGAAAATTTAGTTAAAAGAATTTTTTAAAGATATATCTGAAGAATAATAAGTTAAAAAAAAGTATTCACTTATAGCCTTGCTCACTGTAAGGGTTTTCAGATACATCATTACTGTAACATGACTAAAATGTTCTTTGTGTTTGTTTCTAAGTGCCATTCTACAATGAATAGAACTATGGGTCCTTGGAAGATGGTTTGATCCTGGAGTCTGTAATCACACAGTGTTATAAAATGAGGCATGGAAAACATGAGCGCAGCAGGGATGCAGAATGAGTGTGTTCTGCATAAGTGCTCCTTTAGAGCACAGTTGACACAGATGCATGGGATGTTCACTTGTCTCCTGGGACTCAGATTGAGTGTACAGTTGACCCAGACACATGGGGTGCCTGCTTTTCTCCGGTTGAGTGTACAGTAGATATAGACACATTGGTGCCTGCTTGCCTCCAATGGCTTGACTTGAGTGTACAGTTGATAGAGACACATGGGGTGCCTGCTTGTCTCCTCCTGTGACTCGGTTGAGTGTACAGTAGACATAGACACATTGGTGCCTGCTTGTCTCCAATGGCTTGACTTGAGTGTACAGTTGATAGAGACACTTGGGGTGCCTGCTTGTCTCCTCCTGTGACTCGACTCCCGTGTACCACCACAGCTGCCGACCGAATTCAGAGCCTTCTGTCTGCTTCAACACCCATGAGAATTGTCATACTTGTGCTTTTGTTGGTAAAGCCACAGGCCAGGCACAAAGCTACCAAGGATTAGAATCTCACTGAGGGTGGAATGCTCTCCATGACCTTAGACAAATTAGAAGACTTCTATGAAATGAAGTTTTCAGAAAAAGAGAGGGATAAATAATGATGTTTACCCCAAAATGCTTGTGGCAGAGCTAAATGAGATGATCTAAGTATATTAGTTAGCGGAGCGTCTGGTACATGCTGTCACTTGTTGGTCCTGTTAGGACTCAGAAGGTCTAGAAAAGGCAATTGCTAAGTGGAGCTTCTGATTCCTAACTCTACCTTATCAGGAAATAAGAACATAAAACTCATACAAGGTTTTTCAGCAAAAGAATTCATTAATCATTACAATATTCTAGAAGTGTAAAATAAAAATTCAAATTAGAAAGCATTCATTATCTGTATTTTAAATCTGAATAAGAGTGAGTAGTGAATAATGAACATTTGATGTTCGTTCCTAGCTATAATTTGACTGAAAGAAATGCCTTCGTGATATTGTGTGGGCATGTCTGGCAACAGAGGCCCAAATATGCACCTGGGCAGCTGTGAAACCATTCTGTAGATGTAGACATGAAGATGCAGTGTGGCAAAGCAGCATCTAATTGATAGAGCATATTGGCAAATTAACATTTATTTTCCTCACGCAGCTGTATACATCTAAAATAAACCATAGTTCTACCTCCTACAAACCAGTTTGAAGATTAACAAATACTGTTTGTTTGGCATTTGGTAAAAATGGACTAATTATGTCGGATTTGTTTTTCTTTCTGGTGTTTGCAATTCTCCTTTCCAAACAGTACTTAGAACATATGGGAGGGAGTGCTTTCTCCTTCTCCACACGACCTTTGGTGTGCTGACAGCATTGCAGAGGCAAGATGTGTTCACTGTTAGTGATATATTCTTTTACTAAACATGAGGGACATTTTAATATAGATGTAGTGGCTGTGTGAAGTCTTGACAGAATCCTCAAGAATTCTTTGGTTTAAAATGAAAGTGATCAGAATTCACCTTGCCTTTGGAGTGCATCAATGCATAGATTCCTACAAAAAGGTGTGAATGATTCTATTTTGTTTCCAATTAATTTTCTTTGTATTAAAGTCTTTACTTTCAAAGGTGATATCAAAAATTCAACCTTTTCATTTCTTTCATACCCGTGTGAAGAGGCATCATCTCTGATAATTAAATTTTGGGACTCAGAATTGAGGCAAAAGCATGAAATGATATAATTCTAAAGACAATTATTGACAAACATCCTTGAGTGAAAATCATAAAGTCCCTCAAGGCAGGCTTTACCAAGCCTTCAAGTTGGCTGATGATTACTGTAGAATCTCCAGTGAGCTGGCTCAAAATAAGGCTGTTATAGAGGTGGCCTCTTATAAAGAATGTGCCCCAACCATAATGGGCTCTGGGCATGTTTGAATTATAATAAATACAAGAAATATAGTTCCACACAAAGATTTTAAAAATTACACACTGAATTTGAAAAAACATCAAGGTTTAATGACAAAATTATATATGAGCAGAGGAACAAAATAAGAACATATCAGAACTACATGATTGAAAAGTCTTTATGTGTATCCTTGTGTATACTCCTCCCATTTGAGATTCTAGACATCTAATGAATTTGTATGTTTAAATAACAAAAATTATGAAAAAAAAGTTTTACTGTATTTAAATAGTGTGGTGATTTTTGAAAGATGTTAGTTATCCAGTTTCAAGAATTAAACTCCATAGGTACTAGAAGATACATTCTTACATATTCTTAACTATCTGTGTTGAGTTATTAGTAATAAACTGAACTGAGCATCTATCAATAGAAAACTCAAGGAAGAAAGTCAATATTCCTACGGCAAGATAGTTCCGTGAAGCTGTGTGATGAGTAATTATCTGCTGATACCTTGACTAATTACTTGTCTTGATTTTCACTATTAATATTGAACACTTTTGGACTTAAAATTTAAATGCTCATGATTCATTCAACATGTGAATTAGAAAGCCTGACTGAGATTGACCATTTGCAAAGATACTCCTTTACTTTTGTTACCACTCATCCTGAGCAGTAGTTCCATCTGATTTAGTAGCCAACCTTGCTGTGATGTGGTTCAGAGAAGGAGAACAATGAAGATAGCTTTCATGCAGATGGGTTTAATGACTTTGTTTCAAGTATGTTCGAGCATATGTTTTCATTGGATAGGTATGAGATCATGTAATTAATAAGAGTGTAAAAATATGACCACCCATAGTCCTCACAACAAAACTCAAAGTTGGAAGGCGACTTAGCTGACATCCATGCTGTTAAATATTGGCTGAGTTCTGGAGAACATAGGAATGTGTGCGAGGAGAATTCTAGCACCTGCTATTTTAGATCAATATTCTGCTGCCTTGTCTATTCACCTTTTCCCCATACATTTTTCTTAGCAGCTTGTTCTTTGAGGAAAGGTTATGAGTCTAGCAGAGTATCCTACTTGAGAGTAAAATTGTTTACTTGGTAACTTGAAGGGCTAAGGAAGAACCAGCTATTTGCCTGAAAACATCAATGGAATCACATACCCTGTTTTTTTTTTTGTTTTTTTTTTAAAAAAAAAAAAAAAACAAAAAACAGGACTGCATTGCAGCCTAGAGGTGTTGCTGTGTGGGATACAACTATAGATTCAGCCAGATGGAACATATGGCAAAGACTAATTAAAATGTTCCAACTGGGAACAAGCCATGCATTCTCAGAGCCATTTCTAGAATGTTGAAAATTTCTAGCAACACTACATTCTGTGGTCGTTTTCACCCCCTGGCCAGATTTCCTAGCTGTGTGAAAAAAATCTACTTATTCATAAGATGTGTTGCACACATCCAGAACTGAAAGAGACTATGCAAATCCAGAATTAACATGTCTCAAGGATTGCATTAGAGTTACTCTAGATAAGATGAGTTTTTCTCCTCAGGCATTGTAGTACCACGTTGAGAAGAGAAAATAAGATAAATATGAGCCTGCAATATGTGGCTTAGGAGGTTTGCTAAATGTTATCGTTGTGAGTGTTGGTTTCATTTTATTGTAGCTATCTTCTTTTTATATTTTGACCTATTTGAGTTTCATCATTTTGATGTGCATTCTATAGATCTAAAATTTAGGTAACATTTTCTGTATCAAATATTTTAGGTAAGAATGCAGGCATAAAAATATACATGCATGTGGAGGATGTATGAAATAGTTTTCATCAAAAATGGATGATTTTCTGAGAGAATTAATTTAAAAGTTAAAAAAATCATTTACTATTGAAAACATTATTCAAAATTTCACCTGAGGCACAGGCATTTTCAACACAGGTAAGCCATGCCCTTTCTGTTTGTTCCATATTTTCTTCATATATGGAACACAAACTTAGCCTGGGTAGCCTCTGCTTTCTGTGTGCCTCCAGGAATTCTGTCTGATTCATGGGGATAGATTGTTGGCTCCGTAATGATTCATTAATAATGTGTTGCCTCATGCTGCTTTATGTATTTAATGTGGCTTATAATTTAAAAACAGGTGCTATTATAGACCAAAAATAAATATGTGTTAATGGACTTTGAACTTAGTATTTCTTTTACATATACCTAAATGCATTTGTTGCTTGGTTGTTAAGTTTGAAAGTTCATTTTCACCATTTTAGATTTGGGGGGGGGCTGAGATTTTCCTGCAAATTGAATTTTGCTCTAAGATGCTTCCCTATTGCTATTTCATTGGTAGCCTCTGAAACTCAAGAGAAGTATATATAGCTTGATTATTCACATTGATTAAAAAATGTTTTTACAATGTTTGCCAGAGAATTAAAACCAAAGCTGTTGATTAAACACATATTTCAGTACTTTGAAGCTGAGATATTTTCTTAAGGGAACTCTTTTTTTTTTTTCAAAGTGCTCTCACATATGCATGAAAAACTCCAGGAATGAATTAACACTTCTGACCAAATTAATAGATATGTTTTTAGATATCCCATTCAATCCCACTAATGTGCTTCAGCAGCACAGTGTGATAGAACTCAGAAAGAAAAAGTGGGTGGTTGAGGTCTGGTGAAGCTATGACCATTATAGGGGAGGGTTAGTACCATAAGCCAAGAAGGACTCCTGTTCTCATAAGGTAGGATATGGATGAACTAAAGAGAATAGTAGACTTCACGTGTGACTTAGTTAAGATTTCTATTTTTGCAATGAAATATCGCGACCCAAAGCAACTTGGGGAGGAAAATGTTTATTGGCTTATACTTCCACACTGTTCATCATGAGAGGAAGGCAGAACATGAATTTCAACAGGGCAAGGATTTGAGGCAGAAGCTGATTCGGAGGCCATAGAGGGTTGCTGCTTACTGGCTTGTTTGTTATGGCTTACTCAGCCTGCTTTCTTATAGAACCCAGGACCACTAGCCCAGGTGTGGCACCACTCAAAAAGCATGGGTCCTCCCTCATCAACTACTAATTAGAAAATGCCTTACAGGCTTGTTTACAACCTGATCTTGTGGTGAAGTTTTCTCTCTTTTTTCTTTTTTTTTTTAATTTAATTAACTTTTTAAAATTTATTTTATATACTGACCACAGTTTCCTTTCCCTCCTGTCCTCCCATTCCCTCTCCCCACCCTATTCCCACCCACCTCCCCTCCCCATCCACTCCTCCTCCATCTCCAGTCAGAATGTGGCAGGCTCCTATGGACTTGAACAAAGCATGCCCTGTCATATATATATATATATATATATATATATATATATATATATATATATACACATATAGATAGATAGATAGATAGATATAGATATACAGATAGATAAATGATAGATAAGATGATAGATGATAGATAGATAGATAGATAGATAGATAGATAGATAGATAGATAGATAGATAGATAGATAGAGATATAGAGATATATATAGTAATCCAGCAGGGGGAACGGGTTCCCAAATGCCAGCTAAACACCAGGGATAGGTCTTGATCTCACTGCTAGGAGCCTTACAAACAGACCAATCTACACAACTGTCACACACATGGAGTAGGCCTAGGTCAGTCCCATGCAGGCTCCCTAACTGTTGGTTCAGAGTCCATATTTGCCCAAGAGCTCACGTCAGCCGTCTCTGTGGGTTCCTCCGTGTAGACATTTTCTTAATTGAGGTCCCTTCCTCTCAGATGTCTGTAGCTCATGTCAAGTTGACATACAACTATCCAGCACAACATGGGAGAGCAAAATCATAATGGAAAGACACTTTGTAAAGTGTCCTCGGGGACACTAATGTAAGCCAGGTAGAATAATGCCAGGCCATCAGAGCCACAACTGGTAGAGGAGCTTGGATGAGATCCATCAGGTCAGGGAAAGCGTTCATGGTGCTTGGATCGAGTGGCCTGAGTAGTTTGGAGACCATTAATGTGACAACTGTGTGTCAGTAAATTGCAGATGCAAAATATGAATATCAGAGTGAGTATTACAAGGTGTGAGTCACTTCTGAAAGATAGCTGGAGTGTACACCCCCTCCCTATCCTTGTGCCCTGCTCTCCTCTTCTCCTCTCCTCCTCAAAATAATATAAACTTGTAAATATTAGAGCTCTAAGGTTCTACTTTGTTTCAAACAGCAACTGTTTAGTATATCATTCTCTTTAGGAGGATGCACATTTGAGCTAGAAGGGACTACGGAGTGAGGAGCCCTAGCTACTAGCCTCATGCCTTACACTTGTACTTGCAAGCAATTCTCCAAGTCACTTGAGGCCATCCATATGCAGAGATGACAGACAGACTTATTTGTCTCATAAAGTAACACATTCCTGGAATAAAATGCCATGGGCTTTAGCATAACTTCTAATCTCATGTACTTCTGTTCTCAAAATAGTTTGTGGCTATGCTGTCATATTATGCAAATTTCTATACAGCAACTACTAATTGAACATTTGGAGTTATATTTACATTGGAAGCAATTTGACTTGTTATAATTCTGGTAGAGTTCACTCAAGTAACTTCAATCACTTGTTTTAAGTTTTGTTAGCACCATTGTCATGATCATTGAATCATAGCCAAAATATCCCATGTAAAAATCAAACACAAAACTAATCTTGGCCATATGTAAATTATCAATTAAGGCACTTTGTTGATAAAGTATCAGTAATTGCCCACATATACTGAGCTGTGTGGGTACTTCGTCCTGATAATGAGCATGCTTGGATATTTTTTCCAGATAAGCATTTAAACATACTCTTTGTCAGTATTTTTATTGTGTTTATCTGGAACTATATGTAACTGGGACTCTTCTTTCTCATCTCAAAGCAAACAAGTCCAAGTGGTCTTTTCTCTGAGAGTCTTTTATTAGCAATGAACTCTTAATGATGCTATTGTACAGCTCCATGGTAGGCGTGCAGTCAATTGTATATTGTGAGATAATTTTATATCATACTTATTTCAGCAATTATCTTAACTAGGTAGATGTCAGTCAATTCTGATAAAAGTAGTTCATGAATATTATTTTCATTCATGTATAATCACTAGTTACGGTACTTGGTTGTATATTATTTTACAAGTATATATCATACAAGGAGCACATCCCCTCATTCTGCCATACCCTTCCTCTGTTCTCTGTCTCACATCCCTTGTCCACTATCCAGGTTCTTTTGTGCTTTCAACTCATAGATAATACACAAATTTGTATATTTATATAAAATCATAAATGTCTGATATCTATTTTTATGTCTGAAAACAATACCAGCATGTGTGTAGTGTGTGTGTGTATATGTATATGTGTGCTTGCACATTTTCCTTATGCATTCTTCTGTTGTTGGATATCCATGTTGAGTACATAGTTTAGCTATTGTGAGTAGTGCTTCAATAAACATTGATGAGCAAATTTCTCTGTGCTACACTAATGTGGAGTCCATTCCATAGTGGCTCAACTAGATTACATCCCTGCCAGCAGTGTATAAGAGTTCTCTTTAGTTGGTATTTACTTATTTTCTTATTAACTGAGATTCTCACTGAGTGAGATATCTAAGTGGAACTGTAATTTCCATTTGTATAATGGGTAGTTTTTTCATGTTTAATAATTATTTGTACTTTGTCTTTTGAGAATGGTCTGTTGTTTCATTAGCCCATCTATTCATTGTGTTGATTTCTTCTTATGTAGTTACTTGAATCCTGTGAATGGTCTGGATCTTAATCCTCCATCATACATATGACTAGCAGAGATTGTCTACTATTCTGTAGGCTGTCTGTCTCTTCACTTGATTGTGCAGCAGCTTTTAAATTACATAAGATACCACCTGTCAGTTGTTGGCATTCCTGAATTACTCAAATCCTAATGATGCAAAGGACCAGTTTTATCAGTGAATTAATTTGTGCCTTTAGTATCTCATCTCTTTCAGCAAAGGAGAAGAATTCACACCACATCAGCATGGCTTTGTTGCTGGACTTCTTCAGGTCATGAAACAGTCATGCTGGTGAGACTTTCTGGGTGTATCTTCTGACATTCCAAGGAGACATAGTCTCACTGAAAACTCCATGATCCTCTGTTTTGTTTTTTGTTTGTTTGTTTGTTTGATCCTCTGGTTTTTACAGTTTTTCTGGCCCCTCTTCCACAGTGTTTCTTGCACCTTAGTGTTTTGTACGTGTATCCTTTGGGACTGGGCCCCTTAAGTCTGTATTTCAATTGGTTATTATATTATGTAATGGTCTCTGTCTTTTGCAAAGAGAAATCTCCTTCAGGGAGAGGATATGAAGACCAAAGCAGTTGGTGTATATAAAGACAAATTCTTAGAATGTAAGTAGAGATCATACTGAGTTAGTAGTGTTAGTTGTAAGTTCTTCTCTAAGAGCCAAGACTTCTCTAGCCCTGAGCACAATTTTCCCTGTTCTTGGTATGATGTAACCAGTAAATATCCACATTTATTGGTTTATGGTTATAGGTCAGCCATATCTAAACATGGATTACTATCTCTGAATTCATTACTCTAAAAGTTATAATATCTGCCTCTAACTGTATCATGTTCATTCTTTATTAGTAATGGGCAGGGACACTTGGAGACCAAACTGATTTAAAAAGCTCCTGGTCTGTGTACATAGTGACACAAAGGTATCATTTTAAATTTCCACTTTTTTTGTGAAAGTATGCTTTATAATCTCAATGACCATTTGACCTTTGAAACAGCTTAAGGCAGCACATGGAGTAATAGGTTTCATTATGATGTCTTCACCCATGAAACAAAGTACATATTACTATACTTACTTTCCATCCAGGTGCCTCTCTCTCTGTTCCCTGTTTGCCTCCAGATGGTTTCTTCTCTTTCCCCAGTTGCATCCTATGTTCCATACACACACAATTTTAGGGCTAGATTCATATATGAGAGCAAACATGCAGCATTTGTCTTTCTGTGCCTTGTTCATTTCACTTAACATACTAATGCCCACTTAAATCTATTCGATGTGAATATGATGGTCTTATTTTTATTCTGCCGCATAAAATTCCATTGTGAATATGTACCATATTTTATATTTTGTCTATGTACACTGCAGTCTGAAGAAGGATAATAAAAAGAAATCCCACTCTAGCTCAGAACTGAGTATAATAAAGGTTTATTTATTTAGAGGTAGAGTCACAGATCACAGTCCTCTGCACAAACAGGGTACAGGAACCGAATCACACTGCTAGAAGAGAAGCCAGACCTGTGCTTTACACCGGCATATATAGTATAATATATGGGTTATTATGGGTATATATGGATATATATATATATATATATATATATATATATATATATATTATATGTCCAAGTGGGCAGGTAACTTAAATTTGCTGAAGGAGGAGCCACTTATTGCTTCCCAGCCATTTAGCCCCGAAATAATCACACAGAAACTGTATTAATTAAATCAGTGTTTGGCCCAATAGCTCTATCTTCTTATTGGCTGACTCTTACATATTAATTTAACCCATTTCTATTATTCTTTGTATCACCACGTGGCCATAGCTTATTGACTGAAGTTCCAGTGTCTGTCTTTGGAGGAGCTATGTGGCTTCTCTCTCTGACTCACTCTTTCTCCCAGAATTCAGTTTAGTTTTCCCCACGTACCTAAGTTCATCCCTATCAATAGGCCAAGGCAGTTTATTTATTCACCAGTGGTATTCACGGCATGCAGAGGAGAATCCCACATCAGCAGTCATGCATTTGAATATTGCTATTGAATAACAATAATGATCACTTTGTCTCCCTAAAGGTCCATTTCTGGTTTTATGCCTAGCTTATTTAAGGATCTGACACTGCTTATTAAAATGCTAGTAACTAATGTTATAAATATTAAAATGTTAAAAATCCATACCAAACCTTTGATGTAACCAATTACATGAGGACTTATATATGTACATCTGTTACTAGTATGTTTGAAGTTTCCTGTGACTACCATGTACATTCTGAGCTTAATTTCTGAAAACCCTTATAAATCACATTTGCATTCATAGTTTATATTGTTACATTCCTGTGCAAATGGTGTATTGTTCCTTTTATGGATTAATCTAGAGTTTGTATAAGATTCAAGCAGTTTTCATTTTCTTTTTAAGTGGTGAGTTCCCATTCATCTAAGTTTGAAGTTCTATTTCCAGTAGCAATATTTATAATGAAGATAGAATGGGTTATATAAAATTGCATTAATTAATTTAGACTGTGAAATATTATTAAAGATATATATATATATGTATATAAAACATGTGCTTTATACTTTTGTAGAATGGTGGTATATTAATATGAGGCTTGATTGAATTCATTATTTGCTTTAATGTGATAAAGCTTTTACTACATTTTGAACACTACCTTTATTTAGACATTTGTTAGAACGTTCATACACATATTATTAGCTTGGAAGTGGATTCATGGAGAGATAATGATGCAGCACATTAGTGCGCTTAAAACTTATTAGCGTAATAACATTTCAAGCATCAAGAATAGGCCTAGCATGCAGCATTTAATTTCCATGAGGCAAATAATAACATTTCATATTTTTATACAATTTATTGTACCTATAGATCTAAATAATCCAAAACATTGGTCTCACTCTTCTGTCTTATGCCCTCAACATTTATGGACAGAAAGAAGATCTAACCTACCACTTATATATTCTGTTTTCTATCCCAATTGACCTGAGAAAGAAATTTTAAAATAAGGTTCTTAAGGAACTAGTTATTAAGTCCAAGGAATGCTACAATTATTATTATCTCTTTATATTAACGGGGACTCACTGTATCAAAAATTCCTTTGCTTATAAAACCATCTGTTTGCCTTGGAACATAAGCATTATCTTAAGAAACTTAGATCGCCATTAAACTTTGCCCAGCAGGGCACCGAAACACCCTAGTACATACTGCATTTCCACTAGGGGGTGATCTCTTATTGAAAGTAATAAGGAGGACATTTGAAAACAAGTTTTTGACAAGTCCAACACTTCAATAAAGTGTTTTAAGAAAGAGAAAATTAAATCAATGCTTTTGGATCTTGATCCAACCAAGGGGAACATCAAGATCTTTATTATAATCACTTGTAAACTTCAAAGGCAAGTGTGTTGGTCAAACTTTTTTCCCTTTGATTTCCAAATTTCAGGAGCCTTAATTTTCTTTATTAATTGGAGTATAAAGTACACTTTATGGTGCAGAGATGCATGTTGGCTTCTTTGGAGGAACATATTATCATATTCTATGGAAAGAAACATTTTTCAAACACAAGTAATATGTACTCTGTGAAACTTTCTACATTTTTGTGTTGGGAAATGTTAGATGGGAAATTGAAAAGTGCTGGACGCAGAGGTGCTATGTGGTTAATCAGACTTAGGTTCTGTCCTGGTTCAGAGTCTCACATCGTCTCACTTTGGAAAACACTGCAGTGCATGCTGGAGGTTGGGAATTGGGTAAGAAGCAGGGATAATGTAAGAAGAGGGAACTCTGCATGTGTTTGTAAGACCGTATCTTCCAATATGCTAGAAAGAAAATACATCAGCTCAGGAACTGGAGATCTCAAAGAACCTGTGACTAGTCTATGTAAGAGAAGTGTTTTACCTGGTGTGGTAACGCAGATCTGGAATCCCAGGACTGCCATGATTTCAAGGCCAGCCCGCACTATGTAGTGCAATCTTGACTCAAAATACCAGGAAGAAGGAGTGGAGCGATGGCTCAGTTGATAAAGGCAGTAAGTCGGATACAAGAACCCATATAATACAAGGAGAGGACCAATGCCAACAAGTTGCCCCTCAACCTCCACATATGCATGGCATGCTCCTGTACACACACACACGCACATACACACACCGCCCTCCCCCTCCACAAGATTTAATTAGTGTAATTTTTAAAAACAGAAAGAAGGAAGGCAAGAAGGGAGGAGGAAGTTGAGAGTGAAAAGGAAATGTAAGGAAGTGTTAAAGTTATTAGTGGTAAAACTAGCTGTTTTGGAGCCCCTCCCTGGGATTTGCAGTGACTTTGAATGTAAGTTATGACTTAGTGAGGGATTTTATATCGTTGTCATTATTTTTCACTTAATTTTAGGGTACAGATTTGATTAAAGTTCTGTTTCTTCTCTGCTAAAAGAAGTGAAGTGGCTGGGTAAATGTGTTACAAAGCATTAACAAGAACGACAAAACCCACCTGGTTGTCTTCTCTTCTGTTATGTCCCCTGTAGCATGCAAGAAGAGCAACTATGGACAGCTGCTTCTTCTAACATACGTGTGATTGCTAAGAAAGATGGTCTAACATTCCCCAAAGGTGAACCCACATAAACCACAGTCTAATTTGTGGCTTCTGTTTTATCGAGAGGCTTTATTAATGACAGTCTATGAAACCCATCTCTTATAAGATCTACTTTGGACTTTTGGGAGATAATCTCCACAATGAACATGCATTTACATATGTGTTTTCCCAAGTTAATTGAAAGATATGTTGATTTCATATGTATGTATAAAATTTCATATACATATATGTTACTAGTATATATAAGTATAATATATATATATTATATTATATATCCACTGAAATGTACTTCATCTGCTCCAGGTTGTTGAATGTAAAGTAAGTCATCTATTCTATAGTCTTCTTCACACTTCATTAACATAGGTGCATGTTAAACCTAGATAAAATGCATGGTATTTTAAAAAGTTTAAACGTTTTATACAGTGTCTTCAATGGGAATATTTTTCTTTTTTTTTTCTTTTATTGAGCTCTACATTTTTCTCTGCTCCCCTCCCTTTCAAAGTCTCCAATGTTAAGAACAGGAAGCAGTCCTGGTAATTCTGTTTGTTGTCCCTGGAGACTGGGCTTGTGTCATGGGCACATTGATATTACAGCTGTTTTAGCTTTCACAGGAATTGAATTTCTTACATGTTCGCTGTTATTTGTATACAAATTTCCATGTTTTAGCATTGAGAAACTGATGTGTGCTGGTATAAAAATATGTTGCTCTGTGAGTGAGACCCACTTATTGATGTAAAGCTAAGATATCACTTCTCGCCTCCTGGCCTGAGTTCTTCAAATATGTGTTACATTAAAGCATAAATCTGCATAGCCGTGGGACTACCAGATGAAAAATCAATAATGCTAAATACTCAGTGACCAGAATCTTTCATACACTACTTTTAACAGCATAGCCAGAGTTGAAGTATCAGTTGTTAAAACAACCAATGATTTCAAGTTCTTTGCACCCTACACCAGAGTGGATTGCTGATAAGTGTACATTTTAAGAACCTTATTATATAGGGTGGGGATTGACCCAAGGTCTTAGACATATCAAGATCCAGTTATTTATAAGTTTGTGAACACATTTGAACATTGGCTCAGGTGTTTAAAGATCTCTGTATATAACAGGGGACTTTAATTTATCCAATGATTCCTTGTATTGTCTAACAAAACATTCCAAGTATGGACATTATATTTCGGAAACTTACTGTCTACTCATAGGTGAAGGTGATTGTTTCTGGTGAATTGTCTAGAAAATACTTAAAGTACTTTAACAAAGAGATTTCTGGCTAGATCAAGCAAACTGAAGTGAAGAAATCAGTAAGTTTTAGCTACCAGGTGAATCTAATATCATGTTCAGAACCCAATGCATTATCGTATCAATTTTTTCAGCTCTCTGGAAAGAAAACATTAATAGATACCACATATCCTTTGAGATTATGATGGGTAAAATATAGCATGTAATTGATTTCAAGCATTTCTTTAATGAACACATACATGAGATTACTAAGTATTGGGAAGCTTAATAAATTGTTGACTCAATTGTAACTCACCAGTGTGCTCAGACCAGAAGACTTGGAAATGCAAATCCTCTGTCTTTGACTAAGTTACTGAAGTGCTAGTGCCTTTCAAACTTTTTATTTTAGCAATTTCCCATGTGAAACCCTTCCATTGGAAACTGAAAGTCATTCCTGACCCTACAGTAGGATCACTTTCTTGGACATCCCTTCTTGACAAACCTCAAGAAAGCATTCAGAAGTTCTAGGGGTGCTATGGGCATCCAGAATCTTCCAACATGTCACTTTGTTGGCACACTTGCAAACAACTCCATAGCTCCAGTTCTGGTACTCACAAGCCTTTTTGTTTAGCAATTCACAAGTAATGGTTTTCTAGGGAATCTGATGCAGCTGATTAGAGAACCACACTTGGAGACTCAATGGCTTGTCAAGAGATTCTGTGTAAACTGAGCAAGTTGCCTTTGTATTCTTGAGGAGAAGTTGAGAAAACACGAGCAAAGAAATCAGAGGAAATGAAAGAATGAGATTACAGAGATGCCACAATCACTTTTCACCGTTATTTCAACCGAAACCCTAATCATTTTCCCTTTTAGGTCCCTTTGTTAACTTATCCTCATTTCCTTTTCCTTTGGGTAAATCACACGGTAGTTAGCAATGTAATCCAGATAATTACTATCACAGACGCATTTGTAGCTAATATTTAGAGGTAATTAGAAGTCAAATTTTAAGCAAGTAGTATTCGTCTTTCTGCAGCTGTATTGGGGTAAGAGGTATATTTAGAATTCTGTAATCATGAATCATGCTATTAAATATCTTACTTTATATCAGTGAATTTTGCATAAAAACATGGGGTAGAATATCAGATGGTGTTCATAATGGGAGATAACAAGTGATGAAATAATATATTATTCTTGCAGTGAATTTAAGCTTTAAAATCTGCGTAAATCAAACGTAATGTCCTAACTTATTTTTGCCCCCAATCAGATTTTTCTTACATCCCTATTAAACACAAGTGTTTCAGCCTCTATAGGAAAGTGTGCAAAGTACTATTCTGTGGGCTTTGTTATAGCTTAGAAAATAAATACTGATAGGCATTTAAACTGAGAAGTAAAATAGATTTATTGAAATAACATTGGAAATTCCATCAACAAAATATCTGCTTTTAAAGATAAATGATAACTCAGAGTGAAACAAAATAAAAGACAGGCCTGGCACTTAGGAAGCAAGAACGCTCTTCTAGACAAACCTTAGAGTAGTGTGTGGTGGAATTCATCCTACTTCATGGCTTGTCTGTGCATGGACCAGTCTCCAGGTGAGCCATAAATCCTGTGCATCCTATGGTGTGGGGGTAGGGGAAGAGAGTCCAACCAACTAGAGTGTTTCTCCAGCTTTGATTTTTACCCTGGTTTTACAAGAGATACACATGAACCCTCTGCTTGTATTGAAAGTATGCCCCTGTTTGACAGTGTTGCTAGAGCACAGGGAAGTAGCCTCAGCTCACTCTAGTCCTTGAGCCAGGATGAACTGGAAGTGTAACGTGAAATTGTACCCACTTTCTACTGGTGCCACCACAAGATTGATACTATGTGGTCGTCTTTCTATATTTTATGCTGAATCATTTTATGAGACTTGATTTTTTTGTCACATTCTTATTTTTTTCTGCAGTGAATGATTTATGTAAAGAACAATTAAACAAACATATCCTTAAGGTTGTAGGACAGAAACCTCAAATGACAGTACCTCCAAATACAATTATTATTGTAACATACATTATCCTAAATTATTGAAATATGTTAAAGCCCAAATAACTAGCACTGTACTTTGTATCCAATGAGATGGAAACTATACCAGAAGATTACATAAATTCACTTAAGAAAATGATAAATATTGATTCTCAAACTTAGGTGATATTTATTTACTTTTTATTGATCTTCTACCAGGAGACTGAAATATGGTCTTAAAACAGTCTTATTAGGTAGCCCAGGTTGTTCTGGGAGGTACAGTCCTCCTGCCTCAGTCTCCTGAGTACTCGGTTTGCTGACACCCCCACATTACACCCAGTTATCATTGCTTGCTTTAATTGTGATTCTTGATGTTGGCTTACACAGACAATAAAAAACTTGAGTATTTTCCAACTAGAGAATGAGGAAGACAGTCATCCCGGTGACAATGGTTCGAAGGCAGGGGAAGCAATTATAGTGGTGGGCAATAGAATAAAGACCTGCTGGACTTCTCCTAAGTCTTCTTAGGAGACCAGAGCTAGTAGGAGAAATTAGAAGTATGGGAAATATACCTTTTAGCTTTCGTTTTGCAAGTGCACAATAATAATAGTACATGTCCCATGATGGTGTTTTAAAAACAAATGAGTTAATATTTATAAAGTAACTAACTAAACTATATCTAATTAGAATGCCATGGGAGTATCTGGCAAATCCAATAATGAATTAAGTGACCACAAACCAATGAAATGCTTTCTGACATTCCTCTTACATCTTGTGTCTCCAGATGACCACAGTTTGAATCTCAGATTCTTCCCTTCTTTCCTCGACATTGTAGCAAGGCCAGGACTCGACACCTTGCTGTGCTGCTGTCTACTTATCTGTCAATCAATCCCCAGCCACCATCTCTATTCCAGTTGCAGTTTCCTTCAGAAGGCCTCTGTCCAGACTTTGCTAATTTAGAGACTGATTCTTCACTCTAGGTTACCGTCCCTCATCTTTTCCTACTCCCTGTCTGTGACCAGCCATCCTAGTGAATTTCAAGCTGTCAAAGCATGGGGGAACCCCTGGCTGCTAAATAACACTTGGTGTGGGTTTAGTCACACTATACCATGGCAGAGCCGCTCTTTAGAATGGCATTACCCTTGGCTCTTCTTTGGAAGGGCAATCTAGGGGATGGCAGCATGCCCCACAGCCCTTGAAACATCTGCCGTAGCCTCCTGTCAGCTTCCTCCGGTAATAACTGAAAGATGCTCCTGTTCCCCTCCTTGGGCTCCAGCGCTTCTCATGTTTGGTCTAAGGGATGACTTTCCGAGGCTTAAGTCTGTCAACATTCCTTTCTTCTCCAGAATTTCTCTAATTATTCCCTTATTTGTCTCCCGTGATTATTTTTGGAAATTCCTTCTTGGAAGTTTTAAGACACTTGACCCAAGTGGTAAGAACATGTCTAACCTTTAAAAGGAAAATTTTTATTGCCAAAGTATTAATAAGTCGTAATAATTCTTAGAAGAATTCATCCATATGGGACAAATGTAATGTTCCTTTCCTGACACGATGAGGCTATGAACACGGTCTTCAAAATGAGAAAAAAAAAAACCCTCCACATTTAAGAGCATATTATTATATATTATTTATACATCTGATATCCCATTCCTACATTTTGCTCCTCTAGATGGTATAGGTGTTCAAATGTGTCAAAGAGAAGGATGATACGTAGACAGCATTCATGTTATAACTTCAGCAGGATGAGCAAGAAGCTTAAAAGCCCCATGCCTTCCTTTCCTGTTTATATAATAGTCAATATACTGCTGGGGAGAACTCTTCTAGCTCAGCAGGAAATTGATTGATGTGAACAGGGCTGATTCTTCCTGATTTCATTAGTTCATCGCCTCTTAAATGGACAGCTGGCTACTTCATAGATTTCCTGTGGCAGCCTGAGCCAGTCCAAGAAGTGAGGGTCAGGGGCTATAGCAGGCCTCTCCAAGCCAAAATGATCTAGACCTTGACACGTTCAGTTGGCAGAATTCTAGGGGACTTGGATGCTTGACTTGATCGAAAGATCACCTCTCCAGTTTAGCATAAATTACCCGAGAGTTAATGAGTTATCGGCCTAAAAAGTTGACTCGTTAGCTGAGTATGGTCCCCTGTCTGGAAACCAGGCATCGTTTCAGGAGTGGGGGAGAGGGAGGGCAGATGACTAGGCAGCCGTCAAGAAAGAAAGAAGGGAATAAAAAGCATCTTAAGTTCTTGTAAACTTTTTTAGTTTTAGTGTTGAGGAAAATTTTGAAATCTAGCACAGTGACGCTAGGAAGCAGTGAGGAATGGATCTACACCAGGAGAATGGAGACACTGAGGCTGGTGTGAAGGCACAAGGAGCTGTTAAGAGAGTGGGATAACGATGCAATGATGCGGACAAGGATGCAGGGGAACACCAAGACATGTTGGAGGTCAGCGGTCTCCAGGGCCTATGGAATGGTGAGACGGTGGTAATGGAGGACAGCTGTGAAGGAAGGCTTATAGATCACAAGTTTAGAACACAAGAGGTCCCCTTGAGGTCTCACTGCCTGCCTGCTAGGAATATAATCCCGAGTTTCTCATTCCCAAAGGAGAGCCTTTTTCTTGGCTGCTTTTCCTAAAAACACTGACTAATGTGCCAAGTCTCCTCTCAAGCATTTATTTTAGCTGTGTTTTTCATAGACAATCTATCTTGCGCATAATAAGCAAAGTCTTGACTCTTTCATTCATATTTTCTGTGATTACAGAAGTTTATAAGAATATATGCTTACTTCCATTACCAAAAGCTCTGTAAACGAGGATGGATGTCTAACACGCTACTTAGTATCACCTGACGAGGATTGATGCTTTCAGATCATTTTCCATGGAGCTCAGAGAAACACTGCTGTATTCTACAGACTTCTGGTTTTAGTAAGGAAATGGTAGCTTTGCTTCCAATCTGTGTAGCTCAAAGCATCTGCAGTGTGTTCAGTAGCAGTTAGACTCAGAAAAGCAATTTGCCAAGTTGTTTTATCAATGAACATGATTACTCTGTGTATGATCAGCTGGACCCTTGGGATCACTACATATGCTAATACCAGCATCAGCACTGATCCGAGGCTCTAGTCTAAATGCAGAGGTTGGAGTGGAGCTGAGTTACAGAGTGCTATCGTTCAGTCTAAATGCAGAGGGTGGATGGAGCCTGACTTACAGTTATCGTTCAATAGTCATTTTGCACATTATCATCAGATTCCTTTCCTTATGTGTAAGCTTAACAGGGAGCTGTTGCTTTTCTTTGAGAGGAGGCGGCAGTTTCTTTCCTAAGTCACACATGGTAAAAGATTTGCTGAAGAGACTCTCCAGTTAAGATTTCACACAATAGGAGTCCTGTTGTGTGCTGGACTCTAGCTTTGTTGTCAGTCAAGTCTACAGTTGCAACCCAACTCCCAGCATCCCCTGCTTCCTTCGTGTGAAGATAAGAGGAGGGGGAATGAGATGACGAGCACAATGATGTCCTAAAAACGTGATTAGACATCCTGAGGACAGGGGACAGACTTTCACTTTCAACCTGGGACTATGTTAGGATGAAGTAGACACTTAAGAATTCCTCATGGGGGAATGAAGGCTGTCCCGAGTCTTCCAGGAAAAGTGGACAAGCCACTGGGGACCTCCTAGAAAGGGCTTATCATTGTACAGACAGGAAAATTGAAGTTTTGAAGGGTGTGCTTAGAAAGTGGACCTCACTGGAGTTCAGGACTGTCCAGCTGCAAAAGAGACTGTTACCTGCCACTGTGTGCTATCGCTGTGCAGTTAAGAAGTTTCTAGGCCATCAATACAAGCGTCCCATCTGCTGCTGGAATTGTAAGCAGAAGACTTAAAGCTTGAGATTGGACCTCACTGAATCAGCAGGTGTAAAATCTGTGGGTCGCAACCCCGTTTGGGGGGAAAATCAAACAATTCATTCACAGAGGCTTCATATCAGATATTTACATTAGGATTCATAATAGTAGCAAAATTACAGTTATGCAGGAGCAATGAAGTAATTTTCTGGTTGGAGGTCAGCACAGCACGAGGAGCTGCATTAAACTGTCATAGCATCTGGAAGGTTGAGAACCACTGCTCTAAATGCTTTCTTGGTATTAGAGATTGTTACATAGGCATTAGTATGTGAAATGCCTTTTGGAAACTTCTGGCCTCAGGGAGAGGCCTTCATTGCCACCCCCTCCCTTTTGTAGCCACACTACACTTGATATCTCATCTCTATCTACAGATCCTCCTTCTAACACATACCTATGAATATATATATATATATATATATATATATATATATATATATATATATATATTCTTGCTTAATGCTTTCACCAATACTTTGATTTAATACCTCTTATGTAAGTAAAGGTAATGCCTCAATATTCCTTTTATAATTTGTTTATTGTTATACAATATTATTTATGTGTGTGTGTGTGTGCACGCACACACACACGTAGGCCCACATTTGTCATTGTGTATGTGTGGAGGTCAGAGAAGAACTTGCAGGAGTTGATTCTCCTTCAAGCACATGGGTCAGGAAAGTTGAGCTGAACTCATCAGACTTAGCGGTGTGTGCCTTTACCCATCAAGCCATCTCTCTGGTCCCTATATACTATTTCTTGATATTACTCCCACAGTCACATTCCTGAAAAATAAATCAGATAATGGCATACACTTTTTGTGGAGTTCTTTGGCTAATAAGATGCTACTTAGGCTTCCAGGGTTGAGGGTGAAAAGGAGGGAAGCAAAGGAGGAGGAAGAAAAGAGAGGAGAGTAGAAGAGAGGACTTAAAATGAGGCTCTCTCTCTCTCTCTCTCTCTCTCTCACACACACACACACACACACACACACAGTATACAAAGCTGTCCTAGCAATGTTTTCTGTATCCTAGAATTCTGGCACACAGATGTAACTGCTTAAAAGAAAAGGTTCCTTTTTTAACTTGGCACAAAATCTCCACTTGCCACACCGTCTTGAAAAAATATGTCCCTCTGTTCTGTTTGAGGTGGCCATCGTAGCTAGGGATTCTATGAATAGCCTTTGTACATCACAAGGGTGGGGCTGTCTTTTGAGTGACTTCCCAAACCTCAGTGCATACAAGTCAGATTTTGGAGACTTGTTGAAGTGGATTCTCGGTTAGTTTTCCAGTTTGCAATGCTGTTGATCTATGCTTTAAACAGCCAGGTTCTAAAACAAAGTGGCACTGTCAGCATATTGTAGGGGCTGCATTAATAAATATTGTCGAAACGGAAGTAGAAAGAGGAGGATGAAGCCATTTTTCATACGTAGCAGGGAACTGGAGATCCGTGTATCTAACATATTTAGAGAAAAGACATGGAAAGAAAGCAAAATGATGGAAGAGAACTGTGAACATTTTCACACAGGTAAACAGTTTTGAAACTTCAGAGCCAGAGGATAAATATCTTAGAGAAATTCTCCTCACTTTCTGCCAGTACTTTCTGTAGTTCAAATTACAAAGAAAAAAAAATCACCTCATCAATACTACGTGAATACTAGAGGGATATCACATGCTAAGGAACCACTATTAGATGTTATATACCCTGAAGCTTATGCTAATTTTAAGGAATTTAGGGCAGTAATCTTGTTGAATAGATTACTATCGTTTCAATGTGTGGTTTTCCCCAAACAGAAATGAAGGAAAGAACATACTCTGCCAGTGATGATTGGCAGGTAAACACCATTATTGATCAATCTGCGAATGTCTCCAGATTGCCTACCTTGCATTAGAGATGGATAGAAAGTCCTGCAGCTGAGATGGATGAGGGCTGGGAACAAACAGCCTGCTGGGAGGTAGTCATCATTAAGTAAGATGCAGGGCATTGGCGCCTGTTGTTTAGTGCCTGGCAAGGAACTGACAGTCCTCCCAGGACTTTGTGACCAAACCTGGTCAACCATAACGCCAGCCTTGATCTTCTGGAGGGTTTACCTTGGAGAAAGACTCTGTACCAGAGGGACTATAACTGTGTGACCACCCACACTCCTGCGTTCAGCTTTAAAGGTCTGAAAACTTTGAGTTGTGACAAAATACAAATGAATAAGCAGACAAATGAATTAATGGAAAGACTGTCTCCACACACACGTGCAGAAAGTGAACAATTAATGGGCAAACGGGCGCGGCCACACATACGCAAGTCAGTCTGTTTGCAGCAGATGTGCGTAGTCTCCAAATTGCTATTCTCTTTACTGTTTCCCCTTCTCACCATGATTTTTATACTGCGCATGTTCTTGGAGTTGAATTTTACCCTTTGCAGATTTTAAAGCACTATTAGGACAAGGCAAAAGGGTAATATAACCAACCAAATCCGTAATTTGAGTGGTTCTTTTGCTTCTTAATGACAAAGATGCTAAGGTTTTCTCGTAAAGTCTTTCTAGGAAAAGAATAAATGCGCATTTTTATCCCATAATGCCAGAGGCAAGCAGCACAGAGAAGCACTTAGCCTTCTAATAAGACCATCTTGAAGCAAGCGTTTGTGTCAGATTTCAAAGAGAGGCATTGAGACAGTCCTCCAGCCACTGGCATACAGCATCCACTGTGTTCTTCAGAGTGAGAGGGTCGCCTTGTGTAAGTCACTTCCAGAGCCAAAGAGGTCTGTTTCCCTTGGACAAACTGATACATATTTTGGACCACTTCAATATTCAACAATGAAAGAAAATTCATCTCCAATAAGAAAAACGTTATTAATGATTTGGTTATTCTCTTTTAGATCATTTATCAATATTGCCTGTGGGGTGTACAAAGGAAGAAAATTATTTTGAAATCCATCCAACCAGCTATTTATCTGTTTTTAATTGCTGGGTGTGACCTCCACCTTTTATATTTATTTATTTATTTATTTATTTATTTATTTATTTATTTTGGTTTTTCGAGACAGGGTTTCTCTGTAGCTTTTGGAGCCTCTCCTGGAACTCCCTTTGTAGATCAGGCTGGCCTCGAACTCACAGAGATCCGCCTGCCTCTGCCTCCCGAGTGCTAGGATTAAAGGCGTGTGCCACCACCGCCCAGCTGACCTTCACCTTTTAAAGTGCAAGAAAAAGAAAGTTTCAGTGAAAATCCAATGGGGTTGGAGAGATGGCTCAGAACTTAAGAGCATTCGCTGCCCTCTCATGGCATCTGGGTTTGACTCCAGCACCCATATGGCAGCTCACAACTGCTTATAGCTCCAGATCCAAGGAATTCGAAACCCTCTTCAGGTCTTCATAGGTACCAAGCATACATGTGGTACAAAAACATCTATGCAGGGAAAACACCCATAAACATGAAATAATAATTTATTTGTAAAATTCTTTAATTTAGGATCATTACATATTTTTAAAATGACATTAATTACATATAGTTGTTGCTATGTTAAAAATATAGTGGTCCCAATTTGAAAGCATTTCTTTTTAATCCCAATGAAGAAAAATGTTGATTCTAAATTCACTGTTTTTTGTTTGTTTGCTTGCATGCTTATTTGCTTGTTTTCTTTGCTTTTTGAGACAGGATTTCTCTGTAGCTTTGGAGCCTGTCCTGGAACTTGCTCTGATGACTAGGCTGGTCTCGAACTCAGAGATTCGTTTGTTTTTGCCTCCCAAGTGCTGAGATTAAATTCACTATTCTCAATTTTATAAAGAAGCTGGATTTTTCAAATAAATCTGTTAGGGTGTATGAACTTCTGATCATATTCTTTCTGTGTGTATATTTGCACATGTGTGAGGCACAGACAGTTACAGTCATTACCCTAAAGTATTTCTGCAATAGAGAGTGATTACTATCATAAAGAAGTGACCAGTCCTAAGAGCTGTGATGTAAAATCATAGAATAGCTTATACAAGATACAGAGGGTCTTGTGGTAAATCTGGAGGAGGTATTTTCTGGATGGTTCTTAAATGACATTGTGAGACAAGTTCGGGTGGCAAAGTGGTCTTCGAACTGAAATAGCTTTGCCTTTTCAAAGCCAGCCTTGTCACAGGAGGGGCTCTCTGTATCTCTTGTCTTCCTTCCTTTACTCCTAAATCTACATGAAAATGCTTGCACTAAGGATAAAACAACAGGGCAAATCCTTACAATCAGGCTGTGAGACAGAATAAGTGGTTTCTGCTTCTCTAAATTGTACCACTGTTTTATGTATTCTTCAACAATGTGCCTCGTTATGCTTGGCTCTAAGTCACTTTCCTTATTTTGGAGTTACCTTTGGCATTTTGCTCTCAATACCAGTAAAAATTCAACACAGACTGTCAGTTTATTCTCCATTTACATTCATCCCCAGAGGATAAGACAAGAGTAACGTTTGGAAAGAAAATGATCAGCTAGAAATAATAAATTTCAATCCAGAAGTTGAGATGAACCTAAAGTTAACCTTGAATTTAATATAAAAATATGGGGGTCAAAGCTGAGCACCTTGACCCCATTCTGACCCCAGATCTTTACATCACTGTAACAGGGTCTTGGAAACAGGTTTGTTAGATGTAAATCTGTTGAATCAATGGCAGGAAACCAAATCTAAAGGATGCAAAAGCTCCTGGAGAGAGGTTCATGCAGGGAGGTGCTACTCAAGACCTTGGATAGAAAGTTTAACTTACACATTTTAGGAAACTGGTTTTATTGTTGTTTGTTTGTTTGCTTGTTTATGATTGTACAAAGCAATTCCAAGACTTCACCCCTTCTACTCCATAGCTAATAAAATGGGCACTATTATTCAGGGATTTTTCACCTGAATACAACTTCCCAGCTTCCAGTTGCTTCCTTCACACATTTTATTTCTGGATGAATCTGATATTATGATAATACCTGAATTTAAATTTTGCAGAACCTTTTATATATACTTGTTTTGTCTTTGTCTTTTGGTGGCGAATGCTCTTGTAATTAATAATGACATTTTGAGGTTGCTGAGAACAGATTTCATATCACGAGTCTAGTATGGCTGTCTCATCAATGCTCTCTGAATATTTGATGAATATGTGTGCATTGATTTCCTGTTGAGCAGCCCCTGCTGGGCTCATTGACCTTACCCAAGGAAAGAAGGTGAGCTGTTACTGGTTCACAGATGAGGAGACCGTCTGTTAAACTCTAGCACACTAAACTCTTGCCGCCACACCTCTGGATCCTTGTCTATCCTGTTGGACTTGTTTTTATACTCATTAGGATGCTAACCCAGAGTCAAGAAAAGCATAATTATACAGATAGAATTAGTCAGTACTTTCTGGGGTAAATGCTGTCAGTATTTTTTTCAGAATGGCAAGAACAGCTTGTAATTTTGCTGTGGAAGAGAAAGCAAAAGACATATTGGGGGCTATAACTGTGTACAAACTAAGAAGTCCATGACATAAGGCTCCATGGTTTTATGCTCTGGTAGGAAACAACTTGGGTGACCAAAAGCTTCCTATTATTTTGGACTTTTTTAGATCCTATAATTTGGTAATAGCAGTACTATATAGTCATGCAAAGCAGAACACAGCAGTAATAAAATTGATAAATGTACAATTGAAAAAGTAAAGCACAACCTCAGATTGAAAGACCACATTGTCCTGTTTTCTATTCCCTTTAAGCTCTAACCCTACAGGGAGTCACCCATGCTAAAGGACCTTACTTGGGTCTGTGATCCAGAGATTGTGGCTATGGAGCCAGCGGAGCGTCTTTCGAACAGTCATGAAAGACGGCAGGATCTCAGCAAAGGCAGAGGCTGTGTTGTTCTGATGTATGAATTCTGTGACAGAGCATAATCTGAGCCAAGCAGTAACTTTGTGTTCTGAGTTTATATTTTCAGCTTTCACAATGGACAAAGGGCTCTGGGAACTTGGACTCAGTGGTTAAGAGGGTCTGCAGTTCTTCTGGAGGACCCCAGTTCGGGACCCAGCACCCATGGCAGGAAGCTCACAATTGATAACTCCCGTCTCAGGGAATCTGATGTCTTCTTATGGATTCTGTGGGTATCTGCACTCACAGGCATATAATCCCATATATACAACATTCAAAAATAAAATAAATCTCCAATTCGATTTGATGTAGCCCACAGTGTCTTCTCTTGGGAGCTCATCATTATGTTATTTGCTTTCTTGCTTTTCTCAATTTCAATTTTTAGGCAATCACACTCATGCTCATTTTCCAAATTGAGCCTCTATTTTATATCCTATAGTGTGTCAGACACTTTCCAACATTATTTCTCATTATTAAGCAGCCCTCAAGCTTAGTGTTATGAGGCTGCGTGAAATATAAAGAAAATGCAAAGCATAGAGAGAAAGGTTCTTGCCCAGTCAGTAACTCTAGATTCTGGGACATTTCCTAGGTCTGACTGGTTTGAAGCAGATGGACCTTCTAATAAATCTTTATGTCTTCAATCAGCAATCCCTGAGCACAGCAACGCCTTCATCCACTCAGCACTTGGCAGCAGGCATAAGCACTTTGGTTTGTTTTTAGACTTTGGTTAAGTCTAGAAAAACTAGGCAGTCACAAAGTTTACATATACCCATGACTTAAAATCTTACCTATGGTGAAACATCATGTTGTTGACAACTTGAGAGTTAAGCTGTTGCAAGTATTATTTTTATTTCTGTGATGATGAACAAACAAGGTTTTGTACTGTTCTAAAGATTATTTCAGAGTGTGGGATGTTTTATTGTGATTACACAGTATTAGTGTTCTCAATTCTATAAATATAGGCTTTAAGTTATACCAGCGAGACACAATTTCAGCAGTTATCAGACAAGTAAGGAGATATGTACTGAAATTATTGTCTCCCCGCTAACAATATATAGCTGTAAGTTATTCAAAGTTTGAAAAGAAATATATGCCAACCTTATAGAGATTTTAATACAAAATATTTTTTCAGTTAGAACCAAAAATCCTTTGCCTTTCCCAAGAGTGAACAAAGACTGAAATAGCAACAGTACAAGAGAAAAATAGTATTTCCTCTTCACAAATTCCATTCTCAAGGGGTGAACAAAATTTTAAAATGTGCTTTTAATAGCGAAAATAGGGGGATAATGTAGATATCCATTAGTAGATGAATTAAATGATATCAGTATTGTGTATACAACACACACACACACACAGTATTGTTCATCTTAGATAAGGAAGTCTTGTCATTGCTGACATAATTGGAGCCAGAGGACATTAAGTCACCTGAGGTCAGCTTAAAAGAAGAGGGACAATATTGCATGGTTTCATTTCCATGCAAAATTTAGTATGGCAAAAATCATAAATCCACGAATAAAAAAGGTAATTATTGGGGTCAAAAGGCAAAGTGAAGAGGTAAAAGATAGAAGGTGATGCTCAATCTGTGGTATGTGTTAGTCACACAAACCATACTACACAGCATGGTTTGGAGATGATAACTCTGTGTGCTGTGTACTTACATTTTTCTGAGAGTAGCTCTTAAGGCAAATGTTCTTACTGAATACAAATAAAACGGAGGACTCAGTGGAAAACTTTCAATGACTATGAATATGCCATTAGCCTTGAAAATGGTGATAGTTTTACAAGTGCACATATTCATACATATGTAGTAGAACTTGTAAATGTAAAATACAATATATTACACACTTTAATCTTGAAGGGAGTATCATGAGTGTGTGTATGTTGACTTTATTGTGACTTTACATCTCTTTCTAACACCTATATATAGAGAAGGCTCTAGCAAAATAATAGTTATTGTCATTAGCTAATAAATTAGAGAAAATTTCACAAACACACATTGTTCTGTTCCCTTCTAGTTACATATGTGAACTGGGCAGGGTGGGGGGTTGTATACAGGAAGTTTGCTGTGCCATGTTTCCCCAAGATAATCAGTCTTTAAACAGCACTTACGGTTTTGGTGTTTGGGTGCAGAAATGCCCCATCCACTCGACAAATATAGCGTAAAGAGATTATTAATTTAATGTGTACTTTTCTTAACTGAGGAGCTCATGTAAAAGTAATGAATGTCCTGAATCTGGGATAGCTACAAAAAGCTGTTTCATCAGGAGCTCCGCCCATGGCTTGCATCTCATTGCATAGATGTAAAAGTCCCCAAGTTTTAGTAAAGCAACTGCATCAGTTGACTTTATTACATGGCATGAATTAATGGATACACACAAGACTTCCTTATCCTATGAATTTTTCTCAGAGGCAAGACAGAAACTAAGTATCTCTTAATTAGTTACATCCATGAAAATAGCATTGTCAGCCCTCCATTTTATGTGGAAAATAAAAAATGTGGATGTACACAAAGCTTCAGAATTTAATAGTAAAATAGGACTTTTAATGACTAACTTTTCTCACAAAAGCATTGTAATACAAGAAGCAATGGTCATTTTCATTCAAGACTGGACCTTGCAGCTGACCCCCTCATTTTCTAGCAAAGTGATCCCAAAGGAGAGCTCTGTTTCTCTTTTGTTGATGTGTTTATGAAACCACATTGTGTGAGGTCTGATGCTACAGGGACCTAATGAGGGAACACACATAAAAATTCTATAGTTACTACAAGCATTGTAAACATAAATACATCTAATGACTTTGAGAGAGTGAGAGAGAACACATAAACTTGCAAGGGTTGGGGGGTGGTGTGGGAAAAATCTGGGAAGGGGAAAATGATTAAAATATGTTATATAAACTCAAGAAAGATTTACTATTGAAAATAAGTTATTATAATACTTTTTTATCTAAATTTTTTGTAAAACAAAACTGACTTTCAATGGCAATGTTAGGAAGCCAAGAACAATCGATTTCACCGCCAAGACAATTTTGTAGGAAAGTAGAAACAGATCATTTTAATTGTGTTAAATAAGATCTATTATGAATGGTTGCCAATGTATCAGAGTTTATATACAGATTGAAGGTGTACATTTTCACTTTTGTGAGTTGCCTTTTTATTTCTTAGTTCTCCTGTGTGCATCCTTAATTAAGTTTCCTTTCTTCCCTTTCCTCTCACCCTCCCTGACCCCCTCTCTCCTGTCCTCTTTTTTTCCTCTAGCATCAGTGAACCTCACTAAACTTTAGCCAGGCATTATGACTTCCTGCTAGCTTATATGTTTTCACGGACCACTTACCCCGGAATTTCATGTCATATAATAATTGTACGGATATTCTTCAGTCTATTATTATTTAAGTCATTCTACAGCTTTTAGCTCTCAGATGACACCATAACTTATCCTGACATGCTTGTTACTCCACATATTCTTTGTAGAATTAGGCTTGCACTAGCCCTTCCCCCAAGCACATCATTCATTGGTATCAGCTCTACTCAGTCTTTGACTGTGCATCAAAAATCATTTAACTGTTGAAGTCGACTGTCAGACTGCTACCTACGCCTCAACTGGTGAGAGAAATCCTATGCATGTTCTACTCTCTGCCACCCTGCCCAGGCCATTGTTCAGTTCCCCTGAGGTTCAGGAATTTCTCTTTCTGTATTGTCCTTAGCTGTATTCTCCAGTTTTTTACTCCTTCAAATGCACAGGCCTCCTCATGCGGCTACTCAGTGTCTTCTAAAATGTATATCTCTAAGGTTCTGCTGTCAGAAAAGGTTTCTAATAGAAGTCACACTTCTTTATCATACTTGTTTCGCCTTTGCCGATCTCACAGATGGGTTCTGTTCTCCTCTTTCTGTCTGTTCTAGCTCTTCATACCTTCAGTCCTCCTATGGTTCTCTAATGGTGCTCCCTGGGCCTTGCTCTTCTCTGTCTCCCTCAGATCGCCTTTGCTACCCTACCAACTCAGATTTCTTCAGGAGCTACCACACCTACAGAGCTTAAGAGTGCCTTCTAGAGCGTCTCCCCATACCAGTTCCTTCACAATCTTTTTCACTTTGGAAGTCTTTGGCTGGGTCAATTTGGAAATTCTAGAATACCCCTGGAATTTTCTGTTTCATTTCCCAAACTCAGTTGACAACTGCTGCACATTTCTGTGTCTGCAGCATGACCACCCCTCACTGGGGCCTGCTAATCTATTTCTCATGCATGAACTCAGGTTTCCGTGTAGCAGCAAGAATGCCTATAAAACTGCAAATCACACCATAACTTTGGACTTAAGTGCGTGCCCTCTCTTGCTTCAAATTAAAAAATATCATATTTAAATGCATCATGTTATTTAATCACAACAATATTATTCAGTAAATATTATTAATATCCCCATTCTATAGATAAGGTAACCAGACAAAGCCACTTGGGTAATGCTGACTGACTCCAGGTTTAAATTCCAGCAGTAGCCCCAGAGTCTATGCTATAAAGTAGTGCAAGTTGTTGCATTAAAAGTCTTTGAAGAAAGCCGGGCGGTGGTGGCGCACGCCTTTAATCCCAGCACTCGGGAGGCAGAGGCAGGCGGATCTCTGTGAGTTCGAGACCAGCCTGGTCTACAAGAGCTAGTTCCAGGACTGGCTCCAAAACCACAGAGAAACCCTGTCTCGAAAAAACCAAAAAAAAAAAAAAAGTCTTTGAAGAATTGGGCCATTGCCCATCCAATCAACCTTACCATGCCCACTAAAGTATAAACTTCACAATGAAAGAGCTGTTCTGTCTGTTTGGCTCACTACTGTCCCCCAGATCTTGGGATCACGTGTTCACTAAGGAGAGAAGCTCACTCACTTCTACCTGTGGACTTGGTGCGTGTCTACTACATCCATTTATTATTGCTAGTATTTTCATATGCTGGTGCTGACCGACTGGGACCGGATGGCCTTTCAGAGGACTTGACCTTGAGACAACTGATGGTCTCTGTCAGCAACTGCTGTAGGGAGGCTGCTTGTTTGTTTCCCAGCTGTCTGGCAGCTCAGACCCAAAATAATCACATAGAAACTATATAATTTAAAACACTGCTTGGGCAATTAGCTCTAGCTTCTTATTGAATAATACTTATATCGTAATTTAATCCATTTCTAGTAATCTCTGTATTGTCACGTGGCTGCGGCTTACCAGGTAAAGTTTTAGCATGTCTGTCTCTAGTGGTGGCTCCATGGCTTCTCCCTGACTCCGTCCCCTTTCTCCCAGCATCCAGTTTAGCTTTCCCTCCCTAGCTCTGTTCTACCCTATCAGGCCAAGCCAGTTTCTTTATTCATTAGCCAATTAAAGAACATATATACCGAAGGACTTCCTACATCAAGCAACAATGATTATCTGTCAATCTTTTTCTGGGGGCAGGAACTTGTGAAACTTCCCCTAATCCCTCTTGGAATCTGGACTAGTGTTTTCACCATGTGTGTCTGGTTTAAGCAAAACTGTTGTTGGGATTTTAGCTTTCCTATCCTGTTTGAAAGATACTATCTTACCTCAGGAGTTCTATCACTTTCATTTTCCTAAACTAATATGATTGCTAACTGTGTTCTAAATACTTATCATCATATCCACAGATCAGTATTACATTCAAACCCTCATCAAAGAAGCTTCCTTTTGCAGCAGGTGGAAACCATTACAGAGGTCCACAAATTGTCAAACTGCAAAGAGCAGGTGATATTGACCCAATACCAGCTGATATATTCGAAATGCAGCCCTGATACCTAGGGCTCAGAAACATCACAAAAGAAGATCCAGAATGATTGGAAAAGCTAGGATTCCTAGAAACCTGCTTCAATTAATTTAAACTGAAGCATAAAATGTTGTGTGTTAAAATGCAGCATTTTCATACATATACTTCATAATGCCACCTTTCCCTATGCCCTCTTTTTCTTGCTGGTTCCTTTCCTTTCCCTATCCCATATAATATTCGCTTCTGCTCTCAGGTCCACTGTGCTGTCTTTTTTACTCCTTCCCTTAATATCTCTTCCTTCTTTCTCATGATACTCTTCCTAGTTTTGTAACTAAGTTTATGCACGCCCATAAATTCAGGCACACACTCAATTTGTCACAGTTGAGGAAGGGAGAGACAATTGAGAGTTCAAGGGAAATGAGATTATTAAAGTATTGTGCTCTTGCCCTTATCATAATGCTAAGATAATGAGTTCTTGTGCATACCAAAGGAGCTTTTAATAAGCTGGCCAATAACTATAAACACTTCACATAAAAATTCTAGGTCACATCTGTCTAAGAAAGTCAAGAAGAGGCGTGTGTTTTCTCATACTCCTGTAGCAGAACAGTGCAATATAATAGATCTTTTTGATTGAATTATATAAAGTAAAAAGGTTAAAAAATATTAACTGGAGATTTTCTAAGTTTGGAGAGACTACAGAAGTCTGATTCCCATTTGAAGGTATCTTAACTTTGGTGCTCAGAGATATCATCCAGAACACAACATGTGTGTTTATGTGTGTGTGTTTTTGTGTGTATGTGTGTGTGCATGTGCATTCATGTGCATGAATTGCATGTGTGCACGTATATGTTCATGTGTGCTTGCCTGTTTGACCACCTGTAGAGGTCAGAAGTCACCTCACTTGTCTTCCTTATCACTCTTCACCTTATAATTTTAGATAGGACTTGAGTGACCAGTGAACCCCAGGATTCTCCTGCCTCCACTTCTCTAATGCTGGGGATAAAGGTCCATGTTCCCATAAGTTCTTGTGCTTGCACAGGGAGCACTTCCCCTGCCAAATCATGTCCTTTTCCCCTCAGATCTATAATTTTACCTGTAGGATCTTGGTATTCATGGGATATTTTTATTATATTTCTGATATTGCAAAAAGTTGTCTTTCTGGAAACATAAGGTCTGTTTAAAGGTAAGAAGACAGTGAATACACACATTGTCTTATAACATGTCATGTCATAGAAATAAAATCAGATGTAGGATTGCCCTGAGGTGTGAACTTCCCTGACTGTGATTACTTGTGTTCCTCGTCTCACTTAGTCCCGATTCTTAACTGTTCTCTGCTATTTTATAAAAGCTGTATCATATTATTTTAGAAACTAGCATAACATGTCACATATGAACATTTGAGTAATAGCCATGTCATTTATATCACTTACTGAGCTATTTATAGCTCCCCACTAGTCTTTTAAAACAACCCCTTGAGATGTATTTGCCTTTGTGGAAGGTGACAATGAAGATTGAAGAAATGATGCTGCTTTTGCAGAGTTAAGGGCCTGGAAACATAGACTTGAACCTGAACCCACATTTATCCAATTCTCCACGGAGTCCATCTTCCTATCCCCATATCATTACCGGGCTAGAATGTGTGGTGCTTAATTTTAATATTTAAACAATGAAATTTATATATTTTTTCTACTTTTCTCAAATTTTATAAATTCAAAAGGGAGATCCTATACATTAAAATACATTTTATAAGATCCATATTTTGGTAAGGATCAAAATATAGGACCCTTACTGTGTCAATGGCAGGGTCAGGAATCTCCTGTTCTCAGTCCTGCTGCACTCACCGTCAAAATCCCATTATACCTGGGGCAGGCATTTAGTCTCTGAACACCCATTTCACGAGGTGATTGGAGAATTGAGCTATATTTAAAAGTCCAGTTCCAAGAAACCATTGGATAACCTTTCAGTCAGTAATTACTGCATGAATTTAGTCAAGATGTTGTCGCTGAATATCATTTTCTTTTAAAGATTGGAGCCCTGTGTTTTGCTACCATCATTTGTCTACTTATAAAGAGATTTGGTGGTTAGGATAACTACAGCATGTAATTTTCTTAAAATAATGTATAGTTAAGTTACATAGTCACTACCTATATTACTTCACATTTCATTTTTTCCTGTTTGTCCACGTAATACCAGACTCTGAAACCACTCCTTCCTTCTACTTGTGAATGTTTCCATGGACATAGATGAATGCACAGACACTTTGCATATAAGCACTCACATATCTAAGTACCTATTATGTTTAAAGTCTCATTTTAGGCTGTCAATGGGAATATATACATATGGGTATATATGTATGTATGTATGTATGTATGTATGTATGTATATATGTGTGTGACATACTGCTCTCTAGAAGGTACACTTGTAACTTGTTTTGTGTTTGTTTTTCAAAGACAGGGTATCTCTCTCTCTCTTTCTGGCTGTCCTAGAATTTACTATGTAGGCAAGGTTGGCCTCAAACTCACAGATATCTTCCTGCCTCTACCTCCTAATTGCTGGACTTAAAACGGTGCCCATCACACCCAACCCACTTGTTTTTCTTTTTTTAAACATCACATGTTGAAGTTTGAATTTTAAAAAATCATGAAGTATCTTTACATGGAAAAATGTCAGTCTGCTTGTCTTCCGGTATTTTCACTTTTTAATTTAACCTTGGAGCTGATGTCAGTCATGTTCTTTCTTGACTTTTCACACTTTCAAATTTCATTTTATTTTATGTGTGTTTTTTTCCCATCATTTTCTCTCCTTCTCCATCTCACTATGAATCGATTTCCATGAATGTCGGGACCATCACTGAAATATTGCTTAGAAACCTCTCAGGCTTTGTATGTAGTTGTGATATCATTATTCATCTCTCTGTAAAAAGCTGGCTTTTCTCAGGAGGAGCTATCTCTTGATTCTACACTTCCTAATAAAAATAAAAGACAAAAGATTATTTGGACATCACAGTTAGTCTTCAGGCTCACAAAACCACAAATTCTGCTGCTATTTTGCTTATATAATTACCTGAAGATTTTAGATAACCAATAGAACAAAATTAAAAGTTTTTTTTCTTTCAAATAATTATTTAAGGTTGTCCACTTCCTGATTATGATGCCATGTGTTTAGGATTCTTTGAGATTCCCAGCTCCTATCCTTCTCTCAAGAGAGTGAAGGAGAAAAACCAAGTCATTTCAATGAGAAATTTTAGGATCAGTACAGCGCAGTTGTACATTGAATACTGTTCATTCCAGAAGATGTTTGCCACCGTCAGACAGGGAGGAAGATGAAGAATGTGTCAGAAAAGAAATAATTATTTATTGAATTCTTAGTGCTAGAGGAGATGAAGCCACATAGAGAAAGAAATGAGGTAGTCATGGATCCAGCTGAGACGTAGCGAGAGATCCAGGCAGAGGCATCAGGTAATAAAGACAAGAAGCAGCATAATTCAGTGGGAAGCTGTAACGAGTTTCATGTCGTTGGAATATGCCATCCATATGGTTACAAAGACTAATAATCCATGAAGCCTGATACCAAGGAGTTTGAAGCCACTGTGTTTTAAGGCAGGGA
The DNA here is from genome assembly GCF_950005125.1 of Chionomys nivalis. Lineage (NCBI taxonomy): Eukaryota > Metazoa > Chordata > Mammalia > Rodentia > Cricetidae > Chionomys > Chionomys nivalis. The sequence goes on along the minus strand of NC_080099.1, from coordinate 25,617,613 downwards.
AGTAATGACTGGATTCTAACTCTGGCAACTGTCTGACAGATGGAGTTGAGAAAGACGAAAAATGGGCAACTTCAGAAGCTTCTTGAAATAGTCCAGGCAGCAGATGACGGAAGGCAGACTCCGGCCCTGGCAGGGAAGGTGGAAAGAAAATAGAATGAGGTTTATCTAAGAAATGAAACAGACGAAACTGAACTCACTGCTGAGTCATTCAGCGAAAGGCTACTTGGGACCTACTGACCAGCAGACTCTGTCCCAAATACACAAAATTCCTGGAAAATGTGAAGAAAAGAGGCAAATTACCAGAAAAGATGAGCGCACAGTCTCCCCATTAGAAAAGAAATTGATCTGGATTCAAAGGAGGGTGTTCTGTCTGTGAACTGCCGGGTTCAGTCTTGCCGGAGCTCTGCGTGTGAAAAGCAGGCAGAGTATTGGAGAACAGATCCATAGAGGTCTCACAGGCTTCATGAAGGATTTGGACTTTGCCCACTGGGAAAGGAAAGGAATTGGCAAATTTTAAACCGCATGGGCCTTTAAAACAGTGTATTGTAAAAATCATGTGGAAGGTGGGTAGAAGTTGGGGTAAGACAAAAGAGCCATTGAGCCTTGAGAGTCTAGGATTGCTAGCACAATGGTGGCAGGGGAGCAGAGACCCTAAATAGGATCTGGAAGTGTGATGTGTTGTGAAGGAGAGTGGTTGGTGGCTGGTAAGACACTTGCCTGGAGGATGACCCCCGGTGAGCAAGGGCAGGCCACAGTATGTAAGAGGCTGCAGTTAGAGGACGTGGATCCTGCTGGGTTTGAATCCTCAGTTTTAAGAATTGGACTTAGTTGATAGCTGACTGTATGTGATTGGGTATTGGCAATGTTTCCTGGCATGAGAAGAGAGGTGACATTATGGGTATGATTGTCAGTCACCAAGAAAATTAATCCAAGCCGGGAGGTGGTGGCGCACGCCTTTAATCCCAGCACTCGGGAGGCAGAGGTAGGCGGATCTCTGTGAGTTCGAGGCCAGCCTGGTCTACAAGAGCTAGTTCCAGGACAGGAACCAAAACCTACGGAGAAACCCTGTCTCGAAAAAAAAAAAAAAAACCCATTTACAGGTTAAATATCCTGATAGGAAATAGAAGAAATTGAATAAAATCCATAGGAACTATTACTTATGGTGGAAAGGGTTATACTATCTCCCCCTGAAAACACACCCAATTTCAGAGCAGTTGGTCTTGCTTTTTAAAATTTTCTTAAGTACATCAGCCTTCCTCCCATTGAGAAGCACATCCCTTACAGTTTCCACTATAGAAACATTTTCTTTATGGTCTATACCTGAGGAGGACGTATCTGACCTCCTGTGTTAGGTACAATGCACAAATTCATCTGTATTGAATTCTTTCTAGCTTATCAAGTCATGGCATGCAGCACTCAGAGTTTATCTGTTGATTACTTAGCCTCATTTCTCTCCCAATATCTCCATCTAAGAACTAGCACCTTGCCCACTTACCGTTTTTATTTCCAACAAACCCCAGATTCATGACAAAGGTGTAATAGGTACATAGAACAAATTTAAAATTGGAAGGTGGCAAGCTCGGTAGTCCAGATGGGACTTTGTTTTTGCACTCCTGAATGGGAACCCAGAGCCTCACGAATGTTAGGGAAACTTTCCACAATGGAGATTCAGAACGAGACCAAGATGTTGTTTACATAGATGTAATATGTGACTTTCTACTTTGCTTCTACTTTCATAGCATGAACATATTCGCAGAATGTTCACACACCTCTTTATTTTGTTATATTCACATGCCTCACATCTTTGTTTCAAAAGAATGTATTACAACAGAACCCAACTTCAAATATTTAGAGGTAAAATTAGAGTCACTGCTCATAGTACAGATTTTAATTATCTTTATATTTCAATCTGAATCTCATTCATTGCTTGAACAATGAATCTTTGGAGATTTTCATCAAAAATTAGTTTGGTAAAATGTTGTTTTTTCCCCTTGCATTACCTGCATTAAAATCCCTACATAATATTCATTTAGAATATAAAATTGTATTAATAACCATTCTTAAGGACACCCATGAACTACATCATCATCAACATCTTAAGCTATAGGTTAGACCGAGATGAGACCAAGTGGCATAACATTTGCCTATGTTGTGCAAGGCCCTGCACTCCATTCCCAGTACTTGAGAGAGGAGGAGAAAGGAACGAAGGAAGAAAAAAGAAGAAAGAGAAAAGAAATGAAGGGAAAAGGAAGAATGAATGAAAGCAAAAGAGGAGAGGGAAGGTGACAGAAGAGGGGGAAGGTAATCTATGTCTCACCTATTCGAGTCTCTGGTGCCAAACATTAAAAGGATTCATTGACTTCAAATAATACTTGCTTAAAAATTGTTCTCTCCCTTCATTATTTGCCTCATGTACATCTCTCTAGTCTTCAGAAAAAGAAGACACTGAAAATAAATCACTATTTTGAATGTAATGACTCATACCTATTTAAAAAGCATGAGCATTTAAAGCTGTTAGGAGTTCCCACAGGCTGTGTTCACACCATCTGCAGTTAGAGAATATCTTACAACCCTAATTGTCTGCACTAACAAGTAAAACGTCTTTCCCTGCAACTCTTTTCCTTTCAGTCCACACAGAAAGCAGAAATCCTTAAGGCAGTTCAGCCTATATGGGACTATTGTGGCCAGCTAAGGTTTCCTAATATTGTCTAGTTTCTCCCTCACTTTAAATCCTTCAACATCCAACCTCACCTTCCAGTCGTAATGGGTTAAAAATCTCAATACCAGTAGAGATCAGGCAGGCTGTGTGAATACATTAGTTTGTCTAGAACTATGGCAGACATGTACAGTATAGTGTTATAGCAGACATGTACAGTAATATCCAGTAAGAAATATCCAGAAAGAAATAAGTGCCTGAGTACATAGATATTTCTTTCCCTCTCCAACTTCCTCCCCTCACCCTCTCTCCTTCCTTCCTGACCACCCTCTCTCCAAGTGCATATATTTAACATGTGGTTATATTAATCTCTGGTTTTCCGACTCTTTAATGGTAACAAAAGAATGTGTTAGCTTAAATCTTAAACCTAAGATTTAAATCTCTTCTTGTTCACTTTCATCTTCCACAATGAAAGAGTAACAATACAAATATAATAATAAGGGTCAAATATATGTGACCTCACCAAGGGAGGTGACAGTCTATGATAGAATTGCTTTATCTGAAAAGATATTAGCAACCTGAGGAGTCATAAACACTGTGCTGACACAGACACAGTATTACTATAGCTCCACCTTCAATTCCACCTAGAAGTGCAGATTTTTATGCATAATTTTCTCATCTTTAAAATTTGATAACCTATTGAAATAAAAGGACAATAGAAGGGGGAAGGTAAAACAGCAAATACATCAACAGTGTGCTAAGTAAGCAAAAGGCGCAAACGCTTCTGCAGATCGGCAGTCGACTGTAATTCTTTCTCAGTAACAGTCCCTGATGCTGTTTTCAAAACTGAAGCCCCTTTAGCAGAAGAATGGTATGAGAGAGGCAAAGCTCGGGTAAAGAGAGTGTACAAGAACCAAGGCAGCACCGGGTGACCATGCAATGACATACAAGGTGACATCCAAGGACAGCATCTGAGCATGAGTCTGAGGGAAGGCTGAGGCTGAAGACAGACACAGGCAGGTAATGTGAGGGGAAATACCTCAGGTCGCAGTCTTTGACTGAAAGACTGTAAAACAAACGAGAAAATACGTTAGCTTTGAAGGAGTCGTTGCAGGCAGGCCAAGAATTCAGAGGCAGCACGTAGGTTAAAATCTGCAGCAGGAGCCTAGTCCATGGTAGAACGTGCTATAGGCAAGAAGGTACGACAGAGAGCAGACTTGAAATGAGGACACACAGCATGGATGACTTTAATGTTGGATTCATCTACATCCTTTATGCCCATAAGTAGGACTTGTGTGCGGCCAACTTGAGGCTCAGTGTATGAGGATTAAGAAGTGATGGCTGATGTAAGGATGAAATGGGTGGGACAGAGTATGGTAAGAGATGCAATGTAGAGACAATATTATTCTGTGCATAGTAACCATAGGCACACTCTTTGAAATATACATACACATGTGTGTATCTGTATCATTTTTGTTAATGTAAAGCAATGAGAAAACTATCAAAGAAAAATAATCAAAATACTGATGCAACCAAGGCTAGGCATATGATTATGTATGTATATGTGTATAACACATTCATATGTAATATATCTTATGCAGTTTTTATCATATTCATGTATAATACTCCTCAAGTGATATTTCCCGAAGATACCTTCATTTTCCTTTCTGTTCAGTATAGTCTTTAAATTATTTTCTACCTTTCATAGTATAGCTGTTCCTGTAAGGAAATTTTGAATTCTGAGTGGAATAAACTTTAGGGAAAAGCAATCTTACAGCAAAAGCTTCTCCTGAAGCAATAATTCCAACCTCCCCTCCCCCCCCCGCACACAGCTGTTAATTTTTTCTTAGTAAGTATACCCAATGGAGCTATTTCGGTAGCTCAGTTTTGAGTGGAATACACTCCAAAAATTCTACAGGGTTAATTATGTGCTCTTATCTATTTTCACCAGATAAAGACAGCAGAGATCCTGGGAACTTTATAGCATTGAATCATTATTGCCATCATCCCAGATGGTTGAAAACCAAAGGATGACAACAAAAAAGCTAATTGTTTTTATAATTATCATATTGATGACCCTGATGAGGCTCTGAAATAAGCCATGAAGAAAATAGCCTAAAAAAATGCTGAAGCGCAGGAGACTCACCCCTGAGCTTGTCTCTACCTCTCTGATCTCATCTGGTGCCCAGTGTGTATTGGTAATTGATTAAGGGCTGTTGGATGAATTAGTGTTTTATACTATGAAAAGTGATTTAAGGTCTTCTAAGAAGATATGAATGAATGTCTGTCCAGCTTTGTGCTTTATGTAAAGGGTGTATTTTTCATTAGAATGCTAATCAATAGAAGGCTTAGAAAATTTTGTTTCTTGTAAGCAAATAATAATAAACTCTTGGTTATTTCTACTTTTAAATCTAAAGAGCCATCCCAATTTATTGAGATGCATACTATTAAACCACAGTTATAAATCAATTACTTTCTTAATGTGTTTATATTTGGGAAGTAATCATATGTAATATAGAAAATGGATCGTTGAGCCAGTTTGGTGCCGTTTTGTAAGCATTGGCATGGATAATCCATATATAATAGAGAAACATAGAGAATAAAGCCTTAATCTAATTTAGCTATCAACCAGAGGTTGGCAAAATGATATTGAGTAATGGGATAAAAACATATTGACCTAAACGCTTAGACAATTCCAACAAATGGAACCCAAGTTCTTTTTTTCTTTTTCTTTTTTTCAAGTAAGAATAATGATGAGTAAAAACAAATTATGTATCTAAAACATCAATTTGTCTAAGATTTGAATGCACCTGGCCTAAGGAGTTCTGGGCAAGACACCATTGAAACAAATAACCTTGAAGAGAGCAGTGATAAGAGGGGGATGATGTTTTTCCACCACAGGAAGCTCAGGAGCTCTGAGTGACCTGTGCTGGCTTTGTCATGTGTGAGCCACATAGAAAGCCTCCCTATGAGCTAGAGGTTAGAATGTGCCTAATCTATACTGAAACTAAAATCTCGAGAGCTGTACGGCACACAGCTGCCATCACAGTAGATGAAAGCAATGCTTTCTAGAATATGAAGCAAAAGCATTAAATCTAAAAGAATGGAAACTTTTATTTTAAAGTCAAGTTATTTTTTTTTTTTTACTATGCTGCTGCAGGAAGACATGGCTACTCTCTGAGTCTTCACAAGAGGCTATCAAAATGATGCAGCTGGACTCTAAGAACTCTAAATTTAAAGAGTGATAAGGAATATCCACAGGGATTGAAGAGGCGGCTCAGCTATGATCACCAGTATTGCTCTTGGAGAGGAGTCTAGATCAGGTGGTTCACAAAACTGCCTCTTATTCTGACTCCAGGGAATCCCATGAATCTGCCCTCCATGGACGCCTGTACTTGAGTGCTCATACCTCCAAAGAGATATAGACTACGCACTTACACATAATTAAAGCAAATCTAAAAGAGAATATTTACAAAATTCACTGTAAGTATCACTATACTCATTAAAATAGTTCAGAGAGACTGGATGCATTAGTTAAAATTTAAGATATCTGTTATTGTACTGCTTAAAATAAATATACTTTTATTAATATTTTAAAATTTATTTTGCATACCAACCACAGTTTCCCCTCCCTCCTCTCCTCCTGTTCCCTCCCCCTACCTCCTTTCTTCCCCCCCCCCAATCTATTTCTCAGAAAGGGTAAGGCCTTTCATGGGAGTCAAACAAAGCAAGGGATATCAAGCTGAGGCAGGATGAAGCTCTGCCCCCCACCGCTCCATCAAGACTGAGCAAGGCATCCCACCATAGGGAATAAGTTTCAAATAGCCAACTCACACACCATGGACAGACCCTGCTTCCAATGCTAAAACTACTTTAATCCAGATTTCATAATCATAGATATTACATCACAAACTTACTTCTCATGGAACGTTTATTATCAAGTCAAGTACAGTGATGAGATTTTGAAGTTCATCTTTAAAATCTACAGTAATAATGTGGTTTTCATTTAACTAGACTAACAGACATTATTGTTTGAGTTAAACTGCATCAAAAGTGCATCCCTTAAAATCACAAATGGAAGAGACTAAAATTTTAGTGGAAAACTTTAAAATTACACATGTAAATATGGGATGCCTTTTGGCTTTGGTGGCAGTGATGTCATGTGGTCTAAGACACATTCTGCAATGTCGGAGGATAGGGGTTTTGCTTATAATTTCTGCTCGAGTTGGAACATTGAAACCTCCCTTTTACAAATGTTTGTAGCTAAAGAGAAAATACAGTTTTCTAATGTGATTGTGTTTGTGATAACTGAGTTAAGACATGAAACACAAGCTTTTTGTATCAACATTGTACTTAGGTTTATAGTGATTAGTAATATAATATCAAAAATAAACGCTAGTGTAAATTTTGATTATTAGAGTTTGAGATTTTTTTTCAGAGCAAGAAGTATCTAAGTAGTTAAAGCTGCTTTAAATGTGCAGGGAACCACACTCAAAAATCAACTCAACATCAAAAGAACCATGAGGCTCCCACTAGAGAATTTATGGGAAACACTTGAGGACACTAGCCTGGGCACAGATTTTTCTTGGATATGACAATTCCCCAAGTGCTATGAGATAATGCTCTTGTACCCTGTAAAGATTTGTCATTTGTATTGGTTTAATAAAATGCTGATTGGCCAGTAGCCAGGCAGGAAGTATAGGTGGGGAGACCAGACTAGAAGCATTATGGGAAGAGGAAAGGTTCAGTCTATAGTCACCAGCCAGACACAGAGGACACAATATGAGAATGTTTCATTGAGCAAGGTACCAGGCTACATCGCTAAATATGGATAAGAATTATGGGTTAATTTAAGATGTAAGAGCTAATTAATAATAGGCCTTAGCTAACAGGCCAACTAGTTTATCATTAATATAAGCCTGTGTGTTTTTTATTGGAACTGAACGGATGAGGGACCGGGTAGGACATAAACTTACAACATACATACATACTTTTTGCCAACAAAAGCAGATATTAATATTGTGGAGAGCCAGCTTAAGGAAGTCATAGCCAGGAAATGGGAAAAAATGATCAAGAACTACTATCCAACAAAGGAATAGAACACTGACCTATGTAGGGAACTCAAGCAATAGAATAGTAAGCACATGGTCTAATTAAAGTGAACAAAAGCTGTGAGTTGATACTTCTCAGAAGAAGATATCAAATGTCCAAAAACATGGATAAGAAATGCTCATTATAGTGCCCAGTGAATAGGTCAGTTTCATGTGTGCTAGGCAATGTGAAACTTTGACTTCATGCCCTGCTCCATCTACACACACCAAAAAAGTCACACACATATACATAAAACCAGTATGCTGACAATAATAAAGTTATGAAAATATCTAGATTTCCATTGATGGATAAGTGAATGTGACGTGGTGTGTGTGTGTGTGTGTGTGTGTGTGTGTGTGTGTGTGTAATAGTACTAAATTAAAGCAGTGAAATTTTGTTTTATGTAGCAGTGGCTAGAAATTAAGGGCATCATTATATTAAGTAAGTCAGTAAGAGAGAGCAAAATAGTGCATGTTCTCATTTATAGTGGAGACTAAAAGTCTCCAAAGAAGAAAATAGAACAGTTGTCATCAGAGCCTAGGGATTGTGTGTGTAGAGAGGACGGCTAAGAGCTAGAGGGCTGTACTAGGCAGGGTGAATGTCTAGTGCTTTGCAGCATGGGAGAATATATATGGCTCACAGCAGTTAATTGTATACGTCAGAATAACTAGGAGAAAAGGTTTGAATGTTGCTGATTACCCAGGAGATATTAGGAAGGCTGAGTAATCTGAAGGGAGAACAGGGACTCACTTCTAAAGAATAGAGAGTAGCTGGTCCTGACTGTGTTGGCTGAGCTAAAGCTCTACACAAAATAATATTACTTGTGAGCACTCTTTTCTCTCTATTCAGCATTGCTAGGGTTTCATTATGTGTCTTGGGGGAAAAGACCCTCAATTACAGCACAGCGGAAAAACTTTATGGGTAAAAGTGTAGAAGATGCCTTTCATATGGGCTTGTGTGATGTCCTCATCTTTTCTATCTTCTGGTCATTGTCACAACCATGCTAATGGGACTAGTCTGAGCTCAGAAGTTAAAACAGAAAGATAAGACCCTTCCAGAATTGGGCAGTTATGACAACAGTTATGCTAGTAAGATGAAACGTTGACTTTGTCAGGAAAATATTACCAAGTATATAGCAAAGGCACATTGAAAGACTCACCATGTAACAGTTATATGGCCAAAATGAACTGTTCAAACAGAATGTACTCTGCACCTGAGATTTTACACTCACCCTTATGTTTGTGTAGTCACAATGTGATATGATTTATGATTGTTAAGGTTTTCATATGACTGTGTCTTGGTATTGATAGTAGTGATCTGTAGGTGTCTTTACCTTACTGTACATAGATGAATTAAAGGCGGTTGTTCTACATGCTCAGCATTCTGAAGATGAGCAATATTCAGGAGTCTTTCCATGTTTACCAATGCCAAAACTTCCTACCATTTATTTTAATACAAACAATGGTACTTTAGGATATGGGAAATCTTTTCAGCAAATCAAGGAGTTTTGTATCTTATTATCTAATGGCAGCACTGTATGTCCCATTCTCACACGATGCCCAGATTTAAAAATTTAAATAAAGGTTAAAGTACTTAGTTCGATATTTTTGTACATCCCGTTGGGACTTGTCTAGTCATGAAGTATGTAAGCTGAGAAATCATTCTCCTTGAGCCTAAGTTTTTAAAACTAGTGATTATAGAAGTTAAGTTTCATCTGTTTAGGTCATCTAGAACACTGCCATTTTTCATGATGATCTTGTGTCAACTCTTAGAAAGAGAGAAATTGAGTCCTAAAGAGATTCAGTCCTTGATGAATATAATGAGCTTTGCTGTTCCTTATTCAAAGTACCAGTCAAAGATGTCTACAGCTTCTATAGCACATAGCATACGAACCACACATTCAATGATGCCTATAATTATAGAATATTATCTATAGTTAAATTGATTATCTAGAGGATGAGAGCTTCAATCTATACATAAAAATAACCCTAGTGTGGAAAGGGTAAGTTATATTCCCCAGAATTGAACAGAGTTGTCACTGTATTCTTATTAGTAAAAAAACACTGGTATCTATGTCCAAATTTCTTTATACAATGAAATGATATTGAATAATTATTAAAATATAATTTATGCCTAAAATTATTATAAAATGTGAAATGATGCTTATGAATAACTTGAGATAATCTCATTTAAAGTAGTTGATCTCGTGTCTGGAAGACAGCATTTTAAAGGCCTTCTCCCCATCCTCTGGCTCTTCCAGTCTTTCTACCACCTCTTTAATGATGTTTCCTGAGTCTTGATGGAGGAGCTGGTGGTGATGGTAGTTTTGATATAGATATCTTACTTAAGACTGAGTACCCAATAGTCACATGATTCAGAACTTCTGAGCAGGTATAAATTTTGCTTCTGGGCATGATATGGCCAAGGTCCTCATGAACTTAGAGTTATTGTTTCTTGCATAGTATCAAAGCAGTCAGCATGTCAGCAAGTATAGGGAATGAAAGTACGAGACCTTGCTCATAGCTGAAGAGCTTTTAGCACTTAATGGCCAAAGGGGAGTGGCAGGAATCAATACTTTTCAATGATATAACCCCTACATAACTACCCACACTCTGGTAAATATTTCCACACCCATATTCGTGCAAAGAATTCTGTTCAAATTGAATGGTTCATTAATTTAACAAAAGACATGAAAGTACAGATAACTTGTTAGAAAGAAGGGTCTAGAGGGAAAAAACGGAAGTTCATAGGGAAGAAATATTATCCAAATACACTATATTCATATATAAAATTGTCATTAAAATAGTTGTAAAAAGTAGAATATAAAATTTCTTATATTGTTTAATGATAATTATATATAAATAACATAGAAAATCTAAATGAAAGTTCATAAAAAAATAATAATCATTGCTGTCAATATTTTCAGAACCCTGAGGATATTTTGGCATCTTTTTAAATATGTTCCCAATATTTTGTAAAGTAAGTATCTATTACTTTAATTGAAAATAGTTCATGAAACAATTAAAAACTATTGAAAATACTATTGATGGGAGTGGGGTGAGAGGAAGGTGGAGGAAATGGGAGGAGGGGAGAGAGTGGTAACTGCGATTGGTATGTAAAATGAAAATAGACAGTTTGTTTTCTTTTTAAAAATAAAAAGAAAATACTGTTGATACTCAGAGAAGCATAGACAAATCCACATTAATTAGAATCATAGAACTCTTGAATGTAGAGTATCAATAGATTTCTAGTCATTGAACAGCCCCAGTGAACGGCCTCATGATTTCTTTCAGTCACAATGCTCGGAGTTTTGAGAACTGTTCATTGATGTGGAATTCCCCTCTGTATGCTGTGAATATGTTTCATTATCACTGGTTAATGAATAAAACTGTTCCTGTCAATGGCTTAGGAGAACAAAGCCAGGTGGGAAATCCTAACAGAGATGTTTAGAGAGAGTAGACAGAGTCAAAGAGACACCATGTAACTGCCAAAGGAATAGGATCCAGAACCTTTCCATTAAGCCACAGCCTGTGGCAATACACAGATTGATAGTAATGGGTTAATTCAAGATGTAAGAGCTAGCTAGAAATATGCCTGAGTCATTGGCCGAATAGTGTTGTAATTAATACAGTTTCTGTGTAAGTTTTCAGGTCTTAGCAGTCGGGAAATGAATGAGCAGTCTCTCCCACAGTCTTTGCTAACAGTGCTAGTTGCAGAAAGAGTAAGGGTCTCGAACTAGAAGTCACATTGGTTTCCTAGCCCTTGCTAATAAAAGGCACAGTGGGAGTAGTGCTGGCTCTGCTGCAGTAGCTCGCAGCATGAGCTCTCCATCTCGGCTGAGTCTCTGTGGAGGAATAAAACTTCCTCTGAGTTTTATGTAACTTCAAATTTCCATAAAATATTCTCATGCACTCCAGAGAGATTGTGAGAAATTTCTTCACAGAAAGCTTGTGTTTTCTCATCGTTTCTTGCTGCAGTTTAACTATCACACAGAACTGGTCTCAGAGCATGACAACTAATAAATATGGAAGCATTTCACAAGGTTTTGAGTTCCAGAGGTAGGATTGCTCTGTATTTCATCATGACTTGAGACTACATGGCATTTGAAGGGACAGACTTCTGGTGTCACAATTCTTTCATGTGGTAACGTAGAGTAGGCATCTGATTTGGCCCTGATTTGTCATGATCCACTAAGATATTATAACTTCTATGGGTAGTTTCTCTGTTTTGGGTGCATAGAGTAAAAATCTATCTAACACCAAGACAGTTAACAACTTTCCGTACTATCATCCATGGAAGCCCATATGGGACCCTTTTAATTATCATAGTTTTCCATGGTTGACACATCCTTCACTTTCTGATGCTTATCTTCGATCAGAAGACCAAATAAAGTACAAGAGTGTACTCAGCTTCCCTTTACTTGATAGACTCACAACAATGAAGTGCATGGCACATTATTCCCAAGCATCTAGTAGTGACATCTTAACCAACAGCCATCTAATTAGACGTAAGTCTTAGTCAAGAGGAGAGAATCCACGTCTAATACTGTAAACCTAGCCAACTACTCATGGCTGGTGAGGGCATAGACCTTAGAGGAGGACCTATTGTGGCCATTTTCTTAAACCAACATAATTTCTAACTGTTTTCTAAATACATATTCTTATGCCCACAGTTAAGTGTAGCTTTCACTTCCCATCAATGAAACTTTTTTTTAACAGCAGCTAGAGACTATTACTGAAATCCATAACTTGTCAAAATATATAGAGTAGGTGTCCATGCAGTTTCCACCCCTAATTAGTACACCTACAATGGAGTCCCTGGACCTAAGGCATAAGGAACATCACAGAAGAGGGGATAAAGGAGCAGGGGGAGCAAAAAAGCATCTCTTATGTATTATATAGATGCTGACTTATGGAATCAGCTCTATGGGTTCCTAAACAAGATCTGCATGCTTGCAACAGCAGTTGATATGTCTATGCAGATGGAGAAAAATCTTCCAAGGCCCATTCCTGAGATGATAAGCTTAAATATGGAAAAACAATGACTGACGAAAGGAGAATCCATTTTCTTCAGACATGAACCCCTGATAAGTTAACCGATTCCAAGTGGTCATCTCTAAACACATAACATGATCAACACTAAATGGACTTAGCAGGGTATGTGTGTGTGTATGTGTGACAGTCTGCTTTTTACAGCTGTGATAAACACCATGACCCAAACCTACTTGGGGGGTAAAGGCAATTTTTATTATTGTTGTTTTTAAACCTTACATTTCCACAGCCTATAATGGAAAGAAGTCAAACAGGACCTCAAGTCAAGCAGGAGCTGAAGCATAGACCATGGTGGGGTGGGACGACTGGTTTACTCTTGGGTTCATGATCAGCTCACTTTCTTCTGCCTCCCAAGCACACCTGCACAGGAATGGCAGCACACACATTGAGTTGGACCCTCCCATATCAACCATCAATCAAGAAACTGCCCCACAGCCTTGCCTACAGGCCCGTTTGATGGAGGTACTTTCTCAACTGTTGATTTTCTTCCCAGTTGAGCCTACCACCTTGGGTCAAGTTGACAAAAAATTAACCAACCCAACACAATACTCATATATGAGATTTTCAGAATAAAACAAACCCTTGTAATTAAGAAATAAATCCTGATGCTGAAGAAATGTCTTACTGGGTGAACACAATTGAAAACCTGAGTTTGAATCTTGGCACCCAGACAAGAAGCTGGACATGCCTATAATCCCAGCTTCTGGTTCACTGTGGAAAGACAGTTGATGTTGGGTTCTGACCCCCACATATGCATGTGTGGAAATGAGCACCCACACATTCAAGTGAATGCACCACACACATGCATGCATGCACATACACATACACAGACACACACACACAGAGACAGAGACAGAGACAGAGAGAAGACAGATGCAGGAATCTGTGCTTAGTGCTTATTATGGGGAAATAACACAAAACATTGAGATTCAAAGTATTTTGCATTCCTTGTGACCTCAGCAAACACTGTTGGTTTGACACCAAAACTTCATTTTGAGCATTCTGACACTCTGAGTTTGGAAAGAACAACTATAGATTGCATGAATTAATGACTTCCAGAACACAGATTGGAAATTTTAATAAAATATGCCTAACAGGATGTTTTAATATTCAGTTCAATTTCATCATTTCTCCCTGCCTATAATTTTTAGAGATATTTTTGTGTTGGCTATTTTTCCTTACCAAAGAACATTTAAATTTTTTTCCTGTCAGTCCCATGATGTGGAATAGAGGAAGAGTTTAGTTCTTAATCAATGTTCTTTTTGCTAAAGTTGAGAGTAAATAATTAAAATCACAGATGGAATACCTCCAATTAAATCTATAGATAAAGCAAGAGACACACTTTCCTTAAAAAAAAAAAAAAGCCCAGAAAGAAGCACAGCTGTTTTTCAAAGAAATATGAAGTCAGCTTGATTGATAATATTTAGTGCCCTCTAGACATCTGGTAAATATCTTTTTTTTTCAGATTTGGAAAGTTCTAGAAACTGAAGAAATTATTAGAAACTGCTTGCTAGCCTAAGCATGAGCAGCTTTACATCGGCTGACTTCTTACTCCGAGTTCTTCTGTGTCTCTGGCCCCAGTGAAACCAAAATCGGGTCACGTGGAACAGCGATTTAAAGTGCAGGTCTCTGTCTCTCCTACCACATTCTGAACATTGGCCCTTCTTAAGAAATGAAACGAACTAACAAATAAACAGCAATCTTTGTCACGAACTCCATAACGTTCAGTCAGTGATAAAACCTTGTGCGCTCTCCTAGCGGGCCCTGGCCTGATGCCTCATCCAAGCAACACTCTCCCGCAGCCTTTGCTGGTGTGGCTTGCTCACCTGGAACACTTCCTCCCCTCTTCTTTCTACTTTTTTGCACTTTTTGAAACTTGAAGTCACAGCCAATATTTTTGAACCTGGGAACCCTATCATCCCAGCAGTTTGTTCTGTTTCCAGCCCCAGCACTCAGAGTGAAGATCCACCTCCCTTTACATCCCATTGTGCCTTCTCTCACTTTCTGCCTCTGTATATCCTGAAAGTCACCAACAAACCTCTGAATGGTCCCAGAGCGCTAGAGCACAGGTTCTAAACCTGTGGGTCGTGACCCCTTTGCGGAGGGGGGGGGTCCCATATTATATATCTTGCATATTTGCATTATGATTCATAACCGTGTCAAAATTACAGTTATAAAATAGCAATGAAATAGTTTTATGATTGGGCTTCACCACAATGCGAGGACTTGTATTAAGGGGTCACATCTTTCGGAAGGCTGAGAACCACTGCATAGACTTTATGTTGAGGTTGTGGAGTACTTCATATTCCATCCCACAGGGCTTTCCAGTGCTGGTCCTTTCAGTCTGAGGTATATGTGTTTGGTTATTTTTTAAAATAATAACCCTCCTTAAACATTAAAAGTGGCTTGAGTCTTTTAATAAAGAGTCTTGACTACATGTAAAAGTTAGGTGAGATGGCAACGCTGAGCCCAGCCTCCGGGAATAACAGGAATTTCTTTTGCAACAAACACTTTCCCATGTAGTCTCTGAAGTGGCCCCTGTAAGGTATCACAATGTGTTTCCTACTCCGTAAGTTAAAACTCTACAAGCCTTACAACAGAGAGCAAAGCATCATTGCATCTGGGACAAGACCGCCTTCCCATGTCAGTGAGCCCACCTGTGCTCTTGGTGTCCTTATTTCTCTCTTCAGAGCCACTTGGTGCCTTCCTGAATTCAGTTTCTGTAAGTCCACCCATCAATCAACCTGTGCATGTGTAACCAGGTATTGCAAGATCTCATCACTTATGAATATTATATTATACATAGAAGTTCAATGAGTACTGATGTCTTACCTAAATCTAATGTAGTGGTGGCTAAGATCAAACAATTTTCTGTTCAGTGTTCTTCTACCAGGAGAAACGGAAGCTTCTGTCCCGGCACTGCTCCGGTCTACCTTAGGAAGCAGAGAACTTGGCAGAAGCTACATGTAGTTTCTTGGTACTGAAACTTCAATTTGCATTCAAATCAGCTGGGATCTTGTTAAACTTCAATCGCTGATTCATTTAGTCCTAGTGGGCTTAGAAGCCCATATCTCTCAAAATTTCTAACATAATACCCCAAAAGGCACCCTGAAGAACAAGCCAATACATCTGACTCTTTGAGAGAGCAATTGGCGTTGGTTCAGTGGTAGATTGCTTCGCTCTGCATACATTATAATTTGAAAATGAGGTATTTCCAAGAGAGTTAACTTTGATTTTAACTATTCAGAGTGTCAAGAAAACTGAATACTGAACTCAGCTGGAAGAGTTTGTAACAGACCCACAAATTTCACTTGTATAATAACCAAGGGGCCATTACATGTTTAGGAAGCACCCGCTACAAATAAAAGAAGGCCCTTTGATTTCAGTTCAAGGACAGGCCATCTGGCCCTCTCCTTCGGTAGTAATCAGGCTAATGTTAATGCTACTAGCTCCGCTGGAGAAAGCATAGCACGGCTCTTTAAAATCTGGCCCACAGCTATTTTTAGGCTGGCAGCACCGGAAGCGAGTGTTTATTTCATGTTTAATGCAACCCTCCACTTCAAAACTGCTTCTTTCCCTCTCCCGAGTTTCTATCGAGTCTCCCAAGAAACACTGCCAGCTTTGCACATCCCTATCCTCCGAGATGATTAACTGTTGAAAATTGAAAAGCCTTGAAAATGTAAATCCTGCCACAGGCCCCTGGTGGGGTAAAAAGACAACTGGAGGAAAACGGTTCCAGATGGTTTAGGCATTATGTTCTTTATGTCCTCAAAGCAAGAGAGGGTCCGTGACGGACTGGTTGGTAGAGGCACAGGGAGGACTGTTTGGCAGCCTTTTCCACAGCCTTGGAAAGCTAGGACAGGGTTCTTGGGATAGCATATATTAACAAGACTCTGCTAAGCAGCTGCTGGCTCAGCTCTAGCACGAGCCGCCTTAGCACAGGGTGGGGTGGCTCTGCCTGGCTTCTGTCTTTGAATCCCTTTACAAGTCTCATCTGTCATACAAATTCAAGATGCTTTCTTCCCCGGGAAGTTTAGCATTTGAACGCGCTTGTCTGTGTTAATCCAAATCAATCGATCTTCCTGTTTGAAAAGGTTGCAATTGCCCCTTTGTTAGCAACATTGAGTTTCACAGAAAAGAACTGTCAGTTTTCTTACCGTAGCGTATACCACCTAAAACTCATTAAAAAGAGAAGTTTAGTCACTTAGCTCGTTAACAACCACGTAAAGCATATCCTCTGCTTTGTTATAAGAGAGACATTCGACTCACTGCTTATTTCTAGCTTTCAGTTACAAAATTCATAAAAAAAAATCAAGAATGTGTTGCTCAAAGTAGAGTGGGGGAAGGGAGTATGAATTTTGAGCAGGTGTTAGGCTGTTTGGTTTCTGCACTTCGTGTGAGGCATTTCAGCATCTAGGACATGCTAATCCCAAGGTACACTCGGCATCTGTTGAATACACATATTTAGCATTTAAATGGCAATTTGTGTTTTCAAAGTGTTTTGTGAACATTAATTAGCATTTCTTCACAGCGCACCGAGGAGATGGGTCAACATCATTATCACCATTTTGTAGATCAGAGGGGTGGGATGACAGAGCTGAGCTATTTGAGTGAAAAGCAGGGCAAATCAAAAGCAGGCGAGAATGGTCTGTGGCATCAGCCTGGACAGCAAATGTGTCCTAGCATCTTGGAATCAGCACTCAATTAGTACTCAGACTTGTATTAGTAATTGCAAAGGTTGTTTTGCTCAGCTTTCATAGGCACTAATCATCCCATTTAATAAAATGTTGCATAGACTTAGTTGTCTACATGCAAGCAAAACACACCCCACAATAGCTCTCTCCTACAGAGAGCTCCTGACTCAAAACTGTAGGATTGGGTTTTTGGCAGCTACGTCTATGAGAGCAGCCTAGAATTGTTTTTATCAGCCAAAAACAAAAAAGACCTTTTATTGAATATTGTATAGGAAAATAATCATTGCTATGACTGCTATACAGACATATTGTCCTTCTCAATTTGCAGATTAAGAATTTAGGCCTCTGGGTTAAATCTCTTAGCTAATGTGCTTGTCTGATTTAAAGTGAGATTGAGATTCAAATACAAGTTCACAAATGACTAACTCGTTTGTAGTCTCTAAATGGGGAGGACATTTGGATAGCATCAACCCAGACACTCTATCTATCTATCTATCTATCTATCTATCTATCTATCTATCTATCTATCTATCTATCTATCTATTTATCTATCCATCCTACATTTATCTATTATCTATCTATCCATTCATCCATCATCTATGAATGTATTTATCTATCAATCAGTCTATCTGTAATCTATTTATCTATCTATCTACTGTCTTTCACTTGTTGCCTCATTCATTTTAGCGATACCTTATATAGATAATAATCATACTAATCATACCATGGTAAATAGTATAAATGTTGGTTAAGAGAGCAGAGCCCTGTGTTTTCAAATGGCCTAAAGAATGACCCAGTTGAACTCCTCTGGTTATACCTGAAACACTGTTATGGATTTGGTATTGATTATTATACACCGAGAAGACTAAAATCTTGCAGAAACAAAGGAGAATCCCACCAGGGTTTGTTTTAAGCAACGCATCAGCCAACCTAAGTGACTACAGCTGTCTCACACGAAGGGAAGTCATGGACAAATAAAATCTGAGTTTGGCACTACAACACAAGGCATTAGAATTAGTCCCAGGGACTCAAAGTTAAAGGGCTCGATAATTTGAGTAGAAAGAATATCCTGAAGCATACCTAAAAATGAACTCAGTTGAGCGCAAGTGCTGAATCCCGCACTGTGGTGTTATTTGTCACATCTACTGCATAGCAGAAGCATGACTCTGAAGACTGCCTAGAAAAGTCAGAAGCCCAAGTCTGCTACTTTCCTCATGTTCTCCTATTCTTAAAGAACAAATGGAACTAATGCCGGGATGCAGTCACCTAAGCTAAATGCCTTAGAAGATCTTGTGGGTTTTCTTGATTTAAAGAGGGATAATAAAATGAATTTGATAACCAACGGGGAGACTTAGACTAGGGATACATTAAAGTCCCTCACATTGTACCCTGAACATCCTTTGATGGAGTAGCTGCTAACTGAGGAAGTGAATTTTGTCAGTGCTAAAATTCCCACATGAAATCACATACAGGTGACTTTAAAATTGATCCCAAAGTTCTTGCAGCAAGTCTGAAAGGTACTACTTAACTGCAGGGATAAAATTTTAGCCACAGGAATTTCATGTATAATAAAAACCATTATCCCTTAATTCTGTATTCAGATATCTAAAAACAATTTTTATCCAGTTGTACCTTAAATCACATTAAATTTAGCTAGAAGAAATGAGTTTCTGTCTTTGTCCTTCTGTCTTTTCTAATCCTCCTGATGGAGCCATCACAGTAAGTGAAATCAAACCCTGAATATAAACATCTAGTATGTAATTATGCACTTTCTATGTAAAATGCAAATTAAGCCTAATAAATTTAAATGGTAGAATTAGCATATGTCAATTATTCCTATCTCAGCAAATTTGTATAAAAGACTGGAGGTTTGAGTGGTGGGGGAATGAATCTCAGTCCTGATAATGTCCTGAATGGACAAAAGCAGAAATGAGCATCCATGTTTGCTGTCAATCAGCCACTGAGTACATCAACACATCCAATGCAATCAGCTGTACACAGTCATCACCATGAAACAAACTGGGTGTTGGTCCATATCTGCCACAGACCGAGTCCTGCTAAAAGTTCCTCATAGTAACATTCTAGTGTATGGGCATCAAAGGATACACAATGGTTATGGGACATAGTTCTGAAACTCCTTTGCACCTTTCAACGATAACTTCATCTTAGATTATTTCCATTAAACCTTGCATCTCCATTTGGATCTAAATTAGGAACAGATGAGTATTTTCAGTCACAGAAGATTATGTAAATCAAAACCACGGATTTTTGAATTTCAATTTATCAGGGTTAAACAGAGAACAGTAAATGCCTTGTCCACCGAATTCCAATATCTGATTAACTTAGTAGTTAACCTGAAGTCAAAGTGTAGGAACCGGCTTGTCTCCTTGCTACCAAAGCCTCAGCTCATCCACATAAGCATGTGTCTCTCTTTTCACACCCCCAGCCATAACAGAGGAAATATTTTTCTCCTACCAAAGGGTCCTGTATCCTGTGATGTTTCAGTTCTTTTTCAGAGGCCTCTCTCCTTCTCTTTGTAAGTCTCTCCTTTTGCGTGTGGCTTTCTACTTCCCTTTCAAATTCCATTCATCTGTTTGCTGTGCTTTTCTGCAATTTCTGTGTTTAGAGGTACATCATGTCTCTGAACTAAAGAGAATTTTGAATCTTTTATCATCATAGAGGCAGAAGTTCCTGGTAACCCCTTTTTCATTACATAAATGCTGTGTCCTGTCTGTAGCCCAAAGGGACCTGTGTAGCATTCCACACCATACCTGAAGATGTCTCCTGCTGTCAGGAAGCTTCTGCCCCAGGAAGTGCTGCTCACTCAACAAATGGTGAGAGGAAGAAGGGGAAGGAGGCCTCCTCAGTAGAGGGGTTTAATGGCAGCCTTTGGAGAGACTACCAAAGAATAGGGTCACAAAGTGGCACAAAGTCCTGGTCTTTCTTTTCTTCTCCCTCTCCTGTCTCCTTCTCTCCTCCCCGTTTCTCCCTCTTTCTTCCCCTCACACTCTACAGACTCTTATTCTGCTTTCTCATCACAGTGTTCATTTCCACATCTTTACAACCCTTTAAAGGCCTCTTCTCTCTTCTCAGGATCCCCTCAAACAGGCTTGTTAGCTCCCCTAGTAACGATTATTTTGCCAGTTGTCTTACTTCTCAGTGTACTCTACAAAAACACTTGTGTGGTATAATAATTGTCATGCACTGTCTTGTTGAGAATTTTAGCCAGTCTGTCATTTGTCATTTGATACATTTTTGTCATCTTTTTTCCCAAGATGCTCAATTTATGTGCTATATCTCATGTAAATGTGTTTTGATTGTCTCACATAACTTTCTCTATGAATGTACCACTATTGTAACTGTATTTTTAAATAATGTGCATTAATTGGTTTAGTTAATTGTAATAATTGCATACATAGCTTGTGTTTGGCTTTTATTCTTCCTAAGGAATAGGATGATAATGAAGTCCACTGTGTGTCCACTATCATGCAGTTAATCAATTGACTTCCAGCCTAAGGTTCTACCTTATAAAATAAACTGATGCCTAGCATTCCTTCTTGTAAATTCCATTGATTCCTATATTTATCTTTTTGTGTATTTATTCTGTATGATTATCTCATTATTACATACCAGTTGTTCCACGGATTACACAATGCAGATGGAATACATTTACATAGCTGCAATCAAGTCAACTCTAAACTCGGATGATGTGAATAGAGCAATATTGTGCCTTCTCTATGTAAATGCATTACCTTCCAATTTATTTTGTCATCAAACAAGCAATTTTTCAATCAGTGCAACTTGTGCAAATCAGCCCTTAGAATATGAATTAAATCACTTAGCATATATTTTAGTGCCCAGCCCCTCTCCCTGAAAAAGAAAAAAAAATGGAGAAAGATTACATGAAAGCAGATTTGTCAAGAGGAAAAGTAATAAATGAGTTGAGCTTCAGTCTGAGAAAAACGAATGTGCGGCAGAATGATGGCACACGCATGCGATCCCATCCACAGGAGCTGAGGCAGAAAGATCCCCATCCAAATACCTCTCTGTGCTGCATAATTAGACCGCCACTCAAGAAAGTGTGCACGTGCTGTGTGCACGTGTAGGCGTGTGTATGTGTGTGTGTTTCTCTGTGTCTGCATGATTGTAGAGTAAAATAAATCTATTGGCAACATACATGATTTTGTCAAGCACAGAAACACAGTATCTGCCAAACTACTTTATCTTTGATAATTGTCCTAATTTTTTAAGAAACCCAACTCATACCCACACATTTGAAAAGTAAGACATTTTAGCAGAAAAGGTCACTTATGTTTCACTCCCTCACAAAGGGACACAAGTTTGGTGGGCTGACTCAAGCCAGCTTGACATGGGTCTCGCTTCAGCTACTGGATCATTCTCAGCATTGGAGCCCTGTGGAGCTGCTTCCATTTGCTCTAAATCCCCCTCTAAGGAAAGTCAATTTGCTGGTTCTAAGATGACACCATGTTTTTCTCTATGAAACCACAATCATTTAATGGAATTCTGGCCATCCTTAATAACCCCAGCACCGTTCAGAGTAAGATACATTTGCTAAAATAAGATTTTGATGAAACTATTGTGAAGGATTGAAATGAACCAATTAGCTGGTTAAATAGTTAATAACCAATTAGCTAGTTGCCATTCAATAATTAAACTTATAATTTGATAAGAGAACGATAGGATAGGAAAGCATTGTAGTCAACATAGGTTATGTGATCTGGCTGGCATTACAATGCCTTACATAAACCCAAGATACCCTAGAATCTGGATGTTGTGTGAGGATGGAAGTGATCTGAATGAATAAACCAATGGAAAATTAACCCAGAACGTGTGAAGAATTAGCCCCTGGTACCGAGGAGGATATGCTATTCTTAATGAAAGCAGAGCAGTGCCTTTGCCATAGTAACATTTGAGCCGAGTAAGAGTTAAACAGCAGAGAAGTGAGATTGAAGGAGGGAAGGACAAAGTAGAGGACAAAGCTTATTGTATAAAGGCGTTAAGAGGAAAAGACATAAGTGTGGCTGGAACGCAGAGAGGGGGAGAAAAGAAAACTCTTTGTAGAAAAGTGGAAGTGACGACTCCTGACTGCTTTGGTCTATGATCACGGATGGCCCAGGCAGGGAAGGGAAGCCAAACAATCATACTCACTTGTTCCTCGTGCAGAGCAGCTTACAGACAGTTTCCAGAAGTCCTGGGACAAATAAGTAGATATTGAAAACAAAGGTCTTGTAATTTTGGACCATTATATCTTCTCTGAGTATACAAGAAAGACAGGTGTGTTGTGATCATAGAACTTTGGAATCTGAAGCAGGATTGTTGTACGGGACTGCTCGTTTGTTCCTGGTCACCCAAACCAAAATAATTACACAGAAACTGTATTAATTAAATCACTGCTTGGCCTATTAGCTTGGGTTTCTTATTGGCTACCTCTTATATCTTAAATTAATCCATTTCTATTATTTTGAATTTTACCACTAGGCTCATGGTTTACCTGCAAGGTTCTGGCAGACTCTGGGGGGCAGGCGTCTTCTCCTTTGGCAGTGGCTATGTGGCATCTCTCTGACTCTGACTACTCTCTCTGTATCTCTTCCAGCCTGACTATATTCAGCCCTGCTATAGGCCCAAAGCAGCTTCTTTATTAACCAATGGTATTCACAGCATACTTAGGGGAAGCCCACATTACAGGGTGATCATAATTTTGAGATCAACTTGGCTTAGACAGTGACACCCTGTGAAAGGAGAGAGAGCAGAGCAGAGAACAGTAGTCATTTGGAATGAAATACTTGACATAACATCTCTACTTTCCAAAGACACTTTAAGAATGTACTGATTGTGTTTTAATTTTGTGGTACTATGTTGTAAATGACATTTTTACTTATTCTTCTATAATTTCATGTATTCTGGTATTCATTAACCTTCTCAAGTCCTCACAGAGTCTCCCCTGCCACTCTACCTACCTAACTTGCTATTTTCTCACTTTCACTGTCCTTAAAAATTGGGATCTAGTTTGTAGTGACTGACTACTCCTTTACATGGAGCCTGCCCACAGTGTAGTTACAATATGAAGTGCCACTCCATTGAAGAAAACTAACTTTCATTTCATCCAGCAGCAATCATACTTCTTTGGCTATGAATGGGTCCTCCTGCCTACCTTCTGTCCTGCATGCTGGGATTTTGTCTGCCTTGAGCATGTGTAGACTTTGTGCATGTAAGTTCCTATGTGCGTCTGCTCTGCTCTGTCTGTAAAATACTCCATTCCTGAAGTCCCCACCTTCTCTGCAATCATTTCACTTCCTCTTATGTATAGATACCCCAAGTTTTGAGGGCAGGGATATAATGAAGGTGTCACATTTAGGGATGAACATCTCAAATTCTTACTCTCTACATGTTGAACAGTTGTGAGTTTCTGTGTTAATTAACATTTACTGCAAGAAGATTCTTCTCTGATCTTGGTTGAATAAGGCACTGATATATGGATACAGCAGTATGTCATTAGGAGTCATTTTGTTGCTATGTTCATTTAGCAGAATAATAGTAGTATATTTTCTCCTAGGGCCCAGGACCTATTGAGCCTCTGAATCCTGGATTCATTGACAATGTCAGTTAAGAGTTACATCTCCTTGGGTCGGCCTTACGTATAATCAAAAGGTAGTTGAGTATTCTCATAATGTTCTTGCTACCCTTATATCAGTGGTCATATCGATTCAGTAAGTTTCTTACTGTAGGTTGCAGAGTTCACAGCTGGGTAAAGTTGGCTATTTCTTTTCTCTTCCAGTAGCTTGCATAGCACGTTCCAGCACTATGAATTCTAGCCAGTAGGGATGTTTCCAAATGAGTGTCATTTAGATTTCTCCATGTTCTATGATGTAAGTATGTAGTGTTGTTGGCAATAGGGTTTTACATCAAGTTCTGGATGGCAAGTGATGGCATTGATTTGGGGGATTAATGTTTAGGTGATCTATGGAACCCCATTAGCCAAAAACTTAAAAAGAGGTAATCCATTCTTGTAGTGGGAGTTTTATTTGGTAGCATATAATCTGTAGTTGCAATATTGTCCTCCTAGTATGGAATGACTCCAGTTAAACCCCTTATATCGATATGTGCATACTTTAGGAAGCTTCTACAATAGTAGTTTTCCATACGGCTTATTCAAAATACCTTTAGTGTGGGTTATTACAGGAAATTTTGTATGTTAATATTCTATTAAATCTGTTATGTTGGTTATACTTTTATTTTTCACTAGAAAGTATTTCCCAATATTTTTAGAAGAAAAAAATACTTAACCTATGTTGGTGTGGGAAGTCTTTCTATGTTTTGCTTTTATCGGTTAATGAATAAAGCTGTTTTGGTCAGTTGCTTAACAAAGTAGAGCTAGGTGGGAAAACTAAATTGAATGCTGGGAGAAAGAAGGCGGAATCAGTGAGACACCATGTAGCCCCACCAGAGAGACTCGCCAGACAGAACTTTAACCTGGTAAGCCACAGGCATGCGGTAATACACAGATTAATGGAGATGGGTTAGTGTAGGATATAAGAGCAAGCTAGAAATATGCTTAGGCTATTGGCCAAACAGTATTGCAAATAATATGGTTTCTGTGTGATTATTTCATTCCCCAGCAGCTGGAAACAAACAAGTGGCCTCCTACTATACTATGTTTTTGTTCCTTACTTACATAGTATTTTTTCATTTTTGACCATGTGATTCTAGTGAAAATTTATATCTTTAATATATCTAACATAAATACATATATATATTTATATACATTTACATATGTGCATCAATATTAAGTGTAGACTGAGTATGAGACATAAGGTAAGTATAAATATGAATTTAATACTTTCCTTTTTAAAAGCTAATTGCATTGAACCTAGATATGGATTCTTAATTTAAAGTCACTTATTTATGTGAAATATTTTTGCAATGAATCAACCACTTGAGATTCATGTAAATTTTTCATTTTATTAAATAAATACCCCTATAAATACTACATGAAATAAAAGTGTTCACCAATATTTGTAGCAATAATATTTGAACAAATGTAAAAATTCCTATGCTAGTGGGATATGTAATGTATACTTTTACTTGTTAATAAAACACAGCTTTAGTCTGGGTAAGGCGACACAGAAGGATCTCTGTGAGTTTGAGGTTATCCTGGTCTATATAGCAATTGCAAGACAGCCATCACTGCATAGTAAGACCCGTCTTAAAAAAAGGAAAGAAGGAAGGAAGAAAAGAAAGAAGGGGAAGAAATCCAACCTAATAAACATAACCAGCATTTGACTCATATGATTCACTCCCAATTACACTTCGTCAACTCCCATTAGCTTTCTCTTGAGATTCTATGCTGTTTTTGATTGCTAAAAGTACTTCATTTATTTCTTCTGGTCAACTGGAACAATTAGAAATTCTTTTTGTGTGATTAGAAGATAATTCTGTTTACTGAGAACTAAATCACCCATTACTCTTTTACCATACCTAATACAGAGAATGTCAGACAGTGTAAAACCTGGTGGGTCTCATGAAAATGATTTACTAATCTTTGACATAAATTATGCCTTTTTGTTGTAATAACCTCATAAATTAGAGCCTGTAAGAATAAACTACACATACTCCCTGAGTAAAGATGGATGAACACAGTTAGAAAGATTAAATTCAAAGTGACTCAAATTGTGTTTTTACTTCCAGAAAACTTGACTTTCAGATTAGACATCACTTATTTTTGGTTACTATCATCTTGGAAGGGACCACTTGTTAATTAGAGTTTTATTGCCATCCTTTGTGGCCCTGTAGAAGTCTACAGCACCATAATTAGGACTTTTCTCCTAAGGAAAACATTATAATAGACACCCCGCCATGCTGATGCTATTATAATTGTGTGTTTAGCTCTAGAGATCATTATAATTTATCATAAAACTTTAATGTTAATAAAATCAGCTGGAAGCAGGCCCTACTTCTATCCTTGATTACACCATAAAGGACTGTATCTTAATTTGAGCCTTCCCTTTTTTTATTATATTAAGTTAATGTTCACAAGTTTTAGGGATATCAGGGGATATAAGCACCATAGCTTAGTACATCACCGAGTATTGCCCATGACCTGTATTAAAGAAAAATCACCAGGGCCTGGGTTAAACAAGCGAGACCTTATTCAAGACTGTTACAATAAGGAGAAAAATAGAACTCAGTTTCACTGAAACAAAAGTCATGGAAGTTGTTGGGGGAGTTATTTGTTTTATTTGGTTTTGGTTTTTCCCCACCTTTACACTGTAGAGCATACAGGATGCTTTTCTATGCATATACACAGTGACTTATTTGTACTAATTTTGAGTTTTTGAAACTATTAAATTATAATAACATCATTTTCCTTCTCCCTTTCTTTTTTCCAGTCTCTCCCATGCACATCTCCTTGCTCTCTCAAACTTATGGCGTCTTTAATTTTCAACCACAAATACACTCTCACTTTCTCAGACACACAAACACACATTTTAAAATACATATAAATAATTATACACATACATTCCTAAATACATAAGGAAATACATACACATACACATATACATATATATATGTATATGTATATATATATATCCATATACATTCCTAAAGACATAAATCTGTGTAATGTTGTCAGTATGTAAAAGTTATCAGGGCCAACCATTTGGTATTGGGTAACCAACTGGAAGGGCTCTTCCCTGGGGAAGACCATTTCTTTCTTATTTTTTCTCATCTCTCTGTAGTTCTTTACCTAAGATTAAGGCTTCAGGAGGTTTGCGCTTCCATATTAGAATGTCCGTTGGTGTCATAGCAAAGTTCTTGTTTAGGCAGCCATGTTGAGGAGAGTTCATGGGTAGCCTCTTTGATGAATACACCAAGCATGGGGGCTCGGCCAGAAACCACAGTAGTTTGACATATGAAGGAGTTGTCCATGGAGGAAACATGTTGGCATCAGCACATCTCCAACAACCTGTAAACTGGAATTTCAAAGGACCGGGGTATAGTAAAGTGTGTTTTAAAGAAATAACGAAGCTTATTTCCTTCACAATTTTCCAAAATCTAATATTGCAAAAATCTTTGACTTTGTGTGTGGTAAAACAGAAAGTCCTGAATGGCTCAGTAAAAGAATTTA
This sequence comes from Chionomys nivalis, assembly GCF_950005125.1. NCBI lineage: Eukaryota > Metazoa > Chordata > Mammalia > Rodentia > Cricetidae > Chionomys > Chionomys nivalis. The sequence goes on along the minus strand of NC_080099.1, from coordinate 25,589,974 downwards.
TATTTTTGTGGTAAGCATTGTCTACATACATGTCAGATATAGAAAAGTGTTAGTCTTCAAATCTAGGCTTCGACCTCCCATGTAAATGATGAGTATGATAACATTAGGAAGAAGGATTCAAGTTCAACTAGAGTTCAGGGAATAGGCAAAGAACATTCCAGCATGTGATGACTTCTATAAGATCAAGTGCAGAGCCATTAATTTAATGAAAATGTAAATTCAGGGCCAATTGCCTTCTCTTTTTAGAATATTTCATTTTGGCTGTAGAGTTTTATTGGTATAAAATGAACACAAAATGTCTCTAAAGGGTTGACTCATGATATCAAGTTAGAAAATAGAAAATATTAAGAAAGGAAGGCTATTAAAATGGCTACAATTTTAAAAATGGGTTATTGTGTTTTAGACATTCTGGTTCCTATATTCTTTACAAATATTCTGGAGTGCATTCAAACTAATTTTAAGTATTTTACAAAGTATCAGACCTACCTACTAGGAGCTGGTCAGCTAGAAAAGCATGTGTCATTTAGAACAACAAGCACAGTGTGATCAATGAGCAGAATGACCACCTGTCAAAAATATTCAGCTGCTTAAAAATGTGTGTGTGTGTGTGTGTGTGTGTGTGTGTGTGTGCTGTACTCTATCTCACCCTAGGCAGTTCCACAAGGGCAGGAATTGTGCTTTGTTTTTGTGATTTTCCTATTTGTAGTAAATGATACCTTTAGAAACTAAATAACTGTGAGTGCATGAATGACTATAGCTGCAGGAGAGACAGGCAAACTGCCAGGAGTATTGTTTCAGGACAGGTGTGCAAATGAAAGTACAAACTCAAGTTCACCAACTGCTCAATAAGATCACCAACTCCAGGGCAAATTGTTGGTCCAAAGAAAGCTAACAGACCAATGAAGGAGGCTGTCAACATCAAAGACCATCTTGCCCAGTTTTCAGGTGTGAGGTTTATGGGGGGAGTCCTGAGAGGCATGTCAGATGGGCAGGTACTAAGGATGTTACAAAGATGAAGTGCACTGCATTTTTCAACTCATAAAGCCATACCGTTAGTTGTATATTCTGTTATGTCTAAAGAAAGATTACAATTAGAAAGTCATATGACTCTTATCTTTCTAGTCTCTTTTCCAAGAAATAGTTCTGCAGTGAATTTTTTTTTAAATGTTAAAAGCATCTCTTTTTAGAGGATGGTATAAAGAAAGAAAGACAACAGTACCAGTGGCTTGGGGGACAGAGAAAGGCGTTTTTTCTCCCTGGAAGGAAGAAGCCTCTCCTGTAGGAGATAATAGAATACAACTTTTCGCAGAACATTTTATCCTCTTAGATGCTGTGGTGGTCTGAACGAGAATGGCCCTCATTGGCTCATATGGTTTTATAGTTGTTCTGCAATTGGTTGAACTGTTTGGGAAAGATTTAGAGGTATGGCCTTGTGGACATGTGTCACTTGGGGCAGGCTTTAAAGCTTCAAAAACCCGCATCATTCACAGTTACCTCTGTCTGGGGTTTGTAGATCAAGGTGTAAGCTGTCAGCTGCTATTCTAACACCAGGCCTACCTGTTTGCTTCAATTCTTCCCACCTGATGGTCATGATCTCTAAGTCTCTGGAAGAAAACTCAGAGGTGTTTTGTACAGATAAACTACCAGGATACCAATGCTATATGCCTCTGCTGCCAGACAAAGCAAATCAGTGGTGCTGAAAGTTAACTAAAAGCAAGTTGAATTACAGGGTTTACCTAAATCCTCTTTCGATAATATTCAGGCAAAGAAGTTGGAATAAATTGTCACCTTATCATCAAATCTCCTATCTCAATCAAATCTCCTATCTCATCTTTTTTATGTAGTCTACATTTATGTAAAATAGAATATTTCTACTGTAGCCTCAGCAGCTTTATTCTTTCACCCCCTTTCTCCTTGTCAGTTCCATCTCTTCCTCTCCCAGCACACCCCCTTTTCCCTTCATTTTTCCCTACTCCTTCACTTCTTCATCTGAGGCAGTTTCTCACCATGTAGTCTCACTGACTTAAACGTCCTGGGAGCTAGAATGTCAGGCATGCACTGTCACCCCACACTTGACTTCCATTATCTTTGCGGACTATCTTCTGTGTACATGGTCCTACAGTGTATTTTCCTAGGTGTCTTACTTCATAGTACTTTAAGTCTGCCACTCTGAACTGTACATCATGAACACAGAATACTTGCTTTACAATCTTGAAAATAAATCTCATTTCTATTTCAGAATGTATTTTAACATAAGCCTTTGTGCAGACACAACTGCACATAGGCCTGTTGGCATTGGATAATGACCCTCTTTCTATTTGTTAGGAGGTGGTACATATTGTCACTCCTTGTACAGCACTTCAAGTTTCCTTAAAGTTTATTAATGATGTTTACCAGAGACTTACCAAGTAGCAAAAACTAATAATGGAAGCAATATCTGCCTTCTCTATTTTAACTCTTAAAACCCATTGTCTATTACTTCTTATGGTGGGCACTAACTATTTAGAAGAAAATGAATTCACTAATGAAGACAGACATTATCTTAATATTACATCAGTCACTAGTAGGTATATGTTTACAGAGTGGCACCTTGAAAGCACTTTTTACCTCTTTTATTGTAACTTGTAGGTAGATAAGAAGTTTAAAGGATAAAGTAAATGGGAGGTTTTGCTTCACAGTTTATGAAGAAAAAATTAAATGTCTACTGGAAAGTAAAGTCAGTGGGTGTCATGAATGTTTTCACAAGCTATTGTGGGCCATGACTCAATTGCAGCTTATAGCAATTGGTAATTCAGATATCAACCCCCCTGAGAAATTTTTATCTGATGGAGGAACCCTGCCAGTCAGGGCCTGCAGAGCTATTGACTTTGAAAACTGTAATTTTGCTTGTGATAATAGCTATGATATCTTCAAATTACCATGCATTTTCATGTATGTGTGTATGCAATATCATGATTACATCTCAATCTTATGGACACACATATATCTGTGGGTGGTCAGGAAGAGGACTTTTCTTTTAAATATATAATTTTGACATGCAGAATATATACTAGGACATGCTTCATAATTAGATCCATTTGTCCACCAAGCATTGCAGACACTTAAAAACCTGTCTTATTCCTTTTACTTTGACTAACTGTACATAGATCATTTTTAACTCAGCGCAAGTTCAAACTAGGCTAAAACCTTTTTGTAAATAGATTGCAAGTTAAAAATGTTAGAGTTATATACATGATCAGAATCACAGACGTCCAACCTAGGTTGCTACACAAAGCACCCTAAGAAAAGCATGCCAGTTCTTCACTTGGTAGTCTGCTAACCACAGACCTGTGTCTGAAAGTTTGTCATCGGGTATGGTGTGCACCCTGGTCTGGTCAGTCTTATTCCTGAATCCTTGAAACCCTTGTGTTGCCATGGTAAGTGGTTCTACTCCTTATTTGTTTACCCTAGGAATGTGCTTTTGACCAATGAGAGGTAACTCTTGTAACATTTTTATCACTTCAAGGCTCCTGTAAGGGAGAAAGTTTGGAAGCTAGGTGGAGAAGAATCAATGAGGAATTAGAGCAGGAGAGTTAGAATAGAAGCAGAACAATAAAGTAACAGCACACGAGTGAGAGATTTGTTTGCCCTCAGATACCCTAAGTAAAAAGTACTCTTTCGCTTGCTGTAGCATCATCATATGTGAGCCCTGAAAAGGGCCTTGGTGCAGGACCCCAAAGGACATCATTATTTTAGATAACCAATTATTATTTCTAACCGTGTGTCAGTAAGTATGTATATGACACTACTGGATGTGTGTCAGCTAAGTAAGGCATAGAAATAATAGGGCAAGTTCAGTTACTAATTTTTGTGACCATGATTGTTTCTGGGTTTACTAGAGTATTAGTTCACTTCTATTTTTTTGTGTGTGTGTTCATAATCTTCTTTTTTTATTAATTTATTTATTTATTAAAGATTTCTGTCTCTTCCCCGCCACCGCCTCCCATATCCCTCCCCCTTTCCCAATCAATTCCCCCTCTCTCATCAGCCCTAAGAGCAGTCAGGGTTCCCTGCCCTGTGGGGAGTCCAAGGACCTCCCACTTACTTCCAGGTCTATTAAGGTGAACATCCAAACAGCCTAGGCTCCCACAAAGTCAGTGTGTGCAGTAGGATCAAAACCCAGTGCCATTTGCATGCAAACTTCAAGAAGTCATTGTTTTTTATTGCTGAGTAGTACTCTAATATGTATATATTCCATACTTTCTTCATCCATTCTTCCATTGAAGGGCATCTAGGTTGTTTCCAGGTTCTGGCTATTACAAACAATGCTGCTATGAACATAACTGCATGTACTGGCTTTGTGGGAGCCTAGGCAGTTTGGATACTCCTCTTACTAGACCAGGATGGAGGTGGATGGTCTTTGGACTTCCCACATGGCAGGGAACCCTGATTTCTCTTAGGGCTGATGAGGGAGGGGGACTTAATTAGGGGAGGGGGAGGGAAATGGGAGGTGGTGGTGGGGAGGAGGCAGAAATCTTAAATAAATAAATAAATAAATAAATAAATAAATAAATAAATAAGAAACCCAGTGCCATTGTTCTTGACTTCACAGCAGTCCTCATTGTCCGCTATGTTCAGCGAGTCCCGTATTATCCCATGCTTTTTCAGACCCAGTCCAGCTGGCCTTGGTGAGTTCCCAAAAGAACATCCCCATTGTCTCACTTCTAACAGGATAGTTTTAATTAATAAATGGGAAAACTGTTTCATTAAGCTAACAACAGATCATAGTAGTTGCCATATTTTCAGTAGATGCACTTTAAGAACTGCAACAGTGGAAACATAGCACTACAGATGTTTGTGTTCCACGATCCCGTGCTGTTTTCATCATAATAAATGCTCAGCATCCACTGTGTTGTGGCATAAGCACAAATTTCTCTTTTCCTTCTTTTTTTTTTTTGGTTTTTTGAGACAGGGTTTCTCTGTGGTTTTGGAACCTGTCCTGGAACTAGCTCTTGTAGACCAGGCTGATCTCGAACTCACAGAGATCCACCTGCCTCTGCCTCCCGAGTGCTGGGATTAAAGGCGTGCACCACCACCGCCCGGCTTTTTTTAAATTTTTTTTTTCTCTTTTCCTTCTTGACAGTGCAATGGGTAGGTTTCTTTCTTAGCCTATCTCTTAACAACTTCTTCATATTTTCCCCCTTTGTTACTAAGTCAAAGTCCTTTTCATATAAAGGAATTGCTTCATGGCTGCTTTTTCTTTAACTGCCATGGCCAGGATTACTGCTCTTGTGCCTTCTGCCTGTTGTCAAGCACAAGTGCTATTGAAGACTAACATTACAAAACCATGAGGCTTCATCTCATAATCCAGATAGCTGCTGAATGAGAGGCAAGCTGGTGATACATACAATGTGGCTCTGATGAACAGAGGAATGATTGCTATCCCAGAGAAGGACATCATGAAATTTCATCACGTCACAAAAACTTATCAATTTTTTATTGTTTTTATATCCCATTTAATATTCTTGAATTGTGGTGGAACACATGAAAATTCAAAATGTGTAAAATGAAGCCATTAATAGCATTATTATGAGTTATTAAAAACAGAAATATGATTAATTGGATCATCCCTTTATGGCCCTAACTCTTTGTGTTTGCCTGAGGTATCAGATGTTCAGAACATACCTAGTTGAGAGGTCTGCAACAGTTATTGATTGTTAACAGTTGTGAGATATTTGCTGTGTGGCTAAAGTATTTTTGTGCAGTATTGAATATATACTATGTAGAAATCTTCATATCTAGGCGTGTCTGTGAGTTACCTTGCTTATAATCTGACAACTATTTTTCTTCTAAAGTCTTTTAACTTCTGAAACTAAAATGGCTAGAACAATAAAATGAGATCTGTTTCAATGGCATAGGGCACCCATGTGAGTTCATAGTTTGGATTTCAACCAAGAATGAACTAGCTAGTTAAACAAATGGCAAGTTCTCTTTGAAACTATACGAGTTAGCACAGGCCTCACCCTGAAATGGATCAGGGTAACAGTATTTGAAGGGATTCTTGGGTGCAAGTGGCTTCATAACTGTGTGGTGAGAGCCACAGCTCAGGTGTCCTCAGAGCTCTGATATGGCTGCCCAGCAGTACTGCTGTTTCTTGCTCTTTAAAGCGATCCTCTCTCTCATGGCTCTGTCTGCTTGGAAAGGTATCTTTTTCTTTCTTTGAGATATAAGGTGGGAAATTGAACTAAAGGTTGAAGAGAACCTTTTCTGTTGTTATTTTTTAGGATAGAAATCTTGCCCATCTACACAACTGACCCAGATGTAAATTCTTACGGCAAATTTTAGTCAGAGCGTGGTGTGAATCTCTTCCAGGGAATTAGAGCACCATGTAAAATAAATGGAGCTACTTTTCACATTTATAATGTACAGTTCAGTAATGGCAAGGGCATTCACATGTCACATATCAGATCTCTAGAATCTTCCTTACAAAACTGGGTCACTGTATCCACTTTGTATCAGCTCTCATGTCCTCTTCCTCCAGTTCTTCGCATCTACTATTGTTGCTGATTGTATTTGCTTAACCAGATTACTTTAGATAATTCCAATATGTGGCTTCATCAGCTAGGTGTGCATGCATGTGTGTGTGTATGTGTGTGCATGTGCATGTGTGTGTGCTGGCTTATATCACCTAGTACCGTATTCTCAAATTTAAACCATGGTATAGCAGCCACATGATTTCAAATAAAAAAAATCTAAGCTTTTGTGACTTTAAAATGATATCAAAAAACACAAATGACTTTAAGCAAATTAAAATCATAAAAAAAAAACATGAAGAAAGTGGATAGGACTGAAAATGGTGCTGCCTGCTTCACATTTTTCAATTTAAAATTCATTAAAAGTGATGGACTTCCCAACTCAAGAAATACAAAACACTGGCATGATTACATGTGCAGCCTTTGGGCTACAGCTTCTCAAAATCTGCTTTTCTATACTGTGTTATAACCTCTTTTAAGAAGAGAAAAAGTATAAAATACTTTATTTCAACTTTTTAATTGTAGTTATTTTCTTAGCTGTCTGAGATAGTGATGGATATGCTCACATATGCTCATAAAAACAAGTGTCTGGGATGGTTATCTGTGGGCCTGTGTTGTTGTTTGCTTTTCTTTTTGTTTGTTTTGTCAACTCTAGAACCTCAACTGAAAAGAAAATGCCTTCATTGGGCTGGCCTGCGGGGCATTTTCTCAGTTGGTGATTTATATGAAAAAGCCAGCCCATGTGGGCAGTGACATTTGTGGACAAGTGGCCCCAGAATGTATAAAAAATCAAACCGAGAAAACCAAGAGGAGCAAACCAGTATGCAGGGCTAACCCACAGTTTCTGCTTCAGTTTCTGCCTCCAGGTCCCTTTCTTGAGCTCTTGCCCTGACTTCTCTTCGTGATAGGCTGTGATCTGTAAAATGAAATAAATCTTCAAGTTGCTTTGGTATTTCATCACAGTAATAGAATCCCCAACTAAGACAGCATTTTATAGCCTATAATTAAATTTCACAATCAGCACACTGATATCTGCTCACCTTACTCAACTCTCTCAACTTGTTGTGTGTGTGTGGGGGGGTCCTCATGGTTTTTTGTTCCATGCAATTTTATTCTATATTGCACAGTTAATTTTAAAAGCAGAATTCATAGATTAATTGTGCTTATTCACAAAGTACTATTATTTTTATAAATCTCTATAGAAAAACAATAGTTTATGTGAAAAGAATAAATGATGTGCGAAGGGCTTATTTTGTTATGCTTACACTAACTCAATGATTTTGACTGTTTCTTTACTGTATATCCTATGACAACTTTAAATTGTTTCCTATAACTACAGAATTAAATAATTTTTTTCTAAAATTACTTCTTATGATTTAAAGTCAAGCTGTGCCTTCATTGTGTTTTTTTCCCATAGAGAAGTAGGACACACTTTATGCACATTCCTGTTAATATTTGAAGACAGCACTTAAGGAAGAATAATAGCATTAATTGGAGAAACCACTATTCCCCTTAGGACTTCTATTTTCTCTAATATAGTAAAATAAAAGAAGCATCATTAGGCATTTTCATTAGGGCAGTGGTACTCTCCATTTAGTCATTAGTATTATATAACTAAATCACAGCAAATGAAATAAGTTTAAATATTCACAGAGCAAATTATGAAGTCTTTAATACATAGTCACGATTATGTTTTACACTGTGTTAATGATTCATTATTGTCTTGTAAGCCTTCACAATCATTCTAATTGTGGACTAACCACTTCCTAGTATAAGAACCCCTCCTTGCCCCTGTTTTCCTCAATTTTATATTAAAGAAATATATGCAAATGCTTGCAATTTAGAGGATTATTTCTTTTCAGAAAAGCGTTGTGACAGCTGAGAAAAAAATCAGCAGAATGAAATGCTTTCTTGCACAAATAAATTAAGGGATATTTCTCCTTATTAGAGAAAAATTAATGTCATTGCTTGTCCTTAATGGAGAGCATCAAAGATATTCAGAGCCGGCTTTCCCAGTCATGGCCATCTCTCATTTCTCTTTTATTTCACCAAAGACTTCATGATATGAATTGTCAGTTTGCTGGTTTTCAGGTGATAAATCAAATGATATGTAAATTTTTCTAAGGAAAATTTGACCAGGCCATTCTTTTTCCGTATTTGAAACTTTCATTAATAATGTTAGAAAAAAGCAAATGTCTACAGAAGCGTGTATATTCAAAATGTGATTCCTATCGTAATTATTATATGGCATGTGCTTTTCTAAGCACTTTAGACAAACCTAGTTAATGCTGACAGTGCTCTGCAGGCTACATGCTTTGACATACATGTTTTAAGAGTGTTTAAACCAAAGCATTGTGAAGTAAGGAGTCTGTGCGAGTCCACACGGTTCTGGTTCTTCGGCCTCAGTGCCAGGTCCATCCCTGATGGTCTAGCTTCTGTCTAAGTGCTCATTTGCAAGGTATACTCACTGACTGAGTTATGGTGAGACAAACAGATAGAAATAGGTCTTTTCTTCAGAACATATAAAATTCTATATAAAAGAAATAGCAAATGTTTCTAGACTAGACTAAGAGGTCAAAGCTATTAAGAAATGCAAGAGGAGAATTTCTGAGTTCTCTGGGTATTGGAATCTCTACTACATGGTTCGTAAAGGTGACCCTATTTGTGATGCTTTTTTTTTTTTCTGACAGAATGTAAGAAAGTGAAATGGGAGGACTGACTGGGGAACAGAGGAGAAGATCCCTGGAAAGAAAGTGCATGCACTCCTTATAGCAGAAATGGGTGATGGAAATAGTTCTTGTACATGCTAGGGCCATTTTCTAAGTTTAAAAACAACATGAACAGCAAAAACTATTACTTCTTTCAGAACTCTTTTAAAATGTGTGTTGGCAAATTCACCCTTTCCCAACCCCTCCCAGATCCATAGCTATCCTTCCCTACACACTCAACTTTGTTGTTTTTGCTTTTTATTCTCACTGCAATGCCTTTTAAGTCAAAATTGTTCTGCCCATATAATCTTAGATGTATGGACTTTCCATTGGAGTGTGATCAGCTCCTCAGGGCTGTACTCTTAAATCTATCTCTTTTTTTCCCACCAACTATCAGTTGTTAGTAGCTATTTGACAAAGGGTAGAACGTGGTGCTCACCTCCCTCTCATGTTGGGATTTGGTGACATGATCTTGTATACATCTCGTGCATGCCTTTATCACTGTGAGTTCGGATGTGCAGCTACCTGTGTCTGGAAGATGCTCTTTCCTTGTAGTCATCCCCCACCTTTGGCCCTTACCCTATTGAAGATACCAGAAAATGGAAATATCCCCCCATACTTGTGGACTGGCAAGATTAATATTATAAAAATGGCCATCCTACCAAAAACAATATTCAGATTCAATATTCAGATACCTTTCCTAGGAAGTTTTCTAACAAAACAGGTGTGCCAAATGTTTATCAAAATTTATATGTATGCAATTAGTTATTGGTTTAAATTCACTTATACTAAACCTATATGCAAAGTGGTCGAAACATCATGCACGGCTTTGAGATTTATAATGAAAAGCAAAAGACTGCCTACTTTTTCCCAACTAAAGATTTACTCATTAAACTCTTTTTATTTCTAAGAGCCTTTTTTTATTTTACATCACCTAGTTTTTATTTCTTTATCATAACCTCTTTTTCTCATTCTCTCAATTTTATAAAGTTGTTTGATAACATTTTTTTTCTCTGTCTTATCCATTTAGCCATTGGGTTTATTTTTTTTCTCTTAGTTCCTTTTCATTTAGAAGGATTTTTCAAGGATTTACCGATCTTTATAAATGAATTCAAAATTAAATTATTTTACAACATTTGTATGAGCTTATTACGATCTTTGTATGAATGGACTGGTCATCACCTTTTACAGGAAAATTGCTAAGAAAAGCCAATTTTTCTGTTAATCATCCAGTTGGATTCCCATGGACAGGTTTGTTAATCAAGGTAGAGCCTTTTCTCAATCTACACAAATACATCTTGCTCATGTCCCCTTGTAAAAAACAAATAATATCTTCAATCATGTACATATACACATACATATAGTTTCCTCTCACCAACTTCTCCATGATAATCAGTTTAATTTTGCTTGTCTTTCATGTCCCTGTTTTGACAGTTCCTTCCTTTCTCTTGTTTTTCCTCTGTTGGTAAAACAGATCGGCTAATAGTTTTCTGAGAAATGAGCTAGAGATATTTTTTTTTGAACTAAGGACATGGCTTTATTATCTCCTGCTGTTAAGACAGGCAGTTCAGGGTTGACATCCTTGTTCCATCAAATTTTGAAACAATCATAACAATCATCTTGTTTCTTTTTTTCTTTTCTTTTTTAAGAAGTCCAAAGACATTCAAGTTCCTAAGCTTTTTCTTTCTCTTCTCCTAACAGACTTCCAACATACTCTCTTATACAGGATCTTAAATTTTCATTGATTTACATGCCATGAGTTAGTCCATTTTGAAGGTTTTGGGAAGTAAGCCTTTATAGTTTGGAAAGACCAGCCCTTTATCTGTTGCATATGGGGGTAGTTTTCGTGAATGATTGTGTTGATAGTTCTTTGCCTGTTTCTTTTGTTGATCTTCTGAAATGACTCTTATCCGGCTACATACAGACCTCCCAGGTGGACCTGTCCATTTTTTAAACTTGTCAACTGTATTTTACATTTTATGTCTTTTGTTTTAACTTTCTAGATTCTTTAAATCACCCTTAATTCCCATCTCTTTTTCTTTAAATTTAAATTTCCACTGTTCCATTTAATTTTTGCTGTGTTTTGTATATGAGCAACCTTGGTTTATATATAGATAGAAGTGTAATGGAGCATATGATGTTATATATATATATCCGTCAGCATGACCTTATGTTACAATAATAATTGCAATACCCCTTTTCATCCTTCTGATGACAGTTACTTATTTTTTCTTGTTTATTTGTTCCTAAAGTCTGTTTCAGTAAAGATTGCTGGTGTCTTGGATAGAATGTTTAAAATGAAGGGCAATGAAGTCTGCAGAGATAGCTCACTCAATACAGTGCTTGCTGTGCAACCACGAGGATCTGAGTCTGGATCCCCAGCTCTCTGGTAAAGTCCTAGCAGAAGCGCATGTTAGCAAACCCGGAACTGCGGGGCTCAGAGGCAGGAGGATCTATTTCTGATCATATTTTAAGAAATGAAATGTATATTAAATGAGGTGATCAAACTACATAAAGATAAAGACCTCCCCATATCCTAGCCTCTAGTGCGTATGTGTATTTGCATGAACATGTGTAAGTCTGGGTAAAGTCTAAATATCTAGAAAAAGAGACCCTGTGAGTAACACTGGGTCATGAAGGAGGATGATGGGTGGACAAAGGGCATGGTCCATAAACAAGGAAATGAATATGGGGCCTGGGAGCTATGGAAGGGGGTGGAGTAGCAGAGAGTATGCAAGGCAGGGGAAAGGATCATCACAAGGTACACCTCTTTAGGAAATGTCCCTATACTAACTAACACATATGCTGGTTGGACTCAGGGAGTTAATAATAGTAATCGAAAGATACGAAGTTAGGAGGGAAACATGGTGTGTGACAATAGTGAGGCTGGAGGTAGGGACTATTGAATATGTATGATCAAAGGATGTTGTGTAAATGTATTTTTAAAGAATAGACAAAAGTACCCCAATTATTATTTATTCCACCCCCCCCCCCCGTGTGTGTGTGTGTGTTCATGCACACATGTGCTTGTGAGCACAGAAACTTGAACAGGGAGGTCAGAGGACAATGGACTACTTGCTGGAGTCTGTTCCTACCTTCTAGCTTGTTCATCGTGGTTGGCAGCAAGCACCTTTGCCACCTGAACTGCCCCTCCTGCCACAAAAACACTACCTTGAATCGTCTCTTTAGTGTGTCTCCTGGTATCTTACACTTGCAGTCACTCTAAGGGATCTACCTTTTTCCATTCTTACTTTATTTTCCTTTCTGTGACAGTTTACATTTTACGTTTAAATCTACAGACTGATGTCTCCTCTCAACATCCCATCCCTACCATCTTATATTTCTGCTTAGTTTGCTAAATGTTTTCCTCAGTTCCATAGCTTATAATTTTTTATGGGCTTGAGGGAGGTGGCAGTTCTTTATGTTGGTTTTTCAACTTGGACTTTGTATTTGTGCTTTCTTAGAAAAATGACTTGTCTCAGAAAGAAATACTTTTAACCATGCAAGACATTCACCTTAGATTTATCTTGGAAGTGTGTTTGAAACAGTTCTATATTTGCTAATTTCAACAAAGACAAGACATTGATTTTCTCTGCAGCCTAAAATTACATCTGTTCCATGGACAAACGTCCCATGTCTTTCATATCTCCCATGCCTCTGTGTTTTCTATTTCTTTGAAATAGATGTTGAATCCAGGGATTGACTCTACCTGAGTTTTTCTTGTGAGTATCTGCACCCAAGTTATAAACTGAGGGCTGTGTACTCAATATTTTTAGACTATTTCTTTTCCTAGCTCTCTGTGAACTCTGCCGTCTCCAGGAATTTTCACCAATGGCATTGCCCTGCGTGGCCTTCTGTGACCATTGCCCTGCGTGGCCTTTTGTCACCAGTTGCCTCCTGATGGACTTTCTCATCCTCAACCACTCATGGAAATCCCCCACATTTTCTTTGTGACCAATATATTTTAAATTGGAGTTGGTTGTATTTTCTTTTCAACATTATTCTTTTTAAATAAATTCCAGTCTGGGAAATCTTTATTTTGCAGTTGTGTGGCCTAATGGTATCTAGTAAACTGATACAGTTGTATAACCATTTTAAAATCTCATAAATCAGCTTTCCATTATTCTTATATTGACCTTGTATCTATTTAAATACCCAACTCCTTCCTGTATATCTAAAGGACTGTGAAGATTTTCTTTTGCATATCTATGATCATTTCATAAATTATGCAAACACTGTTTCCATTACTAATAAATTCAAAGGCAGAGGGAACTTAACATAGTAAAGTGTTGCAATAATTCATATTAAACCATTTCTGGACATCTGTTGTTTCTCATAGCCTCTCGGACACTGAGGTTGTGGGTGACTTAAACCATTTTTACCATTACAATTGTGATTATGTTTTTATATCATGGTGCTGCCACAAAGTCAACTGATAATTAAAATAAAACAACAAGCAAATTCAACTATAAGTTGTATATCACACCAAGCAAGCTCCTATAATTTTCAAGTGTAAACCTTACATTGTTTTCTCAGGTTTGCTGTATTCCATATGTAATATGATATGTACCTTGTTGTTTTAACTCTATTTTCATTGTTCTCAATAGAGTTCTAATTAATTAACTCAATCACTCTAAACTTTAATTTGGTGAAATATTCGCAATGTCCTTTTTTTAAAATTTAATATGCCAATAGTACATGAAGTACTTAAGCACTCACTCTATGTAGCCAAATTTCAAATTCTGCCTTGATGAGCATGAAAATAAAGGAATGTTTTAACTGGGGGTGCAATCCTCCTTCTCTTAAGAGTCCTAATTAAAAAAAAAAAACACAATTTCAAAATAAAGTTGCTGCGTCCTTGAATAGTTATTTCCATGTAATTATTGTTTACTAAGGACTCCCTATTAGATAGCTACAATGTTAAAAAGTCATGCATGCTTTTATCTTAGTTAATGCAATTTCAATAAGCATTGAAGTAGTTGGCATTTTATCTTTGTACAGAAGAGACAAAGGATTAAACAGATTGACTATGAAATTCCCTAGACAAGACAAAGCCCCATATTCAAAAACCTATGTGTACGTTGAAAAACCGAAATGGTCCTGTACTTCATGCTATACATTACTATGCTTGTAGTGCCCATGACCCCACAAGACAGTACGTGAGCTGGGAACTAAGTTGGAGACTTAAAAACACATAGACAGACACACGAGAGTGACATGGGCCACCCTTGATATAAGAATGCCAAGTTTATTTTGCTCAGGGGAAGCTTAAATAGGGCTCTGGCCATGCCCCAGCTCTCAGGATCTTTCAGCTGCAGACCCACCAGCCTGCCATCAGTGTCTGTGCTCAGAGCAGCTGCAGGCTGCTCAGAGCAGAGGAAAACAAGTTGTTTTGCTCAGAGCAGTTGCAAGCATAGGAAAAACAAGCCACTCACAGGGAATTCAGGGTCCAGGGTCCACAGCCCCCAATAGCTCCCAACAATACTTAATCTCTGTTGGTTCTGAAGTATACCTCTTAGATTAACTGTCCAACCTTAATAATAAATTTAACCTCTTTAAATATGAAAGTAAAATTTTGAACAACAATCTATATGCCTCTTAGTAAAAAGTATATTGAAGATACTATCATAATTACTATATTACCTGAAGTATATATAAATGAGCTGATTTTGAAAATGTTTCTTATCCCCTACTAGATACCAAATGCTACCAAATAAAACCACCAGTACAGGAATGTATTACCTCCTTTTGAGTCCTTGACTAATAGGGTCTTATAGAATCCCCAAATGCTGTGGTTACCCTCCACAACATGATGGTAATATCCTGTTCCTGAAGACGTCACAGGCTTTCAGTATAGAAGATGGAGAAATCTGCCTTGGCCTCCACAGGAAGCTTTCTTTCTCTGCTAGCATCCATAATGCTAGAAGGTACTATACATGCTGCCAAAGGAGAAAAGTAATAATCCACCTCACCCTATGAACCTTGTGAGCTATAATCATAACTAGTCTGCAAGATATACACACTGGTACAATAGTGGCACATGTTAGGGGAGTGATAATCACTTTGCAATTGAATTTAAGGCCACCACTGCGAGATGAAACACTGATGTTGTTAATGAGATCAAAAACCTGAGACTAGATAGGTTAGGTGCCCAGGGGAACACCGACTACTATTATTCTACTAGATGAACATAGCTATACCATAACTCCCGATGACGTATTACCATGCTCATAGATCAGCATCTTTCTCAGCCCTCGCTAGAGAAGCTTCTTCACTCGGTAGATTTTATTCGTGTGGATGCGGTAGAACGCTTTTGATTCCTGTCATAGGAAGAAATGTGAGTTGAGCATTTGAATGCTGATTTTAAAAATATGTATCTTCACTTACATTTCTGGGTTAGTAAATTCATTACAGACGAGCTGAAGGCTTTCCTGGTTCGGAGGCTGTAAATCATGTCTAACTGGATATAACTTGAGATGAGCAGGTGTAAGTCAGCTTCTTACCAAGCACTTCCTTAATGAAGCTGGTATACTAGGACACTAAATGTTCAAGGCTCATCTGGCGAAGAGCCTATTCCTGCCATGCCAAGCAGTAGACCCGTTTTACTCTTCAGCAAACATCCTCTTAGAGATACCCATGGCATGGTCACTGTACCTCTTTCCTTCTTAAGGGTCTCCTAGGGGGTTTTGGAAATATTTGAATGATTTGGGACTGGTTTTGGGAGAAATAAAGATACAAAATACTTGAAAATATATAAACCATTGGTTTACAGTATCCCCCACACATACCCATGTGTCTGGCATTTGTTACCTGAGTCCAAGTTGAATTTAAAAAAAAAATGTTGATCTAATTAGAAGCAGAAAATAAAATGGTTGTTAATAGTAGGGTTGAGATAAAAGTTTCACTGACACGCTATGGTCAAGGGCTCTACGATACAAAATGGAGGATGAGGTCAATAATAATATAGTGTGCTTGGAGGGTGGATTTCATGAAATGATACCTATGATATAGCAAATATGCTAATTAGCTAGGTTTAATTACTCCCACTATTTTTGAATACTTTAAAACCTCATATTATATGATAAATACAACTTTATCTGTTTGTTTTAGAAATAAAACTTGTTAGTTCATATAAGTATAATTTTATAAAGCTTATTAACAACAAAGTGCCTTGTTAGTAAATATTTATTAAATATTTTCATTTAAATGTTTAACTATCATGCTCGTTTTCCTTTCCATCTTACATTCTGGTTGCCTTTACTTTGCAGATGCAGCAGCTGTTCCATGAAAACTATGAACACAACCGCAAGGGTTACATCCAAGACCTTCACAACAGCAAGATCCACGCGGCCATCACACTTCATCCGAACAAAAGGCCTGCGTACCAGTACAGACTGCACAATTACATGCTCAGCCGGAAGATCTCTGAGCTCCGCTACCGAACCATCCAGCTCCACCGGGAAAGCGCCCTCATGAGTAAGCTTAGCAACAGCGAAGTGAGCAAAGAGGACCAGCAGCTGGGGGTAATGCCCTCTTTCAATCACTTCCAGCCACGGGAGAGAAATGAGGTCATCGAGTGGGAGTTCTTGACCGGGAAGCTGCTTTACACAGCTGCAGAGAACCAGCCCCCTCGCCAGAGCATCAACAGCATCCTAAGGACAGCCCTGGATGACACCGTCCTGCAGGTAATGGAGATGATCAACGAGAATGCCAAGAGTAGGGGCCGACTCATAGACTTCAAGGAAATTCAGTATGGCTACCGCAGGGTCGACCCCATGCATGGGGTGGAGTACATTTTGGATCTGCTACTCCTGTACAAAAGGCACAAAGGGAGGAAACTGACAGTGCCGGTGAGGCGCCACGCCTATCTTCAGCAATTATTTAGCAAGCCTTTCTTCAGAGAAATGGAGGAACTCGATGTCAACAGCTTGGTGGAGAGTATTAACAGCGGTACTCAGTCATTATCGTTCATCTCCAACTCTCTAAAGATACTCTCTTCTCTTCAAGAGGCCAAAGAAATGGGAGGGCACAATGAAAAGAAAGTACACATTCTTGTTCCCCTTATTGGCAGGTACGATATTTTCTTGAGATTCATGGAAAATTTTGAAAGTACGTGTCTCATCCCAAAGCAAAATGTAAAGCTGGTCATCATCCTTTTCAGTGGGGATTCTGGCCAAGACTCCAACAAGCACATTGCGCTGATACAAGACTATCAGAATAGGTACCCTAAGGCAGAAGTGATGCTGATTCCCATGAAGGGAGAGTTTTCCAGAGGTCGTGGTCTTGAAATGGCTTCTTCTCAGTTTGACAATGACACGTTGCTGCTATTTTGTGATGTCGACTTGATCTTTAGAGGAGACTTTCTCCAACGATGTAGAGACAATACAGTTCAGGGACAACAGGTATATTTCCCCATCATCTTTAGCCAGTATGACCCAAAGGTGACCCACATGGGAAATCCTCCCACAGAGGATGACTTTGTATTCTCAAAGGAAACTGGATTTTGGAGAGACTATGGCTATGGAATCACCTGTATTTACAAAAGTGATCTACTGGGTGCAGGTGGATTTGATACCTCAATACAAGGCTGGGGACTGGAAGATGTAGATCTCTACAATAAAGTTATCCTATCTGGCTTACAACCCTTCAGAAGTCAAGAAATAGGAGTGGTGCACATTTTCCATCCAGTTCATTGTGATCCTAACTTGGACCCTAAGCAGTATAAGATGTGCTTAGGATCCAAAGCAAGTACTTTTGCCTCAACCATGCAACTGGCTGAACTCTGGTTAGAAAAACATTTGGGTATCAGGGACAATCGAACTCTCTCCTGACAGTCCAGGCAACACTTGCCTTTAAAGGGGAGTTTACCTCAGTGTTGGCTGTTATTATTTTTATTTTATTATTGTTATTTTATTGTTATTGTTATTGTTGTTGATATAATTTTATTTTGTTGTTCTGGTCTTAAAGTACTCTTGGTTGTCTTCCAAAGGGTGTTTGTTGACCTCAAGCAAGAAGAGTCTGAAGTTCACTGATATTCCACAGTCAGAGTTCTACTGAAGTCAATACATGTATTACTTTTCTATAACTTGCTTTGAGATTGAGTTAAATCATGGCAATCAAATGGCCTTGGAAGCTCATTCGTCACAAGAGACAGCTTAGAAGAATGTTCTCTTAGGGCTTAATGATGCAATATTGACTTTTTCTTTTGTTTGTCAACTTCAATGTGATACAAATATTTACTGGTGAAAGGTACCACAAAAGTGCTTTATGCTTCCTATGGGGAAGGGACTCTGTGACATAAACTTGAGTTTTGTAATTTATACAAGGACTTAAATATATAGACAATAATTTTCTTCATCGTTAGAATTTTTAAAGTAAATGAACACCTATGATTGTATGTTTATTTTTTAAGAAAAAGTTTTAAAAATTGAGGAGTACTGTTCCACGAGCAACCGGTACTGGCTACCCTGGTCTTACAATGACGAACTCCTCACAACTGTCTGCTATAAATGCGAAGGAACTTTATTTTCTCAAGGAAATATGATTTAATGAAATATTCATGTACATTTTAGAGGCTTTATGAAACAATGTCCTTCATTTGCTGGCAAGAAGATAAAACATGACAGAACCTGTTTATTTATAATAAAACACAGGTATAACCGTATTGTTTTTCAAAAACATTGACGAAGCTCTGTTGTTTCCTTTCTGTCTTATTTGATGTAATTTCTAGGGTGGTGTTCACCAAAACATTCTGGCTTCCCTAGATGGGAAAAATACCATGGGATCATGGGAAGTGCATTGTGTTCTGCCTTACTCCCAGCCTTCATAAGTGATTCACAAGAATAAATTCTTAATTCAGTAATCCACCATCTGAAAGGAGACTACTCTCTTCTCAGTCTCTGAAGACTAGGACTTGTCCAACCACAAAAGAATCATTCAAAATCTGCCTTAGAAAGTATATAAAAATAGAACAATCCTGGGGGAAATTATAAAGAAGATTAATTTTATAATTATGAAAAAAACACCTAGGGAAATATCTCATTTCTCACTACAGTTTTTCTTTTAACTGAGTCTATGAGGTCATTGCTAGAAAAACTGTCATATTTAAGAAATGTAGGAGAGAATGAATACCTATATACTTATGCAAGGAAGTCTCATGAAACTTGTTCTAAAAAATCATTCTGCAAACAGGTAACACATGTACACAAAAATCAAACAAAATATTTCAACATTGGCAAATCTCTGGCTTTCCTGCATTACGCCTAGACCTTGCTGGTGCTGACCAGGCCATGTGTGTCATCATGCCTGTCTTCAACTTCTGATGAAGAAAAGGTTTATCTTTTACATTTTACCCTTATGAACAAAGTAAAGAAAATGACTTTCATTTTTCACCAAAAACAAGGACAATTTTCATCAGAGTCAGCTGGAGAGTGAGTCTCACAAATGGCTGGCATTGTTTGTGACACATGGCCACAAGGGCACCAAGCATGAAGGGTCCTAGCCTGGTAACAACCCCTTTTACTGAAAGTCTTCCCAGGTCTTCAAAATAACATTACTTAGTATTGAGCAAAACAGGAGAGAAAGTTCTCTGCCTAAACATATCATCTTAATCAGTTTAAGTACACCAGAAAGGAATTAATGACATTTTCACTTTTAAAATGTTTATCTTGACAGGGCCAGCAATTTAAAATTGATCTCTGCTCTTATGTTTCCCTGGGCTTTCACAATACTTATTTTAATAGCTTATTTTCTTACCTTACGTAACTTAGCTCTTGTGCACATTTTGTTTTCTTAAAAAGGGAAATGTATGAACATTTAGTCATTTATTTTGGATAATTATTATCCATTGATCATGGCTAGTTAATGTTTTAGTATTTGAGTCTATTTTTTAACATAAATGAGTGATGAAAGAGGGTATTAGTGAATAATAAACATAAACACTGCCTTCCAAACACTCTACGTTGTAGAGTTAACCAAGGGCAAAGCAGCATTTCAATTATTTTCCTTCTTTTATTTTTTTGACTATAATATAATTTCATAATTTTTCCTTCCCTTCCTTTTCTCTTAACCCTTTTTCTCTCTTTCAAATCCCTGGCCATTTCTTTTGGTTAATTGTTGTTATATGCATATGTCTTATATTCATATACTTCTAAATATAACTTGCTCAGTCTGTGTAAGGTTACTTGTATCCATGTTTCAGGCCTGAGCATTTTGGAAAGGGTAATTAATTATTGTGCTCTTCCCTGGGGAAGACTATTTCTGCTGCTCTCACCGTTCCGTAGGTGCACAAAGGTCTTTGTGAAGGGTTGAACCATTTTCAGTTCATGGACCTGTATAGACAAGATGAAGGGCTGCAAAGATCGCATTCAAGTGTAGCTGTAAACCAGCACACTACTGTGACCAACTAGTATAAGTACATCTAACATCAGTTATATAATTTGACATAAGTTACTGACAATTTATTTTCAGGCAATATTGTATTTCCTGACTGACTATTTAAGGGTCCTGATGTTAGTAAAATTAAGTTTGTTGATTTACATGGTATCTGTTTTCTTACTGTGTTAAAGTTTAAGAAAATACAATGTGAATATGGTCAGAAGAAAAAAATATGTAGTCTCAGTAATACAAACACGGCATTCTGTTATTTGAATATCTGTGGTTATTTTTACAAACATCACCCAAACATGTTCCATTGTCCTTCTACATCGCTATGGGTATATGATTACTCACTCAAAAACATGCAATGCATTTTACTTAAATTTCCCCCTTAAGTACAATCCTCATAATAGTTCTCAAGAATATTTGAATATTTTATATATTTAATAGAAGAAGGAATGGAGGTATTCATCAATTATGGGACTCTATGGAAAGCAGGTTTAAACGAAAGGATATTCCAATGGGAAGTGTCTGCCTTGGGTCTTTGCCAAACATGACTTCTCAGGTATTGGCAGGATAGAAAATCAATGGAGGGCAAAGGTCTGCTGTCACCATAGATGCATTTAGTGCACACTTGAGCATGCTTCTTTTGCCAAATGTTCTTCTGGAGAGCTAAGCTTGCTGTAGCTGCCACCTAGCTTCATAATCCTCTCCTATTTTGTTGGATCCTTTGTGCGCAGCTCTGCTGGGAATGACAATCATTTTGCTGTTTACCTACACATATGCCACTGGACCTCAGCAAGGAAAGATGTGGAAATGTCTGATGCCAGCAGCTGTCTTTCTCTTTCATCCTGGCCAACTAAGTGCAGAAGTATTCTTCACTGAAGAAAGTCAGCATGTGACTATACAGACTTGAGATAAGCACACACACTGTCATTAACCAAATGTTTCTGAATCTAAGAGCTGAGCCCATTATAAATAATTAATAGTTTGAGAGCTAAGTACAGAAATGAAATATTCAAATGTGTGCTCATCATCCAAACAAGTAAATAAATGTTGTCCAGAAACTTAAATAAAAGAGTAACATTTTAGCATAGGAAGGTCCAAGGCAGCAGCACCATGCCTAGAGGTACTGATTAGTGGCCCAGGTTAACACCGAATACTTCCTTCTAAGAACAGGATTCATTCCTTTTTATCAGCTTGATTGTTCAGAAGTTCATCCTGCTAGGGCTCATTACAGTGTCCTGGGGAAAAATACTGTACATAGACCTTGAACTGGATAGTTTTCTGCTTCTCTTCTCTCCCACCCAACAGGAAATTGATTCATATAGATAAATACAGAAATGAAGATCTGCAGTAGCCCATGAAATATCTGGAGCTTTATACTGCCCGTGATGATATGATCTGAAGGTGGAAACAAGCTTTCTGTATATTCTGAGTATGTGGTAAAGCTACCACTGTCTCTTGCTTTCGGACACTTGCCTGTGGTCCCATCCACTATAGGAAGCTGATGTGCTTTACTCTAGTGGCAGCTCTTCTGATAGCAATCTAGAGATTTCTGAGCTTCCTCTCTAACTTATGCTTAATTACCAAAGGCAAAACCATTTTCAGAAAGTACCCTGAGTTGAGGAATGTTGCAGGATAAACTGGCGAGGTGATGTTCTCAAGGACAATAACGGAATTTTTAACTGCTGCTGGCTTGCCTCTTTTTCCCTGCCCTCTTCCTCTCAATATCTTAATCAGTTTTAGCATGCAGTATTAGAGGATTTTTTTTCTATGCTGACTGACAGTCTCTTTATCCTTCAGGGACATCAATAGGGCACGGTGTAGCCTCTGTAGCCAGTGTGGTCCCGCTTCTTTCGGTCCCACAGCCTCACTTGGATGCCAGTCGTGCTGCCAAGTTTGCCATGACAGATGGTGAGGATGCTGTGGACACCACCAATGATTCATTTCCCCAGATGGCTACAAGCCGCATCTGGATCGAGCCAGAAACCACCCTGCCTGCCAGGACCTTTTAGTGTCAACTTCAATTTCACATCCAATTGTCAATTTCCTTCTTCTGTCCCAATCTGCTTAGCCACCAACATCTGAGCAAAGTGTGGGATTCTGCTCCATACTAGGTATTATAACAATGAAACTCAATCAATATATTAGTTCTACAGGTTGACAAAACTGCTCATAGAGTTTGTTGATATATTAAGCATACTCACACATTTTTGGAAATGTGTATTTTGGAAATACTATCACATTTTAGATAACTTGGTCCACCTGAAATTGAACTGATAAAATTTTATATGAAGTGGTCCTGTTAGGAAAAGAGATGCTTCCATCATGAACACAAACACACAGCAGAACCGACAAAGATACAAATATTCATGCTAACCACCACATTAACCAATTAGCAAATATTTATTGAGGAATTATTTGGTAAAATTATTATCAAATAAAACTCTAAAACTGCAAAGACATAAAACAGTAGATATTGATCAAATAAACTGACTGCCAAAAGTTCTTATAAAAAATAAAAGTAAATACCACAACCTGATGCGAGATGTTCTTCTGTATATGTGTTGTTTTGATTGGTTGATCGATAAAGCTATCTCGGCAAATGAGTTAGCACAGTAAAGCCAGGTGGGAATTCTGAACAGAGAAAGAGAGAGAGAGTATGCAGAGGTGAGGAGATGCCATGTTGCCACCGGGGAAACAAGATGAAAGGTAACAAGTCACAAGCATTATAGTAAAATATAGAATAATAGAAATGGTTTGATTTAAGTTATAAAAGCTAGTTAATAATGAGACTTAGCTAATAAGCCAAACAGTGTGTAATAAGCTTCCATCTCCACAACCATGATAAAATTTATCCCCACTCCTCTAAACTACTTCCACTTCTGTTTCTAAAGTAGAGTCTAATTGAAGGAAAATAAAACGTTAAAGATAGAGTGGTAATGAGGTGTGTATTATTTTCATCTTTTCCAGTTCCCTCATACTTCCCATGACATTTAAGCATGTTTATAACTGCCTCTACCTTTCAGTATTTTACTTACATTTCTGTGTTTCACACCCAGGAATTACTTGATAAAAGAATTATACAATTTAGACGACAGATTTCTCATGCTGAGTCTGAGTGGATAGTATTGTGAGCTTGAATGGTGATATTTGCATGATATATTCAACTTTCTTCATTGCAATCCTGGTGTATTGAAAGCATGCTGGAATGCATTGCTTTTTCTAGGAAGCCAATTGGAATCCCAGCAGCTTTTATATACCCCAGTGAGCATTTAGATAGAGACTGAAGGCAGAGATGGCTAGAATGCTTTGATCCCCCTCAAATGCTTATCATTCCTTAATTAATCTGTTCAGTATTAAGTCCTGAATTTAATAGAAAAAGTATTGCATTAAAATATTTACTGGATTAATTTTTCATTTAGAGATGAATTTCATGAATAAATCTTAATGTGTATTTTAGAAGCTTTTTCCCTTTACGAAGTAAGCATATCAATAATAATCATTATGTATATGTATATATGTGTATACATACACACATATATATATACGTGTGATTACAGAATCAGCCTGTTCAGAATTCAAAGCAGTTGCCCATTTCAATCCTGAACAAATTTTTGTGGTGTGGTGAACATCCTTTAATTTTCCAAACTCTTCTAAATGAAACACATTCATTTGCCAAATTTAATTTCTTTGAGTACCCTTAGAATTACTTGCTGCAGGTAATGAAGTTTGATTATACAAAGAAAAAATGGGACATTTCCTTATAATTTCCTTGGCTTGTTGTCAAGTGATAGAAAAATTTTCTTCAAACCTTTGCTATTAACATGTTATTTCCTATGGAATTCTGAGTCTTCAGGACATTTCCTGCCAACAACTGTAAGGCACCATGTCCGTCTGTGCTCTATGCGCCACCACACTGTTCGTGTACTGGGAAAGGGGCTAGAGATTGAAACACACAAAGACTCACAGACAGAAACACGGACCATTCTTGAAACAGGAATGCCCTAAGAATGCCCCCTTTATTGTGTCCAGGGGCAGCTTATTTAGGGATAGCCACGCCCCAGCCAAACGCACCAGAAACCATTCCCCTGCCATCAGGAACTCCTAAGGGTCTCGTGCTCAGAGCAACCGTAGGCACTTAGATCAGGGGAAAGCAAATTGTTTACAAGAAATTCAGGATCTGGGGGTTCACAGCTCCCAACAAACAACTGATCAATTTCATCATTACCTTGTGGTAGAGGGCCTGGTAGACCATTATGGGATCTGTTATGTGGTATATACAAGGGATGTTTCTAACTATTTCATGTAATTGAACAAATACCGATTCTGAATCATCTTGTATAAGTTCAGTGGTTTTAATATGTAAACCACCTCTTTCTGCATATTGAGAATCAGTAACTATATTAAGAGGTTTCAGAAAATCTAAAATACCATAAGAATAGCATATAATTCCAACTTTTGAACAGGAATTTAAGCCATTTTACTTATCTCTCCTGACTTATAACCTTCCTCTCCTGATTTATTTGCATCAGGATAGAATGTAGGGGCTCCAGAAATTGGTGTTCCTTGCACAAGGTGAGGAAAAATCCAAATTAGTTCTTTTTATAAATTGAAGTCGCTTGCTTTTTGGGATATTTGCTGCTAATTTCTCACAGGAAATTACTGTAAGTGCTTTGCCAATGTTCATTTTCTGTCCATAATGAGGAAAATTTCAGCATTAGTAAAAGGTACTACAATTTCTCTTGGGTCTATTTCTGTTCATTGATGAAATCTCAATTTTCCTTTCAGAATCAATTCAGAAAACTTTTGTACGTAGATCATTAATTTTTTACTCTGTCTGTGTGTCAAAAATATTCAATTTAAAATATTATCTTCTTTCTGCATAAGAATTCTTGTAAGAGAATGCACAGAAGGTGGCATGACCAGGATACAATCAAGCTCTGAATACAAGTGATCTATATGTGCATCTTGTGGTTTGTTTTCTACCAAAGTCAATTTTTTCTCAGCCAGAACTAATAGTTTTTTTTTTGACAATTTAAGTCCTTATTACCTTGTAAGGTTTGAAATAAATTACTTAGTTCTTGTGTTTCAATCTAATTGTGGACTGTAGCCAGTTAATATCTCCCAGCAATATTTGAAAATCATTAAGAGTTGGTAATTGATCTCTCGTGATTTGTACCGTTTGTCGTTAAATGTTTTATAAACCTATCTCATATCCTTAGTAATTAATAGAATCCCATTTTTGTATTTTTTTCAGAAGCAATTTGTAATTACTAACAAGGCAAAATTTTCTTCACACTTTCTTTTTAAGGTAATCACGTCTAAATCAGTGACCTACAGAAGGCCCCTCAGGGTGTTTCCAAGTGACAAAGGGTTATTTTGTCTGTCCATTTTTGTCTGCATTCATCATCCAGTGGTGACCTTTGCCATACCTTCTACATACTCCAGAAGGCTGGGGCCCCCCATTTATTGTCTCTAGAAAAATCATTGTTTCTAGGAACATCTTGCCTACAATCCCTTTTCAAATGACCTTGTTTACTACAATTAAAATGTCTGACATGCTGATTTTTCTTAAAATTTCTAGAAATTACTTTTCCCATCAAAGCAGCATCATAACCGTGAGATCCAATATCAGCTGTATTTCTAATTCATTCATTTATTGGTACAGATCTTGCCTTTAAAGAGGCCTAATCACTCTTTTGCATTCTGAATTATCATTTTCAAAAGATAAAGATTCAATTGTCCAACTTCTGTATCATTATAATTACAGCTGAAGTCAATCTTTGTTTTAAAAAATCAGCAAAGTCTTCTTTGGGGCTTTTATAATTTTAGTAGATGACATAGTTGTCATTCCTATTCTTCATCCGTGTCCCAAGTATTCAAAGCCAAGGCTTTGTCATCTAATCTAGACTGTTTTTGCACATCACTGAGAATCTGGTCTTGAAAAAAATTCCATATCTCTAGCCCTACCTTTTAGAAGTTAGCTCAATTTGGAAAATAACCAAGCTAGCTAAAAGATAAACAATTATATTTTTATTTATTATAAGGGGAAAAACTCATGAAACAGAAACGAGAAATCCAAGCACAGTTGTGCCGCGAGGGAGTCATGTACACACACACACACACATACACACAGAGAGAGAGAGAGAGAGAGAGAGAGAGAGAGAGCGCACCTGGGCTGTAAGCCTGTTTTTTTTCCTCTGGATCCCAGAAGGCCACACCCTAACTTGGTCCCACCTCTTAAAGATAATTGGTTAACAAGGCTTCCCCATCACTACCTTACTGTTCTATGACTCTTGTTTCCTCTTTTCACCATGTTTTCCATTGTAACTTTGGACCAGCTTCCAATATTGCTGTAACTAAATCTTTCAAGTCTTGGGGAATAATCCTGTTCCAAGTTGCCCATGAATTTAACACTTGCTTCACAAAGGGAGGATGTGTATCATATGAAATGACTGCTTCTTTAAATCTCTTCAAATCTAACATTTCTACAGGATCCCAATTAACTTCTGCATAACCTCAAGATGCCTATCATCTGGTGCTCATTTTTGTATGGTAATTGGAAAAATTAATGTTGGTTTTCTAATAACATTAGGCCACTCCTCTTCAGTTTTGTAATGCAATGGTGCAGTAGGTTCTGTTCTAAATTCCTCTGTGTCTGAGCATTTTCTTTTTTCTCATTCCTAGGTTTTTCTAAGGCTTGTATCTTACCAGTAGAAAGTCTTTCTAAAGCTTGTGTCTTATCAACAGTAAGTTATTCTAAGGCTTGTATATTATCAATCAAAGTTTGCTGGTTTTCATTAGTAAGTTTTTCTAAGGCTTGTATCTTATCAGTATCAAGTCTTTATAAAACTTGTATCTTATCAGTAGAAAGTTTTTCTAAGGCTTCTTAATAAGTCTTTCTAAGACTTATATCTTATCCACCAGATTATCATATTTTGCACAGTTATCAAACAATTTTCTTGAGGATAATATATTCATTACCAAACTGAAATAATTATGATTGATATTATGTCAATTCCAGTGAAGTTGTTAATACCCTCATTTGTTTTTACCATATGCAAGCCGTCCATAGTAACACTAACAGGGTCCTATCTCCCTTCATTGTGATATTCCCAATTCTTAATAGGGGAAAGATTTTCCCCCACTTTTTTATAACCTAATTCCCCATTTAAAAATCCCCAAGTGTCTTATCACATCTCATGATACTGACAGCATAGTCAGAGATGTATGGAGGTGAGGGAGTGAAGGGAGCACCCAGCTGTAATGGCAGCATTCTGGGGTGGGGGCAGTGTGCCAAGGCAATCAGACTACCACGTCAACGGGCTACAGCTGAGCTACATTGGCCTGGCTGAGGGCACCTCCAGCTGCCTGTGTGTAGGGTTTGCTGTAGGGTGCCCTGAGCTACGCTAATTACTTATTTGGGCTGGGGGCCAGTGTGGCTGCTCTTGTGCCTTGCAGTGAGGGTTTGAGCTGTCTGAAGAACTCATTAAGGAGATCATTGGGAGAAATCTGTTCTGCTGGAGTGCAGGGTTAGATAGGACCACTGGCCCGTCGCTAGTGGTAGTGGAATGGCTGACCAGGAGTGTACTCCACTGTTTACCGCTGTCCTGCAAGGCTGCGCACAGCTGGGCCCCTCAGCAGCTTGAGGGAGTGTCAGCAGCGTAAGAGCCTGAGCCATGAGGGGTCTAAGAGCAGTTAAGCTGACCTGCATAAGCAGTCTGGAGGAAGACTTGTGTTGTGGGAAGTGAGGGCATGGATCGGTGGTAGGGTGGCAAACCACAGAGGCGTTTGGGGACCAGGGCAGGCAACAGCTGAAGGGTGTTGTAGAAAGACTGCAAGAGATAAACTCTGGACATAGAAATACAGGCGTAGAGGGCCTGTGGGAAGGGATACAAACCGGCCATTGCAGCGGCTGTTCCAGTGTGGCAGATTCGCCGACTTGGCATCGTTTAATAACGCTACACACTGGACACCAGATGAGACTGCTAGGTGTAATGATTACCTCATTTGTTGCAGTATAATCAAAACCTGGGAGTCAAAAATTGAGATTAAGACCTGATAAATCCAAGGAGAACAGAGCTATTGGCTGACCCACTCTCCACGTTTATCCCGAAACAGCTGCCCCAGAAATTCCCTGGAACTCCTTCCTCTTCTCTCCCTGTCCTCTCTAGCCACCCTAAATCCTCCGAGAACTTCATAGCTAGTCCCAGCCAGCAAACTGCTGACACTGTCCTTTGAGTCAAGGTTACTTTAATGGCAGGCACAGTGGATTCACTGTATGGATGGTTTCCCTGCAACAAATCCTGTCATACAAAAACCAGTGATAACAGCATGGAAATTGAATTTCTTTAGGGGGAATTTCATTAATGATCTAGTATCTTCCTTCTTTCTATGTGTATGGATGTAGATGATTGATGGCTAGATAGATAGATATAATATTAGTATTTTCTTTATTTCTTAATGGCTTTTGATATTAGTACCTCATTATGAAGCAAAATATTCCAAAGCCAGGAACTGTCACCTGTAACTTTTTTCTTCCTCCTGCCCTGGAACCCATGTCTGATTAAACAGACAGAATAGCTGAGAAACTCACATTCAAACTGATTTCTTCAGAAACAACTAAAGACATTAAGAAGACATTAATATTTTTGCTCTACATTTTGAAATTCTTCTCATAACTATTAAATGAAACATTAATTATTTATTTATAAAAACAATTACCTCAAGACTAGATAAATGTTATTCCGTGTTGTTATGGCAAGCCCATCAGAGGTAACCACTCAGACACAGTTTAAAGCCAATTGAAAATCTTTATTCCAGTCGATTGGGACTATACTGAAGTATTCAGGACCTAAGTGTAGACCCAAGCATTTAGAACAAAAGAATTTTAAAGACAAAACCTACAACTTGATAACTCCTTCGGCAGCTACAGGGGAGGTTTTGCACAAACAGGCAGTTTAACAGAAGATAAAATAAGGGCATCTTGACCTCAGGTTCCTAGAATAAAGTTGGGTAATTGTTCATGTGATTCTCCACCAAGGAGACCTAATTAAGCCAGACATGGCCTCATCAAGAATACAAGATTGAGGAACCTCTGCTCTACCTTCCCCTGTTACATTCCCCAATGATTCTATAGGCATGAGTGAGATCATTGACTTGTCCTGTAATAGGGGAATATAGCAGTTCCTAAGGAACAGTAGCATAACTGAGTTTATTCTCTGTTTGATGTAGTTGGCCGTGCAGTTGAGGATTCAAGTTCCCACTGTTAGCCTGATCAGAAAAAGAATCAACAGTCCAGCTAATACAGACAGTAAGGTGGCAGTCATGGACACCAGGTTAACAGAGACTGATACCAGTTATCCAGTGGTCCTAAACATATGGTCCTTTAGGGGGGTCAAATGATTGGAAATATCAGATTTCTGTATCAAATATCATTATGATTCATAACAGTAACAACTTCATAACAACAGTAAAACAGTTACTGTTTTGAAGCAGCAATAAAAATAATTTATTGAGGCTACAACATGAAGTACTGTATTAAAGGTTCAAAGCATTTGGAAGGTTGAGAACTGCTATGAACTCCTATCTCTGTCTCCTTTCTGTCCTTTCTTTATGTTTTTTTCTGACCATGCAAGGTTTTTCCTAATTACCACTAATTGATTGGCATAGAAACAGTAAATTTCTTCTAAGGCAAATTTCTCTTCCTTGTTTCATAAAAAAAGAGGTCCTTCTCGTCCAGTTCTAAGACTGCATTTGTGAGGGAATTAACTTGGCTCCCCAATCTGGAAATAGATTCCATCAAATGAACCACATCTAAGTCCAGCTGGGAACCGAGTTCCCTAAACTTTAGTTTCCCAACAATCAAGGCTGCGGAGCCTATGATATCACGTTGACAGAATTGGGGTCTATTTGATCTTCATTAACATTGAGTCATGGACAATATGAGTCATCCCTTCTTTTCTGTTATGTGAGTATGCCTGGGAATAATATACAACAGCATACATAGAGTGGAGGTGTGACTTTTCCTGTGAGTCGTAGGAAACACATCTAATCTAACTGTTAGCATGAACATGCCAGGCACTTTGAGGACATGATAAAGGTACCTTGGCAGGGCAACTCATCATTGTCAGGGCATGCATAAAATTGTAACCCCTAGAGGCCTTTTTCTCTCCAGCATTCTCCATAACCTGATTTACTGACCTTCTCTTCCCTAGAACAATAATGTCCCATCCCTGAACGGGATATAAAAGCACAGAAACTCACCTGAAAGATAGTTTCCAACCTACTTTTTAACCCCTATGTTCAGGTTTGGACTGAATGTCCCAGGTTAGCAAATTCTAGTCAGTCTTATCTTTAAGGGAACCAAGGTCCAAGTGACTGTTCATCTGTCATCTTCCTCAGTGGCCAATTTTTCCAAAGGACAAAACCATCTACTATGACAGTACTTGGAATGGTGAAGATGGTGGGTAGGGTCCCTTTCAGAAAGATTCCAGGGTCCTGGCAGGGATCCTCTTTACTCAAACCAAGTCTCCTGCTGGAACTGGTGGGTGGGTTCAGAGCTAGGAGATGAAAGTATCTCTTTTACAAACTAGCCAATGGCCTGGAGAGTTTCAAAGTCTGTTAGGATTCGAGAAGAGAGTGATCAGATATTTCTGCCTGGAGAAAAATCTTGAAGTTTGGGGAGGGATGGGAGATAGTCATCCAAACATAATTTCAAAAGGAGCAAGCCCTTCCCACTAAGAAGTATATCAGGTCCTCAGCAGGACAGAGGGATGAGGTTGACCCTTTTTTTTTTTTTTGCCAGTTTCAAGGACCAGTTTGGTCAGAGTTCTATTCATCTTTCCCACTGACCTGAGCTCTGTGGCCTATATGTACAATGTAATTTCCAATTAATACTTTTGTCAGATTTTGAGATTGTTTGTGAAGGCCTGGCCATTGTTGGACTCCAAAGATAGGGGCAATACAGACTTAGGAATTATTTCCTGAAAAGCTTTCTTAGAAGCCATTGGAGCAGCCTCTGTTCGGGTAGGGTAGGCCTCCACCCATCTTAAGAAGGGGGCTAAAAACACAAGAAATAATAGGACTGATTTCAGTAAAGTTCAACTCCTAATGCTTGCCAGGCCGATTTCCTCAAGCTCAGACTCCTTGTGGGATCTTCCCCCTCCCTTTATGGTTTACCTGGGCACAGGTGGAACATTTAAAAGTCGATGTCTTTAATCACATTTTCCAAATTTGGAATAAAATACCTGAGTCTAAGGAGTTCGTTTTGTGTTCTCTGGATCAGTGACCTGGTGGAGATCTGTAACCAGTCTCCTTTCCAGACATGTGGGAAGATGTTTCTGACATCTGGCAGCATCCTTCATCCTTTGTTAGCTCATGTGGCCAGTTCTTATTTGGCCCAGTTAATATCCCCTGGGGCATTCCAGGTGGTCCGGTAATCTGGGTTCTGGAAGGACTATTAAGACTTCAAGAGGTTCCACTCATTCTAAGACCATTTCCCATTGAGCAAAATCAGCTGTTCCATTGCTTGTGGCTTCAGAGGAATCCTCCTTTTTGGTGTCCTTTGAAATGCATAATGGTGACCCTCTTGGGTAAGTAGATAGCTTCTGAAAGGGTTAAGATTACTTTTCTGTGTTTCATTTCTTTTCCTTCTGAGGTTAGCAATCCTCTTTCCCTGTATAGATTCCCGTGGACATGAGCCCTGGTGAAATCCTATCTTCTGTCAGTGTATATGGTGATAGTCATGGCTTCCCTTAAGCAGAATGCTTAAGTCAATGATAAAAGCTCAGATCCCTGAGCCGAGGTTCCGCTGCTTAAATATTGTGCCCAGACAGTCTTATCTTGCTTCACCACCACTGCTCCTGCATACATGATTCTGTTTTGAGCAAAACTGCTCCCATCCGTGAACAATACCTCCTCTGGTGTTGGCAAAGGGACATCTATCAGGTCGAGTCAGGCAATAAGCCTAATAGACTGGATCAGGCCAATAATTTTAAGACAGGTGATCCACATGATCATCATCTGGCAGGAGACTGGCAGAACTAAGGGCTGACATCTTCGTTGAACCAAATTCAGAGCAGAGATGGTATTGGGTCAACTTGGTCTTAGATATCCATCTCTCATGTGCCCTCCTCCAGAGGACCCCAACTGAATGTGAGGCTGTCAGAAACAGTCTGTTTCCTAAAGGTGACTTGTTAGCTTCTTTCACGAACAGGACAGAGGCAGCAATGAGGTCAAGTCTCTTAGATAGATATGCACCGTTCTTTACCTGGGTCCCATAGTTAGCATGAGGACTCCTTACTAAATGCCTTGGGCCGCATCCACATACAAGTGGAATGGATTAGTAATGTCTGGGAGGGCAGGGTGCGGGCAGACAAGGCTTTTAAAGGCCTTTGCTCAGTCTCAGTTTATTTCCAAGGCTGCATGAGTAATTCCTTTTGGTTGATCTCATAGAGATGATGAATCTCCTTCTTCACTTCTGGCTCTCATTTCAGGTTCCAGGCAGCAGATCCTTGTTCTCCAACCATGACCACATGCCTTTATGATACTAAGTGATGTTGAATTTTATCTTAGAGGTCTATTTCAAGCATACTGTACTAACTTTATTAAAATGTTCTTATTTTCCAGGCATTATGGAAAAATGAATAAAGATTAAAATCTGATTCAGTGGACTTGAAGAGCACCAAAACCAAATCCACCTCCTATTTCCCAGAAGGCTGAGGGTTTTACTATGTAAACCATTCTCATGCTTTCTACAAATCTCTGTGTACCTGCCATGTGGGACAGCATGTGGGTCCTGGCAGAGCATAGACTGGTTTCTTCCTTACCTTTCATATTGCTTTCCCACAGTCTGACCCTACTAGAAAAGGTGATGCATCTAATGTGATCAAGGCAAGTGAGATCTATACCACAGAGAGGCCCACGTCAGGAATTTCCCACTTTGCACAGGAAGTCTATCACAGTTCATTTGCCCTCCAAGAGGCAGAACTTATTTCTCTTATGCAAGGGTGTTTGTTTGTTTGTTTGTTTTTATTTTGTGATGGAAAGCCACCAGGATAATTAACCTGGATAACCCAAATAATTCCAGGGTAAGAAACTGTTACTATGGTTTGGGCAGTATCTGAATTTGGCTTCCAGTATGCCTGCTGTTTATTATCTTTGAGCTGGAGCGCTTGTTCTTTCTGCTGAAAAAGCTCAGCCATGGAAAACATGTGATCTCTTCATGATACATTCTCTGCTGGCACCCCAGTGGCCTCCCCAAGGGCAATGCTTAGTGACTTAGTGCGTGGTGCATTATGCAGCATCCAGAGATAGGACAGACTAACCACCCGTGGGGACTAACTGCACCCGCTCTCATTTCCTGTAGCAGACACTTCCTTTTCTCTCACCCTGAGTCACCAGATGGTTGGGCCTCAGTTTTCCTTATAATGTCCTATCTTGTAAAGTCAGGAGACACAACTTTAAATTATTCAGAAAACCGAAAGAAGTGATACAGTATATATTTTAAAAAGCAAAAGTAGAAATTACATGTACTTTAGCATTTCTGTTAGAAGACCATGGAACATTTTTCTTTAAAAGTGTGTGTGCATGTATGTGTGCATATGTGTTTATGTGTTCTTTTCTGCCTCACTTTTCAGCACACAGCAATTTATTAAACTTTTATTGTTTAGGAAAACTGTGAATTTTTAAATTAAATGTCCATATTTACAAATTTAAGCAATTATTC
Organism: Chionomys nivalis; assembly: GCF_950005125.1. Classification (NCBI taxonomy): domain Eukaryota; kingdom Metazoa; phylum Chordata; class Mammalia; order Rodentia; family Cricetidae; genus Chionomys; species Chionomys nivalis. The sequence continues at coordinate 25,555,643 of NC_080099.1, read as the reverse complement.
AATTGCAAGAGAAAGGTAACTTATTAAAGCTTACTTTTAGTTTCAGTGGAATTTCAGTGTTAAGATGGTCTTTGACCTTCCCTCAGATGAAAGTGTTATTTTTTTTTTTTTTGTATTTTTCACTAACAGAGATTAATACATCCCTGGTGACAAGTCATCTGTCATGTTTTATGACTTTGATATTTTCTCTTATCAATTCTCAGCCAGGTGAAGAATGCACAAAACGTTCTGCAGAAATGTTTAGGTATCCTTAAATGCTGACACTTTCTCAGTGCTTGGACAGAAATTATGGATGGGTCATATAAGAAGGAGAGTTGTGGTCGTCTAGAGGATTGCTGAGCCCAATATGTGGTGCAGACAAATGAAAGGCCAGAAAAGGCAGAAGACCAAGTCGCAGAGAAAGGGATAGTAATGACTTTTCCATCTTGGATAGGAGAGGCCAAAGGCTGGCAGTCCACTGAAAAGACATTGACTGTAGCATTTTATAGAGCCTTGGGTCCTTCCCTTTCCACTATTGGTCCTATGTAGATTTTTACCCCGTATCCTTGCTTTTCTTCTCAGAATGTTTACTGTAGAAGAAGAAGCCTCTATTTTAGAATGCTCGCTTTTGCTTTCCTTTTCTTCCCATGACCCTCAAACTCTCCCTCATTTCCCCATCTCAGACAGTGACTTCTGTCAGAGGAGGCATAATGATTGCTCTAATTGTTTCGTGTTAAGACAAGGCAAAGTCTAGAGGGTGTGGAAGAGAGAGAGAGAGAGAGAGAGAGAGAGAGAGAGAGAGAGAGAGAAAGAGAGGTCATACATAAAGCATCTCATAGGGCTGATATGGTGGTGGCGGGGGTTGTAGTAAAATTCTGCCAGGCAGTACATCTAGAACTCCATCTGTGAGAGCAGAGGAGAAGAAGGAATGGAGAGAAGAATAGAGACCATCACAGTGTAAGTCAGAGTAGGGTGACCATTCCAAGAAAGACACATTTCTATTAGTCCAAAGCTGGTCATTTGAGTGATTAACTCAGGATCTGATTTCAAACACTTGGATGGCTCTGGGAGTGGTGAAATCACAGTGTGAGACCCTTCCCATATGACTTCTGGAGAGTGACAGAAAAAAGAAACTTTACCATTGCTTTATTTTTAGGTTAAAACAATACCGGGCCTGTCTCTCTTGGCTGCATGTTGGTACTGAGGTGTTGAATTGAGCCAAGGTTTAATGTTGTATCTATGGGTAGCATTTTTTTTAATCAAGAAAAAAAATCATTATTGAAATTAAATAATGTCTTATCTGGATGTAAGCATAGTGTCTAGGGAATATGATCCTTTAGGATTATATAGTCTTGCTAAGTACTTAAGGCCATGCAGGTATCCAGAATTAACCACTATTCTCTTACTGTCAGGGTAGTTAATAATCTAGTTGCCCAGGTCACCTGGACTTGAGAGGAACTCCAGGCTCCTCTAGCCTTCCTTTCATGAGTTGTTCCATCTATTGAGGGTAAACCGAAGGCTGTGTTTGACTAGGGTTTCATTTAGAAGCATAGAGGAAACTTTCCTCTGTCTTGACTCTCCTTCTGTAGATTGGACACTGACTAGAATTTACCATGTAGGGGACTTTATGACCTTCCTGAACAAGAGGACATGTGATTTCCCACATTATGCCTCACATCCCTTAGTACCCAGTTGACCTTGTGTTATAGAAGCCCGCTTGTTTGTTCCTGCTGCTCATACTGGAAATAATCACATATAAACTGCATGAATTAAATCACTGCTTGGCCTATTAGCTCTAGCTTCTTATTGGCTAGCTATTAAATCTTAATTTAACACATTTCTGTTAATCTGTGTATCATTATGTGGCTGTGGTTTACTGGCAAGGTTCTGGCTTGTCTACCCTGGCAGTGGCCATATGGTGTCTCTCGACTCTGCCTTCTTTCTCCTAGCATTCAGTTTAGTTTTTACTGCCTAGCTCTACTCTACCCTATCACAGACCAAGGCAGTTTCTTTATTCATTAACCAATAAAAACAACACATATACAGAATGACTTCCCACACCAACCTTGGAGGTCAAGAGGGAAATTCTCTGTTTTAATCCCTCTAACCATGTAAGTACAGCCTTAAAGTATGGTTATTGAACACTCAGGCCGACAAGTGCAACTGTCTGATTCTTACCTTCTGTGTAATATTTAGATGAAGCCTGGGGAAAAGCCAAAATTTTACATAAATTTAATGAGACAAACAATTTTGTTTTTCAAGCCAGAGCTTGTAACTGTTATGCAGAGTAGATCAATAAATCTATTGATAGAAGTTTGACATCAGCATATTGAACTTTGACAGTTTGCATATCTTACTCAGACCTTTGTAACTTGCATTAACTTTCCACCTTTCTTTCCCATATTGGAAAAACATCCTCCCTTTGATGAGATATAATAACATCAATAAATAAGCAATCAACAAACCTGAGCTTGATGATCATTTTTAAGTCTGTAGAGTGTATAGCATGGCAATTGTTTGGTTGATTGCATAATGCTGTGTAACATCACTTTAATGAAAGAAAGGTGAATCCAAACGGCATATATAGTAAATTAATATTAACTGTAGGCAGAATTTTAACTATAGGGCTTGGAAAGTTCCCATGTAAACCTTATAGAAAATACAGGGCAGTAGTTTATATAGTACAGAGTGATCAAGTACAGCTGTGCTTTTGGTTCTAAATGGGTATGAGCAATGGATAGAGACAGAAATTTAGATGATGATATAAATAACAGTCATGATATCTTTACTCTTTTGCTGTTTTATTGTTCTCCTTTTTTATTGTCACAGAGTCACAGGGCTAGCCTAACTCTGGAGAGAGCACTTTGGAGGGCATTTTGAGACAAACATGCTTGAATCTAAAGTGGAGAAAACAAATGGCTTCTCAGTAAGTTCAAACAGCCCATAGAAATTTACACAAAGAGCGTTTTCTCTTCTATGAAACTGAACCTAGTGATTTACACTAAATATATATATATATATATAAAAAAAACCTGTTACTGAGTACAATGAAACTAGCTGAACCCAAAGTACCTACCCTCCTTTAAATCAGTGTAGATTTGTCCAGATGAGTCTTATCTATTTGGTCATGCAGGGAGAGAAGGGATTGACAAGCTTTTCTTTTGGAATCCTTAAATGTTAAAAGGTTAAAAGGCAGTAGCTGAACTTGCTAATGTATAATAGTCATCCATATGGTACTGGTTTGGGTAGTATGTATTTAAAGGGTCATGGAAAGAAGCTATGGGTAGATACTAGTTGGCAGGTCACCAAAAAGGGCAGAAAAGGCCAGTGACGAAGGTGCAGCCTTGGTTGCAAGTGAAGACTCCACCAGATTAGTGATGTCAGTACTGCCACAAACAGTAGAATATCAGGTACGGAGCCTGCCTGATTCTACAAGAAATGCTGTGTCTGCTAGAAATGGGAAAGTCAGAGAGGTGTGGCTACCGAAACAATTTAGAACTCGGAAGATCAAGAGTGAATTCTGTTATCAGATACTATGCTGTTTGCACTACTGTACTTGAATTTGGGTTGATTTGATTGTGACTATGTCCTGACTCTTTACTCTTGGGGTTAGAAAATCTTTTTTATTGTTTTTATTGAGCTATATATTTTTATCTGTTCCCCTCCCTCCCTCCCTCCCTTCTCCCATTCTACTCTCTCCTATGATGCCCACGCTCCCAGTTTACTCAGGAGATCATGTCTTCTTCTATTTCCCATGTAGATTAGATCTATATATGTCTCTCTTAGGGTCCTCTTTGTTTTTCTAGATTCTCTTGGGTCATAGACTGTAGGCTGTTTTTTCTTTGTTTTACGTCTAAAAGCCACTTATGAGTTAGTAAATATGATAATTATCTTTCTGGGTCTGGGTTACCTCACTCAATATGTTATTTTCTAGATACATCCATTTGCCTGCAAATTTCAGGATGTCATTTTTCCATTGTGTAGTACTCCATTGTGTAAATGCACCAAATTTTCTTTATCCATTCCTTGGTGGAGGGGCATTTAGGTTGTTTCCAGGTTCTGGCTATTACACATACTGTTGCTATGAACACAGCTGAGCATATGTCCTTGTTGTATGATTGAGCATCCTTTGTATATATCCAAAAGTGGGATTGCTGGGTCTTGAGGCAGGTTGTTTTTTAATTTTATGAGAAATTGCCATACTGATTTCTAAAGTGATGGTACAAGTTTGTACTCGCACCAACAATGGAGGAGTATTCCCTTAACCCCACATCATCTCTAACATAAGCTGTCATCAGTATTTACCTATCGCCATGCACAAAACTTAGGTCCAAATGGATCAAAGACCACAACATAAAACCAACCACACCGAACCTCATAGAAGAGAAAGTGGGAAGTACACTCGAATGCCTTGACACAGCAGACCACTTCCTAAATATAAGCCCAGTAGCACAGACACTGAGAGTAGCAATTAATAAATGGGACCTCCTGAAACTGAGAAGCTTCTGTAAAACAAAGGACATGGTCAACAAAACAAAAATGGGGTAAGAGAATATTTAACTTGCCTTTTATTTTACAGGACCTCACAACTGATTGACTGCATTTTAAAGGAGACATTGGGTTTTAAAACAGAACTTGGACTTTTAAAGAATTGAAAGTTTTAGAGCCTATGACATTAACATGAGTTGGGGATAAATAAGAAAGGAAAGGTTGTGTTGTGCTTGCATGTCACATTGACAAGAGGTCAATGATACAGGTTAGTTCTGTCAACTGGAAACAAACTAGAGTCATCAGTGAAGAGAAAATGCCTCACTGTATTGGTCTCTAAGCCAGTCTATGGGGCATTTCCTTTTTTAACAGTTCATGTGGATGGACTAATCCCACTGTGGATAGTGCTATCACTGGGCAGTTTGACTAAGTAGACAAGGTGAAAAGTTAGTAAGCAGAATTCCTTCACAGTCTATGTCTTTGTTCCTGTTTGAGTTCTTCCCGAATGTCTCTCTGTAATCAAATTTGGTTTGATTATATATTCCAAATAAACACTTTTCTCCCCAAGTTAAGTTGCTATTGGGCATAGTGTTCATCACAGCAATGGAAAGAAAATTAGGATAATTTACTAATGTTGTTTGAAATGCATTCAAACGTTCTACTTTAATATTTTCCCAATAAAATACTAAAGTAGAATACATCAATAATCTAATAAGTATTTCAAGAATTTTTCACTAGACTTTATTATGTACGGTTAACTCTTGATATATAACCTGCTGTCTTAGTTTAAGTTTCTACTGTTGTGAAGAGACACCATAACCATGGTAACGCTTATAAAAGAAAACATTTAATTGGGGCTGGCTTTTTAGAGGTATAGCGCATTATCATCATGGTGGGGAGCATGGTGGCAGGAAACCAGACATGGTGCTGAAGAGGTAGTTGAAAGTTCTGTATTTAGATGGGAAGGCAGCAGGAAGAAAGTGACACTGGGCCTGGTTTGAGCATTTAAAACCCTAAAGTCCCCTTTCAGTGAGACACTGCCTCCTACAAGGCCACACCCACTCCAACAAGGCCACACCCACTCCAACAAGGCCACACCTCCTAATCCATTTCAAGTAGCACCACTCCCTATTGACCAATCATTCAAATATATGGGGCCATTGCTATTCAAACCTTCACATGTGTCACACATTTTATATAAATAGAAAGTTGTTTTATCTCCTGAAAATTGGGAACTAAATCTTGGTGTACTGACTCTTGGTTTAGTTAAGATGGTTCAGCAGGTAAAGGTCCTTGCTACCAATCTGTGTTCAATCCCACAACACAGAGGGAGAGAATTGATTACTAAAATTAGTCCTCTGATGTCCACATGAGCACCATGATAGGCATAGGTGCACACATCAAAATAAATAAATGCAAAAAATACTGATTCTCTGCAACACCAATAATAGACAATACCAAAGCAAAATAAAATACTAGACTGTGGAAGGAAATGACTAAGCATTGCCTGTTTGTTTTTCATTCATTTTCAAGCATAGGACTGATGTATGCAAGGAAAGGGATTTGAAACAGCCCTTCAAAACCTCTTTATAAGGTCACCTGTCAAACCCTCATAGGAACAAAGGATTCCTGGCAGGTTGGTAGATGCTGCAGGATGAGGCTCTCCCTATCAAAATTTCCAATTAGACAAATGTTTTCAGTTAACAGAACATCTAAATCTCAAGAATATATTTAACTAGATGAATTATGTTTCTACCAATTGTCTAAATTGAAAAGCATTAACAGTTTCTCACAGGAAAATTCAGCAATTTTTAAAAATCACATATCTATAAAATAACCCCAAAGAATAAAATTTTAGTTTATATTAAAGATTATTTTTAACACACTTATAAGACTCTTCCTATAACCAACTAAAATCAATGTTATTTCAGTAAATAATTCTGTTATTTTTTTTAAATCAGGAGCCCATGAAAGTTCATCACAGTCATCTTTAGTTTTTTAAGTAACCTTTGGGGAATGGCTCTAAAGAGTGGCTATTGTACTCCAAATGGATACCTGAGTCTGGTGTTGTGCATACTGTTGTCCACATCAGTCATCAAGCAAAGATTGTGTTCCCTGCCCTTCATATTATGTACTAGGTTGAAGAACATATGAGGATTCTACAAATTTCGGCCAGCTGCATATCCTGATTTAACTGTGTTCTGTTCATTCTACACTATTAAATGGTTTGCCACCCTGTAAATGGCTTCAGGATGCCTATTATATTCCCTAAATCAATGCAATAATTTCTAAAATAACGTTATGAGAAAACTATGTATGACAAGATAACAGAAGTGGGAGAGGCTTGGGGACAAGAAGGGGGGTCAGCAAGAATAGGTCAGAGGAACTTGGGAAGAAGAGTGAGAAATAGAGACAAACAAGAACAAAGTATACTTACGTGTGTGCATGAAAATTCCATAAGGACAGCTAGTACTCTATACATTAACTTAAAATATCAATTCAAAGGGGGACTAGGAAGATGACTCAGAAGGTAAGGAACTTGCTGTGGATTGGATCTCAAGCATCCTTGTAAGCTGCTCTCCTCAGTGATCACAGCGTGTGAGAGGAAGAAAATGTCCCCATCAAACGAGCAAGTCAGATTAGTCAAAGGGTGAGTTAACAATTTAGTGAGACATCCTGCCCAAAAACATTAAAAAGCAATTTTGAAGCAGGCCACCTGAGGTCCACTTTGGGTCTCCACATTCATGCACACCTTCCTATACACACTTGTGCCAACTATTGGAAACACACATATATACCATGCATATAATTTTTTTTTAAATTATTTAATAACTTTTATTAATCAATTAGCACACCATAACGATAGAATTTTCACACATGCATATAACATTTGAGACACAGGTGAGGTGGTAACACTTATCATTTCACTATTGTGCCAAAAACATCCCTAAAGACTAAGATGTAAAGCTGGACGGTGGTGGCGCACGCCTTTAATCCCAGCACTTGGGAGGCAGAGGCAGGTGGATCTCTGTGAGTTCGAGACCAGCCTGGTCTACAGAGCTAGTTCCAGGACAGGCTCCAAAACCACAGAGAAACCCTGAGATTAGGAATACAAGGGTCGTTCCTAAATATAATAAAAGCTATTTATAGCAAGCCATCAGCTAACATCAAATTAAATGGAGAGAAACTCAAAGCTATTCCACTAAAATCAGGAACACGACAAGGTTGTCCACTCTCTCCATACCTCTTTAATATAGTGCTTGAAATTCTAGCAATAGCAATAAGACAACATAAGGGGATCAAAGGGATTCAAATTGGAAAGGAAGAAGTTAAACTTTCATTATTTGCAGACGATATGATAGTGTACATAAGCGACCCCAAAAACTCCAGCAAAGAACTCCTTCAGCTGATAAACACCTTTAGTAGCGTTGCAGGATACAAGATCAATTCCAAAAAATCAGTTGCCCTCCTATACACAAAGGATAAGGAAGCAGAGATGGAAATCAGAGAAGCATCACCCTTCACGATAGCCACAAATAGCATAAAATATCTTGGGGTAACTCTAACCAAGGAAGTAAAGGATCTGTTTGACAAGAACTTTAAGTCAATGAAGAAAGAAATTGAGGAGGATACCAGAAAATGGAAGGATCTCCCTTGCTCTTGGATAGGGAGGATCAACATAGTAAAAATGGCAATTCTACTAAGGGCAATTTATAGATTCAATGCAATCCCCATTAAAATCCCATCAAAGTTCTTCACAGATCTTGAGAGGACAATAATCAACTTTATATGGAGAAACAAATAAATTTTTAAAAAGAATGATTAAAAACCTATTGCCCTGAAGGATTTTGTACACCTTCCAAAGAGGAAGAAGAGTGGATAAATATAAGAAAATAGTTGGTACTTCAAGCCCTGAAGCTGGATCCACATATGAACAAGAACATGGGACATTCGTCTTTCTGGATCTGGATTACCTCACCTAGTATAATATTTCCCAGGTCCACTCATTTACCTTAAAATTTTATTTCAGTGTTTTTTAGAGATGAATGCAGCTTGTTTTTATGAGTTCTACACTCACATTATCCTTTCACAAGGTAATGGACACCAAGGCTGTTCCCATGACCTACTTGTTGTTTTTAAACTAGATCTCAAACTTTCAATTTTACCAATAAATACTCAGGAGTCAGATGCTGGGGTCAAAGACTGTAAGGTCAGAGAGGCAGAAAAAAAAACACCCAGCTGCCCTTCCTCCCCTGCCCTTATTCCAAAGAAGGGCCTTTCTCCTACCCCATCTCAAATAAAACTCCAACTCAATGTCCCTCCTTTCTACTTCCTATGCTTCTCTCTATCCATCCTCCTGACTCTTTTGCTCTTTATGATTTTTTTTCTGTTCACTTTCTGTCAGCTAGTTGCTTACTTTGCCTTTTGACCCTTCGTTGACTTTATTTAATCCTGTTTACAATATGGAGAAAGCTCTTAGATTAAAGGTGTGTGTTAGGTCTGAGCCACATTATAACTAGAAACAGATTTTTTCAGTAAATAACTCAATCTTGGGGTTCACAGTATGATCAAATATCCTGAAACACCCAGCTATTGTGATTAGAGCAACAGTGAATAGGGATGAGTAGGTATCTCTGTAAAATGTAGTGTCTTTTGGGTCTAATCCCAGGAATGGCATGACTGGGTCATATGCTATTTCCACTTATACTTTTGTGAGGACCCTCCAAGCTTATTTCCATAGCAGCAATCAGTTTATACTCCCACTAAGACAGAATAAGGATCTCCCTTTCCCCACACCTTCCCCAACATCCTTTATCCTTTGCTTTCTCATATCACCATTCTGACTAGGGTGAGCTGAAATCACCCTAGTTTTATACATACTTTGAGTACAAAATAGTACCTTGCATTCCCCAGAGTGTTAAGAATGTTGAATAAATTTAAAAACATGCTAGCTAGCTTTGTGTATTTCTTCCTTAGCTTCCACTTCACTCAGTTATAATGAATTATGATATATCATGGAGACAGCAGTATGGGGAGAAAAATAACCATTGGAATTTTATTTCAGATATTTAATTAAAAACAATTTCTAACAAAACTATTTCATATTGCTAGTAATTGTACTAAAATCTGTATCAAGCTCCAATAACCTGTTTGTTGAATGTTCCTATTCATTGTTCCTCTTGATGGCATTGTCCTGCTTCTTCATGTTTTCAAGTTTTTTATATTCTGTGTATGGCAGAAAACTGGCAAACAAAAACATATACACTATAATTATTTGCAAAGTGCAACTCATTTTCTGTATCAAGTAGCTTGGTTAAAGACTAGTCACTCAGACTCCTCTTCACAGATGTACCCAGAACTAAAGTGAAGCTGAAATGGACTGATTTCATCTGTGATTAATGCAAATTTCAACACACCAAGGTGACATCTCTTCAAAGCTCCATTATTCGAATCAGAACGTGATTAAAGGAAATTTTCCATATTTTTGCTTCACTTTAGTACAGTAGTAGTTGGGTAGTCCAGTCACCTTGAAAATACATGACAGAATCGTCTTCTTCTCAGCAACCTCTCCTCTCACATGTTTCTAGGAATCTAAAGGAATGAGGAAAATAACTGTCCCATTTATTTGCCAGTTTCCAGCCTGACCCATACGGGAAACGTTTTTGAAAATTTCCCATGATCCAAGGCCTATGTCTTTCTAATGACTGTGTCCATGTTAACAATACATAACCATTCCGGACCTCACTCACCCGATATTTCTTCTGCTTCCTATGCTCCTATAGAGAATAAAGGACCTAGGAATCTGCTCTATAAGCTCTCGGTCTAGACCTCTTGCCTCCGCTATCGCTTGGATTCTGCTAACAGTACCTGCCTCTGAGACATGAGAACCTCATACTGCACAAGATGTAGAAGGCACAGGTTTCTGTCCTCAAAAGACCTATGTGAAGTTTCTTTCAGTCTTTGCACCGGAAACTCAGGCCCACAGGGAACAGGAGACAGGAATCTCATGTGTGCGCTTCTCTCCTTTCTGCTTCTAGCAGATGTCTGCCTCCAAAATACCATCTCCTCCTCCGGGGAATCAGCATACGTTTCCTTCCTCCACGTTGGCAGCAGGCCTGTGCTGAGATTATCATCTGGAATGTTTTCCAACCTTATGTGTTATGCTATTGACCCTGTATTTTTAGTTCTCTTCTCTTTGGCATTCGATAAGAGAAGTTCATTTAGAATTCAAAAAAGCCTTTTTTCCCTGGCTCTTGAAATTAAAAATTGTACCTGTAACGGTTGTCATTTCTACTAAGCGCTAGTTAACTTCTTTGTTCTGGTTATAATTATCTTTCATTACATGAAAATCAGGGTAGTTTTTGTGCAATTATATTGGAGAATATGATTAATAAACTCTCTACATGTTAGCCCACTGGCCAGGATCCTGTCAGGAAAGAAAGAGCATACTCACAATGCAAAATAAAGTCCTGAGTTAGGGATTTGGCTCAATTATAAAGCATGGGATGAACTATTATTAAGCTCTAGCTTTCATCCCCAGCCTCATACACACACACACGCACGCACACACACACGCGTGCACACACACGCGCGTGCACACATGCGCGCACAAACACACACACACAAACACAGTTATATTTCGTTTGTGCTTTAACAAATAAAGCTTGCCTGGAGATTGAAGTGTGGAGCCAGCCACTTGTTAGCCATAGAGGCCAGGCAGTGGTGGCACACACTTTCAATCCCAGCACTCAGAAGAAGGAGGCAGATGGATCTCTGTGAGTTCAAGGTCACCCTGTGCCAAGCAAGATTGACCCAGTCTAAAAGACAAATGGAACCAGGTGGTGGTGGCTCACACCTTTATTCCAAGTACTTGGGAGTCACACTTCCTTAATCCCAGCACTTGGGAGGGGAAGACAGGAAGGAATATGGCTAAGCAGAGAGAGGACTATGAAGCAGGAGGAGACCAGAGTTCAGTGCATTCAGTCTGAGGATTTGTAGAGACAGGATAATGCCCTCTTGGGTCTAAGGATATGGTAGAGGTAAAAGGTCTCTCTAGTGGATGGCTTCTTTACTTCTCTGATCTTTCAGCATTTACCCTGCTATCTGACTCCAGGTTTTTATTATTAAGACCAATTAGAATTCGTGCTAAACACACACACATACTCACACCACAAATAAAGAAATAAAAGTATTACCTCCCCTATGTTAAAGCGTATGTTTTAAAATTTTGATCCATACTACAAGATGTCTTTGCAAATATTTATTCTAACAAAACATTCTTGGTTCCCATTTTATTTTATCTTTAAATGGGGGCACCACTGAGAAGCATTTTCGGAGGAATATAAGTCTGTTGGGCTTATAATTGTGCTAGAATTTGAGTTTCTGTGTTTGGACCTAACTATGTTAGCGGTAACTACACTGACTGTCCTAAGACTCCTCCAGTCCACTGTAAATGGTCTCATGGGAGCTTCTATTTCATTTTACATTCATTCCCTAGAAATAATTTGGAGATAAAATTCTCATTATTTATAATTATTTGAGAAGTAAAGGAGATGAACATTAAAAAGCAGAATTAAAAAGCAAACATGTGAGTGATGTAATATTTAGTCACAATCTCTAGACAAGTAGAACAGATTCTAGCTAGAAGACAAACCAGTGTGTCTTGGTTAATGAATGTTGGTTAATGAAGATTGAGAAAATAATTTAGGAGTCAGAAATAACTTGGACTGAGAAACAAAGACATACACAAGCACACTTACCTTAACTGGTAAAGAAATGGGTATGTTAAAATAAGAAGAACATTTACAATTTATAGAACTGAAATTAAAACAGCGGGAACAACTGAGAGCCGTAGAAAAAGCAATAGAATGTTTAAATTTTCACTTTAAATATCAGCCACTATATCCAAAACTTAATTAAATAATTATAGTATTGTCCACTGTTAAAGAAAACATTCAAACTTGTGCATGTTTCTTTACTATTTCATGTTACTAAAAGTGTTCTTACCCTACATATACATAACAAAAACAGCTTGTCTCCATTGTTTCATACTGACATTAAGAGACATCAAATAGTGAACACTGTTAAAACAATGCCAATAATACTGTTTTCATTATATAACTAAGCATAGTATGTTTTCATTCAAGATATATCAAAGCTATAATTTCTAGATGTTAAAATTGTCCAATGTATAATGGGATGTACCTTCTAAAATAATATAGGACATCTTAACCTTCTAAGGCAGCTGTTCTTAACCAATGGGTGATTGATGGAGGAAGGTCATTGGTTAAATAATAAAGAAACTGCCTAGGCCCATTTGATAGGCCAACCCTTAGGTGGGTGGAGTAAACAGAAGAGAATGCTGGGAGAAAGAAGCCGAGTGAGGAGTCGCCATGATTCTCCCACTCCAGACAGACGCAGGTTAAGATCCTCCCTGGTAAGCCAGCTTGTGGGGCTACACAGAATATTAGAAATGGGTTAGATCAATATGTAAGAGCTAACCAATAAGAGGCTGGAACTAATGGGCCAGGCAGTGTTCAAAAGAATACAGTTTCCGTGTAAGTATTTCGGGTGTAAAGCTAGCCGGGTGGTGGGACGCAGCCCCGCCGTTCTTATTACAACAGGTGATGACCCCTTTAGAGGTCAAATGACCCTTTCACAGGGGTCACCTAGGACCACTGGAAAACACAGATATTTATATTACAATTCATAACAGGGGCAAAATTACAGTTATGAAGGAGAAACAAAATAATTTTATTGTTATGGGTCACCACTGCATGAGGAACACTCTTAAAAGGTCGCAGCATTAGGAAGGTTAAGAACCACTGCTCTAATGTAAATGGAAACAAAATACTTAGTGGGACATTTGGAATTGTGATATATTACATAGCATATTCAATATAACAATCACCCATGAGTAACTCATAAATGATAACTCTGCTCTTTAGCTTTATTACCCTGACAAACTAGTGCTGCCTAAAATGTCTGCAAAATTAAGGATTACAGAAATTGCTTAAGATAATTATCTCATAAATACTTAAAGTGTTAGAGTCGGGTCATACACTCTTTATCTATCTATCTTGCTATCATCTATCTATCTATCTATCTATCTATCTATTTATCTATCTATCTAGCATTTATCTATCTATGTATCTATCCATCTATCATCTATCTATCTACCATATATCATCTATCTATCTATCTATCTATCTATCTATCTATCTATCTATCTGTAGTGATATTTTCTTTGTTTTAACAAACAAATTTTGCCTGAAGATCAGAGTGCAGAGCTAAGCCACTAGAGGTCGATCATTGGGGGCTCACACCTTTAATTCCAGAATTCAGAGGACAGATGGATTTCTTTAAATTCAAGGCCACCCTGAGATACACGAAATTGATCCAGTCTAAAAAAGAAACAGAACTCACACAAAGGTGATCCCAGCACTTGGGAGTCACACGTTTTTAATCCCAGTGCTAGGGTGGTGGAGACAGGACTTACATTGCTGGGCGGAGAGAGGACTATAAGGCGGGAGGAGACAGGAGCTCAGAGTAGTCTCAGAGCAATGCAGTTGGAAGGAGTCAGCCTAAGGAGGAAGTCTGAGGACAGGATCGCCCATTTGGTCTGAGCATTGGTAGGGGTAAGAACTCTCTAGTGGCTGATCACTCTGCTTCTGTCATCTTCAGCATTAACCCCTATATCTGACTCTAAGTTTTTATTATTAATACCAGTTAGAATTCATGCTCTAATATCTATCTATGCAAATTATCTCTATTGCTTTCTCTCTCCTTTCCTCCCTCCTCTAGGTCCTAGTTCCCAACTTCCACGTGAGCTATTGTTCCTTAGTAATGAATGACATAAAACCATATTGTAGTACAAAATAATCACACTAATTTAGCTTTTCTCCATACATTTGCCTTTAACTTTGCCATTAAGCTATGACTCTTGGCACACATGACAAAATTCCATCTGGTGGCAGTGGTAGTAGGTATTAGAGTTAAAGCTGACCTCAAGATGCTCCCACAGGAAATTGCTTGAGCAAGTGACTGATGATCTTTAGTATGTCTTTTTCTGTACCTCCCTACTGCATCTAAGGACACATGTTAAGGCATTTAACACTTAATCGACTAAGGCAAAGCATAGTTCATTTGGTATGCTGGGAGATGTATATTAAATGCTGTGCCAGCAACATAGGAAGTGTTGTGTCATGTTATTCCAGTGGTACCCTTGGCTAACAAAGAGAAAGTGATAATACTATGCTATGTCTCTCCAGATCCCACAAGGACATATTAAATGAGATGATAAGAAGTGTGAATGGTACTGCAATTCATATATTGTAGCTGAATTGGTAGTGGAATGCTCATATTAATAGAAGAAACCAGATTTAAATGTTAGAAACAAGATTTTACTTCATTTGTATATGTTTCTCTCAGAATTGGCCTATAGCATAAGAAAATATGCACCCTATGCAAATATTAGCAATGAAACTTACTAAACACAAGACTGCTAATAATCAGACAACGACAGGGTATTATTTGCTTAAGGGGCAGGGTGGCTTCAAAAGCAAGGCTTGAAGTCATACATAGGCTCAACAACCTGGGTTCCTTCTACCAAAGCTGATCCCATTAGCCACACTACTAAGTATCTGCTTTATTAATAGCACAGACAGAAATTTAGCTAGATCATCAGTTTCAAAAGCCTGCTGAGTAAGCATAGATGGGAAAAATTTATACATTACCTGAGACAATCCTGAATGACTCATTTTCCAGCTTTAGAACCCTTGTATATCACTTTGACAAAGAAGTTTTGTTATGAAAATTTAAAATCAAACAACAATCACTTAGAGGTACATCACAGTTGGCTGAGAGTGGTGGAACACACCTTTAATACCAGCACTTGGGAGGCATAGTCAAGCAGATCTCTGTGAGTTCAAGACTAGCCTGGTAAATATAGTGAGTTACAAGATGGCTGGGTCTATATAGAAAAATTCTGTCTCACCACACCCCTCCCCCAACAAATGAAAAGAAATTTATCATAAATGGCGCAATTAAAAAATAATTTGTGCCAACTGTGTGATAACAATTTGATTTTCAAATGAGTTCTCATCCTTTGGGATTCTCTCTTACAATATTCTGCATTTGAATTTCTTCTTTTCTTAGGTAAAATACAAAGCTTGGCACTTTCTATTATGTCCCTGAAGAGCCTTCTACACAAGATTTTGCTTTCATTAATTTTATTGCTTCTGGACAGTTTAAAATTCTTTCTTTCCAAAGTAAAAATGCATTTCCAAGAGTTAAAATAGTGGTTAATTGATGAGGTGTTTAGCCATTGGTATTCTTTATGTCTCTGAACCACGTGTAGAGAAGGGTTTGATGGACTTTGGTGACAAGTCTCACAGTGTGACTATGACTGATATTATGGCACAGAAAAGACAGCACACATCTCTGAAATCCAGAGCTCTTTTGTCCAACCTCCACTTGCAGCTGGCTATACTAATGATGTCTCAAATGGTATTAGTTAAGAAAAACTACTAACGGCCTGCCCCCCGTATGAGGAAGAGCTTGTGTCACTCAATCTGAAGAGCTGAGGAACAGAGATTGTAAGTGCCAACTCCAGAATCATGACCAATTATAGAAGCAACTCTAGCAATAATTTTTGTTATTTGCATATTTATGTATATGAATTTCCACAGTTTTATTTCCTTTGCTATTTTACCCAAACATGTTAGTAGTGGCAATTTAGTCATTAGTTGTCTGTATATTAGAATTGGGTTATGATTAAATTGAAAAGTATGGAAAATAGTTAGCTGTAGATGTAGTTACAAATGAATGAAGAATGTATTTGGATGCTTAGCAAAAAGGTAGGAGGGATGAATGAACTTTTTTTAGGGAATAAGTATTAATAAAAATCCCATCTTTGAATTACAAAACATTTAACTCAAGCAAGGATAATACTTTCAAGTCATTTCATTCTCCAATTACCACACCACAAAAATACATAAATCAAAAATATCCTAGTGGTATGTCAAAGAGCGGTAGGTGAATATAAATAATCCCTCATCAGTTCAAGATTGATGAGACAGATAGATAAAGGTATGTAAAAACTGTGTATTAAAATATATCATGTAGTCAGTCTAATCAATATATCTCAAGCACAACAGACAGCAAGGTTTCCTTCATAGTCACGTAAACCTCTTAGAATTGTAATAATTCAGGTCATCAATGTATCTCTATGAGTTTAAAAGAAAAGTTCAAAACATGTAGTTCACATTGATTTGCTTCGCAATATAAATAATATAAATATGTATCTTTACTCATAATTTGTATTTTCCCTGCTTTTCTCTTCTGGACCGTTCTGCTGGTAAAATACTTTATGGAAGACTTGGAGGAAAAGAATGGAAATGTTTATGAGGAAATTGCTTCTGGCATCTACAGTGGAAAGGGCAGAATCAAGTTGCTGCGTATTTTTCCTCCAGGGAATAAAAGCAACACATTCTTATTTCTATTTAAAACAAACAGAACCAGCTACAGATCTTTCATTTTCTCTTAATAAGCTTTCAGATCAACTCAGGCTAGTACTAGCAAGCAGAAGTTTCCCTAAGGAGAGAGTTAGAGAAATTACGATTTCATTCTTTTTTGTTTCTGCATTATATAATCATTATGGAGTAGGTTTCTGGCTATGCCCGACAAAGTCTAACAAGTTTCCATTCTAAAGACAGAGCATTCCAGTTGCAAAGTCTGGGTAGATGAAATGCAAACACATCATGGTGGTCAGGTAGCACAGCAGAGATTAGTAGGTGCTTCATTTTGAGGTACTAATGAACCTGTCTTGGAAAAGCAGGTATGTTTTGGTTGAACATTGCAACATCTTGAAATCCTTGAGTATTTCTTCATAAGGTCTTCAAAATAAGTTATACCAATGTATGTTTTATTTATCATAATCTTGGCAATATTGTAGCTAAAAGATCCATTTGGCAGAACATAAATAAGTCTGTCTTCTCTCCTGAGCTGAAGTTGCTTTCCACATGAAAGCAACACCTTTAGCCCAGCTCAAAAATTTAAGAATTAAACAAAACCCACCACATCCAAGTCAGACAAAGCAAACCAAGAGAATAAGAAAGAGACCAAGAGAAGGCACAAGAATCAGGAAGTAGTTCAGGAATATCAGAAAAGCACCAAACTGGAAGCTACAAAGGGTCTGGTGGAGACACATGCAGGCACTGTGATTACCACTTCAGTCTCTGAGTTCAAGTGAGCTTTGCTCGGTTGTTTTAGAAGGCCTTGTTATCCTGAAGCCTTCTATTCCCTCTGGATATTACGCTTTTTGCTTTATTTGCAGATTTAATGATGATAAACTGCAATTTTCCACTTCGTATATTTTCTAGAATGTAACAGATGAATAAAGCCTAATAGTGAATATTATTGAACTACTGAGTAAAATATTAGGAAGTAGAATTCTACAAATACATTAGCAATTGTTTCCCTAAAAATAAAATCAATTCAGCAAGATTTTATCCAGCTTCCTGGTATCTTTATTTGGTAATCCTAACATTCATAAACCAATTTTTAAAAACATTTCTCCAAGACAAAAGATGCAAAATGATGGAGCTAGAGAGGTGGCTCAGAGGTTGAGAGAACTTGTTGTCAGAGAGAATCTGGGTTCCATTCCCAGCACCCACGTGGTGGCTGACAACTTTCTATAACTCCAGTTCTAGGGGATCCAATACTCTCTTCTGACCTCTCAGGCACCAGGCACACACATGGTGCACAGATATACATGTAAACACAACACTTGTAAGCATAAAATAAATAAATCTAAAAGAAAATTTAAAGATACAAAATGGAATAATTTCTAATATTTATCTGCTGCTACTGAAATATGTTAGATCTCAGACTGAAAATAGGTAGCAGCTTGTTCAAGAAAATTTAAAATTTAAACTGCAAAGTCCAATAGTACTCATGCTTTATTTTACAAAACACTTATACTGAGATTATGTGTGTGGAAGCTGGATTTTTTGGACAAATACTCTACTGTTGTGTACTTGAGTGAGTTTTTTGCCAGTGTTATTTTAATATGTACCAAAACTAAATGAATAATTTTCTCTTAAGACTATCTAAAATTCTGCATAGGACTATGAAATAGATTGCTTTCATTAAATATTTATTTTGTTTTTAAAATGTACATGTGTGTGTCTGTGTGTGACCATGTATGTGTGATTGATGGTGTCCACAGGAAGAAAGAAGAGGGCATTAGATCCCCTTTAGCTGGAGTTACATGCAATTTTGATCTACCCAGTATGGAATCTGGGAGCTGAATGTGGCTCCTGTGCAAAGGTAGTACACATTCTTTGTTCTGAGCAAACTCTTTAGCCCCATGGATTCCTTTCTTAATCTTCCATTTGTGAGTGTCAAGGCTCTTTCTATAGTTAGAGTATAATGTCAATTTCACATGGTAATTTGATTTATGACACCATCCCCACATATTGCACGTTAGTCTGTGGTGATATTTCTAGATGAAATGAACATTTGAAGTTAGAATGAATAGAATATATTCCCCTCTCTAGGATGGGTCTTATCCAAGCCACTGACTCCCTTGAAGAGCTGACGAGAACAAAAACACTGGGTAAACAGGATAATTCTCTTGCCTGAATGCCTTGAGCTGGAACATCGGGTTTTTAATGCCTTCAGATTGAATTGAGACTCCTGCCCTTCCTTGGGCTCTGGGTTGCCAACTTTGAGAAAAGAACTATACTGTCAACACCCCTGAGTCCTTTCTTTGCTGACCATGTACAGGGGATTAGTAAGCCTTTATGACTCATGCTAACAAATCTTTCTCTTTTTACACACACACACACACACACAGAATGATTGACATAAACATCGACACAAAGACAATGCAGATGCATCTTGTGGCTTCTCTGTAACTCACTTATAATATACTGAAATCCAGTTGTTAAAATATTCTTCTGCTTAGCAATATATTTGTAACATATGACACACTTACACACACATATGATATTACTTCCCTGTTTCTTCTGACTTTATTGAGAACAATATTTCCATGTAATCTATTTGATTATTTCTTTCCAAGCTTAGGGGCTGTTATTAAAAGACACGCTGCCGACTGATACTGAAGCAGAGCGTTAAACTCCATGTTGCTGGCTAGGTATCAACTGCTGAGGTGTGACTGCATCAGAAGGAGTCTGAGAACTGCAGGCTCTCACCATTTGACCTTCCACCAAACTTTGATAACATACTGACCATCACTCTTGCCATCGCTCTTTCCAGAACTGTATCATGACGTTTGAACACAAAATCTTATCTGAGGCTGTTTTTCTAAATCGTCTATTGCTGTCAAATGATAGTATATAAAGCAAATATCCAGAATAGCTATGATATCTTTTAAGAAAATGCTTAGAACTGTTTCCATAGACATTTGACCTATAATAGAATTCAGTTTCCTCTGATTGTTACACATTTTTAAATTTGAGTTTTATTTTAGCTCATAGAAACATGAAAATTTGTATGAATTTATGTTCCTATGTGACATTTCTGAAGTTTCAATATATGTACATGTCATGCAATATTCGAGTTAAGGTCCATGTGTGAATCTTCTCCAGGATTTCTCACTTTATAATGTTGAGAACTTTCCAAATATTTTCTCCTTTCTGTTTGAAATGCGCAGTGCATGCTCATCATCTATAGCCAGCCTGCTGTGTGCTAGCATGCTAGAATTACCCCTGCAGGAGGAAAATGAAATTAAATTTGGTTTGAGATTCAGATACAAGTTAAGAAAATCATCTAATGTCTTTAAACTTCATTTCTCATGTCTTTTACGTTGTCTTTGATTAGAAGCCCCAATTTAAAATAGAGATCTTAAAATTGAAGGAATCAGGTAGTTGTTTAGTACCTGGCGATCTCAGCAGTCACAAACTGGTACTGGAGTCTATGGGTATTCCAAGAAGGTTGCTGGTCTTCAGTCTATATTGAAATCCTGAAGTAGGTTCCATCTGTAAAGAGGATTTATTATGCTTGGTGTTAAGGTTGTTGTTTGGCTCTTGCATGATGCAACTCAAATGGGAAGATAATATGTAAACTATATATGTATAGCTGGGCAGTGGGGGTGCACGCCTTTAATCCCTTCACTTGGTAGGCAGAGTCAAGCAGATCTCTGTGAGTTTGAGAATAGATTGGTCTATAGAGTGAGTGCCAGGACAGGCTCCAAAGCTACACAGAGAAACCATATGTAAAACTTTCAAAACAAAAACAACAACAACAAAAGCCCTATATATGTATGCATATACACCTACTTGGTTGTATTTTAGACATCTTCATTAGTTGACAATATGATATTATGAATCGTATGTTTAAAGACATTCTTATTGCTATTTTACCTTCCATTTTCTGTATTTCTCTCCCTCTCTCACCCCTAGCAAATGTTCCCCTACTGATTTTCTCCATTGCCCTGAGAAGATCATGTGTACCCTGCCTTCCCTGTCTTTATTGATCTCGCACTATCCCATCTCAGCAAGTGGTCTCCTTTTACTTCCTCCATTTCTGCAGTTACTCCAAATATGTTACTCATATCTGAAGATTTGAAGTTCGGGGTCTCATATGAGAGAGAACATAATATGTGTGTATTTCTGAATCTGGGTTATCTCATTTAATATGACATTTTCAAGTTCCATCTATTACCTGTAAATTTCATTATTTCATTTTTCTCTAGAATTAAATAGTATTCCATAGTGCATATGTGCCACATTTTCATTCTCCATTCATCAGTTGAAGGACAGTTAGGTTGTTTTCATTTTTTTACTATTGTGAAAAAAAGAGCAGAAATTTACTTAAGAGTCCTGAAGGTTAGAATATGAAACCCAAGGCACAAGCAGAGCCATGCTCCCATGGAATTCTGGGGAAGATTCCCTCTTTACTTGTTCTTGCTGTGACAGCTAATGATTCTAGGTGCTCCTGGGCTTACAGCCTCATCATACCAGTGTCTGCTTCTCTTTTTTTCATATGGCATCTTCTCTGTGTGCACCTAAGTCCCTTTAACTGGTCTTATGATGCCATATGAATACACCTGCCACTGGGGTTATGATTCCAGAACAAGGTCCGGTTCTAAGAGCATGGATGTGCATGCACGTGTGTGTGTGTGTGTGTGTGTGTGTATACATGTTTTTGAGGGGTCCTAGTAGGTCACCACAGAAGCTCCTTATTCACTTAACACGTGTTTGATCTCGCTTATAACCCCAGTAAATGCTGTGTTGAGAACATGATGAATAAAAATCCAACATGGCCCCATTCTTGTGAGGATTATTTTCAGACAAAATTTTCTTTGAAACAAAATGAAATCATAAGGTTGTATGATAGAAAAAAACACTAAGAGTTGAAATTTGCCCGCACCAGGCCTCCTTGTCTGTGCTCTGTGTGCTGGCACCCAGTTCGCGAGCTTCGGGCAAGGGGCTGGAGGTTAAAATACACAAACACACACAGACAGAGAGACAGCGACACGGGTCATCCTTGAATTCCCCAAGAATGCCCCCTTTATTGTGTTCAAGGGCAGATTATATAGAGATAGCCACGCCCCAGCCAAACCCACCAGAAACCACTCTCCTGCCATCAGGAACTCCTTAAGGTCTCCTGCTCAGAGCAGCTGTAGGCACTTAGATTAGGGGATTACAAGAAATTCAGGATCTGGGGTCTCACTGCTCCCAACAGAAATTCTAAATTTTGGGTTTAGATCCAACAACATAATACAGGCTAAATAAATGCTGTATAATTTATAAATCATATTAGATAAAAAAAATTATGACTCCAAACAACATCTTTCTTATTTTGACATTGTGGGTCTCCAGTGGCTTGGTTCCCCCCCCCCCATTTTTTCTTGTTTTTTTTTTTTACATACCAACCACAGTTTTCCCTCTCTCCCCTTGTCCCACTCTACCCATCTCTCCTCATCCTATCCCCTTCTGCTCCTCAGAAAGGGAAGGTCTCCCATGGAGGGGTGTCAACAAAGTATGCCACATCAAGTTGAAGCATGCCTGCATCAAAGCTAAGAAAGATATCCTTCCATAGGAAAAGAGGTCATGCACCAGGGATAGATTCTGGTCCCACTGTCGGGCCTCACAAACAGACCAATCCACACACCTCTCACCGGTCCCATACAGGTTTTCCAGCTGTCGGTCCAGAGCCCATGAACTCGCATTGGTTCAGGTCAGCTGTCTCTGTGGGTTTCTCCATCATGATCTTGACACCCCTGCTCATATAACCCCTCTTCAATCTTGTCAACTGGACCCCCAGATCTCAGCCCAGTGCTAGCTATGGATCTCTGCATCTGCTTCCATCAGTTAATGGACAAAGATTCTATGATGAAAATTTGGATAGTCACCAACCTGATTACAGTAGATAGTCAGTTCAGGCACCTTCTCCACTATTACTAGGAGTCTTTAGATGGTATTATCCTTGTAGATTCCTGAGAATTTCCCTAACACCACATTTCTCCCTAACCCTATAATGGCTCCCTCTATCAAGATATCTCTTTCATTGTTCTCCCTCGCTCTTCCTCCCCCAACTCTACCATCCTGTCTTCCCATGTTCTCATTCCCCATCTCCTCTCCTCTACCCCCTGCACCCAATTTATCCAGGACATCTTCATCTCATCTATTTCCCATTCTGAGAGCAATCCTAACACACATTAACCCTAACACCTGTTAGGGTCCTCCTTTTCACCTAGCTTCTCTGGGGTTGACTGAAACCTAGAACCAAAGTTGGTCCTGACTGAAAACAAACAAACAAGAAAATAAGAGCATTGGGTTCCAAAAGTGCTATAATGTGTTACTAAGGAAGGCATCCAACATGTTCAATATACCAGAATTCTAAAATGAATTTATCTATGGCAATCATGTGCTCATCTCCAAACTATATGGTTCAGAAAGATCTAGAACACCAATTAAATAAGTGTGACTGTCTTTGACAGATTTTATCATGGCTATTGTTGCCAGGCAAAAATGGTAGTAAGTACAAATAAAATTAGAAACAAAAAGTAGGGCACTGAGGAAATCCAGAGAGTCATAGAACACACTCTGAAAATCCAGACCCCACCAAATAATTGGAAAACCTAAAAATAAGTAAATTTCTTGTTATATGCTATGTTGCATAGTTAAATCAAGATCAGATATGCAATTTAAATAGACCCATAAGCATTGGTGAAATAGAAACAGTAATTAAGTCTCCCACTCCTTAAAAGCCCAGAGACGTATTTTCAAAGAATTATTAACACCAATACTCTTCAAAATATTCTGCAAAGTAGAAACAGAAGGAACATTTCCCAATTCTTTTTATAAGGCCAAAATTACCCTGATACTCAAACCACAGGAATATCCAACAAAAAGAAAAAATTACTCATCAGTTTCCCCTATGAACATAGATGCAAAAATTTCTCAATAAAAACTTTGTAAGCCAAATACAAGCACACATCAGAAAAATAATCCATCATGGTCAAGTAGGCTTCACCCAGAGATGCAGTGATAGTTTACCATATATAAGTTGATAACTGTAATCCATCATAAAAACAGAAACCACATGATCATCTCATCAGATGCAGAAAAGGCTTTTGACAAAATCCATTGCCACTTTATGATTGATGTCCTGGAGAGACTAGGGATACAAAGAACATACCTAAACATGATAAGGGCAATTTACAGCAAGCCCATTACCAATATCAACATATACAGAGAGAAACTCAAAGCATCATCACCGAAATCAGGATCAAGACAAGGTTGTTCACTATCTCGATACTTATGCAATATAGTTCTTGATGTCTTAGCTAGAGTAATAAGATAACTAAAGGAGATCAGTGGATAAAATTAAGAAAAGAAAAAAAAGTATATTTATCTTCAGATGTTAAATTGAATACAAAAACGTCCCTCCAAATTTCACCATAAACTCCTGTTGTTATTAAACACTTTTAGCAAAGTAGCCACTTACAAAATTAACATAAAGAAATTAGTAGCCTTGTTATATACAAATGGCAAACAGATTGAGAAAGAATTCAGGGAAACAATACCTTTTACAATAGTCTCAAAAACATAAAATATCTTGGGATAACTCTAACCAAGCAAGTAAAAGAATTATATGATTAAGAAAAACTTTAAGACTGGAGAAAGAAATTAAAGATTATATCAGAAGATGAAAGATTTCTCATGCTCACAAATAGCTAGGATTAATATAGTAAAAGTGGTCATCATACCAGAAACAATCTATGGATTTAATGTAATCCCCATCAAAATTCAGAAGCAGTTCTTTCTTCAAATTTGCAACTTCAAATGGAAATACATAAAATCCAGCATAACTAAAATGCTCCTGAATAATAGAAGAACTGCTGTAGTGTATGGCCATTCCCTATCTCAACTCGTACTACAGAGTTCCCTCTAAATAAACTGAGCAAAGTACATATGAATTCACAGACTGGAGCAGTATGCACAGGGCCTGTATGGGTCTGTGTAATGTCCTCTGCATGCACATATATGTATATCTATCTCAGCTAGGATAAAAGGGTTCTGCCTTTTATCCTAGGTACAAAATTAGTTAAAGAATTTAAATATTAATCAATGCATAAAAAGGTGTGTTTTTGCTTTTTTAAAAATAGATTTCTGTAGAACATCAGTGAACAATGTACATTGGAGAAGGTAAGACAT
This sequence comes from Chionomys nivalis, assembly GCF_950005125.1. NCBI lineage: Eukaryota > Metazoa > Chordata > Mammalia > Rodentia > Cricetidae > Chionomys > Chionomys nivalis. Next base: position 25,530,483 of record NC_080099.1, on the reverse strand, counting down.
CACAATATCATAAAGATCACAGAGGTAGAAATGGTTAGATAGAGATTTAGGGTAGAGATGTCCACAGTTTTATAGGGTCAGAGGATAAAGACGGTAGAAAGATGAGTTATAAAATATTCTAGATCTTATAAAGAAAAGTCTATAAATGACACTGAGTTGAAGTAACCTGTAAGATAGGAGGGAGAAAAGGAAGTTTTAAATGCGAGATGTGGGGGCAGAAATGAAGGAGATGAAGATGGTAAGCAAGGAAAGCATTTCAGAGAGGTTCAGTGACCTAGTGGGTATTATGGCTAATGGAGCAGACCAGGGCAAGCCCTGACAGAGGTCATTGGTGAGGTGGTTCTGAGCAGTCCCACGGGAATTTCAAGGGAAAGTGAGCTGAGAGAAAAATGTGAGGAATATAAATCTCTTCTTTCTTCTCTCTCTCTCTCTGTCTCTTTCTGTAGTGGGGGCATGCCGGCGTGTGCATGTGTGTTCTGGCTTTTATGTGTGTATGTATGGAGGTCAGAGGCCAATGCGTTTTTTCCTCGTAAATTCTCTGAGATAGGATCTTACCGAGCCTGTAGTTCATTGTTTCTGCTAGACTGGCTGAACAGTGGGGCCCTGGGACTCCTCTGTCTCTCATTACCAGTACTGGGCTTTCAGACCTGCGGTTGAGATTGACTTTTGCATGGGTGAGGGAGAGTGGAACTCAGGTCAGCAGCCAGGGTAGGATGAGCCTTTACCTGCACAACCATTTTCCTGGCCCATAGAGGCAACTCTTCGTAAAAGCACGGCACAGCAAGCATCACCACGTCACATGCCGAATAGTTTTATTTCTAGAAGTCAACTCCCTTCCCTTAACACCAGATGGTCAGCAGGCTTTCTGGATGACTAATGCGCATGCTCCTGGGGGGTGGTACTTCAAAGGGCTATTCACTCACGGTCCTTACCTGGTCTCTACTATCAGTTGAAAATATGACAAAAGCTCATTAAAATAGCCGAATAAAGTATATTCTTGAAAACTAATATGAGTTTTAATGAAAAATAGAAAATTCAGTTTGCCTTTGCTTTCTTTTTTTGTTTCTCAGGACCATACCATAGCGAGAATTACTTTAGGAACTTTATGGTTTTGGTCATTGCTATATAAGAGTCACCAAAGGAATGCTGAATTTGTGTCCTCATTCTCTTAATTTTTTGGTAGATGAATCTGATAATTTTATTTTAACCCAGCATTTCTTATGCAATCCTATTAAGTCTATTTTTCTTCATTCTGTGTTGTCTCTGTGATTATATGTCACTTAAGTACATCAATAAGCTACATTTTTCTGTTTTTGTCTCAGTGTCTCAGGAAGTTATTTTTAATGAGTGCTTTGATAAATTGACAGAAAGCAATTAGTGCTTTAATTGATTTGTATTCCTCACCCACCAAAAATTCTGAAGTGTTTGGTGATAATGCATTCTCTTCTAAAAAGTTTTAAAGCCAGTTTGGTTAGATTTTGTGTTTTTGTAACTTCAATTGAATTTGCATATTGACCAAGCACAGGGTAATATCTCAACACACGTATACAATGTGTAATGTTCAAACCAGGGCAATCAGCATGCCCACAATCTCGAATGTTTATCTGTGTGTTAGAAGCGTCCATCTTCTCTTCTGGTTATTCCAAAATATACAATAACTCTATGACCAATCCATTCACTGCAGAGTACTAGAACACAGTTTCTAACTTCATTTCTGTATTTAATAACCAACTCAACCCTATCTTCTTTCCTGCTCAGCCTCCCAAGCCTCTGATTATCATCATTATAATTTCAACTGCTGTTGAGACTGACATGTTTCACTTCCCGGTAGGGGGAACATGGTAATTCTCCTTCCTTGTCTGACTAATGTAATGTTCTACATTTACTCCAATTGATGCAAATGATGATATGACTGGATAATATTTCATTTTCTAGAAATACTACCATTTAAGTATTAGTTAATCCATTGATTCTGTGTTTTGATTATTAAGACTAGTGCTTCAAGAAAGATGGGATTGTCAATGTCTTATTCAGCATGTTGTTTTCCTTGGAAACAAGGAAGTAGGATTATACTATCATGTGGCAGTTCACACTCTATTTAAATTTTTGAGGAATCTCCATATTCCTAACTACTAACATCTTTCCAAGAGTATGCAAGTGTTTCTCCTTCTCCACATTTCCACCAGAGCTTTCTATATTTGTATTTCTGAAAATATTAATTCTTATTTAAGTGAGGTACTATCACAATTCTGTTTGGACTTAAATTTTCACAATGAATTTTGATTTGAGAATTTTTTTTAACATACTGGACCATAAGTCAATAACTTTTTGGGGGGCCTCATTAAAGAAAATGTACTAGCAATGATTAGCCTTCTAAGATAGAAGCACCTGGTCAACATGATTTTATTGGTCAGTTACCCAACTACTTGGGAAGAGTTTTTTTATAAAGTCAGTTTTCCATATTTCTTTCTTTTTTTTTTTTTTCAAGGGCATGTAGTGAAGAAAGATTCTTTCTCAGTCACTGGAATTGGTAAAGCTGAATCCTCACATGCAGAAGACTGAAATCGTAACCTACTTCTCATCCTGCATAAAAGTAATGTAATATGCACAGCAATTACATGTACATATATATGACTTAGTGCTATGAAGCTTACTAGAAGAAAATTGAGAAGAATGACTTAAGAGCATATGTACAATTATTATTTGGATGTGGCTCCAAAAACATAGGTAATTGATGACGGACACTTAAAAGAAATCCCACACTAGCTCAAAATTGAATATAGTAGAGGACTATTTATTTAGGGGTAGACTCACAGATCACAGTCCTCTACTAGAACGGGGAGCAGCAACTAAATCCTGAAGCCAGAAGAGAGGCCAGATGTGCGCTTTTCATGGGCATTTATAGTATAAGAGGTCACACCCAAGTGGGTGGGTAACTTAAAGCCTACTGGCTGTAGGAATTCCTACAACACCTCCCCCTTTTGTTTAAATAAGAAAGTTCTAAGCCTAATACAAAATTATATGCAATAAGAACAAATGTCAGATATAAACTTATAATTACAACAGCATTAACAATATCAAGCAAGAAACATGTGATAAATGTTTCAATAATTGTCCTATCCTGAGGAGTTTAAGTCTTGTTTTATAAATAAGTTGGCCAAGTGATGAGAGGAAAGTAACTACAACTCATGTATTCAATCCCATCAAAGACCTGAAAAGGGGAACAATATTACTGGAGTAAGCAGGAAGAACAATCAAGCAACTTCCAAAATGTGCAACAAATAACAGAGACAATTGGCTACTTGGGCAATCATCCAAAGTCTCATTTACAATGTTTAAGCAACCAACTTTAGCTAAGGCCTAGAGTAACATCTCATCCTTGGGCATTATATGAATATCATGCTGATTGCCTTCCTGGAGAGATATCCTACCTGCTAACCTATCATAACTTTTTCACAAATTTTGATTGTCAAATTCAACAGTATAAATTCTTTCAGATAATTTCTTCGTATGCTTTGACATGGATTCAATCTTGTCTGTCAAATTAATTTTACCCTTTTCAATAGTATTAATTTTTTCAGGTAACTTATATGGTAATATTGTCTGTCATTATATAACTTTCAAGTTTATCGATTTATTAATTAATAAAATATTTACCTTTTGTTATGTTATGAGGTCCAGTAAATTGTTTCAGGTGTAATAATCTTTATTGTCCAGCAGGTGTCGTGGTTGCAGAGTCATGACCAGTGTCTCAACCTGGTGCCATGAATAGCCCTGTGCTGCTTTGGTTTTTCACCTAGGTGCTGGTTAAATACTGAGAAATATGCTTTGCTTGACAAATTAAAAACAATTAAATCAAGTCCATATACAGAGCAAGAAGCCCAGAACTCACGGGCAGGGAGCACAAGCCAGAAGCTTCCCAAGTTGCTATGCAGCAGGGAACGTGGCAATTGGGGGTTGGATGTGCATGAGCTTGGGAATTTCCAAGTTCCTGCACACAGTTAATTCCACTGTGGTGGAGGTTTTACAAAAAAAAAAAAAAAAAAAAAAAAATGCTTAGTGAGTAAAAGAAGCAAGCCAAGTAGGCAGGGGTTGGAAACTTTCTGGGTTGTGGACCTGTTAGGCCTTTAAACCAGTCTACCCAGTAGGTGTGGAGTTCGAATCCATGTGGGCGCCAGATGATGACGATGCTTAAAAGAAATCTCACATCAGTTCAGAATTGAGTATAATGAAGGGTTATTTATTTAGGGGTAGACTCACAGATCACAGTCCTCTGCTTGAAGGAGAAACAGCAACTGAATCCTGCAGCCAGAAGAGAGGCCAGATGTGTGCTTCACATCTGTATTTATAGTATAAGAGGCCACGCCTAAGTGGGCAGGTAACTTAAAGGTTACTGTCTGTAGGAATTCCTACAGCAGGAAATAGTCACAACAAAAGGATTATGGGAAATCAAGAAGCTTATGCCCTATTGAAGTGACCTGACTAAAGGATGAAGCAATCTAAAGAAAGCAAGTAAGTACTAACGAAATAATCATCCTATAAGGGAGTAATGTCAAGAATATATGAACAATGCAAATCTTAAAAGAGTAAGCAGTTTATAAACATAAGAAAATGATCTGAACAAGCTACTTAACACTAAATCTATGTGCCATTAGGAACAACCTGCAGGGTTACAGTTTCTGGAAACTATTATGATCTGGAACTTCCTCTTTAATATATATGTGTATATATACATTATTCATATAAACTATATATGTGTATATAATTTTTGAGACAGGTTTCATGTAGCTCAGATTAGCCACAACTCTGCTTTCTATCTAAAGCTGGCTTTGAATTCCTGACCCTCCTCTGTCAGCCCTCCAAGTGTTAGTATCGTAGATGTGAGCCACCACACTTGGCTGACTTCCTTTATGTCGATAGGAGTTTTAGAAGCAGGCAAAGATTGGTAATTACATCATCTGTTTTTCCCACTGCTCTACAATAGACTTTGGAGAAAGGTCACTTTGAATCTGTAAATCCACCCCCACTTTCAACCTTACTTTGTTCTTTACAACAAGTTCTCTAACTTTTCCAGTTTAAATATATGGTTCTCTGTGCAGAATGGAGGAGCCAAAGGAAGAATGGAAAAACTAAGTGTCACTTCTCCATCAACTGGAACTCGGGTATAAGGAATTGTCACAGAGGCATGTTTGCTTCTGTTCTGCGGTGTTCACTCTTCTCTCTTTCTCCCCTATATGTAATTCATGTATCATAGTACATGACGTGTGATTCACTTCTGGTTACACACAGAGAGCCTGCATTAGTCTCAACCACCATTAGGAGCTTAACACCAACAACAAAAAGGACAGAAATAAAAGATGTTGGGGGTATGAACTGCTAATGAGCAACCTTTTCCAATCCTTTTCTGAATTTACCATGTGTTTTGGGTATATGCATTTATGCTTCTATGGATATGTGCACATGTTCAAAATTAAAATAAAAAACCTTAATATTTATTCCGTTGAAATTTGGAAACTTTCAACTGTTACTTAAAATAGCTCTATATTATAACCATTGTATGTGAGTTTCTCTCTCTGCCTTAGTTACAATATACTGATTTAAACGATAAGCATATAATGCTATACAATTAAGCCTCATAGATTTTCAAATAGATGATTTTAACAGGATAACAAAAACACTTCAAGTATTTAAAATTTCAAGCATAATATATAGATCTGCATATTTCCAGTGCCTACCAATCATTTTCAAACATTATAATCATCATCTATAGTAAGCAAAATTAAATAATAAATCATTTTTCATGCACTCATACTCAACTCTGTGAAGAAAATAATTCTTAATGATATCAGTAGTCTATTCTATTTCTTTATGATAGGCAATTTTTAAAAATCTTTATATTAAATGCTATAACAGAGTGGCCTCTGTGAGATGTAGATGACAAAAGTTTGGCTGATCTTAGCAATTAAACATTCTGTGTGACAGGTGTGTCCAACCCAGTCTTGATAAATATAGACAAGGAGAAAGACAGTAAATTTTTTTCTTCCTGTTTTTCATGTCTTGTACAAGAGTTTTGGCATCTCAGACTGACTGCATTTTTTTCTCATTTATTTCTTTGGACACTGTAGAGCCAATAAACGCTACAATCTCATTCTGAGAAATTTGGAATCCTTACTCATCTCTATATTGAAAACGCTAAAAAGATACTAAAAAAAACCTATCTTTTTATTTGTTCTGTTTTTTAGGTATCATTGACTTTATATAGACTCTCTATTGAATATAACAGAAACTCAAATATTTCCCCATGATGATTTTTTCCCAAGAATGTAATTAAATGAAGATTAAAGAGCACATATAGCTAGCCTGTATATTCACAGATTTAACCAACTATAAATATAATATTTAAAAAATTAATCTTATAGTGAACATTTTTTCTTTTTTCTTATACTCTCTCAAACAAAAAAAAAGTAACAATTTTTGTAGGGCATTTTTTTCCATAGGGAATTTTATATGAAATAGAGATGATTTAAAATTAAAGGAGATGTGGATGACTTAAACTCAAATTGTATGTCTTTTTTATTTTGAACTAATTCACTAGGGTACCATGAATGCCTGTGGTGGTTTCTGAGGTAGAGGTAAATTTCTTAAATTTAATAGAAATCTTTTTCCATCGGAGTTATTTCATTAGAATAGCTTGGGTTTGTAAAATTGTGACCTGAAAAAAAAGCATCCTCTTAAAATTAGCATTAGTTCTCCTTAATAAGCCAAAGCAATAAAATGGTTAAAAGTATTTATACATAGTATACTGACCTGAATATTTTGAGAGCAGGGTGGTATGATGGTTCAGTATATAGAGAGGAACATAAAAATCATAATATATAAAGGTTTAGCTTTTTGTTAAATTCTTGATCCTCAAAAATATGTTAGGCCTCTCAAGAATCTACCAAGAGAAAAATATAAAACCATTTAGCTACTTTTCAGTTGCTATGATAAGACACTGTGATCAAGGCAACCTATAGAAGAAAGACTTTATTTGGGGCTTATAGCTTCAGAGGATTAGAACCCATGACCATCAGGACAAGGAGCATGCTAGCAGGCAGGCAGGAATGATGTTGGGGCATCATTAGATCTTAAAGATTTTGCTCGATTCACAAGGCAAAGAGAAAGCTAACTAGCAATGGTGTGAGCTTTTGAAACCTCAAAGCCTTCCCCCAATGACATCCCTCCTCCAACAGGACCATAACCTCCTAATCCATCTAATGGACAAGGAAATGCTGCATAATTCCAGGTCAGGTGTTGCTGTGGTCCTTTCCCTTAATTCTTCTAACAATATGACTCAAACAAAGAGTTCATTTTGTTCAGGTTTGTCTAAATGACCTAAAGAGAAGAATTCCAGGGAAGGCCACATCGTATTTCCCACAATGCACTGGCTGTGATGCCAAGGGGCAACTAAAGCCCTGTTTCTGCTCTGCTTTTAAAGTGGTACACATTTAGGATGCGGGAGTAGTAGCTGAGAGCTCGTATCTTGTTCTGAAGCATGAAGCAAAGAAACAGAGCGATAGAGAAAGACAAATACAGACAGATAGAAACAGAGGCGGGGAGAGATTGAGAGAGAACAGAGAGAAGGAAGTTGGGAATGATGTAAGTCTTTGAAATCTTAAAGCCCACCTCCAGTGACCTACCGCCTCCAACAAGACCACACTTTTTAATCCATAATCTTCCTGAAACAATTCCACCAACTGCAGATCATTCTCATTCAAACCACCCTATTGCGGGAGAATGAGGCCATATCCAGATACTAGCTGTGTATTTTATCTCCCTTACTGAAACCTTGGCTTCACCTCTGTTTGCTCTAGGGAGATGGAAAAGAAAACAAATATGCATACAAAGTGTTTCAAATCCTATTTCCATAGGATTTTTCAGGCAGGCCATTACTAGACTGTTCAACTTTTGATTGTGTGCCTTAAATGATATATTGTCTTAATCCCTATATCTGTAAATAAGGCTTTACAGTAAAGGATTCTTGTGGATATTATTAAGATTATGTCATTGAGGGGGACCCTAACTCACAACGAAAGGAAAGAGACATTGAATGTGTTGAAAGACATACGAGAGCAGGATATTTTTGCCATCCTGAAGCACAGATTGCAGTGATGGCTCTACAAGTGGAAGTATGGCAAAGAATCCTGTCAAACACCAGAAGATATTGATGTCAAAAGAAGATTCTCATTTACATGGTTCAGACAAGCAAGGCCTTAATGATACTTTGGTTCAAATGCTTGCTCTCCAGAGTCATGAAACAAAAAGTTTTGTGATTTTAAGCAAAAAACAATCAATATCCACAATAATCAACAGGAAAGAAACAAAACAAAACAAAAACACAAAACCATGAAACTAAGAAAAACAAAACCAAATGAACCATATGTCCTTGTTTTAAGGGTCTCATAATATTACTATATTTGAAGTCAAACACCTCACTGCCTGCTACCCATGCTTTCTTATGTTATTGCTGTGGTTTTTTTCCTTGTTTCTAATCTGTGAACTCCACCTGGTACCATTCTTCTCTCCCTTTCACACGTGCTATTCATCTTTCATTTTCTTCCACTAATGCGGTAGCAATGATTTAAACAGATATTTCATTGCACTTGCAAATGCAGTTTCCATCAGCAGCAGTTGGTTAATGCCTTTTAAATTATTTCTTTTTGCTTCAGCAACTTCAGTCATCTTTCCTTTCTAGTTAGGAATTTGCACGATGATCCAATTGCTATCAGTATGCTTATTTTTTAAATGCTAACTGATTTTTAGCCAGTGATTCTGAAATGTACCAATGATGTATTTGTATTTTTTATTCTGATTTATTTCAGGGCAATAAAATGATTGTCCATTTCTCTTCCTTCATATATTACCTTATTTCTATTCTTTTAAATTTACTTAAGATATTGATACAACTATCCGGACTATTCCTAAAATTACTATATATTATTACAACAGGGGTTTGAGATGAATTCTAGAATTTGGTAAATTAATAAAAGTCGTAAATACCAAATTCTTTCTTTTTGGATCTACCAATATTGTTTTAAAATTAATTTGAGTCTCTTTTACCCATCTGTGAAACAAAGTATAATCAAATAACATACAAATGTGTATTTTTCTTGTCTTTCATCCACCCTTACTTCTCTGTACCATTAAATTTTATTGAAAGATAATATACCCTATGTTCTGTTAGCTATTTACTGAAATATTTTTCACTGATACAAAAATATGTCAAATTAAATAATTTTCCATCCCTCACCAGAGAACATCTTACATGAAACTAATTTTGTGAAGATGAAAAAAACATCTTAATTGACAATTCTAAGTATTTTTCCCATCAGTTCTTCTTAAGTAATATAATGAGGGATACACAACACCACAGAACTTTTGAAAAATCCACAATAAAAATATTAGTATAAAGCTTCTAATATATATAATAATATATATATTAATAATTATAATTCTTATAATATATATATGCATTTTTAAAAGTTTAAATGGAATCGTCCTAAAATGAGGGACAATATCTCAACTATATGCCATAAGAAATCAAGTAAAAACCTCTAGTACCAGAAATTGATTTCTTTTTGAGTTGTCCAGTAGGGTTCCATAGAATACTCCCACAATCACCAATTGGTTATTTACAATGCAAATGGTTACTCTCCAAAACATTATGATGAGACCTTGTTGCTGAAGACAACACATGCTTGAGTCTTAGAACGTGAAGATGTCAACTGATAATAAACTGGGAACTTCCTCCCCACTGGCCAGCCTTATTCATAGTGCTGGAAAGTGCCATGTGTGCTACTGTATGAGGAAATTAATCATCAGTGTCACCCAGATGCAAACCCTGAAAACTAGAATAATGACCTTTCTTGCAAGAGATGCTCATATATACAATAGGGACATCAATGTTAGGAGAACACCCAAACACTTTTTAAATTATTGAATATAATGCTCACTTAAAGAGTTAGAGTGTACTATCTGATACTGTCAGTAAAGCCAATAACCTGTCTCCAGCTAAGTTTTGGGACCTTGCAGAAAACCCACTACTAAATAAACATATTATCAGTGAAACCTAATGACTTACTGTCAAAACTATAGACCCTCTTAAGAGAAGATCCTTTTGACAGTATAGAGCAATTAACTCAGAGCCTCAAAACTAGTCAATTTTTTTTAAAGATATTTTGTAGTACTCATCCCTAAATGGATTATCTGTATCACACCCTTCCTGTTAAGGCTCATGGATCTATGTTAAAGAAAATATGAAAACATCGTAGGGGCCAGAGATGGTGGAAAACTTCAACGAAGGTTCTGAATCATCACTTTCTTCTTTTTCTAATAATATTATATTTTGTTTGCCTCTACATGCCAAGTTTTGAGCAACCAATTGGTATATGCTGAAAGGATTCTTCTCTGTGTTTTTGGAACACGGTAGAAACTTGGAGTTTAAATAATTCAAGAGACGGCTGGAGAGATGACTCAGAGGTTGAGAGCACTGGCTGCTCTTGCAGCAGCCCTTAGTTCAATCCCCAGTAACCACATGGTGGCTTACAACCATCTGCAATGAGATTTGGTGCCCTCTTCTGGCCTGTAGACATGCATGCAGACAGAACACTGTATACATAAAAAATAACTCTTAAAAAGAAAAAAAACCACTAAGAGCCTTAGGAAAAGGCCTTAGTTCTTTGACTATGATTGACAGTGGTCACCATTTATAGTTTTTTCTTGCTTGATACTTAACACACACATGTTTCAATTTCAATTTTTATGTTGAGTTCTTAAGAATTTACCTCAAGAGCTACTGTATTTTACATCTCTGCTGTACTTTTAAGTGAGGCCATTATTATATTTTACCTAGACTATTAAAGAGTCCCTTTATACTCAGTTTTTACCTATTCATCCTGACCTGTGTCCCTCTTCATGCAGTTATACTTTAAACATAAATATATGGCTTCATCCTTATCCTCAAATAGTCTATGATTTTAAAATTGAAACGGTTCTTCCTGTTGTCTGCATATCAATATGAATGTACCTTTTGCTTCTACTTTAGAATTTACTTGGCCCCTTCTGACCTTTATTTAATCTCACATGTACAATAAGTTAGTATCAACATATTAGTGCATTCTTTTATCCAAAATAGCAGAAGCATAGAATCTCAAACACTTCAGGTTCAGAAACTCTGGGAGGTAGAGGAAGTTTCTAAGACCTGTGTTGTGAGGGCATCTGTGATGACATGAAACAGAGTGCCTCTTTATTAAATCTTGGGCGGGTCTGAGGACCTGCTTTAGGAAAGGGTCCGTTAGTGATGGGCTGATTCTCAAGGAGCAGCATTAATGTCATAAAGAAAATGTATAAGAAAGGACACATGCCCTGCAGTACCAAAAAGGACTGATAACTGTTGGATTTGTATGTCCTTACCGAACTCATCAAATAAAACCCCTGCAGAGGGTGTCATCAATGCCCTCTCACATTGGCTTAGTTAGTTTCTATTGCTGTGAAGAGGCATAATAACTAAGGAAGCATAAAACAAAGCATTTAAGTGTAATCTTATCATTTCAGAGGGTGAATCCATGACCATTATTCATGGAGCAAGGTATCAATAAGGCAGACACAGTGCTAGAGCAGTAGCTGAGAGCTTACATCTGATCTACAAGAAAGAGGCAGAGAACTAAAGAGATTGAGCCTAATGTGGGCTTTTTAAAGTTCAAAGCCCACCCCTTCAACAAGTCCAAACCTCCTACTCCTTCTCAAACAGTTCCACCAACTGGGGATTGAAGGATATGAGCCTCTGGGTAGCATTATTTTTCAATTCACCACATACCTACATTCCTAGACTAGGGTAGATACACTAAGATTATGCACATATATCCTGAGGGGTCAAAGTGCTGAGTTATGTATGGTATCTATGTAGAAGAATGTGTGTTCCTTCAGAGATGAAGACAAACTGTGGTTACGGGACTCTGGCAGCATATTAACCTGTGGAGTACCCCACAGGCTTAACAGCCAGCAAGGACAATGATCAGGGTGAAGTGAGAATTCGGCCTGATATAGGTAATGGGTGCTGGGCCAGGAGTCTGATACCAATTCATGTATTTGTTTTGCTGTATTTAAGCATAGCACAGTTTTGGAAAAACAGTCTTTAGGTAACAACTAAACCAGCCCTGTGAGTACAACAAGGCTTAGGACATGTTTACATTAACATACTTGGCAAAGTTCATATGGTTTCTTCCATAAAATGGGTTCTTGTTAATTTAGAAAAAGGCTCAAGATAAAAGGCTAGGAGGAATGACTGAGATAAACATAATTCCTGGCCTGCAGATAACATAGAAGTCAGTTAGGATGTCATAAAGTACAAATGACATTTCTCACAAGGATGAGTTTTATGACCTAGAAGCAATGTCCAAGGTTTTAGGAGAAAAGAGTCTGGGATAAGTAAAACATAAATTCTGGAAGATACGGTGGAGCCTCAATCATCAGACAGCAAAGGAAAATCAAGCTGAAACCTACATCCATTCCAAGCATCCAGGAGGAGTACAGGATAAGCATCTCTTTCCTTTGAGGGATGCCTGCAAGTTTAACCTTCCTAGCTTCTCCAATGCTTGTCTGTGTTCCCAAGCACTTTATGTTCATCACTTTAATGGAAACTGTAACAGAAAATACTTATATTGTATTGATATATACATTGTATTGATATTGTATATTTACTATATTGCAGTATACATTTCTACCTCTGATTAAGATACTTATATATTGTTTGTGTATTGATATATATTTACTATATTGCAGTGTATATTTGTACATTGTTTATATTTGGAGGTCATTGTCCTCATTTGTTTCACAGTTGTTTATTGTCTTAGTCTTTAAGTTAGATAGGTATTGAGAATTATATAGATCAATAGCATTCTAAGTTTGTCATTTATAATTAGACTAATCAGGTTCCTTAGATACATAGAGATTATATTCAGTATAGATAGATAATCTTCAACCTCTTCATAGAGCTGTAGAAAATGACCTTTAATCTAACTCATAGTTTTGTGGTAGTGAGACACAATTGCTCCTGGCAACACTGATCTATTCCCGAGAGAATGTTGAGCATCAAAGACACTCCACCTGAAGCCTTTTTTTCTTGGCTGAACTGGCCTTTGGGCAAAGAAATGCCCATACCTCAACCACTGACAGAGATACAGAGTATGCATGAATGGAAAAAACAGGACTGTCATATCCTGCCAAGACAGGGTAAGATAGTTTTGACAAGTTTCTTGCCTTTGAAAATGGTATGTCAGTTATGTTAGGCCTTAGCCAAAGTTGGTTGCTTCAATGCTGCAAACATGACCTTGGATGATTGTCCAGGTAGCTAGTTGTCTCTGTGATTTGTTGCATGTTTTGGAAGTTGTTGATTGCACTTCCTAATTACTCAGGTAACATTATTTTCCTTCTCAGATCTTCGATGGGGTTGAAGACTATATAAATGTAGTTACTTTCCACTCATGACTTGGCCAAGCTATCTATTATATAAGACTTAAGCTAGTTAGAATAGGATATTTGTACTTATTGTATATAATTTCATAATAGGTTTAGAATTCTCTTACTTAAACAAAAGGGGGAGGTGTTGCAGGAGCTCCTTACGCTCCTTCAGCCAATAGCCGCTGAGATACCAGCCCATTGGAATGTGGTCTATCCCCTTTTTAAAAAGCAGCCACTTCCCTCTCCTCTCTCTCTGGCTTCTGGCTCCGCTTCCGGCAACTAGGCTCCTTTCCTGACTGATTATGTGGAAATAGTAGTTTTAGCAACATTCAATATTAAGTCTGTGTTTAATGAATCAGGAACTATGATGGTTAATTTAATAGTCAACTTGACATAACCTAGAGTCACTTGAAAAATGTTCCTCAATGATGGATTGTCAGGTTGGCCTATAGGAAAGTCTGAGGGGGTTTGTCTTGATTATGTTACTGGATACAGGAAGACCAAAAGTGGACTTCTCAATTCCTTTTTAGTTCTTAGATTTCTTTTTAAAAAATTTAATATGAACTGAGAACAGTCATTCATGACTATGTTTCTGTTTCCTAATTGTGAGTGCAGCAGTGGTCTTGAGCTCCTGCCACTGTGATTTTTATGCAATGCTGGTCTGTAACCTAAAATTATGAACTTTGAAAATAAACCTTCTCTCCCCTAATTTGCTTTTATCAGAGTAGTTTTTAATCACATGAACAGAAAATAAAGATGAGAAAATATCTTTAATGCTATGATTTTTTAATAAATACATTTTTTTTTTATTTTTCGAGACAGGGTTTCTCTGTAGCTTTTAGTTCCTGTCCTGGAACTAGCTCTTGTAGACCAGGCTGGCCTAGAACTCTCAGAGATCTGCCTGCCTCTGCCTCCCGAGTGCTGGGATTAAAGACGTGCGCCACCATCGCCCGGCTAATGAATACATATTTTAAGAAGTTGTGTTGCAGAAGTTCCTTCTCCAGGATCATGTCTGCCTGCATGTTGTCATTGCCCCACCATGATGATAATAGACTGAGCTTGTTAGATTTCAAATTAAATGTTTTCCTTTATAAAAGTTGCCATGATCATGGTGTCTCTTCACAGTAATAGAAACCCTCACTAAGACAGTCTCTTTACATATCACTAAGGAGTGGCATCAATTCACCTAAGTATCAAAGGGACCCTCCTAAGAACTACTTCTTTATTGGGAGATCAACCAACATAGGACCCTTAAAATACAGAAAGACCAGGGTTTTGTACAATCCCACAATAAACACCAACTCAAAGCTGAGGCAACCATAGGAATGGATTCTGCCAGAAATAGACTCCACTGGTAGGCACTTGAAGGTAATAAGCCAGAGCTGAAGTTTGATATGGGATGAACTTTGTCAGTACAAAGCAGAAGCCAGTTGTGGTGGCACACATTGGTAGGATTTGCTGAAATAGGCGGAGGCAGGAGGATCATGAGTTTGAGGCCACCCTGGGCTTGGAAGCCGGCTCTTAAAGTTGCTGTGCCAACAAACAGAGCCTCTCTGAAAAAATGTGGCTATCAATAAGTCATGCATATCTCTGCTCTTTTATGCCTAGGATCCCTTCTCAAAGTCTCTCAGATTTTATGGGGATGTAGTTGCTCATGTTGGTGCCATTATGTAAAAGGAGACTGCTCTTTTGCTCCCAGCTGCCCAGATACAAATAATCACACAAAAACAATATTAATTGTAGCCGGGCTATGTTGGTTCATACATATAATTCCAGCACTCAGGAGGCAGAGGCATGTGGATCTCTATGAGTCTGAGGCCAGACTGGTCTACAAGAGCTAGTTCCAGGACAGATCCCAAAGCTACAGAGAAATCCTGTCTTGGCATTTGTACCTTGGTATGATAAAAAATTGGCACATAGGGCTCAGAAAGTGAATGAATGGAGGTTTGAGTCTATATGTAATTGGCTGTTCAAAAGGTAAACTGACCCATTTCTAGGTGAAATTAACACACAAAACAAACAAAATGTTTACTACATATGTTAAAAAAAAGTTCCTAAGCCAGATGCCAGGGACCTGTAATGATTTTCTTGGGCAGGAGTCTGGATATCAGCAGGTCTCCAGAGAAGTCCTGTTTATAGTAAGGAGTTTGGATCACAAGCCAGGCTCAGGAGTGTTTGGTTTGGAAGATGAATCTGGCAGCTGTAACCCTATACCCCTGTGTTACCTCATATGACAGCCTTCTCACTGCAAAATTGGCTAGAACAAAAGCAGCCTTGTCCTGAACTCTAATTCAACGTTAAATGAGACAATATATATAACATGTCTAGATTGCTATATACAATTCTATAAATTTATATACATTATTTATTGTAAGCTTAGATGTTCATGAGCTTTAAAATATTTTTTAGAACAGTATTATAGAGAAACAAAGGCTGTCTGGGTGAATACCAAGCCTAGGCCAAAATGGCTGATGCTGGACATTAGGTGGGGGATGAGTCAGCACAAAATGGCTGACATCAGATGACCAGGCAACCGAAAAGTAAACAGTGATGTGATCTGTTATAAATCTGTCACTGGAAGACTGCTTTCATGTGATTTCAGATAAGTAAGAGGTAAGTTCCTCGCCTTGGTCCTTTCCTTTTGTCTGGGAGCCTGTGCAGGTCAGTGTGTACTGTGCCTATGTGCAGCCTGTGTGTATGGGCCTGTTTGAACACAGCACATGTATGAGAGCATTGCTAGATGCCTGCCAGGATCTGACTGCCTAGCAGCTTGTATGCTGATAAATAAAGTATTTATCTGTCTCTCACTCTAAAAATTACCTTCAATGTCCTGAGTGCACATAACCCTTCCCTGTTGCTGGCATCAGAACTTGGACCTTACAAGGTAATTTGTAAGTGTAAGTATTTTAAAGCACTTCATTTAAAAAAGTTTGTGATGCCTCATCAGATTTAGAGAAATGCTAATAGAAATGCGAATGTTTCTCACTGGTGTTTACTTTATCAGTCACTGATCTGTGTGGCCATGAGCAAACCTACTTCCATTCTATTCCATCCTGATTTCAAATAAGATACTTTTACTGGGAGAGGAATGCACTTGTATCTTCCTAAAGATTTAAAAAACTTCCAATAGTCTATGTTTTATAAGGTAAAAGGTTTAATCTTCATTCCATCAGGAGAGAATTGGCCAGCATCAGCCTGAAACCTTAGGCATTGAAGAGGATTTATTGGCATTTCTACAATTTATTTTCACTTTTCACCTTTTTGTCACATTGAAAGAAAAATGGCCTGATAATATTTTCTGTTACATGAACTCCAGGTAAAACAAACATTTATGCTAGTCTCAAACAAAATTAATTCTAATAATGCTTCTGTAAAGCTAAATTCTCTGGGCTTTGAGACACAAATATAAGTTCTGTCCTTTAAGAAGATGCTTTTAATTATTTTTAGCAATTGAAGATAGACTTAATGCAATTAAAACTCACAAGCTGTTGGGCTGGAGAGAGAGTTTAGCTTTAAGAGCACTGGCTGCTCTCCCAGAGGACCTGTATTCAATACCAGCACCCACAAGGCAGCTCCCAAGTATCTATAACTCCAGTCAGGGGATCTGACACCTTTTCCTGTCCTGTATAGGCATTGTATGCATAAAGGCATACACATACAGGTAAAACACACATACACATAAAATTTTTAAAAAATAATGAAGAATATCACCAAAGACTTTCTTATTGCTTGTTAGTTAGGGTTTCTATTGGTGCAAAAAAATACCAAGACCAAAAAGCAGGTTGGGGAGGAAAGAGTTTATTTGGTTCACACTTCCGCATTACTGTTCATCACTGAAAGAAGTCAGGACAGGAACTCAGCCAAGGCAGGATCTGGGAGGCAGGAGCTGATGCAGAGGCCATGGAGGGGAACTGCTTATTGGCTTGCTTCTGCTGACTTGCTCAGCCAACATTATTGTTTAGAATCGAGGACCAGTAGCACAGAGATGACACCACCCACCATGGGCTGGGCCTGCCCACATTGATCACTAAATGAAAAAATGCCTTACAGCTGGATTTCATCAAGGTGTTTCCTAAAATGAGTTTCCTTCTTCTGATGACTCTATAAAGTATAAAGCTGACACACAAAACCAGCCAATACACTGATAAACTCAGAAAATAAAACAACGGCACAGTCCCTTTTCTTGGTTGTTCACATTAATAATTGGCTTTACTATTTTATTTTGTTTTCTTTTCTTTCTTTCCTAAAATGTCCAGACTCACAGCCCTCATTTGGAATATATCATTTTTTTGTTTAGGTTTCTATCTTCATTACATTTTAGGGTTAACTTTCTTAGATATTGTAGTGATTCTCCTGCAAGCTTTACAACAAGCAGTTAAATAAAAATCATTCCCTGAAGAGACAAGAATGAAACTCAGCTCAACCCAATTTTATTGTGACTGGACTTAGAGTCTGGCCCAGATCATTTCACTTTAGTCATATTTAAGCACAGCACAATTTTGAAAAAAAAAAAAAAGTACTGAGGTTACAATTAACTCATCTCCAAGTGAACAATTTAAAACATGTTTGTAATGCATTTTCTTACAAGGTACATTTGGCTTATTTTACAAGAATGTGTACTGTTGACTCAGAGGGTCTAGGGAGGTTGACCGAGGTGAACATAATGCCTGTGGGTGTCAGGATTGGCCTGGCCCCAAGATAACATAGAAATCACTTACGCTGTTGTAAAGCACAAGTGACCTCACTCACAAGGCTGCGTTTATGAGTTAAAAACAATGTTAAAGATTTAGGAAAAAATATCTTGAAAAAGTAAAAACATAAGTTCTGGGAGATAAAGCAGAGCCTGTCTCATCAGACAGCAAAGGATCACCAGGTGGTAAAATGACCTCATTCCTAGCATTTCAGGAAGAGCAGCTTTGCAGCTTATCCCGCTGAAGAGGTAAGCTGTATGTTAAACTTTCCTGACTTAATCAGCACCTATCTGTGTGCACAATACACTTTGTTCTCTACAACACATATTCATACAAGTGTTCTTACCACTCTCTTCTTCTTTATCGCAGTATGACCAGAGAGACTTCATGTTGCTTTGTGTGCTTCCAGTGGACATATACTCAAACCTTGACATTCATATTTTTCTCCATGTGATCTGACCAATAGTTTTAAGAATTATTTACTTGGACTAATATGACAGCTATGAGTACTAAATATTCAATGAGAGTGGCATATGTTAATAGTAGAAGCCAGGAAACAGCAGCAGCAAATTATTTGTAAAGATGAGAATATAACCTCACAAAGCAGGATAGATGAATGAAACTAAGCTTAGACACACAAACCAGAGAGAAGATTCAAATCAACTCAGAAATGACAGTGGGGCAGCACAATGCTAATATAGAAGCCTAACATAGTGTAAAAGAGTGCTGCACATAGTAACATACCAACACATTAGGTAGCATAAAAGAGTGTTACAAACAGTGACATACCAACACATTAGATAGCATAAAAGAGTACTACAGACAGTGACATATCTAATGTGATAGCCTAGGAAAGAAATGAGTAAATCTTTGACATTCAAAACCTCCCAAGACAGAATCACAGAATTATGATGAAATAGAAAATCTGAACAGACCAATAATAAATAAAAATGATAAGACAATATTATTCATAACAAAAGCCTGGGCCCTAAAGGGTTTCATGCCTGTAATTCCTTCTAACATTTAAGAAAATTTAATAATAATCCTTTTTTCTTGAATTCTTTAAAAAATAGAAGAGGGAAGCTGTATTGTTTACCTTTAAATGCTGTGATAAAAACACCATGGCCAAGAAAACTTACGCAAAGTTATAACCAGTTGAGTATCAAGTATTCCAATGCTTGAGATTTATGGAAAGCATCTCCTTCAATCTACCATGTTCTACTAACTCTACCCATAGTTTTACAGTCTTATCACAATGCAAACAACATCTAGTCCAACTTCAAAAGTACCCAGTCGTTAATAGTCTCAACAATGTTTAAAACTCTAGTCTCTTGTGAGACTCAAGGCAATCTTTTATTCTTAATCCTTGTAATATAAAAAAGAAATTGAATACTTCAAATGTGCAATGGCACAGAATATATATTAACTTACTGAACTGGACAAACCAGAGTATAATGCTGGACCAAAGCAAGACTGAAACTCAACAGAGCAAGCACAAAATCCTGTAGCTTCATCTCTGAGAGCAGAGGGCTGAGATGGATCCATTCCTCTAGCTTTGATGTTTGTAAGATGCATTCCTCTCCTGGGCTTCGACTACTCCCTGTGTTCAGCTTTCCTTGACAGATGTTTCACCTTGCAGGCATCTCTAACATCTTGGGGTCTCTAACATAATTCAGGTTTCAATCTCACAGCATCATGCAATGGTCTCTCAGGGACTCCCCTGCCACATTCTGGACTCAATAGCTCTCTTTTATCATGAAATATGGAACGTGATCCATTAGCTTATATATTTTACGTAAGTCAAAGCCAAAAACACTTGGATGACAGTTCCAAGTTTGGCTGCCTGTTTGGGATGGAACCTGGCTTGGTTGAATCCCTTTTGTATCAATTTTTGTGTGTTCCTTACTAGGAGCAGAAAATGTTTAGGCCTTTTTCTTTCACAAGTTGGAAACTTAGCTGGGTGGGTTCTTTCCCTGAGGGCACCCACCCCCTTTATTCCAATGCAGTGCAGATATGTCCTTAATCTCCTTAACATGTGCATTATTTAAAGAAGAATCCACACTATTTAGATAAAGCTAACCTGCATCTTGTGTGTAAATGATTTGAATGGGCAAATAAGCAACAAGTCTTTAATATGTCCCTGTGGATACAAAATTTATTTGAATAAAAAATGAGAATGGGTCTATTTGCAGCTACAAATATATCTCTTGGCAAACTTGCATAAAACAATTTCTTTAGTGAATCTGAATAAATCTGAAAAAAATTCAGGTATTAACTAGCCCCCTTGATACAGTTTTCCTTAAAGCTGTAATGTTGACTTATGAGATCTAAGAGTAGAGGGATTTTCTTCAAAGTACAATTTTAGCATTTCTGTTTTGAAAAAATCATACTTTTTTACAATGTATTTTGATCATATTCATCCATCATTGCCTCCCTCCACCTCATGTTCCTCAACCTGTCATCCTTCCAACTCCATGTCTTCTTTTGAAAGTAAATATTAATAACACCTTAAATCCAATTAATGCTCTCATATGTGCATGGTTATGTGACCATCCATCCACTGGGGCACAGGCAACTTACCAGAGGCCAAGTCCTCAAAGGAGAAAGACTCCCTCCTTCAACAGCCCCACCCATATCAGAGGAGCTTTGGCAATTTACACAGCGCTCACAGTGAGTCTCTCCATTAGCCAATTCACACTACAAAAGGAAGCTTCTCTGACCATGGTTTAGAGCAGCATTAACTCTGGGAGTAAACATGAATGTTCAGAAGGTAGTTTGACAGCATGATCATTTACTAAATTAACAACAGTAGGTTCTATAGTGTTACTTTATTTATGTTTTAATGAATAAAGCTTACCTGAGGATCTGAGGGTAAAACTAAGCCACTAAAGGCCAGGCAGTGGTGTCACACACCTCTAATCCCAGGATTTGGGAGACAAAGGGAGATAAATCTCTGTGAATTCAAGGTCACTCTGGGCTACACAAGATAAATGCAGAAACAGATACAGGTGATGGTGGCTCACACTTTTAATCCCAGTGCTAGTGAGGCACATGCCTTTAACCCCAGCACTAAAGGGAAGCATAAAATGGGAGGAGACAGAGACTCAGGGCCCAGTCTGAAGTCTCCCAGCCTTGGTAGAGGTAAGACTTTTCTAGTGGTTTGGCTGTTTTGCTCTTCTGATCTCTAACTTTAACCCCAATATTTATCTCTGAGTTTTTATTATTCATGCACAAGGTTCCCCATAGGGCCTATGGTCTCCATAGTCATGGACTTTTGGGCATATTTATAGTGCAAGTTATGAAAACTCTCCTGTGTAGCAGGCTTTAACTCTAATTAGAATATAGTTGGTTACCCCATAACTATTATGCCATTATTGAGTTAGTGACAACCTCTTGTCCCTTGGTGTCTAAGCTATTGTTCTATTGCTATAAATAGACAGCATGACAAGGGCAACTAAGAAAAGAAAACATGTAGTTAAGGGCCTGAATATAGCTTCAGAGGTTTAGTCTATTATCATCATGGTGGGGACTATGGTGGCAGGCAGGTATGCAAGATGCTGGAGAAGTAACTAAGAGCTTCATCCTGATTTGCAGCCAGCAGGCAGAGAGAGCGGGGCTGACATGGACTTTTGAAACCTCAAAGACCACTGCCAATGACACACCCCATCCATTAGGCTACCCCAACTCTGGTAGGGTCAAGCCCTCTAACCCTTCTCACTTTGCCAACTGGGGACTAAGTGTGCGAACATATGAGTATGGAGGGCTTTCTTATTCAAACCAGTGTGTGCAGGTTACAAGATTTTTGCATAGTTTTCATGCACCTTTCATTTTGATTGAGAATTCTGCTCCTCTCTCATTTTTCTACACTTCACTCCAAAAGAAGAATCTTTAACTTCACACTTTACAAAAATTTCAAGATGTCAACATCAACAGTTTTCTCCAATCGTCTTCTCATAGTGAAAGTGGCACCTAGTTTTGATTGTCAACTTGCTATACCTTAGAAACCTCAGCTGAAGAATTTCCTCCATGGACTGGCCTATGGAGGAGTCTGTGTCACATTTTCTTAATTGCAAATTAGTTCGAGAGGTCCCAACTATGGGCAATTCCAACCTTAGGCATGTAGGCCTGAACTCTCTAAGAATGGTAGCTGGAAGAAGCCTGAAAGCAAGCAGGTGAGCCACATTTCTCCATGTTTTCTGTTCCATGCTCTTGACCCTCATTCCTTACTGATGAGATGTAACAGGTAAGATGAAATAAGCCTTTTCTTCCCTAATTTGCTTTCGACGGTGTTTTGCACATCAACTGAGAGCAAGCACACTGAGACTGAAGAGAAAGCCTGCTCCTTTGAAGCCAGCTGTTTTACAAGTCTTGGAAACATCTCATTTTAAAATATATGAAAAAGATATAGACCCAAGTCTTGCCTATGTCACCAGGGGGAAAATAAGGCTTTCCGGTCTTTAACATGTCTTAATAATTATCCCTCTAAGAAGTAATGAATATTCAGAAAATCTATAGAGGGATGACAAGGTCTTCATATGAAAATTGTTACCATTCCATCTCCCCAGTTATACCTTATCCTGGAATTGAGATTACTCAAAAGTTAGAAAAGCCCAATTCTCTGCCCACTATCATGACTTAAAATGGGAACCTGCTTCATTAAGACAAATTTAGTTAAGAAAATCCTGATAGAATCTGTTAATGGTTATCATCTGTGCATATGCTCTCAAACCGCAAATACTCTAGGAAATCTACACAAAAGATTCTCAGTCACTATTCTACCTCCACTACAGTGCTGGGAGTTTTAGGACACCCACCTGTTTTTCATGACAGTAAAAAATTCACAAGCTCTTTTCACTGCTTTCAAAGTCATCCACTTTACCCTCATAATAGCCATTCTTTCTCCACAGGTTTAGCTCATAGAGCTTCTGATGTGAAATAATCTCTTACCCTGAGCAAGAATGGTAGAGAGTATTAGTCAGTCTCTCTTTCTCAGTGTTCTAGGTACTCTGAACATGAATCCACATGTACCATAATACAACTTATGTGCATTTTTCTGCATTAGATTCAGATAATGTCTACAGAGGAGACAGAATGGTATATGTGCTGTCTTTAGAATTTTGTAGAATTCCTGCTTTAGGATGGGTGCTCAATAGACGAGTGCTGGATTCATGAGTGATCCTGGCACAACAAGTGGAGTAACTGTTAAATTGTTCAAGAGAAGCTATTTTCAGTAATCCTATTGGAAGCATACCTAAGTTTGCACGAAGGTTTCCAACACAGTTGTTTACCACCTGCATTAGCAGTCCTATAATCTTTAGAATGCTACCCCTAGGCAAAGGACCAAGCGTGCTTTGGTATCTTCCTCCCCTCCCCATCTTTCCCTCAGCCCACTTTCCTTCCTCTTTCTGTATAATGTTGATTATTTCTTACTATTTTGAAGTGTTTTGTCTGAAAAAAGATCAAATACCTAAAATTAATAACAATTCATTTCATGTATTTTTAAGCCTCTTTATCTTAGATATAGGGGTTTAGCTCTTAATGTACAAATTACATGAATTCCCTAATTTCAGTTTAATAGTTCTTCTGACAGTACATTCAGGATGGTATAGACACAGATTCCATTAAATAAGTCTATAATAAAGCCACGAGATGACTCTATCATTGACTATTGTTTGAAATGGTATCACCTGTTGACTCCATCTGTGTTTATGCTGAGGTCTGTGAAATCACAATGTCGGTGCCTTTGCGGAGCCAAACCTTCCCCTGATGCACAAGTTCTGTAATATATTGATCAGATTTCATACTATGCTTTTCTCTGTTGTAGAATGACATATGAAAAGGAGTTATACAGAACTCAGCCTATCTCAACACAACATGCTTTCACTCAATCATCTTTATTGTATCAGTGGTTAGTATACTTCCATTGTTGAAGAACCAGTTAGTTCATTAATCTATCAACCAAGGGACATTTGCATTATTTCCAAATTTCCACAGCTATAACCCTACTCACAGATTTTTCTGTGAATAAGGATACCCTTTCACTTGAGCATATTATGATCAGGAGGCCTGGTTAGAGAGTTCAGTGTACATTTAATTTGCAGGTTGTCAAGCGGCTTTCCATTTGCAATCTAATCAGTGATGCTGGGCAATTCTAGCTGCACAGATTGGCTTATTTAGGGTTTATTATGCTGGTTATATTGTACTTAGTCTAATTTGGGCACAGTGATGTGCATCGCTAAATTTGATATGCATTCCCTTAGTGTTTAATATTACACATCATTCTTGCTAGTGCTTATTTGCCAATCTTATTTTATCTGTTCACATAGCTTGCCCAAATTTGAGTTATTTACTTATTGAGAATTTGACAAGTGCTTGCACTTCAGATTCTGTGTGGTGCTGGGTTTCTGCTGAAGTTGAATCTTGAAGGCACCTGAGCCCCAGACTCTGTTGACTCAGCAGAGACAATGAGGAAAAGCATTTCTTGTCTTTGTTCCTTATTTTATTACCAACCTTCATCTGTCTAAATCGTACAGGAAAGTGCTTAATTATAAGACGTTTATTCAGAAAACTAGTCTATGCCTAAATAAGAACCGAGCGTGACGAACAGAATAGATATGTTGAAATGGAGAGAAGAAAAAAAATACACAGTCTTAAACCTCTATAAAGAACTACTGGCAACTAAGAAATGTTGAGGAATGGGTCTGTGCATTTATATCTGTTTCCTCTGCCTTTCCTTGGGTTCTTTTCCTTTTGTTTGTTTTGTCCTATTCTGATATGTTTATTTTTGTTTTATCTTATATTTCATTTCGTTTTATTATTGTCACTTAGAAGTCTGTTTATTTTACAAAGAGAGACAGAGTGGGGGTGGGGTGGAGCCAGGTGGGAAAAGAAGTGGGGAAGAACTGGCAGGAGTAGGAGCAGGAGAAACCATGTTCAGGGTATATTGCATGACAAAATCTATTTCAAATAAAGAATAAAAATCTATTTTCACTAAAAAAGCAATAAAAAATAATATTTAAATGTGGTTTGGGCCTCCTATAGAAAATACAGTATGGTACTCAAACTTTCTGAATGATTAGACTTTTAGGAGATGGCTTCCAGAATCTTGAGAGAAAAATATTCCTGTACTATAAGGGCCAAGATGCAGCAGAAAGACTTTATAATTGCAAGTGTTTTATAGGGAGAAAACTATATAAAATTTAGACAAGTAAAAAAAAAATAATGATGAAACTGGGCTGTGCTTACAAAAATCTTAATAATTATGTTTGTTGAGTATTTAAAGATATGAAATCATATTAGTAACATTTTATAGCAGTATTTTTGACTAAAATTGGCTAATAAAAATAACTCTCCTTTAAATTTATGAAAATCTTATAAAAGCTGAATAACAGCTGATGATCTATTTGTGGTGTTTTTTATTGGGTTGTATAACCCCTTGAATCTAAGAAGTTGTGTGCATATAAATATTCTGTAATTAAAATAATATTTAATGTTGAAAAAGAATTGCTGAGAGTAAGATGTTGTGGAATATTATTTTAAGATGTGTCACATTCATTTATGCTGTGGAATATTTTTTTAATGATGCAAGGATACATTGCATTCTTTTATGTTGCATTTGTTTAACTCTGTGAAGTTGTGTTGTTGTGCCTGTCTAAAACACTTGATTGGTCTAATAACGAGCTGAATGGTCAATAGGTAGGCAGGAGAGGAATAGGCTTCTAGGCAGAGAGAATAAAGAGAAGGAGAAGAAAGGAGTGGAAAAGAGAGGAGAGGAGGATGCCACGGGCCATCCAACTAGCCGCACAGCTAGAAGAAGGAAAGCAACATATAGAGATAGAATAAAGAGAGACAAAAAATCCCAGTGGCAAAAGATTAAATGTATTAATTTAAGAAAAACTGGCTAGAAACAAGCCAATCTAAGGCCAAACTTTTATAAGAAAGAATAAATCTCTGTGTATTTATTTGGGACCTGGGTGGTGGGCTCCCAAAGAACAAAGAGAAAAAAAAAAAAGACACACTACAGTGGGAGAAATAACCTTCTTCGGGAACGATCACACCAATTGATTGCATTATAACAAATGATAATTCCTAAGAATGTGCATGGGAGTGGTATTATTCAGAAAGAGCAGGTTATGATTAGAAATTTATGTGTATATACATATGCATTTAACAACAATCAAAAGAATGAGAGGTCATGAATTTGAAAGAAACAAGGAGAGGTGTATGAAACAGTTTGGAGGGAGAATATCAAGGGGAGAAATGATGTAATTATATTATAATCTCAAACATAAAAGAAAAAAATACAAAAAATAAAGCCAGTCAAATTTCCTCCAGTAAAATATTTTTATTTTCCCCAAGTTTGCACAGCTCAAGGAGAAAAAAAATTGGTGACAAGTGTCATTAATAGTCATTGTGTTATTATAATTTGCATATCTAATTATGATATTCACTAGGTAAGCAGTCAATAAGTGATTGGTAAGAGAACAAATGGAAGGATGAAAGGCAATAGCTTGAAATAGCAATGGTATCGACTCAATTTCACAGGTGAGTAAACATCCACAGCAGTAAGAAAAACCCAGGCATCTGTTGTGTATAACTTTCACTTTATCTTTTGTAACTTTATTGTGGTCAGATTTTGACTTTGGTGTTGTTTGAAAACTGGAAGAATATTCAAACCTGACATCATCATCCTTGGCTCTCGGTCTGTGCTTATTTTGGCTGATTGTCTCCCCCAGGGACATTGTCACAGGGGTAAATAACTCACAGTATTTAACAGGGAAAAATTCAAATCATGCTGATTCCTTTTTAATGAATGTTTATTAATTAATACATGATAATCCCCGTAGCAAACCCATGAAAGACACAGAATTGAGTAGATATACAACCCACTTAAAAGGCAGGCATTTATGGAAATATAGAAACATATAAAATATTTTCATTCTATTTAAGATTCCTCTACCCAAGAGGACAGAAAGGGTTATGAAGAACATATAACATCTCACTGAGCTTAGTTGATGATTAAAAATATCTACACAACGTGTGTATATATGTATATTGGTACAGTTCATCTTCTCTCTATATGTAGAACTAGTTTACATATCTTTGTTGGGTACTGTTTGTAGAGAAGTACAAAATACACGAAGTGTGTTCCCCTCAAGCATGTTTACTGCTTCTACCTACTTCCTGTCATACTTATGATTCATCAGGCCTGAACAAAGATCTTGGAAGATACAGTAAAAATGGTTTTTAAATAAAAAGACAGTTTAATATTTGAAATTCATATGTATCAAAGGCATCAGCCCTCTTTATTCCATTCAGCTTTAGCCAGCTATATTAACATTTTATATAAAGGAAAAAAAATTGGATTATGATCTACAAAACTTTTAAATATTTTAAATCACAATGAAATATATTTTGAGGGGAAACTGTCTGTCAGAACACTGGCAAGGGTGCCCTTCTTCAATAGGAGTTGTCAGTACTTGCCTTCAGCATAATTCACTTCATGTAGCATATTCAATGAACTTAGTAAAAGAAAAATAATAATGAGGTGATCGAGGAGGCTTTTCATTGTGTGTCTAAAAGGCTTACAAGAACGCCGAACAATTATAGCTTTTTGATTAATGCATATAGTAATGTGGTCATGCTCTACCCACCCCTCAGTTTGTTTTCCTTCGTGGGAACATCTACAACCATTTCATATTTGTCCAAATTAAAAAGTTTTCATCGGAACCTCACCAGCAACTGAAGAGATGTTTGGTAGACAGTTTTCCTAAAGGCATTCAATCTGTACTCAAGACCTGCTCTAGGCTTCCTTGCTGTGCCTGTCTTCAAGTCTTCTTGGACTTCTCTGGCTAGTAGCATAGACTCAACAGTCCTGAAGTTCCCATGTTTAGATGAGCTTGACAGATGTAGAGTCAGCACTGTAGATTGTATCTTAGCTTGAGTTTGTAGGGAATATTTCTGTGAATTGACTAGCTTGTGACATTTTTGGAAGAATATCAAACATCTAAAGTTTCCTTCTCAAGCCTACTAGGAGATATAATGTGTATCTGATATCACATTGGTCTTTTGAATAAAGAATTTTCTGCTCTGCATCATGAAGTGTCTTTTCCTCTCTCATAATCTAGTTGTTGGAAGTAATCTACTGCTGCTAATTTACAAAATGTATTTGAAATATGACCACCACAAATAACCAAAGAACCTCACAAGTATTGGATCAGTAGATTATGTAGGATGGATTAGCATAAATTCACTAATTAAATGTCTTTCTATTGCATGCTATTTTCATATATTTTTAATGAAAATTTTATCAGTTTAAATACAAGCTTTGATTATTTAATCAGGCAAAGCACATTAATGTGCAGTAAAATTTCCCAAATCAAAATTTCATCAGTATTTCAAGGGACACTGTGAGCAATTTAGAGTCAGTGACTCCATGCATGACTAATGATAATCATTTATTTCTATATCGTGATAAATTACAGTCCATGAGCATTGAATTATAGCTGGCTAAGTAGGTGTTCTTCATATATATATATATATATATGTGTGTGTGTGTGTGTGTGTGTGTGTGTGTGTGTGATATATATATATATACACACACACAAATTGGAAAGCTTCTAGGATCTTTTAATTCTTACTCTCCTTGATAATTGATGTGTCATAAAAACAGTTTTATAACACAATCTAATGTTTCATTAAGGAAACAATTGTGCACTAGTCAGAAGGGTTACAATCAACATACACTGCTTTAAAGTAGCAAGTGTTGTCTTTAGATTATCATGAAATTAGAAAAGCATGTTTGTCAAACCTGCTGAGTTTGCAGTGTACATCTTTTTTTCTGTGAAATATTCCATCTTCACGTTACAAGGAGTCCTGAGGTCAAGTTCATGTAATGAACTCAATGAATAGATTGAATCATTAGACATGAAATCATACTAACCTAAGATAATTATATACTTCCTCTAGAAAACTTGAAGTGAAGGTAAAAAGACATACCTATTTATTAATCAGATTTATGAGAAGGTGATGTAGGGTAGAATGAGGCTGAGTATGATTTAACCTTGCTCGTCCCTGAGCAGAGACCATAGAAATCAACTTCATAACAATTATTCCAAAGTAAATTGAGGGGTGATTGTATGAAGTATTTTCACATTATGTCATAGATTGATTAAAAAATGAAACATCAGATAGAGGTATCATTAAAAATCAGGCTTAATAAATTATAGAAATATATTTTTAGAGTTACAAAAATAAATGATATTTGGTAAAATGGAAAAGAATTTGCTGTCTCAGGATTTGCTTCTCTCTGGGAGTCTTCCAGAAAGAGATAAGTGCATTTATTCTGAGTGTTTTCTCTTCTAAATGTACTGTGACTTAAATGAGAATGAAATTAGGCATTTGCTTTGGCCTTCCTGAAGGTTGCTGCAGAGTGAACATGTTGATTCTGTAAAAAAAAAAAAAAAAATGGCAGTTCTGTTTTCAGTTCCCACTTGAAGGAATTGTCTTCTTTCCAGGAGCACACCATCTGCTGTACCTGTGCTGGGAAAACACCCCAACTCTAGTGGAGATAGCTCATGACAGAGACCTGAAGGTGGAGTGTCAGAACTGAAATGTGGCATGGTCATCTCAGATGTGAGCAAGCAGATTTTCCAATACCAGGACCCTGTCCCTGTGACTTATCTGACAGAGTAACAACAACTGTGAAGATGATCCATCTGCTTCAGGCACTTCCACATTCTACACAGCATGACCATGTGTAATCCTCTTTCATCCGAAAAGAATTCACTTTATGTAGTGATTTCATTTAAGGATTGGTATTACGTTTTAAAGAATATATAAATGCTGGCATTAACATCCATTGAGTATTTTTTTAATAGCTTGAGCTCATTAGTATTGTAAAACCTATGTAGTCCTTCCTCCCTCCATGAATGAAAATTTTACATCTAATTAACTCTACATAGAATCCTAAATCAATGAGCCATTAGAAAATCTTGTTTTAAATGTTATCTGTGCTGGAGGGAACATATCTGCCAGCTACAATGTGTGTTCTCCAAGCATGA
Source organism: Chionomys nivalis (assembly GCF_950005125.1). NCBI lineage: Eukaryota > Metazoa > Chordata > Mammalia > Rodentia > Cricetidae > Chionomys > Chionomys nivalis. The sequence goes on along the minus strand of NC_080099.1, from coordinate 25,500,233 downwards.
GCCTAATCATGAAACATTGCTTTGGGACCTTTGGTTCTGTTTGCTAAAAGTGAACAATACTTTTAACACTTTTACATGTTTTAAGTGAATGGGATATAATGAAAGCTTTAGTTAACACTAAAGAAGACATTTCCAACACTACTGCTCTTGAAGATACTATTTCCATGGTTAGACAAATTTACCATTGAGAATTGGTCTTTAAATAAATTCTGGTGAAACAGGCTCATTTTTTCTTATGTTGTATTTCAATTCTTTGGTGACAGCACTATTATCAAATCAGAAAAATTATTTCTCAAATTTAATGGTGAAACATGTCAGGAAAATTTAAACTCACTAAGATGTGGCTGACTTCATGTTATTGTGCTAATAATATATATATATGTATATATATATTATGTAATAAAATACATATACACACAGAGATGTGTGTACACATGTGCCCTTGTGCACATGTATTTAACAGTAGAGGTGGTCAGTTAGAAAGGAATTTATAATGTAAAAAAAGAGCAGTTTCTAAAGTCATTGAGCAAGACAATTCTGAATGTGATGTCTGTGGATATCAGACTACATTTAGATAGCTCAATAGACCTAATTTGTTCTGAAAACAAGGGACTTAAGTGATATAATACCTCCAAGACAATATCACCATTTACAAAACTCCAAGGGATCCTGATGCTGATATCAGTCTGTGTTCTGATGAAAGTTACAACATAGTGTACAAAAGAGTGGTTTTTTTTTTCAGACTATGGGAGCCTCTACGCTACACATGGCACCTGACTGCATTTTGAGTGCAATCAGAGGCAACTTGACTGCAGCTTGGTAGTATGTGAATGAACACTACCATTCGTACCTCACCACCCATTAAGCATACGCTGAAAACTATCTTATTTCTAAAGTAGAGAGGCTACTACCATGTCAATTTATCAAAGTAAATTGAAACCATATGAGTGTAAGGATGTGTTATTAAAAAAAAATCATATCATAAAGACCAGGCCAGAGAACTTTTTGAGTGCACTGGATCAAGGAAGGTTTTAGTACCTTCACCTGGACCCCATAAAGACAAGGATAGGCAGCGTTGTGCTGACAATGACTTCCACTGACCTGCCGTCTGTTCACCTGGTATGTGCACGTGACTAAGTAGCACAGAGCTCTCAACTCTCCTAAAAGCTTCCGCTCAGCTCTGTCGCACTGTGTCATGGCCTATTTAAGTCGCCATCCACTCGTCTATGATACTTGTCTATCTATACTCACCTCCGTATTTACCGTCAATGGCCTCCTTGAGATAACCTCTCCTTCTGCAGTTAGACTTGAACCAAGGCTCAACTCAAGATTTGACCCTGGTACCTGGCTTTGCAGCAGTGTTTCCAGCAGACCTCTCACAGGGTACATTACCTAATGCCCACAGGAGTGCTGTTGGGATCCTGGTCTGCTCTCTGATGTTGTCAGGCTGGGCATCTTTGCAATGCCTTAAAATCTGCATTAGTCAATTAGAACCTTTGTAACCTACACATGCATATGTATGCTTCCTGTGTGGCAGGTCACATGACACATGAGGATTAATGTCATCATTTTTGGAATAAATCAATCTGGATTTGCCTCAAGGAAAGCAAGATGACTTGTCAAATTCTAGCCAGAATTTATTGTCGTTTAACACATTCTGGCATTGTAGGAAAACACAAACATGTCTGTTTCTGATGTGACATGTTCACCACACCTGGGGATTCCCGTAGCTTGGAGCCCTGCCTTTCCCCCTTTTCATTCCTCAGCATTTCTGAGAGCTTTCAGGAGGCTCAGCTAGTTGCTTTTCCTTCTAACCAAAATTTTACTTCCTTGGGCACTTGATGACAGCTCTGGATAACAAAGAGGAAGCCTGGCAAGAAACAAGTGCTCGTTAATCCTTGCTGTAGGCCATACTTAGGCACAGGGTTTTAGCAACACCTTTTCAGAATAATAAAGACTTCAACTCTCAGGACGTCAAGTAAAGTAATTTAAAGTTACCAGCTTTAGCTTAATATTGGTGCTTCTTCAAGTTACTGGTTTTATAATATTGATGTCTTTCTTCTTAATAAAAAACAATACCAAAGATGAAAAATAAATGTTCCACAATTTCTATATGTCACCATATAATTTTAACCATATTTAAGTTCTTCTACAATGACTATCTTATATTGGATTGAAGGTGAACATGAGTGGGAGGAAACACACCTGAAATATGTCAGTAAATAGCTTAGAAATAAACTTGTTAACTCAAGGTACATTTTTGCTTCTTCGTTTCCTTAGAACCAGAGTGAACTCGTAGCACAGGCAAGGCCTTCAAGCATCTTATTACTGACTAGAATATAAATCACTCCTGTGTCATTTTATTTTAAACATGCAAGACATCAAACTACTCATTTTTATGGAATTTTAAAATTCGTCCTCTTGTCTCAACTGTTTGGACTACATCTTATAATTTACTTCTCTCAGACAGCAGTGGGTGAAGAAAGAGAAGAACTCATATGGTCCTTAGTGGAGACAATGACAAGGCAGGATGTTGTCAAGTCAGTACTTAAAAGGGAAGGCTGAGAGAAAGCACCAGTGGAAGAGCAGATGAAACAAACACGCAGAGGTAGAGACTCCAGCCAGTTACCAGTTTCTAACCAAAAACAAAAGCTAACACCATCCTGATTTAAAGAATATCCTCTGTGGTAGAGGAACAACAGCAGCTTGTGCCAACTCCTGACTGGTAAACAGAGACTGGTGAGGGCTCTTAAGAACATGTGTTTTATAATCTGGACAATTGTGACTGCTGGGACTCAGGAAACAAGTCCCAGTCAGTGCATGGCATCTTAGCAGGCTGAATCCTTTGAATTAAATAAGAATCAAGGTCTCTTTGACCTTCTGAGCCCTTCCAGACTCTAGTTTCTTTTTCTCCCCCAAAGTGCAGGTAGGAGATTTTATATTTCTTTTTATGAATTCCCTTTATTTCTTTTGAGATCCTCCAGCAGAGAATCTCCGCCGTTTATAATTTGGAAACCATTGTAGGAGTGCAAAGCTAAGAAAAAGTTTGATTGTATACTAAAATAAACACATACCTTTAAGGCACCCATAAAATAAACCTTGGTTCCTTCATAAAATCAAAGTCAAACAAAAGCATTATATTGCTTTAACCTTTAAGGAGAAGAAAGCTAAGGAGAAAGTGTGATGTTTTTTATTGTTCAGAAGTAGTTGTGGATGTGAATTTACCTTACTTTTCCTGAGAGGAAATACGTAGAATTAAAATGATATGGCCATGGTGTGTCCCAGTATGGAAATACAGTGGGGTTGGGGAATGGAAAAGAAAGCAGAGAAAGGAGGGGAAACTGTGCCTTTGATGCAAAACAAACAAACAAACAAATAAATAAATTTATTTATTTATTTTATAAACAAAGTAAAATATGATATGTAAAAGTTAAAAAAGTAATTTAAAAAACACTAAGACGATAGGATCAATTAGTCTTTCAATATAAAAACTCAAGAACTGCAGAGATAAGTACAAAATCAGCTGCTGGCTTTGTGATGACCATTCTAAAGTTGAGACACCTTGAATACAATGGAAAAGGAATTAGAGCAGAAACAGACCCAGAAGCATTTGAAGATGGGAGACTCAGTTCTTCATGACTTATTAGTCACTTTCTTAGCTGTGAATTCATGGATGAGGAGTTGGGATAAATAGTAACTGTTTTCTCTCATTTTTTTGGTTGTTTTGTTTTTCAGGGAAAGTAGTCCTACTTTGAATCCCAAACTAGCCTTGAACCCATAATCTCCCTGCTTTTGCCTTCAATTTGCTGGAATCACCAACATCTGTAACAAAATTCAGCTTCATGATATTTTGGGCACTAGATACAGGAGAATGATTTAGCCAGTGCAAGGGATTACTTATGAATGATAACTTTTTGGACCACTATCAACATACACAATTATGTCCTTCTTGTCTATACTTGGTAGCTTGGACAAAGCCTTGGAGTAGTTAGTTTGTGGTTGTAGTTTAGAGTTAAATTTTAGAAATATGTACTGATCAGGTAAAGTGTGTTATAAAGAAGAATATTTGAAAGAAGTTTATCTTCTTCATATCAAGCAGCAAAAAAAATGCGAAACAGACTACCTGCTCAATTAGGAAAAGATGAAGTGGTGGGGTAGTAATTGTGACGTCTGACGTTGGCTAGAATTTGTGGACTTTTCCCCATTGTAGCTTCATTACTGAAGTATAAGCCTAGTCAACACATCTCTACTAGTTAATGCTGAGCTGAACTTTCTTGAAGTACTCACCTTTTAATTTGTTTAAAAAGTTCTGTCCATCCCACCACCTTTATCAAATACATCCTCAGCCTCTAACATCGCATGTAGAATTTTAAAATCTGTAGAGTTTTAAAGCTTAGTTGATATTCGGGACTCTTAAATAAAACAAAACTCTTTAAAATATAACAAAACTCTGTCTTTGACATTTTGAAGATTTTACTGTGTTCGTGTCCTTTTCAAAATAATTACCCTTTTAAAAATGTCTTGCTGAGGGGAGAGATAGATTCTCGTATATTACACCCTGTGTTTAACGGAGAATACTTGGAATCTACATCTGGATGACACATCACTAAAAGGAAAGACTATAACATGTAAGAGAGTCTGAGTCGCAGGGAAATCCCATAGTCTGAGACACACTACATGAGTCTTCATTTTATTATTGCTCTGCGGACAGAGAAGAATTCCCCTTATTATAAGATAGAAAAAAAAATACAGTCAGAGCCCTTTTCTTCAAATGAAGAAAGATGGGAGAAAGGAGCAATTAGTTTCCTGAGGGAAACTCATGTCTCGGCACCAGGACTGACCCTCTAATGTGTAAGTTAATGGTGGCCAGCGTGGTTGGGTACAAAGACAGCAGTTGGCAGCACACAAATTCAAAGCTAGGACAACTAAAATTAGAGTTATGTGGAAATTTATTCCATTTAGGCCATCTTCCAAAAAAAAAAAAAATAGCGAACAGACAATTTATTCTCTTTTCTTGTTATTCTCTTTTCTAAATTTTTCTTTTGGATCAAAACAATTTGGTTGAGGAGTATTATAAACTAAATATTTATGTTCCCTTACAAATCCATGCATTACTAACTTGTTCTTAATGTGGAGATAATCAGGGATGGTGCCTTCAGGAAGTGAATGGGCTGGAGGATGAAGCCTCAGGAGCCTTTGTAAGAGACTCCGGACCCCTTGTATGATACTTCTGACCTACGATTAAATTGAGAAAACAGTTTTCTGTAAACCAGGAAGCCAGCAACCAACCCATCAAATACCAAACCTACTAGCAGCACCTTAGCCTTGGACTTTCTGGGTTTTGGAACTTGGAGAAGTAAATTTTGGTTGTATGCACTAGCAAATCTAGGGTATTTGGTGTAGTGGTCTACATGCAGCAAGACAGAGGACAGAAATGTAAACACACAGAAAACCGGCCCCTAGTTCCTTAAATTAAATGCAATCCCATTTGTATTTAACACAATAGGGTCATCTGTAAAGATTTTTTTAATATAAATTATGGCTACAAAAGACCTTTATGGTAGAGCAGCTGGTAGTCACATGCTCAGAACATATCCAAGGGATGCTGCTCTGAGTCCGAATCTTATCTTAGGTTTTACTAGTATTTCTATTTCTAATTTCTTTCTCTGGAAAATCTACTTAGAATTCTTACTTCAAGTTTCCTTCTGTATCAGATCCATTACTATCCAGACATGGTGGCTTAGGACTAGACTCTCAGTACTCTCAAGGTTTGAGGCAAGAGGATCTCTCTGAGTCTGAAGGCAGTTTGGACTACATAGTGATGTCAAAGCTAGCCTGTGCTTTAGAGCAATAGCACAACTCACAAAACAAAAGAAAGCCAAAATTAAGTAAATAAATTAACATTGATAATAGTATTTGCCTCAATATTTCCTTGTGAGGCTTAAACGAATGATTTTAATTGAACATTTAATAGATCACTTGATAACTTCTGAGTCTTGTCATGGAATTATTATATATGTACATTTATATATGCATAAATGCCAATAATGTATAATTATTTTAAAACTTTAGAAATTAAAAAATAAAACTAACTTCTCCTTATATGATACACAATTACCCAAATTATAATATATAAAAGAAAGAGGGTATGAGGCCAAGTCTTAGCTGTTTAACATTTATACAGTACATGTATGCTTTCATCCTCTAGAACTATCTGCTGTATATGGATTTCTCACTTAAGTGTTTAAGAAGTTTGTTCTAGGTTACAGGCTACTAAACAGGTATGACAGAATCCAAAGCAGGATATGAAAACACTAACGTGGGTGCTTTGAAGTGTCCCTTTGTAGCAAACTTGGATTGTACATAATAAGCCAATTTAAATCCTTCCTACCACAAAGACACTTGCTTGACTATATTCATTGTGGCTTTTTCACAATAGTCAGATACTGGAAACAATCTAGATGTCCCCCAACCACAGAACGAATAAAGAAAATGTGGTATATTTAGACAGTAGAATATTACTCAGCTGTGACATCATGAACTTTGCAAGCAAATGTATGGAACTAGAAAAAAATCATCCTGAGTGAGGCATCCCACAGCAAGAAAAAATATGGTAAATACTCACTAAAGATAATTATGATACAATTCACAGACCCAGAGAGGCTAAATGACAAGGAGTGTTCTAGATATGGTGCTTGGATCGCCCTCGGAAGGAGAAATAGAGTAAGTTTCATGGGTGATCTGGGGAGGGTGGGGATTGGAACAAAAAGAAAAGGAAAAAAGAAAAATATAGTGGGGGCTGGAGATATGGCTCAGCAGTTAAGAGTACTGATTGCTCTTCTAGAGGACCCGGGTTCAATTCCTAGCACCCACATGGCAGCTCACAACTGTCTGAAAATGCAGTTCCACAAGATCCGACACCTTCACACCAATGCACATAAAATAAAGTTAAATAAATCATTAAAAAAATTAAAAAAGAAAAATATAGTGTGTAGTGAACTCCAATTAGTCAAAATATTGTAGGTCTTTGGTTGGTATTGTTAGTTCCTCTTGCATTCCAGAATGTTTATAAAACTGGAGATATTCTAAGGAGTGACTTTTCTCCTGTTCTCATACTCACTGATCTCTGGCTCTTACAACCTTCCCATCTCTTCTGTGATTGTCCTGAGACTGAGGAAGGAGGTAAAAATCTTCCCTTTGTGACCGAGTACTCCACTGACCCTTATTTCCCACACAAAGAAGCTCTTCTGACAAGGACTTCTTTGGCAGTGAGAGATGCATTTATCTACTTGCACAGACTTATGAAATTTGATCAATTTTGTACTATGCCCATTGAGCAAAGTAATAGTAATAGGTTCACCCCTGAGCCTATAAGCTCTCAAACCTTGGTTCTTGGTCCGATTTCCAAGGCTGGGCACATGATTTTCCATGTGGAACTGGCTCTAAAAACAATGAGAAGGTAGTTAGTTACTTCAGCAACACGGGTGCCACTATTGTATCATGGGATTATCTGGGCATGCCGGTCATTACTGAAGTGTATAGGGTTCACAGCTGGGTCAGTCTCAGATTTTATTTTAAGATAAGAAAACTGAGAGGTAAAATGGACCCATCTCTCATTCTCCGTCTCCATGTCTTCAGTGTATTTGTATTTGCTATTTTCTCCACATGACACACGTTTCTCACCTCATCCTAGGGTAAACTACATCTGCAATGCTAACTTACCAAAATCTTGCAACGTTTTAAACATAAAGCAAAGAAAACCAGCCCACAAATCACAATCCCAGAGAACCCAGACAACAAGGAGGATCCTAAGAGAGACATACGTAGATTTAATCTACATGGGAAGTAGAAAAAGACAAAATCTCCTGAGTAAATTGGGAGCATGGGGATTTTGGGAGACGGTTGAAGGGGAGGGGAGAGGAAGGGAGGGGAGCAGAGGAAAATGTAGAGCTCAATAGAAATTAATAAAAACGAAACAAAACAACCTGCCCCCCCCCAAAAAAAAACAAAAAATAAAAAGAAAGATATGCCTATATTTGTTCACCTGGGTAGATCTATTTCATGTAACTATGAGTTTTTATTATAACTTTTATCTATAATTCTATCTTTGTTTTTTGAAAGATATCTTCCAGAAGAGCTGAGGCAAGTGTCTAACACTGCAGCTCCTGCATGCCCTTCAAGTCTGAGAGAAGCAGAAGGCTGATACATAGTGCAGAGCTTGAGCCAAGGGTGACCTTGAAAATTAGAGGTAAATATTTGTAAATATTTGAAATGGAAATCTGGTGGTTCCAAAACATCTTGACACAGTGATCTGGCACTTATTCTGAATAATAAATAATGTAAATAGTTATCTTTTGTAAGATTTTTACTTTTTGAGTTAGCATATTTTGACAGTAGTAGTTAGTACAAAAACAGACATATTTTAAATAAAAAGAACTTTTGTTCCTCAGAAATGCTGATTTTTGTCTTAACTTAAAATGTTTATAGATATTTATCATCCATAAAAGACACAACAGAAAATTGAGAGTAAAATATCCAAAAACACAGTCATGTTTAAAAAGCTTTACATTTTAAAACTTATTAGTTACTGTAGGTCTTTGAACAAAGACAGTTAATGAACATGGAAATACAGAGGTTAATTTGAGATCACTGTAGAAGCATAACTTTACATTCAGATTAAATAACCTTTTGTCCATACTATTTTTCTCATGATTGTAGCTTTACTTGTATATGTATAAACAATAAAATACTGGCTAACTATCCACCGACAAAGTGGAATTGATTAATTGTGCTGATTTACATAAGTACTTTTAACTGTTTGAACTTCTTAATTATAGTAGTGATTTAATTGTTTTCACCCAGTTAATGAGAACTGGACCTTTAAATGTTAGTTCTATCAAAATAACATTGTCAGAATAGATAGATAGATGATAGATAGATAGATAGATAGATAGATAGATAGATAGATAGATATCAGGAGAGATTGAGAGAGAGACTAGACTTCAAAGTGTTTTTTAGTAAAAATCTTATGTATCAAAACAATGCTTCCATCTATTCATGTGCTGAGGGTCAGAGGTTAACTCCCTCTTTTGCGATGTCTTTGTAATGCTGTACTAAACACAAAACTGTAAATACTAGCAAATTGACTTCCCTCGGGTCATACCCATTTCTTTTATATTATACTCAGGATGAATTATTGCTAAAACACATGGTATTTCTGTTTCCTTTAAAAGTATAATTTCTTATGTTCTCCCAGTAGTATATAAGCATGACCTTTTCTGCACATCTTCCTTGGCTGACAGTATTATTACAGATCATTGGGAAATGTGGTATTGAATGGAATCTAGAGGTTTAACAAAATTGATCGTCCAGCAATACGTTTCTAAAAGAAATTGTTCTGTGGTATCAGAGATAAAATACATTAGACAGAGTCAAATAAGCAGGAAATATTTTATTCAAATCTACAGTAGCAAAGTTCAAGAGACTGATCTCAACTCCTACTGGAGGAAAAGATGTGAAGGCTTTTAAATGCAAGTGGATTAGGAGGAAAGGACTGCAGGATCCTGGTGGGGAGCCATTTGTGTTCACCATTTGACATTTTCTAGAGTTACGTGCATACTATCCACCCAAATTGGAAGATGGGGAACTATTTTTCTTGATAATACATTTCAAAGTTATAAGCATCAGGTCCCCTTGGGGGTGTAAAGCTGAGAATAAGTTGAAATATTTTTATCTCACAAGGGAAGAGAAAGAATTTACAACTGCAACTTTCTCTTGTTTTTTAGGATAATCATACATGTATCTCAAAATTTTCCATTTTCCTTTCTTTTCACTCCTCTTCCCATTGATTCCTTTCTCCCAACAAGCTGCCTTGTTGAGTGTGATTCTGATGCTACACCACTGAAGAAATTCATTCCCAGTCCCAGTAGCCATTAATTTCCAATGGTTCCTCAGGGTGGCTGAAGCCTCATGAACCTCTTCCTCATCCATGACAGGGATCTATTGACATGTTCCAGCTTGCAGAGCTAACCATAGCTTCTATGAGTTCATGATACATTAGCTCTGTTCTGGACGTAAGTCACAATTTCACAGCATGCTCCTCTTTCCCCCATTTTCTCTGTCTCCTCTTCAGGGAATGTTCCCCAACCCTTGGAGAACATGGTACGGGTGTCTTGTTTAGTGGGAACATGCATAGTCCTTTATCACTCCTTGCATTAACCACTAACCACTGCAAAAAGAAATATTTGTAGCTAGAATTCAGAGCGAGACTAATTTATGGCTATACACATAAATATTTTGAAGGGAGTTCGATTGCTTTTTAGGCATTGTGTTAAAATAAAATGTAGAAGTTTGGGAATATATCCATTGTCATGATCCAGTCTCAATAGGTTGTATGTTCCAGGGCAGGGGCATGAGGATTAGAAATGTTGGGCAGAATAGACAGAGATATAAAAAAATATATAGATGCATAGGATAGTACCAGGAGGGCAACTCAGTGAGTACTGAATACCGAATCCACCCACATTTATTTTCCATACATTTATATACCCCAATACAAAAAGCAGGGAGGAAGGGAAAACTGCTTTAAAATAACACAAAGAACAACGCGAACAATTACTTGCTTCAATACTTGAAACATCAAGCTACTGCTTCCTGGGTTAAGCATTCTGATGTTTTGGGCAGAATATGTAGTGAATACACCTTAGACCAAGTATCCTGTAGGCAGCCACTCCCTGGGCCAAACCTCCTGTTTTAAAATGAAGGAGCAGGAATGGGCTTGAGTTTTCTGATCTATGGTGAAGGTGGAGTGGATTCAGCTCTATGTGCCATCTTAACGTCCAAAACGCTAAGTAACCACACCCTAGGTCAGGGTTTCTTGCCTGTAGTCACACCTGTTGTTAACAACTTTGAAAGAGTAGAAATAAGTTCCAACTCTCTGGTCTTTAGTCAAAGTGGAATAGGACCCACATCTGTGCACTCTGGCAGTCCATTCAGCAAAACAATAGAAGTCGCTTTCCCACTGGATCTTCTGACATGCCCAGCCACGCGATTTCGTCCAGGTTTGTTACCAGACATGAATGAATTCTCTCCTGTGAAGTGTTCACATCCAAGCAGAAGTTGGTTAGCAAACACCATAAGGCCAATTATGTACTAACAGACACATCTTGCCTTGAAGGTCTGTATGCAGGGTTCTCAGCTGGGTAAGATCAATGCAATTGAAGCTTTTTCAAGTAAATACTCTGAGAAAATGGTGGTCAGGGACTCGTAGTCAGGAATGAGTCTGTAGGTTTCAGTCACGTTTCAGGGAACCACAGACTACTTTGATCAGTTCATTGGTTAGCATCCCTCATATTTGACTGATTTAAAAGAAATAAGGAAAATTCATTTTTTTGTGTCTTCCCTTCCCATTTCCTCTTAGTTGAGACAATTTATTCCTTCAGTGTGTGTGTGTGTGTGTGCATGCATGTGTGTGTGGATTTGCACATGCTGCTGAATGGAAGGCCAGAGGTTTAAATTGGAATGTCCTTCTCAATTGCATTTCTACCTTGTATTTTAGAGACAAAGTCTCTCATTCAACCTGAAGCTGATCACTCAAGGTGGACTCATTGGATAGAAAGCCTAGGCATCTGTCGGTCTCTGTCACCTAGCATTAGGGATTCAGGCACATGGTACTATGACCAGCTATTTTTAAATACAGCTTGGAAGTCTTTGAACTCATATCTAAGTGCTTGCACAGCAAGAACTTTACCCAATGAGTAGACTTCTGAGCCCTGATACAGCTTCTTCTTACCTATCAGGATTGAGTTCTGGTGCTGGTTGAGTCACCACTTGACCCTGCCTTAAAACTATAAGCTTTATTTTGGTTTTCTGTTTGTTTTAACTTTTAACTTAATTATATATGTAAGAGTATTTTTGTGGAGACACATACTGACACACATAAACACACACACCTGCACACGTGCACACACACACACACACACATCTATATATTCACATCATTCCAAATGCATAAATGTCTTTGGAAGCCAGAAGAAGACATGAGGTCCCTTGTAGCTGAAGTTGTAGTGTTTAGTTGACAAGTGGGTGCTAGAAATCTAATTGAGGTCCTCTGGAAAAGCTAGCAGCTCGTGCTCATAACAAAACCACAAAAGATATTAAAATAACTCAGATAATTGAACACTTTGCCGATTCTTTTTTCCATGCATACATGCATTTCTTAAAATAATAGTTATTGAGTTTATTACGTAGCATCCACTATGGCAGGTGTCAGTATCTGGTAAACATATTAGTAGTTAATAATTAAGTAGCTAATAATGGTAGCTAATGATTAAGTCCTGCTGCTATTAAGAAAGTTTAAATAGGTTATTCTTTTTTTATATATTAATTTATTTATTTATTAAAGATTTCTGTCTCTTCCCCGCCACCGCCTCCCATATCCCTCCCCGTCCCCCAATCAACTCCCCCTCTCTCATCAGCCCTAAGAGCAGTCAGGGTTCCCTGCCCTGTGGGGAGTCCAAAGACCTCCCACCTCCTTCCAGGTCTATTAAGGTGAACATCCAAACAGCCTAGGCTCTCACAAAGCCAGTACGTGCAGTAGGATCAAAACCCAGTGCCATTGTTCTTGAGTTCTCAGTAGTCCTCATTGTCCGCTATGTTCAGTGAGTCCGGTTTTATCCCATGCTTTTTCAGACCCAGTCCAGCTGGCCTTGGTGAGTTCCCGAAAGAACATCCCCATTGTCTCAGTATGTGGGTGCACCCTTCACGGTCCTGAGTTCCTTGCTCGTGCTCTCTCTCCTTCTGCTCCTGGTTTGGACCTTGGGGTTGTAGTCTGGTGCTCCAATGTGGGACTCTATCTCTGTCTTCTTCTACTCATTTAATTTTAAATGACTTCATGAAATAGATACTATTATTATTTTTATTGTATAGCAAATTGAAACCGAAAAAAAGTTAAATAACATATCCACAATAACATAGAATAGTGAAGCCAGAGTGTTTCAACTACTCAATATTTTCACTTCTCAAATAATTTTGAGCCAGTTAGACGTGGTAATTGGTCTTGCCAAGAGAGAGAAAAAGGAATGCGAGTCAAGTAACCACAGTGTAAGTATTCCATTTCAAACTATTACAATGGCCAGAATACTGTAGAGACCATGAGGTGCGAGGGCACCAAAAGGGAAACAGAAGGTAAGTTAAAGCAAAGTTACTGGGGTGTGGAGAATCAGGGGAATGGTGTGGTATGTGGCAGATAGGCAAGTTGTTTCGCATGTTTGGAGTTAAGCAGTCTAGTATCCTAAGTCCATTCCCGTGATGCTTCAGTTGTGTACTTGAGGTAGGCGTTTATCTTTGCTGAGTTTGGGTTTTTATTTTAGAGGTAAGAATAATGCGATAATCTACCCTACAAAGTTTTGAAATAGACAAAGGAGCTGCTGGATACACGCCACTTAGTAAGTGACCCATATTTATGTAGATAAAGTCTAGTTACTATCATAATTATCTTGAAGGTTAAAAATAATTAGGACAAGTTTTCTCACTGAGTCTAATATTTTCTTTAGTAGATTTAATGTTCTACAGTTTATAACTTATATATGGAACAATACTTGTGATAAACTCTTCAGTCATCTTCAGCAGAATTTGTAGTCAAATCGTTTATGAAATCATACAAGGAGCTGGAGGAAAGATGACTCCATGGTCAAGAGTACTTGTTACTCTTTTAGAGGAGCCAGGTTCTGTTCCTAGCACCCATTTGGCAGCTAAGAACCATCCCAAGGATCAAAGCCCTCTTATGGTCTCCACAATACTTCACACACATGGTACACAGATTGCATGCAGGTAAAACACTCATGCACATAAAACATAAAAGTAAATAAATCTTTTTAAAAAGTTAAAATGAAACAGAGGCAGTTATCACACACAAAAAATTTATAGCTACTTTCTGAATACATGTGCACAGACCCATCCCAGAGAAAGTGTGCATTTGGGTAGACAGTCATTCTTAAACGTCAATCAGCCTGAGCTAGTAATTCGGACATAGTCCAGGTCACTCTAAATATTCCCCATTGCATTTTGTTGAAACACCGAATCACCGGCTCCACTGCGTCTAAGTTACTAAAACAGCCAAGCAAAACTAGACAAATGAATGCAGTTCTAAATTTAGACTCAGTAATTTCTGAGAGCAGTGACATTGGTAACAATGACATATCCTAATATATGCAGTGGTCAGTGCAATGGACTGCGGGCAGTGTAATATACTGTGGTTTGTGTGATGAACTATGGCCGGTGTGGTGGCCTGCCACACCAGGTGATGGGTTTCCTTCTTGCATGGACGAAGGGAGTTAGGAGATTTATTTTAAAAATCAGCAGGGATGCATCTTCATTTATTTTGTTCTCTGTGACTAGCAAACAGAAGCATTTCTTTTTCCTTCTTTGTGATGAGGAGGAAGACAACAATTAAGCTAAAGTCATCTCAAAACGACAAATGGGCTGAGCTGGTTCAGCACCGAAGATGGCAAAAGCCAACTTGTAAAATCCAGACTGATGAACCTTTGTGGATGGAAGATCAGACAGGAAATTCCTGCAGAGCTTAACCTCTTAATAGGGCTACTAAAAGGAACACCTTGGGAAGCCTTCATGGGCAATCAGCTGAATGGAAGTCAAGAGCCTACTTGAGTAGATGAGGAGAGGACTTGAGGAAATAAGATATGCTCAAGAATGTGCTAGCCAAGGAGGAACCTGGAAAGATGCCATTACATGATATTCCCAGGGCTATAGTATGAAAAGCACTTTGGCAAAAGTCCTGCTGTTTCCAGATTCCTGCAATAATCCAGGCTTGGTGATTGCTGAGACTGATGCCATATGGCAGCTATTGCGTCTGACAAACCACCAAAAATCAGAAAGAAGAGAAACAAAGACAAATGTAAAACCATGTGGCAATTGTGTCTGATTGCATGTACAGTCTAATAAACAAAGCCTTGTCTTTCCAAGACCTTTAGAATGTTGCTGGGAAAGACTATGCGGGTGAAGCGTGTCTCCCTTTCTCCTTCAACATCTCAGTCAGCAGACGGTTGTTCACAGCTGTTTGCCCCTTTTAGCTGCCAACCCAAACCTCAAGATGAGTATATAGCAAAGCTAAGAACATGACCCCAGGCTCTTCAGAAACACCTCCAGGGACTAGCAAGCTACCTGGAATAAGCAATCAGAAATTCATGAAAGCATCTCTAAATAAGTACTTCCTATAAGGAAATATCATAGTTTTGAGGAAAAGTACGTTGTCGTATATTTTGTTAAAGGTGAAACTGTTTTAACCCTTGTGTTTTGAAACATCTGATTGTTATGTTTAGCTTATCAAACTGTCTATGAACTAACCAAATCAGCATTTTGCTATAGTCATTAGCAATGGGGAAATAGAACATACAAGTGCAGATTTTAAGCACTACTTGCTTAGTCAAATATTTTTTAAGAAGTTAATTTTGGTAGATGTATTGTTCTGTTGCTGATACTTGATGTTCCATTAAACTGCAGATAATGGACAGCCTTGATGTAAAAAAGGGTTCTAAATCTTGAAGATTTAAACTATATTCTTTCTTAAATGTGTGCTTACTGATGGATTGAAACTCAAATCAGAGTAATTTATCACTTTTGCAAATTAAATGGCTTCCCTCTTCCTCTCACACAATGAAGCTGTTAATCTAATGGTGTTGCAATCTAATGATCCCTCTCCAAAGAACTAGCAGAGCAATTTTATTCTGATATCCTGTTAGTGCTTAGGAAATTTAATTAATTCACAATATTCATAGAAATGGTATGTAAAATGATGAGGGAAAATGTACTCTAATCTGACAATGTGATTGGCTATTTTACTCAGAACATCATTTCATTAGTGTAGACGTTGTTAAAAAAGTGTTTTTTAGAACACCATCCTGAGTAAATACACCTGATGGTTTAGTCGGCTGTTATGAAAATGTTAGTATGAACTGGGCACAGTTCTTCAGATAGTGGTGTGGCTTCAGGAGCCTCTTATCCATGCTGGTGTTTTCGACTGGCTTGATGTGCCCTTGTAGTTTCAGTGGCTGTGAGTCCATCAAATACTGTTGACAAGCAGACTTTAGGCCCTTTGGCTCTTATAATCTTTCTGTTTCCTCTTCTGTGATGAGCCCTGAGTCTTGGGGGGTATTGACAGCTTCTGAGGGAGGGATAGTTAGTTTTCTTCAGAGAAGGGGACCCCAGGAGGCTACCCACATCCTAGTTAAATGGTTCCAAGTACACATACGGCAGCATCAATGAAACTCTGCTATGGCAAGAGTAAGCAAGGTGTGCCACTCTTAATAGTTGTCCTCGAAAGAAGTGCTGGAGACTAGAAGTGGGTAGGACTCTTTCAACCTCTGAAAGACTGGCAATGATGATGTAATTTTCATTTTGTCAGAAAATGATTAAAGACATGAAAAAGTAAAACAAAAGAAAACCAAGAACGAAATACTAGGAGTTGGAAGATAAAAGTGGAGGTAGGGAGAGGGGAAAAATGTGAGGGGAAGGAAAGGGTGAATTTGATCAAAACGCATTATATGCCTGTATGAACATTAAATAACATATTTGTAGTGTTAGTATTAGAGAAGTAGAAAAAATATACCAAATTGTCCTTGGATTCACAAGAGACCCTAAATACCATAGAAATACTATGTTAAAAAGAAGTGCTAAATATCAAAGTATCATGTAGAACTATAATGAAAAACAACATGGCACTGCCATAACATGATGCATATAGAAGCCAAGAGATGAATCCATGCACAAAAGGTTTCCATTAATACCAGCTGAGGAAATAAAGAGTTACTTCATTGAGAGCTCTTTGGACAAAAGGACACACATCCAAAAGACTGGGAAGTAGATGTTGATCTCACACCACATGAAAACCAACCACACTAGATTAAATCTTAAATGTGAAATGTGAAACTGTTTATCTATCTGAAAACTTAAATGTATTGACATAGACTTGGAACCATTACTCCGGATCTGAAGCAAGACCACTTGGGTCCAGGAATTTTATGATAACCGGGGCATCAAAGAGAGACCTCATCTTCAAAACACAGATGACAACAGCAACAGAAAGCAAGTAACCTATTAGAAAAATAGAAATGACGATTAGATAGAAACTTCACAACATTGTGTTGTACAATGATTTGCATTAATGTGGCTCTAAAAAAGTTAGGCTCTAAAAGCAAGAATAGACAGATTAGAATACATTAATAATAAGAGGATATAGAGGGAAAAAACTCTTTAAAGTGACTTTTAAATTTTAATTAAAAAAATTTATTGGCCCTTCTGTCTATGTGTTGCTTTTATTGACTAATGAATAAAGAAACTGCCGTGGCCTATTGATAGGGCAGGACTTAGGTAGGCAGGGAAAACTGGACTGAATGCTGGGAGAAAGAAGGGCAGAGTCAAGAGACACCGTGGAGCCAGCTGCTGGAGACAGACACTGGGAATTTTACCCAGTAAGCCACAGCCACATGGCGATATACAAATTAATAGAAACGGGTTAAATTAAGATGTAAGAGTTAGCCAATAAGAAGCTAGAGCTAATGAGCCAAGTAGTGTTTTAATTAATACAGTTTCTGTGTGGTTATTTTGGTTCTAGGTGGCCAGGATGAACAAGCAGTGCCCATCCAACACTTTTGTGTTTCAATATTTGGTCATTTTGAAGCCCATCACTCTCTCTTACTGCCATCCCTCATGGAGCTGCTGCTTCTTCCCAATAAATCCCTTTCTTCTTTGACATCTTTTATTTTAACTCACAGAATTTAAATATGATTGCTTGTATGAACAAGAGTATTGTGGGGTGTGGTAAGGTCACTTAAAGAGAACTTTTGACCACTATTGTTGAGAAAATAAATTAGGACAGTCTTTGTAAAACAATATGAAAATTTTTAAAACTTAAAATTACAACTACAATATAAGCCAGCATTCTCAGGACTGTGTGCATATCAAAAAGAAACAAAATTAGTATGTCTAAGTGACATCCTGTGTCTAATGTAGCCTTATTACAGTAGCCAGATTTGAATGAACCTATTCACTCATCATCAAATATATTGAGGAAGAAAATGTGAGGTCTGTGTGTGTGTTTGTGTGTATGTGTGTTTGTGTGTGTGTGTGTGCATAATAGAATGCCATTCAGCCTCAAAACTTAAAAAAAAAGAATTAAGTCATGTCTGTTGTGGAACATGGATGAACACAGAAGGCATTGTGCTATATTAAATAAGGCAAATAGAAGACAATTATAAACATATTACAAAATTTCTCAATAAAATACTTACAAATCAAATTTAAGATCACATCAAAATATCACCCACCATGATCAAAATGATACTGTCTGAGAGATGGTTCCAAATATATAAATCAGTAGATGAAACCCAGTAGATAAACAGATTCGATTACAGAAACTATATGATCCTCTCCTAATAATAACCAGAATTCTCTCATGATATAAAGTTACTAGATAATCTAGGTATATGGAGACATACCTCAACAAGCCAACACCGTGCTAACCAGAGAAACTTGAAGGATTTCCATTAAAATTAAAAACAAACCAAGAATGTCCAGTGCCTCTAGTTTTGTTCAATATGGTGCTTAAATTTTTGCTAAAACATTAATTAAGGGGAAGAGATAAAAGAGATACAATAAAGGAGAGAAAAGTGTCAAAGTATCCCTATTTGCACATAATATACTTCTGTACATAAAAGACCTTCAAAATGCCACCAGAAAACTCCCATAGCTGTTAAAAACATAGAAGAATATAAAGTAAACATGCAAAAATTACTAGCCTTCCTATAAAAATATGGCAAACATACAAAGAAAGACATCCAAAAAACAATCTCATTCATAATAGCATTAAATAATGTTGGCAACGAAAGAGTTATGCAATGAAAATTTTAAGACAATGAAAAATAAATTGAAGAAAATATAAGAAGATATAAAGAATACATGCTTATGAATTGATAGGATTAATATTGTAAAAATGGCCATCCTACTGAAAGCAATCTGCAAACTCTATACCATTTCTATCAAAATTCCAGCATATTTAGTTACAAAAATTGAAAACCTGATCTTAAATTTTATATGGGAACACAAACAATTCAACAAACTCCATTTCCTACCACATAGATCCATGCTCATTCATATTTATAGCTCTATTCATAATTGCTAGAACATGGAAAAAGATAGACATTCATCAACTGATGAATACATAATAAAAATGTGTGTGGTACCTATATAAAGTGAAGTTTTATTCAGCTGTAAAAAATGAAACTACAAAATTTGCAAGTAAGCAGATGGAGCTCAATAACATTAACTTAAGCAAAGTAGCATAGATTCTAAGAGACAAACACCACATTCTCATTCATATGTGAATCTTAGCAATGAATCTCTAGATGTTGTTTCTGTGTTTAATTTGGAGTACCTGTGGTTCAGAGAAGGAGAAATAGACCGTTGGTGGAATGGGGATGAAAGATATTAGGGGAGGGAGCTGAAGATTGAATGCAGAGAAGAAGCTTTGGGGAAGTGATAACTTAATCCTAAAAGTGTTTGAAAAACATCCATATAGAAATCTACTATTTTATTTATTCTTATAAAAAATAAACTGTTGTTAGCCCATACAAGGGATTATGTTCAACACCAAAGCTGAAACTGTAATCAGAATATATTGTATGAGAAAAGAAGTTAAGTAATGAGGTGACCCCAAAGAAAACATATATAGTCCCTGGAAAATGGAAACTGACAAAATATATTTGAAAGATATTACCGATGTATCAATATTTAGAGATAAAATAGGATTTTTCTGTGAATAAAATTAATGTATTAAAAGAAAGAAGAAAGGAGCAAACTAAATTTCATTTTGGAGATAATGTGTTGTTTTAGGGTAGTTTCTCTTTCTGGTCACTTAAGTCAATTAAATTCTAATGACAATGGAATTCTCTCTGAATGAAGAAAGCATCAAGAATACTTTTACCTTAATCGCCTTATTTGGTAGTATCTTCTGACTATCTTGAACTATCTTCTGACTGAAGGGTTCATTGAAAACATTTTCAATAAATAACTCAATTAATTAAAAAAGAAGCTAAGTCAAATTTTTTTAAAGCATCCTCATCCTTTGATGCTTAATCGTTATCAGCTGACTGTGTTTGCCATGTCTAAATAGAGGCTAATGGAGCAGAAATGAGCTGGAAACGAACTGAAACAGGAAAGCAAAAGAAATGAGTGTAGAAGGATAAAATGGGAGATTTTTCACTGCTCGAGTGATTCTAAAGGTGTTTGCATTTCATCAAACTAAAGTCACTCTAAGACTTGTAATTTAAAGGTGGAGAAAATTAAACAAGCAAGAGACAAACCCACGTCAGAAAATTTGTATGAACACTTTGACAAGCTTCAGTCTATAGATCATTTTGATTAAATACTGAATCTACTGAATCTACAGTCTTGTATACTAGTTTCTCCACTTAATAGTTGAACAGTGCAACATTTTTCTGCAACTCTAAATGTGGTAAGCACCTACTTTCCTCAAGAAATTCACAACAGTAATTAGGTCTTTCTATTATTTAGTGTTCTTGACTCATAAAAATAAACCCTATGTAGGTATGCTGAGTGAATCTACTGGGTTACAGACCACAGGCCTTCTTGTTATACTTCGTGGTCTTTTTGTGTAGTGTCTGCTATCACCATCAGGGATAGAAGTTCCTCTATTCTTCTACTACAGGGTTTTACAATATTTATAACATAAATCATGGATGCTTGGATATCAGTTTTCTGTCTTACATATTTCCTATATCTGCAAAATCTTTAGTATCTCTTGCATCCTCTCTATCTGGCTAGGAGGTAGCACTCCACTGTGAAGACTTCTCATTTCCCACTCAGATATGTTCCGAGACCTCACCGGGAAAGCTTGACTTTGTTTCATTTGTCTGACATTGACTTGCAATATCCTGTTCACCTACCAGTAGACTGTAATATTAAATAATATTTGTTGAGCTTCTAATTCCATCTCCCATGCCTGTAAGTTTTAAATGCTTAGTCACCTTGAGTTGGTATTTCCTTCTCTGCTAATTTATGTGATCAAATCATCCCATTTTCTTTCCCTGTGACATAAAGCAGAGGCCATCGGTTTGGATCTCCCTATCTCTTATGTTTCAGTTATTCCATTCTCAATTATTTTTAGAAGACTAAAATCCACCTGCACAAGGACTACTTCTATTTAATCACCCTTTCAATTGCTTCCATTGCTATCTTTGAAAAGTCTGAAAATAGTGGGTTCTAGGAACAATTTGCCAAGGGACCTTTCAAATAAATAGTATGTTGAAGTAGAGGACCTTCGGCAGAAAGAAGCACCATACTAAATGTCAGCACAGAAAACAGGCCTCTCAGTCTAACTGCAACTAACTTCAAACTCTACCAGTGGCGCCAGAGGCTCCAGTGGCGCCAGAGGCTCCAGTGGCGCCAGCGGCTCCAGTGGCGCCAGCGGCTCCAGTGGCACCAGCGGCTCCAGTGGTGCTCCTTCAGGCTGCTCTGTAGGGTACAGGGTGTCCGCAGCACAGATTGCTAGTTTTAATTTCTTTCAATATGTTTTTGTGGCAGCTTGCTACAGAGGTGGCAGAGGGACACAGTCTCTGTGGGTATTAAAAGTGGACAAAAGTGTTTTGAGGTTTTCCAGCGGCAGCCAGTTCTGTGCCTTCAAGGAAATGTTTCTTGACAATAATTATAAGAAAAATACCAATGTCTGATTTCCAAAGTTTGACAAAATGGAAAGTCTTTCCTATTTGCCAGGAAAAGGAAATCAGTGGATGCCTTGATCTTTATGATTTAATAGAGTCTTAAGTGAGAGTTAGGAAGGAGAGAAACTGTGAATTGTGCCCCAAATAGGCTGCCAAGTCCTAAGAGACACTGAATTTATCAAGGCATACTGTTTTTCAAGGTATGTATTGTCAATCTTGTCTTTTACTAATTCATTAAGTTTTTGGTTTGTTCTCTACTCAAGTTTGGAAAATATTCCTTTAAATTCTATTAGAAGAAGTAAACACGAAGTCCCACCCCTAACCATGAAGTCATTTGCCATTGACCCATGCTGTGAAAGGGAAAATCAGTTTTCTCCAATGGAATGTCATTGGGTATATCAACCCCATTCCATAGCAGGACGTGGCCATACCCTGGAGTGGTGAACAACACAAACAGACAACATATGTGTTTTATTTTATTTAGGTAATTTTTGTCTTACTGAATTTTTCAAAATCTGCTTTTAGTGTTTTTAACTTTCTCTTATTTTTATGACTCCTTTTTGGTTTATTGATTTTTTTTCTGTTTTTTTCCCTGTTTGTTATTTGGTTTTGGTTTCTGTTTGTTTGTTTTAAGAAAGGGAAAGACACTGAGTGGGTTAGAAGGTGGGAAACATCTGGGAAAAGGAAAAGGATATGATGAAATATACTGTATGATAGCAAAAATTTAATAAAAGTTTTTAAAGTGCCTTCCGAATCACTACATTTTAATATATTCATTTCTAATATCTAGTTAGTCAATTTCCAAACTTCCAAACAATTCAATAAAAATTGTATAATACATGAAAGTAAACTTACTGTTATCAATTTTTAACTTTGAGTCTGTTGTTTCCATGTAAATGTTAACAGGAAAAGTATCAGGAGAGAAGTGACCACAACAATGGCAGGCATGTTTAATTTTAGCTTTTAACGTTTTTTTAAACACAAAAGACAGAAATCTGTGCTCTCAAAAAGTAGCAAGCAACCAGTAAATTACATTTTAAAAACTTCAGTCACCACATCCTGTCTTACTTGTTTTCCACCGTTCCTTCATTCTTTGTGTTTTTGTTCTGTTCTCTATGTAGGGTTGACAATGACACACAAGGTGAGCAATTCTTCACACATTACTAGTCCTATGGCATCATGTGCCGACTTCTTTTGGGTGCTTTAAACAGTTAAAATCTGTCTGAGAGGTTCCATATTTATCTTACAACGTTGGAAATTGGAAAAACTTAGCTCTAATCTGGTATTGACCAGAAATCAGAAGATCAGCATTCATCTACCAAGACAATCCATGCTTACTTAGTTCAGCTCACATGAGGAATACTGTGCAGGAACGGAGAAGCTTGTCCAGCATGGAGGGGCATTTGCTCCCAAGCTTTACAGCCTAAGTTCAATTCCCATGACCCACATAGTAAAAGGAAAGAATCAACTCTCACAGTTTCCCTTCTGACATCCGCACACAAACATGGGCACTCTCTCACACACACGCACAGATTGTTCCTAAATCTGAAGTATGATTATCGCAAACCTTGGCTCTGCCTTTTCCAGCAGTTCAACAGTTTCTTACCTAGTCTTTAGCCTTTGCAGGTGCTGGCTATCAAGGTGACCACCCAGTTCAGCTTTTCTGTCAGTGTCTTATGTAATCCAGCCACAGCTTCCTTGTTTTCAGTACTGTATGGGGTAATAGTTCTGTGTGGTAAGGAGAACCAATTACAAAAAGAAAAGTAAATAGAATATGTCAAGATGACACTACTAATTCCACATGATGGCTGCTACTGTCATTTCCATTCAGACGTCTCAGAGGGCATCTAAACCCATTGGTTTCACAGAGGAGACTAATAAACAACATTATTAGGCTTAGAGGAAAAAGAAAACACTGGCTAAAATAACTGAAAAAAAAAAAACACAAGCCAGAAGGAAACAAAAAGGGTAACACTTTCTCACAAACTTCTTTGGGAATTCTACAAAACACATTCCAACTATTAGTCAGCATGGCAATGTTTGTCAGAAGGTTTTCTTTTTGGATTCTTATAAATTCACCCAATAAATGCACACTTTATTATTTTTAATGATGTATGATAGCAGATAATGTTGCTAGCAGGAATGTTTCCTGATGTCCTTGTTCCACCTCTTTGTACTCCATTTATAATTATCCAAGAAATTCTGAATAAATAGTTGTGACTTAAAAATTTTTTTTCCGTTCTGTGCAATCAAACTGGGACATTTTGAAACTGGAGAATAGTTGATAGGGCCATGTCTTAGGCCGTTTTATGTTTCTATGGCGAAATGCCTGACACTGGATATTAATAAGGAAATGAGGTTTATTTGTAGTAACAGTCATATTTCTGAAGACTGGAAACTCAAGTCAAGTGGCTTTTGCTGAAGGCATCTTATTGCTCCATGCATGGACCAAGAGCCCAAGGCAAAGGTCGCCAGGGAGATGAACGCAAGGGAATGCTGAGCCCCTAAGTTTGCTGGCAACAACCTGGTCTTCGAGCTGTCACCAACTAGGGTGCAAAAGCTCTTCTGTAAGGCAGCCCCGATTACTCCGAAGGGCTCAGCCTCCTGCCTTCCGCCTTTCCAGGCCCCACCTCAAAAAGAAGTAAGGCTCTACATGAGTGTTGACGATGAACATGGAAGGTCTATCCCTCCCAACCCTCCTTTCCTTTGGATATATACTCAGGAGTAGGATTGCTGGATCTTATGTATTTCTAGCTTTAAATTCCTTAGAAAAATCCATCAATACAGTTTTTCATAATAACTGCACTAACTTACATTCAAACCAATGGTGTGCACAGTTCCCTTCCTCCAGATCTTCTCTGGTCATTGTTATTATGTTTTCAAGAGTAGCAGCCATTGTTCTGGAGTGAGGGTACATCTTATTGTAGTTTTAATTTGTATTTGCCCTGTGGTTAGTGATGATTAACATTTTTTCAGACACTTATTGGTCATCTTGGTTTATATATATTCTCTTTATGGAAGAATGGGATCTATTTAGATTTAATCAGCTAGCACAAGTTTCCTGTGTGTGCTGGGTGCTTATTGCAGCACTATGCACAAAGCTAACAACTAGACAAGTAAACATAGACTGAGAAACTGGGTTAAAAATATGTCCTATGAAGACAACGAAACACTATTCTGCTACAGAAAAATAACAGGAAGAGTTCCTGAGACTTTCAACAGGGACAGAGCTGTTTATCATTGTCCTTAGTACTATCAGCAAAGACATTCAGCAAGTGCCAGTACCAGTCATGCTCACTGGGGGGAAATTAAGTACTCATACCTTTTATTTATATATATTTTTTTAGCTTTTTGAAGTTAAGTATTTTCTCTACTTTGCTTTCTTCCTTTTAACACCTTCCATTTTTCCTTTGGTTCTTCTCAAACTTATGGCCTCTTTTTAAATTGTTATTGTCATTTTTATTGTCACACATATATACACAGATGTAAAAATATATAAATACAATTTGCTCAGTCCATTCAATGTTGCTGATATGTTTATGAATTCAGGGCTGACCATTCAGTATTGGATAACCAATTACGGAGTTCATCCCAGGGGTAGATGATTTCTCCTGCTCTCATTATTCCTTAGTCGCCTGTAGTTCTTTGTTTAGGCTTGAGACTGTGAGATTTTCTCTTCTCATATGAGCATGTCTGTTGGCATTGTCCTGCTTCAGGTCTTGTTTATACAGTCACATTACTGAAGTAACAATGGTTACTTTGGTGAAGCTTCTTGTCTATTCTAGGAGACAGCATATCACAGCAGATTTTATGGTGTCCTGGCCCTTTAAGACTTTCACCTCACTCTTCTGCAACGTTTTTTCAGTCTTAGGTACAAGAATTGTGTTGTAGAAGTATCCATTGGGGCTGGTGATACCAATATTTTAAACGGTGCTCCATTCTATATTGAAAGTTTTATTCGAAGAGTAACTGGTCCATGTTTCTGGCTAAGTAAATGTTAAAAGTAAAAATGTATTTGAGGTATTTTCCTGATGGAACACAAAGATGCCCTAAGAGCGTCTAGTGTGGAGTGAAATGAGGCCAATTTGAAAACATTTCCATTAACTAATTTGATATAAGGTGAGACTCAAAAGGAAAATAATAGTTATAGCTAATTGAAACAAATTTAAGTGCCAGAAGATCTCCCACATCTTAATGAAACCACATGGAAAAATTAAAATGAAGTGTGCATTGCTTGCTTGTCAAATGAAATGTGTCATTAAATATTCTAGAGGGATGAACTGCATTCATCTTTCTGATCTGTCAGCAAAGCCTCTAAAGGAAACTGAATGTTATTAATACCATCATCATTATTATTTATGCTTTATAGGTAATTTCTCATACTATCAAGAACATGACTTATCTTCTCAGTCTCACAGCTTTTCCTGGAATCATCTGGTGTTTGCACAGCAGCAGTCTGGAGCACTGATTTGTTTTCTGGGGATTCTGGCTCTTCCTGGCTATTGATCACATGATCATATGATTTTGTACTTGCAAGTTATGGAGCCCTACTTCCAAGAAACCCAAAATCCTTGCAAATTAATCAAATGACTTCTGATTGCTTATGCTTCTAGTTACCTATTTAAAACAGTGGTCATTATAATATACTAATATACAAGTAGCACACAAGCTTCTTTTTTTTTTTTAAGGTTTATTTTGTTTACAGTGTTCTGTCTGCATGTATGCCTGCAGGCCAGAAGAGGGCGCCAGACCTCATTACGGATGATTGTGAGCCACCATGTGGTTGCTGGAAATTGAACCCAGGATTTCTGGAAGAACAATCAGTGCTCTTAACCTCTGAGCCATCTCTCCAGTTCCCGCACACAAGCTTCTTGAAAGTTTCCAATATTGCTGACTGTTGACTCAAATATATGTTAATGCAGAGTGTGGCTTATGTCAGGCAAATTAAAAACTATATGAAAAGATTGCTAATTAGAAAAAAATCAAGATAATAACAACCTTTACAAAGACCCCAGAAGGATATAATATTACCTAAGTAAACAAGAAGTACATTGTAAGTAACTTTCAAAACTCTAGAATTGACAGAGACATCTCACTGCCTAGACAGTCACCCAGAGTTCTTCTGTACCATTGAGGCACCCATCTTCAGCTTACTGGCCCATAGTATTTGGCATCTTTTCCATGAAGCAGAAAATTTCAAAGACTGCTTTGACTATATTGGTAGTTTGTCAGTCACTTTCTTCTGTATCTTGCAGAATGTCTGGCAGACTATTTCCTGCATGTCCAGTTTATACAGCACAACTGTCAAGCAATACAGGCAAGAGCAGTTTCTTGCCCAAATGACTAGCAAACTCCATAAGGAGCCTCTTCGAAGCACATCATCCTCTTGAAGTAATTGGTGCTACCAGAACCAACTGTGTCTGTCAAGAAAAGTATAAGTTTTTAAAACATTTTAAATGCCGTATTCCACAGGGCTTTGAAGTATTGAAGATTATCTATCTAACTGAAAGATTTTACTGTATATGTAAAAAATCTAACTAACATGACTAAAAGTTTGATTATTATAAATAACTACTATTAATCTGTATTTCTTAATTATACATTACATTTTCAAATGAACTGCACAACCATCATTTTCCCAATCTTTATAAGGCGAAGTTTGCAAACTGGAAGGTATTTAAAATTATTTTACATATATATGTCTTTTTGTAAAACTATTTTAATTATATTTTAGAATACTTTCAAATAAAAATAGCAGAATTTTCCTCCTAGAATGAGAATTTCACATATCCATGCACACTGAAGCACATTAAATTACTAATTGTCAAGCATTAAAAATAGCATGAGCTAAATACTTGGTACATATTTACCTGTTTTAACCAGATTCCAAACTTTACTGTTTTCTAATGCAATCACTAGTATCTTTATAAAGAATGTACTTTTTAGCTAGTATTTATTTTTTTTCTAACCAAGTAAATCCAACTTTTTTATTTAAAGTTTAGCTGATCTATAATATTTGGCAATTTGAGTAATATATTCTCTAAAATATACTAGCTTTTATAGAAAATATATTCTTTTTTATTTGTAGTGAAGTATTAAAGTATCAGATGCTCTTCCAAGATTACTCAATAAGTAAGTATCTACTTGTAAACTTTTAAATAGATGTAAATTATTTGGCTTCTCAACTTGTTATACCACTATCAAATTTAAATCTATTTTATTAATATAGGATATAAAATATTGCTATAATAAAAAATATCACAAACCAAGATCACAGAATTTTCAAAATCAAATCCTAGAATTCTGTAAATTTCTTGTTCATTTTTTTTCCAGTTCTATGCTATCTAATGTAGGAATGCTTTCAGGATGTTCCAGTTTGCAAACTTTACAAATATTGATAAAAATAGTAGGTGATCATTAACTAAAAAGATTAAAAGGAATTCTCTGGGTGACTCTCTACTTCAGTATAATTTTACTGCCAAGGCCAACTAAGGATCCTGCCTGGCTCCTCTTGCCTTCTGTTTACTAGTTTCTCTGTGTATTTGGGAGTAAGTCAAAGTCCTTGCGTAGCCATGGCTTCTCTTGGACATATTGTTACATTGTGGAGCATTTTAAGTTCTGAGATAAACCCAAGAGAAAACACAAAGGAGCACTTCTACAGTACATAGAGTAATATACCATAACTATGCTCTAATTTGAGATGAGTGCAAGTCACAGATAGAGATAGATGTTTCAATATGACGTTTAAACCTTATGAGTTCAAAAAGGGACCAGAAGTCCCATTTATTAAGTTAGCTGAGTACAGGTATGAGATGGTCACTGCTCTGGTCCAGCCTCATTGCTCCCACATCCAAGTTCACAGATCTAGAGATGGAGACAGATACAGCAAGGACAGATATGGCGTGTATACATGACCAAGGACCTACTGGGGAAAGCCTGGGAGCCAAGATTCCTAAATCCATTCTGTCTCATTCTGGAACCCATTAGTCACTAAAAAGGAATCTCGGGGGAACAACTGGAATTGCTAGCAAGTAACCAGGCACCAACGTCAACTGTGCCTACTCCTCCCTTATGAATTTGTCTCTGGGCCATCACATTCTTACTTAGTCCCCAGATGAGCAGGCTGAAGGCCTTTTGTGGAGACGTTTTCTGGGTGTATGAGCTTCACACTGAGACCTGACCTTTCACCACCAAGTTGAAACAGGCTACATGCAACTCCGAGGTCTTTTCAGACTGGGCCAGCGTGTTGGGCCTGCATTCAGCTGAAGCTATTTGTCTACTACTCTGCTCATTTTATAATAGGTTTAGTGTCCACACCCACCTTTCCCAGGACAGTTCACTGTAAAACAATGAAGCCAAGTGTTTTTTAAAGTTGCAAGAAGTAACCTGTAACACAGAAATCAGTCTACAAATGTGGATTTTCAACAGGAAGAGAGACACTGTCCCTGGCAGGGTGGGGTTTAACTAATCAGGAGGAAAAGTTGTCATAGTTACAAGAATTATAAAGTTAGAAGACTCCACAGCCCAAATGATGGACATCTTGGCCAATAGAATAATAATATCCCAAGTTCTGGTGATGCCCTGACAGTATCAACCAGGCCAGGAGCAGGCTAACAGGATCATGCCATGGAGTGGAAATGTGGCCACAGGGTAGGTATTGAAAGTAGATCCTCACACCCCCTTAACCATGGGAAGCAAGAAGCTAGAAGGAGAATTGCCCCAGGTGCTCAGAACACAGCAGGTCCATTTCAGAGCCCCAAAGCTTAACCCTTTCTAGTTCCTGTGGCCCTATAGCAGTGTGTGGTTTCAGATATTCCCTGTCTTCCCCTCTGTTGTTTCATTACAACACTTGGCAGAAGTGACATACGTAGAAAACACGCAGCTCTTCAACCAACCTCCTAAGTGTCACCCACCAATAAATCACTCCACTTAACTCTCTACACATGCCAGGATCTTGTCATATTTGTGGAGCCTTTTGTTGTTGTTGTTGTTGTTGTTGTTGTTGTTGTTGTTAGATTTTATATTTCCACTGGAGGCCTCCTTTGTACCTTCCAGTTTATATTTAGGCCAAGCCCTGAGCAGAGAAGCATCTGGCATTTCTTCCTTAGTGCTTGTGGGTCAAAGAGATACTAATGTGTTAGAGATGTGGTCCAGGGGAGCCTTTGCTGACAACTACCCCGTCTTTGAGGTGTAAGAAGATACATGAAGCAGATTACAGATTTGCTGTGTCTTCCCCTCCAGAGTGTTTTTTGGAGATTTAGTCATTTCTTTACTAATGTGGGCATGGGTACCTGCACCTTCCCCTTCCCCATTAATGACCTTGATAGAAGGGAGAGCATATTCAGGTTATTAGTCCTTATTGCTGTGACTTGTTAATATACTGTGACCTTAATGAATTCCCACTCCTAGCTAGTCTTTGTAAGATCTACCAGTCCAACATAAACCTCTGGAGCAAATGTTTCCTTTGATCTTTTTTTCTTAACTTTATAAACCATAAACAAGCATAATACACACTCTGAGTGAATAATTTACCACCTGTTCCTGTAATCCAGGGAATAGGAAATGCTCACTTTCCACAGCCTGTTTGCAACACAGCAACTGGGGAACAAAAACAAAAATGAGGGTTTCCCAGAGCTCAATGAGGCAAGAAAAAAAAACAGGCCACAAAGATGGAGAGACTATTGTATTTCAGTTAGAAAACAAACAAAAAAAAAAGCATCTTGGAGATAGAAGTCGGGCAGAAATTCTAGATATTAAGAGCATTGGAGCCATTATTCCAAGCCCCAAAACAAGCAGGCCCATCCTTCTTTTCCTTTTGCTGTTCCTGGCAGCAGCTTGGCTAGCACCTAGGCCGATGCAAATCCGCATGAATTTCTCAAGTATAACCATGTTAGGGCTAGAAGCACATGGTGGGGAAATCCCTTAAATCCCTGTAAACCAATTGATATGCTTTCTCCATGAATGAATGTTTGGATGTTGCACTGCTGGAAAAGAAACTTGGGGTCCAATGAATAATTAAGCAGTATTTTACACCTGATTAGTTATTTACAGCAGCCCCACCTGCTGTTCCAAAGTCACTGCCTCTATCACCCTCCTCTCTATTCCACTTGGGCACCTCTACAGACCAGTATCTCTTGCAAAACCAGCAGAGAACTTTGGGCAAACAAGAGGACATTGGGGAGCCTGGACTGCAAGATGGGACATGTGTTGTGGAGGAGGGCATTTGTTCTGCCAACCCAGAATGGCCACATGGGTTCCAGACAAAGAGCTAAAGTTCCTTGGTTCTCTTTCTCTATCTCTCTGTGTGTGTGTTTGTGCGGGCGTGTGGGCGTGTGTATGTGTGTTGATATCCAACTAATCTTTCCTACACAAAACGGAACTTCCTCCTTGTTGCTCACTTATAGCTGCCTCCTTTTGATTTTCAGGAACCTCCCACTTCAGACAAAGTACCCTTGGCAAATCTTCAAGACAACTTCAGGTTTGGCAAACACGCTCAAATAGCTAAAGAAACACTAGAAAGTATTAAGCAAGTCTTTCCTCCCCTCAGCTGCCTGTACTTAGTCATTTATAGTTCAAGGGTCCAGGAGCTGGCTTGAGGTGAAAAATTGATTGAGCAGAAATGACATGTCCATGAACCTTTCTCAGTTGTACAGAGTGAGGTATATGCCTGCTTTTACCTTTCTTTCCCTGAAGGATGATCAATTTTAGGAGGTCTGGTTTGCAGTGTCTCTTGCCATAAAAGGGACTGCATAAGACTCCATTCTAGTTCTCCATGGATAACTCTACATTCAGCCATATGAGGTTCAAGTTGCAGGTTCCACCATCACCCAGATCACCTATTAATCCTACTCTTGGTGGGTAGGGGCTAACTCATTGCTCCCACTGTGCTAGTAGTGTTAGTGGTGGTGTCTCTCATTTGGAAGAAGCCCTGGGAGTTACTGATGGCCTAGGATACGTCTAAGTTCTTCTCTAGGATTTACAGTCAGGAATATGAATTGAGTAAAGGTCTTCTCAAATCTTGAATGAGAACCCCCAATAAATATAAGGTGTTATGTTGGGAAAGCAGAGGATAAGAGAGCTTGTTTGCTGAGACAGAGAATGGATTATCTGGAAAGACTAAGCCATGGAAACTGTGAAATTAATAGCATTATCCCTTTGGAATGGGAGGGCCCTCAGGCTGAGAGTGCATAAAAATGATTCTAGGTTGGGTGTTTTATTGGCTCTATGAGTGCTTCCCTTTCCCCTGTTGTTTCTGTTTAGATACCCACCCTTCATGTATTCCCATTCCTTCTCCTCACAATGTCTTCCAGGAACAAGAAGCTGTCATCTTAGGGATCCCAGATTTACTTTTCTTGTCCACCTATGTCCTTCTGACTGTCCTTGAGTGAGAGACCTTGTTTCAAATATTAAGTTAGAGAGAGATTAAGGAGACACCTGACATCCATCCCTGGCCTCCTTGCGCATATGCATGCATCTGCCCCACCCCTACACACACTCACTCACAAACACAAGAAGAAATAGGTCAGCAGCATACTAATTGAACTCCAAGACTATTTTTTCACACTTATTTAATCATTAAGTCACACTGGCCATTTATAGAAGTTAAGTTCTCACATTTTTTTTTTTGATTGGTGATCAATGGGATAGTTCTCACATTCTTAAAGTACACAGTCAACAATTTTATAGACAGGTAAAGAAGAATACAGGTTTTCAATTAGAATGAACATAAGAAACACTACTGATAAATATTTACAGATGAATGTTTATATAGGCATCATATTCACATGCTAAGACAAAATTTAGAACAAAAGTGATTTCCATAGCAACTATCAACCTGATAAGATGTTTCAGAGAGACAGTTCCAAACTAGATTTGAATTATGGATTTTTAACTACAGGATCATTATTTTTATCAAGGTTTTATATATGAAAACACGAAATATCAGAATGTTAGAAGGTATTTGTCAATCAACAATGAATACATATTTGTAGACTCTTGACTGAAATACACAAGGAAAACTATATATTTTATGCTTTTCTAATGTTTCCTCAGGCTTCATAACATCTTTGGCTAGTAATCATTTAAAAGGTCTTTTCTTTTACTATTGCTTTAAATGTGTCTTCAAAATGACAAATTATTGTGGAGTGTTTGCAGTTAAACAAAACTCCTGCAGAACTATGAAGTGTGACTATCAAAGTCTGACTCACTGGTTAATCAAGCTACGTTTTTCTCCTATTGCTACATGTAAGTACCATATTTACATAATTTTGTGCTGTGGAGTGAAAATGTAATTTATAATGTGAAAATGAAACTGTTGAAAGATTAACTACTTTACACCTCAAGGCTAGGAAGATAGGATATTACTCGGGGGAGGAGCCTGTGTCCTGTGTGTGTAAGCATCAAGATAATGAGGGTGGAGATTATCTCTAGCATAGAACAAAAGTGACCACTTCATATTTTTGTATTCTTTTACTTACAAAACAGTGTTAAAGAAAAAATACTTCAAGTGTGCTTTTAATCTAGGGATATCCAATACATTTTAATGGACTCTTGTCTTTCCTTTTTAGTACTTGCACCTTAGGATCAGGACTACAAAATAAGAGACATTATTTGCCTTGCGGTGGTGGCACACACCTTTAATCCCAGCACTCGGGTGGGAAAGGTACGCGGATCTCTCTGAGTTCAAAGCCAGCCTTGTTTACAGACTGAGTTCCAGATCAGGCTGCAAAGCTTTACAAAAAGAAACCCTGTCTTGAAAAACGAGAGAGAGAGGGGGGGGGTGATTTGAGGGGTTATATGGATACCTACTACAATAGAATCTTCTTAAAACATATACATAGAAATCTAAAAGAAATCGTCAAATAACAGGGGAGACAAAGCCCCAACTAGACAACTTAATACTAAATGAAACCTCCAGCTCCAGGGATGAGTTGCATCTAAATGGGTTGCTGACCAAAGGGGTCCTGTAGAAACCCACAAGCAATCTATGCTATTGCCAAAGATATTGGTTGCTCTCCACAAACGAAAATGATATTTCTGAAGACAAAACCTGCATAGCTCATTGAAAATGGAGTTGTCTAGTTGGTAGATACCTGGAGCCTTCAGCCCTGTTGACTAGTGTGATAGTACTTCAAGGTACTCTGCATGTTATCAAAGGGGAAAGGTAAATACCAACCAAGCTACAAACCCTTCAACATACAGTGGTGACTTGCCTGTAAGATATTTTTGTGCAACAGTGGCATAAAAATTGTTGGGATAACCAACCAATATTTGATTGGATTTAGGGTCCATTCCATGAGGTGGAACCCATCCCTGACACTACCGTGGGGGTGAAGAACCTAGGACCAGATAGCCCAGGAATCTAGAGGGTAACCAAATACTGCTGTTCTTCTGCAGGTACATAGCCATTAGAAGATTCCTAAGGACATTCTGTTGTATTTATAGATAAGTGGCTTGCTCAACCAGCATCTAAGAAATTTCCTCCTGTAGTAGATGGGAGCAAATGCAGAGACCCACAACTAGACAATGTGCTGAGAGTGAGAGGGCTTAGACTATACCATTCTAAATTGGAGTTCTCCATCAAATTCCCCGCTCAGGGATCAGGGAACCCTGTCGAAGAGAAGACAAGATTGTAAGAGTCAGTGGGATAGAATACACCAAGGAAACAAGCCTTTCTGGACACAAAAATGTTGATGCACATATGAACTTATAGAGACTGTGCAGAATGCACAAGGCCTGCATAGGTCTAAGCTAGGTGGGGTCCCAATGCTAAGAGAGGAAGTGGACACATGCTCCCATTCCTAGCCTAGAAGCTATCTCCAATTGATAACTGCTTGCAAGGGAAAATTTAGCCTTTTTCCAATGGAATCTCAAGGTATACAAACCACACCTACGGGCAGTTCCCAAAACTAGCTGGAGACGGCCAAGACAAAATGAATTCCGTGGTATTTTTTGAGAGTTCCATTTTTGTCTCATAATGCTTTGTCTAGGCATTTAAAAAAAAAAACCCTTTGCTTATATATTATACTTTTGAGTTGGTGCTTTTATAGGATTTCTAAATGTGTGAACGTGTGTGTTGCTGCATCTGTATATGCTTCTTGTCCTTTTTCTTTGGCTGTTTTTTTTTCCCATTTGATTGTTTGTTTTGTCCTATTCTGATTTTATTTTATTTTAGCAATTTTTATATATTTGTTCATTTTCTTTCTTTCTTTCTTTCTTTCTTTCTTTCTTTCTTTTTTTCTTTCTTTCTTTCTTTTTTTGGTTTTTTCGAGACAGGGTTTCTCTGTAGCTTTGGTGCCCGTCCCGGAACTAGCTCTTGTAGACCAGGCTGGCCTCGAACTCCCAAAGATCCGCCTGCTATTTGTTCATTTTCTAACGAGAGAGAGAAGGAAAGGATATGTGTTTTGTTGTGAGTACCTAGGAGGAGTAGGGAAAAGTAATTCAGTAATCAGAATGTGTTTTTAGAAATCTATTTACAATTAAAAAGAAGAATGCAAAGTCCATAGAGTGCATCTGTAGAACGTGTAACTCAGCTAATTAGATTATTTATAAACCTCTCTATCATCCCTGTTCCTCCTTTCAAATTGCTGGAATTTCTGTTGAACTTGTCCTTAGACAGTAAACTACATGTTTTGGTGACTCCTAAGAGGTGTCAGATAGTTTTAATATTCAGAAATATGTGGATGGATGGTTTATCGACATGACAATTTTATTTAACCTTACAAGAAAGTATTGAAACCTATTTCAGCCTTAAATTGCAATCCAGGTAGAGGCCTTTGAAGTAAATTGTTTACATCGATTTGAGAGCCCATAAACCCTTATGGTAAAGTCTGCTCTTTGAATTTACAGTCTTGCTTAATTCAGCAGTAAATCGCTTTCTGTTGCAGGGACTTCCTTGGATGACTTGAGTAACACTAAAAGAATTTGTCTTGTGATGAGATAAAGGACTGACCGCTGAGAATCCCTTTGATGTCTATTGAATGGATAGAACTGACTCCAGGTGGAATAGCTTCTTCCTATTTAGACAGAGATGTGAGCACCAGCTTCTGCCTGTGCTGAGCATTAGAGGTAAGGAAGTGTCTGCCACTCTGCCTCAGGCAAGAGACCCCTGAAGAAATATGCCTCTAAAAGATCAGCCCAGGGGTTTTCACTTCCTCAAGAACTCTCTTCTTCAGTGAGTGGTTATGAAAACAGTTTCTGCCTGTCCTTAAGGAAGTCTTAAGTAGTACTTGGGATGCTTTCAAAGGATGAATTGCAACCAAGCTGATAAAGCTTGAGAGTTAAAGAGGGAAGTGAATGATACCTGAAGTATGGCTGCCAGATAAGGGACATGGTCCTACCGAAGACAAATTGGCTAATGGAAATTTTTAAAGGAATTAAAATCCTTTTGTCGGATTCACACCAAAATAGACATCAAGGTGTTTTATTATTAAGAAAATATGCAAGGCTCCTTTTTCATAGTTATGTTTGCTGTCATAATCACATTCCTGACAAGTTGTTTGAAAAGCAGGGCAACATAAAGACAATAAAATTCACACAGTATCAATCTGTATGTCTGAAGTTATACACCAGATTTGCTTTTTATAACTCGTGACCATCGTAAATTTTCCAAACTCTTTGCCTCATATTTTCTAGTGAGAAAATTAAGAATTATATTCCGGTGTTGTTGAAAGGACTGTGGGACTTAACGTATGTTGAGTAACTAGAAAAGAGTCAAATAATGGATCAATACAGTGTTAAGTTATTAATATTTTAACCATGGTTTTCCCATAAGCAAAGACAGGAAGAGATAAGGGGAGAAGCTCTGATGTTTGGCAAGTGTTTAGAATTCATCTGATGGCTTTGCTATCAAATGTAGGAGGTGAGGGAGGACACTGTCAGTGTGTAAATACAAAAGACACAACTGACTTGCATCAGGCAATGTCAAACATTGATTTGGTTGCTTTCAAAGCTTTTCTCCCTCTTCTGATCACAGGCATTTACTGTTTCATCTGCTAAAGATTTTTTTTTTCTACACGTTTCTTGTGAGCTGTACAAAACTTCCTTTGAATATTGCCTTTCAGGACAAGGCTGCCAAGCATATTCCACAAACATGATTATGGTTATTGAACGGGGTCTGGTCGAGAAGACACATGGCCAAATATCATAAAAGAAGTCTGCTGACTTTTCCATAGAGAATTTTAGTGTTTAAATACAAGATGACATTACATTTGGAGATCAGTAAACTGGGATTCCATAAAGCTAAGACTGCAAATTTACCTACCCGTATTTTGTCTTCCAATAATAGGAAATAGAACAGCTCTGCTGATCTCATTTGGAGTCTTAAAGCCTGCCCTGCCTGTATATATGCTAATAACTTTCTTAATACTTCTCTTAATATAGATATTTGCATTTCTCTTTCTACTCTCATTGATAGAATGATGACTGCTACAATAATATTGTATCGAGAAGTTGTTAAAAGGAATGTTCACCTAAATGGACTGCCTGTCACTCACTATGAGAGTTATTAGCTTGGTAGAGAAACATTATGTGGTAGATATGTTTATTGCCTCTTCTCACTTTCAGACATACAAATGGGAAAGGCTTTCTAAATTGGACTTTCTAAGGGCATATGGAAAATAATATAATGCACGAGGAGAGTGACTGTGGTAAGCAGATAATCATAAGTTACAAGGTTGGAATTTTAAATTCCCATTGTACTGCCTTGAAGTCTTCATTTGAAATGAAGATAAGCAACCTTAAGTGAAAAAGAATGAGAACTAGGGATAGGATTAGGAGGACTTGCTAATGCAAGGAGGCAGGGAGCCAGGGCCCTGGATCCTTCAAGATTCTTCAATGACTAAGTGATTTGTGATCCCATGCGATGCAAGGACAATTTCTTCCATTAACGTGTGATTTACTTAAACTACGTAAAAATTGAAGGTAAAGGCCAAACAAGTCCTCTGCTATTCTGGTTTATGATTTTTTTATTGCTAATAAAAAAAAATGTAGGCTTTTCAGTTGAAAACTGAGGACAGGGTAAAACTCAGGAGCTAATGGTTGGGAACAGGAAGACCTCAGAGGCTGCCTCAACTTAGAGGTGTTATTGATAAAAATTCTGACCTTAATTACGAGCTAACTGAATCATAAGAGTCAGCTGTTTGGAACTTGGAACTTCATGAATCTTGGGTTGTCATGTAAACCCGGGATCCAGGAGCCTCTTTCAGATTGTGCAACACCTCTGCTAACTTTAAAACATAAAATCTGACATGTGCAATCTTCCTAGCATACTTTACAAGTACTACAAATTGAAGGCAACAAGGAGGAGAGAGATCTCCTACAGTAGGCTAACCCCTTAACACCTAGTTCAACAAAAGAAAAAGTTTAACTATG
Organism: Chionomys nivalis; assembly: GCF_950005125.1. NCBI lineage: Eukaryota > Metazoa > Chordata > Mammalia > Rodentia > Cricetidae > Chionomys > Chionomys nivalis. Next base: position 25,462,110 of record NC_080099.1, on the reverse strand, counting down.
TTTGGCATGTGTAAATAATTCTGCTTCTGCCATTTGGAAAGGATATAAGGTCTGGGATGAAACCTTTTCTCACCATTACTGTTGCTTCTATTTATAAATAAATAGGACATAATCTTTCTTTCAACTGTGTGTGTATTAGTTAATCATAGTGCATAAGATTCTGAGAAGACAAAGCTTTGGATAGACGTTATTGCATAGTAACTAGATGTTATTGGAACCAAGCTGCTATATTTTTTTTCCTAAGGGAAAGGGAGATTACAGATTTCATTTAGACTTAGTATCAATACCTGGGGCACTTTTTAAATTAAAGGTACAGATACAATATTCAAAGACACAGAAAATGGTAAGGCCATAATCTTATGCAATTTGACTACTTCAGAAATGAACAAGGCACACAGAGAATAGAGTTTCAAAATACTAGTTTTTTTTCTACATTTTACCACAGACTAATGGAATTCGAGATTAAAGTCCAGTAGGGCTTTACAATGAGATATGACAATGTTACTCTAAAATGCACAAAAGAAAAATGTTCAAGACTTTCCAAAATACTCTTCATTGGCAAGTGATGAGCAGTATATAGATAGTACACAGGTGATTCACCTCACTTCATCTCAAACAATAACATATTCGTCATTCTCAAATTTAATGTGCTTTGTAGTCCTTCCTTTCTGGCCTTTGGTGTTCTTTGATGGGAATGGATTATATATAATACTATTAGTTTTCTCTAATATCTTTTTTTTAATTTATTTATTTATTATGTATACAACATTCCTTCCATGTATGCTTGCGTGCCAGAAGAGGGCACCAGATCTCATTATAGATGGCTGTGAGCCACCATGTGGTTGCTGGGAATTGAACTCAGGACCTCGGAAACAGCAGTCAGTGCTCTTAACCTCTGAGCCATCTCTCTAGCCCCCAGTTTTCTCTAATATCTTGTTGCAAGACCTTTGGCTTTGTGTTGCTTCTAATGAGAAATCTCATGTCATGCTTATCTTTATTCTTCATATCATGGAGTACGTCCTGTTTACCTCCAGATTTTGTCTTTAGCACTGATTTTTAGAGTTGAGCACAGTATAATTTGTTGGACTTTATAAACTATGTCTTCTTTGGTCTTTTAGTTTGCTGAACTTTGCATAATACTTTTCTTGATACTGTAAAAATTCATTCACCGTTTCTTCACTTGACTTTTGTTTTCTGATTAACTGACTTGATTGAAGTGGCTCCATAGTTCACAATTTACTTCAGTAATACTTTTAGTTTTTATCTACTCTGTTGTCACGATGCTGCGTTTTCATACCAGTACAGTGCACTGTAGTATGAAAGTCCTCCATTATACCAGCACAATAGTTTGTTTTATACCATGTGCTCCATTGAGCCATCACGTTGCTCAACTATGACATTACCATGCTTTATTATATTACAACAGCATTGCATTGTGCCATCAGAATGTTCTATTTTACCACAGCAAGCATCACATTTCTCTATTGCGTAGGCAGACACTACTGTGCCATCACAATGCTGTGTTGTGATATCGAAATATTGAGCAGTGACATCATCAGGCTTTATCATGTCATAGTAATGTTGCACAACGATGTGACAATTCTCTATTTCAACAACATGTTAGGTTGTGACAGCACAGTGCTACTCTGTGACATTCCAACTCCTTGTTGTGCTGGTACAGTGCTATATCATTTTATTAGGATGCTGATTGTGCCAATATAATGCTGGATTCTAGCATCACTGTGCTTCGTACTCATTGTGATATTACAATACCTCATTCTATCGTGACAGTACTATATTGTGCCATCACAGTATGACATTTTGATGTCACAATGCTATTTTTTCTACCACAGTAGTATATTTTTGTTATCACAATGCAACATCTTATTATTACTCTGCTGAATTATGACATCACAACACTTCCTGTGTCATAAATGATTCTACATTATGTCATTACAATATGACATCACAAAGCTGCATATTTTCACCACAGTAGTGTATTATGTCATTGCATTGTTTTTGTTCTATGATGTAGTTACGTTCCTTGGAAGAAGTTCCCATGTTGAGTTTGGTTAAGTAGAGCCAGGGCAGCATTGTTTCAGGACCCTGAGAAGCTGTTGTGGGTATCTAGGACCCCTGCTCTATTTTTTTTCTGAGGACATCTTCCAGCTTGAGCTGGTATCCCTCCTCTGTGGCTTGGAACAGGCGGGTAATAAGCTGCGGTGGTACAGAACTAATCTTGCTTACTTCCTGTTCTTCAGTGGTTCTTTCTTCTCGCCTGTCTTGAAAGTCTCAAAACCTACTCTTTTAGGTATTTTGTTGAGTTTTGCAGCTGTGCTTGATGGAAGGGTAAGTTCCCATTATTCTTTGACAGCTGAGTGTAGAAACTAACAAATTATTTCAGTGAAAACTGTCAGACAATTTGTTCTACAAGAAAATCATTACTTGGCATGTAGTTTTAACACTTACCTATCATGAAAACCAGTGCTCAATAATTACAACTCTTTTGAACTAATAGGGAACTTACTAGCTGTTTAAACACAGTATTTGAAACGTTGATAAGCATTTGATTTCTGTCATACACAAAGATGTTCCAAAGTTCTAAAGTAGGCTAGCTATAAACTTCTTAATGAAGAAAGGAATAATCTTATGTCTATAGGTAAGAAAATAGCCCTGTAAACCAAAATTATAAGCCACAACGCTGCATTGATAAGTCAAAATTATTGTAAAATTAAAAATATACATATCACCAAAAAACTTTCCCTGCCACCAGCATTAAACAGTAAGCAAGTATACACACAAAGACAAATAAATTTAGTATTAAATCATTTAAAGATTTTACTAATAACAAAAATAACAGCTTGATGAAAAAGAGCAAGTAGTAAAAATGACAATTGTCACAGCAAAAAAAACAAAACAAAACAAAAAAACACAAATACATAGGACCTAGGAACACATGAAGGTGGCAAAGCATTTTCTAAATTTCATAATTGGTAAAAGTTAATTTTCTAATATCAAAGAGTTATGAGAAATAAATATCAATTTATGTTCTCTACATTTTAAGAATATATATGTACATGTGTATTTAAAGTATAACAACACTGGAAATGTACTTATTAATATGATAATCTTGATGAAGAATCAGTATTACCTAATAAACAAAATGAGCAATTCTGAGTTCTTTACAGAGCTGTGTAGACATATAAATGTTATAACTAAACAAATGCTAGAAAACAAATTGTGCCAGTGGGGAAAAGTGTGTGTTCAGGAGTCTGAAGGTCCATGCGAGGACGGTTATGTGAAAGGTTCTGGGGCATTTCTGTAACAGCAGCCCTGCTTTCCCCAACAATACAGCCCCTAAGTCTCTGTGTGGCTTTGTGTCATTTGCTTCCTTAAACAAAGTCAAGTTGAGTTTGTATTATTTGTAGCTGGTTACGTCCTTGTTTCTTTTTACCCGAATGTTTTCTGTTCTATCGTCCACTATATTTTTAAAACATAAAATATCACATCACTATTTCTTGCTTCTCCTCAAAATAATGAGCCAGTAACCAAGTATGGAGCGTGAGCTTAATCTCATGGAGGCAGAAAGGAAGGCAGAGTAGGAAAAAAGAATGATGTTTTAAAATTTACTCTGAGAAATGTCCATATGATTGATCTGAGCAAGGTTTTCATTTATACATTCTTCCCGTGAGGCTATCAGTTTCAACCATGAAGGATTACAAATGGAGGCTAATAAATTAAAAGGTAAGAGAGATAGGACTAGAGAGTATATAAGGTTCTGACAGTGGGGATTGGAGAGAGCTTGATAACTCCTATTTCTCATCTGTTAAAATCGAGTCTCTAGAATCCAGTTCGGGGACCCTGGGACCTGGGAAGCTCCCCTGACAGCCTTCTTTGCTTTCAACATGCTGCTGCAGATTGCGAAAACAACAGAATGATAGTCTGCAGATGCACAGATCTCAAGGCTCAGTGGCAATTGTCTTTCCTCCTGAATTGTCTGCCCAACTCTAGATTACCATTTTTGACAAATATTTTAGAAGGTATGCTGGTTAGGTTTTGTCAACTTGATATATGCAAGGCAGAAGGAACCTTATTTGAGAAAATGCCTCTCTCAAATTGGCTTTTTGGAATGTCTGGGGGGCATTTAAAAAAAAAAAACATTATTGATGCCTGCTGTATGCCATGCTACTCCTGGGCAGTTGAACCTGGGTTGTATAAGAAACCAAACTGAGTATGTAGCACTCCTCCATGGTCTCTGTTCAGGCTTCTGCCTCTAGACTCCTGACCTGCTTGAGCTCCTGCCTTGGCTCCCCCAATGTCATAATGTGTAATCAAAAACAAACAAACAAATAATAAAACAAAAACTTCTTTCTTCCCCAAGTTGCTTTCTGCCCTTTTGCTTTATCCCAACAATAGAAGTCAAAATAATATAGGATCTATCAAATAATTTGCCAACATTTATGATTATTTTTAATATTTTATCAGATGCTGTGTTCACATGTGTAATAGAAAATTTATGTGACAACAGGACAGAAGTTGTAAATGCTGCAGAATGAAAAAATGCAAGACTTCCCAATGTCATTCCACTCCAGTGGGGGGGGGGGTTAACAGGTCCAAAGTAAGGGAGCGCTCCACTGTTTTCGTAAGTCAAATATTCCAAGGTGTACTTGAATTTCATTTTAAAGTTAGTGCACTACTTGGGTTATTAGTGCCTCCCTCGTCTTATTTCTGAATGGCTTCTGAACATAAGCTTCTTTTTGGTTGGCACACCTACTGTAAAGAGAACAAAGTCTGAGATGTGCGTCTTGGTACAATTTCACTAAATTATAGCACCGTGGAAACATCATGCAGAATAAACAATAGATTATCAGGTCCAGTAAAATTTCCTCTACCATCATCAGTAGTTAGGGGTCCATTGCTACTGTGATAGTTTCAAGTGAGAAAAAAAAACTTGCGATTTTACCAAACAATACAATATTTAAATAGTTTGGAGGAAGCGTGTGTGGTGTGTTGTGTGCTATGTGTATTGTGGGTATGTGTGCTGTGTGTGTTGTGGGTATGTGTGTGTATATGTGTGGTGTGCATGTGTTTGTGTGTGTGTAGATGGCTCTGTGGGTAGAGGTGCTTGTTGTCAAGCCTAAGGACCTTAGTTGGGATCCACAGGACACACACGATGGAATAAGAGAATCAACTCCTTCAAAGTTCTCTGAACTACACATAGAATATCAACTCTTCCCCAATAAATAAACACATGGAGTCAATACCTTTAAGTAAAGAAAGGGGAGACTTCTGACACCACAGAAATAAATATTAGGATTAAAGATTGCCTATTAATTAAAGATAAATCTCAGTGAGTTATGCTTTGATTTAAGTGTGTTAAATTAAGTGAATCTGCCTCAATAAGTTCATTTATTAGTGTGAGTAGTTTAAGAACTCAGTGTTAGTATATGTGTGCCCCCTTCCCTTAGCGCTCATAATAACCACAGTCGTGCACTCATAGAACCTGAAAGGAAGAGAGCTCTTCTAGGTATAAGGTGTCATGGTAGCAGCTGTTAGGAACTCAAGAGTCAAGAAAAGAAGCAGATGGTGATGTTGCTGTACAGTAAAAAACAAACAGAATACTTGGGGTCCTGTCCTCAATTTAGAATTATTTAAGAAGTAAGAGATGGATGGGAGAGTGATGGGGATCAGATACTGGCTTTAGCACCAATAAAGTCTATGAGAGACAGGAGTTTGTTTCGCTGGTCAGAACACTTGCTGAAAGTCCACCAGGGGAAGCTACATGTACTAATACATTGACCTGGAAGAACTGCCTTGCTTGAACAGAGACAAAGTATAGGAAAATTAGCTCCCAGTGCTTACAGATGTTTAATTAATGATCTTTGCTAATTAAACAGCATGAATCAATGGCTTTCAGATATTTGCCAAACAACAACAGATACTTCACATCTACACGGAGAAGAATAAAGAAGAAATGTAAAGAGGCTTGGGCATTACAGGGCGATTGTAATGTAGGTTCCTATTTGTTAGGAAAGTCACAATTTCCATTCTTCACCCTCAATGGTCAGCATCCATAGGTAAAGTGTGTCTGTCTAGTTCCCAATTAACCTGAACACCCTGCATTAACTCAAAGACCCCTCCCCGACCCCACCCTGCTGAGTATCATATAAAGGCAAATTGTTTGTCTACCCAACTGCTGTGCTATGCTTTTGTGTGACAGACTCGCAGTTTGTTCCCAATAAACAGAGTGACCAATTTTGGTAGTTCATTAGGCTTGCCTATAATTACCACAACACACACATACACACATACTTTATTTGGGGCTAAGAACATGAAAGAATATATAACTGAAAATTAAAGCTATGAATTTTATCTAAAATTTTAAAAGTTGATTAAATGTGAAATTTATGGCTCCGTAGGGCTGTTTATATTGCCCTCTCGAAGGGAGGTTAAATTTAGCAGACTGAGTACACAGTAGGACAGCAGGTTAAATACAGAGTCTTCAATGATCTCCAGGTACAGTATCAGGTTGACTGTGAAGTCAACAATATTTCAATCTGTTTGAAGGCAAGAGGTACTGTCCTGTGATATTTTGTTTGTGTTCTGACATGGAAATAAGAGGGCAGAGCTAGCCATTAATTAACCATAGAATCTGGGCAGTGGTGGTACAAGCCTTAAGTCCCAGCACTTAAGGTTCTCACTTTTAATCTAACCCCAGCACCTGAGAGGTGGAGACAGGAAGTGATCAGGTAGGGTGTAGTCAGGACTCACTGCCCTTTGGACTGAGGAATGAGAGAGGAAGGAAGCAAATGATGGCAGAGCCCAGTTTTTTGATTTTCCAGGTTTTCATCCCAATCTGACTCCTGGTTTTTATTGATTGAGATTAATTAGATTAACACTTCATGGCATTTTCAGATATATGTATCACCACAAGGTCAAAAGCAGGTGACAGCCTGCTAACAGAATTTCAGCTAGAATTCCATTTCAATTGTCCAACTAGAAGACAAGTAGCAACTTATGCTGGGAAGAGACATGAGAGGTAGGGAAGAGTTGATGAATCCAACAGATCCCTGTATATTGATACCATTGGAATAGTGATAGGTCAAATATGCTACTGGATTAGGAAGAGACTCCAAGAATCTGCTTCTTCCATGAATAGTTGTGCAATACTGTGGTATGAGCTGACGGTAGAGCAGGGAACAGGAGCTTCAGTGTTCTTGGGAAGCCTACACATCAGAAATACAGAAATGGCAATGGCAATACCTTGAAGAAATAAAATACAATATGATAGAGAGAAGCTTAAGAGAGGAGTAAGAGGGGTTAAAAAGTCAAAGGATAGGTAAGGGTTAATTCAAAATCTATGTGACCAAAGGAGCCAGCTACAAAAGCCAGTGTTAGACTCCTGTAACACTGTAATATCCAAAGTAGATGTCACAAACAAGACACATCTAAGGCTGGAGAGAGATGGCTCAGTTGTTCAGAGCTCCTGTTACTCTTAAAGAAGATGGAGTTCAATCCTCACAACCTCCTGTAAATCCATCTCCAGTTTATTTGCCTCATCTAAATGACTTTACAGGTTACGATACATTTAGCACTGCAATTCTCTGTAATCAGTGTTTATTTCTGTAGAGTCAGGATTAAGGACTCTCTTTCACCTATGATTCTGACAGTCTTTTTTCTTTTCTCTTGATCAAAAGATTGATCTATCTCAATTTGTCAATTTTTATTGACTCTCTCAAAGACCCAGCTTTTGTTTCATTGATTGTAACTTTTCTTTTGTAGATTCCTTGTCTGATCTGACCTTTATTTCCTCCTTCCCCAGTTTTCCTTCTTTTTCTGTTCCATTGTCTTAAAGTATATAACATCTGCCAGCTGAGCTATGAAACTAATGGACACGTGTGTCTGTGTTAGGTGATTCATCTGTTTTTTTTTTTTTTTTTTGGTTTTTTTTTTCTTGCTCTAACATCTATGTCCACATTAATTCTGAGCAATGCTTTTACTATAATCCATGGTTTGTGTGTGTTGTGTTTATGCTTTCATTCTTTTCAAATAATTGTGATTGCCTTTTTATGTTTTTGACTCCTTGGTTTCTGGTAATGTCATTTTCTTTCACTTTTTCTCTTGGTATTCATTTGCTCTATTTTATTGCGATAAGAGTTATGCCTCACATAGTTTACTGCCTTTAAGTGTATCAAATCCTGATTTTTGTCCTGCTTTACGTACTATTTCCTAGGCAACATCTCATGTGTAAGTGAAAAATACATTATTCTACTACTTTGTGCAATGTTCAGTTCTATTGGGTCTACAAGATTTGTAATGTTGCTCCACATTTCTGTTACCAATCACTGCTTAGTTCATCTCTTTATACAGGGCTGTCTGTCCCACTAGCCTATACTTTTTGTATTTGAATACTTGGCCATTAGCCTCTTATATAGTTCACACTTCTGAACTCAAATTTCATTTTGTTTTTCTAAGTTTAATTTCAAAAATTTGTACAATATATTTTGATTATATTATTTCATCTTCACCAACTCTTCCAAATCATCTTTCCTGCCCACCCAAATTCGTGTTCCTTGTCTTTCTCTGCACTCTCTTTGAGTCCTCTTTGGTTTGAGTGATGGTGCTCTTTGTTGTAAGTGAAATCAATTCCCTTGGGAAGAAAAGAGCAGCTTGCCCCACCATGTTAGACAAATCACCCCAAGGGACAGACAAGGAGCTAAGGATGGAAACAACAGATTGTCTGTGATTGAGCATCTTTTCCTAGGAGCTAAATGCTCCTGGAGTTGGGGTCCGAATAGGGGACAGCCTCCCTTCACTTCTCCTGGCACGGGACTACTGATGAAAAGCTACGATGAACAACAGAGATTATCAGGGCCATAGTCTTTGCACTTTATTGTGTCTTATGTGAACCACTTGTCTCGTGAGCAGAGTCTCAGAGGGAGGCTTTTAAGGACACCAAGTACTCAGCTACATCAACAGGGAGTGGAGATGCAGTCAGAAATGCATGACGCTACTCCAGAGAAGGCACTTCACTC